>NC_137159.1:65426698-67826698 GCF_951394435.1 Stenella coeruleoalba
CCTATCCCACCCCTCCAGGCGGTCACAAAGCACTGAGCTCATCTCCCTGTGCTATGCGGCTGCTTCCGGGGTGGTTAGTTTTAACGGGCTGGGTAATTTCATAGGCTAATGAGTGGGAGGATTATTCCAACTGTGTTGGGGAAGAGGCAGGGATTTCCAGGAATTGGGACACTGCCCACTTTTTGGCCCTGTATGGTCGGCCTCATAACTGTCGTGGGTGTGTCATTTAGATGCTAATGTATCACGATGAACTTATAATGAGGCTCAGGGTCTACTGGAAGTTGATCCTCTGCTATCTTGGACTTTGTTGGCTCTAAGCAGTTTATGTCCTGTCCTGTCCTTGACAGCTGTGTCATTCTTTTTAAGGTTGTGCCCTGCCTCCTTCCTTCCTGTCCCATTAGGAGACTCAGTTAGATGAGAATATATTAGACGATTATGAAATCAACATTCAAGTGAGTAACGTAGCTCATATGCACAGGAGGAGTCCAGAACAGAGACCCCACAGGTGGGAGAGCTAATCTAAGGCCAGCTCATTCATAGAGAGAAGAGCCCCAAGGAATGACTAAGAATGGAGAGAAGAGGGGAACTGACATTGGAGTGCAGGGAAAAGCAGAGACTTTGGAATTCAGTCCACACTCCACGGGTACTAACTTTGTGTCTTGGCTAACCTTCTGAGTCTGTTGCCTCATCTCTAATGTGGAGACAGTTCTATCTCTCTCTAGCTAAAATTATTATAAATATTACACAAAACAGTGAATGTAAGTGAGTGAGTGTTGCCGGGACACCCTTTCTTCTTTTGGGGGCCATGTCCCTGCAATTCGGCTCTCAGAATCTTAGCACTCCTTGACTCCAAGATGCCTGTTGACCCTGGGCTGGGCAGCTCACAGCCTTGCTCAAAGGTGTGTGTTTCAAAGGCATATAAATCAGGAGGAAAAAAACACAAACAGCCATTCAACCAGCTAAAACCTCAAACAAATAACCCGTACCCCCATGGCAGTATTTGACAACGGGGCTCCATTCAGCCCCTCCCGTGCCCCCATGGCAACATTTGACAACGGGGCTCCATTCAGCCCCTCCCGAGCTCTAATTAAGCTAGCACTGGAGAGGGGAAACCAGCCCATCCACGGAACTTTGCCCACAAGTCAAAGATGTTTGTTCTCAAAGATCTCATCTTATCTTCTTCTTCTTAGGACCTCTTGGCCTGTTAACACACAGCACCACCCCATGGGAAAGTTCTTGATAGATGGCAGTTGTCCCGGTATCTTGGCTCCAGTGCCATCGTCAGGCTCCATAGGTCATACAAATAGCAAATTCTACATATCAGCCGAGGGAGAGGTTAAGGGGAAATGCAAAACGAAAGGGGGGAAATGTAAAACAAAAGGGAGTAGATGTTATCATGGCAGAAATGCAGAACGAGAGAAAGCTGCACCCTATCTAATACAGAAGAAGGAGTCACCAGAACACTTAACACCAGAGCCTACCCCACAAACCGGGAGCTTAGGAAAACCGTCTCAATTTGATGGGAAGCATTCTTACCCCACTATAAACACCTAGGAGAGCTGGGGCATATGAGGTTTTGGATGAATGGAAGCTATTATTAATAGTAGCAGCAGTGGTTTGGTAATATCATCGTCATCATCATCATCACCCACCTGTATAGAGGGTGAAGGTTCATGAAGATCACGTCTCTTAGGAGGGCTGGGCTCAGGAAGAGCTCAGTGACCAGTGATGGGGGGAGGACAGTCTGGCTAGAGCAGAGGGCATGCTGGCAGTTGAGATGTAGAGATTGGAGGACTCTGAACACCCAGTTGAAACTTCGTCTCTAGACACTGGGATGTCACTGGGCATTGCTGAGACACCAAATGTCATGAGTGAAAATGGTGTGAGGAAGCCCTGAGGTGACAGGTGACTGTGAATGTTTGACGGAGGAAGAGAAAGGAGCCAGGGAGACTAATAGGAATTAAAACGAAAGGATGAGTCCCAATGATATTATTGTTTTGTTCAAATTAGTTTTATTGTTATCTTATCAACAAAAGTATTTATACCATTTATTGAGATAAAATTCACATAACATAAAATTAACCATTTTAGAGTGAATAATCCAGTGGCATTTAGAACATTCATAATATTGTGCAACCACCACCTTTATCTAGTTCCAAAACTTTTCTGTCATTCAACGTAAAACGCTGTACCCATTAAGCAGTTTCTCCCCATTCCCCTCTCCTCCAGCCCCCGGTAACCACCAGCTGTCTTCTGTCTCTATGGATTTATCTCTTCTGAGTATTACATATATGTGGAATCATATGATATGTGACCTTTCGTGCCTGGTTTCTTTCACTTAGTATATTTTCATGGTTCACCCACACTGTAGCATACACTAGTATACACTTTATTCTTTTTAACGGCCAAATAATGTTCCATGGTATGGATATACCAAAATTTGTGGATCCATTCATCCATTAATGGACATTTGGACTGTTCCACGTTTTGGCTATTGTGAAGTGTCAACAGAAACACACACGTACAATCCCGATGACATTTTAAAGGTGACTTTAAAATGTGTTTTTATGGGGCTTCCCTGGTGGCGCAGTGGTTGAGAGTCCGCCTGCTGATGCAGGGGATGCGGGTTCGTGCCCCAGTCCGGGAGGATCCCACGTGCTGCGGAATGGCTGCGCCCGTGAGCCATGGCCGCTGAGCCTGTGCGTCCGGAGCCTATTCTCCGCAATGGGAGAGGCCACAACAGTGAGAGGCCCACGTACCGCAAAAAAAAAATAATAATAATAAAAGTGTTTTTATGGCTTCTCTGCTTGGATGCAAGTCAGACTTTGTGAAATATATCTCAGAGGCTAGTTTCCCAATTTTAGTTACTGGTGAGCCAGGACATGGGCATTAATAGGCAGAAGAGGCTAAAGATCAAATAACCCCCATCCTGGGACACAGCTCCAATTCAGCTCAGGAGGTCTGGTAGAGAACATCCTAGGTTGGGGTCAGGAGACAGACAGATGTTTACATGATGGTTCTCCATGCCCAGGCTGTGTAGCAGCTGGCAGGCCTCTGAACCTCAGCCTCCTCACTTCTCAAGAGGTGCTGTGATTGCTGCTTGCCTTCCTCACGGGGCTGTTAAAAGGCCGAGGAGCTGTCTGGTGTCGGGGTGCTTCTCAGCTAGTCCAGGATCACACATTTGTGCTAAGACTATTACTTTCCTGTTAGAAGACACACAAGGTGACACCTCCGACTCACCGTCAGTGCACTGTTGCGTTTATCACGGTGCTCTATTTATAAGTATTAGAAAATGGAGATCTCTAGAAGGCACCTGGGTAGCCCACAGAATTGGAGAAATGAATAATCAGACTCAAAAGGGCAGGGGCCAGACAAGGTCCGGGGTCCTGGGGTCAGAGGCTGACTGCTGGGGTGAATGGGTGATGGTCATTTTTCTGTCTTTACATCACTCCACTCAAGGTTCCAAATCCCAGGACAGGGTCTGATTGATGGGCCACTTGACCAGGGGAGGGCAAGAATCCTTGACTGACAGTTCCGTCAAGCCGGCACATTGGGTGGAAGAGGTGATTCTCCAAGTGGAAATGTGGGAGCCATTAACAGAAGGAATGGGAGCTGGATGCTGGGAGACCCCAAAGCCTCAAATGTCCACTAGAGACAAACTCTTTGAACTGTTTATGCAGAAGCAAGCACAGCGGGGACTGCTGAGCCAGAGGCTCTGAGCTACCCTAGAAGCAGAGCACAAGTTGGGGTGACCAGGGATTTGTGGTGAAGGCTGAGGCCTGGCACCTGCACACCCCCTGCAAGGTGCCGCCCTGATATGCCATGTTCCATGTGTGAGGCTCAACATCTCAGCCTGAGAATCGGGACCAAACGGCATCTGGCAACTAAAAATATCCAGGCCCCAGGGAACTAGCAGAAAGAACTTTCCAAAGCTAGCCAAGGTCTTCAATGTATGTAGGAAATTATTCATCACACCCTGTGATTCTTCTTGGCATGAGCTGTCTTTACACTTTAAGAATAAGTAAATGTGAACCAGGGCCCACCGGGCCCCTCCTTTCTGTAATCATCTATCTCGGAAGTAGTTGGTAAACCCTGCTGTCCATGCCCCCCAATACAGTCTCCCCTGCTCCCTGGAAAAACAGGAATTTCTTATCAGATCAACAGGAAATTCTATTTTTACTTGATGTTAGAATTAGAAATACCACAGGGAGAGAGAGGCACTCCCATATCCAAGCTGGGCACTAAGTTTATCACCCCCCCACTGAGGAGTTCCCCTCCCAAACTTTGGTCGGGGGTTCGCTCCCAGGGTTTACTCCCTCTGAGACTGGCCCCAGATAGCACTGATGGACAGAGAGCTGTGACATCCCAGCTTGGTTTTCTTCCTAACCCCAGGTAGCAGTGTTGCCAGGAGGACCACCTTGACTCTAGGAGGGCGATGCTCCGTGCACGTCATGCTTGGGCCTAGAAAGGTGCTCCAGAGACATCCATGAAGACACTGAGACAGGTCCAGTTAGCAGCACTTCGCAGCTGACTAAGTGGTCCTGGCTAAGAGTGGCCCTTAAGCCAGAGAACCCCTTTCCCTAAAGCAGTTAGGAGAATGGCATTGATTTGCTATGAGAAACCAGCCTCAGGAACATCAGGGAAGGAAAGCCGAAGTTTACTAGGGCCTGACTGTGTGCCAGGGGACCTGCTAGCGGCACCAGGCCATTCAGTGTCCCCAGCAGCCATCAGTGGAAAGTATCATCAGCATCTTCCCCAACTTACAGAGGAGAACACAGAAGCTCACGGAGGTGGTCAGGGATTGGAATTCGGGTCAACTTGATTCCCGAACTCATGCTCTTTTCTCTTTACCAGCAATATTTCGTTCAATGTCTTGCTGCAGGTCAGAAGCTAGGCTAATGGATCCAGTGGCCACTAGTGTGGGCACAGCCAGCTGGATGGGTGGCATCCCTCCAGGACTCCTTTCTCCTGGAAGGAGCATCTGTTTAGCGGCGCAGCTGCTTTTGCTTGGTTTTAACTGGAGCACAAATAACTACCCCACTCGGAGAGCAGAAGAAATTCCCTCAATGCCCAACTTGCTTGAACTTGAAAGTCACATGACTTCTTGTACTCTGCTAAAGTACCTTTAGCATTTCGTCTGGGGTTCGTATAAACCAACACCTTATCTGCTGCTGAGTGGTATTTTTGTTTTGTTCTGGTTTGGGGTGTTTTAGTGGTACAACTAAAAGGGTAACGCAGACACCTAGCCTTTAACCTGCCTCTGAAGTGGGGATCTTGATGTCATTCATTTCTCATCTCAGAGCCTCAGTTTCCTCCTCTCTAATGGTAAGAGGCTTCATTAGACCTGTGCTCTCAATACAGAGGCCACTAGTCACAAACGGCTAGTGAACACTTGAACTGTGACTGGTCCAATGGGGTGTGCTGTAAGCCTAAAATACACACTGGATTTTGAAAACAGTTTCAAAGAAAGAATGTAAACTTTCTCAGTAATAATAATTACATTGATTACACATTGAACTGACAATTTTTGGATATATTGGGGTAAATAAAAAGGTATCATTAAGATTAATTTCACCTACCTGTTGTTTTTTTTACTAATGTGGCTATTAGAATATTTAAAATATAGATGTGATTTGTAGTTATGTTTCTCATGGCCAGGTTGGACTAGACTTTCTGGGTTCCTTTCCACTTTTGGTCTGGTTGGTTAACTAGCCTGGGGTTAGGTGAAAAGGGGGCTTAATGGAAGACTCGAGGTGGCTGCAAGGACACTGCCTCTGGTAGCTCCTGGGTCATTTGCTCTAATGTCCCTCACAGAGTTGGCCAAAGCGGAAAGGGGAAACCCAAGACTGCCAGTGTCCTTGTGAACAACATACTTCTGTGGCAAAGTATTTGCTCTGAAAGGAGCTGCTCCAGGGCATGGCCTGTCCTCTCTGCCACCAGTATGAGGAAGAGGTCACCCATGCTCTGAGATCCTTCCTGCTCTGGGTTGACCAACTCCTTAAGAATGTCAGGCATGTGGCTGATGGCTGAAGGGCCGCCTTGACTTTTGACACCATGTCCAGGAATACATGATGGTCTGCCATGTTTTAAGAACTTCCTGTCTTAACTCCCAAAGAACTGGTTCTTTTCCTGTCGAGGCAGCTTAAGGAAAGGAGATTGAAAGACAAAGACAAGGAATTAAGAGCATGTCCCGGACAGAAACCTGATGACCTGATTAAAAGGCTGACAGCACTTAGAATACTCAAGAACTGAGGTGTGATAAGAAAAAACAAAAGAAACAAACACACACGAAAAAACAAGCTCATACCTTATGGACTCTATTGTCAAAGGCCAGGTGCTTGTGTGGAGTTGGTTAAGGACCGTACATGTTATTTGAATAAATACCAGTTAAAGGCAGGGCCTGGTAGATGAGAGTCAAGCATAAACTCACAGCTGTGGGCAGCTGGATGAGGAACTAGGAGACGGGAAGGGTGATTCAAGAGTGAGTCGGTGCATGTAGTCTGACCTTTGCCCCGCCTGGAGAAGTCCTGGTTACTCCCAGGGAGAGATGAGATAAGCCCTTGAGATAGCTGGTTGGTCCTCCACAAATACAGGGCACCGACATGAACACAGAGGGGTACAGGACAAGACAGCCTAGAAGGGTTTTTGTCCCGTATTCTCATTCTAGAAGTGGGGAAACAGGTCTGTGAGTAGGAGTGACTCACCCAGGATCACACAGCTAAGTAGTGGAGGGCCGGTGCTGAGATCCCAGACTCCTGCTGTTAGGTCCTTGGTCTCAAGGATCCTACAGGATGGTGCCATGGAAGCAGCATTGGACTGGATGTTAGGGGAACTTGGCCCTAGACTTGAGTCACTACTAATGATGTGACCTTGGGCAAGTCATTCCACTTCCTCTAAGCCTTAGTTTCCTCGCCTGTAAAGCAGGAGATGGGCTAGTTGTTCTCTTAGATTTCATATCGTAGCTTTCAGGATAAGCCAGATTTTGTTGTGATAACAAACAACCCCCAAATCTCAGTGGCTTATGATGCAAAGACATTTCTCACTCCCACTGTATGATCATAGCAGGTCAGCAAGGTCTCAGGCTGATGGAAGCCTCACCTTGACACATGTTTCATGGGGAAGAAAAAGTGGCAAAGTATACACTGGCTTTTCAAGCTTCCGGCCAAAAATGACGCGGATCACTTTCATTTACATTTGTTGGCCAAAGCAAGTCACGAGGTCGTCCACCAAATGCCCAGCAGAAGAGACTGGGAATATTTGGCAACAGTCCTACCGGCCATATCGTCCCTACATTGTGACAAAACAATACGGAGAGCTGTGTGGGGCGGTGGGAATGGGAGCGCTGGCCCTGAGCAGCCTGGATGGGGAGACTTCATGGAGAAGGCTGCACTCTGAGAGGCAGGGATTGGAGAGCACAGGATCTAGAAGGATTGGCGGGGGCAGAAGCAGGAGTGTGGCAAAGGACAAGAAATGTGAACTTAATGGGGAACTACCTCGTTTGGCCGAAGTGTAGGTGCACGAGGGGAGGAATAATAGGAGAGAAATCTGAGAGCAGATCGCGCGGGGCTTTGAGTGCCGGGAGGAGGGGCGCGTGCCTTGTTTGCTAGGCTCTGTGATTTCTGAGCAGGTTTGTGAACGTATTGAGTGGTGTGTGGATGGTACCAGCAGCTCTAGAGAAGTAGGGATAAGAATAGCACAGGGTAGGGGGAGACCAGGTAAGAGGCCACTGCTGTCCTTGGGGCTGGAGGTGATGAGACCCTGAGGTCCTGAGGCTTTATTCTAGGCTGGGTGCAGCAGGGGAAATGGGACAAATGCAAGTGAGACTACCTGTGAAGGAACCTAGTACAGGTCTTGGCCGCCTAGACCTTGGCTGTACAGCCTGTGTTCTCTGAGCATGTTTGGATGCCCACACAGGGGCAAGTATAATTAGTCTGGGAGTTACCTGGAGCTGCCCCGAGAGGTTCATGCTTCTAAGGGCACCTGGGACCTTCTCAGGAGGGAGAGGGGATAACCCTGAGGGCTTGTGGGAGCTCCCTCCTGAACTCTAAGGGGAAAATCAGGCTGAGCGACAGTGTGGACACTCCTGCCTGGTCTGGAGTCATGGGCAAAGTCATGGGTAAAGTCCAGCGCCAAACAAAGGGGACCCCATGCATCGGCTGTCCTTCTCTCTCATTCCAACTGGCCGTTTTGTGCATTTTGTCCCGATCTCAACTTGACATTTCTAAGGTGGCTGCAATCGTCCGGAATTAATCCAGAAAAGCGCTGATGCACCCTCAGGCCCTGCTACTTACGATCTGCCAAGACTCGGAATATGATTATTTCAAGTAATAATGAAAAGCAAAACAGGAAATTCTTATCCATTTTGGCAGGAAATTCTTTAGCTGCGTGGAAGGTACTGCTCCGGGGGTTTGTGCCCTCCAGGAACCGTTTGGAAATGATTTATGGTCCAAGATGGCGCCAGTCCCTCCTCAACCCCCCGCGTTGGAAGAGGGAGGGATGATCCGGACCATGGGAAGCGGGACCTGCATTCTCTCGGAATGTGCCTTTCTGTTGATAACATGTTCATTGTCTCCACTAATAAGTTATGGTCCTGTTTTCGTCTTGCCCTGGGATGGGAAGTACCAAATTTAGGCAAATTAAAGATGTTCCTTTTCAAGTTTGAAAAGCTTAATTCCTCAGTATGTATTATTTTATGTGGAATCCTAAGTAATAGGACTTAGGGGAGAAGGTTTACGTTGATTAAGGACACATGAGTTCCACATGTTGTGATAGACCTTCTCTATGTGTCATGTTATCTTCTCTAATTATGGGTATTATTTTCTTCATCTCACAGATGTAAAAACTGAGGCTCACTGAGGTTAAGCAACCTGGTCTAAGACATATAAGTAGTAAAGGGTAGAACCAGAAGAAATGTTTTCAATAGACTCTGAAGTTACCTGAGGGCCCAGGCCAGGTCAGCTTTGCTCACCAAATGTGTCCCCGGTACCTGGCAGAGTGCCTGGAATACAGTATGTTTAACCACCCTACCCCCAAAAAAAGTTCTCAAATGAAAGAATTAAAGTGTCTAGGAAATGGGGAGGCTGATTTTCAGAGCTTTGCTGCAGTGTTATGTGACGAGGACCCCTTGTTCTGTTCCCGTGATTTTGATTATTTCTAGTATACACAGTGCCAGAGAGGACAGATGTCATTAAAATGTTGAAGGATTGTTGATTTCTACCAAAAGCCAGTGATATGGGCTGAATTGTGTCCCCCTCAAATTCAGATGAAGTCCTAACCTCCAGTACCTCAGAATGTGACTGTGGTTTGGAGATACGATTTTAAGGAGGTGATTAAGGTTAAATGAGGTCATTAGGATGGGCCCTAATTCAATATGACCAATGTTCTTACCAAAAGAGGCAATCGGGACACAGACACACACAGAGGAAAGACCATGTAAAGATACATGGAGAAGACAAGCCAAGGAGAGCGGCCTCAGAAGAAACGAACGTGCCCTTGATCTTGGACTTGTAGCCTCCAGGACCGTGAGGAGATACATTTCTGTTGGTCAGACCACCCAGTCTGTGGCATTTATCATGGCAGCCCAAGCAGACTAATAGAGCCAGCCTCCCTCTGTGTCTCATTACCAGCGGAATCACGTCCTTATGTTGGCTTCTGGCACATTCCTTATTGCACTTTTATCTCGGAACCTGCATCAGGGCAAGGCCAGTGTTGAAAGCAGTCTGAAGCTCAGCTTAGGCTGAGGGTCAGGGGCAGGAGACCTGCCATGTCCACAGACCCTCTTCTCTCCCCCGGGGTCTTGACGATGTAACGCTTGCAGTTGGAAGATAGAGATTGCAGTCATCAGGCTGCCACCAGTGGACAGGCTCTTCCACCCTCTGAGCCGGTTTCTTCATCTGTATTTGTGAGGCTGGCAAAGATTTTGTTTTTAACCGATTTTTAAAGGCCTCCGTTGAAAAGGGCGTGCGTTCTCCGGTTCACCACCGCCCAGCACCCCGCTGTCGTGTACCTGTCCGCTTTACTCGCTTACATTTGGGTTGGAACCTCTTCTGGCTCCGGCAGCCTCTGTGTGTGTGATGCTAGGACAGTTGAGCGCGTGGCTGAGCTTGTGCGTGGCCCCGAACTAAGGAGGCTTCTCACGGCAAGGCTGCTTCCCTCCGCTGCGAGGCCTCCTCTGTGGCTCACGTTTGTACCTGGTGTCCTGCCAGCTTTTCTGTCTTCATACTGCCGACTTACTTCAAATTCCACCTCCATGAACTTGGGACTGCCTCTTCCTTGTTTCATACCTAGGCTAGCACTGTTTTGGGGTTCTCCCCAGGTCTGATCATGTCAGCAATCGTATATTCGCTCCTTCATTTATTCATGCATTCAACAGGTATTTATTGCTGGCTTTCCAGGATGTCTTTTCAGCTCATCATTACCTCTGGTGCTGCTACCTTATTTATAGTGTGGTTAAGAATTGGCAAACTGTTTTTGTTTATCCCTTCTAGGTGAATTAGGCTGACACTGGGAGGTAGGCATTTATAGACCCATTTTACAGATGAGAGAATGGAGGCTTGGAGAGCTTACTCACCCCGAGTCACGTGGCTAATAGCAGCAGAGCCAGCAGCTACTCTGGTTCTATATTTTCAGGATTCCCTGTTTGATTCTAACCCCTGACAGATATGAAGGGGAGAGGTTTGTCAGCTTGGAGAGTTTCCTAAATTCTAAGAAAAGATACACTGATAAGGAATTGTGTACCTAAACCCTGCTCCTGAGAAAGCACTGTTAAAAGAAGTGGACCCGGGCTGGGGGAGATGAAGTGTCAAAGAGGGGTTTGAGGATGTGAGCTCTGCAGGGATGCGGCCAGACGGCAGCAGGAGAAGGTCGGGGGACGTTCTAGCACGCCCACCCGTACGCTGCAGGCCTGAGCACTTCCTGTCCATGAAGCCCTTGGAAGAATGTTCTGATCCAAAGCAGAGGCCCGGCCTGGGACCTTGGTGCAAGGAGCTTTGTTTGTCAGGGGCTGAGGACTAACAGTGAAAGCTTGACCTTGATTTGGAGGGCAGAGAGCTCGAATGTCAGTGACCAGAAGGTTCTAGATAGTTGAAACAAGTTAACCAAGAGCTTGAACGGGGAGTAGCAGGAGACACCAGGACTTCAGCCCTGCACCAAGCTAACTGAGCAACTGCAAACGTGTTTCTATAATCCGTAAACCCAAATGTTCCTTGTGTACCAAGAGACTTCCCAGTGGCAAAATAATTGGTGTATAGAAAGCCTCCCTTTCCAGGTCAGCCTTTCTACCTTTCCCAGGATCCTGTAATTCCCTCTCTCCATCCCCACTCTGTCCCCTTTGCATTTTGTAGGATGACCAACTCATTCCAGTTTACTTGGGACTTTACCAGTTTTGATGCTAAAAGCTTCATATCCCAGGAAATTGCTCAGTTACAGGCAAGCCGGGAGTGTAGGTTACCCTAAAGATCTTTTCTCCAACTGACTCCTTCCTAACCTAACATATGCTCATGACTCCTCTTTGTTAAAAAATTCCACTTCCTTTTGAGCTCCTATTCCATTCTTGGTCATCTATGGGTCGCTAAACCTCTGCCACATGTAGTCCATCAACTCACTATGTCCCTGCCCCCTTCTGGATGACTCCTGAACCTCCCCTATCAAACTTCACCAGCCTTTGTTCTTGGTAGCTTTTCCACTGCATTTAGTACCACTGGGTTCTGAGATCCCATGTTCTGCTTCCAGCTCTGAAGTGGCTGCTGCTCTGTCTCAGGTCTAAGGAGTGACTGTGCCCTCTGCCCTCTCTGCCTGTTTGGGCCACCCCTCAAGGCTCAGGTCTTGGTCCTGTGCTCTCGCTGATCTACAAAATGCCTAAAGGTGTAGGTGGGTGATGCGATCTGTTAGGCAGACTGAGTAGGGATGGCGTGAAGCGGAGAGTCTGTGCCCCATCTAGAGAGCTCTTCTCTTTAGTAGGTTTTCAAAAGAGCTGGCCACCCTTGGTTCGAGTGTTTTTGGAGTTCAGCTGTTATATGAAGTCAATTTGATCCAACCTGGGAATGGGACATTTCCACCCAAAAGCATGGAAACAAATCTGGATATACCTTAGGCAAGAATTCAGAGTTCTGGGAAATATCCTATCCTTGACTTGGGAGAAGAGTTCTTGTCCTTGCATTGGGGTGAGAAGGCTCTGTCCTCACCTGACTTCCCGCCTTTCCTCCTCCCAAGCAGGTTATCAGGTTCTTAGTCACAAGGCTCTCACAGTACAGGCAGGACCTTGATGGAGAGAAATGAGGGCCAGCTTGTCAAGTCCTGGGAGCATTGTTAACGTGGAAAAAATGCTCCTATCTGATGAAAGTCTGTTCACTCATCAGAGACTTATTATTCTTTCCATTGCATTTAAGAGATAGAATATGGCAATACCACGAGTGCACGATGGTCAGCAACTAAGGATCAGGTAGATCACAAGACATTTCAGACACGAACAAGGTCAACAGCTTGACCACTTAAGCTATTTCAGTATCCAGTGTCACAAGTCTAGAAAGGACTTTGAAGAATAATTTGCCTATTCTTCTGGTCCCTAGTGGGGCTGTATGTAAATAATCTCAGATTTTCTATATTCTGATTCCTATTATTTCCCTAAAGAGTTTGTGCCCTTTGCTCCTTTTTAAAAAACAATTCCTTCATTCCTTATTAAGCATTTTTTAAGGCGATATAGTTGGATATAAAAAGTAGAAGGAGGTGTATCTCTCTCCTTGAAAAGTCTCCAGTTAGAGAGGGGAAGACGAAATATACATAAATCCTTGGAAAGGCTTCCCGTTGCTAATCCAGTCCTGCCACTTCATGGATGTCAAGCTGGGGCAAGTTAACAATCAAGTCTCATCTGAGTCCGTGCAAGGCTGGAGGCTTCGCTGACTGCAGCCCTCGAGGGACTCCATTCACTGGGCCTGTGACAATCTGTCCAGCACCAAATACCAGCGGATTGCCCCTGGCTCGTCCAGGCAGTTTGGGTGGAAGCAACAGGAACAGGAAACTCAAGCCTGCCTGTGGAAGCTTGGAGTCTGGTCAACAGACAGAATAAAGACACTTGAGACCCTTAATAAACAGCTCATCTCACATTATTAGGTGCTGAGTGTGTGAGTGCATCCAGTTCAGGAAAGGGAGAGGCCACTGTGGGCTTGTGACCGGGGCTGAAAAGAGGGGAAAGTGGTGACAAGGAGAGAGGGCATATTCCCGAGCTGCCTTCTGTGGAAGGGTGTTGGCAGGCAGCATCGGGAGGAAAGGGTGCAGAGCCCTTACCTTTTACAGATGTGGTTCAAAGAAGGGTTCAACTACCTGCCCAGATGACGGGCTGCAGAGGACCTGGTAATGGGCTTGGTGGCCTGGAGACCTGACTGGTTCATGATAGGTCAACATTGTCCTGAGTCTTCAAATTGCTCAGCTGGAAGCACTTTTCAGTGTTGTCTTTCCAAAGCTGGAATTGCTTAAGAGAAACAGGATAGGAACGTTCCGGTAAGGTGTTTTGCAAAGTTGTTCTCAGGTACTCTCCAAAACTGTTGTACCACTAGAGAAACAGGACAAAAATAGTAAACACACACACGCAGCCACACACACGAATACCCACACACAAGGCACACATAAATGCTCACAGACGCTTTCTCTGTCTCTCTCTCACACACACACGAATGTTGAAGCCCTGTAGACACTGCACTACTCCTAACACATACTTTGGCAAAATTGTTGAATTAGGGCCAAACCCTACAGTAACTGAAATAGCTTTGTATGAAATCTTTTTGGGCAGTGGGAAGAGTCAGGGGAAGGGCACTGGAAGGATTACCTTACTTTTCATCCTTATTTGATTAATTCTCACAGAGAAAGGGCGTGTGCTGAAATTGATCATATTCCCCACACCCCCAATCTGCCTTTTTTATTGAACAAAAAAATGATTCTGGTTTGAGACACATAAATGATACATTTGGTTTTCAAGGGAAATTTTATTTTTGCATTGGAAGAAAATTAGAGTTCATTTTTTAAAAAAACTTATCTAGCGAGTTGCATTTCCTGAGCAGCAAAGAAAAAAAAAATTCTTTCCCTTCTCGTGACTTATCTCCTTTTCTCTCAGCAATAAGTCATCTTGGGTTATTTTTTCTGTGCCTGGATCACATGAGACCAACAACGGAGGGAAATGATGGGACATGATGGTCTCAAAGCTTGGCCACGGTGGAAGGCAGGCCCTCAGTAGTAGAACTGAAATGGGGAGCTGAAAAGGAGCACGAGGACAAGGGGAACCAAGTGCTCCTGAGATAAGCTACAGCTGCAAAGATGAGAATATTGCAGAGAGTTAATTAAATGATCACCTATTTAAATCTTCTTTCTTTTCTAGACCCCAGTTCCCCCAACTCAAAGCTCAACCCCTCACAACACCCAGCAGTCATTGACTTTATTTTGTCTCAGCGGGACGGAATAGGAGCCGGAGGACCCAACCCCGTTGACCCCAGAGTTCATGCCAGGCAGCACGTCCTTCACTGTGACATACAGCTACCGAGCTCCACGTGTGCAGACAGGGCCCTGATTTCTTTCTTTCTTTTTCACTAGTAGGCTTTATTTTTCGAGCAGTTTTAGGCTCATGGAAAACTGAGCAGAAAGTACAGAGAGTTCCCACACATGCACAGCCTCCCTAACTCTCAGTATCCCCCGCCAGAATGGTACGCTCGTTACAACGGATGAAGCTACACTGTGACGCATCCCATCACTCAAAGCCCGTAGTTTACGTTAGAGCTCACTCTCAGTGTCGTACATTCCGTGGGTTTTGACAAGTGTATTTTGGCCCTACATTCTTTTCAGATGCAGTTCCATGTGCCTGTCGATAAGGCAAAGTGTTGTGATAATGAGATAGTGACTGCTGAAAGATATCGCATCCAGAAGAAGTTGGTCTGGACACGTGGGTGGCCAGGGACAGTCATAAGGATACAGAGCTCCATTGGTGGGTGTCTGAGGCTGGGTGGACATGATGATTTCCAAGGTCCCGTTCAACTCCTAGACCTGTGTTTCTATGACCTAGGCCAGACACAATCAGGAAGTGGCCTTATGGCATGTTCTATAAAGGGTGCTGTTACCCATCCTGCCCACGCTGGCCAACAGGGGATTTACCACAATGATTCACTGGGGTTCACCGTGTCCAGGCTTCCATTTGCTTAAAAGTATCAGAAGAGGATCCTTTTTCTCAAGACTTTTCAAAGATGATAAAATGATTGAGACTATGAAATAAGATTGGTATGGTTCATTAAACTATTAACTACGTCTAGCATAAAATTATATAATAAACTATATATGGTGTACAATATGGCTCTGGTATTAAATTGATTCCTCTTCACTGAGGAACTGGTGACATTTTAGTCTAGGAGGGATGTACCACCGTTCCCCATTTCTGGGCCAGCAAAGCCGTAGCTGACTGGTCAGGAAGGCACCCTGAGTCCTCCCATCAGTGTTCCCAGCAGCTGCTACTCGTCCATGGCTGCTGGGGTGTGGAAACCAGCTGTGAGTACCCTGATCCCCATCAGATCTTCTTTCGTTGCCCCAGCTCTTTTTCATCCACTGATCTTCTATTATATCCTACAAGTCTGCAATTAAAAAAAAAAATCTCATCCTTATCACCAAGGCTTTTACGGCAAATGCAGAAAAGTCTCCCAATGCAGTGGTTCTAGATTTCTGCTTAAGGACGGCATCTTCACCAATTCTGCTCCTAAGGAAGTGTCCTTCCCTCTAATGCTTACGTTTTGAAAGGATGTTCTCTCCGACATCGATGGACCTCTGTCTCTCTCTGAGCTGCAGCACGTCCACGAACAGGAGAGACTGGCCGTCAGTAAGAAAAGAAGAAATTGCAGATTGAGAGTGATTTGAAACAATGGTCTCATTCTGCAAAGAAGAAGTCCTGTGGTCCTTCCCCTCATTTACTAATAAACAACCCTTGGCTGGAGCTGCCTGACGTGTACCTCGAACAATTTTGCCTTTTTCCCTGCCTTCCGTAGTGCCAGCTTCTCCCAGTGATTCAAAGTGACCTGCCAAGTAGGTTTGGTGCCACGTGGTACTTACCTTCTGGCAAGGCCACCTCTCCTATTTGCATGGTCAACTAAGTAGTCCCCATGAGGCCAACCTCAGATTGGATTTATCACTGAGCAACTAACTGACCAACTGTGCCAACCAGTGTCTACTGAGCAGCTTCTATCTGCCACACCCTCTCTTTTATTGCAGGGAGGGGTCTCTGGGAAGCAGACCCTGGGATGGAGTTTAGCATGCAGCAAGTGTATCGGGGGGTGCTCTTGGAAAGGGGAAGAGAAAGACGCAGGAGGGGGCGGAGGGAGGTGTTGGGCTGCAGTGCAGTCTGGAGGGCTGGGCTGAGCCCGTGTGGAATTCTAAACTGAGAGGGCGCTTCAGAACCGTTCCAGGTGGGGCAAGGGGCCAGGCCTTTGTAGCCTCTCACTGACCCCACACTGGGTGCAGCTGTTCCCGGGGAGAGGGCGTGGCACCGGGGGGAGGCCGCTGAGGGTAATTTCTGGAGACTGCTTGAAGCTGAGGGCAGGCAGCTGGCAGCGCGACCTGCAGCTCGGGAAATGAGCACTCGAGGACCATCCAGGTGACACAGCGAGGCACCCCTGCACTGGGCTACGCGTGTTCTGCGCCCTGAAGGACTTCATTATCTGGGTGGTGAAATTCAACACGTATGCCAATGCCATTGATCCATTTGAATTAGGTCTTGGAAAATCCCAGCTTGTGGACTTTTGTCATTATCCAGTCGAGGCAGCCCAGCTGCAATCCTTGGTGCGTGAAGTGGCCCTTCTTGTACACAGACCACTAGACCTGGATTCCAAAGCAGACATTAAGTCAGTCCCCAGGACTGAGGAGTGACATCTGGCCGGGCACTGCAGCTCAGAGTCAGTTGCTTGTTTTCTCTTCTTCTCAAGAAGTTCCAGGAAATGTCACTGCAGAGTTCAGGGCTGCTGTTATCTCAGGCCTCGCTTCCTGTGGTCCCTGGACGTGCCAGAGGATCAAGAGGACAAGCTGCATCTGCTCCAGGCTGCTCTGCACGGTTACTCTGCTCAGGGCAAGAAGCACCAGCTGACTTCCTTGCAGTTATATCTTTTCATGCGTGGCCTATTCCTGAGGAGTAGAATTTTCTGGAATTGGGGAATTGCTGTGTACTGCCGAGAAAGCTGTGGAGGTATTTAGGAAGTAGATAAGATCCAGAGGGGAAGCCTGCATAGGAGCAGGTGCCTGCATGGTGGTGTGTCCCAACACCCGCCTGATACTGAATCTCAAGCCTTCTTCTTTGATGGATTGACTGGGACCTTTCCCACTGGGCCATCCTGCTAGACTCATACCTGTGACCAGAGTCACGGCCACAGCATCGGACCCCATGGTCACACATGCAGACTCTTGGTTCCTCAGATCAGCCAGTGGTCCCATGGCAGGACTCAGCTCCATGGGAGGGAACAGACACGGCTACTGCGAGTGGGGGGTGTGTGTGTATATCACTGGTCTGGAAAGGGCAGAATGCTCAGCTGGGGAGAAGTGGTCCTCTGGCACCCTGGATGGGGGTGGGAAGAAGAGCAGGAGAAAGAGAAAAGAGAGGAAGCGGGCTGTGAGAAGGGAGACGTGGACTGAAGCCACATTTCACTAGCATCATCGTTACACCAGGAAGTGAGATTCTCTCGAAGGTGAACCAAATCCCAGTCCCATCCCACAGTGGGGCTGGGATGCAATGAGGGTCACCTCCTTTCTACTCTCATCTGGCATTTGCTACTCTCTTAGCTCCTTGTCTCAAACAAGGGTTAAGAAATGCTATTTCAAAACAAACAAAACACAGGCTGGTAGAAAAGGAGACTTCACCTCACGTAAGAGTGTGATTCTGGAACTTTGTAAATGAAGATAAACCTTTGATATTTGGGTTGTGTATTCAATATCCTGGAGGATCTGCTATGACCTGTGACATCCGTAGGTGGCCTGTGTTGGAGCCAGGCTGTCACGCTGCCCCTCCAGCCCACCCGGCGAGTGCACCTTGATTGTTCGCAGCCCTCTGCCAGCACCAGAGCGCGGTGGCTGGGAGGCCAGGCAGGGATGCCAAGCGGAGATGCAGGGCTGTGCATTTACCCAGGTGGCCGGGGCCCTGGCGGTCTAGGGCCTGCAGGTACCCGCAGGTAGTCTCCAGCCGCCGGGAACAGTTCAAGAATTCAGGCACTGCAAGCCTGCACTTCCCAGATCCTCCACACCTGTTCCGTTCTTCTTTCTCTCTGTGCCTTTTTGGGGCGTGGCTGCTTTCCTTCCCTCCCTCCCGTACGTAGGATTCTTGCCTCTTCCCTGAATCGTGCCTCTTCCAGCACATGCCAACAAAACTCACGTGTGCAGCATTTATGTTACTGTGAGCTTTCCCACCTGTTGTCTCTTTGTATTTTCACAGTACCTCCCCAAAACTGAAATGATCCCTACTTAGGGGAAAAGTAAACGGAGGCACAGAGAGGCCGCATGGCTTCTCCTGATGCTGGAGCTCAGGTAGCCTGAGCCGCAGTCCTTGCACTTTCCACGTCTTCTCTGGGTAATGAGGTGTGTACATGCTGACCAGCCCTCAGGCCATGGTTGTCGCTAATATGCTTTAGTGACGTTTCCTGGGAAGGGGTTGGGGGAAACTCTCCCCATGAAATTCTAAGGGAGGAGATAGAACTGCTATTTTTTTTTACCATTTCCTTATTTCATAGTCTCAAGTATTCGAAGTACACACGTTCGTACCCCCTGGATTCTTAGAAAGGGATTATTACTTTGAAAATTCCCCAGTCATCACTCTCTCTGGAGAGTGATCCCCTCCCTTCCTCACTTATCCTGCAAGAACCACTTCAGGGTATCCTCCCAGCACACACATACACACACACCCCCACACACCCCTCCAGGAAGCCTGCCCTGTTGCAGCCTGCGTCCCGTCTGCACGTCTCAGCAGCGCTCAGGCCCTCTGGTTAGGTGGCATACGATCATTTGCTGCGCTGTCACTAGTGCAGGCCACTGCTTCATCTGACCTCACAAGGAAGGCCTCTAGCTTCTTGAGCATGAAAAGGAAGCTGTGAAGTCAGGAAGCTTCTGTGTTAGCTGCTGGGTCCACCTCTGGCATGATCTGCTTCAGTAAACTCTCCCACGAGTACATCTGGTTGGCGGACCTAAACCACATCCTGAGCCTGGCTGCAAGGGAGTCTGGGGATTGTAGTTCTTCTCTCTCCAACCCGTGCACTCTCTGTTTAGCTCTAGGCAGACAAATGCCCATTCAATCCCCAGAATCTATATTATCACAGAAAGAAGACAGGGCCTATCAGCATTTGCCTCCATTAGTGCAAAGTTCTCTGGCTTAAAAAGCGATATGGAAGGGCTGGGGCTGGGACATTGCAGAATGTGGCTCAGACACTAAAAGACTTTGTGTAAATCACTTAAGCCTTGAGCTTCAGGTGAACTTGGTTCTGGAGAAAGCAGAAACTCAATCTCCTAGAAGACTTTCCTTTACACTTACTCAATGGACTAAACTTTTGGAAGAACTTAGCAGGTATTTTGGCTGTGATAGTCTCGGTGATGCTGGGTGATAAATAGCCCATGACTGTCAGCGGCTTAAAATTAAAATCACTAGAGTTCACATCTTGCTCGTGCCACCTGTCCAGTGCAGACTGGTAAGGGATTTCAGAGTGACCCAGGAACTTGGGCTCACTAAGGCTCCCACGTGCATTCCCGACCAGGCAAGGGAAGCAGAATGTGGCAAACCGCATGCTTGTTTCCGCCAGGAGGGGACACGTCGCCGACCACCGTATCTCGCGAGCCAAAGCAAGTCATGCAGCTCACCTTTTTTTTTTTTTTTTAACATTTTTACTGGAGTCTAATTGCTTTACAATGGTGTGTTACTTTCTGCTTTATAACAAAGTGAATCAGCTATACATATACATATATCCCCATATCTCCTCACCCTTGCGTCTCCCTCCCACCCTCCCTATCCCACCCCTCTAGGTGGTCACAGAGCACCAAGCTGATCTCCCTTGCTATGCGGCTGCTTCCCACTAGCTATCTATTTTACATTTGATAGTGTATATATGTCCATGCCACTCTCTCACTTCGTCGTAGCTTAGCCTTCCCCCTCCCTGGGTCCTCAAGTTTATTCCTGTCCTGCCCCTAGGTTCTTCAGAACCTTTTTTTTTTTTTTAGATTCCATATATATGTGTTAGCATACGGTATTTGTTTTTCTCTTTCTGACTTACTTCACTCTGTATGACAGACTCTAGGTACATCCACCTCACTACAAATAACTCAATTTCCTTTCTTTTTATGGCTGAGTAATATTCCATTGTATGTATGTGCCACATCTTCTTTATCCATTCATCTGTCGATGGACACTTAGGTTGCTTCCATGTCCTGGCTATTGTAAATAGAGCTGTAGTGAACATTGTGGTACATGACTCTTTTTGAATTATGGTTTTCTCACGGTATATGCCCAGTAGTGGGATTGCTGGGTCATATGGTAGTTCTATTTTTAGTTTTTTAAGGAACCTCCATACTGTTCTCCATAGTGGCTGTATCAATTTACATTCCCACCACCAGTGCAAGAGGGTTCCCTTTCCTCCACACCCTCTCCAGCATTTATTATGTGTAGATTTTTTGATGATGGCCGTTCTGACCAGTGTGAGGTGATACCTCATTGTACTTTTGATTTGCATTTCTCTAACGATTAGTGACGTTGAGCATTCTTTCATGTGTTTGTTGGCAGTCTGTATATGTTCTTTGGAGAAATGTCTATTTAGGTCTTCTGCCCATTTCTGGATTGGGTTGTTTGTTTTTTTGATATTGAGCTGCATGAGCTGCTTGTAAATTTTGGAGATTAATCCTTTGTCGGTTGCTTCATTTGCAAATATTTTCTCCCATTCTAAGGGTTGTCTTTCCGTCTTATTTACGTTTTCCTTAACTTTAAAGGAGTAGAAAGTTCGGTCCCCCCTGTGCCAGAAGGAACTGAGAACCACACTGTGGGGAACAGCATTAATGACCTCCAGGGGGAGGTCGAGCGGAGAGCCATGTCCCTTACAACCTCCATTTCCCTCATGGCTCCAGCTGGGATAACTTACCATCCCTGTTACCATTTTTCTTTTTCTCCAAGCACTGAAAATTTCAACTTGAAAGATACTGATAAAATTTTTACTTGAAATGGCCTGTGAAAAAACCAGCACAGTCCCCAGGGACAAAATTCTCATCATGCTTTTCCTCAAATACATCAGCGGTTCCGAGTCAGTCATGATTTTGTGGGCTGGGAATGCGGTGTGTTTACTTTTGTATAAAAATCCTGTCTTCCTTGGATTAGAGAAGAGAGATGGGCACAAGAGGCAGACTCCAGAATGTTTCGGGTTCCGCTCAAGTGCCCCACCCTTGCCCCAGGCTTTCTCTGACCACCTTCTCTCCAGTTGGAGGCCATTTCTGACTCTCGTGAGCCTCCACTTTTCCGGCACTCCCCCATCCCAGGACCTGTCATGGTCCCTCATTGTATTATCGATGTTTGTGTAAATGTCTCACTTCCCCAATTAGGCTGTGAGCTCTTCGAGAGCTGGAATCTGATTGGCTCCGTCTAGGACTTGCCCCCTGCGCAAGCGGCATTTATCAAGTGTTTTTGAATGGCTCAATGGATGTATGAACCTCATCTTAGGGCCTTTTCTGCAGGAGATTCTCAGTGTCTTCTGAATGAAACGATGACTTGATGGATAAATGGATGGATGGACAAATTAAAGAATAAAAGATTGAATATGTATAGAGGCTAGTTAACATCTCATAGGGGAAATAAGCCTATTCCCCCCACATGGCTGTGCTAATTCTGACCAGCCAACACATAAATGTAGATTCTTGGAACAGAAGGGACAAATGGGAGTGGGGTGACTCAGGGAAACCTCTTCCCACCCTGAAAACGGAGGCCAGGCCCTGCTGTGGCAGCAGCGTCCCCTGTACGTGACTGGGCTTTGGTCATGGCTTAGTCCTCAGGTGCCAGGGGCAGGCTTTCTGGACACAGGGGCAGAGGGCGTGGCTCTTCCTGTCTGAGCATTTCTGTGGCCCAGGCTGAGTTTGGGGGAAGGAGCGACAGGCCAGCGGAGCCTCTGGGGGTTCTTGCCGGTGAGACTGCTGTGACGTGGCTCTGCTGTCCACATTACATGTTTTCGAGGCTGAGGCAGGGGATCTCTGCAGGCCCCCAGAGCCCACAAGAGGTCAGTAGGTCGAGGCAGCAGGGGCAGAGGGACAGCCCCAGAGGAAGTGTCCCTCATCTGTCCCCTCACCCGTGGGGAGGGGCCTCAAGCCCCATCTCCTCTTTCTCAGCAGATGGCAACACGAACTCCCACATGCCTCCCAGATCTCTCCGGGGTGGAGTCCTGAGGAAGGGAGGGGAGACAGGCAGGAAGGTGGCACATGTGTTCACGAGGCGTTGGGGTGAGGGGACAGACACCCCCTTTTATCTAGAATAATGACAGAAACCTCCCCTCCCTCTGCTGTCTCCTTCCCATTTCTCCTTCGGCTCAAGTAAAGGCAAAGAGGTGAGAAATGGTCCCTTTGCTGGGCTTGGCCCTTGAGTTAGAGGAGGTCAGACCTCTCTGCCTTGGTTTTCCTTTGGTGTTCATTTCATGAGAAAGAGAAATGTACGGATGCAGAAGGAACCCCAGGAGTTGGGGACCATCTTCCGTCCAGAGTGTCAGTGGGGTTCCACCAGGGCAACGGGCCTGGAGAGGCACCAGGCCAATGGGACGCTACTCGTGGATGCTGGCTATGGGCGGCCCCGATCCTCTGCCCAAGATGCCCGAGTAAGAGTCCAGCTCCTCTCCTCAGCCTCCCACGGAATGATGCTCTGCGGCCAAGCGTGTACCAAAGGATAAATGTGCTATATTAACATGAACACTGAGGACAAATGCACTGCAGTAGTAAGCACATCGTAGATACACAGAATATTCTCTATATAGTCTCAACATAGATACAAAATAAGTTATACTTGTTTTCGTTTTCCATCACAGTAGGAGCATGGCATACAAAGTGACTGAGTCAGTGGCCGCGAAGCAAGCCAGGGGAGAGACCATGAGGAAGCCTGTAGGGCACCGAGAACGGTGGGGATTTGCCGAGGACACCGCGGACTCCCGGGGGTCCTGCAGGGAACACGACCTTAGACCTCCCAAACTGGCCTTCAGAGAATCAGCAGGAGGTCCCACTGGATAAGAGTTGGTGGCTGCATTTGAGCTGGGATGATTCAGGCTACTGGGTGGGAGGCAGAGCAGAGACAGAGGCAAACAGCACCCAACAGGCCAGCCCACTCTCCCGCTGGTGCTGTTGGGCTTCTGCGATTTTAGGAACACGGGGAGCGTCGCCGGAAGGCACGGTTTGCTTCTGTGCTGTGACAGATGGCCAGACTGATGGCCCACCAGATGCTGGCTGGCCCTTCTCCCTCGCCAGCCCGCTCCGGGAGGCCACGAGGGGGCTGTGTGCTCAGCTTATCTGCCGCGGTCTATCATCAGCCAGAAACGCTGGGATCCCGCACATCATCCCAGCAGAGGGCAGCGTCTGTGGCCCTTGCCCTATCACATGTGAGTTCTGTGACCCTGGGACGGTCACCTGAACTCGAGTCTCAGGCTCCTCTCTGCAAATTGGAGGGACTAACACATACTTCCTCGGAGCGTGGTGAGGACCACGTGGGATAATGTATATAAAGTGCCTAACACAGCTCCTGGCACTCAGAAGAGGCTGGATAAATGTGAGGCGAGTACAAGCATCGGTACATAGAGGCCAGGTGGGAAAAAATATGAATGTCCCAGAATCTGTGGAATAAAACCCACCTTGACTGGCTATGAGAGCAGAGGATGACAGAACAGTTTCTTTGCTTTCTTTCCCGCCGAGTTTTTCCCTTCTCTCTCTGGTTCTGGGATTCTTTGAAGTGAAGCGCAAGCAGGTTTCAAAGCCAGGCCTGCCAAGGCAGTCAGAGCCTAAGCCTGGGAGAGAACAGGGCTCGGGGCCACGTGTCTTCAAGTCTGGGGCTTGGTTCGCTGAGGACGCTTCCCTCCTCCCCTCCCCTCCCTGCCGCAGCTCCCCTCCCCTCCCATCTCCTGGCCCCAGAGCAGACTTCATATGAGGAAGCCAAAGAGGGGGGAGAAAGCACAGAAAAAAAGTGGATTGTCTATTAAGTGAGAAGCCTTTTCCATATGCTCTGAGTCCGGGGAATCTGGAGGTAGGTGGGCCATCTGTGGGTGAGTGAACTGCCCCCTCTGTGGGAGAAGGCGGGTCTCTGGGCAGTGGAATAGGGGAGGGAAAGAGGAATGGAGACCTAGGCTTGATACCCGGGACCCTGCCTCAGGCAACGCCGAGAACTTGGAGATGTGTCCACACGAAGATCCACCTGGAGACCTAGGGATCACTGTCCCCTTATCCACAGTGCTGTTCCCAACGTGTGTGTGTGTGTGTGTGTGTGTGTGTGTGTGTGTGTGTGATCGCCTCTCCCATCTCCTCTAACTCCTGCCTGCTCTGGACCTCCCCGCCCCCCATCACTCGGTGGCTTTCCTCTTGGACGGGGGTATGAGGTGGGCGGGCAGCTCGTTGGGCAGCTCATGGCCCTCCAGCTTCACCTTGATGAGGTGGTTGGCCAGTGCGAACTCCTCGTCATCCAACATGCCATCCTTGTCGATGTCGGCCAGCTTCCAGATCTTACCCAGCACGCTGTTGGGCAGCTTGGAGCGCACCATCTCCTTCTTGGCATTGGCGCCCGTGATCTTGCCATCCACCGGGGACAGGGTGTAGAAGATCTCATCGTACATGGGTTTGTCCCTGGCCACCACCCACTCAGCATCATCGATGCCCTCCCCAGCCCCCTCCCCATAGCCGTGCCCGAAGGGGCCGTGCAGAGTGCCCTCAAATGCTCCGCCCTTCACTATCTGGGCGGGCCGCTGTGTCTCCTCCTGGCGCACCAGCACCATGAGCTGGGCAATGTCATGGGCCAGCATGTCGTCCACCACCTCCAGCAGCTTGCTTTTCAGTGGCTGGAATTTGCTGAAGTCCTGGGCCTGCAGCTGGTCCTGCAGAAAGAGAGAGAAGAAAGAAGGTGAGGACAGAAGACAATGGAAGGAGATCCACAAAAGATATGAGAGGAGGAGAAAAAAGGCACGTTGGCTCTTGGTGGATTTTTCAAGAGAGAAAATCGTTGCAGGGGCTGGAGAAGGAAGGGAAATTTAACCATTACTGGTCTGATTCATTTGGATTTCCTCCAGCGTTCTAGAAAGCAAATACAGTCAGCTCTCTGTATCCGAGGGTTCTGCATCTGTGGATACAAGAGGGCCAGCTGTACCTCACCATTTTATATAAGGAACTCGAGCATCCATGGTTTCGGTATCTGTGGAGGGTCCTGGAACCGATCCCCTGTGGTTACCGAGGGATGACTATAATTAAATTGCTCTTTAAGTTAGTTCTGGCTATTGAACAGTGAGTGGATCTTGAATGCTGTACCCCTCTGAGACTGAGTCATGCGGGTGTCTACTTCAATAAGGGTTATACTCAAGAACGCTGGAAGTGCTTTCACTACGTTAATTATCTCATTCACTCCCCCGTGACCTTCTGCAAGTGGGAAATCACATGCTATCACTATTTAGGGAAGGAAAAATGGAGGCCTAGGGCAACTAAAACCAAATCATGGTAGAAGCCACAGGTCATTCCTAAGCCAGTAGCTCTTAATCAGGATGCTCTCGGGATTATCTGGAGAGAGTTTTCTTTTTTTTTTTTAACATCTTTATTGGGGTATAATTGCTTTACGATTGTGTGTTAGTTTCTGCTTTATAACAAAGTGAATCAGTTATACATACACATATGTTCCCATATCTCTTCCCTCTTGCGTCTCCCTCCCTCCCACCCTCCTTATCCCACCCCTCCAGGCGGTCACCAAGCACGGAGCTTATATCCCTGTGCTATGCGGCTGCTTCCCACTAGCTATCTACCTTACGTTTGGTAGTGTATATATGTCCATGCCTCTCTCTCGCTTTGTCACAGCTCACCCTTCCCTCTCCCCATATCCTCAAGTCCGTTCTCCAGTAGGTCTGTGTCTTTATTCCTGTCTTACCCCTAGGTTCTTCATGACATTTTTTCCCCTTAAATTCCATATATATGTGTTAGCCTACGGTATTTGTCTTTCTCTTTCTGACTTACTTCACTCTGTATGACAGACTCTAGGTCTATCCACCTCATTACAAATAGCTCAATTTCGTTTCTTTTTATGGCTGAGTAATATTCCATTGTATATATGTGCCACATCTTCTTTATCCATTCATCCGATGATGGGCACTTAGGTTGTTTCCATCTCCGGGCTATTGTAAATAGAGCTGCAGTGAACATTTTGGTACATGACTCTTTTTGAATTTTGGTTTTCTCTGGGTATGTGCCCAGTAGTGGGATTGCTGGGTCATATGGTAGTTCTATTTGTAGTTTTTTAAGGAACCTCCATACTGTTCTCCATAGTGGCTGAACCAATTCACATTCCCACCAGCAGTGCAAGAGTGTTCCCTTTTCTCTACACCCTCTCCATCATTTATTGTTTCTAGATTTTTTGATGACGGCCATTCTGACTGGTGTGAGGTGATACCTCATTGTAGTTTTGATTTGCACTTCTCTAATGATTAGTGATGTTGAGCATCTTTTCATGTGTTTGTTGGCAATCTGTATATCTTCTTTGGAGAAGTGTCTATTTAGGTCGTCTGCCCATTTTTGGATTGGGTTGTTTGTTTTTTTGTTATTGAGCTGCATGAGCTGCTTGTAAATTTTGGAAATTAATCCTTTGTCGGTTGCTTCATTTGCAAATATTTTCTCCCATTATGAGGGGTGTCTTTTGGTCTTCTTTATGGTTTCCTTTGCTGTGCAAAAGCTTTGAACTTTCATTAGATCCCATTTGTTTATTTTTGTTTTTATTTCCATTTCTCTAGAAGGTGGGTCAAAAAGGATCTTGCTGTGATTTATGTCATAGAGTGTTCTGCCTATGTTTTCCTCTAAGAGTTTGCTAGTTTCTGGCCTTACATTTAGGTCTTTAATCCATTTTGAGCTTATTTTTGTGTATGGTGTTAGGGAGTGATCTAATCTCATACTTCTACATGTACCTGTCCAGTTTTCCCAGCACCACTTATTGAAGAGGCTGTCCTTTCTCCACTGTACATTCCTGCCTCCTTTATCAAAGATAAGGTGACTATTGGCTTCTCCCTGAGGGTTCTGACTCAGTAGGCACGGGCAACAGCTCCCCTCCTTGACTTCCCATGACCCCCACAGCACACAGTAAAAGAAATATGTTCCGCTTTGCATGTCTTTGCCATTTTGAAAGGTCCTGAGTTTCAAGCATCCAGCTTCTCCTTTGCCTCTATAATGATAAGACAAGAGTTTCCCGCTCCCACCCTGGCTCTGGCCACAGCAATCTCAGGACACTGGGATGAGGCCAGTGCACAGGGGACAGTCTCAGGACAAGCACACGGAGTTCACTGCAGAAAAATTCAGAAAACACCCACGGCTACATTTCAAGACAAGTGTGAGCCTGGGCATTCTCACCTCCCTTCTAGGGCAGGGCTGGACCAGGGAGCCTGGGGGGGCTGGGCGGGGGACGGTGGAGCTGACAAGCCTTTCTCCTGCCCTCAGCACAACCTCCTAAGGTCCCTGTCTCTCCCAGCCTGTCCACATCTAAGCGTGTTTGGTGGGCTCCCAACTAGGGGGTCCCAGTATCTTCCAGAGGATGTGAGGGTTGCTCCCATCAGCCCACACATATGCCCCCACCGGACAGCCATTTACATACTGATCCAGCATCCCTAACAGAAACTGACGTCAGACAGGCAAACAAGCGAGAAGGTGAAACCATTTATGTTGCAAAAGAATTCCTCACATTAAAAAGTCATATGGTCCCTTTCAAATGTCATCTTCCCCAAATGTTTGCTTAAAGATCATTAAATTCTTAATACAAAGAGAAACTGAAAGTTGAAACAATTCTGAAATTAGTGACTGGCTCCCGGTAGGTGGTTATAGGAATGAATGCATACATGAACAAATGCATGCTTCGGATGTCTATTCTTTCTTTCTTTTTATTTTACTAGATAGGAAATTAAAAATGCGTATTTGGGACTATACTGATATTCTGAAACCCTAAAAGCAACAAGAGCAAAAACAATATTACTACTACATCTGCTGCTAGTTTTTCCTAATTTCCTAATTCTTAAAAACTTTTCATTTTTATATTTTATTTTTTAATACATTTATTTATTTTATTGTTTAGTTTTGGCTGCTTTGGGTCTTCGTTGCTGCGTGCGGGCTTTCTCTGTTTGCGGGGAGTGCGGGCTACTCTCTGTTGCGGTGCGCGGGCTCTAGGCGCGTGGGCTTCAGTAGTTGTGGCTCACGGCCTCTAGAGAGCAGGCTCAGTAGTTGTGGCGCACTGGCTTAGTTGCTCCGCGGCATGTGGGATCTTCCCAGGCCGGGGCTTGAACCCGTGTCCCCTGCATTGGCAGGCGGATTCTTAACCACTGCGCTACCAGGGAAGCCCTTCATTTTAAAATAATTACATGAGAATTAATCATGAGAAGTTGCAAAAATTGTGCAGAGAGCTAGGTTCCTTGCGCTCATCAGGCAGTTTCCTCTACTGGTGACATCTCACCTAACTTGCTACTGCATTTTAAGAGCATAGTTGGTGCCAGGCCATGCTAAGTGCCTTGCAAATATTATCTGATATACGCCCACGATATTATCTGATATACACCCACAGTATCCATATAAGGTGGTATTTTTGTAGCCTCAGTATGTAGATGAAAAGAGAGAGGGTCAGAGAGGATCCAGTTAGTATGGTGTGGTAGTTTTTTCCTTAGACCTTGGACACTCCTGGGGTTTCTACTTGCAGGCTGTGTAAACATTACTAAAACCGTAGGCAGGTTAATTACCTTTGTAAACCTCAGTTTGCTCATCTGTAAGAGGATGAAATGCCTACCTCAGAGGACTGTTTCATCCTAAAAGGAGGATGAAATAACTCCCTCAGACGACTTTTCACACATAAGAAACTATGTGTGACTGACCCTGGCCCAAGAGAGGGGCCCATGGTATGCTCCAAAGATGGTGAGCTCCTGGGAAGATTTCTGCTTCTCTGTGGCTTATGTCCCAAATTGCTCCCAAGGAGGAGCTCAGTGGTAAACTTAAGCAATAAAGGGTCAGGAGAATGTCAGGTGACTTGTCCTGTTTCACATGATGTGGTGGGGATTCCAAACCTGTGGTGGCCAGGACTGGGGAAGGTCATGAACTTGAGGTATCAGACCCCCGAACATCCTCTAACACTGCTGCCCACTGGGAGCGCTGGGGCTCCATGTTTCTCCCTGGGCCCAGATACGGCCCCTGTTGGGCCAGTGCGAGCCCAGCAGGAAGGGCAGACCCAGGGCCATCTGCCGGCCTGCCTACTGATTCTGGGTTGAGTTTCCACGCAGGGAATCCAAGGGTGGCCTCCTCTAAGCTCAGGCTGCTTAGCCGGCTTGCTCCTTTCCTGGGGCCCCAGACCCTGGTTACCTGCATCCTCTTCAGGTTGGGAAAGTCCCCAGGTGAGATCTGGTGCTCCCGCTCGATCTGGCCATAAATCTCGGCCAGGTTGTTCACCAGCTCCTTCTTCTTGTTGTCCTTTCCGAACATCGAGGGCATCTCCTTCTTCAGAGAGCTGATGATGTAGGCATGAACCTGAATAACAGGGGCGGAGAGAAACGTTCAGATGGAGACCTCAGTTCTTTCCTTTCCTCTAGGGCGGCTCTCACCCCATCTCTTCCCATCAATCCCCCCACTCCTGCTCCTACTTCCGAAATTATTTCTGTCTCCATCCTCTTTCTCTCCCGCTGCTTGCAACGCACGTTGTTTTGCTGAATCCCAGGGAAAGGTGAGATTGTGGGGAGGGTAAGGTCAAGGCATAACAGGGATGGAAATTCTGGTGATGACGTTGATGAGGAAGACAGTAACAACAGCTGACGTGTACAAAGCACTTCTGAGGATGCCAGGCACTGTGATGAGGGCTTTTCCGTTCTTTACTCTTCTAACCCTTTCATTTTACTTATGTGGAAACAGGCACAGCACAACTAAGGGCCTTGCTGGGGTCGGGATGCACAGTAAACTGTGGAGTTGAGTCCAATCTGGCCATCTGACGCCAGGGCTTGTGATCATTGACACCACATTCTCCTGCTCTGCCCCCCTTCCCCCCGCAGCTCTTGCAGCTACCCCCCCCACCCCAAACCATTGGCCCCGCCCATGCTGCCCATCCCCCCCACCCCCCCAGGTAGCCTCACCTTGGCCAGCCTGGCCCTCTTGATGAGGTCGTTCAGCTTGCGCAGGGCAGCGTTTCGCGGCAGACTCTGGATGTCTCTGAATAGGTCCTGCTCCTCGGCCTCAAAGAGCTTCCGGTTGTCTGGGATGAGAAGGGGGCGGGACCAGAAGGAGCCGATGTAGACCCGGATCACCTCCGGGGTGTTCACGATCTTCCCCAGGGACCACATGAGGGCCCCGTACACCCGCATCAGCTGCTGCGTCTCAATCTGGTCCGCCTTGTTCAGCACCACCCGCATCTTGTCCTCGTGGTTCTTGAGGGCCTTGATGACTTCTGAGAACTCATCAGAGATGTCCAGCTTGTGGGCGTCGAAGAGCAGGATGATGCGATCGACCCGCTCGGCGAACCACTCGAGGACTGCCGCAAAGTCGTACCCTGCGACACAGCAGAGTCAGGGGGCGGGGCCTTTGGGGCGGAGGGTAGGGTTTTTGGGGGAGGCAGCCGGTGCAGTAGAAATAACATGGACTTGGGAGGCAGATCTGGATTCAAATCCGGCTCCTCCACATTTTCACAATTTGGCCTTCAGCCAGTTACCAAATGTCTCTGAGTCAGTGTTTTTCCATCTATAAATGGGCATACTATCTAGTTCATAGAATTTTAAACACTAAAGATGCTCGCAGCCCAGCACCTAGCAGCTGCTCAGTAGATGCTAGTTATTATTATTAACATCCTTATCCCCATAAAACACAGCCACCATCCAGCTCCCCTATCCTTGCTTACTGTATTTAGGAGCCAGGGGCCCTGCTGGAAAAGAAACTCTGGACATATATTTTGAATAAAGACCCAGAAATTCTTAACAAGGTCCCATGGTTCAGACCATGCCCATCACTGGTCTGGAAGAAATCTGAGGCTCTGACACACAACTTCTTCTCATGCCTGCTCATAAGCTCGCTTCATTCCTTATTCATCAGCTGCAGCCCCCAAATCCCCAACTCTTAAAACCACAAGGGGTTTCTTCCCTAGCATGGGACAGACCTCTGGCTGCCACACATTGGTTATCTGGCACTGAGCTGCTTCAGGTCAGGCTGGTTCCAGGACCCCCACAGCACCTGCTCTGCTCAACCCCAAGTAGCAGTGGATCTGGGAGGGCCTGGAGGGGGAGGTCATGCCAACAGTCTGCACCTTCAGCCTCATGTTCACTGACCCTTAACAGCTGGAAGCAGCTTCACCTCTCTGTGCCTCAGTCTCCTCTTCCATGAAACAGAGGACAGTACATGGGGAAGTGAGGCTCAGAGAGGGAAAGTGACTTGCTCCAGGGCGCACAGCCCAGACACAGCAGCACTGGGATGAGGGTGGAGGTGTTGGGCCTTCTGCTGCTCCCCAGTGCCACACCTCTGGCAGGAAGGTAGGAGCCCTTACTTAGGCTCTGGTGGGATCGACGACCCCGGGTCCCAACATCACAGGCTTTCAGGGGCATAGACCCTGGGGCCCCAAAGCTCATTGCCCCCACTGAGTGGGAGACCCAGCCAACAGGAAGAAGCCAGCAGTTCCTGCCCTGCCTCACAGAGGAGGATCAGAGACCGGGGCAGGTCATCAGGCAGCTGCTTTGCAACTGAGTCAGATACAAGCAGCTCTGCTCGCCTGGAACGGTGGTCCTCAACTTGAGCGCACAGCGGAATCCCCCAGAGGCCTGTTACAACCCAGATGGCTGGGCCTACCCCAGAGCTTCTGGTTCAGTTCACATCATGACCTCATTTCCCCTTCGCACCACCCTCTGAGGCAGGCACAGTCCCACTTTCCAGAGGAGAAACCTGAGGTTCAGCGATGAGGGGAGAGCCAAATTGCTGGCATGTTGTGGGGGTCAGGGTTGGACCCCGCCACGGGGCCCTGGGGGCCCTGCACAGGCCGTGCTGGCAGCGGTCCTGCACCTGTGCCCCTACCCGCCCCGCCTCCCGCTCCCCTCCCGTCTCCCGCTCCCCTCCCGTCTCCTCCCTTCCCAGGGCTGGCTCCAGGCTATTTTTAGTCTCCCTCAGCACAGCCAGGTGGAGGGCAGCTCTCACCTTCTGAAGGCAGTCCGTCAGAGCCGTGGGCAGCAGGGCGGGCAGAGGGCTCAGAAAATCAGGGCAAACTCACTCCCGGGCCCCATCCACCCCAACCGGGAAAACAGGTCACGGCCTGGCTGCCTTGGCGCCTGGAACCTGCAGGCGTGCCCTCAGTTGTAGCTGGGGAGGGCAGGGGGCTCAGAGGCCTCTGGCCTTCTGCTGAGACCTGTTTCCAAATCTAGCCTGACAAGGTTTTGGCCGTGGCGGTGCAGACCACGGGGAGGGCAGCTGCGATGCGCCCTCCCTCCCTCCTTCCCTCCCTCCCTCCCGTACAGCAGATTTCAGCCCTCACTGCTCAGCGCACCGGCTCGCTGGTCACAGGCAGCTGGTGGCAGCAGCTCACAGCCGGCTGTGCAGCCACAGCAGCTAGCCCTGGGCACTTACTGACAGGGCTCAAAGCAAGTGGGTGAGATGTGCCCAGGACCGAGCAGAGGGAGGGCCAGGACCAGAACACAGGTCTTCCTGTCCTAAGCCCAGCACTCCAGCCAGCCCTCCACGGGCTGGGGGAAGCAAAGGGGCCAGAGAAGCTGCAGAGAAGAGGCTTCCGGCCCCTGAGCTCTCACCAACCCCAGATGGCAGCAGCCATGCAAGAGGAGCCTCAGCTGCAAAAGCGGACCAGCCCCCGCTTGGGGTGGGGCGGGAGAGTGACAGCAGCAGGTCAGTGCTGCCGGAATAGGCCGGCCCATGTCCGTTCCTGTCCTCACGGCTGGCTCAGGTGCCCCTCAGGCAGGCCCTTGCCTCTCTGCTCACCCAGGAATTTATCCTCCTCCCACCGCACAGGGAGCTGGGCGGGGCAGGGGCTGCTCATCCTTCCCAGCTTCCTCTGTGCCCAGCACGGTGCCCCCCACACAGTAGGTGCTCTATCAGCATTTGCTGAACAGACCTGAAATGTCAGCCCTGTTCTGCCTTTTGCATCCCAGGGACAGTGAACAGGTCATCTCTGGGCCTCAGTTTTCTGGTCTCTGAATTGGAACCCACCAGACCCTGCCAGAGGGCGGCTGTGAGGATCCAATCAAAGAGGATGCAGGTGAGACTGCTTGCCTGTGACCCTGGCTGTTCCTATGGCTCTGCCCCTTTATAAAGAGCTCCTTCCAGGCACCAGTTTCCATGACTTGGGTGTGCTCTGAAGGGGTCACCCGAGGAGCACTGGCCCGGGCAAGCCCACCTCTAGTTTCTGCTCAGCTATTAATTTGCTGTGTGTCCCTGGGCAAGTAGCCTCCCTTCTCTGGTCCTTGGTCTCTTTGCCTGTTAATCCACAGAGTTGGACTGGAAGATCTCTGAGTTTCCTTTCTCAGTTCACAATTCCCTGCTTCTAAGACTGAAGGTATGAGGGTGGGGAGTACAGCAGGATGGATGGAGATTAGAAACAAGGAAGCTCTTGCAGGACAAGGGGAAGGAAGGCTGGGGACTGCTGTCTTTAATGCCCTGGGCTGCCTATGTGAAGCCAGCTCCTTCCTGAGAACAGGCAGATGGCTTCTGCGAACCTTTCTAGGATTTCAGAAGCACAGAGGCCTCCTATTCACCCTCCCACTTTTGCAAATTTTGTACGCTCTGGAAAGGCTGGCTATCCAATTACCAACTGGGTAATGCTGGAAGCTTTCTCCCAGGTGTGGCTGTGAGGAAATGAGAATCAAGCAATGACTTTGTGGGCTTCCTCTGAAGCTCAGCCTCCCCGATCCTGGCTATTCAGAGCCTAGCAGGCTCCAGGCTGGGTATTTAATTATTTCTGTAGACTGGGCTTATGGGTATCCAAGAATGGGAGCATCTGAAAGGCACAGACGGGACCTATTAAGGAAAAGGGAACGGGTTGGCTCTCCCATTTATTCTCTGTGTGGCCTTAGGCAAGTCTGAACCTCAGTTTTTTCAGCTGAAAATGGGAATAAAAACGACTGACTGATGAGGGGTCAACGGTAGAACCATGGCAACAAGATAGCGGAGGGAGGGCCTAGACTCAGTCTGGAGTCTCTGCCCTGACGTCTAGGGTGATAGGCCCCCTTTCCCTCACTGGTCCTGGGAACGGCTCTGAGCCCCAGAATAGGAGCTCTTGAGCACCTGCAGCAGCCCAAGGGCTCATAAGGTATGGACTAGTGGGTGGTGGGAGATTCAGGCTCCAGGAGACAGATGGCGAAGCTGGCTGTCCTGGAATTGCGGGTAGCAAGTCTGCCGCCTCTGGAAGATCTGGTGTGCAGGCACCTGGAGCAGAGACTGGGCAGCCTGCAGGGAGCTAAGGCTCTCCCCACTGACCCCAGGCTCCAGTGGAATGGAAGGAAAGCACTTCTAAGTAATGCCGGGCAAGAGGACATCAATGAGACAAACACAATAAGTGCGGCAACTCCTTAGTCATCAACCAGCTTCCTTCACAGCCTGAAAGGCAGTGCAGGGGCTTCCCTGGTGGCGCAGTGGTTAAGAATCCACCTGCCAAAGCAGGGGACATGGGTTCAAGCCCTGGTCTGGGAAGATCCCACATGTCGCGGAGCAACTAAGCCCATGCGCCACAACTACTGAGCCTGTGCTCTGAGCCCGCGAGCCACAACTACTGAGCCCGCATGCCACAACTACTGCAGCCCGTGCACCTAGAGCCCGTGCTCTGCAACAAGAGAACCCAGCGCACTGCAACAAAGAGTAGCCCCCGCTCGCTGCAACTAGAGAAAGCCCGCAGGCAGCAACAAAGATCCGACACAGCCAAAGAAAAAAACAAAGAAAGGCAATGCAAGGGTGCTGACAAGGCAGCACATTTCTTTGTATTTTCAGCCACACGATCTCATTCGATCCTCACAGTGCTCCATGTGCCAGGAGGTAAACAGGCACACACAGGGAAGGGAGAGGGAACAGAGAGGTTAAGGGGCTCACCCAAGCTCACACAGCCAGGTGGTGGCAAACTCGGGCCTAGGACCCAGATCCTTACTTCCATCTGCATTCCCTTCTCGGCTCAGAGCCCCGCAAGGCTGTAGCTCAGGGGCCTGAGCCCTCCAACCAGGCACTTACTTGTGGTGGGTACTTAAAAGGTCCCATCCTGCCCCCAAAAGCTTTCAAGGTATAAAGACATTTCAGCAAAAGAGAAATTAGAAGGCATCAGTTTGCAAAATGTGGGAAAAGTTCAGATGAAAAAGGCCACACTACTTGCCTCCCAGAAGTAACCTTGAAAAGGAGCCCAGCAGACTCATCCCAGGTCTCCCAGATGGCCACAAGTTGCCAGCGCACCCTTTTAAAGGGAGTCGGGACTCTGCTGCTCTGTCCCCGCGTGTGATGCCCCCAGAGCCGTGTATGTACAGCATGCGGTCTGGGGCCCCAGAGGCCCCTAAGTGAGGAGGCCAGGGATGGGAGGCTGTGAGGACCAGCCCAGACCCTCCGGGGTCCCCCAGGGGAAAGTTGTACATGAGAGTTTGCCCTCATTCCTCTTTGAGTTCTTTCTGGGCAGGCAGGCCATGATAACGTGCTGAAAAGCCACCGGACGGGGAAGCAGGAGAGCAGAATTCCCATCCCAGTTTTGTGACCTGGGCAAGTGTCTTCCTGCTCTGGCCCTCCTGAGTTCACCTGCACAGGAGGGGGTCCGCTGGGAGTGATGTGTGCAACGCGCCACAGGGTTGCTTTTCTAGGGTGGGGCCTGTGGGGATTTCTAGCTGAGAAACAGACAGGAAATGTGGTTGCCAAGTGTGAGGACACTCAGGCTTCCGGAGAACCTCCCACCTCTGCCGCATCCTTGCTTCTTCCCAGTAATGAGTCCTGGGCTGCATCCTGTCACTTCCAGGAACTGCCTCCCTGCCCCTCTCCCACCCACTGCAATGCATCTACATCCAGAGACAAGTGTGGGCCTGGGACTTCCCGGGCTCAGGTTCCTGGACGTCCCTTGCTTCTGCTCTGCCCCCAAGACACACACAGCCCCCCAGGTCCGGGCAGAGGGGCCACACTTTGTCCAGCTGTGGCCTGGGGCCTGACTGCTCCTTCCCGTGAAGCCTGAGGCCCGGGGAGCCCCCTGGGAGCAGCTGGCTTTCCAGAATGTGGCACATCAGGCCTCGGCCCAGAGGTGGCTCTGTGTGGATTTGACAACGATGCCCTGGCATCAGGCTCAGTGAGTGGAACGTGGGCTGGATTTCAGGCTTAATACACCCCTCAGTCGGGTGCCCTCCTGCAGGGCTGTGCATGGACTGTCCACGGGGCCCCGCCCGGCCCTGGGCTGGAGGAAAGCCAGAAGCACCAAATCTGTGCTGCGGCCAAACCCAGAGTGAGAACCCCGGGCGAGAAGCCACGCGAAGCGCGTTTGGTTCTGTGCACACACTTGTGTGCATGTGTGGGGAGCGGGGTGCGGAGGGAGGTGTGATGTGTGTAGATGGGGGGTGCATATGTGTATAGGTATAAACTGAACTACTGAGTTCTACGGCTGATTGTGAAAGACGAGGAGGGGGTCTTCATAATGGAAACTTTTCTCATTTGGGGTTCCCCTGATATCTGAGGGTGTCTGATCCCTGCCCCCCACCCAACTTTCCTGGTCTCTGTGGAGTGCTGGGGTCAGCACTGCCCCAGGCAGAGGATGCAGGACTGGCGGCCCAGCTCTCAGCTCTTGTTTTTATCACAGGCTACTTTTGCCAGCAACTGCATTTATAGTCTAGAATCAGGAGGGCAGAGAACAAACTGGTCTGCCTAGATACACACAGGGCTATCACTTCTCCCAGAGGTGGGGTGAGACCTGGTGGTAGTCGGTATGGGGTGGGAGGCAATAGGAAGGGTGGGCAAGAAGAACAAGCCCCCAGTTTGCAGTAGAGCAGCCACTGAGGTCCAAAGATAAAGTCAGGAGAAAAGGCAGAGGGATAGGAAAAGAATGGAATGGAACGGAAGCTGAGGAAGGCAGGACTCCCTAGGAGCAGGGCTGCCACGTACAGCTGCATAGGCTGTGCACTGCACAACTGCAAGGAAGGCCATTCACGTAGATTACCCTGGGGTTGTTTAACAGGGTGACCCTGGATGGCAGATAAAGAGGAAAGAAGGGAGCTCACTGTGATCCAGACCCAGAGCTGATGTCTGTGTTTCCATTACCATCTGTGGATCTCACGAGGTCACGCGATGGGTATCATTACCCCTTGTTATGCATGGGGACATTAAGGCTCAGGGGAAAAATGTGACCTGGAGACCCACAGGTTCTAAAAGCCAATGCTCTAAACTCCCAGTCCAGTGCCCCTGGAATCCCCGAAGGCTGGAATCCTCTCTGGACCCACCTGTCAGGCTGCACTAGCCTTGTGTAGCCACCCACCCCCTGGGTGGTTCAGGTGGAGAATTTGGGCTGCTCTCCAAGCCTTCCTCGAGGAGATATAGGCTGTCTGTGTGAAACAGTAAATGCCCTTTAGGCCTAAACTCAGGATGAACTTGGAGGAAGACTTACGGCATGAGGGTAGAGACTGGTCAGGAGAGAGGGAGTATCTAGGGAAACAAATAGAAACAAGACAGAGAGCCACCCACGCTGCACCCTCCCCCCCGACCACGGGGCCCCGAACAGGGTGCCAGGGTGCTTACAAAGGGCAGGTGGGCCAGAAGGAGATGCTCCTCCCCACAGGGCCGTGGGTTCTACGCCCACCTCGCCCTTGCGCCCCCCCATGCACCTCACCCCAGGCACGTGCAGGAGGAAGTAGACAGGCACCTGAGGTCAGTTCAGGGCAGAGTCCTGGCTGCTGCGGAGCGCTCTTGCCAGTCCAAAGCCTTCCCTTCCCGGAAGCTGCCCTCTGAGTGCCGAGCTGGCTCCTGCCCAGCTCCCAGCTCCAGGACTGGGGTGGCTGTGGCTTCGTCAGCTTTTCTTCCCAGCAATACGGCATGCGGCACAGAAAGGGCTGGGGTCTGTCTGGGGCACACAGCGTGGTGTGGCAGGAGAGGCTGGGGGAGGGGAGCTGGGAGCTGTAGTTTCAAGATTTTTACAATATCCATCTAGCATTTTAGAGCTAGGAAAAAACCAGTGATGATGATGATCTATAGCACCTCATGTTTACTGGGGACTTGCTATGTGCCAGGTAGGAGGCTTTTTACCTGTATTATTTCTTCAATCCTCAAACAACCCTAGAAAATAGAGTTATGTCCCCTACTCTACAGATGAGCCAGCTGAAGGAAAGAAAGCTGCCAGGTCACCCTGCCAGGAAGCGTCAGAGGCAGGCCAGGACGCTGGTGGTCTGGCTCCTGAGTTCCATCTCCCGACCCGCATGCCGGCAGCCTCCCTCAGCGAACAACTCCCCACATCTGTCTGGAATGAGCAGTTTTCAAGGGCTTTCACATACCCAGCTCCCGACTCTCACGCCCCAGAGCACACTGCCATCCTCACGCTGTTGGCTGGAGTCCTCTGCAGGCACTTGTCTCCCCTGCAGAGCTGCAAGCTCCTGGGGCAGGGACAGCAGGAACTTCAGAAGCGAGCCAGGGTCTGGCCCATGAAGAAACCCAATGGGGTGCATAATGCAGACACTGACGTCTCCACTTCACAGATGAGAAGACCGAGGCTAGCTGTCTCCTGAGCTGCAGTGGACCCTTGCCTAGGATGACCCCACACAGCACATGCGGCAGCAGCGGCTCATCAAGAGACAGCAAGGCCCCGGGAGCCTCTCTCCTGTTATGGAAGCCAGAGAACGTACCAGAAAGGATGCAGCACAGAGCCAGAGCCAACCCTACCAGCTGCCTCACTTACCTCGGCTGATCCTCTGCTTCTCCCCGGAGAGGATGCCCGGCGTGTCGATGACGCTGATGCTCTCCAGCACGGGGTTGGGCAGCTGAGCGCACACGAACCTGCAGGCGTGGGAGGAGAGCCGTGGTGAGCCGCCGTCCTGTCCTTGCCTCTCAGGCACCCTCGCTTCAGCCCCACGCCAACCTCTCCTGCCCTGGGCAGAGGTTCTGAAGCCCGGCCGCCTTCCAGTGCAGACTCCCAGTCCCAAGCTAGACTCAGCCCCAGTAGTGGGCCCAGGATCTGTACTTCGAGGAAGCTCCCGGGGTGGTCCTAAGGCAGCTGTGGGCCTACGTTTGTGAGCCCCTGCTGTCGAGGACACCAGGATGTGCAGCCCTCGATCCCTGCCCCCAGGAGCACAGTCTGGTGGAAGAGCAGAGGCATGCATAAGGACAACCACGATATGGGTGCGATGGGAGCAGCGCCCCCAAGGGAGGTCAAGAGAAGGGCTCAGGAGATCCAAGGTGGAAGGAAGCCTTCCTGGAGGAGGCGGCACTGCAGCTGGCCTCAAAGAGTGGGGCACACCACCCAGGAACGTTTATCTGGGCTTCTAAAAGGCTGTGCAAATACCAAACATTGCTAGTAGGATAACAGTCAAGGCTTATTCAAGGAAATATTCCCAGTATCACATCCCAAAGTCTCCAAATACAAATTGGTAAACCTAAACTAGATCCTTCTGACTTCAAGCCTTCTCTCTTAAATGCCATTTTTGGTGGAAGCCAGCAAGGTGTCTGACCATCACAGGTACAGTTCACGGTCCCATACTCTCCAAGAACAGACAGGGAAGGGAGCCTCTGCTACCCAGTGAGGTGGCAGCAGAGATGCAGGTTAGCGGATGAGGCTAGGGATGCATGGGAAGGAGGGTCCGGGAAGCTCCTCAGAGGATGCAGAACCTGAACTGAGACCTCAAAAGATGGCCAGCATTTGCCAGGTGGACAGGGGTGTGGGCAGGAAGCCAGCGTACATGCGTGTGTGTGTGTAGCTATGTGAAGATACAGACGTGCACAGAGGGGAGATTGGAATTATGCTGCCACAAGCAAAATGGCTGGAGTAACCAGAAGCTGGAAGAAGCACGGAAAGGTCCTCCTCTACAGGCTTTGGAGGGAGCAGGGCCCTGCCAGCACCTTGATTTTGAACTTCTGGCATCCAAACTATCAGCAGTTTTTGGGGGGTTTTTTGCAGTACGCGGGCCTCTCACTGTTGTGGCCTCTCCCATTGGGGAGCACAGGCTCCGGACGCGCAGGCTCAGCGGCCATGGCTCATGGGCCCAGCCGCTCCGTGGCACGTGGGATCTTCCCGGACCGGGGCACGAACACGTGTCCCCTGCATCGGCAGGCGGACGCTCAACCGCTGCGCCACCAGGGAAGCCTGAGTCAGTAGTTATTTTAAAGCCACTCAGTTCGCGGTCATTTATTCTGGCAGCCCTAGGAAACTAATAGAAGCAGGTGTAAATGCAGCCCAGAAATGAGGGGCGGGGAGGGAAAAAGAGGGGGTGAGGGAGTGTGTGTGTGCGTGTGTGTGTTTGTGCGTGCAGGCACCATTCCAGGAGAGCGCTCATCACTGGGCTGGAGCCCCTAGAGATGTGGCCAAGACAGGGAGGCAGGGCCTGGATCACAAGGGCCTTGAAGGCCACATTAAGAGGCGTGGACTTTATACTGAGGGCGGGAAAAATCCATTGGAACATTTTAAGCACAAGAGTGACACAGTCTGATGTGATGGTTGTCAGCATGTCCAGTTCAGTTCAACAAATATTTACGAAGCATGTGCTGTGTTTCTGGCACTGCGCTACATAGCGGGGGCAGGAAAGTCCATGGTACAGCCCCCGCCCTACCGAAGCCCATGGTCTTCATCGTGCCTGGGGCCCAGCCACATTCCGGTCCTTAGGTTCTAAGGCACACCCCAGGATTCCTCAATACATTCCACGTTTTGCTGAAGCCACCTTGAGCGGGGCTGCTGTCACTTGGTGACCAGAAGGTCGTGTACATGGGGCTGGTGTTTGGGGCCAGGGCTGCGGTTGAGGTATCACCCAGGCTGGGTGCATGGAGTGAGAGAAGGGCAGGGGGCTGAGGATGACGCCAGGTCATAGGAGCCAGAGACCAAGGGGACCAAGGTCTGCTAGGGAGGCAGGAGGAGGGCCAAGGAGCTGAGAGGGGCTGGTGGTTGAGAGAAACCAATACCCAAGAGAGATGGGGTAAGGTGAGGACGGAAAGTGCTCACCGCTTGTCACTGAGAGGTCGCAGATGACCTTCACACGGGCAGCTGTGACGGGGTGAAGCCATGTTCCACAGGTTGGGGGACAGGAAGAAGTGAGGAGGTGAAGCCCTGAAACTTGGCTGCGACAGCAAAGCAAGGGGGTAAGGGCTAGTAGGGCCTGCTGCAGGGCTTGCAAGAGGAGATAGATAGTTCCAGGCGGGGAAGGAGCCACGGGAGGTGGGGAGCTGTCAGAAAGAGTAACTGACACAGCCGTCCCTGGGCAGATGGCCTGATGCACGGGTCGGGGGTGCAGGGGTGCAGACCTGAGGGGAAAAGAGAGGACTCAGCTCTCTGCAGGCTGCGTGGAGGGCAGGGGCGGGGTGGGCGGGATGGGACTGATGCAAACGAACTCCCTTTACGGACAGTTTAAAACAAACCAACTACAGGGAATCCATGGATACGGGCTTCCATCTTCTCTAGAATAGGAAGCAAGGTCACCTGCCGAGAGGGGGGCCTGAGGTGTCTGGAGAAGGCGTGGAACACCCACAGAGAAGGGGAGGGGAGATGTCAAGGGCCGCGAAATGGGATCACGGGGCAGCAGGCGTCCGGGGTGTAGCCTCCCTGTGTGTGTGCAGTTGCAGTGAGGCTGGTGGCACATGGAGGGCCCTCTCCCACCCCAGCCCCGCCCCAATCCTGTTATCCCTCCAATGGATGTGCCTGACAGATCCCCAGCCAACAGTTAATCTACACATCTGTCACCCAGCTGTGGCGCGCTCCTGTAGAGAAGCGTGACCCTTAGGGTGCTGTCTACGTACGCAGTGCCATCTATGTATGTCTTAGTGCTTCTGCATTAAGCCACATTCTTTCAGTCCGCTGTGTGTATGTGTTTGTGTGTATATATATATTTTCAGTTTTCTCTGCCTGGAATATCCTTTTTTTTTTTTTTTTAAGCCTTTTAGTGTGATTTCACTCATGATTGAACATCCGGTTCAAATGCCAACTTTTCCGCAAAGTCCTCTTGCCTTGGAGGAGGACATGACTATTATCCTATTTTACAGATGAGAAAAGTGAGACACAGACCAGTCAGGTAACCCGTCTAAGATCGCGGTGCTATTTGGTAGGATGTGAACCCAAGTCGGTCTGAAGCCAAAGCCCATAGTCTTTACCTTTACTCTAAATGCCTCAGTTAGAGAAAGTAGTTTAAACATTTTTAAATGCGATGCAGATGCAAAGTTGTGGTGTGGATCTACGTAACAAGCGTATCGGGGGATCAGCCTGCATTCCAGTTAAACAGAATAGTGGGAAGGCCTGGGCCAGCTTGCCAAGCAGTCTCTAGAGCTTCCTCCACTCAAACTGACCCAATGGCCCTGGTGTCTGCAGGCTGACTTGTCCCAGGGGAGGTGACTTGTCCAAGGTCACAGAGTGAGTTTAGTAGGAGGGTCAGTGCTCAAAGCCAGGGCTTCTACCTTACGTCCAGTGTTCCTGCCACCAAGTAAAAACAATATCTAGGAACAGAGAGGAACCTTCCTTTGCCTCCTGTCAGTTGGATGCAAAGCCCTTCCGTAGTTTAGGCAAAAGCTGGGAACTACACAGAGTAGCCCTCTCTGCTTTTACTGGAGGGAGGTACACATTAGAGAAATGTGATTTAACTAGTTGAACCCTTCCCCCAACTCGATCGGGAGAAATCAGCTCGGTGTTTGCAGCTCGTGCATCCCTAATCAATGGTGGTTTCATTCCCAGCAAGAAGGGGACAATCGAGAGAGATTCTAGGTCTGGAAAAGGTACAGAGTTTCCCAAGACCCTGCCCCGCCCTTTCACCTCTCATACTCCAAGAAAAGAGAGCTCCCAAGGCCTGTGTGTGTTCCCTCTGCACTCACCTGTTCAAGAAGGCATTGCCAAAGGCGTTCAGTTTCCTGAAAGGTTTCTTAGGATCCACCACCAGGGCATTCCCGGGGATAATGCCCTCCATCTCTCCCTGCATCACCGCAATGAAAGAGTCCGTGGTCGGCTCGGGCCCAATCCTCATGCCTGGGAAATCCTGTTCCAGCAGGTACCTGGCAGAAGGGAACACAGTCATGATGCAGGGATTCTATTCACAGATCAACACCGCGTGCCTACCGCAAGGCAGACGGTGTGAGTCATGGCAGAGGGGCAGATCCAGAGCAAGATTTCACAGCAGGGAGAGAGATTCGCTGACGGGGAACCCAAAGACCTTTGGGAGGAGGTGGGATTTCAGTTGAACTTAAAATAACAAATCTGTCCTTCTCGGTCCGTATCTTTTTCCCTCCATGAAGCAGTGCCGGGGTGTGGGGCAGGGGGCGCGGGGAAGAGCAAGGTTTGGGCTCAGAAATAAAGCGTGGCTGGCTTGAAACTGATTCCCACACAGAATATTGTAGACTTCACAGCTATAGGGAGTCTGTCAAAGTCCCTGCACACAGGCTTGGTTAGAATTAGAGCACCCACAGGCTCTGCTGGCCACCCACAGGCTCTGCTGGCCACCCACAGGCTCTGCTGGCCACCCACAGGCTCTGCTGGCCACCCATAGGTCCTTATCTATTTATCTGCTTAGTCAGTCATTTAATGGAGAAATAACTCGTACATAATACAAACTGTGTGACAGGAACACTGTGACAGGTGCATGTCCACCCCACCCTAGACTTTTGGTCCCACCCTCTAGCACAGGTACCAGGCTGTGGCCCCAGGGGACAGGTACCTCTCTTTGCTCCAGGCCTGGGCAGTGAGAGCCCAAGGCCACTGCCCTTCTCCACAGCTCCCTTTAGAGCACATGGTGAGCCACAGAATGAAGAGAACAGGCTGGAAAGTCAACCAGGCCCTTTGGAAGGAGCTCAGAACAGCTTTGAGCCCACAAAGCTTAAGGTTGGAATGCGGGTGAAGGAGTCCAGAACTGCCCGGGGTTGGGACTGGCCAGAGAAGAGTCCCAGGGGCCATGATGGACAAGAGCTAAGGGGTGTGTTGCCCAACAAATGCAGACCCTTGGGTGAGCCCTCACCGTGTGCCAAGACCCTCCCCCTAAACCTTGCGGGCCAGTGTTCACGCTCAGAGGGAAACGTCAAGGAGCCCTCAGGAGGAGAGATGGCAAGTCAGAGGCTGCTGGCTGGGGAGAGAGCCTGAGACCTCCAGGACCAGCGTCCTCAGCTGGCTGCCCGTGGAGCAACCGTGCAGCTCCAGCTGCCGGTGCCGGGGCCCAGCCCAGAGGTTGTGACCCGCCGGCTCAGGGCAGGGTCCTGGCGACCGGTCCTTTTCAGGAACTCCCCAGTTGATTCTGATGTGCAGCTGGGGTTGACAACCTGCTCTAGACCCTGTCATTATCCTGATGACACCACTGACACTCAATAGCATGTCCATGCCTTACAGCGCACTCATCACTTTGAGAACGTATCTCTTTCTGGCTTCACCGCACCCCTATAGGTAGGTACAGTCGGGCTCTGTGTATCCGCGGGTTCCACATCTGAGGATACAACCAACCGCGGAGGACCCGTGGTTGAATCCCAGAATGTGGAACCCGCGGATCCGGAGGGCCGGCCGTACTGTGCCATTTTACATAGGGGCTTGAGCATCTGCGTGGGAGGTGGGGTCCTCGAACCAAGGTCTGCGGAAACTACCAAGGGACGGCTGTACTGAGGAAACCCAGGCTTTGAAGGGTTCCCTCAGTACAGCCGTCCTATTCGCCCACTGTTAACTCTTGAACGTGACGGAGCTGGAATCCAAACCCTATCAATCTAACACTAAACCCTTTGCTCTTCAACTGTCTTCTACCCCGAGGAAACGCTCTCTGCCCACCCTGTGCCACCCCAAGGTGGGTCTGCTCTGCCCAGCGAGTGGCAGCCGGGGGCACTGGCTGGGGTTTCTTCCGGCTCATCGACATCCCTGTGTGTCCTGAGCTGTTAGTTTACTCCGTGCTTGCAGGGCAGTTCAAGTCAGGTTGCCACGGGCTCCCTCCCCGAGGAGCTGGCAGGGGAGCTGCTGCGGAGGGGCCGCTGCCCAGGGCCACCCCGCCTGCACCGGGGGGTTTAGGTTGCCTTGGGAAGCCTCCCATCTCCCTGCAGGATCCCAGCCCCACATTCTGGGTGTGAAGACAGGATTTCCTCCCATCAGAGGACCATTCTGAAAGCTGGATTGGGGTGAGGATAGATCACCACAGCTGCACTTGGACGACGCTTCAGGTTTTCTCAGACGCTTCTGCTTCAGGGTTTCGGGCGAGAGACAGGGAACCTCAGGGCCTGGGGCCAGCAGACCTGGTTTCTCTAACCTTCAGAAGGTTCTCGACCTCTGCAAACCTCAGCACTTTCCTCTGTAACATGGGAGACCATTGCTGTGATTTATTAAGCATCTGTGATGTGCCAGGTACTGTTCTAGACTTTCCATGAATTGTCTCGTTTCATGACACGTTGCTGCTGATGTGAGCACGGTGACCCTTATGGTCAAATGGGCCTCATGGGTAAACCCACCTCATCGGGTGTTCTGAGAGTTAATAAGTTACAGACCTTAAGCACATAAACCAGTACCTAGAACCTAGATCATCATCCCATTTTACAGAAGAGAAGATAAAGGTTAAACTATTTGCTGCAGGTTACGCAGTCAGTAAATAGCAGAGCTAGGATTTGAATCTAACACTCACGCTCCTAACCACTGCATTCGCTGTCTCCCTTCCTGCCTGAGGTATCTCCTCGACCAGGAAATGCAAATGGGCTGAGCACCCCCTTGGGACTAGAAGGAGCAGTGGGACAAGAAGGCCACAGGAGAATCTGGTTTGGCAGGAGGCCGGCCGGGGCCAGGCCTTGCGGGAAAGGTTAGGCTTCAGGGCCCACAAACCCAGGAACTGCTCATCTCCATAAACAGCTGCCCCTGGGGTTCACACTTCGGCCTCAGTGGGTGGGACGTGGCAGCAAAGCTATTGCTATCAGGTGGCCCAAGCAGGCGCCAGGCCCACTGGATCTAAAAGGATATTCTTGGGACTTGAAGCAGTTTCATGAGAATCAACACCGTGATCTGGAAACCCCATCCACGCTTGCCCATGTGCAGGGAGCACCTGTCCCAGTGGGTGCTTGGGTGAGAAGCCCCAGGCAGGGGGTGTGGCACGGGCGAATTCTGAGGCAGAAGGAGGGTGGTGGATATCATCAAAGGCTTCAGGGACAGCTGAAATAGACAGGGGTGGAAGCAAACAGTCTGAGGCACCCTTGAAAATGCCCAGCCTGAACAGGGCCAAGCAGCAGTGGGGAAGTACCTTCCTGACCCAGGCGTCTCAGATTTCATCCCTGAGATGCACTGTGCTGGCAGGCAAAGGGTGATGCACCCCAGCATAGCGGGGGCCACTTCCCAGGATGTTCTGCAGCTGCAGCCTCAGGCGGCCCAGCCAGGGCCTGGTGGCTGGAACTGCTGTCCTGCCTCCTCGGCTAAACCCACATGACCCCAGGTTTGCCGACCACACATGAGTCTGGAGAAATACAGAGTTCAGTGAAGCCAAGAGCAAGGCCAGGGATGCAGTCAGGCCAAGCAGAGAACCCAGGGCTGGGTAAACTCTCAGGGACATTTGGGTACGGCTTGCAGCCCCAAGTGCCCCCTTAACAAAGCCACCACTGTGTCCAGAAAGGAAAACCTATTGAGGAATATCATGGCTGCTTCTCTATGGGGAGCGATACAGATGGCCTCTGTTGCCAGGCAAAAACATTCCCAAGGCAGTGTAAAAAAAGACAAGTTAATTCAAGCCTGGGGGAGAGCAGCTGAGATGGGGAAGCAAGAGCATAAGGAGGGGCTGATAGGCTGAGCACCTGCTGTGAGGCAGGTGCTGCTCTGCGACCTTTCCCTGAATTATCCCACTTATTCGGTCCTAGAAGCGCTGTGGGATGGCTGAATTGTTTCAGTTTCGCAGGTGAGCAAGTTGAGTTGGAGGCTGCCCGAGTTCAGGGCCAAATGCAAACATTTAGAGGCCCAAAGAGCTGAAAAGTTTTGGGTCCCCCTTCCTTGCTATCCCATGTAAAATACATACTAAACCATAAAATGGGCATAGGGAAGTCCTACGCAATTCAGATTTTACCCATGAGGCCTACTTTTGTCCGTATTTTTCTTAAGCAAACTCTTTCCTCACATTTCCGTCATCTTTTGGTGTCCTGCTTGGCTGGCAATCTAAGCATGTGGCTTGCATTACTGGTGACCTAAGCACCCAGGGTAAGGCGTGGAGCCAAGAATCTTAACCCAGTCTCCAGGGTACCCATCTCTGCAATAGCAGGACCAAACCTCCCCTCTGCTGGGGCAGCATCCAGGGCGAGGAACAGAGGGCCGGGGCCACAGGAAGTACCACCAGAGGCCTGGGCTGGCTGGACCCTCTGCCTCGGCTCAGTTAGGGAATGCGCCTTGGTGGGCGTCTGCTTCATCACAGATATGGCCTTGGACAAGTCCCTCAAGAGCCCACTGCCTCAGTTTCCCCAGTTTATAGAGCGGGGCTAATCCTGGGTTTCTAACTAGCTCAGAGGGTTAGAGTGAAGGTTTTGAGATGACATACATGAGTTTGGGAAAAGCAAAGGCTACACCAGACATGCGCCCACATTGGCAGAGACAATAATTAGAGAAAACAAACGTCTCATCACTGCCTGTAAGAACTCAGCGCATTTCTACCTGGACTGCAAATCCAGGGCCCTCGCCGCCTCTGTGAAAATCCACATAGCTCTTAATTTGCATATCTTCAGGTAGACGCAGAAGGCATGTATCACTTTCTGCCTGTGTTACAGGTACTCGTGTTATATATCTGTATCTTGGTTTGTTTTGTTTCTGGTTTTGTTTTTGGCCGCACCATGTGGCGTGTGGGATCTTAGTTCCCTGATCAGCGATCGAACCCATGCCCGCTGCAGTGGAAGCGAGGGGTCCTAACCGCTGGACCACCAGGGAATTCCCATATATATCTGTATCTTTGATCTCTCTAAGCCTTGTGTACTTGAGCTTTAAAATGGGGTCAAGACAATAATGCTTGTCCTGTCAGCCTCTCGGGGTTCCGGGGATACCGTAAGTCACTCCATGGACACAAAGTGAGGTAGGAGATGGGGGACTCAACGGCTGAGTTGAGGTCGGAGTCAGCTCTGTGCTCCACGGAGCAGTCGCCGCTGCCCCTGGGGCGCAGCAGCCTCCACCAGGGATCAAAGTGACCCCAGCACAAAGGAGACCAGTGGCGAGACTGTCAAGCCTCCCACTAGCCTTGCCTTGTCTGCCCACCCCTGCGACAGGCTGGCCTGAGTGACCCTATGAGTTGTCACTATTCGTATGTTAGAGACAAGGACACTGAGGTCCAGAAAGGTTAGACCTTCCAAACATGGTCTCTTGGCTGGGAACTGGTGGAGCCTGGGTTCTGCCGAGCCACCCGTGTTCTTTCCGTGGCTGCGTTCTGCTGTCAGTGGGAGTGGGATGGAGCCCTTCCCCAGAGGTCCTTCTCCCAATGGCCTCCACACCTGACTCTCAAGGCAGATCTTAAGCCGGACCTCAGGCAGGTGGACCCAGTGCCTCTGCCCTAGGCCCTCTGCTCCCTTGAGTAACACTCAAGCCTTGTAAGAGGCAGGTGGATTTCCAGCTAGTCCCACTCAAGGACCAGCAGATCAGAGCCCTGGCAGGAAAAGGACATCCATGGACCTCGCAGTGGGGACAGGAGTGAGGACTTGCAGGGGCTGTGGCTGGCAGGATGGGCCTGGCAGAGGTCAGTGGGCCTACCTGGAATGGAAGGATGGCCCCTCCTCCAGCCCTTCAGCTTGCCAGAGAATCATCTTTCCTGGGTGGTGATGCTGCCGTGAGGCCTGGGCATTAGAGATGCCAGGGAGATGATGGGGGAGGGCACCACCACAGGCAAATGCTGCGCCACCTCGGGGGGAGGATGCAGAGCGCCCCCTCCCCCCTCGGGGGGAGGTCGAAAGGGCTGGCTGAGCAGCCCCCCGACTGGCCCACCCCACCATGTGCTCATTCATGGTTTAGAGTCCGGGTCACGCTATAGAAGAGCCACAGGTGACCCTCAAGATCAGCTCAGATCTCCCTGTGGACAGCCAGGCAGCTTAGCTCCAGCAGCCCCGGGCCCCACACCCAGTGCCGCCGCAGCCCAGCGAGGCCTCCCTGCGGCCCCTGAGACGCTGGGGACACTGGGCCTTCCAGTCCCTGGGGCAGCCAGTTATTCACCTCCATGACCAGGGGGCCAAACGGTGAGAGAGAGGAGGGACCTGAGGCTTCAGGCCAGAAGGAGGAAGAGTGAAGGGAGAAAAACAGCAGAGGAGGGAGGGAAGGCTGTCAGGCCAGAAGGACACAGAGCTACTGTACTTGGAAGAGGCAGCCTGTGTTGAAGGAAGCATCCACCAGCCAATTTATTGTTTATTACCCTGGGTTGCCGGGCCTTAGGCCAGGGAAGTTATTTCAGGCAGAGGTCATAGCACATTAATTAGTTGTTAGAAGAATGTCCTTTTCTGTATGTTCTTCCTGAGACAAGAAGTAGACCCTTAAGCAAGTACATATAACTGAAAGTGGATGGACACTCAGAGCCGGGGAGTGAAGAAGGCAAGTCTGCTTCCGAGGGGAAGGTCCCTCACAGGTTCAGGCCGGAACACAGACCTGAATCGCTGTGTTCAAGGCAAGAAGCAGGGATGGGAGAGGGCGTAGCTGCGAAGGCAGGCTGTACTCTGCACCCAGGCGCACTTAGCTACCCCAAGGGGAACTTTCTTTGCTTTGGGGGAGGGGTGTTGTACCAGCCTACCCTCTTGGGAAGCAACTCAAAAATATGACTCTTAATACCAAGATTAAAAAGTAAGAAAATGTTAAAACAAAACAAAACAAAACAAAAAAACAACCCCAGAACTCTGTACAACCTTTGGCCTAGTGATTTCACTTCTGGGAATCTCTGAGAAAACAGTCTAATATGTGGAAAAATATTATGCACAGAGATATTCAGAGCGATTCTACAATAGCAAAAAATAAAATTAGAAACAACTTCAAACATTCAAAAGAAGTAGATTGGTTAAATGAATAACTGCATATACATGCAGTGAAATATGTGGCTCTTAAAAATAATGCTTACAAAGATTTTTAATTTACCCGGGAAATGCTCATGCTATGAGTGAAATAAATCCACATACAAAATTACATTATGGCATGATCTCAACTGTGTATAAAATAGCTAAAAATACTGGTGGAAAGATATATATATATTTTTTTGCGGTACGCGGGCCTCTCACTGTTGCGGCCTCTCCCGTTGCGGAGCACAGGCTCCGGACGCACAGGCTCAGCGGCCACGGCTCACGGGCCCAGCCGCTCCGCGGCACGTGGGATCTTCCCGGACCGGGGCACGAACCCGCGTCCCCTGCATCGGCAGGCGGACTCTCAACCACTGCGCCACCAGGGAAGCCCTATATATATAATATTTAAAATGGTTTCCCGAGTCATGGGATGATGGGGCATTTTTTTCTTCTTCCTCAAATTTATTCTTGTCTGCATTTTCCAATTCTAAAAAATAGCTGTTCAGTGGATTTAATGAGAAGAAAGGAAAATATGTAATTTGCTTTTGGAGGGCTTCCCTGTGCTGCAGCCCCTCCTCCCCTGCTGGTAGTCTCTCCCTCAAAGGGAGACAGCCTTTGATGCACGAGCTAAATTCAGTTACTGACATGAGTGGGGAGGGAGAACTCTTGTACTCGGAGGATAAGAGAGAGGAGGGATCTGCCTCTCCTGGCCTTCCTGTCCCCCTCAGATAAGGAGTAATCTATGGCAAGTTGGCTCTGCCACTTTCTTAGCCCCAGTTAACAGCGAGCATGACTCAGGCAAAGCCAGGACAGTGTCTCAGACAAGAGGCATGTCTGCTGCTCCAGGATCCTGCCCTCAGGGATGCTAGCTTCTCCCCATCTCCCCTCCCATTCTGCAAACCTCTACTGGGAGCTCCTGTAGCTGAGACCCCAGGCAAGGCCCCAGGGAGCCAAGGCACAGTAGTAAGTGCTGGGCTACAGGAAGGAGAAGCTCTAAATAACGTACTAAGAATTATAACCAAGGTGTGTCCAGAGGGCTGCAGGAGGCTGTGCAAGGGCAGGAGCGACCTGTAAAAGGCCTGTGCTTCCCGTGGGGCATAAACCGGACCAGGTGGAGGATGCGTGGTACAAAGGAAGCCGTGAACAGAACCCAGGGAGCTCTGAAGTGCCTTTGGCAGCAATGGGTGTTTAACGAGATAAGGGAGATGGATTAGATCAGGGGTTCTTGCCCTAAGGGCCAAGGCAGCCCCTGAACCCCCCAAATTATATGTAAATATGGGATGTATGTGCATTTTTCTAAAGATGGGTCCACATATTTCATCAGATTTTCAAAGGAGGTACTGACCTTTTGAAAAGTTAAGAAGCAAAGAATTAGATTCATCATTAAGGGCCCTTGTAGTTCTAACAATATAAGATATCCAAAAGCCAACATTCCCCCTGGGTACCCAACTTCAGAAATCACTCAGCCTCTCAAAGCTGCTGAGTCCAAGGCTGTCCACCCCACAGGGAGAAACTCATCTGGTGTATGACATGTTAGTATGCTGCATGCCCTGCTTCCAAAAGGCTTGTGTTAAAAGCTTTGAGCTGGAGCGAATTTGAATCTAGAAAATCAGGGACCAGACCGTGAACTCTTCTGCTTTCCTCGCCAAACAAAGCACAGTGTTTTGCATGTTGCAGGTGCTTTGGTCAATGAATGGAAACAAGAGCACCCCTACTTTGACACCTTCCACAGGAGATGAGCACCACTGACTCTGGGGGCGGTGGACACAGAACACATCACCACTGTGTACGAGCCTGACTCTCTACACAGAGGGCCACGAGCACCCTCAGCAGCTTGCAGGGCTGTGAACGAGGCCAAGGAAGATGGCCTGGCCTTGAAGGCTGTGGACTGGAGAGAAGCCTGTCTTCTAAAGATAGGAAAGGTCCTATCGCTCTGGTGGACAATATATGGACCTCTCTGAACGCCGGGTGGACAAGCTGACTTCCTGACTCCAGCCCAGGGATTCTGTAATTCAAGGGGATGGATGACTCACGCTCAGAGTTACAGGCATTTAGCCAACCATCTCCTCCCATGCATCCAGGACCTGCATCCCAGGTCAGTCTCCCACCCTGTTACATGGCTTTGAGCAATGTATTTAACTTCTCTGTGCTTCAGTTACCTCCCCTGCCAAGTCAAGGGGCCGGATGAGACCATGGCCAATATCCCTTCCACCTCCAAAAGACTTTAATATGATTACTGAGCCATTAAGATCAACGGAAAAGAAAAATGCATCCTGCTTCTGGACACTGTTTGTCGCCAGTCTCCAAGAGATATCTGTAGGAGCTCTGCTCAGTGAAGGAAACGGATAAAAGAAGGACACGTGGAACTACCAGACAGAGGGCCACAGGCTCCCAAGCCCACCTCCTCAGCTGCAACTGTAAAGACCTCATATGAGTGGCTGAAGCCTTTAGAAGGCAAGGGAAGTGGTCCTGCCCATCAAGGGTATGTCCCTACAAGGACAGGGGGTAAGACAACCCCACCAGCCTAAGGTACTCTTGCGACCAGGAGCTTTCTCACTTGGGCTTCCTGGGTTTCAGTTTTACCGTCCATAAAATGGGAAGAATAGGGATGGCTCTGAATTTTAACACTTCAAACTGACCACCAAAGCCAAGGGCTAAGTGCAGTGGAGAGGCACTGGGTAGGATAGAGCAGGGGACCATCCGATGCAATTGTGGGGTAAGCTTCGGATACCCGCACATAAGGATTTTTTCAGAGCCTTCTAATGAAGATGTCCCACTTGTCTCCACGCAGGAGGGGACATCGGGAGTGAGCGCAGGGCCTAAGCGCTGGGCGGCTGGGTGGGCTGCGGGGGCCCTGGCCGGCTCACCTGATGAAGGTGGTCTTCCCGGTGGAGTACTGGCCCACCAGCAGGACCATGGGCTTGTTGTCGAAATCAGCATCCTCCAGGGCGGGGGAGTGAAACTCGTGGAAGCGGTAGTGCTCTTCCAGGGGCAGCAGCTTGGTCCTGTAGAGTTTCTTGAGACCCTCGCTCACCGTCTGGAAGACCTCGGGGTCCTTCCTGCGGCGGTCATCGGAACGCAGCCAGCTGAACATCGCGGCCACCGCTCGCCTTCTCGGGCCCGGTGCGCAGTCCCAGCAGGAGGGCGCGGAGTCCGGCGACCCCCGTTCCTTGGGGAAGGCGTCCTGCAGGGCGGGTCCGTCGGGCTCCCAGCTGCGCCGCCGCCTCACCGGAGCGCGGGGCTCAGCCACACCATGGCCGGGGCGCAGGGCTCGGGGGTCCCTGGGGCGACTGCGCGGGGCCGCGAACGCGCTCTTCCCCTGCTCCTGGGACCAAGCCCAGGCCCGGCTTCATCCAGCAACCAAGGCCGGAGGGAGATAAAATATCTGGGCTGGGCGGGAGGGCTGCGATCTTGGGAAAAAAGTCAAACCTGCAATTAAAATGTCAGATGCCGGGGTCCCCGGTCTCCCCCAGCTCTCTCCCGCTTTGGCTCGGGTGCAGTTTAGGGATGGTTTGGCTCTTCTCCCGCCCGCCTGGGAGGCTCAGGGGAGGAGGGGGCGCTGCCCAGCCAGCGGACAGCTCAGCATCTGCAGCCGCAGCCCGCAGCCCCAGGCGCCTGTTTTAATGCCAGCCGTGCAGGAAGCCGGCTCGCGGAGGAAGTCCCCGAGTACTGGCAAGGCTGGCGTGGCCCTGCGGCCCCGGCGGGGAGAAGCTGAGCAGGGCGCCGCCATGTTTATGGGCAGTCGCCCCACTAGGGACCCGCGACCGCTTGCTGCCTGGAAAGGGAGGGATGCTGAGCTCGGTGGGAACGGTCTGGTATTTCATTCCCGGCCACTGGAGGTTTGATTTGGGAACAGCGCCCTCTCAGGGACAGCTGCGAAGACAGCGTTGACCTGCTTCACGTTCTCCCTTCTCTTAGATGTAGTCTTTCCATTAGTTGCTGAGTTCAGTTCCTTAGGATGACAGGTTCTCTATTACTTGGGAATATTTTTCTTGGGGCATGGAAAGAAGAGCCCAATATCAGCTTGCCCCAAATGACCAAAACTGTCACTACCCAAACTTTCTGCTAGGTCTAGGAAGAAGTCAAAACCATTTTCATTCATTCATTCATTTGTTCATTCCGTCCGGTAAAACCAAACAAAACAAGCAGAACCTCCACAAGTAGTGAACCGGTATTATGGCACAATTTTGGTGACTGTGGTTACAAACTTGATCACCAAGATGAGCACATACAGTCTCTCCCTTCCAGGAGCTCCAGCCCAGGCCGGCCTTAAAGAGGAGATAGGAGCAGAGGGCCCTGGGTGCACAACGGGAGGAGGCATTCTTTTTGCCTGGATACTATGAGGAAGATGTCACAGAAGGCAGACTGTGAGCTGGACCTTCAATGACGAATCTACAGAGAAGAAGGAGGACATTCCAAGCTGAGTAAAGGGCACTTGCAAAGGCTGGGGAACATGGAAAAACTTGGTGTGGTGAAGGCAGAGAGAACAGTTTGCTACCTAGAGTACTGGGTTCAGGAGGGTGGAAGGGAGTGACTGAGGCCAGGCACAGAAGGCTTTGCAGAAACAGGAATCATGGAGGAGATAAGGAACCAATAATAATGTTACTGCAGATAACTGTTAACATTGACTGAGCACTCACCATGGGCAGGGGCCTGGGCTACGTTCCCAGCGAGTATTGTTTCATTTAACCTTCGCAGCAGCTCTGTGAGGCAGATCATGTCTCCAGTGTCATGCCAAGGAGAAGGGGATGACAGCTGGCCAGGTGTAGGCAAAAAGGGGTGTATTTGCCTATAGGGAATTTAAACACAACAATAAAACCAACTCAAAGTCAATCTGCTTTATATTCTCACCATTCTCATCAGCATCAGTGACAAAATACTCTCTCCTGCCAAGGCAGATGGCTCCCATATACTCGCCTCCACAGACGAGGAAACAGAGTAGGCTAATGGGCCAGGTGGGACTACTAATGCTGGTAGCGGTGCAGGGGAGGGGCTGGAGAAGCAAAAGAGGCTGGAAGCCAAGAGACTGATTAGGAAACTTCAAAAATGTAGGAGTTGGGGTAATCGGGCTGGGAAAAAGTCATATTCAAGAGATTTTTTTCTTTTTTAGTGACATAGAATTGACAGATCTTGGTAAGCAATAATAAGGGTAAGATGGAGTCTAGGATAATTCTGAATTTTCTACTGTAGGGGACAAGATGGTTGGAGACACTGTTCCAACAATTAGCGGAGTCGGGAAGAGAGCAGACTTAGCATTTAAAGTCTGAAACATGTGGTCGAGGTGCCCATGGGAACTCCAAGGGGAGGAGCGTGGTGAGCTGCAGGGTTTCAAGTGGGGATTGTCAGAGGTGGGTGCTGGCTCCGATCTCCTTGGCTACAGCTCAAATCTCCTGACTCCCTACTTGAACCCCAGAGCTGATCACCTCTTTCTGTGCTCTCTGCACCCTTCGTTGAGAAACCACTCAGGTTAATATTTCACCCTTGGTGTTAAGTTAGCACTGGCATATGAGCATAAGAGGCAACTTTCAAAATATTTAACAACTCACATGGCATGGGAATGGAGCAATCAGAACAGACGTCTGTCTTCTCAGTGAAGCAAGACCTAAGGCCCTTTTTTGTAGAGATACAAAAGACAGAGAAGGATATTACAATAATAAAACCCACAAAAGAGCATCCAAAATATATAATTAATGCCTGTATATTAATAAGAAAAAAATTCCAATAGAAAAAAATTAGCAAAAGACCCAAAAATTCCTTTTATAAAAGAGGCTACAAGCATGTCCTAAAAATATAAGAAAAGATGTTAAACCTCATTAGTAGTGTCTGGAAGTTGGGAAGGTCTGGGTCTGTTGAGGGGGAGAGGTCAGGATCACCAGGGTGCTGGTGGGGAAGTCAGGGGTTCCTTTGTGGAAATATTTCAATATTTTAGTAATTAGTACAACCATGGTATTGTGTACAACCAAATGTCAGCCCTGAATATTTAACTTATTGAGTGTATGTTGACACATCTAACTCTAGCTCGCAGTCGTGAAGAGTTGGGAAATCTATCTTTTAAATAAAGGAACCAAGTAAGGATGCAGCATGTCTATATACTAACAATAACAAGTTACAAGAGAGAATTAAAAAAATAAATCATTTACAAAAAATAGAAACATAGGGATAAATCTGACAAAAGATGTACAGACCTTTAGATGAAAAGTAACACAACTAAATGGAAAGACATTAAAGAAGTTCTAAATAAGTGGGAGAGACATACCATGTTCAGTTATGGAAAGATTTCATGTCACAAAGATGTGAATTCTTTATAGCGTAATTGCCAGATTCAATAATAGATAGAATTTAAATTAAAATCTGAACGGGGTTTTCCATGGAAATAAACATGGTGATTCTAAAATGTACGTAGAACAATAAATAGTCCAAGAGTAGCTAAGGTATCCCAGAAGAAGAAAGAAAAAGAGAGGAAGGCACAGGAGGATTAGAAGGAGGAGGAGGGCTTCCCTGGTGGCGCAGTGGTTGAGAGTCCGCCTGCCGATGCAGGGGACACGGGTTCGTGCCCCGGTCCGGGAAGATCCCACATGCCGCGGAGAGGCTAGGCCCGTGAGCCATGGCCACTGAGCCTGCGCGTCCGGAGCCTGTGCTCTGCAACGGGAGAGGCCACAACAGTGAGAGGCCCATGTACCACAAAAAAAAAAAAAAAAAAAAAAAAAAAAAAGAAGGAGGAGGAAGGGAGAAGGAGGAGAATAAAAGAAGACAATATCAACAGCAAGAGCAACAACTAGGTGAAGGGAACTTGCCATAGTAGAAGTCATTATCAAGTTGCAGTGGTTAAGGTGGTGAGGTTTAGCATAGAGATAGATCAAGAGAACAGTGACCCAGTAAAATAGTCAGGACATGTGGAAACCTGATATATACAGAGGTTGTAACAGAGAATGCATATATATATTACAACAAGGTCAGGAAGAATTCCTTCAATAAGACACCAAAAGAACAAATGGCAAATGAAATACATTTGGCAATAGTAAACCTAAGTCACTGTTATTCAACTGAAGATACAAAAGATAGTGAAAAGATATTTGCAATACATAAAACCAACCAAAGAGCGTCCAAAATATATAATTAATACCTGCACATCTGTAAGAAAAAGACAAACATTCCAACAGAAAAAAATATATTAGCAGAAGGCAGATTCCTTTTCCAAAAGAGGCTACGTGACTTCTACCCTATAAACACAAGAAAAAATGTTGAACCTCATCAGTAGTTAGAGAAATGCCAAACCACAATTAGATGGAACTTCACACCCACCAAAATGGCCAAAAAGAAAAACATTGGTTGATAACAAGTGGTGGTGAGAATGTGGTGCAATGGGAACTCTCACTCGTCACTGGTGGACATGTAGATTGTCATAAACGCCTTAGGAAACAATTTGGCATTACCGGGCAAAGCTCAAGGTGTGCGTGTCCTCCATCTACCTTGCAATCCCATGCCTACTTGTTATCTAGAGAGACTCTTGCCCACGTGCAGGTGCATGGGGAGATAAGTATGTCGAGGGCAACATTGTTTGTGACAGCAAAATATTATAAACAATGAAATTTTCTTCACCAAGAAAGTGGATAAATTGTGCCATGTTCATATAACAAAATTAATTTCATATAATAATATAGTACTATACCAACGTGAAAATGAGGACACTGGATCTGATGCCAAAACACAGTGCTGGGTAAATAAAGCCCGAGGTAGGCTGTGATACAAAGCATAATAAATACCACTTCTCTAAAGTTTTAAATTATGCAAAAAACACTCCCTGTTTTTCATGATGCTCAGAAGTTTTTAAAAAGTAAGGGAATAGAAAACAATCTGGAAAACAATGTCCTCTGGGGACTAAGGACAGAAGTGAAATTGGGGATGGGGACACAGGTGGCTTCAACTATATATTCGCAGTGCTTTATTTCTTAACCTTGAATATGAGTACTTGGCTATTTATTTATTATTCCCCCATCCTTTATAAAAAATATCTGGTCCTTAGATACACAAAAGTAGATTTTTTTTCATAATCGTGGTTCAAGACAAACTCCTTATACCTGGCCTTTTTGTTACATTTTTTTCTTTTTTTATTGAACACACTTTTAAATAATACAACGAACCCCTGGTGAACCTATCAGCCAATCCGAGAACTGGAAAAATTAGCAATAGTTTGCCTGTATCTATGTGTCCCTCCCTTCCCCTATGCCCCGCCAGCCCCAGAGCTAGCCACTACCTGGAATTTATTCCCTTGGTTTTTAAATTAATGTTATCATTAATAATGGCATATTGTTGAGGTTTCGTGCTCTGGAACTTTGTAAAAAGCATATCCTGCTACAAGTAGTCCCCTGGAACTTAATTTTTTCCTACTCAACATTCTGTCAGCGGCATTCGCTTTCAGTTCCCGCTGGCTCCTAGCGGCCTCTCTCCTACCAGGTGCTTCTCCTATGCCCACCACGTGGCTCCTATAGTTACCCTGAGGTTCCCAGGCAGACAACCTGCAGTAGATAGAGTCCCTGGGCCCGCACATCCTTAGTGGCCTCAGGAAAGTGGCTTCACTCTCCCAGCCTCAGCTCCATTGTGAGTGAGAGTTTTTTGAGAATGAATGGAGACAATGCATGTTGATTTCTCAGTGACTGCCTGGTCAGTTGACAGTGCTCAGTATACACTGTTAACTCTTAGTATAATAATCACTGTTATTGTTATTCACTATGTGGGCACTGCCCTGTGTTCTGGACGTATTTAATAAGCTAGCATATCATTGGTCACTGAGTAACTTTTTCCAGTTCATTTGTATCTTAACTGAGGGTGGCTCATCGGCTCCAAGAAGCACAACTGCTAGTAGTGGAATGTGTGGCCTTCGCTATAGGCCCTTGAGGGTGACGCTATGAAATTGGGCTTTTTCCTTCTTTTTCTTCTCTTTCTCACTAAGACCACCAAAGTCTGGCCAGAAGTAGAGGGAGAAGAAGGTGAAAACTGCAGTGGCAACTTGGAATAGAAAAAAGCTTGAGCCCTGGCCCTAACTGGGGAGGTTAGAGGAGTCAGGAGGACGGTTCAAGTGGTGGCCCAGGTGTCCACAACCCTAGAGCTTGGGCCCCTCCCAGCCTGGCCCCTCCCAGATGAGTACACCATAGTTTACTCTTTTTGTTGAGCTCCGCTGAAGGGGAAAATGCGTCAGCTCAGCCAATTCCTCTTGTTGAGAATTAGACTAAGCTATTTAACCTCTTCTTATGTCAGTGTTCTCATATGTGAAACCCGGTCTAAGAATGACACTGTACAATGCTGTCGTGGGGATAAACTGACACAGTGTAGGTTAAGGACCTAATACCATTTTATAATCTCTATACAAATATCTATCTATCTATAGACATAATTACATATATGTATATATATATGTGTGTGTGTGTATATATATATATATATATATATATACACATACATATGGCATGTAAGTTCACTTTTGTTCATTCAGTTTTCATTCATTCAAAGGGAAAGTGAACTACTGTTCTTTCTACTTGAACTACTGTACTTTCCCCTTGAATGAATGGAAACTGAATACATACAAAGAAAGGCAAGTCTGGAATAAAAATAAGGAGATTAGGAAATTGTACTCAGGAAATTTATAAACAGAAAAGGAGATGAAGTAACAGGCTGAGTCCAGTTGTCCAGTTGTCCCTGAACAGCCTGCCCTGTTCATACCATTACTGCCACACCTATTGATACTTAATTACTGGGACGTGCATCTGTCATACACAGCAGCTCTTGGGGGCAGAAAGAGAATCTCATCCCTAGGTTACCAGGGGTGAGCTCACCGGAAAAGTCCAATATCACAAGGAAGAAAGCCCACACTATGGGAGGCAGTGGTGGATGTCTGGTTTTATTAAAGTGTCTGCTTCTTGAGCCCCTACAGCTCAGTTTCCTCTCTGAGAACCTCATCTCCCAAAGGCAAGACATTTGTAACTTACAAGATGTGAGCTATAATTAGAAAACCTTCCATCATCACCTTCATTATCAGTCTCTGCTTTCATAGCACTTGTGTTCCTAGAGGGTGGGCATTGCCCTTGTAGCATCTGGTCCTCACAGCAGTGCTGAAAGTGAAGATACCAATGCTTCCTCGAGAGGAACACTCACACAGAGAGGTCGAAAGCTTTGCCCCCACAGGCATCCTCTGTGGAGCTATCTATCATCCTACCTCCTTTCCCATCAACCAAAAAAGGTGTGAGGCAGCTTTCCAAAATCTCCTGAATTCTGAAAAATAATTTAACCCTTGAGGCAGTAGATGGGAGGAGAAGGGGCAGGTGGCTGGTGCAGCAGCGATCATGTCGGGGGGAGGTGAGCTCACCCAGTGCTCCTTAGAAGTGAGCAGCTTGTGTGGCTCCGAGCTTCCTGATGAAAGCAAAACCAGAAGTAAATTCTTGGTCCCAAGCCCAGACATATCAATCTGTCCCTGTAGGCAGTACCTTGATAGCACTATCCCACTAAACAACCCCCCTTGGATAATAAAAGTAACAAAGCAGTGAAACGACAAAAGCACAGGAATCCAGAGGGACCCTGGAGCAAGGACAAGTCTTGAGCATCTTTCCTAGATGGTAAATCTTGCCTGTCTCCCCACTAGGGGAGGTCGACGAAGCTTCTTGATGAGGAAGGCTGAGCTGTCATTTCTCTTGAAATCTCGCTCAGTGCTGAAGCAGGCCCCAAACTTGACTCATTAGGGAAGTGGCTCTTGATGGGCAGAGAGACTGGGAATGTGAATTGCCTGCAGTTGGCTAATGATTGTAAAACAATAAGGCTATGACCATCACACAATGTGTACCAGCAGAAGGAAACTGATAAAGGCAGAAGATAGGAGCAGGCATTATTTAAAAATACAAAAGCAGACAACAGTGGAAGTTGAAGAAGCAGAGCCTGCTCCTGTCTTTAAAAGTCTGCTACTCAGCAGCTATGTCTCAATTATTCTCTATTTAAAAACTGTATTTATTTTTATTTTATTTAGTTTGTATTTTGCTTCTCAATTTTGATTATAAAATTTTTTTTTGCTTACTGAGTTTAAAATTGTTTTATAGGAAAAGTTATTGGTTTTTTTCTTTTAATTTTATTTATTTTTACTTTTGGTTGCTTTGGGTCTTCGTTGCTGCACACGGGCGTACTCTAATTATGGTGAGTGGAGGCTACTCTTGGTTGTGGTGCGTGGGCATCTCATTGCAGTGGCTTCTCTTGCGGAGCACGGGCTCTAGGCACGCGGGCTCAGCAGCTGTGGCTCGCAGGCTCTAGAGCGCAGGCTCAATAGTTGTGGTGCACGGGCTTAGTTGCTCCGCGGCATGTGGGATCTTCCCGGACCAGGGCTCGAACCCGTGTCCCCTGCATTGGCAGGCGGATTCTTAACCACTGCGCCACCAGGGAAGCCCAAAGCTATTGGTTTTATTCTTTATGATTTCTCCCATTACGACATTAAACTTAGAAAGGGTTCTCCTCAAGAATTTGAGTTTTTATTTTCTTGAAATTGTTCTCTAGTTTGAAACTTTTATATGTAACTTTAAAATTCATCATTAGCTTTTTTTTTTTGGTATAAAGTTGTGGAGTGGTGATGTATTCAAAATTATTTCCAGATTCTTTACCAGTTCTCTGTTGAATAGTCTTCCATTCTCTTTTGATTTGTCAAGTCTTCTTAAAGACACATTATTATAAATTATTGAAATAGGATAACCCTATTTCAGAGTTACCCTGTTTCAGCAAGCTGTGTCTATTTTTAGTAACATGCCATTTAAATTACTGTAATCTTATGATACATCTTAATATCTGGTATGAATATTCACTCTCCCTTACTAACATGTTTTAACAATCTCTTAGTCTCACTTTCTTCTTGTCCTTGTTGTCTTCCCCCTCCTCCTCTCTCTCTCTCTCTCTCTCTCTTTCTCAAAATCTTCTGTTCCTTCTAATTGAAAAGTAATTATGAAATTTGCGGGTAATTTAGTTTCTGTCTTATTTCTGTCAATATGTATTTATTTATCCTCTGCCTTTTCCCCAGTCAACATTATACCATGTGTATTTCACATATCCTGGAAAACTATTCAAATAATTAATTGGAATGAATGCTAATATCCAACTCTATGGAAATTCCTTAATTTAATTAGCCGTACTAAATAACGAACATGTAAGTCATTGGCAGAATTATTGCCAACAATAATAAAAGCTTTATTTCAGAGTTATCTATTCTGTTTCACTGAAAGATGAACACCTTTGTACATAATTCTTCATCCATGGTTTTATTTACTTAATATGTATTTTATAAATGGAACCATTGGCAACATTATTAATTCTTTTGATACTTACCACCAAATTGCTTTTCAAAAGAGGTACAACAGTTTATATCCTATTGCAGGGATGTTAGAGTTCCTAGGGTTTTTTTTTTTCCCCCAACACTGTATGTTATTATTTAAATAAATTCACCAATTTGGGAACTGGAAAATATCTCATTTTTTAAAATGAGTGTATATATTATTACAAAAAAGTTTGAAATTTTTCAGTTGTTTATTAGCCATTTATATTTCTTCTGTGACTGTCTATTTTTGTTTATCCTTCATTTTTCTAAAAACACTTTGTGTTTTTCTCATTGTTTTGAAAAAGTTTCCTTGTTTTTACAATAAGGACATTAATCTTATGTCTCTGTGTTTACTCATCCAGATCAATTTTGAAGATGTTTTGTCAATTACCTTCTCCTCGTCTCTCCCCTCCCCCACAAAACAAGATCATTGGGATATTTTTTTATCAGAATCTCAATAAAATTATAAATTAATTTTTGGAGAATTAACATCTTCTTAATATTTAAATTTTCAATCCAAGGAAATGATACAGCTTTCCACTTATTCTTTTACATCCGTGTAAACTTTCTGTAGTTTACAAATAGGTAAAAAAATTTCCTTTAAGATTATTCTGTTATTTTATATTTTTATTGTTACTATGAAAGATATTTCTATTATGATAATTTCTAACTGCTTATTGCTATATATAGGAATGCCATTACTTTAAAAAGTATTTATCTAATGTATAGTTTTTTTACTTAATACTCATTCATACAGTACTTTTTAGTTCATTCTTAGTTTTCCAGTTAAATGAGGATCAACTAGTGTTTTTCTTCTTTATTAATACTATTTAGGTTTATAATTGTATTTCATATTTTGCCGGAATTTTCAAAACAATGTTGAAATTTTAAAAAGGAGCCTTCTTTTTTTGTTCCCCATGTCAGTGCTATTCTGATACCTATCTGGATTCTTCTTTCTTTCACCTCCTTGGCTTGGGAGTTGTGATCTTTTTCAATGCTTTTTTGGGGGGAGGGGTAGGTCAGATAAAAAAGTATTCTTAGCATCTGGCATATAGCATCCTCTTAGATTTGACAGATACATGTATTTGTGTGTATAGAGAATCCTACATGCATAATTACATATTTGTGTTACGTGCTCTGAGTGTTTCTGAGAAGCCTGGGTAGATGGTGATGCTGTGAATAGAAACTGAGACCACAGGAGGAACAGGAGGTTTGGAAAATGATATCTACTGATAGCCACAAGGATACTGAAGCTCAGACCAGGATCTTCTCAAAGGGTTTCCTTTTGCAGGATGGGACAGAACTCACTTGTTTTAACATGTGAGACATGAGATTGAATTGACAGCAAACTCGATGTGAGTCAACACTAAGATGTAGGTGCCAAAAATAATTATAAGGCTTGAGCTGCATGCGCCCAAGTGTAGGAGATGAGGATAATCACTGCTGCCTGGAAGCCTGTTACGTGGCTGGCGCTATGCTAGCTGCTCTCACACACATGACTTACTTTGTTTGCATGACAGTTCGAAGTGTCATGATTCTCCCAGAGAGAGGAACAGAAGCTTAGTACCTAGAACGAGGCAGAGCAGGGCACATGCCACAGTTTTTATGAAGTGTAGGTGAACTGATGGATAAACCCAGATGTGGTCTGATATGGTATGGTTAACAGTCAGGGAGCCAATCACTGTGTTGTATTATGGTTAACTTAAGGAACTGAAATTTTAAAAATTATATTTGGAGGACTGTTCCCTGCGAGGGCAAAAACAACCAATCTACTGCTGTGCTATTACCCACTTGCAAGATTTCGGTTGTCATCTGTATGCCAATAATCCTAAACATTCATATCTCCAGTCTGAGCTTCCCCTGGGTATCCTGTAGACAGGCAGCTCACATTCAGTCCCAGGGTTGAGAGTTTCCCGAAGACCTCTTGGTAAGCACTAAATGCAATCATTACGGAATAATTTTAATTACTATTTTAACACAATTTACTGAGTGCTTATTATGGACCAGCCACTGGACTAAATGTTTTGTATTCATTACGAAATGAATAGTTGAATTTTCCCACTAATCTTACAAAGTATATATTATCCCTATTTTGTAGATGATAAAACTGAAATGATAAAATTGAGTCAGTAAATGGTTAGAGTTGGGTTCAGACCCCAGGTTTATTTGGCTGTAAGTGTAAGTGTGACTTCCCCAAAGTCCTCCAATTCCCTTTAACTCTGTTTCAGACTTTTTCAACTCCATTCGCACCTGATTTCTTCTTTCTCTTAGATCTCCATCAGTCATGTTTGTGTGTGTCAAGAACTTTTATTTTCATATTGAGATAACAAAATTTATATTTAAAAATATTTATGTTTATGATTTTATATTTATTTAACAAATGTATTTAACAAAATTTAGCACTTAATATGTGATAAATACTGTCCTAACTGCTTTACCCATGTTAGCTCAATCCTCACAACAGTCCTATGAGTAGGTGTATTGGTGTCCTAGGGCTGCCATAACAAATTGCCGCAAGAGAAATTTATTTTTCACAGTGTTTCTTAAAGGCAGAAGTCTGAAATCAATGTGTCCTTAATACCGTACTCACTCCAATAGCTGTAGGGGAGGATCCTTCCTGCCTATTTCGGCTTAGGTGGCTTCCAGCATTCCTCAGCTTGGAATGCATAGCTCCGGTCTTTGCCTACATCTTCACACACCCTTCTCCTCTGTGTCTTTCCCCTTCTATTCTTTTGTAAGGACACTTGTCATTGGATTTAGGACCCACCCTAATCCAGAGTGATTTTATCCCAAGATCCTTAACTTAATTACACCTGCAAAGACCCTTTTTACAAATAGGATCACATTGACAGAGTCTAGGTAAACGTATCTTTGGAGGAGGGTACCCATTCAACGCATTGCAGTAGATGTGACTATTGGCTTCATTTTACAGATCAGGAAAAGGACACAGAAAGGTTAAGTAACTTCCCTTAGGTCTCACAGCTAGTGAGCAGCAGAGCCATTTTCTCCTCTTACCAACTCCCAGGGCCTTAGATCGTTCATTTCAAGGTCTCATCTGCAGGCACGAATCTCACCCAGATATCTGCAACATTTGCTATTGGCACTCAGCCCAGCCACCTGGACTGGTTCTCATTTTATACAGGTGACCTCCAAACATGGACCTGCCTACCTAGTCAAGCTGCGGAACCCCTGGGGAAGAGTGGAATGGAAAGGAGACTGGAGTGACAGGTGAACTTCTGAGACTGGCTGGGAGGGGTGAGCACGGGGTAGGTAAAGGCTGCAAAGGAGGCTGCCATTGGCACACAAATTCACATGCGTGCTTTTGACATTTTCACATATGCATTATCACTTAATCATTTTTACAGATGAAAAAATGAAGGCTCAGAAAAATAAGTGGAATATTACTCCTGATAGAATGTACTACACTCTATTTATTATACATTAATAAAGAGAATTGTCGGAGGGACTGGGTCTATGTGGAAAAATGGCATCCAAAGATTTATATAAATTTTTTTTTTTTTTGGCTACGTTGGGTCTTCGTTGCTGCGCTTGGGCTTTCTCTAGTTGCAGCGAGTGGAGGCTACTCTCCGTTGCAGTGCTTGGGCTTCTCGTTGCGGTGGATTCTCTTGTTGCGAAGCACAGGCTCTAGGCGCGCAGGCTTCCGTAGTTGTGGCATGTGGGCTCTAGAGTGCAGACTCAGTGGCGCACCGGCTTAATTGGGCATGTGGGATCTTCCCGGACCAGGGCTCGAACCCGCGTCCCCTGCATTGGCAGGCGGATTCTTAACCACTGCGCCACCAGGGAAGCCCGATTTATATAAATTTTAAAGTGGTGTAGAAATATAGCATCATAACGTTGTTGGTAGTGGTTTGTTTAGGAAAACAAGTGCTTGTCTTTGAGAAAAATGACGGGTTAAATTAATTTTGGTAGCTGTGTGATCTTAGGCAAACTTTTTAATTTCTTTGAGCCAGATGTGTGATGAGGATTAAATAAAATGATGGGCTTTATTCCATAGTGTCTAATCTGCTGTTAGTCTCATCCAGAGTAGTTTTCATTTTAGATATTATATTTTTTAATACTAGAGATACCATTTGAGAATATCTTTCACTTTTCTCTTCATCATGTCCATAGTTCCCTTTACATCCTTGAGAACATGAAGCGCATTTATAATGGGTGTTTTAATGTCCTTATCTGCTAATTCCATCATATCTCTCTTATTTCTAGGTCTGTTTTTACGTGTGGTCATAGATCACATTTTCTTTTTTTTTTTAAACATCTTTATTGGAGTATAATTGCTTTACAATGGTGTGTTAGTTTCTGCTTTATAACAAAGTGAATCAGCTATACATATACATATATCCCCATATCTCCTTCCTCTTGCGTCTCCCTCCCACCCTCGCTATCCCACCCCTCTAGGTGGTCACAAAGCACCAAGCTGATCTCCCTGTGCTATGTGGCTGCTTCCCACTAGCTATCTATTTTACGTTTGGTAGTGTATATAAGTCCATGCCACTCTCTCACTTCGTCCCAGCTTACCCTTCCCCCTCCCTGTAACCTCAAGTCCATTCTCTACATCTGTGTCTTTATTCTTGTCCTGCCCCTAAGTTCTTCAGAACCATTTTTTTTTTTTTAGATTCCATATATATGTGTTAGCATACGGTATTTGTTTTTCTCTTTCTGACTTACTTCACTCTGTATGACAGACTCTAGGTCCATCCACCGAACTACAGATAACTCAATTTCGTTTCTTTTTATGGCTGAGTAATATTCCATTGTATATATGGGCCAGATCTTCTTCATCCACTCATCTGTCGATGGACACTTAGGTTGCTTCCATGTCCTTGCAATTGTAAATAGTGCTGCAATGAACGTTGTGGTACATGACTCTTATTGATTTATGGTTTTCTCAGGGTATATGCCCAATAGTGGGATTGCTGGGTCATATGGTAGTTCTATTTTTAGTTTTTTAAGGAACCTCCATACTGTTCTCCATAGTGGCTGTATCAATTTACATACCCACCAACAGTGCAGGAGGGTTCGCTTTCCTCCACACCCTCTCCAGCATTTCTTATTTGTAGATTTTTTGATGATGGCCATTCTGACTGGTGTGAGGTGATACCTCATTGTAGTTTTGATTTGCATTTCTCTAATGATTAGTGATGCTGAACATCTTTTCATGCGTTTGTTGGTAGTCTGTATATCTTCTTTGGAGAAATGTCTGTTTAGGTCTTCTGCCCATTTTTGGATTGGGTTGTTTGTTTTTTTGATATTGATTTGATAGTGGATCACATTTTCTGCTTCTTCATATACATAGTGGTTTTTTTTGTTTTTTTTTTGTGGTACTTGGGCCTCTCACTGTTGTGTCCTCTCCCGTTGCAGAGCACAGGCTCCGGACATGCAGGCCCAGCGGCCATGGCTCACGGGCCCAGCTGCTCCACGGTATGTGGGATCTTCCTGGACCGGGTCACGAACCCGTGTCCCCTGCATCGGCAGGCAGACTCTCAACCACTGCGCCACCAGGGAAGCCCATATACATAGTGATTTTTTATTCGATACTGGACATTGTAGATTTAGTTGCTTAGGGATTATTTTGATACTTTGAAGTTTTCTTTTAGGACAGTTCTAGGAAAACTTTTAGTTGGGGCCTAACTTGACCCCACTACTAAGGTGTAGACCCTTTGGGTTCTCTACTAAAGACCCCATGTATATTGTAAGGTCTTTTGACTCTGGCTGGTGGGAATTCAAATGATTTCCAGCCTGGTGTCAGCTCTGGAAATTGTTCTGTGTATAGTCCAGTCTTGTGGGATTTCATTTTATGTATGGACAGATTTTATTTTAGCCAAAGACTCAAGGGAACACCTGTTAAGTCCTCTGGAGGTCCTTGTTTAAGTAGCCCCCTCCTCTTGGGCACTTTCCCCAGCAAATTCTAGCTGTCTTGTCTCCCTGAACTTCAGACTCTGTCTCTTCCACTCAGCAAGACTGCTGGGCTCTTTGTGGGTCCACTTCCCTGCGTCACTGTCCAGGGAAGTAGTTTCAGGCAGGAGTCTAGGCAATGTTAGGCTCACTTTATTTGTCTCCCTCCTCTTGGGGTCACAGTTCTGTGCTGCCTGCTGTCTAATGTCCAAGAACAGTTGTTTCTTGTATTTTGTCCCATTTTTAGTTGTTTCTAGTGAGGAAGTGGTACATGAAAGCCTTACTCCTTTGTAGCCAGAAACAGAAGTCCAAAACGATGGGCTGTGGAAAAAAACCCAATAGTAACATAGGTTCCAATGCTAGTTCTGACATTCAATAACTTTGTGACTTCAAGCAAGTGACCTAATCTCTTTTAACCTCAGTTTCCTAATCTTTAAAATGGCAATAAAAATCCCTACTTTGTAAAGTTGCTGTTAGCCTTAAATGAAATAAAATATGTCAAGAGCCTAGCCCAGAACTTGGCTCAGAGTAAGTGATGAATGAATGTCACACGTTGCTTTCATAATAGAGGATGTGAGATGTAATTGTCTGCAAGCAGTATGAAGATGAGAATAAATAGCAACACTATAGAGCATTTACTGAAGAATTTCTTGCATGTCCCTCTCCATCCTTTCCTTCCCCATGAAAACATTTCTTTTCTGTTTTCAGCTCAAGTATGTGGGAGCTACTGAGCCTCAAGGAGAAGATTCTGCTGCTGAGGAAAGATGATGATGGGGAATTCTGGTATTTGACTCAGAGACTTGGGGCACATGCCCTGGCTTACATTAGGATATCCATCCAGCAAACGTTTACAGGGTGCCTCATGTATGCCAGGCATACATGAGATCAAGAGAGATCAAGAGACAAGATCTCTTATACAGAGATCAAGAAGACCCTTTAGGGGCTCATGGCCTAGCAGGGCAATCAAACAGTCACAGTCTCTGGAATGAGATCAGAGACCCCTGGCATGGAACTCAGCGGGTGCTCAAAGCAGAGGGTGGGTGTGGCCACTGCCTCCTTTCTGACTTCTGTTTCTTGCCGACTATAAACCACCGCACCTGTGCCCTCCAGAGCAAAGCAATACTACCCCCACCCACCCCGAAGCCTCTCACCCCTTTTTATGAAAGGCCACCAGACACCCTGAGCTGATGCTGCTTCTGGGTGTCTGACATGAGACCCACCTGTTCCCCGTTCCTTCCACTTTTCACCCTTACTATTAACTCCCACGCTGTCCCTCCTCTCCCTGTACCCATCCTTTTCAGACTGCTGTGTCCCTTTCGCTCTTGAAGTAAGTGGTCATTGAACTCAAGAGTCCTGCAAATACTATTATTTCTGTTTACAGATAGTAAACTGAGCTGGTTCAGACAACACGCCTTGGGGCACAACGTTAGCCAATTGGGGCGAAGATTTTTATCAATTGATGATGAGGAACTGATTTGTGCAATTCTTATTGAACATGTATAAATCAACTGACTAGCTATGAATGCCCCAATTCCACTTTATCACCACCATCTGTGGCCCAAGAACATCGCCCTCAGGTAGCCATCGTTGGAGGCTTCTTCCAGCCACAGGGTGGGGTTTCTTGGTAGCACCACCTGCCCGAGATGGACCGTCACACTGGTCCATCCAGCCCCAGTCTCATGGGTCCGAAGCCAGCTCAGCTCTGCATGGGGGTGTGGAGGCTGGGGCCCTGGGTCCAGCAGAGGGCTGGGGTGCCCGTTACTTAGTTGCAGCCTCCCTTCTGGTCCTCATGACTGGATGTCATCTCCTTCGTCCTCTACACAGGATGACACTGCAGGACTTGAAAGCACATTTCATGCTTCTGGTCATCTGTAAACTGAGCCCAGACCTGCTGAGTCAGGAGGTGGTCCAGAAGTGGTCGTACACCATGCTGGAGGGGAGATGGGAGAAAGGGACCACGGCTGGTGTCCCGACAAAGTCACCCCGAGGTGAGCCTGTGCACAGGAGACAGGGGCTCTTGGGTCTAAAGGGGCAGCTTCTCCAGGCAAAGGTGGGGCTGCAGACAGAGCCGCTGCCCAGGGCCCCTGGCTGAAGGTGAGGGGGCTTTGCTGGCCAAGCTGCGTGCGCTGGCCCCGGGCTACGAGAACCAGGAAGATGGGGCACCTTTGTCCTAATTTGCACCAGGGCGTAGAATTCTCAGTCAGGCTGCCTACCTCTTGGGGGTGTATCTTTCCAGAGGGTTCCCTTTCCTAATCGGCACCAGGCGGCCACAGGCGCACAGGCATAGTAGAAGGTTGGGTCACATCTTTCTGTGGTTTTAGGATAAGGTCACTGATATGCTGAAGTAACCACCCCATAACAGGCAGGATTGAAATAGTATTTATATCGTATGTATCAGGCCCTCCTTACCTAGAGTTTGGTAGAGAAACAAAATCAAGGATTCCCAGGTCATCAGGTATAGGAGATGAAAGCGTATACATTCTCCAAGTGGAGAGGTTTGGGGACTGTGTCCCTTTCTCCACAATGGGCCGTCTCTTGGGTAGGAAAGATGTGAAGGGGGTAAGATCTCGGCGGGGCCCGGGTGGCCCTGGCTCTGCCTTCATCTCCCCCACAGTGTCCCCCCGAAGGCTGAATCTGCACATAAGCTAAGGCTTGGTCCCCACAGCTCTGCTCCTTCCCTCCCACCCCTTCCACCTCGGGTTTTTCTATGGACACACAGACCTGAGAGTTACTCTCCACTGTAGCTTTTGCCCAGCACACTGCCTGGCACAGACTTTGTGTCCTGGAGATGTTCACTGCCTGGGTCAGTGACTGTTAACTAACTGAAGAGAATGTGCCTGTGGTCCCAGGGGAGCAGCATTTTAACGGGGACCAAGCCTTAGCTTATGTGCAGCTCTGTCCGGGTGGACCCCAGCTCTGTCCGGTGGACCTTGGGTGGGAATCCCGGGGCAGCACCCTGGGTCTGTGCTCCTCTCTGTGCTTTGGCAAGCAGGAGGCTAGGGGAGCCTGTCTCACCTTGGCTGTGTTCTGCCCCAGACACATTTTGGAAGAACCCTAAGTTCCTGCTGTCGGTCTGGAGGCCCCAGGAGGGCAGGAGGTTCCAGATGCCTTGTAGTGTGCTGGTGTCCCTGCTCCGGAAGCCCAGGCACAGGCACCGCAACAAGAAGCCTCACCTCGCCATTGGCTTCTACCTCTTCAGGGTAGGTGGGCCTCTCGTGGAGTCCTATCCTTTCTTCCTGTTTCCTGTCCTCTTTACCATCCATCTCCGTCTACCTACATCCTTCTCTGTCTACCATGGGTGCAAATCCTTGGGAATGTGTGATCTAGAACAAGCCACCTTCTTGCATTTGAACATCAGTTTCTACATCTGTAAAATGGGGACAATGATATTTATGCAAAAGATGGAGTAAAAGAAGATCGTGTAGCAGTGCTTATCATTGTGCCTGGCACACAGTTGGTACAATTAATTCTAGTTCCCTTTGCCCCTCCCCAAAAGCCAAGCTTACCTTGCCTCACCTTTATCCAGGATTTCTGATGATGGATTAAAATGTCACTGGCTGGAACAGCAAGTCTTATGGGAGGGGAAGTGGCCTCTGGGTAGAGTCTTCTTGTATACCAGCCTCCAATAGAATTCATGCTTGTGAAAGAGATGGATTCACTGCCTAATGAGGCCTCTCTTTTTTGTTTTTCAGATGAGCAAGGTGAGTTGCACACTTGCCAGGCTGGCCCTGGTAGGGAGTGATGTCCCGGGTTCACTGAGACTGCAGCAGCCTTATGTAAGGAGCCACGGGAAGGTCTGGCAATAATGCCAACTGCCTCTGTGTGTGCAAGTAAAGAGCATCTGCTGTTTTTATCCAAGGGCCCCCCAAAGTCCTTACACCTCCACAGACAGGTCTGAGCCTGATGTAGAACCGATACATTTTAGAATCGATTAAATCCCTACATAAATACTTAGGGCTAATATTGAAGACTGTCACAACGTAGGAAGAAGGAAAAATCACAATCTTGCCTGAGTTCTGAAGCCCATAATAAAATAGATCTATAACAGATGGGACATCAGGAGCCCATGCAGCCCACCTACGAGGGGACGAGGGACAAAGGCTGGGAAAACAAAACAGAAACACAGGCAGAGGACAGCAACAGCTCTGTGTTTCAGCTGCGGTGGCAGCCTAGAGGGATCAGTTAAGAAGGCCTGAGCTATCCCAGCCTCTGAAGGGTGGCGGATATTCTTTGTTTCCCAAAGAAAACAGGAGTGAAACACTTAATTTTCTCAGATTGGACTGAATTGAGTGAAAGGGTTTTTGTAAAGAAACCATTCTGCGTTGGGTGTCTTGGCTTGGTTGGGTTTTTTGTTTTCCTCCCGAGGGAATACTGAGCGCTCCCAAAGGTGCCGATTAATTTTAAAAGAAAAAGTTATTTCGTCGAGGAGTGGTGGTGGGATGAATTGGGAGATTGGGATTGACACATGTACACTAACATGTATAAAATAGATAACTAATAAGAACCCGCTCTATAAAAAAATAAAATAAAATTCAAAAAAAAAGTCTAGGAAATAGTATAAATGATGCCAGATCTCAAAATAAACATTGGTGAAGCAGACAAATCTAAAAGGCCATGAATTTCTATTAAATTCTACTATTTCATATAAAAAAAGGCTATTTATATCAAGCCTATTCCTAAATAGAATTGGGTCAACCTACAATAAAAAGTATAAACAGAACAAAACTATGAACCAGTTACAGAATTCAAAAGGCAAGAAAAAAGTTATAAATAGATGAGAGATAGGGAAGCAGTTAATTCTACCAGGAGCACTAAACCTAGAACAGCTACTGCAGCTGATTATAAAATTTAGTTCTGAGATTCCTGGCAGCCAGGGCAAAGACAGCAAAGGGCTGATTTTCTAGTTCTCATTGTCTCAATAAAGAAAGCATGTATCACCAAGAGATACATTTTGTTTCCCCAGCCCTAAGTGGAATCTGGGAAATGTCTTTATGTGGTGGGTAGTGTCTTCAGCAGCAACTGTGTGCATCCCCCCTATGGATCTCCCCTCCCTCCATAGCCCTGCATGAGAGCCAAGGGAAGAGGAAGCAAGAGAGAAAAAGAGGGCCAAAGGGGGATATAAAAGAGAGAGGGAGAGAGAAAGAGAGAATAAAAATAAGAGATAAAACAAAACACAAACCAGACCTCTGATCTGGGTCTTCTGAGCTTTGGCCAGTACTCTTTCCTCTTTAAGAGGCTGCTTTCACTGAGATGACACGGAGTATCCAGTTGATCTGTATGGGAGATGGCTGGTGGTCCGTCTGTACCTATGAGCATAATCATGTCATGATCAACCTTGAAATGGTAGCACATACATGGAGGCAGCTTCAGGAAGTATCGAGAATGTGGACATTGGAGCTCAGCTGTCCTGAATTCCAATCCTGGCTGAGACTCTTACCCGCTAGGTGACTTTGTACAGATGACCTAACTTGTCTGAACTTCAGACCCTCAACTGTAAAGTGGAAAGTGCAGACACAGTGACATTCCTCACCTCACCTTGTGTATGATATTGTTTTTAACACAAAGTCAAATCAGTCAACATATTTATTCAACCTCATGTAGGGTTCCAGCAAAGGTGCCCGTCCTCTACCCACAGAGCTATGAGGACCAGAGGAGACTGCCTCCCAAGTTCTTCTGGGAAAATGCTCCCCTGAATTGGCCTGAGACGTTTCTCAGAGAGAAGGAAGTGAGTCGGGAGCTGTGGCTGGAGCCTGGGACATACGTCACTGTGCCCTGCACATCTGAGTCCCGCCAGGAGTCTGAGTTCGTCCTCAGAGTCTTCTCCAGGAAGCGCGTCTTTTAGTAAGGTCCAGGCCTCTCCCGGAGGTTGGGGTCCACTCGGGCCAGGGGAGGGGGGCAGGGTGAGGCGAAAATGGCGGAGGACGGGGGTGTCTGTGACCAACACAGGGGACAGGGTGAGCAGGAGAGCAGGGCAGCTGTCTGCGCGGAGACATCCCTCACTTCTTCCTCCCCGCTCTCCTTCTAACAAATGAACACTCTGCTGGACGTAGAGAGAAAAAGCTAGAACAGGTCTGGCCCCTGCCCTCCAGGGGCTCAAAGGCTGGAAAGGACATGGACGTATGAACAGTTATTTATGTTATGGTGTGTCTGGGGTAAGCGTTTATCTGTCCAGGGTGTTTGGAGAGCACCAAGGAGAAGCATCTGAGCCGCCCTTCCATGGTCCTGGGGGAAGCAGGGGTGGCCTCAAGGACGTGGTGATTCCTAAGAGATGCACAGGGTTTGTTCAGTTGAGGGGGGCTGTCATCAACCATCAGGCTCAGACGAATCAATATACACTCATCCCAGCCAAACTTATTACAGGCTTACCTCGGCGATATGGCAGGTTTAGTTCCAGACCACTGCAATAAAGCAAATACTGTGTTAAAGAGAGTCACAGGATATTTTTGGTTTTCCAGGGCATATAAAAATTATGTTTACACTGTACTGTAGTCTATTAAGTGTGCAATAGCATTATGTCTTAAAAAAAACAATGTGCATACCTTAATTAAAAAATACTCGGGAATTCCCTGGCTGTCCAGTGGTTAGGACTCTGCGCTTCCACTGCAGGGGGCACAGGTTGGATCCCTGGTTGGGGAACTAAGATCCTGCATGCCGAGTTGTGCGGCCAAAAAAAAAAAAAAACTTCTAAAAAATGCTAACCATTGTCTGAGCCTTCAGTGAGTTAGAATCTTTTTGCAATAGTAACATCACTGATCAAAGATCACAGTAACAAATATAATAATGAAAACGCTTGAAATATTGCGAGAATTACCAAAATGTGACAGAGAGACAGGCCGTGAGCCAATGCTGTTGGAAAAATGGCGCCCATAGACTTGCTCTATGCAGGGTTGCCAGAAACCTTCAATCTGTAAAAAAATGCACTAACGCGGAGCACAGTGAAATGAGGTAAGCCTGTATTTTGCCTATGATTGTTCTGACATGACAGCCCTTCAGTGCTTAGAACCCAGTTCTTTTTCCATCATATTTCGGGCATAGATAGTTTATCTTGGTCCCAGGCCTCACTGCCTTGTGAGACCACTGAGTCTGAACGTATGAGTGGGAGTAGTTAGATGAGGGCGGGGAAAGGAAAGGGCACATGGGGAGGAGGGTTCTGCTTGAGCAAAGGCCGTGGGGTGAGAACACAGGGCACGTGGAGAGGTACAGCCGTGTGCCGAGCCCTGTGCCAGACTGCACACTTCAAGGGCAAGTGGGGCGTCAGCTAAGGAACTGGGAAGGTGAGTTCCCAGGGGTGGGAGAATATTGGTCAAAACGTTCCCAAAATGATCCCCAAGAAGTAATTCGGTCTTTTCTCCCCCCTCAGTGAAATTGGCCGCAATTCAAGTGTCGTCTTCCCTAAGGTGGGTTGTCAGGTGGAATTCCACATGATGGGAACTGTTTACAGAGCTGGGAAAGGGGGCTTCTCCCCTCACATTCAGGGGTCCGGGGAAGAGGTCTGCAGATCCTGCAGGCCCTACTCTATGGCGCACATAGTATGTTATCTATTGTGCCCTAGAAGTATGCAGGTTCTGCTGTTTTTGCACCAAAATAACTGCCCTCCGGTCAGGTCCTTGGCGTTGAAGGCCCGGAGCCCCAGATGCAGGAGTCACACCTCCATGTCCTTCTGTTTCTCTCTACCCGGTGTTTCTTCTGCCCCTTTCACGGTTTGCTACTTCCCCAAAGCCAGTGACGACTGGAGAAACAGGGATGTGGGTGAGTGCTATGGTAAAACATTTAAACCAGCACTCAAGGTCAGACTCACAGATTTCAGAGGCCTGGGAGCCGTGAGCACATTAGTGTGTGCACGAGAGTCCATTCGTCCAGGGGAATGACCAAGTCCTTCTGTGTGTCTGTTCCTATAGGAGACCGTAGACCAAATGGAGGGCAGGATGAATTCTTCACCCAACTCTTTGAAAAGGTAAGTTGAACCAAGGCGGGTAGCAAGGAGCAGGGCACGCTGTGGAGCCTATAATCCCATGGCGGGTGGGTTTGCATCTGCCTGACCCTGTGTCTAAATTGTGATTTAAGGCTTTCTAGTCCCCAAACTGCCACTTTCTATGAAAGCCCTCAAGGTTTTAGACAAATGAGCAGAGCTGTTGTTTCCAGAAGGCTCCTGTAAAATGCATATCCGTTCTTGGACGCTACATTGATTTGTTGTAGGAAAAACAACTTTAATTTTTAATCCCTGTGACAATGGAATATGGCAGAGGTGAGACTCAGTGTTGGGAGGTGTGGGTGGAGCCTGGCAATGATGAGCCCTGGGGGGTCTGGGGGAGGGACGCCCAGGGAGAAGACGCCGTGGGTGGGTTGGTGGGGGTAGAACTGGTAAGAGGCATTGGGGAGGAGGAAGCCTACCCTCCTGGTCCCTTCCAGTTCTTTCCTTGGGCTGACCCAGGTTTGAGCACCAGCAAGAGGCCACCCCATCCCTAACCTGAAGGATGCGAAATACATTTAGAAACAGGGCAAGAAATCTGGGCCTGACATCTGAGTGATGTCATTACAACTGGAAGAACATGAACTGCCTGTGTTAGTAACAGCCCTCCCGTCTTCTCTCATCTTCACCACTGGCATTTTGCTTAATGTCATCAGAGAGGATACATCAGAATCTTATGTGTGTTGTTTATAAAAGTTTTCCTCCATACCAGGGGTTTCCAAACATCTTCTGCGGCAGTCCTCTTTATCAAATGGAATCTCACAGAGAAACCTAACATATATAAAACAGATAAATATGAACAGATAACGTACAGCCATTTTATAAGCTCAAATTTATGGTACTTATATTGCATTAATATGTTCTAAAGTTAAATGTTCATGTAAAGGGTTGCTTTTCTGAACTCTACAATGGAAATCTGGACTCTTGGCTAAGGATAGTTTATTAGTAATAAAACTGAAACCCAACTGCTGAACTTTCAAAGCATCTCTATAGAACCCAGTTTGAGAATCACCGCTATTAGTCTACCTCTTAAGAGTCCTGCCCTGCTGGGGTGCTCTGAACTTGGCACCCAGTTAAACTGTTGTAGAAGTTCTTATGAAATTCCAGATTTAATTATACGTCTAGTCATGTTCCTTATGTGCAGGAAAATGGCATCAGTTATTCTGCCCAGAAATGGCATATGTGCCACCCTGAGCAGATGTGGGAGAGGCCTTTCCCAACCCCCTTTAGCTGTGGGCCCTCTGCATCTAACGAGCCTTCAGCAGTGATGATTCTCTTCTACCACTCTGCTTCTGCTCCAGCATCCAGAAATAAATGCAGTCCAACTGCAGAAGATCCTGAACCACATGCCCTGGGCAGGTGAGTATTTCAGAGTCATCCTGTAGGACTCAGGGGTCACAACCTTTCTGAACTCTGGGTCTATTTCTCTTTCTCCTGGTGGGACATGTGAATGCCCACGGGTCCCCCCAGGAGCTGTGTCTTATACCAGGGTGGGTCGTGTGGTCTGACAAAGAGGTAGAGGAATTTATGCAGCTTAGAAAATTGTTTCTTTTTTTTTTGCTTAATTGAGTGTGTAAAGATAGATGGCAGTGAAAATGAAGATTTCTGCTAGTTTGCTAATTTGAGAAGAATAGCTGAATAGTTCTTTCTTGGCATATAAAGTCCATGTGGAAGAAAGGCATTCATTTTCTCAACCCGGCAAATAAATATTAAGTATCGACTAGCTTACCAGAGAGCTCTCTGATGAGCTCATAGTTAAATTGATTAACCCACAGAAATCTGATAGGAGCACATCACGAAGGAGAACTGCAGATGGGCGGTGTGGATGCCTTTGTATGAAGCTTGGGATAAATCATCAGGAAAGCTTAAAGCCCATATAAAAGTATTTTGAGTGAGAAAAACATGATTTTGAAAAAAAGTAAACCAAACAATTAAAGGGTATTTGCTACCTGAAATATGTGATTGCCTCTCCTTTACATGAAGCCAAGATTTCAAACCCAAACACACTCAGAAACTGTATAATTTCCAGATGGTTTCTCAAAGCCAAACTCGGGTATCATAAAAGAGCCAGAAAGGGAGACTCTAGAAATTATACAATGTGAGATGCAGCCCCTCCCTACACCTCCTCAAAAAACAAAAAAAATGTAAAAGAGATGGCTTCTGCACATTTAAATTTTTAAGGCATTAATCACAAGTATGCAAAATGACCTTGGAAAGAATGGATGGACACATTGCTTTCATTTATTCCTGTGAGAGGGTTTCTGGTTGATAGATCAGAGAGCTGCTATAGCTTTTGGCAAAATAGTTGGTAAAGTCTCCCATAATAAATGATGAAATGTGGGTTGGAAAGTTGCAATATGATTCACAAGTTTTATCATCATCCCAAGAGTTATATAAATATGAACCCAGAGAGATAATTCTATGTTATGGGTCAGAGCCTATACGTTTTAAGTATTTAGTTGAGAGTCTCTGTATTCTGCCCTTGGTCCCCTTACACTTCCTCAACTTCTATCAATGTCTTGGAAGAAGACATGGGATGCAGGCTTATCAGATCTGCAGAGGGCACAGAACTGGGAGGAATAATTAATATAATAGCCAACAGAATTAAAATTCAGAATGTTCACCACAAGCTGTGCCCAAGCCCAAAAGATGAAATGTAGTCAGGGTGATAATTAAAATCTGCCATTTTATAATATTTAAAAAATCAGTTGCACAAGTTCCTAAGAGAAGAGACCTTATCTTTGTGGCAGTTAATTTGAAAGCTATCTGGTTAATTTAGTTGACCTTGAGCTTAACATGTGCTAATAGTTTCAAGTTGCTGCTAAATAAGGGAATCCAAATTCAGGCGGTATTTAATGGAAGCATTTAGTGTGTGTTTTTGAAATTGTGTTCCGAGAAATGTTAGAAACCGAGAGGTTTTAGTAAGTGTTCCATGAAGTAAAATGGGTTCGATTCTACGGTCAATGGTGCTTAGGAAATTCTGCATTAAACAAAATTTCAACATTGGCTCCTGTACACGGATCACGTGCTAAGGTACACGGTGATGCAGACAAGGGTCATAGATACAGAATATTTCAAATGGATTTGAACTCAAAACCCTTTCTCTGCAAAACGTCTCCCTGGGAACCTCATTTGGGAAATGTGGACTGAAAATTTTGGAAGTGATAGACCCACTGTACTCTGCTTAATCCACCTGCATCTGCAGGAGTGCGTTCCAGTCTCGGTACCACATTTTAGGGAGACGCTCGCAAAGCAAAGTGCGTAGAAGAGGGAGGTGAGGATTTAGAAACCATATCATCTGGGGAACCGATGGAGAAATGTTTAGATGTTTCGAATGGAGGGGAGGAGTCGAAGAGGGGACAAATACCTGTTTATGCTTTTCTGGAGGTAGAACTAGGACTAGTGAGTGAGTTTTACAGGCGCTTCCCTTGGAATTAACAGGAGAAGTTTCTCCTGACTTGGAGCTATGGTTCCATGTGAAAAAGTGAGCTCCCAGAACCGACAGGCCATCTGTCAGGACATCTGAGATTGTCTTCCAGTTTGGGTGGGAGCTTGAAAAAGGTGCCCTTTCAGACTGGGGAGCCTGTGACTCTATCGTCCTGTCTGCCCCCATCCCAGCCCTCCGATACACAGGGCCATGTTCATCTGACCTACTGTGAAGCAAAACCAGAATGTTCTCTGCAGGGTTTTACTGTGTTACTGGGATGTAGGAATCCCCTCTAAGCCTTCTCTCTCTGTCTCCACTGTTCTCATTCTTCCTGCCCCAACGTAAATGGTGGTCGTTGGGCCCTATGGCCAGCCTAGGCAGCACTGCCCCTTCCTGTTCAGAAAAGGGCCATGCAGTCCTGGGGCCACGCCCATGCAGACTCTTTCCGTTCCTTCACAGGTCTAAGGAGCGAACAGCCTCTCTTCAGCCTCGAGGCCTGCCAGGGGATCCTGGCCCTACTGGATGTATCTTTTTGGGTTTGTGGGAGGATGCATTCTGCTGTTAGAGAGCTTTGCCCTGGAGCCAGGCGGCCTGGGGTTGAATCCCAACCCTAGCACTTACTAGGTCTGTGATCTCCGACTAGTCACTTAGCCTCACTGTGCCCCAGGTCCTCATGTGCAGCACAGAGATGGTATTAAAACCTATTCTGGGGCTTCCCTGGTGGCACAGTGGTTAAGAATCCACCTGCCAATGCAGGGGACACAGGTTCTATCCCTGCTCTGGGAAGATCCCGCATGCCACGGAGCAACTAAGCCCATGCGCCACAACTACTGAAGCCCGTGCACCTAGAGCCCGTGCTCCGCAGCAAGAGAAGCCACCGCAATGAGAAGCCCGTGCACCGCAACGAAGAGTAGCCCCCGCTCACTGCAACTAGAGAAAGCCCGTGAGCAGCAACGAAGACCCAAAAAAGAGCAGCCAAAATACAAAAAAAAAAAAACCCCAAAACGAAACCTATTCTGTAAGATTTGTATATGAATACAAATGAGATAACCCACGTACAGTGCTTAGGACAGAACTGTCATCGAAAAGTGATCAATATTGTTATTAATAACAATAAGCTTACTTCCTGACAGCGAGGATGAGGCAGCTGCAGGGTGGCGGTTAGTAACAATTCTCCAGGTTACAAGAAGCTTTTACAAGAGCCTCAGGGTCCTGAGTTTTCCATTTGGTGATGGGGCAGCCGCTGCCCCCATTTACAGATCAGGAAACCAGAGCTTGGGGAGTTCCGTGACATGCCGCGAAATCAGCTTTCCTCGTTCTCAACACTGTCATTTTTCTAGCAAACCCTCTGCCTTACGTTGTTCGGAGTTTAATTACCCACGCCACAGAGAGGCACATAGAATGGATACTGTGAGAGGGGTTGCAAATATAAAGAATGTTGGCAGAAACTTTGCAGAGGCTGCGGGCAGTGTGGGATGGTGGTCAGGTATGCAGGCACTGGGGCAGGTCCCAGCCTTGTCAGCAGCTGTATGAACTTGGACAAGATCATGCTCTCTGAGCCCTCATTTCCTCATCCATAAGAGGGAGGAGTTAGTACCTACCCCACCTACTAGGTGAAAATGAAGTTCCATAGGTCAAGTGTATAGCTCAGTGCTAGGCCCACCATCAGGGCTCAAAGAGAGGTGGTGTGTCATGGTGTTTTTGAGCCAGTCTCTCTGATGCGGGGGTATTTGGACGTGGTCTACAGGGCTAAGCGTTCAGCTTTTAACCGTTCCTAAAATGACTAAATATAAGAGGCATCCTTAGCCGCCCTGTGCCTGACTCCTTCCATGAGTTGGTTTTGACAACAGTGAGAAAAAGAGTTACTATTTTTTATTTAAATCGCATCAGATTGGCCATGTCAGAATACCCTGCTTCACTAAGTGGTAACTGTCATCATCACCATCATCAGACCATCCTCTCCTCTCAGTGCTGCTGTGTTGCAGCTCATTCTGTCCTTTCCTAGTAAGGGCCAGGGAGCCCTGGGCTGCACTGAGCAGTCAAGGGAGGCCAGCTAGGGATAGCTAACATTGAATGGGGTGTCCCAAATTGCACATTGCTGTGTGGAGGGCCCATTACTGCCTCCAGAGGTGTGGACAAAACTCCCCTGGCGGCTTTGACCTTAACCCTGCTATCAGCTTAATGCGTCCGGCACCGTGAGTATCCAGGAATTCGGGGACCCGTGGAAGCAGCTGATGCTCTATCAGGTAAGAACAAGTGTTCACCACGCCTCCCACGGGACAGGGCAGAAATGGCAATTCTGCAAAACTATAAGGTACCCCTCTCCCTTTCAGCCCTTTCAGCCCAACCACTCACCTAATCTTCCCTAATGTCCTTTTAGTGTTTCCTCCTTTCTCTCCCAAACTCAGAGAGCCTGTTGCAATAGTCTTCTGAATTTTTAAAGCGACATCTGATCACATCGCTTCCTTACTAAAAATGTTTTGAGACTCCCAATGGCCGTCAGTCGAGTTCACACTCCCTAGCATGGCATTTAGAGTCCTTCATAAATTGGCTCCCTCCTACTTTTCCAATCATTACTCACAACTCTCCTCCCGTCTCCTGAGTCATAAGGTTGGAAGCCCTTCAAAATTTGGATGGCGTGCTCAGATTAGGCACGTTTACCTATACCAAGACTCTCCATCCCCCGTAACAGAAAGACCGCCCACTCTCACAAGCCTTAAGGAGAACTGGGAGAGGAGGTGGGATCCTGACAGGGACCCCCTGCCCTATTCTTGTCTAGGCAGCCAGGCCTACCGGTGGAGCCTCACACTCAGTAGTCCTGCAGCCTTGACACTGGCGTGTGAGGGCTCTCAGGTGGGGCTTGGAAACGCCTGGCTTCCTTAGCCTTTGGTGTGGGCTCTTCGCAGGAGGTTTTCCACAAGCAAGGCACTAACTGCTCAGGATGCCTGAACTGGGCCCAGCTGCGGGCTGCCATGAGGGACACAGGTAGGCCTGGAGGCGGGTGGGGAGGTGATGCTGCAGGGCGCACACCAGGCAGGGGATGGGGCGGCGGGGGTGAGTGGTGCTGGGCAGGGTGTGTGGCGTCCTGCATTCTTCTAATGGGTAGGGTTACTCCCCGAGTTCAGAGGCCCAAAGACCAGGATCTGTGAATAACTAAACCATTGATTATTATCACTATGATCACAGCTAACGTTTATTGAGGGTTGGCACATGTATACTCGCATTTAATCTTTGCCAACACCCTGTTTTAATCCCCACTGCACAGAGGAAGAAATTGAAGCTCAGAGAAGTTAACTTGCCTGGGGCTTAAATCCAGGACTCCCAGACGCCAAGGCAGGTAGATGCTCTTGACCACTAAGCAGACTGCCTCCTGCCTTCAAGGCCAGTAACCCACGTGATGAAAAGATCCTCATGCTGGTTGCCTAGGGGACAGGGATGGAGAATGGAGAGACAATAAAATTAATAGGCTAAATAATTGAAAAATTCACAATGAACCGTGTAAAAGAAGATCTTAGGCTATTAGGATTCAGGTCCCGGAAGTGGAGGGACAATTTAAGGGGCCTCAGGTGGGAGGGGAGCTGGATATGAGGTTTCCGGCACCCAGGGTGGGAACCCTTGCTCAATGCAGGAATCGCGCTCAGTGATGACGTCTGCCAGCTGATGCTCATCTGCTACGGCGGCCCTGACCTCCAGATGGCCTTCGTCAGCTCTGTTCGCTTGATGCTGCATGTGGAGAACATGCAGGGTGAGCTGGGGGGAAGGAGGGAGGGCCCGGGCTTCCTCTGCTCTCCTCGTGGATTGCCCACCTGTCCCCAGTTCAAGCACAAGAGAGGACTGCTGCCAGTGCAGGGAGCTCTGGGGAACGCTGGCTCTGTGCCTGTGAAACCTAGCTGCATCTACCCGAACTAACTTATGCCCTGTCTGCTCCAGGGCCAAGGTGTGAAGCGGCTCGCTTAGAACAAGTGTGGCGCGTGTGATTGCACAGAGGCCGAAATTGGCTTCCTGGGTGAGGGGACGTATGGGAGGAGCTAGTCCCTCTTGTTTCCAACACATACACACGCATTAGCTGTGTTCTTTTCTACTGCATTTTCACAGACGTCTTCCAAAACTTGACCCAAGATGGCAAAGGGATATACCTCCAGAAGCCAGAAGTAAGACCTTCTCCACGGGGTCGATTCATGTCATCTTAGGGAGCAGTGGCCGTTGCCGGTTCAGGGGCTTGTGAAGGAGAAGGGTTCTGAGTGCCCTTCGTTCTGCTGAGTGCCCGATGGAGCACTGTATTCATTGCACTTATTCATTTGTGCATCAAATATGACTGGGCACCCACTGTGTGCCAGGCATATGTGAAGGTACAAGTGTTTGTTGAATGAATGCGGTGATACGCTGAGGAGAAAACAGCTCTGTGTCTGACACTGGCTGTCTTCCCCTTCCGTTCAAGCTGCACAGATTTACTGAGCACCTGCCATGGGCCAGATGTGGAGACACTGGAGTCTGGAGTTGAATCATCCGCCCTTTCTGTCGAAAACACATCCTCCGTTTGGGCTGCTTAGAAAGAGACTCATAAAAGCTGGGGTTTCTTCCTTGACCTCGGATGTTCAGTTTATGGAATAAGCTTCTAAGATATAGGGACCCTCAACGTGTATCTACCCTCAATCACTCCCATATTTGAGTGTGAAGGTGGGATGCAGGTGGAGGGGCAATGGTTAGAACTTCTGAGCCCGTACCCAATCACAGATCCCCAAGGACACGTGATCCCTAGCGATCCTTCCATGGCGACATACTCCGCACTGAGAGAGCAGGACAGCCATCAGAGTGGCTCCTGACGCAGGGCAGCTCACAGCTCGAGCAGAGGCTCCTAGAAAGCAACGTGCTATCATGGCAAGAGAGCTGGACTGAGACCCAAGGTGAAGCCACAGCACCCCTCGTAACCACCTGTGGGACTGTCAGCACATCGCGTTGCATCTCTGGGCCTCGGCTTCCCTGTGTGCGAGATGAGCTGGCTGGGTGATGTCTAACGTTCTCTCCAGCTCTGACCACCTCTGGTTCCTTGAGGAGATCCTCAAGGCCATCGAGGAGGCCTACAGGGAGTGGCAGCCAACTTGCTGGAATTTCACTCTGGGCTTTTCTCTGACCCCGCTGGTAACTTCACCATTCTCATCTTCATCATCACCAGCATCACCATTTTTATGTAACTGGCCCAGGGAGTGGTTTCCCCAGAGGTTCCCCCCTATGTGAGTTAGAGGGACCGTTCATCACACCCACATAAAGCTGTCAGACAAATGGGCCCATAAATGTAAACAGGTAGACTGTGCTCTGTTGGATCTCTGCTACCCCGTCGGCCCGCACACCTGCACACTGCTGTCACAAGCACGCCAAATTGAATTCATGGGGGAAACTTGCATTGAGAATTGAATATAGAATCAGCCTGCATCTTGGCTATCATCATTCACAGGCGCCAAGGGAAGTCAAGGTTGATTGTATTTCAGGTTGATTTATACTTACTATGGGATGGTGTGGTCCTTCTGGCTAAGCTCTCCATTAATGTCCTGTATGGCTTCCCAGGAGTGATGGGGGAGGAGGCCCCAAGTCCTGCATCAGGCTCTAGGACCTGGTGACTGAGAAATGAAGCATCCTCAACTGAATGTCAGAGATGGGTCTGAATAGATCATAATTTTCTTCCTCATCATTCCAGTGGCCGATGATGACTCTGTGCTCCTGAGAAGCCTGGACGCTCGTTGGCCCTCACCGAGGACTCTGCATATGGCCCAAGGGTGGCCTTTGGCTGAGGCCAACCCATGCTCAACCCACCCACAGCTCTTCAGGACTGTGTCTCCAGCCATCACTTTCTCGTCTGGTAAGATTTCTTTTCTGCAGATCTCCCCTTTGGACGGGCAGCATACAAAGAGGGAAGCAGCGAGGCAGAAAGATTGCCTTGGACTTGTCAAGACCAGCTCTTTCCCTGTGACCACGACCTTGTCACAAGCAGAAACGTCATCTAAGCAATCTGATTCCAGGCTTGGTGTTCTTTCCTTTATACGATACTGACTCCACAGGTGTCCAACTTAAATGACCTTAGACATGCCGCGTTCTCACATTTGGGGTAATAGTCTAGGTTTCAAGACCTGAAGAGGGAATGATATGTTTGTAGGCATCTGTACCGGCATCTATAAACTGGTAGAGGGATCGGCTAACTTTTAACTGTCTGGGGGTGGGGCGGGGGTACATTGAACTTTTAAGAGCACAGAACATAACAGAGCTGTCAGGGTCCAGGTGGGATGGGCTGGATCTGGCATCTGAGGTCACTGCGTGATCTTCTGCTGACAGTATCTCCCGATGGTTGGATTTGGGGGGTGCCAGTGAATTTAAAACACCCGACTTCTTAAAGGGCTTCTGCATGTGATGGGTGTCAGTCTGTTTACCTGACCTATGGGCTATCAGATCTACTTCAAAGAAGAACAACAAATCCATGCTGCATTGTAGAGTTAATCAGCGGACGGTCGGTATATACGATGTTTTGTGCTACAGTGATCCCTCACTGTCCTGGCGTCCCTACCAACCCAGAACCCAGGCAGAAAATCAGAACAGTGGCCATTTCCCAAGGTCCATGCATTTTACTCATAAGTTAGCGACCCAGAGCCATTCATTAAAATTCTATTTATTATTGTTATTATTTTTATTTATTTATTTATTTTTGGCTGCATTGGGTCTTCGTTGCTCTGCCCGGGCTTTCTCTAGTTGCAGCGAGCAGGGGCTACTCTTCGTTGCGCTGCGTGGGCTTCTCATTGCTGTGGCTTCTCTCGTTGTGGAGCACGGGCTCTATGTGCGCGGGCTTCGGTAGTTGTGGCACACAGGCTCAGTATTTGTGGCTCGCGGGCTCTAGAGCGCAGGCTCAGTAGTTGTGGCGAACAGCTGCTCCGCGGCATGTGGGATCTTCCCGGACCAGGGCTCGAACCCGTGCTGCCAGCATTGGCAGGTGGATTCTTAACTACTGCGCCACCAGGGAAACCCTAAAATTCTATTTATTATTAATTTACAAACTGTTCTAACAAACATGACTACCTGGTTTCCAGGTCCATAGGAGACTAAAGGAGGAGGTTGAATAGGGGATAAAAGGGTGTCCATTGGCAGAACTAAAGGAAGTTTGACAGCCTGGTAGACGGGCAGTGCGGGAGGAAGGAGCGCTTGAAAGGGGCACTTTCAAAGCATAAAAACCTTTATTTATTCCAAATGATAAAATGCGAAGTGGTTTACCATAAGTGCCATGTGCTCTAATACATGAGGCGTTACTGATTTTGTAAACAGTCATCATATATAGTCTTTTAAAGATTTTTATGTCTATTTACTTATCATTATTTCTGCCTTTAGACCCTGCCATTTTAAATATTTGGTTTAGTTAAATTATTATTGCTTTGCACCATGAAGGCCATCTTGCAGAGTTTTGGGGTGATGGGAAGGTTGTACCATTATTCCGTTCATGACACTTGCACATTATTCCATTCATCACACTTGTGTGATGGTTCTGCTTGGTGCAGATGAGATCTGCATTCAGATCACTTAATTCTGATAAAGCGCCCCATTTGGCTTCTTGGTGGTGGTCTGAGCTGCCCTCCTGTCCCTCGTGTGTTACCCTCACCCCCCGAGTTTAGGTATCACTGTGGCAACTCACAGATACCCTGTGCCTTGCCAACCTTCACCCCCACAGATTCCCTCTGCGCCCCCCCAAAGCTGAGTACTGGAGATGAGGGGCAAAGCCATGTCCCCACCCACATATCCCCTCCCCATCTTCTGTCACCCCAGGGCATGGGGGGCAAGTAAGGCTCTAGGACAGGGTAGACCGTTCAAGGGTCCGGATGAAGTTATGCTGAAGGTGTGAGTGGTGGACACCAGTGATTTCCAGAAGTTAAAAGCCAGGTGATTATCATGACCAAGACAGGTGGAAAGTCTGCATTCCAGAAGCCCAGCAACGGAGGAGCAAGCAGTCAGTCCTCAGGTGCCAAGACAGGTGAGTCAGGGAGTCCAGAAGCTAGGGCTGTCTAGAAGTCCAGCCCAAGCAGGCAGAGCACGCCTGGGGGTCCCGTCCTAAGCCTTCAACTCTCAGAAAAAAAGGACTCTAATTGCTAAAAGGACAGTGCAAGAGGGGACTAAAATACCTGCCCTTTATTTATCCTTGCTTTTCTTTTTTCCTTTCTCTCATGTTTTGTACAAAAACTTAGTCACCAGAGAGAACCTTCTAGATACCAGTTAAGGCCCAGGGCAGGGCAGTCAGCAGCTTACTGTACAGAGCACTGCTTTCCTTCTGTTGTCCCGCCGGGTTAGAGAAATGATTTTAGCCTCCAGGATTTCCAAGCTGATGTTTTCCCAATGAAATATATGTTTTAAAATATTTATAATGGACAAAAAGGAAAAAACTAGTTTTGTGGGCCCTAGGTAGGTAAAAGGGGGCCAGCTCTGCCTGGCTTTGTGGAGGAGTAAGCTGTGTGTCCAGCTCTTGGGGAGCTCTGCAAAGACAGCCCTCTGGGGTCACTGGCCCCAGGACCCGAGTTACCAACGCTCTCCCAGAGTCCCGAAGACTGAAGGCGTACAAAATCCAACAGGAATGAAAGTGAGGAGAGGTTGGGCAGGAACATTCTAGCTGTATGACATTGGACCTCAGGTTACTCATTTGTAAAATAGAGCCCAAAATGTCTATGTTACTGGGTCATTGTGAAGATTAAATAACGCTGGTATGCTGTAGGCACTCAGTAAATGCAGCCGCTCTTGTTTTCCTTAGGCAGGACAAGTCTTTCTTTACAACCATTATTATTTAGTTTTGTTTTTAAAACACAGTCACTCACAACGACCACTCTTCTGAAACGCCCAAGGTTTCATATCCCATTTCTACTTTCCTCTTCTTCCTCTACTTCCCCTCTCTGAACCTATCACTGCTTCCTTGAAGTGTGGCCTCTGGAGGGCACCCCTCGTCTCCAATGCCAGGCACCTGCAAAAGGGGCCATCTTGTTATTAAAGCTCCTCTCACGTCACACAGACACAGGCTCTGCCCTCCGCTCACCTTGAACTTCAGAAGCAGGAGAAGGTTTACTCGTCAGAGGCCCAGGTTGTCAGTGAGGGCTTTTCTGGACCACAGACCAAGCAACTCTGGAGACCATACTGACCAGCAGTTGTTCCAGAAGCTCTGTTGGATAATTTAGATGTGACCTAGAGCTGACCTGACGCTAGCTGACCTGACGCTAGGAGTGAGAAGGCCTGACCAGTGCACAGCCATGGCAAGGAAGCGGTTACTCTCTGTTAGACCCATGTCCTCACAGTGGTGCTCCATGCTGATTGGCTCAGCTGGTTTGCACGTGGTGCTGATGAGGCCCTGGCATGGTGAGGCCAGCTGGGCAGTGGGACTGCATCCCCTCCACCTGTCCAGCCAACCAGCCGTTCAAACATTCACCCATCCATCAGAAGACCTGTGTCAACCTCCTATAATGGGTTGGGCACCGTGCTAGGCACTGGGGACACAGAGTCATAGTTTACTGGAGTGACAGCTGACGGACAGATGGTCTGAGGCGCGCTGTGTTGGGGATGCACAGAGCGCTGGGGAAACACAGAAGACAGGTGCCCAGGCCAACCTGAGAGAGTCGGCGGGAAGCTTCCTGGGGGGTGATGCGTGGCCGTCTTATAGGATAGAGGCACTAGATAAGACAGTAAAGGGAGAACGGTGAGGTTCCAGATAGACGGTTCTGCGCGTGGAGAAAAAGTACACAGAAGCAGGGAAGGGAACGGTGTGTTTGGGAAACAGCCATGGTTCCGAGGGGCGGAGCTTAGCTCTGTCGTGAGGGAGCCGGTGAGCGAGTTCGCACAGGCAGGCAGGGGCCCAGCAAGTTCTGTCATGGCATCGGGACCCTCTCCTGAGGGGCTGAGGCAGCAGCCATGGCCTTCAAGCTTGGTCATGAGACGTTCAAGCCCTTCCTCTCCAGCCCTTCCTCTCCTTGTCAGCAGGGTGCAGGCAAGGACCTTAGAGTCCTAAGAACTGAGTTCAAATCACTGCTTAGCTCACGGGTTACTTCGGAACGTCGCCTTTTTGAATCTCTACAGCCTCGTCGATAAGACGGCGAGAAACATGCTAACCTCACAGGGTGAGTTTCATGAGACAAGATCTGAGCGTGTCTCGCATTGGGCAACGCACTTCAGAAAGTGTGAGCTCAGCCTGATCTTTCAGGTTGGGGGCGGAGCACCTTCCTTCCCACATCTGGGGCATGTGCTGCGGATGAGCAGACACTAGATGGCGCCCTGTCCCCACTCAAGGGCTCCTTCCTGGGTGCTGGACTGCAGATGACAACTTCAGCCCCCGACCTGGGAAACCCCAGCTGATTTAGAGTCCTGACAGCCTGACTCAGAGCAAAAGGCCCCCTTCAGCCCCACATGGACTCACTCCCCTTTTCTTGCCTCCTTTTTCTGCTCAGGTTTTAATTGATGTACTGTACTTCATTTTACACAGCTCATTCATTTCTGAAAAAGAGCAAACTATGCTTTTAAGCCCTTGTTTCAAATGCATCTCTTTGATGATGCACTCAGTCCACTCACCCTCAGAACCCAGCGCCTGGCTTAGTGCCGAACCCACGTTTGGTATTAATTGAATGAATGAATGCTTTTTGAAGTAATAGGTGAATCTTGTCATTTAAAAAGTCAGCATCTAATTGAGTTTCTAGGGGAAAATATTTAGTACATAATGTTTGCTTGGGGACAAACGACTTTCCTCTAAAAGGGTCCCTCTGATGTTGCATAAGGTATAGTTTCACTCTGATGCCGAGCACTGTGGCTTTTCAAACCACCTTTGAGAAGCTCATCAGGCTCTCCCTGAAGACATTCTTCATATCTTGACATTCCGGGGACTTGGGCATCATTTTCTCTCACACATTCAGAATTCGTCCTTCCAGAGGGATTAACCAGTTGAGGAAAGTTCCAGAGACTTTTGCTTTCAGGGTGGCAGTGGCAGCTCTGTGAGTAGTGGGAGGCGGCTGGGCCTGGGCCTGAAGGCCGGTTGTTAAGTCCTCATCTCCGTCCTAAGCCTCGACAGCTTCTCCGGCTTGCAGAAGGAAATGAGGCCAGAACAGGCAGGGTGGGGTGGTGAAAGGAGCAGGCCTCACCTGGGCAGGGAGTCTGGGTGGCTTTTGTTCTCCTGAAGAGCAATCCATGGGGCCTTAGATGAGTTCTCTAACTTCTCAATTCAACTGTTTACAAAAGCTATGTGTGCACTTGGAGGAGGTTGGACTGTATAACTTCTAAATCTGCCTCCGGCTGGAGATAAATTTGCCGAGAGTACAGGCTGGGCTTGAAAAGAGATGCCTGCTGGAGTCCAGCTCCACCATTTACTAGTGTAAGTTACCTGTGGCCAGTTGCCAATGTGTCTGTGGTCCAGAGGATGGTGGGGATCACGTGTGATCATGTAGGTAAGCTGCTTAGCACTGAGCCAGGCCTCTGCTATGGTTTACTGTGGACCCACAGGAGGGGCTAACTCCACTCTACAGTGGCCCCCCCAGGATGCCCCCCAGGGGAGAAGCTAAGTGGTTTCTGAACCAGGGCAAACCAGAGGCCATAAGGCTCTGATGCCTGAAACCCAAGCTTCAGTTCTGCTTGGAAAACATCAATTTCGGGGCTTTCGTACAGAGGGTTTGCTTGCCAGGTTCATTTTCCTTTTGGCCGAATGAAAGGATCAAAATGATCTTTGTCTTTGTTTTGACTTTCCATTGGCCTCACATCAAGTCTCCCCCAAGAGGGAATGTCACCGAGCTTGACATTCCACTCACCCAGCTGGTGGCCTGATTTGCTCATCAGCAGTAATGACAGACGCAGCCCAGCTAAGGCTGCACAGCGGCAGCAGGGGCCTTACTCAGACAGAGCCGGTGGACAGGTTGCGGGGCCCCAGGCTGGCGCCTCTGCTCTCTCACCCTCGGTATTGCACACGCTTAGAGAAGTAGGCCGGTTCAGGCCGCACAGCAAGGCTGGGCTGCGTGCTCACCCTCTCTCCCAGTTTGCATGGTCTGGGGTTCCCTGGGTGCAGGTCGGATGGCTGACTCACACAGAACATTCTTTTCCTGGTCTTTGGCTTCCTTGAGAAGGGAGGAATCTGAGATTATTAGAGTGCCTTGGCCATGGCTTTAATGATGGGAGGGCCGTGGAGTTCTCAGGAGGCAGGCACTCTTCCCCTAAAACTGCCCCTGCCTCTGGGTGGGGGAGGAGCTTCTGGAGGGGGGGAGCTGCTGGGAGGTCTCCTGGGGACTCTGGTGGCTCTGAAGGTGCAGTACGGTTTGCAGGCACTGCCTGGAAAGGGGCCTGGGAGATTGCTGCTCAGGGCTGCTCATTGCTGCCTGAGTGCATGTGTGTCCGACACCCAGGCTCCCAGAACTGATGGTATCTTCAGATCCGGCTATGCCAGGCTATGCCAGGAGGCTCAGGAGCTGAGAGGAGAGGTCTGAATTCTGCAAGTCATACTGTGAAAGTTGGGGTCCTTAACGGAGTGAGAATGATCCAGGGGTGGGCTGGTGAAATGGGCAACACATTCGACCAGGAGCCAGATGACATGAGCTTACGTCCCCTCTTCCACCAACTGGATGTGAGGCTGTGTGGCCTTAGGAATTTCACTTAACCTCTCTGAGTATCAGTGTAGTCATGTTCCGATTTGGGATGGTGACTCCTGCCTCCCAGGCTGGTGGCAAAGATTAAATAAGATTGTGAGTACGAGAGAGCTTTGCAAATCGTAAAGGAGGGTTCATAGTTGGGGGTTACTATTCTAGTGGATAGACCTGGAGTCGTATGCATTTGCCAGATTATTTGAGAATATTTGATTCTGCTCTAGAAAATACGAGAAACCAACAAATAAGGAGGATAGATAAAACTAAGTGTAGAAGCCCATGGCTTGAGAGGCAAGTCAGACATAGATAAAGAGAGCGGATCACCGCGTGCATTTAGGAAGGGCTGGAGGAGCTGAGCAGGCTCTGAATATTCATGCTTTGCACTAAATATACATGAGGCACCTGAAGCATCAAATATTCAGTATACGTGGAACATACACGAGACCCACGAGGCACTCAATCGTCAATCAGCCGCCCATTAGTGACGCCCACCTGCTCCCATTCTAACCCCTAGAAATGCAGATAAGCACCATGGCTTTCGGCTAACTGGCGGGCTGCAGCTGTACCCTGCCATCCCTGCCGGAGGCTCACTGATAGAGCACCTGTGTGGTTGGGCCCAGAGCCTTCAGTCTTTTGCTCAAAGCCTCAACTCTGGTGCTTGTGAGCACACCGTCAGCAGGAAGGGCTGATGTGGCAGAGGGACAGGACACCCGAGCATTCTGTAGCCCAGGATTCAGTGGTGTGGACCTTCCATAATATCCTAAGTGTGTTCACGACCCCGTCTCTCCCTGCCTTGCTTTTTCCTGTTTTCAATCGATCCAATCAACCATGTGAGCTGAGGCTCCTGCTTTTTGGTCCGCAAGCCCTTCTGTTCGGTGACTTGCTGGTAGAGGAGTCGGAAGACACCCGTGCAGCAAGGTAATTTCCCCCATGACACCTGGGACCAGAACGGGGAGCTTGGGGCTGGGGGCAGGACGACTGCATGCTTCCAGCTCTGTAGCTTGGCTGCTGAGGTACGGGTGCCGTGTCTACACGCATGGTGGGTGGAGCGGGCCCCTCAGTACACCCCTCCCCAGCAGCCCTCGTCAGGTGGGTCAGCTCCCATGCAGAGGGCTGAGCGATGCCTAAGACCACACATTGTGGAGAGGTTCCCAGCGACCCTGCTGCTCTCTCCCCTTGTCCTAAAAGGACAGAAAGTCAAGTGATTTCAGCAGCCACCTGACAGAATCTCATGCTCTCCTCACTGGCCTGACCGGTGTTCCAACTTTCTCACCATCACCTTCCCATAGCCTCTTCTGAAAGTCATCCATGAGACACTACGTGTCTGAGCGCAAAGAAACCTGGGTCAGAGTCCCGCCTCTGTCACGTACTAGCTGTGGCATGTAATCGAGTCACCTAAACTCTGGGCCTCGGTTTCTTCATTTGTAAAATGATGCCTGACCAGGCACTTGTAACAGCTGATGTCTGTTCAGTAACCCCAAGCACAGAGAAGGCAGGTAGTTCTTTATTTTATTTTACTTTACTTACTCTATTTGGTTTTATTTTATTATTTAGATTTTTTTTTTTTAAATAGACATATAGGTGCTGGCCTAGATCCTAACACATGGAGATGAAAATTCAGCTCCAGTTCTTCAGGAGGTTGCAGTCTGCTTGGAGGAAAATACAAGAAAGTAGCCCAGTGTAGGGGGCAAAAGCACACCTGGGGAGCTCAGACTGACTTGGGGAGTCTTGGAAGAGTTCCTGGAGGACGTGCTACTTAGTTTGAATGCTCAGAGACGGATCCAGGGACAGAAGGGTGAGCTCGGTAGAAGGAAGGGCGTGGGAAAGGACAGAGTATTGAAACGTGGATTCATCAGGAGACGGATGAGTGCTATAATGACAAGTGGTTGCAGCAGGATAGAGGGTGATTTGGAGAGAGATTGTTCCAACAGCTTAGCAGTGGACAGATTGGCAGAGTAGAAATGGGAAGGAGTTCAGAGATTGTAAATGACCTACCCGAGGTCCACAGGAAGTGGTAGGTCCTCATGACTCAACTCTTTCCAGACCTCCCGCTCAGGTTTCTTAGAATCCCGGAAGGGCCTGATAGGTGCCTTTTCCTCCAAGTTGCTGTCAACCCACACCCTGGTGGCTGCAGATCAAGCCACTCTGGAAGGGAGGGGAGGGGAGGAGGCTGCCCCGTGCAACCTCACGTCATCAGAGACCCAGACAAAGGCCAGGCTGAGCGTGTGACGGGGACAGGCAGGTGTGTAGAGGCAGCTTCCCCAGAGCCTCAGGCTGCCCCAGCCGCCCTTCCTTGGGAGGGTCCTGCAGGAGGTAAAGGAAGAGAGGGAAGGAAGAGGAGGCTTCACGGGTGACTTCAGAGCTGCTTCTCACTCCTCAGTGTTGCCTCAGCCCTCTCCACGAGAAGGCATTTTGTTTCAGAAGAAGCAGACGGGGCATCATTGAACAAGGCAAGGTCCCCTCCTAACTCCCACCCCTCTGACTCACAGTATGCAAGACGAGCCCTCTGGGCAGCGGTTTTAAAAACCCCTTTTTATTACCATGGAAACTTACTGAACATTCAGGGGGCTGTTGGACCGGGGGCTTCCTTTCTAGGGGATGTGGAGGAAACCATCTTATTGTATGGGTATCAATCTGGGTCATATCAGGAGGGAGAAACCACACAGTAAGGTGAACAGGGGTCTTTTACATAAAGACTTTTTAACTGTAACGGGGGATTGGAGTAACGAGAGACGGGGTAGTGAAAAGTAACGAGAGGGCTAAATAATGCCACAAAAGCAGATAGAAGGGCATCTGCTACCCCTAGGCCTGAGATAAGAAGTAACTCCCTTCCCCCACCCAGAGCTGATCCAGGCCTTAGTGGGGAGGGCACGCTGTGGTCCCTGCACGGCCGAGAAGCCACTGGGGTGCAGGCAAAGGGGCAGACTTGCTGCAGAGCTCAGCTCTGGAACGTGCTCAAGTTCTGCCCTCCAGAACCTGCTGGAAATCTGCCCTCCAGGGTGCTAAGGAAAGCTGTTCATGGGATGGTGTCTCACCAGGGGCACCTTTCATGTGTATACTTCCCTCACGCAAAATACTGGAAAGGTATGAGATCAAGGGCCGAGATTTAATCAAATTAATCATTTTTACTGCTTTATCAGAGACATTCTTAAATGAAATTGGCTGCTACCCCCCTGTTCTCCTGCAAATGTGTGGTGGTGTAGAACATGATGGCAGGTACGGTTGGGGAGGAGTGGGCTGAACCTAAGGCGCCAGCTGTTTACCTGCCACTGCTTCTGCATCGCCGCTGTGAATGTCAGCACAACAAAGGACAAGAACAGTTCCGTACAATTTTTCAAATAGTTTTGGCCCTGCAGGGCCCCTGAAAGGATCCTGAAACCACGGGGGTCCGCCGACTGCCCTTGGAGAACTGCTGAGTTGCTGGCTTGGCCAAGCCCCTAGACTAGGAAATAGGGGTAGAATTTAAAAATTGGGCTCCTGGCCTCAAACCCTGTGCCATTTCCACCAAAACTGTCGGGGTTCCCAGTAAACAGCCCACCTCTTCTTTGTCCAGATTCTTAATAAGTTGAAAAATAAAATAAAACTAGGGTCCAAATGTCATCTTTTATTACAAATAGAGACCAGGTTGAAGGATGTAGCATCAGGTCCGTCAACCAAGTGGGCTTGATAATACCAAACCCAATCAGCCACATAGCGCTGGCCTGGAAATAGACCGTGTGTGTGCGCGCGTGCGTGCGTGCGTGTGTGTGTGTGTGTGTGTGTGTGTGTCAGAGGCGAGCACAGGTGGTCTGCAGCCCCTCGCCCCCGGGGAGGTAGAGGGCAGGGCTGAGCTGAACATGGTCAGTTACTCCTAAGACAGAGGAGTCTTTGGCCTTCATAAGACAGGGAAGAAACCCAGCCTTAGAACAGGAGTCTCAGATGCTTCCGACCCTCGCATTCTACATTCGAGAAGTTTTCCCTCCACCCCATGTCTGTATCCTACCAGCCAAAGGCAGTCTCTGAGTAGCCAATTCCCAAGGTTTCTTGTCATTTCTCAGATATGTTCAGCACCCCTCCTTAATGCCTTTGTAACTTTCTGTATCCTAGATCAAACGTAATCAGATGCTTTTTCAGACAAATAAAGCACGTTGGAAGTCCCCTTATTAAGAGGCAGTGAGGTCGAGGAAGAGAAGAGACCAGCTTCTGGCTGGGCCTCTGAGGGTCTGTATGGTGGTGGGACTTTCGCAGTTCAAGACGCAGCTGGTCAGATAACCCGGGTCAAGGCACCTGGAAGTGATCTGGGCAACTGGGTCCCCATCACCATGCTCATGTGCTTGTAATGTATCCTGGGAACTCATCCATCTGAAGGAGCCCCCTTTAGGGTGACCAGATGCTTGTGTCCATCCTCCAAGAGGCACTACATCTGGGAACCTGGAAAAGCAAACAAATCATTAGATGGCTAAACAGACTTAAAGCCCAGGAAGTGAGATGAGTCTGGGCCGCTGCAGCACAGGCCTTTCTAGTGATTAAATATTTGCGCTGCCAGATGCGCGCTCCCGTTTTCCCCCTGGTCGGCGCTCCGCAATGGCGGAGAGCTCTGCCTTCCGGCTGCGCCCTGATCGGCTGTCAGTTACTTCCATCCATCTGCTTGAGCTTGTGTGACATCATCTTCATCTGAACACATTTAGCGTTTGTAGCAGGCCGAGCTAAGTTTACAGATCATTTTCTGTTGATTGCGTTTTTGAGTGGCTGCTTCTCTGGGTGTCCGAAGAGGGCCAGTAATTCACCAGTGTGCGCTCTCCCAGTTGCTCCCACAGCCCAGTTTACTCCGGGGAAGATTTCCTTTTCGACACTTGATCCGCATCAGGAGTGTGGATTCCCATTAGGTCTGATCAAAGAGATCCTCTGTGATTTGCCCTACCCTTAAAGAGCCACCTGTGTTGGTTTATTTCACTAATAGATGCTGCCTTTAATGTTGCTGGCAGCCTGTGGGAGCTTAGATGAATATCCTTTAAGCCAAAAACAATAGAAAGTGTGCAGGGGCCTTAAGCAAGACCAACCTTTGAATTAAGAGTTTGGGATTTTGAAATGGAAAGCTTTTCCACCCCTCACAAAGAGTTTTTTTATTTAAAGACAAGTAAACAATTAGATGTTGTTAATATGCATTTCGAAGTTAATTTTTTAGAAGAAACAAAACCTTAAAGATAAACCCCATGTCTTTAACTTCAAGTGTGAATTTCTCCCTCAGAACCCCACATTTATGAAGTTTCATTTGGGGAGTATCTGTTCCCCGCAACTTGGTCTCCAAATGGTTTGTAAGAGCTCTCACTATTAAAGCCCATTCATAAGGGAAGTTGTCTTTAAAGGAGTTCAGTTTTGCTTCAAAACTGAGTTTCTTGATTGTTTACTTGGTTTAAAAGAGTGTACTCTGGGGTTTGGGTAATTGACATGCTGTAGAGGACCTGGTTAACCTCCTCAGTGTGTCTTACCAGTGGGACCTCACGTCAGATCTCCTGGAGAGTTTTAATCACACAGCTTCCAGGGGCCCGTAGGTCACCCTCTTCATCTGAACATACGGCACTTTCAGGGCATGACACGTTCTCCCAGCTCACAGATGATTTTCTGTTGGTTGAACTGTAGAGTGGCTGCTTCTCTGGGTGTGCAGGGCGGCACCTTCATTCACCACTGAAATCTGAAACTCTGCGGCCAAGACATGGAAATCCAGGTTTTCACAAAACCCGCATTTTCAGAAAAAAATCACTGAAATGATTCTGACATATGCAAAGATCTGATGCGTTTCAGAACCTACTAACTTCGCTTTGCCAGGTTTCATTTGTTCCATGCCTCTCCAAGACGGGCTCTGGAGATAGGCTTCCAGTTCATACCCGACTCATGCCAGGTACCCACCAGCATTGGCAGCACCGACCTCTCGGCATAGAGGAAAATGCTGGGCTGTTTGTACATTTCTTCATCCTTCCTTCTGTGCCGCTCTCTCAGATCTGCACTTTCTCCAGAGCTCCCCACGTAAAGGGATCTGAAGATGCTGAATCTGACCTGTTGGCAGAGTGTGTACCTTGCTGAGAAGAGGATGAAGCGAGCGTTTGGCTTCCTGGTGCTGGCATCCACATTTTAATTTTAGGGTCTTCATCTGCTTTGGTAGATAAATCACAAACATTTCCATGAATAAGCACGTCTGTTATGCAAATTGTCTTCCGTCTGCTGGTCTGTTGAGAATAATGTTCCATAATTACAACAGCTCTTTACTTATGGGCAAATCAGCTTTCTTACCACCTTCTCCATTTGAGAGAGGCCTCCAACTGCTGCAGGAGCCCTCGTGTCTGGAAGGGCTGGAGGACTCTGTCTTTATGGGCCTGTGGTCTGAGTTGGCAGGTCCTGGGACAGAAAAGGATCCAAATACCGTATGTTACTCATTTGTACATTTATTCCATGAGTGTTTATTGAGCACCTACATCATGCCAAAAACTGTGCAAGGCTGGGTATTCAGAGATGAATAGACCCAGTCTAGTTATCCATAATTCACAGTCTAGTTAAGGAGAATTAAATTCAACATGGTGTTCTAATGAGGGGTAAGTGTAAGGGTTCACATAAGTCCAAGGAGGGTCCGTAGTCCAGGATCAGGAAAAGCTTCCAGGCAGAGGTGACATCTTCCCACTATGCTCCAGCCATGCTGGTCTTTCCTGCAGTTGCAGATTCCTCCCCACTCCAAGTAGTTTCACTCTCTGCTCCCTCAGGATTGAATGTTGTTCCCTCTCCTTTTGACTATCTCCCCCCATATATCTTCAGGTCTTGGCATAAATACCACTTTCTCAGGGAGGCTTCCCCGACCTCACTCCCCACAAATCTACATGATGATTCCTCTGTTATTTTTCTGATGATTCCTCTGTTATTTTCCTTTCCTACCGCCCCATTCCTTTACAACACAAACGTATTTGTATCTATGTGGATCTTTAAATAACTGTTTATTGTTCCATGTAAGCTCCTTTTCCTTCACTGTGGATACAGTAGTGTCTGCCACACAGAAGACACTCAATAAATACTGGTGGGACACATGAATGAAACTACCCAACAAAGGCAAGTCAAGCAGCCTCTGGATCTCAGTTTCTTCATCTGAAAAATGGGATTTATGTGCCTGCTTCACAGGATTTTTGGAGTGTGATTACCTGAGCAATGTCCCCCAGAGATTTTCACATCCTAATCCTTGGCACCTGTGACTATGTGACCTTATATGGCAAAAGGGACTTTGCAGATGTGATCAAATTAAGGATCTTGAGATGGAGAGATTATCTTGGATTATCCAGATGGGTCTGATGTAATTACAGGGGTCCTTATAAGAGGGAGGCAGGAGATCAGAGGGACAGAAGGCGATGTGGTAATAAAAGCAGAGAGAGACCTGAAGATGTTATGTGGTTGACCTTGAAGGTGCAGGAAGGGGCCACAGACCAAGGACTGCAAGTTGGAAGAGGGAAGAAACAGATTCTTCCCTGAGCCTTCACAAGGGACACCCCCCTCCCCCCACTGACACCTTGATTTAGCCCGGCAAGACTCATTTTGAACTTCTGACTTCCAGAGCTGTAAGAGAAAAAAATGTCATTTTAAGCCTCTAAACGTGTAGTAATTTTGTTACAGCATCCATAGAAAACTAATACATTTAGGGATCCAATAAGATCTTGTGTGGGATGACTCTTGGAGAAACACAAAGCCGGGAGTCATTATTAGTTTATGACAAGTCACCCCTTGTTTATTCCATTTCTGTGCAGTGCTATGTAAGTTCCAGCTCTTATAATGAGGCGAGATGCTCGAATAATAGCCCTACACCCCAAGAAAGGGTACTTTTTCATAATTTATATTGCCATAGAGCTTGAAAATCTTCCAGGTCTTATAGTTCTTAATTATGCTCTCATGCGTATGTATCAATTACCCACATGCTCCTACCTAGCTTGTTACTGCAAAGATATTTTAAACTATATATATTTGGAACAGTTTCCTCTGCATGCATCTCCCTCTGAAAATATCCTATGAAATATTTCACCTTCACTGCAATAATCCGCTCCAGTTGGGACATGCTTGCCAATCTTCTCCTGGATGATGAAATTAAACGTCCATTGTTGTCTGCTGCAGGCTCAGTCCTACTTATTCTACCTGGCAGTTCTCTCCTCTTAACTCCCAGTGGTGTCATTGTAGATTTGGTTCTCTGGGTTTGTGTCTACTTTGCTGAGTATGGTCTGCAATCTGGGAAGGATCAGGGAGTGCCTGACCCAGGAGGTTATACTGAAATGGCGGTAGAGGGGGAAGAAAGAGTGTTGATATTTTTGCTTGCTGTTTCTCCCTGTTCGAAGTGGCTCTGCACGGTCTATACTTCTGGACCACTGAGTTCCCACTGAATCTCAGTGCTAAGGGGAAGCAGTTTTATCTGCAAATCAATGACTTTGCCAAGTGATAGCATGGGAGTCCTCAAGTGGCCCTTCTGGTGATTTTCGGTCCCACCTGACTCAGTTTTTCAATTTGTAAGTCTATTTTCTTCTTTTCTGATTCCCCCCATTCCTTCTGTTCCTTCTCTCCCTGACTGCTCCCCCTGTCCTGGAGATGCCCATGGGAACGATACCTGCTTGTCTCTGTTGGGAGTATCACAGTAGATCTTCATTGGACATTTTCATCAAATGGACTAATGTCATTCTGTTGGTGAGCTGAAAGGTGGTGGTCTGCCTCAATTTTTTGACCGTTACAGTGAACTTAAAAAAAATTTCTATTGTGAAAGAGGAGATTTCACCCGTGGAACCTCTATTTTTTAAAACATATGAGTTGTATCATAAGGTAAAACCTTTAACCTCTCTGCGTTTTGGTTTCTTTATCCGTAAAATGGAGATAATAATATAAACACGGTAGTGTTGTCGGGAGGATTAAATGAAATACTATGTAAAATGCTTGTCTCATATGGGGCACGGTCGCTTGGAAAATACTTATTCTGTCCTCTGCCCCCGACTCCATTCTCATCCTTGAGATGCATACACGCTCCCTGGTGAATCTGCTTTAAAGGAAGATTCTGGGGTCTTAGTTCAGAAAGTCAGATTCAGTCAGTCTTGGGAGAAGTCTGGGAACGTGCACTTGGCGCAAGCTGCCCAGGTGACATTGATACGGGTGATCTTCAGACTCTGCTTTTAGAGACTGTTCCATGGGCTGTGAATATGGTGAGCTTGGGCCAAAAGCATCTTCAGGGCAGCGCCTGTGTGACGTCAATTTGTGTATAATCACAGTGCCTGTCACAGAGGAGACACCCGCTACACATTGGCCAATGTTAAATGAATACCTCTGTGCACTTTCCATATTACCTGATTTATTTTTTCCGGCTTTACTCCTCACTGGGTAATTAGAAGGCTATGTATAAAGTACACTAGTGTGACGACCCATCCTCTGAACCCTGAAACATATTCCTAGGGGACATCTGGAGTCCCCACTCTCCTCCATTCCTGCATGTCCAAATTTACCCATCTTTCAATAAGCCCCAGTTCAGAGCCACATTCCCTATGACGTCTTTCCTGGTTAGAGTTAACATTACCTTCCTCTTCAACCAGTTTCTCTCTGTCATGTAAAATAGATTAACTCATACAGGTTAAGTACGTGCATTGGCTCTCTCAGCAAATTACATGCTCTTGGTGGTTTTCCCCACAATGTCTCTCAAATCCATCTCCTACTGCCATTTGGGCCACAGTTGGCCCAGTCCCAGCTCCATCATCTTGCTTGTATTTATGACATTAGCTTCTTCTTTGACTGGGTCAGGTGACTGTGAGTTCTGTATCTTTTCGATAAACTCTCCTTCAAGTAGGCTAGCTTGAGTGAGCCTCCAGCTCTCCGTTCTTTGTCTTCAAAAGAAATGTGAGAAGCAGTCAGTGATTGGGCATGTAATGGAGCAAACAGTTTAAACCTGAATTTGAGATGAACCTCGGCGGACTCACCTTTCCTAAAGACTGGAGCCATAAACATAGCTTCAGAAGAAACAAACTGGGGATATCAGGCATGTCTATAACTAAGCTGAAAGCTGGTACTTGTGTTTATTTATACAGTTAGTGTTCTCTGTTACTCACACTTGGGTGAGGGAGTCTTTCCTGATTGGACATCTGACCTAGCATGAGTTGGGCTCATGGCCTGCTCTGGGGGAACTGCCAAGACTGAGGTTCAATGTGGAAAGTCTTCTTTGCTGCCTCGAGAGACGGTAGTGAAAACGACAGGTACAGAAGAAATCAATCTAGCCCCCCCCCGCTGCTTCCGGTCCAGCGGCAGCCTAGCCTGGCAAAGGGCTGATAGCCTTTTCTCTGCTCTTCTAGATCATTTCTAAGGTGTTAGCACCACGCTGATGCTCTTGTACAATCACACTGGCTGCTATTCCCCTTAGATGGTGTCTCAGCCACCAGCTCTGAACGCCTTCAGATGTTCAAGGCAGCAGACCCAGCACTGTCTTCGTTGGCCGAGGTGCTGTCAGCTAGTCAGCAAGTGCTTACAGTGTGTCCCCTCGGTGCCCATCTCTGCACCAGGTGCTCTGTGCACTTGACTTACGTGTGTGAAGAAAATAGTTAATTTCCTGCTGGACGTGCTGCTCCGGAAGGGTTCTGACGCTTTGGCGAGCATTGCCAGGGCAACCAGACCAGGAATCTGTTAATTAATCGATACTGCAGTGATCGTACTCCACTCTAGATAAAGTGAAGAGGAAGCTGGTTGAGATGCTTTTCTTCTCTGTGAGGGGTGGGTGAGAAAGAAACAAGGAGTTTCACAGTACAGGTTTTGTCCCATTTTAAAGCTAACTGGGACAAGATGGGGAGAGAACTGGTATGGGGGAGAGTTATGGAGGAAAAGAGCTCAGCCCATAACCACGTGGATGACCAGCAGAAAAATGGTTGAAGGGTTTCTTAGGAGAGATGGAAACCACAGCATGAAAGATCTATCAAGGGAGAAGCTTACTTGCTGAGTTGGGCTTCAGGTTTCATGTAAAGTTTAGCCTTCCGATCAGGGCACCTGAGAAGATTCACTTAGGAGGGCTTTTGCAGAAACAGTTGGGAATTCATGAAGAAGGACACATCCATGTGAGTTTTATTTAATTTTGCGTGCGTATATGTAATCATGAAAACCAATGACTGGTTGTCCAAGGCTCTGCCCATGATGGTTTTTGACATAGGGATGCAAATCCTTCCTGGCCACAGTCCTGGCTGCCTTTCGGTGCTTTGAACCCCATTCTGCAAGCAAAGGTCTTTGGAATTAGGGTGGACTCCAAAGGAACTCATTTGTAGGTTGGACAGAGCCAATTAGATTCTTTTTATCTTCAAGAATCTCACTAAGAAACTAAATTAGTTGATAACTAGGAGCTTAAGTGAGGAGGGCGTGGTCACAGAGATCTGTGCTAGGTAGCCATGTCTTCCATGAGCACTCAGATGCAGAGAACAACACTGGTGGGGGCAAGGAGGATTCTTTCTTTCTTTCTTTCGCTTTCTTGCTTTTCTTCCTTCCTTCCTTCCTTTCTTTCTCTTTCTTTCTTTCTTTCTTTCTTGATTTCTTTCTTGCTTTTCTTTCTTTCTTCCATCCTTTCTTTCTTTCTCTATCTCTTTCTCTTTCTTCCTTCCTTCCTTCCTTCTTTCTTTCTTTCTCTTGCTTTCTTGCTTTTCTTTCTTCCTTCTTTCCTTTCTCTTTCTTTCTCTCTCTCTCTTTCTTTCCTTCTTTCTTTCTTTCTTTCTTGATTTCTTTCTTGCTTTTCTTTCTTTCTTCCATCCTTTCTTTCTTTCTCTATCTCTTTCTCTTCCTTCCTTCCTTCCTTCCTTCTTTCTTTCTTTCTTTCCTTCTTTCTTTCTTTATTTCTTTCTTGCTTTTCTTTCTTTCTTCCATCCTTTCTTTCTTTCTCTTTCTCTTCCTTCCTTCCTTCCTTCCTTCTTTCTTTCTTTCTTTCTTTCTTTCTTTCTTTCTTTCCTTCCTTCCTTCCTTCTCTCTTTCTTTCCTCATTCAAAGGTATTCACTGAGCACCTGCCATGCACCATACCCTCTTCTGGACACAAGTGATACAACAGTGACTAAAACACAGCCCCTTTCCTCATAGAGTCTACTTTCTAGTGAGGCAAAGGAGAGACGTAAAATAATTAAACACACGCTATGCGCTCAGGCAGTAATAAGTGCTATGAAGGAAAAGAAAGCCACTGGGGCCATAGAGATTGATGGGGTTGAGAGGCTGCTGCTTTAGATAAGAGGGACAGGGAAGGTGAAACAAGCGAACAATCCCTGTAGCTATCTAGGAGGAAAGAATGAGGGGGGTGGCTGAGAGGATTAGGGACAAGGCTTCATGTGGTCATAGAGAAATGCAGAGAAGGATTCTTTAGAGATCTGGCTGTCCTTACTGTCCTTGGGTTCTGTGAGAAACCCTGCTATACATCTAATGAATTACCCCTTTTTGCTTAAGCCAGTTTGAGTGCCTTTCGTTTTCTTGTAGTTAACAGATTTCAAAATCATCTGCAAATCCACAAGGTGAGTCTAAAGCAGTTACAAACTACCTAGAATTTCTGTCAAGGCTCCCTAGTCAGAGCACGTGGCGCTTTATCTCCACCTGGTGCCAGTATTCTGAAGGTGCAGGAGCCTTAACAAAGGAGCGAAAACCAGTCTGTGAGCACAATGGATGACAAGAGATAATAAATGTAACTGTTTCTTATCCCCAGTTTTAGCAAATTTTAAAAATGGAAGAAATTATATTCTTGAAAACATTAAAAGCGTATTTATTCATGTCAAGATGATCCCATTTCATCTGTAGGATTCCGGGAAACTTGGAGATATTAGTTGTGATTTCTTTGAACTGAGGGCAAGAGCTGGTCCCATCTTGGAGTCACAGGTCACACAGATCACTCTCGATGGCTCTGAATGATTCTGCGTGTGAACCTGGGGCACAGTTTATTCCTGGCCTTTTGCTTTCACTCTAGCTGGAGAACCAACCAGTAAGCTGGGATCCCTCTAGAACTGTGTGGATCCCCAAGATGCACATGTAATCAAATGTCAAAAAGGAATATAGGGGCTTCCCTGGTGGCGCAGTGGTCGAGAGTCCGCCTGCCAATGCAGGGGACGCGGGTTTGTGCCCCGGTCTGGGAAGATCCCACGTGCCGCGGAGCGGCTGGGCCCGTGAGCCATGGCCGCTGAGCCTGCGCATCCGGAGCCTATGCTCCGCAGCGGGAGAGGCCACAACAGTGAGAGGCCCGTGTAACGCAAAAAAAAAAAAAAAAAGGAATATAAGTAACACTGTAGCTTGAGGCTCTGACTGCTCTTGGACTTGTGTTTAAGGAAATAGTATTTGCTGAGTACTCTGATGCCAGACACTGAACGTATAGTATCTTCTTCTATCCCTAAGGAATTAACCCTGTTGTAAAGATGGGGAAACAACTGCAGAGAGTAAGCACCTTGCTGGATCAGTCAAATTCTGGGTTGCAAGCTCCAGAAGATTGCTCTGGCTGGTAAAGCAGAAACAGGATACTAAAAGGATTTGGGGAAGCTCACAGAGAACCAGGGCCAAGCTTCCAGAGGTATGCCTACAGTTGCACTGCAGAACTGGTCTGATGAGCAGACCACGGCCACTCTTCCAGAGGACTAGATGCCAGGACACGCACCACTGCCATTTTTGTGCAGGTACTCGGCTAGACTGCTTCTGCTATTTTTGCAAGCCCCATTCCTCTTTTGTGCCAGAAATTCAGCTTTTCAGCTGTCATGGCTCCCACTGCGCTCTGTCCCTTCTTCCTTGTCTCATCAGCTTCCATGTAAAAATTTGGCCAAGTGGTCTGACCAGGAGAGCATAAAGCTGGGCTGCAGCTGCAAGGGAGGCTAGGAAAGGAAGTGCTGGTGTTTTTCAGCTCCTCTGAAAGGCTGCTTCCACCCCTTATCAGGAAGGGAATTCCCCCCCAATGGAAAGGGGTTCAGATGGGGGCAGCCAAACACCGTCACATGCCCTCCAGAGTTGCCAATATGACATGACCAGTGAGGGCTGGGGTTGGCGTCTCTTTCCAGAGCCCACTACTTCACAGTCCTTCTTTCTGTCCATCAAATGGAAGGAGATGCTTGCTTTAAAAAAATTCATCAAACAAATATAGTGTTGAGTATTTTCATCATGTCACAAAGTGGTGGAGGAGGGGCGCCAAGGTCAAAAGACACAGTCCTTGCCCTCAAGGTGATAGCTTATCGAGCCATCATCACATGATCGTGGGTGGCAGTGATGGATGACTAGTATATTGATTACCTTCTGTACCAGGCGCTTTGTATCTGTTGTTTCTAAATCCTGACAACAACCCTGCAAGGAGATATTCGTAATGTCACTTTTTTCCAGATGGTAACACTGGTGCTCAGAAAGGCTATATAACGTGCCCACATGACACAATTAAGAAGCAGCAGATCCCAGACTACAACCAGAGGTCTGTGTGACCAACTCCAAGCTGGCGACCATTGGGGGACAGAGGGATTCAGTGGCTTGACAAAAGTCTGCAGCTGATGGCAAAGGTAGGCTTAGAACCGAGGCCTCTGACTCCGGTGTCTGCGTGCTTAGCTGCTAAGGCAAGCTGGCTTGACAGCAGCTGTGCTCACGTCACACCAGGTGTAGGCTGACCCGACCCTCTTTGCCTTCATTGTTCTGAATGCCTTTTATTCAGTCTTGAGGTTTTAAAACTTGTCCTTTCTAGTCCCATGGTTTTGAGGGATGCTGTCCACCTCAGGTGATTCCAGGAGGTAGGGTTGTGTCACTAAAACCAGATCACCCAGAGACCCTCTGAGGACCAGGGCATCGGCCAGCTGAGCGTGCAGGTCACTTCCCCGTCTGACTTTCCACGAGGAGGGCTCATTCCTAGAGTGTGTGACTCCTTCTTGAGAGAAGCTCTTGATTTTAACTCTCCTCTGTGAGGCTGATGGCTTCTATGACCTCAGGGCAGTCACCCTGACTGCTGGGATGAGTTCCTTCCCTAAAGGACAAGGACCGGCTGCTTTTTTAAAACAAAGAATTGCTGCATTAAAGCAAACTGTTAACATGTACACACAAATGGTGAAGCTTAAATATTGAAGTCATAGCAAACAAATGGCAATTCAATATCCAGGGCTGGTGGACAGAATGCTTGGGACGGGGTAGCACCAGATCAGACTCCTATGGCGGACAGGGCGTCTTCAGAGGTGAGGGGCCCTGGGACGGGCTGCTGGTGGTGATTAACTCCCTAATGAGGAAAACGGACTTTTGAAGAAGGAGCATGCGCAGAGCCTTGGTGGGGGATGACGTGAGTGACATTATGAGGACACGCCTCCCAACTGGACAGGTCTGGCAGCACTGAGGGTAAAGAGCAGAGGATATTCCGAGAGAGGTCATGCGAGGCTGAGGGAAAGAGACAGAATTAGAGGAACTGGTTCTTTACATCTTTCTCTCCCGCCTCCCACCACTGATCCAGCTTTCGCCACGGTTACGCAGCCTTAGCTTTCATCTTGTTCTTTAATGCGCCCATGCTCCGTATGTAAGTGCTTAGACATTATCACTGTTGTTGTCTGAGCACCACTGGACCATTTCTATTCAGTTCCTGTAAATATGAGCCCATACCATCTCCTCCCACTTCAACTCTCACACACACGCACGCGCACACACACACACACACACACACACACACACACACCCCTGTGAAAACCTCAGAGCCTTTTGCTGCACCCTGGGGATTGCTTTGTCTTTGAGAGACCAAAGAGAAAAACCCATCAGCTGTCAAAGATTTTAATTATTTATTTTTAATTACATAAGCAATGCATGAATATGTCTGGTTGTAAAAAATTCACACAATCCATATAAAATTAAAGTCTCCTCCAAGTGACGAATTTTAAATAGTTCTGGTCCTTACCTGTCAGACCATAGGTCTGCGTGGAACAGTTCTGGGGGATGTGGGTGAACCGGGCAGGGGTTTAAGGCAACTGGAGCCTTCGTTATACAGGGAAGGGTAGGGAAGATGGGGTCACTTGTTAATGAAACAGGGGTGGTCTCTAGTTGAACCTATCCTTTCTGTTTAGAAGCTGTGGACTTTGCCAGGAATGTGTTCTTAGAGTTTCGCAGTTTTCTTTTCAAGGAGTGAGGAAGAGGGGACATGGGCTCCTGCACCTCTGTAGAGATTCACCCTTTTCTCTAACATGTGCTGCTTTAAGGCAACCAGCATCAGAGGCAAATGTTTGGCACCCTGGCCCACTGGCTTCTCTCCAGAGGGCCACCTTCCCGGTTCAGGCAGAAGAAAGAGAGTCATCCTCACACATCCCCTGTCCCATGTGACTTAGTGAAGGAATTTCTCAATATTGGTTCACACCCTCCTTGAGTTTAAGGGACCTGGACATGCTTGGCCATAGCAAGCAGGAAGACTTTTGTCAAATATATCTCTTCTCATCAACATTTTATCAGTGGGTATTTCCCTATGACTCAATAAAACCCTGTACACATTGGCTGCAGAACCAAATGGAGATGAGTGAAGGATTTAGGAGGAGGAATAAGAAATGCATTGAATCCAAGAGAGACTGAAGTGGAAAGGATCTTAGAGACAATCAACTGAGTTCCTCACTTTACAGGTGAAGACATCGAAGACCAGAGAAATTCGGTCTAGTGCTTCAAGTCCCATAGGCAGGGTTAGAAGCAGAGGGAGAGCCAGGATTCCCAGTTCCAGACTCAAGGCAGTGCTTTGTCCCTCACCCCAGATTTGGAATTCAAGCTGCCACTGAGATTTACCCACAGGACCTGGGCAGGTGACAACAATTCTTGGTCCCAGTTGCCTCATGGCTCCTATCTACCTTAGAGTAGCACTGCTAAGAGCATCACATGAAATAATGACTGTTAAGTGCCATGCAAATCACCAAGCAATTTTCAGGTACAAAGAGTGAACTGCATTTCAGTTATTGGCAAGACAAACATTCTTAATTAGTCAGTCAACGATCATCACCTAGCTGAATAAACATTTTTGGAAATCTGGCCAGCAAGGTTTGCTTTTTAGTTTTGTTCTGTGTTTTGAAGTTCCCTAGAAACTTGGTTATAGACTGAGTGTTGTATGATCTTAGGAAGTTATTTTTAATTCAGTTAGGTGTGATCACGGTGTCGTGGTTATGCCCAGGATGCCATTAATTTCGGGGACTTGGTGATGAAGTGTTTCTGGGTTATTGTTTAGGTGTTCGTATCATGTCTGTAATTTACTTTTTAATGGTTCAGCAATTACAGATGCATGCTTATGTGTGTACACACATATATGGCAAAATGTTAATTTTTGAATCTTGGTGGGAGGTATCTTATACGCCTGGCTGTTGAGTAGACTATCATCCTAACTTCCTGTGTGTTTAAAAATGTTTATAGTAAAATGACTAGTAAGACAAGTTTTCCAGGTGATCCTGATTCTCTCTAATGGTTTGAGCCCACTGACGTGGAGCTGTGAGCCACTGACCAATGACAATGTGTGAGTGAAAAAATCTTTTAAATTCCCTGCTTGGTGTCTTGTCAGAATTGGAATCACTTTTCCTCAGCAGTACTGGTGAGGTTCTATTTCCCGTTGCTCTGTTTTGCTTGTCTGAGTCATCTATAAGACCAAAGTATTGAAATAATAAACCATCTTCAACATTTCCAGGAAGACCTAAGAGGTGATACTGACTCAATTTGAAGATATTGACTAGTCCAGTGGTTCCCAAACTTAGGTGCCTAGAAACATCACCCACAGAATTTCAGCAGGCTTAGGACAAGACACAGGCATCTGATTTAACAGATATAATTCTAATGTACATCGGAGGTAATTCTAATGCACATCTAGGTTTGAGACCCATATTTTAGACCACAATGACCACAAAGCCAAGGTCATAGGTTTGATTCCCAACTGAAGAGCTATTTAACTTTGCAGAAAGAAAGTTCTGTTCCTTAAAGGTATCCTACACACCTTACTCTGTTCTGTCATTTTAAAATAGGGGTCCTGGTGGAAAAAAAATGAAAAAAGGGAACCAGGACAAAGAAGGTGAATGGATCAGAGCAATTTACTATTGCAAACCCATATACGATTTTTTTTCCCTTCTCATGAAAACCTGCTACATTCTATTGTAGAGGTGACTGCATTTTGTTGATGGGTGAAAAGGGGCCTTTGTTCGTCGTTCTCTGACTGCCAAGTGTATTCCTACCTCAGGAATTTTGGATGAAAAGGTAAAAATGTCTTGTTAGTATCAGTGAATTATGATCCAAATGACTCATGCTTTTAATGAAAAACACTTGATGCACCCTTACCCGGAATGCCTGAAAGGAGAAACTGAACCTTGGGAAACAGAAAAGTGAGCACTCCCCCCTCACCCAACTACCTTTATTATGAACATTTTCTGGGACTTCCTACACCCCCATAAAGGAAGCCAGGAGCTGCCCTTTGGTGCCGCCCTGGTTTCTTGCAGCAAGAACCAGCAGTGCCCTTCATCAGCACGCCACAAAGCAGCTTCCCGTGTTCTTATGTAATACGTCTTTGCAGCTTAAACCTTGAATTAACCAGAGATGTCATCAAGAAAAGTTTGCCAAGGAAGAGGATGCCCGGTTTAATTAAAAAGATCTTTAATAGTTATTAAGGAAATCAATTTGGAATTCAGGCCTGAGAGCAGTGTTGAGGGAAGAGATCACTGAGAGGAACTTCGCCATCTCTCTGGGTAATGGATTTTAACCCTTTGATCTGCATTGCTTCAAATCCCTGGGACGGTGGTGCAGGGGGATGGGGACGGATGCTTATTTATCACTCATCACTTTTGAATCTACCTTCCAGATCCCAGAGGCAGGTCTGCCTTACATACAAAAAGCCCAAACTTTCTGGAATGCAGTTATCCTGGCAATCAAAGGAAATGGAAAACCATTATAAATTGAAAATCTGCTACCTCATAAGTATGAGCTATTTCTTTTCCCCAAGAGATGCATTATTTCTCCCAGAGGATTTGTGCTTGGCCTGTGCATCAGGTGTCTTTTTCTATTACCGCGCAAACCCTCCTTCTTCGGATCAAGCCAGAAAAAAGGAATTTGGCTCTTTGGAGCACAAGAGAAATATTATTTTCAGTTGTCTCATGAAAATGATGACACCAAGGGTGAAACGGCCAGAGGATGGGCGAAATAAATTGCCTGTGGTGTAGAGGGGACTGCAAAAGGGAAAGAATTTTTATTTGAAAAGAACAACGTTCTGCCAGCAGGGGGATGATTTTAATATCATCCTCTGATGCAGCCCAGCTGAGTTCAAATGCTAAAAGAACTTTTCAAATAATCTCTGTTTAATTAATATTTGTACAGCACTTAATGAGGGAAACTGAAGACAGGTGAGCAGTATGGCTACAAAAACGACTTTCCTGTTGCAATGTAGCTCGTTCTCAGGTGGACTGAAGCGCCTCTACCTGGAACTCCTATCATTACTCAATGGAAACTCAACAGAAAGGATGAACCAGATCTTTGGGCGCTCAACCGGCATCCTAATCACCAGCTTACACTTTCTTGAAGAGTTGGGAACAGGCTTGTATTTATTTATATTACTTGCAGCAAATTGCCCAGAATCTGTGCCTACAATGTCTCTGTTGATTGCTGATTACCTGGAAACTTCTGGGCTTGTTAGCCCCCAAAATGTCTCCGTTCCCTGTTTCACTTGGTCTATTGAGCCTAGTGAGGGGTGTCACTTGGGAGAATTGGGGGTTCGGGGTAGATGCGTTATAATGCAAGCTCTACTGATGAACTTGTGTTGCTGGAAATAGATCAGGTAGCTTCTCTGAGCTCTACTTTCCTCAATTACAAAATAAGAAGCATTGAACTAGATGTTCTCCAAGGCCCCTTCTGACTCTAATAGAGTCTGCTCCACTATTTCCCCTTTGTCTTGGCTGGGTGTATCTGTTCTAAGTTAGTAGACTGATGGTAAACAGGAAATAGTGCTTATTGAAGCATTTGTGGCTGAAGTACCGGTTGTAAACTGGCGAGCAGGAGGCTGGATCCAGTCTGCAGACCTGTTTAGTTTAGCCCACCTAGTTTTTCGGAGAGGGGGTGGGAATTGAATTAGTTAACAACAGTTAAAATCCAGGCGATATCACGAAGTTGGACTTGTGTTTCTTTTGAGAAGTTGGGAAACTCTGGTACCGCTTCATCTTCATTGGCAATGATCTGCTTCCTTGTGAGTCCGACATGGACCCAGCCCCTTCCCGCTGTGTCCTCAACAAGAAGGTTGAATGTCAGTTTCATTGTTTTCATTGATCTCATACCATTTCACTCATTCATGGCCCACGGAGTTACGTGGGTAGAGGAAGAGAGGGTTGGAGGGATAATTTAAGAGTCTGATGTCAGGAACCTCCTGACCTTTGAAGAGACATCTGTGCCAGGAGCCTGGCTGCTTCCTGAGATGTGTGAGCTGCTAGGTGGTTAAAGTTCCTTCAGTTGGGTGGATAGAATCAGACAGCCTTTGACTGATACGGGCAACACAATGATTTCCCATTTAAAGCCAGTGCGATTTGTCTACATTGTCTCTCCTTTGAACAAATGTTTTGATTATCGTTCACTCAGAATTGTGCCCCACAGGAACATTTAGGCTATCCCACACTCAGCACACCCACAGAAGAACTGGAACAGCAAAGACCCTTTTGTCACCTAAGGACATCAATCTTTTTTTAGCGACATCACTGGAGTCCTCCTGTCCATTACAGTGGCCATCTAATTTATTGCCTAAAATATGAATTTCTTGAAAGTGAAAGGGGGCACTATTAATAATTATGCCAGGAAAATAGGAATAAACCAGGACTGCCCTAAGCAAACTGGGGCATGTAGTCACCCTGCTCAATGTGCAACACCCACTAATGACTTGATCACAAAATCTGCTACTGGCCATAGCAGCTTGTCCTGGGAACCAGATTTGTCCCACTTCCACCCCTGGGCATGCGTGGCTCCTCTCCTGTTGAAATTCCTGCCAGATTGGAGAGGACTCACCCTGTTTCCATTCCTTCCAGGATTTGAGCTCTCCAGCCCCCTTCTACCTTTCACTGATGCCTCTAAACTGAAGCCTGCCAAGAAGGACTGTCTTTGATTTGTCACAGACGATGCAGGTGGTGATGAGACGTGGCTGTGTGAACTCTGGGTCCTGGGGAATGAATGATATCTGTCTTCGGATCCCTCCATTTCTTCTTCTGCCCCTGCTCCCCTCTTTCCTGCCACGTAATTCAGGTTAAAGAATTTTCCTCTCCTTTTCTTTAAGCTAATTGGGTCATCCCTTCATGCTGCTAGAACTTTACATTTTCTATGTGGGAGAGGTGGTCCATGGCTCAGGTCACTGCAGGACACCATCACTGAAGATCAAACCATTTTCACAACCAGCAAAGGCATATCATTGCAGCAATGGTGAGTTTTATACTTGGCATTTGGGTGAGGAACAAAGAAAGTTTGGGGGCACGTCAAATAATGAAAGAAAGGAGCAGGCTTTTGAAATGCAAAGATATAAATCCCTTTCCAGGAAGCAAATTATACCGTGGTACATAAGAAAAAAAAAGGGAGGCGGGGTTGAGGGTAGTAGGACGGTGAAAGGAGGTGTTTAACGGATGGAGAAAGATCCAGAAAGCTGAGTCTCAGATCCCTTAGATAAAGCCACCCATCTACGTGGCGAAGATAAGAGGAAAAGTCGGCGGCTGGCTTTATTCTTTTGACAAAGATGCACCAGTGTGGCAGAGAGAGGAAGTAAGAAGGTTGGTAACAGCTCATTCTCATTTACCACACAGCCTAAACTATTCTATCACTCACTTTATAAAAAGGCCTCGCAGGAGACTCGGGACATACAGTTTGACAGAGTCTACAGTGGCAAGGAAAGAGGGGAGGAACACAGAGAGAAAGGGAGCTGATGTATTATTTACAGGTGAATAAAGAACTTGAATAAAGCAGGCTGCAGGATCAGGCCCAAAGACCTGTGTCTGTACGACTGTGGAATAAAGACAGACATCTCTGATTCCTGCTGCTGCCCCTTTTGCTGCTGGAGACCCTTTCCAGTGCTGGGCCCGTATGCATGTGTCTCAGCTCATCGCCGTGCTCCAGTCTGCCCTGCTCTCAGTTACATTTCCCTGCGGCCCAGAAGGGGTAAAGCCCTCACCAGGAAGCTGCCGGGCCTCTGTGGGTACAGTCTCATTAGGCTGGGCACAGAGGGCATCTCACTGGTGGTGGCAGGTCTAATAAGCATGCAGATGGAAGACACACATGCACACACACACTCTCACTGAAGTCATGCAGTGGGCAGAGAGCAGGGATATGGGGGATCAGATCCGAAAGGAACAAAAGGCTGCAGCCTCTGCAGTGAGCTGAGTGAGCGTGACAGGGGGACAGCTAAAGGCAACCAGAAGCAAAGTGTGAAAACCCACAGCAAAAGGCACCGGAGAGCATATGCACCGGACTTCACAGCTTCCTCCCATTCCCGGCTTACATTGGCTCCATGTGCCGCTTTACACAGCTTTCTGGGCCCATAATGGGTTTTATTCCACAGTTTTTATACTAACACGAATGACTCACATCTGCTCCAATACCCAATTCGCTCTCTAATGACTTCGGCTGCTAGGAGAGAGCTTGCTAACGACCGGAGTGGCCAAAAAGAGTCCCAATTCAGGGACGAGGAAGGCTACAACCCCATACGTGTGAGCTGGAAGGCCTTTGAGAGGGCATGACGTTAGGAATGGGGAAACAGACCCCGAGAAATCAGGAATTTGCTCCAGACTGTAGAGACCAGAGGTCGATCCATTTTAGGGCACCAGGATAGTACTAATTCAGAATGTTCTTATTTTTCTTATTTTCCTGCCGTGTTAAATCTTTTGCTAGGAGCTTTTCCTCCCCATATAGGCTGTGATGAGAAAAAAGTAACTTGGATTAATCACCAATGATCGCTAATCCCCCACTGGGATTAACTGTGCTCTGCATTACTTAAGGTGGATATTAAAGTTTTAAATAGCCGGGGGACCCCTGAATAGGCTGGGAGAGACTTAAAGGGCTGGACCCTGCATAGAGACTCACCTGGCTTCCAGATGTTTGAAGTCCCAACTGAAATCAGTTTCAACCCTAATGACAGTGACTGGCTTGACAACCCAGAATAATATGCCTTTTGGCTGGATCAGGTAATGACACTTGGCGAAACTGGATTCCCTTCACAGCTCTCATAGGCCCAGGGAATCTTCTGCACTTGAATGGAGGACAAAATAGTAATCGAGAAGCAAGCATTTGGAAGGCAATCCCTGCTGCCCCAGGCACCACAGGCCCTGCAGGGAGCTGCCATGGGAGACCCAAGGCCTCAGTTTCCCCAGGAGCCAAACAGCACAAAGCACCTTACACCTCAGCAGCAGGTGGTGTGCTGCACCGTCTCTAAAGCTCGGCGGTGGTGTTGTGTAACTGTTCGCCATCTGGTACTCAGAAGCAGCATCACAAAGCGCTGGAGCCTGGAGCCTGGGGCCGACAGCACCTCAGCGGCTTGCCTGGGGCTCCCCTGCACAGCCTGCTGCAGAGCACTTTGCAGGCCCCAGCCTGCAGGTCCAGGGTGAGGCTCCTGGAAGGATCCAGGAAGCTCAAGATGCTGCAGAGAGGGGTTCTCTTGCTGCTGTCCCCACCCCTCCCATGACCATGATCTACCTGGACCTTTGCCCAGCCAAAGCAGTGGCTGGGAAGCCTACCTCAACCTTTCAGAGTTCTAATAGGGGCAGATCCTAGACCATCCCCAGGGTTCTGTGGGATGGTCTGAGAGCTCAGCTGAATCTTGAGATGGGCCGGCAAGAGTGCTCAGCTTTTCTGGGCTGTTTGATTTCCACCTTTGTTCCCAACCAAAAACTTCTCATCTATAGCCTGGCCGAGAACACTCTGGGGCTACGAGAAAGGACTGCCCTGTGACTGAAAGGCAAGGTACCAAACACAGGGGTTTTCAGCAGATTCCTCCATTTCTGACTGCACTTTTTGCTGACTCCATCTTACTGGAGAGTGAATTCTGGAGCCGTGCTTTACACCTGCGCTACCTCCCCACGCTGAGCTCTGTCGGGAGAGGCAGGGAGGATGACGGCTGCAGTAGTAGATGCAGCTTTCCCCTCCCCAGGCAACTTGATGAGCTGAGCATCCCTCCAACTCAGGCGGCAGACGTGATAGGGCGCTGTTCCCCAGGGAGAGCAAGGTTTCTTTCTTTCCCTCTTTGAGGGATGAGATGATCAGGTAACACCAGCACCTTGCATTTAGTTTTCACAACTATTCATTCACTTGTCAGAGGAGGTAGTATCATCCCCATATTACGGATGAGGAATCTCTAAGGCTCCGGGAAGGTAAAGGACTTCCCCAAGATTCACACAGCTAGTGTGGCTGACCCGGGCCAGGAACCCCTAGTCCAGTGATATCACCATCATTCCAGCCTAGCTGAGACCCACACGGGAATCCAATTCACACTTTGCTCTGCCTCTGGACTCAAGTAGTTTTAATCTTCAGGAGGAAGGAGGATGCACTTCCAGAAGGCATTTGGGAAAAGGGGTTTTTGAAAGATAACCCTCTGTGCTCAGTACCCCCCTGCCCCAAAACCACTTTCCAAGAACCCCATGTGGTTGACCCAGCTTTGGACTCCATCCCCCACCCCCTTTCTGCAAGCACAGAGCCCTGGGCCTTATAGGGAGAGAAAACCCTTACGGGAGATAATTACACCTTAATTTTTAAAAGGATTTCTTTAAAGTTAAATTTAGACCAACTTCAGCCTTCCATTAAGCAGAAAAAGTTGTCAGGCAGCTGCAGGCAGGCAGAGAAGCACCCTGGGGAGCTGGCTGAACTCTGCCTTGGCCCTGAGCGGCCAGGAGCGTGGCCTGCGGGTGGGGCAGTAGCCCCGCTAGCGGCCCAAGGTCTCAGCGTCAGCTCCCATAGGGCGGGAGCCCAAAGGGCGGGACCGGGCTGTGAGCGCCACGTGCAGACCCCGGCGGCGAGCCGGAAAGTCCTCCCAAGCACAGCTCCTCCTGGCGCCGGCTGGCTCTTGGATCCCAGCTCGCAGCTGGGGGTGGCGGGTCTCGGGGACGCACCTTTCCCGCCCCGCCCCATCCCAGTATGGCCCGGGAGCTGCGCCCAGGGCTCGCCGTGGGCGACCCCAGAACAGCACCCGGCGCCTCGGTGGGCGGGCGGCGGTAGCGCCCCTCTCAGAGCCCCGTTTGCTCCTGCCCGGGCTCCCTCGGAGTCGGTCTGTCTGTCGGCCCTCCCTCCCCCTTCGCTGTTCCTCCCCCGTCGTGTTCCTCCCGGGGTGCCGGGCACAGCCTCGGATTCCTCGCTCCCCACAGCTCGAGTCAGTTTCCCTCGCGGCGGCTGCCGAGGCGGCGGCAACGGCGGCGGCGCGGGAAGCATCTCTGCGGCCACCGCGCTTCTCCGGCTGGAGCGGGCGTCCAGCTTGGCTGCCCCTCGGCCCTTCCCTGCCGCGACTCGGGGCACCGTGTGGCCACCACCCCTGCTCTCTTCTCTCCCAAGCGGGCGGGGCGCCTGGTAGGATCCCACCGGCCCTCCACCCGGATCCCGGGGCTAGCGCTCCCGGGAGCAGGGCGCTCTGAGGACTCCTGCCCCGCCGACCCTGACCGCCAGGGGGTGCCCCACGGGCGCAGCGCCGCCGAGAGGAGAAGGCAAGAGGGACCATGCGGCGTCTGACTCGCCGCCTGGTGCTGCCGATCTTCGGGGTTCTCTGGATCACCGTGCTGCTGTTCTTCTGGGTAACCAAGAAGAAGTTGGAGGTGCCGGCGGGACCTGAAGTGCAGACCCCCAAGGTACCGGTTTGGCGGCGCGCCGGGCGCGGGGCAGTGGTTGGCCGGAGGGCGCGCAGCTCGCGCGCCGGGTTTGCGGGCTCCCGGGAAGCCAGGGCTGGGGTCTGGGTGCTGCGAGCAGGTAACCGGGCGCCGGATGCGGCTGCAGTGTGATGTTTCTGGATTTCAAAAAGCTCAGGGGCATCCCCGGCCCCGCGCCGTGTGTAAGTGGGAGTGGGAGTGGGTGTGGATGGTGGGCGCGCTGGCGGGCAGAGGGGGGCTCTCAACTTGGGCAGCGCGCCGGGGTCCCTGGGCGGCGGGGGCACTACGGTCGAGCAGCCCAGGGGGTGGCCGTCCGTGGACGCCGCGAGAGAGTCGCCGGTGGTGGGGTCGGGTGGCAGGGCCGGCAGGTGCTGGCGCCCGCGAGAAATCGGGCGGTCGCGCTGATCTCCTTCCTTGCCTCAGCTGCCAGGCCCGACCGGGGGAGGCCGGAGACCGAGGGTGCGCCGCGCGCGCTTGTGCGGCGCGGGAGAGCGCCCTGCAGCCTCCCGGGCGGTTGCTTCCTTTCGCCACCCCTGCTTTGTAATTTTCCTCGATCCCTCCAGCTGCATTGGAAGTTGAATTGAATGTGCCCTGAACATCACTAAAGAGCCTGTAAAAACAGACGCCTTGGTATTGGTGGGGAGTTGGGGAAATGAGAATCCAAGTGGCTTTTCCAACTCCTGCCCAGTCGGTTCATATGAGCGGAGCCGCAAGGCTCCGTCTTACCTTTATTCAGAGCCCCTATTCCTCGGTCTCCTCTTCCACAGACCTAGCTGTAGGACACAGAAAAAGGAGGCCTCAGGGGGTTTCCTGACCAGCCAGGAAACGTGTATGAACTGGGTCCAGAGAGGTCCTCCAGCGACCGCGAAAAAGCCCTTGGAGAAGATTTACGGTCCCAAGCTGGAGACAGAAAATAATGGGGGAAGGGGGAGAGAGGGGAGGCTCCCAGTAAGTACAGTGCAGAGCACCTACTAGGTGCAAGGTACATAGTGGGTGCTTCTTTATAAGTAGTTGTATGAGTTGGGTAGGATTCTCCTAATTCCGTAGATTAGGAAACCGGTTCAGTCTTTAAGTACCTTGCCTTAGGACACTACTGGTTTGAACTCAGACCTCCGATATTCAGGGTCTTTCCACTATATCAAGTTGCCTTTGAGATTGCCTTTTAACTAAGTCTCTGGTCACTTATGTTTTGGAATCTTGCCAGTGCTCTGTTGAATTCCACAGTCATTTATTGATGATCTGCCATGTGCCAGGCAGTGTGCTAGGTACAGTGGGTACAGAGATGCAGAACTTGTTCTCTGCAGTAGGGGGATCTGCCCAGGAATAGACCAGGACCATACAGTGTGCTGAGGGCTACAATGCCTCAGTGCACTGGGCGTCATGGGAGCCTGGGGACTTCCTGGAGGAGGAAGAGGACATAAGGGAACTGAGTTGAGAAGGATGAACAGTAGGTTTGCCAGTAGGTAGGGAGGGCATTCCAGGTAGAGGTTAATTGCACCAAACAGGCTGAGAGGAATTACACAGCACACTGGGTGAGTTTGGTGTCAAAGCATGTGGCCAATGGCAGGGATGAGGTTGGGAAGATGTGTAACGGTCCTGTTGGGTAGGACCTTGTGGGTACCAGGGAACCTTGGAGGGGTACTAAGCAGGGGAGTGATGAGGTCAGACTGATGATTTCAAACAGCCTTCATCCCACTGCATCAATTTTCTCACTCACCTCAGACCTAAAGAGGTCTGAGGTGGGTGAGATCTGGAGAGCTCATAGATCTGGAGAGCTTTTCGTCTTTTTCCCTGGGTGATTCTTCTCCTTGTGAGGTTAATGATGCCCGTGGGGGCATGAACTCTCTCTGTTTTGCGTTGAACCTCATTACCTTAAGCTTGCTTATTCTAGTCTACACCAGGGAGCTGGGACAAGAGATCTGTTTCCTTCTTTGTGCACTTTTTCCATCTTCTTTTCCGGCCTCTTCTCATCCTGGCGAGCGCTGAGCACACATTGATCGAATGCAGCCACAGGCCAGGCTCTGTGCTAGGTTTGGGGGCGGCTGTGATGAATACACTGTGCCCCTGCCGTTTGGTGGGGGCGGCTCTCACAAGTTCCTGGTTGAGGCAGAATTGCAAACAAAGGAGTAGCGGCACGGTGCGGGGGCAGTGGTCTGATGTCAGAAGTCCGGACATAGTGCTGCGCGGTCACTTGCTCTTTGTCTTAGTATCTTCCTTTTCCCTCATTTTCTGTATCCTTTATAACCATGAATTCTCTAGACTTCAAAAATCTTGATAATTGTTATTATTGGTCACCCTTTTTTGTTAGTAGATTTCTTCTTCCTGTCTTTCACCTGTATTATGCCTTTTTGTGTCTACATATATGTGTTGTGTGTATTCATATATGTGTGGGTGTATTTTGTGTCTGGTGGATGAGCAGCCCTCTGTATCTTAGTGTATATGTACCTGAGGGGCGGGCTGGAGAGACAAAGAGAGGTCCTTCTTAGCACTAGAACAGCTGTATTCACATGACTGATCTACTCAGGAAATTTGCATGTCAGGTCCCAAGGAGTGCGGTGGGTTTCCAAACCTGATTCCATGTCAGAACCACCTGGAAAGCTCGTTTAATTTACATGTTTTTGTGTTTATTGCAGAGATGATTATTCTGTGGATTTGGTAGAAGGTCGTAGAATCAGTATTTTTACAAGGGCTCCATGTGAGTCTGAGGCAGCCTATTGATGGGAGCTAGATGAAGAATACCAAGTCTCTTGGGTTTTTTTGTAGTTCGGTGGGCCCCATGTAAATATGGCCGAATGATTTCATTCCTCTTGAGCTCCTCGTGGACCAAGCCTGTGTGAGCACGTGCATTCATGTGAAATAACAATGGCTAGCATTTGTATCGTGCTTTACAAATTCACAAACTCCGTTTCACATATATTAGCTCATTTAAGCTTCACAATGACCACAAACAATAAGGCAGATCGTACTTTTATGCAGATGAGATTGAGTAATGAGGTTAAACAATTGGCCCAAGACAACAAGACTATTATTAAGTGGCAGCATCGGGACAAGAATGGAATGGGATTATTCTGGCAACTGCTCACGCAAGTGCTCCTTCCATGCCATCAAGTCACATGGATGCCTGGGTCTGCGCTAGTGGGTGATGGGGTGAGGTTAGGGATGTTAATAGCTGCACGATGCCCACCTACTTTCCAAGCACTTCCATGGCTTATCCCTAGGTGCTGGCCTTTGGAGAGCTCCAGGGAGGTTGGTGTAATTTGTGGGGAAACCGTTTCAGAGGGAATCCTGCTCTGCCCTTGGGGGAGGTCATATGGGGCAGAGGAGGCTCCTCTGGCTGGATAGAGTGCACCCTGGTGGGGCGGGTCTGATGGAAGGTTGTGGCATCATTGCGGGGTTGCCTCAAATGGTTGCAGCACCGTTGGTTGAGGAATCATTTGCCAGGGCGGAGATTGTTTCCTCAACAGTAGGAATTATCCAGGGACATTTGTCTATTGTAGGGAAACATTTTTGGTTTTTGAGTGAGTTCAGTATCGTAGGTTTTCCTAGGCGATGCTCCTGCAGTCATGGGGAGAGCTCTTGCCTTGGACATGTCTGAAACCAGGGGTCCTCTGCCTAAGGCTCTTCCCAGTGTGGTGGAGGGGGGTCAGTGTATTTTCTAAAGCAAGAGCACTGGGCTCCCTTCCCCTAAAAATATTTAGAGAAGTTGAAATGGTGGAGGGATTGGTCTAGAGAGGGCTATGGCGAGGGCTCCTGGGCTGGGGACTTGCCAACTTGTAGATTCCATGTAGCCCATTGCCTTCACGGGGGGCTAGACCCTTATTCCCCTTTCCTCAGTGTTAGGGAACATCCTCCTTCACCCGGCATGGGATCTCCAAAGTGGGCCTGATAATAAAATGGAACCTGTGCTCCGTCACAATCCAAGTGATATGGAGAAGCCAAGCTGCACTCCAGGTTTAAGAAAATCAGTTGGATTTTTTCCCTTAGTTTCAAGAAGGGCTGTTTCTATTAATAGCTCAAATAAAGATGTAAGTTTGACTTTTCAACGTTGATTTGATTTTTTATGGGGTTTCCCACCCCCAAATTCAGCAAAGCTCTAATTCCTAATTGAAAATCCTGTAACAAGCTTGACGCCTTAATTTAAACAGTATTTTAGCAATAAATCCTGTACCACTAAAAAAAAGGACCTGAAAGATGTTTCCATTTTTTCTCTCCCCTATCATTTGTTTGCTTCTTGGAGAATTATACAATAACTGGCAGAATTAAAAAAAAAAAAAAAACCCAGCAAATTTGTCTCTTATTTCCAAGAAACTAAATTTAGTCCAGGGGCTTAGGGCTTAGGAAAAGCAGAAGAATTTGAAGGCCTGAGGGTGCTTTTGGAGGAAGGTATTGGAAATGTAAAGGCTTTGAATAAAGTGCCTCAGGCCCATGTAAATGTATTTGCGCTGTACTAGAAATATAGCAAAAACTATTAGAAGAGAGCCTGTTTTCTGTAATATTTGTATATTGCAAATGCCTTATGTATATGACACTGTTATTGTATTCCCCATTTATTAGGTAATTTCTCCCACTCAAAAAAATTCATCGATTTTAGAGAGAGGCCCTAATAATCTGCTGATGCTCGGTAGGTGTATGTTAGACTGTCCAGGGAATTTTAACTCTGGCATGACCAGAAACAGCTCATTATCTGATGAACGTTCATCCTTCATGAACATTCATTTCTGTGTGTGCTGGTGCCTGCGCCGGACGCTGTGCTGTTTTCCCATCTAAGGCAGTTCCTGGAGAAGGTGGCGGGGATGGTGTTGCCTTGTGGGCCAGATGTGGCTGCTGTGAGAAGCTGGGAAATACGAGGCTAGAAGGTTGGAGCCTCAGGTGTTCAAGAAATAGCATGCTTTTGCTTTCTAGATACCAACAAGCTTAGAAAAACAAACCAACCCCAAAACCCTGAGCTCCCCTGTGCTTCCTCTCTTGCCCTGTTCAGTCCCATCAGGCTGAGAGGAATTTCTCCTCCTTGGGTCATTTTTGGCCTGCCCTGGGTTGCACCCTTGTCCCTGCTTGCTTTCCCAGCTGGCATTCTCCCTCAGGCCCTGTCCCAGGGACCCACAGATCTATTCGAAGGGAACCTCTTTGAGTCGGTCTGGGGAGCGCTGTCTCTCTCTCTCTCTCTCTCTCTCTCTCTCTCTCTCTCCCTCTCCCCCTAAACCCTTGTTCCCCTAAGTGGCCTGGTGCTTTTGGAAGCAAAGACCAGGAGTCCCTGTCTCAAAATTTTCTAGAGGCACAGAGTAATATCTGCTCAAATCAGGGAAGACAAAGGGGCAAAACCAGAAAAGAAAGAGAAATTAATGTCCCTGTCACAAGCTTCCCCAGCCTGTCTAGAGACTACCCTTTTCCAAGGTTGCTCATCTGTTTGTATCATTTAAAAGTGTTAATTTCCAGTCATCAGAGGTCATTTATTAACCAAACAGGGACAGAATGAGGCTGCCGTTGGCTGATACCCAAGGCCTGGGAGTTTTACAGGGACTGGTTCACATGCCATCTCGTCTGCTGCCTTTGCCTGCATCCTTTCCCACACCTCTCCCATCCCAAATTTCCCAAACAGTCTTATGCATTATCAGGCACCCAGGAACACATTTTGCAGTTGAAGAAATGTGTTTCTGTGCCCTTGTTTAATTTCTAACGTTTACAGTTTTGTCACTCTTCCAGAGCATTTCAAAGTCCCCAATGCATTTTTTTGGAAAAGAATCTGAATTAGAAAGTAGGGAAAAATCCCCAGCTCTTCTCTCTGGGAGCATCTGTGAACCCTGTCATGACTTTTGCACATTCTACCCGAGACCAGCATTTATGGACCCACCATCTGTTTGGGGAAGGGAGTCTGACATGCCGAGTGCCCTCTACAGCCGGCTGCTGCCTCTTCCACTTGTCCGCAGTGACCCTGAGCTGGGTGGTCAGCCTTCCTCCTTGTCTGGACCTCAGAGACTCACTGTTCACCAGGGTTGAAAGATGGAGAGCCCAGCCCTCTCCTGGCAGCTCCCATGATGCCATAATCAAGTGTGGTTTCACCTTCTGGTTTTACTTATATACGTGGCAACCCGGGTGTCTCTTTCTGCCATTGGCAGTGCTGGGGATAACTCAGATAGTCTCTTCCGGGCTCAGTCTCCTCAACTGTGAAATGGGAGCAGCACGCTACAGCACTGCCTGTCTCCCACTTGCCCTGCCTTGCCAGCAGTCTGAGTCATTTTGGGTTAATTGTGAATAATTCTGAAGTGAGACCTCGTGGCTTTAAATAATTATACCACAGATTCTCTGTGTCTATTACTTATCTTTTAATTATTTTACCAGAAATGTTAGATTAACCAAAAGATAAGTCAGTTTCCGAGTTCTCAGATGTTGACCGGATTAAGAAAGAACCCCTTTGGGATACTGAAGAACGCGCATGCACACACGTGTACACTGGCACCCTGGGGAATTCTGCAGAAGCTCCTGAAATTTGCTGGCTCGGGTGTTTTGGTATTTCAGAATAAATGGCCTGAGATGACCTTCTGGGGCAGCAGTCTTTGCATTTGGCATCACAGGACCTAATGAACACTAGGAAGCTAATGGGGAGAGCGAGGAAGAGATCTATCTCTGTGGCGGGAGGAATGTATGTGCCACTCAGGGAGTCCTCTTTCCTCCTGTTTTTCTTTCCATCGCTTCCCTCCTCCCTTCATCATTCTTCCTCCTCCTCTTACTCACATCTCCTGGAAAGCCAGGGGGCCCCAGAGCAGAGAGGCACAGGGCACTTGGTCAGGAGCCCCGGGAAGAAGTCTGGAGGTGCAGGAACCCAGTACTTCCCTGCAAGCACTGACCAAGGTCAGGAGCAGCCTGTCTCGCTGCTGCTCTGGACACAAAGGCCGTTCTTTCCGAAGGAGGGAAGTAGCCGCTCTGGGCCATCCTGAGCCATTCTGCTCAGATGCTCTTATATCAGCATGAGCCCTCATGGCAGGAATTAAGGAGCCGTCAGACCACTATCTCCCGGACAATGCCAATTTCAAGTACAAAGTCTCTTCTGTGTACCATTTCCTGGAGACAAGATTAGGCATTTGAAAAAAATAATTAAATTCTCCTCATGTCACTTGTCTTCTTAACTGTGAGAACTACAGAGATCTTTCAAGGAAATACAGGGCGAGCAGCACACGCACATGTTCCTGCCACTGGGTCTGAGTGCCCAGATGAAGAGAATCTCCACCAGCTGCCTCTTTTCTAATGATCCCGTTGTTTAAACCCAATTTGCATCTCATTCCCAGCCAGAGAAGCGTGGGTAACATCTACAGAGCAGGTAGGACTGCCCCGTCTTGACAAGCTGTCTCCCAAGAGGCCATCGGACCCTTTCCTCTGTCCTCACTAAGGCTTGGAAATAAGGATTGTTTCCCCCTAATGGTCCAGGCTGGGGATTTATGTAGCCCCTGTTGTTCCTCTGAGAACACTCTAATCGTTAATTCCCCACCCCCTCCCCCAGCCACAGAGAGACTGAGCCAATCAATATTTATGTTCCCATCACTCACAGCTGCAATGCACAGGCATAATGGACGCCCAAATCCTTGATGGTCATGGAGAAATTGGCTGGCGCCCGTGTTTCGGGCTCATTGTTTTCTAGGATCTTGGGGAGATCGGACCATGTCGTCCATGGATTATCTGTTTCAGGCTGGTTTTCCAGGATCTTGGGGAGATCAGACCAGGTGGTCCATGGATTAATTAAGCCACCCAGCTAATGGGCTGTTAATAGATGGGCAGTTGATAGCTACCAGCTGAGTGCTGAATCGACCTATGGCCTTATTATGGTGGGCTGGTGGTCTTTACTTGCAGAGGCACTGGCTCAAAGACCTGACTAATTAAAGGTGAATCAGGAACTGGAAGATAAGAGGTAGCTTCCTCCCTCCACCTCTTTGTGCGATGTTTTACAGTTTACAAAGCGTTATTATTCACAAGTGCCTCGTTTGATCCTTCCTGCAACCCCTTGAGGTGGGTGTTATTATTATCCTGGTTTTCTGAAGTATGATGAAGCTGAGATTATAAGAGGGAGGAGACTGGCAAGCTCGCCCAACCGTAAGTGGCCTTGAACTCACTCATCTGACTGTAAAGCATATACTGTTTGTATCATGGCCGCACTCAACGTCTGGCTAGCTTCCTTTTCCAGGGGAAATGAAATCTATTTTATATATGTATGTGTTATGTATATATTTTCATATGGACAAAAAGCTTGTGCTCTTGCTGAGAAATGACTCCGTACCTCTGATAAAACACCAGTGTTGCTTTTCTGCATGTAAAAGGGAACGGAGAGTTTGATAAAGGGAATTGTAGAGCCGGTCTCCAGAGGGCCAACAGGACTTTGGCTTTTCTCCCAGGACAGGCCAAGTTTAACTCACTCGCAGGCCCAGCAGAAACATTCCACAGGACACTGTTTTCTACTGTGGGAAGGTGCCGGCCTGGAATGGCAGACTCATGGTCCCGGGAGAAGTGGAGGGAGAGAGGCTTTCCCACCCCTGAGTCCTCTAGTCGGCATTGTCTCTGTCCTTGATTCTCCCTGGCTGGCGGGTTTTGACAGCAGCAAATGAGACTCTGCTGTCATTCAAGAGGCTGCTTAACTCAGAAGTCAACAGGGTTGTGCAATTAAGACAGAAACCGTTGATATGAATCCCTTTCGTGATGAATGTGGTTCTTAAACAATCAGAAGCAGTTCCCCTCTAAGAGGAAAAACGTCATTTGAAAGAACCCAAGACGTACATCCTATTTGACATGCGAGGCAGGTGTATGGGAGAATGACTCCAAAGAAGTGTCTTTGGAAGGTACCCAGCATCACCTGAGAGCCTCCTGGCTCGAAGACAGAGGTTGCCCTGCCTGTGTCGTGCCCTTGAAGGCCCAGGGTTCCGCCTCTCGGTGGCTGCTTCGGAGGTTGGGTGTGGGTAACGTAGTTGCTGCCCGTGTATGTGCTTAAACTTACGACAGCATAAAAGCAGGAGGTTGCTAATATCTTCCTGGTATTTTGTCTGCAATTCGGGTAAGCTACCCGGAGGGCTCATGGTGGTGCTTTTGTGATGTGGCCTGAGTGACACAGTCTCTATTGTGGGATCCTGTGCAGAAGCATGACTTCACCACTCTTGTCCATTTCTGCAGAGCGTGGCAACGTTAAAGGGGACTATATTTTTAAGGAGTGTGCATGGAGTAAGAATGAAAAGAAATGTAAACCTAGAGAACTCTGATATTTTCGCTCTCCACTCAAAAGTCCCGATGGTTTCTAATCATTTGTTTAATTCTGGATCAGGTAAACACCCTGTAATTCTCCCTGCCTCTCTTAACACTGAGATTATGGCTTCTGCTCCAGGTTTTAGCTTTTCTCTTAAAACTGAGTGTATATTTTGGAAAACGTCTTGGCAGTGTCTGCTAAAGCAGAACACATGTGTATACCTATGACCCTGCCATTTCACTCCTAGTGATAAATCCCAAAGAAATGCGTTTCGTATTTTGACGAATGCCTCGCACTCAAATTGAAGTCGGCAGACTTTTTCTGTAAAAGGTCACGTACTCAGAAATTTTGTTTTTTTAGGTCATATGGTTTCTGTTGTAACCAACTCTGCTGTTGCGGAGTGAAGGACAATAAGTGAAATTGAGCACGGCCGTGTTCCAATAAAACTTTATTTATGGGGCTTCCCTGGTGGCGCAGTGGTTAAGAGTCCGCCTGCCGATGCAGGGGACACAGGTTCGTGCCCCGGTCTGGGAAGATCCCACATGCCGCTGAGCGGCTGGTCCCGAGAGCCATGGCCGCTGAGCCTGCGCGTCCGGAGCCTGTGCTCTGCAATGGGAGAGGCCACAACAGTGAGAGGCCTGTGTACCGCAAAAAAAAAAAAAAAAAAACTTTATTTATGGACCCTGAAATTTGAATTTCGTATAGTTTTCACATCTTGTGAAATATTATTCCTCTTTTAGCATGATTTTCAAAGATTTATAAATGCAAAATCCATTCTTACTTTGCCAGGGTATCCTTAGACAGGTGGCAGGCCAGATTTGGCCCTCAGGCTGTGGAATTCCACTTACGTAAGGTACAAGAACAGAGCAAACTAATCTATGGTGTTTGAAGTCAATTTCACGGTGACCCTTGGTTGGCATCAGTGACTAGAAGGAAGCAGGGGGGCATTTGGGGCATTGGTACTGTGTCAGTTTCTTGATCTGGGTGCTTGTAACTGGGGTGTGTTCATTGTGGGAATCCATCGAATGCCTGCTTTCTTGTGTTTGTATATGCCTCCTCTATAAGACGTTCAAAAAGAAAAAGAATGAACTGAGTGGGTGGCTTCTGACTTCAGGTGTTAGCACCTCTTTGGGGTCAGAGCATAGAAGTTTTCATTCTTTTTACAGCCACTGGCTTCTATTTCTGAATAAGAGAGTCTTTGGAGAAAGGTCTTGATAGGTCTTTCCAATTTCCCAACTCTTACTCCCTTTTACATACAGGGAGACGTTTAATAACTAGTGTAGTACAGGTACCAGCCACCCAAAGTACAATACCTGTGGAGAGTTACCCTCTAGTTGCTGAATCATAGGAAGTTGGTTGGGGGAGGGGAATCCCAGAGGAGAGCCAGGCGGTGGGAAAGCCTTCAGGGCAGTGGGAACTGCCAATAGGAATTCGGCTCTGTAAGTGATTCCCGGCTGAAATCTACCTATGTTTATAGTTAAGAGCTGGAGGCTTAGTTACAGTGAGTGGAATTATATGGCTACAAGCTAGTGGCTTGTAGCAAACCACCTTCTATTCTTTTTTTTTGCACCCAGGACAAAAAGCAGAGAACTAACAACCTGAGCCCTTATGAGTGCCAGGTGTTTCCTGTGTCAGACATCTGTCCTTCCTAACAGCCCTGTACAATAGTAGCTTTATTTTTCAGATGAGGAACATCAAGGCTTAGGGAAGTTAAGTGACTTTCCCAAAGTCATACAGCTCATCAGCAGAGGAACTGGATTCCAATCCAGATCTGTCTGGCTCCAGAGCCCACCTTCTTCCCACGTCACCACACTCACGCCAGGTTTCTCCTCCCTTCACAGTCACACGGAATCTGGTCTCCTGAAAGCGATGATTGAATAGAGTTTCCCCTTAGTAACCTGCCTTTATAGCCCGCTTTGGTTCTGCTTCCTGGAATTACACACATCTTACTGAGACCAGAAGCTGTTGAATGAAATAGTTTTATATCAGAAGCTATCTCTTCCAGGACAAGTCATTTTAAAGCAATAGTCAAGGAGAAAACTTTACAAAACTTTCAAAGAGAAATAGATTGTGCTTTCAGCACTGTTTGATATCCCTTGTGAACATGACAGATGACTGGGGATGTTTCTGATCCCAGGGTTAAACTTTGAAAAAGGAAATCTCCAAGCTGTCACACTCTTGACCATGTTAAGGTGCTTTCGACATGCCTCAAGACTGATGAAAGGGGGCGTGGTAAGGAGTTAATCAACAGATGCTGAAAATGCAAAGGCCATAGTGAATGGTAACCCCCCTCCATATCACCCCTCAGACAGGAATAGTCCTGTATCCGACATAATAGCACCAATTATTTGGTTGTTTGTGCTGAGGAGTTGAAAGCTATCATGTGCCGGGAAAATACTCAGCATGGAGCAGTAATTATGGATCAGCTGATAATAAAGGATGCACTGGATTGACTGCTAATTAGATTATTAGCACCAAAAACAAATACCTGCTATTAACCATAAATAAGCCACATTTGGGGACTTCCCTGGTGGCTCAGTGGTTAAGAATCCGCCTGCGAATGCAGGCGACACGGGTTCGAGCCCTACTCTGGGAAGATCCCACATGCTGCAGAGCAGCTGAGCCCATGCACCACAACTACTGAGCCTGCACTCTAGAGCCCGTGTGCCACAACTACTGAAACCCTCGCGCCTAGAGCCCGTGCTCCACAGCAAGAGAAGCCACCGCAACGAGAAGCCAGCGCACCGCAAGGAAGAGTAGCCCCTGCTCACCACAGCTAGAGAAAGCCGGCACGACACAACACAGCCAAAAATAAATAAATAAATATTAAAAAGAATAAGCCACATTTATGATATTTTCTACTTTTAAATACACATTTCTTTTTATAATGTGCAATTTCCTTTCTTCCCTTTCTGTGCCAAGACTTCTAATTCTCCCCAGTCATATTAAGCATAGCTGTTTTCTGAGCTGTAACCAAGTTGTTTTCTTGTTTCCTTCTGGTCTCAAAAGCAGTTGAGAGCTCTGACATGTACTGAGTGTCACGTGTCAAGGCCCTACGTGAGATGTGCTAGTTCTTTTCAGGGAAGAAGTCGGGGTTATTCCAGAGCAGAGTCCCGGTCTTTCCCACGGGCACGGAGTCTTTATAAGGGGTAAGGGATTGTAGAATTTTCTCTGTGAACTATATGCTGGAGTTAATTGCCAAAGAAATGACCCAGTTGCTTTTTTTGTGGCACTTGGAGCTTTGGTCCTTGTTTTCCTGATTTGAGAAGGATGGGATGGGCGTTTGGGTGCCACCAGCACCTACCAGCAAGTAGCCCATCTTCCTACAAGTGGGTTGACTGTGTATCCCCAGTAGAATGAGATTCCAGCTGTCTTCTGCCCAGGGTGGCTGTGAGTTCTGTGGGTAGGACCATCTGAAAGAACCCTCGGGAGCTCCCTGGGTTGTCTGCGAGGAAAAGCTGCAGTAGGAGTCAGGAGGCGGCTCTGGCAACGTGCTCAGTAAGTGGTGCAAGTGACTGTCAGGTGTCCTGCAGGAAGCGCTAGCGATGGAGCTTTTCGTGGCCACCGTCATAGGCCAGGGGGCTTCCATGGGGAGAGGGTGTGTGGCTGCCTTTCAGGAGAAATGCTAGGTGTTCTATCTGTGTTAAGTTATTCGTTCTTTACAAGGCCGACCACAAGGTAGGCAGGCTGAGATTTACCTGGGACTTGCCAGTACAGTCATACTGGGTGTTTAAGGCTGTCACCTTTCTGATTAAACAGTGTCTGAGCCATACGGGTTGTTAAATGTTCTCTTACGAACATTATCTTTGGGTGATGTATTGATTACCCTTATTTTACCAATGAAGAACTTGAGGTTCATAAACATCCAGTGAAACTTGCCCAAGTCAACAGAGCTAGTAAGCGGCGGAGCTAAGACAGGTCTGGGTGATGCCGAGGTGCCAGTGGGGCAGTCGGCAACTGAGAAAGACAGGGAGCTCCTTGAAGGAGTTTCTCCCTTTGAGCGCCCATACAGCATGGGGAGACAGGCTTATCGAACAGGTGGACACAGAGTGGGCCAGTTGCCCTGCACCAGGCCACTGGGTCAGGCTCATCCGTTCATTCAGCAAACCTACGTGGGCATTGCTGGGTGCGAAGCGCTGTGCAGGATGCAGGAGACGGCTGAGGCTGGTTCTGCCCTTCTTGCCCAGGGCGAATTCTTAGGGAGTAGTGGAGTGTGGCGCAGTGGCCCCCGGCTGGCGCCTGGCGACTTCTGTCTCTAGAACTCTGTCTCCCTCTTGGACTTTCAGGTGTGTTGTTTGTTTCTGGAAAGATAGAACTGTGTCGCTGGGATGGCTGTTAAATGGTGAAATGGGCTGCAAAATGGCTAGAAGTCTTTTGTCACTCTTCTGTTAGCTCAAAAAACTGTGGTTGAAGTTTAATCTCCTCCTTAAAGCTCTTCCACTAAAACAGGAACCTGTTATTCCACAGGGCCTCTTATTAGAAGAAGGATTTAGGACGGCCTTTTTTTTTTTTTTTTTTTTTTTTTTTAGGACGTCCTTTTAAAGGCCGTTCAGTGAGTTTTGAGGAAGTACATTTGCCAGCATCCACTTGTCCCCAAAGTATCTGCTGTTTGAAAAGCACAGCACTAGCGGAAGGATCACGGGAAAGGAAAACCAACTTCAGGATAGAAAAGTAGGCTGAGCACCCCACTTTAATTAGTTGATGCCTATCGTGGGTTTTATGCTGTGTTGGACACTCTAGACCAGGATCGACCCACGGGCCAAATTCAGAACCCCAAATTCAGTCCTCCTCTGCTTATCCTGTGAGCTAAGAATGGTTTTTAAAAATATTTTTAATGGTTGGAAACAAAACGAGGAAGAAAAATATTCTGTGACGTGAAAATTATCTGAAATTCAAATTTCAGTGTCCATAAATAAATAAATTTCAGTGTCCATAAATAAAGTTTTATGGGAACCATCACACTCGTTATGTGTTGTCTGTGGTTGCTTTCACACTGCCGTGGGTGGCAGAGTTGAATAGCTGTGATGGAGACTAGGTGGCCCGCAAAGCTGACATTTTTACTATCTTCATAGGAGAAGTTTGCTAACCCTGGCCTTAGACCTTTGCTTCTCAAAGTGTGGTTCTTGGGCCAGGGGTGGAAGTTTGCTAGACATGCGGATTCTCAGGCCACTCCACAGCTACTGATTCAAAATCTGCATCTTAATAAGACCCCCCAGGTGGTTCTTGTGCAATTAACATTTGAGAAGCGCTGCATCAGATAGCAACTAACTCTTGCTCACGAAAAGCCAGTATGAATCATACTTCATGAACTGGGGTCTAGAGTTGGTGCCACATTTCCCTATTTATTGAATTCAGTTTGATTCAGAGCTCCTATTCTCCCGGGTTGGAGTGGGGAATTCCTCTCCTACTCACAGCTTCACAAGGATCCTCATTGTCTGGTGATGTGGGAAGAGCCTAGAACCTTGTGAGCATCATGGTCATGTCTGTAACATCATTGACTAAGCTCTCATCATTCTGTTGCTCTCGGGCTAGTGGGTTCCTTGTGATGCTGGGAGCCCAGAGCCCAGGGCCCAGCCTCCCTAGGGGCACCACACAGCCATGCCTCTGGGACCCTGCTGCCCCCTGGGGCACCCACCACTTTCAGGACTGGTTACCTTCATTGTCTTTCCAAGCTGGAGGAATTCCCTTTTTCCATCACCTTCTGGGCCACTTATTCTTTCAAAACAGCTTTTATGTACCACTTACCTGGGAGTGAGGGAGTTTCCTGTCCAGGTTGTATGCTGAGGTTAGGGGCTGGGACAAGGCTGGGGTGGGAGTGAGTGGGTGGAATGAAAACAAATACAAATGAACATCCCGGTACATTATCCTACCATGCCTGTAGTGTGTTAGGGTGCAGTCTGGGGACATGAGCAGTGCCATGGACTAGCAAGTCCAGGATATCTTCCTGTAGAACAGGAAGTAAATTCTGTAGGAATTTAGAGAAAGGGCAGTTGTGTGGTTGGCAGGGGTGGGGAAGGTCTTCCTGAGGCGGTGGTACTCGGCATGAATGACCAGAGGTCCATGCAGACCAGGAGCAGCCCAGACAGTGGAAGAGTTTGAAAATAAAGCCATTTGCTTATGTTTGTTTTCAGAATCGAATGTATCTGAAAGTAAATGGATCTCTTCAGTTGGGAATATTATGGTCTACTCACTGCGGACTTTGTTCAGGAAATATTTTTGGTTTAAGGATTTTAACTGCTTGCAGTTCGCTAATTGCTCTTAAAGGGGCAATTCAGGGAAACTTCAGTGTGGCATTCCCTTTCTCTTACTCCCTGGCCTAAATGAGAGTTGCTGTTTATGTTCTCTATTTCTCACCAAGGCTGGTTCTGGCTTTTCTTGACCACCTAGTTTCATCTTTAGTTCATGTAGCTGCTCTTAGAGAAATGCCCCGTGGTGAAGTCATCTTTTCTACCTACATCCTCTTCAATGAGGTCTCGGCAGGGCTGTGACCAGCAGTCATGTAGAATAGTCACGTCTTCTGAGTCCAGAAGACCTGAGTCTGTATGCATTCGTTCAAGGAATGAAGAAGTGAAGATATCCTGCCTGGTGTCACCAGGAGGGTGGATGGGGATCGGGGCCTGGGAGATTTCTTTCTTCATATATATGCCAGGTAGACCAAAGGCTGATGGCTGGCTGGTGTTCCCTGAGATGTGTGACTGGTCCACCATGCCTCTCTCCAAATTATCTTCTTGGGAAGCTAGACTAGGAAAGTACCTGACCCAGTGGGCATGGAAATATACTTATGATGTACGAAGTTAAAAATAACCTGTGGGGCTTCCCTGGTGGCGCAGTGGTTGAGAGTCCGCCTGCCGATGCAGGGGACACGGGTTCATGCCCCGGTCCGGGAATATCCCACATGCCGCGGAGTGGCTAGGCCCGTGAGCCATGGCCCCTGAGCCTGCGTGTCCGGAGCCTGTGCTCCGCAATGGGAGAGGCCACAACAGTGAGAGGCCCGCGTACTGCAAAAAAAAAAAAAAAAAAAAAAAAATTAATGAATGTTCTGTCTTATTAAAAAGATCTTCCTAACTACTAGGTTGTATATAGAACATCCTAAATTTCCTCTTCTACGTGAATTTCAAAAAACTTTTAAATCTTAAGTCCATCTGGATTTTATTTTTATTTCTAGTCTGAGGTAGAGATTTAACTCCATTTTTTTCCAAATGGATAGTTATTTGTGTCAATATCATTAATTAAACAAGCCATCATTCCCTCCACTAACTGAAATACCACCTTTGTCATATATTTATTTCCCCTAAACAATGGGTTTTAGTTCTGGGAACTCCACTCTGCTCTATTGATCTGTTTATCTCTTACTATATCAATATCATACTTTTTACCAGAATTTTCTTATTAAACCTAGGGGTTACTTGTTAATTAGTCCATTAGATTTTCCAGGTATAAAATCATATCATTATCAAAATGAGTTAAATTTCTCTCTTCTTTCTGAAGATTATTGATTGATTATTTCATTATCTTGTTTTGTCACCTTCATGAGAACATTCAAAATGAAATAACGTGGCAAGTACAAGACTCTTTTCTTGCTTTTGATGCAAATGGCTGTAGTAGTTCACTATTTACTAGTTCACATTTATGAAATATTCTTTACCATATTGTAGTGGTTTCCTTTCCTGTTTTGCTTCAAGTTTTTATTAGAAATAATTTTGTATTTTTAATTATATTTTGATTGAGTCATATAATGTTTCTGTTTGATGCAGTGAAATATTTTGACTTCCTTATTTTGAACCATCCTTGCTTTCCTGGGATAAACCCTCTAGAGTTATAGTTTATTTTTATTTTTACTACTGGATTTTGTTTGTTGGCATTTGTTTGGAATTTTAACAGCTATATTCATGAATTAGCTTAATTTATAGATTTTTTTTTTGGTACTCTATCAAGGTTTAGATTTAAGAATATACTGCTTCCATAAAATGAATTAGGGAGATTTGTGTTTCTTTTTAATGTAAAATAGTTAAAATAATAGTTTAAATAACTTTGACATATCTGTCCTTTAATGGGCACATAAAAACTCAGCTCTGAAACTATACTGATTTCTTCGATGGTAGCCCTTGACTCCCTTGAACACCTATTTTTAATTTTCAGTCCAGCCTGAAAATGGTCATTTTTGAATAGGAATATTCAGCCTATCATAATTAGTGAAATAATTGATATATTGAATATTTACTATTTATTTTTCTTTCTCCTTTTTATTATTGTCACTAGTTTGGCCAGTCATTATTTCAACTTCTGTTTCCTTTTTAAATGCAGATATCTTACTATACCGTCAACACTGACAGTTACCTTTCTTTTCAGGACATTCAAATAGATATTTCTATAAAAACAAGATATGGATGAGTTTTCCCCACAAAGATGTTTTATTCACTTATTTTCAGTCTGATACATTGAGCCTTTTAGGAGCACTTTTACTTCCTTACTGTTTCTTACGCTGAAATCTGCCAGACCTTTAGAAGGCTTTTACTCCCAACCTCCACCCCCACTAATTTCTAGGTTTTGCTAAGATAATTTAACACTTCTAGAGCTAAATGGCAAGTTTTTCTTTGCAGAGTGCCACTTCTTTTTCAAGTATTCTTATTTGTCCCTTTTGTTACATGTTTCCAGCACTTTATACTATCTATTTAGATTCAGCCGTGCAAATTGCATGGTTCATCACTCACCACTGTTTTCATCTCATTCATCCTGAGATTTCTGTTTGAATTCATTCATTTTTTGACCTGAGTATTTTCCTTAGAGGGGGTATGTGGGTTGTATTTTCTATGAACCCTTGCATATCCACAAATATTCTACAAATCAGACAGGTGGATAACCGCTGGCTTCGATGACTGGCGGTCTGTGGCTGGTTTCCTGCTGTCTTCTAGACTCCCGTTTTGCAGATGGCAGGGAAACTTGATAGCTAACTACTTTTCATTTGTAAGTCACTTGTTCTTTCTGTCTGGCAGCCTGTGAGATTTCCTCCTTATCTCTGGAACTTAGGAACATACTTTGGGGTATGTCCTTTCCCATGACTCCTGCAAGAAGCTCAGTTCCATCTGCAGACTTCAAGGGAAGCCCTCTACTTTCATTTGTTTAATTCTTGTCTGTTCTTTCTTTGTTCGTTTTTGTCCTCCTGGGATTACTCTTATGCACAAATTAGGTCTTCCGAATAGATCTGTTATCCAAATATCTTTTTTGCCCCGATTGCTATTTCTTTGTATTTTTGCTCTTCTTGTGATATCTTTTTTCCATTTGCTCTTCTGAGCCACTGATTCAGGTTGGTACAGTGACCGTCCATTTACTCAGCTTATCTGATGAGCTTTTTAGTTTGAAAATCATGATTTTTAGTTCCAGAAAGTCTTCTTTGTTTGGTGTTGTAGTTGAGCATCATTAAGTGCTGTTATTGTGTTGCTTGTGTTGTCCTTTGCCTCCTCCAGCAGCTCCCACTTCTAAGTGATTTGCTCCTTCATCTCTCTGCCTCCTGGTCCCCTCTATGGGGAACGTTTGTCTACTGGATGAGCCTCAGGACCAGCTGCCTTCAGGTAAGAGCAGCAGAGTGGTGACGGTATTACAGTCTTTGCTCCTGTACTTTGGTGTGGTTCCACCTGGCAGGTAGTCAGTTCCCTGAGACACAAGAAGGAACCCCTGAGCTACCCTGGCTTCAGGCTAGAGGGGACTCGGCAGGCCTGTTCAGCTTCCAGTCCTTCCTGTGGGCTACGGAGCAGGAAGTCCTCTCTGAACACTCTCGCCAGCTGAGCTGCATTCCTCCCGGGGTCCATCCCACTCTGGGCCAGGCTGCCCACAGGATTTGGGAGCTCTGAGCTTGCCTCTCTGCTGCTCCTCTCCAGGCTCTCTTTCAGCCCTGCATCAGCTTTCTCCACCCAGCTCTGCAAGACCTGAGGTCTCTCTCATCACAGACTCCAGACCACACCCGTGTGCTGGCCTCAGCGGCTGCCAGGCTCACAACAGCAACCTGCAGTTAGTTAGACAGACATTGAGTGAAACAACTCCAACTGTCAGCAGGGGCACGTTCAAGACCGTTGTCCAAAATTCCTTCATCAACTCCTGCATTTTCAACAGTGAATTTTCAGAAACTTCTCAGCAGATTCTGTTTGAAGTTTAGGTTTCTTTGTAAAGCAATTCAGTTCTAGGAGGAAGATGAGAAGATAGAGTCTTTGCATCGACTTTTGTATCTTGTCACCTTCTAGGAGAGGGGGTTTTGCTTTAGTGTTGAAAGAATTTCTTTGCATTGAGAAGTGTTACTGTGATTTTATAGTAGCTGCATATAATAATACCGCTGTGTTAGCCTAATTTATCTAGACCAAAATTACTTCCTTATGGGGTCATTTAGGGGCTGGTAGGTTTAGTCCATCACAAAGTAAGAGTTCCAGAAGCATATGGAGATGGGGTTCTCTAACCAGAGGAAAGAAGACTTGCTGTAGCCTGAGGATCAAAGGGGAGAATTTGGGGGTGGCAGGAAGGAGAAGGTTTGAAGTAGAATTAGGGACAGACTCAGTGGTGTTGTGGACCATGAGAGTGACACGGGATCTTGTTCCACAGAGCGGACAGAAAGCCAGGTGGACCCTGGGTTGCTGGGAAATTCATTGCCAAGATGTTATCAGATGTCCTTTCAAGTGCAGAGAACTGGAATATGACCTAGGTCGTGAATGTTGGCCATTTTGCGTTGAAGACTGTGGCCTGTCCCAAAAACTAGCTCATGAAGAATTCAAGAGATCCTCATGTTTTTCAGAATTTATTAAATACCGGTTCCTTACAAAACATTGTGCCTGGTGCCGTCCCACACATCTCGTTTACTCTCCATCCAATGTTCTGTGTTAGGCAGCCTCTTCCCCAGTTTACATAAAGAGCAGGAATGAGAAGCTAAGTGACTTGTTCAAGGTCACAGGTCAATAAATGCCCACCGGGCTTCTCTGGTGGCTCAGTGGTTGAGAGTCCGCCTGCCGATGCAGGGGACATGGGTTCATGCCCCGGTCCGGGAGGATCCCACATGCCGTGGAGCGGCTGGGCCCGTGAGCCATGGCCGCTGAGCCTGCGTGTCCGGAGCCTGTGCTCTGCAACGGGAGAGGCCACAACAGTGAGAGGCCTGCGTAACGCAAAAAAAAAAAAAAAAAAAAAAAAAAAAAAAAAGAAAAAGAAAAAACCGCCCACCGTGATTTATTAGCTGAGTCGGAGGCCTGACTCCCATGTGATAGTGTGGCTGAAATGCATAGGTTTTTGCCCAGAATTTGCTCAAACAGTGATCAGAATAAGAAAGCAACCTCGGTACGTTTGCTCCCCTGCACCCTGGAGCCGGTTCGCCGGGAGGAATGTTTCAAGGACCTTCTGCTGAATGGGCAGAATGTGACCACTGGCCGTCTCCAAGGACAGCCTTTTACAGAATTGGACTGAAATAGGAGCTCAGGTCCTCTGAGGAATAAGGAGGGATACAAAGAAGAAAAGAGAAGAAGCAAATACACAGAGCTACAGAGAGAGAAGGCGCCCAGCCCTGTCGGTGGAGGCAACAGCCGTGTGAGAGGCTGTGCTCTTGGTACCAGTGCTTCTGGCGGCCTGTTTAAAAAATAAACGGTAAATAAGGCATGAGAGAGAAGCAAAATAGATACAAAGGAGGAGAGGGTCAAATTGAAACTCATCTTGCATAGACAAGTGAAGAAAGCCAGATAAGGCCCTTTGAAAAAAAGTCTTAAGCAAACATCTATTTACCTGCATCATCTCACCTCATTTTAAAAGGAAACAAAAACTCTTAGGGTACAGCTCAGGAGTCTCCAGAGGGGTGGGGTTTGCGTAGTCCTTGATAGTTTGTTATAGTTTATTGTTGGTTTGATGGGTTGTGGTTTGAAGTCCTGGGTAAAAGCCACACAGGGGGTGGACAGGAACGCTGTCCCAGTCAAACCAGCCTGGGAACCAGCAGAGAGGGGCTTTCCTGCCGTCGATTTAGTGAACAGATTAAATTCTACACGTGTTTAGGATGAATATCTGTTGTGCGTCCAGGGATGAACTCAGCCTTGTGGGAATAAAAGTGTAAGCCCAGGTCCTTTTGCCCCGGAGACTTGTGAAGCCTTTCAGGGTAGCTGCCCTGGGAGGCCTCCATCCTGGTGTCCTTGGGGCTTGCGCCTGCAGAATCCCGGGCAGCTCAGCGATGGCATTTCCCCGTCTGCAGCCTGGACGGTTCCCTGGGGCTTCGGAGCGGAAGCAGGGGGACAGCATATACTTTCTGCCTCAGCCCAGCTTGCACCTTTGAGTCTCTGGGGTGCTCACTGGTTTCAGTTCTCTGGCTCTGCTGGGAGACTCCAGGGAGAGGGTCGGCTTGTCTAGCTGTGTCTTACAAATGGGCTACACACATGAGGGAGGACTAAAGTCCTTGACCCCAAGTCATCCAGGGCTTTGGAGTTACAGTCCAAGTTCCCTTAATCCACATGAGTCAGGTTGAGTCATATCTTTGAAAATCTGACTTGCAGATTTTTTTCCCTCATGAATCTAGTGCCTATGTGAGAGTTGATATAAGTCTTGCAGAGTCAGTTTTTCCCATTCAGAGAAAAAGACCAGTCAGCTTGACATCAATCCCTCCCAATTTTTGAACAGATGGTTTTCTGAGCACTTAAGAAAAAAATGTGGTGGTCGCCAGGGCTAACATGGCTTCCCCTCAGGACAAAGCACGTCTTCTTTCCCATGGTCGTCTACTGGGAGGCCAGGGGAAGGACACAGCAAGCGGTGGCTAACATCTAGCGCATGTGCTGTCACTCCTTCCCCAGCACTCAGGCCAAGGGAGACAGCGCTAACTGTCCCCTCTGCCAGCATATGGCCACAGTTTTCATGGAAGCCGGAACCAGGCTTGGTAGCTCCTGTTCTGCCTTTATTTTGCTCATTAAAAATTGCCTTCTGGGTAAGAAACAGGGTTCTTTCTTTTTTGTGACTTTTTAAATCCTCGGCCTGTTCAATTTCCAAGATGCCTATTGTGTGGACGATGTGTCCTTTGGAGTCACTACAGGTAGGCCACCTTTGACTTGATTAGCCAACAAAGGGAGTGTCTAGAAATGGGGGCCAGGAGGAGGGATCTGTGTGCTTCTTGCATTTACAGGGACTAAAGAGATTGAGGAGGGAAGACAGGGAGAAAGAAGGATTGAGTTGGCTATTCAGACACCTGAAATATTGTTTCAAAGAAAGGCAGTGCAGAAATTAAACCATTTTTTTAAAAAAGAGATGGGGCTCAAAGACAAGGAAAGAATGGATTTGTTTTTAACGATTTCGAGTGGAACTGAGGCTGTTCCTGTGATTGTTGGAAATAAAATTGGTTAGAAAATGATGTCAGCAGAGAGTGGGTACTGTGAACCAGGAAAATAAATGAGCTCTGAAACCACCTTCTATTTTATAAATATTGTTTCTGGAGCTGAGAAAATTGAGACAGATTATTCCTTTTTCTCGCTCCCAAGCTATGGGTGGAAGAAGCCCCGAGTATCCCATTTGGACCTTGTGAGAAGCGTCCCATCTTGTCCTGGCGCGCTAAGTAGCTTTGTCTGCATTTAGACACACTCCATTTCGCTCTCAAGGACCGCTATCGGCAGTAGCCAATTACAAACACACCTCATAACACATTATTGAGACACACTGCAAGCAAATAAGCTGGAGAGATGTTTAATGATTGTATCGCATCGTGTCCATTCCAATCTGTCCGCACTGCCGGAGGACGGAGGGGCCGTGCCTGGGTGCAAGCGTCTCTGTGAATTTGTGCTTCTGTGTATTTCATTTTCACTGTGTCCTAATTGGACATAATTTGAGCCAAACCAGTTTACACTGTCAAGGAGGGAGAAAGGGCATCATTTCACATTCTGACAGGCTCTTTTTAAGCCTGAGATTCCTTGTCTTTGGTTTTCTAAAAGTATCAGCGCTGTTAGCAGCCTGGATTCATCTGAGAACAAGGGATGATGCATTTTCCGACTCCATGGGTGGTTTTCTTCTGTTATCTGTCTCTTGTGGAGAGGCAAAAGTTGGGCATTTTAGAGAAATGTTATTTAGTCACTTCCTCCACTCTTTCATTTGCGGGTTTGGTTTTGCGGTAAGTGTTTGGTGAGTTTTATTTTCTCTGCCGTTTGCCATTGCTGTTGGTTTTGAAGTAATGCCTGCGTTTTGCCACAGTAACAGCAAGCATTCCAGGCCTGGGAGAAGTGGTGGCTGATTCACAAAGCGTGAGGCCTTCTCTTACGGTGTGGGGTTAGGGGTATCAGAGCTGAGAGTGAGGTAACAGCCAGGCTCCGGGGGATAAACCGGAATCCTCGCTTGCTGAAGCAGGGAGCCTTTGAGCTTATCACACCCACTTGCTCTCCTTACATCTGAGGATGCTGAGGCTCGGGAGAAGGTACCCTCTCAAGAGTACTGAGCTGGTTGGTGGTGGAACGTATCTGGAACCTGGCCTCTTGGCGCCTAACCCAAGCTCTTTGCATTCTGCCTGTTCCAAGCTGACTGTGTTGGCCTCCATCAAATGCAGGGCTCCGGGGGGAGTTGGGGGCTGCTGGCAGGATGCTGGGGGCCTGCCGGAACCTCCAGCCATGAAAAGCACCCCAGAGCATGCAGACGATGAACACTTGTATGCTTCTCATTCCTCCAGGAGACTCTTCCCATTCCACAGAGGCTTCTGAAAGAGGGCATATGACTTCAAAGGAATACCTTTTCAAAGGGTTGTTTTTATCCTCCTTCTTTTGGAAGAATGGGATGCCCAATGCTCCTACCCATCTTGTCTTGCTTGAGTTTCACTCTTGTAGTTCTGAGCCTTCCTTGAAGGGGTAGCAGAAGGAAGAGAGGACAAACCTTTGTGTATGCCTGGAAATCAGCCGGGAAGGTTCTCAGCCGGATGGAAAACTAGGTCAGGTCTTCTAGAGCCTGTTTGTACAGCTGAGTGGGTGTGTCTGGCCTCCCGACTTGGAAAAATTTACTGTTTCACACTTCATTCATAATGTTCCCTAGTCCTTGGCAAGTGAATTGCTTTTGAAGAACTTATGTTCCCATCTGCCACTTCAATTACTAAGGGTGAACATTTGTGACTGATACGGTGACGGCAGAGTCCTGGGTGATTTGACATTGCCCATCTGCAGCCTGAAACCTTGGGGTTCACATGGGGTCATGGGTTTGGTATTTCCCAAATCACACCGCCTGTCTTTGGGAGCCTGTGTTTGCTCACAGCCAGGTGGATGGTGCCAAGTAGCAGCACATTCCTACTGCTACTTTTGCAGCCAGCAAGAGGAATGAGACAGGGCAGCCAGCAAGTTGGTATTTTGAAGAATCTGCTACGTCTGTGGGTGTGAGTGTGGGTGGTGTTGGGGAGGGGGTGAGAGTCTGCAGTCTAGTCTTAAAGAACCAGCTGTTTCCTGGCTGGTCTACAGAAGAGCTGGTGCTAAAGGAGAAGTAGAATGGGAGGTAAAGCGATCAGCACCACGGAAAGCACCCTCCCGAATAGCAGGGAGACTTGCGTTCTGTCTGCGCTTCCCATACTCTGCTTGGATCATCTTCAGAAGGAGCTCGAGAAGGACAGCAGTTCCTTCTGCCCATTCTGCTCTTGGGGAGACGGAGGCTCACGGGGTGACTGGTTGGAGATGTCGTGGTAACCCAGTAGAATAGGCAAACAGGACTTCCAGCGTGCTGTGGTTGTTTGTGCAAGACAACCTCTTGCTTTCTGTCCTTGGATATTATACAGAAGCAACGAGGGGAATAATAATAATTTAAAAATGCAAAATGTCATTTTCAGTGGAATTAGAGAATAGATACAGTCTGTGGGATCTGAAGTATGTGCAAGGGCTACCTAAGCAGCTGGGCTTGGGAGAGGCCACTGGCAGATGTGAAGAGGTTTAGAAGAGCAGCAGGAGAGCCTCGGGGCAGCAGATGGCAGAGAGTGTGTCCTGGAGGTGCAAGGGCATCCTGAAGATGTATTGCTTCTTTTCAAACACTGGGCAGGGACTGGCATGAGCCAAACAGAAGGAAGGTGCCTCCCGGGCCTGTTTTGCTTTATAGAAGCAGAGGAGGTGGAGTGATACAAAGTATCCCCCAGAGAGACCTATTTGCAGGAAGTAATTTCTGTAGCAGCAGAAAAAGTCATCCCTCCCTTCATCCCTTCCTTCCTTCCTGCCTACATTTTTCTTGAGGTCTAACATACATGCAATAAAGTATATAACTATTTTTTAGCTTGACAAGCTTTTATATATGTTCACACTTGTGTAACCACCACCAGTTCAAGATCTAGGGCATTTTCAGCACCCGAGAAGTCTCCTTGCGCCTCCTCCCAGTCATTACCCCTCCCACAAAGAGCTTTTTTTTTTTTTTTTAAATAGTGAAATGCTACCCTGGTCCTTCCTTCTATCCCACAGGGACTTCCTGCAAAAAGCTGGTCCAAGAAAATCCCCTCGTACAATGATAAGTAATGAAAGAGAAATGAAAAATTGAGGGTATTGGTAGAATAGAAGCAAAGATACTACAGTGAAAAAAGGTCAATAGTAGCCACAAAAAGTACCCCAAATAAGGAACATTTCCATGTAAATGTAGGGAGGAGATGAAAATTTCAATCAGGTATTTCACAGCGTATTTAAAGAACCCAATGAAGCAATCATTTCTATGGAGAAAAACTACAAAGCAGAAACAAGAATTCTGGAAGGGATGACAGGATGGCAAGAGGTGGTGAAACGCAAGCTGTCAGAACCCAAGGAGAAAATAAGGAGGGAAAAGGCAAATCTATCTCAGAAACGAAGATAAAGTTGGAAGGCTCTCAAGGGAAAATAGACACTGGAAAATTCAGTGTGGAACATAGACAGTAGAAATGAGTACAGTGAATAAATGCAATTGTAATAAGTGTTCATGAAGATGGGAGAGAAAATGATAGATATAGAAGACATGCAGTGGAAATCCAAAGAAAGCATCCTTTTAGTCCCTGAAGGAAAACACAAAACCATTGAATGGAACAAACGTTTAAAATATAAATTAAGAAAGCTTTCATGATCTAAAAGAGGAGTTAATATCTAAATGTTGAAAGAACACAAATTTGGGCTTTGGGGAAAATTACCCAGAACAGTTAACACCAGGATATAGCCTTGGAACGTTTTAGGCATTAAGGAAAGGGAATAACTCCCTTCTTTCCTACTTTCTCTGCTCCCTCCTTCCTTCCCTTTCCTCTCCTCCCCTCCCCAGCAGAGTATAGAGTAGGTGTGGAGGTGGCAGGCACAGAAGTTAATTTATTGAGCAAGTAAAGATATATAGAGAGGATAACAGGACCCATGGTTTTCACTGTTTGAGAAGAGATTTATAAACATGTAAAGAGGAAGGGCTAGAAAGAATGTGGAGTGCTGGATTGGAATTAGAAATATCCATGTGAATATGTGTATACATCCTAACTCATTCTGCTGAGATGGTCTGGAGGCAGTGGAACTGTAGCAGCCGTGGGTGTACACTGAATACTCAGAGCCTGTTTTCTAAATACTGTCCTTCCACTAGGAGTTACTGGGGCTCCTCAGAGAAATGGCTGATTTAAGGGATGGGGCAGAGAAAGTGTAAAATGAACCTGAAATACTTTATTTTGCAGAAAGTCAGGAAAAGATTGGAACCTGTCAGGACACAGAAACCAGCTTGGAGTATCCATGGGCCAAAGGACAGTATAAGCATCAAAGTAAAATAAGTATCAGATTACAACCATTGTATAAAATAGGAATCCATGTTAGAGATGAATGAATGAATAAATCAATCAATAAATATATAGATAAACAGATAAGTGGGGGAAAAGGGGAAACGTTTCCTTATGGTAGAATGCCAACTGAGAAATGTAGAAGGAATAACGGAAATAGATATTCATCACTTGGCAACGATCATGATGGTAGTTGATACAGGCAGGAGTTGTCAATGGATGCTAAGTCTTGTGGGTGGAGGTTTCATAAGGATCTAATGTTATTGGCACAATACGGACTAGCTTCCCACAAAATTGTAATCAAATACAATGGAAACATGGGAATTGTCAGTGGTGAAACCTGGCAGACACCGCCTTGGCCAGGTAATCAAAATTAACCTGAGTAGTGGTGGAATGTGTTGACCTAGGGTACCCTAGATGTGATGCACTGAGAATACAGCATCATTTCTACTGTATTCCTACCAAATGTGCATGGCCTTTGTCTGGTCATGGGGAAGCATCGGATGTACCCAGGCCCTACAGAATGAAAGGTCTGTAACTGAGACTTTTAAGGACTTGAGAAACAGAGAAAGGCTGAGGGACTTTTCCAGATTGGAGGAAACTGATGAGACATGACAACTAAATGGAACACGTCTTGGTGGATAGGATCCTGTACCGGGAAGGGAAAGGAGACATTGTTAGGACAGTTGGAGATATTTGATTAGGCCTGTGGATCAGGCTGTGCTGTATCAGTGTTGATTTTTTGACCAGAAGGGTTTGTATGGTGGTTCTGCTTAGAAGGGTCCTTATCTTTGGGAGGCATACACTGGAGTATTTAGAGATGATAGACATCATGTCACAAGAAAAATCTCTCGCTTTCTCTCCACAAATGGGAAAAATACAGTAAAATGCTCTCATCTAGGGAATTTGTGTGGAGGGGAGTGTAAGAGTTTGTATTGTTCTTGCAACCTTTTTTTTTAAGGTTTGAAATTACTTCAGAAATAACAAAGGGATCATGAAAAAGTTTAAAGGAAGGAAGGAAGGAGGGAAGAAGGGAAGAAAGAAAAGAAAGGCAGACAGGCAGGAAAGAAAGACAAGAAAAAAGCAAAGAAAGACAGGAAAAGGAATTCATTGGGAATCTGGGCAAAGAAATCAAGTCACTTATGAGGAGAAAAATATCAGGTTGGCCCCAGTTTCCTCTGCAGAAACATTAAACGCCTGGAAGTCAGTGAAACGTCTACAAGATAAGCAAGGGAAAAAAATGTGAGCCAAAATTCCCATCCATCCTAGTCATCTTTTAAGTATAAAGACAGTTTTGAGCATGCGATAACTCAGGGAATATTGTTCCCATGAGCGCTTCCTGAGCAAACTAGTAGAGGATGAACTTCAGTCAACAAAGGGAAGAGTGAGGATGAGCGCCGAGTAGCTCAAACTGTCAATCTACACTAAAGCTAAAACAAATATAAGGATTAGAGCAACAGAGGAGAATGTAAATGTTCTGTGCCCTGATGATGTAGAAATAACACAACCAACAAATACTGGAAGGGGAAGGGGGAAAAAGTAAGTTGTCTGAATGCCTCACTCGATAATAGCAGGGAGTCAAAAGATGTAATTTAGAGCTGACAAATGAAGTAATATAAGCGTAATTATATTTAACAATAAATGGTAAACATTATGAAAGATGATATTATTGATTAAAATCAGGTGATGGAAGAGAGATGCAGCCTAGCCAGAGTAAGTGGTGCCAAGGGGCTCTGTAATGTGTTTGTCAGCTCCCTCCCTGCATGCAGCTGCCACTGTGTTAAATTTCTATGCATTTTTATAACTGGTGTCCAGGGATGTAAGTCTCTTTCTCTCCCTACCCTGACCATGCCTTTGCTATGCCTCTGTGGAAAGGAACGTGAAGGGGAAGAGGAGGAGATATACCAATTTTATCTTTGCTTGTAGTATAAGACTCATAAATCACGTCTAAAGACATAGATTAAGATTAGTATATAATGTTTTAGTTATGAAATGTAACCACTAGAATGAAAGCATGAGCCTTCCCAGAAGAATCCCACAGCATAAACAATCACAGAAAGACTAGAAATAATGCCAAGAATTCAGGAAACATGATATAAAATGAGAACGAGGAGCAAGCCCATTTGTCATACTGCTAAATATAAATGAGTTTAACTCACCTTTTAAAAAGATTTTCGGATAGGATTATAAATCACAACCCAGTTCTATGTTGTTTAGAGAGGCACCCTTAAGGAAAGTGAAATGGCAAGGTTGAAACTACAGGAAGAATGAGTAAAGGAACACCAGGAAAATGCTTTAAAAGGTTAATAAAAAAGTAAATATGGAAATAAAGTAATAATCACAGGCTTGCATCAGAAAAAGTAGAATTCAGGTTAAAATGCATTAAATGAGATAAAGGAACTTCATTATGCTAAAGTATGCATTTCACAATGAAAACAACAGCAATATTGAGAAAACAGAACTTTCAGGAGATTCAAGGAGAAATACAGCAAAGCACACTAGTAACAGATCACTTTAATTTACATATTTCGGTCTCCAGATAACTGGACAAGAATAAAAATCAATATTGAAGACCTAATTAGCATAAGTAATAAAGCAGATCTGATTGATAAATAGCAAACCCTACAGACTAAATAAATGAAGAGAATGCGTCTTCCAAGGGCCCACAAAACATTCACAAGTATTGACCATCTATTAGGGGCTAAAGATAACCTCAGTAAATCCCCCAAATTAGAAAAAAAGATACAAGCAGTATTCTCTAATTATAGTACAATTAAGCTAGAAAGTAATACTAAATCAGAAAATCAAAAGACCATTCCACTAAAAGTAAAATCAAATCAAAACAAAATAAAAAGACCCCTTTAATGCATAGCTCAAAGAGGAAACTAGAAACTGAAAATTCAGATTTTCTGGAAAACAGCAATTGATAAAAACACTAAAAATCAGGACAGATGTGATGAAGCTAAAGCAGTACTCAGAGGGAAAATGATGACCTTAAATATTTACGCAGAAGAATGAAAACACATGAATTAGTCATCTAAGTCAAGGAGTTACAACAGAATGAAAAGATTATAGCAGAGGGAAAGCAGAAGGAAGAAGTAGATAAAAGTAAAAATTAATGAGTTAGCGAAACAGTTGAAATAAATTTCAAAGCTGGTTTTGGGGAAAAACAACAATGAAATAGATAAACTACTAGTTAACCTAATCAGCAGAATGTGGGAGCAATTGCAGATACGTAAAATAAGAACTGATATATGGGAAATAATGACAAAAACAGGAAGTTAAAGGAATCACAGGGGACTACTTCGCTCAGATTTATGCAGCTATATTTGAAAGTCTGAATGAACTAGATTATTTTCCAAGAAAATAAAATTTACTAAACTGACCTAAGAAGAGAATCCAAAATTTCCAAGGCAGAACACAAAAAAACAAACAAAAAATCCTTTTCAAACAGGTATACTCCACCCCAAAATAAGAAAAAAACAGTCCAGATGGTTTTACAAAGAAAACTTTATCAACCTTCCAAGGAACAGGCAATTCCAATACATTCCAGAGCATAGACAAACAAGAGAAATAGTTACCAAAATCTGACAAAGAAGGCACAAATAGAAAACCAAAGACTAATCTCACTTATTATATCAATTCAAAAATCCTAGGAAAAATGGCAAAACAATTTCAGTAATACATTTGAAAACTAATAAATCATAATCAAGAGGGTTTTAATCCTGGAATGCAGATACAGTTTTACACTAGTGAACATTAGCAGAAAAGTGATATGGTTATCTTCATAGATGTCGAAAAGGCCTTTGAGAAAGTTCAATCATCATGTTTTATTAAAAAAAATACATACAAAAGCAGGAGCAACTAGGTACTTTCTTTTCTTTTTCTAATATCTTTTTTTTTTTTTTTTTTTTGCGGTACGCGGGTCTCACTGTTGTGGCCTCTCCCATTGCGGAGCACAGGCTCCGGACGCGCAGGCTCAGCGGCCATGGCTCACGGGCCCAGCCGCTCCGCGGCATGTGGGATCGTCCCGGATGGGGGCACGAGCCCGTGTCCCCTGCATTGGCAGGCGGACTCTCAACCACTGTGCCACCAGGGAAGCCCTTTCTAACATCTTTATTGGAGTATAACTGCTTTACAATGGTGTGTTAGTTTCTGCTTTATAACAAAGTGAATCAGCTATACATATACATATATCCCCATATCTCTTCCCTCTTGCATCTCCCTTCCAGCCTCCCTATCCCATCCCTCTAGGTGGTCACAAAGCGCTGAGCTGATCTCCCTGTGCTATGCGGCTGCTTCCCACTAGCTACCTGTTTTACATTTGGCAGTGTATATATGTCCATGCCACTCTCTCACTTTGTCTCAGCTTACCCTTCCTCCTCCCCATGGCCTCAAGTCCATTCTCTACGTCTGCGTCTTTATTCCTGTCAGCTAGGTACTTTCTTAACATGCTAAAAATACATCTATCTCGGACTAAAAGCCAGCATCATTCTTTTTTTTTTTTTTTTTTTTTTTTTTTTTGTGGTACGCGGGCCTCTCACTGTTGTGGCCTCTCCCGTTGCGGAGCACAGGCTCCGGACGCTCAGGCTCAGCGGCCATGGCTCACGGGCCCAGCCGCTCCGCGGTATGTGGGATCTTCCCGGACCGGGGCACAAACCCGCGTCCCCTGCATCGGCAGGCGGACTCTCAACCACTGCGCCACCAGGGAAGCCCCGAAAAGCCAGCATCATTCTTAATGGGGAAACACTAGAGGAATTCTCACTAAAGTAAAGAATAAGGATCTATACTATTAGTACTATTATTAATCATTATGCTGGTGATACTTTCCATTGCAACTAGACAAGAGAAAACAATTAGAAGAGAGAAATGGGGAGAAGGCAATAGTCACTGTGTGAGATATTATGGCTGCATGACTGGAGAACATATGAGAAATCACCGTAAAACTTTCAGACAATAAAAGAATCCCGTGAAGTAACAATGTACAAAAATTAGTAAACAGAAATCAATACCTTTTGTATTTACAGACATCAAACAGAATGTACATTGGAAAAGCCCTCAGTTACAATAACAACAAAAAATGTAAAACAATAATAAACTTAGCAAAAAGATATATAGGGTGTATAAGAGGATTTAAAAACACTACTAAAGGATACAAAAGGAGCCTTGAACAAAGGGAGAGATATATCATGTTCAATGGAAAGACAATAGATGTTATTCTCTTTATAAATTTAATACAATCTAAATACAATCTATAAATTTAATACAATCTAATTAGGTAAGCTTAAAGTTCATATAAAAAAATAAATAAGAATAGTCAGGAAAATTCTGAAAAAGAAAAACAATGTGGGAAGACTGGCCCTCCCAGTTATTAGAACTTACTATAATGCCTCATTTATTGAAAGAGTGTTGGAGGCACATGCACAAATAGTTAAAAGAAGCAGAATGGATAGTTTAGAAATAGACCCAAATATATGTGATCATTTAGTATTTGTTAGAGGTGGCATCTCAAGTCATGGGAGGAAAAGCTTATAAGTTTAAAAATCCCTATGGGAGAAAAATAAAATTGCATTTATACCTCATACCATATATATTCCAGGATAAAATTCAAAACAAAACTAAGATTTAAATGTAAAAATAAAACTATAAAGGTACCAAAAGAAAACAGAGAGAAGGTAATTCTAAGCAAGATTTAAATCCAGAAGCTGTAAAAGAAAAATCTGTTATATTTGACTAGATAAAAATTGAAAGAAAAAAACCCCAACAAAATCACCTGAATAGTAAAAAATATTCTGTATAAAGTAAACCTAAAAGACAAATGACAAAGGACTAATCACTTTAATAGATAAAGAGCTCCAAAGAGTCAATAAGAATTTCAGTCCTATAGAAAAAATAGGCAAAGATATAACCAGAGAAGTCATAGAAAAAGAAATATGAATGGCCCTAAATGTGTTGAAAGATATACTCAAACTTACCTCGGAAAAAGCCAAATTAAAACTACATATAAATACCATATTTCACCTATCAGAGTGCCAAATGAAGAAAAAAATTCTGAACAGAGTGTATACAATACTCACTTTTGTATAAAAGGTGGTGGAGTGGGGGTGAGGCAGAATTAGAGTGTATATTTCCCATTTGCTTCTATAGGCATGGGAAATTCTGGAAGGAAACATAACAAGCTAACAATGGTTTGCCTTTAGGGGTGCTGATGTGAACTCGGGATGGACAGGGGTGGAAGGGAAACTTTCCATTGTGTGCCTTTTTTTTTTTCAACCATGTAAATGCATCCATTTTTAAAAGGGATTATTATACTAGCAGGATTCTGACATATTCACTGATATATTTATATCACAAAATGATGCACACCCCCTTATCCCTCACCTACAGAACAGGGTACAAATGCTTCTACTCTAACTGAATGTAATTTACCCAAACCTTTCCCCCTTTAATAAGCTGTGAAGGATAAAGGCAGAGCTCCTCAGAGTCCGCTGTGAGTTTTTCAGGTAAAATCAGCATCATCTCGAATCACTGACTTTTATGAGGCAGTGGAACGTTTGTTTGCAGAATGCAGTGCATTTGCTGAGTGTGCGGTTTGCATCTCCCCTGACGCTTTGGTATGGATCTGGATCAAGTGTTAGATGCTTGTTTTGCAGCTTTTCAATAGAGATGTATGAGGGTAACTGATACCAGCTTGCGATTACTCAGTTCCCAGCTCTAATGTAAGTATGAACAATTCTGACCATGTAGAGCCTAGGACATGAAACAGAGGGCATGGAATGGATCACTGAGATTCACTCGTGAAATTCCCCCATTTTATTGGTGAGCAAACACTCCAGTCCAGGTGGAAGGTGCTGAGCTAGAGCAAGAGCCTTGAGATTCTGGGCTGGAACTTGCCAACTCTGGATTCTTTCCCATCTTCCCATTTCCCATGATCACAAAGGTCTTAGAGTGGTCAGTACAGTGTGACTCTATGGACAGTATGAAGGAGGCTTAGTATTAGGGTGTGAATGTCCTATGTTAGGATGCTTGCGTGTGGACAACAGGAAACAGAAGAATTAAGCTAACATAACCGAAAAGTCCAGATAATAATAATCTCTCTGTAACAAACCCCTATTTTATTTTCCCATAGCGCAAAACACTCTCAAAAAGATCTTGTTGAATTTTTTTTTTCTCATTTGTTTATTTTTTAGCTCTGTGACCAAAGAGGTCTCATCTGGCTTGTCTACTCTTGTATCTCTGATGCCTAGAACACTTATTAGGTGTTCAATAAATATTTGTGGGAGGAGTTAGTTCTCTGCCCTTGGAGTGGAGGATGGAGGATAGAGCAAGCGCATGGTCTAAGAGTGGGGAGAGGAATTGTCCCCCAAAGACATTGAGAGGTGACAATGGATGCACGAGGCCAAAAGACAACTAATGTCCACTGCACCTCAAAGATTTTCAGATAATCTTCTTTAGCTCTCTTCTCCTTCCTTGTTTCTTAGAAAATGTCTTCATGTTCATGTTTTCCCTTCTGCTGCATTTGACTCAGGAGGACGGGGAGAAGCTTCCGTAATTGTGGTTGGTTATTGTGTCTCACACAAGCAGGAGGCACCTCTCACACCACCTGGCACCGCACAGAGTACCTGAGACTCCCCCGCAGTCCTTCCCCAGCTGGAGGATCCTGACTACTTCTCCTTGATTAGAACCAGGACTGACCTGATGGTGTGTAGTCGCATAGCAAGAAAGGAAGAATATGGTTTTAGGAAGATAACTTTCAATGGGAAACAGCCAGACAGAGGACAGAAATGCAAAGTGAGAGACCCAGGGTTCTGAGTTATATTCAGAGGCCAGTGTCTGCTATTGCCACACCTCTCCACTGAGGTCAAGTTGTGCTTTGGCCGAATGGTGGTGCTGGTGATGCTGGTGGTGATGGTGGTAGTGGTGGTTACCATCTTCCCTGTGTGTACATTTCCATGGTATTCAGAACAGGTTTTCACGCAGGGCATGTGTTATTAGAAATCTCTAATTTGAGGCCACAAGTGTTATCATTTGTTAGTTGTGTGATCTTAGGCAAATCATTTAACTTCTTACTCTCAGATTATACTTCTACAAAGCGTGGATGATGGCAGTATATTCCCTATGTATCTTCCAATTGATGCGAGGATTAAATGAGACAAAGCATAGGCAAGTGCTTTGAAAACGAATGCACGCGACAGAAGCTAATCTTTTAATGACCTTATTTTATCCCCATAAAGTTACGTATCTTAAAGATCTGAGACTAAAGTCCTTGATTTTAGAGGAGAAAACCAAAGTGACAAGAGGTTTGGCCAGGGTCATATGCCTTAGCTAGTAGAGGAAACCGTTTCCCACTGTGGTAGGTAAAATAATGCCCCCTACTCCCCCAAGATGTCCTAGCTCCTAGAAACTGTACATTAGCTTACATGGCAAAGGGGAGTTACATTGCTAATCAGTTGACTTTAAAATAAGGAGAGTAGCCTGGCTGACCCAGGTGAGTCTAATGTAAATATGAGTGTCCTTAAAAGGGAAGAAGGAGGCAAAAGAGGTCAGAGGGATGGATGTGAGAAGGACCCCACCCACCGTTGCTGGCCATGAAGATAGAGGACAGAGCCGAGAAATACAGGTGGTCTCTAGAAGCTGGAAAAGGGAAGGGAACCCATTCTCCCCTAGAGCCTCCGGAAGGACCATACCCTTGCAGACACCTTGATTTTCGCTCACTGAGACTCGTGTTGGATTTCTAACCTAGAGAACTGAAGGAGAATAAATGTACATTGTTTCAAGCCACTAGTTTATGGTAATTTGTTACAGCAGCCATAGACGAGGAATACAGGTACCATTCCTCACATAAGTAGGCAAAGAAAGGTAGAGGGTCTTAGTTTCTAAGTCATAAGTGTCAGCTACTTTGGGAACTTCTTCTAGAGAAAGGAGTTGTGTTGAAAATATTCAATAACTACTATGGAGATAGCCTGGAAAAGATTAGGATATTAAATAGCTGGTCGTGGAAATAAATTTTCATCTCTTTCTAGCTAGCCTGCATTCCTTCCACGGAGGGTCGAGAGCTGTAAAATTTTTCAGTGACCTGCTGTAATCATGACTTGTCCTGCTGAGTAGGCAGGTTGACCTTCTCAGGACCAAAGAACATCTTAGTGGAAAGTAAAAAGTAGGAGGTTGAGGCGGAGACTGTTTCTTGTATAAATGGAAGTGGAGACTTTGGCGTAGGCACTTTTTTTTAGGAAGATTTCCCCTGTGTCCAGTCAGCTTAATGCAGGGCCCGTGCTCTGTCAGATACTCAGCGTGCAATTGTTCTCTTGTCCGGGTTCATGCACATTTGTCAGCACATCTGGAACAAGGGTGAAATTCATAGACGCTGAATGCTGGATGGGATCCCAGTGCTTAACCTACCTCGTTTTGTGTTGATGGCATTAAGCTATTGCAGTGACAAATCTCGAGCAAGATGAAGTCATCTCTGGTTGTCTTCTCTGGGTTCTGCCATCTTCCTGTCTTTTTTCACTCCCACTGATGTTTCCATGAGTATTCTGCTGTCCATATCTCTTTAACTCAGCACGCTGTTTGCACTCTCAGTGACTCAGCCTGAATACGCTCGTTGATTCCACTCAAGGCTTGATGTTTACCTAGTGGTTCTTTTGTATCACTGCCTGGCCTATTTCTCATTTTGATTTTCTTACTCCTCCCCTGTGGCTCTGACCTGGCTTCTGGTCTCATATGCTCATTGGTCAGATGATCTACTAAGGCCATAGAAGAGAAATGACCCGCATGGGGCCCCCTATCATTGGGGCAACAAGGGGGCCAGAGCCTGGTTTCCTTTACTCCATTCCATGCCCCTCACCCAGCACACTCCCCACAGTGAGTCTCGGTGGAGGACCAGACACACACAGCCTGTGCCTTCCAGTCTCAAGACCAGCCTTATGTTCTTTGGGAAAATTCCTTAATCGTAAACTTCCATTCTCCATATGCAAAATGGAGAGAGCAGAGAAGCTGAGAGACACCTGGGGAGTGGTGAAGTCTGGGATGTGCAATAAAAATGCATCAAGGGAGACCCAAGGACATACTAGTGCCAGAGCAAAAAGAGTGATCAGGGGATCTGGCCACATGTTGCCCGTGGCCAGTTTCCGTGGCTCTCACACAAATAGCTTTGGCCTCCAAATGGGCCAGGTCAAAGCCTGCAGCTGGGGTACATTTTATTGCACCATAAACTAATGTGAGTGACCTGGATGCAATGGGTTTCCAGCCAATCAACATGCTTGGGAAGGGCTTCTCAAGTCCAGCTCAGCGTAGTTCAGTCTAGGTCTTGGAATAACCTGGCAGCCTTACTGTTCTGCTCTTGGGTGTTTTTCTTTATAGGAGGCTGCAAGTCTGTAAAAGTGTATTTCAGCCCATTTGCATTCAACACCTGCTGGATACTACAGAAATAAATTGATGTATACATGATAGATAATAAGAAGAAATGTAGCACTTGTCATTTGTTAACAGTGCTATTCATTATTCTTTGCAGCAGCGTGGTGTGATAGATTCACGTTATCTTTTTCCTAAAGAGGAGAGATGAAGCCTGGTGTGTGGGAATCAACATACCATGTCTGTGGTCCCTGCTCAGGATGTGCAGCCCCAGACTCCCCAGGCACTGCTTCTAGAAGTGGCATGGCCTCTCCTGTTGTACAGTCTTCTAAAAGATGAATAGATGCTGGTCATCGATCACTACATTTTATACTCACAATATTGTATACTCACTACTCTGAGTACATGTAGTGGTGGGGAACTCATCGCTTGAGTTGGCACAGACAGCCAGGATGCTTCTTTATGTTGAGCTGAAGTGGGTCTTCAGTCCTAAGTTTACTCCTTGCAGCCACAGAGAAGGACCCTTATCTTCCTTCTTCCTAACAGCTCTTTGGATAATTGAAGGTACCCGCTTAATTATCTCTCTAACCATTCTTCCTGTGACACGTGTCTGGGTCCCAGAGCATTCCTGGTTGCCTAACTGAATGTGATCCATTTTGTCTATACCTCTATTAAAGTACGATTCCCAGAATCAAATCCTGACTCATTCTAGATCTTTTTCTGGGAGTAGCCTTGGAGCAAGTAGAAAGATGGTCTATATCAGGAGTTGGCAAACTTTTCTGCTGAAGAACCACTTAGTAAATAATTTGGTTTTACGGGCCATATGGTCTCTGTTGCAGCTACTCAGCTCTGCTGGTGTAGCATGAAGGCAGCCACAGACAATATGTAAACAAGAGAGCATGGCTGTGTTTCAATAAATCTTTATTTATGGACACTGTAATTTGAATTTCGTATAACTTCCATGTGTCACAAAATGCTCTTCTTCTGACTTGTTTTTCCAACTATTTAAAAATGTAAAAACTGTTCTTAGCTCACCTGTCATACAAAAATAGGTGGTGAGTCAGATTTGGCAGTGGGCTATAGCTTGCTGACCTCTGGTCTATATTCTCTATTTAAGAGCCCTGAGCTCCTTCCTCAGACCAAAAAAAAAAAAAAAAAAAAATACAACTCCTTTCGTCCATGCCTGAAATACCCCCGCTGATGAAGGAGGGAAACATTGCACTCCATGCAAGAGGGAAGGGATGTCAGAGGGTCCGCTTAAAAGTGAAAATATTTTGGGGTGAGGGAATCCAGGCTTTACAACTTTAGTATGAATTAGTACAAATGACTTACCTTGTAAAACACTTGCCAGTTTATAAACATGCACTATTTAACTCTGTCATCACAGAACCTGTGAGGTACATATTAAAATATCTACCTTCACAGAAGAAAAAGTGCCTTAAAGATGAAGTGACTGCCTCGGGCTTCATGGTTCAGGCAGAGCTGAGGCTTATCCCAGGCAAGTTGAATTCTCTGCTACCTCTGTTGTTTGAATATAATAAAATATAACATTTATTCAGTGCCCACTTGTGTCTGGCGCACTGCTAGAGAAGGAAGGACAGGTAGATAAGACACAGCCCCAGACCCAGAGAGCTCAGAGCCTCGTAGGGGAGATACCTAATGTCATTGTCGTTGCTTGGCTAGAAGGTGAGAGTAGGGTACTCCCGGAAGCTCAGAAGAGGGGACCCTCACCCAGCCCAGCTGTGGACTGGAGGGCTTCTTGAGGGACACTTTGCTCCAACAGAGAAGGAGGGGTGGGCTGGCTTGATGATTCTGGTGTCTGAAAATGATGGGAACTTGGGAGGGTGGATTGGAGCCCTCAAGGGGATGGAAGGTGAGCACCCGCACCTGCTTCACGAGTTTGCCTGTGGCAGCCCTGTTGCCAAGCAAGTGTTCTTTGGACCAGTCCTGTTATCCCCACACATAACTGGTGGGTGTTGAAGATGGCAGTGCAGGACCTTTGGAAACTGTCAGGTACCTTGAACCTAGACGTCAAGTATACTCTGCTACCCTGGCTCAGGCTGGGAAAGCCCTTGAGAGCGAACTTCCTCTAATCTCTTTCAGGTATAAATAAGATCTGCGTAGTTGGGATGGAGGGAGCAGGCCTGCTGCTTATTATTTCTGGGACCCCTTGCATGAAATACATGCTCCCGAGCATCACCTGTCAGATCTGCTGCCTTTTGTTTCATTAAAAATAAAACAGAAAGCCCTCTAAGCAATGGCATTAAAGAACATCTGGAAAATAATCCTGCTTTCCCAGGGAAGATGTCAGTACGTCCGAGGCAGGACTGATGAAGGCATTTTGGAAGCAGTCAAGAAAAAAAAAAGAAAAAACGGATCAGGCTTCAGGGAAGTCGGCATAAGAAGTGAGAAAAAAAATAACCCCAAACCAGAAAATGTGTCTGTCTCCAGAAAACAGTAGTTCTGGTGGCTAACTCTTAACAGCTGGTCTTGCCTGGTTTGTTTTGGTCCAAGTCAGCTATTCTAGAAGATGAAACAGTGACAGACAAATACTTTTTCCTCTTAAACCAGTTAACAAGTAATTATTAAGCCTCCTCAGCATGACCATCATTATGTCATTGGTATTTTGGGGGACTCAAAAGAAGCAGACCGCCTGGCCCGCGTGTCTTATCAAGCTGAAGTCCAGCAGAGGGAAGAGGTGGCATTAGTCTTGAAGCAAACAATGAGAAGGCTAATCAGTATTGGACTGGGGTTGAGACTGCAGATATGGTAGGAGAAGTGAGGGGTCATGGTAAGCTAGAGTAGTTAGCAAAAGCTTTCAAGGAGAGAGTGGGGCTTATTAGAATTTAAATCAGTGGAGAAGATTAGACATTTAAGCAAAGGCAAAGAGCAGGCAGCAAAGCATCCCGTCACCACAACCAAGGACACTTCCTACAAATGACCTTGCAACATTAGTCCTTGAGAAGTTCGAGTCCATCCAACCTGAGCTCCTCATCTTTCCTCGACCAGATTTTTAAACTTTCTGGCATCTGTACCCACATTTTCCTCTCTTATTACAATGGATACACCACCCTCCTCTTACCGAAGACCAGCCCCTCCACTTGTCCTCGGGATCTCATTCCTTTCCACTCTTCTCATAGATGTTGCCCTTCCAAAGCTATCTCACATTTCCCAGGCATCAAAATCGTTTTTCATGTCAGTAGATCATTTTCCTATTAGTATACAAACATACTCTAGTGTCACCTATCTTAAAAATAAAGATATCTGACTACATGTTCTCCCTTGTATCAGTCAGCCATATCCATAAAAATGCTGCATAACAAATAACCACAGCATCTCAGGGGCATTCATACAACAAGCATTTGTTTTTTGCTCATAGGCCTTCAGGTTGGCTAGGAGTCCACAGATCTAAGCTGGGCTCCAAATTGTGGGTTGTGTCCTAATGTGTTCCACATGTCACTCATCCTCCTTCATCCAGAGGCTACCCAAGGTATGTTCTCATGGAGAAAGGCAGGAGCTGCAGAGAGCAGGCCCAATCAGGCAAGTGCATTTCAAGCCCTTGTTCAGGGCATATCTGCCCATCTCATATGCCAGATCATGTCAGAGGTCCAAGCCCAACATCAATGGGGTGGGAAACACACTCCTCTCCTGTGGATGGAGGGAGAGGGAGTGCATGCTTGCTGAGCAATATTCCACCGTATTCTTTCATCTTCCACACCTTTGTTCTGTTTCTCTTGATGGCCAGACCTCTGGAAGAGGTTGCCTACACACCGTGTCCCCAGTTCCTCACCTCCTGTTCTGTTTTCGTCTCCTCCAATGGCTACTGCCACAACCACTCCACTTAGGCCCCTCTGATCAAGGTCACCAACATCATTCACATTGTCAAAGCCAGTGGATATGTTTCCATTCTCATCTTACGTTCTCCATGTCTCAGTAGCATTCCACCCAGGTGGGCACTCCCTCCTTCTGGAATTCCTTTCTCTTTGGGATTTCACACCCTCACCAGGTCCTGGTTTTCCTCTCTTTCCATGACTGTCCCTCCTCATCTCTTTCTTCTCCTCCTCTCCCCCAGCTCAGTGATGGTATTTCTCAGGACTTGGTCTAGAGCCCCTCTTCTCTACTTTCTGTAAACTCCATCACTGTTCACAGAGTTTGAGGTGCCTTCTCTGCACTGATGACTCCTGAATGTATGTGTCTAGCTCAGGGATCTGAGTGTTCACCTCCTCTCTATTCAGCTGCCTTGATGGTGCCATTTGGTTGCCATGCATAACCCTTGAAGTCAGTACATCCAAATGGAATTGTTTGTCTCTTCAATGTCTCTTCAGTAATTTGCCCCTTCAGTGTCCCCACCCGCAGCCATAAAGATCTTAAACAGACCACATTGGCACCTGCCTCAGAGCCTTTGGAAAGGCTGTTTCTTCTTCCTGGAATGCCTTCTGCCCCTCTTCTCCCCAACCCACCCCTTCCCATGGCTGGTGTCTTGCCATCGTCCAGGTCATATGGTCAAATGTTACTACCCTGGAGAAGCCTTCCTTAACCATTCTCTCTAAAGGAGGCCACTCTCCTCAGACTACCTCATTTTTTATGTCTGTCCTATGTTTCCTACCAGTTACCACAATTAGTCATTCTTTCATTTGTTCTCTTGGATTTTTTTCTGTTTCCCTAACTAGAATGTAAACTTACTGGCAGGCACTCGGTAAATATTTGTTGAATTAATGACCTTGAAAGGCCCTTGGAGATTATCTAGTCCTCTCTTCGCCAACCTACAGGCTGTGGACCCCTGGGGGACTGTGGAATCATTACCCTGGGTCCAAGAAGCCGTAATGTACCAGTAATAACAGATCTCACTCATCTATGTACTGCTAGTTTTCAAATGATGGTATTGTAATGAATAAGATACAAATTCATTTGGAAGTATTACTACATTCATAGGGTCTTTTTATCTCATCTTCTAACATAATTCATAGACCTCTGTCCTTATCGTTGTAAACACGGCTCCAGAGGGATGAAGTTACTTTCTCAAGGTCACATTCTGCAACAGTAGAAAGGCCTGGAGGGAGATGGAAAGTAAAGGTCAGGGGCCTAGGGGGCCATCACTTATAGCTTGGTGATTAAGAGCATGGCTGTGAGCACGTGCTCTGGAGGCATCCAGTTCAGCAGGGTGGGCCTGTGGCTGTGGCCTGAGCTGACTGGTGGGGCTAAAAGGCAGTGACTCGGAGGGTAGTGGCAGGTGAAAGGGTTAAGAGATGGCAACTCTGTGTGCCTGAGAATCACGGTTTAGCCTGGAATAGTGTGACCCCAATCCAGAGATCTTGGGACGTAGTGAAGGCCTGATGGCCGGGGTGGGAGGTGACAGAACGAGTGTTACACATGGCCAGGAACTGAGCATTTCAATTAGAGAAGCATCAGAAAGGCACAGGAGAGATGAGGGGTCACAGCAATGCACGGAAAGGAAATGGAGTGCCTTCTAATGAGCCCATTAGAGGGGGGCAGGGGAGTGATGACAGGGAGCCGGAGAAAGTGTGATGGAGGTGGCGGAAGTCAGGTTGGGACTTAGGTTTTCCCGGTGAGGACACCAGTTCCCAGGCCAGGGGCTGCAGAGGCTGACTCCCTTGCCTCGCCCAGCGCGCCTGCCACCCCATCTCCCCGCCACCTTCCTGTGATTAAGGCTCCCTTGCCCCTGGGCTCGGAGTTGCGCTCTGCGGCTGTGCTTGGGGGCATCTTTTTGAGGCTCTGAAGGTTTCGCTTGAGCACTGGCTCCGCCCTCTCTCTGGAAGCCCTTCTCGTTGTCCTGATCCTGGCTTGCCTTTCTGGATGCCTGGAAGACCAGGAGTGAGGAACGAAGGCTTTGAATCAGGCTCCTAGTCAGACAGGTCAGTCTGGCGTGGTTAAATGCTGTTAATGGGGGGCTCCTATCGCTTCTGTTCGGCTGGTGGGCCTGGCACCCTGGGGGGTTAGCAAATGTTGCTCAAAGTTATGTTCCCCATGTATGGAGGGCTACACTGCACCCCATGCGATGCTAAGCATGTCACACATGCTATTTTTAATAGTCACACCAGCTATGGGTGATCCAGGTTATAGATGAAGAGACTGAGGTTCAGGGAGGCTAAGTGACTTGCTTAAGGCTGCCTAGTTACCAAGGAGCAGAGCCATTATTCCAGCCCTACTGTGTGGGGTGTACGAACCCATGCTGCTTCTCCTTCACTGGCCCACCGCCGCAGTGTCTCCAAGGAGGACGCCCCATGCCAATCCCATCCCCAGGACCCAGGCAGGCTGAGCATCAGGTCAGGGTGTCAAAGCCCTTAATGAACGTGGAGGAGCTGGATACATCAGCCACGGGGCTTCAAACGCCACACCAGACGGCTGGTCCGAAGAAGTCTGTTCCTTTGGCACCAGGTTCCTGGTTCCTGGTGGAACCAGGTGGAACCAGGAACCTCTGGCATCAGCCACCATCGGTTCGGTGCACGTTCCTGATCTCCGTCCCAACCCACATCTTGAAGGTTCCAGAATCAACTGCTTCTGCTTTAGCCAACACACCAAACTCCTAAGTAGCTTCGTTGCATCAACAGCTCACTTCTCTTAGCCTCAGAGTCTGCCTCCCTGAGATTGTTTCCTCATCAAAAAAAAAAAAAAAAAAAAATGGGGCATAATAATGCTTATTGTAGAGTCTTGTGCTGAGGAGTAAATGAGGACAAAATCTGAGCAAGTGCCTTGCACGGTGGCTGCTCCCAGTGCCTGTCCGGCGTGTGTTGGCCGAGGCTGAATTTGGAGGGTGATAGGCAGGTTCGCTTTCTCCCCCCCTTGCTGTATATCAGCCGTCTCTAGAAATCGTGTTCCTGAGTCCATCCCAACAACCTCAGGGAGCTGAGGTGTCCCTTGTAGCTTCCCCCACCAACAGCCTCTCACCAGGCATCCCCTGGGCCCTCCTTGCTTCCACTGTTCTGAGATTCGCCAGCAGCAGGAGAGGAAGTAGGGACTCGAAGTTGTGTAACTGCCCTCTTGTTGGGTTACACGTGGGGTCTGGTGACGGGTCATGGGGAAGGCCTTGGGCCTCAGCCCCTGACCCGGGAGACCAGGGCCTGCCCACTGAACCAGGGCTCCCTGATAGTAATTCCCAGCTGAGAGTCTAGGCCTTTCTGCAGAGACAACAGCCAAGGAGGCAGCAGATGGGAACCCTGGCCCCATCACTTCACTTACTCAGATGCTTTGCACGTGGCTGAGTGCCCACCACCTGCCAGGCTCCTGCAGTGAGTGAGGCCCTGGGTAGGCACCTGATGAAGGGTGGGGAGACCAGCTGAAACTCAGTGAGCCCAGGCACAGTCAGACCCCGCTTCCTACCATCCCCTCCCACCCCCTTGTTCTGTTTTCTTTAACTGGAACCGACGGGAGGAAATGATTAGGCTGGGCAGCTCGTTAACGATCATCGATTCACTACGTTCACTTCACCAGGCACTGTGACGGGAAATGCCAGACCATGATCCTCAAACAAGAAAACTCAGCTTTTCCCCCAGGAAGGTATGGTTCCTGGCTCCCTGACTGTAATGGCCTCGGATGCCCACAGCTAAAGGCACTTAAGCCCACCTGCAGCTTCCAACCCAGCCCAGGCTCTGTGATCATTTTGGGCACAGCGCAGGGAGACAAGCCATCCCAGTTTGCCTGGTTTAGCACTGGATGAACCACGTCTTGGGAACCCGGCCCTGGATAGTTGGTTATGCTAGCAGGGAACATTTCATCCTCCTCCTTGTCGGTAATAACTCATATCAAGTACTTCCCATGTACCAAGTTGACCTGGGCCACACATTGTACATCTTTAGGAAGTTGGTAATCCCCTTCAGGAAGCTGAGACAGAGGTTACAGTTAATTTACCTGATCAGCTTCTGCACGATTCTGTTTCCCCGAACCCCTAACTCATGTTCTTAGCAGCAGGTCAGCCTCCTGCAGGGGCTACTCTAATCCTCTGGTTCCCCCCAAGCTCCTGCCTTGTCCTGGTCTCTGGCTCTCAGCCTCTCCTATGGCTGAGATCCGCTGAGCACTCCAGTACCCTGGGACCAATGTCAGCCTTATTCCTGACCTCCATCCTGGAAGTCTACAAGAGCCTGGGGTGTGGCACTTGAACTTCTATCGCTGAGGCTTGGCCTTTACACCTGCACTTGGATCCTGTGTGGCTGCCTGCTCACTGCTTAGTAATTATAGCTGCTGCTTGGTCAGCCTTCCTGGAATTATCTGCAACTGGTCTGGGCTTGAAGAAGGCTGTGCTCTTGCCCTGTTGGCACGACGTGGGGAGCACAGCCCTTTTCATATCAGTCTGAACATCCTATAACTAGAGAGTCAAATAGACCACTGGAAATAACATCATGCACTCGAAAGGCATGTATAAATGACTTTTGGAAAGGGTGGGCTCGATTAAAATCAAATTGATTCAAATCATGATTTGAATCACTAGTCAGGAAGAGTCGATTAAATCAATATTTTCCCTTCAAAAATGCATTCACTTTTGATACAATTTTAATGCACAGCCTTCACATCTCTGACAGAGATAGATGTGGTTTTCATTTTTAGAAGTTACATACCATGCATTTTTAAGCTGTGATTTATTTTGACATTTCGTTGAATCAATTTTGCAGCCACGTCTGTCTTGAGTGATGACTTGGTTATTTTATTTACCAAAGCTAATCAAACAAATGTGTATAATTTTCCCAACAAAATAAGCATGTGTACTTTTGAATGTTTAACTGTTTTTTTCTGTAAATGTAAAAATGTGTCTTTGCTGAGATGAAATTAGACTGTTTCGGGCAGATCCAACCCCAAACGCTTATTATAGTTTGCAGTTAACTCAGTCTTTACCTTTCCTTTCTGCTTGCATACATATTAGGAAAGAAAGGGTAGGCTTTTCTCCTTTTGTAGTTCCCAAATGGTTTTAAAATTTAGACTGAATTAGTCTTCTTTGGGAGACACTCTTGTATGTGTAGAGAAGAAATAGCTGTGATCACACAAACTCGATATTCATCCTCATCGTTCCTGAGAATCCAGTGCTTGACTTCTGCCAGCCTTTGGTGTGACCTTCCTGAAGCTTTGTCAGCATCTTTCATGATTAACTGAGCTTTACCCTATTTGAAACAAATTGTCTTCATGCGGATCAGTGGATTTTATTTTAAGAAAGTATTTTCACAACAACAAAACCTTTTAAGACACACCTTTGGAATCAGATACAGTCTTAATAGGGCTGTTGATGGAATGGCTTCTCTTTCCTTCTATCAGCCTTAGAAGGTTTGGGATGGACCCCCATAGAGCAGTAGAGGCCCTGGAAACTTACTTGGGTTTATCTTTTCTGACCCTATTTCTGGCTTCAATTCGTGACACCATCTCTTAGAACACGGCTGTGTGAATTCTGTGCCTGCTGGGAAATCAAGTGCCTGCCAATGGATGAATCGATAAAGAAAATGTGGCTTATATATACAATGGAATGTTATTCAGCCATAGAAAAGATGGAAATCCTGTCATTTGTGATAACATGGATGAACCTGGAGGTCATTATGCTAAGTGAAATAAGCCAGACACAGAGAGAGCAATACTGCATGATCTCATTTATATGTGGAATCTAAAATAGTCACTCATAGGAGCAGAAAGTAGAATGGTGGTTACCAGGGGCTGGGGGGGAGGGGAAATGGGGAGATGTTGGTCAAAGAGTTCATGAAGGATGAAGAAATTCTAGAGATTCAATATACAGGATGATGACTCTAGTTAATAATACAGTATTATATACTTGGAATTTGCTAAGAGAATAAACTTAATTGTTCTCAATGCCCACCCCCCCAAAAAAGGTATCTATGTGAGGTAATGGGTGTGTTAAAAAAGAAAGAAGAGACCTGCAAAGAAAGAAAGAACCTACATCTTTCTGCAAGAGATGCCCTCTAGTTTTGTTTTTCTAGGACTTGGAACATAAATACATTTGTTTCATCCTGTTCATATAGTTCTAATTGAATAGAATCATAACATTTCAAGATTAGAAAGAAAATAGCCATTTCCTAGTCCATCCTCAAAGTAACTAACATAAAAATTAAGTGACTTGCACAGGTCACAAGCCTGGGACAAGAAACCATGTCCTCTGGGTCTCCCAGAACATGGTGTTTCCTGTAATAAATCATGCCTGGATCTGAGTAATTTCTCCTCTAAGTCTTCCTCTTCTGGAAAGTAATGATTTTTTTAAAAAACTATTTTCCATATATAAACATCTAACTTTTGCTCATTTATAACTGTTCTTGGCTAGACTTTCATAGAACTGCACTTAGAGTCTAGGTATAGAATGGGTGGTTTTCTGGTAAGGATGCCAGATTTAGCAAATAAAAACAGAGGATGCCCAGTGAAATTTGAAGTTCAGATAAACAATACTTTTTTAGTGTAAGTATATCCCAGAAATTGCATGGTGTGTACTTATAGTAAAAACTTAACTGGGCTTCCTGTATTTTAACTGGAAATCCTATTCTCCCTATTATTCAGGGTAATGTGTTCTATTTGGTTACCCATGCTCTTTCTAAGGTGTCGAGTAACATATCTAATCCATCTTACAGGTGGCCAGACATGCTTGGGTTATATTTTCACTGCATACTCTGCTCTTCTGTTTTGTTTCATTAAAAAAAAAATCATTTTGTGTATAGAAAAGCAACAGATTTCTATCTGTGAATCTTGTATTTTGCAACTTTACTGAATTCGTTTATTCTAATTTTCTTTTGGTGGAGACTTTAGGGTTTTCTCTATATAGTATCATGTCCTCTGCAAATAGGGACCATTTTACTTCTCCAACTTGGATTCCCTGTATTTCTTTTTCTTGTCTGATTGCTGTGGCTAGGACTTCTAATACTGTGTTAAATAGAAATGGCAAGAGTAGGCATCTTTGTCTTGTTCCTGATTTTAGAGGAAAAGTTTTCAGCTTTTCACCATTGAGTATGATGTTAGCTGTGGGTTTGTTATAAATTGCCTTTATTATATTGAGATCTGTTCCCTCTATACCAACGTTTTGAGAGTTTTTATCATGAATGGGTGTTGAATTTCATCAAATGCTCTAATAATGAATTAACAGAAAGAGAAAGCAAGAAAACAACCCCATTTACAATCACTTCAAAAAGAACAAAATACCTTAAAATAAATTTAACCAAGGAGCTGAAAGACCTAAATTCTGAAAACTATAAGACATTGATGAAGGAAACTGACAAAAAAAATTCATTTTGATCAGCTCTGATTTTGCCCCATGCACCATTCTCATTAATGTGCACCACTGCATCCTTTCCAGAAGGGATCCTGATGCTTGCAGAACTCACATCTGCTTAACCCAACCTGTGTGGCACCAGGTCACAGGAGACTGGCCAAGTCCAGGTGCTGGAGGCTGGAGCGGTGCCCTGAGTTCCCAGTATGGTATTTCTGGGAAGCACCAGGAGGGCCTGGCATCAGAGTGGCCACCAGATGGAGTAGCTGTGATGGGGGCTGAGTGACATGAACCTCACTGTGCCGAGGACGGGAGATCTAGACCCTGCCTGATTAAGGAAGCCTGTGGAAAGCTCATGCTGACACAGCCAATTTGCTGGTGGATGGGAGCCTCACACAGAAGCCAATTAGCCCTAGATGCGTGGCTTTCTAATTGCAGTAGTAGCTCTTATTGGCCATCACCTTCCCTCTGGACATGGAGCCTAAGCTGTGGCTCTTGATTCAGACAAACTGGTTTCCCAGAGGTGTGGTCACCTGAGCCACGTATCATGGCATGCACTTCCATTTCTTATTTCTTTATGTTTTCGTGAATTGAAAGCGGTCTGCAGCTGAGGTCTGGGCCCACCCATCTCTGAACCCAGCCGCAGCCCCCCAGCATAGCTCCTCTGCTCTCCCTCCAAGGCCCTGAGATGGGCTTGCACAGCAGCAGACCTGGGTACACAGCTTCCGGCTCCAGCAGACCTGAAGTGCCCGAGTTTGCAGCCCTGTACTCTGATCTATGAACCAACCCTGCTTTGCTCTGCTCTCTGGCACCCGAGTTCTCCCAGGTCTGTGTCTTGTCCCATGCCTTGATCTCAAGTGCCTGTGCCCATCCCTGTTGCTCATCTTGGTGGCCTCACCATGCTGTCCAGCTTCTGAGCCTTTGCCATGAGTGAGCACTGTCCTGAGTGGGCAACGTGGCCCCCAGGAGCCTGGGCGGGCCTGAGAGCTCCCTGGTTCTGGCACTGCTGCAGGGCTGGCCCCAAGACAGCTCACCTTAGCCAAGCTCAGTGCGGGGTAAGTGGGCTGATTTGTCGGGCTTGCAGAGAGTGGGAGGAGAAACCTTTAGTAGGCCAGATCCTCCCAGGATTGCTTTGATGAGAAATTCCGATGGAGACCCTTTCTTCTAAAGTCATTTAGTTGGCTTTAACTCTGGATGCAATTTTCTGGTAACCTTTAAAACAATAGGGTTTTCTTATCAATCTGTGTTCTGTTAATTAGGGGAGGGCTGATGAAGACAGGAATGGGGGGCAAACCTGGTGAACTTATGTATCTAATGATAGCAAACCTAATTACCATTTTCAAAGCCTGGCTGAAACTGTAAAGTTTTGGAGTAGGATCATTACCATTCAAGTTTTCTCCTCCTAACGAGCCTGAACTTTCTCTGCCATAGCTGAGCCTGATACTTTTTAATGGTTGTCCCTATTGACTAATGAACATAATTGGTCCTGGCCTTTTTTTCCAGCTTCTTCTTTTCAGACTCAGCACAGTCTCCGCTGGAGCCAGTCTTTTCTCAAGATTACCTGTATCCCTTCACTTTTTGCTCATGTGTTGTCACCTCTGGCATGACGTAGCAATGTCCTCAACTCCTGACTTGAGCCTCGTGGCCTGCCCTGGTCTCTCCTGTACCCGGGGTGGTACCAGACAACTCCATCTGTGACCTGGTACAAATTTCTCTGTGGACACAACACGACGAATCTTGGTCAGGTTCCTCGGCCCATCCACCATAGCCTTTCAGCATAGACTGGCACTGAAATGCAACGCATATGCAATGGCAAATAGGCAGTGCTGTGGCTGCCCTGCTCATTAGGGGATGAAACCCAAAGGTGATGGAATAGAGTGAGAAATGTGTGTATTTTGCTGGTACTCAGGGAGAAGTCGATTTCATTAAAGACAGATGAAGAGGTAAATAGAGATTTCTGGGAATTGTGCAAGGCGACTTCTGGGCACTTTCAATGTCACTATTGGATGATATAACTTTATTATTTTATTTTACAACTTAGGTTTTCATTTGCCTTCATGAAGGAACTCTTAGGCTTATCAAACAAGATTAGTGAGCATCTTCAGAGATTTGTAACAGGAATGGAAACAGGGAAAGCAGTATTTAGAGAAAACGGGAAAGTATTTTCCGAGATAATTGAAGGGAAAGAAAGACAGATGTTAAGTAGGGAAACAGAAATTAAAATGGAGAGAAGAAAACTGCCTGAGATGGCAGGAGCTGAGTTGTGGTTGGTGAAAGATGGACGTGTGTACTGGACTTCATAGCCTCCTTGAGGAATACAGGTCAGAACTTAAGCTTGTAATTAAGACAAGGCCCTTTATATTCAGACAGTGCTGGAGTACTCACTTTCATGGCCATAGGGCATGCCACTTAGCCGACATTCTTTGTACCCTGTTTTACTTGCTGTAAAATGGGTCTAATAATGCCCATCTCTTATCATTGTAAGAATCAAACAAGCTGATATCTGTAATGGCTTAGCACAGTATCTGGCATCTCTGATCAACAATTAGAGAAGCTGCAATTATTATAAAGATTGTTACTATAATAGTACAAATAACAGAATTTAGTGCTGATGTCACAAGGGATAGGTGGCACTGGGCAGAATTCAGCACTTGTATAGGACACTTGAAAGCGGAGCCTGTGTAAGTTTGGCCGGGGCTTATGACCGTCTAGCTACCTTAGGTGACCTTACATCCTGGTTCACCTTGGCCAGTTCCATTTATACCTTTTGTCCTAGTGCAATTATTAGCAGTGTCTCCTTTCGTTCTTAAGAGCATTCTGGTGTGGATGACAAATCATATAGTTTTCCTACATCTGGTTCTTACTGTCTAAATCAGTAAGACAGTATTAGTCATTGTTTCCTATTTTCTCAAAAAGATTATGCGTTTCTTGAGGCCACTCTACATATGTGTAAATCTGGGTATGTATTCACACACGTGCTCACACACACAGACGATTTAGTACTTCTTTTGTATTTGCATCAGTGCTTCCACAGTGCTCATCCCATAGAGATGCGGTGCTCACCTCTCCAGGACCCTCCCCTCCCACTGTTGCTGCTGCATGAGCCCCTCCCTCACTGCTCAGAGGGGGTCATTAGAGGACAGTGGGCTAAGAGAAGTGGAGGCATCGTGTTCATAGGAGCAGCGTTGGTTCTGAAGCGGAGCTGTGGGCCGACAATGAGTTTGCATCCTAAACATCTCCTGGGCCAGTCATTGAATTTCTTTGAGTCTCCGTTTGCTCATATAGAAGAGTAACAAAATAGACCTGGAAGTCTCGTTAGGAGGATTGTACTCCATGGTGCCTGACCGTAGTAGGTGCTCAATAAATGGGAGCCTTGCACAGGACGGCCCTCTAAATATACGTGGGCAGCATCGTGTCCCTGCCCGCCCCTACCCACTCTTTCCTTCAGTTCTCCCAGCTGTGTTTTTTTTTGTTTTTTTGTGGTACGCGGGCCTCTCACCATTGCGGCCTCTCCCGCTGCAGCCTCTCCCGCTGTGGAGCTCAGGCTCCGGACGTGCAGGCTCAGCGGGCCCGGCCGCTCCGCGGCATGTGGGATCCTCCTGGACCGGGCACGAACCCGTGTCCCCTGCATCGGCAGGCGGACTCTCAACCACTGCGCCACAAGGGAAGCCCCTCCCAGCTGTTCTTTATGCACTGTGGTTTCAGGTCCGGTGGTGACCTGGGTATGCCTGAGTGAAGACAGCTTCTGGCCAGGGGGATGGATAGGTCAGTTCACGTGGCTGTCGGACTTGTGTGCAGGGTGCTTTACAGAGGGTTCTCTCCCTGACTCACAAATGCATGTGTAGAACCTGCAAGAGGCTCAGAGCCCAGTGTCAGGGGAGAGGTCTTCCTACCATGTGTACTTCCTGTCTGCCTTGAAGTTAAATCATGTTATTCAAATGGGATATTTGTGATTCAATAATCAATTCAGCAGTGAAAGGCAAAGGAGCAGCCTGCCAGTTCTGGCGGAGTAAATCATCCCGTAAGCACATGAGGAGCAGCAGCCCCTAATAGCTCTTGTAAACATGCTGTCACTCTCGGGGTTGGGCACCGTCCAGCCAAACCTCTCTCTGATGTTTGTCTCTATTTCTTGGAAGCGCTGCGAGAGCCAGCTGTGACACACATTCTGTATCAGTCAAGAAACAGTGTTCCAACCCGTGTCTCTATGACCCAGAGATTGTTTCCGATTGTTTGCAGATCAATTAGGAGGCCTTTTTGGAGCAGCTTCTGGGTGGGGGGGAGGGTGGAAGCTCAAGGATGTTTGAGCCAGATCTGCGTGTGAAAGATGTGTGGGGACAGTGGAACCCCATTCTGAGCCACACTCTGCAAATGTGCTTCCACTCATGTTCACGGCAACTGTCCCTTGTCAACTTCATTTTACATGTGAGGAAGCTAAGACTGGGGAGGTCAAATGACTGCTCCAAGGTCACCAGCTGAGAGTTGGATCCCGAGCTGACTCTGCAGGCTGTTCTCTGCTCAGTTATGATCAGCCGAAAATGTCCATTAGACCTGAGTCGTCTCCTGCAGTGACCTCTGGCCTCCTTTATCTACTTCCCCTGCACCTTGGTGTCATTCCTCACCCACATTTGCCTCTTTCAGGTCCCCAGCTCACAGGCAGCTATCTGCAGTGGAAACCCCAATTGATTATTAAGCAGGCCACGCCTGCTTCTCCTCCCCTCCCCCACGCCTCTGCCCAGCACAAGGTGGAGATCATGCCTTCCATCCTGTCCTCCCAGCCTGAAGTGCTCCTCTCTCCCCCGGTTCGCCTGTTCGTCCACGTGTCTCTGTCACCTCCCTTTCTGCCCCTCCTGATTCCCTCTTCTCCCACACATAGTGAACCCCACGCGCAGACCCCAGGAGACATCTCCTCTGCTCGGGTTGCTCAGCCCCTCCGGTCGGGATGTCTGGTCAGGGTAGCGCCCAGAGCACTGCCGGCTTCCTGGGCCTGAGGCTCCTGCAGCTGCACACGGGCTCTGTGCTTGCTTTCAAGTCTGCTCTTGAAATTCTTAATGATTTTTGAACAAGGAAGCTCTACTTTTCTTTGCACTGGGACCCACCAGTTATATAGCCAGTCCTCTCTCAGAGCCCAGAAGCCCACCTAGAGGTCTGAAGGAAGGGAGAGACACCAGAATTCAGAGGAGGGTAGAGGTGAGAGCCAGGGAGGCCCAGACACACCAGGTCAGGTGCGGAGAAGGAGGGCCCGGGAGCAACTTGGAAGCCGTGGGGCAAGTTCCTGGGACCAGGTGAGCCAGGTAATTCAGTGGGACAGGGGAGGCGGCTAGGGACATGCAGAGTCAGAAGCTACAGGGCCTTGACCCCTGCGCCTGTGGGCAGAGAAAGGAGCTGGAACAGCTGTGATGAGGGAGAAGATATCACTTGATACCAGTTTCTGAATGAAACTTCTCCATCCACCCTTGGTGTTAGATCCAAGTGGCTGTCCTTGAAGCCACTGGCTCTCCGTTATGCTCCGCTGTCCTCTGGACATTGTTCAAGAAACAGCTGCGAAAGCACCAGTCCGGACAGTACTCAGACTCATGATGGGCATCCTTGGTTGACCCTGGTTCTACTTTTCTCCAAGTCCGAGGAAGGCCCTGGTATCTCTCCGCCAATAAAGATGGCCCTTACTGCTCCTGCAAGCCTGTGCCCAGCCCCGAGTAGGGCCCGCCTCTCTCCATCCTGCAGACGTCCAACCCACACTTGCAAATCTGCATTTTTGCAACTGGGCAAATGATCTCAGAGTATTCCACCAACTCAGAGATTTGGGCATTTGTTACACACTGGAATTTGGATGCACCTGAAAAGAATTCAGACTCCAGGGTGTAGGATTTCAAATTAAAATTAGAAGGTGTTTCACGGCATTGCTTGGGCTGCACCCGCACGTGGCTGTCAGCCGCCTACCCTCAGGCGCACTGATGAATTGCTGCTGAGCGTTTTTCGGGCTGGTAGAAAATGGATGCATCAGTGGGCTTTCGGAGCCTAAATGCAAGCTTGTGTATTGTGTCAGTTCAGTGTGAAATGGCAGGTGGAAGAAGATGGCCTTTGAGTCAGGGCCCCGCCAGGAGCACAGAAGCACTTCTGTGTCTGAGGACAGGACCTGTTGGGCAAGGCCTGTGTGATGCTGCCATTTCCAAGTTCCTTCTGTCTTCAGAGGGACATTAGGACCTAAAGGGTCCCCGTTATTGCCCTCAAACTGATGTCCTAGGTTTGTTTCTGGGCTCCTTTTGGGGTGGTGGACAAGCGCTGGCTGAATTTCTGACTGGTACTTGGTGAGTGGCTGGACATGTGGGACAGTCCCTGATTAACGTGGGAAGGACGCTTGAATGCACGATTGCGTTGATTATCCCGGGTTAATCACTCAGGTGGTTCGTCTCTTTCATCCCAGAGGCTCTTGGAGGCTGCTTTACGGAATTCAGAGGAGAGGTGTAGGTGGATGGAGGAAAGAGTGCGGCTTTGCTCTTGGTTGGGTGATTAAGCCGTCGTCCTTTCCTTCACCTGGGTCTGGGTCAGTGTTGACGGATCTCTCTCCTCCCTGTCACGAGCGGGCTTCTCACGGAGCAAGGCCGTTCATCACCCCATCGGGATGGGGAGACAAATGACAGCAGTAACGTAGACTGAGGAGGATTAAATAAAACCAAGGAGCTATCACACACAACAGTGGACGGTCATTTAAAAGGAAATCCATCTTGCTGTTGCCCGAGGCCTCTCGGGAAGAAAACGACATCTTCCTATGGCGAGTTTGGTTTTTATTGCCGGGGGTCAGCTTCCAGGAAGCTCCGCCCCTCTCCTGCCGTGAGCTCTCCCGGGCTCAGGGGGAAGAAGGAAGGCTCTGGAGACACACCACCTGGGTTCACACTCAGGGTCTGCCTGTCCTCGGGCGAGATATCACATTTAACCTCTCGGAGAGTCCATGTCCTCATTTGTAGAGTGCGGATAATAAAATCATTTCCTTTATAGGGCAATCGTGCAGGATAAATGAGAGGATACCAGCAGAGTGCTTAGGACGTAACTAGGATGCAATCAGTGATAACTATGACGATTATAGGTCAGATGCCGGCTGTCTAACCTGTCCATAGACTCTAATAAATATAAATATACTCTAATAAAACACAGACCCTCTCGCCTTCCTGATGTGGCCTGGGGATAAATAACCATGAGAATGTTTAATGCTGTTTCTGAGATACTGACTTTCTCCCTGTCCCTCTCCAGAAAAGAAGATAAAGGGGATGACCCAGAATCTTGCAGCCAACAGACTGCAGCCACTCCCTGCGGTGGATACTGGCCCCAGATAGCGGAGGTGCCTATCAGAGGAATGATTTCCTTTGAGCTCCAGTGAGCCCCAGACTCTTGCATCTTCCCATACATAGAAAAGTGCTAAATTCCTTAACTTGAGATATCTGGTTTTCTTTCATTAACAATAATCTTTTGATGTTCAGATTACTTGCCCTTTGTTACAAAACCTCTGTATAACTTAGCTCCCCTGCCTCGCCTCCCAGGAGCAGTTTCTCAGAGTTATCTGAAACACTCTCCCAGGCTGCAGTCCTCATTTAGCCCCAAGTAAAACTTAACTCGCATCTCTCACATTGTGCATTTTTTTTTAAGTCAACACTTTAATACCTTTACTGAGGTATAGTTTACATACCATAAAACCCACCCATAGAGAGTATACAGTTGAGTGTTACAGTGTATTCACAGCGCATACAACCAGCACCGCAATATAATTTTAGAGCATCTTCACTGCCCGCACCCAGCCCCTGACGACCACTCGTCAGTCTACTTTCTGTCTCTATGGATTTGCCTGTTCCGGACGGTTGATACAAATGAACTCATACAATACGTGGTTCTTTGTGATTGGCTTCTTTCACTTAGCATGTGTTCAGGTTTCATCCATGTTGTAGCATAAATATACTTCATTACTTTATTTTTTAACATCTTTATTGGAGTATAATTGCTTTACAATGGAGTGTTAGTTTCTGCTGTATGACAGAGTGAATGATATATATATATATATATATATATATATATATATATATATATATATATCCCCATATCCCCTCCCTCTTGCGTCTCCCTCCCACCTTCCCTATCCCACCCCTCTAGGTGGTCACAAAGCACTGAGCTGATCTGTCTGTGCTATGTGGCTGCTTCCCACTAGCTATTTTACATTTCGTAGTGTATATATGTCAATGCCACTCTCTCACCTCGTCACAGCTTACCCTTTCCCCTCTGCATGTCCTCAAGTCCATACTCTACATCTGCATCTTTATTCCTGTCCTGCCCCTAGGTTCATCAGAACCATTTTTTTTTTTTTGGATTCCAAATATATGTGTTAGCATACGGCATTTGTTTTTCTCTTTCTGACTTACTTCACTCTGTATGACAGACTCTAGGTCCATCCACATCACTACAAAAAACTCAATTTCGTTTCTTTTTATGGGTGAGTAATATTCCATTGTATATATGTGCCACATCTTTTTTTTTTTTTTTTTGGTACGTGGGCCTTTCACTGTTGTGGCCTCTCCCATTGTGGAGCACAGGCTCCAGACGCGCAGGCTCAGCGGCCATCGCTCATGGGCCTAGCCACTCCGTGGCATGTGGGATCTTCCCAGACCAGGGTACGAACCGATGTCCCCTCCATCGGTAGGCGGACACTCAACCACTGCACCACCAGGGAAGCCCCACATCATCTTTATCCATTCATCTGTCGATGGACACTTCATTTGCTTCCATGTCTATTGTATATAGAACTGCAATGAACATTGTGGTACATGACTCTTTTTGAATTATGTTTTTTTCAGAGTATATGCCCAGTAGTGGGATTGCTGGATTGTATGGTAGTTCTATTTTTAGTTTTTTAAGGAATGTCCATACTGTTCTCCATAGTGGCTGTATCAATTTACATTCCCACCAACAGTGAAAGAGGGTTTCCTTTTCTACACACCCTCTCCAACATTTATTGTTTGTAGATTTTTTCATGATGGCCATTCTGACTGGTATGAGGTGATACCTCACTATAGTTTTGATTTGCATTTCTCTTGATTAGCGATGTTGAGCATCCTTTCATGTGTTTGTTGGCAATCTGTATATCTTCTTTGGAGAAATGTCTTTTTAGGTCTTATGCCCATTTTTGGATTGGGTTGTTTTTTTTTTGTTATTGAGCTGCATGAGCTGCTTGTAAATTTTGGAGATTAATCCTTTGTCAGTTGCTTCATTTGCAAATATTTTCTCCCATTCTGAGGGTTGTCTTTAAGTCTTGTTTATGGTTTCCTTTGTTATGCAAAAACGTTTAAGTTTTCCTAAGTTCCATTTGTTTATTTTTGTTTTTATTTCCATTTCTCTAGTAGGCGGGTTAAAAAGGATCTTGCCGTGATGTATGTCATAGAGTGTTCTGCCTATGTTTTCCTCTAAGAGTTTTATAGTGTCTGGACTTACATTTAGGTCTTTAATCTATTTTGAGTTTATTTTTGTGTATGGTGTTAGGGAGTGTTCTAATTTCACTCTTTTACATGTAGCTGTCCAGTTTTGCCAGCACCACTTATTGAAGAGACTGTCTTTTCTCCATTGTATATTCTTGCCTCCTTTATCAAAGATAAGGTGACCATATGTGAGTGGGTTTATCTCTGGGCTTTCTATCCTGTTCCATTGATCTATATTTCTGTTCTTGTGCCAGTACAGTACTGTCTTGATTACTGTAGCTTTGTAGTATAGTCTGAAGTCCGGGAGCCTGATTCCTCCAGCTCCGTTTTTCTTTCTCAAGATTGCTTTGGCTATTCGGGGTCTTTTGTGTTTCCATACAAATTGTGAAATTTTTTGTTCTAGTTCTGTGAAAAATGCCAGTGGTAGTTTGATAGGGATTGCATTGAATCTGTAGATTGCCTTGGGTCGTAGAGTCATTTTCACAATGTTGATTCTTCCAATACAAGAACATGGTATATCTCTCCATCTATTTGTATTATCTTTAATTTCCTTCATCAGTGTCTTATAATTTTCTGCATACAGGTCTTTTGTCTCCTTAGGTAGGTTTATTCCTAGGTATTTTATTCTTTTTGTTGCAGTGCTAAATGGGAGTGTTTCCTTAATTTCTCTTTCAGATTTTTCATCATTAGTGTATAGGAATGCAAGAGATTTCTGTGCATTAATTTTGTATCCTGCTACTTTACCAAATTCATTGATTAGCTCTAGTAGTTTTCTGGTAGCATCTTTAGGATTCTCTATGTATAGTATCATGTCGTCTGCAAACAGTGACAGCTTTACTTCTTCTTTTCCGATTTAGATTCCTTTTATTTCTTTTTCTTCTCTGATTGCTGTCGTAAAAAACTTCCAAAACTATGTTGAATAATAGTGGTGAGAGTGGGCAACCTTGTCTTGTTTCTGATCTTAGAGGAAATGGTTTCAGTTTTTCACCATTGAGAAAGAACGATGTTGGCTGTGGGTTTGTCATATACGGCCTTTATAATGTTGAGGTAAGTTCCCTCTATGCCTACTTTCTGGAGGGTTCTTATCATAAATGGGTGTTGAATTTTGTCAAAAGTTTTCTCTGCATCTATTGAGATGATCATATGGTTTTTCTCCTTCAGTTGGTTAATATGGTGTGTCACATTGATTGATTTGCATATATTGAAAAATCCTTGCATTTCTGGGGTAAACCCCACTTGATCATGGTGATGATCTGTTTAATGTGCTGCTGGATTCTGTTTACTAGTATTTTGTTGAGGATTTTTGCATCTGTGTTCATCAGTGATATTGGTCTGTAGTTTTCCTTTTTTGTGACATCTTTTTCTGTTATTGGTATCAGGGTGATGATGGCCTCGTAGAATGAGTTTGGGAGTGTTCCTCCCTCTGCTATATTTTGGAAGTTTGAGAAGAATAGGTGTTAGCTCTTCTCTAAATGTTTGATAGAATTCGCCTGTGAAGCCATCTGGTCCTGGGCTTTTATTTGTTGGAAAATTTCTAATCACAGTTTCAATTTCAGTGCTTGTGATCGGTCTACTTATATTTTCTATTTTTCTGTTTCAGTCTTGGAAGGTTGTGCTTATCTAAGAATTTGTCCATGTCTTCCAGGTTGTCCATTTTATTGGCATATAGTTGCTTGTAGTAATCTCTCATGATCCTTTGTATTTCTACAGTGTCAGTTGTTACTTCTCCTTTTTCATTTCCAACTCTGTTGATTTGAGTCTTCTCCCTTTTCTTCTTGATGAGTCTGGCTAATGGTTTATCAATTTTGTTTATCTTCTCAAAGAACCAGCTTTTAGTTTTATTGATCTTTGCTATTGTTTCCTTCATTTCTTTTATATTTATTTCTGATCTGATTTTTATGATTTCTTTCCTTCTGCTAACTTTGGGGTTTTTTTTGTTCTTCTTTCTCCAATTGCTTTAAGTGTAAGGTTAGGTTGTTTACTTGAGATTTTTCTTGTTTCTTGAGGTAGGATTGTATTGCTATAAACTTCCTTCTTAGAACTGCTTTTGCTGCATCCCATAGGTTTTGAGTTGTCATGTTTACATTGTTATTTGTTTCTAGGTATTTTTTGATTTCCTCTTTGATTTCTTCAGTGATTTCTTGGTTATTTACTAGTGTATTGTTTAGCCTCCATGTGTTTGTATTTTTTACAGGTTTTTGCCTGTAATTGATATCTGGTCTCATGGAGTCATCGTTGGAAAAGAACTTGTTACGATTTCAATTTTCTTAAATTTACCAAGGCCTTATTTGTGACCCCAGATATGATCTATCTTGGAGAATGTTCCATGAGCACTTGAGAAGAAAGTGTATTCTGTTGTTTTTGGATGGAATGTCCTATAAATAAGATATAAATATCTTATTTAATGTGTCATTTAAAGTTTGTGTTTCCTCATTTATTTTTATTTTGGATGATCAGCCCATTGGTGAAAGTGGGGTGTTAAATTCCCCTACTTTTATTGTGTTACTGTCGATTTTATGGCTGTTAGCATTTGCCTTATGTATTGAGGTGCTCCTATGTTGGGTGCATATATATTTATAATTGTTATATCTTCTTCCTGGATTGATCCCTTGATCATTATGTAGTGTCCTTCTTTGTCTCTTGTAATAGTCTTTATTTTAAGGTCTATTTTGTTTGATATGAGAATTGCTACTCCAGCTTTCTTTTGATTTCCATTTGCATGAAATATCTTTTTCCATCCCCTCACTTTCAGTCTGTATGTGTCCCTAGGTCTGAAGTGGGTTTCTTGTAGACAGCATATATACAGGTCTTGTTTTTGTATACATTCAGGCAGTCTGTGTCTTTTGGTTGGAACATTTAATCCATTTACCTTTAAGGTAATTATCGATATGTATGTTCCTTTTACCATTTTCTTAATTGTTTTGGGTTTGTTATTGTATGTCTTTTCCTTCTCTTGTGTTTCCTGCCTAGAGAAGTTCCTTTAGCATTTGTTGTAAAGCTACTTTGGTGGTGCTGAATTTTCTTAGCCTTTGCTTCTCTGTAAAGGTTTTAATTTCTCCATTGAATCTAAATGAGATCCTTGCTGGGTAGAGTAATCTTGGATGTAGGGTTTTCCCTTTCATCACTTCAAATATGTCCTGTCACTCCCTTCTGGCTTGCAGAGTTTCTGCTGAAAGATCCTCTGTTAACCCTATGGGGATTCCCTTGTATGTTATTTGTTGCTTTTCCCTTGCTGCTTTTAATATTTTTTCTTTGATTTAATTTTTGACAGTTTGATTAATATGTGTCTTGGCATGTTTCTCCTTGGATTTATCCTGTATGGGACTCTCTGCACTTCCTAGACTTGACTGTTTCCTTACCCATATTAGGGAAGTTTTCAACTACAGTCTCTTCACATATTTTCTCAGTGCCTTGCTTTTTCTCTTCTTCTTCTGTTACCCCTATAATTCAAATGTTGGTGTATTTAGTGTTGTCCCAGAGGTCTCTGAGGCCGTCCTCAATTCTTTTCATTCGTTTTTCTTTATTCTGCTCTATGGTAGTTATTTCCGCTATTTTATCTTCTAGGTCACTTATCCGTTCTTCTGCCTCAGTTATTCTGCTATTGATTCCTTCTAGAGAATTTTTAATTTCATGTATTGTGTTGTTCATCATTGTTTGTTTGCTCTTTATGTTCTTCTAGGTCCTTGTTAAATGTTTTTGTTTTCTGCATTCTATTTCTACGATTTTGCATCATCTTTACTATCATTACTCTGAATTCTTTTTCAGGTAGACTGCCTATTTCCTCTTCATTTGCTTGGTCTGGTGGGTTTTTATGTTGCTCCTTCATCTGCTGCGTATTTCTCTGTCTTGTCATTTTGCTTAACTTACTGTGTTTGGGGTCTCCTTTTTGCAGGCTGCAGGTTCGTAGTTCCCATTGTTTTTGGTGCCTGTCCCCAGTGGCTAAGGTTGGCTCAGTGGATTGTGTAGGCTTCCTGGTGGAGGGGACTAGTGCCTGTGTTCCGGTGGATGAGGCTGGATCTTATCTTTCTGGTTGGCAGGACCGTGTCCAGAGGTGTCTTTTGGGGTGTCTGTGGACTTAGTATGATTTTAGGCAACCTCTTTGCTAATGGGTGGGGTTGTGTTCCTGTCTTGCTAGTTGTTTGGCATGGGGCTTGCCAAACACTGGAGCTTGCTGGTCGTTGAGTGGAGCTGGGTCTTAGTGTTGAGACAGAGATCTCTGGGAGAGCTCTCGCCAACTGATATTACATTGGGCCGGGTGGTCTCTGGTAGTCCAATGTGCTGAACTCGGCTCTCCCACCTCAGAGGCTCAGGCCTGACACCTCGCTGGAGCACCAAGACCCTGTCAGTCACATGGCTCAGAAGAAAAGGGAGGAAAAAAAGAAAGAAAAAAAAAAAAAAAAAAGTTATTAAGATAATAATTTTTTTAATTAATAAAATAAAATTTAATAAGTAATTAAAAAAAAGAAGAGAGCAACCAAACCAATAAACTAATCCACCAATGTTAACAAGCACTAAGAACTATACTAAGATAAACATAAAACCAGAAACAAATTAGATGCAGAAAGCAAACGCCCAGTCTAAAGTTGCTCCCAAAGTCCACCGCCTCAATTTTGGGATGACTCGTTGTCTATTCAGGTGTTCCACAGATGCAGGGTACACCAGGTTGATTGTGGAGATTTAAGCCACTGCTCCTGAGGCTGCTGGGAGAGATTTCCCTTTCTCTTCTTTGTTCCCACAGCTCCTGGGGTTCAGCCTTGGATTTGGCCCCACCTCTGTGTGTAGGTCGCCCTGTGGCATCTGTTCTTCACCCAGACAGGAGGGGGTTAAAGTAGCAGCTGATTAGGGGGCTGTGGCTCAGGCCGGGGGGAGGGAGCGTTACAGAATGCGGAGTGAGCCTGCAGCGGCAGAGGCCGGCATGATGTTGCGCCAGCCTGAGGCGCGGCATTTGTTCTGCCGGGGAAGTTGTCCCTGGATCACGGGACCCTGGCAGTGGCGGGCTGCACAGGCTCCCGGGAGGGGAGGTGTGGATAGAGACCTGTGCTCGCACACAGGCTTCTTGGTGGCTGCAGCAGCAGCCTTAGTGTCTCATGCCCGTCTCTGGGGTCCACACTGATAACTGCAGCTTGTGCCCGTTTCTGGAGCACGTTTAGGCAGTGCTCTGAATCCCCCTTCCTCACGCACCCCAAAACAATGGTCTCTTGCCTCTTTGGCAGGTCCAGACTTTTTCCTGGACTCCCTCCCAGCTAGCCGTGGTGCACTAGCCCCCTTCAGGCTGTGTTCACGCAGCCAACCCCAGTCCTCTCCCTGGGATCTGAACTCTGAAGCCCGAGTCTCAGCTCCCAGCCCCCACCCGTACTGGCCGGCGGGTGAGCAGACAAGCCTCACAGGCTGGTGAGTGCTGGTCGGCACCGATCCTCTGTGCGGGAATCTCTCCGCTTTGCCCTCTGCACCCCCGTTGCTGCGCTCTCCTCCATGGCTCCAAAGCTTCCCCCCTCCGCCACCCGCAGTCTCCGCCCGCGAAGGGGCTTCCTGGTGTGTGGAAACGTTTCCTCCTTCACAGCTCCTTCCCACTGGTGCAGATCCTGTCCCTATTCTTTTGTCTCTGTTTATTCTTTTTTCTTTTGCCCTACCCAGGTATGTGGGGAGTTTCTTGCCTTTTGGGAAGTCTGAGGTCTTCTGCCAGTGTTCAGTAGGTGTTCTGTAGGAGTTGTTCCACACGTAGATGTATTTTTGATGTATTTGTGTGAAGGAAGGTGATATCTACGTCTTACTCCTCCACCATCTTGAAGGTCCTCCCCTACTTCATTCCTTTTAATTGGGAAATAATATTCCCTTGTGTTGATGTACCTCATTTTATTCACCCATTCCTCAGTTGGTGGGCGTTTGGGTTGTTTCCACTGTATTGTGAATAACCCAGCATCATCTTAAACACCCAGGGGCTCCACTGCTGTCCTGGGATGCCAGGGGCCAGTAGTGAGTGGCCATATACCACTTCCAAGGTGGCCAGCCTCTAATTTGGATCCTCTGGGGTTGAGAGGGGAATGGGGTTAGCTGTGTACCTTTTGTTACTCTTTAAAGTGAGTGTCCAGGGACTTTCCTGGTAGCCCATTGGGTAAGACTCTCTGCTCCCAATGCAGGGGGCCTGGGTTCGATCCCTGATCGGGGAACTAGCTCCCACATGCATGCCGCAACTAAGAGTTCACATGCCGCAACTAAGATGTCCTCATGCCACAACTAAGAAGTCTGCATGCCACAACTAAGAGCCTGCAGGCCGCAACTAAAAGATCCCGCATGCTGCAACTAAAGATCTCACGTGCTGCAACTAAGACCCAGTGCAGCCAAAATAAATAAATAAGTTTTTTAAAAAATAAATAAAATAAAAATAGAGAAATAAAGTGAATGTCCTATTAGGGGCCTTTCTGGGCTTGCAGCCCTTTGTCCTCCTTTGGAATCAGCCAGAATCTGGGTACCTGCAGGGCTGAGCCCCACAGTCCTGACCAGAGGCTCCAGTTTGGGGAATGACTTGGAGCCCCTTTCTGGGCAGAGCTGGCAGCAGGGTGGGGAGTGGAGGCTCCTGAACTTTGTTGCTGGCGCAGATGGGGAGAATCCACACCCACAGGAAGGCAGAGCAGACTTGAGCTCAAGGTGCTGCGTCCCCAGCCTTTCTGCCTGCATCTCCCGCAGATCATGGCTCATGGGAACAGTACCTCCGTGTGTGTTCAGACTGCAGCTCAGGCACAGGGGGACATCGAGTGTGTCACTGTGCACCTCAGAGCTCCAGTCCTTGTCTGAAAAATGGGGTGAGTCATGCCCACTTCCTAAAATGTTAATGAAAATTCATCGAGGGCTTCCCTGGTGGCGCAGTGGTTGAGAGTCCGCCTGCTGATGCAGGGGACGCAGGTTCGTGCCCTGGTCCGGGAAGATCCCACATGCTGCGGAGCGGCTGGGCCCGTGAGCCATGGCCGCTGAGCCTGCGCGTCCGGAGCCTGTGCTCCGCAACGGGAGAGGCCACAACAGTGAGAGGCCCGCGTACCGGGAAAAAAAAAAAAATTCATTGAGCTGATGGGAATGGGAGCACAGCGCTGCATCTGTAGTGGAGGGTCATTTTTTTATTATTTTTTTTTATTTTTTAACATCTTTATTGGAATATGATTGCTTTACAGTGGTGTGTTAGTTTCTGCTTTATAACAAAGTGAATCAGTTATCCATATACATGTGTTCCCACATCTCTTCCCTCTTGTGTCTCCCTCCCACCCTCCCTATCCCACCCCTCTAGGTGTTCACAAAGCACCGAGCTGATCTCCCTGTGCTATGCAGCTGCTTCCCACTAGCTAGCTATTTTACATCTGGTAGTGTATACATGTCCGTGCCACTCTCTCACTCTGTCACAGCTTACCCTTCCCCCTCCCCATATCCTCAAGTCCATGCTCTAGTAGGTCTGTGTCTTTAATGGAGGGTCATTTTTATTGCACAAGTAGGCTCTACTCCTATGTCCTCCCTTTGCGATAGGCAGGGGATCGGCTCCCCTGCCTTTGAAGCTGGGTAAATGGAGGCATGGAAGGCAACCTCAGTCTTAGCACCACTAGGCGCAGAGCCGGGAACCCTGCCCAGTTTCACAGTAGATCCAGTCACCTGTGGACGCCCCACTTTCCTGAGTAAATGTGTCTGCCTGTCACCAAACCCGCTGGAGGAGGGCCCTCGGGGAGAAGCTCGGTATTCTGTAAGTCCTCAGGATGCGGTGGAGACAGCCCAGCCTCCATGATTCTGCATGTCTGTGCTCGCCGGGATGCGGGCCTCTGCCCCTTCTCCTCGGCCCCAGGGGGGATGCTGCTTCTGTCTCTGGACTCCCAGTGTGGCTGCAAGGCTGCGTCCCCAACACTCTTCCTCTTCTCAGGTCGGATCATCAGGGCTGGAGGGGGTCTTCCCGCTAGCTTCCCCTGCTCTCGGCCATGTGACCAATGCGGGGACCATGGCCAGGGAGGCCTGGTGACTGGGTGAGACGACAGGGCACGTCTGCTCGCCCTGGACCGGAAGAAGGAAGAGTCCGAGCGGCTAAAGTAGTCCCCGAGGAAAGGATGATGCCTCGACTGCTGGGGGCAGGAGGATCCCTGGCTGAGCGGCCGGGGGGCACCATCCAGCTGCATCACTGATGTTGCTGGGGGGTGGGCACCCCCTGCTCGAGGGGTTCGGGCCGGTGTGGAGCATCGTCACATGTGGGTGAGGTAGGCCTGGGGCCAGTGCCTTCTCGGCCCGAGTGGGCATGGAATTGGGTTTTCCACCTCCGGAGCGGCTTCCCACTGACTTGATTTCTCTTTTCTGTGTGTGGAAAGGGCCCCGGCCTGGGGGGCCGGCATGGAGAGGCGCCATTGGTGCAGCGGCGGGGCGGCGCCCTGCCCACCTGCCGAGCAGCCCCGCAGGTCGCCCCGCACTCCGACTCTGCAGAAACCAATATTGCAGCTGATTTTATCTTTCCGCCGGGATGGTAGGGATGACAGCGTTTTGGCTGAGATGTAGTTCCTGTCCAGCCCGTGTCAGCATTTCTGAAGGGAAGAGCTCTAATTAAAGGCTTCCCTGCAGGGCCGCCTCCCTGCTCGCTCAGCCCGAGTGGCGTAAATAAGGCCCTTGTTTCTCTTGCAGCAGCAAACCCTGGAGGGTGGCTGGACGCCACATCCCCCATCCCCATTCCCTGGCGGCCCCTAGGAGTCCTGGGCAGAGCCGGTGAATAACTGCTGCTGTCCAAGCCACAGCCCTGCTCTTCTAGCTTCTGACAGGCTCCTGGGTACTTTATAGCAGGGGAGGGTGTTATGCATTCTTCCATCTCCTTCTGACGGTGCTGCTGTGGCCCCTGGGGAGGCATAAAAACGGCTCAGCTGAGGAGTCAGCTGATGAGAAGCATCTTACAGTGGGCACAGAGTGGAACCTCCGGATTGATGGGAAGCAGGGAATGGGGTCCTGGGAAGGGGGCATCTGCCACGTGATGTGCTGCTTTGGGCGAGGCACCTTGAAGCTATGATGTCATCTCTCTCATGTAGCAACCCTGCGAGCAAGCTAAGGAAAGGGAGCCTCAGAGAAGTTGAGCCACTTGCCCGAGGTCACACAGCTAGGGAGAGGCTGGGGCAGAGATTTGAATCCTGAGCTGAAGGCCTATGCTCTGGTCATCGTGCTCTGCTGCCTTTTTGGGCAGTTTGTGGGGCTATATGGCATGAATGTGTCAGAGCTGCAACTCAAACCTAGGTCCACCTCATGCCCTCCACCCTGCTGTTCTACTTCTCCTGGGCACCCAGGCCAGATTTGCTGGACACCTAGGATTTGTTGGGCACCTGAGGAGGACATGTAGGATGGTTGATTGTGGTGTTTCTCAAAGCAGGAGGTCCCCAGCGCAATTTGAATGTGAGTTCTTTCACAATGTTTCAATTCACACATCACTTTTTAAATCCAACATGGTGAGCAGGACCTGTAAATCTGAGACTCAGGAGGGGCCACTGCCAAGTTGACAGGTCTGGAAAGTGCACAGCAGCATTGGTCCATCCCAGTCCTTCCTCCTGGCCCCTTCTAGGTTCTGCCTAAGCCCACCAGCACCCTGCTGATTGGTGCTGCCTCGTGCACAGTAGGAGCATAAAAACAGATTTGTACCCACTTGAGTTCCAGTCTCTGTTCCCACTTAGAATCAAGGGTTTGCAGCAGGTTCTGTGGAGGAGAGAGCCACTCTCCACCAGTCTAGATGTGACATCTGTTCTGTGTTCTGGTGCACCTGGCCGCGAACCTTGCCATTTCTCCTCTCTTGCCATCTGTAAAAGAGGACTCTGCCCAGTAGGGATGAAATGAGAATGAAATCCTCATCTCGGAAGTCCCCTCCTGTAGAATTGTCTTTTCACATCTTTTCCATCCAGGAAGAGCATTCTCAAGTACTACCCGGGAGGAATTCAGTTCATTTTCAAGATTTTATTGAAACAGTTTGGTTCAGGCACTGCATGAAATACTAGGGTAGGAATAAATTAAAACTCTGATCTTGTCTTTGAGGACTGTTCAGTGTGGGTGGGGACAGTAGGCACCTGGGGACAGATGACAGGATTATAAGATGTAGTGATGAGTAGTCAGAAAAGAGGCAGGTTTAGAGTCAGTTGCAAGACTTAATTCTGAAAGGGCCAGGGAACTGGGCTGAAAGGATGAGGGATAAAGGGAAGAACATTCCAGGTGTAGCAGGAGTGAACCCTTCATGTATTGAGATGCTAGCGGTCTCAAGGTGGCACAGTAGTCTGGGTAAGTGGGGATAGTCATTGGAGGTGAGACTGTCCAGAGATTTTGAGTGCTTAGTGGGAAGGTTTGAAGAGTTTGTTTCCAGGAAGGGAAATTTATGGTCATTACTCAGTTCGGGGAAAACTACCCTGATGACATTTTAGAGGATGTGTATTGGAGTAAGGAGAAAGGGGGACTCAGTTGTCCTAGGGAGGGGGGATGGGAGCCCAGACTGAGATGGGAGGATTTCATTTCAAATGGAAGTGAGGAAGGAGGTGGATGCCGGACATATTTGGAAGTAGAATTAATAAACCCCTCCATGGATGTGTGGGTTGAGAAAGAGAAATTAAGGAAGAGGCCAAATGTTTGGTTTGAGAAACTGAATGGAGAAAGGAACTTGCCCCTGAGTTTGGAGCTGGGTAGAGAAAGAGCACGCTGGGAGGTGGAGATAAGGCTGGAGTCACGTTGGGTTTGCAGGGTCTACGGGATGTCCAAGCGGGATGCCTGGTAGGGAGTCTGCAGCTCAGGAGAGAGACGTGGTGGAGTTTGGGGCCCTTGGCATTTGGGTGATGGTGGACTGCCTGGGTGTGGATGGCCATCGGGGGTCACTTGAGGGCTGGGAAGAGAAACACCAACACTTAAGAAGGAAATGGAAAGGAAGATGAGAAGAAATGAAGGAGGAAGAGCCAGGGGAAGGCGTGCCTTCTCCTAAAAGCCTGCTGGGAAGAAAGCCTGGGATTCCTGCAGCCTGTTCCTCGGAGATCCGTCCTGTGGCCGCAGAAGCCCATTGTCCCGCTGTGTCCTGTGGCTTCCCTACGAAAGTCCTGGCTCAGGGGAGTGCAGTCCAGACATGGGGCAGAGCCACATGGTTCTGCAGTACTGGCTGTCTTCTGGGCCGCACCGGCTTCCCTTGGAGAGAGGTGCCTTGCTGGGCCCAAACACCGAGACTCATTGGGGGAGCTCTTTAACTCAAACGTATTGCCGGCGTTGGGGTGCGCGCAGATGGGCCCCGGGGCCATGCTGACAGCCGCTGGCCCGCTAAAGATGCAGCGAGACTAGGGGAGGCACGGCTCTGAGGAGCTGCCGTGAACAGCGTTTAATAGCCGGACTGTAGTTCATGGTTAGCAAATGTTTTATGAACAGATTCCTCGTGCTCTGTGAATTTATTTATAAATTATTCAATTTATTCGGAATGGATTTGCTTTCCTATTAAGCTCAGGAGTGTGTAATCAGCTCCTTTTCTCCACTGAAGGGCTTTCTCCCTGGCAGGAGTGGAGCCTGTTTAGCACTGGCCCTATTCAAGTTCAGTAGGAGGCCCTGGGTGGTAGGCGTGTGTGTCTGGGGGTGTCGTGTGGATTGTTGGCAAAGCAGAGCCTCGAGAGACTGGTCTACGGTGGGCGGAGAGAGGCCGTCTGGAACAGCTGCGTGATCATAATAGCATCTTCCCAGTCTGACAGAAAAAATCCCTGACCTGGGCTCTCCCTGCTTCCGGTCCCGGCTGCAACGCTGGTTTCCTTGTCACTCTTGGTCGAGCCATTTAGCCTTTCTGCCTCTGCTCTCTTCATCTGTGAAGTACAGCTCGTAACACCTCTCGTCCTCTCGGGTATGTTGTAGGGATTAATGACCGGAAGCATCTCAAGGGTTGGGGAGGGGAGAGGGCTGGTGGTGGTGTCCATGCTGAGTGTTCAAGGAGTGTTGGGAGTTCTTGTTGAAAGCGAGGGGAAATATAATTTGGCATTGCCAATACATCATTAAATTGAATTTCTGATAGGATTTATTCAGGCCAAGTCACATTTTAGGAGAGGTACAGAAAGCACTGGATTGTGTCTGTTCAGACGAGAAGTGGGCTGTGATGTCTGCTTTTCATCCAGAGAAAACTACCCCTGTTGTTTCCTTAGTGCTGGATGGGCGAGGAAGAGGGCAGAGCTGCCAGGCAGGCTCACTTGCCCTTACAATAAAGGTTAGTATAATTTTGTCCCTTGGGAAATAAAAAGAGAAGACTTTCAACTCTGGAACTTTTACTTAAACATAAGATGCTTCTTTTATCTCTCTGCTTTTTCCTGACATCATTTTCACTAAATTACATAATTAAACCGTAAACCGTCAATGACTTGTAGAGGGACGACTGTATCTCTTCCATACGATTTCTGTTTCTCAGTGCAAGAGCCTGTCTTTCCGGTCCAAAGATTTACTGCAGGGTGAGGGTTTTGTTGAGTCATTTATATTTGCTGTCTTAGCTCTTCCTGCTGGGAAAGAAATTGAGACATTGGTTAGAAGATTTAAGAACTAGGTCTGGTTTTGGTCCTCAGGAGATGTGTGACTTTGGACAAGTCTCCCCTATCTCTGAACTCTGTCTCACCCCAAAAATAAGTAGGGTAGTAAGGTCCACTTCATGATAGTGTGAAGATCAAATGAGCATCGTCTGTGAAAGCTCTGTGCACCTGCCAGGTGTGGGGATTTATTGCCAAAGTGGGAAGAGGGAAAATGAAATCCACAGGGAATCACCCCCTAAGCCAGACGGCTCCCCTGGGCCTGGCCTGACCTCCTTCTCCTGCGGGGAATGGCCCCCTGGCTGCTGTGTGCTTCTGAGGGGCAAGAGGCGTCTGAGCCCCATGTGCCCCCAAAAGACCTCCCCTAGAGTGATTCTGGCCATTCCGGACAGGAGATATACTAGGTCTGTCTACCCAGAACAAGCCGCAGGGCAACCTGTCCTCGGAGCTCTTTGCCGGCTCTAAAATGAAGGTGACTCGTCAAGGGCTTCCCCGGCCGGGCGCCCGACTAGACCTGCTGCTCACACCGTTCCGCTTAATCCCCACAGCCCGCCTATGGCGGTGGGGGCTGCGGCTCCCCTTCCAGAGATTAAGAAGCTCCGATTGCTTGGGTGCTTTGTTCCAGGTCACGCAGCAGGGCAGGGTTGTATCAGGAGGGCTCAGGCAAGAAACGGCTGGCACACACAGTGCGGCTCAGGGGACCTTAGTAAAGAGGCTGGTTAAAGATCTGCGGGCAGGTGAGAGTATCTTTCCCAGAAGCCCCCAGCAAATGTCCCCTCACATCTCATTGGCCAGAAAATGTCACATGGCCTATATCTAAACCAATCGTATACGTGTGTATATATATATATTTTATATCCTCTTGATAACATGGGTTTGATTTTTCCTAATATTCATTTATAAATTCCAAAAGGAAAACATTTTGTTGGGAACAATATGGGAAATTTGAATATAAGCTGGGTACTGAGTAGTATTAGGAATTATTTTCAATTTTGTTAGGTGCACTTAATGACATTGTGGTTATTAGGGAAAATGTCCTTGTAGTTAAGCGACGCGCATTAAAATATTTACAGGTAAAATATGAAGATCTGTAATTTACTTTATAATACTTCAGAATAAGAAAAGACAAAACATGCCAAAATGTTAAGATTTATTAAATCTGAGTAATGGGTATGTGAGTGTTCATTATCCTATGATCTCTACTTTTCTGTATATTTGAAATTGTTCATAAAAGAAAGTTTTTTTTTTTTTGCGGTACGCGGGCCTCTCACTTTTGTGGCCTCTTCCGTTGCGGAGCACAGGCTCTGGACGCGCAGGCTCCGCGGCCATGGCTCACGGGCCCAGCTGCTCCGCGGCATGTGGGATCTTCCCGGACCGGGGCACGAACTCGTGTCCCCTGCATCAGCAGGCAGACTCTCAACCACTGCGCCACCAGGGAAGCCCATAAAAGAAAGTTTTTTAAAAAGTTAATTAAACCATGAAAAAATTGCAAAATAAAGCAAACAAAAAAACCCCCCGAAACAAACAAACAAACAAAGATCTATGGGCAGGGGTAAGGGAGCCAGCAGGAGACAGAGAACCCCCCAGGGACCAGCACCCGCAGGGAGCAGTTACTCGCTAGGGCTGGAGGGGCAGGAGAGGGATGGTGTTACAGGAGCAGGGGGCCACCTTGGTGCCCAGGTAGAGGACGGCTCTGCAGTGGTCAGCTCCTGGGGTGCACAGCAGGGGCAAGTTCAGAGATAATATACCTGGGGGCAAATGGAGAATAACAGGATGCAAACCTGATTCTCTGGCATCAAAATCAGGACTCGTTACCGTATCACTGAGCTGAGCTAGTGTTGCACACATGCTCTCAGGTGGCGTGTAGTTGTCATGTGATGACCAAAAAGTGAAGCTCCTGGTGATTCTTCTTCCTGGTGATTGTAAAGAGGGCCGTTGCCTGTCCTTTGCTACTGGAGCCAGGCCCAGTGCCTCAGCGCCTAAACTGGGCTTCTTAGCTTGGCCCTAGCTGTATACTTACGCAATGCAGCTGCTACAGGTGTTTTGAATTTTTTTTCCATCTTGTTACTACCTTGAAATTACAGCAGTTCTTAGACCACTGCTAGATCCCGTTGAATGCATTAATAAAGAAACACATATACGTTACATCAAGTTAAAATTTTTTTTTGAAAAACCATACTTGGTTGTAATTTGTAACACTATGCATTTAATTTTATGCATTTATAAGCATTATTCTGAGAAGGGCTTCCCCACAGCATGTACGCTACAAAAGATTCAGAACCCCTGGACTGGGTGGTCTTGACCCTGCATGTGTTGTTGCAACCATAGCTATTGCAGCTGGATTGTGGCAGGTGATGCCTTGAAGGTCTGGGTCGTAGGGCCCGGCCAGTGGCTCCCCAGGTCCCAAGGTTGAGACCCTTGGACCGAGCTTCAGGAGTGTCCCTGGGATGGTTCTGGCTCCTTCTGCCTCTGGATTCACTGACCTAAACACTGATCCTTTCTCAGGATCACACTTCTGAGATAAGTGTCCTGAGAAGGGAGACTGGCGGCAGATAAGCCTGAACCTACCGAGTGGACAAGGGTAAACCAGCTGGTCACCTTCACCTCGGAGTTTCCTCAAGGTGTGATCTGTTCATCCCCTTTCTACCTCAGGATCACTTGGGAAGCTTATTAAAATGTAGGTTCCCACTCCAGACCCACTGAATGAGAATTTGGGGAGCAGGACCTGGGAATATGCATTTTATGGGTTTCTTGGGTGACTTGGGGGCACGCTGATATTTGGATGCAGAACCACTGCTTTCGATTGCCTGTGCCCTGGAGCTGCTAATTGGACCTGAGGTTTAAGATTTGCAATGGGTGTTCAAGAACACATCTAATTTCTAAACCAAGTTCCACTCCAGTTGGAGAAAATCGTGCATGGAGGAGAATCACGGCTTCTTGCACTCTGCCGGTCTATCTGGCTCTTGTCCAGCGTAACTAGAGGTCTTCTTGTCAGGCTGTGTGCTGTCCTCTCTGGCTCGGCCACTTTTCATGAGAGGAATAAGGCAGCCAGGGGCTGTACTAGCAGGGTCTCGTCCCCTCTGCTCTGGAAGCCCGGAGAAGTAACATATCCACTGGATAAATCCTTCAAGTCCTTCAAGTCCCCATAGCCAGGGGCTGGCCAGTGGGGAGCCTGTGCCTTTTGCAGTGAGCTGCTCAAAGCTTCTCATTACAACAGGGGACCCAGCTCTCTGTGGGTGGGTGGCACAGACAGTCGAGTGGCAGCGGCACGCCAGGGCTCAGAAAGCAGGTGATGGCCTAATGGCCCCTTTGGCCTCCAGCAGCTGGAGTCTCAGCTGACCTGGGCTGTTCTCTTTTGACCCTGAAGTTTTGCATTGCAATGGCCAGTCAGTTGATCAAGTGCAATGACAAGGCAGTGGTTTATCCAGCACCTTTAATCCCAGCATTTAAAGAGCTGTTCAAAGGTCAGCTTCCAAGTAGTAAGTGCCCATGTCAGTTATGCTTTTTAAAATAGTAGGGTAAATGAAAACAGTTGGCTGGCACCTTGCTAATGCACGCACACTTTCCAGATTTTCCTTAGCCCTTCAGAAGATGGCCAGTGTTACATGGATGATCCATGTGACAGCAGCAAGCCTGAAGATTCACAGTATCTGTGCTGCAGATAATTTCAACTTTCATTTAAATTACTTTTTTTTTCCAGAACATGGTTTCTTTTATGTGCAGTATTTTCATGGCCAAGTCTCATCCTCCTTTGCTCTGACAGTTTAGTGGGCAGATCTCTGGCCCAGGTTTCTTGCATGTGGCTCTCAATATGGCTTGGGCCTCAGTCTTGCCATCCAGAAAATGGGCAGCTATTCCCAGTCTCTACTCTACCGGGAGAACCCTTTAGTACTTTTAAATCTTGCTCCATGGTTTCCTGTCTTGAAAGTTGTTATCCACTAAATAAACAGCTTGGATGTTATGATGCTTTTGTTTTCCTACTTTTAAGAGTCAAAATATATTTACTAATTAGAGTTTCTGATTAGCAAGGGAGCCAGGAATACTGAGTTGATATCCTTGTAGTCAAAGGCAAAGAAATGTGACATCCTGTTTCTCCTGTGGGGCTTTATCGAGGATAAGGAAACCGATAAAACCTGTTAGGCCTTGGAATATATGGAACTAGCTCACAGGAGCCCGGGAGGTTGGGAACCACTGGGTGGTTGTTCTTCCTGTTCTTTTTTTTTTTTTTTTAACATCTTTATTGGGGTATAATTGCTTTACAATGGTGTGATAGTTTCTGCTTTATAACAAAGTGAATCAGTTATACATATACATATGTTCCCATATCTCTTCTCTCTTGCGTCTCTCTCCCTCCCACCCTCCCTATCCTACCCCTCCAGGCGGTCACAAAGCACCGAGCTGATCTCCCTGTGCTATGCGGCTGCTTCCCACTAGCTATCTACCTTACGTTTGGTAGTGTATATATGTCCACGCCTCTCTCTCGCTTTGTCACAGCTCACCCTTTCCCCTCCCCATATCCTCAAGTCCATTCTCTAGTAGGTCTGTGTCTTTATTCCTGTCTTACCCCTAGGTTCTTCATGACATTTTTTTTTCTTAGATTCCATATATATGTGTTAGCACACGGTATTTGTCTCTCTCTTTCTGACTTACTTCACTCTGTATGGTTCTTTTATTGGTTCCTTCATTTGTGCAGTAAACTTCAGTGGAGGGAGCACTTGCTGGGTGCTGGAGGTGTAGTGTCAGAGGACACAGGCAAGGATGCAGGAGGACAGATGAACAAAGAAGGAGAGGCCAGGCTGTGAGAAATGCCATAATAATGACAAAATAGGAGGCTAGGAGGGAGAGTGATGGGGGCCGCTTTAGATCAGGCAGTTGGGGAAAGTCTCTCAGGGGAGGGGACATTTAAGGTGAGACAAGAAGGAGCCAGCCACGCCAAGGTTATCTTTGGCCACATTGACAGAGTGGCCCAAGTCAGTCTACACATCTGTAAATGTGACTTCAGTCTTATTGCCAACCATCTTTCAAAAAAAATCAGGACAGCCATTAAGTAGACAGCTCACCCCAGGGGCTCAAAGCACTTGTCACATTTCTGTGAAATGGTCTGATTCCTTTTCTCCTTCCCTGAATAATGTGTCATCTCCTTGAAGGCAGGACCCTGACTTGCTCTTCCCTGTATCCACAGAGTCTGATGCTGTGCCTGACTCAGGGGAGGCCTGCAGTAAATTCAAGGGGTGGAGGAAGGAAGGAAGGAAAGGAGGGAGGAAGGAGGCGGGGAGGAGGAAGGAAGGCACAGTGTTGATTTTCACTCTCCTCAGGCTTTGTGGTGCGGGGTTCTTGCCAGGCAGTGACAGAGGCTCAAAGGTGGGCGAGAACTGGTAAGTGAAGTCAGCAAGGGTCTTCCCAGCCTTGATCTGATTTGCTGGTCCCTTGAACAGTGTGGTCTGAAGACTGCACGCAAAGGGAAGGTTTAGTAAAATATTAATGCCCTGCTATGCCTCTTGTTAAGAAGGCATGGGTGCCAGGAGAGCTAAGAAGCCAGTCTATTCAGAAGTCTAATTGTTTGGACTTTGAGCTGCCTGGAAGCAGCCGTGTCTATAGGGAAGGCTAGAAATGGGAGCAGAGGACTGCTTCTTAGCAGCAGGGGACAGACCTGGACTTCAGGCTGCAAGTGGAATAGGGACCTCGGGGGAAGCCATGGAATGTCTGGGTGGCATGGTTCCTAGTGTATTTTTGTGGGTCTTATATTTTTTTTTTACTTTTTGAATTTTATTTTATTTATTTTTTTATACAACAGGTCCTTATTAGTCATCAACTTTATACATATCAGTGTATACATGTCAATCCCAATCACCCAATTCATCATACCACCCCCCCACCACTTCCCCCCTCTTGGTGTTCATACATTTGTTCTCTACATCTGTGTCTCAATTTCTGCCCTGCAAACAGTTCATCTGTACCATTTTCTAGGTTCCATGTATATTCGTTAATATACGATATTTGTTTTTCTCTTTCTGACTTACTTCACTCTGTATGACAGTCTCTAGATTCATCCACGTCTCTACAAATGACCCAATTTCGTTCCTTTTTATGGCTGAGTAATATTCCATTGTATATACGTACTACATCTTCTTTATGCATTCATCTGTCGATGGGCATTTAGGTTGCCTCCATGACCTGGCTATTGTAAATAGTGCTGCAATGAACACTGGGGTGCATGTGTCATTTTGAATTATGGTTTTCTCTGGGTATATGCCCAGTAGTGGGATTGCTGGATCATATGGTAATTCAATTTTTAGTTTTTTAAGGAACCTCCATACTGTTCTCCATAGTGGCTGAATCAATTTACATTCTCACCAACAGTGCAAGAGGGTTCCCTTTTCTCCACACCCTCTCCAGCATTTGTTGTTTGTAGATTTTCTGATGATGCCCATTCTAACTGGTGTGAGGTGATACCTCACTGTAGTTTTGATTTGCATTTCTCTAATAATTAGTGATGTTGAACAGCTTTTCATGTGCCTCTTGGCCATCTGTATGTCTTCTTAGGAGAAATGTCTATTTAGGTCTTCTGCCCATTTTTGGATTGGGTTGTTTGTTTTTTTTAATATTGAGCTCCATGAGCTGTTTTTATATTTTGGAGATTAATCCTTTGTCGTTGATTCGTTTGCAAATATTTTCTCCCATTCTGAGGGTTGTCTTTTGGTCTTGTTTATGGTTTCCTTTGCTGTGCAAAAGCTTTGAAGTTTCATTAGGTCCCATTTTTTAATTTTTGTTTTTATTTTCATTACTGTAGGAGGTGGATCAAAGAAGATCTTGCTGTGATTTATGTCAAAGAGTGCTCTTCCTACGTTTTCCTCTAAGAGGTTTATAGTGTCTGGTCTTACATTTAGGTCTCTAATCCATTTTGAGTTTATTTTTGTGTATGGTGTCAGGGAGTGTTCTAATTTCATTCTTTTACATGTAGCTGTCCAGTTTTCCCAGCACCATGTATTGAAGAGACTGTCTTTTCTCCATTGTATATCCTTGCCTCCTTTGTCATAGATTAGTTGACCATAGGTGTGTGGGTTTATCTCTGGACTTTCTAGCTTTTCCATTGATATATGTTTCTGTTTTTGTGCCAGTACCATATTGTCTTGCTTACTGTAGCTTTGTAGTATAGTCTGAAGTCAGGGAGTCTGATTTGTCCAGCTCTTTCCCTCAAGACTGCTTTGGCTATTCGGGGTCTTTTGTGTCTCCATACAGATTTTAAGATTTTTTGTTCTGCTTCTGTAAAAAATGCCACTGGTAATTTGATAGGGGTTGCACTGAATCTGTAGATTGCTTTGGGTAGCATAGTCATTTTCACAATGTTGATTCTTCCAATCCAAGAGCATGGTGTATCTCTCCATCCGTTGGTGTCATCTTTAAGTGCTCTCATCAGTGTCCTATAGTTTTCTGCACGCAGGTCTTTTGTCTCTGTGGGTCTTACTGTCAAAGGAGGCACCACACTTGGTTATGATCTGATCCATGGTCATCAGAGCTGGAGGTGGGTAGGAAGGTATGGCAGGATAGGTGGGGAAAACAGGCTGAGAAGAGTCCCACTCACCTGCATGGGGAGCTCACCTAGCCGCAGGTGCCAGTGGGCAAGTGTACACCTGCGTCTAGGTGAGCTCCCCGAGTGTTCAGGGGCTACAGCTGTCTTCAGTCAGGGAGGATGGGGAGTACCCAAGAGGAAGTGGCCAACTGTCCTTGACAGTCAGGGCTCTCTGCCCATTATACTAGGGTTTCGGCACTGGACCCAAGGTTGGGCAAAGGGCCTGTGTTATCAGGCGGGTCCCCGGGCCTCAAAGAGTTGCCAGGAGGAACCTCAGCACAGGCCCAAGAAGTGGATCGCAAGACTAGGGCCTGGGGCCAAGGAAGGGTCTTTTGGGAGCAGCGGGGCTCTGCTTTGCTGTGTCTGCAGCTGCTTAAACCCCTCCTGTCTCAGCTGAGGGTTGGGCCTGGGCTGAATGAAGGGGCCCAGCTGTGAGGAGATGGAACGAGAGGCCTGGAGGCTGGGGACCAGCAGGGCCTGATGCTGTAGCCCTCCCGGCTCTCCCCCGCTGGAAGTAGGGTGCCAGATAAGATACAAGATGCCCAGTTATATGGAATTTCAGAGAAACAACAAATAATTTTTTCATTATACGTATATCCCAAATATCACATGATGTGTATTTGTAGTTGATCAGAAATTCAACTTTAAACGGGCAGCTTGTATTTTTATTTGCTAAATCTAGCAACCCTGATTTGAAGGCGAAAGGCAGAAGCTCCCAAAGAAACCACTGATTTCTGATGCATCTGCTGCCTGGCGTGTCCTCTGCAGTCGACGCTGGTGGAGCTGGTGTTCCTTTTCCACCTCCCTGAGCACGTGGGCCTCTGGGTCAGCAGCTGGGCTGAGGGAAGCAGCCAGAGTGGCCCGGGCTGACACAGAGGGAAGGGGTCTCTTGGCAGAGTGGAGGAGGATGTCCTGCCGTCTCCCAGCCTGCTGCTCTTTGCTCCCCTCCTTGAAAAAGTGTCTGAAGTGAAAATGCCCAACTTCCTGCTCTGACACTGGACCTTGAGTGTGTCCTCTAGTGCTGTGTGGGGTTCTGGGGCTGTCACCCAGATCTGTGGACTCCCAGAAGCTCCGTGGATCCTACTGGTTTTCTTGACGCTGAGAACCCCGGGCAGGACAGCCTGGAAGGGCAAGCAGCGTGTCTCAGTGGGTTGGTTCCGCTGGGTGCTGTGGGTATCTCCTTGGCAGGTGGCACGTTTGTCCTCCCCAGGGAAGTTCTGTCAGCCCAGGCACACGTGACTGCGGAGAGTTCAGTGATGTGCTGTTATTTTCGAGTTGAAAATGAGACGCGGCGGGAGGGGGATGTCCACTAAGCTATTTCTGAAATGTTTGTCACTTCCTGTCACTTTTGAGTACAGGGAAAGGCATCCTCTTAAGACGATCAATACAAACTCTTTATTTCAGTGACTGAACGATGAAGCTGGGGAGCACCAGTGATGGGGCATCACTGTCTCTAGACCCACAGAGGGACGTCAACGGGATAGTGAAGAGAGCAGGTGCCTCTGACCCAGCCCAGGGTCTTCTGGATCCTCTGTTTCCCTTGAATTAGTGAGGGTTCTCCAGAGAAGCAGAGCCAGTCTGTGTGTCTATTTCTACATATGCATATTTGTCTTGTACATCTACATCTATCCATCCATCCATCTATTTATCTATATATCTAGAGAGATTCATTTTAAGGCATTGGCTCACATGATGGGGGGCTGGCAAGTCTGAAATCTGTAGGTCTTGGATACTCAGATCAGAGCTTATGGTGCAGTCTTGAGCTCGAAATCCATAGGCAAGCCAGGCAGGATGGAAACTCCGGCTAGGTTTCCATGTTGCAGTCTTGAGAATTCCTTCTTTTCCAGGAAATCTCACTCTTTGCTCTTAAGGCCTTTAACTGATTAAATGAGGCCCATCCACACTACAGATGGTCATTTGCTTGACTTTGAGTCTACTGAATTACATGGTAATCTGCACTCAAAGTCTGCTGATTTAAATGTTAGTCATATCTGAAAAAAATACCTTCACAGCAACATCTAGGCTGGTGTTGACCAAACAACTGGGCCCCATAGCCTCACCCAGCTGACACATGGCCCTAACCATCACAGTGGGCTTGTCCTCAGACTTGCTGAGTGTGCAGAGCTGGCTGGAGACCCAGGTGGAGTGTCAGCCACTTTCATGCAGATATTTCTCTCCAGTAAGGGGATGTTCCCTTGGCTTTTCTACACGAGGTTCACAAAGGCCAGAGTGTCCATCTTGATTCCCCTGCCCGTCTTACTACACCAGATCTCTTATTGCTTAGGGGAGATGAGTCTTTGTTCTCTTAAGGCCTTAACTGATTGGACGAGGCTCACCACTTATGGAGGGCCATCTACTTGACTCAGAGTCTGTTGATTGTAAATATTAAACACATCTAAAAAGAATACCTGCACAGCAATATCTAGACCTGTATTCGACCAACCGGGCACCATAGCCTAACCCAGTTGACACATAAAATTGTTATGCTTTTCCTCTGGCCTATCCTGAGAGTCAGAAGACTCTGCCCTTGCCTTGGATAAGAAGAGAGCCAAGGAAAGGTGTGGTCACCTGTGTGCAGAGCAGAAACTTGGCACAGCGGGAGGGAGCCAGGAGCTCAGGAGGGCAGGAAGAGGGAGGGTGCACATCACAGTGGGCATATCCACCTGATCCATGCCCCTGCCCTGGAGGAGGTTTGGTGGGCCTCTAGGCAGAGGCCAGGAGAGACTGGCATAAGACAGGAGATCGCTGCCAGCTGTCCCCTCCCTGGTCAGGGATGTTACACTCCCTCCGTGGGCCTGTGAGATTTCCAAACATGACCAGCTGTCTAGAGGGTCTCACACACCCCACCGGAGGCAAGTTCCAGAGGATTCCCACAATGGCTGCCCCACGCGAGCCCAGAGTATTCTGCATGGCATGAAGCTTTCTGCCCAGTTCATTTCACTGCCTCTGTCCAGTAGACTTTTCTGACAATGAAGATGGTATTTTGGTAGCGTCTTCCTGCCTCATCCCTTTTCTTCCTTCTCTGTAGGAAGGCTTCCCCCTCTGCTTCCCCCTTTGCCCTTCTTCTCTTTAGTTATAACCTGCCTGTGACCTGCAGGCTCTCGCTGGGGTGAGCTCACACACAGGGAAGGTCCCTGTCAGTGTGGGGCTGCCCCCAAACTCCACCACCCATGATGGAGAACACTCACCTCCAAGAAGGCAGCACATTCACTCTTTCAATAAATTAAACTTTTAGTTTAGAATAATTTTTAATTCATAGGAAAGTTGCAGAGATAGTAGAGCATTCGTGGAGTCCCTCACCCAGATCCCCCGAATGTTATCCTCTTACATCACATGGAACGTTTGTCACCATGAAGAAACCGACACAGGTGCATTACGATTAGCTCCTGACCTTGGCTTTCACTAGCTGTGCTGTTCCAGGAGCCAGTCCAGGACGTCACGTGGTGCTTAGTGCTACTCCTCCTTCCAGGATCTGTCGGCCCCTTGCGCTTTCTCACACAAGAAAGAGACCCTCTAGACACACCCTTCCTAGTTCTCCCCTCGCCCCCGCCCCCAGAGGCGATGTCTGTTGATCATTGCCGCCCCCCACCCCGAGAGGCGATGTCTGTTGATCATTGCCTCCCCCGCCCTGAGAGGCGATGTCTGTTGATCATTGTGCAGAGGGCTAACCTGGAGCTTTCTCCCCTCTTTCACGCTGGGAGGAAGGAAGCCACCCTGGCCGCTTGGTAAATATTTTACAACATCTAATGGAATCAAGTTGTTTACTCTGCAGGAAATAGAAAGGCATTCATTAAAGACAGTAACAAGCTGGCTGGTTGCTGACCCTTCCGGTTTAATAGCGAGAGACCTGGGAGCTTGAATGATTTCTACTTAAGAAGCTTTAGTGCTGGCCTGCAACTAGAACATCCCAGAAGTGATTGGCTTCTGCTGCTTCTTGGGGCAGGGCTCTCAGGGCCAGGATCCCTGCAGCCTCAGACCCACTAGGGACCTTGCTGGGCTCCTACTCAATTCTGTCCCCATAACGTCTCCCCTGCCCCCCAAACCTCACTTCCCCCAAATTCTCCCCTTGGCTTCTTCCTCCTCAGCTTGATTCTCCCAGCCCATACCCTTTGGGGGTGTCCTGTGGACCACATCCTGAGCCTGTCATGTCTGTGCCCTACCGGGACCCCGATGAGCTGTGCCCATCAACACGGCCCCTTGCCCGTGGGACCTGGCTTTCTTGTCTGGCATGAGAAGGACGGTGCTTAACACGCAGCCCAGAGACAGAGTGGAAAGGACTGCTCCTCCTGTCTGGGTCTGGGAACTCCCATGTCACCCGATGCTACGTTATTTCCCGCTCCTGCCCCACTGCCCCCTCCTCATGTCCCACCTCTGCTTTTCTGGACTTTGCCCCCCAAGAGTTTCATTTCACAGAAGAGTGAAACAAAAATATTTATTATTTAAACCAGGGCATGTAAAGGAAGGCTGTAGTAAATTGTTCTGATGCTGTTTACAAGCGTGAAGTCACTAGGGAACCAGTGAAGGAGGTCTGAGCAGAATCTTGAATGAAAGGGAAACAGATCTTATAGAACCTTAGGTTTGCAATTTTGTCCCCTTCGAGCTTGTCACTCTAGGGAGAGATCTGGCCTCCCCGCTTTGCCCTGTGGCTGCCTTGCCCTCTTCTTAGCCTGCTCCCCACCCCTACCCCTCACCCCCTCATCCCATCATTCGTCCCCCTGCCCCATGTACACCCAGTTCTCCGTGACCAGAGGAAGTGAGCTGCCGCCTAGTTCCTCGGCGCCACAGCGCGGCCCCGGCCTGCTTTCCTCGGGGGCCCTGGGAGCTGTGCAGCGGAGCCCTCCCGGCTCTGGCTAGGAGCACTGAGGAGCCTCTGATTGGACTTTGGAGATTTACCAGGAGCCTGGGTCATCTTTCTCAGTTGTCTTGAGTGATAATCGTTCCTGCTTTGAGTGTTTAACAAGTGCAAGTTTACATGTGATACCTGAGAACAAGCGGAAGACACAGACCCGAACCCAGAGAAGCGAGCCAGTTGATGACTGTTACAGTGCAGAGAGCTAGTTGCATAAAGTACACATCGTGAGAAGCTGTGGGATCTCCAAGGATGGCCAGGATATTTGTCACGGCCTGGGGTCCTCCCTCCTCATTTGTAAGGGAAGCCTGGCTGGGCAGGGTCGGGGGAAGGGAAGGAAAGGAAGGAAGAGACGTCTGTGGGCTGGAGGGAGCATCTATCCAATGAAGAGGTCCTGGTGGGAATGAGGGGGTCAGGGGAAGGGCCCCAAATCCCGGTGAGTGGTAGGGAGGCAAGTTCAGTCCTCATCACAAGGACAGAGAGGCTTCTCTGGGGTCTGGGGGAGAGAGCTGACCTGGCCCAAGGTCAAGAGAGTGATGACAGCGGCATGAAGTGAAGGAGTCAGCGCAGAGCTCTCGGTACATCGAGGGGCAGAGGATGAGACTGTGTCTCACGGTGAGGGCTCAGCATGGGGGAACGATGGCAGAGCTCCGTGGAAGGATGCAGCCCTGGGTACGGGGAGGCAGGGGAGGCAGGCTTCAGGGTGGAGAGGCTGTCCCAGGGCCTGGTCATCTCTGGCACTCTGTCTCCCTCTCTTTCATATTTGTTCCTAAGAACCCGGCCATTCATTGCTTTAGCCTCCAGAGGCTGGCGGGTGGTGAGTTTTGGAAATGGGTGCAGGCAGGGTGAGGTCCTCCCCAGCCTGGAGCTGCCAGGCCAGGCCTTGCAATCCAGCTACCACGAGGGCTATACACTAACAAAGCAGAGCCCTGTCTTCTCTCTGCCGTTCTGCCTCATCAGGGTCCTCGTGGGGGAGAACGTCGCTGGTTCGAGGCACATTTGGGCATTCCTATATCCCTTAGCCAAAAGCCATAGAGCCAGCAGGGCCCCAAGCCTGAAGTTCTTAATAGAAAGCAGGAAAAAAAAAAAAAGACCAGTTCATGTTTCCTACAACCCCCCTCCTGCCTGGGGTGGGCAGCACATACACGCAGGGGTCTCTTTTGGGGGTGAGGAGGTTATCCCGGACTCTGAACATCCCCCTCTGGGCCCTTGCATGTGCATTCATGGCCCTCACCTCTGCGCCATTGCTCCCGGAGAGCTGGGAGCAGACTCCCCGGCGTTTGGAGGCATCCCGCGCGCTCAACAGCTTTGGGTTAAAATGTTCTAAATCCCCCTGTTATGGACCGTAAGCTGGGGCCCCAAGGGACTGGTGCTTGGCCGTAAGCCAGGGCTCCCCCGAACGGGTTGGACACTGGCACTGAAAATGAGCCTGGACATGAAGGCGGGTGGGTCCTCTTTCTGGTCCTGGCTGCTAAGAAGACTCCATCCCAGCTTTGTCCATTGCCAACAAGGGCAGGAGCCTCATCTGCCGAGATGGTTGACGTGCAGATTCCAGGGCCTTATTGCCGAGTTCATGGTTCAGTATGTCTGAGGTATGGTCCTGGGATCTGCATTTTGACAGAGATCTCTTGGGTAGTCCTGATGTGTAGCCAGATGTGGGAACCCTTGCTTGAGTCCACCCTCCTAGAAAGAATCCCTTCAAGGTCACTAGCCTAGGCCGTCGTAGATCTGGATGTGGAAGGGAGACTGGGGAACAGCCTGGGGCCTCCCTCCCCTTTGACTTTAGTTACCCAAAAGGGATGAAATGTTACCTGTAGTGCCCATCAGACCTCAGGAGACAGAATCCTTGGGAAGACCTGATTCTGAAGCTATTCAGAGCCAAGGGAGTGGCTACAGACGGGAGCCTGGGCCACCAGGACACCGTGTCTTATAGTGAAGGGGTGAGGTAAAGAGCAGTGTAAGGAGGATGAGGGACTCTGCCCAGCAGCGGGGGAGGCAGGGGTGCAAGGTGGGGCCCTCCTCCCTGCTCCTCTCAGCCTCCTGCTGGGCAGGCCCTGCTCTGTTTTCTCCTGGAGGAATACTCTGCCCCCGATGGGGGCTGGCACTGTGCTCCCTCTGTTCCTTGGGGTTCCGCTGGGGAGGGTGATCTCTGCTGTGAGGTTTAGCACATGAGGAGGCAGAAGGCCTGGATGGAGTCTGTTTCCAGCCACACCACTTCCTAGCATCTGTGCCCAGGCAAGGGGTCCAACCTCCCTGAACCTCAGTTTCTCCATTTGTGAAAGGGGATGTTGATTTCTGTCTGGCCTCCCCTATAGAAACATTCCAAAGACCACATGAGTTGAGAGGTGGCAGAACACCTTGAAATTTCTGAAACAAAGTCCATGAACTTGATATGTGGGACTAGATGAGCGAGCTGGGCAGTGAGGAATGGCGGGAGCTGCGGGGAACCGGACAACAGAATTAGATTCAATCAGAAAAAGTCAATACCGTGGGCTCTGAATAACTCATAGATAAGGCCCAAATTTGGCTTGCAGGCCAACAGTTAACCTCTACTGTAAAGTGTCATTCAGAAGCCAGGTAGCCGTCATAGATTTCCGTACCACAGCCATCAACTATGACGTAGCAGCATTGCAAACAATGCCCTACAAAGTATTTTATGCCTGGGCCTGTGTGTGTGTGTGTGTGTGTGTGTGTGTGTGTGTGTGTGTGTGTAGGGCCTCTAAGAGATGGGCTCTGGCGTCAGCCTGCTTAGATTCAAACCTGGTCTCTGGTGCTTGGACACGTTATTTCAATTTCCCGTACTCTCGATTATTTTCTTCATATGTAAAATGTGGGTAATAATAGCATGTACGTCATTGGAATCCTGTGCAGATTAAATGAGGTAATCCATGAAAAGCTTAGCCCAATGACTGCTCATAACTTGCTCAGTAAAAGTTCGACCTGATGTTTATTGTTGTGTTGTTATTATTTTTCTCTGCTTTGTTGCACAAAGGATTGGAGGGGCGTATGCTGCAGGAACACAGTGAAAATACAGAATAAGGGATGGCGGTAAAAAAGAGTCGGAACTTAAGAGCAAAGATGACCACAAAGGTCTCACGTTGTCCTTTGGAAAGTTTGTATTTTATTTTGAGCTTCCTGTTAACTACAGGGACCAGGGAGAAATGGCCAGTTTCAAGCTTCTTATCAAAAGGGAGGAGGGATCTTGGAAGCTCCTCCTGGATCCATGCTTATCTTTTGTTCAAGAAAAGAAGTGGAGAAAGCTTTCATCCTCAGTTGAAATGACTGTGAATATACCTGGATAACTGTTTCCTCACTGGCAGGTCTGAGCCCAGAGTGACACCTTGGTTGTTTTTAAACCTCGGTGGTCCCCGGATACTGGGACATGGAAATGGCCCCCTCATGGCTAGTGCCTCAAAGCTCAAGATTTGGGCCAGTTTTCTCATCTTCCTGAATGCGCCGGAACACGGGCGCTGCTCAGCTATTTCAGTAGATCCGTCTCTGCCTGTACTTTGTGTCTAACCCTCTCCTTCAGCAAACTGGTCATTCTTCTCAGTGGCTCTGACATCTGCCTTCCCACCTCCCACCTTGAAGCCCTTTCTGAAGGTTTTCTGGGTGGTGATTTCCTATGAGCATACTGGCTTGAATTTCCAAATACCTTTGCTAGATCTGACACCTCATCCTTCGACTACCCAAATGCTCCTGGGATAGAGTGTAGCCAGTATGTAATTTCTAGAAGAATCCTTTCTGGTTTGTGCACTGTTAATATGGAGCACTGAAGTACAAGTTTCTAGAGTGCACAGACCACACATCTGTTTATCTGGCTCTGATTTACATTCTGTGCACAGAAGGATACTTAAATCAATGTCCTGATGAAGATGGTGGTAGTGTCAGTAAATGATAATAACTGGGACAGCAAAAGGGGAAAACATTACCTGATTTGAACACAAACCTTGAGTTTTCGGAGGAAAGCAAGCTCTACGCAATGCATTTATTTTCAGAGGGAATGTGTTGACTTTGCAAGCTTTCGCTGGCCGAAATGAGCAGTGCGTTATTTTACTGCTGAGCCCTTCCAAATGTTTTTAGGAACTCTGATGTGTCAGGACAAAAGGCCTTCTTTTTACAACAATGGGTGGCTTTAGAAGACTTACTAGGGGACATGAAGAAACAATGGTTTGAAAAAATTGATCTTTGAATGACTAAAGGGTCTTGTGATAAGTTGCTGGTCCTTTGCTGTGCCGTTACAGGGTCCAGTATGTGAAGTGGGCAGTCAGGAGACTTGACAGCATTCCCAGAGGGCGGGTCCTTCTGGTACTGCTTTCTGAGGTACAGGGAGGCATCCAGTAGGCTGCCAGGCCCTCTCCCCGATCATCCTTTACCCTTGCCCGCCCCGCTACTGATTTCACCACTGTTGTACCTGCAACTCCAAGGGACTTCTTATAGATGTTGATATTGTATTGCGTTATAATTCTTTGTTTACATGCTGATCTCTCTGGATTGTGGGGAGGGACCAGTGTGGTGTGATGTCTTATTGATCTTCATATGCACAAGACCTAGCATGTAGTAGGCCCTCAATATGTATTTGCTGAATAAATTAAATAGTTTTGGAAACACACACACACACACACACACACACACACACACACACACACACACACACACACACACAATCTGGTCCATCCCTTTCTGGTAAGGTGGAGGACCCCAGAGAATTTTAATAGCTTGTCCAGAGCCCCAGAGCTAGAATGTGGCCTGTATGGGGACTGGATCTTCTGCTTTCTGTCTCCAAGTACAAGTGTTTTTGGCTGGAGTTATTAAGTTGTGGGGTTTTTTCCCCCCTCTTATTTGATTACATTGTTTTTTTCTTCTTACACATTCGTTCATTGACTCATTCTTACTTTTTTTATTGAACAGCTACAGTGGGCTAGGTACAAACCAAAACAGATGAAGAATGCTTACGCTGCTCTGTTATGACCCAGATGGGCGGGATGGGGCGTGAATAGGAGGGAGGTCCAAGAAGGAGAGGATATATGTACACATACAGCTGATTCACTTCATTGTACAGCGGAAACTAACACACCATTGTAAAACAATTATACTCCAATTAAAAAGAAAAGAAGGCTCATGGAGCTTTTGTTTTATCAGGGGAAGATAGCCAATAAATAATAGGCATAATTAATAAGGAAGGTATATCATATGTCAGAAGGAAATAAGTGCTATGTAAAAAAGAAGCAAGTGAGCAAGGAGGGGAATTGGAAATATTGAGGTGGGGCTGGCAGTAGGTTACAGCATTTCATGGGATGAGAGTGAGAAAGTGAGGTTTGAGCAAGGACTTGTAGGAGGTGAGGGATTTTGTCTTCAGATATCTGGGGGAGTGTGTTTCTGGCAGAGAAAAGAACTAAAGCAGAGGCTCCAAGGTAAGAGTGTACTTGGAGTGTCTGAAGCCAGGGGCCAGCAGAGTGGAGTGGGCTGGGTGAGCGGAGGGGGAGAAGTAGGAGGTGAGGCGAGCAGGTAACCAGACCCACATCGAGTAGAGTTTTGTAAGCCGTAAATAGGACTTTGGCTTAGATTTGGAAGGATATGAGAGACATTGGAGGGTTTTGAGGAAAGGAACGACATGATCTGACTTGTTTTTAAAAAGAACTAGCTGTCGGGTTGAAAATAGACATTAGGAGAGCAAGGGTACAAGCAGTGAGACCTATTAGGAGGCTATTGACATAATCCAGGCCAAAGATGCTTGTGGCTTGGACCAAGATGGTAGCAGCAGCAGAGGTGGAGAGAAGAGGCAGATACTGGATCTGTTTCACAGGGAGAGCCAAGAGGGTCTCCTGATGGATTGCATACAGGGTAACCCAGGGTTTTCACCTCAGCAGACGGAGGGATGGATTTGCCATCCACAGTCATGGAGAAAAGCTCTGGGCGGAGCTGGATGCCCCATCGCCCCACCCGCCCCACTGGTTCCATTCCTGGGAAAGAAGAGGAGTGGGGAGAATATGGAATGAGATGAGAGTCCCCGCTTCTGTTTTGAACCCACAATCTTTTTCTTCGCTAATTCAAATGCTACCCTTTCAGTATCCCCTTTAAGATTCATCTCCTCCTTCATGACATCTACCTTGATTAATTTTACCTGGCTGAAGTCTCCCAGTTCATTCCATATTCATACAGAGATATACTTTACTTAACATAATCGATGAGTTTTTGAAAAGAGAGGTATAAGTCACCTTTTTAAAAAAATATTAAAGCCTATTTTATATTCTCCAGGGGAGCAAACTATTCAAAGTACCTCATTATTAATGCTTTTGTAAGGCTAGGAGTCCTCTTGTTAGATGACTATGGAGCTCCAGTAATTTATCAGTTTTGAAAGATCAGATTATAGATGTGTAAAACTGTGTGCACACTTATATGTCTCCGTACGTGAGGCACCTGCTGGGCATCTCATCACAGGGCCACTGGGACCCCAGGCTTCGTGTGTTCTCACCTGAGCGCATCATTTTCCTCCTCAACCCTCGTCCTCCTGAACTCCCTGTTCCACCCAGGCCTGAAACCTCAGAATCATCTCTTGATGTTTGTCCTCATCCGTCTTTCTGTCCCTCCCACACCCAGCTCGTCACTTCACACCTGTGAACTTCCTTGCATCTCCCGCATTCTTTCCCTGACCCTCTGCCTCTGTTATAGTTCAGGTGCATGGACTTCTTAACTCTTCTCCCTGTAATGATTCTAGCCCTGTTCTCTAATGCATCATTCTCCATTCAGCTATGCGAGCAAACTGTCAAAAGCATCGTTCTTATCGTGACACTTCTTTGCTCAAAGATCTGTAATCTCCCCATCACCTTGCCTCTAGCTTGCAACTAAACCCCTGAGCATGGTATCCAAGCCCCTGTCTGTACCAGCCTCCATGCACCTCTCTGGCCTTCTCAGCACCTGTAATCCCTTCGTCCTCATGTGTCATGAGGGGCATCTGTGATGAGACATGCCTGCGGTCCTTAGCATGAGCAGGTGTGGGCCCCACCTTCATCACCCCTGGCCTGCAGTGCCCCTCAAGCCGCCTTATTCTGCTCAAATCCTTTCCATTTTCAAAGACGTCCCAAGCACCCCTTCCTATTGGAAGATGTCTGTTCTTCAGACAGAAATGACCTCTCCTTCCACAGCACTTTATGCAAATTATTCTCATAGGCCGTATCCTTCTAGTGTGTCCTTATTCTGCTTCTCATATCTCCCTCACCAATCTGTATGACTGCTGGGTGCCGTCTTCATCCTCACCTTTCCTTTCATGTCTTATGTGAAGTGAGCGCTTAAGAAAAATGTGCTGTATGGCTGTACAGCTGTCCTTTTTCTTATTCATGTTTTATTGTTGACATGTGCTGCCCACATTTAATTGTGAAAAGCTTTGTGAAGTCGCGAACTGCCTTTAGTTTTTTACCTCCATCCTTACCGTACTGTCGCCACAGATGGTGTTTATTGTGCTAAGCGCTGAGTTCTTCATTAGCCCTTGTGTTTCAAGGTTTTACGACCCTAATGGTAGAAACACAGCAAATTGGGAATTCATCCCAGGCACTCTGGCCTCTGGTTGGTTTATTCATTCATTCACTTATTTATATCCCACGTGGCGGGTATGAATTTCAGGCTACAACTGTAAGGTGCCAGAAATGTCACATTTCTTTGTTTGTCTAAATCAAATTTAATCAGTGCCAAGCTTCCACCTGCTGAGCTAGCTGGAAATTCAGTCTGTCTTTTGAGAGCCTCCCACCCCCACCTACTCCTTGAGGATTGTACAGAAGCCTCAGCGTTCTCACTAGTTCTGAAGAGCTGAGGAAGGACCCTTTGTTTGGGCTGCATACTGGTCACATCATAACTCGTGATCTGCAGGCCAGTGGCTCCTCTGCTTCTGTGTTAGGAGAGCTGGAGGGCCCAGGCTAGGAGCATCAGGTCCTTTCTCAGATTCTCCCATGGTCCCCGGGCACTGCAAGGAGAAGGGTGCTAGCCCCTACTACTCAGGATGCCTCCGGAAACCACGCGCCATCACTTCAGGGGACATTCTCAAAACTTCCACCAGATGAGGGAGGGAAAATACCTCTTGTTCTTTTTAGCCTATTTCAATATTGCCCAAAGAAATCAATATCAGAATGACTTTTCTGTCATACATACATATTAATAATCTGATTTACGCTCAGTACACGTTATAAATTTGTGATGGTATAGAAATAGAAATAAAGACATTGGACCATGGAAAGAACCCGAAGTCCCAGTAGCTATAATTGCTACAGTTAAGCTTTGTATTTGGTTGTCAAAACGAAAAGGGAGATGAGGTTTCATAACTCTGTTATCAGAAAGGGAGAAACAATCAGTTTCTCAAGAGAGACAAATATTTTTCTATTACTTGGTTCTAAAATAAATTTCTCTTGTGAAGCTTTATAGAGGGCATATCAAGTTAAGCCTTCTGAGATATTGCATGCAGGTCTCTGTTCCTGTAGCTTGTGCCTCTTGTTAACTATGTGTGAGGATAAGAGTGCCTGGGGCCCTGCACATGGGAGCATTGAGCACAGATATTGGTTCCTTCTTTTGCTACCTATATCTCCTGCTCAGATTTCTAAAGATGGCCAGATTATTTTTGATATCACCACTGCACCATAGTCTAAACGGAACAAAGACTGAAATAATCATCTACTAGAGATCATAACCTAAGTGGCAAAAAAGTATGGCCAGTCTGGGCAGGTAGGTTCTGCTCCTGTTACTGCCTTTGCCTGGTGATGGCCCTCGGCCATTTTTTTTCCTGCTGAAGTCTTCTTGAGCATTGGAGCTGGGACTCTGTCTTCATCGTTGAATCACTAATGCTTCGCATGGTGCCTGTGTTTAACAGGTGCTGACTAAATCATTCTTCAGTTACTATGCTTGTTTTTCCCTCTATTTCATATCTGTAATATCATCTTTTAAGTTACCCTCCTGGGTTTCAGGAATGATGTGGAGGTAAATAAGAAAAGAGTTCCTCCAAGGTGGACTTTTCTCTGTCTCATACATGACAGGACTAAGGAAATATATCTGAGGATCTATCGGTGATTTAAGGGACATGTGAGAATTAAAGGAAAGGATGAGAATATTGCTTCATTAAATAGAGAATATTAGTAAAGAGATAGAAAAAAATATATATATATATGTATGAGAACCAAATAGACATTCTGGAGTTGAAAAGTATAATAACTGAAGTGAAAAGTTCACTAGAGAGACTCAACAGTATATTTGAGTTGGCAGAAGAAAGAATCAGTGAACTTAAAAATGGGTCAATTGAGAGTATACAGTCTGAGGAACAGGATGAAAAAAGAACGAAGAAGAATATAGACAAAATCTGAGACCTGTGGCACGCCATGGAGCACACCAGCATACGGGTACTAGGACCCCAGAAGGAGAGAGGAGAAAGTGGCATAAAGAATATTTGAAGACATGATGTCCAAAAACTCCCCAAATTTATGAAATGCGTTAATCTACGCATCCAAGAAACTCAATGAGTTCTAAGTAGAATAACTCAAAGAAATCCACACCTGGATACATCACACACTGTCAGAAGTCAAAGACAGAGAATCTTTAAAGCAGCAGGAGAGATTTGTCACGTACAAGGGATGTCAATAATATTAACAGCTGACTTCTCATCGGAGAGCTTGGAGGCCAGATGTCAGTGGTCTGGAATATTCAAAATGCTGATGGAGAAAGACTGTCAGCCAAACATTTTATATTCAGTAAAAACTATCCTTCAGAAGTGAAGGAGGAATTAAGACGTTCTCAGATAAACAAAACTAAGGGAATATGTCGTTAGAAGACCTGCTCTACAAGAAATACTAAAGAGAGTCTTTCAGGCTAAAATGAAAAAACACTAGATGTAACTCAAATCCACACAAAGAAATAAAGAGCAGTAGTAAAAGTTGCTGCAGCATAAATGTATTTTTTATTTATTACTCTTTTCTGTTCCTATCTGATTTAAAAGACAAATATACAAAGCAACAATTATAAAACTTTGTTGATAGGCTTATAATGCACAAAGATGTAATTTGTTTGGCAGTAATATCATGAAGTAGGGGGAAAGAATGGAGCTATATTGGAGCAAAGTTTTTATATACTGTTGAAAATAAGTTGATATTAATCTGAACTAGATTGCTGTAAATTAAGATGTTAATTGTAATTTCCAGGGAACTCACTAAGAAGAAGAAAAAAAGAGACGACAAAGAAGAAACAGTGGGGCATAAAAATGGTACACCAGAAAACATCCATATAACATAAAAGAAAGCAATAATGGAGAAATAAAGGAAAAAAGACACAAGGCATATAGAAAACAAACAGCAAAATGGCAGACATAAATCCTACCGGATCACTAATTACATTATATTCAAATAGACTCAACACTTTAATCAAAAGGCAGAGTTTGGCAAGATGGATTTTAAAAAAATGTAATCCAACTATACGCTGTCTACAAGAGATATGTTTTCGATTCAAAGACACAAATTGGCTGGAGGTAAAAGGGTAAAGATATAACGTGCAAACAGTAACCAAGAGGAGCTATACTAATATCAGACACAATGGACTTTAAAACCAAACTTTTACCAGAGACCAAGAACATTTTATAATGATAAAAGGGCCAGTTGATCAGGGAGACATAACAAATATAAGCATAATCACCTAACAGCAGGACCCCAAAATACATGAAACAAAAATGAACAGAATTGAAGGAAAAAACAGACAATTTGACAATAATAGCTAGAGATTTCAATACCCCACTTTCAACAAGGGATAGAAAACTCAGCAGATGACCAACAAGGGAAAAATGGCTTGGGCACTAGAAACCAAGTAGACTTAACAGATATCCGTAGAATACTCCATCCAACAGCAACAGAACAGACATTCTTCTCAAGTGCACATGGGACATTCTCCAGGATAAACCATATATCAGGCCATGCAGCAACTCAATAAATTTAAAAGGATTGAAATCATACAAAATATTTCTCCAACCACAGTGGAGTGAAATTGGAAGGCAATTACAGAGGAAATTTGGGAAATGAACAAATATGTGGAAAGTAAACAACATACTTCTAAATAACCAATGGATTAAAGAAGAAATCATAGGGAAACTAGAAAATACTTTAAGAAGCATGAAAACGAAAACACAACGTACCAAAACCTACGGAATGCTGATAAATCAGTGCTTAGAGGGAAATTGATGGCTGTAAATGCCTATATTTATAAAGAAGAAAGATCTCAAATCAATAACCCACACTTCCACCTTGAGAAATTAGAAAAAGCAGATCAAAGAGATGGAAGGAAATTAATAAATATTAGAGCAGAAATAAGTCAAATAGAGAACAGGAAAACAATCAGAGGACTAGAAAAAGATCAAAAGTCAGTGACTGGAGTAAGCCCCAAAGAGCTCAAGGGAACGTCCCAGGCAAGGCTAACAAGGGTGGGTGCCGTTTTGTGAGGGGTCCTGGTGCTGGATTAAGCACCCTGTTTTGAAGTGTGGGCTGAGAGGAGTCCTTGAAACTTTCTCCTGGAAGAGTAGCAAAATGAAATAAGTATTCTAAAGGATTATCTGGAGGCAGCGTTCATTATCTGGGAGCAGTGTTCAGTGCATTATAAAGGCTAAGGAATGAAATCAGTAAGGTGAAGCTAGAGGCCACTGCAGTAATCCAGGCATCTAGGGACAGAAGTCCAGAGCTGAGTCATGGCAATGGAAGGACAGATTCAGTACAAAAGGGGTCAGGAAGGAAGGAGACTTCACAGGATTCGATGGCTGTCTGGATCTTTGATCTGAGAAGTAAGTAGGAAAGATCTAAGAAGTAAGAAAACTCAGAAAACTGAGTTTAGTCTTGGCTCCATCATTTACTTGCTATTTGATGTTAGGCAATTCTTCTGAGCCCCCAGGTCCCTCATCTATGAAATGAGGCTAGCAATGCTTGCCTGGCTTATATTCCTGAGTTTTCAGTATGATTGAAATGGAATAACGGGCGTAAAAGAGGTATAAAAGCCACTTGTGAACGTTCAAACTCTTGACAAGTAGGAGGGTTTGTTTGCTATTATCATGAGTTTCGTTTTTGTCACGTGTGTTCAATAGTGAGACCATCCAAGTGGAAATGTTGAGTGGATGGTTGGAAACGTGGGAGGGAATTCTGGAGAGAAGTTAGTGCCAGAACCAACATTTGTCCTCACCTGCCTGTCCCAGAGGGAGGAGTAGAGAGAGGAGTGGGGTGGGACGGGCAGGGACTCAGCCAGCAGAGAAATGGAACCCATTAGGGGCAGAGGCAGGCCAGGGTGGAAAGGAAGCGGGAACTCACTCAGGCACAGGGTTTCCCAGAGCTGTAGCTCTGAGATGTGAGAGGGAGAAGCTAACGGGTCTGGGAATGACGGGGTATCTGAACTACACACGGGAGTTTCCGTAGAAAGTGATAGAATGAAAGGCAGCATTATCTGAATTTAGCCTGAGAATCAAGAGTAAGGAGAGGTGGGTCACAGGATAGAGTGTTCATGTAAATGACTGGCTTTGGAAGAGAGAAACGGGACAGTCTCAGAGTCTTGCATTGAGACGTCGTCGTCCTTTATTTTGAAATAGAAACTCTGTTGTGGTTCTGCTGTGTGAAGTGTCAGGGTCATGAGGGAGGCCACCAGGGAGGACAGGTGCATGAGGTTTTGCAAGTGGGAGCCCTGCCACACGTCACAGAGAGGTGGGGACCCCAGTCCATAGGAGCAGGAGGGAAACGCTCGGTAAATCAGAGGTACCCCAGAGCCTCGGGGGCTCAGTCTCCTGAGCATCTGGAGAAGCATCCCCCCACCAAGGCAGCAGGGCTCATTTTGGATACCTAATTCTTTTACCTCCATCTGTCCCCTCCCCTGCAGCCAGTCTGTTCCCTAACCCAAGGATGCTCACCATCACAGTATAGCCGTAAACTTGGGCTTGGTGTGACTCAGGGTCCCTCCCAGCTCAGGGCTGCTTTGGGAGCTGACGGATCCAGAGGTGCCCTTAGGGTGAGGGACGCAGCCTTTTCTGGCTCCTTCTCTCCCAGAGCCCAGCAGAGCCCAGCTGTTTTTCCAGCGTGGAGCAAAGTGCAGCCCGAGGCAGGGCTTCCGGGCTGCCGAGTGCAGGAGGCACCTTCTGCTCTTCACAGCAGATCAGTGGGAGGTTGCTGTGACCTTAATGGCTCAGCAGTGCTGCTGGGCGGTGGTGAGCCGGGGCTTCCTGGGCCGGAAAGAGAGAGAATTGGAGGGTAGAGGTGGAGGATGCAGCGAGGAATATTCTCAACAGCTCCCCCTGGCGGAAGATAGCAGAAGCAAGTCGTGCACTCGCTTGCACTGACCTCTGAGCTGCTTCTGTTCTTTCACAGCCCCAGGATGCTTCTTAATACGCTGGACCTCGGAAGGCACCAGAAAAATAAAGGCAGCGAAAGTTGAGCCCAGCTACCCTGAACTGCCGACTTTATCTGTTTCTTGCGAAATGAAAATTGCTTTGCCTTTGGTTGCTGTTCAAGGCATCCTGGAGCCCTGCACTGTGGTCTCCCTGCCCAATCCCCACACCCCGACTTTCTCTTCCCCAACCCAGGCTCAGGCAGGGATGAAAGTTCTGGGATGCCGGTGGCTGGAGGTATCTTGAGTGGGTGAGTCGTCAACCAGCCATTCCCCACAAGTTCCTCAGGGACCGTGGGTACAGAAGACTTTCTAAGAAAAATCACTCTTGTCATAAGTTAGGGCTTTGGGTCTGAGCCCCTGATTGGTCCCCCACCTTGGGGAGCTGGTCTCATCACCACGGGACCTGAGGGATTCCTTTGTATTCATGAGTCTGGCCCCTGGGTATTCCTCCTCAAATCCCACCATGGCTTCAGCATGGCTTTCCTGAAGGATGAAGACACGTCCTTCCGAAGGAAGGAAGGTCCCCGGCAGATAGTATGGCAGCTCCAAGGAGTTCCCCCAAGGAGGCACAGGGAGCAGGGCACCGCTCGGCAATGCCAGAGCCAGCGGCTCCAAACAGGAGGACACTTACTGGAGAGAGAACATGTTACCCAGGGTGTGTCCACCCCCTGCGCTGCCCCTCCTCGGGGGCGGGGAGGGCAAGGGGAGCCTCTGTCCCTCCTTGGAGGTCGGGATGTGTAGCCGAGATCCTGCACCCAAAGCCACATTTCCGCGTGGGGTTCAAAGCGTGGCAGGACATTTGAAGACTTCCTTTTCATCCTCACGATCTTATCTGGATGCATCCGGATACTGAGAGGTGTGCCAGCAAACTGGAGCTGTTCGGGACCGAAGAAGACACAGGTGTGTGCTCCAGCTGTTCCCTGCCTGGAAGGCACACGTGTCACAGCCACGTCCGTTTGTATGACGCGCTCTCGCAGAGTGACGTCGGAGAGCGGGTGCACTGTGGCTGCCCCGGGCAGCCAAGGACTCGCTCTTCTCAGAAGGGCAGTGGGGCGTGTATCCATCAGGATATGGGCTAAGCTGCTGTAACAAAGCCACCAAATATTATCGTGCTTCCATAGACGCTGCTTCTTTCCTCTCTGAACAGACCAGAGGTGGTCCAGGGTGGGCCGTGCTCTGCAGCATGAACTCACGTAGAGAGCCCAGCTGTCTTCTTGCTTCTCCACGCCTTAACGTGCTGTCCTTGTCCCCATTCCTGAGACTGGCCGCCGCCATCACGTGCAAGTCCCAGCACAGGGGAAGGGGGAAGGAGAGGAGCGGGGACAGCTCATTTCCTTTATAAAGGTTGTGACCTGGACGTTGTACCCATGATATCCCCTCACTTTCCATTCGTTATGTGGTTCCGTCTGCTGCAAGGCAGGCTGGGAAGTACAGATGCTAGCTGGGTGGGCGTGCCCAGCTGGAGCTCAGGGGTTCTGTTACCAAACGGATGGAGCGGAGAGGGATTCAAGGAGACAGAGATTAGTCTTTGCCCAGATGGCTTCACCGCGAGGGGACGCAGGCGCTGCTGCCGCCCCGTGTGAGACTGATCGGCTCTGTGGAGGGCCAGGTGGTTGGATGCTGGTGGCGATGATGAGGCATTTGGGGGTGATGGTGGCGGAGGCATCTGTGACCGTGAATGTGGGGCGCAAGGGGCAGAATATGCGAGCATAGACAGGCTGGCTCTTCCTGACTTTGGCTCTTTGTATAAGAGTCACAGAGCTTGTCTGACCCTTCGTTTTGCAAATGACAAAACAGATCCAGAGAGCTGAAGTGACTTGCTCAAGGTCCCACCACTCGGGAGTTGCTGAAAAGAAACTCAGAGCCGAGTCTCTGCTCTACCCTCTATGCGCTCTAGAATTTTCTTGGGTGGGGCAGTTTGAGACATGGGAGCACACGGAGTGCCCAGGAGGCCTGAGGGCTGTAAGAGCGTATGAGACCTGCTACAGATGGCCTTGTTCCTGGCCCTCCACCTGCATGCTAGAAAGCAGTGCTTTCGTTTTGTGTTTTGTTAACATGGCCAGTCCCTCAACTGTAAGCTCCTCTCAGCCGTTGCTGCTTAGCGCGTGAGCCGGCCTCTCCCTCCCCTCACCTTCCCGTCCCCGCTAGATACCGTGGCAATGAAATACCACCTTGGCAGAGTCGGAGAATTTGTCATTTTTACATCTCCACATCCCAGTGTCTTCTGCTCCCAGTGACAAATAAATCCCTGGGCTGATGGCTGGCCCCGGCCATTCATTAAGCAAATAAAGCCCCAGGGTTGGAGCCAGAGGCTCGTAAATAATTCCTGGTGTTTTTCCCCGTCGCCTGCTGCCTCCCAAGCTCTGCATATTTATAATACAGGAGCAGTGTTTCCCACATAGCCCATTATGTGTGGGAGACGTGGGGGAGAAGGACAGACCTGGATGGAGAAGGCCCAGTCACTGCGCCTGGCTGCGGGCAGGGACCCCTCAGCCCTGAGTGCTGACATCATCACCCAGCTGGGCTGAATGAGGGGCTCTGTCGTGTTGGGCCCGGTCGAGGTGGTGGGGAGGAAGGAGACCTGGGCCGAGTGGCAGCTTCAGCCCATTCTGTCCTGGGGGTAGAGGACCATCCTCTTGGAGGAGGGAAGTGGCTGTAGTGTGGTAGAGCCCTTGGCCGGCTGAGTGCTGGTCATTAAGGCCCCTCACAGAGACCAAGCACCCTCACTTCTGTCTCCCTGGGCAGCCTCATGGGTGAGGGGCTCAGACTTCCGCAATGGGGAGCAGGGAGGAAGACGAGAGAGAGTTCATGCCGGTAACAGCGAGAGCAAGGAGAATAATGAACACTGAAGAAGGGGATAGAGTTCAGGCACCTTCATGTGAGTCACGTGCTCGCTATATACACCCTTGAGCGATGGACTCAGCAAACCTCTGTTACCTGAGGAGGATGTCACCATGCAGCACCCTGCCTCCGGCACGTGTACACACACGAACACACACACACGTGCACACATGCACACACACACGTGCACACATGCACACCATGGCCCCCTTAGCATGTCATAACCCCCAGGCAGCATTTGTTGCCTAAAGCCTTCCAGAGGTAAAAACTATTATTTATAGAGGTGTACGGTGTACACGGGTGCACGATGGTGGATGTAAATTTCATTTAGCTTCCACCACAAAGGTTGGGCACGTGAAATTGTGGCGAGAAACAGAAGCAGAGATAATGGGCAATAGATACTCTATACCAGTCCCGAAAGGAAGGCTTGGGATACACTATTGACCCACTGGTATCCAGGTTTCTTCCTAAAGTGGCCAAGGTCAGCTGATCTCACCCAGGACCCCTTTTGTCTGGGATCTGTGTGAACTGGCCTAGGACCCCTGAATTTGTAGGTTTGCTCTCTGACCGGGCCCTGTGACACCTCAGAGAGGAAAATGCTGAGAGCAGAGGCCATCTTCTACCCTCAGTGAGAGCATGTGGTTGTCCCATGTAGCGTGAGGTAGACAAGAGTGTTTGTTTAATGTGGAGCATGACGCATCAGAGAACTGTAGTTTTTTAAAGGCACGGGCTGGAATGAGAAAGCATTGCAAGCAGAAGGGGAGAGTTTCGTTCATAAAATGTTAGCTTTCATTGTGCTTGCAGGTGTGTGTGCTGTGTGGATGTACTGGCCACAGTGTGAAATGTATTTCTTACCCGGGGTTGAACTCAGAAAGGTGGGCAGCATGGGGAAGGCTGGAGAGGAAAGGGCTCTGGACTTGAAGTTGAAGGTCCTGGATTCAGTTCCCAGCCATGCCCTTGAGTTCTTCTGCACATATTCACACACCCTGACTCAGGCCGGTCCCCTTTCTTTGTACATGACAGAAATAAGCAGTCCCAGTGGCATGGTGGAATGGTCCAGCCGGAAGGCACCTTGGAGATAAGCCAGGTCTCCGTGGCAACTCAAGGCCAGGGATGGGGAGAGGCTGTGCGCGGTCACAGGGCACGTCAGTGGCCAAGGCAGGACTGGAAGCCCTTGCGATTCTTGCTGCACCCTCCCTCCTGGGGAGCAGTAGGCATGAGGGCCTCAGGCATCTCCTTAGAAGCAAACGTCTCCACGGAGTGACCAGGATGACCTGGCGTCACCCCATTCTAGGCCTCATTCCTCTCTGAGCCAGGGCAGGGTGGCCACTTACACCATCGCAGTCCAAAGTCCAGTCTCTGTCTGGGAAGAGAAGACAAAATATTCTGCATCCAATTAAAAGCAACAGGAGGGTGTAAGGGAGACAGAAAGTAATTCTCCTTCTTGGAAGCCAGCCAGGGCATCCTCGTGCCAAGACTAAGAAGGATAATAACAACAGCCGTAATTGTGGGAAGGAAGAAGCTTCTACAAGGCCTCAGGGACCTGACTAAGTAAGGAGGGAAGAAGGGGAATCAAGATGGACACTCTGACCTTTGCAAACCTGCAGAAAAGCCAGTGACCCAGCCCCTCACTGGAGAGAACCGTCCTCCTGGAAGTGCCCTTGGGTCTCTGGCCAGCTTTGCACACTCGACACGTCTGAGGCCAAGCCCACTGTGATGGTTAATGCCAGGTGTCCGCTGGGCGAGGCTAGGGGGTCCAGTTGTTTGGTCAACAGCAGTCTAGATGTTGCTGTGAAGGTATTTTAAGCATGTGATAAACATTTAAATCAGTAGACTTGGACTCAAGCCATTGACCCCTCGTAGTGTGGGTGGGCCTCATCCAGTCCCTTGAAAACGTCAAGAGCAAGCAGTGAGGTTTCCCGAAGAAGAAGGAATTCTCCTCGAGACTCTAGCATAGAAACCCTGCCGGGTTCCAGGCTTTGGACTGCAGACCGCAGCATCAAACTCTTGCTGGAACCAATTCCTGAGACTCTCTCCCTCCCTCTCCTACTGGTTAAGTTTCTCTGGAGAACCCTGACGAATACACTCACCAGCTCATCTCCAGGCTTGCAGAGCTGACCTCATCTCTGGTCTCCTCTTCCCTCCACCCACATCCAGTGGGCCAACAAGGCTGTGAGTGTTTTCTCACTACCGTAGGACTGTCATTTTCTACGGCCCGTCTCACGTCCAGCCCTGTCTTTTCATCTCTGGTCGGTCCTGTCTCGCCTCACACCTGGACAGTTGCAGTTGCCTCTTCAGCTGGCTCGCACTCTTCCTCTCTCTCTCTCCATCCATATCTCCCTGTATCTATCGTCTATCTCCCCTCCCCCTCCATTTGTCCATATTAGAGACTGTCAGTGGTGGGAGGGTGCCTCGCAGATCATGAAATCCAACCCCTGCTCATGGGTTCTGGAATCAGACCCCCTGCATTGGGATCTAGGCTTGTCAACTTCCTGGCACTACTATAAACCTTTCTGCCTCAGTTTTCCCATCTCTGAAGTAGGTATAATAATAGCATGTACATCTTAAGAGTTATGAGAAGAATTATGTGAGTGAGATGATCCACATAAAGTATTTAACCCAGTATAAATGTGCAAATCAACGTTAGCTAGTTTCATCATTACCGCAGGAGAAAAACATTGGCCCAAATGGATGAAGTGACTGGCCTGAGGAAGAGTGTCTGTGGGGTAGCTGAGCCGCCCGTCAAGTATTGTGACTTCCAGTCGAGGGCTCTTTCTCTCCTGTCCCAACAGCCCACCATCACTGCCAGGAAGGCTGTGTGGGATCTCTCTCCTCAGAAGTTTTCAGTGGCTCCCCATTGCTTCTCCAAATAAAATGCATCCTTTTGGACCTGGCATACATTCAGCGAATATTTCTTGAGTAGGACCATGTGCCAGGCTCTGGATTGGGTGTTAGGGATACCCAATGGAGTTCCTGCCTTCACGGGGCTTACATTCTGGTGAGAGGAGAGAGAAGGCAAATAGATGTGTAATCTCTATGGTGCTAATGAATGCTAAGAAGAAAAATAAAACAGAGTAAGGGAAAGGGTGGTCCAGATACGTCCTCTGAAGAGCTGAGGTGAGATTTAAGCAGGAGGGAGGGAGTCATGCAGATATTCTGGGGAAGGGCATTCCAGGTTGAAGAAATAGCAGGTGCAAAGGCCCTGAGGTGGGAGCTTGGCAGGCGTGGTGGAGGAACAACCCGGAGCCCAGTATGACTAGGATGAGGTGCGTGGGGGGGAGCAGCAGGAGATGAGAACGTGTCGGGTCTTTGGGCCACGGTAAGGCCTTTGTTCCTGAGGGACTTGTGCAGCCAGCAGCTAGTTTGGGGAAGAGCTATGCCGTGATTTGACTTACATGTTTAAAGGATAACTATTGTCGGTTTCTGTGTGGAGAATAACCTCTAGGGAGAAAGGGGAGAAACAGGGAGGCCAGTTAAGAGTACAGATGAGAGGTGACATTGGCTCGGGTTCTGGTGATAGTGGGTGGGCGTGCTGAGAAGTCACGTGGGATGTATTTCACCTTTGCTGACAGTGAGAGGAGTCAAGAGTGACACATACACTGAAGGTTGGAAGGAGGCATTTGCCTCGTACTGAGACGGGGAAGACTTAGAAGAGCAGGTTCAAAGAGGAAATCAGGTTTGGGGTTGGGGACGTATGTTCAGGATATATTTTAGACCTCAAAGTGGAGATTTGGGGTAAGCAGTTGGAAACGAAGAGGGAAGAGGTTGGAGGTAAAGATATAGGTTTAGGAGTCATCTCTGTGTTGAAATCCTGGGGCTTGACGAGATCATGTAGGGAGTGTGTGTGGATGCAGAAGAGAGGATGACAGAGTACAGATTCTCGGGCACTTCGGTGCTTAGCCAGGGGAGGAAGAGGCTGAGAAGGGGTGTCCAGAGAGGTGGGAGGAAAACCAGGAGAGAGTGGGGTCCCAGAGGGGAAGGAGGAAGGCACCCCAGTAGGAGGGCTGGGGTTACTGTGCAGTGATGCTGCAGGATGAAGCATGCTGAGAGTTAAGACTTGTCTATTGGATTTAACCCTGTGGAAGGAAGACCTTCCTATGGGCCGTTCGTAAATCATGGATGACCTCCATGAGGGCCATTTCAGAGGACAGTAGGGCTAAGAGCCTGTTGGGGTGGATTTCAAGAGAGAAGAGGAGGAGATGGTGAAGATGGGATTCTTTTTCCATAAAGGGAAGCCAAGAAAGGGGCTGATAGCTGGAGAGGGATCTGGGGGTCAAGGGAGGGTTTTTAAAGATGGGAAATATGGTACTAGATCTGTGTGCTAGTGAGATGATCCAGCAGAGAGGGGAGCTGTGATGATGGAAGACTGAGAGAGTGCAGTTGCGGGAAGGAATTCCTTGAGTAGGCAAGAGGGGAGGCAAGAAGCGTTCCCCCCAGACCCGTCCTGGAAGTGGTCCCTCTAGGCCATCTGTGCTCTCTGCCTGGGCTGTCCGAGTGCTTTTGTCATCAGTGCGGACTTCTTCACTAAGCAGACGGGGTGCGTGCTCAGGGAAGCAGCATAGCAGGGCCACCTGTGGGTGGGGAGTGAGAGAGGGAATTCAGCTCCCACCAACTTGCCCAGAATTTCGGTATTGGAAGAGCTACAAAGAACCTCTGTCCATTTCAGTATACTTGTAAATATACCTGCAAGCTTTACTGTGGCATATTGTTTTTATGTAGAATTATATATTGGGAGGCATCATGATTTCTTCTGGTCTTAGGACCCCCTAAAGATCCTAATTGGGCTGCCCTCGCCCCACCCCCTTTCTCCCCCAGGAGGCTGTGAGTGCCTGGAGGATGCATTGCATCCCACCTGTCTTGGGGCCTCTGCAGCATCTCCTAAGCTCCTAAATATACATTTCCTACGTGTGAAGACACGGTTTTGCAGAAGTGTTACATGGAAACTGGAGGCCCCGTGTGGGATGATTTTCTGACTTTGAGGAGGGCAGAGTCGTGGTGGTCTTATTACAGAACCGGGAGAGAGCAGGACCGTAGGGCTGAGGCTAGGGTCCAATCCATAGACTCAACCCAAGGGGGCGCTGACCCAAGCCAGGTGTTATGATGGGCCCCGCATCCCAGCATCCGCCACCCAGGGGCCCCCTGGGGGGCTTCGTGGCCATATTTTGAGTGTGCCAGTGTCCATACTAAAAGAGAAGGCAGGCATTGATTTGCCTGCTCATCCTCATTTCTCCTGAGAAAATCAAGTGGTTGTCAAAGAACAGCCCTCCCTTCTCCCCTCCCTTCCTCTCCTTTCTGACCCACACCTCCCATCCATCCATACACGTATTTGCAAAACACAAGCAGGGTCTCTGAATGTATTCTAGCCCATGAAGACTAGGCTGGAAGGGTATATTTCAGAGCCACAGAGGAAGAAAGAATCTCTCTTCCATCTAATTCCTTACCGATGCATCTGCCTTCCATGCCTCCACTGCACACACAGCTTGTCGCATTTTTACTGATTAAGACAACACCCTGTAGAGTAGATGTTACATCCCCATTTTATAGATGAGAGAAACCGATGCGTGGAGAAGTGAGGAAACCTTCGCGGGGCACACAGCCAGGACAGGACAGAGCACACGTTCATCTCCAGTCTCCTGGCTCCCAGGATCCAGCAGAGTTCTCTTTCTACCACACCAGGGGTTGGCAAACTTTTTCTCTAAAGGGCCCGATAGTATATATTTTAAGCTTTGTGGGCCATATGGTCTCAGCTCTGCTGCTTAGTGAGAAAGTAGCACAGTGTGTAAAGGAGTGGGCGTGGCCGTGTTTCCGTAAAACATTTTTATCAGAGCAGGTGGTGGGCTGGATTTGGTGCACAGGTCTGAGAGAGAGTTCCCCAGACCTCCTCCAAAGCTGCCTCTTCCCTTCACGCCCTTTAGTAACCACAGCTTCACAAAGCCCTTGGAGGGTCCCTTCCTTGCCGGCAAACTGGCCCATCCGTAAAACGCCTGCTGGCTTTTCCAGCTCTCCCGTGCATCTCTCTTGGCTCCAGGATGGGCATTTCCACTCCTGCCTTCCCTCCAGGCCCATTGGCAGGTGATTAAGAGCCCAGCTCTACATTTCTGACAGCAGTGGCTGGCAGAAGGGACCGCGTGGCTGAGATAAGCGAGTGTGTGCTGGGGAAGGGGGCTGGCCACGTGGGATGAGGGTTTCATTCCTGCAGAGGAGTAATAAGCATGTAATTGGCTTTTCGGAATCATGCAGGCTGCTGGAAAGCCTGTCTCTCCTACACACCATGCTCTCTTCTGAGCCGCCAAGCCTGGTTCACCCAGAGCGGGGATGAGCTGGATGAATTCTGCATCAGCAGGTGGGGGCCACCTTGTCCTCAGGGATCACTGTGAGCTGTACGATGCTTGGGAGCTGAGAGGCAGGTTAGGACAAGACAGAAGGTAAGTTGTTCCCACTAGCAACCCCCCTCTCCAGGGGGTGCAGGAGAAGTGGGTCTGGGAGGACCATTCCTAGACCCAGCATGACTGTTGAGGAGAAGAGAATTAAATCGCTTCCCCAGGGTGCTGGGTCCCCATCCTTTCATGACCCTGAGGCCACCTTGAACTCCAGGCGCAGGTGGGAACTGCCCACCCCCCAGCTCTGTGCTGCCCAGAGAGGGTGCTCTGACAACGTTTGATGGTGGGTAGGGCAGGCGCTGCTGGAGGTCCCCCGCTTCTCTCTAAGCCTCTCTGTTCTCTGGGGTGTCACTGACCCACATGAAGGTATTAACAGCTGCAGCCATGTTAATGGCTTTCACTGTAGGTTGACTTTAGTGCAATCCCCCTTTAACGAACACAATTAAAATGTACAGTCTATAGAGCGAGTCTGTGTTCACGTCCCGGATAATGGTCCAGCCCTGCTTTGCGTGTTATAGCAACGAAACATGTCTAACGTGTTTGTTTGTTCCCCAATCCCTGATCAGTTAGCGCTGGTCCATCCAGCAGAGGTGCTGTTCATAGGGTAGACTGAGAGCCTCTCCCTCCTAGTCTAGCACAATTCTATACTTAGATTCGGGCACGATAATACTCTCTTATATTTGTAGAGAGCTGTTATGTTGTCAAGGCGCCTTTCCATGCATCTTTTTACTTCATTCCCACAGTGACCCTGTGACCTAGGCAGCTCAGGTTGATTCAGATGATTCCCATTTGACAGAAGGCTAATGGAGGCTCCAAGCTTGGACTTCTGAGGTCACACAGGGACTAAGTGCTGGCCCCTGGAAAGGAGGCAAAGCTGCTTAATGTCGAGGAGAAACCCTTGCACCCCCAGGTCAGCCCTGTCATAATCTTCATGCCCTTTTGTTGTGGCCTGCAGGCTCCCGACGCACGTCGTGTGGTCGTGTGGTCGCGTGGTGCACCCCTGTGGCCTGCTGCCTGGCCCAGGCCCTGCAGGACACAGACAGATTGTCAACGAGTGCTCATTAAATGGGTGAATGAATGAGGGACCCTGGGCCTCTCCCAAACGACAAGCCGGGTGTCAGACACTGGGCTCTGCAATTCCAGAAGGAAGAGTTCTTTACAAATGAAAATTAGAGCAACACCCACTCAAAGTAAGCTCTGATGTCAACGGATTCTCAGCCCAAGTCCGATTCTAAATTAAGACTGCACTGATTCATGTTGACCTGGAGTTGGAGGGCCCAGTGGAGTCACAGAGCCTCCATCCTTTCCGAGAAGGTCCCGGCCCTCAGGGCTTCCATCCCTCCCACCCTGGAGGCACATGGGGTGGTGACTGAGGACAGCCTGCATTTGCGGGCTGACTGCCCTCTACCAGCCTGCGGCCTTGGGGACATGACAATCTTTCCTACCTCATGGCGTTGTTCTGAGGATTGTATGAGATGATGTCCGATAAAGCGTTAAGTGTAGTGCCCACAGACACCTAACTCGCCCATCACCAGCCCCTGTGCCACTGGCATTTGTGGGGCCCAGGGTCACTGTTTGTTCACCAGTTAATGACCACTCACTTAGAATCTGTCTGCCCTTCCTGGGCCTGGGCCAGGCAGATGGCCGCGGGGGTCCACCACGCAACCGCGAGCCTGCAGGCTGCAGTGACAGGCCAGGAGTCCCGAGGGCTACGTGCTGAGTAAAATTGTGCGTTTTATTGTCACCACCCCTGACCTCATGCTCTCACATCCCTAAGAACCTGCACAAATTTTCTTACTCCTCACTCTGTCCATCCCTAGAAGCCCTCACTGTTCCAGATATCATTTGCTTCAAATACAAGGAAAGAAGGAAGGGAGGGAGGGAGGGAGGGAGGAAGGAAGGAAGGAAGGAAGGAAGAAAAAACAGATCACCCCTCTAGACTCTTTAGCAAAAATGAACAATAAGTGGCCATTATTCCTCTCAAGTGCTTCGAAGCTGAGGCTGCCTGGCCCGGAGGCCTTGCTGCCCTGCTGGAGTGAAATCCCAGAGGGCTGGCCTCGCCCTCTTGTTCTCCAAGCCTTTGTCCCTTTCACACATCTCCAGACCCCTTTCTTCTCAGGAAAATTGCCTCTCCCGGAGCTGGGAGGCTGCTGAATTGTTGGCCCTGACCTGAGTCAGGAGGAGCAGAGAGCTGTCCCCAGGGCCCAGGGCCTGAGGGAGGGTAATTTCACCCTGGTCGCTATAACTACAGACGCCCTTATTACTCACACAGACGTCTTCCCCTTGTTTAACAACATATTAAACCATTAGTCTCTGTGCCAGTGGGTTCAGTGAGTTCACAGTGGCAAAAGCTGCTCATTAAATCCCCTTTTCCCTGCTTAATCTCTTTTAAATTGGTTGCCTTTTAATTTCATCAAGTGCCCTCTTTCTTCACCGGGTGCAGCAGCCCCGGCATACTGCTAGGTGAGAGGGGCTGCTGCGGGGCTTTCTGGGTCTTCCCCGGGTGGTCTCTGTGGACTGCAAGGTCACGGGGCAGAGGCTCACCGGAACGCTCTCCCTGAAGAATGGGCCCCGCTCCGGGCGCTGTGAAAGAGTTACGGGTTTTACTCTCCTCTCACTCATCTCTGAGTCAGTACCTGGGGCAGAAGATTCCAGTCTTTAAATCTTTTGCTCCATTCGTCTGTCCAAGAACCTGGGTTCCCTGTAGGTTAAAATAAAAATAGTCTGTTTTCTTAGGAGGAAATTTAAGTATTCGTAAAAATGGACAGTGTGCTCTATATACGTATTACTTGCAGTAAATTCAAACGTCATTAAAGTTGTAATTGAAGAGAACTCGTATCGCTAGGAGCCTGTCAGTCAGTGGTCGCACTGTGTCCAGTTGTGGCTGAGCACCGGTGTGCCGAGAGGTGCTCCAGGAAGCCAGCTGAGCGCCGAGCCCCTCCTTTCCCTATCACGCAGCAACTCCACGCCCTCACCTCACCTCAGTCACTCTTCTTGTTAGGTTAGGTAGCTGTGTCCTGTGCCTGCGGTCTACTGATAAGAGGAACCAAATCTGAAGAGGTGGCAGCCATAGCTTTAAGTTTAAGGGGACTCTGTCCACTTAGGTGGGACTGGGGGGTGGAAGGGAGAGGTGACACTTCCCTTTCTGTTTCACAGAGACCTTTAACTGTGGAGAAAAGCACAAATTCCCCAAGTGTGGGAGTGGTGAATGGGCCCACTCCTACTTCTACTCCTTGGTTCCCAGATGCAGCTGTGAACTCCGCGTGTTGACTGTAGAGCCATGTCCTGGTCGTGGGTGTACGGCAGCATGCTGAGGGCTGATGTCCTGTCCTCTCAGGGCATCATCTCCAAGCTGGTGCCTCATCGCCGCTCTAATAGGCTGGTGTCTTGTAGATGGCATAGTATGTTTTAGGGTCAGTGGATCTGTAGTCTTGTACGTATTGCTTTTCCTCTTTGACATAAAGTAAGTCCCTTGGTACAGGGTGATGCCATTATGGGGAATCCTCTGCTCATAGGTCAGACTTCGTGTGAGCCCTCAGCAGTGGTACTGGTCAAGGCTCTGCAGACAGGAAATTCAAGCACACACCTGGAATGTTCATCTGGGAATGATGAATCTCTCTCTGCCTTTTCCATTATGGAAGGGTCCAGTGTTCACCCTTGAACAACACTGGGGGTGACCTGAGTATAACTTACAGTTGGCCCTTTGTATCCACAGTTCCTCTGCATCCAAAGATTCAACCAACAGGCCATGTAGTAGTGTTTTATTTACTATTGGAAAACATCTGTATATGAGTGGACCTGTGCAGTTCAAAAGCACGTTTTTCAAGGGTCAAATGTAATTAACTTGCACCCAGTGGCTGGTTGGTCTCCAGCAACCAGTGGATGGTGCTGTATCGGACTCAGCATTGGCCTCTGTTGTCGGCAGGTTGGCCCCGTGGCTGTGGCAGTGGCTGGATCAGACTTAATGAGAGGGAGCCCAAGCCGCTAAGCCCACACGTACCCTCTCCCTTTGCCTCCATGACTGCTACTTCGTTCCTGAGCCCGTTGTGAAAGCGCTAGGGTGGCTAAGGACAGAGGCTGCCTCTGCCGTGGATCTTTCGCCGTGGATGTTCTTGGTGGGCATGAACACGTGACACGTACTTCCTCACACGTGCCAGCATCCATGAGGCCATCACGTGCATCAGCCCAGATCTCCTTGTCTCCAGCCTTAACCTTGCTCCTTCCAGGCCCTTGACCAACCAGCTCAGCCGTTCACCACTGCTCATTAGACCATGGATGTCCTTTCCTTGGGCCACTCCACACAAGGCGCATGACTGACAGCCTTGTCTGAAGCTCTACCCGCTGGGAGGATTTTCCCTCAGCACCATTCCAAGACCACAATGGGGTGTAGCTAATGCAACCACAGTCTATTTGTGGTTTGCACCCATCTGTAGATCCAGCTAACCCATGAACAAAGCTCAGGCTTTCCCCTTTATCTGTCAGGGGAAACCCCGACCCCTTCCCCATGAGGCCGAATTGGTGAGCTGAGTGAGCAATGTGGGTGCAATCGTTCTAAGTGACGAGGAGGAGACGTGGTCTGGGCCACCCGGTTTTTTTTCTTTTTTTTTTTTGTGGTACGCGGGCTTCTCACTGTTGGGGCCCCTCCCGTTGCGGAGCACAGGCTCCAGATGCGCAGGCTCCGCGGCCATGGCTCACGGGCCCAGCCGCTCCATGGCATGTGGGATCCTCCCGGACCGGGGCACGAACCCGTGTCCCCTGCATCGGCAGGCGGACTCTCAACCACTGCGCCACCAGGGAAGCCCTGGGCCACCTGTTTTTGAAGCCTTCTTTCTGGTCGTGCTTAAGCCCAATTGTGGACGTTCCTTTCCATTTTATGATGGCTTCTCCAAGGCCTACTCAACCTTATGACTTGGTAGGTCCCACACTATCCAGTTCATTGTGAGTAGTTTGGGCTCTGTGGTTGCTTCATGTTCCATGGGTAGATTTTTTTTATGCTCTTCTTTTACTTGATAACCCAGGGTTAGGAGTGTGTGTGTGTGTGTGCATGTGTGTGTTTTAATATTCTGTTTCTACCAGGGCCCAGAAGCACGTCCTGGCATATACTTCCTTGCCTCAATGGCATCTATAACCTTGCTACATAGCCCTGTGGTTCTATGCTTCAGCTCCTCTTTTGGGTCTTTCCAGAAGCTACATACAGCGTTTTTCTCTACGACAGATACCTCTGGTACCATGGGCTCTGCCAAGTTGTATGCCCTAAGTGTCAGAGCTGCTTGACCTGTAGCCTTGACCTTCCGTGGAGCCCATTTTTGTTCTGGGTCTCTTAAAACTAGCAGACTTTGAAGTTATCTGATAAATGGGTAGGAACAGTATTCCCAAGTGTGGAATATGCTGACTGCAAAACCTGAAGAGACCTAGCGCGTGCTATGCTTCTCGTTCAGTGGAGAAGGTGCAAGGTGCAATCCCATGCCTTTTGCTTTGGAGGGGATGTCCCAACAGTCCCCAGATCCTGGGATCCCTAAAACTTCAGCCATAGGTCAAGCCCTTGCATCTTCATAGGGTGCATCTCCCATCTTCTGCAGCACGTGTGTCCTACCTAGACTTCAAAGGTCCTTGCTAGTTCCATTCATCTAGCTTGATTAACATGATGCCATCCATATAATGGACGAATGTGATGTTCTAAGGTATGTCCGGATAGTCCGGGGCCCTTTGGATGACACTGTGACAGAGAATTAACACAGCCCTGGAGCTAGCCTATGAATGTATATTGTCCATTTCATATGAATTTCAGTGAATTTCTGATCTTCCTTCCTGATGGGTATTGAAAGAAAAGCATTCACCAGGTCAGTGGCTATGACCCAAGGCTGTGTCACTCTGTTCTAGCAGATATACCGCAAATGACCCAGCAGCTTTACTCGTGCCCACCACCTGGTTAGGTTTGTAGTAGTTTATTGTCATCTGCCATAATCCGTCCGGTCTTTGCCTTGGCCAGGATGGTGATTTAAATGAGCATTGATAGGCATCGCCACCTTGGCATTTTTTAAGCTTTGTGGGTGGCACTAATTCTCCAGGGAGAATGGGATTTCGGGGTCTTCCACGTGTCCTTTCCTATCACAGCGGCTCCTGTACTACAGGTCAGAGAATCAACGTGGTATTTCTGCTAACTAAATTTGTCCTTTCCAGTTTTATATTGAAGAACCAGGGAAATGACCACCAGGTAGGTCTGTGGATCCAGTCAACCCACTGTGAGACTAATGTGGGCCAGGCCCGCATTTCTTAGCTGACCTCTCTTTGCCCGCAGTCCAGCAGGGGGACTTTGATGGCATATTGGGTCACAAGGTGTCAGTAACAAATTAGACCCTGTGATTGATAGTCCTCAAGAGACCTGGCTATGGTTACCTTTTTGAAAGAAGACCGACTTTTTTCTCCACCAGATTCCACAGCAGCCACCTGATTCCACAGTTTTTATAGGTGCGATTTCCCTCAGACTCCTTCAACACCAGTTGCATTGCACCAGCCAGGGCACACGCTTTGACCTGTATCCTGGCTGGTCCATCACCAGGCTGTTGGAAATAGCCACTGCCACAGCTTCTTCCACCCACAGCCAGTGTTGGGGTCCTATGGCCATCCAGCCAGCATGTCATCCACCTCCTTAGCGGCTGATCCTGGACGCAGAGCCTGAGGCAGGGATCCCTGTGGAAGTGGTTTACTTGGGACATGCCTCCAAGAGGAGGGACCTCAGGGAAGCAGGACCGCTGGAGACGTGCTTTAGCCTGGTCCTGCTGGCAGCCCTGGATTAGGACCTGCTTCAGAGTTGGTCCGACTTTCATGCAGGAGGGCTGGCCTTGGGTCCCCTGTGCCAGTTAGCCACTGGCTTCTCGGGTACTCCCAGGAGGGGACCCTGCCAGACTCCTACTCACTGGGGTGAATTCTCTGGAAAAGGAGACAGCTCTGAGTCATTAGCTCATCAGCAGCGAGGAGTCAGTGGAGGGAAGAGTGTCCTGAGCCCAGGAAAAGGCTCAGGGTGGGACAGTAGTAGCACCTCTGGCACCTTGGATCCTCTCTACGGACCTGCTGTTCTAATCTCGTTTTACCAATAAGGAAACTGAGGCACAAAGTGGTTTGGTAATATTTCAAGGGTCACCTAACAAGTAAGAATCCAAGCTGGGCTTTGAACCCACATTCTCTGACTTTGGGACCTCTATACATCATGGTCATACTTCATTGCCTTCCAGGCTACCAGACCAAGGCCTGCATCGCACGCGCGCACGCGCGCACACACACACACACACACACACACACACACACACACACACACACACTGCTGCCCTAGTCTGGGCACAGCAGGAGCAGGACTGGCTGGCATTGGTGGAATGGACTTAAGTAAGGGGTTAGGAGCACAATTAGTACCTCAGTGGTCCATGGATTTGGACAGATGCATCCTTTTTTTTTAAACAACTTTTTATTTTAAAATGATTTTAGACTTGTAGAAAAGTTGCAAAAATAGTATGGAGAATCCTATATCCTTCACCCAGCTTCTCCTAATATTAACATCTTATATAACCATAGTATTATATAATTATCAAAACCAGGAAATTAACACTGGAATGATATCCTTAACTAAACTAAAGACCTACCATGAACTAAACTACAGTTTAAAACTTCCCCAGTTTTTCCACTAACGTCCTTTGTCTCTTCCGGCATCCAATTCCAGATCCCACATTGCCTTTGATTGTTCTGTCTCCTTAGTCTCCTTTAATCTGTGACAGTTTCTCTCTTTCCGTGTCTCCAGTGCCCTTGACACTTTGAAGAGTACCAGCGAGTCTCTCGATTGGGTTTGTCTGATGTTTTCTCCCGACCAGATGGAGGTTCTGTGCTTTGGGTGAGGATGCTGCAGAGGCCATATTGAGCCCTTCTCGGCACATCATTTCAGGGGATACACGCTGTCGATGTGTCGTACGAGCGTGGTGTTAACCTCGATCCCTTGGCTAAGGTGGTGTCTGTCCAGCTTCTCCATTGTAAAATGTCATTTTTTCCTCTTTGTAATTAATAAAAAATCTTAGAGGGATATACTTTGAGACTCTGCAAGTATCCCGATTTGACTCTGGTTTTAGGATCGATGGATGCAGTTTTTATTGCCGTTTTCTGGACTCCCTTAATAAGGTGGAGTTGGCTTCTTTCAGCAGTTCCCTTATCAGGAGTGTAGTCCTGGGGCTCCGAGCAGGTTGAAGGCAGCTACCTCCAGCTCTCTCTGCAGGCAGCGAGCTGACGCTCCTTTATGGCTATCGGATCGGTGCTTCAGTCCTTTCCTGCTTCCTTTCCTTCTCCTGGTCCCCTCCCCTGCTCACTTCAGTCTCCTGTTCCTGGCCTTGCTCCCTCCTTCCTCTGGTTTGCTTGTTGAGTCAGTTGAGGCCACAGGGACATCATATGGGGCCTGCAGCCTGCCCAGAGCTCTGCACTCTACACTTGCAGTCAACCAGAGAACTTCCAGATCGACTCCCACCCTCTTCCTTCACAGATGAGGAAAGACACAGACAGGTTGAGAGGAATACGTGGGTGCCAGTGCCGGGTCTAGAACTCGGCTTCCTGACCTCCGTGCGCTCTGTTCCCCAGGGTGCCCCATCCCTCAGGGCTGGTCCTGCAGTGGTCGCCCGGGACGGCCAGGAGAAGGTGGCGGCTGGCTGGCAAGCTGGAACCACACTGCCCCTCAGCCTGCTGTCACCTGCCGGGAAGTCTGGCTTCCCGTTCTGGCTTCTCTTCCTCAGTCCTGAGAAAGGGGGCTGTTCTCTGTCTGGTTGGAAACTGGGGGCCCCACGCCTCTCTGTGGAGACGCTTCTCCCTGTTTTGGAGCACTGGGACAGGGACCTTTGTGAAAGCCCAGCATCTTCCATGAGTATCCAGACCCAGAGCAGTGGTTCATCCTCTTGCCTCTTTGCGGGGAGCGTTGAGGTGGCAGTTCTCACTTTCATTCCCATTTTCACCCTCATTTTCGGTCTCCTTCACCTCTTAGTGAACAGTTATTATGTGCAAGTCACTGCTTTATATATATTTTTTCATTTAATCCTTAAACCCTATGAGATGGGCATGAGTCTCCCCATTTGACAGGTGAAGGAACTGAGGCTCAAACAGGTTAAGTAGCTTCCTCCAAATCACACAAATAGTGAGTGGTAGAGCTGGCATCAGAGCCCAGGTCTTGAGAAAACTTAGGTCTATTTTGGTTCCTTATCAGCAGCTTTTATGATAGCTTACAGAGATAAAAGCCTGAAGCCATTATCCACATTATTATTATTTTCAGATTGTCAGAGTCGGTAACATTTTCACAGCATTATATGACCGTTGCCATAGCTGTTTCGTTTTAATTCCATAATTAAATAGATTCATTGTGCCCCTTGTTCTTATAGTCCATTCCTGGGCTTTTCTTTTTTTTTTTTGCGGTACGCGGGCCTCTCACTGCTGTGGCCTCTCCCGTTGCGGAGCACAGGCTCTGGACGCGCAGGCTCCGCGGCCATGGCTCACGGGCCCAGTCACTCCGCGGCACGTGGGATCTTCCCGGACTGGGGCACGAACCCTTGTCCCCTGCATCGGCAGGCGGACTCTCAACCACTGCGCCACCAGGGAAGCCCGGGCTTTTCATTTTGAACCATCTCTTCATTGGCTGGATGTTATCATTTAGTAGATTCTTCAAAATGGGCTCAGAGGTGCTGTGATCCCCAAGATCTTTGACAGTGGGAACGTCAGTCTCTCGCCTTCCACGCTTGAACAGGTTAAGATGCTCTCGGGTCATACCTGGAGTTAGCCTTTGTGGCTGTTCCTTCACTGGCATCTGTGGATGAATGTTGCTCTGGGGAAGTTTGAAGTCAGCAAACATTCTTCCTTTTGTAGATGAGAAGCTGTCTTGTTTGTTCTGCCTGGATGCTTGATGATTTCTGTCTCAGTCGTCCAAGTTCGATACCTAAATCAGGAACCATCTCTGGGTCAATTGTTCTGTATCAATTTTTTGTGGAACGTGGCATGCTCTTTTGCTGTACAGATTCCATTTTTTATTCATTTCAGGGGCTTTTTTTTTTTTAAAGGATGAATACCTTTTGGGCGTTTCACCCGTGTCTCGCCTTCAGGTTCGCTGGTTTTCTGATGTCGGGTCACCTTTGCTGTTTCTGCATGGTTTTTTCTCTCCTCTAGTTGCTTCAATAAATTGAGCTTTTCTCCTTTGCAGTCACAGTGACTCACCCAAGGACCCACTGCTACTGGGTGGCAGATGGGGATGGAACCCTTTAGTTTGAAATTAGATTTTCTGCTTCATCTGCTACTTGGAATTTCTACATTTATTTACTGGTTCTGCAAAAGCATTTAGTGGTTCTCGATTTTATAATCCTTCATTTTGTTTCTTTGTTTTATCATCTGATCTTCTAGCTCTTATTAAATTCATGTTCTTAAGTTGTTCTATGGTACAAAGCGTGTTTGGGTAATTTCTTTCTGTTCCTTAGGTTATATTTTCTTTCAGACTGGGGTTTTTGGTTTATGTGTATGTGCAGTGGGATTTTTAATTTTTTTTCATGCTATGCTCCATTTCTTTGTTCGTTTTTGTTCATCTCCTCCCACCCCCCGTATTCCCCAATGACATTTGCATCATTGCCATGCAGTATGTTTTCAATTTGCCTTTCCTACTGACCCTGACTTAGGGTGAGTCAGTTCTTGACCCCTTTCCCAGAATGTCTGGGCTTGTTCATTTTCTCCACCAGGAGTAGTTTGAGGGCTGGGGGTTCTGTGTTCCCTCCACTTTTCTGCAGCCTGAGAGCCTTGGCTGGGGTGAGAATGGAAGTGGAGAGCTGGCCCGAGGCTGGGAGTAGTCTTCATTAGGACGCCCAGCCTCTCTCCCAGATGCCAGGAGTCAGAGGGAAAACCCTTGCTCCTACGTCTATGCAGTTTGGGAGAAGAAGGCCCAATACACAGGTAATTATAGTAAGTGCCATGATGTAAGAGGAGGGGCCCCTTTCAGATGGCAGGGACCCGATTTTCTCAACTTACTTTCAGTACTAGTGGTGGCAGTTTAAGGTAAGGATACCAGTTTTGTGGGGACTGGAATTAAGGACTTGCAGGCCATGGTAAGGACCTTGGCCTTTATTCTGTCGATAGGCTCCAACTATGTATTTCAGAAAAGTCACTCCAGCAGCAGCATGAAAATTAAATATGGATCTGAAGACTTAACATCCCCAAAGCATATCTGTTGGTCAGCTCCGCGAAGAGGCCAAGAAGATAACCTTTTGTACTTGGAGCTGGGGCAGCATGGAGTAGAGACTTTCCTGAGACAGGCTGACATCCCTCCACCCGTCTTTATACGTTCCCCACTTCAGACACCCTCAGCTTTGGGGCAGCAGCTGAAGACACCCCGCTTCTCTTCCCAGGGCTCTTCCCTCGTGGGCCTCTGGGGGTGTTTTCTAGAGCTGTCCAGATGACAGCCAGGCCCAGGGGCTGCACATCGGGATAATAGATCTCAAGGTTGTTGTGTTTTCCCAGCGCAGCACAGAGCAGGGCCCGATGATGCGGTCCCTCTGTGTAGCAGTCCTCATTACTGTGCTCAGCATGGGATGGGCAGAGGCTGGCAGCGCTGGGGAACCGGCTCTGGGCCCCTAAAGTATAACTTAGAGGTGGGGGGGAAGACATCATTGATTTCTTCCCTGCCAGGTCTGCCTGCGTGAGCTCATCTTTTCAGGGAGGCACCCATACCGCTACAGCGGACTTGAAAGCCGGGTGCCTCCTAGGGTTCCATGGTGGCACTGGGTCCTTGATACTGTAAGCAGAGATTGGTATCTGTGTCTACACAGACATTTCTGTGGGGAGAAGGGCTTCCATCATGTTGAAAAGGGGGCCATCTGTCCTCAAAATAGTTAAGAAGGCCTGCTCTAAGTCCTACATTTGACAAGTGGGGAGACTAACCAGAGACCCAGTGAGTAGAAGTGATTTACCCAAGGACACAAGGTAGTGGCAGAGGCAGATCTAAAAGCCTGATCTCCTGGCTCCTTCCGGGAATCCTCACTACATCTCTGGTGGGATCACTTCCTGCCCCATGGACACACGATGTTGTCTTCACTTTACCAACAAATGAAGTTGTAGCTACCGTTGACGGAGTGCTTAGTGTGTGCACGGCACAGTGCTCAGTGCTTCATTTAGTCTGTTTGTTCACAAAACAGAATCATGATTTTACAGAATAGGCAGCTGAAGCTCACTCAGAGAGGTTAATCACTCACCCAAGATAGACAGTAACTGGAGGACAGAGATGGTACACTCAGCTCTTTGGGGGCATCCATTCTACCCACCCCCACCTCCCATCTGTTTGTACTCCTGTCTCAGTGTGGCCCAGGCCAGGACTTCCCCCTCCCTGCAGTGTTCTCTGACGGGCCCAGCCCTGGCTGTTTCTTCCTTTCTCTGGATAGGCAGGACCACTGTAAGTTCTTCGTCGGCAGATGGTCTGGGTTCAACTCTCAGTCCTGCTACTCCCCTGATGGCTTCCCTTGAGCGTATGTACTTCTCCTCTGTAGCTCTGCTTATATATGACGTGGGAATAATAATACCCAGATCTTGGGGATTTTAAGAGGATTAAATGAGATAATTAACATCCATCGAGTCATTTATTCAACAAATATTGGAGAATCTACCATGAGCCATGCAATATGCCAACAGTGCTGAGCAAAACAGACCAGCTCCTGCTTTCAAGAAGGGTGTGGCCAAGGTGCAGAGGCACACATGAAATATATACTTAGACCAATGTACCTGATACAGGCTGTGATCTCCCAGTTCTGTAAAAGAGACGTGTAAGTTCCTAGGAGAGTATAGGAGGGACTTTATGCAGCCTCAAGATGCATGGAGGCCCTCTTTAAAGATGTAACACTTAGTTTGAGAGCCAATGGATGAAGAGGAGTGATCAGGTGAAGAATATTCCAGGTAGAAAGCACGGCAGGCATGGAGGCCTGAGATGGTGTATTCATTTGTAAGAACTGCCATAACAAAATACCACAGACTGGGTGGCTTAAACTACAGACGTTTATTTTCTTAAAGTTTTGGAGGCCTAAAGTCTGAGGTCAAGGTGTTGACAGTGCTGGTTTTTCCTGGGGCCTCGCTCCTTGGCTGGCAGATGGCCGCCTTCTCATCATGGTCTTTTCTTGGTAGGAGGGCACCCCTGGTGTCTCTACCTCTTTTTATAAGGACACCAGTCATATGGGATTAGGGCTCCACTCTGATGACCTCTTTTTAACCTAATCACCTCTTTGAAAGCCCTGTCTCCAAATGCAGTCACATGGATCAGGGCGCACCCCAATAACCTCATTTAACCATAACTACCTCGCTAAAGGCCCCATCTGCAAACACAGTTACACTCTTGAGGTATTGGAGACGTCAACAGATGAATTTTGGGAGACCAGAATTCAGATGGGAAAGAGCGTGACTTGTTCTACAAGCTGAAGACAGGCCAGTGTGACTGGAGCGTAGTAAACAAAGAGGGAAAGGGAGACAGGAGTGAGGCTGCAGAATTTGTGGAGCGACGTCAGGCAGGGCTCGGAGGGCTACGGTACAGAGTGCGGATGGTATTCTGAGTGCAGCGGGGAGCCACTGGAGGGGTTTTGTGTCCGAATGGGAGAGAGAGGATCAGGTGTCATTTTAAGAAGGTAACTCCTGAAAATGGATTGTTGGGGCCCAAAGTAGAAATACGGAGTTGGGGCCTATTGCAGTCAGTATTTCAGAAAGGAGTCAGTGGTGGTGGGCGTGGTTGTAGAGATGGGGATGGTCGTGGGGAAGGATGGAGACACGTGGTGGAGGCTGCATCCATAGGACATGGTGGTGGGTGGGGTACAAGCGATCAGAGTGAAGATGAGGGTGAGAGAGAAGGAATGTGAAGGATGACTCAGATTCCCAGTTGAGCAGCTGCACGGGTGCTGGTGCTGTTTCCTCACAGGGGACAGACTGGAGGAGGTGCCGGTTGTGATGGGAGGATCACGAGTTCCACATGGGACCTACTCAGCGTGAGATGCTTGTGAGACACCCGGGTGGGCATGGCAAGCAGGCATCTATGTAATCTAGACGTGAGCTCAGAAGAGATCTGGGCTGGAAAGATATCATGGGAAATATCCACCTGTAGAAGGCTTTGAAGACACAGGAATGGAAGCAGTCACCTGTGATGAGCATATAATGGGGGGGGGGGTTAAATCCACAGGCAATTCCAAGATTTAGAAGCCAGGGAGGAGGAGAGGCCAGCAAAAGAGGTGGGGAAGAGGGCAGAGGATGAGGAAAAGCCCAAGAAAGAGGGCTCCTGGGAGCCAAGAGACAAGGGCACCTGAAGGGGGGTGTCCCCGGTGGGATAGATGCTGCTGAGGGACCAAGGAAGAGGCACGTGCCGCATCCTCGCTCAATGCTGGGCAGCCAGCGGGCTCCCGATCGACATGGGATCCTTTTCCTCGCCACTCTCTCCGTCTTAATTTGTTCCTGTATTTCTGAATATCTATTGCCTTTTCCCTCAGATGACAGTAGGAACCCAAGAAATAATGAATAAATGAATGAAGATGTGAATGACAAGGGCAGCTGTGACGGGTGGTCTCCGGGGTGAGGTGCAACTCCCCTCATCTCCTCTCCTGCAGCCCTGGGCATTGATTTTGTCCCAAGGCTAGGCTGGCTGCAACATTCCTGGGCCCTGATGGCTCCCGTCTAGCACAGGGCCCTCTGGGGAGCCACTTCGCATGCTCATCAGGCATCCTGGCCTGAGCAGGACCGAGACAGTCCCCTTGGCTGCTGGGGCCGGGAGCCGCCTCCCTCAGCAGGTCGCTGGAGTCCCTGTCGGCTTCCCCCCACCCGCCCAGCGGTGTCGACTGCACTGTAATCACACAAGTATGATTCCATTAAAATGTCACATTTGGAGAAATCCATATAAACAAAGCATTAACAAGTGCTTGAAAATAGTAGTCTTTACTGCTAATGACCTACTTTGTCTATGCACCCACCGTACCCTCCTGCCATCCCCAGGGCTGCCGCTTTCCCCAGCCTCGCTTTCAGAGGCAGACCAGAAGGTACAGTTGTGCCTGCTGCCTGGAAAGCCTTAATGTTTAATGTGCTGGGAGAGGCTCTTTGATGCGTGTGTCCGAAGTTGGCCAGGCCGGGGGGAGCCCGGCACTGAGCCACTTACCAGATGAGACAAGAGGATGCCACACTGGCCTACCACCCCGCTGCCCTCTGCACTGCCCCCGGCAGACCTAAGATCCTGATGGTGGAAGAACCCATGGAGAGAATCTGGTCCTTGGGAAACTGAAGAAAGAGGATGGTGTTGAAAAACTTGAGGGTCGGATTCATGCCATTGGCTTTGACTCCCTCCTCTCGGGAAGAGATTGAACCTGAGACTTAGTGTAAGGCCTTGCAGGAGGAAAGGGTCCTGCCCGGCGGCTGTGGGCCAGAGTGAGTCCAAGCTAAGAAGGTAGGTGGGTGGAGAGGCACAGGGTGAGAGGGCTTTGATAGTTTTTACCTCATTCCCAGGACAGTGCTCTGGAAAAGTGGAGATATTGACTTTTCTTTGTCACCAGAGTCTAATTTTAGTGCACTAAGGAAATGGATTACTTAAAGGAATCTTGTAGTGAGTGCTCTTAGGCAGTAGGACATAAACCAAAACAGCTCTGGCCAAGTGATTAATCTCTTCCTGATGTATCTCAATTGCAAAACCGGATCCCCAGAGAGTCCCGTCTGTGGTTAAAGTCAGAGTAAGCTTTATTCTGAAGAAGCGAAAGAGAAGACCACTGTGGGTTAAAAGATGTTGAATTAGAGGATTGGCGATGTTTTATTTTTGTTTTTATTGAAGTGTAGTTGATTTACAATGTTGTGTTAGTTACTGCTGTACAGGAAAGTGATTCAGTTATACATTTACATATATATATACATTCATATATATATATTTTTTCCACTGTGGTTTATCTTAGGATATTGAATCTCTGTGTTATACAGTAGGACCTTGCTGTTTATCCATTTCATATATAATAGCTTACATCCGCTAACCCCAGCCTCCCACTCCATCCCTCCCCAACCCCGTCCCCCTTGGCAACCACCAGTCTGTTCTCTATGTCCATGAGTCTGTTTCTGTTTCGTAGATAGGTTCATTTGTGTCAAAACTCTAACTCAAAAAGATACAGGCACCCCCTATGTTCACAGCAGCACTATTCACAGTCGCTGAGACATGGAAACAACCTAAATGTCCATTGACAGAGGAATGGGTAAAGAAGATGTGAGATATATATACAATGGAATACCACTCAGCCATAAAAAAGAACAAAATAATGCCATTTGCAGCCACATGGATGCAACTGGAGATTATCATGCTAAGTGAAGTAAGTCAGAAAGAGAAAGGCAAATACCATATGACAGCACTTATATGTGGAGTCTTAAATATGACACAGATGAGGGTAGAAGGTGTTTTAAATGTCACTCCAGCACTTGACATCCCTCACACAGTTCAGGATTAACCTGCAGAAGGGATCATGCCACAGGTGCTTTAACGAACGGACAAGAATGGTTGGTGACGAGCACGTCATTTGGGGAGCAATTACTGGTGCTTCCTAAGGTGAGAGAGATGCCCCTGTGGGTCTTGTTTGCAAAAGCAAGTGCTTTATAAATCCCTTCTTTATAGTTCATGCAAGATGCCATAGACGAGATTCCTGCCAGGCTGTAAAGATGGTCAGTATTTAGGACAGGCTCGTAAAGATTTCTCCCAGTTTTCCAACCCACTGCCATTATCACTTGCTATGTTGCCCGCAGCACTAAATTTGCCCTTCGCAGAGGTGGGCGTCCTGCCTCCACCCAGATTCAGCAGCCGTGATGTCTGCTGGGTCTGCTTTTGACATAATAGAGCCCCTTTCACTGAAAGCCAGCCAGCAGCCCCCATGGAGTCCTGGGAGATAAAGCCCTTTCAGAGTTATTCACTCCAACCCCACACCTGCATATTCAGCAGCTGACCTAGTTTTGAGGGAGCTGGAGGGTATCTGGATGTCACCTTATTTACAGAGTGGATAGAAAATGCGCTAAGCTCTGGGCCCTGCCTGCACACAGTATCTGGGGAGATCTAGCCGGCACCTCGGAGGCAGGCGGAGAAGAGAGGAACAAATTCTCCTCCGCCAAGAGCTAAGGCTTCTTGCTAATGTCACGTTTGGGGAATGAATGATAGGGCTTAGGGGACATGACTCTGAAACTCCTTCTAGCCAGAAAATCCAGTTTAGCACCTTTTGACCTATGGATTAGGGGAGGTGTTTCCAGGATAGCCTCGGCGGAAAGTGTATGACGGGGCTTCTGGCGGGCACCTCCTCCCCCCTCCTTCCTCCATCCTTCTCTAGGCAGGAGCTGGGTTTGGAAGCCTCTTTCCACGAATGACCCTCTGCCATTGTAGGTCCCGGTAAAGGATATGACGGAGCCCACCTGCCTGGGTTTAATCCCAGCATCTGCACTTACTAGGAGTGTGACCTCGGCTGATCTCTTTAGTTCCTCAAGCCTCAGTTTCACCTTCAGTAAAATAGGGTTCATAATAGCACCTGCTTCAGGTTTGTTCCGAGTATTCAATGAGTGACATCTTTAGGACAGAGCCTGGCACGCAGTAAATGCTACAAAACAATTAGTTGTGATTGCTGTTCTGAGTGACTATGTCCAGTGTGCGAACTGATCACCTTTTCAAGTCGGTCCTCTTCCCTGGCTTCTCACAGCCGTCTCCATCTTGATTACTCCACGGTCACCTTTGCCCAAGAAGAACCTAGAAGGAGATTTGGGGAAGCTGCAAACCTTGCCGAACATATTCCTTGTGAGGATAGCTGTAGGACTGGCCACTCCGGCCCTTGGAAGCCAAGTCCCAGGACGCCTGGAGAAGACCCTCTGGGGCTAATGTGTCAGAGGAGGAAAGGGGCCAGCAGTCGAGCAGGGAGCAGGCTCCTTGGCCTGATGGGAGCCTTAGGGTCTCAAGCAGGTTCAGGTTTCTGACCCCACCCCTGAGATCCCCAGGTCTCCCCCCAGAATCACCCAGCACAGCCTCTGTGCCTGCCCCAGACCCCACCTTCACACACATAAAAAAGGGACTTAGCACAGAGGCCACACAGAGCTGTTTCCAGCCTTCCAAGCTGGCAGTGACCTTATGTATTACTTTTTTAATAAGTAGTTTTCTGGTTGTGTCGTTTGCACGGCACTGTGCTCAAACCCATATCTGAGGTGGGGCTTTTGGGTGGATGAGCCCTCCAGAGCCCCAGGCGACATCAGCACTGATCATGGCCTGTCTCTTTCGTCACAGCCGGACAGTAAGCCGGTGCACCCAGTCACCTGAGGATGCAGTCACAGGTCACATTTCTGCCACAGGGAAGGAAGAAGCTAAATGTAGCTTAGCCGACTGTAAATCGTAAAATTGTAAACTTTTCTCCCCATTAGCATTCAGTCCCCAAAAGGAATAATAGTAACCACAGCAATGTTGACAATAATAATGTGTTACATTTGCATTATGTTTTGCAGAGCAATTTTCGGGTCTTATCTCATTTCTGAGACTTAATCCAGGACGGTAAAATTGTGTGGGGTAAAGATTCATATTGCCCTTGGGGTGGAGGAAGAAACCGACCACAGGAGGTTGAAAGGGCACGCTGAGCAGAGCCAGGCTCAGGACCGGCTTTCCTGACTCCTGTTTTCGTTTAGCATCTATGGGACTGTCGACAGGAATTACAGGATCTTCTCTGATGATGTGCATCCCCTTCTCTGCCCATCTCCACCTTCCCACACATCAGCACTCTTGCTGCTGCATGTCTGTCAGGGCGAAACTGAGTTGAAATGTACAAGGGGCCCCTTGAAAGAGAAGAGAAGTCACAAAAGCTTGATGCCTGTAGCATGAGCACTTCTCCCTTCATTCTTCCCTCCTTTCCTTTACCCTCTTCCTTTTACCCCATTACTGTCTCTGGGTCACAGTTTGGAAGCCTGCAGACTCACCCCATGGGTGTATTTTGCTTCACCCAAAGGGGAGGTTTAAGGCGGTGTCACTAGGCAGGTACTGTTTGGCACCTGTAAGGTCTTCTTCGCTCAATTTCTCTTCTCGGTGACCCTGAAGGCATGTTCATTTGTGACCCCTGCTGCACACCTTGGTTCAGTCGGGCCCCTTGAAAATTGCTTGCCTCCGTAGCTATTCCTTGAGGCTAACGAGATTACTGATGATGCCTTAAGATATTTCCTGGCCCTGTACAGGTGAAGAGGGAGACCTCTTCTGTCACTGGGAAATTCAAGTCTCGTTTTTAGTGTTTTGTTTTTTTCCTGCTTCTAGTGAGTGAGACTCTTGCCAGCCGCTCTGGCCACACTGTTGGGCCATCCCAGGAGGAATGCCCTCCTCTTCCCTTGCAACCCTGCCCTGAGAGATGGCTGCAGTGTCACCCTGGCAGACCTCAGCCTTTGGAGGTGACCCTGTGCCCAAGACGACTCAGCTGTCCACACCAGAAACAATGAGTTTCAGTTCTGTTGAGCTGGAGGCCTCCCTTTCTGAGCTAACTTCCGGTCCCCTCTCCCTAGGTCCAGGCCCTCTTCTTGGGCCCTCCCGAGCACAGGTTCCGTCTCTTCATGCCTGGTGTCCTCCAGCGCCAGCCTCCTGGTTACAGGCACAACCACCCTCCTTGTGCCACCATGCAGTCCACCAAATCCTCTTCCTCCTGGGCCCCGTTCGGTTACTTGGCTCCCAACCCCACTTGATCTCTTGCTCTCTGGGTTCCAGAGCTGAAAGGGACAGAGGCTTCTCATGTTCCCATGGTCTGTTTACTGCTCCATCTTTGAACACAAAGAAGATGCAGAAATCCATGATGCGGGTGGGGCCAGCTCTCTTTTAATCCTCATGCCCACCAGCAACTGGGAGGTGTTCTTCAAGCAAACAAGTGATGTGAGATGCCCATCTCCATAAAGGAGCCCTGGCTTTGGTCTTTGGTGGTGGAATGTATAGGGCATTGGGTAGGAAGGGAGCAGACGTGTAGCACTGGGGCTCACTCACTCTGGCACGTGCAGGGGGACCAGACCTTCTTGCCCAGTCACGCTGATTTATACTTTCCTGGCGTCTCCCTCTCATGCTAATTAGCAAGCGAATTAATTTCCATATAAGGCCCACATTGCATGAGACTCTTTCTCTTCCCCTATTCCAGAAACAAGAGCTGGGCTTCTGTCCATCCTGTTAATCACATTATATTTCACAGTTGGAGTTTTCAGGCAATTATAATAATTATCAGAACTTTTCTTCTTCCAGAAAGCTCGAAGCATCCCCCAAAGCTGTATTTGCATGTGATGTGCAATTGGAAAATAGGTGGTCAGTGTGTGTATTGGGCAATGACGGGGAGGAGAGGACTAGGTGGTGGTGTCTCTTGTCCGAGACCAAATGAGACTAAAGCCAGCAGTAGAGTCATTGTGGTATCCAGACTGTCAAGACCCCCCAGTGGCTCAGAGAAGCCACAGCAGACCCAGTATCTAGGCACCTGGCTCTTGAGGGAGTGGGGGTGAGAAGAAACGTGGGGAAGAAAGACAGAAGGAGGTGGAATAGAAAAGTAAACTTATCCTTGATGAGTTATCTGCTACCTCATTTGGCCTGAGAAATAGCCCTTTCCTCCTCTATTATATGCCCATTCCATCTATCAAATTCTTTAAAAGTGACTTTCATATAATTAATACTAGCCATTAAACTACAACATTGAAGGAGCAATTGCCTAATTCTGAGGAAAATTTAAATTTATTACCAGCACCCGAGATAAAATGAATCCTAAAGAGAAGAAGAGAAAACCGTGCAGAAGATAAATAGAAAGCCAAGTGGGATATTGACTTGATCCTTCTCCAGTGCAGGGTAATTTGGCTTCTAAAGTGAGTTAGATCATAATAAATTAAATTTAGATTTCTGCACATCAGTTAAATAACTCCCCAGACAGAATTCCAGTGAGAGGAAGAGGTGATAATACATGGTGGAAAGATTGAAATGGAGATCTTATCTAAGCATCCATAATTGACGTGCTGTCCCTGGACGAGGGAGAAGGAGTTTGCGGCTCTTTCCTTTGTCATGAGCCCAGATGGGTGAGTGAAGGGCTGGCTTGCCCCTCCTTCTTTGTTTGAGTTGGTCCTGCAGACTGTGGGGAGTGTGTTACCGGCAGTCACTCCTCTCCCAGACCATTCCTACCAGGTAGGACTTACATAGCTGTACTGGTGTGATGAGGGATTCTGCTGTCCTCTCTTGACTGGCCCTTGGAAAAACAAGGTCACTTCCCAGATGGATGCACATTAGGACAGTACAGAGGTGGGCAGATCCTCCTGCGTTTTTGTGACTGCCTAGCAGGGTGAACAAAGTGGCCCCGTGGATGAGTGAAACATCTGGTGATGGGGAAAGAACACTGGTTTTGAGGTCAGAAATCCTGGGTTAGAGTCTCAGTCGTCTCCAGCAAGCTCTTATGCTTTCTTAAGCCTCAGTTTTCCAATCTGCAAAATGGGAACCACCTAACTGGCCTGCCACCTGCATGGGGTTAACACAAATGAGATATTCCAGTGAAAATGCTTTGAAGACTGTAAACGTTTCTGTTTGTCTTTCAATCGTTATTATACTTTTTTGTTTCTAAAAATTCTGTTTGGTTCTTTTACAAAGAACTTTTGTTCTTTCCTAATTTTTTATTCCACATTTCAACCTACACATGCTTTATATTGTATCTGTAATTTCTGTGTCTGGATTACTTGGAGGATCAGAGTACGTTGTTTATAGTTTCCACTCCCTCTCCCTTATAGTGGACTTGTTCCCTCTGTGTCTGGTCATTTTTTATTGTGATTCCGTCTTTTGGTGAGCTACATGGGAATCCTGGGAGCCTACCTTAGAGATGCTTTCCTCCAGATAGTATTTATATTTGTCTCTGCTGGGAGCCAGGTTACAGCTGATCTGGGACCATTTAGTCCCACTCCTCGACCTTAATTATGGAAGACTCAGGTTCAGTTACCCCACCTTTTAGGAGCCTGGCTTTACTTTCTCAATGACCTTTGCCCTCGGGGCAGCCTCGCATCTTTACTTACCATTCAACTATCCCAGCTCTGGCTTTAGGCCCTGTATTTTCCCTGGCCTCACCTCTCCTCTTGTGGTGAAGATTTTCGTTCTAGAAAGCCCAGTAATGCATTAAAAACCACATTTGTGCCACTTCCCTGGCGGTCCAGCGGTTAAGACTCTGTGCTTCCAATGCAGGGGGCACAGGTTTGATCCCTGGTCCGGGAATTAAGATCCCGCATGCCGTGGGGCGTGGCCCAAAAATAGAAATAATAAAATAAAACAAAACAAAATATACCTTCAAAAAAAACCCACCACATTTGTTGTTATTTATGCAGAATCTAGCTGTAGTTCAGCATGAAGGTCCTGGCGAGTATCTGGTCTGCCGTGGTGCTATAAGCAGACGGCTCCAGTGGGTAGAAGGCAGGGGCACTCGGGGTGGTGCTGGGAAGCCACAGGCTGCGGTCCTGGAAGCAGCCTGGATGCGTGGAGATGTGAACGCCAGGCTGCACAGCTAGCATAGAAACTGGGTCTACAGGCCTTGAGGCACAATTCTCAGTTGTGTGATCTTGGGCAAATAATTAATCCTGCCCGTGCCTCAGTTTCCTCACTTGGAGATTGGGGATACAATTTTCTGTTGTATATTGGGATTGTAAGGGTTAGACATCATTTGGGTTACCCCTCCCTCACTACTGCCCTCTGAGGTTCTGACAGGGGAGCTGGGATGGGTAGTTTTGTGTGCCCAGTAGGTGGTGGACCTTATCAAAGGCACAACAAAGCAGCTTCTGTCTAGGAAGCCTGCATATAAAAGTTAGATTGTATTATGAGCAATGTCTCCCTTCTCGTTCTGCACATACGGAAGGGTTTCCAGGGTGTTTGAATTCCTTGATGAACCCCACCCAACTTCACTTACTCCTGTTCTCTTGATCCTTTGGTAGATCTTTTGCACTTCTCTGTGTCATGTTTTCTGAGTTGCAAGTCTTATATAATGGGGGGTTGGAAGACCCGGGGAACACATAGTTGCCATTAAATATCTAAAGGGTATGAAAAAGAAAGGTCAGATTTGCATTAAATATCCCTGGGGATAAAACCAGGCCCCAAAGGGAGATACTACCAGGAGACAAATTCTGGTTCAAAATTAGAAGAAAACTTCTAGAAGTTACAGTCCTTTGAAGCTTGGAGTGGGCTTCTTGGGACCGTTCTGTCCCTGACTTGTGGGATGTCCACCGGTGGAATGTTACACTAGAGTTTAAAACATTGGGTGGATAGATGAATTATATCGTCTTTAAAGTATCAGTTATATCATTTTTTTCAATTATGACCTTCTGTGTGTGTTAGTCTCTCACATTCCCATCTTCCTGCAGGAATCTGCCCGCAGAGTTCCCCCTTTCTTGCCCTAGACTGGCAGGATGAAGCCCACTGCTGAGAGGTGAATGACTGCCCACAATGGGGAGTGAAGGGCGGGCGGGAGGATGGTGAGAGGGGGTACAGACATCCTTGCGTGGAGGAAGATCTCTAAGCAAAGAAAGAACTGGACCTCAAAAAATGGTGGGAAACACATAGATAATCTTCGAAGGTAACCCAAGAAAATGGCAGTGAGGATGTACTAAGGTTGAGTCCCCTAATGGTTGAGCGCATGGGAGCTGGAGCTAGGCTGCCTGGGCTCAAATCCTGGCTCTGACACTACCTGTGTGACATTGGGCAAGTTACTCAATCTCTCTGTGCCTCGGTTTCCCCAGTTATAAGATGGGAATGGTACTACTGATATCTATTATAGTGAGGATTAAATGTAAATATTTAGGACAGATGATAAGAGCCCCCCAAGGTGTTAACTGTTTATTATAGGGTGAGTCTGAGACATTCTCTTAAGGATCAGGTGCAGTTCAGAGTAAGATGGAAGCCTTAGCAAGGGCGAGAGATTTTCTCATTTGAAAGTGAAAAAGAAGAGACTTAGATCAATAAGAGAAAACTAGTAATACCAAGCTGGGGAAAGAAGGGAGGGAGACAAAAGCATTAGTGGAAAATAAAGGCATCTTCAAAACCTAACAGAAGGGAAGGCTACACCCATGTTTCTTGAGCCAAATAATCAGCTTGAAACCAGAGTGAGAGAAAGCAGGCCAGGGGAGGATGGAGGAAAGGGGATTCATGATTTCTCGTGGAAGTGTGGTGAGAGGAAAGAAGTGAAGCGACTTAACAGAGGTGCTTTCGAGCTTTCATTTTTAGTGCCAGCGTATTTAAGCACTGGTCTTGGCCAGGGGGTTGGCTGACTTAATCAGGTAGTTTCTACTTAAAAGATGGTCTGCGGTTTTGTTTGTGGCCTCATACTCCTCTTTTGAAACACACACACTCGAGATTGAATAAATTCCGGTCAGAAAGTCAAGTGGTAGCAGCTTGGGGGGCCACGTGGCAGTGGGCGCAGCTCTGGGGTGGGCCCTTGGGGGGGCTCCTTGGCGTGTGTTCTTGTTTTGGAAAAGCATTTCACCTCCTGTGCTAGGAAGGCTTGCGAAGGTGAAAGCGCCTGTTCAGAAACTCTCTCGATGTTCACATGAGCCAGGAAGCGAGGAATCCGATGCATGGGTACAGCGTACATGCCCTGGGCCCTTAGAGGCCAGATGTGGGGACTTGCGAAATTGAAGAGCTTGGAAACCAGCTCCAAATCAGGACTGGAAGTATCTGGCAAAGTCGCTGCCCCTTTAGAAATTCTGGGAGGACCGCGGTCAACTCTCTTCTGGGGGCAAGCAGGGCAGGAGTGTCTGGCCCTTCCTGCGGGCATGTCCCCCACTCCACTCCTCCAGGGGGGTCTTTCTCTGCCCATTCATCCTCGGCAGAGAGGACGCCCCTTGTTCTGTCCATGATAAACAGAACAGACCATGGCGCTGGGAGGCCCTAGGGAGATTCAGTCGGGGGTCCCTTCACTTACTAGCCATCGTGCATGGGCAAGCCACCTTACCTCTCTAAGTCGACCCCTCCCTGTCCAAATGGGGGTTGTGTGAGGATTCTGTGACAATACCTGCAATACCTGCTTCATAAAATAGAGGTTGCTATTCAAATGGTAGTGTTGTCTTAAACACAGTCTCACCATTATCTAATACCTCCAGACATCATTATAGAAACACCAAGCTCCCAGTACAGGGAGATCCCCCCAGTGGATCCAGTGCAGCAAAGTGGGAACCAGCTCCGCACCCGTGAGCGTCTGAGGGCGTGGTCCCCTCCAAGGATGCCCTTGACGGACTGCTCAGACAGTTTCTCTTGCCGGCCTGGCTGCTGCTCTGGCTCTAGGCTTTCTGGAAGCCAGCTGAGTGCTCACGGCACCATCTCCAAAGATGCCAGGGATGCTTAGCTGCCCTTAGGGTGGCGATTACCAGGCTGAGCAAACCACCCAAACTTGTAGCCCCTTGGCCCTGAGCCTGGTCTGGTATTAATAGAAAGTAGGGATTGGGATGAGACTTAGAGGTTGGTCGAGAGCCCTCACTCCAGCCCCTGTGCCTCCCCACGGTGCCTGTCCCACCACCTGCTTCTCCAGCTGATGGATGGAACTGTACACCTGGGCCCCATCAGGCTTCCCTTCCCACCGGGTTAAAGTGCTGAGGTTGCCTCCCAAATGGTCTCCTCGAGGAGCTTTCTCCCCTCCACTCCATCCTGCACATGCAGCCAGAGGTACTCTCCCCTGACCTGCTTCATACGGGACCAGCCACATTCTGGAATTTTCTTTCACTCTTGCTCTCTTTGCAGTCCACACTCTGACCTCCCCATTCTGACCTAGCCATTCCCTGAAAAGATGCTCCTCCCCTGAGCCATTCTGCCTTTTATCTGGATTTTCACTGCACACGTACTTCCCTTCCCCATATCCCCTTAAGCAAAGCAAAATCCCTGCTCATCCTTCAAGTCCTAACTCATTTGCTGCTGCTTCTGGGAAGCCGTTCCCATGTCCCTCACTCCTCTGTTACAGGTGTCTTCATGCAGGTGTCTCTACAATGTTGCGCCCGCTGGAGGGCAGGGGCCTTCCATCTCCGCATCTCCCCTCCCCAGCACACAGCACTGTAGGGGCTCACAACTTATTTTGAGATTTGCAGTGAATTCAGTGGGGCATGAGCCAGTTGGAGATGGTTCAGGGCGCCGTGGCCCTTCCCGCAAGAATGGGATGTCAGGGTGGCCCTGAGGTCATGTTCCAAGCACAGGTGACATCTTTCAGGCTGTGACATGACACAGCCCAGGCTGGGGGTTTCATACCACCCCCACACAAATACCCCCATGTAGCAGCAGTATCACAGGACATTAATAAAATCAATTATTGGATAAAAATCACTGGTTTCCAGTGCTTCATTTTGTGCTATTAGCAGGAGAATGCTGTTTCAAAAGGAGATAACAGAGAGAGAGAGAGAGAGAGAGCGAAAGGGAAAGATCAATTATCAGATAAGATGCAGTGGTGCCTGAGATGAATGTGTATGTGGGCGAGCGGCCCCCCTTACCTGCCAAATGTGGGCCGAGCGCTTGCACTGCTGTCAGCAGCACCTGCCCTGGGCCTTCCTGTTTAGATGCCCTGAGTGCAGAAGAGCATCCTGGTCAATGATGGGATGGGCGGTACCCGGGCAGCTTCAGATACCTGCACAGCGAGGAGGGTCAGTAACACATGAATGAACATCTCACCCTCGATGCCAGCCCCAGGGCTCCAGCCCTCGTGGTCCAGGTCGGAGCCTGGTCAATAGGTTCTTCCTGGCACAGGACTCTTTTGGCTTTGACGCACCTGAAAGGTCTGAGCTTTGTTGATACAGACCAGCTCTCCCCTAGCGGGGTCAGCACTAGTACCCACTGGGCAGTGGCTATCAAGGGAAGCATCCACTGTGCTGAGGCCCTGAAGCCCATACCTCCTGCTGGCTGTGTGGAGTCTCTGTTGGCTGCAGAGCTGGGGTGGGCAGAGCAGAGGCGGCAGCCTGGGCTCTGGGCAGGAGCCGTCGCCTCCCTGTGTGAATCCCCTCACCTCCTCTGCACCGGAGGGTCCAGGAGACAGAGCTCTGCTTTGGGCTCTGCCACCAGCCACCCGGGCGACCTCAGACAAGCCAGTAACCTTTCTGAAGGCTTGTCTTCCCTACTCTGCAGAGGGTCTTGGGGAGGGTGAAACGGTATCGTGAATGCAGAAACCGCCTTATACATTCTAAAGCACTGTCTTCGCTTGTGGTGAGGGTTATTACTTGGTCCCCCGTGGATGCTCCTTAAAAATAAGCCCAGATTCCTGGGTTGGAGGAAGAAAGGGACACACAGGCATCCATCTGGTGGGCAGCACACCATTATAGATGGATTGCTTACTTCTCATCGCCGCCTTCCTTTGGCAGAGGAAGGAATGACAGTCACTGTGTACCACCTGCTATGCGCCAGCCACTGTGCCAGCACTTCTCACCAAGTGTCTCAAATTACCCTGGAGAAGTGGCCCCTGGGGTTAGTATTCTAGAATCCAGGTCCCAGCCCTGCAGCATCCTAATTGTGAGATCTGGAGCGAGCTACCTGGGCTATAGAGCCTGCTTCCTTGTCCATGCAGTGGGAATACGAACGACATCCATCTCCTAAAACTGCTCTGAGAACTACACGAGATAATGAGAGTATATAGGTCCTAGCACAGTGCCTGGTATGTGAGCACAGCACTCGTTAAATGGTAGCTGTCATTGTCATCGTCATTCTGTTGTTATTATTATTGCTCATGGTTTTATTAACGTCCTACCTCTGCCCCTATCTTTGAGCTAAACCTCGCCAGCACAAGCCTGGTCTTGGCGGCTGGGCACTGACAGCCAGAGGGGGGCTGAGAGGACCGGGAGCCGTCCTCACAGACTTCCTGTTCATGTCACACAGATTCCGGATGCTGACTGGGATGACCTATGGGACCAGTTTGATGAGCGGCGGTATCTGAATGCCAAGAAGTGGCGCGTCGGTGATGACCCCTATAAGCTGTATGCTTTCAACCAGCGGGAGAGCGAGCGGATTGCCAGCAGCCGGGTGGTCCCAGACACTCGCCTTTTCAGGTACTTTTCCCGACCCCTCCCCACAGTCATGTCAGGTCCACAGCAGGCCAGCTTTGTGCAGCGCCCAGTGCCAGGAATCGGGCCAGGGAAACCGTTTGTTGCCAGGTAGACACGAGGGGCTCTGTGATGTTGCAGTTTGCCCCGTCTGTGCTTCTTGCTGCCGTGAGCCGTCCCAAAGCACCCCGTGGAGAGGGAGGAGGCCTCCACCTGCACCCTGCCGCCCTCACCCAGGGCTCACCCTAGGCATACCCGCCAGGAAGTCATGGAACACTCAACACCCTACAGCCAGAACCTTTCTCCCCTGGCAGATTCCCATGGCTGGGCCTGGCTTTCACACTGGGGCAGGGCAGGCCTCTGGGCAGTCAGGCTGGTGGTCTCTTCTGTCGCTGGGAGGTCCCCCTGGCTTCTCTTCTCACGTGCCAAAATGTCAGGCCGTCAGAGGTCCTACAGCCTGACCTCCTGGCACGTGAGAAGAGAAGCCAGAGGGGCCTCTGCTGTCTGCTTCGGAGCAGCCCTTTCACACAGCCTCTGTCCTGCTATCCCCTTGGTCAGGCCCCCTTCAGATGGGTTGCAGAGATCAGGCCTGGGGCAATGTGGAAAGCTTTGTTTCCCAGCAAAAAGAGGCTTTATGAAGGCGCTTCGCCTCTCAAGCCTTCCTAGAGTCAGCCAGCCCTTTGCTTCCTGGGGAGGCCTGAGGAAGCAGGTCAGTCTCACCCAGTGCCTCCCCTCCTGACCTCCAAGCTGGGAGGCCCAGCTGTGCCAAAGACCCGTGAGGGCGTGTTTCCTGTCTGCTGCGGGAAATTGACTTGGCACCCAGAGTAGCAGACCGGCAAGCTTGGGGTAGAGGGGCTTGAAGGCAACGTCAAATGAGAGACTGTAGGCTTGCTGTTAGCTTCTTAGCTTTCTGTGTCTGTTTGGGCCTCTGGGTACTGAATTGTGGACACTGGGGTTTAGAAGCAGGACAGTAAAAATTCTCATGACAAACGAGGCTGGTCGATCAGGTGGTACGTAAGTTGGTGGTATGGGAAGGCTGGTGGACTCAGTCTTCCCGACTAGGCTGCACAACTCAGAACTTTGACTTATACAGTTTATTTCTGTGGAGGGGTTTGACCAGTCCTGGTTAATCACCATCACGCCTAAGAGGAGCCGGAGTCCTGGTTTCCCCCATGAATAAAGCCAGGGGACTGAACTGGATGAGGTCTATGCCTTCTCACTCTGAGAGTCTGTGAACTCAACCCTCCCCTTGAGGTACCCAGGACATGCTTCCTTAGCAGTGGGGCCTGGAAGTCCCCTTTACCCAGGACACTCCCTGCTGCTTGCCTGAAAGCTTCAAGTCAGAGTCTTGTACTATTCCTATTAAAATTCCCCAGCACTTACCCTGGTCCTTGGACATGATAGAATTTTATTTAAATATTAGATTATTTTATTTCGCGGGGCAGAGAGTATGTATAGGAGAACAGGGAAGAGAGAGCAGGCAGAAGGCTGAGAAGCTCCACTGGGTCTCCAGCGTCCAGACGCTGAGGCCCTGTAGAGGGACACAGGGACACCTCCTCGCCAGGAAAGGGGCTGGTGTATCTGGGTGACAGCTGTCGGAACTGCCTCTGAATGCTCCCACCTGCAGGGAGGAGGCGTCGGGGAATTCACTGGGCAGGCAGATTTGCGGGGATACCTGACCAGGACTAAAATCTACGTTCACCCTTTTTTATGATCTGAGAGGCAGAAATGAAAGCATTTTACAGGGCTGGACATAGTGGTAGTTGTGGGTGAAGAACTCAGCCTGTCCCCAAGGATCTGAGTTCCCCAGGTCCAGTTCCAGGCTCCCTACCTGACCCAGTGTGTTTCTTCCGTGAGGTAAGTGTGATCTTCTGGGATTGCAGCAAGAAGGGAAGAGAAGATTTAGACAGAATGCAGACACCCTTTGGAAGACAACGAGGAAAAGTGTATCAGCCACATGTCTGCCTCGGGACAGTGACCTTGCTCTGCGGGAGCTCGGATTGTGTTACTCAGAGCAGTTCAGATTTATGGATCCTAATCTGAAAGAGCAGGAAGGGGAGACGACAGGGCATTGGGAATGAGGGCGAGCACATGGGACCAGGCAGCCATGGCACGTGGTCCCGCCTACTGTGCACAAAACCCTAAGCAAGCCCTGACGGAAGCCGCCCGCTGATCAGCTCTCTGCAGGCTGAGTTTGGTACGGGACTGACCCTGTGCCTGTGTCACCCTCGTGATGGGAGGTCCGGAGACTGCAAAGCCCAATGTTCTCCTCTCAAGTGGGCCCCCACGGAGTGGTGACTTTCTGTCTCCAGGACCTACCATTTCCAACCCTTACCTCCCAGGGAGTCCATGTCCTTGAGGTTGAAGTCACCAGCTAAGTCCCTTCATCCTTCTGTGATTCTGGCCTCTCTGCTGTATCCTGTCTTCATCCTCTTCCAACCCTGGGGCTTGCCTGCTTGGGCCCATTCTCAGGCCCTGCCTGTCCCAGCTCTGACCAGCTGTGGCTGCTGGTGACCTGCGTCCACCTGACCAGGGATTCTCAGTGGTGACTGACATTTGGGGCTGGGTAACTGTAGGTAAGGGGGGCTGTCCTGTACTTTAGATGTTTAGCAGCATCTCTGGCCTCTACCCACGAGACGCCAGTAGCACCTCCCCGAGTTGTGACAACCAAATATGTCTCCAGACGTTGCCAGATGTTCCCTGGGAGCGAAACTGCCATGAGAACACCTGCCATAAAGCCAGCCCTGCTTGTTACCTGAGTTCTCAAGAATGAAACATAAATATGCCTTCTCAGCCCCAGCAAAAGGATGAGGCCATATCTTCCCCCTAAGTCAGAGTCAAGCAGAAGGCAGTACAGCCCAGGGGTTAATGATATAGAGTCTGGGATCAGATCACCCTGTTTCCTGTCTTGCCTGTGCTGCTGACTAGCTGAGCAAACTCATCATTACCTGGCTTCCCTGGTCCACACTTTCCTCTTTTGAAAAGTAGGGATAAAAATAACAATGATACCTATCTAATGCGCTTTTCATAAGGATCAAATAATCTATATGTAAAGTTACTTACATACTCCTTAGCAAGTAGTAAAAAAAAATTTTCATTGTTGTTATTATTGCACGGTAATAATATGGGCAGGTTGGCACTGAAGGGCCAGGAATGGAAGGGAAGTGTCGGGGCGGGGGGGTCTCCTGAGAAAACTGAAGATACTCAGGCAAGAGAGGCAACCAAACGCCGAGCGTGAGGAAGGAGCGTTAGGGAGATCACTTCAGTTGTCAGGAGGGGTGGGGGTCAGGGAGGAACAGAGGAGGGCCTCAAGGGTGAGTTCAAAGCTGGAGAAATGGGCGTGGAGTGTTGGTCACGAGTGGGGGTCCCAGCAGTTCTCAATCCAGGCATCTCATAAGAACCACTTGGGGAACTTAAGAAAGGCTGATACCCAGCCTCCAACCAGCTGAAGTGTCTCTTTTCTGAGTTCCCCAAGTGATTCTAGGGAGCAGCCAGGGTTGAGAAACGCCGTTCCAGGTACGTGTTTGTCAAACTTAAATCACCTGAGGTTCTCGTCAAACTGATCCAGCAGGTCTGGGGTGGGGCCTGAGAGTCTGCATTCCTATCAAGCCCCCAGGTTCTGCCGATGGACGGTCCATTGATCACACTTCGAATAGCAAAGGCTTAGAACGATGGTTCTCAAAGTGTGGTTTCCCAGACCAGGAGACGAACAACACCGGCATCACCTGGAGATTTAGAACTGCAGTTTCTAAGCTTCCCCCCGGAACTGCTGAGTGAGGCACTCTGGGGTGGAGCCTGGCGATCTGTCTCAACAAGCACCACCAGTGATTTTGATGCCTGCTCAAATTTGCAAACCACAGAGCATCAGCTGGCACTGCGGCTTCCTTTTGTGGGTCAGATGAAGTCCATGGGTGGGTTGGTCCAGCTGAAAGGCCCAGGGTTTGAGTAGAAAGTAGGCCCTGGTATAAAGATGCCCTCCTGCCTGCAGGCTGCAGCCCTGTCCCTCTGTCCAGGTGATGGGGCTCTGTCTCAGGCCCTGTAGAGACCTCTGGCTTCTCTGCCCCTTCCTCTCCTCAGTTTCTTCAACCACAGGGTGTATATGCTGCCATCCTCTTGGCAATTGGCATCACCTTTACCAAGAAGCTCCTACTGTGGCCATTGGCCCACCCTGGACTCCTGCTTCCTTTGTGGGACCCGACCCCATGGACACGGCTTCCCTCTCCCTGTCCATGTTCCCATCATGCCTTGCAGCTAAGGTTCTACTAGTTATGACACCAGTTGCCCTCTAGGGGGGAGAAATCTTTGATGTGTGATAGGAATTCAATAAATGTTAGTTGAGCAAATGAAAGGGAGAGTAAGCCTGGAAAGACAACTGATAACTCTTTTCCTATCTGCCTGATGGGTAAATAGGACAAGAGGAGCTAGAGGAAGCCCCCTTCTCCGTATCCTCCCATCCTCATGGGCTTCAGATAAGGGACCAGGAGAAGAACCTCTGTTAAAGGAAAAAGGCCTTTTTCCCTTAAAGAGTTCTCATTACTGAGAAGAGAAGAGTGAAGAAACAGCACGTGAGCGGGGTCTGAGCTTATTAAATTTGCTTCAGATTTTCCTACCACAGTAATTGCATTGTGATTTATAGGATGCATTTGAGCAACGCCTGAAACAGAGCTGTTAGCTGAGCATCGGAGCAGGCACTGCTGAGAGAGCGTGCACTGGGCAGAATGGCTTAGGAATCCAAAGGTACCCAGGTGGAGTGAGGAGGGGAGAAAGGAGGAAGGCTGCGGAGGTTTTCACCAACCACCCACTGTGCTAATTGAAAAGCGAGTGCATTGGTGGCGTGGAACGCTGACAAACAAGTCATGGCGGGGTGTCACGTGATAGAAGAAGCCCCGGAGGGGCCAGGGGCTTGATCCCCTGTGTGAAATGGGATAGAGTCACCATCTTTCTCTTGGTCCTTTACCCCGTGGAGTGCACGGTATTTTGTGGGAGGCAGCAAGGTTTACCTGGAGCCTGGGATGACTGAAGTGAGGAGTAGCAGATAAGACTGGGGGGCAGGCTTTGCACTCTCCATTCCAGGGTTTATGGGGGCTGTGGGGCCCATGGGGTCAGCAGTGAGGAGAGTTTAGAAATGAGTTCCTACAATTTCCAGTGGGTCTACTCATTCACCCTTCAGGGTCAACAACCTTCCCCTGCCCGCCCTACCCCTTATGTAACATTTGACATTTTCACAATCTTGAGATGGAAACCTGCTGTCTTGGGGCTTCAGACATGTCTTTGCTACAGCTTGGTCTCCCCACCCCTGATTCAGGCCCAGTGAGAGCAGTGGGGACAAGGTGACCAGCAATGGCCTTCTGCCCATCCCTGCCCTGTCTTGGCTTGTTTTCTCATCTGTAGTTGGACTAGATAACCTCAAAGCTTTCGCATTCGCTGAATGCCACACAATTGTAGACGGGTTCATTCTTCCGTGGTTGGCCTTCTCTTCCTGATATAAACATACGCTCCGCTCTCCCAGCCGCCTCGGCCTTGTGTGCATACAACACGGGGTGCTTCAGGGGCTTCCCTGGTGGCGCAGTGGTTGAGAGTCCGCCTGCTGATGCAGGGGACACGGGTTCGTGCCTCGGTCCGGGAAGATCCCACATGCCGCGGAGCAGCTGGGACCATGAGCCGTAGCCGCTGAGCCTGCACATCCGGAGCCTGTGCTCCGCAACAGGAGAGGTCACAACAGTGAGAGGCCCGCGTACCGCAAAAAAAAAAAAAGACTCTGTCAACACGGGGTGCTTCATCAGGGCATCCTAGTCCCGCATTTTCCCCCTAAGGCCCGTTGTTCTGTTAACTCGGATGAGAGCCTTCATTTCCAGGGCACTACCTAAGTCCTGTGGGGCCGCAAGGGTGAGTGGATGTGGCTGCCTGTGTTGGGGGCTGGAGGTGGGGTACCATAAATATTTCAGTGAGGAAGAGACAGCGTCTGGCTGGGGTGAGGCTGAGCACATTTCCCAGGGGGGTTCTGCTGTTTCTCAAGCATTGTCTGGCCGAACAAACAGTCCTCATTTTCCAGTCCTGCCGCCCCCACCCGTCACCACATTCTGGTGACAACCGCTGGATTTGCTGTCATCCAAGTAGCACATAAAACGTCTGGCAGACAGGAAGCCATGAAGTGGAGGCACGCCCCGCGTGAAGGGGGGAAATATTTTGATGAGGCACATGTATACTTTCGCTGTTGCCTAGCAATGCTTATTATGGGGTTGCTTTGATTGCAGGGGAGCAGGTGGCAGGGTGGATGCGCCCGTGAGCTGTGAGCTGAGAGGAGTGAGAGCTGGGAAGCCTCATTAGGTCACCTCCCCCGGCCATGCTGGGTTTGACTGTTCCCCTCGGCGGCATATCCTCCTGGGCTCTGTCCAGTGCGGTGCTAAATCATTCCAACAGTGGGATGCCCATCGCTTGCCTGGAGGGAAAATTCCACACTTCGATAATCTCACCGGGAAGACGTTTTTCCTTGGCTTCTTTTCATCCTGGGAAACGAAGGGGCCGTGGCCCAGTCTAGGATTGCATTTATCCTTCCTTGAATTTACTCAGTTGGAGTGGCTGCCGAAGATCATCATCGTTTCTATCCTTGTCCTCGTCACTTAGCAGTAATAGGATCCAGATCTTTGTGGCTGGAATGGCTAAGCGTAACAAATGTTCATATTCCCTCAGAGTCAAGGCAGCTCCACTAGCTCAGCATAGACTTGGTGATTCCAGATCAAGGTGGAGGGGAGGGGAGGGGAAACCCATCGCAGACAGTTAGCTTTGCAAACAAGCTCTCCCATCTGCTGCATTCTGGTCTCTGTGCGCCATTTTTCAATACAGGAGTTTGCAAGCCCGTTGACAGTGGTTCTGAGAGTGCTTCACTCCAGAGCATCTGAGAGTTTCAGGGAGCTTTGGAAGGGAATAGCGGGAAGAGTTTCCCAACAGCCTGGAATCTCTCAGCAGGAGAACTGTGTCTGCTGCCCTGGGTACCCCGATTGCAGGACCACTTACAGGCCCCGGGAAGGGGTTCTCTCCAGGGTGCGGAGGAAGAAAGACCACAAAGGCTGAGAGAGCAGGGCGTCTCTGGGCCAGGATTCCTTCCACTCAGGTCCCCTGTTCCTTGTGTGCTGCCCCTGCAGGTCCCTCCCTCAACCCCTGGCCTGCGCTATGAGATTCGGACAGATTTCCCAAAAGGGCAACTCTTCAGCCTTTGTAAGGGGGCCAGTCAAGAAAAGCTACTGATAAGAACTCATCTGGACAAACCGCCTTAGCTAATGTTTTCTCACACCTTGTTTCCTAGTTAATTCCCACCAACTTGACTTCCCACCACTGTGCATCTCACTCATTCACTCATTTCCCCATTCATCCACTCAGCACATTTACTGAACACTAACTGCATGCAGAGCTCCGTGCTAGGAACTGGTCTCCGCTCCCAGGAGCTCATGGTCTAGTGGGAGAAGTGCACAGCAACGAGTTCCTGATGCTCAAATGTGGATTGCCCTGAAGCCATGTCCTTATTTCTGGAGTTAAGGCACAGCCTTCCCGCCCTTGATTTCCAAGCGCCCATTTCCTACCCTGTCTCTGGTTGGGTGTAGCTATTTCTGTCTTGACCATGGAACAGAACACAGGAGTTAGGAGCTTTCCCATAGGAAAAAGACAAAATAGCGTTAGGCTGGCATAAGGAGGAGAAGGAGTTTACACGTGAATGGGAAGCAGAGGTTTTTTGAAGGAGGCAGTATCTGGACCGCAAGAACTAGGGGAGACAGGTAGGATTTTTGCAGGTGGGAGGCATTCCAAGTTGAGGGGACAGTGTACCAAAGGCAAGGAGATGGAAGAGCCACAGTGTTTTGTGGGAGTCAGTCCAGTTTCCTTGGAGGGTGGGATAATGGAGGGGATGAGTGGGGGAGGATAATTCTGGAAGGGATACTTCGGGTCATATTGGGGCAAAGCCTTGGATTTGGGGCGAGGACCTTACAGTTAATTCAGTAAACACTGGAATGCTTTCACTTTCACACTTGACCTGGCCCCTCATCAGAGCAACCCTGAGAGACGCCCTAGACAGCACATCTGGGGGCAGCACCCTATTTTGGGAGCTCCTGCCTGGGGGAGGGGACCGAGCCCAGCCTGAACCTGGAGCCGGCCCAAGGCGGTGGGGCGTAATGTGGGATCTTGGCTCTGAGGCTCTGGCATCCTCAGGGTGGGAGTGTTGTGTCTTACACCTGGGAGTTTACTCAGGTGAGGTGGGAGAGATGAGAAACCAGAACTGGTCCGGCAGGAAAAGGAGCTGGTAGGGACCTGGAAAAGGGGGTTTGTTCTTGACCCCCAAACTAACTGCTGGGCTTCAGGATTGAGTACCAGTACTGGTTGTGGAGATTTCGGCAGAACAGCAAGACTAGCAGATTAACCACATACCTAGGTATGGAAAGCCAGGCTCAGATAGGTTAAGGGACTTGTCCAAGGTCGCACAGCTAGTCAATGCTTGGGTTAAACTCAAAATCAAGCTTTGAGATTCTAGGTGAGCGTGTGTGTGTGTGTGTGTGTGTGTGTGTGTGTGTGTGTGTATACACATATACATATAATTCTGTCACAAACATAAAACCCCTATTATGGCCAGGTTCACTGAGTGAGTGAGTGTGTGTGTGTGTGTGTGTGTGTGTGTGTGTGTGTGTGTGTTTGACTTGTGCTTGTAGGAACAAGCAGAAGAGATGATGCGTGAGGATTCTGGGCTTCAGATAAGATAGCTGGATATTTTTATTTTAGTTTTGCTTAGAGACACAGAAATAACATATTTCAGTTGGTAAATGGAGTCAGTAGTTTCTTCTGGTGTTCTGTCACTGAGGCCAAATTCTAATGGGCAGGTACCCCACGAAGAACGCTGTGTGGCTTTGAAAGGTACTAAATGGCCTTGCTTCTGGGGGCAGATTTCCCTTCCTCCTCCTTGTGTTTGTCCCCTTTATTACATGATGCCTGAGGAAAGAGGCAATGGAAAGAGATGTAGAAAGAGATGGAGAGGTATATTCAGTGCCCAGAATAGGAAACTTTTGGAATTAATATTTGCCATGAAAAAAAAAACAGCCCCCAATACTTATTACTTATACATATTGCATAATTAAGCTATTAGGGACATATCAGTAAATGAGCAGTCCTGGCGCTTGCTCTCATGGAACTGAGATCCCCAAGTGAGCAAATCCCCCACTGGATGACTGGGAACTACCTTAGTGCCCCTACAGGCCACCAGTCCCTCCTCACCTGTGGGTCACTCCCCATGGGAACAATGTTCCCTTACTCTGGCCTTGAAACTAAGTCCTGGTGCCCAGGGCCAGTAACACCAAGGGGAAGGTGGTATCATTTCTCTCTCCTCTAAATTATCTTTTTCTTAAAAATTTGGTTTGGGGTGTGTACTTTTAAAGGTCAGAAGCAGAAGGCTGAGGGGACATCGGATTTGCGCTCTGTGTTCTGGGGTGTTCTCTCTAGCACTATGAAGGGCACCAGGATGGTTGGAGTTCTAAGAAGGGGACAAGGCACTGATGAGTTTGCTACCTATTTCATTACAGTCCTTGCCTATTTCATGGGCTGTATTTTGAATCCTTCCAGTTCTGTGGCTTTTGAAATATTCCTGCAACACCAAAATATACCCACGGATGAGGATCTCTCTTCGTCTTAAGTAAACTTTCTATCAAAGTATCACAGACATATAGGAAAGTTCACACTTTGTACATGTACAGCTTGATGAACTTTTCCTAAGAGAAGTTACCCATGTTCCTATATCAAGCACCTCGGTCAGGGACAAGACCCTCAGTTTGCCAGAAGCCACCTTTGTTCCCCACTCTGCTCCCCATCATAAGTAACACTGTCTAGACTTCAAATGCCATAGACTAGCATTGCTTGTTCTTGAGCTGTTTATAAAGAGAATTACACAGTGTGTACTTTGTGTGTCTGCCTTCCCTCAAAGGTATGTGTATGTTTAATCCACTTGGAGTTTATTTTGGTATAGGGTGTTAGGGAGTGTTCTAATTTCATTCTTTTACATGTAGCTGTCCAGGTTTTCCAGCACCATTTATTGAAGAGGCTGTCTTTTCTCCATTAGAGGAAAACATAGGAAAAACACTCTTTGACATAAACCACAGCAAGATCTTTTTTGACCCACCTCCTAGAGTAATGGAAATAAAAACAAAAATAAACCAATGGGACTTAATTAAACTTAAAAGCTTTTGCACAGCAAAGGAAACCACAAACAAGACGAAAAGACAACCCTCAGAATGGGAGAAAATATTTGCAAATGAAACGACAGACAAAGGATTAATCTCCAAAATATACAAACAGCTCATGGAGCTCAATAGCAAAAAAAACAGACAGTCCAGTTAAAAAATGGGCAGAAGACGTAAATAGCCATTTCACCAAGGAGGACATACAGATGGCCAAGAGGCACATGAAAAGATGCTCAGCATCACTAATTATTAGAGAAATGCGAATCAAAACTACAGTGAGGTATCACTCACGCTGGTCAGAATGGCCATTATTAAAAAATCTAGAAACAATAAATGCTGGGAAGGGTGTGGTGAAAGGGAACCCTCCTGCACTGTTGGTGGGAATGTAAATTGATACAACCACTATGGAGAACAGTATGGAGGTTCCTTAAAAAACTAAAAATAGACCTACCATACGACCCAGCAATCCCACTACTGGGCATATACCCTGAGAAAACCGTAATTCAAAAAGAGTCATGTACCGCAGTGTTCATTGCAGCTCTATTTACAATAGCCAGGACATGGAAGCAACCTAAGTGTCCATCAACAGATGAATGGATAAAGAAGATGTGGCACATATATACAATGGAATATTACTCAGCCATAAAAAGAAATGAAATTGAGTTATTTGTAGTGAGGTGGATGGACCTAGAGTCTGTCATACAGAGTGAAGTCAGTCAGAAAGAGAAAAAAAATACCATATGCTAACGTGTATATATGGAATCTTAAGAAAAAAAAAAAAGGTACTGATGAACCTAGTTGCGGGGCAGAAATAAAGAGGTAGACATAGAGGGGCTTCCCTGGTGGCGCAATGGTTGAGAATCTGCCTGCTAATGCAGGGGACACGGGTTCGAGCTCTGGTCTGGGAGGATCCCACATGCCGCGGACCGACTGGGCCCGTGAGCCACAACTACTGAGCCTGCACCTCTGGAGCCTGTGCTCCGCAACAAGAGAGGCCGCGATAATGAGAGGCCCGTGCACAGTGATGAAGAGTGGGCCCGCTTGCCACAACTGGAGAAAGCCCTTGCACAGAAACGAAGACCCAACACAGCAAAAATAAATAAATAAAATTAATAAACTCCTACCCCCAACATGTAAAAAAAAAAAAAAGAGGTAGACATAGAGAATAGACTTGAGGACTTGGGGTGGAAGGGGAAAGCTGGGGCGAAGTGAGAGTAGCATCGACATACATACACTACTGAATGTAAAATGGTTGGTTGGTAGGAAGCAGCAGCATAGCACAGGGAGATCAGCTGGGTGCTTTACGATGACCTAGAGGGGTGGGATAGGGAGGGTGGGAGGGAGGCTCAAGACGGAGGGGATATGGGGACATGTGTATCCATATGGCTGGTTCGCTTTGTTGTGCAACAGAAACTAACAGTATTGTGACGCAATTATACTCCAATAAAAATCTATTAAAAAAAAAGATAAGTGTGTGAAATCCAGCCACATTTTGCAAGACAGTTTTTTCATTCTCATTGCTGTATAGTATTCCTTTGGAGGAATATATTACAATTTATATATCTGTTCCACTTCTAATGCTCATTTGGGGTTTTTCCAGTGTGAGTTTCTTCTGAATAGAGCTCCTATGAGTAACCTTGTATTTGTCTTCTGGCGAACAGGTGTATGCGTTTCTGTAGGGTGTATTTTTTGTTGTTGTTGCGGTACGCGAGCCTCTCACTGCTGTGGCCTCTCCCGTTGCGGAGCACAGGCTCCGGACGCGCAGGCTCAGCGGCCATGGCTCACGGGCCCAGCCGCTCCGCGGCATGTGGGATCCTCCCGGATCGGGGCACGAACCCGTGTCCCCTGCATCGGCAGGCGGACTCCCAACCACTGTGCCACCAGGGAAGCCCACCCCTGGCCGCTTTTTAAGATTTTGTCAAACATCTAAGGAAGCGGTTAGACCGTTTCCACCCCCACCAGCAGGGTGAGAGTTCCGGTGCCTCCATGTCTTTGTTGGCCGTCACTTGCTGTAATCAGTCTCTTTCATTTTAGCCTTTCTAGAGGCTGAGTAGGGGTGTCTCATCGTGGTTTACATCTGCCTTTCTCCACGAATCAGTGAAGTGGAACGCCTTTTCCTAGGTGTATCGGCCACTTGAATCCTTGATCAAGAGTCTTGCCCCTTCCCTGTTCATCTTTCTGTGCTCTTTGCCCAAGAACCAAGCATGAAGCCTGGCTTTGAGTCTGTCCTCAATTATCTCCTCCTCTTCTGATTAGTTTCTGGCATTTTGTCCCACATCTTGGCAGCATGATAAAATGAGAGGGGAAGAGCTGAATGGAGCATGAGAAGATCTGGGTCCTAAGATGCTCCCCAGCTCTTCTGCTCTCTGGGTGACATTTCTTCACCTTTGAGAAGAGAGAAGCAGCTCAGAGATTGTTATTAAGGTCACTTCTAGCTCTGCTGCTGGTGGAAAATACTCTGCCAGTAAGAATGTGCAGGAAGTGACTTAGGGACTGACTCAGATTGGAGTCTATTTCCAGACGCAGGGTTCCTTCTAGCTCAGCAGCAATGGCCCGCCCCCAAGACCCCGGTTTAATCGTTCTGCTCACGCACTCCCCTTCCCGACAGGACTCGAGGGCCCCGCAGAACCAGTGGAGCTGTCCTTTTTTATTGCTGCCGCGGCCGTTTCCTTGTATGGTTCCCCTGCCCCCTCATGCCTTCCCCTCAGTGGAGGTCACCAGACTCCCTCCCAGCTGGAGATCCAAATGTAAGCTGATGTGACACAATCTTTGCACTTATCCGAAGGTCTCAGGATCTATTAAACACGACGACAACAAAACCATCTACCCCTGGAATTGACACGTGGGCGGCAGCTTGGCTGCAAACTGGTGACCTGCCCACGTTTTTCAGTCTAGTACAGGGAGTTGGGACATACGGACTTTTCCCTTTAAAGCCCAGGATGCTGTCGTGTTCAGTTACCATTATCCCCCAACCCCTAGTGCACTTGGCGTGGTGTGACGCCCCTAACGCCAGAGAGAAACAGGGCTGGTAGGCCTGGCTTGACGAGGCCCAAGGAGTCTCAAGGCACCTTTGGCAATTCCTTAGTGAAAGGCTGAACCTTGTGGTAAGTGCCTAGAATGAGAATAATCACACCTTATATTGACGGGAGACTTTCCAAAGCACTCTCACATCCCTTACCCGTGATGTCCTCAGTAGCCCTATGGGTGAAGGGGCCATTGTCATTTCACAGCAGAGGAAACAGAGGCCCAGGCAAGGCAGCTGGTTGGCTAAGTGGCAGAGTAGGTCTTCTCGCCATGTGAGCCCCGAGAGAAGTCATCTCTGCCACTTACCAGCTGGTCCTCGGGCAAATTACTCAACCCCCGAGCCTCAGTTTGCTCATCTTTAAAATGGGAATAATAACGGTACCCAGGATTGCTGTGAGGGTGAGCAGATCCATAGTCCATGCTGAGCCCAGTCTTCAACCCCTAGTAAGCACTCGGTGACTGTTTGTTAGCTGTGGTCGTGAGCAGTCCAGCAGTAGCACTCAGGCCCTGGGGCCTTTTCACCGCTCTGCAGCTGTGGGTAAAAGCAGGTCCAAGAGGCGGGCAGGGAGGGTGACCCAAACCAGGACAAAGGGGTGATGTGAGTAAGTTTGGAGAGGTCCTGGCCTGGTGCCTTGTCCCACACCTCCGAGTTGGCGTGTGCTCCAAGAGCAAGGCGGGCAGGGGTGGAAGTTGTGCAGAGAGCATCCTGCCTCATCCTTGGCTCTCAGCACCGAACACTTCACGTGCCTGAATGTCAGACTTACTTTGGAAACTAGAACACAAAATAAGCCATGAGGCAACTGCAGTGCCGCGTCTGGTGAAATTTGCATTTTTCAGATACCGGGGATAGATGCCAAGGCCAGCAGAGGGAGTGATTTAAGGGCCGGGGTCCAGGAAGTACAAAATGTGTTTGACAAGAGATGAAAAGAGCAGAGAGGAGATGACAGCTGTGGGTGGGAGAAGCTGTGGGAAGGAAGCTGCCCGTGCAGCTGTGGTGACAGACAGTGGGATGGAGCGACGTGAGCCCCGGGGACCAAGGACAGCAGGAAAACTCACTGAGGAATGTGTGACGTGACAGAAGAAGGGCTCTGCTGGGGGACCCGGGGAGTCACGTGGCAGCCGGGCTTCCATCTGGACTGACAAGTGGCACGATCAGCAAAGGCCCCTTGTGGGGTCCTTAGTGTCCTGGATGTAGGAAGAGGAGCCACTTACATTGGACTGAAGCATATCGTATCTGACAGCTCTCACGTCTGCCCTCACCTCACCCTCCCAGTGACCTTGCAGCCAGACCACACATCGTTATCTCTGTCCCCTGTTTTCCTACTTCTCCCTGTCACTCCTTGATTCATCATATAGACACATCATTTTTTCCTTACTACAGGCCGTGCCGAGCCTGCCTGTCGAGACATCAAGTACCCAGTCTGCTCTCATGTCTCCATCCCAGGGCAAGCCCACTCTTCACCCTGTGACCCAAACCAGACCCTCGGCGTCCCCTCCTCTCTCACCCTCACTTTGTTGGGTCTGCCTCCTCCATAGCTCCTGGTCCCTGCCCTTGCTCCCTGCTGACAGCTCTCCCCTCTGCCTGGGTGACCGCAGCAGCCCTCAGCCGCCCTCCCACTGGGCTCTGGCCCGCCACCGGTCCACCCTCCACACCTCCTCCATGGAGAGCATCCCAAATGCCGATGCATCGCTCCCCATCCAAACCCTGCAGAGCTGCCAGCCCACCCCAGCCGAGCCCAGGCTTGCAGCTGCCTGACTGCACAAGGCTTCATTCATGCCTTCTCACCTTCGCTGCTCTCTCTCCTTTCAGGAATGCGGGTTGGTTGGGTCCCCACTCCAGGAAGACATTTTGCCCCCTCAGGCTAAGTAGGGCAGCGCCTCCTACTCGCTCACCTCTGAGCAGCACCCGTTACCCCGAGTTTCAAGCTTTCCCTCTTCCCTCCTTGAGCCACAGGGGCAGGGATGCTGACTTCCATTTGCACCTCCCTCCAGAGCTCCACACAGTGCCTGGCACTCAGACGCTTCATCAGTATCAGCAGATGACTGATGGATTCAAAGAGCACCCCACTGGATTCATTCTCAGACAATCCACTGAAAACATCAGGGTTTGCAAGTGCAGGCGTGGGAATGAATCCTCAGAACAGAGGGAGAAAAATCACGGGAAATTTAAAACGACCTTCACTCAACAAAGAATTCTCTGTGTTACCACATAAAATCAGCCAGCATTTATTGATCAAACTAGTCCCCCTGACACGTGGTAGGCACCTTACATATGTTCTCTCAGTTAAGCCTCATGACAACTTTGCTGGGATCCTGGGTTTAGAGGTGAGGAAAGTGACTGCAGTCGGTTGAGTAACTGGCCCACGGGAACATTAAGCAGGAGAAACATGGCCGCTGCCCACAGAGAAGATAGCACAGCCATGCAGGAGGGGCAGGGAGTCCAGGGAGCCCATGAGAAGTGCGATGGAGGGGCTGACCTGGGCTAAGCATTGCACAAAAGTTACACTGAGGCAGCCCTGGAAAGGACGGTGGCTGGATGGGGAGGTGTGTGGAGGTCGTGGCTCAGGCATGGCCAAGGAGGCGTGGACTGGTTAGCAGGGCTAGAAGGTTCAGGCAAGAGAACCGTGGGGCGGAGCTGAAGGGTTAACACGATGGTGGGGGACTTGGGATGTGGCCAAGGTTTAGCTTAGGTAACTACGGAAGGTAGGGAGAGTTACGTGTGTGAAGCAGGGTGTTAGGAAGATTAATGTGGAAGGTGGGGGGAGGAATGAGATGAGGAGTAGTCAGAAGGCCATTGTAGTCCCACAGATCAAGGGGGTGGGCCAGGCTTGGGCAGATGGAAGTGAGAGTAAAAAGAGGGGATGGAGGCAGAATTTGGTACAGGACTGACTCGGGGATGGGCCGACAGTCTAGAAGGGTACAGGCGGGCACGGGAGGCCTTCCACAGGGGCCCACCGTTATGAGTCCCCTAGAGCAGAAGAGACATTGGATGCTTGGCCCTCAACCAGACCATTCTGGCGCTCAGTGTGCTGGGTCTGACCACATGCCTGGAGTCACTAGGCTACAGGTCTTATCTCAGCTGCTTCAGTTTGAGGAACATTTCCCCCTTCAGGTAAAGGAAGGGAATGACTCTTCTCTGATCCTTTAGCTGCAAAGTCTGAGAAGTATCAGGACACAGTTCAGGGAAGATCAAGGGGAGACATCCTTCCTTAGCAGGCGAGGGACACCCAGACTTGTGATTTTCCATCTTTCCAGAACCTTCCAGCGTGCAGACTTCAAGAGCAAAAACAGAGAGAAAGGTCAACATGAAACAGAGTTTTGCAAACGAGTGTGTTGGCTGACCATCAAGGGTCATTCTAGTGGAGTGTGAGAGCTGAGTTGGGAACCAGACCGTCTGGTGTGACATCGAGACTCTGCTGCTTAGTGACTGTGACCTCACGGTCGTCTCCACGACGAGCGAGGAGGTCTCAGCGCACCTACCTCAGGGAATGATTGTGCAGATTTATAGCTCTTGGAAGAATACCTGAGACATAGGGTTCAATAAATGTTATCTATTATTACTATTGTGTAATGTGATTCAAGCAGGACTAAAATAAGACTTGGAGGAGCCCTAGTCTCAGACACTGAGGAATCTTTTTCAGGAAACATTTCAAAAATAAGCCTTGGCCCACCTCCACACTTCCTGGTCCTGGCTAGACTCTGCATTTGCCTTTTGAGAACATTCTCCCCTGCACACACACATGCACACACACGGGCACACAGCTGCCATCAGGGTAGTGCTTGGTACCAACTAACCCAGGTCCTGGCAGCATCCCAAGAGAAGCCTCTTTGCAGCTTCCTGAGAGCAGCTGATCTTTCTGGAGAAAAGGCGCTGCTACTTCCCTGTGGTTTCCACCAAACCTCAGTGTTCCACTCACTTCAAAGGGGCTGAGTTGTCTGGAAAAACACAGTGGTGCAGAACGGAGCCATGGTCATTTCTAGGAGGTCTAAATGTGGCCAGAGGCGTCTGCATTTGCCAGGTTAGTTGTGCGTTCCGAGCCCAGATTGCGCGTGGCAGCTTGGACAACAGAAGTACGTGAGGAGATACACTGGGGCTAGAGACTGGCAAAATCATACCACGTCATAGCATCAGCAGCACCAAGAACAGAGCTGGAGCTGCTGCTTCCAGAGCAAAGCGTGGAGATGTCTTGTCTTCTGCGTTTAGTATCCGTGCTGTCTGAGGAGGGTGGACATAGGTGCATCATAATTTAGTGGGACAAACCGTTGAACTGTACTTTCAGATGCCATTTGGTGAATTAGTGCAGATCTGATCTGTGGAGTTGGGGAAAAGGGGAGATGCTGAGGGAGATTTTCTTAAAGTTTAATTTTACGATTTATAACGCTTTTAATGATTCTGACGTTGTGGCCTTTTTGATTGTTTAAACACCCTTTCTTTTATGAAATAACAATGATGCTAGATGATGAGAGTTTTAAAATATAATTTTGCTGCAAAAGAAAATGTTGCAAACCTCGTAATCTTCTCTATATTTTTTTTAAATTTTATTTTACTCATATGAAAGAACCCAATATCTAGAAACTATTGTCTGACACTGATGTTGAAATTTTAAATTAGATTATATATAAGCTAGGTTCAGTAATGACCTAGGACAACGATGTCTAATAGAAATAGATGTAAGCCATGTATGTAATTTAAATTTTTCTAATAGTCACATTTTAAAAAGTAAAATTTTTTTAAAGACCTTTTTTTATGTGGACCATTTTTTAAAGTCTTTATTGAATTTGCTACAATATTGCTTCTGTTTTTATGGTTTTTTGACCACGAGGCATGTGGGATACTAGCTCCCCAACCAGGGATTGAACCCATACCCCCTGCATTGGAAGGCGAAGCCTTAACCACTGGATCTCCAGGGAAGTCCCTAAAAATTAAAATATTTTAAGTGAAATCAGTTTTAATAATATGTATTATTTAACCCAATACACCCAAAATTATCATTTTGACATAAAATAAGGTAAAAAAATTACTGATGAGGTAGCTTGCGTTTTTTATCAGTCTGAAATCTCGTGTGTATTTCACGCTTCCAGCGTATCTATTCTGATACATCTCAAATGCTCAGAAGCCACAGGTGGCTCATGGCTACCATATGGGACAGCACAGGTCTGGGAGAAAAGGGCATCTGAGTCATAGTCTGGCAGTCCTATCAGCTAGGATTCAGTCTCTCCCCACCCACGTGAGGAAGCATTGTTCATCGCTGGGACTTCAGTGAACAAGGGGAACATCCCAGCTTTTTAAACATAGCTGAGTTTTCAGTGCAACAGAGAATGCATCAGACCTGTCCACAGGCACCAGATGACTGTCCCAGAAGTTCTCCCAGGACAGCCTGAGCCCAAGGCTCCCCATTCTCCCCACATGGTACCATTCTCAGTTCGGGTGACTTGTTTGGACTCCTCTGTGTGACTGACCTTGGCACGTCACTCAGCTTACAGCTCTGCAGCTTCCATGTGCTGGTGCCACCTGTCACTTGGCAAGGGACGTTTTCTCCTCTGGCTTTGCCCCCATGGAAGCCTCACCTGCTTCCTCCCCCATTCACTCATCCACTCATTATTCAGATGTTTATCGTACCTATACTATGTTTAGTCGCTGTGCCAGGGACTGAGGTTATAACTACGAATAAGTCCTGGCCTTCATTGCAGCTAAGAGTCAGCAGAAGAGACGGAGAGTTCCCAATGCTTGGTAATAAACCACAGTGATGGGGTGAGTGCAGGGTCCTAGGGGGGTGCAATAGAAAAGACTTGGAGATCAAGAAATGCTTCCGAGGGGAAGTACCTTCCAAGCCAGGATTAGAAGAGGAAAAAATAGCCAGGCCTTGGAAGAGAGGAGAATGCCTTTCAGACACGTGGGAGGGAGGGCAGCGCCTGCTGAGGTCCAGAGGGGAAAGAACAGGTGAGGCAGAACGTGGCTGGAAGTTGGAGGATGTGAAGAGAGGAGTCACAGGTGAAGCCGGGTCACCGAGGATGGTAAGCGGTGATTAGGGGGTTCAACTTTATTTTGTGAGCAGTTGGGCAGTGTTGAAACATGTTAAAAATTTGCAGTTTGGAATGATCATTCTAGCTGCAACATGCAGGAGAGACTGGAAGGGGATAAAGCCAGCTAGGAAGCGGCTGCAGTAATCCAGAAAAGACATGATGGGAAAAGAGAGAAACAGCCAGATTGAGAGATACGTAAGAAGGATTGATAGGATTAGGTTTAGGGAGGCTGGTGTCAGGGACGGAGAGGCAGGATTCGAGAATACCTCTTCGGTTTGGGCACATGGTAGATGGTGAGCTGCGGAACACGGAAGGGTCGGCAGGCTTGGGCGAGGTATGAGAGGCAGAGGGTGGCTGAAGAGGTCATCTCGTGGGGACATCCAAGAGAAGATGCTCATCAGATTAAGGTTAGGGTTGGGATCGTCAGCAAAACAGATGGGAAATTGAAGGCTTGGAAACAAGTAAAATAATCTAGAGGGAAGGAAGATTGAGGAGAGAATGGCTTAGGAGAGAATTTTCGAAAGGAGCACCAGAATTTCAGAGGAGGGAAAGAAAAGGAAAACCAAGAAACAGCCTAAGAAGAGGAGAACCATGCTAGGGTGATTCTGCCAAAGCCAACGGCAAAGATCCAAACATTTAATGAGATGTATGACCCTCAATATTAACTACTACGGAGATGACAAGCAAGGAAAAGACTGAAAATTTTCCGTTAGATTTAGCAACATAGAGAAGTAATGGGGACCTTGGTGGGAATATTTTGAGGGGGTAAAAGGGCACTGGAAAGCAGAGGTGGCCAGTAACCCCATGTGGACTGGGCCTGGGGCTTCTCTAAACCATCTGACAGGGCCCCCCAAGCCTGACTGCTTTAAGGAAGTAGCAAGTTCAATAGCCAAGAGCTAGGAGATCTTAGCTTGGCCACTGCCAAGAGGGTGAACGTGGCAGGTCCATTTGCTCACTGTTCTGGGCCTCAGTTTGCACATCTTTAAAAAAGGAGGGGGCTGGAAGCAATGCTTTTAAAACCTGTGTGTTACAAAATTCGGTTTTTGGTAGGATGTTAAGTGGTAGGCTTGATACAATATATATATCCTGTGAATATGTGAGTTCCCATGATATGTGAAGGATTTTAGGGCAGGGTTTGAGGTCAAAGCTTGGTAAACAGGATGCTAGTGCAAGTCTCAGAACCTTTAACATGTTAGTGTGCATGGGTGGATCACCAAAAAGTTAATCTAGTAGTTTTCCAGTATTTCTCATGTGCCAAACTTACTTGACTCTTGTAGACTTTATTCAGAGCGTGCGTAGGCTTCTGGAGATGCAGTCCAGCAGCTCACAATGTAGGGACTGACTAACCAGAGGAGCTCTGTGGTCCATTCCAGTCCAGTATTGCAGCAGCCCAGGAGTTTGTATGGAGCCAGAGAGGGAAAGATCTCCCAGCTACTCTGGGCTGCGAAAGAGCGGCAGAGACTGAGCCTTTGGCGGCCTCCAGACAACATGGCCCCTTACATCCTAGTGTACCGCTCTCCAGTTAGCTTTGCAGCATGTCAGCAAAGAACCCTTGGGGCATTGGTACATCGCCAGGAAGATGAGCTTGCGGAGCCTGCAATTAATAATGATGGTGGAAGTGCCCTAGAATTGTCAAGATATAGGTTGTCTTAGAAATGTGATGCTACTGGAAGTAGGTGGCTAAGAAATCCAGAGGGTTCTCCGAGGAGCAAGAAGTGAACTGCAGACCCCGAGCTGGCCTGACAGATAGATTCAACCAAGAGCATGGCGATGGTTGGTACAGGGAATGCATTTGTTGGCCTAAATAGGCCCAGCCTGAGACCAAGGGCTGTGCCAAATGGCCTCGTGTTCATGGAGTGGAGGGATGTCTGTGTTACCGTCTAGGTCAGCCTTTCTTTACTGGACTTCTTCAAGTGAATCAAGCCTTAAAGCCCTATGACATCCATTATATGAGATGAATTAACTTCTCCTCTGTGCGTGTGGAAGGGTACTAGTTATGCACCGTCCACGGGAGAAGTGAGAAGAGAGTCTCTCAACAATTTTCTATGTGTTTGATTCATATTAAGAAGCCCTAAGGGAGCTGAATCTTTAAAGACTGGAACAAACCCCAAAGGTACCCCTGAAGAACTTCCCTCTGTACGTTGTGGCCGTAGGAATCCTGTACCTAGCAACATCTTGATGCCAACAGAGCATGAATGAAGTGGGAGCTCTGGAGCTCTGCGCTGGGAGAATCGTGATGCCTTTGCATAGCTCTTCCACCAAGTACCCAAGAGAATTTACCTTTGACCCCAGGGCAGTGAGAAATCCTGGTGGACTCGGGTTTTCAGGAGCTAAGGGTACCTGTATTCATTGTCTGTTGCTGCATAACAAATTACCATGAAACTTAGTGGCTTAAAATAATGTTTATCATCTCACAGTTTCTGTGGGTCAGGAATTCAGGCATGGCCAAGATGGGTCCTTTCCTTCAGGGTCTCTCACAGGCAGTGTTCAAGGTGTCAGCTGGGGTTGCAGGCATCTCAGGGCACGTCTCAGGGGGGACTCTCTTCCAAGTTCACTGACATGGTTGTTGGCAGGATTCGGTCCCTCACAGGCTATGGACCAGAGGCTGCTTTCAGTGCTTTGCCATGTGGGGCTCCCCATTCATGGCAGCTTGCTTCAGCAAAACATACAAGCGAAAAAGATGGAAGTCACTGTCTTTTGTGACCTAATCACAAAAGTGACATCCCATCACTTTAGCTGTAGTCTGTTCCTTAGAAGCAAGACACGAGGTTTAGTCCACATTCAAGGCTAAGAGATTACACAAGGAGGTGGGTGCTGGGGGCCTTCATCTGCCCACCAAGAGCTCAACCAAGTTCCTAAGCAGTTCAATTCCCTGCCCTGGCCCCCTTATCCCCTTCCCAGGATACTAGAATTTAATAACATGCTCAGCAGGGACTTCCCTGACAGTCCAGTGGTTAAGACTTCACCTTCCAGTGCAGGGGGTGCGGGTTTGATCCCTGGTCGGGGAGCTAAGATCCCACGTGCCTTGCGGCCAAAAAACCAAAACATAAAACAGAAGCAAATTCAATAAAGACATTAAAAAAAATGGTCCACATCAAAAAACAATCTTTAAAAAAAAAAGTAACATGCTCAGCAATTCAAAATGTGGCCGTGTCATGGAATAGCAGATCTCACTGTTATCTTAAGTGTCTTTTATGAGACGCAGGATTTCCATAACGCTAAGTGAGGGTGACTTGAGGCAAGAAGTAGGAGCAGTATATGTTCATGTGGATGAACCAATTAATCTGCATGTGAAATCCCAGTGAAGTTGACACGAACTAAAAATTTCATGCCTTACAGTGTATAGTGTCGCCCATGAAATGAGATTAAAAGGAATTTCTGGTTTTACAGCTGTCATACTTTTTATACTGCTCGTGTTTTTCTCCTCTAAAGAGTCAAGTTGGAACCTAGAGGTCAATTATAGATTTGGCGTTTTATAGTTTTCGGTCATCTTCCTTTTCCGCATAGCTGAGAGCAGGCTTCCTTGCACAGAACTGAGCTGGGAAATGTATTAGGTATTCTTGGTCCCTGTCCTGAGGGAGCTGACGCTCTGGAAAGGTCACTGGGCCAAGAGCTTTTCCCCTCTCGTCCTTTCTTCCTCACACACGTCAGCTTTGGGGGGGGTGTTGGTGGCAGGAAAATGGGGAGGAGATGTGGTCTCCCTGGGACCTCTTCTGGGCTATAGTGGGGGACACAGGGGGACAGAGACGGAAACGGGGACCAAGGAAAGGCTGTGCCACCCACCTGCAGGGAATCCAGGTGGTCACTGCCTTGGGGACAGTGTTCTCCCAGGAAACTAGCCCTACGTACCCCCGCTTCACAGCTTATGCCTGTTTCCCTTGGCCTTTGCAGCTGTAGAGTTCAGGCAAATGGCACACGTGGAGAAGATAACCCCTTCGTTTTCTGTCTGGTCTGGCCTCTGGAGCGAGCTCTGGACCTGCAGGAATCGGAGGGACAAACTGTAGCTTTCTGCTTAAAAACAGGTTCACGTGCCTCCCAGGGCCTCGTTGAAATCACCCTGTGCCCACCCTTTCAGGCTCCATCTGGGCGTAAGTGGGAGCCCCTGTTAGGATGTTCCTGTGGCGGCTCAGCCAGCAGTGTCCCAGTCTTGCTGTCACTACCCCGGAACGGCAGGCAGCCTGTCCCTCCCTGCTGGGTTCTAGAGCTCGGTAGAAGCTGCTCCTTGGGGATGGTGATCGAGCGTGAGCCCAGGGGTCCACATGGTGTGCAGGGCCCATAATACACCTAGGGGACAGACGGCAGCTAGGGATACCCTGATGCCTGGAATGGTGCTGGCACGGAGAGGTGGTGGCTTGGTGACAAGGATATGCAGCAGGCCTGGGCTCACTAGCTGCAGTGAGTTACTTAACCTCCCTGCGCCTCAGTCTCCTCCTGAGTGAATCCATTAAACAGTGCTCCCTCCCACAGGGCTATCTGTGAACCTTAAATATGCGAGGTGCTCAGGACAGCGCCTGGCAGCAGGGGTCACTAAGTAGTCGTTTAAAAACAATAAATGCTGGAGAGGGTGTGGAGAAAAGGGAACCCTCTTGCACTGTTGGTGGGAATGTAAATTGATACAGCCACTATGGAGAACAGCATGGAGGTTCCTTAAAAAACTAAAAATAGAATTACCATACGACCCAGCAATCCCACTACTGGGCATATACCCTGAGAAAACCATAATTCAATAAGAGTCATGTACCACAATGTTCACTGCAGCTCTATTTACAATAGCCAGGACACGGAAGCAACCTAAGTATCCATCGACAGATGAATGGATAAAGAAGATGTGGCACATATATACAATGGCATATTACTCAGCCATAAAAAGAAACGAAATTGAGTTATTTGTAGTGAGGTGGATGGACCTAGAGTCTGTCTTAGAGTGAAGTAAATCAGAAAGAGAAAAACAAATACCATATGCTAATACATATATATGGAATCTAAGAAAAAAAAACGGTCATGAAGAACCTAGGGGCAAGATGGGAATAAAGACACAGACCTACTAGAGAATGGACTTGAGGATATGGGGAGGGGGAAGGGTAAGCTGTGACAAAGTGAGAGAGAGGCATGGACATATATACACTACCAAACGTAAAATAGATAGCTCGTGGGAAGCAGCCGCATAGCACAGGGAGATCAGCTCGGTGCTTTGTGACCACCTAGAGGGGTGGGATAGGGAGGGTGGGAGGGAGGGAGAGGCAAGAGGGAAGAGATATGGGAACATGTGTATGTGTGTAACTGATTCACTTTGTTATAAAGCGGAAACTAACACACCATTGTAAAGCAATTATACTCCAATAACGATGTTAAAAAAAAAAAAAACCTACCCTGAGGTAGATAATTTCATCCAGGAAGTCACTGCCCAGCTCCCAAGTGGCAAAGGGTTGGCCCAGTGTGTCCCACCCCAGGCCTGGTTTCCACTGTGTCATGCTGCATATTTGTGTGACCTTTCCCCTTTCTCTGACTGCCCTCAGCCTCCCCTCTGGGGTGCCAGACCCCCGCTTCGAGAGTTTGCCTCCTAGACACAGAGCCATTGTCAGTTCTGGACATTTTAGTGATAATAATTATTATGCTGTACTCTCTGCTGCAAAGTTACTGGGTCTACCTCTCCATCACTCCCTCCTGTTTTCACACTCGAGAATAAAATCCCAAATGTTTCTAATTTTTTTTTTTGCGGTACACGGGCCTCTCACTGTTGTGTCCTCTCCCGTTGCGGAGCACAGGCCCCAGACGTGCAGGCTCAGCGGCCATGGCTCATGGGCCCAGCCGCTCCGCGGCATGTGGGATCTTCCCGGACCGGGGCACGAACCTGCGTCCCCTGCATCGGCAGGCGGACTCTCAACCACTGAGCCACCAGGGAAGCCCCCAAATGTTTCTGATTTATGACCTCATCTTTTCTCCCTGCTGCCCAGTGCTAAAATGGGGCTGGTGATCATCATAACACTCTGTTTACGGGCTGCTGCCAGTTTAATGAGCTTGTGCAATAAAATAAAAGGCATGTGCACAGCATTGCAGCTCTGTGATAACTGACAGCCATCCTCACTTGGGGTGTTTCTAAATCCCCGCTTGGCACCTGTTCAGGTGCAGGGATGAGGCGGGCTAGGCAGCAGAGCAGCGATTGGCTGGTGGAGAGATGGAAAGAGATGGAAGAGGAAGCTCTGACCCCGTGCCAGGCGTTAGCATCTCAGAACACCTATCTGGAAGCGTCCTCGGCCAGTAAATGACACTGAACGCTCAGGAAATGGATGCTTAGGAAGCACTGTGAGACCCACCTGAACTTGGAGAAATTAAGTCAGTTGAATCTTTCTTTAAAAAATGAAAAGTCAAAAAGGAAACTACGGGTGGAGAATCAGCTCAGAGGAGCGCGCGTTATGCAGGAGCTGCTGTGGCGATCAGGACAGCAGCCCAGGGCTGGCATCTGTCTCTGCACGCAGCGGTGGTCCCGCCCTTCCTCCTGGTTGCACCCTCACACCCATCTTTCCTGCTCGCTAGCTCTTCTCTCCAGTAAAACCCCTGAATCTTTAATAAATTATAAACATGTTTCTCGTCCATCTGCCGGAGCCAGATCTCAGTGTTGGCAGCTTTTTCCATTTCCCTGGTGCCCCTGATAGATCTTGCCGTTTGATGAATCTTTTAGATCCTCTCACAGGAAGCCCACGCACATTCTGAGTCCCCACAGTGGCCTGTTTTAAGGATTTTTCCTGGCCCCTTGGCCTTGTTGCTGCCAGTGCCCAGGGCTCGCGTCCAAGCGGGACTGCAGCCCCCCTGGGCCTTGAAGGGCAGGTGGCTCATGCGCAGGGCTTGGGGAGGTGGGCCCTGTCCCCTCGGGCTCCTGTGCCTTAAGCAGGTTGAGTTCACAGTGGATGCTAGGGACAACTACCACATTAGAAGTCACGGAACCTGGACGCAGCTCATCTCGGCCGCTCACCAGGTGTGTGAGCTTGAGTGAGATCCTGAGCCGCAGTTGCTCTCATCTGTGGAGTAGAGGTTCTCAGAGGCTGCTGTGAGGGTCCGAGGAGACGGAGGATGAGTCCAGGCACCATGAGCTGAGAGCAGGGGCAGGAGGAAGACAGTGCTGAGTGCCGGGAGCCGGGATGCCCGTTCCTCAGAGCTGTGATGCACCGCCTCCTGCTGGCCTGCCCTCCCTTGGGCCTGTGCACACAGGAGGCGCTTATGGGATTTCTGCCCAGCCTCGAGGAAGAGCCCCTGTCCTTTATCCTGCAGGAGCAGGAGGCTGGAGGGGGCTGAGCCCCGGGAGCAAAGCAGCCCGGCCGCCAATGGACGCCTGTTGGGCCAAGTTCCACCCACTTTAGGAGGTTGGACTAGGTCCTCTCCAAGCCCCTTCCTGCCTTGGCTGAGCTCTGAGCTTGTAGTTCTTGTCCAAAAGCACTGAACATTGCCTGGAGGCAATATTATTATTACAGTAATATTTACCGCAATGCAATAATATTACTCACCACCATTGACTCAGCAGCTATGAAACACCACGTGTTTTGCCTGTATTCTCTGCAATCTCCACAGACAAGCCTGAAAGGGAGGTATTTGTCCTCAGTTTACAGGTGACGACACTGAGGCTCAGAGAAGGTAAAGGACGTGCCCAGGGGCACACAGCCAGTTTTCAGCAGATCCAGGATTCACACTGACGTCACAGCCCAGGTTCCTTTCTCTAACACTGATGTTCTCTTTGCTCTCTTTACCGCCTCTTGCCTCCCAGTGCCCCTTACCCGCTGTCAGACAGGGCAGAACCACTCACTAAGGACGCCTTTCCAGCCTGTGCAAGATCTGGCTCCACCCAGCGGGAGGAGGAGTCTGCAGATTTAAACGTCATGTTAAAAATAATGATAGGGCTTCCCCGGTGGCGCAGTGGTTGAGAGTCCGCCTGCCGATGCAGGGTACACGGGTTCGTGCCCCGGTCCGGGAGGATCCCACATGCCGCGGAGCGGCTGGGCCCGTGAGCCATGGCCGCTGAGCCTGCGCGTCCGGAGCCTGTGCTCCGCAAACGGGAGAGGCCACAGCAGTGAGAGGCCTGCGTACCGCAAAAAGAAAAATAATAATAATAGTAATGATAGTCACTATTTGTCAGGCATCTATCATTACCTAACATATTAATAATTTAGGGGGAAAAATCTACAAGTTAAAAGTTGTTGTCTCCACTCTCCAGGTGAAGATCCTGAGTCTTAGAAAAGTAAATGTGGATGTCCAGCCACACAGTTGAGCCTCCGCTGCAGAACGGCCTTCACAGCCTTTCGTTCAAATCAACCATGCTTATTGCACGTCAGCTACGATCAAAGCTTCTGGTTACTGATGCTCTGGGAACCTTTAGCAGGAGAGCCTTGGGCCCAAGCTCTGTTTCACAGATGAGCAGACAGCAGCCTGCAGAGGTGGCTGGTTTACCCACCGTCTCGCAGCTGGTCAGTGGTATCCAGACCCCTGGGCCAGTATTCTGCCAACTGCCTCACTGGGCATCCGGCCTGCAGGTCCAGAACCATGCTGTGACGGGGATGCTGTACCCTGTGTGTGTCCATCTGTCCCTATCTCACCCTGTGAGATCCAGCACCTCCTCCTCCATGAAGCCTTCTTCACATTCACCCCACCCCTGCCCCATCCCCGGGCAGAGGTCCGCTTCCCTCTGCTCTCCCAGCGCCACATGCATGCTGCTGCGTCGCTGTGCGACTATACACCTGCCTCCCAGCTGGATGCCTCCAAGGCAGGAAAAGGAGCCCCGTCCCCAAAAGCTCTCTAAGCGGGTAACTCCCAGCACCTCCTGCACCAACGTGCCCCCGAATAGCTTACCTCATAAAAGCTGGGATTTGGGATCCCATCACCGCCCGGGGTGTGGAATGGGACGCCGTCTCCAGCGCAGTGCCCAGGCCTGACCCTCAGCGCAGCCCTGGCAGCACGGCCTTCTCAGTCATCACGCTCGTCTGTCTTCTCTCCCGTCTCTGATGGAGGCAGGGAGGTTCTGCTAAGCTCTCTGTTTATCACCTTCCTATAAGGAGACAGATGATTATCCTTCCACTCCCTGACATCCCCCTCATTCCTCTTGGTGCTGACAGTGCTCACTGCCGCCTGCCCCTCTGCCTGGGTCCCTCCCAGCCCCTCCTTGCCCGCCATGGACCCTGCAGCACACCAGTCGAGGGACCCCCCCCCCGCCCCAAGTCCACCTCTGCCAGCCCCCTGCCCTCCTCCCTTCCCACTGCTCCCAGCTTAGACTCAGGTCTGAATCCAAAGGTAGGCAAGTCCAAGGCCTCTTCTCACTAGGGGCCATTTCAAGGCATTTTCCTCCTCTTTTATAATGGTTATTTAATGAACAACAAATCACCCCCAAACTTTAGTGGCTTAAAACAACAGGAATCATTGATCGTCCTTATGGTCTCTGTGAGGTAGGAATTCAGAGCATCTTGGCTGGGCGGTTCAGGCTTGGAGCTGCTAGAGCTGCCATCATCTGAAGGCTTGACTAGAGCTGGCGGACTCACTTCCAGGGGAGCTCGTTCCTGTGTCTGGCAAGTTGGTGCCGGCGGTGCGCAGGAGACCTCAGTTCCAACACACGTCAGCATCACTCCACAGGACTGCTTGGGTGTCCTCACAGCATGGCAGCTGGCTTTCCTCCAAGTGGCCAAGGCAGAGTCTTCGGTGCTTTTATGATTTAGCCTTAGAAGTCACACACTGTCACTTCCATCATTTTCTGTTAATCCTATAAGCTAGCCCTGATTCAGTGAGGGACAGAACTATATACCTCCCCTTTTAAAAGCATAAAAGGCTAAGTCATCAGCTGACCTAGGAATGCATTTCCTGAATTTCTTTCTCTCTTTCTCCATGAATGGGCATCTGATATACTTATCTCTTGTTCTAGGGACATGGAGATAGACAAGGGTCCTTCCCTAGAGGAGCTCATAGTCAAGTGGGGGAGATAGTCCATCTTGAGAAGTGCCAGGAGAGAGATATGTACAAAATTATGGGAGCACAAAGCACAGGTCATTACCTATCTGGGGGAGTATGGAACGCCTTTGCAGACAAGAGATATTTGCTCTGGGTCTTGAAGGATGAGTAGGAGTTCAACAGGTGGAGAAAAGAGAAAGGACACTGCTCCATGCAGAGGTAATAGTGAGAGCAGTGGCAGAAAGCTATGGCAGCATATGAAGTTGCAATTGTGGAAGGTCTTGAAGGCTGTGATAGGGAGTTTGGACTTTCTTTATCAGGAGCCACTGAAGGCTTCAGGCCAGAGGAACACCTGGGCAGAGCTTTGTGGTAGACTGGACATGACTGGCAGGGGCAGAGGGTGGAGGCAAGATGACTGGTCAGGAGACTGCTGCAGGAATCCCCCAGAGGAGTAAAGACTCTCTGAGCTGGGCCCATGGGGACTAGAAAGGAGAGGTGGGTTCAGGGGGTGGGGATTAATTAGGAGGTGGAGCTGACGTGATGTGGTGAGACGTTGTCTCTGTGGGGGGAGCACAGGCAGGTCTGAAGGTCATGACCAGCCTTTCCACTGTCTCTTCCCCTGGGGCCTTCCTTTCCCAATTCTTGGCTCCTTGTGGCTGACCCATCCCAGTCTGTGCTCAGGTCCTGAGCACAACAGCCCTGCCTTGTCTGTGTAAGTCCTCTTATTTTAGGGTTTGCTCTTGTAGGAAAAAGTGTTCAGAATTATTAGGGAGGCCAAACGGACGTCATGCCCATGGGCCTAGGATTGAGGTTCTTAAGTGTTTCAGGCCACAGACCTCTTTGAGAATCTACTGAAAGCTATGAACCATCTTCCCAGGGAAGAGAATAAAAACACATTTGTGTTACAAGTTTGCAAACAATGTCAGAGGGCTCACAGCCCCCTTGAAGTCCATCCTTGGGTCTCTGGATCCCAAGTTAAAAGCCCCAAGAAAGCCCCAGGCCTAGGAAGAAAGTAGAAAATGAGGAGAGGAAATGTTTGACTCACCAAACATCTGTTATTTACTTCCTCGTTTAATACCCCTGGAACAGCGAGAAACAGGAGGCAGTGTTTACCCAGGATCGCCCCTGGTGGCCCCAGCCTCACTTGGTGGGTTTATTTCCATTATTATAGTAATTTTCGGGCTGCGGGCTACAATTTTCACTTGCAGTGAGGTATTAACTTGGTATTACCCTGCATGTAATTGTCATACAAAATGATCCTGGACATGGGGAAGTGAATGCTTTTTCAAGATGGGGTTTTCCTACGAACGCTGGGTTTTAGGGCTCTGCCTCTTTAAATATGCCAGATTTCGGTGTGTGTGGCCGGAAGTCAGGGGTCAGCGTGGTGTGGTGGGCTGGAGCTGCTGGCCCAGAACACAGGGAGGCCTTGGCAGGCTGGGAGGGACACAGACTGGGCAGCAGAGCCCAAGGCTCGGGGGTGGGCTTATGTGGCTACCAGGAACTATGTGCTGTAACCCAGGCACGCGGCAAATCCCACATTTATGTTCTGTACGTCAACTTAATTCGACTCCAGGCCCAAGTTTCCCCGAGGTGGTGGGAGATTCAGCTCTAATCATTCTCGGAGCTTCCTGGGCTCCCCCGTAGGGCCAGGTGAGGCCCTGGGGTCTTACACAGTGCTGTGCAGCTGGAGGGGGCCCCACCAGACACCAGGCATCTGTCCATGCCAGTGATGCCCTTGGTTCCAGCCCTTGAGATCTGCTTTGTCTCTAAAGGTCTTCTTGTCCCGCTGCCTTGCCTTCCCCAGATGCACCCTGCTGGGGTACTGCACGGACCTCCCTCCCACCAGCATCATCATCACCTTCCACAACGAGGCCCGCTCCACCCTGCTCAGAACCATCCGCAGGTAAGAGCTTTCCCGTGTGTCAGCCTTCCAGGCTGGCACTTGGCGAGGGCATGTCTGCCCGCGTGGGGAGGGGGACCAGTTCAAGTGTTTCTAAGTACCTGCCAGGCACTGTTCAGCACACTCCACATGTATCCGCTAGTAGTCACTCCTCACGCTCCTATGAGGGCGGCTATTATCCCATTATACAGGAGGAAAGATAGAGGCCTGAGGCATCGGGTTACTTATAGAAGGTCACTGGAAGTCATAGAGGACTTGGTCCCAGAGCACTTGCCCTTAACCACTGCGTAGACTGCCTCTAGAACATGAGTTCTCATTTTCACAGATGATGAGGAAGCTGGGGCTCTAAGGCCGAGTACATCCTCCACCCCCAGCATCAGTCTGGGATTAGAACTGGGGTCTGCCAAAAGCATCCAAGAGAGACTCCTGCCTTCCAGGCTGACCTCTTCTCCTCCTTGGAGGAGTCTTCTGATGCCACGCACCTCCATCCCCCTCAACACATGCTCACGCGCACGCGCGCGCGCGCGCGCACACGCACACACACACACACACACACACACACACACACACACACACACACACACACACACACACACACACCCATCAGGGCCTTCTTCTGGGCTGCTTCTCTGCACATCTCTACTCTAGCACTTAATGCATTTTTCCCAGATGTGATCCTCAATGAACTCCTGACGGGTAAGGCCTGTATCTTATTCGTGTCTTACCTCACCTCCCTGTGGCATAATAATTAGTCCTACGGCATAGAGCTGCTTTGGTTAATTCAGGTAAAGGGACTGAGACTGTGCTGGCACAGAGCAGCCATCCCTGTGTCTGCACAGCTAGTGAGCTCTGAAAAGAAAAGAGGCTCTGGGGTACCTAAAAAGGCACCACACTTGGAGTCTGAAGACCTGGGTCAAGTCCCCACCCTACCACTTCCTTGCCTTGTGACCTTGGATAGGTCATTAGCCACATCTGGAAAGATGGTGATAGAAAGGTCTTTCATGTTTCAAGTTCTGTCACATTTCCCACAAGAAGACATTACCCTGGGACATTTGGGGGCCATTATAATGTGGGGACCCCAGGTCCCCCATGCTTTCCTTACACTACGTTTATGTTCTCAGGGGCACTTCAGCTGCTGCCCTCAGACTCACCCGTCTCAGCTCTAAGACTTATTTCTCGTTCTCTTCCTGCTGCTTCTCCGTCTCTTTATAACAGTAATGATGGTACTTTATGATAATAATACTAACATGTTAAACGTATGCTGAGCTTTATGGTCCACAGAACACATTTTTTTTTTTTGCGGTACGCGGGCCTCTCACTGTTGTGGCCTCTCCCGTTGCGGAGCACAGGCTCCAGACGTGCAGGCTCAGGGGCCATGGCTCACGGGCCCAGCCGCTCCGCGGCATGTGGGATCTTCCAGGACCGGGGCACGAACCCGTGTCCCCTGCATCGGCAGGCGGACTCTCAACCACTGCACCACCAGGGAAGCCCCACAGAACACATTTTCTCTCTCACTTCAGTTGGAGCCCCATCGAACCTTGTGAAGTCCAGGTGCACGTAGGGAACGGAGGCCAAGTCCACAGAGCTGGGAAGCACAGGAGCCAGGATTCGGGTTTCTGACTTCCTGGGTGGAAGTGGGGAGCAGTAGGGGTGCAGCCCCAGCGCCTCTGTCTGCCGGCCTGACGGAGGGCTTCCCCCGAGGCCCTGGTGCCCTGCACTCTGCAGGCGGCTTGGGGCCCATCAACACGATGCTCTTCAGAAGGCGCCATGAAGTACCAGACTGTACCCCCAATTCTGCTGGGCGCTTTGCTGAGAGAGCTCAGGACCTCTTTCCTGCCTCTCAGGAACTTCAGTGTGAGCCAGGCCCCTGGCTCAGACCCAAGTGTGTTGCATGAAAACATCAGAATTAGGGCCCAAGAGCCAGGTATGACCAGACGGGCATTAACCTCATTAGCAGGCAGGGCGGAAGTGAATTTTAGGGGTGGAGGCAAAAAGATTACTTCTAGGAAATTCCGTGGCCAGGTGTCCTTTGCCTTGGGAATCCGTACCTCCCTTTTACTCCCTATCCTGTTGCACAAATAAATCGCTAGCCACTCAGAGAGAATTGAATGAAGAGCACTTCCTATCTCACTTTTGTTGATGAAGGGATCTTTTCTAAGGCGTCTTTTCATCTTTAACTTTCTAGAATTCTCATGGCTTTGCTGCCAGGCTCTGGCAAGGGAAGGATGCTCGAGGAACTGGGAAGGACCGAGTTGCCCCCTCGTCCCTGCCATGCAGCGCCTGGCCAGGCCTTGGTCCCTCTGCCCATCCCTGCCCAAGCTCCTGCATTAGCCGGGGATGGGGGGTGGGGGAAGGCACACATGGGGGCGCTCAGAGCCAGGCAGAGGCATGATGTAGTGGGTGATGGGGGGAGAGAGAGAGAGTCACAGCCTTGATGAGTTCGGGGACTTTTCTCACTTAAGGACTGAGAAAAGCCCTGAAGAATGGTTTATCTTGACTGGTGTTGCCACGAGACCCCGTGCATATGTGAGACCCAGGGCCGCCCCCTTCTTCTGGAGCGCCCTCCGGCCCCCTGCCTCCCAGGGGGGCTCCGGACCATGCTGACTGGCCAGTTTGTAGCTTGAATCTCCTTGCTGTGGCTTTTGGTAATAGCCTAGATTTAGAGGAGAAGTCTCTCAGATTCAGGTGGTTAAGAGATTGGACCCTGGGGCCAGATTTGCCCACTCTGCCCTTACCAGCCGTGTGACCTTGGGCACCTCCTTCACCTCTCTGCCTCAGTTTCCTTTTCTGCCAAACAAGGAATACTGGTAATAACTGCCTCACCTGATTGTGGAGAGGAGTGAATGACTTCAGGTAGGTGAAGGCCTTGGAACAGTGCCCGGCACAGTGAGCCTGGGGAGGCGGCAGGGTTCTGAGGCTGTGGCTCTCAAGCTTGAGCAGACATCAGAATCCCCTGGAGGGCTCGTTAAAACGTGGTTTCTTGGGCCCCATCCCCACGTATTCCAGCTCAGTAGGTCTAGAGTGGGGCCCAAGGTTTTGCATTTCTAACAGGTCCCCAGGTGATACTGATGCTGCTGGTTCTGGGATCACACGTTGAGAACCGGTCTCGCCATCATTGTCAGTCCTCAGATTCCGGGAGCAGCTGCTGGGCACCAGGCAGGGTGCTAAGCTCCTTTTCTGTGGCGAGGCAGTGTGCTGACAGTTCAGTACTTCCTGAAGCTCTCCGGTTAGCGAATGGCAGATCCGCAGACACAGCAGTCGAACCCAAGTCGGTCTGACTCCAGAACAACTAAACTCAACTGTCAACCGGCCCCAGGTCTCCATTCAACTGGTAGTTGTGGAACGTCTGATAAACGCTGCCTGCCTGTAGCCCCGTGCAGTTCTCAAAGCAATTTCAAATACATTTCCTCATTTCACACACACAATAGCCTGTGGAGTAGGTCAAGTAGTAACATCACCTGCCTTTGCAAGGAAGCTGTAATTACAGATGGAAATGAAGGCTGGGACCTTCCCGGTGTCTTGCTCAGGATCGCATAGTAGTGGATGGTAGAGGCTGCCTGGCCTCCCACGCTGCTGTACCTGCCATCTCTCAGGGGGTTCCGGGGGGCCCCATGGTTAGGGCGCGGCGGGCAGAAGGTGTAGACGCTGCTGGCAGCCGCCCTGTGGCAGAGAGCGAGCTGTGGATAGGAGACTCAGGATAATTCCCAGGACGAGTGTGACCCCCGATGCGCCCATGAGGCGAGCACTCACTCCCCTGCTAGGCTGTGAAAAGAAAGGGCTCAGAACAGTGCAGTGGGGGTGAAGCAAGGAAAAAGCCGGGCCCTGGAGGAAAGGGAGGGTCGGCTTGGCTGTAGAGGGACTGGTGAGCTGTCCTGGCGGAGAACTGGTGAGACCAAAGGAGGGCGATGGAAGCCACCAGGGTCCAGGGGATGAAGGTGGGGTGTGCAGAAGAGAGGACCCAGGGGGACCATCTGGGCCGAGCCAGGTCCCCTGGGCTGGACTTGACCTGTCTCCTTCTCCAGCCACCCCAGGCACCCAGACCACCTGCCCATCTCAGGCCCTCCCAGCCCCGAGTCACTTTTTCGGTGCCCCTACCATCACTCCAATTGCTCTGTTTAGAGGAGCAAAAACCAGCCAGGTGTCACTAGGAAATGGTGTAATTAGCACTTACCGCTGACGATTTCATTCTTTTTTTTTTTTTTCCTTTTTTAAACCCTGGACATTTTTCATTCGCTAATCATCTCTCAGTTCAACCAGCACAGAGCTGCACGCGATTTACCTTTTGATGTTCACAGAAGACAACTCTTGAATTTCAAAGAGCCGGCAGGGATTTGGGGAGATCGCGTGCAGAAGCTACAGCCGTAATCAAACCTCATTAGAGGGTATTCTTCCAGCAACTTTTCCCTCTCTCTCAGCCTCGCTCTCCCCATCCCACTCTGATTAGAGGGCTGGTTGTTGGGTTTGGTGTGTTTCCTTTCGGATGATCGTGGCGAGGGTTCCCTCCCACCACCTCCTGCCTGCCCTGTCCCCACCTCCCAACAGCGGGCTCAGGGCTTGGGGTTGGGGTTCCTCTCTCCCCCTCACACTAGTTGCCATGGTGAGAACTACAGTTTCATGAATAAAGGTAGCTCCAGGCGCAGTTCTCCTGGAAAGTCTCTGCATCCTGCTTAGAAAGGACAGCTCACCAGAAACAGGGCTCCGGTGCACACACGCCTCCGCCAGCGCCCATCTGAACCCCGTCCTCAATACACGCAGGGCGCTGGGTGCCCCACGGTGGGTGGTGTGGCCCGGGAATGTTTCTGAGGAACCGTGCAGTTTGGCATGTTCAGGAGAAGCAGGATCCAGCCACCTCAGGCCTGAAACCCAGAATGAACCCAGAAACCTAACCTTGACCTGTGGGTACAGATCCACAGCACAGGAGAGGAAATGAAGTCAATTCAAAAGTCACCACTGATGCACAGAACAGTAATAATTGCTACACTTTTTATCACTGTTACCAGCAGACACTGTGCTAAATGTTTTAGAAACATTCTCCTTTAATTCTCCCAACAGCCCTGTGAGTGATAGGTGCTATTATTATCCCTGTTATACAGATGGGAATACTTTACTGCACAGAGCAGTAAAGTAACCTGCCCAAGGTTACACAGCCTGTAGTAAGTAGCTCCTGGACCACAAGCTTCTCACAGAGCTCACATCTCCTTTGATCCTCATCATACACCCAGCGCCCAGCACATAGTAGGTGTGCACTAAATGGAGTGAATGGTCATGGGCCAAGGCACAGCTGGACTCTGGCAGTACAGACAGTAGCTTGACAAGGCCTCTGCCGCCGGGGAGGTGGCCATTTTGATGGGCCAACAAAACCAGCCCTTGGAGTCAGGCTGGCGTGAGAGCCGCAGGAAGCTTCAGATACAAACAGCTGAGGGACCCCAGAGGAGGAAGCAGTTCATTCTCACTAAGTGGCTTGGAAAGGCCCTAGGGAGGAAGTGACATTTGAATGGATCCTTGTGGCACAGGAGGGGCATTTCACGCTGTGGCAGCGGTAGGAGAACGGCCCTCGGTTGTAACCAGCAGGATGTCTCCAGATAAAGGCACTGGGCACGAGGAGGCTGGAAAGAGGGCTGGCTCCAGGTCGGGAAAAGCCGTGAAGAGCGTGCTGAGGGTTTGGGGTGTAGATTGTGGGGAGCCTTTTGTCAACCTATGCACTTGCATTAGTGAGGAAAGTCACACGATCGGAGGTCAGATCTATGCTTCAGAAAGCCCACTCTGGAGGTCACGGGAGGATGGCCTGACAGGTCGGGCTACTGAAACAAAACAGGCAGAAGAGGTTGGATCAGGTTGGAGGTATAAGAGGTGAAGGTGATCTGAGTGATACTTTTCAAGGAAAACCAGCACATCTTGGTCACTGGTGTGATGCAGGATTTCGGGGAGAGGGAGGGTCGATGAGGGTGGCACCGGATCTCTGGGTGCTATGTGGGTGGTGGTGACATTCACTAAGACACAGCAGAGTTGTGTCCCAGTGGCTCACAGTGAGCAGTGTGACTGGACAAAGTTTTTCGGTTGTTCTGAGTTTTATTCTTCAAATGCACTGGTGTCTATTTAAAGCTCAGGTTGAGGGCTTCCCTGGTGGCACCGTGGTTGAGAGTCCGCCTGCCGATGCACGGCACGCGGGTTCGTGTCCCGGTCCGGGAAGATCCCACATGCCGCGGAGTGGCTGGGCCCGTGAGCCATGACCACTGACCCTGCCCGTCCGGAGCCTGTGCTCCGCAATGGGAGAGGCCACAACGGTGAGAGGCCTACGTACCGCAAAAAAAATAAAAAATAAAGCTCAGGTTGATACATGTATTTGCCGCTGGAAGTCATAACGATCTTTCCTCTTTCAATCTCACAGCATATTAAACCGCACCCCTATGAATCTCCTCAAGGAAATCATATTAGTCGATGACTTCAGCAGTGACCGTAAGTACCATCGCTCTCCTGTGCTGTGGACACAGATGTCTGTTCCCAGCCCCTGTGTAACCAGCAGAGGTGAGCCCACTGCTTCCCTGGGGGTGGAAGAAGCCTGGGTTTACAGTAGGTTGGAAGACATTGAGTGTCCAGGCGGGGCTCGAGGAGTACGTAAACCTTACATTTGAGAAACAATGTCTTGGGTTCTCTGCCATGAGTCTTTGAGGATCTAACCAGTTCAATTCAGTAGATTCTTGATGGGTTTGGTGTGTGTATGCATGTGTGTCACTGCCCCCAACCTACGTTCCTGGACTTGAAGAGACCCCATACCTTCAAAGAGACCCCAAGCCCTGAAGCAGGGCCCATGACTAGAGATTCCTCACTCATATACTCTGATAATCCATCAGCCTGAGCTGAGGCCACCTACCCTCTTCCTTTCATTCCCATGGCAGGACTCATGGGGAGGGGGGTTCAGTTTTGGGGACGTCCCATCACTTGGCCATGACACAGTGAGCAGCTGCCTTCCAACCTTTCAACCACTGGTCATTACCATCCCCTAGTCATCCTGTCCAAGAACCTGGGTCCCACCCAAATTCACAGTCCAAGTCCACTTTCCCCGAGAAAAGCACGAGGGAGGTTTCGGACACCGGTGTGTTCAGTTTGACAATCAGGTACGATCATCGCAGAAGCACTGTTACACTTCAAGTACGGATATTGCTGGCTCCTCTTCCGAGAGCTGTCATCCCAGCCCCAGTACTGCTGCAGGCAGTCAGCCACATGCATGCAGAACCGCTTCTTCCCAGTGGCAAACCAGGGGAAGCAGGTGATGGCCGCTGGGGATAGCTCCGAGTCCGAGGAGAGTGGAGTCTCTCCCCACCAGCCCTGATGCCTGAAGCTGGGCGTCAGAGCCCCTACCACACTGGGGTCTGCTGTAGGAAGGCTGGAAACCCACACCTCTGACACAGCCTCAGAACCTTGGAAGTCATGCACAAGTAGGTTGTGCACCAGATCCAGGGTAATCAGATCGGACCTGAGTTCTGAAATTCAGTGACCTGATCTCCCTTCCCTAGTGAGAAAGGGGTTGGAGCTGGGGAGACACTCGTCCTGCTGGGAGGTAGCTGGCACTGAGGCTGGAGACGGGAATGCTGCTGGATTCCCTTAGAAGCAGAATAGCTTAGTGGTTAGAGCATGGCCTCTGGAGCCAACTGCCTGGCTTCAAATCCGAGACCTGTCACTGACTCACTTACTAGCTGTGTGCCTTGGGCAAATTATTGACCTCTATGCACATCAGTTTCCTTGCCTATAAGATGGGGATAACGATGATATATATGGCTTACATAAGGATGAACGTGTTAACGTATTTGAAGTGCTTAGAACAGCGCCTGGCTCCGAGGAAGCTCCTCTAAGTCTTTGTGGTCACTCTGTAGAGTCCAGACCCAAGCAGAGAGGCTGAGGTTGGCCAACCAGTGAAGCAAAATCAAAACTTATGATGTGGAGTTCAGAGCCAAGGAGTGCTGGGGCAGGCAGGCATGCCAGGGCGACCCAGGGTGAATGCCTAGGATGGGTCTCTTGCCTATCCCAGCACATTTCCCTGCATGGTGGAGAGCTGAACGAGCTCTGGGTGACGGGATACACCAGATGGATCCCCTAACAAATAGGGTCTCCTGTATTGAGTCCATGAACTGAAAGGAAACTCCAAAATTTGTCTCATCCATTCTCCGGCCTCCCAGTGGCTTTTTATCAGGCCCCATGTAAGTGAATAGGACTCTGATCATGCTTTGAATGATCTATAAAAAAGCAGAAATGTCCCCAGGTGACCATGCCAAGATTTCCCATCTGGCAGTGTTCCAGCAAGTACGCAGGTGCCACTGTGTGACTGACCTGCTCCAAAGTGGCCCCCTTGCGGCCACGTTGTATTTTGCTAACTGTGGTCAGTCAGCCCCATCCAAAGCCCACAAACACCCTGGCTTCAAGTCAGGGCACCGTGGTTGGGGGCGGGGACGGCAGGCAGGGCTGCCGCTCACCTCCACCCCCAGGCGCTCAATCCACGTGACCTCTTGTCTTTGCAGCCGAGGACTGCAGACAGCTCCTCAAGCTACCCAAGGTGAAATGCTTACGCAATAACGAGCGGCAAGGTGGGTCTGTGCTGCTGGGTGGGGCCGGGGTGGGGGTGGGGGTGGAATGCGTTTGGGCGCGTGTTCTGTGTGGTCCCAGACAATGGAGCGACGCTGGCGCCCACTCGGCCGATTGTCCCTCCTGCAGGTCTGGTGCGGTCCCGGATCCGGGGTGCCGATGTTGCCCAGGGCACCACCCTGACTTTTCTCGACAGCCACTGTGAGGTGAACAGGGACTGGCTCCAGCCCCTGCTGCACAGGGTCAAAGAGGTGAGCGAGGTGGGTTCCGTGCCCCCCACTTCCGTAAGCTCAGGACTTCACATGTGTCCTCAATCCCTTGGGGGGTGGGTGGGACAGATTGCTATCCCCATTTTATAGATGAAGAGAATGGGGGAGAGTGGCCTTCCCCGGGGTCGCCCAGCAGGCAGCGGTGGAACAAAGCCCAGGACCTCTTCTTTGCATCACACTGTCACCCACAGCAGGCCTGCAGGCGGGGCTGCCGATGGCTGGTACATGACACACGCAGCTTCCTGGCCAAGAGAACTGCCCAGAGCGATTTCTCCCAGATGTTAGAAAGTTCCAGAAAGGGAGTGCTGATGAGTGTCATTTGTGAAAAGGAGGCAGTGGAATTAACCAGGCCTCAAAATGCAAATCCTGAGGCTTCTGACTTATCTCCAGCCATGTGTCACCCTCCTCCAAAGGCCAAGGTGGGAGCCGGAGGTGGATGCTAAGAGACCTGAATTCCTTGCCACTGTCTGCCCTTAAATTACCCTAGAATTCTGTCTGCTTTCTCTCTCTGGGTCTCAGTTATTCCTCTTGAAATTTAAAAAAAAATTTTTTTTAATTTTCCCATCATTATTTTATATTCCCAGAAATCCATCCACCCCTCCCCTGCCTTGATCTGCAGGAAGCACTGCATGCTTAGATGCCAGTGTCTGTGACTAGCATTTATGCTGTTCATTTCCTCCCTGAGTTACTGTCTCCTGCAGCTGCTCTGTGAAGTCGGGTATTTTTAACATACCCATTTCACAGGTGAGGATCACAGGGAGAATCATATAATTGGGGCTGATATTTCCTACCTGGTACCACCAGCACCAGGGGCCTCATTGTTGCCTCAACAGCATCTCCCCTGTGCTGTGGTTATTTCCTTCTCGCTCTTGAAGGTGCTCCTTGACTCCTATTGCAAAATGACAGTTTTCAGAGGATGAAGGAATTGAGATGTGTGAACCGCTCAGAGTACTGAGAAATCCTCACCAACTTTGTTCATCCATTGAGAGAACCTCGGTGGGTGTACAGAGTTCCCACACCTGGGCCTAGATGTTAAAACCCATCCCGTGACCACTTTCTCTGAGATCGGGAGGGCTCGTATAAGTGTGTGACATAACCAGGTGAAGAGGTCTGGATGGAGACATAGTCGGTTATGAGCAGACCATTCTGTTGAGGGGCTTGGCCCGGCGCTGGAGGCCCTTCCACGTCCTCCCCTCCCTTTGTGCGCCATCTACGAATGCAGCGAGCCCCCCCCAAGCCTAACACTCTTACAAAGCTAGACTCCTCCTCCTCCCTGCCCGTGCCCGACACGCCCACTGCTTCATCTCCCTCTAAGCCCTTCCTGTCCCTGGATGCCCTTCCCCTCCTCTCCACAACCCCCTTGCTCTCCAGGGCCTCACCCATGTCTCCCCTCCTCCAGGAAGTCTTTCCTGACTGCGTGGCCAGCTGGGATCCCTCCCAGCAAGAATTGCCCACTTAGCCCTACAATTTCCTTTTCTGGGTTTAGTTCTCTGTCTCCCTTAACAGATGACAAACCCAGGGCGGCACCAATCACCTCACTGTGGTCACAGAGTCAGGTGCTCAGTGTTTGGAAATGATAATAATACGAAACTAGATGCAACGGGAGGTGATAAGGTTGGAAGAGGAGGAAAACGGGCTCGCTTCGTGCCTCTAAGTTAACTACCAGACATTTATCGAACACCTATTTTGGGCAGAGTTTCGAGGGAGGGTTGGGATGGACCATGGAAAAGGAATCCACACCCTGCTTTCTTCCCCAACCCGGAAACTTTTTTTTTTTTAACATCTTTATTGGAGTATAATTGCTTTACAATGGTGTGTTAGTTTCTGCTTTATAACAAAGTGAATCAGTTATACATACACATATATCCCCACATCTCTTCCCTCTTGTGTCTCCCTCCCTCCCACCCTCCCTATCCCACCCCTCTAGGTGGTCACAAAGCACCGAGCTGATCTCCCTGTGCTATGCAGCTGCTTCCCACTAGCTATCTCTTTTACATTTAGTAGTGTATATATGTCCATGCCACTCTCTCACTTTGTCCCAGCTTACCCTTTCCCCTCCCCATGTCCTCAAGTCCACTCTTAGTAAATCCGGAAACTCTTCAAACCGTGTTGTTTAGGGTTTTCATGGAGGTTTCTTTACATAGGCGTGGTTGATGAAATCATTGACCATTGGTGGTTGAGCTCAATCTCCAGCGTCTTTCCTGTCCTTGGAGGTGGGGGGAAAATGGGGAAGGGAATGTGAAGGGGTTGGGCGTGGGGCTGCAATTTCCAGCCCTTTAATCACATGGTTCCTCTGGGAACCAGCCCCCCCTCCTCCAAGAGTCACCTCATTAGTATAAACTCAGAAAGAGTGAAAACGGCTTATTATGAGAACAAAAGATACTCCTGTCACCCCCAATCAGTCAGGAAATTCCAAGAGTTTTAGGAGGAACAAAGGCTAAATTCAGATTTCTTTTCATATCACAGTGTCACAGTATATACCACATTTTGTTTATCCAATCACCCACTGATGGACATTTGGGTTGTTTCTGCCTTTTTTACCATTGTGAATAATGCTGCTACAAACATTTGTATACAGGTTTTCCTCTGAGCACCTGCTTTCAATTCTTTGGGGTACATACCAAGGAGTGGAATTGCTGGGTTGTGTGGTAATTCGGTGTTTGACCTATAAGGACCTCCAGGCTGATGTGTCCCTGCAGGATGCTTTCCTCGGGCAGCCTTAATGAACCTGGAGGCCCTTTCCTTCCCCGTGGCGCTGAGTCCATCTCTGAAGCCCTCTTTGAAAAAATGCTCTCTTGTGTATCCCTGCACAGCAGTCCTCCTCTAGGAGTCATGCAGCCCCAAGAGTGGGCTCAGCCCCCCAGGCCAAGCTCCCAGTGCCCACCACTGTCTGACCTAAAGCTTTCATGGCAGAGGATTGCTCAGACAAACCCCAGACTGTGGTCCCACCCTCACCTGCAGAGGTTTTCACCAGACCCCGACTCTTGATAACGAGATGGTTCTGCTGAGACATCCCCTTCAGGATGGGGAGTGTGGGCGTGTGTCAGCCTCTGTTTCCACGTGTCTCGTATGTGTCTCATCTCAGAGTAAAATGTGATTTGATCTTGTGAGTGGAAGTGGAAATTTTAAGCTGTAATTGGAGTTTGGGATTTTCAAAAATAGAAATAGATAAGGAAGAGGTTGGGCTTGAGCTGTCAGAAGCTGTCCTCAGCTGGTGTTTTCCACATGGAAAATCTCTTTGATTTCCCTTCCTTCCCTTCAATTACATGATGATACTTGAAACAAGCACCAAGTTGTTAGGGTTTTTTAAACAGAGGCTTCTTCCCTGCCACCCTTATCTACATATTCCTTTAGTAGGAAAAAAAGATTTTAAGAAATTTCAATCCCTGTAGCATTTGGCAAATTGATATAAATAATGGCTTACATATGCTTCAGAGCCCTTTCACATGCTTCCTTTCTTGTTCCTTCCAAAAGCCCTGTTAGGAAGGCAGGATAGTTTTGCAAATTATAATTTGCCTTTACTTCATAGATGAAGAAACAGAGTTCCTCAGAATGTGCTGATTTGCTTAAGGTCAAATGTATTCTAGGGCTTCCCTGGTGGCGCAGTGGTTGAGAGTCCGCCTGCCGATGCAGGGGACATGGGTTTGTGCCCCGGCCCGGGAGGATCCCACATGCCGCGGAGCGGCTGGGCCCGTGAGCCATGGCCGCTGAGCCTGCGTGTCCGGATCCTGTGCTCCGCAACGGGAGAGGCCATAACAGTGAGAGGCCCGCGTACCGCAAAAAACAAAAACAAACAACAAAAAAAACGTATTCTAGATGTCAGAACCAGAATGGGAACCCAGGTCCCTGACCCCCCTCTCGCTCCCCCATCCCTCCCTCCAGGCTAGCAGACACCCCACACTGTACTCCTCTGCTCTCCTGTCCACCACCTTCCCTAGACAGCAAGAGCTTATTCAGCTTTGTACCATCCACAGTCCCTAAACCGTAGTAGGTGCTCAGTGATGCTGGTGGATGCAATGAGTGAATGGTCGTCTCTAGAAGTTCTTTGGTTGCCCGTTTACAATGTGGTTTTAACTATATGAGATGGTGAAGAAAGAAGAGAGGTACGACTGGAGGGGTAATTGATGGCCATGGGCTCTCAGTGGGGCTTGGGCTTAGATTTGTGTCGGAGGGGGGAGGGCGTGTTGTTCTTGATCTGCCGGGGATTTCAGCAGCTGCCGTTTGAGCTTACCTGTGGACCTAGCCTTAAAGATAAAGCCACGGGAGCACACAGGTGGGGACCTGCAGTGGATCTGGGCATCTTTAGGGAGAGTCCATCCATCCCTGAGCCTGTGTGAGGAGAGGCCGTCCTGCTCAGCTGTAATTGATCCACCTGCTTGGCCTCTAGCCATTGACAGTGTCCTCAGAGAGAGTTCATAGCTGCCCTCTTTTAGCCAATGCCAGCTGAACACCTGCTGCCCAGCCAGCTCTGGCCTGGGGCTGAGGGATACAGAAGTGGAGCAGATATGACCGCCAGGGTCACTCAGGGAGGTTTGTATCCTGTGTTCGAGGGGTCATGTCTAACATCTTCTGCAGCCCCCTCATAAGGTTGGCTCCACATAGCACTTAGCCCCAAACGTCCCTCTCTGCCTGTCTGGCCTCCGTGACTCTGAGCCAAGCAGCTGTCACAACCGTGTTGTGGAAGGACAGAAACTCTCAGAGCTTACAGAAGAGTACCCCAGAGTCTGTCACAGCCCTGGAGGCAGAGCCCATGGGTGGCTTCTGGGGAAGCCTGTGGCCAAGGTAAGCAACCAGCATTTTATTTTGCCTTGCAGTTTCCAAATATTGAGGAAAGATTAAAAATAAACAGTATTGCAGTTTGGGGTCCCCAAGACCACCCTCAGCTTCAGTAATTCACTAGAAGGACTGAGAACTTAGCAAAGATGCTACACACGTGGTTACTGTTTATTACCGCAAAGGGATGTGGATTAAAATCAGCAGCGGGAAGAGGTGCATGGGGGGAGTTCCGGGCACGATCGTGCAGTTGTGCCCTCCCAGTGCTGGCGTGCGGGCAGCCCTTGCTTCCCCCAGCCAGGATGTGTGGCAACATGCACGGAGCATTGCCAAACAGGGGAGCCCACCCCAGCCTAGGTGTCCAGGGTTTTTATTGGAGGCCAGTCACATAGACGTGGCTAATCACCGCCATGGTTTCCCTGCCCCTCCAGGGGTCAAGTTGAGTTGGCACCCCGTGACCCAAGGCCGTCACTACAAACCTCATCATGAGCATAGACTATCTGATGTAACCCCAGGGTCCCAGGTGAACAGACACTTTTATAGGCAGAACATGCCAAGGGCTTAGAAGTTACCTCTCAGGAGTTGAGCAAGGGCTAAACGTATCTTTAGGTTAATCCTTTATGGCACAAGGGTTTTTACCTAAAGACTCAGTGAAGCTGTAGAGGCCCAAACTCAGCAGACAAAGGCAAAAAGAGGACTTTGTCAGACCCACAGAAGAAGATCAGTCTCTGAACTTCTGAGAACATTTCAGAATTCAAGTCAGGAGAATATCTTTGGGGTGTGTCTCTGTGGAGATATTGGTGTGGGTGGTGGATGGCTGTGTGTGCGTGCAGTGTGTATATACACACGGACGCATGGTGACAGGGGCCCCAGAGCACTGTGGCAGCTGGGCAGGAAGCATCTGTGCACATCCCAGAGGGGGAAGCAATGCATTGAAAATGAGCATTTCCTTTCGCGGGAGCCAGTTGGCTTCAGAGGCACCTTGTCACTGTTGAGATGAGCTGTGTGTGGAGGCCAAGGGCCAAATTAAGTCTGTGAATGTCAAGGCGGGTGCTCGGTGAATCTGAGCTTAAAATTAGAAGACGACCTTATTTAGGGGAGAGATTGAATCAGGAAATTAAATGACTGCAAGAGAAACAGAAGTTCCTGCCCATGCTGACGGGGGGTGGTAGGTGCGAAGGATTGGAAAAGTGGTCCTGCCTTGTAGGCCCAGGCCTGTTGTCTCCTCCCAGCTGCTGGATTCCCATTCAGCCAGTGAGTCTCCTGGTCACAGCTCAGTTATCCTGCCCATGGGAGCCCAGTTTCCCCTCCTGCATACCAGCACGGGAGCGTTCATCCAGAATTAAGGAACATTTTAAAAACGTACGCAGTGCCTTGATGGCCCCCAAGAACTGGTGAATTTGTCTTGCAGATTTTGAAACTAGCCCCTGGATGACGTGGATGCTTATCAGCGGGGTAGCCTGGGGGAGGTAGCAAGCAATGAGGCCGGAAAGCTAGAAACAGGCCTGTTTTTGAAGGTCTTGGATGCCAGGCTAAGGAGTTTGAACCTTATCTTCAAGGCAATTCAGGTTTTTAGCTGTTGAGCTACAGAGTGAGATTTGAAAGACAGCTCTGTCAGCCACCTGTAGAATGAAAGGGAAAGGGGTGAGGTGAGGGTGGGGAGAGGAGCTGGGAGTCACTGCCGCGTTCGCCAGGCGCGAGGGGGTAAGGGAGAGTCGGCATCCACTCAGAAAAGCAGTTGTAGAGTTCCAGTCGGCAGGATCCGTCCGGTTGATGGGCAGAGGTGTAGCTTCTTAAGGTAGCGCTGGGGAGGAAGGGGGGATATGTTGACAGAAAGAGGGAACCAAGGGAAGGAGCGTGTGTGGGGAGAGGATGGTGAAGGCACCGCTGAAAGGCCGTGTGCGTCCACATGGAGGGGCCGTCCGCCCGAGCCTGGAAGCGAGGAGCAAAGTCAGGGCTGGAGGTGCAGGCTTGATTCTCACAGGTGACAACTCGAGTCTGGAATCTCTGGAGATGCTACGCATCAACTTGCCCGTGAACCATAGGCATAGAAGGTAAGTGTTGGGAAATTCCCACTGTGGAGGTGTGGCTTTGCTTCTTGGAGCTGCAGGCTTGAGGCCACCTTGCTGGCTGACTGTGTCCTCTGCCTCCTGAGAGCCCCATGGCACTGAAGGACTTCAGGGCTCCCCTTCTTCCTGACGTCCCTTTCCTCAGTGTGCAGCGCGCCCCAGCCAGCCTCCCCGTGTCTCCACCCTGACTACATGGCCACGAGAAGGCGCCCGGGAGTGAAGGAAAGGCTCATAGCATTGCAGGCATCATACCTGGAGAGGTCGCAGTGTCTGTTGGCCCATTTTATAGATGAGAACATTGAGATCCAGAGAGGAAAGTTCTCATCAAGGCCCTGAACCCAGTCTCCGGCCCTCCCAGGGCGAGGCCCTACCGAGCCCTGGCCTGGCTCTCTTATGCCGCCATCTGAGCGTGCAGGCCTTGTTTTTACAGGACTACACGCGGGTGGTGTGCCCCGTGATCGACATCATCCACCTGGACACCTTCAACTACATCGAGTCGGCCGCGGAACTTAGAGGGGGTGAGTGGGGCTAGCACCCTTGCCCAGTGAGGACTTTCCTTTTCTCCTGGTCGTTGCTGCCAAGGGGGAAAGTGAGAAAAATCACCTAGCCCTGCATCCTGTAATGTCAATAGCTCCAGGGTGGCCCTCACCATGGGGACTGTGAATGGAAGGGCCGGGGGGGGGGGGGTGGCAGGTCACTCCTAGCCCCCTGAGCTCTAGCTCCAACACGGGGTCACTCCAGGGCCTGAGGATTCGAGGGAAGCAAGGGCCCCCCTCCAATGTGGGGCCTGAATTGTTCCAGCATCTCAGTATTGGGTGCCTCCCTCTCTTCAAGGCCCACCACAGTTCTGCCCAGGGCTGAGCGCTGGCTCCTCAAGACGGGTTTGGGGTGATTCAGCCCCTCACAGACCTCCTGCTTACACGCCCCCACTCCCGAGACTCTTGGCCAAGGGCCACACTCCGTAACTGTCCATCGTGTCCCCCTTAGGTCCCACTCTTGGACTCTGTCAACTCCCACTCTTTATCCTGTGCCCTTTGTTCCCTAAGTCCACCCAGCAGAGAAGCCTCAGAGAGGCAGTAGGGGGTAGAGAAAGACGGAAGCCGGAAGGGAAATCAGGCAGCTATGTTGCCGACCAGCTTGGGTGAGACCTGTTATCCCTGGGACCGCCTGGGAAACTGGGTACGTTCTTGAGCTTCTAGTGAAGGGACAGAATGAACAAGGTCTGCAGGTGCATCAGAGAGACCAAGTCAGCCATGTGGATGCTGTGTTTCAGGGTTTGACTGGAGCCTCCACTTCCAGTGGGAGCAGCTCACACCAGAGCAGAAGGCTCGGCGCCTGGACCCCACTGAGCCCATTAGGTGAGTCAGGGCAAGGGTTAGGGGTGGGCAGATTCATAACCACTTGGCCCTTCCCACTGTCACGTGGTATAGGGAAGCAGTCCGTGGGAGATGCTCACACGATTGGGCAGAAACCAAGAGGACCCTTTGCCAGGCCAGCACCGCCTTTGCCCTTATTTTAGGAGGTTTCTGTCCTCGTGGAGACTTCTGCTGAAGGGGTGGGGGCCGGTGGAGACCTGTGCTGAGGACTTGCCCAGCGCTGTCCACCCACGCACATGCCATGTCAATATTTACACTTCCAGCTAAATGTTGGAGGGTCCCAGACGGTCCCGTTTGAGCCTCTGACAAGAGAAAAGATGGTTCCTTAGCCCTCAGGTGCTGCATGTCAGGATTCAGCCCAGGTAGGTCGAGTCAGCCATTGCTGTAAGTGGAGGCTGCTGTCAAGGCATGGCCACTGCTATGAACACACACGACTGCCGCGTCCCACGTGAGAACACGACAGGCGCGTCAGCTCTGGGCTGCCTCTGCGGTGCTGCCTTGTCCTCATCTACATTCTCACTTCCAGACCCCATTGTGACCCACAGCACAGTGGCCAGATGGCCGCCTGGGGTTCAGGCCCATCCGAGGGCTCGGCGTAGAGCACGGATCCACGCAGCGGTGTCTGCATCGTGTGTGTGGCTTCAGTGTTCCCAAGACTGGAGGGTGCACGTGTCCCAGGCCTGTTGCGAACCTCCAATCTAAAACTTTCCTGCCTCCAGTGGAACGTCAGGAGGCCAGCAAGTGCTTCAGAGTGTGGAGAGAAGACCACGGGACGGGGATTGCTCCTGCCGGGGTTGCAGGGATGCTCTGGGCTCTTCAGGGGCACCTCTGCAACGCGGGGCCTGCCACAGAGTAAATGTTTGATCATTTTCATTGAACTAACTTAAGTCAAACTGAGACTCAAAGGGCTGTGAAGAACTGAGTGGTGACACTCAGACAAACGGTGGGAATTGGGAGAACTTTGCAATGGGACCTCTGTCGCATCTTCCCGCCAGTCCCTCCTCCCTCCTCCAGCTTTCATGACCTGGCGTGATGCCGAGAGGGAGGTTGGAGCCACGTGGCATGCCAGATAGTGCCATTTGCTCCTAAAGGGAGAGCAGAACCTTCTCACCATCCTCAGGACCACGCAGCACACACCAGTGCCTCGGTTACTTGCTGCCGGAAGTGTCTGATGTGGCAAGTGGACCAGGACAAAGTCAAGGTCAAGGCGGTGATGGTGCCGCTGCCTCTGGGTTTCCCTTCTCTGTCCCAGGGGTGGGGTTTTCGGGGCAGGTTCTCTTCTTGTGGGAACATCTCTGCTCCTCAGAGGACAAGTGTTTCCCAGAGGATAGTAGGGTGTCGTGGCATTGGGAGACCGAGCTTCTGACCTGCTCCCCGTCAACTAACTGACATAGAAGAAAACGCCCTTCGCCCTCTGGACCCACGGAATGAGGGGCGGGGTCCCGGAGGGCTTGCCAGCACCCAGGCCGAGCTGTCGATTCTTGCAGACATGCGTCCTTGTGCTTATCGGGTTGCTTGGCTGGACTCTGCAGCCCTTCCTTTCCAAGTGGCTTCTCCGGAATCTCTTGCAGTGGTCAAGGGGAGGGGAGCTTGGGAGAGGACCCCAAGGAAAGAGAATGAAGATGAGGGTGTGTTTGTTTACTAGGGCTGCTGCAGCAGAGTACCACAGGCTGCGTGGCTTAAACCACAGAAACATACCGTCTTGAGCTCTGGAGGCTGGAAGTCCAAGACAGGTGTTGGCATTTAGCGGTCCTGGCATTCAGCGGTAACCCTGTGCATCGTCCTCTGCCCCTGTTTTCTCCTGTCCCTGTCTCCAGGATGCGTTATGGCTTTCTTCTTCAGTCATTAAGAGTTATTTCCTGGAAATTTATGGCTGTTGGCCTGACCCACAGCATCTGTTCTCCTAAACTGGGCAGTGTAGAGAAATCTATCAGAAAAGTCCGTGTCCTGCCGTGTGGGGGCAGGGTTGCTTCCTTCTGAGGGCTGTGCCGGACCTTCTCCTGGGCTTGCAGAGGGCCGTCTTCTCTCTGTGTCTCCTCACATTGTCTTCTCTTTGTGCATGTCTGTCTCTGCAACTACATGTCCCCTTTTATAAGACACCAGTCCTATTGGATTAGGACCCACCCTAATAACCTCATTTTAACTTGATCACCTCTGTAAAGACCTTCTTTTTAAATAAGGTCACATTCTGAGGTACTCAGGGTTAGGATCTCAACATGTTTTTCGGGGGATAAAACTCAATCTGTAGCAGAAGGAAAGAGAGGAAAAAAAGAAGAGAGAGTCCAGGCTCAAGAAATGGATGTGCTGTTCACAGCTGCTGCCGCAGCCCGTCTTCTCTGGCAGGTCGGTGGCCCGTGGTCCCCGCTCCCTGTACTGGAGCTCCCAGGAGAGCCCCGCTGGGCAGGGCCTGTGGCAGAAGCCAGGGGGAGGCTCCCCAGGCCCTCCGAACAGCCGGGGTTCTGAGCAAATCCCGACTGCCCCACAGGAGGTGTGCAGACGAGCATGTTAGCCTGTCTGCAGGGTCAGGAGATTTACAGTCGAAGGGAAAACCCTGGAGCATGTTCCTGTTTGAGGTAAGTGGACAGTATGGCGTCAAGATCAGGACCACCAGGACAGAGAACACGGCAGCAGCCCCGCTCCCATGGCTGACCCTCCTTCTTTTCCTTCCAAATGCACAGGACTCCAATCATAGCTGGAGGGCTCTTCGTGATGGACAAATCCTGGTTCGACTACCTGGGGAAATACGACATGGACATGGACATCTGGGGCGGGGAGAACTTCGGTGAGTCGCTGTCTTCGCATCCAGGGGCTAGTGTGCGGGTCTCCGTGTCATTGGACCACGTGTGCCTGGGATGAGGGCCAGGGAGATGGGCAGCAGGTCACTCCTTTGGGGGAACACCACGTGGGGTGCCAGAAGGGAAGGAGGGGGATTATCCATGGGGCCACATGGATGCTGCGGACCAGGGAAACACACCTGGATGGACCATGAGGGGGAAGTTGAGATGCGAAAGCTGGAAAGACCAAAGGAGGAGCACCGAGTCTGAGGGCCAGAGGCAGGCTTGAGCTGGGAGTACTGAACATGGGGATTTGGAGTTGGAAGGAGACTGGGGATAAAAAGCATGAGGAGGAGGATGGACAGCAACGCCATTAACATCTGGATCACATCTGTTGGCTGGTCTAGGCGTACAGCACTCGGCACTGGGTTAGCGAGGAGGGTCTGGGTGAATGCTGCGGAAGCCCTCATCTTTCCGCGCAGAGAAAGCAGTGGGGGAGGGGGGAGGGGCTGGGTCACGTGTTCCAGAACTGTGTAAACACATGGCCAGGTGTGGCCACAGTGGTGTAGGGCTGCCATGTGCAGATCCAGGAGAAAGTAGTAGAGACCCGTCCCATCTAGATGATGACAATGACTGACCCTCCAGTTTCCTCGTGTGTTAAAAGTGTAACACAGGGATGCTTTGGGGGTTGCTGTGGAAATCCGTTCAGGTAAGTCTGTAAAACCCCTGGGCACCATGTGGACACAATACACGTTAGTTACCATTTCTTCCCTCCAGCAGGTAAGACCTAAGAGGTGACCAGCCTATAAGCTGCACGAGGCAGGGATCTGGTCTGTTTGTTCACGGCTAGCTCCCTTGCCCAGTATGGTACCTGCCACGAAGGAGGCTTCAGGAACTGTTTGTTGAATAAACCACAGGAGAACCATTGTAAAGCAATTATACTCCAATAAAGATGTTAAAAAAAAATAAAAACATAAGCCGCAGGAGAGGAAGAAGAGTCCAGGGGTGTCAGGGCCCCTTCCCCTTTCTGGTGCCGGGGAGCGTGTTTGGCATGGGCTCCCCGAGCGGTGGCGCAGGCCAGGGGAAGGATCCATGGGGCTCTTCCTGGCATTCAGCGGTAACCCTGTGCATCGTCCTCTGCCCCTGTTTTCTCCTGTCCCTGTCTCCAGGATGCGTTATGGCTTTCTTCCTCAGTCATTAAGAGTTATTTCCTGGAAATTTATGGCTGTTGGCCTGACCCACAGCATCTGTTCTCCTAAACTGGGCAGTGTAGAGAAATCTATCAGAAAAGTCCGTGTCCTGCCGTGTGGGGGCCAGGTTGGAAGCTCGGCAAACAAAGCAGAAAATCCCAGTTCCCACAAACCAAACCAAATCCCCTGACTAGGACTCAGTCCTCGGATGCCACGGGGGTCTTTGGGGTGGGGTTTGAGGGGGGATCTGCCTGCACCAGCCCGGGAGAACTTGGAGCCGGGTACACCCTTGGCGTTCTCAATGGGGACAAGGTCTCTGTCCTTCTGGGCAGAGCCCATCAGATGTCCTCCCGTTCACAGTACCTCTCGTGATTCTTCCTGATGTGCTCTGGCCTTTATCCCTGTACATTGAATCCTTTCTGCAGCCCTTTTGATAGACAGCAGTCATCCAGTCTCTGCTCGAATGCTACTGATGATGGTGTGTTTGCTGCTTCACAGTATGGTAAGTTCTATTGTTGAGAATTTTTGTGTTGAGTTGTTAGAAAATTCTTCTAAGTTGAAGCCCAGCTTCCATCAGTCAGGCCTTGTTCTGCCCCTCTTGACCCACACAAAGTACATGTGGTCCTTCCTTTCCATGGCAGCCACGTGTGGATGCAGGCAGCGTGTTACTTTCAATGATGTCACATTCTGGTCCAACCTACCAGTACCTTCTCTTTATAGCAACGTTGACACACATCTGCTCACATCCAGGGTGATCTCCTCTTGTTGGTTTCCCAGTGGTTTGACATCACCAAATGCTGACTGGACCAGGGAAGTAGGGAGGGGCTTCGGGAGAGGTGTGGGAAAGACATTTTACAATCCATCACAAAAGTTTTTAAATCACAAAGAAAGCACTGCAGACAGCTAACACAGGAAACACTGTTTTCTCCAATTCCAACATTCCATTATACTATAGCCAACTCCCAGCACTTTTTTTTTTTTTTTTTTTGCGGTACGCGGGTCTCTCACTGTCGTGGCCTCTCTCGTTGCGGAGCACAGGCTCCGGATGCGCAGCCTCCGGATTCGCAGGCTCAGCGGCCATGGCTCACTGGCCCAGCCGCTCTGCGGCATGTGGGATCTTCCCGGACCGGGGCACGAACCCGTGTCCCCTGCATCGGCAGGCGGACTCTCAACCACTGCGCCACCAGGGGAGCCCAGCTCCTAGCACTTTAAAAGTCATTTCTGGATTTTTTTTTTTTTAGCATTTTACATGCCAGAACATGCAGTGCTTTTTTTTTTAATTGAAGTATAGTTGATTTACAATGCTGTGTTAGTTTCAGGTGTACGGCAAAGTGGTTCAGTTATACATATACATACATATTCTTTTTCAGATTCTTTTCCATTATAGGTTATTACAGGGTATTGAATATAGTTCCCTGTGCTATACAGTAGGTCCTTGTTGGTTATCTGTTTCATATATAGTAGTGTGTAGATGTTAATCCCAAACTCCTAATTTATCCCTCCCCCACCCTCCGCTTTCCTCTTTGGGAACCATAAGTTTGTTTTCTATGTCAGTGAATCAATTTCTGTTTCGTAAATATGTTCATTTATATATGTTTTTTAGATTCCACAAATAAGTGATATCATATGATATTTGCCTTTCTCTGTCTGACTTACTTCACCTAGTATGATAATCTCTAGGTCCATCCATGTTGCTGCAAATGGCATTATTTCATTCTTTTTTATGGCTGAGTAATATTGCATTGTATATATGTACCACATTTTTATCCATTCATCTGTTGATGGACATTTAGGTTGTTTCCATGTCTTGGATATTGTAAATAGTGCTGCTATGAACATTGGGGTGCATGTATCTTTTTGAATTAGAGTTTTCATCTTTTTCAGATACATGCCCAGGAGTGGGATTGCTGGGTCGTGTGGTAGTTCTGTTTTTAGTTTCTTAAGAAGCCTCCATACTGTTCTGCACAGTGGCTGCACCAACTTACAATCCCACCAACAGTGTAGGAGGTTCCCTTTCTCCACACCCTCTCCAGCATTTGTTATTTGTAGACTTTTTGATGATGGCCATTCTGACCAGTGTGAGGTGGTACTTCATTGTAGTTTTGATTTGCATTTCTCTAATAACCAGTGATATTGAGCATTTTTTCATGTGCCTGTTGGCCATCTGTATGTCTTCTTTGGAGAAATGTCTATTTAGGTCTTCTGCCCCTTTTTTGATTGAGTTGTTTGGGGTTTGTTTTTTTTTTTGCGGTATGTGGGCCTCTCACTGTTGTGGCATCTCTCACTGTTGTGGCCTCTCCCGTTTGCGGAGCACAGGCTCCGGACGCGCAGGCTCAGCGGCCATGGCTCACGGGCCCAGCCGCTCCACGGCATGTGGGATCTTCCCGGACCAGGGCACGAACCCGCGTCCCCTGCATCGGCAGGCGGACTCTCAACCACTGCGCCACCAGGGAAGCCCGGGGTTTTTTTTGATATTGAGCTGTACAAGCTTTTTGTATATTTTGGAAATTAAGCCCTTGTCAGTTGCATCGTTTGCAAATATTTCTCCCAGTCCATAGGTTGTCTTTTCATCTTATTATGGTTTCCTTTGCTGTGCAAAAGCTTCGAAGTCTAATTAGGTCCCATTTGTCCACCTGCAAAGGACAGATGGTGAGGAGGGGAAAAGGGATCTGCATGTCAGAGTAAAAAATCCAAGCTCCAGTGTATGGCAAGAGGGCCCCTTGCTTCCAAGTCCTGAAGATCCTCTCCCCTCAGCATCACTCATGTCCATCCCCCTCTTACTCTCCTAAATGATTCTCCACCTCCAGTCTGCTCCGCTCAAAGCCATCCCCACACACTCCCGCCAAAGTGCTCTTGGAAATGCCAATCTCTCCCACCCTCCCGGGTTTGGCACCCCCTGTGGCCCCTTCTTGTCCTAAAGACAACGCCCACACCATTCCTTGACCTTGCCCACCTCCCCAGCCTTCAGTCCAGAGGCACTGACAGACCCTCCTGCACTGCCCGGACATGCCCAGCCATCTACAGAGATCCAGCCTCCACCCTCCACCAAGTGCCAGATGGCCACAGATCACAGCTCTGGGGCTGCCTGGCCTCCCCCAGGACTAGGACACCCTCCCTACCCACCCTCTGCCCACTCCCCGCAGCACCCTGCTCTCCTCTCCACTCTGGTACTGGGCCCTCTCGCGTATTTGTCTGTTTTACTTCTGTGCCTTCCACCCACAAGAACATTCATCTAACTTCTCGACCTCAATGACTGGAGCGGTGGAAACTGCTCGCTGAATGTGTGTTCAAAGCGGGAGGTTGACCAGGAAGGGGGTTCAGGGTGGGAAGGACCACATGTACACAGCTCTGAGGCTCCATGTAAAATCAGTCTCCGTGCATTAAACAGAGCCCGTGGGGAATAACAACGGCAGGTAAAGATGTCTTTCCTTTCCCAAGACGTGGGCTTTCTGCGTGTTCCAGACGTAGTTGCCTTTGTTGCATCGACTTGATTTCACAGCCCAGAAGTCCATGAGATCACTGGACAAGGCTCTGGCCAGGGTGACCGGGACCGTCCTCTGTGGCACACTGCCTGGCCTGCCCATCTCACTTTCATCTGCTGGGAGCGGCCCCAAGTGGCCACTTGAAAGCCAACCCCAGCTATGCCCTCGAGCAGCCCGACCCTGGTGCAGTCATTCCCACAAAGCGTTTCTAAGAGGAGCTGAAGTATTGATAATTACATCTGCAGTTCAGCATAGGAACAGGCTTTAGGGAAATGTGGCTTTTAGCCTTTTATTTTTCAGAAGTTGTTTTGCATTAAAATTGGATGTTTAAACTCCAATTTTCATAACACAGGATACATGGAAAATATCTAATCCATCTACTCACTTTAGCTTTTGGTCTTTAGAGGTGATGAAAGGAACCTGTTGCCCAATAAAAGTGTGCGTGTGTGTGTGTGCGTGTGCGTGTGTGCGTGTGTGTGTGCGTGTGTGTGCGTGTGCGTGCGTGTGTGCGTGCGTGCGTGCGTGTGTGTGCGTGTGTGTGTGTGTGTGTGTAAGTGGTGGGGTAGGAGGTGTGCCTTTCCAAAATGGAGGCCTTGGCACATATATGAAGGGAGAGTATGGGATTTCTGGATTTAAAATGGGGGGTTTCTAAAGCATACCAGATACAAAAGACAACGCTGAGGAGAGAGATGAGGGCCCCAGAGAGGAGCTGCCACCAGCTCCCCCATCCCCAGAACAGCCAAGGACATCAGGCTGTGTCAGGTTTGGCAGGAACACTCCTGTGTGTCAGCATGGGCTGTGGAATCAGACAGGCCTACGTTTGAATCCCGCAGACATCACTAGTTCTGTGTCCTTGGGAAAGTTGCTTTACCTCACTGTTTCTAAGTCTTTAAAGTGGCGACAGTGATCCCCATGGTAGGGGAAGGGCCTCCGCCAAAATACATCCCCACCCTAATCCCCGTATTAGAGAAAAAATTATTCTGACCCTTGTTAAAATGGTAAGAAAGACTTTACTCAGGACTCTCACAATGGGTGTCAAGGCTGTCGCAATGGCAGGGCTGGGGGGTACGGGGCTCAGCTCCAAATACAAGAACAGGTGGGGATTTGGATGCAAGGAGCAGGGCGGGGGGCGGTGAATGGAAATTACTAAGAGGGAACATCAAAAGTGGGGGGGATAATATTCTTGAAGTGACAACGTTATGAAGGAAATAGTAATGGTTAACATGGGTTAAAGGTGAGGTTGACGGGAGAGGAGAGAGGTGGTGTGATTAAAAGGGCAGCCTGAGGGATCTTTGTGGTAATGAAACTCTTCTGTGTCTTTACTGGTGAATACATGGACATATGCATGTGATAAAATTGCATGAGGTAAATACACACATGCACACACACAAATTCATATACATGAAACTTGGAAACCTGAATATGATTGATGGATTGTATCAATGTGAGTATCTTTGTTAAATTCATGTACTAAAATTTGAAAGACGGTGCCATTAGGGAAAACCATGAAGGGTGCACAGCATCTCTATTTTATTTCTTATAATTGTTTGTGAATGTACAATTATCTCAACATTAAAAGTTTAATTTAAAAACAAAGTGGGGGGAATTCTGCTACACTGACCTAAGGTTTCTTTTTTTCTTTTATCTTTATTGGAGTATAATTGCTTTACAATGGTGTGTTAGTTTCTGCTTTACAACAAAGTGAATCAGTTATACATATACATATGTTCCCATATCTCTTCCCTCTTGCGTCTCCCTCCCTCCCACCCTCCCTATCCCACCCCTCTAGGTGGTCACAGAGCACTGAGCTGATCTCCCTGTGCTATGCGGCTGCTTCCCACTAGCTATCTGTTTTACGTTTGGTAGTGTATATATGTCCATGCCTCTCTCTCACTTTGTCACAGCTTACCCTTCCCCCTCCCCATATCCTCAAGTCCATTCTCCAGTAGGTCTGTGTCTTTATTCCTGTCTTACCCCTAGGTTCTTCATGACATTTTTTTTTCTTAAATTCCATACATATATGTTAGCCTATGGTATTTGTCTTTCTCTTTCTGACTTACTTCACTCTGTATGACAGACACCATCACCCTGATACCAAAACCAGACAAGGATGTCACAAAGAAAGAAAACTACAGGCCAATATCATTGATGAACATAGATGTAAAATCCTCAGTAAAATACTAGCAAACAGAATCCAACAGCAAATTTAAGAGGGTCATACACCATGATCAAGTGGGGTTTATCCCAGGAATGCAAGGATTCTTCAACATACGCAAATCAATCAATGTGATACACCACATTAACAAATTAAGGAATAAAAAACATATGGTCATCTCAATAGATGTCCAGAGAAAGCTTTTGACAAAATTCAACACCCATTTATGATAAAAACCCTCCAGAAAGTAGGCATAGAGGGAACTTTCTTCAACATAATAAAGGCCATATATGACAAACCCACTGCCAACATCATCCTCAATGGTGAAAAACTGAAAGCATTTCCACTAAGATCAGGAACAAGACAAGGTTACCCACTCTCACCACTCTTATTCAACATAGTTTTGGAAGTTTTAGCCACAGCAATCAGAGAAGAAAAGGAAATAAAAGGAATCCAAATCGGAAAAGAAGAAGTAAAGCTGTCACTGTTTGCAGATGACATGATCCTATACATAGAGAATCCTAAAGATGCTACCAGAAAACTACTAGAGCTAATCAATGAATTTGGTAAAGTAGCAGGATACAAAATTAATGCACACAAATCTCTGGCATTTCTATACACTAATGATGAAAAATCTGAAAGTGAAATCAAGAAAACACTCCCATTTACCATTGCAACAGAAAGAATAAAATATCTAAGAATAAACCTATCTAAGGAGACAAAAGACCTGTATGCAGAAAATTATAAGACACTGATGAAAGAAATTAAAGATGATACAAATAGATGGAGAGACATACCATGTTCTTGGATTGGAAGAATCAACATTGTGAAAATGACTATACTACCCAAAGCAATCTACAGATTCAATGCAATCCCTATCCAGCTACCACTGGCATTTTTCACAGAACTAGAACAAAAAATTTCAGAATTTCTATGGAGACCTAAGGTTTCTTACCAGGGTAGTCAGATATGGGGGCCGGGACAGGCTGGGGGGATGGATTCTCTAAACCGGCTTAGCAGGATTCTTGCTAAAATGGGATGCAGGCCTGACGAGGGTAAGGAACAACAGTTCATGCCTAGTCAGAGAGAGGGCGAGCCTGAGTAAAGTTTGGTCACGGAGAGCATCTCCTCACCTAGATCCTGTCAGAAGGTTACCTTACATGGCAAAAGGGAGTTTGCAGATGTGATTAAGGCTCCTGAATCTGAAGCTGGGAGAGTGGCCTGGAGTGTCCAGGTGGGCCCAGTCCAATCACTTGGGCCCTTTGCAGCAGAGAACTTTCTCTGGCTGGAGTCAGAAGAGATGGAGCGAAGCAGTCAGAGAGGTTCACAGCCTGGGAGGAACTGGCCTGGCTGCCACTGGTGTGACGGGGGAGGGGCAGCGTGGGTGTAGCAGGGGCCCCTGACCTACAGCCAGTGAGGAGAAGGGAACCGCAGCCCTGCGACCGCGAGGAACCAGCTTCTGCAAACAACCTGAATCAACTCGAAAGCTTCAGAGCCCCCAGAAAGGAACCTAATCCTGCTGACATGTTGATCGCGGCCTGGAGAGACCCTCAGCAGAGGGCCCAACCAAACCCACGCTGGGTTGGTGTGGTAATTTGTCACGGCAGCAGTAGAAACACGCTCCCAGGGCCACTGTGAAGACGAATGAGGCCCCGAGCAGTGGCCTTGCCTCGCCTTCGGGCTGCAGGCGAGCAGGTTTGTCAGACGAGCACTGTGTCACACCCGCGGGAACAGTGGGTCCCTCTCGCTTTCTCTTTTGGCCTCACCTTTTCCAGGTTCAGGGGCTCGAGATGAGAGAAGTGGCCTCCTCTGAGAAGAGCAACCAAGTCTGATGTAAAGTCATCCTCCCCCGACCCAGCTGGGGCTGCTTGCTAAGCCCCAGGCCCAGGTGCGGTCCCTCAAGGCCACGCGTTTCCAGAGCGACTGTGGAGAGGTAAAGGGTGCCACCATGACATTCGCAGCCGGACAGCCCGTGGTGACCAGGGTGGGCCTGTGGTTACTGCTTGTTCAGAAGTCAGGGACCTGGATGCAACCTTGATTGTCCCGGATGGTGTGAAGCATAATTTTGCTCATAGGTTCAAGGTTATCCTTTGTGGCCCAAATAAGATTGCCTCTACTCGAGTCCGTGTACTCATTAAAAAATAATAACAGAGCTTTCTAGCTCAGGTGACCCTGAGAATGTAAAGATTCTTGAAAGGAAAGGTCCCTGTCACCACATTTGTCTGTGTGGACGGAGGAGTGTCTCTTACTGACCATCACTGTCCCCTGCAATCCCTTTGTCCTCACTAGATTTCAACCCGGCCAGAGGGAGAGTGGCTAATGCTGTGTAGACAATAAATATGTCTGTATACAGTCCATGAGGTTCCACTGCCTTCAGGGGAGCCCGTGTCTGATGTTCCCTTTGCCTTTGTGTAGAAACCGGGCTATCAGAGGAGATTTCAACTTGACCTATATGGCCAAGGAGTGGTATAGGAATAGCTGTGATTCGGTTCCTGGGGAGGAAGCTGTCCCCTTTCCCCTGGATTCCTGTCCACCATCACGGCTCGTCAGGTAGACGCTGGCTCTGGTTAAGGGTTGGGGGCTTATGAGCGCTGGTAAAACTGCTGATGAGTTGATGAGGAAATAGAAGGAAAGAGCTGAGAACAGAGGCTGGGGAGGGTAGTTTATTCCCAAATATTAATCTGAAGTTTAAAAGAAGAAGGCAACAGCGCCCCCAATGAGGATGGAATAATTACACATCTCCCTGCCTGGAATTCAGAGCAGATTTGGGGCTGCGTGACATCCATCACCGGGGAGATTATGCGGGTGCTGACTCAGTGAGAACTCCCCACAAACTCCCTACATCATCTTTTGACTCCTTCACTTAAGAAAGTGATGACTTTGCAGGAACTGAAGACATGGCAAGTGGAGGGTCTGGGCTCTACCTGGAAGGCCCACTGCTTTACACCTCGGTCTACGGCCCCACTGCTTGGACCTCGGGATCACAAGCCTTTCCCAGAGGCTTCGGCACAAATCTGTGACTCACCGGACCTGGGTTGCAGTCCTGGGAGGATACACATCGTTATCCTGAAGTCAGTGGTGTAGTTAAGGGTGGGACAACTATACGTCCTAGGTTTTAAATACTCCACGCTATGGTACCTGAAGGTCATTACACTGATCTGAACGCTCCAAGCTTCGTCACCCAGACTGCCTTGACTCTGGCCGAGGCACAGCAAGGCATGTGTCTCAGGTCATCTTGGATACGACAGTCTGGACTCCAGAGGCGAGAAGCTCTTACTGCATCTCAGGCTGCAGCCTCTGTGGGCAACATCTGCTGGCCGGAAGCAGAGCTGAGACAGGCAGGTGTCAGGACTGGATGAAGGAGTGGATAAGGCAGCTGGTTATAGATTGGTCTCTCTGGTTCGTCTGCGAGTGCCCTGAAGGCAGGAGCTTCGTGTCCACAGCCGCATTGGCTGATGGTGCGTGTCCACACTGAGTGAGATGGGGTCAGGGCAAGGGCAGGAGTTTTGGAGCTGGGGAGATGGGCTTCAGAGGCCAGCTACCCGCTGTCAGTCGTCCTATCAGGACTGCTTCTGCATCGTCAAAAACATCCCCAACCGCGTGTGGGGTTGTTAGGATGACTAATAAGTTACTGCCTGAGGGAGGACCAAAGCCCAGCCCAGGAAAAAATGAAAGAGTCCTTTCCTCCCCTGCAGAACTGAGATGCTCTGATGTGTTAAAGCAGCACAGACACAGGAAAACGAGGAGGAAGGATGGTTTTAGAGGCGGAGGAGAGGAGGCAGCCTGCAGAGGGCTATTAGAGGATGCTGATGGGGTAGAAGACGTACTGCATCTGAGGGCATCCAGTGCACCTCGACAGAGCGTCAGGCAGCCGTGGAGGTCAGTGCTGGAGCCCGGAGTAGAGCTGGGCTGGTGGGCTAGGGGTGAGTCCTCAGCATCAAGCGAATGTTGGGGTCAGATGAGGAAGCAGTGTCAGCAAGGCACTCAGAGATAGCGCCTTGGGGTGGAGAATGCCAGAAGCCCAAAAGGAAGGTGGAGAGGAGAACGGTACTTTCTGAGGTGGGGTCTGTGCATGATGGTGGCAGAGGAGGGGGGTGCCAATAGATTCAGAGAGAAGCAGAATGCTGGGTGAGGGAAGCACAGGGAGAGGAACGGGTTTCAGGGGCGGGAAGGGTGGGTGGCACTGAGGCACAGGTTGGAGAGATTTGCTTTGCAAATGAGGAGGGACGTATGTCTCATTTGAATACATGTAAGGAAGAGACCATAGCTGAAATGTATGCATATTTTTGGAAGAAAGCCGGCACAGAATTGGTAGGTTATATCCAGTAAGCAAGGCCTCCATCTCTGGTTTTGAGGGATGAAAGGGTTTTCCCTTTTGGGAACTGGAAACCCTGTTTTGAGGTCCTGGAGAGGAGCTGATGATTGGAGCCCAGTAGACCTGAGCCCTGGAGGCTAAATTCACACATGTCCCATCACAATTCCCTGCACCGAGCCCTCCGCCCCTTCGTGCATCACTGCAGGGTGGAGAGCTGGATGTTGGCCGTCAGCTAAGCTCACTCATCATCCCCCGCCAACGCCAGGCTGGTGCCCCCGATTCCAACCAGGCAAACACCAGGGCGCCGTGTATCATGGATTTCTGTGGAGTCAAAATCTCAGGTGTTAAGTACCACAGATTTCAACGGCCTCCTGTGGCAGAAGCAGGAAGCTGTGAATCATCTAGGAAGTTGGAAGTGGGCACAGGTGGGCGATGCCGTTGGCGTCCATGTCTTAAAGAGACAGCCTGCAGAGGAATGTCTTGTAACTGCTACTGAGATTCCCAGCACACTTAAGAGTTTTCACAGTTATTCTTGAAATTCCATTTCATTTGATGTCAACGGCAATCCTGTGGAGTACTTTTATGATCTTCATTTTACGTGTGAGGAAACCTGGCCTCAACGAGGTCAAGCAGGTTTCCCAGGGACACGGCTAGTGGGTTACTGCAGACCTGGGGCCACGACCCCAAAGCCAAGTTTTTCCCGTCTCTCCCCGACCCTGTGTTCTTGCCATCATTTGACAGCACTCTTGAGACGTCCGTTCTTCATCCTAGTGTCCACGTTGCCCCCACTCTGAGGGCAATCCGAGCTTGCTGGAAGTGAGCTGTAGCCTGTCTGGGAGGGCACCTGGGCAGGGGGCGACAGCTGTCAAGGCAGCCTGGCCTGCAACTCTTCCAGGGACACGGGGCAGGAGGCAGGAGGAGACAGGTAAAGGGTGACTGAGGACAGGCGGGTATGAGAGCAGATGAAGATCAGGATGAAGAATCTGTGTCCAGGCACTTGAAGAAACCCAGGGAAGTGGGGCCCAAGGTGCTGGAGGGTGCAGGGCATGTCGTACATGGTGGGACAGCACTGGAATACCCGCGTCCTCATTTCCTGCTCATGGACACCCGGGCCGCTTCCAGGGGCGGTTGCCCATGGGCACGGGATTTTCCTGAGCCATCCTGTCCTCCTCTTGCTTGAGCTTGACGGCAGAAGCACAGGCTAAGCAAGCATTTCAGATGGGCAGCCAGTGGCGTGCAGCGAGGAGGCTGCCCTGGGTGCAGTCCGTAAGGGGCTACACCATCTGTAGAGGAGTTAACAGCGATAATAAAACCCCTCACAGTGTTCAGCAATTCCAAACCAGGGCAGTGATGAGAGATACTCCCCCACCACCCCTGAATTCCGCTGCTCCAAGCCTGCAGGAAGCAGCCCAGAGGGAGAAATGCACCCGCCAGCCTAGTCCCAACGTTAGCAGAGTAACTCCACCCCTCCCCGCTCCCGGAGGTCCCTGCAGCAGCAGCCAACGGGAAAAAGGGGTTTGTGTGCAAATCCCCACCCAGGGGAGCACCTCCAACAAGAGCTTCGAGGCTTCCAGCACTTTCTATGGCTGCTCCCAGCTCTCGACTACGGCTCAGACTTCCTCATCTGGGCTAAGATTCAGGGGCCCTTGCAGCGGGTAGAATTGCCGTCTCAGTGTCGGGAGGCTCTGTCCTGGACACCTTGTCCAGGTGCCTCCTGGGAACTGGTCCTCTCTGTCGCCTCCAGGCCATGTGGCTTGCTAGCCTGTCAGAGTGGCAAACGCACTTACTCCATGACAGCCCCTTCTATCTGGACCTTGACCATCAGAAAATTCTCCCATAGTCTCCAGTGGAAATTCTTTCTCCTCGGTCCTGGCTCTAACCCTCTGGGATCATATGAGCTCGTCTAATCCATCTTCCACGTGCTCAAAAGCAGCTCTCCCATAGCCCCCAGGCTTCTCTTTCCAGGCTAAAGCATGACAGCAGTGGCCCCCGCCGTACGGGCCCCTGAGTGTGTTCCAGAGGCCTCCAAGAGGGCAGCGAACAGGTGTTGATTTTTGTGTGCTCCTCCCTGCCGCCCACTGTTTCCCTGTTAACTCAAACCACCCTCCCAGGTGTGAGTTGTTACTAATCCTTGTTGTGGGCCGGGAAGCCGAGGTTGCCCGGCCAGTGGAGCACGCTAGTAACCGCCGCACCCGAGGCTGGGTGCGGCCGGCCCTCCCCGCTCCCTGGGATACCCTGGCGCCTGGAGTCTCAACGCTGCCATCCTGTGCCCCTCCGTCCAGGAGGCAGAGCAGTGATGGGGGGCATGGCTGTCTTGCAGAAATCTCCTTCAGGGTGTGGATGTGCGGGGGCAGCCTAGAGATCGTCCCCTGCAGCCGAGTGGGCCACGTCTTCCGGAAGAAGCACCCGTATGTTTTCCCAGATGGAAATGCCAACACGTATATAAAGTAAGTGTTTGCTGCAGTGGCCGAGGGCTTTTGTGGTGATGGGTTGCTGCTGCCCTGGGTTCTCTGGGAGGTCGCCTGCGTGTTCTGGATGGACAGGGGCTGTGGGTCCTGCTCGCTGGGCTGCCGCCTGAGCAGGAGAGGTCAGGCCTGCCCGTCCAGCTCAGGCTGGAAGCCCCAAGGCTGTTCTCCACTGTTGGCTTCCAAGGCTTCACAAGGCCCCACACGTAGCCTTGGGGGCTCCAAGTCACTGGGCAGCGTCATCCTGCAGGGCTCAGGGCCCTGGGTATTTTGGGTTGTTTGGGGTGGGGGAAGGGTGACCGTTTTGCCCCTGAGTTCTAGAAGATCCGCTGCTCCCACCTTCAGGCTGGGTCATCAGGGGAAAGGCCCTTGGGAAGATTCAGGAACGGGGAGGCACAAGTAGATACAACCCGCCTGACTGCTCCAGGGCCTCGAGGGTGCACAGAAGCAGCCAGGCTGGCACAGGCCCTGCGGCCCTGGGCTCCTTTCCTAGGACTTGTCATCTCCTGCCTGGGGACAGGACGAAGATCCTGGGGTCTCAGTGACCCAGTGGTGCCCACTTGCCTATTCCTGCTCCCTCCCTCCTTCCATACGCCCTTCTGCTTTCCGTGATTTTTTTCTTCAACCTTTCTCCTTTTTTAAAAAAATAATTCCTTACACCTCTTTCTCCTTTTCTTTTTCTGGTCCTCCAGCTTCGTCTCCCCTTGTCTCTTGTCACTTGACAGCTCACTCCCCATTTATTTCCACTTTGCCCTTTTTTTCTCTCATTTGGTCCATTTGGGGGAAGCGCCTCTTTTGGTGTTTTGCTTCCCCTGCGGTGTTCTTCTCCTCGTCTGGGTTCTCCTGTCCTCGGTTTCTCACACGTATGGACAGCTGTGGGTGTGGACAGGTGTGGCGGCGTGATGGGCTTGAACAGGGAGAAAGTTGACCCCATGCTGGGCAGGGCAGGGCAGTGAGAACCCAGTCAGCAGGGACAGGAACAAAGGCAGGGCTGCCTGGGCTCCGGGCTTTTACAGGGAAAGGTGATCTGGGGGCGCCTGGCACAGGAAAGCGGTGGGGCTGTGATGGGGAAAGGGGCCAGCCTGGGAGTGAGGGGGCAGAGCCTTGGGCTCCAGAACGTTCCTCGTGTTTGAGACTGGGCCCTGGCCAGCGGGCATCCTGCGTGCCACCAGCGGGTCATTGGAGGGGAAGGAAATGTGGGGCAGTGTCTCCTCGGCAGCTTCCAGTTTGCCGGTGGTTAGGCCAGTGAAGGGAGGCGGCAAGGCTCTGTTAGCTGCCTTCCGAGCACCAAGAGCTGGGCTGCGTGTGCATGACTCCTTCCAGGCTCACAGGCTGGAAGGGCGTGCCACACCCGCTGTTGAATGCCTCTGTTCCACACAGCGGCAGAAATCTGGAGGGGCGTGGCCTTTCTGCTGAGACCCCGAGTCCACGCCCTCGGGGAGCAGGTGCTGCTTCAGCCCTGCTCCTGGCTTCTGATTGTTTTCCCACATCCTCTCTTCCTGGTACCCCTGCCTCCTGGACAGCTGAGCAATGACATCCTCCGTGTCGGTCTCTGTGTCTTTTTCTGTGACCTTGGATGTCAAACTCAGAGCGAATAGCCGATTTTTTAGAAGCTTCAGAGTCCTGGCAAACGTTTGACCGAGAGGGCGTGATTGCTTAATTCTTTACACCTGCACCAAGCTAATCACGTGGCCTGTGGGAGCCCGTGTGTGGCTGGCCCCTTGGAGAGCACGTGGCCTGTGGGAGCCCGTGTGTGGCTGGCCCCTTGGAGAGCACGTGGCCTGTGGGAGCCCGTGTGTGGCTGGCCCCTTGGAGAGCTGGGCCCCGGGCCGAAGGGGAGAGCTCTGGAGCAGGTGCCCGCGGACGGCCAGCGGTGAGATGGTCGGCCCTTCTCCTCTTGTACTGGCAGCGAAGGGACGTACCAGATTCTCCTGGCTCTTTTCTCCCTGACTTTTTTCTTTTTTGAGGGCGACAGAAGCTCAGTTTCTGGTGTAATATCTCTAGCCTGTGCCTTTTGGGAAAAGAGTATGTAGTGACTACTAAAACCCTGTGTCTCGGGGTAGAGGTCCCTTTGGAGATTGGTGGAGGTGGCTGGGCTCAGCACTGTGGGCAGAGTAATGTTACTGGGCCACGGTGGGCCCCACGGGGGTGACGCTGCCGGCTTGCCGCTTGTGTATGTTTTACCTGGACACGTCCCAGGTCCTCTCTGATCCTCCCCGACACCCCCTGTCTCCTCAGGAACACCAAGCGGACAGCTGAGGTGTGGATGGATGAATACAAGCAGTACTATTATGCTTCCCGGCCGTTCGCCCTGGAGAGACCCTTTGGAAAGTAAGTGTCCCTCCTGGTTTATTTGCGCAAAGCACCAGGAGCCCCAGCTCGCAGGCCTGTGTGCTCAGCTGGTCTCCCGAGCCCCCAGGCCCCTCCAGGGCCCAGGCTGGGGCTCTTCCCCCTTCGTGCGCCTCCTTGCTCCTGCCCAGTTCTGGCTGCAGGGCCTCGGACAGCTCTTGTGGGATGACCACCGGGCAGCCTGGGCCATCGACTCAGTGGCAGAGCTGTGCCTTGTGCAGTGGACTGGTGTTTCCAGCTTTTTATAGAAAGGTGGGGTGCTGGGCTAAGCAGCCCTGGTCCCTCCAGGTCGGAGTTCCTTCCTTCTCATCCTCAGCTGCCCAAGCCTCAATCTTCTGCCTTCCTAGGAGGAACGGCACCATGCGATCTCCTCTAGAGCCGGGCTCCAGCTTCACGGGGGTCGAAGAGGACAGAGAGAGAAATTAAGGGCCAGATACCATTACATGAGATAGCCCATTAGTCCTCCGCAAACTGAGAAATGGGTATAATTACCCCTGTTTTACAAATGAGGAGACTGGGTCCTCTACAGGTTCAGGTACCTGCCCTGGATCACACCATTACAGGAGGGGGAGAAGGCTCAGATCACACCTGTCAGATTCCAAAACTCTGTGATGTTGCGTTCCCCAACCCAGCGTTGATTTGAGTAGAGAAAAATGGCAACTTCATTGATGTTATCATTTGTCTTTTGCGGGGGGCAGCCGGTGGCTTTTGTCATCTAATGTTCCTCAGTCATTCTAAGGCTGTTGACAGATGGGATTTTTGCAGCCTGCTCTCCACAGGTCGAGCCCATCACTGCCCGGGAGGATTAAATAAGAGGCTGCTAAAGTGATTTGTATTTCTGAAACCATAAAGCCACACTGTCTCCACTTCTCCTACTCAGAGCCTCCCACGGCGTTTATTCTGAGTCCTCAGCCAACTTCCGGTCTTTTGGCCACGTGGGTCCACCCCTCCTTTCTTCATTGCCCTCCCCTCTCCAACTTGGGTTCCACCTTCTTGCTTAAAGAGAATGCTTAAAAGATGATGTCCTCAGATCTCTCGCTCCGTTGGGCATCTATCAACCCTCCCTGGTGAAGTTCTCTTAACCCTGGATGAACCCGACTTTGTACCGTTTCCTCCCCGGTTCATAGGCTGCTGAACGGTTCTGGGCCTATCAGGTGGTGCTGCTACCACTCCGTGGCCATCAGGCGCAGGGAGGCCCTTGGTGGACCTCTTGAGCCTGCCACCTTGCCTGGCTAGCCTTCTCCCTCAATCTCCATTTGTACCTTTTCCACTCTCCCCAGCTGCTGAGTCCACCCCACTCCTTTCACTCACAGAAGATGACACCTCTGTTCTGTAGATGAAATAGCACCAACTTCCCAAGACAGACGAACCTGTATCTGCACCATCCTTCTGTCTCTTTCATCTTGAAGGATAAGGTGTGCCTCCTGTTCTCCGGACACCCTCTTCCCCCCTGCATTCATTCATAAATGATCATTAATCGAGGTCCTACCGCCTGGATTCATCTCCTCCTGCCTATCGGCTTCTCGCACTTTAATGTGCACACAGATCTCCCGGAGATCTTGTTAAAGTGTGGATTTTGGTTCGGTAGGTCTGCAGGTCTGTAAGCCCCACGTGGTGCCGGGCTGCTGGTCTGAGGACCTCAGCTGAAGGAGCGAGGTTTCAGGGCGATGGTTGCCAAACTGTCTGTACATCGCAGTCACCTGGGGAGCTTCAAAACTCTGCTGCCTCTACTCCACCCCCAGAGAGTGGATTTCCCCTGGGCTGTGGCCTGGGCTGTAGAATTTGTAAAAGAACCATCCCCCCACCATCAGGTGATTCTGATGCACAGACAGTGTGGGAGCCCCCGTTCTAGGGGACTTTGCCCTCTTTCAGTCTCCCTGATCACCCATCTCTCTTCTCTATTGCATGGTCCCCGTTGGCATTTAAATTTATTCAGTATCTTACATAGTTTTTAAAAACAAAAAAGGAAGAGAAGGAAAGAAAACAAACTATAAGAACTCTCCCTCAGGGGCTTCCCTGGTGGCGCAGTGGTTGAGAGTCCGCCTGCCCATGCAGGGGACACAGGTTCGTGCCCCGGTCCGGGAAGATCCCACATGCCGTGGAGCGGCTGGGCCCGTGAGCCATGGCCGCTGAGCCTGCGCGTCCGGAGCCTGTGCTCCCGCAGCAGGAGAGGCCACAACAGTGAGAGACCCGCGTACCGCAAAAAAAAAAAAAAAAGAATCTCCCTCAGTCCAGCTTTGCCCATCACCTACACCCAGTCTTTTGCTCCTTCAGAGCCAAGCTTCATGAAAGAGCTGCCTGCATCGCTGTCTGCTGCTCCCCTCCCCCTTCTCCTGACTGTGACCTGAGGCCGTGCCCCTATCCCCTGCGATCACTCCCACCTGGCCCACCCATGACCCCCTGGGACCCCTTACCTTTCTCTATGTTACCCCATTGGTATGAGACTTCTCCCACCCAGCCCCTTTCAGGCACACTTCTGATCTCGGTTTCCAGACCTGCAGTCTTGGCTCTTGTCCTGCGGTGCAGGCTGCACCTCTTAAAGGGCTAACAGCGCCACATTGTTCTCTGCTTAGAACCCATCCATGGCATCCCATTGCCCTGAAAATGAAGTCCAAGCTCCTCCACAGTATTTCACAGGACCTTTTATGGTCTGCATCTTCATCTCTCCTCCCACCCACCTGCCCTCTCCCATGCCCCCACATACATCCGTTCACACACACACATTCTAACCTGCACCACTGTTCCTGCCAACAGACCCCTTCCCTCTCCATGTGCACTAATCTCTCTCTGCTATTCCCCTGGCACTACCAGGGGCCCCCACCTCACCCACTTTCTGGTTTGTCTGGACAACGTCCACTTTCCTTCCAGATACCAGCTTCCACATCACCACTCGACCACCACTGACCCGACAAGCATGGGGCCGCCTCTGAGGTGCTCCCACCCCACATCCACGTCGGGCTGTGAGCACCTGGTTCGTTACCTGTCTCTCTCTTGCTCGAAAGTTCACCATCACGTCCCACGTTGGGCACAATGCCTGGCGCGTACTAGGTACTCAGGAAATACGTGATGAACAAATACATGACCAAAGCCCAGAACCAGCTGACGAAGAGGATTCTTTGAGGCTGGGCTGGTTGAGGCAGGGCGTCGGGGGGATGGCAGTTCAACAGCAGAATCCAAAGAGAGATTTGGAAGTAGACCCAGAGCCCCGGCGGTGAATTAACAACACGCGGAATGTTCTCATAGCCTCGTTTTTAATGAAAAGTAAAAACAGCCCCAAATTCTGTTTCCAAGTAAAGCACAAATCTTTGGAGTCATGACCGCTCCACTGTGAGATCCTGCCAAGTGTTTCCATAGCTCTGTCTGGAGCTCTCAAAAGCTCTCTCGGTTATTTTCTCCAGCACCCTCCAGGGAGACGTGGGTGCAGAGCATGGACACGGTTAGTGCTGTACGCCTCCCAGCCTGGAGGGCTGGTACCTCCTGGGTCCATGTTGCTCGTACCCATCTCTGACACAGCTGTATTTTGTCTCTGTGTCTGCCCTCCCCCTTCGCCCCCAGTATTGAGAGCAGATTGAACCTGAGGAAGAACCTGCAGTGCCGGAGCTTCAAGTGGTACCTGGAGAACGTCTATCCGGAACTCAGGTATCCGCCCTGTGGTTTGAGCCTTTGCTAGCTGCAGGGGGAGACCCTCCGCTGACTCAGTCTGGAGAAGGGACCCCCTGTGGCCATCTGGATGAGGGCTTTTAAGTATATGGAGGTCTAAGGCCAGTTGGCTCCGCTTATCCCTGAAACCAGAAAGAGAATTCTGTTAATCAGTAGCATGAGGGATTGAGGTTAGCTGTAGCAGTATTTCTCAGCTGCTGGGCTTTGAACTCTGGGGTGTGACCTCAGGGCATGGACTCACTGATTCCATTCCAGGCTCCAGTCTCCTGGGTTGTTCCCTGCTGCCTTGCTGCTAGCGGCCCCTCCCCCATCCCCAGGCCCCGAGCAGTGCAAGTCATTGTAACACAGCCGGGGCGAAATGCCCCTGCCGTTCTCCAAACACGGCCCGACCTCTCCAACTGCTGCTGTTACTACTAATCCAAAGAGTAGTGGTTTCTCATCCCTCCCGTGGCTTTCCTCTAGAGTGCCCAAGGACTCCTCCATCCAGAAGGGCAGCATCCGACAGAGGCAGAAGTGCCTAGAGTCTCAAAAGCAGAAAGACCAAGAGATCTCCAACCTCAAGTTAAGCCCCTGTGTCAAGACTGAAGACAAGGATGCAAAGTCCCAGGTAAGGTAACTGGCTGGGGATGCTTGAACGTGTGAATGGACTTGGCCTCTATTTCCTGCTTCTACATGAATCAGGTGTCTAGTTATACCCGGAGCTTAACAGCAGAGCAAGAGAAGCACGATCCCCCTCACTCTGGGACTGGGTTCACTCCGCTTGGTTTCCAAATGCACAAACTTTCTCTGAAAGACGCCTCACCAGGCAACTTAGCGCCTATAGGAATTACCCGTTAAATTAGCAGGAGTTTAATGAGGATGTCATTGGTGTCCAAGCTGCTGGCAGTAAATGTGGGCTGATCAGGCAGGGTGGGCAGCACAGCTACCTCAAAAATATGAGATGCAGACAGAAAAGCATCCTGCTGGGTGACACTGTCTCCAGGTAAAATGCCTGCTCTGTGAGTCTCCCCGCTGATTTAACCCTGACTTCCAGACAGTCACGACAGATGTGGTACAGCCTTCCCCATCATCCACCGCCCCCATCTCTGGGCAGGGCCGTCGATCATCCCCTTTCTGCCTCAGCAGGCCTGTGGCTCCACCTCTGCTGTCTCCTGCTTCCCCCAGGTCTGGAGGGACCATCGTCGCCCCTTCTCGGAAAGGTTTCCTTGTGCCTTAGCTGTTTCATCAACACTGTGGGTCAATGTACTCCCCTCTGAGGAAAGAACTCTTTTAAAGAGTCACTGACAAATTCACAGCCTGTCTCAGGCTCTGTAGCGCTTGGCCTGCTGGATGCATGAAAACACATCCATCTTATAGCTTCCCTCCTGGCTCTGGAGACACTGCATGATCCCGATTGTCCTGCAATCCTGTTCTTTCCACCCCCTTTTGTTTTTTTGTTTTTTTTTTTTTTTTTTGGCTGGCTCCCCTCCCCACTCTCATACACTTATGGTGAGTAATCACCCAAGTTCTCAGTTCACTGTTCTTTTCTCTGTAACTGGTTCCTTGGAGATTTTATCCATGCTTCCAGCTTTGGCAACCTCCTTTGTTTTATTTTTTTTGTTTTACCATCTTCATTGGAGTATAATTGCTTTACAATGGTGTGTTAGTTTCTGCTTTATAACAAAGTGAATCAGTTATACATATACATATGTTCCCATATCTCTTCCCTCCTGCATCTCCCTCCCTCCGACCCTCCCTATCCCACCCCTCCAGGCGGTCACAAAGCACCAAGCTGATCTCCCTGTGCTATGCGGCTGCTTCCCACTAGCTATTGGTTTTACATTTGGTAGTGTATATATGTCCATGCCACTCTCTCACTTTGTCCCAGCTTACCCTTCCCCCTCCCCATATCCTTAAGTCCATTCTCTAGTAGGTCTGTGTCTTTATTCCTGTCTTATCCCTAGGTTCTTCATGACTTTTTTTTTCTTAGATTCCATATATATGTGTTAGCATACGGTATTTGTCTTTCTCTTTCTGACTTACTTCACTTACTTCACCTCTGACAGACTCTAGGTCCATCCACCCCACTACAAATAACTCAATTTCGTTTCTTTTTATGGCTGAGTAATATTCCATTGTATATATGTGCCACATCTTCTTTATCCATTCATCCGATGATGGACACTTAGGTTGTTTCCATCTCCGGGTTATTGTAAGTAGAGCTGCAATGAACATTTTGGTACATGACTCCTTTTCAATTATGGTTTTCTCAGGGTATATGCCCAGTAGTGGGATTGCTGGGTCATATGGTAGTTCTATTTGTAGTTTTTTAAGGAACCTCCATGCTGTTCTCCATAGTGGCTGTACCAATTCACATTCCCACCAGCAGTGCAAGAGGGTTCCCTTTTCTCCACACCCTCTCCAGTATTTATTGTTTCTAGATTTTTTGATGATGGCCATTCTGACCGGTGTGAGATGATAGCTCATTGTAATTTTGATTTGCATTTCTCTAATGATTAATGATGTTGAGCATTCTTTCATGTGTTTGTTGGCAGTCTGTATAACTTCTTTGGAGAAATGTCTATTTAGGTCTTCTGCCCGTTTTTGGATTGGGTTGTTTTTTTTTTTGTTATTGAGCTGCATGAGCTGCTTGTAAATTTTAGAGATTAATCCTTTGTCAGTTGCTTCATTTGCAAATATTTTCTCCCATTCTGAGGGTTGTCTTTTTGTCTTGTTTATGGTTTCCGTTGCTGTGAAAAAGCTTTGAAGTTTCATTAGGTCCCATTTGTTTATTTTTGCTTTTATTTCCATTTCTCTAGGAGGTGGGTCAAAAAGGATCTTGCTGTGATTTATGTCATAGAGTGTTCTGCCTATGTTTTCCTCTAAGAGTTTGATAGTTTCTGGCCTTACATTTAGGTCTTTAATCCATTTTGAGCTTATTTTTGTGTATGGTGTTAGGGAGTGTTCTAATCTCATACTTTTACATGTATCTGTCCAGTTTTCCCAGCACCACTTATTGAAGAGGCTGTCCTTTCTCCACTGTACATTCCTGCCTCCTTTATCAAACATAAGGTGACCATATGTGTGTGGGTTTATCTCTGGGCTTTCTATCCTGTTCCATTGATCTATATTTCTGTTTTTGTCCCTTTACCATACTGTCTTGATTACTGTAGCTTTGTAGTATAGTCTGAAGTCCGGGAACCTGATTCCTCCAGCTCCATTTTTCATTCTCAAGCTTGCTCTGGCTATTTGGGGTCTTTTGAGTTTCCATACAAATTGTGAAATTTTTTGTTCTAGTTCTGTGAAAAATGCCAGTGGTAGTTTGATAGGGATTGCATTGAATCTGTAGATTGCTTTGGGTAGTAGAGTCATTTTCACAATGTTGATTCTTCCAATCCAAGAACATGGTATATCTCTCCATCTATTTGTATCATCTATAATTGCTTTCATCAGTGTCTTATAATTTTCTGCATACAGGTCTTTTGTCTCCTTAGGTAGGTTTATTCCTAGATATCTTATTCTTTTTGTTGCAATGGTAAATGGGAGTGTTTTCTTGATTTCACTTTCAGATTTTTCATCATTAGTGTATAGGAATGCCAGTGATTTCTGTGCATTAATTTTGTATCCTGCTACTTTACCAAATTCATTGATTAGCTCTAGTAGTTTTCTGGTAGCATCTTCAGGATTCTCTATGTATAGTATCATGTCATCTGCAGACAGTGACAACTTTACTTCTTTTCCAATTTGGATTCCTTTTATTTCCTTTTCTTCTCTGATTGCTGTGGCTAACTTCCAAAACTATGTTGAATAAGAGTGGTGAGAGTGGGCAACCTTGTCTTGTTTCTGATCTTAGTGGAAATGCTTTCAGTTTTTCACCATTGAGGATGGTGTTGGCTGTGGGTTTGTCATATATGGCCTTTATTATGTTGAGGAAAATTCCCTCTATGCCTACTTTCTGGAGGGTTTTTATCATAAAGGGGTGTTGAATTTTGTCGAAAGCTTTCTCTGGACATCTATTGAGATGACCATATGATTTTTCTCCTTCAATTTGTTAATGTGGTGTATCACATTGATTGATTTGCGTATATTGATGAAATCTTGCATTCCTGGAATAAACCCCACTTAATCACGTTGTATGATCCTTTTAATGTGCTGTGGGATTCTGTTTGCTAGTATTTTGTTGAGGATTTTTGCATCTGTGTTCATCAGTGATATTGGCCTGTAGTTTTCTTTCTTGTGACATCCTTGTCTGGTTTTTGTATCAGGGTGATGGTGGCCTTGTAGAATGAGTTTGGGAGTGTTTCTCCCTCTGCTATATTTTGGAAGAGTTTGAGAAGGATAGGTGTTAGCTCTTCTCTACATGTTTGATAGAATTCAGCTGTGAAGCCATCTGGTCCTGGGCTTTTGTTTGTTGGAAGAATTTAATCACAGTTTCCATTTCAGTGCTTGTCATTGGTCTGTTCATATTTTCTATTTCTTCCTGATTCAGTCTTGGCAGGTTGTGCATTTCTAAGAATTTGTCCGTTTCTTCCAGGTTGTCCGTTTTATTGGCATAGAGTTGCTTGTAGTAATCTCTCATGATCTTTTGTATTTCTGCAGTGTCAGTTGTTACTTCTCCTTTTTCGTTTCTAATTCTATTGATTTGAGTCTTCTCCCTTTTTTTCTTGATGAGTCTGGCTAATGGTTTATGAATTTCGTTTATCTTCTCAAAGAACCAGCTTTTAGTTTTATTGATCTTTTCTATCATTTCCTTTATTTTTTTTCATTTATTTCTGATCTGATCTTTATGATTTCTTTCCTTCGCTAACTTTGGGTTTTTTTTTGTTCTTCTTTCTCTAATTGCTTTAGGTGCAAGGTTAGGTTGTTTATTCGAGATGTTTCCTGTTTCTTAAGGTAGGATTGTATTGCTATAAACCTCCCTCTTAGAACTGCTTTTGCTGCATCCCATAGGTTTTGGGTAGTTGTGTCTCCTTTGTCATTTGTTTCTAGGTATTTTTTTTATTTCCTCTTTGATTTCTTCAGTGATCACTTCGTTATTAAGTAGTGTATTGTGTAGCCTCCATGTGTTTGTATTTTTTCCAGATCTTTTCGTGTAATTGATATCTAGTCTCATAGCGTTGTGGTCGGAAAAGATACTTGATACAGTTTCAATGTTCTTAAATTTACCGAGGCTTGATTTGTGACCCAAGACATGATCTATCCTGGAGAATGTTCCATGAGCACTAGAGAAAAATGTGTATTCTGTTGTGTTTGGATGGAATGTCCTATAAATATCAATTAAGTCCATCTTGTTTAATGTATCATTTAAAGCTTGTGTTTCCTTATTTATTTTCATTTTGGATGATCTGTCCATTTGTGAAAGTGGGGTGTTAAAGTCCCCTACTATGAATGTGTTGCTGTATATTTCCCCTTTTATGGCTGTTAGTATTTGCCTTATGTATTGAGGTGCTCCCATGTTGGGTGTATAAATATTTACAATTGTTATATCTTCTTCTTGGATCGATCCCTTGATCATTATGTAGTGTCCTTCTTTGTCTCTTCTAATAGTCTTTATTTTCAAGTCTATTTTATCTGATATGAGAATTGCTACTCCAGCTTTCTTTTGGTTTCCATTTGCATGGAATATCTTTTTCCATCCCCTCACTTTCAGTTTGTATGTGTCTATAGGTCTGAAGTGGGTCTCTTGTAGACAGCATATATATGGGTCTTGTTTTTGTATCCATTCAGCCAATATGTCTTTTGGTGGGAGCATTTAGTCCATTTACATTTAAGGTAATTATCGATATGTATGTTCCTATTCCCATTTTCTTAATTGTTTTGGGTTCGTTATTGTAGGTCTTTTCCTTCTCTCGTGTTTCTTGCCTAGAGAAGTTCCTTTAGCAGTTTTTGTAAAGCTGGTTTGGTAGTGCTGAACTCTGTCAGCTTTTGCTTCTGTAAAGGTTTTAATGTCTCCATCAAATCTGAATGAGATCCTTGCTGGGTAGAGTAATCTTGGTTGCAGGTTTTTCTCCTTCATCACTTTAAATATGTCCTGCCAGTCCCTTCTGGCTTGCAGAGTTTCTGCTGAAAGATCAGCTGTTAACCCTATGGGGATTCCCTTGTGTGTTATTTGTTGTTTTTCCCTTGCTGCTTTTAATATGTTTTCTTTGTATTTAATTTTTGACAGTTTGATTAATATGTGTCTTGGCGTATTTCTCCTTGGATTTATCCTGTATGGGACTCTCTGTGCTTCCTGGACTTGATTAACTATTTCCTTTCCCATATTAGAGATGTTTTCAACTATAATCTCTTCAAATATTTTCTCAGTCCCTTTCTTTTTTTCTTCTGGAACTCCTATAATTCAGATGTTGGTGCATTTAATGTTGTCCCAGAGGTCTCTGAGACTGTCCTCAGTTCTTTTCATTCTTTTGTCTTTATTCTGCTCTGCAGTAGTTATTTCCACTATTTTATCTTCCAGTTCACTTATCCGTTCTTTTGCCTCAGTTACTCTGCTGTTGATCCCTTCTAAAGTATTTTTAATTTCATTGTGTTGTTCATCGTTGCTTGTTTCATCTTTAGTTCTTCTAGGTCCTTGTTAAATGTTTCTTGCACTTTTTCTATTCTATTTCCAAGATGTTGGATCATCTTTACTATCATTTTCTGAATTCTTTTTCAGGTAGACTGCCTATTTCCTCTTCATTTGTTTGGTCTGGTGGGTTTTTATCTTGCTCCTTCATCTGCTGTGTGTTTTTCTGTCTTCTCATTTTGCTTATCTTACTGTGTTTAGGGTCTCCTTTTTGCAGGCTGCAGATTCATAGTTCCTGTTGTTTTTGGTGTCTGTCCCCAGAGGCTAAAGTTGGTTTAGTGGATTGTGTAGGCTTCCTGGTGGAGGGCACTAGTGCCTGTGTTCTGGAGGATGAGGCTGGATCTTGTCTTTCTGGTGGGCAGGTCCACATCTGGTGGTGTGTTTTGGGGTGTCTGTGGACTTATTATGATTTTAGGCAGCCTCTCTGCTAATGTGTTCCTGTGTTGCTAGTTGTTTGGCATAGGGTGTCCAGCACTGTAGCTTGCTGGTCGTTGAGTGAAGCTGGGTGTTGGTGTTGAGATGGAGACCTCTGGGAGATTTTCGCCGTTTGTTATTACGTGGAGCTGGGAGGTCTCTTGTGGACCAGTGTCCTGAAGTTGGCTCTCCCACCTCAGAGGCACAGCACTGACTCCTGGCTGCAGCACCAAGAGCCTTTCATCCACACGGGTCAGAATAAAAGGGAGAAAAAGTAGAAAGAAAGAAACAGGATAAAAGAAAATAAAATAAGATAAAATAAAATAAAGTTATTAAAATAAAAAATAATTATTAAGAAAAAAATTTTTTTTGAAAAGTAAAGAAAAAACGGATGGATAGAACCCTAGGACAAATGGTGTTTGTCAAAGCTATACAGACAAAATCTCACACAGAAGCATACACATACACACAAAAAGAGGAAAAGGGGAAAAAATAATAAATCTTGCTCTCAAAGTCCACCTCCTCAATTTGGAATGATTGGTTGTCTATTCAGGTGTTCCACAGATGCAGGGTACATCAAGTTGATTGTGGAGCTTTAATCCGCTGCTCCTGAGGCTGCTGGGAGAGATTTCTCTTTCTCTTCTTTGTTCTCACAGCTCCCAGGGGCTCAGCTTTGGATTTGGCCCCACCTCTGCGTGTAGGTCGCTGGAGGGCGTCTGTTCTTTGCTCAGACAGGATGGGGTTAAAGGAGCCGCTGATTCGGGGGCTCTGGCTCACTCAGGCCGGGGGGAGGGAGGGGTACGGATGCGGGGCGGGCCTGCGGCGGCAGAGGCCGGCATGACATTGCACCAGCCTGAGGCACACCGTGCGTTCTCCCGGGGAAGTTGTCCCTGGATCCCGGGACCCTGGCAGTGGCGGGCTGCACAGGCTCCGCGGAAATGGGGTGTGGATAGTGACCTGTGCTCACACACAGGCTTCTTTGTGGCGGCAGCAGCAGCCTTAGTGTCTCATGCCCGTCTCTGGGGTCCGCGCTTTTAGCCGCGGCTCGCGGCCGTCTCTGGAGCTCCTTTAAGCAGTGCTCTTAATCCCCTCTCCTCGCGCACCAGAAAACAAAGAGGTAAGAAAAAGTCTCTTGCCTCTTAGGCAGGTCCAGACTTTTCCCCAGACTCCCTCCCGGCCAGCTGTGGCGCACTAACCCCCTGCAGGCTGTGTTCACGCCGCCAACCCCAGTTCTGTCCCTGCCTCCGACCAAAGCCCAAGCCTCAGCTCCCAGCCCCGCCCGCCCCGGCGGGTGAGCAGACAAGCCTCTCGGGCTGGTGAGTGCCGGTTGGCCCTGATCCTCTGTGCAGGAGTCTCTCCGCTTTGTCCTCTGCAGCCCTGTTGCTGTGCTCTCCTCCGCGGCCCCGAAGCTCCCCCACTCCTCCACCCGCAGTCTCCGCCCGCAAAGGGGCTTCTAGTGTGTGGAAACCTTTCCTCCTTCACGGTTCCCTCCCACCGGTGCAGGTCCCGTCCCTATTCTTTTGTCTCTGTTTATTCTGTTTTCTTTTGCCCTACCCAGGTACTTGGGGACTTTCTTGCCTTTTGGGAAGTCTGAGGTCTTCTGCCAGCATTCAGTAGGTGTTCTGTAGGAGTTGTTCCACATGTAGATATATTTCTGATGTTATCTGTGGGGAGAAAGGTGATCTCTGCGTCTTACTCTTCCGCCATCTTCCCTCTCTCCTCCTCTGTTTTCTTGATTCACAAATTCTGTATCTTCATCCATCCATGAATTCATTCATTTATTCATTCATTCACTCTACAAACGTCTGTGTAGACTCTGTTGACTGTGGAGATGCATAGGTGAAGGGCTAGGTTGCAGGCCACCATGGCCCCTCGAGGGATCTAATGCAAAAAGAAGCAAGTCAGCAGCCATTTTGATATAATCTCTGTCCTGGAGAGAGTTTGGTCCTCGGTGCTATAGAAGTGCAGAGAGATGATATCCACCTTCTACACAAGGATTGGGGAAGTCTTCCCAGAGGACCTGAAAATGAGCTGTATCCTGAGAGATGAGTAGAGATAGGCCAGGTCACGAAGGGAAGAAAGGGCAGGTGGGCAAATCCAGCATGTACCAAGGGCCGGGGCTGGGAGCCAGGGTGCCTTTGAAAGGCTGCAGGGAGACTGTGGTCAGAGGGGTAGAATGGTGAGGGAGCAGCAAAGGTAAGACTGGAGAGGAGGGAAGAGGCGCGTCATGGCCCCTTTTCCCAGCTGAGGAGACTGACTTTTATCCTCAGGGGTAGGAGGCTGTGAGAGCCCAGGAGGTGGCTCCAGGATGGCGGGTTTACACTGAGACATCCCTGCCGGACTCTCCCTCTCAAACACAGGGTGATCTAGTGAGTCCACAACCACAGCAAACGCCTCGGAAACTCAAGCCAACAGATGGCTCCAAGCGCCCGTCAGGCTCCCCGGCCACCTCATCACGCCACTAATTCTCTCCTGTCCGTCTTCCATGGCTTCTCTTTCTCCCACATCCCCCATTCCTACAAATCCCGTCCCTTCTCCCCTCAGAATAGCTGCTCATGGCCCCAACATTCGCTTCTTCATGCCAGATCAGCGGCCCTCAGCCTCGGCACTCTTGACGTTTGGGGCTGGGTCACTCTGTGGTAGGGCCCATCCTGTGTACTGTAGGCCGTCTAGCAGCAGCCGGTCAAAGCTGTCTCCAGGCTTTACCAAATGCCCCTGGGGGACACAACCACCCTGCTTGGGAACCACTGTGTTAGATGCTGGCCACAGCCTCCAGTAACATGTGCTCACCAAACCATTGTCCCCCATCCCCATGCAGCCTTCAATGGCTCCCCATTGTCTGCCACAGAAACCCACACTCTCAGCCTGGCATTTGAGGCATCGCACCACCAGCCTCCAGCTTGCTGAGATCTTTTCCAAAAATAATCTCCGCTCCAGCAAGACACGGAAGCGGGCTGCCTGAGTCAGACAGGAAAAGGGGAAGGAGACAGAGGTGTCGGTTTCACTCTAGGTGTGGCAGCCTGGCTGAGAATGATACCACTTGTCAGTGGCGTTTTGTAGAATGTGTGAGTAGATAACGCACGTCCCTGTCTTCTGAATCCACGTGTGGGCCCTGCTCATGGGGATCGCAAACAGCCAAAACGTTATCATCCCCCTTTCCCTGAGACAGAAGTTTGCCGCCTCTGTTTCCAGCAAAGTAGGGGTTTTTCTGGTACTTCATGTCTTCGGCTGCATAAGGAAGGTGGCGGGGGGAGCCATGGGATCTCTGGGGCTCAGGGAGGGGCCACCCAATAGCCTGGCCCAGGGGGAAGCTGCCAGGCCTTTATTTGACTAGAGGAGAGTGGTACCTGTTCTGGCTGACGTCCCAGCGGAGTGAGAAAGGGGAGAGGAGAAAGCTGTTGCTGTGGGAAACTAAGGTTTAGCAGAGTAACAGTGTTCAAGTGAGCGAAGAGTTCTTTTGTAGAAAATCGTGCCAAGCTGTCACTCCTCTGTGCTCTGGAGAGAACAGTTGGGTGTGTGTGGCAGCAGTGCGAATTCAGGATATGGGAAGAACACAGGAGACAGGACGATGTTCAGTTCCCTTCAACAGATCACACCCGCCGAGTGTGCACGGTGCCCTGGGCACCAGGCTGCATGCTGGGGTGCCGGGTGGGATTACGCCGGGTTAGACACAGCCCTCTCCTAGCGGGACGCGCGGCCAACGGCAGGCCTGGGCTGCCTGTCCAAGTATTCTGAAGGCGTTGAACCCACTGATAGAAATCCGCACAGCAATTTCAGCTAGACTCGTCCCCCAAGTGTGTGGGCGTGTGCATGTGTTTCTGGGCGTGTGCACGTGTGTGCGTGGAGTATATACCCTTGCAGGACTGACTTACACTACGTTTCTCATGCTTTCGGTGTCTGCTGCTCTTTCCTACGTAAACCACTCATCCCGTCGTCCTCCTTCCCAGCGCCTCCTGCTAAGGTGATAACCCTCCTTTGCCTCTTCTCCCCTCTTGCGTCTCTCAGCTTGTCCTGCCTCGTGGCCTGTCCAGAGAAGTTGCATCTGCCCCTCAGACCCCTTCCTGTGCCTCGTTCACCTTCTCTCCTGCCCCTACCTCTGTCTCTGAGAGGCCACGTCAAGCCGATTAAGTGTTACTATTATCCTCGTTTTGCAGATAATGAACGTGAGACCTGGAGAAAATTCTCCAAGGTCACACACTAGTAAGTGAGGATTTGGAAGTAAGGCAGGATTTGGAAACCTGGCTCCACAGCTCTGCTCGAGCTACTGCTGCCGCTGGGGTCATGGCTCGTTCCGGGCCCTTTGATTCAGTTTAATCTCGGGAGACCCCTCCTCCAGGTCGTAAATATTAAAACGATAGATCAGCTCCTCCTTGACAGGAGATAGCTGGCAGGAGCTTCCTCCTCTCGGCCACTTCCCAGTGGCAGCCCCTGTGAGAAGGGAAACCAAGGTCACACCCCGTGTCAGGGGGCGGGGAGGGGGCAGACCAGAGAGTAGGCCCCTCCCCTGACACTGATGGGAACCGGGCAAGAGTATGAACGGAGGCCCACCCGCCGCGGACGCCACACCAGGCCAGAGGACACGCGTGGCGCTGGCTTCCAGCCTGGGCTGCCCCCCTTTACTTCCCACCCCACCTCTGTCCCCCACTGTGAACTCCCAGCCTGCATCTCCCTGCTTGGTCACTCCCCTCTCAAGGGTCCCCCTAGGGCCTGGGTGTGTGGACCTGGGACACAGTCCATCCTCTGGAACGGACCCAGGGGAGAGAGATCCACACAAGTCCCGAAATCAGGCTCGGGTTATTTGGGTGGTGGATTCTGGCGTCTTCAACACGTGGGGTGAAAGAGCAGCAGAGGATGGGGCTCGGGGGCCCTGAGCTCTGCTTCCAGCTGGCCACTGACTCTCCAGGTGGCGTGTCCCCGTGCACGTGGCTGTCCTCATTGTTGAAAGGAGACCGTCCAACCATGGCTGTCCTCTGGCCCCAATGCTGGCTCACGACCCTGCTCCACCGCAGCCCCATCCACCCCTCACCCTCCCTCCCTTCCCTTTCTTTGGCTGGTTTGTCAACCTTGGGAACAAAATATCTAACCTGCGTGTGTATTCAAGATGGCAGCAACCTGATGCCTTGGGTAGAAAGAGAAATACATCATCAGTTTGTAAATGTGTGAAGCCGCAGAAGCCTTCTGGGTAGTAAGTTTCCTCTCAATTTTATTGGATTCCCTAGAAAAATACTTGTGAAAGATAGAAAGAAGACAGATGCACCAATCTCACTGTATCCCCATTTAAAGAAAGGGAAAAAACATAAATGAAAACCTTTTTAGTGTGTCCTGCCACCTGGATCCCCAGCAGTTCAGGCTACTGGCTTGTGAGGGATGCATGCAGGCCACTAGGTAGCCTGGGTGGGTGAGATGAAGGTCAGAGCTCTTCCCCCAAACCCGGACTCACACTGGCACCTCTCGGTGAGTCTGCCAGTGGGACAGGTTGCCAGTGGTCACCTTCCCTGCCTGACACCACCCTTCCTCCCCAGCTTTCTCAGCACACCCTTGGGAATGGCCCCATCACGACTGCCTCTCCAGCATCTGTCCTGGGAGGCGAAGCAAAGGCAGTTTTCCAAAGGAGGGTCTTCAGGGCCGTCTCTCCTCCTGTTGGCATCCTCCACTATCACAGCCAACGGGCGGAGGGTAACTGAGCACTTGCTCCCTGTTCAGCACCATACTGGACCCTCCGAGTACGGGACTACTGCAATTGCATTTCAGAGCTGAGGGGACTGAGGCGCAGAGTTAAGTAACTCACCCAAGTTTATGGGGTTAAAAAACAAGCGAGCCAGGGTCTTAGCCCCGGCAGTCACTCCAGAGTCCAACAGCCTGGCCTAACACAATATGTACTGGGTGTCTTCTTACAACTTGGGAGGAAAGGACACAATGGACTGGAAACAAAGATCCCCAAAGTGAGTCTAGTCCCAGTTGAAGGAGAGGAGCGTGTCTCAGAGCCGCCCCTGGTCAGAGGGCCCCCACCAGGGCACGGCTGACTGTCCCTGTGGGTGATGAAGGGCCCCCGCACAGCCAGTCAGTGCATCTGGGGGTCCCGCAGCCATACAGGCGCATCAAGAGGTCGGCTGAACTAAAGGTTCGCTTGGACCCACTCATTCATTCCCAGCATCTTGTCTGAAGCAGCTTCAGGGGCGTGTTCGATGGACGAGGGCAATGCCCAGTGTGGCCTACGAGGTTTGAGGCCAGCCTGTGGCCTTGGACGCGCTTGGCTCAGATCCCGTCTCACCAGGGAGGTCCCGCATTCACAGTCAACCCCAGGGTCTGCCCCTGGCATTGCCCAGAGCAACCACTGACCTCAGTCCGCCTTCCATCCAATCGTACCTACTTCCCAGGGTGGCTGTGAGGGTCACGTAGACAGCGGAAGGTGAACAATCAAGAACAGAAGCGTCCCTCGGCACCGAGTTACTTTGGCCGTCTAACCACAGCACAGCCAGCAGGGCTGCCTCCCATCCACTGTTTCTTCTCCGTTGTTTACTCTTCTCCACACGGGAGAATTTTTGAACAGGGAACTCACCACCAGCAGAAAATGATGTATGCTTCTGCCTTAAGGAAAACACAGCCCCCTAACGTCTGTCCACATGGCAATGTTTCTCTGTCCTCTCCAACCACTCCTTCCCATGTGTTGGAAAAAGATGGTTCACGGAGCCTCTCCTCCAGGGGCTGGGCAGTGGGCTGAGTGCTCCACGAACATCTGCTTGTTTCAGCTTCACAGTAACCCCCACTTCACAGATGGGGGTTTCACAGCAGGCTTAGAGGAGGTGACCAAGGCTACCCAGGTCATATGCTAGTAGCGCCAGAGCAGGGTTCAGACACGGCCCTGCCGCCTCCAGACACCAAGCTCTTAAGACTAGGCTAGGTAATGAGAATTTATTGCTCAGTGCTCTGTGGTGACCTAAATGGGAAGCAAACCCAAAAAAGAGGGGATATGTGTTTACAGATAGCTGATTCACTTTGCTGTACAGCAGAAACTAACACAACATTGTAAAGCAACTATATCCAACAAAAACTAAAAAAAAAAAAAGGCTAGGCTAGGGTTTCTCAACCTCAGCACAGTTGGCATTAGTACCAGGTAATTCTTTGTTGCAGGGACTGTCTGTGCATTGTAGAATGTTTAGCAACATCCCTGACCACACCCACTAGGTGTCAGTAACAGCCCCGACCTAGTCATAATAGTCAAACAATGCCTCCAGACACTGCCAGCTGTCCCCTGGGTAGGTGGCTAGGGGCAAAAGCACCCCAGCTGGAAAGCAGTGCCCTTGCCTACTGGCGGTGGCTCTGGACCATTCTAAGATCAGCCCCTGGGCTTGGGCCCCAGCTTAGCTTCACGCCTGCTCCCTTCAGAACTTTACTCCTTCAGGTATCTCCTCTGAAGAAAATCTTTCCTCTCTGCTTCTCCAGCCAGTGCAGGACAGTAAGCCCCAGGCTAGCTGCCGTGGCCAGGTGAGCATTTACTAGCGAGAAGTCTCCTCCCCCAGTGACGGGTCACTCCTGTCTCCCACCCACACTGGCAGCTCCAGAGACTTCCTCCGAGCACAGAAGGCCTTCAGGCTGTCTGGCCTGGACCATCCCCTCCCCAGCATCAGTTCCCCTCTTCCAGGGCAGCAGCAAAGAGGCTGGAGGGCCAGGAATGGACTGCCTCCTCCTCGACCCCTTACCAGCCCGTCCCAGAGGGGCGAGGCATCCCACACCACCTCCAGGATGGCCTCTGGGTTAGCTTCCATGGATATGGCCGTGTCTGTGTGCATTGGGTTGAAGGCTGTGACTTTGCCAGTCCCCGAAATGGAGCCGCCAATGCTCACCAGTCGAGGCCAGGCCAGCCTGAGCAACCACTGCCGCCTTCTTGAATTCATTTCTGACTCTGAGATTCATTTAATAAATCCATTCATCACCGACCATTCTGCAAAGCCTGACAGGCCGCAGAATAGGAATCGGAAAACCTCTCCTTGCTTCCTTCCCCACCTGCTCCCATGTTCTGCTTCCCTCTTAACTCTCTTCTCTTGCATATGTGTGGCCACAGAGCTGCGTCCCTCTGGGCAATTGCGAGGCTGAATTATTTCGATGCCAGTGTAGCACCAGCTAATGGAAAGTCCACATAGTATGAGGGCTTCAATACCTGTCTGTGCCTGTGCACGTTCTCCCCCGGGCGTCTCGAGGTGGTTTCCTCAGAGCCCCCAGGGTACCATATACATTCCTTCCCAGAAGGCATTTGTGGATGGGGTGTCTCAGAGTTAAAAGGACCACCACTCCCCACCCTACCCCACGCCATCCTCAGCACTTCTGGTTTTTGAAGCCCCTAAGGATATTCAAAAAGAAGTGCCCAGGGCTTCCCTGGTGGCGCAGTGGTTGAGAGTCCGCCTGCCGATGCAGGGGACGCCGGTTCGTGCCCCGGTCCGGGAAGATCCCACATGCCGCGGAGCGGCTGGGCCCGTGAGCCATGGCCGCTGAGCCTGCGCGTCCGGAGCCTGTGCTCCACAACGGGAGAGGCCACAACAGTGAGAGGCCCGCGTACCGCCAAAAAAAAAAAAAAAAGTGCCAAAATGGGCTACCAGAAATTGTGGTATATTTTAAGTTTTTATATTTAATCAATTAATGCTTTTAACATAAAAAACACAAAGCTAGTGTATTGTAGTGATTGTAAGATAATTACGGGGTTTATTTTTAAGATGCTAATTCATGGTTCACTGCAAGCTGTGTGGTCGGGTAGTGGGACGGAGTGATGAGCCTCATCTTCTTTCCATGTCGGTGACTGTGTGTTTATCCTCATTTCCAGGCAATGCAGAAGTCTAACATTGAGGCCAGTGGTACGGTGGGCCTGGGCAAATGGCCCCCTGGCAGCCCTGCCCTTGTACCTGGGCCCTGCTCTCCCCCCGCACCACAGGCCAAGGAATTCTCAGGGCTCACGCCTAGGACCTGTGTCCGCCTTCTACATTACACTCCCCAAATGTGTAGGACCCCAGAATCCACCCTAATGACCCGAGCCTGATTTCGGGACTTGTGTGGATCTCTCTCCCCTGGGTCCGTTCCAGAGGATGGACTGTGTCCCAGGTCCACACACCCAGGCCCTAGGGGGACCCTTTAGAGAGGAGTGACCAAGCAGGGAGATGCAGGCTGGGAGTTCACAGTGGGGGACAGAGGTGGGGTGGGAAGTAAAGGGGGGCAGCCCAGGCTGGAAGCCAGCGCCACGCGTGTCCCCTGGCCTGGTGTGGCGTCCGCGGCGGGTGGGCCTCCGTTCATACTCTTGCCCGGTTCCCATCAGTGTCAGGGGAGGGGCCTACTCTCTGGTCTGCCCCCTCCCCGCCCCCTGACACGGGGTGTGACCTTGGTTTCCCTTCTCACAGGGGCTGCCACTGGGAAGTGGCCGAGAGGAGGAAGCTCCTGCCAGCTATCTCCTGTCAAGGAGGAGCTGATCTATCGTTTTAATATTTACGACCTGGAGGAGGGGTCTCCCAAGATTAAACTGAATCAAAGGGCCTGGAACGAGCCATGACCCCAGCGGCAGCAGTAGCTCAAATTGAGCTGTTGGGGAGAGTGGGTGTAGGGGCCACTTTGTGTACCTGACTTAGGATAACCTCTCTGAGCCTTACCTTCCTCATCTGTAAAAGGGGAATAATGACAACACCTACCTAATTGGAGTCTTGTGATTAAGTTAACATGTGTAAAGCTCCCAGAACAGTGCCTGGCACATAGTAGATGCTCAAGAAATGTGAGCCTCTATTAGCCATCTTGTCATGGTTCCGACGTTACCTCCATGTATACAGGTGTCTTCCCCTTGCAGCTTACCCTGGAGGAAGGCAAATGGTTTGCGTAGCATGATGATGTTCACAAGGCCAGAAGAGTACATTTCCTAACGTTTTATTATTAAAAACAAAAAAAACAACTGAATAGATACAGAAATCGAACTCAGTGGAAGAGTATGAAGAACCCCCATGTACCCATCCCCAGGCTTCAGGAATTCTCAACTCACAGCCAGTCTTTGTTCGTCTCTATTTCCATCCACTCCCCAGGGAGTACTTTCTGGTCTAGGTCGTCTCTCGACACCAAGTGGCCTGGTGCAGGGACAGAAGGTCCACTGGACGGTAAGGGTGTCGTGGAAGAGGAGAGGTACAGCCCTTAAAGGGGTCCTCTCTGCAGCTCCCCTTGGGGCATCCGATTCACAAGTCTTCGTTGCCCCATGATAAGACAAAAGACAGATGTTATCCCTGTTTTACAACCTAGGAAAAACCTCTTGAAGGTTCACGTTTGACAACTATTATGCCAGCATTTCCGCCCCTGATCGAAGAGCTGGGCGGTGGCCCGGGCTGCTTCAGCAGTTGGTTGCTCTCTGGTCTCTGGCGCTTGAAGGAAACATTCCTCCTTCCTCGTAATGAACCTCACCGAACGCCCCGTTCCCTTCGCCTCCGTCAGAACTCTGCATGTCCATCCGATTCCTTAGCTGCTCCCCATGCAGGAGGTCCGGGGCCAAGTGCTCTGTTCTCCTGGAGTGCTGGCGTGCATGCGCCCTCTTGGAATGATTTTACTTCTCACAACTTCCTTCTTTCCTTCCTTCTCCTCTCCCACCCCCTCCTCATTCCCTTTGCCCCTCCATCTGCCTCTTGTCACAACTCTCACGTTCTCAGGGTGCCAATTTGGACTCCTTTTCAAAGAAGGGACATTCTAAAGACAGCTGGGAGGATGGGGGGTGTGACCTGCCGGGTAGCTATGTGAAATGTCAAGTGTGGGGAACAGACGCCAATCCAAACGGAGAAACTGGAGACCATGCAGTTCAGCCGGGGTGTCCTTCAGTCTCCTGCCCAAAGCCCGGAATTGGTCCTTGCCTCTCAGAGGCAGCCTGCATGCCCCAGGCCAGTCCCCTTCTTGGGATAGGGGCGGGGACTTCACCGAGGGTGTGACCCAAGAACCTCTGGCTCTTGAGTAGCATTTTCCCAGGTCACCTGTTGATAGTCGATTCCCGCTAGGACCGCCCCCCCCGCCCCGCCCAGTGCTTCGTACCAAGCTGCGCTAATTGTCACACGTAGGCACAGTAGTATCCCAACAGGGGTGGCTTCCAAGCATCCTGAGGTGACCCTTTCTGGCCTCTTCCCCTCCAGATCTGGGCCTTCACATACACCCAGCAGATCCTCCAGGAGGAGCTGTGCCTGTCAGTCATCACCTTGTTCCCTGGCGCCCCGGTGGTTCTTGTCCTTTGCAAGAATGGAGATGACAGACAGGTAAGTGCTCAGCGTGTCTGCCCTGGGACGTGGCCGCCGGTGTAGGTCTAAGTCTCGTGTGCAGGAAAAGAGAGAAGCTTCAGAGGAGGAAGGGTTGATAAGGAAGAGGTCCTCTGGTTAGGAGAGGGAGGGAGGGGCCTCTGATACCATCCGTGGTGCCCACAGCAGCGATGCGCTGCCGTGTGAAAGCCTATTGACCGCACTATACCTCCGCTTGCGTGTGTATCTTGTACTGCCCTGTCTTGCTCCGACGCCCACCTAGGATCCCAGAGCAGGAGCATACTGGGACAGAGCCTGCGGGGCCACAAGGATGAACAAGACTCGAACCTCTGCCTTCGGGGGCCTTGGCCTCTGGCAGGACGTCCAGCAGAGTTCACAGCACTCTGGATGTACCTTGTGCCTAGTTTCTCTGGCGGCACAGTGTTGGCTCCACTCAGTTTCCTGCCAACTGGGTCCTGGTGTTAAAGAGACCGAGATTCAAATGTCCGTTTTCATGGCTCACTGGCTGTGTGACCCTTGGCAGGTTACTGGACCTCTCTGAGCTTCAGTTTCCTCCTCTATGAAATGAGGTTGATGATGCCCATCACACAGGGTAGCTGTTTAGAGCAGTTCACTGAGATGATCCATGATACCTGGTCAGTGGTAGCTCCCCAATACGTGTCCATCCCCTCCCTCCTTGTCCAGTGAGGTGAAGTCTGGGAAGCAGCAGCACAAGACCCCCTCTCTACTTGGGCCCCTCGTGTGCTGAAGCACTTTGGAGGAGCAGAGGTTCGGCTTCAGGTGCTGCCCAGGAGCCCCTCCCCGCTGCTGCCTCACCATCCCCGCCTCCTCATTCTCACCCACTTCTTCATGATGGTGCAGATACCGAGCGTGGATCATTTCTTTAGCTGCTCCTGTGACTAACTCGCTTCACATTTTCTGGCCTATGGCTTGGAAAGTTATTGCCTTCTAATGAGTTTTCCTAGCAAACATATTGATCTCGCTTTTACTTTTTTTAATCCGATAAAAAAAAAAGAAAACCAACAACAATACCTGGCAAGGCAATTAGTTGCAGTTTTCTTCCTCCATGAGACCATGAAGTCAAGTCTCTGGATGACCCTAGCCATGTGGTGTCAACATTTCTGATTACGCTGGAACTCCCAATACTATTGCTAGGACCCAGGACCTTAGCCAGAGAATTCTGGTTCATCCTCTCCCCTCTCCATCTTCCCAGCAATGGACCAAGACTGGTTCCCGCATCGAGCATGTGGCATCCCACCTCTGCCTAGACACAGACATGTTTGGCGATGGCACTGAGAACGGCAGGGAGATCGTTGTCAATCCGTGTGAGTCCTCACTTATGAGCCAGCACTGGGACCTGGTGAGCTCTTGAAGATCCGTGTCGGAACCGGCGGGGGCCGTGGGGTGGTGCTTCCCCGGATGAGAATCGGACTGGAAACCAGGCTGCAGGCAGCCCCGAACTACTGCAGAAGCCTTGAATGGGGAGGCGAAGGCAGAGCCCCCCCCGCCAGGACAGGAACGGCTGTCAGGGAGGATGCAGGAAGAGACTGCAAGCCAAGAGCAACTCAGAGACAGATCCCCGTGTTCTCAAGGCCGTTAAGTTCCAGTCCTGGCTGGGTCTGCCCCTGCACGGTACCTGGAGGCAGAGATCCGATGGGAAGTGTTGATGTGGTTCCCTGTCTTAACGAAAGAGGCCAGAGAGAGCAGCCTTCATCGTCACTAGGCCAGGACTCGACTGAGAGACGAAGGGCGGAGGTGCTTTTCAAAACAAATAAAGGACCGTGGAGGTTCTGTCTGTGTCTCTCCTCCTTTGTTTCCACTTAGGTTAGCTCAGAGCTAGGCTGAGTTCTCCTTTGAGTCGGGGTGGGCAGGTGGTGGGGCCTTGTTGGGGGTGGAAAAAGAGGACGGAGAGATGGGAAACCTGCCCTCTGATCCTGAGCTGCCGCTGGCAGGCAGTGCCACCTGGAGAGGACACGTAACTTCTCTGGCCCTTCATCTCCTGTTACATCAAGTGGGGGAGGCGAAGGACAGCGGTGTTTCCTACCTAGGGATACACAGTCTCATCTGGGGAAACTGCATCAATTCAGCAGCCCTAGGGTCTACCTGTGGGGATCCCACTGCAGTAGGTCCAGGGCAGGGTCCAGGCTCCTCCCTGGTTGGAATCACTGCTCTAGGCGTCTCTGTGGGCCCTGATGGCTTTAGAGTCTGTGGCCATCGGTGTGGGAGTTTCTTCCTCTAACAAATCCCCAGTGTGTTCTGGGAATTGGGTATGGTGGTTGTACATTCTTAGTAACTAGGCTTTAAGAAAAGAACCGATCCATGTTGTTTAAAAGTTCCCGGAATTGCCTGTACGTTCTCAGCCGAGGTAAGTTCACCACGTGCTAATTAGTAATGGTTTTAGCTAGCTATCGCCGAGAAACAAATGACCCCAAAACTTAGCAGCTTAAAGCAACACACATCTCTGGCCGCACAGTTTCTATGGGGCGTAGCCTCCCTGGGTCCCCTGCTTCAGGGTGACTTGAAAGGTTGCAGTCAAGGTGTGGCAGTGGTTGTGGGTAGGACGTGGCCCTTCGCTGTTGGCCAGAAGCTGCCCTCAGTTCCTTGCCATGTCGGCCTCTCTAACCCAGCCACCAGCCAAGCAAGCCAGGAAGGCAAGAGTACCAGCAAGATGCAAGTCACAGTCCTTTCCAGCCTCGTCTCACAAGTTACCTCCCATCACTTTTGCCACATTCTATTTGAGAGAAGTGAGCCGCTAGGCCCAGCCACACTCAAGGGGAGAGGATTACACAGGAGAGCTGGTACCAGGAGGTGGGGGCCATTTGGATCCACTTCGGAATCCATCTCCCATCTTATACCCCGAACGGGTGTCTGTCTCCCCTTCATCCAGAAAGCCTTCCGTGATGGCCGTTGTTCAAGCTCATCATTAAAAACTCCATGACTGTGGACCACTGCAGACGTGGAGAGTGAAGGGCTGAGTGCGGATCCAGCGTGTCCTCGGCTGGGCTTGTTTATGCAGTCCTCCTGTTGCCTTCTTTAGTTACGATTTGACGGCTCTGTGGGGCTGACTCACGCCCCACTGTGGAAAGGCGAGGAGGCCATGTGATAAAGACACCTATAGAAGAAGATGTTCTGTTGGCTGCTCAAGCTACAGGGCCACCGGGTTTAAACCAGTTTTGCAGAGAAGAAAGAACAGTTTCACCAGCGCCCTCTCCCCTAAATAGGGGAAACAGATTCTGCACTGAAATAACTAAAGGAGCTGGTATTGTCCCCATCCGTGTCCCTGTCTCCCTCTGTAGCTGTGCCTGTCTGGGAGTTCCCCGGTGGCAGGAAAGCTGGCTCGTGACTTACTTTAGCCCCAGCGCTGAGTCAGGCACATCAAGCTCTCAGTGAGTATTTTCCTCCAGGTGTGATTGGAAACTCGACTCCTTGTCCAAGAGGAAGGGACATTACTCCTTTTACTCCCCCTGTAAAGTCACAGAGTGTAGGTGGCCATAGGTCTCTGTTGAATACCCATGGAAATGGGGAAACAGGAACGGAGGCCTCTGCCCCAGAGGGACAAACATTTTATTTTTTAATCTCAGCTGCTTAGATGTGGCAGAAAAGCTAAGGCTCGGGGATCCCACTGACTTTCCTCTTACTAGTGAAAGAAGCTGGGACGGTAACAAAGACTCCGTGAAGGACGTGGGGGGGTAGTTTGCTAATGGAGACACCAAAGGTTCACATTTGAACCTGCAGGGTATGCATCTTACGACCTCCTTAGTGGAAAGCAGAACTTAAAAACTGATGCCAGGGCTTCCCTGGTGGCGCAGTGGTTGAGAGTCCGCTTGCTGATTCAGGGGACACGGGTTCGTGCCCCGGTCCGGGAAGATCCCACATGCCGCGGAGCGGCTGGGCCCGTGAGCCATGGCCGCTGAGCCTGCGTGTCCGGAGCCTGTGCTCCACAATGGGAGAGACCACAGCAGTGAGAGGCCCGCGTACCACAAAAAAAAAAAAGCCAATACGGATCCCTATAACTGTGTAGGGTTATCCAAACACCCTCTCTTCAGTAAGTGGATGGTGATGGAGCCAAAGCAAGAGTAATTTGTGATTTAAAAGCAAGAATAGCAGCAGTTCCAAAGCTCCGCCGATTCAAGGCAAAGCTGATGATACCGGGGTGGGACGGCAGCCTGCCCCAGTCTGAGATTCCTGTGTCCTGCAATTATGCAGCGGAGCAAGGGTGGCCAAGCCTTGCCGGGCAGTAAGGTCTTTGAGTGGGTTCTGAATTAGAGTCCTTGGTCAACTCTGATCGTTCAGTTTGAATGCCAGAGTTCAGAAACCTGGAACGCCTCACTGTGTAGGCCAGCAGTATTGTGGGTGAAAGTGAAAGTTTGTCAATGACATCAGCATATGAAAGCAGAAAAGGACCGGCTCTCTTCATATCTTATGGGCTAGCAAGATAGAGACCCCAAACCCAGCTTGGGGAGTCACCACTCTGGAGCAGTCTCATCACACTGCCGGGCGAGAAGGTGGCCAGGTGTGGCAGAAACGCCTCACCGGTGGTTGCCTCTGGCTAGCGCGAACAGACATGAGCGATGCGGGCTCCTAGGTCTCTAAATGGTGTGGTGTGTGAATTAAACGAAAGGGAATTTATACATGCGTTGTATACATTTATGAACTGGAAAGAAGAGAGACGGGCTTCAGGCACTCTCCAGTGACTGGATTAGAGTGGGAGGGATGATGGTGTTGAGTGGAAGGGCAGAAACGGGAGTTTTTCAGTGGTTCTGGAGTCAGCATAGTGGCCACGCTGGGTGCCACATTGAAGCTGAGACTCACTCTCTCGGCAGTTTCTTTTCTTATGTACTGTGTAATTTCTCTGTGTGAGCTCATCTTCAGCAGGAGTTATTGCCTCTGGGCTGTGGAAGCATGCCTCAGGGAAGGTTCAAGTTTGCCTCTGTTGGGTTCCATTGAGTTCAAACCAGTGTGTACACTGATTTTTCCAATTGTAGTTTCCACACTGGGAAAGTTCAGTGAATTTGGACCCCACATCTGTGCTTGGCACCCTCTTGGATTTTGATCCTTTGCAGATTATCTTTCCTCTACCCAGATTGTTGTCCTGCTGCCATGCCAGCTGGTAGGTGGGGTTTGTTTAGCCCTTCTGAGCACCCACTTAAGTGTAGGGTCCCATTTCTGGCCCCAGCCACTCATGAAGCTGTGGTCTTCATATCGGCCTCCACTGGGGTGTTGAAACCCCAATCCTGATTGCAGAGATATCTGGCTTCCACTCCCTTTCAGCTCTCATTCACCATGCTGGCTTTGAATTCCCACTCATTTTTGGAATCTGGAATTTCTCTTTCCTTCCTTTCCAATGCAGCTGTGATTTCAAATTGTTTTATTGAATTTTATCCAATATTTATAGGTGTTTGTGGAAGGGGGCTTTCCTGTGTCAGCTCAGACCAAAATTCCTTAGTGCTATAATTAGCTGTCACCACTGTCTTTCCCACTGGCTCTGGGACCATGTCTTAGCGTAGACCCTCAATAAATTTCTGTGAGTGAGTGAGAGAATAAGCCCATGATTCTTCAGTACTACTTCCTAATTACCTCCTGGCTATAGCCACCAGACATTAGAGTTTTAAAAAGATAGCAAAGGCAGAAATGGAGGACCGAGAAGACGAATTTATAACAATGAAACCTCGTTATAATACACAAAGATTTAGGGATCATGCATATTTTATCTCATAATGACGGAGATTAATACTGAAAGCACTAACTAGAAAGAACTATCAGTAATGGAAATCTTTAATACTACAATAGAGCCTGGCAAGGGAGAGTCTGTTCTCATAAACTCCGGGGGATGGAGATGGGAGGGTAAGTGGGAAGCACTCACATCTCCCCTGCAAGTATCTCAGGCATATTCGCCGGCATCTGGTGATCTGAGTCCTGGCCAGCCTTCAAGGAGAGGCTCACCTTCTACCTGTGCTCCATCATACTTTACCTGCAGCGCAGTTACGCCTCCTCCGTTCCCCAACCCCACACACTGTGCTCCTGGGGAGACAGTGCCCTGACCTGTCGGGTCCCTTGGCACGTGACAGCACCTGGGGCAGCATCTGGCACGCAGAGGAGCACGGCGAAGGGTTGCATGAGAGGTCTGGCAGCCGTGCACAGGTGGTGGCCTCTGGCGCATCACCCACGGTAGGCGGGAGCCTCTTCACCCCAGCATGCAGAGCCAACCTCTCGAGCTCCCTGGGGGTCTAAGGTCTCAGGCAGCCCAATTCGGATTAGCAAAATCCAAAGCTCCCAGCGCTTTTCCATTTGCCATGGAGCCGACTAATTTAATGAAGCCGTCACAGAGCAGACCTCAGGGCTTATTGGAAAAGGACTCGAGCACGACATTATTTCACAGCAGTAAATTGCATCATTTTCATTTCACAGCTTTCCAATGGGAAATAATAAAACAAAATTACAAACATAATGAAGAAAGAAAGGAGGGGAAAAAAAAAACCTTGGGTGAGAGATGCATCCTCTGTGCCATGAAAGGGCTGGTTACCTTATTCACTGGAGCCAGTAGATACTACCTGGCTTTGCTCGCAGGAAGGAGCGCAGCCCAGGATGCCTCCACCTGCTGCTGAAGCTAACAGGCTGCAATAACTCACCGCCCAGCACGGCAAGGAGCCCTGAGCACCCCTGCAAAAGGCTCACTGGATGGCCTTCTGAGAAATTCCAGCTTCCAAGAGCTCAGCCCTCCCTGGGCTGGCCACAGCGCTGGGGCAAAGGGCTGCCATTGGTGATGGCCGGGCAAGGTCTTGGGGTGTTAGTGTGCACTGCACCTCCGTTCCCTCCAGAAGACACAGTGGCTTCACCAGGGGGCCTTCATTCATCCCCAGGTTGGAGGAAAGAATAGGTCCCTTCCTCCATATGAGCTGAAAGCCAGGGGCTAAAAGGAGTCAACAGAGAGACAAAGCTCTTTCCAAAGCTGTTCTCATTTACGGCACTGAGGTGTAAGATCAGGGGGCGCAGCCAGCTCAGCTGGGCCTTTTATTCCATTCTGCAGACCTGTCCAGAGCTTGAGGCGATGCCCCAGGCCTCTCCCCACAGCCAGGAGACTGAACTCCATTCCACCCAGGCCCAAATTCCTGCCTTGCGTCATACTGAAAATAACTTTCTCCTCGGTTAGTGGAGGGGTTTGGGGCCATGAGGAACGAGCTCCCTCCTCTTTCCCCTCCCCTTCTTTCCCCTCCCCCTCCCCATTCTTGACCACTCACCTGCGCCTTCATCTTCCTCCCTTCTTGCTCCTGCAGTGATGCGTCCCCCTCTGCTACCCCCTCTCCATTAACTGAACAGGGTCCCGGTTTCTCCTACCCTGACATAAAGAAAAAAGCCTTCCCTTGAACCTGGTCTCCCCTTTTTCTTTGGCCAACACGCTCCTCTAAAGCACAGCAGCTGGTCCCATGGACTTAGATCCTGGCTCTTCCAGTTCCTAGCTGTGTGACTAGGGGCAAATTACTTAACTTCTCTGAACTCAATTTTCTCCTCTCTAAATGGGGCTAATAATTGTACCTATCTCATATGTTTATTGTGAGATTAAATGAAATGACTCATGTGATGTTCTCAGCACAGTGCCAGGCACGTATTATGTCTAAAAATGTTGGTCATTGTTATAGGTTTATTGTGAGAATTACACATCAGTTTCCAGAGCAGAGGGCAGGACCTGGGAGTGGGGAGGGCTGAGCCTCGATCCTCAATCCTCAGCAGTCACTTAGAGGTCAGGCTGGGGCCTGAGACTCTGTGGGGTTGCCAGGAGAACCCCCGGCAGCCCTGCTCTTTGATTCTGAATTGGTGATGGGCCAGGAGGGGAGGAAGAAAAGAGCTACAGTGAGGGCAGTGAGGGAATGGCAGTGCCCCTCGCTGGCCTTGGCCCTTTGTTGCCTGCAATCACCATTTGCCTTTCCTGGTGCTGCCTCAGCCTGTGTGTTCATTGCTCGTGGGTTCACACTGACGGCTCTGTCACCTGTGTGCTAGGCCCTGTGTGTGCCATGATCCGTGCAGAGCCCCGTGGGAGGCCACGTCGTGCACAGCGCCAGTGGTGTCATAGACAAGGACAGAGGACAGGCATGCGAGTAAGGCCCGGCAGAGAAGTCCAGCCCGGCCCCGCACCCCCAGAACCCCCTCCACACTCGCACGGTGGTCACACCGCACCCCAACAGCCAGGAGACGTCTCCAGCTCTGCTTCCGACCCTCTGTTTGGCTCTTCAGTCTAACCTAAGAGTTCAGCTCTCACACCTGAACTCTGCCTCTGTTCCCTCATCAGCCTGGCCCCTGCGTGAGTTTTCAGTTTTGGTGTTACCCCCAGATGCTGTTGGACACCGGGTCCGGCTCGGGTGCCGGCGCTCAGTGCCCCAGGCTTCCGCCTGCCTTCCGGTGGGGTCCCCTGCTCCAGGAGTAGAGTCTTATCTATCTCACCAAACCAGCTTTACAGGACACTTGGTCCTGAGCAGACGAATAGGACGTTAAGGGCCCAAAGAAGTGCAGACAGAATGTTGCACCAGAAAAGAGATTCCAGTAAAGAACTGTGAGGTCCAAAGGAAGAAAAGACCCCATGTGAGATGAACTTGAAACATACCTGAGACTTCAAAAAGGTGGACACAGAGACACATGCTAGGGGATAAGAACAGCCTGAACAAAGGCACAGAAGCAGGAAAGGATGGACCTTTTTCAGAGAATGTGGAGCAGCTCAGCTAGCTGCAGGTGTAGAAGACATAGAAGAGAGCGGAGGGCAGGGGGGTGTCAGGCAAGGCAAGAGAGGGGGCCTCGAATGCCAGGCAGAAGATGCTGAACTTAATTGGGTAAGTACTTCTGAGCTACTGAAGGTGTTGGAGCAAGGGAATAACGCTGGCCGGGGCGGAAGAGGAGGAAGACGGATGGGACGGCAGAGAGTAAGGTGGTTTGGAGGTGAGATTCCGTGAAGAGGGACCTGATGGAGACCCCAGAAGTAGTATGAGTGCCACGCTATGTCACCATCAGTCAGAGGGGAAAACAGACCAGTTATGGGAGATCCTGGAGGCGGACGTGGGAGGGGAGGAAGAGGAGATGAAGCAAAGCAAGATAAGGGCCTTAACGTCAGACGGATTCTGCGCTGCCGGCCGAGCAAGTGCCTTCGTGGGCCTACGTTTAACTGAGTATCTGATAACCAGGCTTAATTATTTAATTATAATCCATTTCTGACACACAGAAGAAGACTGGTAGCATAGCAACTGCTTACACAGTGCTTCCTCTGTGCTTGGCATTGTTCTAAGAGCTTTAAAGAATTTAACTTGGTCAATCCTCTTGAAAATAGTAGCGATATAATATAATAACAGCTATTACTATCTCCATCTTACAAGTGAGTAGCTTGAGAGCCAGGAAGCTTAATAAGTTGTAGAAGTGAGATTCAAGTTCAAGAAGTCCACTCCAGAGCGCTGGCTTCCTAACCACTAGGCTCTGCTGCTTCTCACTCGGAGGACAGAATAACAGATACTCGTGTCCTCAAATTAAGTAGTTCTACATCTTTAACAAGGGTGAGCCGTGTTGAGCCTCCATTCATCCAGCCATCAGTCGTCCTGCGTGAGGTAGGAAGGGTGAAGGGAATTAGCATTTCGGGAGCTATGGTTATGTGCCAACTGTGTGCTTATGGGCTCTGCAGTCACTGTTTTGTGGAATGCTGACAGCATCCCATGAGGTAGCTTATCCTTCGGGTTTTACAGGTGAGGAACTTGAGTCTCAGAGAAATGAAATAACCCGTCAAGGTTACCCAGCTGATATGTGGCAGAGCCGTCTGCCTCTCCTTGGTGACCATGCTGCCCCACGAGCATGGGGATTCAGCCCCCAAATGCATATAGCAATCACTACGCAATAAATATTTACTGGGCACCTGTCATATGACAGGCACTATGCCAGGAGCTGGCCACTGACCGTGCCCTCAAGGAAAACGAGCGGAGGAGAGAACTGGGTTCTATTTTAGAGAGAGTGGGGGCTGCGGGGGGGGGGGTGAAGAGCAGAGGGGGTGAGGGGTGCTCAGCGTGACCACAGCTGTAAGAGATCACTTGAATGCAAGGGGCACAGAGGAGGGATGGGCAGGCTTCTCAGAGGATGGGATGGCTGAGTGGTAAGGCTGATGGGACTAGAGGAAGAGAAGGCGGGATTCCAGACGCGGGAACCCAAGTTTGCGTCTCCACACTGTCTTAGAGCCCCTGGCTCAACCCTGGCGATAATGTAAGGGTGGCAGTTTTCTTCATGCACTTGCGACGATTCATCGAGAGGTTGGAGGAAGGCTGAGCCATCTCCCAGGAACCCCTTTCTGGGCCAGAAGGATGCGGAGGCTGGCTGTCCCCTCTGTATCCCCATGGTAACCTGTGTCCCCATGGGAGGCTCTGTCTCCGGGTCCTTCTGTGGGAACAGCACCCTCTGCACAGCTAACGGAGCACTTACTCTGTGACCTGTACCTCCTCTGTTCATGTGTCTGTCTGCCCACCCTCATTTGTTTGGACGCACCTCACAGGAGGGGACCCACCTGCATTTGGTAGCATCTGGCCCTCAGAGGGTGCATGTTGAACTGAACCACCCTGCATGGACCGAACCAGATTTTCCACGTGAACTGCTCCCTGCTTTGGTCGCACATCCAACCAGCCAGGCCAGGGTCATAGACATATTTCTGTCCAGAACAGGCCCTTGCAACTTAAGCAGCACAGACAGGCCATAGTTCATTCTAACTGCCAAGAGTTCTTTCTGTTGGGTCATAAAAGTGATGAAAACCTCTCAAACCTGACCTCTGCTGATGGATAGCCAGGTGCCTCTGCCCTGCGGCCCTGGGGACTGACAGCACAAACTTAGCAGGGACTTTGCAATATTCAGAACTGCCTTAGGGAGCTCCCGTTGTCCTCGGGGGCTACTCAGCCGTCCTGAGCAGGACCGGCCCTTCCGAGGATGGCAGGGCAGTAGAACAAGGGCCCAGAGGGGTGACCGCTGACCGCCCTCCCCTGCCGCAGTTGGGTTTGGGACGTCCAGACTCAGTCAGCTTCAGGGTAACAGCCAACCTGGGGTGAAGTGATACCTGGGGAGGGGAACCTGTAGGAAGACAAGGCGGGTACCAGCAGTCGTGTTCCATAGTTCAGATTCTAGAACCAGAAGCTCCCATGCGGAAGCATCTGCTGGGTATCCAGCACGGCCCAACGTGAATTCTCCAGTATGAAACAAAGTCATTCCGGGGAAAACGGGCTCGATTACCTCTGCCTCTGCTCCACCCAATCTCTCTAATTGTAACAACACGCCTGCATTGCCTTGGATTCTGTATTCCTATGGTAGAATGAAATGAAAGAAAAATCTAGAATAGTGAGCACAGACAGAAGTTTGAAAGAGCATTTCTAGTCCAGCTCCAGCTTCTTGGCAGACCTGTCCCCAATCATAGCAGCCATCTGCTTCTATTTTTAAGTGCCTTTAGAAATCACTCTGAATTTGCTCAAATCAGATCGATACTTAGCAACGCCTACTCTGTGTAAGCCGTCAGGGTCTACTGAGGCTACAGTGAAATGAAGTGCCCTTGCCCCACCCGTAACTGCCCTGTGAGGAGGGTAGTGTTTGCCTTATCTGCAGAGTAGGAAGCTGTGTTTCAGAGCAGTGCAGTAACTTCTCCGAGGACACACAGCAAGTAAGGGGGCGCGGGGGACAGGCAGGGCTGGAACCCACTTCTTTCAGCTCCAGATCCCAGGCTCCTGTCCTCTTTCCTTTTCTTTCAAGAAAGTCTAACTTTAAAAATCTAATCAAGAAAAACATGAAACTGATACTGTATATAGTGTAACTAAGGAGTTCAAAATGTAACACATTTTAAAAATTGTCTTTTTTGTTCACGGTGAGAAAAGCTGAGGTTTGATGACTAGTTTGGTTGAAAAAAGATCCAGCCCACTAAAAGGCTGTGGCAGCTGTCTATGTCATTTTTTAAAACTCAAATTTGTATTTGTTAATTATTTTTGTAAAAGTAATACTTGTTTGAAGTAATATTTACATACAGAAATCCCCCATTCCACACATGCTCCCTCTCCCCAGAGAGAACACCCCTCACATTTCCAGGGCTTCCCCCTAGCATTTACATCTGTCCTTTAAAATCATACTGCTGTTTCTTGAAATACCAACTTTAGACATTATCTCTTCACTTTGGGCCATGGTAGATAAGGATTTCCTTTTTTCATACCATAGGCCACATTCCTCTCCTTTTATCCCTGTGACATATTTATAAAAGAATTTTTGGCAAAAATCAATAATCAGCACTGATACACTGAGTCAAATGGTGAAATACAACCAAACCTCTTTTCTCGTATAATCTTTTTCCTAGAATTAATAATTGCTTCCTTTTTTAAATTTACCTGGTTTTCTGTGAATCTTTCACACTTCTCTCCAAATTTTTCTATGTCATAATAATACCTTCCATAATTTCAAACCAATCCTCATTTCCTTTTTTGTTGTGTTTTATTTTGTTTTCCTTGAGTCCTCACACAAGAGGCTCTGTTTCCAAATGTCCCTATGTCCCAGCGTTATTGGTTGTTTTCAGTGCTTGCTGCATAGCAGACGTGCTGGGAACTTTTTCTTCCAGTCTCTAATTTTGGTTCCCCTCTTTCCTGGATCAGATATCTTCTTATTTCTTGGTTTACTTTTTTTTTTTTTTTGGTGAACAACATCTTAGAGTGCATTCCTAAGAATGAGCACATTGTATTTTTTGAACTTGAATTTGTACAAGCAAAATTTTTGAATTGCGAACATGTCTTTATTCTACTCCACATTTGTTTTCTACTCTGGTTGTATAAGAAATCCTAAGGTGGGGAATTCCCTGGTGGCGCAGTGGTTAAGAATCTGCCTGCCAATGCAGGGGACACGGGTTCGAGCCCTGGTCTGGGAGGATCCCACATGCCACAGAGCGACGAAGCCCGTGCACCACAACTACTGAGCCTGCACTCTAGAGCCTGTGAACCACAACTACTGAGCCCACACGCCGCAACTACTGAAGCCCGCACACCTAGAGCCTGTGCTCTGCAACAAGATAAGCCACCATAACAATAAGCCCGCGCACCGCAACGAAGAGTAGCCCCCGCTCACTGCAACTAGAGAAAGCCCGCGCACAGCAATGAAGACCCAATGCAGCCAAAAATAAGTAAATAAAATTGTTTCAAAAAGGAATGAGAAAAAAAAAGAATGAGAGACTAAAACAGCTGGAAGTTCTGTGTGTCTGGCCAGGGCATGCCACCTGGTAGGCTGAGCCGTAGGGTGATCGAGCGTGATTGGCCTTTTCGTCGTTGGGGTGGGAGCTCCCAGCTGTCAAAATCAGTAGGTGTTTGCTCTTGGCTCTTCTAGTTTCTCCAGAAAACTCTTGGTTTCCTACCTGGGAGATTTATGCCAGGCCTGGCTTTCTGGAAATAAAGCAAGGGAAGAGCTGAGGCTGCCACGCTTCACCAAGCATGTTTTTATGAGGGAGAAGAAATAAATACATCTGGTTAACCAATGCACTTGACCCCATCATCCTCATGGTGGTCCTGCCCTCATCCCCGGCCTCTGAGTGGGTGGGCCTTAGCTTAGAGCCTGAGACTCCTCTTCTCTTGTAGAGGAAATTACCTACAAATTGATCCAATCAACAGGATATGTGATTCAAATACTCCCTGATTCCTACTGTGCTCTCTCGTGCAGACGCTGTCATTCTTTATGGGTCTGTTTGAAGGGTGACATCTGATGTAGGACATCCTACATCCTACCCCACCTGGGGTCCAGGTGGTGATGTTTCCTCATGGAGCTTCTTTCAGAAAACGACTGCTTTCCTATTTCTCTTTGTGTCATTTGATCCTGGTTTCTTGGGACCCTTCTTTTTTAAAACTTTTCTTCACAGAGTGTTTGTAAGCTCATCACACTCATTTTTTGAGCATCTGGTTCATGTGCCTTGAAGCAGGAGCCTCTTGGTAAACCTTCTTTAAGTCTTTGAGTTTCACGGTCACAGCTGTGAGAAGGCCTTCTTTAGTCATCACTAGGTAAGCTCGTTCAGTCACAGAGCAGGAAAGCCCATCGTCTCTTCCGACAGTGCGTCTGATTTACTCTATCAGAATCTCACTGGCTTTAGAGCCTGGGAATCTGTATTTTGAGAAAATCACCTAAGTGATTCTGGTCACCTCCTAGTTGACAGGGGTCTGCCACACCCTTGCCTTTCATGCCTAATGCCTGAATTTGGAGCTCTGATGTCCTGGACCACATGTCCCTGGGTCAGACTACCTGCCCACTCCAGCCTCTGCCCACCCACTGCCCTGGTTGGACAGGGCCTAAACCCCGGACCTTAAACTTTGCATCTTCGCTCAGCTGTGGTCCTCCTCTCTGTCCTCACACTGGCCTCCTGGACTCAGGAGGGCTTACTTGCCCTTGCCAGAACTCATGTCCTCCCTGCCCCATCACCTGCCACCCACCACGCCCCCCACCACACACACACCCAAGTCTGATATCTTGCCTCATTCTGCCCTGACCCATCCAGATCTGCCTGTGCTGTGAGTCCCATAACTAGAAAGGATGCTACTGGGTGTTATGACATTTGGTCTAGTGAGCGATGCAGTCAAAGAACACTGAGAAGGAAGTGATGACCTTGGGCTGGCATCTCGGGGAGGTGTCGCACTGAAATGGGATTTCAGCTGGACTTTTAGTGGAAGAGTATTTTTGCGTATTCATAGAGGAGGGTGAAGTGAAGTCTAGGAAATACTTACCAAATGCCTCCTACTAATACTCATATATATTATCATTGAATCCCTACTCTAGGATAAGCACTGCATATGTGTGTGTATATAAATACTATATATATATATCATTTGAGACTTTCAACAACCCTCAAGGGACGCTTGGTTATCCCCATTTTAGAGATGTGGAAAATGAGGCACAGAGGAGAACTGTTCTCTCAAGACCTCAAGAATACTAAATGCTAAGAGGAAGACTGGCAGACCAGTCTGCTGACTGCTTTCTTTTCTCCTTGCGGTTTGCTCCTGCTGCTTCCCTGTAATTAAAGAAAGCAGCTCTCCCCTCTGGGAGCAGCAGCCTCCTCTCTTTCTTCCCAGGGAGACATCTGCAAATGAAACTCAAATCAAATCACACTGTGTCTCCCCACCAGCATGTAGATCACCAGGTTCCTCCCCCACAGGCGTCCATTATTGTGGTAGGTGAAGTGTGGCCAACCGTGATCTTGGTAATTCGGCGGCCGTGAGAGTTGTCTGCAAGGTGGGGTGGCACGGCCAGGCTGCAAGCCTGTTCTCCTCTGCACGCTTCTTTTTCATTCCCCATAGCTTTCTGAGACATTTACTCAGAGACTAAAAGCATTCATGGTTCAATGCAGCCCCAGATCTGAATTACTTTGTAAAACTTGTTAAGTGCTTTTAGAGTTAGTCAAGCAAGAAAATATTTGACTTTTGTTCTAACGAAAGCAATTTCTAACATTTGAAATACAGAAAACAGCCCCACTTTTGCACTTCAGACACCAATAGTTGCCCGCACACGTGGCCCTGTAAGTACACAATCCATGAAAATCTAACTTTACCAAAAAGTTAAACTAGAGGAGATTTTTCATTTGTTTACCAGGATGCCTTTGTACAGGAATTCCAATAATTCGAAAACCTGAATCCTAGGTCAGGCCCTACCACTTACTGGCATAGCCTCTCTGCACCTCAGTGTTCATCTCTGTAAAATGGAGAGATGTCAGACTAAGCTGTCCCATGAGGCTGTCATGAGAATCTAGTGGGCTATAGATTGTAAACCCCCCCAAGATGTGCTTGAGAAAGATGAGGCCCCTTTGATGAGAGGAGTAGAGGGCTGGGGTGAGGGGAGAAGGCAATCCTGTCGGAGGTGGGGGGGTACCCCAGGTTGTTAGGAGACCAGCCTCCCACCTGGATTAGCTTGTGAACAGGCTCCCCTCAGTTGCCACTGCAGGATATGAGCTGTTCCAAGTCCCATTATCCTCATCATCGCCCCACAGCCCTGCTATTCACTTAAACACCGCAACTCCTGAGTACATTTCAATTTCTGATCATTAGTTACGAGATTGTCTTGTTAATTCTGATTCAGCAGATTTTGCTGAGACAGCTCTCTTTTTTCCCTTTTATTTTGGTCGTGCTGCACACAGCCTATTCAGACAGACAATAAATCTGGTGGCTAACCTCCCTCCCGAGGATGAATCATCCGAAACTCTGCAAAGGACACGGCCACAGGGGTGGCAACAGGGAGGGGGCCTCCTTGCAGGCTGCTTTGTAGGTGACTCTGGGGGACCTTTGCGATTCTGGCCCTGGGACACAAACCTGCCGGTGGTGATTACATCAGATATAACAAGATTACCTCAGAGCTCAATAGCAGGCAGATGGGGGGTGGGGGGGAATAGAACAACCAAGGACAACTCGGCAACATCTGTTCCTGCTTTGTGCCACTTTTATTAGATCACAGGTGTCATGCCACTGAATTCGCTGTCGATTTATCTAACCTAGAGGTACCAACAGAATTTTGCGACCAGCAAGATTGGTTTGGGGTCCTGCACCTCTCCCTCCTTTCCTTCCCTCCTTGTGTCTAGTTGCTCGCCCTGGCCATTGGCATGAGTAGGTTAATTGTCTTCCTTGGTCTGGTAGGTAACCCCTTCCAACCTTAGACCTAGGAAAAGGATGAGCTCACTCAAACTAAAATGTTGTTCTGGTCAGTTGTAATACTCTTGCCAGGGGACCGGTGGTCTTTTCGGAAATTCTTAAGAAGAATCGACACCCATGGAGGATTTACAATATGCTGGACACTCTTCTTAACCCTTTTTATGTATTAACTCACGTAACTGCTACATCAACCCTGTGAGGTAGATGTAATCCATATCCCCATTTTGTAGATGAGGGAACTGAGGCACAAAACTGGCAAACAGCTCTCTCTGTAGTCACCCATGTAGTAAGTGGCAGGGCTGGAATTTGGTCCCCAGTTCCAGGGTCCATGCCCTTAGCAATTGCACTCTGTTAATGAAACTTGATTTTGTCACGAGATATTGCTGGAGTAGCTTGATGCAATCGCAGGATAGCTCAGTCTCAGGGGAGAGAGAGAGCCTGGGTTAGACCAATGACAGGGATGGACTAGAGCTGGAGGAACAGACCTAGCTGGTCAGCTGAGACGAAGTCCTGTCTGATGGAATCCAATCAAAGGCAAGAGTAACGGTCCAGGCAAGCAATGCACCTCATGGAAGCTGACATAGGATGGAGGAGTGTCCCAGACCAACAGATAATTCAGGCAAGAAACACTCAGCAGGGCAGGCATCAGGGGTAACTGCCAGCAGGCTGTGGGACCCGGGTTGGACCCCAAGCTGAGGTGGGCTCGGGAGCAGGAATTGAGAGTTAGGAATCCCTACCTCACATCATATGCAAAAATTAACTCACATGAATCAATGACCTAAATATAAGAGCTAAAACCATAAAACTCTCAGAAGAAAACACAGGGGTAAATCTCTATGACCTCAGATTTGGTAGTGATTTCTTGAATATGACACCAAAAGCACAGGCAACACAAGAAAAAAGTGGATAAATTATACTTCAACAGAATTAAAAACTTTTGTACATCAAAGGACATTATCAAGCAAGTGAGAAGACAGCCTAGAGAATGGGAGAAAATATTTGAAAATCATATATCTAATAGGGGTCTAGTATCTGGAATATATAAAGAACTCTTACAACTCAACAGTAAAAGGACAAACAACCTAACTAAAAAATGAATGAAGGAATAAAATAGACATTTCTCCAAAGGAGACATACAAATGACCACCAAACACATGAAAAGATGCTCAACGTCATTAGTCATTAGAAAAATGCAAATGAAAACCACAATGAGACACCACTTAATACCCACTAGGATGGCTATAATAATAACAATACAAAAACAAAAACAAGAATACAAATGTGGACAAGGATGTGGAGAAATTAAACACTTGTACATTGTGTTATATAAATATGGCACACGGGAAATGTAAATGGTTTGGCCACTATGGAAAACAGGTCGATGGTTCCTGAAAAAGTTAAGCACAGAGTTTATCACATGCACCAGCCATTTTACTCCTAAATATATACCCAAAGGAAATGAAAACAGCTACTCAAACAAATCCAGGCACATGCATATTCAGAGCGGCACTATTCACAATAGCCCAAAGTGGAAACAATACAAATGCTCGCCAGACGTAGAATGGATAAACAAATCGTGGTGTCTACATACAATGGGCTATGATTCCGAAATAAAAAGAATGAAGTACTAATACGTGCTACAGTGTGGATGAACCTCGAAAATATTACGGTAACTGAAAGAAGCCAGACACAGAAGGTCCCATATTGTGTGATTCCATTTATATGCAATATCGAGAATAGGTAAATCCGTAGAGACAGCAGATGGGCGCTTTCCAGGGACTGGGGGGGAGAAGAAACTGAAAGGTAACTGCTTCATGGGTGTGGGGTTGTTGTTTTTGTTTTTTTGGAGTGACGAAAATGTTTTGGAACAAGATAGTAGTGGTTACGCAACATTACGGATGTATGAATGTACAATGCCGCGGAACTGGTCACTTTAAAATGGTGAATTTTATGTCATGTGAAGTTAACCTCAATTAAAAACAATAAGTCAGGAGCTTAGAACAACGTTGGTGCCAGGCAGGGACCAAGGCAGGTTCCCGGGTACTTGAACAGGGGTGTCAAGGATGTGGACCAAGTCTTCAGTACAAGGCAGCAGGCCAGTTATTAGCCAGGGGGTCTGGTGCAAAGCCTCAGCATGTAGGGCCAGGGCTCCCCAAGCAGGTGTCGCCCTGGAAGACGGTCAGAGCAGAGGCAGCAGGGGAGATGGACTGTGTTTAACTGGGCACAGAGGAACGTGGGATCCTCTTTCCAGGTGGGAAGTTATTAGCAAGGAGAGGCAGAAGCAAGAAACCGTGGGACACAGGTCAGCTCCTGTGATTCAGCTGTTTCTGGCCTCCCTCCCTCCACTTGTGTGAGCCTGGAGCTTTAGACGAATGCATTTGGCCCATAATGGATCCCAATCACAAAGGAACGGGCGGGAGGGGGTAGAGACGGAGGGAACGTTCTGTTGTTGTTCAGAAAATGAACAAAACAGCTGGAGGTAAAGCTTTTGTTACAGGCTGCCATCTCTGATTCATGTGTCTTTATAAATCTGACTACACTTTGAGGGAGCCGGGAAGAGTGATCATTACCTTGTGCACTGCGCCCACCAGCATGGGGTTTATTAGAAGCCAGCTGTTGGCAGTGTCGGGGGAGCGCATCATGACGCAGAACAGGCCGAGGTCGGTGTGGAGAAATGCTGCCCTCAGTCAGATGCCCAAGGCAGTGGGTTCAGAAAGCCTGAGGCCCAGTGCAGAACCTCTGGGGCTCTCCCAGGAACCCCCAGCTGCAACATGAAATATGCATGGAGGCCTCAGCCCAGACCGAGCAGAGCCAAGCTTTGGGGGCCTTGAGCTGAGGTCTTCCAACCTGCTTCTGTGCCATCAGCTGGGAGTAGCAGGAAAGGAAAGGGATTTGTGAAAAGGAGAAAGAGGCCTTTGATGCCTCCACCCCCGTTGCCCACCCTCCCCTCTTCTTTCCTGGGCTTCTCCTTCTCATTTCCCCTTAGGCTGCCTTTTGCCCACAAAGCTCTCCAAACTTGTCAATGTCTTCCCTACCCAAACTCTAAGGCCAAGCTGGATGGCTGCTGTTCCAGGGGTGAGACTCCTGCCACTTCTTCCTCTGTCGGCTTCAGCTCCCTCCATGTTGGGCCCTACCCTCCAGCCCCACCTGTTGTCGCCTTACCCCACCAGGGAGGCCACTTTACATAGTCTCCATTCCAAGGTTTTTCTTGATTGGCCACCCAGATATGCCCTCCTTACCTAAACAAACTAGGACCTGTTTGTGCCTCTCTTGACGGTGTATCCTATTCTGTCTCAAATCATGGTTATTTCTGGACTTGTCTTAACGCGCCTTACTAGGCTGTATGGGTTTGCCTCTGAACTGTCTCACGCCAGCGCAGGGTGTTTGTACATGTAAAACAATGTGTGTTTGTTGAGTGAATGAATGAATCAATGAGCGAATGAACTTTTCCAACCTGAATGATGTGGAAGCGTCTCCAGGACACTGCTTAGCCATCCAGGAATCCCTGTGCCACCCACTGTGACTTCTCATGCAGAAAGCCCGTCTATGGCGTCTTGTTAAGAAAGTGAATGAAAAGGAAGTAGGGCAGAGGCTCTGGGAAGTGCCCTGGCCTTCTGGTATTTCATCTAAGGGACCAGGTCTGGAAAGCAAAAATAAAGGAAGTCCCTTTTTATCAAAACTGAGACTGACTCAGCCCTAGGCAAGCTGGTACCTCAGGAACATAGGCCACTAGGGAAGGGGAGAGTTGTGTCATTTGCCAGATTAGCAGGAGGATGCCAGGTAGCACTGGCAGTCCAGGGGGCAGTGAAAGGCCTACAGGATGTCAGGGCCCCAGCCATGTGAGTGGGCGTCTTGACAGGTCCCCTCTCAGCCCAGGACATAAAGCACCTGCTCATCCCCCCGTGAACTGGGCAACCCCAGCAGGCCAGGGAGGGGCAAGCCCCAAACAGACTGGTCCCAGGCAGACACCTGGTAAGGGTGGGCCAGTCACCTCCTAACCCTGAGGGAGCTAAAGGCTGCTGGGGTGAGCCTGGCTGGGAGTCAGGACCGGCTCACCGGGCTGCAGTTCTGCACGGCTGGCCAAGGCAGGGGTGGCCCCCAGAACCCACCCCCAAGACCTCTCTTCCCTTGAGCCCTTTTCTCCCACTCTGAATTCCAAGAAACAAGGCAGGAAAGGAGAGAAGCAAACCAACGAAGGAGGGAGGAGGGGAATTAATAGGAAAGTACCAGGGACAGATGCAGGTTTTCAGGGACCTAAAACTCACACAATTTGGGGAGTTCTCTTAAAACATGAAAATGCAACATTGGGTTTTGGAAGCAGTCGTGCCAGAGAAAGGCCCTGAGCCTCAGTTTCATCTTCCAGGGCAGTCAGCCTCTGCCCAACCTGGAGTGATGTCTACAGGGGTGGGGTGGGTGCTAAAATGTCCCACCGAAGTACAGGCACACGCCCTCCGCCCACCCTGGCTCTTTCTCTCCCTCAGTCCTGTCTAGCAAACCTGGCTGGGCTGCCCAGGCTGGCTCCCTCCCATCCTCCCTGCTCTCCCAATTAAATAATCCATTCTGTATTTCCTGCGTGTAGAGCCCTTAATATAAGGTCTGAAAACAATTTGCAATCAGTTGCACTAATTAATCTAATTGAATTTAATTTCTCTTTCTTGGTGTTAGGGGTGAACGAACTCCCTATGCTGACTTATGTAAAGCAATATGCAAATTTGTATCTTGAGCCCAGAGCCCTGCAAATGCTTTTGATTACAAAAAATAAAAATAAAATAAAAGGCTACGCTGAGGCCTCAGGAAAACACACCACTGCAGTTTCTGGCCTCACACTCCTCTCTTCCAACAGCCTTGCCGGGCACCAGTGGCTTGGTCACCCTTGTTCCTGCCCCAGACTATACTCTTGGGTCCCTCCAGGGGTCCCTAGGAACCTGAATATGGTCTTTTCTACCTTAATTCCCCAGAATCTGGGCTCCTTCCCTTTGTTAAGCTGCTTCTCCTTCTCCCTCAGCCCCTCATTAAGCTCGGGATGGATTCTAACTTTTGCTGAGAAGTCGGCTGAGCACCCTGGTGAGGCATTCTGCTTGGGGAGGCGGAAAGTAGTGCTTTGCTGGCTGCCCCAGATCCCACCAGCAGGGGGCAGTGCTTGCAGGGCTTGGGTGGGGAACCGGCCACAGTGCAGGGAATCCTGGCATGAGGCCCCAAGGAGTTCTCTCAGCTCCCTCGGAGATGGGGTGGTGTCGCCCATGGATGACAGCGGAGCGAGGGTCACGAGCCTTGATTAGCCGTGACTGAGTCCGAGAGTCCCTGGTAGAGCCCTGCCCTCAAGAGCTGCTATGCACCAAGGCTGTGACTCACCAAAGGACTTGTACCCCTGGAGCTCCTGCTCTGTTTAAACACAATTTTTGGATTTGCTTCCAAATAACCCAGGCTGGGGGTGGGGAGGTGGTGGGTTGCAGGGAGTAGAGAAGAAGCAAGATTGGCCATGAGCTAAACGCGGTTGAAGGTGGATGATGGTTCATTGGGATTTTTTATACTTTTCTATTTCCATAGATGTTTGAAATCTTCAGTCTTAGTTCTGAAGCTGGATCCAAGAGCTGGCTTTCTGCTTCCCATTGAGTGGGAGCTTACAGAGGGAATGAGAAAAACCAAAGGAGGATTTATTGTCAGCTCTTGCCACACCAGGACTGCTGTGGATGAAGGCTACATACACCCTCATCCCACCTCCTCAGGCAGGGTAAGGGAGGGGCAATCTGCAGGTCACAGGGGCATGGGGGGAGTGTCCCAGCCACCTTCCAGTCCTGTGGCTCCCCAGGTCCATTCATTTGGCCAACAGAAGGACAACGATCCTAGCAGCAGGTTCCAGACAGTAAAACAGCAATAAAATGGACCAGGGGGTGGAGGACAGATTGGAAAAGGAGGCTAAGGGGAGGAAGACCCATTAGGGGGTTTTGCAATGTTTGTGCAAGAGACAAAAAAAGTGAGAGTTTGAATAGAGCAGGGCTAATGGATACGGAGAGGAAGGTGCAGGTGAGAAACATTCCCAAGGACAACCCGTAGCATTTACGTTTATGTGTATGGGAGATGAGCAGGCAGGAAGCTTCGAAGGTTGCTCCAGCACATCTAAATGGGTGGTGAAGTCATTAATAGAGACAAAGAGTACAGGTCAGGGAGAAGGTGAGGGGAGTTGAGAGGAAAGGCAAATGGTTTCTTCTCAGACAAATTTAATTTCAGGCACAATAAGAACCCAAGTGAAGTTATCCAAGGAGGATGGGTATTTGAACCTGGAGCCCCAGGATGAGGTGAGAGCCAGAGGGAAAGATGTGGAAGCTATAGACATGTAAGTGACACAGTGCATGAGGGCAGTGAGACCATCCTGGGAGAGAACCCCAGGGAATTCCAATGTTTAAGGGGCAGAAGGAGGGAAAGGAAACAGCAAAGACTGATTGAGAGGGGAAAAGAAAGAAGATATAATCATGGAAACCAGGAGAGGAGAGAATTCCAGGAAGAGCATTTAGTGATGCCACATACTGCAGAGAGGACTCATAAAATCAGTAGCACAAAAAGATTTCCCACAAAGTCTTACCCACTGGATTTCCCACAAAGAGCTCACCATTGACCATGGCAAGAGTTTGAGGAATTTATGTGAATGCCTATCCCTTGCACTCAAAGTTCACATAATACTTAAGAAATCATTTAAAAAAAAAATAAATTTCCAAGCCTAGGTCTGTTATGCATAAAATCTATATTCTTCCCTAAATCCAACCTTCCGTCTAGTATATTAAATATACTTGAGACATTATTCAAAGTTCTTCAAGAACAATGAAAATTTTCCAATTTAACCTCTGATGAGAGGAAGACTTTATTAGGAAGAATAAATCCAGTTGAGAATGCAGAGTAGAAGACAAGGATTGATGAGTTAAGGAAAACTTAAGGAGGCTCCAGGGTGCTCTCAGCCCCTCCTTCCTTGGCATAGGACTTCACGTCACCATTGCCAATTTTCTTTTTTAGTCTTAGGCATCATTCACTATTTCATTTAACCAAAATTTATTAAGGGCGTACTATGTGCCAGGCACACACTACGTGTTGCAAATAAGATTTTAAAAAATGGATTAAGACAAACCCCAGCCATTGAGGATTGAGTGTCCAGTAGGGAATTAAGAAGTCCCCACGGGGGTTTTATCACAGAGGCTCAGAGGTATGAAACAGACATGGTAATGGAGGTTACACAGAGCTGAGCCCCTATCCCCTTACCTACCCGGGGCTCCTCCCACAAGGCCTCTCAAATACATGCTCTGATTTCACAGGGCGTCTTACTTAGCCCAGCATCAGGAAGTGTGCCAGGGCTTCAGAGGCAGCCAGATAAAGACATCAAAATCTGCACCTGGCTCACGTGCCAGTGGCTACCTGGCCTGGAGTTAAGAGCTTACCAAAGGCCCTTTATTAAAATTGTTCATTGATCTCTACCCGTCCCCAGACTCTGTTGGTTCCTTTGTCTCTTCCAAGTAGAAAGCAAGCCCCCCTTTAAGACTACTGGTGGTCCCCATGTGGGACAGCCAGATTCTTTGGGTCCACAGAGTGGGGCTCTGCCCCCAAGCATCTGAGAGTCTGTCAGCTTTGAAACCTTCCTTGGTTACCAGTTTCTGAGGATGACTGATGCTTTTCCAGCTCCCATGCATTCAAGAAAGATGAGATGGTGGAGAAGAGCCATGTCTCTGTGCTCACATGATAAAGGTGCCAGAGAAAGGTGCAGGGGTGGAGGCGGGAGGTGTTAAAATTCTTGGCAGGCAATAGAATCTGAGCCAACTTCCTTCCCTTTGAGCTGCATCTGAGGAAGAGGGTAAAAGCCTAAGAAACAGTGCTGCAACTGGGATGATGACAGTGAGTCACTCACCTCAGGCACAAAATGTAGGGGGTGCCAAGAATTCAGTAATCAAGATAAATCATGTTCTAATACAATATTCTAAAAAGATCAAAACTAATGCAAAAATTTATAATGAACTTAAATTTATAGTTTAAGTAAAGGTAGTAGCAACAGGATCAATCAGACAGTGCAGTTGCCCCAAGCTAGATGGGAAGTGCTGAGGTTGTTTGCAGGGGATGTACCTCTTTCTAACCATAAAAGCCAACTGAACTTCCTCTTCCTGCTTAAACACCTCCCCTGTTCCCCAAAGCAGCAAGGCAGCTCTTTACCCTGTGGGTGCAGCCTCTCCCATTGCCCAGCACACTCTAGCCACAGCATCTTCCTTCTGTTCCCAGGACATAGTGATCTCTTTCCCACCACAGGACTTTTGCACCTGCTGATCCCTCCATTTGGAGCTTCCACCAGCTCTTCTTGTAAGAGATTTATTGTCATCCTTCAAGTCTCAGCTCAAGTGCCCCCTCCTAGAATACTTCCCAACCCACTGGATTTAAGATAGGCCTCCCCCACATACCGTCCTCTTTACCTCTTCCATAACATGATTTATAACCTATAATTATCTTGTTTACATGTTCATTATCTCCACAGATAAAATGTAAGCTCTATGAAGGCAGGAACCCTGACTGTCATCCCTGTGGTACGCCAGGCCCTTACATGATACCTGACACAAGGCAGGGACTCAAATATTTGTGACCTGAATGGTTGAATGAAACTCCTTTTCAGGTGTTGCCTCCTCTGTTAAGGCTCCCAGTATACGTCCTCACCATTGCCACCACAGAAGTCACTGCTTCATTCTCTGTGTCCTCAGAGCACTTCGTGTACATTTGTGTTACTGCACTCCAGCTAGATGTGCACACAGCCAGCTCCTCCATGAAACACTGATCTCCTAGAGGTCAGGGACTGAGTCTTACTCACCTCAGTATTCTTGAGCACAAGGCCCAGCACAGCACCTGATAATAAATGCTCAAATAAATATGGGCAAGTGAGATCTACATCAAACCAAGGTAGCCAGGGGCACAGTAGATGTGTTCCGGAAAAGTTAGGCCTAATTAAAATTTTGCAGATCAAATAATATTTTAATGGCAGTAGAAGAGCTCACTGCTTAAAGGAAGCCTATGGGGAATCCTAGTGTAGAGAGAGAATCACCCCCTTATTTATCCTTTAGTTTGTTTTTTTTTTAACATCTTTATTGGAGTATAGTTGCTTTACAATGGTGTGTTAGTTTCTGCTTTATAACAAAGTGAATCAGCTATACGTATACATATACCCCATATATCCTCCCTCTTGTGTCTCCCTCCCACCCTCCCTATCCCACCCCTCTAGGTGGTCACAAAGCACCGAGCTGATATCCCTGTGCTATGCGGCTGCTTTCCACTAGCTATCTATTTTGTATTTGATAGTATATATGTCCATGCCACTCTCTCACTTCATCCCAGCTTACCCTTCCCCCTCCCCGTGTCCTCAAGTCCATTCTCTATGTCTGCATCATTATTCCCATGCAGCCCCTAGGTTCTTCATAACCTTTTTTTTTTTTTTTTTTAGATTCCATATATATGCATTAGCATACAGTATTTGTTTTTCTCTTCCTGACTTACTTCACTCTGTATGACAGACTCTAGGTCCATCCACCTCACTACAAATAACTCAGTTTTGTTTCTTTTTATGGCTGAGGAATATTGCATTGTATATATGTGCCACATCTTCTTTATCCATTCATCTGTCAATGGACATTTAGGTTGCTTCCATGTCCTGGCTATTGTAAATAGTGCTGCAATGAATATTGGGGTACATGACTCTTTTTGAATCATGGTTTTCTCAGGGTATATGCCCAGTGGTGGGATTGCTGGGTCGTATGGTAGTTCTATTTGTAGTTTTTTAAGGAAACTCCATACTGTTCTCCATAGTGGCTGTATCAATTTACATTCCCACCACCAGTGCAAGAGGGTTCCCTTTTCTCCACACCCTCTCCAGCATTTATTGTTTGTAGATTTTTTGAGAATGGCCATTCTGACTGGTATGAGGTGACACCTCATTGTAGTTTTGATTTGCATTTCTCTAATGGTTAGTGATGTTGAGCATTCTTTCATGTGTTTGTTGGCAATCTGTATATCTTCTTTGGAGAAATGTCTATTTAGGTCTTCTGCCCATTTTTGGATTGGGTTGTTTGTTTTTTTGATATTGAGCTGCATGAGCTGCTTGTAAATTTTGGAAATTAATCCTTTATCACTTGCTTCATTTGCGAATATTTTCTCCCATTCTGAGGGTTATCTTTTCGTCTTGTTTATGGTTTCCTTTTCTGTGCAAAAGATTTTAAGTTTCATTAGGTCCCATTTGTTTATTTTTGTTTTTATTTCCATTTCTCTAGGACGTGGGTCAAAAAGGATCTTGCTGTGATGTATGTCATAGAGTGTTCTGCCTATGTTTTCCCTTAAGAGTTTTATAGTGTCTGGCCTTACATTTAGGTCTTTAATCCATTTTGAGTTTATTTTTGTGTATGGTGTTAGGGAGTGTTCTAATTTCATTCTTTTACATGTAGCTGTCCACTTTTCCCAGCACCACTTATTGAAGAGGCTGTGTTTTCCCCATTGAATATTTTTGCCTCCTTTATCAAAGATAAGGTGACCATGTATGTGTTGGTTTATCTCTGGGCTTTCTATCCTGTTCCATTGATCTATGTTTCTGTTTTTGTGCCGTACCATACTGTCTTAACTACTATAGCTTTGTAGTATAGTCTGAAGTCTGGGAGTCTGATTCCTCCAGCTCCGTTTTTCTTTCTCAAGATTGCTTTGGCTATTCGGGATCTTTTGTGTTTCCATACAAATTGTGAAATTTTTTGTTCTAGTTCTGTGAAAAATGCCATTGGTAGTTTGATAAGGATTACATTGAATCTGTAGTTTGCTTTGGATAGTATAGTCATTTTCACAATGTTGATTCTTCCAATCCAAGAACATGGTATATCTCTCCATCTGTTTGTATCATCTTAATTGCTTTCATCAGTGTCTTATAGTTTTCTGCATACAGGCCTTTTGTCTCCTTAGGTAGGTTTATTCCTAGATATTTTATTCATATCCTTTAGTTTTTTTTTTTTTTTTTATTCTTTCTTAGCGGTACGTGGGCCTCTCACTGCCGTGGCCTCTCCTGTTGCGGAGCACAGGCTCCGGACGCGCAGGCCCAGCGGCCATGGCTCACGGGCCCAGCCGCTCCGCAGCATGTGGGATCTTCCCGGACCGGGGCACGAACCTGTGTCCCCTGCATCGGCAGTTAGATCTGGTTGGTCCTAAGCCTGTGCACATTCTTCAGAGCTTTTGGATGTCATTTGTCCTCAGCCCTGCATGGGTTATTGTTAGACCCTGAGGAACTTGGTCATTACCCCATTTGTATATTTCGGGGGATCCTCAAGATGATCTCCAGTTCCCTCTATGTTTTTTCTTTACCTGAGGAAACACAGGCCTATGGGCATACCCTGGTTCATGGAGAGGCCTTGTTTGATTTCCACTCAACAGGAGGAGCTTCCATCTTGGAACAAACCAAATACCTATGGTGTCTGAACTGACTGTCCCAGTGCCAGGATGCTATATGATAAATATAGTCAAAGAACGGGAGGGAGGGTACTAAACAAAACTACTGCTGCAAAGTCTTTACATTCAGTGTGCAATGGTACAATATTTACTCTAATTTCTGTGAGAAGTTAAAGATTCCATTGTAATCCCTAGAAAATTAATGCCAAAAGGTACAGGTGAAAAATCAATAGAGATATTAAAATGAAATAGTAAGAAATACTCAATTAACCCAAAAGTAGATATGAAAGAAGAAACAGAAAAACAAAAAACTAATGGAAACAACAGAAAATAAATATCAAAATGGTAGTCCGTATTCAACAATATCAATTTTTATGTTAAATTACATGGCTTAACACTTCAATTAAAAGTGGTTATGGGCTTCCCTGGTGGTTCAGTGGTTGAGAGTCTACCTGCCGATGCAGGGGACACGGCCCCGGTCCGGGAAGATCCCATGTGCCGCAGAGCGGCTGGGCCCGTGAGCCGTGACCACTGAGCCTGTGTGTCCAGAGCCTGTACTCCACAACGGGAGAGGCCACAACAGTGAGAGGCCCGCGTACGGCCAAAAAAAAAAAAAAAAAGTGGTTTTAAGAATGGATAAAAGTCAACACCCAATTGTATGCTGTCCACCAAAGGACACATTTTAAATACAAAGAGACAGGTTGTAAGTAAAAGTCCAGAAAAAGTACAGCATGCAACTGCTAATCAAAGAACATTGAAGTCGTTCTATTAATATCATACAAAGTGAGTTCAGGGTAAAGCAATATTACATTTCATAATGATAAAAGGATTAATTCATCAAGAAAACATAACAATAATAAATTTGTATGCACAAATACAGAACCTTTTTGTAATTACAGATCTTCAAAGTATATGGAACAAAAATACAACATACCAAAATTAAACTAAAGGGAGAACTAGATAAATTCAATATCATCCTCTCAGTAATTGATAAAAATGGAGACAAAAGTCAGCAAGGACACAGAAGATCTGAACCACTCTATAAACCATTTTGAGCAAATTGACATTTATAGAATACTACACTCATCAAGTACAACAGACATATTCTTTTCAAGTGTACACAGAACAGTCATCAAGATAAAACATATGCTGGGCCACAAAATAAATCTCAATACATTTCAAAAGACTGAACTCTTTTAGAGTATGTTCTCTGATGACAGCAGAATTAAATTAGAAATCTAATATAAGATATGTATAAAAGCCTTAAATATTTAGAATTAAACTATATGTTTCTAAATAAGTCGTGAGTCAATGAAGAAATCACAGGAGAATTAGAAAATATTTCATACTAAATAGTAATAAGAATACAATATATCAAAACTGGTGATACAGCTAAAGCAGCACTTAGTGGAAAATTCATTGCTGTAATATCTATATTAGAAAAGAAGAAAGGTTTAAAATTAATTATCTACATCTCTACCATTTAAAAAATGAGCAAATTAAACCCTAAGTAGATGGAAGAAAGAAAATAGTAAAATTTGAGCAGAAATTAATGAGCTATAATGCAAACAATAAAGAAAACTAACAGAGCCAAAATTTGGTCCTTTGAAAAGATTAATACAATCAATAAAACCCCTAGCAATACTGATCAAGAAAAAAAAAAAGAAAACACAAATAACCTATATTAGGGGTCTGTTATCACCACAGATCCCACAAACATTAAAATGATAATAAGGATATATTATAAACAAGTTTATGCCTATAAATTTGATAACTTAGATGAAATGGACAAATTCCTTGAAAAACAAAATTTGCAAAAACTGACACAAACAAATTAGAAAATCTGAATAGCCCTCTATTAAAGACATTAGATTTATCTAAAACCTTCCCGCAAAAAAAACCCCTCTAAATCCAGATGGTTTTATTGTTGAATTTCATCAACAATCTTATACAAATGCTTTCAGAAAATAGAGGAGGAACGTGCCCCACTATATTTTATGAAGTCACCATATGCCTTATACAAAAATCTGACAAAGCCAGATTTTTTTCTGAAAAAGAAAACTACAGATGATAGCCCTCTTGAACTCGATACAAAAATCATAAACAAAATATAGCAAGTCACATCCAGAAAAAAAGATAATCCATCTTGACTAAGTGGAGTTTATCCCAGGAATGCAAGGTTTTTTCAACATTTGAAAATCAATATATTTCATCACATTAATAGAGTAGAGAAGAAAAATAATATGATCATCTCAACAGATGCTGAAAAAGAATTTGAGAAAATTCAATAATACCCAGCAAATACTCAGTAAATTAGGGAAAGAACTTCTTCAATTGGATAAAAAAAATGGGTGCAAACTTTATGATTTTCATTACACTTAATTGTGAACATTGGATACTTATTAAGCAATAGAGTCTATTGCTTATGCAGGGAGATTTTCCAGTAGAAGCCTAGTGGGCCATGGGGCAGTTATTGGTTTCTTATTTGAGGCTTCAAGAAAATGTTCTAAACACATGTTCTCAGGCTGAAGTGTTTGCCTCCTCTTCAAATGGAAGAGAGAGATGTGGTATGGAAAAATTCCACATGAATGATGAGTTTGGACAGAAACATTGTTCATTGGTCCAGGTACTTTTCAGGAACCACTATAGACAATGAGACCCTTAATCAGAATTTAAAATGTGCATGTCCTTCAATCCAGAACCTCCACTTCTAGGTTCTAGCCCACAGAAACAGTAATATATACAAGGATGATCATTGCAGCATTATCTGTAATGGGGAAAATCTAGAGAAAAACTAAATTCGATCAATAAAAGATTGGTTAAGTTTATGGCATACTACATAGCCAGTGAAAAGAATGAAATGGATCTGAACGCAAAGGCATGAAAAAATATCCATAATGTAGTTTTTTAAAAAAGAGCAAGTTGATATATTTGTAGTATTGATACAAACACACTTTTATTAAATAAAGCTACTCATTTATAAGTTATATATAAAACAAATGCCTGAAAGGTTGCATACTAAAATGTTGATCATACCTAGCTTTGGGTGGTGGTATTTGGGACATTTTGATTTTCTTTACACTCTTATTCTCAAATGTTTCTACAAGAAACATTTTTTTAAATGTGAGCCACCAATTGTGCACAATAGTACAATTACTGGGAGCTGGGCGGGGCGGGGGTGGGGGGGAGTAGTTCCATTAGAAGCCCTGCTGTGTGACTTTGACAAGATGAGGCTCTTATCTCCAATGAGAATTATGATAACAGTACATCCTGCACAGAGTCCTTGTGAGCATTTGTTAAGTCCTTCTGTGCTGATACACATATTCTCATATGAGTCCCAGGCAGTCTTGTGTGTCAGTGAAGCAGGCAGAGTTTGAAGCATCACACACACTACCCGTCACACCACATCGCACACACCACTCCACACCCCTTGCACGCACATTTAGTACTAACGTTGGTGGAACACTGTCCGGGGACTGAGTCCTGTGCTGATCCTCCACAAAGCCCTGAAAAACATGCATAATTCAACACTCACTTTATTTAATACATATTTACTGATCATCTACTATGTGCCAAGCACTTTTCTAGATGCTAGAGTTACAGCATTGAATAAAAATGACAAAAATCCCTGCACCTTTTGTAGTCAAACATTCCTGTGAGAAGAGACGGGCAATAAACCTAATGAATACCTATAATCTAAGAAGTTAACAGTATGGTTGAAGGTGGTATATACTAAAGAAAAATAGAGTGAGATAAGGCGAATTGGGAAAGTCGGAGGGGGTTGGGCTTCCAGTTTTCAAAAGGATGATGAGGGTAGGTTTCCTTAAGAAGGAAAGCTTTGAGCAAGCACTTGAGGAAGATGAGGGAAGTGAGTCAGACAAATATCTGGGCGAACAGCTTTCCCAGTAGCAGGAACAGCCAGTGCAAAGGCGCAGAACTGCAGGGAGGGGCCAAGGATGCTGCACTGAATGAGTATGAGGAGGCGAGGTCGGAGAGGGAACAGGGGACCCGGTCTTGGGAGGCCTTTTAGGTCATCGTGAAGACTGTAAATTTTACTCTCTATGCAACAGAAGCCATAACCACAGGGGGAGTGAAATACAAGAGTGTAATGATCTGATCTGAGTTTTTAAAAACTGATTGAAGAGAGGTATGGGGGAAACCAGGAGGCCAGCTAGGAGGCTATTGCAATAATTCAGGCTTGGGCAGGATCATATTTCCATTTTAAAATCAGGAAATTGAAACCGAATAGGACTGTCTGGCTCGCAAGTCACACAGCTAATGAGTGGCTGAGCTGGGGCTTGAATCCAGAGCCATCGGACTCCAAATCCAGTGTTCTTTTGTCCAGGAAGGAAAACTGGGTTTTGTGTTGTCCTGAGAGTTCCTTTATTGGCCTATATGTCCTCCCACTTTGAGGGGGGAGGTTATCCCCCAGCCCGTTTCATGCCTCTCTCCCACTCCATCATCTCTCCTTCCAACCCTCCTGCCCCTGCCTCCTGCCAGCTGTGAAAATGGAGCTGATGTAGGTACTTCACCAGGGCTGGGAATGTGTTAGTGTTTCTCTAACACCTAAAACAGCCTGGGGTGGCAAGTGACAACCATGATAGTACAGGCTGGAGAAACTGAGGCACTGTCAGAGCAGGAAAGCACCCCAAAGTCGCACAGCAGTTGGGAGATGGAGACTCTCTTTCCCTCCCCATTACCCACTTGCATCTCCTGCCTCCTGGTCTGGGCACTGGGTGTCAAATGGAGGCTGTTCTTGGTCCCCAGCAGCTCAGTCCCAATAGGGTGCCTGTGCCCCTTGGCGAGGGTGAGCCCACAGCAAAGCTAGGGTGAGTGTTATTTTCTTGCACAGCATCCATCAGGAGACAAGCCCTGGCATTTATCTAGCAGCGAGCAATCGTTATCTGGTGGCGATGTTCTTCCCACTGAGAGTATCTTCTAAATAAGGGTCAGCGATCCAGGGCTCTGTCTGCTGCTGATTTCTTCCTGTGGGATGAAACCAAGGAAGGGAGGGCACTGGGGTGGGGGCAGGGAGAGAGAGGCTGATTAAGGAGGAGGTTGTTCCACAGCTGAGCCAGAGAAACTGGCCTGAGCTTTGATTCTGACAAGTTTGGGAGAAGACGGAAGACAGCACCAGGGAGAACCCTCATTTCCACTTCAGCAAACTTTCATACATAAATGTAACAGACCATCCAGGGAAATCCCTGGATAGCGAAGTTCTGGCTGTGAAGAAGGTGAAAGAACAGGCTCTTGTAGCTCTTGATCTCTGTCGCTTGTCTTTCTGTCATCAGACCGGAATCTGGAATGGGTTTCGAGTGAGGAGCTCAGAATGAACTGTCATCAACTGGTCCTGGCCCCTGCATCAGAGGACCGAGGTTCGAGTCCAGACCCCACCAATTCCAGGATCCTGGACCTCAGGCAAGTCCCTAAACTTCCCTGAGCTTTGATTTGCTCATCTGCCTAATGGGAATGGGAACGACCCCTTTCTCAGGGGCTGTTGTGAGGCTTATGGGAGACAATGATACCGTATCTAAGAAATGCCGTGTGGACTGTGGAGTGCTCGTCACATGTGAGCTACCGTTGTTCCCCTTCAGGTCTAGGATTTGGTTGACATTGTCGAGGTTGTTTGCCCTGCACTGTCCCTCACAACTCGTCTTGCTGACTGAGAGGCTGGTCTTCTTTCTGTTATTTTATCTGTTTTGGTCTTAGGTTGAGAGCTATGGTCCAAGTAATGAGTCTTGTCAATCAGCAGAGAGTCCTGTATAGCTGAGACTGTACTAGCCTATGGGCATTTGAGAAGGATATGTGATTTAGTCTGCGTGCCCTCCTGGGATTTATTAAGGTTCACTTTTGGACAAAATGAACCTAATAGAAGCCAAGGCACAATCATGAACCGCTCTGTAGGTGGGTCCTCCTTATTGAGGGCCTGATGCGTGCTAAACGGTGCCAGGTACTTCCACGTCGTTATATTATTTAACACTCTATAACTAATCTGAGAGGAAGGTGTCCTCATTTTACAGATGAAAAACTGATACTTGGAGAGGTTGAATGACCAACCCAAGACCAACCCAATGACAGATAGTGGTGAGGGCTGTATCTCTTTATCTCAAATCCAAGGCTTCTCTCCCCTATTCCAACTAGAGTATAATCTGGTGCTTAAACCTCTTATGGAGAAGTGAAAATCCCTGGCTTACATCCCTGGCAGCTGAGACTCTGGGAGGCTCCTATGCATTGATTCTGGTTGCTTCCAGTTCCGAGGCCTTGCTAACATTGGGTACTAAGACAGGTAAGCTCCTCTTGAGGGACTTGAATATTTAAAACCCCAGGGAGAAATGCAAGTCAAAACTACATGAGGTGCCACTTCACGCCCATTAGGGTAGTTATTATTTTTTTTTTAATGGAAAATAAGGCTTCCCTGTTGGCACAGTGGTTAAGAATCTGCCTGCCAATGCAGGAGACACAGGTTCGAGCCCTGGTCCAGGAAGATCCCACATGCCGCAGAGCAGCTAAGTCCGTGTGCCACAACTACTGAGCCTGCGCTCTAGAGTCCGTGAGCCACAACAAGAGAAGCCACTGCACTGAGAAGCCTGCGCAATGCAACGAAGAGTAGCCCCTGCTCACCGCAGCTAGAGAAAGCCCACGCACAGCTACAAAGACCCAACGCAGGCAAAAAAAAAAAAAAAGAAAAAGAAAAATGGAAAATAAAAAGTGTAGGTGAGAATGTGGACAAATCAGAACTTTTGTGCATTGCTGGTGGGAATGTAAAAAGGCAGAGCCACTGTGGAAGACAGTATGACAGCTTCTCCAAAAGTTAAACATAGAGTTATCATACGATCCAGCAATCCCACTTCTGGGTGTATACCCAAAAAAATTAAAAGCAGGAACTGAAACATATTTATATACGTTGTTTGTAGTATCAATAGTATTATTCACAACAGCCAAAAGGTAGAAGCTACCCAAGTGTCCATTGATGGATGAATGGATAAACAAAAGCTGGTATATACTCACAGTGGAATACTATTCAGCCTTGAAAACAAAGGAAACAGGAACACATGCTACAACATGGATGAACTTAGAGGACATTATGCTAAGTGAAACAAGCCAGACACAAAAGGACAAATACTATAGATTCCACTTCTATGAAGTACCTAGAGCAGTCAAATTCATAAAGACAGAAAGTAGAATGCAGGTTACCAAGGACTGAGGGGAGGGCGAAATGGGAGTTATTGTTTCATGGATACAGAGTTTCTGTTTGGGATGATGAAAAATTTCTGGAATTGATCATGTTGATGGTTGTACAACATTGTGAATATACTTAATGCCTTTGAATTGGCCACTTAAAATGGTTCAAATGGTAAATCCTATGTTACGTATATTTTACTACAATAAAAAAGCCCTCAGGGAGAAATGCTTCACTTGAAGAAAAGGAATGTTATGCTACCAGAGTGCCTTTCAGCAGTGAGTCCAGGATGATTATAATGTTTGTTTAGCAATCATTAACTGCTCATCAAAGAAGGAGCAGCCCAAAACACTCAAGAGATGACAGGACAAGAGAAACAGCTTTGCAATGTTAATATAACTCAATGAGGAAATGAGGATTTGATTCAATAAAACTCAGCTTTTATGCAACTTCCTTCTGAGCCCACCTATTGTCCAAAGCAAACAAACCTGCATCAGTATTCAAAGGAGCTACAAGAAAACCCGGTGGAATTTGACCACAGGTACCTTTAACTCATTCAACGATGAACATTTATGCCATATGTTTCTTGGGCTTTTAAAAGGCAATGTTCTGTGCCGATGGTCCCCGGCTGCATAGATAATTGTAAAACAAACTCCATATTCCACTGACACACTTTCTAATTACATCTTACCTTCATTAGGCTATTAAAGTGATAGATGGTAGCAATTACATTGAACCCCACTGAAAACTCTCTATCTGTGATGCGCAGTGACGAGAACATGAGTTATTTACCCAGAAGCCAGGAAGAACTTGGCTGCCTCCGCCAAGCTGAACAAAGAGAAACCCCCTGTGGCCACTAGCAGCACAGAGCCCCACGGCCCTGGCAGAAGGCAGAGTGGCAGGGTATACAGTGGAGGCTCACTTTTCTACTGGCCTCACAAATGCCTAGAGGTGGAAGATGAAAACTATTATCAGGTGTTACAGAGTTACTCAAAACAATGTGGACGTTCTTGGAAGAGAGTCTCCAAAATGCTGAATTACTCCCAACCATTCTGTATGCCGAGTGGCTGAAGGGACCAAAGAAGCTGAACCTGGAAAAAAGAAGACAAGGTGGCCATTTATTGACATTCCAACATGATTTCTATGTGTTAATGTCTGCATGGCCCAAGGAGGATGAATTTGGTGCAGACAACAGAACGCCCCACTCTAACAGGTTTCAGTAACTAGGGCATTTGCTAGTTTGTATAACTGGAGGTCCAGAGGTAGATGGGCTTCAGGGTTGGTGGATTCAGGGGCTCAATGATATAATCTAGGCCTCAGGTTCTTTCCATTCCTCCACTCTGCTATTCACTTTATCAGCCTTACCATAAATTGGTGACTCCAGTGTGCTTTTGATGGCCACCAGTAGCAATAAGGGCTACAAGTGCTCTTGTTCTTTTCCAACAGGAAAGCAAGAGCTGACTTCCCATAACTATCAGAAAAATGAGGAGAGCTCTTAGAAGCCTTCAGCAAATATCTCTGATCTCACTGGCTGGAACTGGGTCATGTGCTCATTTGTAAATTACTCATTGTGGTAGGGACGATGGGATTACTGTGGTTGGTTAAGACAAATCATGGCTCACCTGGAGCTGCTGCAGGTCAGCTTCCCCTGAGATGTCAGGGGAGAAATTCCCGGCAGATCTCAGGGGCAACCTGAGAAGTATTGGGCTCTGTTGGGAAGGAAGAAAGGAGATTGATTTGGCAAGGCCATGGACACTGTTTGCTATAGGGGAAAACAAGGACCAATAGGTAGAGGCAGAGATGACTCAGAAAGAAAAGCTTCTAGCACTGGGGGCAGATATGCTGCATCCATTCCACAGCTGCCCTCTTCCATACCCATGGCAGACATGGTTAATTAATCAATCACCCTACCACTGAGCCTGGACAGCCTCAGCATCCTCCTTAACTTGGCTGTCCAGGCAGTCATTAATAGTAAATTAGAGACAGCTCTCAAAGAGAACCCCTTTTATCAGCTAGGACTGCCCAAAGATGGAATAGGCAGGCTGAGAAGATAGTGAGCTCTCGGTCACTGGTGGTATTCAAGCACAGGCTGTGTAATCTGCATGCAGAGATGCTGTAATGGGTAACTGATCACAGGTAAAGGTTGGGATCCAATTGTCCCTGAGATTCTGTGATTAGAGAGGGCTCAGCAAGAAACTGGGGTACTAGCACAAGCTGCAGATTAGCAATAGTGGAAGGGTTTGAGAGCCCGTCCTAGCGCTTTGCTTTTTCTCTGTGGTCCTGAAGCTTCGTATTCCTTACACAGGATATTACCCCAGGCCTCACCAGTCCTTCTCCAGAGCAGCCATCCTAGTCACAAAATATCAATACCTTTGCCTGGGGCTTTAATTTGTGCACAGTCTTTGCTTTTAGCCTCCAAATTCTGATTCTCATTAAAATACACACACACGAGATAGACATTGCGGTCATTTTACTGATGCACGCACCTGAGAGGTTGGTTGCCTTACGTAAGATCACACAGCTAGGTTGATGGTAGGGCTGAGATGGGACCTTGGGTCTCCTCTTCTCTAGCCCAGAACGCTCCTCTGGAAGCACACGGCTGCAGAGCTGAGGTGTCCTCACCTGGGTATACACATGATGGAGACAGTACTGAGGTGGGCATGAGGGCCAGACACCGAAAGCGTGGTCCTCATGCTGGATACCGCAGGAGGCCTAAGTACCAGCGATTCTGAGGACTCTGAGTGTGGGTGGGTCTTCTCTTCTGTCTGGGCTTCACTTCTTCCATCCACCTCCTCACCTATAAACAGGAGGTGCTGGTAGGCTAAGATGCTGTAGGACCAAGATGAAAGGTGAAGACACTTCCTCCAGCTTCTCCCTCTGGATCAGATACTCCAGGTTCATCTGAGCTGTGTGGGTTCACATGGGCTCCTTCTTTCCACTGATTCCTGGAGGCTGTAACCTGGCTGGGCAGGAATAGGAAGGTAGGGAGGTGGCCTGAGATTAAAGCCACACCTTGGCCAGACACACAGCTTCTGTATCTCTGCTCTGTCTCTTCCCTAAGCCCTTTTCAGCTTGCAAAAATATGAAAAGACCAGCAGAACGTGAAGGGAGAAGCTGAAAGGAGTTCTCTGAAAAGACCACTTGATCTCAGTGGTTTCTGACAGCACAGTTAGCACTCCGAGCCCTCCTCTGTGCCAGGCCCAGTGGAAGGCACTCCATGCACTTTACCTGGGCAGTTCGTGCTGTCAGAGCTGTGACACACTGGTGTTTCAATCAGCTCTGAGGGGTGCTGCTAGAAATTCAACAGGTGGGTAGCACAGTGCCTCATCTTAGTAGATGTTAAAAAAATAATTCACTGACAGACTAAATGAGTACATAAACCCATTTTATAGATGAGTAAACCAAGGCATGTTATCCCTAGTTGATAGACCAAGGCTATATATGACTTGTGGCAGAGCTGGGACTGGAACTAGGTCTTCTGCCTCCTAGTCTGGTCTGGGGCAGGACTAGACAATCTCTGCTAGCCCTCTGTGCTCTCCAATAGCTGGACACTTGGATTCTGGATCAGCAAATTAGTCTGTAGGGCAGTGCTAGGCAGTAGAACATTCTGCAATGATGGAAATGCTCCATACCGCACTGTCTTATACAATAGCCACTAGCCACACGTGGCTGTGGAACACTTGGCATGTGGCTCGTGTGACTGAGGAGCAGAGACTTTAAGTCCCGTGGCTAGTGGCTACCATGTTGGAACAGCACAGCTCTAGCGTGTTCTCTTCCCCAAGGCCCAGCACCACAGCCTCTGCCAAACTGTGATGCAGTGGAAGTTTGCCGTTGGTGACGACACTTGGAGAAACTTTCCTACGTCCTTGGCAGAACACGCCAGGTCCCCCAGATGCTCCAGTTATTCTTCAGTAGCTGTGCTTCTTTCTACAGAAGGGAGATGAAAACAAAATTGGAAGAGCTGAAGCTGAAAGACTATAGATTTTTAATCCTTTTTTATCATCCAAGAATTTCAAGGTGTATTCCTCATGTCATGCCATTCCTCTCCTGGGAACTGGGAGTACTGACCTGTAAGTCCTGGACGGCATCAAGTGATGTGAATTAAACCCACTTTAAAGAAAACCTCTCTAGTCAACATTAGTTTTTCCTCAGAGAAGTGTTTGGATCTTTACTACCTATTATTTTCCTTTGGGTTCTTGCCAGGAGAGGATTTTTTAAAAATAGATAAGAGCATGTATCCATTAACCACTGATTTAATTTCTAAGCCCTTATTCTTCTAAATTATTTTCTAATCACGTAATAGAACTATGGCACATCTGAGCTAAAAAACAGCTTAGGCAACCTCCAGTCCATAAAATTGAAACAGTTACTACCTATCCAGGCTTGTGCAACCATTGGACTGTGTTCTCTCCATTATAATTGTATGGGGTATGTAAAATTCTCCCCATTTTACAGATGTGTAAGTAGCTAAGCTAGCATTTATATCAAGATCTGTCTGGCTCTGAGGCTGGGACTCTTGCTTTGTACCTTGAGCTTTCCAATCATTTCATGGACAAGGAAACGGAGACCCAGAGAGTCAGGGCCTGACCTCGTGTTTTTGTGCTCCGTTTAGTTCTACCCTTCAATCTCAGATTTACAGTCCCACACTCCACGTTTCACCCTCCTTTCCTCTTTAGCAGTATCCTTTTCCCCATAAAAAAGCCACAATACCTTCATTTGCCATCCAAGCTCCCCCCACAATTTGGTCAACCGTCCGTGCACCATCCCCCAGCCCTACTCAGTCAAGTGAGGTGTCTGAGCAAGTCCAATACTTGCATTCCTTCTACACTCTCAGAATTGAGCTGCTTTTCTTGCCACAATAAAATATATATATATATATATATATATATATATATATATATATATATGTACACACACACACACACACACACACTACATACCTGTATACTGAGAAAGACGTTTTGGCATTAAACACAAAGATGTTTATTACAGCAATATGCATTACAGTAAAAGTAAAAACAACATACATGGTCAACCATGAGCGAAATGTTAAGAATAAATTATTTCAACTCTGTAGATTAGTAAAGAGCCACTGAAATGGAAGTAGGAGCCCATGACAGGGGAGCATTTGCCTCCCCACAATGGTCACAGCTAAAGGAAGAGCAAGTGTATCTCCCTGAGGCGTCCTGGGCGTATCGTATACGAGCTAAACCAGAAATGGCTGGCATGGACCCCAGGATAATAATAACAACAGAAACAGTGGTAATGCGAGTTAATCAAGCTTTGTACTCATGTCTAAGTTAAAGTTTCCAGCACTTGCCAGCTTCTCCTTGGAGCAGTGCCTGAGGTACCTGGGAGAATAAAAACCACAATGGACTTGGAGTCAGAAACCATTAGTTCAAGGCCTGCCTGGGTCACTGAGACTTCAGGGTGCTCATCTGTAAAATGGGGAGGATTCCATCTACTGAGGAGCTGTGTTGAGCACAACTGGTAGCTGGTAGCCCCTCCCAGGAGCGTGTCTCGCTGCTGTTCCATCGTTCAGGGCTTTCTCCAAGCACAGGGAGAGTGAGGACAGCTTCAGCACAGCACCCTGGCAGAAGAGGGGGCCAACCACTGCTGTCTGGACTTGCCTGCCCACCAGGTTCTTCCATCATCTGAATCAAGTTGATGTGCAGCAGTCTGTCCACACGGTGGGAGGCATGGACCCACCATGGCTCCCCCTGGGGCCCTGCTGTATTTGTGGGTTCTGCTGAACCAGAATATTAGAACTGGGCCTAACAGCAATGATGGTAATAGCCACACATACCCTCGGGACTTCTCATGCTTTAGCAACCATTTAGAGGACCATTTCCAGACTCTGGTCAATGCACAAAGCAATTACTACTACATATTTTCATAGAAGATTATTGTCGCCAAATGTTCTTACAGATTGCTTGGTTCACCTGTGTGTGCTAGTGGAAACCATGTGGGAATGATTTCAGCTCTGTGCTGTTATACTTAAGCACTCGACCTGGAATCTGTCCTCCCAGGCCACACAGGTTGGGAGCTGGCTCCTTATCTGAATCGGTTTTTAAGCCCCTAACTCAGAACCATATGTGATAGCTAAGAACAGTGGCTTTCGAAATTTCTAAGCAGCAGAGGATTTTTTTCCTCAAATGAAATCTCGTCTGGAACTTATGTGTCTATTTTATAATTTCTAATTAATAATACGTTTTTCAAAGTCAACCTGTAACAGTACTGAGGTTGTTTTGATTAACAAATAAGATTAGATCAGAAACTGCAGATGACAGCTGCATTTGTTATATAAGCTTCAGCATCTGATTTATATTGGATTTTATTTGGGTTGTATTGTATTAATAATGCATAATAACTAATACTTCAGCACTGCTCTGAGTGCTTCAAACATTTTAACTCATTTAGGCCTCAGAACTCTAACAGATGATATTATCATTCCCAGGGGAGGAAATGGAGGCCCACAGACCTGGTAAAGTGGCCCCAAATCACACAGCTGGGGAGTGGCCAGAGCTGGGGTTCAAACCCAGGCAGCCCAGCTCCATAGTCCAGGATTGGAGTAACTATTTTCTTCTGCTGCTCCCAATGAAAAGCCTAATATATAGAAATACGTAGTTGTAAAGAATAGCTTTTTAATTGCCTGCCCTGCAAACTCAAGCTATTCTTTAATTAAACTGGGAGGGCAGAGAAGTCTTATCCATGTTCTAATAAAAAATAATAAATAACCTCGCCCCTGAAGCACCCCCATGAGGATTCGGGGAATAATTTGAAATTCCTGACCTAGAGCACCAGGGACATACTGAAGGAACAATCAGTCTGTCAAAACACACATGCAGAGGACCCTCGGGGTACAGCAGAGACAAAGGCATTGGCTGGCATTTCGCCAAATAGAAATGTCTGTAGTCTCTGGCACTACCAACATTCCCCATTACAAATCTTCCAGCTGGTAAACAGAATGATGCCACTGACATTTAATTGAAATGTCAGCACATTTAGAGAGAGCCCTGATGAAGCTGCCAAGTTAAAGTTATCGCTGGTGAGTTAAGCTAAACGGAAACAGAAAATCACCACTAACACCTACCATCCCGGCACAGACACACACACGCACTGTAGTATCAGATGGAGAGAAAGCAGAGAGCTTCAGCTGTCCAAGAAAAACGTACAGATAGTTTTTAAACGGAGTTTTATTCTGGCTATGAAAAACTATGGTGCAACTGGAAAAACTTGTGGAAGTAATCAGGCCTGAGACAGGCCAATGGCCATATAAATCAGTTCAACAGGAACACATTGATTCAATGACGTTTGGAGAGTAATATTACCTTACGTTTATTTGCATAGCTTATGGTTTATAGAGGCCATGGTAGATGGCAAGAAATGGCCCCAATTCTTCACCACTCCCTGCGTCCTCACCTTATGCCTTTGTAACTTTGCATGTAGGGCTTAACCATGTGATTTGCTTTGGCTAAAGGGTCAAAGCAAATCACATGGTTAAGCCCAATATGTGAAGACGTGACATTTATCTTTGCCCTCTGCCATCGCCTTTAGAAGAACTTGCCCCTGGAACAGAGGCAAGGCATCCCAATGGTCCCAAGGCCATCCTAGATCGGCAACAGCTAGCCAATTCCCAGCAATATGAATGAGCCCAGCCCATTCATATCAGCAGAGCCATTCAGCTGTGACCTGCAGCTGACCACAGTCACATGGGCAAGCAAGCAAATCGGGAGAAGCCAAGCACAGATCCGCTGAACCCCACAGACTCCTGCCCTGATTCAGTGTTTACTGCTGTACGCTGCTGTGGTTTTGAGGGTTTGGTTCAGCATCACTAATGCGGCAACTGATACCTGATGAGGAGACTTGCCTTGTATGACCTCCTGTGTCCCCTCCTTGGGAAGGAATGTAGGGCAGGGGTTACATCCCCCATTTCATAAATGAGAACTCTGGGATTCATAGAGTTTAAGTGGACTGCTTTTATTCCACAGCTGCTGCTTCTGATGCCGTGTTCTCTGTTCATGCTTAAGTCATGCAGCCTCTCTGCAGTACTTAGCCAACAACATTAACCCAGAGGCTGAATCCAGTTTTTTCTTTTAGATCAAAGAGGCAGCTTTTATAGGTTGAAAGCACAGAAGGAGAGCAAAGGTTTCAGGAGTTCTTGGGCCCCAGAGGCAGAAACTGCACAAGCATCTGACTTCACGGACCTGCTCCCACTCTCTCACCTGGGATACCTCCCTTCTTCCCTTGGTTCCGCTCTGCTTTGAAGAGATATGTGATTCAGCCCATGTCAGATGTGTGTTCTCTTGCCATCTCTCTGTGGCTGATTTCACTCACAGGCGTTCTTCAGATGCTTCACAGAAATCCCTGCCAGGTAGGAAAACCACTGGGGAGTTATGAAGAAATGATCAAAAATAATTTTTTTTGACCTTGCTGTGCTCACTTTAAAATCTTCTCTAGCCCCCAATTTCCCCCAGCTAAGGGCCAAACTCAAGTCAGATCCTTTACAGTCTGGACCAACCTACTTGGAGCAACACCACCTCCACAGCCTCCCCCCAAATTTCTCTCTATTTCAGAATCAGAAATGTCCTTCTCCTTCTGAATAAGTGGCCCAAGACCACACAGCTAGAGAGTGGCAGAGCTGGGGTTCAAAGCCAGGCAGGCTAGCTCCATAGTCCATGATCTGTGAAGAACATGCCCATGGAACAGAGGCAACATTTCAAAAGCATTTTGAAATTCATACTCTTCCATCTGTTCAGAATTCTCATCTCTTCTTTTCCTTCATCTGATGAACCTCTAATCTTTCCTATAAGATCACACTCACTTCTTAAAAAACACTTTAAAGACCCACTCACTTTATTGCTTTTTCATGCATTTATTTTGTCTGCCCAAGGCTGGGGAGCACCCAAAGACCTTGTTGTCAAAAGCTCATGACATGGGACTTCCCTGGCGGGTCCAGTGGTTAAGAGTTCGCCTTCCAATGCAGGGGGTGTGGGTTTGACCCCTGGTCGGGGAGCTAAGATCCCACATGCCTCACAGCCAAAAAACCAAAACACAAAAACAGAAACAATATTGTAACAAATTCAACGAAGACTTTAAAAATTGTCCACATCAAAAAGAATCTTTAAAAACAAAACAAAACAAAAACTCTCATGACATCCTGGTTCATGAACAGCCCTCGGAAATCATGGGAAATGGTAGACTCTGTTAAGGGAGGACAGGATTACTCCCTTTTATAAACAGCTAAGTCTAAATAGGTCCATTTACATTAAGTGGATTAACACCTGCTCACTGGGCAGCTTCTCAAGCACTCACAGGTTAAATAAGTCCCAAGTTTCTCTAGCCAGTAAAGGCACTAATCACATTGATTTTAAGTGCCTCTCATAAGGCACTGATCTACTCTCCCGCTGGATATGAGCTTATCAAAGGCAGATGCCCTAATTTCATACTTTTACATGTACCTGTCCAGTTTTCCCAGCACCACTTACTGAAGAGGCTGTCTTTTCTCCATTGTATATTCTTGCCTTCTTTATCAAAGATAAGGTGACACAAAAATAAACTCAAAATGGATTAAAGACCTAAATGTAAGGCCAGACACTATCAAACTCTTAGAAGAAAACATAGGCAGAACACTCTATGACACAAATCACAGCAAGATCCTTTTTGACCCACCTCCTAGAGAAGTGGAAATAAAAACAAAAACAAATGGGACCTAATGCAACTTCAAAGCTTTTGCACAGCAAAGGAAACCATAAACAAGACCAAAAGACAACCCTCAGAATGGGAGAAAATATTTGCAAATGAAGCAACCGACAAAGGATTAATCTCCAAAATTTACAAGCAGCTCATGCAGCTCAATAACAAAAAAACAAACAACCCAATCCAAAAATGGGCAGAAGACCTAAATAGACATTTCTCCAAAGAAGATATCTAGATTGCCAACAAACACATGAACGAATGCTCAACATCATTAATCACTAGAGAAATGCAAATCAAAATTACAATGAGATATCATCTCACACTGGTCAGAATGGCCATCATCAAAAAATCTAGAAACAATAAATGCTGGAGAGGGTGTGGAGAAAAGGGAACCCTCTTGCACTGCTGGTGGGAATGTGAATTGGTTCAGCCACTATGGAGAACAGTATGGAGGTTCCTTAAAAAACTAAAAATAGAACTACCATATGACCCAGCAATCCCACTACTGGGCATATACCCTGAGAAAACCATAATTCAAAAAGAGTCATGAACCACAATGTTCATTGCAGCTCTATTTACAATAGCTGGTACTATTGGAAGCAACCGAAGTGTCCATCAACAGATGAATGGATAAAAAAGATGTGGCACATATATACAATGGAATATTACTCAGCCATAAAAAGAAACGAAATTGAGTTATTTGTAGTGAGGTGGATGGACCTAGAGTTGGTCATACAGAGTGAAGTAAGTCAGAAAGAGAAAAACAAATACCATATGCTAACACATATATATGGAATCTAAGAAAAAAAAAGGTCATGAAAAACCTAGGGGTAAGACGGGAATAAAGACACAAACCTACTAGAGAATGGACTTGAGGATACGGGGAGGGGGAAGGGTAAGCTGGGACAAAGTGAGAGAGTGGCATGGACATATATACACTACCAAACGTAAAATAGATAGCTAGTGGGAAGCAGCAGCATAACACAGGGAGATCAGCTCGGTGCTTTGTGACCACCTAGATGGGGGGATAGGAAGGGTGGGAGGGAGGGAGACACAAAAGGGAAGAGATATGGGAACATATGTATATGTATAACTGATTCACTTTGTTATAAAGCAGAAACTAACACACCATTGTAAAGCAATTATACTCCAATAAAGATGTTAAAAAAAAAAAAGGCAGATGCCCTGTTTTGTTCATCTTTCTGTTTCCATATCTCTCCTCAAACTTCCTCACCTCTAATACCAGGGACCTACTATAATGCCTAGCACGTATTAGAAGCTCAATAATTGTTTGCAGAAAAGTGAAAACCCAAACAAGCTATTGGGCATTAGACTCCCAAGGGATCCTCTGAGAAGTAAAGGTACCTCCTCCGAGTCTTTGATGAATTCCCCTAAAAAACTGGGAGTGCAATAGAAATAGTATGTGCTCTAGAGTCAGATATTAGGAGTATCACTTAATCTCATTGGTCCTTAGTTTCCTAATCTGCAAAATGGAGATAGTGGATGGTACCATCTTATTACTATCATTTAAAAAAAACCCTCATTTTTCAGGAACCTGTGACACATGGGGGAGGGAAGCAGGATAGAGGGTGGTAGGCGTGTGTATTTTGAAAATGTTTCCCTACAGGATTTAATAAACTCATCCACGCCCAACATGAGAATCTCTAGTCTAGGTCTGAAGGCAAGAGAATTGGGTTGGAATGGAGGAGTACATGGTGTTCTGGGAGAACTCAGAAGCTCTAGATAGTAAAAAAAAAAAAAGAAAAAAGGGAAACTGACTCCCAGGAGAATGAAGACAGAAAACATGCAGAGGGAAGGGAAGAGGTAAAGAAAGGTCACAGCTCGATGTTCTTATCCACATAGACCGAGGATAAATATGGGAAAAGGCCATTAGGATATCATCTTGGATGTCTTATTGTTGACCCTGTGTGTTTTGGGAGGATTCCATGGTCCAAATTCGTGGAGAGTATCAGAAGGATATGAGGGCATGCTCAGGACCATGAGGGGGCAGGGGTGGGTGTAGGGAGAAGCTGTGAAGATGCTTTCATTCTCACTGGCCTTGTGGAAAAAAGAAAATCCAAGATGGAGTGGGTGGTGGCTATGGAGCAGAAACCCAGTAGGCCTGTCACCTGGTCTGCAGGAGAAAAGGCACACAGGGGCTCCAGTATCCAAAAGACAGCCCCAGAGAGGATGTCCCAGCAGAATTTTGGAGACGTGCTCTATTCCTGGGGCTCTGATATTGATTTAGTCAAGGTCTTCATCGTGTCTTTCCTGGACCATTGCAGGAGCCTTCCTCCTAGTCTCTGTGCCACATCCATTTCTGCTTCCTTTCAAGTATCTTCCCCACTAGAACCACCAAAGTTATCTCTTCCCCACTGTGTTTATAGGTATATTAAAAGTATAATCATATATAGATTTATATTTAATATATGCATATATACATATATTGTTCTTTGTAATTATTTTATTAAAAGGGGATTGATTATATTATACAGACCCTTCTGTATCTTTCTTTTCTCATTCAGTAAAACCCGTGGAATTTCCTCTAAGTCTTCTGGTAGTTCTCCAATTCATACTTTTTTATGGTTACATAATAATCTGCAGTATAGATGTACCAGTCTGTTCAGTTTGGGGCCACTATAAACATCAGTAACCAATTCAGCAAATATATATATATTCTACCTGTGTCTGTGTCCTTAGAAACTATTCTTTTTATTTATATAGGCTATATTCACAGAAGTGGGACTGCTAGGTCAAAGGATATATGTACTTTGAATACTAATGATTGTTGCTTGCTAGCTTCCAAAATAGCTATAACTATATCACTGTCCCAACCAGCAATGGATGAGAACACTCTTTATTCTCCACATCCCTGCCAGCAATAGATAATTAATTTTCGCCAGTCTGATAGGTGCAAAAATATACTTCATTGTTATTTTAATTTAGACTTCTGTGACTATCAGTGAACTGAGTACATTTTGTGCCATTTGCATATGCCCTTCTATGAATTGTATTTTGATATAATTTGTTCTGTTTATTGTGATTTAGTCTTTTTGTCAATTTATAATTTCTCTTTGTGTAGTAGTGGAATTGACAGTTTATCTACCATCTGAATTACAAATATTTTTATGGCTGTATTGTATGTATATTGTCTTTGCTATCTGTTTTTTGCCAGAATGCATAAAGTAAATTTTTTACTGAGATAACATTTGCATAGCATAAAATGTACCCTTTTTTAAAGTGTACAATTAATTGGCTTTTAGTGTATTCATAGGTTGTGCAACCATTACTCCTATCTAATCCTGGGACATATTCATCACCCTGAAGAAACCCTGTACCATTAGCAATCACTCCTCGTTTCCCTCTTTCCCCAGTCCCTGACAACCACAAATCTGATTTCTGTCTTTATGACTTTCCCTATTCTTGACGTTGTATATAAACGGAATCGTACAATATGTGGTCTTTTGTGTCTGCTCCATTTGCTTAGCATAATGTTCTCAAGGTCCGTCCATGTTGTAGCATGCATCAGAACTTCATTCCTTATCATGGCTCAATATTCCCTTGTATGGATATACCATATTTTGTTTAACCATTCATCAGTTGATGGACATTTGGGTTGCTTCTCCCTGTGGCCTGTTGTGAACAGTGCTGCTATGAACACTCGTATACAAGTTTTTGTGCAAATGTGTTTTCATTTCTCTTCAGTCTATACTTAGGAGTGTAACTGCTGAGTCACATGGTGACTCTATGTTTAACCTCTGAGAAACTGCCAAACTAGTTGTTTTCCAAAGAAGCTTCATCGTTTTACATTTCCACCAGTAACATATGAAGCTTTCAATTTGCCCCCTCTTCTATTTTTTGGAAGAATTTGTAAAAGGATTAGCGCTAATTCTTCTCTCAAGCTTTGGTAGAGTTCACCAGTGAAGAAACTAGATTCTGGGCTTTTCTCTGTGGGGAATTTTTTTATTACTAACTCAGTCTGTTTACTTGTTATAGGTCATTCACATTTTTTGTTTCTCCTGAAATTAATGTGTAACTTTCTAGAAACGTCCATTTTATCTAAGTCTTTTAGTTTGTTGGCCCACGATTGTTCATACTATTCCCTTATAGTTCTGTTTATTATATGGTCAATAGCAATGCCTCCTAATTTTAGTAATTTGAGTCTTCTTTCTTTTTTTTTCAGTCTGGTTATAAATTAATCAATTTTGTAGATTTTTTCCAAAGAACCAACTTTTCATTGTATTCATTTTCTCTATTATTTTCTATTCTATATTTTATTTCTTTCCATTCTAATCTTTATTATTTCCTTCCTTCTCCTTGCTTGAAGTTTAGTTTACTTTATTTGTCTAGTTTTTTAATTAGGGTAGACAGGATTTTGTTTTGAAATCTTTCTTCTTATTTCATATAGTACTTTACAATTATAAATTTTCTACCAAGCACCACTTTTGCTGTATCCCATAAGTTTCAGAAAATCATGTCTTCATTTTCATTCTTCTTAAACTTTTTTCTAATTTTCCTTATGATTTCTTCTTAGACTCATTGCTTATTTAGGAGTTTGTTGTTTAATATTCACACATTTGTGAATTTATCAAATTTCCTTCTCCATTGATTTACAGTTTCTTTCCATTGTGGATGAAGAACATACTGTCTGATTTTAATCCTTTTAAATTTATTAAGGCTTGTATTATGGCCTAACATATGGTCTATCCTGGAGAATGTCCATATGCAGTTGAGAATGTCTATTCTGCTCTTGTTGGGTAGAGTGTTCTATAGATGTCCATTGGGTCTAGTTGGCTTGTAGTGTTGTTGTTCTATATATAGAAGTATTCTATTTTTTTATTGATTTTCTGTCTAGTTGTTCTATCCATTATTAAAAGTGGGATATTGAGGACTCAATCTATTATTGTTAAAATGTCTATTTTTCCCTTCAGTTTGTCATATAATATTTTGCTTATTGCATTTAGGAACTCTGTTGTTAGGTGCATATGTGTTTATACTTTTTATATCTTCTTGATGTCCTTCTTTGTCTCTAGTAACAATTTTTGTCTTAAAGTCTATTTTCTGATATTAGTACAGGCATACCTTGGACTTCCCTGGTGGCATAGTGGTTAGGATTCCGGGCTTTCTCTGTTGTGGCCTGCATTCAATCCCTGGTCAGGGAAGCTCCCACAAGCCGTGTGGTGTGGCCAAAAAAAAATAAAATAAAATTTTAAAAAAGTACAGGCATACCTCAAAGATATTTCAGGCTTGGTTCCAGACCACCACAATAGAGCAAAGATCAAAATAACATGAGTCACACAAATTTTTTGGTTTCCCACTGCATATAAAAGTTATGTTTACACTATACTGTAGTCTATTAAGTGTGCAATAGATTTATGTCTAAAAAAACAATTTATCTACATACCTTAATTTTAAAATACTTTTTAGACTAAAAAATGCTAACTATCATCTGAGCCTTCAGTAAGTCATAATCTTTTTGCCGATGGAAAGTCTTGCTTCAGTGTTGATGGCTGCTGTCTGATCAGGGTGGTGGTTGCTGAAGGTTGGGTGACTGTGACAATTTCTTAAAATAAGACAACAGTGATATTTGCCATATTGATTGACTTTTGCTTTCATGAATACCTTCTCCTTTCATGAATGACTTCTCTGTAGCATGCAATTCTGTTTAACTGCATTTTTGCCCACAGTAGAACTTCTTTCAAAATTGGAGTCAATCCTCTGAAACCCTGTCACTGTTTTATCAACTAAATTTATGTAATATTCTAAATCCTTTGTTGTCATTTCAGCAATTGATTAAGTTTACCATCTTATGTGGGAACAGTTCATGGTACCCCAAAACAATTACAATGGTAACATTGAAGATCACTGATCAGAGGTCACCATAACAAATATAACAATAAAAATAAAGTTTAAAATACTGTAAGAACTACCAAAATGTAAAACAGACACAAAGTGAGAAACTGCTGGTGGAAAAATGATGCCAATAGACTTGCTCGATGCAGGGTTGCCACAAGCCTTCAATTTGTAAAAAACACAGCATCTACAAAGTACAGTAACTTGAAGCACAATAAGACAGGTGTGTCTGTATAGCCACTCCAGCTCCCTTTTAGTTACTGTTTTTGTGATATATCTTTTCCATCCTTACACTTTCAACCTATGTGTGTCTTTGAATCTAAAGTGTGTCTGTTGCAGACAGCATAGGGTGGGATTATTTTTCATGGATTCTGCCAATCTCTGCCTTTTGATTGGAGTTTAATGATTACATTTAATGCTTAATATGTTTGCATTTAACGCAATCACTAATGAGATATTATTTACATTTGCCATTATGTTATTTGTTTTTACATATCTTATGTCTTTTTTGTTACTCCAGTCCTCCATACTGTGTCATTGTGTTAAATATTTTCTAGTAGTTTACCTTAAGTCCTTCGTCACTTCTTTTACTATATATTTTTTAGTTATTTTCAAAGTAGTTGCCCTGGTGGCTGCCAGGCTGCTGGTTTTCACTGAGATTGTGAACTGTTGGTCTTCAGGGCAACTGCAGAGCTGGTGAGAGATGAAAATAGGACAAGCTAAAATGCTGTATGTCAACTGTTCTTATCAAAAATTCAGCCATTTTTCTTGTATAAATGCCCCTTGGATTTCTGCAAGGCTTTGTTAATTTTCAGAGTTCTGAAAAAGTTGATTCTGAACATTTTTGCTAGTGTTATTATTACCTTTATGGAGCAGAGAATTTTTGGAAGCTCTTACTCTGCCATTTTCACTGATGTCTTTGTTATATCTTTTTTTCACGTAAAAGTTAATTTTAATTTGTATTTTCTTGTAAAGGTTTACTTTAATTTGTATACAGTTAAATATATCTCTGCTTTATTTTATTCATTCTGGGTGTCATTAGCAGAGTCTGCTCAACCTTAGACTGTAGTCTCTTAGGTTAGTATATATAGAAATGCATAAGTACCCTATATGTAATATAAATGTATAATATTATGCATGTATATGATACATACAAACAATATACATCATATTTGTGTGTAAACACACATATATATTCAATTTATTTATAGAATGGTATACTGACATAATGATATAATGGATTGTTTTAATAGATACTCTCATAATGAACCACCCTTAGTATAAAATCTACTTAATCACAATATGTTTTTCTTTAGATCGTTGCCAGATTCTATTTGCTAATATTTCAGTTTGAATTTTGTACCTATACTTATAAGTGATATCGGGATATAGTTTTTCTTCTTTGTTGTTTTGGCAAGTTTCTATCATCTGGAACACTTAAATGGAAATTACCTATTCTTATGTTATATAAAATCTTAGCTTATAGACCTAATGACATTTTCAGTGATAATTCACTAATCAGTTTGTCTATTTTTTCTCTAGTAATTGATCAAGTAAACATTTTCATTTCCTCTTAAATCAATTCTAATTGGGAATGTTTTACCTAGAATTAATACATTTACTCTAAGTTTTAAATTTTGCTAGTATACAATTCAAGCACCTAACAGTGGCATGTCTCCTTTTTCATTTCCAATCTTGTCTATGTTTATCCTCTCTTATTTCCCCCCTTAATGAGGCTTGCAAGAGATATATCTGTTTTATTGCTTTTCTCAAAAAAAGTAGATTTAGTATTCATTTATCCTTTCTATTTTTAAATTTTCCATTTCACCAATTTCAAAGAAGGAATTAAAAAAGAAATTACTTACTAGCTTCATACCAATGAAAACTATAACACTTTATATAAAAATAATACAAGACATTATAAAAGCAGTATGCAATTATTTAAAGAAGGACACTGAAAAATAAAGGAACCAAGGGCTCACTTTAACTATAACAGTGAAATAAACCAAACAATCAGGAAAAAAAGAGTCAGTAAAGAAAATATTAAAATCAAAGAGCTCTTTCAACCCCAAGTCTTCCTTGCTTATATGTTTTATCTCCACCTACAAGGTGAAGACCAGCTTCTTAGCCTAAAGCATGGCACCTGAAGCCATTTATGATCTAGTACCTGTTTGCCTTTTAGCCCCATCAGTTGCCACTCCCCAGCACAATTCATGCTTCAATAATACCTAATTGCTTGAATTCCCAAAATACATTACATTGTCTTCCTTGCCTTCATTTTACTGCATGTACTCTTCCCATTCTCTGGAATGAATTCCCCATCTTCTTCCACCTGGCAAGCTCCTTTTAATTGTTCAAAATCCAGCTTTATGCTAAAGAGTCATGTACTGCAATATTCACTGCAGCTCTGTTTACAATAGCCAGGACATGGAAGTAACCTAAGTGTCCATCAACAGATGAATGGATAGAGAAGATGTGGCACATATATACAGTGGAATATTACTCAGCCATAAAAAGAAATGAAATTGAGTTATTTGTAGTGAGGTGGATGGACCTAGAGTCTGTCATACAGAGTAAAGTAAGTCAGAAAGAGAAAAATACCATATGCTAACACATATATATGGAATCTAAAAAAAAAAAAAAAAAGTGGTTCTGAAGAACCTAGGGGCAGGACAGGAATAAAGACGCAGACGTAGAGAATGGACTTGAGGACACGGGGAGGGGGAAGGGTAAGCTGGGACGAAGTGAGAGAGTGGCATGGACATATATACACTACCAAATATGAAATCGATAGCTAATGGGAAGCAGCCGCATAGCACAGGGAGATCAGCTCCGTGCTTTGTGACCACCTAGAGGGGTGGGATAGGGAGGGGGGAAGACACAAGAGGGAGGAGATATGGGAATACATGTATACATATAGCTGATTCACTTTGTTATAAAGCAGAAACTAACACACCATTGTAAAGCAATTATACTCCAATAAAGATGTTAAAGAAAAAAGCACAACAGATGATTTTTACCGAAAAAAAAAAAAATCCAGCTTTATGGCATCTCTGTAGGAAGTATCCCCAACTTCTCCACCAGGTGGAACAATTTTTTCTTCTTCTGAACTACACCTGCACCTCTTACAAGACTATGAGCACCTCGAAGGCAATAATTATACCTTACTGGTTTCTATAATGACTCCCAGTTCAGTACCTGGAATGTATTATCAGCTTGAAAAATGTTTATTAAATGAGTGGATGAATGCCATGACTGTAATATCCAGTCATTCCAAGTCCTTCTTTGCTGGAATACTCTATCAGAGTGTTTCATATGCTTGCATTCTCTACGTTCTGGACTTCTGATTCCTCATAATCTTTTACATAATGCATTCTGCTCCCATCATTTCAATAAAATGGCTTAACCCAAAGTCTCCATTAGCCTTCTCGCTGCTGAATTATTCAGTGACCCCCTTTTCCCCTGGCTTTGTTTGGCCTTCAGGGAACATTTCTCCTGTAAAGCCCCTTCATCTTTTTATTTCCCTCCCTTGATTCTAGGGCAACATTCTCCCTAAGCATGTATTTTAAATTTCTTCACTTACCTCCTTCTGCGTGAGTTTCATCAGTGTGGCTTAGTCTTCGTCTTCATTCTTTTCTGAGTGGCTTCATGCATGCCCCTGGGGAAAGATGGGAAATGTATTCTTTATTTATAAATTCACACTTTTATTTTATTTTATTTTTATTTATTTATTTTTTTTGCGGTACGCGGGCCTCTCACTGTTGTGGCCTCTCCCGTTGCAGAGCATAGGCTCCAGACGCACAGGTTCAGCAGCCATGGCTCACGGGCCCAGCCGCTCCGCGGCATGTGGGATCTTCCCGGACCGGGGCACGAACCCATGTCCCCTGCATCGGCAGGCAGACTCTCAACCACTGCGCCACCAGGGAAGCCCTAAATTCACACATTTAGATTGAAGATTCTCTAGTCACTAGCTCCAGCCTGGACTTATGAGATACAAGCTGACACTTCCATCAACTTACAAACTGTTCCATAGGCACCTTAACTTCAACTGCATGTTTTTCCTGTAACCTCTCCTTTCTTCTGTATTCCTTATCTTCGAGAATTGTGAAGTATTTCCCAAGTCACTTAATCTGTAAACTGTATATTTGCCTTTCTTGATCATCGCTCATGTCACCAAATCTTGTTTGTGCCTCTGAAATGCCTTTCAAATCTCTCCCTTTGTCTTCATTCCCTTGGATATGGCCCTGCATCCATTCTCATCCTCTTTTTCCTAGATTATAGTAATAACACTCTAATTGCTTTCTCAGCATCCAGTCTCTTTCCCGCTAATGTAGTTTTTACTTGGTTTTAATTCTAAACATATATCTGGTAATGTTTCTCCACCACAACAATCTTTGTTGGTTCCCCACTACCTAAAGGACAAAGTACAAACTCCTTAGCAATGTGCTCTTTGAAGTTTGTATCTTTTCAAGCTCATGTACAGTTTTTTCCCACCACACCCCACACTTCAGGCACACAGGCTTGTTTATTTCCTAAGACCATCTTATTCATTGATCTGTTTGACTTTTTAATACCTGTCCCTACCCGCTTATCTGTGAGCTCCATGAAATCAGAGACTGTCTTATTAACTCTTATATTCCAAGTACCCTGAAACCATCCCTGGCATTCCACAGGCGAATGGTTGTATTTCCATGCTTCTGCACTGTTGCTGCTCCCTTCACCTGGGGTGCTCTTCCCTTCTGTTCTCCATGGTGAATGTCTATTCATCCATCCTTCAAGGTCTAGTTCAAATATCAATTTCTCCATCAAGTCTGACCTAACACAACCTTCCCCAACTCAAAACGAGTGACTTTTCTTCTCTGTGCTCCTATAACATTTTCTACAAAGTGCCATTTTAGCATCTACCTCCTTGTACTACAATTATTTGAATATGTGTCTCCAACTTCAGTAAATTTGGACTCTTTGGATGGAGAGGAATGTGTCTCACTCATGTACAGCTTCAAACACTGAACTTCACACTGAATAGGTAAGTGCTCGGTAAGTGAGCAGGAAGAAGGTGTCTGCCTTTTGATGATGTAGAGTCTTTTTTTTTTCACTTCTAAGCCTTTTTATTTTAAAAATGTATCTTCTTTTTTTTAACATTTTTCCAGTTTTATCGAGATATAATTGACATATGTCACTGTATAAGTTTAAGGTGTACAGTATCACGGTTTGACTTATATTGTGATATGATTATCACAATAAGTTTAGTTAGCATCCATCACCTCATATAGATATAACTGAAAAAAGTCTTTGTGAGAACTCTTAGGGTTTAGTCTCTTGACAGCTTTCCTATGTATTACACAACCGTTAATTATAGTCATCATGCTGTATATCACATCCTTAGTACTTATTTACCTTATAACTGGAAGTTTGTACCTTTAACCACCTTCCTCCCATTCTCTCTCCCCCTAACCCCTGCCTCTGGTAACCAGAAATCTGATCTCTTTTTCTATGAATTTGGCTTTTGAGTTTTTTTTGGGGGGGGAGGGTCCTCATATAAGTGAGCTCATACAGGATTTATCTTTCTCTGTCTGATTTATTTCACTTAGCATAATGCCTTCAAGTTCCATCCATATCGTCATAAATGGCAGGGTTTCCTCATTTTTTTATGACTGAATAGTATTTCATTGTATATACACACCACATCTTTATCCATTCATCTGTCAGTGGACACTTAGGTTGTTTGCATGTCTTGGTGACTAAATAATGCTGCTATGAATGTGGGTGTACAGGTAGTTTTTTGAGTTAGTGTTTTTTGTTTCCTTTGGACAAATAGAAGTGGAATTGTTGGATCATATGGTAGTTCTGTTTTTAATTTTTTAGATTCTCCATGCTGTTTTCCACAGTGGCTGTACCAGTTTACAATCCCACCCACAGTGCACAAGGGTTTCCTTTTCTCCACATCCTCGCCAGCATTTATTTTCTCTTGTCTTTTTGATGTTGGCCATTCTATCAAGCGTGGGGTAATAGATGATGTAAAATCTTATCTCCCGTTTGGACAAGGGTCCTCTTCGGTGGAGCACTTCTTCTGCCTGCCTCTCTAGTTCACCTGTCATTCTCTTTTATTGAAGTATAGAACCACAGAATGTCAGAACTGGAAGGGGAAACTGAGGCCCCACAGTTGGAGTGACTTGTCCAAGGCTAAATGGCAAGGATAAGAGCCAAGGCCAGGGCACTTTAGGACAGTATCTTCCCACTTGACGCTCTCTCTCTGCTCCCTCTTTGCATCACCTTCAACCAGCTGTCACCCTAATGGGAGACATTGGAAGGAAAAGTGTCAGAGAGTGAAAGGAAATCCATGGGCCATGGGGTCCATCAAGTGTGTGTGTGTGTGTGTGTGTTTTGTGTGTTTGCCTCCTTTCTACACTATATACAGCCCTCTGTGTGGCTGCACTGGGCTCCTGGAAATGAGCAGAGAAGTCTCTGATCTTGTCAGGATCTGTGAGGAGAGAAGTCATCACTCCTGGCTCTTCCCAAGTCACTCACCTTCTAGAAGATGCCCAAAGCCCACCCAACCTGGGCTATGGCATACTTTACCACACCAGGGTCAGAGGTGAGCCCTGAACGGAGAACCGAACAGCCTTGAAATGTCACTGTTACCCAGAACCCAGATCCCTAAACATCATTCAAATTGATGAACATATGTCCCATCTCACTCCGTCACCTTGGCAAACAGCAACCCAAAGACAGCCTCTGACCTCTGTCCTGCTCTGGCCACCGTGGCCCAGACACAGAACAAAGAATAGCTCAAAGGGATGTCAAGTTCTAGCATCCTCCAGTATCAAATTTAAAAAACCGCATTACCATCAATAGACGTGGTTTTATTGTAATTGCTTGGAATTTGAATAGCATGCTGTAACCAGCCCCATAAATTGGACTTCTTCAGATTTATTCAGCTATTTACTGAATGGTGGGTAATAAACATTCAGGATTAACAGCTCTGCAACTGCTCCAAGACAGTTACATAGAGAGTTGCTAAAATCCCGTGAAATAATTATGAATGAGTTAGCATGCTGACAAACCATAATTGGCAAAAGTTTCAGTGCAGACTTGGGGGCCTTAGTTAACAATTTGTTCTTGTTTGCGGCTTTGAAGTTCCTCTTCCTGTCTCCCGACATCCCCTTTCTTTCCTCTCTTTTTCTACTTTCTTCCCGTTCTCTCTGTCTTCTTCTCCCCTCCCACCGTTCTTCTTCCTTTCTTTCACTTATAATATATGGGAGAAGTAGCATGGTGTGAAGAAAAGAGCAGAGATGTGGAATCTGAGCTCAAGACAGGGATCTGCCGCCTGCTACCTCTGGGACCCTGGGCAAGTCTCTCTTAGGCTTTATCTCCTCATCCATCCGTAGGGAGGCACACGCAGAGCATCCAGGATATAACAGGCTTTTGATGACTTTTGGCTTCCTTCTCCTCCCCTGCCCCTCCTGCTTAGTTCATCCTGAGACTGACTGGTTCTCCTGCAGTCCCATTCTCTCCGTGTCTCTTTCCCATAGGTCCTCTTATGTCACAGCTCAGCTGGGCTGTCAAGGCCCTGGTCCACCATTTGGCCCACTGCCTTTCAGCTTTGTCACCAACTTTATCACTTTATCTAGGACCTAGCATTATCTGGATTTTAATTCAAATCAGATGAAAATAAACTTTTTAAAGTCATGGTAAAATATACATCACATGAAATTTACCACTTTAACTTTTTTTAAGTGTACAATTCAGTGATGTTAAGTACATTCACATGGCTGTGGGACCATCACCACCATCCAACTCCAGAACTCTTTGAATCTTGCAAAACTGAAACTCTGTGCCCATTAAACAGTGACTCCCCATTGCCCTCTCCCCTCTTCCCCGTTAATCACCATTCTAATTTCTGTCTCTGTGAATTTGACTAATCCAGTTTCCTCATATCAGTGGAAACATACAGTATTTGTCCTTCTGTGACTGGTTTATTTCACCTAGCATAATGTCTTCAAGGTTCATTCATGTTGTAACGTGGCAGATTTCCTTCCTTTTAAGGCCGAATAGTATTCAGTGTATGTTTACACTACATTCTGTTTATCCATTCATCCATCAATAGATACTTGGGTTGCTTCCACTTTTGACTATTGTCAAATAATGCTATGAATATGGGGGTGATAACATCTGTTTGAGTCCTTGCTTTCAATTCTTTTGGGCATGCACCTAGAATTAAATTACTGAATCATATGGTAATTTTATATTTAAGTTTTTGAGGAAGTACCATGCTGTTTTTCATAGTGGCAAAAATAGTTTTAATATATTTTCCTTCATTTTAAGGATAATATACATGCTTTATGAACAATTTGGAAAATATGGAAATGACTGTAAAAGAAAAGAAAATTTACTCATAATACCATCATTCTGAGATAAACTTTGCTAACATTTTGAAATGTTTCTGTCCAATCTTTGTTCTCTGTAACTTTACCCTTATGGGCTTCAGATGATTTTATTTGTGTTTTTCAAGCAGAATTATTTAGATAGTACTATCTATACAATTATGATTTTTTTCTTTTATTCCATATTATATTGTGAGCATTTCCAAGCGTTGATAAATGTGTGTGTATGTGCGTGAATGGCTATACAGTATCCCACTGCATAAATGTTTCATTATTTATAGGACATAGCTAAATGAGATCAATAAAAGTATCTATTAAAATTATTCTTGTATAAAATTCTTTTCCTTTTTATTCCAGCTTTATTGAGATATAATTGATACATAAAATTGTGTAAATTTAAGATGTACATGTTGATATGATACACTTACATATTGTGAAATGGTTACCACTGTAGTGTTAATACTTCCATCAACTCACATAATTATCATTTATTTTTGTGATGAGAATATTTAAGATCTACTCTCTTAGCATCTTTCAAGTATATAATATAATGTTGTTAATTATAATCACTGTAGTGTATATTAGATCCCCCAAACTTATTCAACTTGTAACTGAAAGTTTGTATACTTTGCCCAACATTTCCCTGTTTCTTCCAGCCCCCAGCCCCTGGTAATCGCCATTATACCCTCTGCTACTTTGCATAATGCCCTCAAGGTCCATCCATGTTGTCACAATGGCAGAGTTTCCTTCTTTATCATTGCTGAATAATATTCCACTGTGGAGTGTGTGTGTGTGTGTGTGTGTGTGTATGGCAACTTGCATTGCTTACACTCTTTGACTACTGAATATATATATCTCACATCTTCTTTATCCATTCATCCCTTAATGGACATTTAAGTTGTTTCCACATCTTGGCTATTGTGAATAAACCTGCAATGAGCATAGAAATGCAGATATCTCTTCAAGATCCCGATTTCATTTCTTTGGATACATACCCAGAGGTAGGATTCCTGGATCATACGGTAGTTCTGTTTTCAATTTGGGGGAGAACCTCCATACTGTCTTCCATAGTGGCTGTACCAATTTACATTCCCACCAACGTGCACAAGTGTTTCTTTCTCTACACAAACTCACCAACACTTGCCTCTAGTCTTTTTCTTTTTTGCAGTATGCGGGCCTCTCACTGTTGTGGCCTCTCCTGTTGCGGAGCACAGGCTCCGGACGTGCAGGCTCAGCGGCCATGGCTCACAGGCCCAGCCGCTCCGCGACATGTGGGATCTTCCCGGACCGGGGCACAAACCCGTGTCCCCTGCATCGGCAGGCGGACTCTAAACCACTGCACCACCAGGGAAGCCCTGCCTCTAGTCTTCTTGATGATAGCCATTCTAACAGATGTGAAGTGATATCTCATTGTGGTTTTGAATTCCATTTCCCCAATGACTAGTGATGTCAATAATCTTTTCATATATCTGTGGGCCATTTGGATGTCTTCTTTGGAAAAATGTCTGTTCAGTTCCTCTGCTCATTTTGTTTATTTTTATTCTTTATTTTTGGCTGTGTTGGGCCTTTGTTGCTGTGCATGGGCTTTCTCTAGTTGCAGCGGGTGGGGGCAACTCTTCGTTGTGGTGCATGGGCTTCTCATTGCAGTGGCTTCTCTTGTTGCGGAGCATGGGCTCTAGGCACATGGACTTCAGTAGTTGTGGCACGTGGACTCAGTAGTTGTGGCTCACGGGCTCTAGAGTGCAAGCTCAGTAGCTGTGGTGCACGGGCTTAGTTGCTCTGCAGCACGTGGGCTCTTCCCAGCCCAGGGCTCGAACCGGTGCCCCTGCATTGGCAGGCAGATTCTTAACCACTGCACCACCAGGAAAACCTGTCTGCTCATTTTTTAACTGGATTGTTTGGGGGGGTTGCTATTGGTTTGTATGAATCCTTTATATAGTAACCACTTATCAGATACATGGTTTGCAAATATTTTTCCTATTTCATAGGTTGCCCTTTCATTTCATTGACTGTTTATTTTGCTGTATAGAAGCTTTTTGTTGCTTGTGCTTTTGGTACTGTATACAAAAAATTATTGGCAACTCCAATGTCAAAGGAACTTTCCCCATGTTTTCTTTTAGGAGTTTTATGGTATTAGTTCTTACATTTAAATCTTTAATCCATTTCGAGTTCATTTTTGTAAATGGTGTAAGACAGGGATCCAATTTCATTCTCCTGCATGTAGTTATCCAGTTTTCCCAGCACCGTTTATTGAAGAGACTATCTTTTCCCCATTAAGTATTCTTGGCTCCCTTATCTAGTATTAGTTGACCATATTTGTATGGGTTTATTTCTGGGCTCTCTATTTTGTTCCATTGGTCAATGTGTCTATTATGTCAGTTCCATACTGTTTTGAATACTATATCTTTGTAGTATAATTTGAAATCAATAAGTGTGATACCTTCAGATTTGTTCTTCTTTTTCAGGATTCCTTTCGCTATGAGGGGTCTTTGTGGTTCCACACAAATTTGGGGGTTATTTTATATTGATATGAAAAATGCCATTGGAATTTTCATAGAGATTGCATTGAATATATAGGTGGCTTTGGTTTTTGGTTTTGATGAATCATCATTTTGATGATTTTGTATTTAAGTAGTTAATTTGAGTAATTATACTTTAAGTGACCATATGAACATTTAACTGTGAGTTACGTGATTTCCCCTTTGTATATTTTTTATTCCTTTATCAAAAATTAATTTACCATATAACATGGGTTTATTTCTGGGCCCTCTTTACTGTTTCACTGATCTGTATGTCTATATTTTTGCCATTACCATATTGTTTTGATTACTATACATTTGTCCTGTAGTTTGAAATCAGGACTATGATTCCTCCAATTTTATTCTTTCTCAAGATTGTCTTTTGTGGTTCCACACAAATTTTAGGATCTTTTTTCTATTTCAATGAAAAATATAATTAGAATTTTGATAGCGATTGCACTGAATCTGTAAATAACTTTGGGTAATATGGGCATTTTAGCATGGAACACCTTTCCATTTACTTGTGTCTTTCTCAATGTATTTTACCAATGTCTTTTAGTTTTCATATGGCCTTTCACCTTCTTAAATTTATTCCTAAGTATTTATTCCTTTTGGTACTTTTACAATCCCATGTAAATGGGATTGCTTTCTTAATTTCTTTTTCTAATACTTCATTGTTAGTGTATAGAAATGCAACTGATTTTTGTATATTGATTTTGTATCCTGCAGCTTTACTGAAATCATTTATTAGTGCTAACAGTTTCTTGGTGGGGCCTTTAAGATTTTCTACATATAATATCATGTCATCTGCAAAAAGAGTCAGTTTTACTCCTTCCTTTCCAATTTGGATGCCATTTATTTACTTTTCTTGCCTAATTGCTTGGGCTAGGACTTCCAGTACTATGTTGATTAAAAGTAGCAAGAGTGGGCATCCCTGTCTTTTTCCTGATCTTTGAGGAAAAGATTTAAGCTTTTCACCATTAAGTTTGATGTAAGTTGTCAGCTTGTCATATATGGCATTTATTATACTGAAGGACATTTCCCCCGTTCCCAGGTTTTTGAGAGATATTTTTCTTTTTTAATTTTATTTAATTTATTTTTTTATACAGCAGGTTCTTATTAGTCATCAATTTTATATACATCAGTGTATACATGTCAATCCCAATCTCCCAATTCATCCACCCCCACCACCCCACGGTTTTCCCCCCTTGGTGTCTGTATGTTTGTTCTCTACATCTGTGTCTCAATTTCTGCCCTGCAAACCAGTTCATCTGTACCATTTTTCTAGGTGCCACATATATGCGTTAATATACGATATTTGTTTTTCTCTTTCTAACTTAGTTCACTCTATATAACAGTCTCTAGAACCATCCAAATCTCAACCAATGACCCAAATGCGTTCCTTTTTATGGCTGAGTAATATTCCATTGTATATATGTACCACATCTTCTTTATCCATTCATCTGGCATTTAGGTTGCTTCCATGACCTGGCCATTGTAAATAGTGCTGCAATGAACTTTGGGGTGCATGTGTCTTTTTGAATTATGGTTTTCTCTGGGTACATGCCCAGTAGTGGGATTGCTGGGTCATATGGTAGTTCTATTTTTAGTTTTTTAAGGAACCTCCATACTGTTTTCCATAGTGGCTGTATCAATTTACATTCCCACCAACATTGCAAGAGGGTTCTCTTTTCTCCACAGCCTCTCCAACATTTGTTGTTTGTTGATTATCTGAGGGATGCCCATTCTAAATGGTGTGAGGTGATACCTCACTGTAGTTTTGATTTGCATTTCTCTAATAATTAATGATGTTGAGCAGCTTTTCATGTGCTTCTTGGCCATCTGTATGTCTTCTTTGGAGAAATGTCTATTTAGGTCTTCTGCCCATTTTTGGATTGGGTTGTTTGTTTTTTTAATATTGAAGTGCATGAGCTGTTTATATGTTTTGGAGATTAAGCCTTTGTCCATTGAATCGTTTGCAAATATTTTCTCCCATTCTGAGGGTTGTCTTTTCGTCTTGTTTATGGTTTCCTGTGCTGTGCAAAAACTTTGAAGTTTCATTAGGTCCCATTTGTTTATTTTTGTTTTTATTTCCATTACTCTAGGAGGTGGATCAAAAAAGATCTTGCTGTGATTTATGTCAAAGAGTGTTCTTCCTATGTTTTCCTCTAAGAGTTTTATAGTGTCCAGTCTTACATTTAGGTCTCTAATCCATTTTGAGTTTATTTTTGTGTATGGTGTTAGGGAGTGTTCTAATTTCATTCTTTTACATGTAGCTGTCCAGTTTTCCCAGCACCACTTATTGAAGAGACTGTCTTTTCTCCATTGTATATCCTTGCCTCCTTTGTCATAGATTAGTTGACCATAGGTGCGTGGGTTTATCTCTGGGAGTTCTATCTTGTTCCATTGATCTATGTTTCTGTTTTTGTGCCAGTCTCGTATTGTCTTGATTACTATAGCTTTGTAGTATAGTCTGAAGTCAGGGAGTCTGATTCTTCCAGCTACCGTTTTTTCCATCAAGACTGCTTTGGCTATTCGGGGTCTTTTGTGTCGCCATACAAATTTTAAGATTTTTTGTTCTAGTTCCGTAAAAAATGCCATTGGTAATTTGCTAGGGATTGCATTAAATCTGTAGATTGCTTTGGGTAGTATAGTCATTTTCACAATATTGATTCTTCCAATCCAAGAACATGGTATATCTCTCCATCTGTTGGTATCATCTTTAATTTCTTTCATCAGTGTCTTACAGTTTTCTGCATACAGGTCTTTTGCCTCCCTAGGTAGGTTTATTCCTAGGTATTTTATTCTTTTTGTTGCAATGGTAAATGGGAGTGTTTCCTTAACTTCTCTTTCAGATTTTTCATCATTAGTGTATAGGAATGCAAGAGATTTGTGTGCATTAATTTTGTATTCTGCAACTTTACCAAATTCATTGATTAGCTCTGTGGTTTTCTGGTGGCATCTTTAGGAATCTCTATGTATACTATCATGTCATCTGAAACAGTGACAGTTTTACTTCTTCTTTTCCAATTTGTATTCCTTTTATTTCTTTTTCTTCTCTGATTGCCATGGCTAGGACTTCCAAAACTATGTTGAATAATAGTGGTGAGAGTGGACATCCTTGTCTTGTTCCTGATCTTAGAGGAAATGCTTTCAGTTTTTCACCATTGAGAATGATATTTCCTGTGGGTGTGTCATATATGGCCTTTATTATGTTGCAGTAGGTTCCCTCTATGCCCACTTTCTGGAGAGTTTTTCATAAATGGGTGTTGAATTTTGTTAAAAACTTTTTTGTGCCTATTGAGATGATCATATGGGGTTTTTTTGTTTTTTGTTTTGTTTTGTTTTTTTTGCGGTACGCGGGCCTCTCACTGTTGTGGCCTCTTCTGTTGCGGAACACAGGATCCGGACGCGCAGGCTCAGCAGCCATGGCTCACGGGCCCAGCTGCTCCACGGCATGTGGGATCTTCCCGACCGGGGCACGAACCCGTGTCCCCTGCATCGGAAGGCAGACTCTCAACCACTGCACCACCAGGGAAGCCCGATCATATGGTTTTTATTCTTCAATTTGTTAATATGGTGTATCACATTGACTGATTTGCATATATTGAAGAATTGTTGCATCCCTGGGATAAATCCTACTTGATCATAGTGTATGACCCTTTTAATGTGTTGTTGGATTCTGTTTGCTATATTTTGTTGAGGATTTTTGCATCTATATTCATCAGTGATATTGGTCTGTAATCTTCTTTTCTTGTAGTATCTTTGTTTAGTTTTGGTATCAGGGTGATGGTGGCATCATAGAATGAGTTTGGGAGTGTTCCTTCCTCCACAATTTTTTGGAAGAGTTTGAAAAGGATGGGTGATAGCTCTTCTCTAAATATTTGATACAATTCACCTCTGAAGCCATCTGGTCTTGGACTTTTGTTTGTTGGAAGATTTTTAATCACAGTTTCAATTTCATTACTTGTGATTGGTCTGTTCATATTTTCTGTTTCTTCCTGGTTCAGTCTTGGAAGGTTATACCTTTCTAAGAATTTGTGCATTTCTTCCAGGTTGTCCATTTTATTGGAATAGAGTTGCTTGTAGTAATCTCTTAGGATGCTTTGTATTTCTGCAGTGTCTGTTGTAACTTCTCCTTTTCATTTGTAATTTTATTGATTTGAATCCTCTCCCTCTTTTTATTGATGAGTCTGGCTAATGGTTTATCAATTTTGTTTATCTTCTCAAAGAACCAGCTTTCAGTTTTATTGATCTATGCTACTGTTTTCTTTGTTTCTATTTCATTTATTTCTGCTCCGATCTTTATTTCTTTCCTTCCGCTAACTTTGGGTTTTGTTTGTTCTTCTTTCTCTAGTTCCTTTAGGTGTAAAGTTAGATTGTTTATTTGAGATTTTTCTTGTTTCTTGAGGTATGCTTGTATAGCTCTAAACTTCCCTCTTAGAACTGCTTTTGCTGCATCCCATAGGTTTTGGATCGTCCTGTTTTCATTGTCATGTGACTCTAGGTATTTTTTGATTTCCTCTTTAATTTCTTCAGTGATCTCTTGGTTATTTAGTAACATATTGTTTAGCCTCCATGTGTTTGTGATTTTTACGGTTTTTTTCCCCCTGTAATTCATTTCTAATCTCATAGCATTGTGGTCAGAAAAGATGCTTAATATGATTTCAATTTTCTTAAATTTACTGAGACTTAATTTGTGACCCATGATGTGATCTATCCTGGAAAATGTTCCATGTGCACTTGAGAAGGAAGTTTAATCTGCTGTTTTTGGATGGAATGTCCTATAAATAGCAATTAAATCTAACTTGTCTGTTGTGTCATTAAAAGCTTCTGTTTCCTTATTTATTTTCATTTTGGATGATCTGTCCATTGGTGTAAGTGAGGTGTTAAAGTCTCCCACTATTATTGTGTTACTGTCGATTTCCTCTTTTATAGCTGTTAGCAGTTGCCTTATATATTGAGGTGCTTCTATGTTGGGTGCATATATATTTATAATTGTTATATCTTCTTCTTGGACTGATCCCTTGATCATTATGTAGTGTCCTTCCTTTTCTCTTGTAACATTCTTTATTTTAATGTCTATTTTGTCTTATATGAGTATTGCTACTCCAGCTTTCTTTTGATTTCTATTTGCTTGGAGTATCTTTTTCCATCCCCTCTCTTCCAGTCTGTTTGTGTCCCTAGGTCTGAAGTGGGTCTCTTGTAGACAGCATATATATGGGTCTAGTTTTTGTATCCATTCAGCCAGCCTGTACCTTTTGGTTGAAGCATTTAATCAATTCACTTTTGAGGTAATTATCGATATGTGTGTTCCTATGACCATTTTCTTAATTGCTTTGGGTTTGTTTTTGTAGGTCCTTTTCTTCTCTTGTGTTTCCCACTTAGAGAAGTTCCTTTAGCATTTGTTGTAGAGCTGGTTTGGTGGTGCTGAACTCTCTTAGCTTTTGCTTGTCTGTAAAGCTTTTGATTTCTCCATCAAATCTGAATGAGATCCTTGCCTGCTAGAGTAATCTTGGTTGTAGGTTCTTCCCTTTCATCACTTTAAGTATATCATGCCACTCCCTTCTAGCTTGTAGAGTTTCTGCTGAGAAATCAGCTGTTAACCTTATGGGAGTTCCCTTGTATGTTATTTGTTGTTTTTCCCTCACTGCTTTCAATAATTTTTCTTTATCTTTAATTTTTACCAATGTGATTACTATGTGTCTCGGCATGTTTCTCCTTGGGTTTATCCTGTATGGGACTCTCTGTGCTTCCTGAACTTGGGTGGCTATTTCCTTTCCCATGTTAGGGAAGTTTTCGACTATAATCTCTTCAAGTAGTTTCTCTGGTCCTTTCCCTCTCTCTTCTCCTTCTGGGACCCTGATAATGCGAATGTGGTTGTGTTTAATGTTGTCCCAGAGGTCTCTTAGGCTGTCTTCATTTCTTTTCATTCTTTTTTCTTTATTCTGTTCCGCAGCATTGAATCCCACCATTCTGTCTTCCAGGTCACTTATCAGTTCTTCTGACTCAGTTATCCTGCTATTGATTCCTTCTAGTGTAGTTTTCATTTCAGTTATTGTATTGTTCAGCTCTGTTTGTTTGGTCTTTGATTCTTCTAGGTCTTTGTTAAATGTTTCTTGCATCTTCTCGATCTTTGCTTCCATTCTTTTTCCAAGGTCCTGCATCATCTTCACTATCATTATTCTGAATTCTTTTTCTGGAAGGTTGCCTATCTCCACTTCATTTAGCTGTTTTTCTGGGGTTTTATCTTGTTCTTTCATCTGATACACAGCCCTCTGCCTTTTCATCTTGTCTGTCTTTCTGTGAATGCGGTTTTTGTTCCACAGGCTGCTGGATTGTAATTCTTCTTGCTTCTGCTGTCTGCCCTCTGGTCCTTGAGAGATTTTTTATCATGAAAGTATGTTGAATTGTGTCAACTGCTTTTTCTGTTTCTGTTGAGATGATCACATGATTTTTCTCCTTCATTTTGTTAACATGATGTATCACATTGATTGATTTGTGAATGTTGAACCATCATTCTTTTCCTGGAATAAATCCCACTTGATCATGTTGTATAATCCTTTTCATGTGTTTGGTTTGCTAACATTTTGTTGAGGATTTTTGCATTTTTGTTCATCAGGAACATTGGCCTGTAATTTTCTTTTCTTGAAGTTTACTTGTCTGGCTGTTGTACTGGGGTAATGCTGGCCTTGTAAAATGAGTTTGGAAATGTTCCTTTCTCTTCTGTTTTTTGAAAGATTGTGAGAACAGTTGGTACTCTTTAAATGTTTGGTAGAATTCACCAGTGAAGCCATCTGGTCCTAGACTTTTGTTTGTTGGGATGTTTTGATTACTGTTTCAATCTCCTTGCTAGTAATTGATCTGTTCAGATTTTCTGTTTATTCATGATTAAATCTTAGAAGGTTGTATGTTTTTGGGAATTATCCATTTCTCCTAGGCTTTCCAATTTATTGGCATATTGTTATTCATAGTACTCTCTTATCATCCTTTGTATTTCTGTGGTATCAATTGTAATGTCTTCTCTTCCATTTAAAAGTTTATTCAGCTGAATCTTCTTTTTTTTTCTTGTTATGTGTACATAAAGTTTTGTCAATTTTATTTATCTTTTCAAAACAACAGATTTTGGTTTCATTAATGTTTTCTATTGTCTTTTTACTGTCTGTCTGATTTATTTCCACTCTGGTCTTTTTTATTTCCTTCCTTCTCCTAACTTTAGGCTTACTTTGTTCTTCCTTTTCTAGTTCCTTGAGGTATAAACTTAGCTTACATATTTGAGATCTTTTTTTTCTTTCTTAATGTAGGTATTTATCACTGTAGACTTTCCTCTTAGAACTGCTCTTGCTGCATATCACTACTTTTGGTATGTTGTGTTTGCATTTTAATTTGTCTTACAGTATTTTTTCATTTTTTTCAGTTTTATTGAGAAATAATTGATATACATCACTGTATAAGTTTAAGGCATACAGCATAATGGTTTGATTTACATATATCATGAAATGATTATCACACATCAAGATTTTTTATTTCTCTTTTGTTTTCATCTTTGATGCATTTGTTGTTCAGGAGCATGTTGTGTAATCTCCACATATTTGTGAATTTTTCAGTTTTGTTCTTGTAATTGATTTCTAGTTTTATACCATCATGGTCAGAAAAGATGCTTGATATGATTTCAATCTTCTTAAATTTATTAAGCCTTGTTTTGTGGCCTAATATGTGATCTATCCTGGAGAATGTTCCTTGTGTGCCTGAGAAGAATGTGCATTCTGTTGCTGTTGGATGGGATGTCCTGTAAATATTTATTAGGTTCGTCTGATCTAACATGTTGTTTAAGTCCAATATTTCCTTATTAATTTTCTGTCTAGGTGATCTACTCATTGACGAAAGTGAGGTATTGAAGTTTCCTACTATTATTTTATTTCTGTCTATTTCTCTCTTTAAATCTTTTAATATTTCTTTTATATATATATGTAAGTGCTCCTCTGTTGGATGCATAAATATTTTCTAATGTTATAACTTCTTGGTGAACTAACCCCTTTATTATTATATGATGGACTTCTTTATTTCTCGTTACTGTCTTCGGCTTAAAGTCTGTTTTGTCTAATATAAGTGTAGCTACTTCTGCTGTCTTTTGGTTTCCATTTGCATGGAATATCTTTTTCACTTTCATTCCATTGTGTCCTTTAAGCTAAAGTGAGTCTCTTGTAAGCAGAATATATTTGGGTCTTATTATTTTCTCCTGTTGGCCACTCTATGTCTTTTGATTGGAGAATTTAGTCTATTTACATTTAAAATAATTATTGATGGGTATTGACTTACTATTGCCATTTTGTTAATTGCTTTTTGGTGTTCTGTAATTCTTTTGTTCCTTTTTTCCTCCTTTCTTTCTCTTATTTTGTGAATTGATGATTTTCTGTTGTAGTATGCTTTGATTCCTCTCTACTTTTTGTGTATCCTACATGAGTTTTTGCTTTGTGGTTACAATGAGCCTTACATAAAACATCTTGTGTTTATAACAGTCTATTTTAAGCTGATAATAACTTAACTCCTAACACATATAAAAGCTCTACATTTTTAACCCTCCCCCATTCTATGTTTTTGATGTCACAAGTTACATCTTATCTTGTGTATTCATTAACAAATTATTGTAGTAGTAGTTATATTAACACTTTTGCATTTTAGTCTTCATACTAGAGTTATAAGTGATTAACCCACCACCATTACAACATTAGAGTATTCTAAATTTAACTATATATTTTCTTTTACCCCAGTGAGTCTTATACTTTCATCTGTTTTCATGTTACTAACTAGTGCCCTTTTATTTCAGCTTGAAAAACTCCCTTTAACATTTCTTGTAAGAGTGGTCTGGTGGTGATCGACAGCCTCAGCTTTTTTTGGTCTGGAAAATTCTTATCTTGCCTTCAATTCTGAAGGACAACTTTGCCGGGTAGAATATTCTTGGTTAGCAGGATTTGTTTGTTCTATCAGCACTTTGAATATATCAAACCATTACCTTCTGTCCTACAAAGTTTCTGCTAAAAAATCTGCTGTTAGTTTTATGGTCATAATGTAACTTGGTGCGGGTCTCTTTGGGTTCATCTTTTTTCATACTTTATGGTATTCCTGGGTCTTGATGTCTCTTTCTTTCCCCAGATTAAGGAAGTTTTCAGTCACTGTTTCTTTGAATAAGCTTTCTGCCCCTTTCTCTCTCTCTTCTCCTTCTGGGACCTCTATAATATGTAAATTGTATGCAGGCTGATAAGAAGTTAGATCCTCAGGCAGCAGCTGGGAAAGTATGTACTTAAACCCCTTCCAGGGATAAACTGGAAGATAGGTAGTTTTGTCTGCTCCCTCTGGACTGAGCCCATGTGTATAGCTGTGGTGTAGGTGTTCCTGCACCCATTAAGAACTGCTTCTTTGATTGCTACAGCCCTATGGGACTCATGAATGGAAGTCTCTTTGGCTGTTGGAGTCATGGGATCCAGGAACCCATCCCTGTGTGGCAGCTGCAAAAAAGTAGAGCATGGAGGTGTGTATAAGCTCTTTTCAGGTAGATACTGGCAGTTTGGATCAGAGTATAGGAAGATAGCAGTGGCGGTGTCCACCAGTTTCCCTGGTCCTTAGGGAGGATGCAAGCCAGCCCCTAGATATATGATAAATTAGAAGGCTGACACTTTGGCAGCAGCTCTTAAAGTATGAGATGAAGTCTTTTCAGGAGAAGACTGGGAGATGAGCATTTTGTCTGTCCCCTCTGTGTTGAGTCAGTTAAAAACTCCTTCTTTGATTTGTATAGTCCTGTGGAATTCATAAATGGAAGCCCCACTGGCAATGAGACCCAGGCAACTGGGGGACATGTACCTTGGGCAACAGCTACAAAAGCTTTGGTGCAAATGTGTGCCCAAACTTCTTTCTGGGAGAAACAGGTGACTTGGAGCAAGTTATAAGGAGACAATGGGGGAGGTGTCTGCCAGCTATCCAGGCCCTGGGGAAGATCATAGCAGCCCCTGGATGTGTTCTAAATTAGAAACCTGACCCTCAGGCAGCAGCTTTAAAAGTTTTCAGATGAACCGCTTTCAAGGAGAGACTGGGACATGGCCGGTTTTCTCTGCTCCCTCTGTACTGATCCTAGAGAGTGCCTGTATGCCCATTAACAGCTGCTCCTTTGTTATAGTCTTGTGAGTCTCCTGGATACAAGCCTCCTTGGCTTTCAGAGTCAGATGTTTTGAGGGTCTGTTGCTCAGGTGGCAGTCTTAAAAGTTGGAGCAGTAAAATGTGGGGTCCCAACCCTTCACAACGCACAGAAAAGCTGGGAGTTAGGAGTTCCCTCCCAGTTGTATGATGTTACGCCATGCATGGGGTTTATGACGAGCGTGTGTCTCAGCCTTTCCCATCCATTTCTGTGCGAGTATTATGTCAATCACCTTATGTGTAGAAGTTGCTCAGCTAGTTTCTGAATTTCTTTCGGAGGTCATTGTTCTGTGTGTAGCTGTACATTCACTGTGTAGGTAGGAGGAGGGGAGTCCAAGAACTTCTATGTTACCATCTTGGTTGACCTCCCAGTGTTCATGATTTTAGACAAGGCCCTTTATTCCTGCTGCATTTAGACCCTGTTTGATTCAAACAAATCAACTTTCTACCTACCATCCATGGGCTTCCCTCTTTTCTAGAAAGTCCTCCGCTTTTCTTCCCTGTTGAACCATGTGACTCTTCTCCTGAAATCACTGCTCACATGTTTTGCCTCCTCCTGGAAGCTTTCCCTGACTGCTCCCACTTGACATGATCCACCTAAATACTTTCTGATCCAGTTAGCATTTAAATACACACACAAACACTGAGAGCCAATGATAAACAGAGAGAAATAAATTTCCAGATATATTTTACAAATAATACCGAGTCTACCTTCTTGAATTACAAACTCTCTTCAAATTAGTGTTCTCCAAAACAAAGTGATCTTTGATTGCCCATGTAAGGGATTATACGTGTGGACAACCCCAAACACATGGAATCATCACAAAAGCAGATAGTCTGACGTTTAGAAGGAGATTGCCTGCATGTCAACCAGTGCTATATCTTACTGTCTGCATATCATTCTCCCAAGGAACCAACTAGATTAAAAACACATTTTAAAACAAGTTTCAGAAATGAACTATTGCCCATAGGGAAATCTGCCTACTATATCTCTATCATAAGAGGCAGGATTCCAAGCCATATCCAAATTCAACCTAGCAAAATCTTACTTAATCTTTTCAAATAAAATAAAATACCAAGGTAAAATAAAATAAAATAAGCTTCCTTCAGAAGGGTTTAGATCACAGCTCTTTAAAACATCCTTGATATGAAATCTTCTAGAAGGTACAGTCTCACATAAAAATTTGAAACTAAGACAAATTCCCTTGGTCCCATATCACAGCCAGTTGTATCTCAGGTTCAGCCAGGAACCTGAGATCAAACTGTTGGCAGGTCCCGCTGTGATCAGTATGGTTATCTGAGGAGTGAACATTTATCTGAATAGTGAACCAGACTCAAAGTATATACACACCTCTATTAATACATAAGCATTTCTCAGGAACAGGGTGTGTCTGCTTTATTTTTATTTATTTTTTTCTTAAGATTTTTTTTTAATGTGGACCACTTTTAAAGTATTAAATTTGTTACAATATTGCTTCTGTTTTATGTTTGGTTTTTTGGTCCTGAGGCATGTGGGATCTTAATTCCCCGACCAGAGATTAAACACATACCCCTACATTGGAAGGCTAAGTCTCAACCACTGGACCACCAGTGAAGTCCCTAGGGTGTGTCTGCTTTCAAATCTTAAGCTGTTTTCTTAGTAAGAGTAGTCTTGTGATAGACTTTTCCCCTTAGACAGTGAATTTCTTAAGAATGGGTATATTATCTCTTTGTAATTCTTTGATAATTATTTGAAGAAACAGTACCACTGATTCTTTTAAGAAAAATATACTTTCAAAATGGCTAATCTCTTTCATCTCCCATTTTCTAGGCCAGGGTTCTTTCAGAGTTTTGCATTGCCTTATACACAGTTGCATCCTCAGGCAGTTACACCTTCAAGTTCCAAGTTTCTCTTTAATTATTAGAGATAAATCTTTCACCATAATGATGGTATGGCATTTTTCCAGCCAAATCCGTGTACTTGACAAGGTGTCGACAGATTAGAATTTCACGCCACATTCCTAGAAACAGAGATATCTGAGAAAAAGGTAATTTCTAATCCAGGGGCCCCTCACTGCTTTGTGAGCTCCAATGCAACGTACAAGGTGAAGAAAGAAAGGAGAGAAAGCACTCTTGGTCTGACCCCCTTGTTTCCAAGACTGGTCCTGGCCAGACAGCATCTCTGACAGCCATGCGTCCCTACACCTCCCTTCTTACTGAACAAAAAAAGAATTCAGGGGCTTCCCTGGTGGCGCAGTGGTTGAGAGTCCGCTTGCTGATTCAGGGTACACGGGTTCGTGCTCCAGTCCGGGAAGATCCCACATGCCGCGGAGCGGCTGGGCCCGTGAACCATGGCCGCTGAGCCTGCGTGTCCGGAGCCGCAAAAAAAAAAAAAAAAAAAAAAAAAGAATTCAGGTGCTGAACTGAAAGGATTCAAGGAAAACTTTGATTAACAATGGGAAAGGAACGATATTTCTTGCATTTTATTCATCACCTGCCTCTTTTTTTTAATAGATCTTTATTGGAGTATAATTGCTTCACCATACTGTGTTAGTTTCTGTTGTACACCAAAGTGAATATGTCCCCATATCCCCTCCCTCTTGAGCCTCCCTCCCATCCTCCCTATCCCACCCCTCTAGGTCATCGCAAAGCACCGAGCTGATCTCCCTGTGCTATGCGGCTGCTTCCCACTAGCTATCTATTTTACATTTGGTAGTGTATATATGTCGATGCTACTCTCGCTTCACCCCAGCTTCCCCCTCCCAGCCGGGTCCTCAAGTCCATTCTCTATGTCTACATCTTTATTCCTGCCGTTCAACTAGATTCATCAGTACCATTTTTTTTTTTTTAGATTCCATATATATGCATTAGCATACGGTATTTGTTTTTCTCCTTCTGACTTACTTCACTCTGTATGACAGACTCTAGGTCCATCCACCTCACTACAAATAACTCAATTTCATTTCTTTTTATGGCTGAGTAATATTCCATTGTATATATGTGCCACATCTTCTTTATCCATTCATCTGTCGATGGACACTTAGGTTGCTTCCATGTCCTGGCTATTGTAAATAGTGCTGCAGTGAACATTGTGGTACATGTCTCTTTTTGAATTATGGTTTTCTCAGGGTATATGCCCCGTAGTGGGATTGTTGGGTCATATGGTAGTTCTATTTTTAGTTTTTTAAGGAAACTCTATACTGTTTTCCATAGTGGTTGTATCAATTTACATTCCCAGCAACAGTGCAGGAGGGTTCCCTTTTCACCACACCCTTTCCAGCATTTATTTTTTATAGATTTTTGGATAATGGCCATTCTGACTGGCGTGAGGTGATACCTCATTGTAGTTTTGATTTGCATTTGTCCAATAATTAGTGATGTTGAGCATCTTTTCATGTGCCTCTTGGCCATCTGTATGTCTTCCTTGGTGAAATGTCTATTTAGGTCTTCCATCCATTTTTTAATTGGATTGTTTTTTTGATATTGAGCTGCATGAGCTGTTTGTATAGTTTGGAGGTTAATGCTTTGTCTGTTGTTTCATTTGCAAAGATTTTCTCCCATTCTGAGGGTTGTCTTTTTGTCTTGTTTATGGTTTCCTTTGCTGTGCAAAAGCTTCTAAGTTTAATTAAGTCCCATTTGTTTATTTATTTTTTTATTTCCATTACTCTCGGAGGTGGGTCAAAAAGGATCTTGCTGTGGTTTATGTCAAAGTGTGTTAAGCCCATCTCCAGGCTTTCATGCTGGTCATTGGGTCAAGCCAATATAGCTTGATTCCTTAGTTAACGGCACTTGGGAGCTTATCGGGTCTGTGACTGATGCTTGCCTTTGAAATTGAAGAAGGAACAGAAGCAAGTCCAAATATTTTATTTCATGACCCAGACCTGAGCTCTCCTGTTCTGGTCCAGAGTCAGGCACCTTCTGTGGAGCCAGGGCAATCTCTTGATGGACGTGTTGTGTGTGGCTGTACCAAACCACAGACAGTATTTAGTTTCTTAGGTCCTTGAGTGATCAGTGGAGTTTCCAACTTTGCAGCAAATAATCTAGCTTGTCTGTGAGTTTCCAGTCTCACTGTTAACGGTCATGAGGTACAGGGTTGGCATAGATGACTGAATTCATAGATTTTCCTCTTCTATCCAATAGGGCTAATGTTGTAAGTCCTTCTTCTGCCAAACCTTCTGTATTAATTTGCCAGGATTTGCTGTAATAAAAGTATCACAAACTGAGTGGCTTAAACATCAGAAATTTATTTCCTCACTGTTCTGAAGACTAGAAGTCAGAGATCAAGGTGTGAACAGGGCCGTGTTCCCTCTGAAGGTACTCAAGAAGATCTATTCCAGGCCTCTTTCTTTGAGATAAAATTGATATATAATATTATATTAGTTTTTCAGGGGTACAACATAATGATTCAATATTCATATATATTGCAAAATAATCACCACAGTAAGTCTAGTTAACATCCATCACCGCACATATTTACAATTTTTTTTCCTTATGATGAGACCTTTTCAGATCCACTCTCTCAGCAACTTTCAAATATACAATGCAGTATTACTAACTGTTGTCACCATGCTGTACCTTATATCCCCAGGGCTTTTTTTTTTAATTAAACAAAAGATTCTTTAAATTCTATAGTGCTTTATGAGTTTCAAAAGTTTCACAAACATGATTTCATATAATCCCATTATAACCCTTTCTTTTAATCCCCTACCCCTATATTTCCCCTCCCCGTTCTCTCTCCCCACTGGTAACCATTAGTTTGTTCTCTATATCTGTGAGTCTGCCTTTTGTTATACAGTATTCACTAGTTTGTCATATTTTTTAGATTCCACATGTAAGTGATATCATATGGTACTTGTCTTTCTCTGTCTGACTTATTTCACTTAGCATAATGCCCTCCAATTCCATACATGTTGCTGCAAATGCAAAACTTCGTTCTTTTTTTATGGCTGAGTAGTATTCCATTGTGTGTGTGTGTGTGTACATATATATCATATTTTCTTTATCCATGTATCTGTTGATAGACGCTGAGGTTGCTTCCATACCTTGGCAATTGTAAATAACACTGCTATGAACATTGGGGTGCATGTATCTTTTTGAATTAGTGTTTTTGTTTTTTTAGGACATATACCCAGTAGTGGAATTGTTGGGTCCTATGGTAGTTCTATTTTAGTTTTCTGAGAAATCTCCGTACTGTTTTCCACAGTGGCTGCTCCAATTTATCATTACATTTCGCCAACAGTGTAGGAAGTTTCCCTGTTCTCCACATTCTTGCCAACATTTATTATTTGTGTTCTTTTTGATGATAGACATTCTGACAGGTGTGAGGCAATATCTCATTGTGGGTTTGATTTGCATTTCCCTGATGATTAGCCATGTTGAGCATCTTTTCATGTGCCTGTTGGCCATCTGCATTTCCTCTTTGGAGAAGAATTCAGGCCTGAGTCATAAAATAAAATCAGGTTTGGACTTGCTTCTGTTCCTTCTTGAATTTTAAAGACAGGTGTCATTCACAGACCCCAAGAAGCTCCCAAGTGCTTAACTAAGGAATCAAGCTCAACTGGCTTGCCCCACAGGTCCCGAGGCAAGGCTTATAAGAACTGGATGAGCAGTGGACTATCGGAGACTAACTAACCCACGTCCCCTGCATCGGCAGGCGGACTCTCAACCACTGCGCCACCAGGGACGCCCGGAGAATATGTTTTGAAGACAGATGGGACTTACCAGGATCCATCAAAGCTTGCTCCCACCAAATGCTCCCCCCAAATGCCCTTCAGTTCTACTTACAGCTTCCAATTCCCTCAGACATCTGGTATACCAGCCTTCTCACACTTCCACCTCGGCCCTAATACCTGAGCTGCAGTCTCCCTCTCTATCCCACAAAGAGAGCTGCTCATGCAGAACTACAAATGTTGTCCTTGGTGACAAAATTATCCTGTGAGGGCTGGGAAACCCACCCCACACAGCAGGCAGCCTGCAGCTAAGCATGAGGTACCCCAAAAACATTCAGCAGCCAAACTCCAAGCACGTATTACCACAAGTTTCTGCCTTGCTAACATCATCTCCTCATACAGACGTCTGAGCCTGTGAGAGTAAGATGGACATCCAGCTTTGCACGCCCCTTGCAGGCCCATTGTCACCCGTGGGGGAAACCAGGGGGAAACGTCGGCATGTGCGTTCCCCTGGTGGGAGTGCATTTTCAGTTTTCTTTCCCTACCCCCTGCTCATTGTGGAAAAGATTAAGACTATAGAAACATGTAAAGACGGCATGAAAGCAATCAGCCACGCTCTTGCCATACAGAGGCAGCTATGTGACATCTTGGCATTCTTGCTACCAGAATTTTCCTGAACCATTGTTTAACATAGTTGAAATCTTATTGAATATATTATTTTGAGCCTCACTTTTTTTTCCATTTGATAGTCTCATAGCATTTTGCTAAGGCTGGTTGTTAATCAACTTCATAATGAATATTATCTGGGAGACTGGCAACCCACTGATGAAGCAGAAATCCAGTTTGAGTCAATTCTTCGGCTCCACTGGTGCTTGTCCTCCACACTGACTTTGGGATTTCTTCAGGTCCGGGAGGGTTGGGGGGTCTTCTTTACCATTCTAACTCTCTTCGCAAATTGTAAGCCCCCTCTTGCCAGACCACCGGTTAAAGGAAAATTAGTCAACGTACTGCTTGGTACTCCAGTGAGAGAAGTGGGGATCTGAGAATCAAGGAGGTCTAGGACCAAACATGGGGCAACAGTCCCTCCAGGGACATTACCAGTGTTCTCTCAGCATCTCAGCCACCAGGACCGGCAGCATGAACTGGAGACAAGTGGCTCCTAAGTCTTGTCCTAAATGTCCTGTGGGGTCAGAGATGGGGAGAGACAGCCCAGGTGGGCAAGGCTCAGTTCACACATACTCCATTGCCCCAGATACTTGCCCACCTATTACACTTCTTTCTTGCTTGCTTGCTTGCTTTCTTGCTTTCTAAATTTTTATTGGAGTATAGTTGATTTACAATGTTATGTTAGTTTCAGGTGTACAGCAAAGTGAACCAGTTATACATATACATATATCCTCTCTTTTTTAGATTCTTTTCCCATATAGGTCATTATAGAGTATTGAGTAGAGTTCCCTGTGCTATATCGTAGGTCCTTATTAGTTATCAGTTTTATAAATAGTAGTTTGTATATGTCAATCCCAGTCTCCCAATTTATCCTTCCCCCACCACCCATTACATTTAATCTCAGAGACTCCACAAGGTACTCATTCATCAGCCCCACTTTAAAGACAAATGAATGCAGACCTAGAGATTTTAGGTGTTGCCCGAGATAAGAAAGGGGCCATGCTGAGATTCCAATCCAAATTCAAAGTTTTTATGCCACACTCAAGTTGCCTCTCAAGGTCACTGAGAAGCCTCCCTTCCTTGAGGAAACTAACTAGTATGCTCTTATATTGGCAGCCTTCTCTCAAAAAATAAAGACCCTGGGTATGGTTGGTATAGTGGATGATGTGTGGCAGGTAGACCCTGGTTCAGGACTGAGACATTTGGTCCTGAATGTCATTCCCCTCCTTCTGGGCATGTTAACAATTGATGGTTCTCAACTGAGTCCCTCTCCAGACATTTCCCTGAATTGCCCTTGACTGAAGAGAATCACCTCATCCGAGGTCATGCCTCCCCAAAGGCAGCCTGCATCCCATTACTGGTCCACCTGGGGGATTTAAAGGACTTGCCCTCTTGCCAGTAAAGTAGGATAATTCTGAAGGGCCATCCAGAGTCTAGACCTGCCAGTGGGGTCAGCTGAGACCTTTGCTGCAATGGCCTCTATCCATTTACTTCTGTCCATAACCTCCCTCTATCTGTACTTCTTCCTTCATTCCCTTACCTGGCAAGCAGTGATCCCAGCAACAGTCCCCAGTAAACCTTGTGTACATAAATCTCTTAGAGTCTGTTTCTCTGGAACTTGCCCTGAGACCATTAAACCATTAGTCATTGATACACTGTGAACGAAGGGGATATCGAAATGCACATCTTCCCTCTAGGACTCCTGAAGCCTGGCTACTCCCCCAGCACCGGGAAGAGAGGAGTGTGCTTAGGGGATGCACAGGTGCTCTGAGAAAGGGCAGGCCTGGATGGGGTGGCAGAACAGGGGCCTTTAGGCAGCCAGAGGGTGTGGTCTGAGCGCTGAACTGTTAGAAGTGCCCCAACCCACAAGGGAGACAGAGGAGAAGGGACCCAGGAGGTAAGAAAGAGACTAAACTCGTGGTGCTCAATCCTGGCTGCATGCTAGACTCACCTGAGGATCTTTTCAAATATATCATTGCCAGGAGCACCCTTACTCTAGACTGTGACCTGACTGATCAGGGGTAGGGCCCAGGCTTAAGCATTTTTTCAATCTTCCCAGGTGATTCTAATGCATGGGCAGGATGGAGGATCATTTGGCTAACAGAGGTGGGCAGGCAGGGAAGGCTAATGACGTCCCCTAAAATCTACTCTGCAAGTTTACTTTGCCCCCTGCTCAACGAACCCTGACTCACCACTTCCTGGGCCCCAGGCTGAGCTCACAGAGGGGAGCCCCACCTCCTGACCCTGTGACGGCTGGAAGGCCCCTCTGACGGCACCAATGTCTCAGCAGGGCCCATGCGTGCCTGGGATGAGGGAGTTGCTTTTTCTAAGCAGGGGACCAGCCCCAGCCAGGCTACTACAGGGGTTTACTCTCAGTGCCCGATCCTAATCCAAACCCTGAGATGCTCGTCAAACCTGTGGCTTCTCTGGCCCCACCCCAAACCACTAAATAGGAATCTCTGGAGCGAGGCCTGGAAACCCACATTTAAACACACCCCACCCCCCCCAGCGAATCTCGTGCACCTGAGTTTGAGAACTGCTACTGCGAGCTCACTTCCAGGGAACTTTCTCTTATGCACCAGTTTGCTGACACGAAAGCTTTGCTTTCTCTGCAGCAAAGGAGTGCTGGCCGGCTGCTGGTTTTCTAACGCACACTGGAGTAGGCAGTCAGGTTCCTGGAGGACAAGATCGGCCTGCCAGTGACGATCTGAGCAGAGCCTGAGAATCCTCTTCAGCAAATTCTTTCTAGTTTTTTTTTATCCTTTTAGCGACTATGGTAAACATGGCTTGTGAATGGTCCCAAATATATTTTTTTGGCATTCTGCAACTGAATTGACAGTTTTGCATAATAAACGGTTAACATGATGAGCAAACGAGAAATGAATAAAGCTTGATTGTCCGGAGGCAGATTCGCCACTGAGCACCCTGTACTTCTCTGCAGGCTCGGCCCGCTGTCTAATGAGCGCCCTCTCGAGATTAAGTGTGGCCCTGAGGTGGATAAAAATAGATATTCATAGGCTTGTACGCACCACACCCCCCAGCAGCATCTTCTCATCAAAGAGGCACAACTGGGCTTCCCTGGTGGCGCAGTGGTTGAGAGTCCGCCTGCCGATGCAGGGGACACGGGTTCGTGCCCCGGTCCGGGAGGATCCCACATGCCGCGGAGCGGCTGGGCCCGTGCGCCATGGCCGCTGAGCCTGCGCGTCCGGAGCCTGTGCTCCGCAACGGGAGAGGCCCCAACAGTGAGCGGCCCGCGTACCACAAGAAGAAAAAAAGAGGCACAACTATTTCTTTGACCTCCCATCTTGGCTTTCGGGAGTCAAAACTGGGATATCTGAGCTTGACTGAAGTCCCATCTTTATGAGGCACGTCTGTGTACTCCTTATACACGGTTCCGGGCAGTTTAACGTCCTCATTTAGTTACTTTGTGAGGTTGCCACATCCATAATAATGAAATTATTTTGATTCTCTTTCATAGAGAGGGTGCCAGCGGACAGTTTGCAGCCCCAGAAGGAGCACAGTGCAGATTTTCTGCTGGTTCAGACCCAGGGTTTCCCCTTTCTTTTTTCTCCAAGGCTCCCCCCTGCTCTCTCTTCTTTTCTCATGGGGATTCATTTATCTGCTCTGTCGTAGTTCCTTTGTCACCCCAAGACGGGCTTAGATGGAGACAGCCTCTTCATCCCTTTCTGTCTCCACAATGAGCACAGGCATCCTTTTTAATTAGCTTTCTTGTCCATTACATTGGGAGACAGATGGGGAAGCCTAGAACTCCATAGGCAGAAGCTGCACTGGCTTAACCAGGCTCTGCAGGATCGTTTTCTTAGAGGTTCCCTGGAGCTCTCTGCCATCAGGACTGAGAGCCTCTTTTCAGGCAAATGACTCAAAATTAAGCAAGCCCGCCGTAGCCCCACGTGAGTTTGGGTTGACGCTGCCACCAGGTTCGTAGGATTCCCAGTCCCTGAAAGAACCCGCTTGTCATCCTTTGTCCTGGGCACACTGCCTCTTCCTCCCTGAGGTCTGCTCACCTCCAAGGTCAGTCACTGACCTTTCTGGGCAAGTGCAGTGTTTCCCAATGCCCTTCGTCTCAAGCCACTCTGCACCAACTTTGAACCCTTCTTATCTGTACTTGTTGCTACTCCACCCCATTTGTCACCTTTCAGGAAGAAGGGAGAGTTTTCCACAGTCCCCTGGGGTAGCTCAGGAATGAAAGCAGGGAGTCAGCTGACTCTAATCCTCCCTAATCCACCCACGTGTGTTGGTTGACCTAGGCCTTCTTGCCTCCAGTTTCTGAGGACTTCTTTACTGGGAATGTAACCCAAGAAGGAAGCAGCAATAACAGTCCTCTATCCTGTCCCCTCACCCATAGTGTAGTCTCAGGACAGTTCTGGTCCATGTGTCCTCCTCAGGCTGCAATGACAGTGACCACCCTTAGACTGTGTTTTTGTGGAACTGGGCGTCCAACAACGGAGCTTACCCTGAGGGATGCTGGAACGTTGAGAGGGCCGGAGCAGCGCCCAGGGACCCTGCCCCGACACAGACACACGTCTCTCAGGGTGCTGGCTTCCTGCTCCTTCCACACAAGCAAGATGTGGGTTTCCCCAGTTTCCCTTCACCATGGCCACCACATCAGAAGGCAGGGAAAGGGGTCCATCTCCTTTCAGCCCCCTCATTACGAAGGTTTCCACTTTGGTAGCAGAGCTCCTTTCTACTTAGCCCGATGCCTCTGTCTTTCTCAGGTCAGCAACACGTGGCAACACCAGAAACAAACACATCATGCCGGTCTCTGTGGGTTTCTTCAGGCCATACTTATGTGGATTTACTTGGTTTGGGTTTGTTTATTTTTTGTTTGTTTGTTTTTAAATTTTTATTGGAATATAGTTGATTTACAATGTTAGTTTCTGCAGTGCAGCAAAGTGAATCAATTATACATATATCCACTCTTTTTTAGATTCTTTTCCTATATAGGCCATTACAGAGTACTGAGTAGAGTTCCCTGTGCTATACGGTAGGCCCTTATTAGTTATCAGTGTTATATATAGTAGTGTGTATATGTCAATCCCAATCGTCTGATTTATCCCTCCCCCACCCTTACCCCTGGTAACCGTAAGTTTGTTTTCTACATCAGTGACTCTACTTCTGTTTCGTAAATAAGTTCGTTGTACCCTTTTTTTAGATTTTATATATAAGGGGATATCGTATGATATTTGTCTTTCTCTGTCTGACTTCACTCAGTATGACAATCTCTAGGTCCATCCATGTTGCTGCAAATGGCATTATTTCATTCTTTTTTTATGGCTGTAAAAAAGCCCTATGTTGTATATATGTACCACATCTTCTTTATCCGTTCCTCGGTTGATGGACAATTAGGTTAGATTTACTTGTTACTGAAACAGAATTTTAAGAAGTGAATGAAGACAAGTTTCATTTCCCTTTCCAGACTTTCTCTCCAACAGTGTAAGGCTCTGCTTCCCTAGCCGGGGCCTCACCTTTATCCTTCCCAAAAGAGTCCATGGTTTCCACCTTAGTAGTCCCAGCCTCTCTGACGTAGTTCTCCTAAACTCCACCAGCCAAGTACTGTCTGGCTTTACTAAATAATAGCCGCCCTTTGTTGCATAATTACTATGTGTCAGACTTAATAGTAAGCAATTCACCTGCCTTTGCTTTTTTTTTTTATTATTCTCATAATGGCTCATGAGTTAGATTCAGTTATCATCGCTATTTTGGAGTTAAGGAAACAGGCTTAGCGTTAAGTTGCTTGTCCAAAATTCCACGATAAGTAAGTGGTAGTGCCGGGACATTTTGGTTTGAAAACTTGAGTGTTTCTAATGCTTCTCTTGAAGATACTGTTAGATTTGTCACCTACTGCTCTGAGTCTAAGAACATGACTTGCTAATTCATCCAGAACGCAGCCCACAGCACAGCACTGAAGCGGCGTGAGCCTGCACTTCACACTGCTTGGCACTAAAAAAAATCATCTCACTTTGTTGACGACTTTTTCCACCCAGAAAGGAATGTAAAAACAAGTGAAATCTGTTAGATGAGCCATTTGATTACATGGCAAATACTCTATACACCTGTTTGCCCTACCACACTTGTCTCCTTTGTCATATTTTGCAGGGACATTTGATTTAATCCCCTAAATCAACAATGAATTTGTTTTCTTTTTTTTTCCTTTTTGTGTTTTTTTCCTTTTGGTTTTCTTTCTCAGCTTTATTGGGGTATAATGGACAAAACACTGAATCTGTTTTCTTAAAAATGAGGAAGAGGATGGAGCTTATCAAAATGCACTGCGGGGGGCTGGGGATAGTTTGCCTTGGGGCTATCCTGGAGGACAGTGATGGGAAGGGGGGGGTCCCAAGTGGGCTTTGGGGTACTGGTAATGTTGTCTCTTTATCTGGGTGCTGGTGATTTGGGTCTCACTTCATGCAGATTCCTCAAGCTGTCCACTTGGCATTTGTACTTTCTCACTGTGCTCACCCTTGCCTGGACTACATCACCACCCTCTTCTCTTGGCAGGCTCCCCACTCTCCATCACTCCCGTGACTCATGGGTAGAGATGAGGTTTCCCTCTTTTAGGCTGTGAATGAAAAATGTTGCCTGCCATATCAGCAGACAACAGATGTTGCAACCATCAGGCCCTAAAGCAGCCCCCGCTGGTGAGCCCTGAGGGAACTCAGGATGGAGACAAACAGGGCTGCCCACTGCCAAGCCCTCAGGCACTGCAGCACGCCCACCCCCCAGGGGACTCAGGATGGGAAAGCACAGGATACTGGCTGTAGATAGCTAAGGTGCATATCAAAGGAAAGATTTCAGTGAGTCCAGGCTCTTGCCTCTTCCCATACACAGAAAAGCACTAAATTCCTTAACTTGAGATGTCTGCTTTTCTTTAATTAACAGTAACCTTTTGATGTTCCAACTACCTGGTGTTGCAAAAACTCCTGTGTATCCTGGCTCCTCCGTTACCTCTTCAGAGCCGTTCCTCAGAGCTATGTGAGAGGCTGCCTCCTGGGCTTGAAGTCCTAATAATTCTCAGCTTTCAGGGTGTGCATTTTTTTTCAGTCAACACCTATTACATAGGGTGAGCCATGCTATCGGGAGTCTGGAGTCAGGAAGCGCCTGCTTTACACGCCTCATCCCTTTCTCCTTGATCCGTTAAGCGGGGATGATGCGGAGACCTTCCCCGGGGCTCTCCATGGCCAAGGGTTCATGGGGTCTGCCATTTATAGTTGTGGAAAGATCGTCCTGCAGAAAGCCCAGGTGGTGTGATTTACGTTGAGCATCTGCTCTTGACGTGCAACACCTGGCGAAGGCACTTCCGGTGTGGGAATGAGGCGCCAAGGAAGGACACTGCCCTGGCTCAGCACTTCCTCTGGAGAAGTTGCTGAGGTAAAAAACAAAGCGGAAGACCACAACTCAGGCAGCCGAGAAGTCGAAAGCTCGGGGCTCCAGGAAATGAGGTGGGATCAAGTGGAGAGAGGCTTAGGGTGGAGCATCTTTGGGGAAGTTTTGCAATTAAATCCAATATCCTGTCTCCGGGAGGAAGACACCAGGCGCCAGGCTGGAGTCATTGTTTAACTAAGGTGGGGAGGTAACTGCTGTGCTATATGACGAAGAGCCTGAGGGGATGAAGCAAGCAGACGCCTGCGCCGTGGGGCTCTCAGCCTGCCTTTTCTCCAGAGGGACTGCCGCTGTCCTCCACCACTAGTCTCCTATGCCACTCTCCATCCCGCCGCAGAGCTGCTGCTGCTCCCCACAGGAATCCTGCTGACTAGGCTCCATCAAACCACCTGCCTCTGAAACAGGTAGGATGTGAGTGGTGACCTCCCAGGGCTTCGGACCAAGACAGACTTTAGTGAGCACATGAATGTTTCAGGGACGGCCTTAATTCTGTAGATCGAAATCTCCACCCCCAGAGATATGGATTCAGTAGCTCTGAAAAGTGGGTGTTTCTGATGCAAAGGGCCCAAGTACAAGTTTTAAAAAAAACTAGGGCAAAGGGTGAGTTGACTCCCTAAGAGAAGATAACCTAAACTTTGCACACTTCATACAGTGAGAGGATCTCTTAATCACTGCGTCACCTTGGCTTTCTGCTCATTTAGTTACAACCTGGAGGGCTACATTGTCATAAGGGATACCCTGATGGCAGGAACCATGTCTTTGTTCACCATTGTATAGTTTCTGACACATAGTCCGTGTTTAATGTTTGCTGGAGGAACGGGGCCCAGGGCTTGCCTTTTGTTTTCTAATGATCTAGATTAATAATTATACCAAGTTGAAAAACCTGTGTTAATCCCCAAAGGCTGGTCAACACCACTGCAGAGATTCAGGTGGTTCCTATACCCCTAGAGTTGCTTCCTGGTCAATGTGCCTCCATGGCTACAAGTGTTGTGGAATCTGAGATGTGATTCTGTACTTGGGGAGACAGAGCCACAGCTATTTTGTTTGAACCCAAGCTGACCAGATTAGAATGAGTGCAGACATTTTTCCTCTGCAGTTACAGTTAAGTTATAACCTGCCAACTACCCTGTTTGTCCTGGGACAGAAACAGAACTTTGATGACCCCCAGATGGCATTACCTGAATATTCAGTCAGCAATTCTCTTGAATTGGCCCACTTGTACCCAACTGGACCTAATTTTTGTTCTTGTGGGTGATAGCTGCAGGAGGACTCTAGTTAGCACATTGGTTGTTGAGAATATAACAATCTACCAATTGTGTGATAAGCAAGAGTTATATGTAACATAAACTTATTATTCCCAATTTGTAGATGGAATAAGAAAGGTACCTGGTGAGCCACTTGCTACTAAGCAAGATGCAAATGACGAAGAGTTATATTATTCCTGGCATGCTGTTTGTTTCTAGAAACTTGTCCATTTCTTCTAGGTTGTCCACTTTGATGGCATATAGAACAGTATTTCATAGTTCATAGTATTTTCTTATGACTTTTTGTATTTCTCCAGTATCGGTTATTAATTCTCTTCGTTCATTTCTTATTTTGTTTATTTGGGTCCTGTCTTTTCTAATTACTGAGCCTGGCTAAAGGTTTATCAATTTTGTTTATCTTTAAAAAAAACAGCTCTCGGTTTCATTGATCTTTTCTGTTGTCTTTTTTATCTGTTTATTTCCTCTCTGATCTTTATTATTTCCTTCCTTCTGCTGACTTTGGGCTTTGTTCTTTTTCTAATTCTTTTAGGTGGTAAGTTCTCAATAGGTTGTTTGCGATATTCTTGTTTCTTGAGAAAGGCCTGTATCGCTATGAACCTCGCTCTTAGAACTGCTTCTGCTGCATCCCATAGATTTTTGGAGTGTCGTGCTTCCATTTTCCTTTGATCTTGCATATATTCTGATTTCCTCTTTGATTTCTTGACCGGTAGAATTTAGTGAGTGATTTCACTGGAAAGAATGCCTTAGAAGAAAAGGTGCTGGTGAGAAATATACAAATTAATGATCCACCTACTGACCCTGAGGGCTTACTCTATGTCTAGCACTGCGCTGGATGCTACCATGTGTGCTGTCTGATACTATCATCTGGGCATGTTACATAACCTCTCTGAGTCCCAGTTTCCTCATCACTAGAATGTAACAATAAATTAGATTCAATGAGATAATATATGTAAAGTACTTAGCAGTGCCTGGCACATGGTAGGTGTTCAAAACATTTTAGTAGTTACTATTGACATTATTTGAGCCTGGGTTCTCTACAAAACAAAGCTTGAGGCAAAGCTTAGGTGCTAATGCCTCCCTGGGAGTTGCAGTACCAGGGCAGTGAGAGTGAGGGAAATGAGAAATGGGGAGAGAAGGATGGGAAGCAATATAAGATGATGTGTCACCCACCTCTCTTCACATAGAGATATAGCCAGCTACTTGGCTAAAGCAGGACACCCGTGGACTAGCTTTGCAGAAATGCTGTGTCTTGGAAGAGTCCACACGAGAGAGGCTGGAGAGGAAATTTACATGTGGGCTCCCTCCTGTCTCCCATCTCTCATTGCTCAAAGTTTGCCCCGTGGGGAATTCGTGCTTCTGAACCTCTGGCTTGTGCCATGTGGCCCCTTGGCAGCCACTGGGAAATCCAGATCCTTCTCCTTGTGGCTCGGCACCTCATCTGAGTCCAGAAGTGGTGAGAAGAGCCGCTTCTTTTCCTGGGGTCAAAGAAAACCCCCCAAAGAGGGGTAAGAGACCCAGAGACAGGTGAGACCAAGAGGACCTGAGACAGCACATAAGATTAGTCCGATACGGATCAAATTATCATTATTATTTGCAAGACACTGTGCAAGGCACTAGTGTTTCCTGAGCTTAGGGAATCACCTCTCCCTTTCTCCCATGAGACAACCATGAAAGCGTCCTCAGGTCTATCCCATCTCTCCTGAGTGTTTGGAAGAGGTCAGCCTGAGTACATCCTCCACTTTCCCAAACCTTTATAAGGCAGAGCATCCTTTGATAGTAAGAAAGGCTACAGCTGTGCAAAAGAGCAGAGCAGAATCGAGAGCAGAATGTTGATTTTTTTTTTTTCTGCTACCTTTGGGGACTCTATCTCTTGGACAAGCAGGATACATGGAACATTACTTCTAGGAACTGTTGCTGGGAGCTCCTTGATATAAAGTTTCTGTGATCAAACATGTGGGTGAAGGTTGCCTCCTACCTTCTCCTCTTTGGAGAGTCAGGGCTCAGATATACATAAAAGGCTCTGAGAAGGCAAAAGAAAGAAACTGGTTGAACCGAATGCATCAGCAATTCCCATACTCAACACCTGTCGGGAGCACTGCTTGGGACCCTAGTGGCCCTGGGTTCGATCTCTGTCTGTCTCTATCCCTGAATTCTCAGAAAGCTCTTCTCTACCATGCGTGCCCACTAGTCTGCAAAGCTGGTTCTCCCAATAAAAAACCAGGAAATCTCGGCCAAACACAATTTCCTCATCTTAATTATTAAGGTAGTTGAATAAGGTGATCCCTAAGGAGCCTTCCAAACCATTGTAATCTGTGAGGATCATGTTGAAAGGCAGCTGAAGGTCATCTCCTCCAGCTCCTGAGCTGCCTCAGAGATGACCTATTTAGCTAATAAACAAATGCAAATTTTGAAGCGATGATGTGGAAGTGAAGACTTGCCCCACTGCCGCCCCCTCTGGTAGAATTTTTCTAAGATGAGAGAAGTACTGTGTACTAAGGGTAATGACCCTGGTGATGGACTGCCTCTGAGTCCCTGGGCTGGTAGAGAGCTGCAGCAGTGGGGTTAACGTTCTCACTGTGCCACATCGGACACAAGGGACCTTTAAAACTGCAAGTGGCCAAGAACTTTGACTTCTCTCTGAAAGAGTGGTCCCTTGGGCAGTACTCTGCCCTCTGATCACTGGCTAGGTCCGCCCTGCCATGCCTGTGGATCCAGCCTGACCAAGAATTCCCACACAGCTCAGAGAATTGAGCCAGACCCCATCACAGCCTGGGGACTAGAGACCCTGGGGGCTTGTCTCCATCTGGACAGACCACACATCTGCCCTCTGGAGGCACAGCGACGACTCACATCTGGATCCAATTGGTTCTCAAGTGCCTGAGGTAGGAGAGGTCACAGGACTCGTTCCCTGGGTCTCTTAGCCAAATGTCCTGTTTTCTCCCCAGTCTAATCCTTAACGAGAAGAGGCTGCCAGCCAGCCGAGCTACGTCATAACGCTCCATGTCTGAAATGTTCGGCTTCTCTTCAGGAACCAAGGTGAAGAAACGCTCAGATGGCGTTGCTGGGGGGAGAACTTCGGGCCAGAGGCGTTCAGGATGGGCCAGCTGCTAGGACGCGGGCACAGGCCTCGGAGTCTGTCCCGATCCAGACGCTGTCTCCCTCTGATGCTGTTTGAGGACCCTGGCTACCTCCTCAACCGGGTCACTTCCTCCAGATGGGCGCAGGACTCACCTGCCCCCCTCACCTGTTCTGGCCTGCAGCCCAGGCAGCAGAAGGGAGGCCGAGGTTTCCTGTGGCAGCGTCTGCATTCCGTCTTCCGCTGGAGGGATGGAGGCGTGGTCCCTCTCCCACCTGGCCTGTCGTTCCCACCACCTCCCCTCTGGCCCCCCCTGCAAGCTGCGGCTCCTAGACCATTTCTGCTCCTCTCTCTTCCTACTGTCTCTGCTTCTTAAGAATGAAGAAAAGACCATGGGAGTCCTGAGAGGCTTAAAACCCCCCTCAACCTGCTTTTCAAAACTGCTTCACTCACCCGCTTATACACGTTTATACACATGCTCACACACAGGATCGTGTTCTAAGTTCATTCTCTTTTGTGATGCTCTTCAACATAATTAATTCAGAAAGCTTTTTTAAAAAATTTTTAAAATATTTATTTATTTATTTGGCTGCCTTGGGTCTTCGTTGCTGTGCACAGGCTTTCTCTAGCTGCGGCGAGCGGGGGCTGCTCTTCGTTGCGGTGCACGGGCTTCTCATTGCGGTGGCTTCACTTGCTGCGGAGCATGGGCTCTAGGCGCGCGGGCTCAGTAGTTGTGGCTCTAGAGCGCAGGCTCAGTAGTTATGGCGCACGGGCTTCGTTGCTCCGTGGCATGTGGGATCTTCTCGGACCAGGGATCGAACCCGTGTCCCCTGCATTGGCAGGCGGATTCTTAACCACTGCACCACCAGGGAAGTCCCTCAGAAAACTCTTATTTTCAAAAAGACTTCTCCCCTCTTGCTGACCCGTGCCCTGTCCCCAACCCCACAAGCATGACTCCATCCACTTGGATGGAAGCCTGCTTTCAGAAAAGTCTCAGACCAAGTAGCTTGGCCTGGGCCTTTTGGGGACATACCATCATCTTATGTCCCTGAGCTGGTCAGAAAAGCGAGTCTCTCCCTTACAGTGCTTGGGTGCTGGTGCGAGTGTACCTCTCTCCCCACCCGCATCCTCACACCACAGTGAGGACTGGACACTGGCAGAGCCAGAAGCAGGCTCCAGTCCAAGGCTCTGCCCACTCATCTCTGTGGCCTCCACAGGCCTGAGATTGCCCAGAGGTGGCCGGGTACAGACCAGGATGCCCGAGGTAACCTGGCCAGAGGTCCAACTGCTGGTGTCCGTCTTTTTCTCTCCCCTGGGTGATCCCCTGGATCTCCACATGTGGCTCTGTCGCAGCAGGAGGGAACTTCAGAGAGCTCCACCAGGGAGTCTCAGCCGTTGCACATCTGTTTCCCAGGTGTGCCTCAAGTGCTCACGTCTGAGGGGTGAGAAAGCATGGTGATGTTTGCATGTGATTTCAGCGCAGTCGTATGCTGGCATTGCACACGGGTGCACACGGATGCTTTCCATTAGTGGACTTGTCCTTCTCCATATCTTGGGCCTCTTGTTCCTCCCACTCTCTTCATCACCGTCTCCGTCTCCGCTGGCTGGCTGGCTCTGTCTTTGTCTCTCTGCCCCCATCTCTCTGGGTCTTTGTCCCTGTCTCTCTGTTTTATCCATTTTCTTTCTCTTTGTCTCATTTCATTGAAAGCCTAGGAAGATAGGCCAAGAGGAAATCGTTTAAGAATACACTGATTGTCTGAATGTGGTATCGCCTTCCAGAGAAATTAGTTAAAAGGCCCTCACCTCAGTGGGCGCAGTGCTTGCCTAGGCCTCTCTGGTTCCTGCCGCTGGGAAGTGAGCGGTCTGGAGCGATCTGGGGAGGAGGGCTTGGAAATAGTAGCTCTTAAGACCAGATTATCATCTGATACATGACAGGCCCCAACTTCCTAAATCCCCCTAATTTGCTTAAGAGGGAGCTTGAATTAGCTAGATGGGAAGTATATCCTCTCTTTATAGATGGGGGGAAAAATATGCCCAGAAATCCAAGATCATACCGAATATTACACGGTGTTTCTGGGACACATGTAATTATGGAACCCAGAAAGAACGCTCTGCCTTGTCCTCAGAATACATTGACTGTCTACTCAGGAACTCTCTAGGCCTCTTCTGTAATTGAATGACACACACCAAAGCACTTTGGGGTTGGTAAGGAGAATCATTGCATGCCAAGACGTTTTGATGTTTCGTGTTTGCACATGGCGAACCTAACTGAAAGGAATACTGTATTCCTGCTTCACTGCCTGCTCAACAGTATCACGTAGGGTGCGTAAGAACTCACGTTCTCAGTTCCAGAAACACAGAGCATTACAGCTGAAAAGCACTTGGAAGAGTAAATCCAACTTGCTCAGTGTTCCAAACGGGGAACCTGAGGCCCGAGGAGAGGCGCGGCTCACAAATCTAGTGGAGCAGAGCAGACTCCTTTCTGCCAGGCAGGTGTTCTCTTTGTTACTCCATAGGGTGCCTGGGAGGGACCCATCAGCTGAGGTCTCTGAGCTCCCTTAGGCCGTGAGTCCCCAAAGAGGCTGGGTGCACATGGCCAGGCCAGTAGAGGGAGCAGTGTAGGGTTGCATCGTCTGTGGCCCATGCAAAGCGGTTTCTGCTTTTTGCCTCTCTTTCCAGGCTGTTCATCTCCTTGGCAGTCGGCCTGGCCCTGAACCCAGAGTCACTGGCAGGCCATGGATAGTTCTGTTCTGAGCACTCACTTCTCTGGCACCTGTTCCCCATCGGGGAGCTGCAGCACTCTGTATCTGAAGCCACGTGAGAGACTTCTCTCATTACTCCCTCTCCCGTGGCCCTTGGATCAGGGATCCTCTCAGACCCCTCTCAGCCCTAATGAAACAGACGGTAAGGTGCCCCTCGGCAGAGATAGGACAAGCTTTGCGTCCAGGCCAGGGCATCAGCCTTGAAGCTGGGGGCTGGACAGCTGTCCACGCCAAGCACTGTCCAAACGCCTCTTGTTTGATCTTAAGCCTCAGTTTCCCCTTCTGCAAAGAGAGCCCTGGGTAGTCTTCCTCTGAGGACTGCCTTTTGGGGGGCCACAAACCTCACTCATGGCTTTCAGGCCACCAAGGCAGGGAACCTCACTGAGATGATTCTGAAGTGGGAGAGTAACCCAGGGAAAGCACTGGTCTAGGTGTTAAGTTCCATTTTAAAACCTAAAATATGTGTTCATTCTCACCTTTACACCACCGCGTACCAGCTCTCCTTGAGAAATAGTCATGTGAACTCCCAACTCACAGTAGATTTGCACAGGCACAAAATTCCCTATCTCCCTCCCTCTCCCCTCTCTTTGTCTCTCCTTACCTTCCCTCCCTCTCTCTCTTCCTCTCTCTCTCCCTCTCTCTCTCCGCCCCCAAAGCCCTGAGGTGTGCGAGGTATCACACAGCTGAGAGTGGTTTGCACGGGGCTTTTTTCCTCCAGAGAGAAGTTAAGTGCCTTATTTTCTCCACTCGGGTGGCTAAATTATTCTCAATGCGTTAAACAGTGTAATTAAACACATACGCCTGAAATGCGCCGGTCCCCTCCCCCCACCCTTCCTCGCTCCTTGTCGGCAGAGAGCACATTAGCCCCAGCCTTCAAGCTCTGTTAGTTTTAATTTGAGTTGTGGAATTAGTAATGGGTTTTGCTGGAACACTGTTGTGGGAAATAGATCACTCCTCGTGCAGGGTGTGGGCACCATTTCAAACGAGTATTTGTTAAGGGGAAAACTGTCCCTTGTCGTGTTCTGCTACATTACATCAGATTTATTTCCATTGTTCTGGAAAACACCAGCCAGGAGAGTGCGGTGTGCATCACTCCCTGGCAGGGAACAGTTGAACGCTGCTTCCTGTTTCTCAGCGGATTGAAAACAAAATGCAAAGAGAATCCCTCTTTTTGGCTGGGATGTTCTAAGCTCAGCCTGGAGGCCGGGTCACCAGGGCAAGCCTTGAACCTGTCACTGTGAGGTCTGTCCTATCGTGTCACTGACAGAAAGCAACTGGGTGGTTTGGTGGCAAAAATATCATGTTGAAGAAAAGCAGTTGAGTGCAGAGAACCCCAGCAGGTCAAAGTGAAAGGCTCTAACTCAGGGATACTTCTGCACCCCCCCTTTAATAATCATCCAACCTCAGCTTGACCGTCTCCACTGAGGGGTGCTCAGGGCCCTCCTGGTTCTGTGGTCATTGCTGCCGTTAGCAGCTCTTACTCTCGGCTCTGTCCAATAAGGTGGCCGCTAGCCATGTATGGGTATTTAAATTTAAATGTAAATTAATTAAAATAAAATAAAACTTAAAATTCAGTTCCTTAGTTGCATTTACCGTATTTTAAGTGCTCAAAAGCCACATGTAGCTAGTGGCTACTCTATTGGACTCAACTTTGGGGACCTGAGGAGACCTACTGTTGGAAGTCCAGGAGTAACTGGCCAGTGCCTGGGGTGCCCCACCTGTCACAGGGACAGGGCAGTGGGCACCTGGGGAGATCCTGACAGGGTGATGGTCACGAGACCTACCTACCTAGACTTCGTTTTGTTCCATGCCAACCTCTTTACAAGAAGCTTCTCCTTTAATACCCACCTAGTGCTAAAAGGCTGGTTTTATTACCACCACCTCCATTGCATTTTATACGTAAGAAAAGGAGGCTCAGGGCTTCCCTGGTGGCGGAGTGGTTGAGAGTCCGCCTGCCGATGCAGGGGACACGGGTTCGTGCCCTGGTCCGGGAAGATCCCACGGAGCCGCGGAGCGGCTGGGCCCGTGAGCCATGGCCACTGAGCCTGTGCGTCCGGAGCCTGTGCTCCGCAACGGGAGAGGCCACAGCAGTGAGAGGCCCGCGTACCGCAAAAAAAAAAAAAAAAAGAAAAGGAAAGAAAAGGAGGCTCAGAGATATTAAGGGCTTGGCATTGCTCAGTCAGTCAGTCACTAAGCCACATCTAGATTTGAACCAAAGTTCCAGCCTGATTCCACATGCTCTTGACCACCTTTCCAGGATGTCTTTTTTTTTTTTTTAAGAGACAAGGCAAAGCCCAGTTTTCCAAAAGGCAGTATTACCTTGGGGGTTAGAGAAACAGCAAGGAGGAGCCCAACTGTGGGACCAGAGGTGCTTAAATCCATGCTGTCTCAGACGGGGATTATTGTAGCGGGCTGGGGATCAGGACTACGGTACTGGCTCTGACAGTCATCGTAAGTCTTTCAGTCTGTCTTTCTCCCTCTAAACATTTCTAGATTTCCAGTTTCCCAGGAAGTAATCTCTAGGTTCCTTGCATGCTCAGCTGATGGCATGTTTGTGCCAATTAGAAAAAGTCATCACGTTTTCCCGGTGGCTGTAACCGTGTACCGGTAAACCACCCTTGCAGGCAGCCCTGTGCTACTCTAATACCGTCTCTGGACACCACTGAGGTTGTTGATGTACCTCTTGAAATGTGGCCCCCAGAACTGAACAGGGTGGGTTAGACGTCCGTGCGGTGTCAAGAGCAGCTTTGTACAGGGGGCTGGAGCTATCCTGTCTAGAGCAGCCCCTTAACTACTGTGATAGCAGTTCAGGTTGTGTCAAGTCTTTCACCACATTGCCTCATTTAAAACAGGAAGTCAAGTAAGCCACACAAAATATTTCTGAAATGAAATTTAGCCAAGGCAGAACCCACTCACTATTCATTTGCACAGTTAACTTTTAAATGTGAAGACAGATTTGCGGTTCCTTTGGTTACATTCCATCTTGCTGGTTTTGAGGTCCTTTAGAATTTGGATTTTGCCATCTGCGTGGTTAATTGTTCTTGTTTTCTTTCTATCATTAAAAATGATGGGGCTTCCATGGTGGCGCAGTGGTTGAGAGTCCGCCTGCCGATGCAGGGGACACGGGTTCGTGCCCCGGTCCGGGAAGATCCCACATGCTGCGGAGTGGCTGGGCCGGTGAGCCATGGCCGCTGAGCCTGTGCGTCCGGAGCCTGTGCTCCGCACGGGAGAGGCCACAACAGTGAGAGGCCCGCGTACCGAAAAAAAAAAAAAAATGATGAAAGCGTTGAAAAGTAACTTCATTTTCATTTCAACATCTTCATCCAGGACCAAGATGAAAAATGTTAGTGCAAAGGACAGAGTTCTGTGACTATTACAGTATGATGATTCCAAGGTAATCCAGAATCATTCATCTATGATCTCTGGTTCAAACTGTGAATTATATTTACTATATTTTACTTTACTCTGCTACTCTACACTGTACTTATGTAAAATACTGTAGGATATAACCTACCCAGTCTAGTGGTCTTGTTTGGTTTTTACCATCTTATATGTAAGGAATAAAGGGTGATTTTATCAAACACTTTTTAAAAATCAAGATATTTTATCTATCTGTATTTATGTAAATCAATACATATGACCATATATATGGCATTCTCCTGTTCATCTGGAGTTGGAACTCTATTTTTAGAATCAGGAAAAAAAAGAGCAGGAAAGTTAAGTAACTGATTTTGGTAAGGCTATATTTGCTTCTGGAAATACACACATCATTTCTTAAGTACTCAGTGTTTCTTTGCAAGTCCATTTCAGAAGTTTGCTATGCATATTATACTTCTTAAAAATATTATTATAGAGCTATAAAAAATTTTAACCAATGCTTTGGGGGAATGAATGTGTAAATTACAAATAAGCCTTCTGTTTATAAAAAGAGAATCACAAAGTTTCTTACATTAAGTTCCCATAAAAATTAACATTTGGCTCAATTTATAAAAATGAAACTTCTAAGAAAAGATTCATAGCACATTTATATTTGTATAAAGTGAAGAATATCTGTTCATCCAAAGACATTGTAAAGGAAGTAAAAAGATAAGCCACAGACTGCGAGAAGATGCTTAGGACACATACGACCAACAAAATATGAATATCCAGAGTAAATAAAGAATTCCTACAAGTCCATAAGGAAAAGATAACATAGACAAATGGGCATAAGATATGAATATTCATTTCATACAAGGGGGAATGTGAATGAAGACTATACATATTGAAAGATGCTCAGTCTTACCAGTAATTTCAAGGAGACATAAATGAAGACTGCAAGGAGTTACCACTTTACACCCACCAGATGCATACAAATAAGAATCCTGCCAATACCAAATGTTAGCGAGGAGATAGAGCAGTGGGAACTCTTTTGCATTGCTGGCGAGATTATAAATTGATACAATCTTGGAAAATACTGTGGCATATTTAGTGAAGTTGAATATATGCAAAAGCTAAACCACTGGTACTTGGTGGTCGTGCCATTTCCCATATGCACCAGTAGTAAATGAAAGTTCTAGCTATTCCATTGCCTTACCAATGCTTAGTGTAGTCAGTATTCTTTTTTTTTTTTTTTTTTTTGCGGTACGCGGGACTCTCGCTGTTGTGGCCTCTCCCGTTGCGGAGCACAGGCTCCGGACGCGCAGGCTGAGCAGCCATGGCTCACGGGCCCAGCCGCTCCGCGGCATGCGGGATCCTCCCAGACCGGGGCAGGAACCCGTGTCCCCTGCATCGGCAGGCGGACTCTCAACCACTGCGCCACCAGGGAAGCCTGTAGTCAGTATTTTTAATTGTAGTTTTTTTACTGCCTGTGTGGGGGTATCTCATTGTGGTGTTAATTTCCATTTCACTGACGACTTAAGAAGTGGAACAGGGCTTCCCTGGTGGCACAGTGGTTGAGAGTCCGCCTGCCGATGCAGGGGACACGGGTTCCTGCCCCGGTCTGGGAGGATCCCGCATGCCGCGGAGCGGCTGGGCCCGTGAGCCATGGCCGCTGAGCCTGCGCGTCCGGAGCCTGTGCTCCACAATGGGAGAGGCCACAGTAGTGAGAGGCCCGTGTACTGCAAAAAAAAAAAAAAAAAAAAAGTGGAACATTTTTTCATGTTGGTTATTGCCTATTTTTATATATTTCTTGGTAAAATGCTCAAATCTTTTGACCATTTTGAATCAGTGGTCTTCCTCTTATTATTGATTTATAGGAGTTCTTTATATATTCTGGATACAAGTCCTTTGCCTAATTCATGTGCTACGTATGAATATTTTCTCCTGGTCCATGGTTTGCTTTTTTGTTAATGGTGTCTTTCACACTTTTCATGAAGTTTAATTTATCCATTTTATTTTCTTTTAAGGCTCATTTTTGTGTTCTATCAAAGACACATTTACCTACCCCAAGATCTCAAATATTTTCTATGTTTTCTTCCAAAAGTGCTATAATTTTAAGTTTTATCTTTAGGTTTGTGATCATTTTGACTGGATTTTTGTGTATGGTATGGAGTAAGGGTTCGTGTTTATCTTTTTTCCACATGGATATCCTGTTGCTCCAGCATCAGTTTTTGAAAGACCTTTCTGTCCCCATTGAATTGCCTTGGAACCTTGTCAAAAATTAACTTACCATATATGTTTGGGTCTATTTCTGGATTCTCTACTCTGCTCCATTGATCTATTCATCCATCTTTTTGCCAATACTATAGCTTTATAACAGGTATTGAAGTCAGGTTGGCTAAGTCCTCCAATTTTTTCTTTTTCTAAAATTCTTTGCTTATTCTAGGTCTTTTGAATTTAGATTTAAATTTTAGAAACAGCTTGTCAATTTCTAAAAGACGAGAATGCTAGAATTTTGGTTGGGATTGTATTGAATCCATAGATTAATTTGGAGAGAATTGCAATACTGAGCAATGAACTTGATCTATCTCTCCATTTATTTCGGTCTTTCATTTCTCACAGCAATGTTTTGTAGTTTTTGATATAGAGACCTTGGATGTCTTTAGTTAGATTTTGCCGCAAGCATTTTTAATAGAATGCTACTGTTTTCCTATTGTTTGCTGCTTGTATCTTGTGACCTTGCTACATTCAATTATTAATTCTAGTAGTTCATTTCTACAATCCAAATACCAAATAGGGACCATTTTTTTCTTCTTTCACATCTTTTTACTCTTTATTTTCTTATTGAACTGGCAAGGACCTCTAGTACAATGTGAAATAGAAGTGGGGGCAGCAGGCATTCTTGCCTTAATTATGATCATAAGCGGAAAAAATATATATTCTTCCATCATTAAATATGATTTTAGCTGTAGATTTTTCATAGATGTCCTTCATCAGTTTGAGAATATTACCTACTCTTTCAGGTAACTCTCCTCCGAAAGTTTCTGTCGTAAGTATGTGTTGAATTTTGTCAAATAATCCTAATTCAATTATTGGTTTTCTTTTTAGCCTTTTAATATGGCTAATTACACTGATTTTTTTTTTTTTGTAGGATTAAACCAAACTTACATTCCTGAAATAAAACCAGCTTAGTCTTGACGTATTATCCTTGTTTTTTTTCTTTTTTACATTTGGTTTCCTAAAATTTTGTTAAGGACCTTTGCCATCTCTGCTCACATGGGACTCTGATTCATAATTATCTTGGGGGGCAGTGTGGGGGTGGATTCCTTTATAAGCCTTCGTTGTTAGTGTTATGCTGACCTGATAAAATACCTCTAATTTCTGAAGAAGTGCGTGTAAGATTAGTGCTATTTTTCCATTGAAGGTATAATAGAATTCACTAGTAAAACCACCTGAGTCTGGGGGTTTCTTTTTGGAAAGCTTTGTGTTTTTTTTTTTTTTAGATTTTTTTTTGGCTGCGTTGGGTCTTCATTGTTGCGTGCGGGCTTTCTCTAGTTGTGGCAAGTGGGGGGCCACTCTTCGTTTTGGTGCGCGGACTTCTCATTGCAGTGGCTTCTCTTGTTGCGGAGCACAGGCTCTAGGTGTGCGGGCTTCAGTAGTTGTGGCACATGGACTCAGTAGTTGTGGCTCACGGGGTCTAGAGCGCAGGCTCAGTAGTTGTGGTTCACGGGCTTAGTTGCTCCACGGCATGTGAGATCTTCCCGGACCAGGGCTTGAACCCGTGTCCCCTGCATTGGCAGGCAGATTCTTAACCACTGTGCCACCAGGGAAGTCCCTGGAAAGCTTTTAATAACAAATTCAATTTCTTGATCAAATATAGGGTTATTCAGATTCTTCTCGTGTCAACTTTGGTAAGTTTATATTTTTCAAGAAATTTATCCATGTCATATAACTTACAAAATTTGTTGGCATTAACTTGTTCATAGTAGTCTCTTATTAGATCTCTAATGTTTATGAAATATGTGGTGATAACTCTTTTATCAGTGATGATATTGGTGATTTGTGTTCTCACTCTTTTCTCCTTGCCTAGTTTGACTCTGGGTTTGTCAATTTTGTTGATCTTTTCAAAGAAAGAGTTTTTGCTTTGTTAATTTTCTCTACTGTTTTTCTCCTTTATTAATTTCTGCTCTTTATTTACTTCTGCTTGTTTCAGGTTTTCTTATTTCCCTTATGATATCACCTTTGACGCATGATTATTTAGAAGTGTGTTTAATTCTGGATACTGGGGGTTTTCTTAAATTGATTTCTAATTTTATTTCTATTGCGGTTAGAGCATACCCTATGTGATTCGATCCTTGGAAATAATATTGTTTTATGGCCCAGCATATTGCCTATTTTGATGAATGTGTATCATACATCTGAAAAGAAAGTATATACTGCAGTTTATAGATGTAGTGTAGTATCAATATATGTGTCAATTAGATTGAGGTGATGGGTAGTGTTATTCAGATATTCTACGTTTTCACTAACTTTTTTGTCTAGTTTGTCTATTAACTGATGAAAAATGCATGCTGAAATCTCTCAGTACAATTGTGGGATTGTTCCTTTCTTCCTTTAATCCTGTTAAGTTTTGGTTCATATATTTTCAGGTTCTCTTATTAGTGCCTACACATTTATGATTTTATTTCTTCCTGATGTATTTTTACCAGTATTAAATGCCCCACTTTATCCCTGGTAACACTCTTTGTTATGACGTCTGACTAATCAATCTACTAACGTTCATCCCAACCTTCTTATGCTTACTGTTTGTATGGTATATTTCTTTTTTTTTTTTTGCAGTATGCGGGCCTCTCACTGCTGTGGCCTCTCCCGTTGCGGAGCACAGGCTCTGGACGCGCAGGCTCAGCGGCCATGGCTCACGGGCCCAGCCGCTCCGCGGCATGTGGGATTTTCCCAGACCGGGGCACGAACCCGTGTCCCCTGCATCGTCAGGCGGACTCTCAACCACTGCACCACCAGGGAAGCCCTGGTATATTTCTTTTTATCTATTTGTTTTCAAATTATTTGTGCCTTTGTATTTTTTTAAAACAGCTGTTTATTTTATTTTATTTTATTTTTTAAATTTTCTTTGCTGCACCGTGCAGCATGTAGGATCTTAGTTCCCTGATCAGGGATAGAAACTGCACACCTTGCATTGGAAACACGAAGTCTTAACCGCTGGACTGCCAGGGAGGCCCCTATGCCTTTGTATTTAAAGCATGTCTTTCATAGGCAGCATATAGTTGAGTCTTGCTTTTTTATCAGTTTTGTCAATCTCTGCCTTTTATTGGAATTAAATTAACATTTAACTATTAATATGCTTGGATTTAGGTCCATTTTGTTTGTTTTATCCACTATTCCGCCTTAATTGATTTCTGTTGATTATTTGAATATGTGTTCGTATTCCATTTTAACTTACCTATTTTGTTAGCGGTTGTCTAGGAATTATAATGCACATACCTCACCTTTCACATTCTATTGTACCACTTCATTGTAAAATACAGAAAATTTGCAACCATATAGGTCCCTTTAATTCCCTCCTACTTTTCCTTACATTACAGTTGTCATATGAATTATATCTGCATACATTTGAAACCTCTGCTGACAATGTTATAATTTTTGCTTTAAACACATGTGTGTATTTTAAAGAATTTAAGAGGAAAGATAGTCTTATGTGTTTATTCAGGTATTTACTATATGCCATTTCCAAAAATTCAGTTTTCCATTTCATTGCCCTTCAAATTAAAGAACTTCCACATAGGAAGAACACTATGACATAAATCACAGCAAGATGCTTTGGAAACCATAAACAAGACAAAGGACAGCGAAGGAAACCATAAACAAGACAAAAAAACCAACCCTCAGAATGGGAGAAAATAATTGCAAACGAAGCAATGGACAAGGATTAATCTCCAAAATATACAAGCACCTCATGCAGCTCAATATCAGTAAAACAAACAACCCAATCCAAAAATGGGCAGAAGACCTAAATAGACATTTCTCCTAAGAAGACATACAGATTGCCAACAAATACATGAAAGGATGCTCAACATTACTAATCATTAGAGAAATGCAAATCAAAACTACAATGAGGTATCAACTCACACCGGTCAGAATGGCCATCATCAAAAAATCTACAAACAATAAATGCTGGAGAGGGTGTGGAGAAAAGGGAACCCTCTTGCACTGTTGGTGGGAATGTAAATTGATACAGCCACTATGGAGAACAGTATGGAGGTTCCTTAAAAAACTACAAATAGAACTACCATATGACCCAGCAATCCCACTATTGGGCATATACCCTGAGAAAACCATAACTCAAAAAGAGTCATGTACCACAATATTCATTGCAACACTATTTACAATAGCCAGGACATGGAAGCAGCCTAAGTGTCCATCGATGGATGAATGGATGAAGAAGATGTGACACAACCTTCTTTATATATATCTTCTTTATATATATGTATACAATATATGCAATGAAATATTACTCAGCCATAAAAAGAAATGAAATTGAGTTATTTGTAATGAGGTGGATGGACCTAGAGTCTGTCATACAGAGTGAAGTAAGTCAGAAAGAGAAAAACAAATACCGTATGCTAATGCATATATATGGAATCTAAAAAAAAAAAATGGTACTGATGAACCTAGTTGAATGGCAGGAATAAAGATGTAGACATAGAGAATGGACTTGAGGACATGGGGTGGGAGGGGGAAGCTGGGAGGAAGTGAGAGAGTAGCATTGACGTATATACACTACCAAATGTATAGCTAGGTAGTGGGAAGATAGCTAGTAGGAAGCAACTGCATAACACAGGGGGATCAGCTCGGTGCTTTGTGACCACCTAGAGAGGTGGGATAGGGAGGGTGGGAGGGAGATGCAAGAGGGAGGGGATATGGGGATATATGTATACATATGGCTGCTTCACTTTGTTAATACAGCAGAAACTAACACAACATTGTAACGGAATTAAACTCCAATAAACATGAAAAAAAGAAAACAGAAAACAGTAAATTGAAAAGATAGCTACACCCATAGCAGCATTATTTACAATTGCTAAGACATGAAAGCAACCTAAGTGTTCATGGATAGATGAATGGATAAAGAAAATGTGGTACATATCTACAATGAAATATCTTGCAGCCATAAAAAAGAAGGAAACCCTGCCATTTGTGACAATATGGATGAATCTTGAGGGCATTGTGCTAAGTGAAATAAGTCAGACAGAGAAATAATCTCACTTATATGTGGAAGCTAAAAATAAATAAAACCAAACTCATAGAAAAAAGATCAGATTTGTGGTTACCTGAGGCAGGGGATGGGATTGGGGGAACTGGATAAAGGTGGTAAAAAGGTATACACTTACAGTTATAAAATAAGTAAGTATTGGGGATGTAATATAAAACATGATGACTGTAGTTAACATTGCTGTGTGGTATACTTGATAGTTGCTAAGAGAGCAAATAGTAAAAGTTCTTACAAGGAAAAAACATTTTTTATAACTATATGAGGTGATGAGTGTTAACCAAACCTCTGGTAACCAAACCTCTGGTAACCAAAATGGTAATCATTTTGCAGTATATGTGTGTCAAGTCATTATGCTGTACCACTTGAACTTATACAGTGCTGTTTGTTAATTATATCTCAGTAAAACTGAAAAAAATAAAATAATTTTCCACTACATTAAAAAAAAATTAAAGAACTTCCTTTATCATTTCTTCTGAGGCATGTCTCTACATGGTTTCTCTTAGTTTTTGTTTATCTGAAATGTCTTTATTTTACCTTTATTCTTGAAATCTTCACTGGATATAGAATTCCAGGTTGACATCTCTTTCTTCCAGTGCTTTAAAGTTATTCCACTGTTTTCTGTCCTCCATGGCTTCTGATGACAAATTTGTCATCATTGTCACCACTGTTCCCTCTATTTAATGTGTTATTTTTCTCTACTTTCTTTCAAGATTTTTTCTTTATCTTTAGTTTTCAACAGCTTGATTATGATGTGTTTAGTTATGGTTTTCTTACTTTGCTTGCTTCTTGAATTCATAAATTTATCATCAAATTTGGGGAGTTTGGGGCCATTATTTCTTCAAATGCTTTTTCTGCCCTAGTATCTTGATCCTTTCCTTCTGGACCTTCAATTACACATAAGTCAGACCTTTTGATATCACATCACGTGTCACCCTGTGGTTCTATTCTTTACTTTCTTTCTTTTTTTTTTTTTTTTTTTGTGTGGTACGAGGGCCTCTCACTGCCGTGGCCTCTCCCATTGGGGAGCACAGGCTCCGGATGCACAGGCTCAGCGGCCACGGCTCACGGGCCTAGCCTCTCCGCAGCATGTGAGATCTTCCCAGACTGGGGCATGAACCCGTGTCCCCTGCATCGACAGGCGGACTCTCAACCACTGCGCCACCAGGGAAGCCCCCTGTGTAATTTTTTTGAAAAACAAGCAAAAGTAAAACAAGGCAATGTAGAGATGCATAAATATGTGATAAAGCTATTTTTTCAATAAAAGCAAGAGAGGGATAAACACAACATTCTGATGTTGGCCTCCTCTGGGGGAGGTGAGGGAGTGGCATCAGGGAGGAAATCATAGGTACCTTCATAAGTATTGGTAAGTTCATAACCTTGGTGGTAGGCTCATGGGTGTTCATGAGATTATGATATTTTATAACCTATATAGCTTACATATTCTCTTATATGTATCTAAAGTGACCTAATTTAAAAATTAAAGAATGTGTTGGTTTGTATGGTTTAAAGAGTTTGGTTACCTATTGTTAAACCATCCTTAGGAAGATTTCTATTAACTGAGAGACCCACTGGGGGAAAAAAATCCTGTTCTTAAATATGTCTGAAGCTCACTTGTCTTGAGAGGGTGATGACTACTCTTCAAAAAAAAAAAAAAAAAAGCATTAGGAAAATTCACAGGAAATTGTCTTGGTATATATTAAAGTTATTTCTAAGAGCATTTATACACACACCCATACATGTTTATCTTCTCCATTTCCAAAGATAACCCAGTCTGTGAACTTCCATGTAGAACACCAACGGAGGGGGGGGGCACGTCTTGTTTGTGGGATAAGTGCCCTTAATCCTGTGTCCAGGCAGAAGTAGTTGGATCATCCAGCTGTGTATTCTTACAACTATCCATCTCTGAGTGGGAGCAATACAAGAAAGGTTAGAACAAGATTATTGGAGTCAGAGAAATAAATAATATCTTTGTATAATGCTTCATGATTTAAATCCCTTCCCACATATTTTTCATTTTATTCAACAAAGTATCATTATACCCATTTGACAGAAGAGGAAACTGAAGTTCTAAGTGCTTAGAAAACTTCCTCAGGCTCATATGGCTAATAAGGGGCAGAATAAGGACTTGAGCTGGGATCTTCTGCAGTCATTTAACTTTGGGGCTTTTTTTTCTTCTGAAGTCTTTTAACTTTTGTACATCTTCTCCACACATTAATAAGAACTTGCCAATAAAAAGACTTGCTGGTTATATATGTCTGAAACACTGAAAGCAAACTTAAATTAGTTTCTTTATTGAAGGACTTCTTGGAGTCTTTTGTGAATCTTCATAAAGTCTATTCAATATGAAATATTTTCCAAAACAGTTTGACCTCATAATTTGTTATTCATGGAGACTTCTCCACGGAACATGCTTGAGAATAGTTGACATGTGACATTCATTCCACCAACACTCATAAGATTTTTATAGAATACCTACTGCATGCCAGGCCTGGCACGAGGTGTTGGCAGACCAAAGATACTAAGATCTAAGTATTGGTAGGCCCCCAGGTCCTCTTTGATCCGCACACTCCCTGAAATATGCAGCTGGGGTCACGAGAGTTGTTTGTACAGCCCGGGGTTAGTCACTGCTGTGGACTGATTGTGTTTCCCCAAAATTAGGGTTTGAAGCCCTAACCCTCCATGTGACTGTATCTGGAAAAAGGGCGTTTATGCAGGTAACTAAGGTTAAACGAGGTCATAAGGCTAGGGCCCTACTCCAGTAGGCCTGTGGCCTTATACGAAGAGAAAATGAGAGAGAGAGAAGTCTCCCTCTCTCTCTGCCACTCTCTGCCATGTGAGGACACAGCAAGAAGGCTGCTGCCTGTAAGCCAGGAAGGGAGTCTTCACCAGAACTGGACCATGCTGACTTCCAGATTTTAGACTTCTCGCCTCCAGAAATGTGATGAAGAAAATGTCTGTTGTTTAAGCCCCCCAGTCAGTGACATTTTGTTGCATCCAGAGCAGACTAACACAGTTGCCCATATCAATAGAGGACAGAGGGAAGGACTGAATCAAACTCATTTTATAGGCACTGATGGGAGCAGAAGAACAGGCTTGAACCACCAACTATATACCTCTTACCTGCTTCTCATCCTAGTTCTGAGGCTTGATTCACTAGCTCACACAGTTCTCACCTTAAGAACTTTAACAGTTAGTGTCCAAAATATACAAACTGTGCATACAACTCAATATCAAAAAAAAAAAACCAAGAAATGGGTAGAAGACTTAAGTAGACATTTCTCCAAAGCAGACATACAGATGGCCAACAGGCACATGAAAGGTATTCAATACCGCTAATTATCAGAGAAAGGCAAATCAAAACCACAATGAGGTACCACCTCACACTGGTCATAATGGCTATCATCAAAAAGTCTACAAATAATAAATGCTAGAGAGGGTGTGGAGAAAAGGGAACCTTTGTACACTGTTGGTGGGAATGTAAATTGGTGCAGCCACTATGGAGAACAGTATGGAGGTTCTTTAAAAAACTAAAAATAAAGCTACCGTATGATCTGGCAATCTTACTCCTGTGCAGATATCTGGAAAAGATGAAAATTCTAATTCAAAAAGATATAGGTACCCCACTGTTATAGCACTGCTGTTTATATTAGCCAAGAAATGGAAGCAACCCAAGTGCCCATCAACAGATGGTTCAAGAAGATATATACATATACAATGGAATATTGCTCAGCCATAAAAAAGGATGAAATATTGCCATTTGCAGTGATATGGATGGACCTAGAGAATATCATCCTAAGTGGAGTAAGTCAGAAAGAGAAAGACAAATGTTAAGCGATAAGATATCACTTATACATAGAATCTACAAATTAATACAAATGAATCTATATACAAAACAGAAACAGACTCACAGACATGGAAAACAAGCTGGTTACCAAAGCGGAAAGGGAGGGGGGAGGGATAAATTTAGGAGTGTGAGATTAACAGATACAAACTATAATATGTAAAATAGATAAGCAACAAGGATTTACTGTAGAGCACAGGGAACTGTATTCAATGTCTTATAATAACCTATAATGGGAAAGAATCTAATATATATATAAATATATATAACTGAATCACTTTGCTGTGCACCTGAATCTAACACAATATTGTAAATCAACTATATTTCAATTTAAAAAAAATAACTTGATATCAACTCTTTTTGCCATTTTTCTAGCTCCTGTGCCATTTTTCTCACTAGACCCAAGAGATACCCCAGCAGCAAGACTGGTTTTTATCCTGAATATCAGGTAGACCTTCTATCTTTCTTTCTTTATCAAGAGAGCAGAGTCTTCTCCTGCCTTTGTTTTTTTTTTTTTTTTTTTTTTTTTTGCAAAGTGAGGCAAGTAGGACATAGAAGAAAAGAAATAAACCAAAGAGCCCTCCGCAAAGTGACAGGTGGGAAAATTGTTTGGCCTTTTCTGCTGCACACACAAGCAAGATGTCAAATTCTGTAAACCCTTCCTGCCTGAGAAAGTGAGTCTACAGGCTGTTCCCTGGGAAAGCCATTAGCAATTTGGAGAGCAAGAAGGTGAGCCCAGTAGGTGTGAGGTCTGTGCAGGTGGAGGCTGCCTTTCCAGCCTGTCTTCTGTTTTCCACATCAAGATTCTCCTTCTTCGCAAAGCGGCAGACCACCTCCTCCAGCAGCGGACACCCAGACCTGCCGCCTGTCCCCCAGAGCCTTCTCCTTCCTTTCTGGGCTCTCAGAGCAGTAGCTGAACTGAGGGCACAGATCTGATGTCCCACCCCTGGCCCTCACCCCTGCAGGCCCCTCTGAGCCTGGCCTGTCATTCATAAGAGCAGGTCCTCCTCTTAGAGGGTGTGGGGCTTCTGCACCATCCTTTCATGGCCAAAATGATAAGAATGTTAATTATACTAATAACCACTGTCGACTGACTGCTTTCTGCTTCCCAGTCACAGTGCTAAGTATTCGACAAGCATGGTTTTGTCTGAGTCTTCCAACAACTCTATAACATGCATTTTAATGGCATCTCCATTTCACAAAGGAGGGAAGTGAGTCTTAGAAGGGGGATTCCTAAAGTCAGCTGGTGCACTGCCCAGTGGTGGGCAGTGAGGGCCCTGCAGATGAGCCTGGGAACTGACCCCCAATTATAAGGCCCTTTTGCAAGATTCTGATAGAGAAGTCAAGCCAAACTGTTCAGACTCATTTTTACCTGCAGTTAAGAGCTGCTTAATAACAGTCTCATGATTGTAGGTGGGTGGCTTGGCAGTGTTGTATTGACTCCACTATCCCTAAGGATGTGTACAGATGGTGGATCCATGGTTTTCACAACTCTCCCTTATCAGGTGTCATTGCCGTTGTCTTCAATTGGCAGCCAACTTCTGTTAACATTTTCTTGTTCTTGAGCGATACCTTACTGTTATTTCAGCTTTATCACTATTTATGTAGTTTGTTGTAGGTTCTCCTCTTAACCCTACAGGGAGTGGTGAGGTACACTGACGTATTTTCACCTGTTATTTTCCAAGAGCCAGATTGAAGAAATGTATATATCATACTGGGCTAAACCAAAGGAAATTGCTCATATTCAATCACTTTTACCTTAGGTTAAACCATATGATACTGACTATATTCAACCATTTTTGACCTATAGAAATGGCAGTTTCATATGGTCCAACCTAATAGTTCAAATATAAATTATTCTTATCTCTTTTGCTAGATAATTGTATGCATCATTCCCTCCAAATATGTGTGTACAGTGATACTTATTGGTGCTATTTTGCCGATGAATTTGTGTTATCTAAATAATTTGCAACATACTACTATTATATGTTAACCGTAAGAAAATTATGTTATTTTTTAAGTTTGCATATTTTTTCTGTGATCCAAGATCCTGATTGTAAGCTCATATTCTTTCTTTATGAGTTGTTCTTTCATGTTCCTTTCCAGTTCTTTATCATTACCTGATTCCTTTTTCGCTGTGAAGTGGTTGTGGATAGGACATACGGACCTTCCGGTCTTTTGTGTCACCTTTATAGACCCTGGTCAAAGAAGATTGAAAAGCACGACTTTATGGGCTAAAGAGGTTTTTCAAGTCCCACAGCTAGTAAGTGTGGATTAGGATTCAGATCCAAGCCAGCTTGCCTTGCAGATGGAGGATGTGATGCATGTTTTGGTAAATGGCATCAATTACACCCCAGTGGCTTCCTGGACAAGAAAACCCAGGCTACCTTGACTGCTCTTTAGAGAAATTAGGACGCCAACATTTACTGAGTGGCTGCTGTTTGCCAGTCACTCTGTTCAGTCTGTTAGGTCCAATGTCCTTTAATACAGCAATAAACCCTCTGAGATTGGTATCATTAATCCATACAGGTGGAGAGATAGGTTCACGGGCTTGAATACTAACGTACTATTGCAGAACCGGCAGGTAGGTGGTGAGAGCAGAGAGCAAACTTCAAAGCTCATTTGATTGTTCACTGCACTGCCTCTTCTTCCTCCCCCACATCCTCAACCTCCCGCCCCTATATTCATCATCGGATCCTATGGGTTCGACCTAAAAAATGACTCTGGAATCTGTCTCTCCACCATCTTCACTACCACTGCTCTAACACTGTCTCTCCCGTGGACAAATACGCAGCAGCCTCCGAGCCTCTGCCCCGTCTCAGACCCTCCCCATCCCGCTGTATGGCCTCCAACTTGCTCCACGATCCCATACACAGATCTGACCATAAGCCACCTCTTCAGTGGCCCTGCAGTGCTTGCAGGGCATAAAACGAAAGCAGTCCAGTTTTCCAGCCTACCTTCCTGGCCTTGTCTGCCAAAACTCTCTACTCCCAACCCTCACTCCACTGCCTCTCCAGCCCCTCCCACCCCCTCTAACACCCATGACTTCTCCAATCCAGTTCCTGGTCCTCCATGTAGTTGCTACTCAGGGCACCTGAAGGGACTTTTTTTTTTTTTTTCTTAACCTACCTGCCAGTTCTCCACCTGGCAAATTCTTCTTCCCTCAAGGCCAATTCCAACGTCAGTGCTTGTGGGAGAACCACCCCAGACTTTCCTCGGCAGTTCCTAGCTTCTCCTCTTTATATCCATCCACAGGACTCTGTACACATTTTTAATTAGACAGTTGCTGTTGAATGAGAGCTTGTTGTTGAAATGTCTAATCTATTTTTCCCATTTGATAATGAGCCCCCAGGGGATAAAGATCGTGTCATATTTATCTTTGGATTGCCGGCATTCAGAAAAGTGCTTGGTGTAAAGTCAGCCCTCAATAAATGTTCATTCATGTATGAATAGTCTCTCACGCACGTAAGAGCATCCTGAGAAGCTGTTCAGTACAGCAGCCTGAAAACTGAACTAGAAGGAAGGATGCTGGGATTGTAGTCCGGGCTCACCTACCAACTGGCTGTGTCACCAGGGATAGCACTGATCTGGGTCTCAGTCCCCTCACTTGTAAAAGTGGGGGACATCTGAGTGCCTTTCAAGGGTTCACATCTAATGATGCAAAGGACTTGATGGCTTACCCCTAAAAATATCTTTTTTCTCACTGAAAGGGAAAGACCTTATACCTCTTCCAAGAAGAGTCATGGCGCACAACCAGAAGCTTCTAGCCAAGACCCCCATCATCAAGTTCAGGCAACAGGACTTTTACTCCTTGCGGGATTATTGCCTAAACAGAGGCCTGCTGTGTGAGGATGAGACATTCCCTGCTGAGACTTATTCCATAGGTCTACAGCTGCTCAAGGGAAAAAACCTCTCCAGCCTAAGCTGGATGCGGCCAAAGGTAAGTGAACCTCCTCTCTAGGGACGCGCCCAGCTCCTGGACCCTCTGACATGCTGCCTCCCATGGTGCCTCCCCGTGAAATGAGGGGCCTGAGACCTGGTTTTCAGGGCTGGCCCAACTCAAACTGGAAGGAGACTGAAGTTCATCTGGTCCCTCAGCTACAGAGTTGTATCCACAGTGGGATGGAATGACCCTGTACCAGGAAGCAGGACCCCAGTTCTAAGACAGCATGTCACTAGGTTACATGCCTCAGGATTCCCACATGAAAAATGGGAATGCATGGGTAGGAGGCTTGTAGTAGTAGCTGTGGGGTCTCTTCAATCTCCGTAAATGAGCCCCTCTGTCAGTCTTCATCATTCTTTAATCTGTCAGGTATCACTGTCTTTATCTTTTTTCTTTCCTTATTAGAATTTACTCAAAGGGAAGATAACATGTCAGTCACTTATATAATAGGATGAATTTCAGCAGTTGCCTTGCCTCTGTCGTGTATATTTGTATTTTCAATCTTGTAAAGGCTGATCACCTATGAAAGAGTTGTGAACATCAGCTGTAAAATTAGGGAGGTATTTCACGGCAATGTTCAAACCCCCCGACTCCCCCACCCCAGTCGACGACCACTAACTCCACCTTGAAGCCAGGTGAGCCCTGTTGGTTTTTTCTAGAACTATCTCAGTTTCAGGGCCTGAAGCTCCAAGGGAAATTTCTCAGCCCACTGGACATTCTCATAATATCATTTTCATTGACGCAAAGGACCTGGCTAAGGGCCACTTTGAGGGCCCTGATGCTCAAACCTCCTGTTCATGCTTCCAAAAGCAGCCAGCAGAACCTAGAATAAGAGGAGAGAATCTAATGTCTAGTAAGCTGATGATTATGATTTCAGCAAGCATTACTGAATGCGACTGAAATGCCAAGCACTCTGTGCAACACACTCAATAAAGCCAGGTTAGGTTATACAGAATAGGTATTTTCTGATGACAGAGAACAAGACGGAAACTCTAGAGGTAACAACTCCTGTCCTAACTCAGGACCAATTTGTAGCTTTGGGGAAGGGGAGGGTGAGTGGGGATCAGGTGGGGCTTAGGATGCTACTTCGTTAAGATGGGGGTGCTTCAAGCTTCTAGAATCCATCTTACCATCCAGAGACAGTAAGTCCCCAACAATGACTCCCTACTTGTGGACTTCACTTCTAAGGAGAGCTGAGCAGAGAACTCTATTTAGAGCTTGGAAGGATTATATTTTTCTCCCTTTGTTATTTTCAGATGAGGTTCTTTTAGAATGTTTTTTTTTTTTTTTCACAAGGTACTGAGCAATAGATGTGAGACCATATTTATAGTGTTAAAGAATTTATAACATTTTTATTTAGAAAGCGTTGAGAGTTTTTTATTATCTAATTCCAGCAACATCTCAAACTGTGATGTCTTTTGAGGTCCAGGAGAAACTGAGGCAAACAGAAATGAAATGACTCACACAGAATCATTCCAGGAACCCAAAACAGAGGCAGCCAGGGGCCAGATACTCTTTACTCCCGTTCTTCTTTTACCCATCCAAAGGCTCTACCAGGGGGTCATTTTTCATTCCAACATTTCTTGTATAATGTATATGTGGATATGTCATATCTCTTTGTATCCCTTATCACAACTGTCAGCACTTATGCTTGTATAGTATTTTCCAGAGCTTTCCATGTGTCTTCTCTTACTTTGTCTCATGTTCTTTCCCAGTTTTATGAGAGAATAGGTTCAGACAGGTGATGTGACTTGCACAATGTGACACAGTGAGTGAGGGAAAGAGCCAGGATTTAAACTAAAATTTCTGACTCCACATATGGTACTATTCCTCACATAGGATTGTGTGCCCCACAGGATTCTGTTAGGACTTGGGTGAATGAATAAGTGAGTGAATGAATGATTCTGTCCACAGGCACCTGAAATGGGTTTCAAGCGCTACATGTGTAATAGAGGATTCTTGAGTTGACCTGTTTTCCAAGTAAGATGGTGGAGGAGAAAGCTGATGTACTCACCCCTTAAACATGGTGACGTCCTCAACTGCCACAGCTCACAGCTGTGACTGAAAAGAGCCTTGAAGGAGAAGCTCCAGCCAGCATGGAGCAATCCTACCTGTAATGGCCAACACTTAGATAGTGCTGACCACATGGCAGGCCTGGCTTTACTTGACTCACTGAATCCTCATAATAACTCTATGAGGAGGTACTATTATTAGCCCCATTTTACAGTTGAGAAACAGAAACAGAGAATTAAGTGACCTGTCTAAAGTGTTAGAGCTGGGATTTGAGCCCTGGAGTCTGGCTCTGAGACATATTCCTAACACCACAACTGTATCGCCTCCTGTAAGGCTTCATCATAAGCTCGTGATGTATTTTAGGCTCCCGTTTGCTGCTCATAATACCTTGTGCACCGATAGAATCTTCTACTTTGTCTGGGTAATGGAATCAATCCCTGTCTATCTTCTGCCCTCCTTTCCATTTTTATAGGTGAAAAGAATGAGGATAAAAATGGTACCAGTACCTAACAAGATTATTTTAAGGAATGAATGAAGACAATACTTAGAACATTGTCTAGCACATTGTAAGCACTTACTAAACACTAGCTATTGTTACTATGACTGATTTGGGAGGGACGGCATAGAGTAGCAGCCACAGGGACCATCCTCTGGGATTTCTTGGGCTTTCACTGTCCAGTCATCTCAGCTTCAGTCTTCAGCCATTTTCAGCAAACACTTTTAAGGAGAAATGTGGGTCAGAGGAAACCATTTGGGGAGGCCAGGGTAGCCTGGCAGGGAGCGTGCGTAGTGCCTTTCTTCTCACATTTTCTTGCCTATCACTGTTAGAAGGTTGCCTCCCAATCCAAAGCTTGCTCAGTGCCTAACCAGAGGCCTGACTGGCATCCCCTAAACTTCAGTTATATAATGGCTGAGGTGGCAGCAAGGCTCCTTAGGCCATGTCTGCCTTCTAGGCTTTTCTAGGTAATGGGAAAGCTTCATACTCTAGGCAACTCTTAAACCATCATAGGTATCATTCTACCTCGCGTACTCATCTAGGCTAGGCAGGTTCAACAACAGTGCAAGAGTCAGGGGCATGAAACTAGGCTCAGCTTTCTACACCTCATGAAGAAGAAAAGTTGCTTCGCATCCATCCCATAGTTCATGTTCTCTCTCTCTCTCCTTTCGCCTACCTCTTCCTTCTTCTTGTCTTCCCTCTCTCTAACAATTAACCCTAATCCATTTTGCTGCTGTAGAAGCTCCTTCTGTTGCCTCCTTCAGCTTCTCTGGGTTTGAGGAGTTGGTAACCCACTCCCCACACCCTCCCCTCCCCCCACCAGCAGGCAGTCAGGTTCTGTAAATGCCTGTGACTGTGCCTGGAGCAAATGGCACTGAAAGGATCCAACTCCTCATCCTCCTCAATGTTTCCTGCAACACCAGCCTCAGCAAGAGACAATGCTGAGAATTACACTTATACCTGGAGACCCTACGTGATATTTCCCTGAACTGAATTTGGGACTTAGAGTCACTTTCTTCTAAAAATTTTATTTCATGAATAATAACAAATTCCATTTCTCAAGCATGTACCTATGCTAGGTATTAATCTAAGCACTTTACATACAACATTTCATTTAATTACCATAACAGGCCTATGAGATAGATAATATTATTATCCTCATTCAGTAGATCAGCACTGTCCAATAGAACTTTCTGCAATGATGGAAATGTCCTTTCTGCCAATACAGTAGCCACTAGTCACATGTTGGTATTGAACAATTGAAATGGGCTAGTGTGACTGAGGTATTGCAGATTTGATTTAATTTAATTTTATTTTATTTTATTTAAATGTAAGTCGCCAATATGGCTTGTGGCTACCATATTGGAAGACACAGAATTGTAGACGTAGATCTTCACAGCAGAGTTGCCACTGCGTCAGACTGAGGAATTGAAATTTCATCTTTGTCCCCATTCTTTAGTGAAAAACATGTTCATTTCTCAACTGAAGAATGGGCTGGGGGCCCAAAACATGTTCAGGACTCAGCACCCAGCCCCACTGTGGATTTTGGCCTGTGGCCATCCCAGAATGAAGTGTTGCCTACCTAGACACCGACGTTCATCTTCCAAGTAGCCGGAGCAGAGTTTCCGAAAGGATCATTTACTATAAATGATTCACCTTGGTTTCAGCATGAGTTATTCCGGAAAGGAAGGGGTTAACAAAGTGGCGCTCTGAATGTAGGCTGTGAAGGCAACAGGTAGCAGAAGGCGACAGAAGGAGAGCATGCCAACAGCCAGTTGCCACGGAGCCAAAGAACTCTGATTCCAGTAAAGCAAAGTTCTCTAGCAAAAATAGAAAAGGGAGTGACGCTGCCACCTGGCGCAGCCTGAATTGTGGCCACCGGCTGAAAGGGCCTGTGTCTGAAGACCAACACGCTAAACCGGGTGTTTCCTCATCCAAGAGCAGCACACCATCTCGGGGAGGGCATGAGGAGCCTTTGACAAGAACACAGGAATCGCTGTCCAAAACATAGGAAGTGATGCCGTGTTGGAAGGGACACCTCCAGAGACAACTGCAGGGGAGTGCCTTGTTTGGTACCACTTCAGGTATGGGTTATGGGTGTGGATGCAGAGGGGAAGAGGGAGGAGGAGAGGGGAGAGGTCGAGATCTCCTACAGGACATAACCAACAGGAGCTATATAGATATATCCTATTGATTTATTTATTATGAGGAATTGGCACACATAATTATGGAGGCTGAGGCGTCCCAAGATCTGCTATCTGCAAGCTGGAGACCCAGGGAAGCTGATGGTGTAGTTTAGTCCAAGTGGGAAGGCCTGAGGACGAGGGGGGCTGATGATGTAATTCCCAGTCCCAGGACAGGAGAAGACCAATGTCCCAGCTCAGCAGTCAGGCTGAGAAGGGGTGAATTCTCCCTTCCTCTATGTTTTGTTCTATTCAAGCCCTCAATACATTGGATGATGTCCATCCATATTGGGGAGGGCAATCTCGTTTACTGAGTCCACTGATTCAAATGCTAACACTCCTTAGAAATAGTGTGTAGCCAAAAATCTGGGTACCCCATGAGCCAGTCAAATTGGCACAGAAAATGAACTATCACAGCTTCCTTCTGTACAAATGATGTTGCAGAGACCTCAAAGGGCCAGTCCATCTCACAGAGTCAGAAAACACTGAAGACCCTGCTTGCCAGTGTGGTCCATGGGGAAGGCATTATGGGAGCGGAGTGCCTGGTGCACAGCCTGATTCCTGTGGGACCTAGGATAAATCACTCAACCTCTCTGAACCTGCTCCTTGCCCTGGCTGGGCCTCAGAATCACCTGAGGAGCTGTGTGGATCCTGAACTCTACCTCCATCTGACCTACTAAATCCAGGTCATGGGGGGCGGCCTGCAGCAGTCTCCATGTCTGCGAAGCTCCTGCGTGATTCTGAATCACACTCGGGGTACAGACTGCCCATCACCAGTCTTACCACATTCTCTAACTGCCCTGGTGTGCCCAGCCCACCTAGTGACAGGGGACCTGCCCAGAGCCAGGGGATTTTTATCTACCAACCATCTTGATCTATTTTCTCTGTGGGCCTGGTCTCAGAAAGTCGGCCCAGCAGACTGAAATGCTTCTGGGTATAATTTCTGTCTCCTCCTACCTTTGCTCTTTTTGGATCACCCAGGACCCCTCTGAAGCCCAGAGTGAGGAAGGAACAGGCAGCTCAGGACAGGAGATAAAAAAATGCTAGTTTGGTACCTAACTTTTATGCACACAATTCTAGTGTTTGCCCATAAATTTGATGTTGACAATTGATTTTTGATTTGAAATAATTATCCTTTAATTTTCATAAAGTATCTTTCTATTCCTAATTAACTAAAATTTTGGGTTTTTTCATTTTCGATTTTGTTATTTTGGTAAATCAGAGAAAGTTGTGCATTTATCAAATGCCTTCAAGGCATTTATTGGAAAGATTGCAATTGTTTCTCCTTTGGCCCATGTAAATGGTATTTTATACCATTAGATATCCTGATAGGAAACCATCCTGGCATCCTGCATTTCTATGGCAAACCCTACTTAATGGTAGTGGGTTAGTTGTATAATTTATTGTTGATTCATTTGCCAGGTATTTATTTCAGTATATTTCCGTAAATGAAATCAGTCTGTGATGTGATGTGTGTGTGTGTGTGTGTGTGTGTGTGTGTGTGTGTGTGTGTGTGTGTGTTTCTCTCTCTCAGGTTGGGCATCCAGGCTGTGCTGACTTCTTAAAATAACCGGTTGCAGGATTCTTTCTTTTTTTAAACACAAACTGTAAGCGACACAGGAATTATTTTCTAAAAGTTTGAGAGAATTCAGCAAGAAAATTTTGAGCTTAGAAGCCTTGACAGAGATAATAGGGAGATATTCTTTGATCATTTAAAAATACTGTTTCAAGGTTATTGATTTTCAGGTTATTTACCAACTTGGATCATTTTGGCCATGTTAATTCTTGTCAGAAAATCATCAGTATGCTTAAACTGATTAGTATAGAATTTTACATCATGTGTTTATACTGCTAAAACCTCCTTTCTATTTCTAATTTTATTTGGGTTTCTCTAGCATATTAGCCAAAGGTTGGGTCTAAGTAAACCTTCTCCCCAAATACAATGTATTCAATATTTGCGTTACTGATCTTGCTGTGTTTCTATTTTGTAATTCACCAGTTGTTCTGTTTATCATTTCTTTCCGCCTATGTTTGTGAGGCTCTTTTGGTCTTTCTAATATCTAAGAGTTGACTGTGTAATCCACGTTTTTATTCTCTTTCGGTTTTTTTTTTTTAACATCTTTATTGGGGTATAATTGCTTTACAATGGTGTGTTAGTTTCTGCTTTAAAACAAAGTGAATCAGTTATACATATACATATGTTCCCATATCTCTTCCCTCTTGCGTCTCCCTCCCTCCCACCCCTCCAGGTGGTCACAAAGCACCCAGCTGATATCCCTGTGCTATGCAGCTGCTTCCCACTAGCTATTTACCTTACGTTTGGTAGTGTATATATGTCCATGCCTCTCTCACGCTTTGTCACAGCTCACCCTTTCCCCTCCCCATATCCTCAAGTCCGTTCTCCAGTAGGTCTGTGTCTTTATTTCTGTCTTACCCCTAGGTTCTTCATGACATTTTTTTTTCTTAAATTCCATATATATGTGTTAGCATATGGTATTTGTCTTTCTGACTTACTTCACTCTGTATGACAGACTCTAGGTCTATCCACCTCATTACAAATAGCTCAATTTCGTTTCTTTTTATGGCTGAGTAATATTCCATAGTATATACGTGCCACATCTTCTTTAGCCATTCATCCGATGATGGGCACTTAGGTTGTTTCCACCTCCGGGCTATTGTAAATAGAGCTGCAATGAACATTTTGGTACATGACTCTTTTTGAATTATGGTTTTCTCAGGGTGTATGCCCACTAGTGGGGTTGCTGGGTCATACGGTAGTTCTATTTGTAGTTTTTTAAGGAAACTCCATACTGTTCTCCATAGTGGCTGGACCAATTCACATTCCCACCAGCAGTGCAAGAGTGTTCCCTTTTCTCCACACCCTCTCCAGCATTTATTGTTTGTAGATTTTTTGATGATGGCCATTCTGACTGGTGTGAGATGATATCTCATTGTAGTTTTGATTTGCATTTCTCTAATGATTAATGATGTTGAGCATTCTTTCATGTGTTTGTTGGCAGTCTGTATTTCTTCTTTGGAGAAATGTCTATTTAGGTCTTCTGCCCATTTCTGGATTGAGTTGTTTGTTTTTTTGTTATTGAGCTGCATGAGCTGCTTGTAAATTTTGGAGATTAATCCTTTGTCAGTTGCTTCATTTGCAAATATTTTCTCCCATTCTGAGGGTTGTCTTTTGGTCTTGTTTATGGTTTCCTTTGCTGTGCAAAAGCTTTGAAGTTTCATTAGGTCCCATTTGTTTATTTTTGTTTTTATTTCCATTTCACTAGGAGGTGGGTCAAAAAGGATCTTGCTGTGATTTATGTCATAGAGTGTTCTGCCTATGTTTTCCTCTAAGAGTTTGCTAGTTTCTGGCCTTACATTTAGGTCTTTAATCCATTTTGAGCTTATTTTTGTGTATGGTGTTAGGGAGTGATCTAATCTCATACTTTTACATGTACCTGTCCAGTTTTCCCAGCACCACTTATTGAAGAGGCTGTCCTTTCTCCACTGTACATTCCTGCCTCCTTTATCAAACATAAGGTGACCATATGTGTGTGGGTTTATCTCTGGGCTTTCTATCCTGTTCCAATGATCTATATATCTGTTTTTGTGCCAGTACCATACTGTCTTTATTACTGTAGCTTTGTAGTATAGTCTGAAGTCTGGGAGCCTGATTCCTCCAGCTCCGTTTTTCGTTCTCAAGATTGCTTTGGCTATTCGGGGTCTTTTGTGTTTCCATACAAATTGCGAAATATTTTGTTCTAGTTCTGTGAAAAATGCCAGTGGTAGTTTGATAGGGATTGCATTGAATCTATAGATTGCTTTGGGTAGTAGAGTCATTTTCACAATGTTGATCCTTCCTATCCAAGAACATGGTGTATCTCTCCATCTATTTGTATCATCTTTAATTTCTTTCATCAGTGTCTTATAATTTTCTGCATACAGGTCTTTTGTCTCCTTAGGTAGGTTTATTCCTAGATATCTTATTCTTTTTGTTGCAGTGGTAAATGGGAGTGTTTTCTTGATTTCACTTTCAGATTTTTCATCATTAGTGTATAGGAATGCCAGAGATTTCTGTGCATTAATTTTGTATCCTGCTACTTTACCAAATTCATTGATTAGCTCTAGTAGTTTTCTGGTAGCATCTTTAGGATTCTCTATGTATAGTATCATGTCATCTGCAAACAGTGACAGCTTTACTTCTTCTTTTACGATTTGGGTTCCTTTTATTTCCTTTTCTTCTCTGATTGCTGGAGCTAAAACTTCCAAAACTATTTTGAATAAGAGTGGTGAGAGTGGGTAACCTTGTCTTGTTTCTGATCTTAGTGGAAATGCTTTCAGTTTTTCACCATTGAGGACGATGTTGGCTGTGGGTTTGTCATATATGGCCTTTATTATGTTGAGGAAAGTTCCCTCTATGCCTACTTTCTGGAGGATTTTTATCATAAATGGGTGTTGAATTTTGTCGAAAGCTTTCTCTGCATCTATTGAGATGATCATATGGTTTTTCTCCTTCAATTTGTTAATATGGTGTATCACGTTGATTGATTTGTGTATATTGAAGAATCCTTGCATTCCTGGAATGAACCCCACTTGATCATGGTGTATGATCCTTTTAATGTGCTGTTGGATTCTGTTTGCTAGTATTTTGTTGAGGATTTTTGCATCTATGTTCATCAGTGATATTGGCCTGTAGTTTTCTTTCTTTGTGACATCCTTGTCGGGTTTTGGTATCAAGGTGATGGTGGCCTCATAGAAGGAATTTGGGAGTGTTCCTCCCTCTGCTATATTTTGGAAGAGTTTGAGAAGGATAGGTGTTAGCTCTTCTCTAAATGTTTGACAGAATTTGCCTGTGAAGCCGTCTGGTCCTGGGCTTTTGTTTATTGGAAGATTTTTAATCACAGTTTCAATTTCATTGCTTGTGATTGGTCTGTTCATATTTTCTATTTCTTCCTGATTCAGTCTTGGCAGGTTGTGTATTTCTAAGAATTTGTCCATTTCTTCCAGGTTGTCCATTTTATTGGCATAGAGTTGCTTGTAGTAATCTCTCATGATCTTTTGTATTTCTGTAGTGTCAGTTGTTACCTCTCCTTTTTCATTTCTAATTCTATTGATTTGAGTCTTCTCCATTTTTTTCTTGATGTGTATGGCTAATGGTTTATCTATTTTGTTTATCTACTCAAAGAACCACCTTTTAGTTTTATTGATCTTTGCTATTGTTTCCTTCATTTCTTTTTCATTTATTTCCGATCTGATTTTAATGATTTCTTTCCTTCAGCTAACTTTGGGATTTTTTTGTTCTTCTTTCTCTAATTGCTTTAGGTGCAAGGTTAGGTTGTTCATTCAAGTTGTTTCCTGCTTCTTAAGGTGGGCTTGTATTGCTATAAACTTCCCTCTTAGAACTGCTTTTGCTGCATCCCATAGGTTTTGGGTAGTTGTGTCTCCATTGTCATTTGTTTCTAGGTATTTTTTTATTTCCTCTTTAATTTCTTCAGTGATCACTTTGTTATTAAGTAGTGTATTGTTTAGCTTACATGTGTTTGTATTTTTTACAGATCTTTTTCTGTAATTGATATCTAGTCTCATGGCATTGTGGTTGGAAAAGATACTTGATACAATTTCAATTTTCTTAAATTTACCAAGGCTTGATTTGTGACCCAAGATATGATCTATCCTAGAGAATGTTCCATGAGCACTTGAGAAAAATGTGTATTCTGTTGTTTTTGGGTGGAGTGTCCTATAAATATCAATTAAGTCCATCTTGTTTAATGTATCATTTAAAGCTTGTGTTTCCTTATTCATTTTCATTTTGGATGATCTGTCCATTGGTGAAAGTGGGGTGTTAAAGTCCCCTACTATGAATGTGTTACTGTCGATTTCCCCTTTTATGGCTGTTAGTATTTGCCTTATGTATTGAGGTGCTCCTATGTTGGGTGCATAAATATTTACAATTGTTATATCTTCTTCTTGGATCGATCCCTTGATCATTATGTAGTGTCCTTCTTTGTCTCTTCTAATAGTCCTTATTTTAAAGTCTATTTTATCTGATATGAGAATTGCTACTCCAGCTTTCTTTTGGTTTCCATTTGCATGGAATATCTTTTTCCATCCCCTTACTTTCAGTCTGTATGTGTCTCTAGGTCTGAAGTTGGTCTCTTGTAGACAGCATATGTATGGTTCTTGTTTTTGTATACATTCAGCTCTCTCTCGTTTTATAAGGAATGCATTTGAGATGCTGGGTTTATCCATGAGTGTGGTCTTTTTAATTTTGCAAATATTACAGAAACAGGGAATCAATATTTATTGAACAGGTCCCTTGTCTGATGCTACACTGAGTATTTCACATCCTTCCTCCTTTGTAAAATGCAGACTCCTGCTTTGCAAGTCTGTCGGGAGACCACTGTGAATGAAGCATCTAGTCCTCGGCGAGGGTTTGGTAACAGCAGCCGGGGCACCAATGGCTTTCTCATTTGACTCCCACTTTACATATGAAGAAACTGAGGTTCAGCAAAGTAAAGAAAGTTGCTCAAGGTCACCCAGGGAACAATGCAGGCAGGATTCCACACCAGGCTCGGTTCAATCACTCTCAGCACACCTACCCCTCCTCTGTCCATCATGGGGGTAAACCAGGGGTAAACGACGAAGAAGCTGCAGCTGTGCTGGGTCTAGAAAGCTGAGCCACACTGTCTTTTTTACCCCATCCAAAAACCTGATGGCCTCCACCCTCTTCTTTAATCCCTGAGTGGAGGATCTCCAGCTAGCCTCCACTGAGACCTTGAGTTCCCTTTTCCAGTAGAAGGTGAGGGGACAGCTAAAGCCACTGAAGTGCCCCAAGTTGCTTTGACACTGGGAGAGTTGCTCCCTCCAGGGCCCTGTGGAGAGCTGCCCTTCCTGCTGGTGTTGAGAGAGACCCCAGGTTCTGAGCAGCCAAGGGTAGGGCATAGGGTCAGCTGGATGCCTCCATCGCAAGGGCCTGAGCCTGAGTGCCCTGCCCTGGCCATCAGAGAGGGCTGGTTATGTGCAGAGAAGATGGTGGGAGGAGGCCTGGTGAGGTGGGCTGGCTGACTTGTTTGCAGACACGCACACCTTTGTTTTCCCCTTGGCGGCTCCACCAGGAAACTGGCCGGCAGTATACGAAGGGCTGACAGGTCTCACAAGATACAGGACTCCACACGTTCATGGCTGTTGAGTAGATGAATCTACTTTGCCGCCCTGCTCTCTGGGGACTTATTTGTCAATGTGAAAAGAAATGATACAGGAACAGTTACCAAATTATACAACTCCACACAATGGAAAGCCAGGAAGAGATGCACAGAGAGGATGCTCAGGATAATCCTGTGGGCTCCTGGTAGCAGGAGAACCTAGAGGCTGCTTGGGGTCTTCCAGAATCCGTCTGTGTGTTAGCCAGGGAGTGGGCAAAGGCCTGAATAATGCACATCCTCTGTCCTGTACAGCACATGGCCGGACTTGAACCTGGAGCTCAGAATGTCTACAGTGACTTCTGAGAGATGACATTTCACAAGGAAAGCGTGGTTATGCTTATAAAAGTTTCCTCTAGTAAATGCATCCTCTTCTTTTTTGGTTGTTTATAAACTCCTAATGAAACAGTGCTGTTGGTACCAGGATGGCTGATCATTTGATGTAAGGATCCTGAGTCCTTATCTCTTGGCACAGATTGCTTATGCATTTATTGCCTGTTTGGTCAGTTACATATACACCCTTTTGACATCTGCCTTGCTGTTAGCAATAAAACCTGAAGAATGAGGGCAGCTTTCCTACCTCATATTTTAAACACCTGTTTAAAGAAGTAACCTCTACCCCTCAAAGACAAAGAGAGTGATGTCTTGGGTAGCACACTGGGAGATAGAGGAATGAAAGATGCTCATGGCTTTTCTCCCTCTTTTCTAAGGATTTATTGAAGGGTAAATCAGAGCCTCACTTCATCCTGGAAGGTGTGAGCAGTTTCGACATCCAACAGGGGGAGGCAGGTAAGAACTCAACCTCTTCCTTCCCAGCCCTGGATTGACGCAGGCTGCCCAAAGTCAGCCTCAGAGTAGGGGGGGTCAAGAGCAGTGCCCACCCAGACCCCGAGCGGCTGGGCCCCTGAGCCATGGCCGCTGAGCCTGCGGGTCCGGAGCCTGTGCTCCGCAACAGGAGAGGCCACAACGGTGAGAGGCCCGCGTATAGAAAGAAAAAAAAAAAAAGAAAAGAAAAGACACTGTGATGCAGAATAGAGCAGCATTAAATTTATGTATTAATTTGGAAAAATCAAACTTTTATTACTGTAGTTATTCCTTTCCAAAAAGACAGTATATCTTTCCATTTATTGGGAACTAGTTTTATGCCCTTCAGTAAAATGTTATAGTTACGTTTCGATATTCATGCTATACCCATCTTGGTAAATGTATGCTCAGATATTTTACAAGATTGTAGCTAATATGAATGATTTTTCTAACTAGACGTTGCTAAAAAGAGGAAAGCTATTCCTTGTTTTATATTAAGTTGTATCTAGCCACCTTACCAAATTCTTTTATTAGTTCTAATTTTTTTCTTTAGTAGTGTCTGGATTTTTTTTTAGTTATATTATCCACAAAGATAATTTTGCCTCTTCTTTTAATATTTATAGAGCTTATTTTGCTCTTTTGCCTTGTTGCATTAATTAGAAGGTTGCAATTTTGAATAAGAGTGACGAGCAAAATCCTGCTGTCTCTTGGTTTTAGTGACATACTTTCCTGGTTTGTCATTCTTTTAATCCACTGTTAGATTAAATTTGCTAAAAATTTTATTAGAATTTTTACATCTGTATCACATGTGGAATTGGCTTCCCATTGTTCGTTGTTTTTACTGTGGAGTTATGCTTGCGTTTTAATATGAACCTATTGAGATTTACTTTGATCTGAAATAATTTGTATAATGGCTGTTAATCATTGATTATCTGTTCTTTAAAAGTAAAATAGGCAATAGTTAAATCGTCTGGACCTATCTCCTATTTTATTTATGTACGCGGGCCTCCCACCGCTGTGGCCTCTCCCGTTGCAGAGCACAGGCTCCGGACACACAGGCCTAGCGGCCGTGGCTCACGGGCCCAGCCGCTCCGTGGCACGCGGGATTCTCCCAGACCGGGACACGAACCCGTGTCCCCCGCATCGGCAGGCGGACACCCAACCACTGCGCCACCAGGGAAGCCCTTCTATCTCCTTTTTAAATATGATTTCTTAAACTCTTCTGATGTGTTCAATAGCTGTTGATCTGCTTGGGCCTCTTATTTCTTCTAGAGTTAATTCTTGAAATTTATATTTTGCCAAGAGAACCAACTGTTTCTTCTGTAGTTCCAAATTTATTGCACCAAAGTTGCTTATATAATTCTCTGAAAATTTATTTTATTTCTTCTAATTTGTGATTAAGTCAACTTTATTAATCCCTAAACTACATTTTTATTTTTCCTTTTTTTCTTAATCCAGCTCTTCTTAATCCAACCAATCTACTGTATTAGTTTTTGAATGACTCAACTTTCAATTTTCATTGTTCTTTCTATTCTTTTTCTTTTAGGGTTTTGATTTCCATATAATTAATTTCAATTTATTTTTATTAATTCCCATTTACTTTCTCCTGGTCAATTTTATTGGTTTTTTGTTTTCTGAAACTATACACTTAATATTCTTTCTTTTTTTATTCATGATAAAAGATTTAAGACTAAAATTTTCCTTCTCAGATCTTTTCTGTATCCATCAATTTTAATATCAAATGTCTTTTATTAATTTTAAGTTAATATGTTTTTAGCTTTTTTATGATGTTTTTAGTTTTGATTTAGTTTTATAGGGGATCATCTCTTGGTTGTAGAATTTTAGACTTATTAGATGATGATCAGAGTATTCTGATCATCATAAACTCTCACATTTGGGGAAATTATTAAAGTTTTATTCATGGCCAGGTCCACAACAGTTTTTATAGATGCTTCATGGACATATGAGAAGAGTATATATTATCCATGATAATATATCCATGATATATGGAATCAAGCTCCCTGATTTGCAGATTGTGTAATCTGCAATTATCTCTTCTATCTTGGCTTATTTTTTGTCTATTTGATTTGTCATATTCTAAAAAAAGTGAGTTAAAGTTCTTCCCCAAAGTTATAGTTTGGAGGGTTCCTCATGTTCTGGCTTTATACTTTTCCTTCTATATTCTTTGGTGCCCAAATATTTATGTTCTTGCTCTCAGGTTGTTGCAATAAAGCTTACACAATATCCCTCTTTGCTGTATTTAATGCTTCTGAACTTGAATTCCTCTTTATCCGATATTCACTTTGCTACTCCAGCTTCCTGTTACTTACATTTCCCTATTATATCCTTTCACTATCAATTTCATTTTCACTATGTTACCAGTATATTTCTTGTCCAAAGCATATTCAGAACTCATTACTCACCATTGTTTCTTTCAGCCTTCATTTCGTCTTAAGATTTTTGTTCCAATTTCATCCACATTTGGTAGGAGTAGTTCCTTGAATAGTTTTCTCAGATTACATGAGTATTTTTCATTTGCTCTTACTTAAGAACAATATTTCGGTTGGGTTTAGGATTTTTGGATTACATTCCTTTTCCTCAAGAATCTGTAAACATTTCTCCATTGTCTTGTACCTTCCCCAATGTTGCAGAAGAAAAATCCAATGCTAATCTATTCTCTTGACCTTGTATGCAACATATTCTCTCAAATTGCAAGTTTATATGAGGTGATCTCTCTCCTTGGTTCAGAAATTTCTCTAGAAATGTCCAGATGCGTGAATTCCAGGCAAGATTAATCTCGCCTGGAATTCAGTGAGCACTTTCGTTCTGAAGACCTGCCTCCTTTTTCTGCTCAGCTGTTTCCCTCCATTTTTTTCTGGGTGTCCTCCTTTATCCTGTTCTCTCTTCCTGAAGTCCAATTATTTGCATGCTAGGTCTTCTAACAAGCTCCCAGAGGATGCTGATGTTGCTGGTCCAAGGGTCATACTGAGGAGTTAGCCAGAGGGTGCAGTGTTTAGCTGTGTCTGGGCTCACCTCAGGGGTGCAAGTGTTGGTGGGGTGACAAACTGAGGACAAACTGAGGCCCAGGCTGGACATGCTTTGCCCTTCTGGGTGGTGAAGATAGTCCCACAGTTCCCCAGAAATAGCTACAAGTGCTGACCTCTGTACATCTCATCATTCTGAGCTTGGGCACTCTTCTCTGGAAAGGGCCCAGTGCCTGGGCAACTTGGATGCTTTGCCCAAAACACTTCTGGTTTCCCTCAGACACTTGGGTACTGGCTCAATGGCACCAGCCAGCTTCTTGAAGGGCGCAGACATTATCCAGGCGCCAGCCCTCCTCACCCAGAGCAGTGAACCAGGAAACACAGATCGGTGACCTCATTCTTGACCACCAGTCAGGCCATTTTCATCCTTTTTGGGAACGATGATCTTATCTGAGGTTCCCTTTGTAGAGGGAGAACAAGTCTGGTCAGCATTACTGGTGTGGGAAGATGTGAGTGAGGGTAGAACCAACAAGAGGATCTCGTTCAAGCCAGGACTCACTCATTCTTTATGGCCTACTGTGTGCCAGGCACTAACCTCAGTGCTGAACGAAAAGCTGTCGAGAAACAGTTTCAAACCTGTGATCTCACCTTCACACACTCATCTGATCCCATCCCAGTAGGAGGTAGCTCTTACTCTTACCACCATTTGACAGATGAGGAAACTGAATCACAGAGAATTAAGTGTCTTATCCAATATCTATTGCTCGGGACAAAAAAACAAAACCAGGACTGGAGCACGGTTCCACTGACTGGATACCACCTACTACACTTTGCTATCCAATTAAACCCCACATCCAGATGGGTCTGTCCTTCTAGTATCCTCCTTCAAGGAGCTAGCGTTAGCTTCCCTGATGCTTCGGACAGGTTTCACGATCTCACTGTAATAGCATCCCTGTTGGCTCCCAGCCTCACCCTCCTGTGCATCTTACTGCAGTCGGGAAGCAGATCCACAGCTGGGGCAACACCAGCTCCAGTGCACTGTCATTAAAGACTGCGAGGACATCTTCTTTGTCTTGTCTCCACTGACATCTCTGTCTTGGTCTCCCTCCCTGCTTCGAAAGTGCATCCTCATCTGTATGCAAAAGCCCAACATCTGGGACATCCGGCTGTGGGCAAGTCTCCCTGTCACCACCGAGGAGATGATGGATTGCATCCACCCAGCTTTACTCCAAGCCCGACTATCGGAGGCTTGCCTGAATCTTGTCAAGACTCAGGCCTGAAGCCAGAAGCCCTGTTGCTGATCCAGAGACCAGCAAACCAACTCCAAAAAGCTGGCTTTGTTATGAATTATCCTCATTTGGCAATGCCCCCGGGTGAACCATTAAGAGTTGAATGCTGAAGATTAAACCACTCTGTTTTGGAGAGGAGCATCTGGTTCATTTGCACGCTTAGCAGCAACAGTGCCAGCCCGCCTCATGGCGGCTGCTCTGCTGGCAGAGACAGCTGGACGTGAGGAGAGGAGGGCCAGGGTGAGGCTGTAACTGCTCAGTCCCCGAGCAACCTCACTGTTCGGCCCCTAGGCTTCCGCCCACACTGTCGCCGCCGCATCTGGGATGCCTTCCCTGCGCCTCGCCACCTGCTGGAATCCTGCCTCCTCTCTCAAGCCTTCAGCTCCCTAAAGGCTCTCCTTCCCCATCACAACACTCTGTATCTCCCATTCTCCTTTGCTACTCAGCATCTGCTCCCCCTACTGCCATTTTGTATACGAGATGTACCTGGAGAGTCTTCAGTGCGCCTGAATCTCAAAGGACTTGCCAAAGTGAGGCAGGAGTCAGCCACAAAGTCCAGCTGGAGCCCAAGACTCCGTCCTCCCTGCTGTATTTTCCTTGATTAACTTGATCTGTGACTCACCTGTCAGTGGAGGTGACAGTCCGGTCCCCCGTGCGCCAACCTGGGCTGGAATTTTGGTCTGGATAGACTTCCTTGTTGCACTGTGGTGGTTAAGTGGCAAAGGTGGTGATCTTTTGGCCTGGGTCGGAGGGCCAGCACCTCCCTCCTGCCCCAACTCTACTAAGGCATATATTCCTCTCTCTCTCCTCCAGTTCTGGCAGTGTGGCCAGTGGGTGGAAGTGGTGATTGACGATCGCCTACCTGTCCTGAACAGTGAGTACTTCGTTAATCCTCGCAACAAACAAGAGTTCTGGCCGAGCCTGCTGGAGAAAGCCTACGCCAAGTAAGGATGGGCCCGTCCCTCTGCCCAGGGCCTGGATGCTGGCCCTGCCTGCCCAGCCACTTGCCCCGGCTGACGCTCCCCACCAGCCGGCGCTAAGACTTTCGGCGGCTCTGCTCAATGCAAGCGATGCCCCTGGGAGCTTCAGAGCCTTTGCCCCCTCGCTGGGCATCCTCTATAAATAATCACTGTGCGCAAGGCTCAGCTGGAGCCAGAGGAGGGACCCAGAGACACATGGCGAGGGGTGGGCAGGGCAGAGCTGGACAGAAATAGGCACTGACAACGGTATTATTGTAAGGGCTGGTGTACGGGCCCCAATAAAATGTAGTATCATGTTCAAAGTCTGCTGAGAGGGGCAGAGGAGAGAGACAGCAGTTCTGACTCACAGAGACTCAGCTGGGACTGCACAGAGGAGGTGGCGTTGAGCGAGGCCTTGAAGGATGGGTAGGATTTCAGAAAAGAGAGAGGAGATATGGGGGGGGGGTGATTTGAGCAGTGACCCGGGCGGGACACTTGGGGACCTGGTGTGGCTGCCGTGAGATTGCATTTATGACTGGGGGGCAGGGCGGGAGCTGTTTATTATTATATGGTCCAAACACCATGAGGCAGGGGCTACCTGCTGGTGTTAACAAGCTCGAGGACTTATAAACTCCCCAAGTCACCTGTTCCACTTGGACAGGTTGGGTTGCTTTTATTCAACAGCTGTGTATGGTGCATTTAATCATAATCCAGGCACTGTGCTGGGCGCTGGGAGAGACGCTCACGCTGGCTCAGGCGGGGTGTGCAAGAGTACGCGTGTGTGAGAGGTCGCTGTCCTCAAGACCCACACAAGTGAGGGACACATCAGAGCTGGAAGCCAATGCTAGGAGACAAAAGGTCAGGGGCCCACACATTTCAGGAGAAAAATGAATAGCGGAGAGTGTCCTGGAATCGCGTTCCCCAAAGATCTTCCTAACCAATGCCTCATAATGACAAATGCGGAAGCCAAGGCTCTGAATAGTGATGTGATGGCAGGTGTAAGCGATTAACCTGAGTCTACTGAGGTTTTCGGTCGTCTGATCAAGTGACATCATTTGGCAAGACTGAAGACCCCGCTCCATCCAGTCCCGGGCCCTGAGGAGTGATTACGACCCCGCAGACTACCCCAGTCCTTGTCCTTCTGGAAGCACATTTCAGGGGCTCTTTTCGTGCATTCTTTCTTTTGAGCCCAGCTTGTGCAAAACTAGAGCTGTTGCTCATTTCCAGCGTCAGGAAGAGCTGGTCGTTAGCATTTGAGAATGAAGCCCAGAAAACAGGCGAGGTGGATGAAGCCATCCATATGTTTGGGGAGGTTAATTCACTTCTAAGCTACTTATGCAAACACTGCCATTATCTTTCCGGGGTGGATTCAGTGCTCACCACTCCAGGGCCTCTTTTTTTTTTCCTTATTGAAAGCGGGGAGCGTGGCAGTTCACTTGGAGAATTAGAAAACTCGCAGATGAAATGATGACTTTGACCCGATTTTTGTTAACAGCTGACCTAAAGCAGTCATTCAGCTTGAAAAGAAATGGGAAACTGGACCCAGAATCCACATTCCACTGCCTGAAGAAATCTAGTGCAGGAGAAAATGTTTCAAACTCCAAAGCAATTTAAAAGCTTTCCCCTCCATCCAAAGAAGGGGGTTATAGAATGCAGGAGGAAATGAAATAGAATTACAGCACATCAGAGCTAGACGGAGCCTCTGTCAGCATCAAACCCTACCTTCTTTGAAAGATGAGGAAACTGAGGCTCGGGGTGGGGAGGGGCAGTGAAATGACTTGCCCAAGGTCACACCGTGTTTGAGGCCAAGCTGGGATCAGGTCTGTCCTCCCCAGTCACGTGCTTTTCCATCATTTCTTGATACTGTCAGTCCTAGAGGAAAATGATTTGTCTTTTTGCATTTTTGGAACTCAGTGTCTGGCACAGAGGGACCACAGCGCAAGCATAGAGGACCCACCTGTCCAGGTGGAGATGGTCCTCTTTCCCTCCAAGGGTGTAGGCAATACCGAGTGAACATGTGGATCCCAAACTTTCAACCATTCTTGCAACTGGGGAGTCAGAAATGAATTGGTCAAGTGAGTCAGATGTGGAGGGAAAAAAATCTTTGTTTGCAGGGTTCTTTTCCCCAGAGGTCATAAAATAGGAGAGTGGGAGACAAGGTCTGGTAAGTTGCCTAGCATCCTTTCTGGAATCTCTGTGGCTCAGAATTATAGCCTTTCAGCATCCTTTCTGTATCCCGATTTGACATCTGAATTCTTCCCCCTCTCACATCCCTGCCAGGCATGGAGATGTTTCCCCAACATGAGGCGGAAGCCGAGGGGTGAGAAGAAGGCTCTCTCAGAATTCCTGGGTTCAGGTGACACGCATAGTGACAGGTGTGGCGAACACAGTGCTGTCCCTCTTTCCCTCCCTCCCTTCTATTTCCTGGCAGCAAAGGGAGCTAAGAAGAGTTGACTTGTCCCTGAAGCATGAGCAGGCTCTGTGAGAGCGTGTTTGTAAAGCAGAGAGGGAGAGCTCGTTGTCGAAACGCCCAGCTGCTGCTGGGACAGGCTTCGTGGGCATCGTGGAGACACAGCGAGAGAAGGCTGTGGAAGACACTGAGAGGGGGCCGCTGGCCATGGGTCCCTCCCCTTGCGTTGGGTGTCTCTGTGGTGACTGCAGAGAGTGGGAGGTGCATGACATCAGACTATCAGACGAGGCCCGTAGACACTGAGGCAGTGGCCCTGGAGTGACGGGGCAGAGCCAGCAGCCGCTTTCCTGGTGTGGCTCCAGGGAAGCTGTATTGGAAGCCAGAAGGGGGGGTGGCAACACGGGAGGTCATGCTGGCGGGCTCTGGAATGGGTTCCAGAACCCTAGTCTTGGTGATCGTCCAGCACCCTCAGCAAAGCCCTCTTAATCTAGGACCCAGAGCCAGAAAACGTGGGAAATCAAGTGAGTCAGACGCTGAGACCTACCTAGGCACGATCGAAGCTTTGCAGTTGACTAAAAACACTGCAGAGATAAGAGTCTAATACCAGACAACTCTGGTCAGAGAGAGGGAGAGACAGAAAGATAAGACTTAGAACCAGTTTCATAACGAGTTGAGATCCATCTGCCACCTGGTTCCTCTAGAATGGCCCTTGGGTTCTGTGGCCTTTGCTTTCATTAACACAAGACTCTCTAAGCCGTCCATGGTGTTTGCGCCTGGGACGGTGTCCTGCTGAGAGCGGCTGCTTGATCTGTATTTGCTGAAGTGAGTTTACGTGAATTCTGGGGGACCCCAGGAGGAGAGAACTGCAGAGGTGGAAGTATGGTGAGAGAGGGGTGTCTGAGGGGCCCCAGAGCTGATCCAGGTGAAGGGCCGAGGACCGAGAGGGGTCTTGTCCGAGGCCTCGGGCCCAGTAGAGGCAGCAGCAGGGAGGACCTACGCCTGACCCCCACGTGGTTTTGCGTCACCAGAAAGCAAGCAACAGCTGGAGCTTTTCTGCGGCTACCAACCTGTATGGGGCTTGGCCTCTGCTTCCCCGTCAGGGACAGGAAAGCTTAGGTCCCGGCCGGAGGCCTGAGTGACCAGGTAGTGTGGGAACATGCCCACTGGACTTTGACACCAAGAGGCAGGGTCTCATGCCTGGCCTGACTCAGCTCCATGCTGTTGTGGGTTTGCCCTGCCTATATTTTAGGAGCGCATGGGAACCTTTCCAGTTCACCCCATCGACAGGAACTTGAGTTCTCAACACAAATCTGACCTCATGTGGCCCCTGCTTCAGTGGTTCTCCTTGTGAGTGATCAATCCTCCCTCTCTCCCGGGAATACCAGTCAGTCCATCATCACCCCCACTCCACCACGCTCTTCCGGCTCCGGAGCCTACCTGATTTGATTCTTCCTCTCCAGAATGTCCATCCCACTGTCCGGACCTGGATAAAACTCAGTTCAGAGTTGTGACCCCTCTCAGAAGCCTTCCCGGGACCCCCAGTTACTTCCTCTCTGTTCCAAGGTGATCCACGCGCTCTCACAGCAAATAGACACCCAAGGAAGGCCAAGCAACCCGACGTGTCCTTCTAAGGGGAGAGCATGTGGGTGGTGAGTGCTGCTGTGGAGGGGTGGACGAGTTTGGCGGTAGAAGCAGGTGAGCATGGACTTGCTGTCCTGATCGTGCTCACAGCAAGCACACCTCCACAACCCAGACCCTCTCCACGTGCTGTTCACGCTTCACCTGGCAACACAACCGCAAGAGCCCATTCCCCGGAGGAGAAAAGGGGGCCTTGAAAAGCTCAGCCTCCCGCCCGAGAGGAGAGCTCACGAGAGGGGAGGCCAGCAGTTGGGCTGAGCAGATTGGCTCTTGAATCTGGAGACTGTCTAGTAGGTGACTGCGGGAGAACTGGGAGGAGGACAAGATAGGGCAATAAGACAGGGCATGTCTCAGGGTGTGGGTCCAGAAGCAGAAACCCCATGGGAGGGTGGGAAGAGGCATTTTTAAAATATTTATTATTTTTTAAATTTATTTGGCTGGGCCGGATCTTAGCTGTGGCACTCAGGATCTTTAGTTGCCACATGCGGAATCTTCATTGCGGCACACGGGATCTCTTAGTTGCGGCATATGGGATCTTTAGTTGTGGCATGCGGGCTCTTACTTGGAGCATGCGGGATCTAGTTCCCTGACCAGGGATCGAAGCCGGGCCCCCTGCATTGGGAGCATGGAGGCTTAACCACTGGACCACCAAGGAAGTCTCGGAAGAGGCATTTTGGAGAACAGGTCTGAGAGTTCTAGGTGGTTTGCTTTGGGGATGTGTTATGTAAGCCTCACCCTCACCTGTGTTACCTTCAGTGACATCACCTCACTGGTGATTCTGGGGGGAGTGGGTTAGTTCTGAGGATGGGAATGGGGATTCTGGGTCAAGCTTCACACAGAGTAAGAATAGAGGCTGCCTATGGCCACAGTGAGCATCACAATTGTTGACTGTGGGCTCTTGGAGGGCAGGAACAGGGTCTCATCCATCTTTGAACGCTCAGTGCCTAGCAAGGTACCCTGCACACAACCAGTACTTACCACTGTTGTTAAACAGGAAACAGTGGATCCTTTTTTTTTTTAAACATCTTTATTGGAGTATAATTGCTTTACAATGGTGTGTTAGTTTCTGCTTCATAACAAAGTGAATCAGTTATACATATACATATGTTCCCATATCTCTTCCCTCGTGCGTCTCCCTCCCTCCGACCCTCCCTATCCCACCCCTCTAGGTGGTCACAAAGCACCGAGCTGATCTCCCTGTGCTATGTGGCTGCTTCCCACTAGCTATCTATTTTATGTTTGGTAGTGTATATATGTCCATGCCACTCTCTCACTTTGTCCCAGCTTACCCTTCCCCCTCCCCGTATCCTCAAGTCTATTCTCTAGTAGGTCTGTGTCTTTATTCCCATCTTGCCTCTAGGTTCTTCATGACCATTTTTTTTTTTTTTTAGATTCCATATATATGTGTTAGCATATGATATTTGTTTTTCTCTTTCTGACTTACTTCACTCTGTATGACAGACTCTAGATCCATCCACCTCACTACAAATAGCTCAATTTCGTTTCTTTTTATGGCTGAGTAATATTCCATTGTATATATGTGCCACATCTTCTTTATCCATTCAACTGTCGATGGACACTTAGGTTGTTTCCATCTCCGGGCTATTGTAAATAGAGCTGCAGTGAACATTGTGGTACATGACCCTTTTTGAATTATGGTTTTCTCAGGGTATATGCCCAGTAGTGGGATTGCTGGGTTGTATGGTAGTTCTATTTTTAGTTTTTTAAGGAACCTCCATACTGAAACAGTGGATCCTTATCATAATAATAGCCAGTCTTTATTAAAGGCTTCCCTTGTGCCAGGCACTATGCTAAGCCCAGCCCCAGGAGGTTAAGTAACTTGTCTAGGTGAAGCAGCTAAGTATCTGGTGAGACTGGGATTCAACCCTGGCCTGCGGCTCCAGCACCTGCATTCCTAAGCTCTGTACAATGCTGCCACCTGTGGGGCTCCCCAGGCCCAGGAGACCAGGAGAAGGAAGCGATAATGGTGGCACATCGCTAGATTCTTTATCCAGGAGAACAGAAGGTGGGCAGGTTGCTGTAGCCCAGGGGTGGTTGGGAAGTCCATTTCCTGGGAAATATGCAGAGGTCCGGGTACAGCCTCCCTTTCTGGGGCACCAAAGGCACCACAGGGGTTGATCTGCCTTTATCCCTCCCAGGTTTCATGGGTCCTGTGTCAACCTGCACCATGGCTACCTCCCTGATGGTGGACCTCACGGGAGGGGTGGTCACCAGCATCAGCCTGCGTTCCTCCTCGTCTGACCTGATGACAGTGGTGAAGATGGTAGCCGAGGCAGGCTCCCTGATGACCTGCAGCACCCTGGCCGGGGTGAGTAGACCAGGAATCTCGCTGCACCGGTTCGAGCCTTTCCTCGCCCAGGAGTGTTCAGCCACTGGCCCATTCAGGGGAATGGCCAAGTGACCATCACGGAGCACTGATGCTGTGCTTTACTGACACCACTTCATTTAATCCTCACGATAGCCCTCCATCTGAAATAGGGATCGCAGAATTCACTTACAGAAGAAATGGGCTCAGAGAGACTAAGTAAACTGCTTACCGCCACACAGCCAGTGAGTGGCTGGGCAGGGGTTCAGACGCTGTCGTCTGATAGTGAAGCCTTTGCCTAGTGCTTCCCTGTGACCGGAAGCAGTGGGGTCCAGAGTGAACAGGGGGCCCTTTGATTCTCACTGGCTTTAAAGGCAGCAGCCCAAAGGCAGAGTACCCCATTCTGAAAAGCCTGAATGACCCTCCAAATTATTTGAGTCTGTTCTGAGACAGCCAACACCGTATCCCTGAGGACAATTCCTTCACTCTTTAACCATGTGGGCTTTGAGTCACACACCCCTAGTCTGAAATGCCACCTGAAACCAGAATGCACTTTAAACCCCAATTCCTCGTAGCTTGGAGGTGGTAGATCTTCCCAACTCCCACAAAATGCCCAGAAGTTATGTCTTGTGTTGTGTCTCATTGATAGCAAGTAATTGGAGAAGCCAGCAGCCCACGTCCTCAGGACTTGGTGGCCTTCTGTCTGTCATGGGGTGATCTCCTGAGGTGTGAAATGCTGGGTTCTCAAGCACCCTACAGCCTTCAAACTCTGCCTCTCTAGGAAAGAAATCCAGGAACACGTGCCATTCCAACGTGAGTCAGGGATGCTTTTCGTCTGGCCACAGCCCAGCTGCTGACTGAATGGTGCTTTTCTATCTTTTTGAAGAATGTGTGAATGTTTAACGCTTGGTCTGCTTTTCTCCTTTGAAGCCGACAACTGAGTCCGCGAGGATGGCAAACGGGCTGGTGAGTCGGCATGCCTACACAGGGACTGGCGCTGAGCAGGTAAGGCTCTCCGTGAACACGGTGCCCCAGGGTTCTTGCTCCCCTACACAAGAGTCGGAATCACTTGCCTCGGTGAGCCCAAGAAGCTGAAACAAGTAGTGATCACCCTTGCCTCCACCATGTCCAGGCCCATCATGGACAACCTCATTCCCTCTCTTCATCCAGTAGTTCTGGTGCCCAGTATCCTCATCCCCCAGGGACCCACCAGAAATCTTACTATCCTTGAATGGCCTCAGACAGGCAGAGTGTCTAACTTGGCTGGGGGATTAGCCCAAAAAGAAAGCAGAATTAACTACCCAATTGACTTTGGAGAAAATTTTGCCCCAAAAGGGTTTTATTTGTTGCATACCAACTGAACTGCTCTGACAAAGACACTCGAAAATGCAGGGGGCTCAAACAAGATCAAGTTCACTTCTCAGCTAGGCAGGTGATTCCAGAGCTGGTAGCTGGCTCTGCCATCTGCAACATGGGGCTTCTATCTGTGAGCCCAGGGCAGCTGCCTCAGGTGCCCTCATTTCCCAGCCGGGGAGGAGAAAGAGGCCAGGGCCACTTACACATCCCTAAGGAAGGCACGTGTCAGTAAAGGCACACACCATTTTCTCTCAGATCCAATGAGTCTGGACCTAGTCGTGTGCCACCCTGAGGCCCAACGTTGTCTGGGAAACGTACCATCTCGCTGGGCTGCCCTGTGCCCAGCTAGAACTTTATTCCCATGAATAAGGGGAGGATGGCTACTGGGGACCAGTCTTTCCCCGTGATGCAGCAACCAGCTTTGGGTGGACGAAAATGCATATCATCGGTGTGTGCAGTAGCGTTTGGTCTGGAAAACACTACTGAAGTCCAGCCTCCTCGATTCGTAAATGAGAAGCCGACACCCGAGAGGGGAAGGCCAGGGTGATACAGCTGCTTGAAATGGCTGGGCCCAGACACCACGACTCCTGAGTTCCCATCTATGCTTATCACACAGCCGTGCAGGGACAGCACTTCCTGGCCTTGTGATGATTTCCCACAAATGTTCCCCCATCTCTGTAGTTCTCACAACTCCTGAGGTCTGATCATGTCTTCTAGGTCATAAGAGACAGTGTCGCAAACCCCAGGGTCCATTTTTCACAGGTATTTATGGGCCGAGGAACGCAGAGTATCAGCTTCTATTTATGGCCTATTTCTCATATCTGTCTTCCCTCTCTGCGTGTCAATCTGTCTCTCCTGTCCATTGACCTAAGGCCAGTCACTCCATTGTTTTGTGTTTGGGTGAATGTTCCAATCTGCAAAACAGAGGCAAGGTGGGAGGGAGACACAAGAGGGAAGAGATATGGGGATATATGTATACGTATAGCTGATTCACTTTGTTATAAAGCAGAAACTAACACACCATTGTAAAGCAATTATACTCCAATAAAGATGTTAAAAAACAAAACAAAAAAGCAAGCAAACAAACAAACAAAAAAACCAGAGGCAAATATTTTCTCTCTCACCTTCCTGCCTAAGGAAATCAGTACCAAAATGCCTCCTCTGCACAGCAGCTGGAGGGGAGCAGGCCCCTAATAAATGCCTGCTGGGTCAGTGGGTGAGGAGTGCGCTCGCATGAGTGAATGCATGCATTTGTCTTTGGCCTATGAGGATGACATCACGGATTCTCCATCACAGAATATGTGAGGAGCTCAAATGACATTTCCCACAAGCAAGGAAGAGGCCCTGGTAAACGGAAGCCATAAGAGATCCCAGTCCCAGTGGCCCCAGATGCCCTTCCTCTGGGATCTCCCTTGCCCTTCTCTGAATTCTCAGTGGAGACAGACAATACCATCATCACATCTGGCCACGGATGGACATCCTGCTCCCCGTAGCTCCCCATCCCGGATGTGGACAAGTCTAGGTTAGGGAGAGAAAGTCAGCTTTCTTGTGTGCCAGCCTTGATCCAGGCAGTGCTGCCTGGATTACTGTGTTGACAAGACTTGGGCTCTGCTTCCGGACTTGGAAAAAGAGAGCTGTGATCAATGAGTGATATCGGTGCTGGGCATGGAAGGAAGGAGCCATGGTACCTGTGTGATGTGTTGGCCATTCCTGGCAAGGCCCTCTTCATACATTGAGACAGCCTTTCTTTCTCCTCTGAATGCAGGGGAGAAGGGACTTGTGTATCCAGAGGTCCAGATGGCCGTGGAATGTGAGTCCCGCAGAGGCTGGCCATGGGGATGGCAGTGACTGCCGGCCTATAGAGCAGCCAAGTGAACACCTAGGGCCAAGGTCATGGAGGTGAACTGGGGAGTGGAAGTGCCGGCTTGGCTGGGGTTTGGGCTCGTGACGATTCTGCTCACAGCCCGGATGCTTCCTCCCCCACAGCACACACTTTGAGTTGTTCTTATAACACACAGCAGTCTGAACAGGACACTCCTGTGACAGTAGGTGATGAAGACCGTGTGTCCTGCGTCCACTCCCGCCATTCTTGCCACTCTTGCCTGTGCTCAAAGGAGCACCAGCCTGGTGCGATGCTCTGTGAAAGCAGTATTCGATGTTCACCTGTTAAAGGCTCTGAGAAGGCCTGTATTAACAATAGAAGTACAGCTTGGATTTAGTCTGCCATTAGCCATGAAACCGTTTTTTTTTCTAGGAGTAACAATGAACTGCCCTCTGGAACTTGCATTCAAGAGAATACTTTCAAGGAATTATTATCCTTGGACAGATAACCTGGATCGCCTCTTCCCAGTGGCACCCTTTCTGAGAGATCTGACCAGGGTCAGGGTACAGTCAGCAGCCAGGAGAGTGAAGCAAGAAGGCCGCCCATTCTCAGATGCAGCTGTGACCTTAGCCTCGAAGGTTACGCCTGAGGCACTTGGCCAAGGCCCATGTGATCACCAACAGAGCACTGTCGAAAAGAAGTGACACGGTCAGACAAGCGCCCAAGAACTTGATTAAAGGTTCTTCCTGCAGAAAGAGGAGGTTATAACTATGACCACAAGTGCTAAGATTAAACCAGCCCATAAATGCAGTGAGCTTTTTAATCTGCTCATCCACCCTCTGGGTGAGACACAGACAGGAAGATAAATGAAATTGGCATTTTTTACTATGCACCTAGCTGGGTCAGTGACTCCCCGGGGCCAGGGGGTACGTGTTTCTCTGCATGCCTCATTTAGCCCTGCTCTCAGCCCCTTCCAGGCACTGGCCACTCTTCTCCCCTGTGCCTGCCTGAGCCCCTGACTGTCCCTTAGGCACTGAGGTTGGCTCATTAAGCTATTTGGGCCACCAGGCGCCCGTTTCTCACGTCCCTGTTCCATGGGCTCCGTCACATGCTGGCAGTTAAGAATACACTGTGTGCAAAGCCTGGGGTGCCTGGTGGGGGGCAGAGAGGGGCACCCCCATCCCATGCGGCATTAAAAGAGTACCTTCCACTGCAGTGTCAGCTAGACAGAAGTAGACAAGAAAAGAACCATACCCAAGCTGGGTTCTTGGGCCCTTGTCTGACCACATCGCTCCTTCTGCCCTACTGGTAATCACGTGCTGGCCCAGGGTTTACGTGCAAGGTCAGGGTCTCGTCCACATGTGAGAATGAGCTGGGCCCTGGAGCAGCTGTATCCTTTATCCACTCCCAATTCCAAAATTAAGAGCCTGGGCTTTGGAGACTGACAGTGGCTGGGATCAGAGTTCCTCCTCTGCCACTTACTCTGTGGCCTTGGGAAAGTTGCTTAACCTCTCTGATGCTCAGTCTCCTCTGCAAGACGAAGATTATATGAATATCTGCCTCAGAGGATGGTAGGCCGTAGTGCACGTCACACACTCAGCCAGGCCTGTCTCCAAGCCCTGCCTCCACACACGGGTTTCTTTTCTACGTGGGAATATTCCACTCGGGACTTTCTCCTGTGACCTGGAATCAGTGAACAAGTCCGCCCCTTCCTCACCTCTCCAGGCCTCTGTCTCCTCAGACAACATGAGCACAGATCAACACTGCCGCCACAACTCGATCATGCTTTAATTCCTCTCACCAGGCGGAGGCCTCCTGGATCCAGGAACTTAAGTTCAAAGGGTTGTGATTGTTTTGTTGTAACTTTTCAACAAACAGTCCTGCCCTCTGGCCTCAGTGGTCTGAAGGAGCAAGTGTGCCGGCCGCTGTATCTGGGACAGATGATGATGCGATCCCCTGGGCAAGGAAGGAACGTTCAGGCCACGGGGATGCCCTGCTCGCTGACAGAGGCAGGCTGCCGGGGGGGCTGGGTGCAGCCCCGGGCCCGCAGGCTAGGAGGGCTCCACTCCCAGGCCTCAAAGGTCCTGGTCGTGCTCAGATCAGCCTCCTACTGGCCTTGCTCAGGACAGTGCTGTGGAGACCCCAGCACAGCTCCCAAGGGGCCGCCAGCAAGGAAACAGCTATTTGAGTGGAACAGAGGTGCCGGCTGTGACAGGGCATGGAGGAGGCTGGAGACCCATAAGGATCTCCCCTCTGCAGCCCATGGCACCATCCGTGCTATTTATCTGCTGTTGTCTCAGCTGGCGCAGGTTTTAGGATGCAGTCGTACAGACTGAGGACGCTGCGCCTGCCCTTCAAGGTGCTGCACAGAAAGAAGGACAGTTTTCTCCTCGGTCTCATTCCAACTCCACACAGGCAGAGACATTGATTTTTTTTCTTTCCATTTTTTTTTTCCTGCTGCAGCCAAATGAGGTCAGAAGTTACATTAGTCCTTGGAGGTGAAAAGCAGCTGCATTCATATCCCTTCTGCTGACTCTTGCTGGAGACCACTGACAGTTTTCCTTTTCTGTTCTTTGCAGATTCAGTACAGGAGCGGCTGGGAATATCTTATCCGCCTGTGGAACCCCTGGGGCGAGAGCGAATGGAGAGGGCGCTGGAGTGACAGGTGCGGCTTTTGGAAACCTCTCTCTCTCCTTCATGGAGACCCGGTGTTTGGAGAGCATTCTGACCCATGAGGGCAGCAGGTAGATCTCACTGCAGGTCTGTCCAGCTCACACCTGTGTGTGACTTTCAGTCGAACTCACACTCCCATGCTGCCATTCACCAAGCATCATTTAAACACCTGCTGTGTACTCCGGGCTAAGCACACTGTGCTGGGTGGGTGCCGTGGGATGCACACAGATGACAAGAGACAGTGTCTGTCCTCCAGAAGGAAGCAGTCTTGAGCGATGAACCCATATAGCTAGAATAAGTACGAAATTAAAAGAGGGGTAGGGCAGGGCAGGAGTCGAGTTCTACTTGGCAGACACAGATGGAGAGAAGGAGTCTCCTTCCATAAAAGGAGCCCATGGGATTCTGATCCAGAAGATGCCATGTCATCAGGATGGAAAAGACTTCATTTTAGGGGGAGCTGGGGAGCTGAGGCAAAGATCTGGCTGATTGCTTGACTCAGGCGACCTGCGTCGTCCATCCTGCCCTATCGGTCCAGACTCCCGCGAGCAGCCAGTGCCTTGCTGGCAGTAGGAGTGAACAAAGCTACGTGGGTCTCAGATGCCTCTGCTGGCCGTGTCCCAGGCAGTTGCTCGCTGACCCAGCTGACCTATGGGGCCCCCGCTGTGTGGTCTGTAGTTCCCGGAGAGCTGGGCTGGTGTTTCCCAGCTACCAGGAGGACGGATCCCTGGTCCCCACCCCTTTGCTGACTAAGAACGAGATGACAGGCCTGAGAGGGATGGCAGGCCAGCCACAGGGGACTGGCTCCTCTCAGCGGCCAGCAAGGCCCAGCCTGCCCGCAGGTCTCTGAGGGCCTGTGTTAGACCCACGGAAAGAGTCGAGACACGTTGGCCAGCCGTGGCAGCTTAGCACAAGGGAGAACATGACCTGAAAGGAAATACATTGCGTTCAAGCAGGTGAAAATCAATACACGGGAAGTGTGTTCTGGAGGCAAATGCAGAGTTCTCCTGTCCCTGCCTGAGCCTGATGCCCCAGGCTGGGCGGTGCCCGCCAGCGGAGGCGCCTGCACAGGTGGGGCTGGAGGGTAGGAATGTGAGAGAGAGGGAGAGGGAGAGACATGAATTCTTAGCATAAACCTGGGTGTGACCTCCCTCAGATGCCCCCTGGAGAACAGGGCAGCTGAATCCCCTCCTCCCGCACAGAAGGGGAATGAAATTGCAAAACCACGAACCGCTGGACAATATTTTTACTCCCCGCCGCACTCTCTCCTTTTATGTTGCCTCTGTCCTTTCTTCCTCCCTGGGGATATCCATGGCCCTTTCCAGCCCTTCCCAATCATCACCCCAAGCTGCCCAATATGGCGCGGGGTGGGATCCGATTAGCCTGAATCCCTGATTCGGCGTTGGCTTTTGCAGTAGGAGTGGAGGAAGGGCAGGTGTCAGAGGCACAGTCCCCTTGAGTAGAAGAGGCAAGAAATTCACGTGAGCTGACGTTCTGCCCACGTCCCCCGGGCTAAAGATCAAATGACCAGTGAAGGCAATAAGGGACCCCAGGGGTCAGGGAAGAGAAGCTTCCCATGGGCGGGCCTGTTCAAGGAAAGCTTCTGGAATGGGGTTGAACTGGAGTTCAACCAAAAAAAAAGTATGACTCACTTTGGAAGCCATCCCTAGGTAGGCGGGAAGTGTCGGCTGCTGCGCTGAGCCAGGAACATCTGTAGTGTGTTCAGGGCCAAGAAGCTGGCCTGGGGCAGAGGAACCTAGGGGAGACGTGTCGGGGGCTGGAACCAGAGAGCCTGGTGCCAGCTGAGAGGTTTGGATTTGTACCTACAGGCGTGGGGGTTCACAAAGGCCTTTGAGCAGGGAGGAGAGGTGTGCAGAGCGGGGACGGGGGGTGGACCCTGCCACACCTACTCTGGAGGACCACGTACCCCGGCTGAGGACTGAGGTTCACCATTCCCCACCAGCAACCGGGCTGGAAGGAAGCGATATGGCCGCATCATCACTGTCTCCGTGCACTGGTCGATTTCTTCCCTACGTTTTTTAAAATTAATTAATTATTTTTGACTGCGTTGGGTCTTCGTTGCTGCGCGCAGGCTTTCTCTAGTTGCGGCGAGCGGGGGCTCCTCTTCATTGCGGTGTGCGGGCTTCTCACTGCGGTGGCTTCTCTTGTGGAGCATGGGCTCTAGGCACGGGGGCTTCAGCAGTTGTGGCTCACAGACTCTAGAGCGCAGGCTCAGTAGTTCTGGTACATGGGCTTCATTGCTCCATGGCATGTGGGATCTTCCCGGACCAGGGCTCGAACTGTATCCGCTGCACTGGCAGGAGGATTCTTAACCACTGCGCCACCAGGGAAGCTGCTTCCCTACGTTTTAAGGAGTGGAGACGGATGGGGAGGGCGGGTGGTCTAATCTCAACCATAATGGAAATTTCAATCACACACACTTAAAGACAAACTTGCATGAATCGATAGTGTATTGATTTACACTACGTTTATTTTCCCTTACACACTGCAGAAAATGTAATTATCACTTAATTATAAAATTACCATTTTACAATAACACATCTGACTGGCTCGGCCTGCAGCCAGAAGCCTGAGTGGTCCCTGCGTTGCTCTCCCGGCACAGAGGTGACCCAGGCCCTCCATGCAAGTCAGTGCCAGAGAAGGGTCTCATTACACTTTTGTGCCTTGGGGGCCGTCGCCTATGGGTGTGCCTCCACTTCCAGGAGTGGGCTGGGAAGTGACAGATGCTCCCTTCTGCCTGTGAGGCCTCCCTCCTTCACCGCAGACTCTAGGACTAGCTTCTGGAGCACATTATCCCAATGAAGTAGACAGATTTAATAAAAAAATCATGGCATCCTACTATGTGCCAGGGCATTGTGTTAAAGCCCTATGACGGATAATATAATGGTGAGCAAGGTCACTGATCTCATGACACTTGGAGTCTAATGGGGGACAGCAAGGAATAAACAAGCACTAGTAACACAGGGTGCTAAGTGCTGAGATGGGAGTGGTACAGTGTGCCGTGCGGGCTCCAAGGAAGGGCACCCCAGGGGGGACAGGGAATGTTTCCCAGCAGAAGTGCCTTTTAGGAGGAAAGATGAGTAAAAGTTATTGGGTTATAGGACTGAAAGGAGGAAGTGTATTCCAGGCAGAGGGAGCATCATGGTGAAGGCCAAGGCGGGTCTGGGTTGGTTGCTGCCACTGCCACCAGACAGACAGGTATTTCTAAGGAAATGAAGACGTTCATTATTGCTGGAGTGTACAGTTCAAGGGCGGGGGGACAGGGAGCTGCTCGGGTAAACCTGGAGAGGTAGGCAGAGGCCAAGTTCTCTTTCAGAGTTTGAAGTTCATCCTGAGAGTAAAAGGGCAGCACTGATGTGTTTGAAGCAGGGAAATGCCCTAACCAGACTTCTGTTTTAGAAAGATTGTTTTGATTGGAGGTGTAGAGTATGAACAGGAAAGCGGGCCGGACTGAGTTCCGGGAGGCCGGTGAGCAGTCCAAGAGGGAGATGAGGGTTCTTGAACTTGAAAACAGCAATAAGGATGGAAATAATTCGATGGCTTTGAGAGGGGTTTAGGAGGTAGAATCAATAAATCATTAATATTTGGTGATGGCTTGGACGTGGAGGGTATGAGAGAGAATAACCCTTCATGTTCTCACTTGGGCAATAGAAGGAGGCAGAGGATGAGTACATTTTGGGATACGTTGATTTCAAGGTCACGGTGGGGCTGTGGTGGAGACAAGGAATGGACCATAGCATGTATTCATCTGAAGCTCAGGAAAGAGGATGGGGCTGGGGGACAGCTTGGAAGCCATCAGCATAGAATCACCAGGTAGAGCGACACGGCCCACTCACACCCAGAAACTACTGGAGGCCTGTGCAAAGGGCCCCTGTCGGGCCATGTGTGGTTGAGATGAAACATCCTAGGTCTGTCTCTCCACGCCCAGGTCTCTGGAGTGGCAGGAAACCCACGACCGACGGAAAAGCCAGTTGTATGAAAATAAGGATGATGGCGAGTTTTGGTACTTACACTTTTTTCAAAATTAGATTTTAAATCTTTAACTATTGCCCAAACCCTCAATCCCCACCCTTTTCCCTAAACTTTTGTGAGAATAAAGATTCGCTTTTCAGAGATCTAGGTAGAAGGAGGCTATTTTCTCCACCAAGACACAAAAGCTTTGAAAAGGAAATTGTGTGTTCTTTCTTTGCATGAAAGGTATTTCCTCTCTGAAATGTTAGAACTCGCAGGAAATGTTAATTGTAGAAGGGAATATTGGCACCAAAGCTTTGAAACCACCAGTTTCCTGGAAACCAGGATGCATGGTTATCATGCCTGTAACTTCTTTTGCCATCTTTTTTGGAGCCCTGGAGTGCCACAGTCTTTCCTGGCATGAGTCGCAAGAGAGGAACATGGGGGTTAATCTCCCAGCCCTGACTCTAGTCAGGTGTCATCACCCAGCAGCTATGTAGGACTAGATGTTTTACAACACATCCCCAGCCCTATGCTCACATCTTAAAGAATAAGATGGACATTTCTCTGAAGGGTTGTCTGGTTTATTCAGTGACATACTTAAATAAAATTTGGCATGTGTGAAAAAGAGACTGGGTCTAAGTAATTAAGAATCAGAGGGACACATATAAATTAGGAGGAAGACTATTTCCAGTATCGCAACTTTAATCACAGGTATGATTTTAGGTGTTGAATCCATTGTATTCTGATAAGACCCCAACCGTGCATTTGGCAAAGGTCCCTAGGGAAAGGTGATTTTCTTAGCGGTGTGTAGGACCCAGGACAGAAAGAGACTGGCAGTCGTCTTGCTGGCCGTGAGAGGGACCTGAAGAACTCATAATTTGACTCTGTCCTTGTCCTTCCAACCACTGGAGACATCAGAAGTGTATCTGACCACGAAGGAACCAGAATGGGGCTCTGGCCTTTGGGTTGGACGGTGGTAAATCAACGGATACTATAGTTGACAGGCAGAGGTACAGTGAAGTTATGGGACAAACCCGTAGTCATTAAGTGATGTGTCTCTCTTTATAACAGGATGTCATGTCAAGATTTCCGAGATAACTTCTGCCTATTTATATGTAAGCAACTTCCAATCAGCCTGGACCATGGAAACGCACTCCATGAAAGATGGTCCCAACTGATGTTTAAGAACCACTTAATTCCAGGAAATGTGGAAGGTAGTTATGACCTTGGTAATTATTCTGCCAGAGGGGAAGCTGCTAGCCTTTGCCCTATCCCAGCTTCAGCTCTCAGTGGCTCTCGATTCTAGACCATCAGCCTGAAGAAGAGGACTTTGTCAGCCCAAAGGGACAGCTATACTTCTCCAGGGGAATGATTGCTGGTGGGGGTGGGCCGGAGAATCTCCAGTGTGAATCCCCTGCTCTCTTGCTTTCCCACTGTCCTTCTACTAAGCTCCATCCACCTCCCAAGAATGGGCCCACTGCTCTTCAGTAATTATCCAGGGGCTTCCCTGGTGGCGCAGTGGTTGAGAGTCCACCTGCCGATGCAGGGGACGCGGGTTCGTGCCCCGGTCCAGGAAGATCCCACATGCCGCAGAGCGGCTGGGCCCGTGAGCCATGGCCGCTGAGCCTGCGCGTCCGGAGCCTGTGCTCCGCAACGGGAGAGGCCACAACAGTGAGAGGCCCGTGTACCGCAAAAAAAAAAAAAAAAAAAAAAAAAAAAAAAATTATCCAGGACATTGGGGGAGCTATGAAAAGAACACTGGGCAAAAGTCAGGGCCTGGGTTAAACCATTGTTTTTGCCACATTTTGGCTTTGTGACTCTGGTCTCTCTGTCCTCAGTCTCCCCAACTGTACATAGTGGAACTTAGTCATCTCCATCTTCCCCTTGAAGCCACAGAGCACCATCCAGGCCTCAGGGAGCACATTCCTGCCCATGTTGGTTGATGTATCCTGCAGCACCATACTGAGATCCCGGAGGTGGGCACCTCAGAACCTGTCTTTGGGCTCCCGGGAGATGAATCTCATTGATGTGATTTTAAGAGAGTGAGTGACATACTCTCACTGCACCTCCGGCTCCCCGTCTGTGACATGGTTGAGTGAAATATCACCCTCTGAAGATGAACCTGAGTGTGCTCACACATCCTGAATAGGAAAAGCTATACAAACAACATAGTTGTGCGTGTGTGTTTGTGTGTGTGGGTGTGTTTGCACCTTGACACGTGCATTCCCTCACCTTGGCACCAGCCTGTCGAGAATGGTACGCTTGAATGACCCCACGCCTCCAGGCTCTTCACTCTGCTGGTCAGAGAACCTAGTCACCAGGAGACCATGGACAGATTCTAAGAAACCACCGAGTCGCTCGGGCAGCAAGTTTACTGATTCATCTTCCTGAGCTGCACCTGTCTGACTGCGGGCCAGCACCCCCAGATATTAGTGCAGATCGATGAACTGACCAAAATTATACATTGTGCCATCTGTAGTAATTCCTTACAAGGGAGAGAGGGAAGGGAGGCAGCCGGCGAGCACCTGTTCTGTGCTGCTAAGTACGCTTGAGTGTGTCATCGTTTGATCCCCACAAAAAGCCGATGACTGAGGTGGCCTCTGTGTCTCCCTATTCCCCTTTCAGAGCTTCCCAATCGTACCCCAACCTTCTGATGTCTATTAATTCATTTCTAGCTTGTCTCGTCTTCATTTATTTTTCATACATTATCTCTCATGCATTTGGTTGTGTTGTTTTGGTTTGGTTTTTTTGGCTGTGTCAGGTGTTTCGTTGCAGCACGCAGGCCCTTTGTTGCAGTGTGCAGGCTCCTCTCTAGCTGTGGTGCACAGTCTCAGTAGTTGTGGCATTCGGGCTCTCTAGTTGCGGTGTGTGGGCTCGGTAGTTGTGGCACGCGGGCTCAGTAGTTGGGGCGCGTGGGCTTAGCAGTTATGGCTCGCGGGCTTAGTTGCCCGGCGACATGTGGGATCTTAGTTCCCCGACCAGGGATTGAACTCGCCTCCCCTGCGTTGGAAGACGGATTTTCAACCACTGGACCACCAGGGAAGTCCCGATCTCTCATGCATTTGAATCTAATGGTTTTCATGTTAGTTGTCTCCCTCTGGCTTTGGTGAGGACTCTTGGGTAGCAGAGTTCTATGAATTGCCATCTCTCTGCCTCTCTTCCTCTGTTTCCATTGATGCTTGGGGGATTGACACCATTTCATGGCTCCATGGTTGTCACCAATGCATACCTGAGGCCTCTGGAATTCCACTTATTATTATAAAAATAGCCCTCAGCTTTACAGTGTAAGAAACATTTTCACCAAGTAGGAACTATACTTTCCCTCCTTATTTTTAAGAGGAGGAGACTGAGGCTCACAAAATAAAGAAGCTTGTGTCACAACTAGTAACTGTGGGGAATGGGACCCAGGCCTTGGTCTATTAGCCCAAAGCCAGAGATTCCCTCACAACCATCACAACACTGAACTGGCTCTCTGAAGTGGTCACAGTCCCATCCTGGAATGCCAGAGACGAGCTGAAGTCCACTCACTGCCCTTTTTCATGCAGGACCCCAGAGGGACATGCAGTACATCTTCTCTGTGCCAGAAAGCATGGAAAACAACAATGTCATCGTGTCCTTCAATTTTGTCTTGCCACAAAATTTAAAGACAACAGATAGGACATTTCCACTGAAGTCCGAAGTGTTCAAGGTAAGGCAGCATGCTTCCGGGCTTTGCCCTTTGAAAGGACATTTCTGTACACCTTGGAGAAAGCAACCAGCTAGGCTGGGGGATTTCACCCAGCTGCAGACTCAGAAATAAAACCCAAAGCGTGATAGAATTCAGTGGGTGCAACTCTGTAAATCTGCAGGAAAACCTGAGACAAAGGAGGTTACAGTGGGCACAGCTCCTGCCCTTGCCACTTGTCAGCACTTCCTGCTGCAGGCTCTGATGCTTGTTCCTTAAAAAGTAGTCTGGTCCGAGACCAGCTGTTGCAACAGTGCAGATTCCTGGGGTCACCCCCAAACATTCTGAGTCCCGATCTCCATGGACGGAGCCTGAAAATCTGTATTGTAATGAGCTCCCCAGGGACTGCTTATACACAGAGATGTCTGAGAATCATTGGCTAAACTCTGGGAGGAGTTTAAGGGAAAAAACAATCCTGGGTATACAGCCGGGAGGTACGTTTTTCTCTTATGCTTACACCAAAATCGGTCAAAGCTCCATGGTTGGCTTACGAGCATCTGCTTGGTCACTCATCCAAGACCAGGTCTTCCTCTCCACCTAGCCTCCCCTCCCCTCTGATGGCTCTTCAGCCAGCCCTTCAGCTCCTAAGGGGCCATCCCACCACACAACACCTGCACACACACTAACTGTGAGTAGGTGATCAGGGAATTCCTTTTTTTTTTCTTTTTTAATACCATGCAAAAGAAAGGAGTTACAAAAGAAAATCTGATACCTGTGCTCCCTCCTCCTTTCCCAAATAGTTTAATGCATCCCACAGATAAAGTGCAGGGTTCTCAAATCATACACCCCACAGCCTCTCTGCACGAACATGGGTAACTAAGATCGTGCAACCATCAAATGCTGGGATCCCCTGTCCCCATATTACAGGTGAAGAAACTGAGGCCCAGTGACGTGAAGTGACACAGTTAATGGCAGAGCTGGGGACCGGGTGCCAGATGTCCCTCGAGCCTTCAGTCAAACACACTCATCACTTGTGTGGCTGGAGCTCTGACAGCATCTCTACGAAGGATCCCAGGAATGTTCACTGAGACTAAGGCAACATTCACAACTAGGGCCTTAGCCCCGTCATGGACAGGCAGGGCTCCTGGGTCCTGAAACAGTCCTGTGCGCTGGCTGTGGTTCACTCTAATACGAAGGCCTCACTGATAGAGAACTTCAGAGTTCCAAACATGTTCACATTCACTGTCTCAAAAACCCCAGTACTCCTGCTTTTATAGATGTGGAAACCAAAAGTCAGCGTGAATGACCTGCCCAAGGTGCAGCTGGGTGGTGACAGGGGAGTGCCCGATACCAGAACTTGTGGTCCCAGGACCAGGGCTCTCAGCAGGACATAGGCACTTGCCTTTCTGGTGGTGCTCACAGCTCAAACAAAAATATGTTTCTGGCTCTAGAAGGAGGAGAACCCTTTGGGTCCTGCTCTCTCTGAGCACATTTCCACATCCTAGTTGCATGAAATCAATGGAAAAGAAATTGTTGGGGTTTAGCACCGTACTTTTGAGGTTCTGCAAACCAGCTGAGACTATCAAAGAACATCTCCTAAGCATGCAGTAGTGGACAGTTGTCATTTTCATCACCACTAGGCACATGACCACCCTTTCCATGTGGGGGGGAACCTTGGTGAAAGGCAAGGCCTGGTCTCCCACTGCAGCAAGGAGGCCAAATATTCCCTCTCCCCAGCCGTTGGATGCAAAGGGATAGACTTGTGGCCCAGGCTTGTCCAATTGGATGTTCTTGGTTACTCTAGGCCTTGAGTCTTGAGGAAGTAACTAAAGGAGCTAGGACCAGCTGAGGGATTCTTTGCAGCAGATCTTTGGTGCAGCAATGCAGGCAGATCCTGTGATGGTGTCCAGCTGTGTAGCCACCTCTTCTCATTCCTGCCCACCTTCCGAGTTGCATTCTCTAGATTTCCCATTGACTCTGATTTATCTTTCCCATAAATGACCTCCTGTTCACCCCACCCTGGATTAGTTTCCATTGTTTTCTGCCAAGGATCCCAACTGATTCAGGTACCTTCTAAGAGTACCTCAGAGTCCCCTAATCTCACCTCTGAGAAGAACAAAATGAGAGGAGTTGGGAAGGGCTAGGAAGGGACTGAGACATCTGGTCTACCAGCAGGGATTGAACAATTCAATTCAAGTCCTGAACCAGACAGGACTCCTAAGAATATCTCAGCCAGCTCTTCCCTTTCCTAATGAGAGACAGAAGTCCAGAGAGGGTATGAGGTCTGCCCCCCATGCACAAAAACTGGGGGTGCTGTTCATATTTTCATCTGATTCTCGTGCCCCAGAGCCGAGCAACATGGCAGCCTTGTGTTTACTGATTTGCCCCAAGTCTTTACAGTTCAGGAGCCCTGGCAGTATTGTAATCATATCTGTTTTTCTAAATGCTGCCAAGCCCATTTGTCTACTTTTCGGCCAGAGATACCTTATTTCTCAGCTGCCCGTTTTGCTGAAGGGGCATGCAGACCTGTGACCTCCTTAGGCTCCCTGGAGATCCCTTTAGATCTGGCAGGATCCTGATCGAGTTAAACACCAAAGAACAGTCCAGACCTTGACAACTCAAGAGGCACTTGGGTTCCTTTGACGGTTCTGCTGAGAAACAGGCTATGTTTGTGCCAGCAGCTAGGCTGTCTGTGACTCCAGGGCTCTACTGGTGTTCATAGGTACAGTGCTGCCCACATGACAGCTGCATACATTTCTGCAACCTTGGCATGGGCCTGCGGCTGTCCAACTGCTATGGGAGCAGTGCCCTGCCTTGCATCAAACCAAACACAGGTGGTGTACAAATAGGCAGGGAGAAGACAGGACAGAGAAAAAGAGCAAGGATGGATAAGCTCCATCCTCCCCCAGGCTGGAACTTTCCACCTCCCTTCCAGCTCATTCCTGATCTCCAGATAAGCCTGCCCAGGTAAATCAAACGGCCTGTACGCCTAAGCGGAGCCCAGGATCAGCAGTAGGATAGAACTGAAACCCATGCCAACTGTGGAAGACAGTGCATGGAGGTGGTGGGTATTAATTACAAAGGAAGCAACACAGCTTGCTCTATTCTCACCTCTGCTACTGAGACTGCAAAGCCTCAGTTTCGGAGCCTAGCATATGCTTAGGATTACTGTGACAACTCAACACATTACGTGCAAATACTTTGCAAACCATGAAGTGGCTTAAAAATGGGACTGCATCTTCAGTGCCTCCTTATGCAACATGAACAGACTGAAACAGAGATATTTCCACATTCAGACCCACACATACATCCCTACAAACACTGAGGTACAGCGATTGGGAGGAGAGGAATGCTAGAACAAATTCCCACCATGCTTTACAGTGGTCTGATGGAATAACAGTTTCCTTCTCCTTGGAGCTCCAACTCTGGGGAATTTACATTTGATCCAGGTTCTGTCTTACCTCCAGTTCCCATCACTGTCTCTTTTCCTTCCAATTTTATCATCACTGCTGTGAAGAGTAACCAAGCTGAGATGAGAAAGGGAGAGTCTCCTTTTCTCAGACACCTTCCTCCCACTTCAATTTCCTTTCCCCTTCATGCTCCCTACAGCAGTTGGGTTTCCTTTGTCACAGCTCTGCACAGAGAATGAGTGATGGTCCCTGTTCACTCCCAAGTGTTCCAGGGAACAGGCTGAAAGTGCAACAAAAAGGAACGCAGGGCCCCGAGCCAGCCTTCTCAGATCTGCTCGCCTTTGGGTTTTAGTTTGTGTTCCTGAACCTGCCTTTCTTCTCTTCCCTCAGATTGACTATCAGGTATGGCCACCGCCCCTGCTGCCGTCTGTCCATATTGTTACGCCTCTTCCAACACCCTTGACCTCAACGTGTCTCTTGCTGTTCTCTGGCTGCCAATTCAGTCTTGCTATGTCCTGTAATAGATACAAGCTTAGAACTTCCAAACAGGTCAACAACGCAGGGAATATTTCAGCTGTCCTTGTCAGCTGGATCCCTTAAGCTGTTCTCTGGTTTGACGTTGCAGAGGGAATGCAACCATGAAACCATCCTCAAGCATTTGGCCCCTGATAGATAAGATTGACGCTGCCCATTCCTTTTAAGATGAGAGACAGGGCTCATGGGTCCCTGGTGGGGCCGGGGGTAGATCTTTAGCCTCCTGTATTCTTTGTCAGCCCCCAATCCCACCACAACCAGGATGCATGCAATGCAAATGCAAGTTCAAGGCACATCCTCCAACTCTTCTTACAGCCACATCACCGCCACCACCCTCCCTCCCCACCCTCCCGACCACCCACTACCACCTGCCCCTCCCCACCCCCACCCAGTAAATATTCTGGCTTGGCATGGGTGAAAGGTGACCAAAATATGGGTAAGGATGGAGAAGGAAAGATGGAGTTTGGGAAACCTAACCTCACAGGCACTCAAACCCCTTTAGACGTGAACTCTGTGATGCGGCTGTTGCCCAAGGGGATGTACATGTGCCAGGACGAGGATGGAAGGGAAGATGGAGGGAGCAGGATGTAGCCACAGCCAGCGGGTGGTGACTGCAGCCTGTTGGCAGGTCCAGGGAAGCTCCTCCGGCCCTTCCAGACGTCCCCCAACAGGGAGACAGAGGCTGGGACGGGTGGTCCTTGAGCAGGGGATACACAGAACCCCAGGCAGAAAGCAGACAGCAAGGAGGTCTGCCTGTCACAGCGGCGGCCCAGCCACAGAGCTGGGTTTAGGATCCAACTCTGGTTCTCAGCACAACAGTCATGGAATGAGAACTTCTGGAAGGGCTTCAAGGGAAGCAGTCAGGTGCAAGGAACGAGTCAGGGTTCTAGTTCCCAGACGTGGAGAACGAGGTGAGGACTTGATCGAATAAAAGGTATGAGCCGCATCCCTAGAAATAGAGGGTCAGGTCTTGTGATTGTAGGAGGCTCAGAGCCCACACCCGTCCGTACACAGTGCCTCCCCATGTGCACACGTGTGCGCGCGCGCACACACACACACACACAGAACAGTGCTGACTCTGGAGAAGAACTGATCTCATCGTTTCTTTTGCTAGAAAGGCCCAAGCAAGTCAGGCTCCAGAGACACTGGGGCTGCTGATAATGTCAGCAGCATCAGTTGGGAGGCTCTGCCCAGCGCCCCGATGCACGCAGCAACAGTAGCCTCAGCGGCAGCCCAGCCTGGTTCCCACCCCTTGAAAAGACCCTCTCCCCGTCTCCTCGTTTCCCCCCGAGGCAGAGCTCACAAGCAGTCATTTCATGCTGCATGACCGCTCTCAATGGAATCCCCATCTCAGTTGTGTTGGGGAAAATTTAGTTAGTAAGGGGTTTTCATCATGTAATATGTATGTGATGTCCAGTAATAGGAACTGCATGGTATTTATTGTTTTATCTCCAAGAAAATATTGAAATAAAAGGAGAATGATGAGGGCCTATTATTCTCCAGTGAGAAGGCATTTCAGAGCTTTCCTGGAAGGAAGGAATGGAGGGAGCAAAAGGACTCCAGCCCCGCAGTGCTGCAGGGGTCCAAGGAGTGCTTTGCAAAAGGGTCCAGAGAAAAGGACTCCAAATTCCAGTACTGAATTACGTTTTGAATTACTGAATTAATTCAGTATTGGAACAGTCTCACTAGTTTTCATGATTTGTCTTTGTATATAAGCAGGGAGATAAACCCAGAAGCCCAGGATGCTGTAAGATTTAATGAGGTAAAACCATGTATCATATTCCCCTCATTCGTTGTAGTGTTAGCATCTATATTAAATAACAGTCTGAACTCTATTGCATTTCGAGACTTCGGGTAAGCAGTGTCTCCCTTTTCAGGGCCTGTAGTGCTGTTCTGATGGATGGAGAGGGGTCTGGGAGGTAGGGGTCTCTCCTGGTAGCTGTGGCCCATGCACAGAGGGGGTTTCTCGTCTCTTCCAGTTCCAGCATTTCCGAGAGAGATTGCCATCCACCTTTTTTTCCAAATTCAGAATTGCTGAGAAGGGCATCGTTTCTGAAACCACATGCAGCCTTACAGAGTGTTTCAGCCTGAGCCCTATGTGGTGGTCGCCTCCGCAGGCAGAGAAGCAGTTGAGTTCTTGCTCCAAATCTTCCTAAAGATGCCAGACAGTGACAGGTACAGAACTTCTGGGATTCTAAACGTTTTATTCTACTTAATTTTATAAAAACACATTGCACCATTCTGTGCGGCAACGCACTCTGTTAGCAGGGGACACAGCACGGCCCCCCGCCCTCAAGAAGCTCAGCACAGAGTGGAGGCGAGAGAGTCTGTGAACCAATACGTAGACCACAAACAGGATGGGGCCATTGCCTGACGGAAGTGCAGGGTCGTGTGGGAGGACAGAGTGGAGGATTCCCTTCTGGCAAGAGGGACAGAGGAAGGCTTCTTGGGGGACATGGAATGTGAGCTAGTCCTTGATGGAAAACCTAACAGTGTTTCCCAGGGCAAGGCAGTGCAGGTGGAGGAAAAAGACATGAGCAGAAGCAGGGAAGTGGGCGAGCATGGGGCTTGTTGAAGAATGAGCGATGTTGTCCATACACACAAAGGTGGTACGTGGCATGCGTGGCAATTGTCTGAAATGTGGACAGAATGTGGGGCACATCAGGGAGACAGTGAGAGATGGGCCTGAGTGATAGAGTCTGATGGTGGAGGGTCTTCATTGCAGTGAAGACCCTGCTGGGCACCTCATGCCTCTTGGCCCCGAGGCAGACATCACTACAATCATGGCAGTCTTTACCGTTGAGCATGGACGAGGCCTTCTCAGTCCAGAATGCCAGATGGTCACTGTGCCACCATTCAGAGTTGGAACCTAAGACAAATCTTATTTGCTATCCGGCAATGGGTGTTACGAAAGGAACAGTTTACAAAATGATTTGAAGACCAGGGGTGGGCCACCCGAAAGACTGGACATGAGGTCAAGATGCTCGTCTGTCTGCTGACTGCCATGGCTGCCCACTTCACAGCTTGCTGTGCTGAGGGCTCTCCACGTGTGTCCTTGGCATAGATGCCCAGTGCCTGCAGGGGTGCCTGCCACATGTAAGCGTGAGCCTCCTTTGAATAGTGAGCTGGTCATCCTTGTCACACTGTCCCCCTGATTTTCTAGGAACCTGGACGATAATCTCAACCTCAGACCACTGCAGGTAAGTGTGTGGCAAGGCTTGGTTGGCAAACTTCACTGGGTCACGTCCCCTCCCCAAGAGCTTCTATCTCCTTCCTTCTTGCCTCACCACTGACCAATGAAAGCACAGATACCACAATGCGCTGGTGATGGCTCAAAGGGGCAGGGATGAGGTGAGAAGACCAGGCCTTGAAGGCCAGGCTGGACCCAACCATCTTCCTTCCGCAAATTTCCATTTTCCCATTCCCCAAAAAGGTTTGATCCAATTGCTGGATGAAGAAGCCTCTGTCTCAGATCCAGGTGGAAGGTTTTGGGGCCCTCACCTCCTTCCCCAGAAATCTGATGTTGGCTGTTCTTCCTTAGATCCAGGCAGGTCGTCCAGAAATGGCTCCCAGCATTTTCTACAGATAGGCTCAGCAGGTACAGTACTTAGCGTGACGGCGAGGGGCCCTACATAGGACAGGTGATGGACGAGCCGGAGGGAAGGAAACCTCTTCCAGGTCCTTATCAGGATAGAGAGAGGAAGATGACTTGACGGGTGGTCGTGTCAGCCTCTGTCCCTGGATGTCCAGAACTGATCTGGAGAGACGGGGCGCCCCACCTGGGTGACATCTGGGGTGAAGTGTAGTTTGGAAAGGAAGGGCCTGATTATAGGGGAGTGAGCTTTTAAAATCTTTAAACAAGCAATTGGCAATACCCCTTGAAATCTTTCCTCCTCCCGTTCTGCCACCTCCCACCAACGTTGGCATCCTTCTCAGGAGCTGGCCAGCTTCAGAAAGCACCAACAGCTTTCTTCCTGCCAAGCCACCTACGTGCACAGGGGATTTTCTTAATGGTTTAATAAGCTGTTATAAAGAACTCCTTGACTTGTCAGGAAAAAACCCAGCTGCCAGGGGCTCTGCACGATGGGCCTTTTACCATTAGTCGTCATGTCAGCGTGGGAAGCGGAAAGTCATATAGATGATCGAGTGTACCATGCCGACCTCGGGCAGACAGGGGCCAAGGACAGGAAGACGCCAGACATTCAGAAGGCTAACAGGGCATTGGTAACCAGGAGGCAGCCAAAGGGAAGTTATTCAGGTAGCTTGGGCCCAGAGATATAAATAAGGAGAGATGAAGAATGTGGCTGGCATGAGGGTACGTGTAATAGGGAACAGCTCAGTATGAACCTCCTTGAAATCAACACTAGCCCAGGATTCAGACCCACATCTGGGCTGACTCAGAAAGCACTTCACTTGATGCAAAACGGGATCTACTATGGTGAATGTCCCCAGTCTGTGAGCTTCTGAAGGCAGGGATGACAACGTATGCATTCCTTGTCCCCAGTAACTATCACTGTCCTTGGCACAGAGAAGGTGTTCAATCAATCTGCACTGAATTAAGACAGATTCACTTCCCCAGAGCAGATGCTCTAGCTAAGGTTACTTCCCCTAGGTGATCAGCAGGACCCGGTTAGGATACGTGAGACCAAGCTTCCTTCCGGGGCAGGTGGCAAAGTCCTCAACATGGTCCATGAACCTGCACCTCTGAAATAAAAAATATAATTTGTCATATGATAAATGGTACAGATTCCCTAATCAGGACTTTTCCAAACAACAACCAAATGTCTTCTCATAGAGGGTAACTGGCAGCCCACATGAGGCCTTCGTAGGAATTAGAATAGAAGAGAGATGGAGCTTTGCGCCAAGGTGCGTGGCTCGAGAGTAGAACCCAGACTGGACTCCAACTTCTCTTCTCCCCTTGGTGGAGACCCTTGAGCAGGGCCAACCTGGCATCACTCTGCACAACCTGCAAACTATCCTCACAGGTTGTGTCCTCAAAAGAAAGTTGAGAGCAAAATATTCGTCCGTGTACTCACTCTGTCCTGTCTCCCAATCTCTTGTACCCCTTTATCAGCCGTAGTAGTGGTGGTGGTACCGCAACCCAAGGTCCGCCTGTGGGAAAAGGAAGGACACACTCAGCCTTTGGGACAGGCCACATCCATCATCTATCATTTATGCAATCAGCAAACATGTACAGATACCCTAGGATGTTCCAAGGAAAGCAAAGCATCAGTCCTTAGGCATCTTCCATTGAGGTGTAGAGGCCGACGTGCGATTCTTTGGGCGTTTTGTTCAGGCAACCTTTATCTCCATTCCTAGCCCCATCTCTTCCAACATTATGGTGTTTGCTGGGTGCAGGGACCAGGTCGGGGCTGTCCAGCGCGGGGGATGCGACCCATGCCCCACAGCTGCTCACGTTCTCACGTGACTCCTCACCACGGCAACTGCTCTTCATAGTGAGATGCCACGATTCTTTCGAGGAAGAAACTCTGATGGCGGGCACACAACACCGACTTCCCTGACGTGACCGACCAGGGAGACGCTGGAGGGATGACCTAAGGGCCGATTTCAGATGCTGGCAGCATGTGTTGCACTGGTGACATCACTGGGGCTCATTTTTCCGGCTAAAGGACTCCAGTAAGGACAAACTGTAGGGCTGCTTTTGCCGTGTGTTCTGGGTGGTGAGGCCACCCTGGGGACTGCTTATCTGTTGTCTGTGTGGTACTGGTTCTCAGAAGACCCCAAGGAGGAACCTCCTTCCTCCTGACCTAGTGCCCCTCTACAAAGCCACCTGCCGGGCGCCCTCACTCCAACTCCTTCTCCCGTGGGACAGCTTCCCCAGGGTGGTGATGTCCCATCATGCCCTCGGGTTTTTACCAGGCTGAGTGAAGGAAACAGCTGCATGGAGAAGAGCTCTGCTTCTCTGTCAAATCGTCACGGAATCTGCTGCCCATAAAACTGTTGGGGTCAGTGTCCCGAACAGAAAAGTGAAGGCAGTTAACACCTTCAGAAGTTCAGGCCCGGAAAGTTTCTCTCCCCTCAACCTCAGCTGCTTCCCGTTTTTTATCCGAGGAAAACCATGATGTCTCCCTTTCTGCTTCTGTGGCTGGGAAGACTAATGCTAAGTTATGTGCTCAATTAGAGCAACTTGTCCTAGCCTGGATTCCTGGTGTTTTTATCTCCCCTCAGCACACACACCCACACACACTCACTCAGTAGTGATGTTTTCTCTCACTTCCTTTCTGGAAGCAGATGGAGGAACACACCTGTAGAGCTGAATTGATTCATTCAACTACTTCTCCTGAGGGGCTCCCAAGTGCTGGGTATGGTGCGGGGGAAGTAAACACAGCTTTCAGCCCAGTAATGAATAAAGAGAGAAACGCAAGGTGACCCACACCAGGTATCAAAGGTAAGGAGTAATCAGCACTACAGATGTTCAGGGAGGGAGTTACCACCAGGGCCTGGAGCAATCAGGAAATGCTTCATGGGAATCCCCTGGTGGTCCAGTGGTTAGGACTCCACGCTTTCACTGCCGAGGGCGCGGGTTCAATCCCTGATCAGGGAACTAAGATCCCGCAAGTCATGCTGTGCAGCCAAAAAAAAAGAAGGAAGGAGGGAAGGAGGGAGGGAGGGAGGGAAGGAGGGAGGGAGGGAGGGAGGGGAGGGGAGGGAAGGAGGGAGGGAGGGAAGGAGGAAAGGAGGGAAGGGAGGGAAGGAGGGAGGGAGGGAAGGGGGGAGGGAGGGAGGAAGGAAGGAAGGGAAGGGAGGGGAGGGAGGGAGGGAAGGGAGGGAGGGAGGGAAAGAAGGGAGGAAAGGGAGGGAGGGAGGAAGGGAGGGGAGGGAGGGAGGGAGGAAGGGAAGGGAGGGAAGGGAGGGAGGGAGGGAAGGGAGGGAAGGGAGGGAAGGGGAGAGGGAGGGAGGAAGGAAGGGAAGGGAGGGGAGGGAGGGAGGGAGGGAAGGGAGGGGAGGGAGGGAGGGAGGGAAGGGAGGGGAGGGAGGGAGGGAGGGAAAGAAGGGAGGAAAGGGAGGGAGGAAGGGAGGGGAGGGAGGGAGGGAGGGGAGGGAGGGAAGGAGGGAGGGAGGGAAGGGAGGGAGGGAGGAAGGAAGGGAAGGGAGGGGAGGGAGGGAGGGAAGGGAGGGAGGGAGGGAAAGAAGGGAGGAAAGGGAGGGAGGGAAGGAGGAAGGGAGGGGAGGGAGGGAGGGAAGGGAGGGAGGGAGGGAAAGAAGGGAGGAAAGGGAGGGAGGGAAGGAGGAAGGGAGGGGAGGGAGGGAGGGAAGGGAGGGAGGGAGGGAAAGAAGGGAGGAAAGGGAGGGAGGGAAGGAGGAAGGGAGGGGAGGGAGGGAGAGAAGGAAGGGAGGAAAGGGAGGGAGGGAGGGAGGGAGGGAAGGCTTCATGACAAAGGTGAGATGGGAACTAAGTGCTCAGAAATCCCAGTGCTTTCACAGGCAGGTGTGCCCCTCTGCTCCTGGGCACCGATGTGATTCCTGCATCCCTTCCTCGTTTGGATCAGGGGCTGGACATTGATCCAGGACTTTGCGCCAAGGTGCATGGCTCGAGAGTAGAACCCAGACTGGACTCCAACTTCGTTTCTCCCCTTGGTGGATACCCTCCGAACCCAGGTTCAGAGCCTTCTCAACCAGGAATTCCTAGAAGGTAAGGAAGGACCTCCTGGCCCCAACCCCATCCCCATGGCCACGCCAGTCCTATGCCCCCTCCCTGACATTTCAGTCCTTCCTGTTCTCCCCCTCAGGACCTCAGTGGACACATCCTCTTTGCATGAGTGCCGGAGCACTGTGGCTCTGACGGATGTATCCTTTGCAGTCATCCCCCTCCCGCAGCTCTAAGAGCCTGTCTGCTCCTTGGGCTTCCCCAGGGGTCTATTTAGGACACTGGGGAACACTTTTCTCACCCTCATTATTTTCCTTCTTGGTTCTGAGGGCTCACCAAAGAACCTGGGCTCCTGGGAATTCTGCACCAACTTGCCCTCCAGAACCGCCACAGCAACAATAACAAAACTTACCACCTATCAGGCGTCTGCTGCATGCCAAGAACTGTACTGATATATATCATTTTCCTCATAATTCTTGCAATAACCCCTGTGATATAAGAAGTATCGTCCCATGATCCAATGGAAGAAACAAGGGTTCAGCCCAGATCCCACAGCTAGTCAGAATTTGTGTCTGGATTTGAAGTTGGAGTTTTCAGCCTCCAAAGTCTATGTTCTAACATTATCCTTCACTGCCTCCTTGTAGCACCAGTGGGAACTATCTTCCTTACACCCTTCTCCTTACCACTGCAGGAGTCCTCACTATTTAAATTCCTTGCTCAGCAAGCCCCCAGTTCAATAAAGATAACAGCCACCAGCCTTGCAGAAAACTCTTCGGTCTGCGCGGCGCTTACACCCCATTATTACTATCGTGCTGCACTTGCAGATGAGACTGGGCTGGGACAGTGCAGTGACCTGCCCACGTTCCGTGGCCGCAAGTGGCGGGGCTGGGACCCAATCCCGGGTCTCCTGCCTCCCGTCCTGACTTCCGCTCTCCCCTGAGCCGTTTCTCCCCTGCCGCCCCACCTCCCCTCTGGCTCCTCGTGGGCGTATCCCCCAGCCGCTGCCTTGCAGCTCCTCCCTCGGGTGTGCACGGTCTCCCTGGGGTGACACGGGTCCCCCGGCTCTTTCACTCTTAACAAGACTCGACTGGGGATGTGAAGCCAGCCATTGTCAGACAAGAGGCCTTCCTGATGAAATCATCAGTCAGGCCCTGTCTCTGCTGGCTGCGGCTTGGAATCACCCAGAGACACTGCTCATCCCTGCGGATGAGTCCAATGGCCCTCGGCAGCCCCACATCCTGGGGCAGGCAACCCTAGGGGAGGTCATGTCTGCAGGACCCCTGCAAAGCAGACAGGTCTTTTCTACCCTTCCTGTTGCTCACCCACCAGCTCCCCTCCAGTTTCTCAGAGATCCATTCTTTTCATTAGTTTTCATTAAACCCATCGTATGGAGTGCCCAGGGCTGACTTGAATACACAGAACGCGGTCCATCCACTGGCGCACACTTGGCGGGTGCACTCACCTCTCATGCTGCCTCCGGAGTTGCAAGGCGCTCTCCTCCCCCCAGCTGCTCCCCACTCCCCCCTGCCAGGGCCCCCACCCCAACTGGTGAAGGCTGTGTTTGGGGCTCGCTCTCTTCCCCTGGGCGCACGTGATGTTGGCTCTCCTTTCTCAGGGCCGCCTTCTCCTTCCAATTGATTGTTTTCCCTGTGAAATAAATCTAAGCCAGGTCCCTTTCAGATACAGCAAGAGCCAGCTGGTGTAGGGCCACATCCAGGTGACGCTGGACTGACTGTGTTACTAGCTGGTGGGTGGGGCTGCTCTCTGCTCACTGCACGAAGGACTGCTTGACTCTTAACTCCCCACCAGCTGAAGGTGAACGGGCGGCTTGACCAAGAGGAGTTTTCAAGGCTGTGGAGCCGTCTTGTCCACTGCCAGGTACCTGCGTGTTCCCTTTTGACTAACACTCTTATTCTGTCTGGTTTAGCATATGTTTACAGGGTAGCCCGATCCTACACCAGGGTTGAGGGCTATGAAAGGAGAGGAGACTCACCCCCACCCTCAAGGAGGGCCCCTGTTTTGCTTGGGGATCTGTACATGCACCACTAGAAGGTACGAGGCAATGCGCGGTCGGGTGGCGGGCTGAGGACCGCTCTAGGAGGCTGGAGGAGAAACGGGTCACAGTGACTTAGCTAAAACTGCCAGCTAGCACTGCTCTCCTCATTGCTCCCCGGGCCCAGTGCAGCAGCCCCTAGGCCACCAGTTCCCCTCACCCCCTTCCCCTCCGTCTGCCAGGACATACATCAGAATCACAGTGTGGTCTGTGGCCTCAGTGTGGCCTCACTGTTGTTCTCAGGACAAAGTTGAAACTCCTCAGCTGTACATAGGATCCTCTGAGTTGGGACCCACTGTGGGGTCCAGGAGAAGCCCTTTCCCTCATCCCACTGGCTCCATCAGACCCCAGCCCTGAGACTCCTTGTCCTCCCGTCCCTGCACTCAGAGCCTGCCTGATGCCCACCCAGCCTGCGGGTCCAGCCCCAAAACCCCTGGGGGCCTTGCCCGCCCCCCTAAGACCCAGCGAGTCCCCCTTCAGCTCCTAACACTTGAACCCACAATAATAAAATAAAAACACTTTCAATTTACATATTATTTATTTATATCACCAAATCCCTGATTGGGGTCATTTGGTTTCTCACCAGGCACTGCAATGGCCGACAGTCCTCCCATTAGATTGCAGGGTCCTCCCGGGCAGGGATCCCTCATATTCGTCCTTTTCCCCAGGGCCTTCCACGGTGTCCAGCACACAGAAGGCACTCGAGTGCTGAACAAATGACCGAACGAACGCATGACTGAATGAATGAGTCCGTACCTGATTGAGAACACGCTAAGCCTCTGAACTCACAAAAGCCAACGAAGGCCAGAGCAAAGTTGTCAAGCCGCTCTTTCCCAGTAACCGGCTCCCACGAGCTGCCTCAGCTGCACACCTGCTTGGGGGTATTTTGCTTTAAAACAGCTCCTGGGCAGCAGCTGAGCATAGGCCAACGTTAGGAGTCCCGGGTTCAGTCCTGCGGTGCCTGCCTGCTCCATCCATTCAAGGCAAGTTACTCACCCACCTGTGTCCTCACCTGGGAAGCAGGAGGAGCCTGAGGGTTCAAGTGAGAATTAGGGGGAGGGAGAAAAGTCTCGGGCAAACGGAGAGCCGCCTTGTACAAAATCGGGGCGTTCAGGTGACTCCACACCACGGCCGTGCCTGGTCCCAGGCGCAGTTCTCACGTACCTTCAGTGCTGCCTACGTAGCACTCGCTGTCGTGCAAGGCGCGCTCCTAAACGCTTCATAAAGATGTGCTCGTTTACTCCTTGCAACGGACCTGTGAGGTACGTACTGTAATTGGCCCTGTGCTACAGAGGGGGAAACTGAGGCCTAGAAAGGTTAGGTCACTTGACCCAGGTTACACAGCTGGTAATAGTCAAGCTGGGATTTATACTCAGCGGTTTGGTTGTAACGTCTGTGCTATTAACCCCACCCTAGGCAACCTCTAGAGAGCTCTCTACCTCCCTGGAAAGCAGGAAGCCTCCCGGGCGGCAGGAGCCCAGTCTAGGGGGTGAGGAAGAGGAAGGAGAGCAGGTCGGGGGAGCGGGGGGAAAGGTGCGGGCCTGGGAGAGGGACCCGCCGCCCCGCAGTTGACGGCCAGGCAGTCAGCTTTATCAAGCAGAGCCCATTCCCCAACCCCGGCCTCAGCTATGCACCCTGCCGACCTCTGAGCTGGGCCCACTCGTGCTTTAGTGAAGCAGCCTCCAGGGCTGGGAACGAGATTTATCGGGACCTCCCTCTACCCAGGTACCCAGGACATCCTCTCCCAGGTGGACACTGGGCTCACACGGGCTTCTTGCTTTTTCTCCCGTATCAGAGTGTTTCCCAAAACTCCCGGAAGAACTCTGGAGTTTTCCCAAGCTCGGATTTGTGGAAGGTCATAAAGGACACAGGTAAAGCCGGCGACCCTTTGAGCCATGATGACTGGGTGTGTGTGTGTGTGTGTGTGTGTGTGTGTGTGTGTGTAGAAAAGGCTGGTAGGTGCCGGGTGTGTGTGTGTGTGTGTGTGTGTGTGTGTAGAAAAGGCTGGTAGGTGCCGGGCATGGTGGGGAGAGAGCAGAGCAGTGTTTGTGCCCTCCCCTACTTTACACTGGGTCTGTGAGCCTTCTGCCTCCAGACGCAGACTCCACCCTCCCCCACCTGAGTTCTCGCCTGCCAGTTAATTCTCCTGATTGCCTTCTCTCCCCAGCACAGCTCTAATTGTGTAGAAATGACCCCGCATGGTTGGTCCCCTACCAGAAATCTAGCTTGCCTTGAAGATGCTTCCATCTCGGCATCCGGGCCGTCAGGGTTAAATACCCACAGGGGGGCTGATGTGCTCTCTTTGCAGAGGGTCTGGGGCTAAGTGAAATCAAGTGGCCTCTGTCTGCTTCAAGGAGGCAAGAGCTCTCAGTCCTGGGAGAATGATAATAACAGCGCAGGGCGCAGATGCTTCATATTTCAGCAACAACGTCACCTCATTTGACTGTCTCAACAGCTCCGGAACTTGGGAAGGACAGGAATCGTTATCCTCACTGTACCCATGGGGGAAATGGCTCACAAAAGGGTTAAGTCAGGAAACTGCCACCTTCCTGAATACAATGTAAAATCAGGCTCCAGCAGGTCCCCTGCTGGAAGGGCGGCCTCCACGGGTCTCCCTCCCAGGGGCTGTCAGCCTGTTGAGCGGGTAGAAACCTGAGCTGCTGCCCACACCCGGCTTCAGCCTCTATCCTCGCCTTACTTTTCACAGCCGAGGGCTGTGGTTCTCACACTTGAGCCCGAGTCAGGACCCCTGGGGGCTTGTGACAGTGCAGACGGGTGAGCCTCACCACCTGCCCAACGTTTCTGCTTCAGGAGGACTGGGGTGGGGCTCAAGAATCTGTACTTCTGACAAGTTCCCTAGTGAAGCCAAAGCTTCTGGTCTGGGGAATCCCACTCTGAGAACCACTGAACGGCCGGTGAAAGACGAAACCTTTAAAGGAGAACCTCACTCATGACTCCAGAATAAGAAAAGGGAGAAAGAGAATAGTTGGAATTCGGCCGAAAAGCTGGCAGGGGCCAGTCCGGTAACTGAAAGGGGCAACAGAGCTGATGTGATTTGAGGGGGCAGTTTGAGAACATGCAAGCTGCGGAGGCGTGCCCTATCTAAAGGCATTCAGATCCACATTTTATGAGCTCTGCAGGAGAAGCCGAATATGTCTCTGGCTGTGTGGGGCCCACAGGCCATCGGGCTTGTCCCCTTGACGGATGGGTTGGTTTACAGTGTTCTGCTGGCTCACCGGGGTGCACAGGCCCCCCTGATTTTCAGTCTGCCGTTGTTGGTTCTGTGGTCAGTGCCCCCTTGGAGCTCACAGCTAGACGTGCACGACCACAGGACTCGAAGAGGGCGAGGCAGCTCTCTCCCGTCCACCTGAGGCCACCACCTGAGCTCTCCGCTCTGAGGACAGGACCACCCCAACTCCTGACCTCCTCCCTGCTCACTGGCTCCCCCCGTGTCCCAGACTTCCTTGCAGGGATCCCCGTCACCAATGAGCGGCTGGATCTCATGAGACTCCGCTATAGCGACAGCACAGGCAGGGTCAGCTTCCCCAGCCTGGTCTGCGTCCTGATGCGGCTTGAAGCCATGACAAGTGTCATCCCGGGGCCATCCTGGAGACCTTCACAAAGGACACAGGAGGGGACCAGGAATGCACTCCAGCCCCAGGCCTGGGCTCGTCCCAAGGGACAGAGCCAACGTTAGCCTGTGTGATGGTGTAGTTGCCTGGAGTCCCCAACCTCCCTTCTGCACCCTTTTCTCCCCAGGACATTCCCCCACCCCAGATCGCTCGTTTCCTCATCACCCTACTAGCACGTCTCTCAGGAACCAGGTTAAATCGCTGCGGCCCCTCTCCAGATTGTGTTTATGGTTTAAACCTACTCTTTAGTCATGCAGCGAAGGGTTTGATCCCTGCTGAAGGATTGCACACACAGCGAGTAGGTGGGAGCAGTAGGTCCCCCCCACCGAGGCCTCAGAAATCCAGCTATGTAGGCCAGAGGTTTTGACACTTTTTAGCAGCACACCCCTTTGTTTTAAATGACATTTCACGTGAAACCCCAAGCCACAATACAGCTCTAAATGGAGCTGTTGTGGTTGAGGTCGAAGTGGGAACTGTCCTACGCTCACATCCTTGCACCGCCCCTGCCATGTGGCACTAACCCCACAGCTCTGAGGCAGGCGATTAACAAGGTGGAGAGAGCAGAACGCTGGGAGGGTAAAGGAGAAGCCAGAGGCGCAGTCTTGCTCCAGAGAATTCGCAGCTGGACAAGGGAGGTGCCCCGAGATACCTGCTAAAACAAGCCCCGCATCCCCACAGCCAGGTGTGGAGAGTACAAAGTGTAAGGAAGCTGCAGGGGGCAGGGCGTGTGGGGCAGAGCAGTCAGGGGGCTGTTCTGAGGGCTGAGCCTGAGCCACGGGTGTCGAGTTTGGCTGGAAAGAGAAATGGAGGGGAGGCCGAGCACACTCCAGGGCTTCGCACAGAATCACCACGTTGGCTTTCATCGCACACGGGCCCAGGCCTGTCCTGATTCTTCTCCTCCTCTTTACCCTAGAAGCGTTCCAGAACCTCTCCAAGGACGGAAAAGGACTATACCTGACAGAAATGGAGGTGAGGTACCTTCCCGTCCCAGAGACAGGGCACAACCCCAGGCCGCCTCCCCTCACCTGATTCCAGGCCTGAGGTTATTGAACAGTCTGTCAGAGGCCAGCCAAGCTACCGGCCCCCCGCCTCCAATTACGGCCTTTATATATTGCTGGCTGCCAAGCCTGCTTTAGGATCCTGGCAGACAGATTTTATTTTTTCCAATCGCTTAATAAAGCAGAGGATTGTGTGGGAGTCATAAATCCAGGAGGGAACTAAGGAACACCTGTGGAGCTCACTGGTTTTTTTAATTTATTTATTTTATTTATTTATTTTTGGCTGCGTTGGGTCTTCGTTGCGGTGCGTCGGCTTCTCATTGCGGTGGCTTCTCTTGCTGCAGAGCACGGACTGTAGGCGTGCAGGCTCAGTAGTTGTGGCTTGCGGGTTCTAGAGCGCAGGCTCAGTAGTTGTGGCGCACGGGCTTAGTTGCTCCGCAGCATGTGGGATCTTCCTGGATCAGGGCTTGAACCCGTGTCCCCTGCATTGGCAGGTGGATTCCTAACCACTGTGCCACCAGGGAAGCCCCATGAGCTCACTGTACATTAAAATTACTCCCAGTGAGTTTTTGAAAGAGCCTCCTGACCCAGCCAGCTGGTTGACCTCAGCTGTCCCTCTCAGCGCCCGGCTATTCAGGGAGCAGCGGAAGATATGCTGTAATAGAGGGCCGAGACCTCCTGCTTGGGTTGGAATTAGCTGGAAAAGATTGATGAGACTAGACTGAGATCTTTCAAGGGAAGAGGGTACCATTTGCCCTGCTCTGTGTTAAGCTGACTAGTTTAAAGTTGTGTTGTAACAAGGATGCTTATTTCTCACTGGATGAACCTGGTGATGTACAACTGAAGGCAGGAGGAGAGCTGACCCCAGAGCCCAGATAAGACGACATAGCTTTAGAATCATTTCCTCCCAGGGGCACAATGCATCTTCCCCTCCAGGAACTGCACACGAGACTCTCTCCCTGGGGGCAGCCTCCCCAGAGATTACAGAGCCCTTCTCTATGTGAGCCAAGGCTCAGCTGCTTGGCCCATGAGTTTCAAGGCCAATGCTGCAGATTTCATCCAAGTCATGTAGAACAGGGGGCATCCATGAAAGAGTGTGGCCTGGAGGTTATGAGGGAGGAATTTAGAATTCTTTTTAAAATTTCTTTTTATTGAGATATAATTGATATTTAACACTGTGTTCATTTTAGGCGTACGACATAATGCTCTGACGTATGTATGTATTGTGAAACGATTACCATGATAAGTTTGGTTATCACCTCACATAGTTACAATTTTTTTTCTTGTGATGAGAACTTTTACAATCTACTCTCTTAGCATCTTTCAAATCGACAACACGGTATAGTCCCCATGCTGTATGTTAACCGCCCCAAAACCTCTGTATCTTATAACTGAAGGTTTGCACCTTTGGACCACCTTCACCCATTTTGACCAACCCCCTTACCTCCCACCAGTGGCAACCACTTTGTTCTCTGTATCTATGAATTCAGTTGTGGTTTTTTATTAGATTCCACATGTAAGTGAAATCGTACAGTATTTGTCTCTCTCTGACTTATTTCACTTAGCATAATACCCTCAGGGTTCATCCATGTTGTCACTAATGGCAGGATTTTCTTCTTTTTTATGGCTGAATACTATTCTGTTGCATGTATACATGTATACCACGTTTTCTTTATCCATTCGTGTATTGACGGACATGTATCAGTAGGTTGTTTCTATGTCTTGGCTACTGTAAAGAATGCGGCAATGAACAGGAAGGTGTCTGTATCTTTCCGAGTTAGTGTTTTTATTTTCTTTGGATAAATACCCAGAAGTAGAATTGTTGGATCATATGATAGTTCTATTATTAATTTTTTTTCAATTAAGTGACCATTTATTGAATAACACCTATATGAGAGGCACTGTGCTGGGCTCCAGGGATACAGAGATAAATGAAATTTGTGTGGTTTCTGCCCTCAGTTCCTCTCTGTCTAGTGGGAGAGATAGTTCTATAATAGGAAACTACACTCTAATATACAAGATGCAATGAAAGAGGCTTGAGTGCTCTATGGACACTAAGGGGTGTTCGATGAGTTCAGCTTTGGATATGGTGATGTGCTTGTGGGACACCCATATGGAGATCTCCCATAGACAGCTGAACATGCAGGTCTTTAGGGAAATCAAACTCGGTCATTGCCCTGGAGGGTCTTGCTATGGAGTGGAAGAGACAGAAATGTAAATACTGAATATAATAGATCAATTGCAATACTCTGTAGTGAAAGCTAACACAGAAGTTCGCGCAAAGATGATGGTACAACTAAGTTGGCCTGGAAGTTGTGATGTCTCTAGGAGACAGCCTAGGAACTGAGTCTTGAATGATTAGGAGTTGCTGTCCAGTGTTGTGGGCTCTTGATGAGGTCATCGTTCACATGGAGTACTTTGGATGGACTGAGTGAGACTTCAAGGCAGAGGGGACATCACCAGCTGGGCAGTCAGAGGACAGTGTGCAGGCAGCTGATCATGGGAGGCCCTCCTCTGAGGGCAAGACCCACAGCTCACAGTCTTCCTTGATACAAGTAAAAGTTGGCATGCTGTGCCCACTCCAGTGGTGGGTGTGTCCGATGGTACTAGGAGTTGGTTCAGTGTCCTCTGGAGAGCAGATACCCAGAGCCTATTACAGATATTTTAAGGAAACTCCATACAGTTTGCCATGATGGCTACACCAACTTACATTCCCACCAACAGTGCACAAAGGTTCCCTTTCTCCACCTCCTCACCAACACTTGTCTTTTTGATGATACTCATTCTACCGGGTGTGAGGTGATACCTCATTGTGGTTTTGATTTGCATTTCCCTGATGATTAGTGATGTTGAGCATCTTTTCATGTACCTGTTGGCCATCTGTATGTCTTCTTTGGGAAAATGTCTATTCAGATCCTCTGCCCATTTTTTTTTTTTTTTCCTCTGCCCATTTTTAAATCAGATTGGGATTTTTTTCTGTTGAGTCATATGAGTTCTTTATATATGTTGGATATTAACCCCTTATCAGATATCTTTATTTCCTTCAGTGTTTCATTCTTTTCCCAACTTTGCCCTTTGCCCTTACTGTCTGCCCAGCCCTGGGTTAGTTACCTCATTCTTGATCCTTCATGTCTTGGCCCCATTGGGTTTCCATATTATTTATTCGTGTAAACCACTTCCCCCATCATAACATTCAAAACACTGTTTTGTTGCTGTGGCTCACTCCTTCCTTTTTTTTTGTAGAGCCTTATTGAAATATAATTCACATAGCATACAGTTTACCCATTTAAGGTATACAGCTCAGTGGTTTTCAGCATAGTCACAGAGCTTGGCAACCATCACTACAATGTAAGTTTAGAACATTTTTCGTCACCACAAAAAGAAACTCCATGCTCATTAGCAGTCAAGTCCTATTTTTGCCTCATCCCTTTAGTCCTAGGTGACCACGAATCTACTTCTGAATCTATAGATTTGCCTATTCTGGACATTTTATGTCATTGGAATCATGCAATATGTGGTCTGTTGTGACTGACTTCTTTCACTTAATATAATATTTTCAAGGTTCATCCAGGTGGTAGCATGTATTAGTACTTCATTCCTTTTTAGTGCCAAATAATATTTTCATCTTGTAGGTATACCATATTTTATTCATCCATTCATCAGTTGACGGGCACTTAGGTAGATTCTACTTTTTGACTATTGTAGATAATCCTGCTATGAATGTTTGTGTACAAGTTTTTGCATGGATGTGTGTTTTCATTTCATTTGTATACTTAGAAATGGAATTGCTGGATCATGTGGTGACTTGATGTATAACATTTTGAGCAACTGCCAGACTGTTTTCCAAAGCAGCTACACCACTTTACATTCCTACCAGCAGTAAATGAGAGTTCCAATTTGTCCATATTATCGGCAACACTTTTTTAATTAAAGTATACTTGATTTACAATACTGTGTTAGTTTCAGGTGTACAGCATAGTGATTCAGTATTTTTGCAGATTATATTCCATTATAGGTTATTACAAGGTAATGGGTATAATTCCTTGTACTATACAGTGTATCCTTGTTGCTTATCTATTTTGTATATAGTAGTTTTTACCTGTTAATCCCATACCCCTAATTTGTCCCTCCCCACTTCCTGCTTCCCTTTGGTAACCACAAGTTTGTAACCACAGACTCTATGTCTGTGAGTCTGTTTCTGTTTTGCATATACATACATTTATATTATTTTTTAGATTTCACATATAAGCAATGTATAGTGTTTGTCTTTCTGTCTGACTTATTTCAGTAAGCATAATATTCTCTAGGTCCATCCACATGGCTTCAAATGGCAGAATTTCCTTCTTTTATATGGCTGAGTAATATTCCATTATATCTATACCACACCTTCTTAAGCCAGTCGTCTGTTGATGGGCACTTAGATTGCTTCCATGTCTCAGCTATTGTAAATAGTGCTGCTATGAACATTGTAGTGCATGAATATTTTTGAGTTAGAGTTTTCATTTTTTCCAGATATATACCCAGGAGTGGAATTTCTAGAGCATATGATAGTTCTATCTTCAGTTTTTTGAGGAACCTCCATACTGTTCTCCACAGTGGCTGTACCAATTTACATTCCCACCAACAGTGTATAAGGGTTCCCTTTTCTCCACATCCTCTCCAACATTTGTTATTTGTAGACTTTTTCATGATAGCCATTATGACAGGTGTGAGGTGATACCTCATTGTGGTTTTGATTTGCATTTCTCTAATAATTAGCAATGTTGAGTGTCTTTTCATGTGCCTATTTGTCATCTGTATGTCTTGTTTAGAAAAATATCTATTGAAATCTTCTGCCTATTTTTTATATTGAGTTGTATGAGCTGTTTGTATATTTTGAATATTAACCGCTTGTCATTTGCATCATTTGCAAATATTTTTTCCATTCCATAGGTTATCTTTTCATTTTCTTTGCTGTGCAAAAGCATTTAGTTTTGCTTTTATTTCTTTTACCTTAGGAGACTGATCCAAGAAAATATTCCCTATGATTTATGTCAAAGAGTATTCTGACTGTGTTCTCTTCTCAGAGTTTTATGTGAGCGAATGTTCTAATCTCATTGTTTTACATGTGGCTGTCCAGTTTTCCCAGTGCTAGTTGTTGAAGAGCCTGTCTTTTCTCCATTGTATATTCTTGCCTCCTTTGTCATAGGTTAATTGACCATAGGTATGTAGTTTATTTCTGGGCTCTCTCTTCTGTTCCATTGATCTATGTGTCTGTTTTTGTGCCAATAACATGCTGTTTTGATTATTGTAGCTTTGTAGTACTATCTAAAGTCTGGAAGGGTTATACCTCCAGCTTTATTCTTTTTTCTCAGGATTGCTTTAGCAATTTGGGGTCTTTTGTGGTTCCATAAAAATTTTAGGATTATTCTACTTCTGTAAAAAATGTTCTGGGTAGTTTGATAGGGATTGCATTAAATCTGTAGATTGCTTTGGGTAGTGTGGTCATTTAAATAATATTAATTCTTCTAATACAAGAGCATGGGATATCTTTCCATTTCTTTAAATCATCTTCAATTTCCTTCATCTCGCCAACATTTTTCATTGTCTTTTTTATTATAGCCATCCTAGAGGGTATGACGTTATATCTCATTGTGGTTTTGATTTGCAGTTCCCTGATAGCTCATGATGTTGAGTACCTTTTTGTTGTTTATTGGCCATTTGTATATCTTCTTTGGAGGAATATCTGTTCAAATCCTTTGTCTGTTTTTAAAACTGGGTTATTTATCATTTTGTTGCTGAGTTGTAAGAGTTCTTTATATATATATTCTAGTTACCAGTCCCGTATCATCTATGTGATTTGCAAAAATTTTCTCCCATTCTGCAGGTTGTCTTTTAAGTTTCTTGATGATATCATTTTCAGAGTTTTTAATTTTGATGAAGTCCAACTTATCTATTTTTTCTTTTGTCACTTACACTTTTGGTATTGTATCTAAGAAATCATTGTCTAACCCAAGATCATGAGTATTTACTCCTATGTTTTTCTCTAAGAGTTTTATAGTTTAGCTCTTACGTTTAGGTCTTTGATCCATTCTGAGGTAATTTTTGTATATGGTGTGATGTAGGGGGTCCAACTTCATTCTTTTCCTGTATATCCAGTTGTCCCAGCACCATTTATTAGACTATTATTTGCCCCATTTTATTGTTTTGGCACCCTTTCCAAAAACCAGTTTATCATAATGTAAGGATTTATTCCTGAACTTTAAATTCTATCCCATTATCTTAATGTCTACCCTTTTGACAGTACCACACTCTGTTGATTACTATAGTTTTGTAGTATGTTTTGAAATCAGGAAGTATGAGTCTTCCAACTTCGTTTTCTTTCTCAAGATTGTTTTGGTGACTGAGTTCCTTGCATTTACATATGAATTTTAGGGTCAGCTTGACAAACTCTGCAGAAAATAAAGGCAGCTGGGATTTTTATGGCAATCACATAAATCTGTAGATCAATTTGGGGAGTCTTGCCATCTTCACAACATAACATTTTCTGATCCATGAACATGAGATGTCTCTCCATTATTTTTAGATCTCATTTAGTTTCTTTCAACAACATTTTGTGGTTTTCAGTGTAGAAGTCCTGCACTTCCTTTGTTAAATTTACTCCTAAGCATTTTATTCAATTTGATTCTATTATACATAATTTCACTCTTAGCTTATTCACTGCTAATGTATAGAAGTAAAATTGATTTTTGTATGTTCTGCCACCTTTCTGAACTTATTTCTTAGTCCTAATAGTTTTTTAGGGGATTCCTTAGGTTTTATATATATAAAATCATGTCATCTGCAAATGGAGATAGTTTTATTTTCTCCATTCCAATCTGGATGACTTTTATTTACTTTTCTTGTCTAACTGTCCTGGCTAGAACTTGTAGTACAATGCTGAGTAGAGGTGGAGAAAGCAGACATTCTTGTGTTCCTGATCTTGGGAGAGAACTCCCAAGTCTTTCACCAATAAGTATGATGTTAGCTGTGGGTTTTGTTTTTTGTTTGTTTGTTTTGGCCGCACCACACAGCATGTGGGATCTTAGTTCCCTGACCAGGGATGGAACCTGCACCTCCTGCAGTCGAAGTGCAGAGTCTTAACCACTGGACCGCCAGGGAAGTCCCATTCTGGGGTTTTTGTAGATACCATTTGTCAAGTTGAGGAAGTTCCCCTGTATTTGTAGTTTGCTAAATCAGCACACTTTTAATTACTGTCTTGATATCTGTATTCCCTGCTACGCTGTAAGCCTAGGTGTGTCTTATTTGTTGCTATCTCCTTAGCATGTGGAGAAACCACTCAGTAACGATTTCCAAAATGACTGAAAGAAATTGTCCTTTCAGATTTGTGTCTTCCTTTGTTTTGTTCTCATCCCAACTTTTGCAAATGGGATGTAAACATTGTAAATATTGTCAATATTGTCTTAAACCCACATCTTCCTGCTATTTCAGCTATTTCTATTTTCTTGCCCATTGGGATTACTGGAGAGCAGATAGTTAACGTTATCTTGTTATAATCTCCAATACATCATGACCTATATTCTTTTATAAAGGCTATTGTCTAACCCATTGATCCTTTCACTCTTTTGAAATCTGCTTTCCTAAGTCTCAGGAACATTTCAACTCTGGCCAACATTCCCTTACTCTGCTATTACAAAGTCAGAGTTACTTTCTTCCAGGATTCCCATCACTCCCAGGTTCACTGTTGGCCAACACTCAATCCAGAGGCGGATTCCCTCACCTTGCTCATTTGGTCCTCCGTGCCAGGAAGCAGTCACGGGAACTAGTGAAGGCCTTGTCAGATGAGCTATGTGAGCTTCTCCCCAGAGACTTGGGGTTGCTGAAGCCCCTCTCCAGTCTACCCATTCTGGGCTGCTTCCTACAAACTGTGTACAAGAAGCTTCTACCTGCCCTTGGACTCACCAGGAAAGCTGGGGTGTACTCCTATTGTGAGAACATTTCTGTTCCTCTCTCTCATCTTCATCCCATCTACTCTCCTCTGACTTAGTAAACTATGATATTAAAACCGACCAGACAACTTCTCTTCCTCCCCTCTCATCATATCTGTTTCTTTTGAACAAAGCACACACTTCGGTTGTCACACTGGGGGCCATGTTTATGTTAAAATTATTTAAAAGTATTGAATTCTTACTTTAAAGAAAGCTAATACTCTGTGCTTTGGTGTACGGTCCTTGGACACTTGAGGCTATGTTGATCTTAACTGATTTCAGAGTCTAGAGGTTTCATACACTGCAAGTCACACCCTGCTGAGAGTTTGTCTAGCTGATGTCGTCTACATCCACGTTGATCTACTGTCAATATGGCAGTAAAGTGCCTTATTCTAACAAAGTTAGCATTTAGAACAGTTTCCCACTACGCATAAATAGTGTCTGGAGGAAGGGGCCACTCCTCCTACTCTGCATGAGGGTGAAATATGGGCAGCGGTGGCCCTGATCCTGCTGATTTACCAACAGCAGTTTTCACAAGAGTGGGTCTGCTTCTATCCTAAGAAATCCGTCTCTCCAGCCTTCAGACCAAAGAAATTCTTTCTGAGAGCTGAGAGTCTGGATTTGCCTCTGGTGTTAGGAAAACTCCCCACCTCCTTTGGCAAACATACACCTGGTGATTACCAGGCACCTTTCACCCCTAGGGTGTGCAGCTTTCCAGAGCTAGCTTTTAAAGAGAAATGTAACCAACTAGGACAATAACATGAAAACTCCCAGGACATGAACGAAGATGGAGAAAGACTTGGAATCCAGGAAACGGGAGGTCCAGCACTATATCCTTCACTCACTACGGAAGTCCAAAGGCCAGAGCTGCAGAGCTGAATGAGAGAGCCGGAAGCCCAGCAGGGAGCAGGAAAAGCGACCTATGGGAAAAACGGAACCAGTAGTTTTATCTAATCGCTTAATCATGAGAAAAATAGTGTTCCGAAGGATTTTGAATTTCTGCTGGAGGGTTGGAAGAATTATTAGGATAATGACATAGACCAAGCAGATTTTTTTTTAATTAATTTATTTATTTTTGGCTGTGTTGGGTCTTCGTTTCTGTGCGAGGGCTTTCTCCAGTTGCGGCGAGCGGGGGCACTCTTCATCGTGGTGCGCAGGCCTCTCACTATTGCGGCCTCTCTTGTTGCGGAGCACAGGCTCCAGACTGGCAGGCTCAGTAGCTGTGGCTCACGGGCCCAGTTGCTCCGCGGCATGTGGGATCTTCCCAGACCAGGGCTCGAACCCGTGTCCCCTGCATTGGCAGGCAGATTCTCAACCGCTGCGCCACCAGGGAAGCCCCAAGCAGATTTTTTAAATGAGGTAATTGCTAACTCCTGGAAGAACAAAGACTTCTTAGAAGAAAGGAAATATGAACCTAGAGTTTTTCTTCACTCAGCAGAATAAAATAAAAATTGAGTATTGATTTAACAAAAAAATGTGACATAATAGAGAATGGAGGGAGAGAAGATACAGGCATGAAAGTGGGGTTAGAAGCAACCCAGCCCCATCTTCCATCATGAGGAGTCAGTAGCCATTTAAAATTGGTAAATCAAGGGGTAACCATATAAACTATTATTGAGAAGTAAAGTTCAGAAGAAAGAGTTTGGAGAGAGGAATTTTGGGTAGGAATGGGGCAGGGGACTGCTGTTTTTTCTTCATGCTTTGTATGAATGTCTTGAAGTTTTTAATTATGTACCTTGGGCTGGACCATTATGAAAAATAAATAAGCAAACTAGCAAATAATCTGAGAGACAAGAGTTTAAGACTCAAGAGAAGAGGAGGGAGACAGAGAAGAACAGTTGAGGTGGCTTCTTTACCAGGTAGGCAGGAAAGATGTTTGATTATAGTTGTAGAAAAAAATGTCTATGCAGAGATATCACTTGAATCCAAGAGACAAGCCCTCGAGAAAAGCCACTATTCCCCAGGGGTCCACAGCCAGCAGACCAGAGCTCAGCTAGACCAGAGGACAGAGTTGTAGTTATCCTAGCTGCCCCTCTTCTCAGCCCTTCCATCCTGTCCAGGGGGTCAGAGGAACTGCCTTCGCCTCCACTTTGCTGCACGCACTCAGGTGCTAAATGGACTATGGTTTGTGCTCAGACAGGGCAGAGTAGGTGGGTAGGGTGCCTCTGGGGAATTTTGAAGAATAAAGTAGGGACATTGCCATCCATTGGAGCCATGGGTGTGATGGAGCTGGTCCAGCCTTGCCAGTAGGTGGTACAGGTGCTCCCTCTGTTGTCTGGTGGACCTGAACAGCATCTGTGGGAATGGGGCCTGGCCTCTGTAGTCACTCGAAGGAAAAGCTTCTTTGCTCACCCCGGACCTTTTGCATTTGAGCATCTGTGTCTCTCTCTAAGACAAATTCCCGGTGATCGCTCAGGAATCTGGCCCTTGTTCCATGGGGCTGTGCTGCCCCCAGAGGTGTGATACAGCAAAGCCTGCGCTGCCTGCAGCACAGTCAAAGCCGCCTTCGAGGCTCCTGGGCCAGGTCCTCAGCTGGGTGAAGCTCTGGTTAGCGCACGATCATGGAACAGGTCATCCGAATACTTCAGAACCCCAGCCTGGAATCCCAGGAGAACGAAGCAGAAGAGGATCCCTCGTGGGAGAGCAGGGGAGAAGCTACATCTCGGTTCCCCTCCCACCAACCCAATCATTTCTCAGTCTGCCCACCCACAGGGTGCTGTGCGTGACATCGGAACGGTCCGTTGGGTGTTTGCAGAATGAGTCATACTCTCCGATATCTGAATCCTGTTTCACAGCCAGGTGGCAAAATAAGGGTCTTCAACTCCGTGACAAATCGGATCTTAGTTCCGGATGAAAAATACCTTTGGGGGAGGGGAAATCCAGCCAGCAAGGTGGACGCCTCCCTCACTCCTATGATCCATAAAATGGTCATCAGATAGCTCTAAAAGGTCGTGCCCCACCAGAGTATAGAAGAGCTTCCAGAGAGTGGCCAGGCCAGACCCCACTTAGGAGGACTGACATTTGAGAACTCATTCCTAGAAGCATCTCTCCAGTGAGGGAATCCTCGCAGATGCGTGTGTCAAGAGAATAGGGCAAGAAACTGCCAGGGTGTGACCTTTCTGAGAAGAAACCATCAGAAGGTTGATGGCCTGGGCAGGGGTGCGCCATCACGCAAACGCCCATACTCAGGTACTAAGTGAGTGTTTGGAGGTGGATGCGTCCCGGTACGAGGAACAAACACACAGCCAACTAACCTGCCTCTCACAGGAACTGCTGCGGCGTGTTTGCAGTCATTTCAGTAGCAGAGCAGGGCCAGACACACAGCACAGCTTGGGCCTCCTGGCCCTGTGCTTGGCCGACCAGGATAGATGGCCATGGTTATCAGCATGGACTTCAGAGGTAGACAGAGCTAATGCCTGAAGACCCCAAGTCCTGGGCTATCAGACTGCCCTCTTAGGTAAGATTTTCTGCATGCGAAACGCTGGTCCCGACTGGTCAACACAGACTCTGCTTTAAAACAACGGACAGCTCAAAAAAATGAATGGGCTGCTTTGGCAGGACTCAGAGATGACCTTCACCTGTACCTCCAGGTAGAAAGTCCAACACACCTGCACACTTTGCTGCTCCAGCCACATGCCTTGAAACCCAAGTCCCCTGACTCAGTGACTGTGCCCTCTGCAGCAGCTGGGCCTAAGTAGCCCCCAAGTGGAGGAACGCAAAGGACAGGCCGCTTCCCCGGAGCGGGAGGTTACCCTGGTGAGAGTGGACACGTGTGTACACAAACACACACACCGGGGAAACCCAGCCCAGAGAGCAGCTCTACGTGCAAACCCAGTGGTTTGGGGTGACGTCAGTCTTGCTTCTCCCTAGAACAGAAATAGGTTCCTTGGTTCTCGCCACCTCCAGGCCCAATGGGGACAGAGGCAGGATTACAGTGGAACAGTGCAGCACATGGCATGCCTGTGCTTTCCCTCTTCCCTCCCCCATCCCCTGTGCTCCATCAAGGGCCCTGACCCACTAGGACAGAATCCAGGAGGACCTCAGATATAGCCAACTCAGTTCAACGAGGGGTTTTCCAACCTCAAAAAATGTTCCACTCACCTATGTTTTAAATTAAGAATGGAGATAATATAACTTATCCAAATCTAATCATTTAAAACTTTCAGTTTCATATAATAGCCAGTTAGGAGGAGGGGCTGGGAATAGGGAAAGGGCAGGGAGTGTGGAATAGAAGAAAAGGTTAAGCGGAGGGGAGGAACGGAGAGTATATCAGGCAGCATCAGGCGAGAAAACAGGAACCACTCAAGGTATATCAAAAAGGACGTATTTAACACAGGGAGTGAGTTGCTCACAAAATCGTTGGGTTTGCTGGAGGAGCGCAGGCCAGACTCAATCACCACCAACTCCCAGGTTCACCACTAGCTTTCAGAGAACAAAGAAGCTGCTGCCGCCACCACCCTCACCAGATACGACAGGGAACAGCCAGAAATGGTCACAGCTGCCTGCAGGCCTAAGCAGGTGACTTGCAGGACAAAACCTCACATCTGCTGAAGCCCACATGTCTGCCCACCCTGTCAGAGGCAGAATAATAAGGCTCTGCCTGTCTGCTGCCTTTCAGGTCGTAAGTGCATCTCACCGGTGGGACTTAAAATATATCTGGGACTCTTCTAGAGGCTTCCAGCCCCTGCCAAATGGAAGAGGGTATAGAAAGGGGGTATAAAGAGTGTCAGGTGCCAACAGACAATAGTCAGCACAGGGGAAAGAGAAAAATGGGGGGAGAGGGAACGACAAGCAGATGGAGATGGAGAGCTGGTGGGGAGGATGATTCAGACAGACAGGGGCAAACAAATGCGGCGTGGCAGGGAGCAATACAGATGAATGAGACAGGAGAGACTGAGGACAAGACAGAAATCAGGAGATTATGTAACAACCTAAATGGGAAAAGAATTTGAAAAAGAATAGGTACACATATGGGCTTCCCTGGTGGCGCAGTGGTTAAGAATCCGCCTGCCAACACAGGGAACAGGGGTTCGATCCCTGGTCCGGGAAGATCCCACATGCCGCAGAGCAACTAAGCCCGCGAGCCACAACTACTGAGCCTGTGAGCCACAACTACTGAGCCCGCCTGCCACAACTACTGAAGCCCGTGTGCCTGGAGCCCATGCTTGGCAACAAGAGAAGCCACTGCAGTGAGAAGCCCGCACACCACAACAAAGAGTAGCCCCCGCTTGCCACAATTAGAGAAGGCCCATGTGCAGCAACAAAGACCCAATGCAGCCCAAAATAAATAAATAAATTTATTTAAAAAAAAAGAATTGATACATGCATATGTATAACTGAATCACTTTGCTGCACACCTGAAACTAACACAACATGTTAATCAACTATACTCCAACCTAAAATAAAAAGTTAAAAGAAAAAAAACAGAAGGAGGAAGACTGGGGTCTATGGACGTCGATCGGGGTGGTGGCCATAGACCCAATCATCTGAAATCTGTTGCCAGTGGAAATGCTGACTTGCCCGACACCAATCAGAGTGGTAGCTCTCAAACTTCATTGTGCATAAAAATTAGGAATAGCTTTTCTAAAACACTTCAGAAATTCCGATCCGGAAAGTCTGGTGCTAGACCTGGGAATCTGCTTTTTTCTTTTAAAGCTCTCAAGTGGTGGCTGTGGCCCTCAGGTGACTTTTCAGGACTCACTGCTTTTGCAGCTCCGCTGAATGGTGGAAACGCTCTGGGCTGCAGCAACCAGGAAGGCTATGAAATGCCCGATGAATTCAAGCTTAAGGTCTGCTCTGGTCAGAGCCCTCCCGCCACCCCTCCCCCACCCCCTCAGCCCCACGCCTGCTGCCCTGGGTGGCTGCGATCCCTCCCCACCACCTCCCAGCTCACTGCTCCCCTCCTTCCAGCTCCCAGAGAGCTGATGTCCTAGTTGATTTTTACCTCTAAACAAGCTAATTAAGCAGTAATCCTGGAAGAATCCATCACTCTGACAACGTTGTTGATTAACCATCCCCCAGCCAAGCCAGAAGTGCTTAATATCCCAACGGAGTGGTCAGCAATGAGTAGAGCTGCGGCACTGGGCTGCAGCAGAGCGGGTGATGCCTGAGTATCAGCAGTTAGATGCAGAAAGGGCAGGCGGACCAACTCTGCAGCCGGGTGGAGGACAGTGGGGAGGAAGGTGGATGGGCTTGAGGCCGCACAGGCTGCGGCGTCCCTAGCCAGATTCTAGACCATTCTTTCTGAGACCCCCGAATGCCCCCAGAGGGTTTCTAAGGTTGTGAACAACTCTGGACCATGGGAGAAGGACCGTGTGAAAGGGGCTCCACACCGAGACGTAATTCTCCAACTTCATAGCTGTGGCAACTGTTTAACTGCCGAGTAAGAGAAGACACAGACAGAAACAATAGAATGACTGCATTCAGGGATCAATTTCAAGTCCAGACTGATACATCTTTCTTTTTTTCCGCACCTAGACTCTTGTTTTAAACACCCCTCTGTTCCCTTAAAAGATTTACTTTCTTCAGTGCTCAGAAAACAGTCTCTTGGACCGAGCAGGACGTGGCAAAACACTGCCCCCTGATGGTCACAGTTGATGCAGCTTCAAAGCATCCGCCTTCCAAAGGTTCCTTCCCACTCAAGTACCCAGTGTGGACTCAGCAAGGAGCCTCCGGCCAGCCTGGCTGGAGCTTGCCATCTGAGCTGCCATCTCTGCAGCATTGCCCCATCCTCTGTCTGACTTTGAATTCTCATCTCATGTCTTCCCTTTTTTGGCATAAAGAATGGATGACATTGGTAAATACTCTTTTGTGTTTTGTTTTGTTATATTAGAAGATAACGATTTATTGTTTGAACAAGGGAGTGATATGATGAAAGTAGAGTTTATGGTAGATTAATCTAGTAAAATGTGTGGGAAAGATAAGAAGCAAGAGAGTTGATTCAAGGAAGCTAGATAGGAGAATGTGGCAGGTAATATATAAGGGCTTGATTTAGGAGAGAAGACATAAAAATTAAGCATGTAGTCATGAATCGAACAGACCCATATCCACGGTGCACTGTTTCCGTCACTAAATCAGGTTTCACTTGTTTGACTCTATTAGCTATGTCAGTACTTACCAGAAGACTCTATGTTATCATTTAGAAACTGCATCTCTCTCTCTCCCCTCCCCCCCACCCCCCGACTTCCAGGTAGAATTTGATCTTACTCATGTAAAGCTCGCTCAAATAGGAGTAGTCCTTGTATGGAGAAGAATTCTGACTTGGTAAATACTCTTGACCAAGGGAAGGAAACTGACCCCCAGCTGTGCCCTTCTGATGGGATCACTGACATGCCATGTCATCTTATGTCTTGAAGAGTTTCCAATTCTGTTCAGGCACAAAGAAAAGAAAAATAGTTGAGAGTAAGTGCCCAATAGTGTTAAGAGAATGAGTGGCCGAGCATGTGTAGTGTAGAGACAGGGAGCACGGTGGAGTGGACAGAGCACTGGGCAAGGCCTCTGGGGTCTCAGGTTCAAGTCCTGGTTCTGCCTCCATCCAGCTATGTGTGCTTTGGGAATGGCCTTCTCTTTCTCGGCTTCCCTTAAAATGAAGGGGCTGAAGTTGAAGATCTCTAAGGTCCCTTCCACGGCACACACTTGGGGAGCCAGAGCCTAAGGATTCTAAGCCACGGTCATCATGAAGAGACAGCAATTAGGCAGGAAAAAAGAGCCCCTATGCAGCAGCAAGAGCTCTTACGGGGACCCGCTCTCCAGAGAAATAAACGGTGCTCTTTTCCCTCAGCCTGGGAGGGGCTACTCCTTTTATGATTTTTCAGCGATGGAAATTTCAAAAGCCCCTTCGCTGTATATTACAGCATAAGGAATATGGTCCATAATATTGTAATAACTTTGTGTAGGGACAGATGGTTGCTAGACTTACCATGGTGATCACTGCATAATGTATGCAAATGTCAAATCATTTTGTAGTTTACCTGAAAATTAACATAGTATTGGACATCAACCATATTTCAATTAAAACATTTTTTTAAAAACCTTATGCATGGAATGAAACAACAGTGCCCCTTCACTCACCCAGAGTTGGTCTTTAGCTTTGACACTGCCCTGGAAAGGTGGAATCCAGGCCACAGTGCAGCCGCGGATGGTGGTGAGACAGTGACACCTCCTGGCTATCTCCACTAATCACAGCCCAGCCCTGCTTCTCGGCACTTGCGAAAGCCCCGTCCTTCCCGGGGCAGCGTGAACCCTCAGTGAGTGGGAGTGATGCAGGGCCCTGCGTTGTAATCTCAGTCGTGCCACTGCCTCTCTGCCTGACCGTCCTCAGTTTCTTCAAAAGGGAGTTTGGTCCTTAAGTCTTTCCCTTCCAACTGCCTTGTTCTCTGGACTTCCATGACTTACGGTGTGTAGTCAGGGATCCTAGGTCCATGCAGTGTGCAGGATGTCCCTACTGGGAAGGCATGGCCCCGAGTTCACCACTACGACCCTGGGGTCCCACCCACCCTGTGATCAGGCACGGTCCTGCCACCCACCCACCTCCTTGAGACAGCCAGACCATTGACCACAGATGTTCCATCCAAGGCGTACCTCCATCCCGGCTGCCAGTTGCTGAGGTGGGAAGAGGTAACAGGACCAGCCAGAAGGAAACCTCATTGAGCCAGCTTTCTATTGGGTGCGGGGAGGACTTCACCTGCTCTTGTCCACTTTGGGTACCAGAATCTTGCCCTATTGGTGGGACCCATAGGGTTCATGTATCCCCAAAGAACAGTGTAGATGGGTTCTTTTTGATACACTTTCCTCCCTGTACTGATACCCACACAAGCTGCAAAGAACGAGGGTTGTGTGCTGAAGATTCTGAACCTCCCGCCAGGCACTCATGATGTTTTGGCATGGCTGAAGACACAGAGGCTGAGTTTTGGGGTCTTTCCTGAATATCACATTATTCTTACCCTAGAAGAACTGGGCTTCCTGCCTCTTGAGCCATGTCCCTTATCACTAGTTTCCAGTCTGTATTTACTCGTCTTTCTCCAAGAGTAATCTCTGAGTGCTGCATGGTGTCCGCAGAAGACCGTGATGCTTTCCAATGTGGCTGTGTTCATGTCACCATCACTCCCTATGGCTTCCCTAGACTGTCCCCAAGAAGTGTACAGTGGTAACACCCAGGAACCCCTTGAAGAGGGAAGTCATTCATTCAGGTTGGGGATGCAATTTCTAGAGTTGCCACAGCTTCTGGTGGTATGTGGCAAATTTTCCCTGGTTATTAAAGAGAGCATGTAAAAATACTTTTTTGGAGATGGAGAGCACATGAACTATCATTTTAAAACACCTACTCTATATTAATCAGGGTCCAGTCAGGAGACAAGAACCATACCAGCTGTTGGAATAGGGAAAATTTAATACAAAGAATGATTAACTAGTGAAGGGTAGTTAACTACTAAAAGGGGCAATAGAGGACTCTAAGGAAGACAGGAATAGGAAATGCTGGAAGGAGCTGCTACCTCCAAGGATAAGGGATTCCCCAATGATGGAAGGAAGAACTTGGATGAGATTCAGACCACTTGGGAGAGAGTGTGGCTGCAGCCCACTGGATGGTGGAGAAGTTCACTGCGGCTCCAGCCAGGAGCTAAAGCACAGGAGGTACCCCTGCTGGGAGCCAGAAAAACTCCCTGAGAGAGCCCCACTGGGTGAGAGAGCCTAGATGCCGCTGGCAGTCACATTGCAGGAAGAAAAAAGGCACACTGGAGCCAGGAAGGGGAGCTCTTCCTCTGTGCGCCTTGCAGTGTCCCCCTAGCACCCTCTACTGTCTCTCTGGTAAAGGACAAGTGTTGACAAGGTCCAACTGCAGTATTACAAAGCAGGACAAGGATGGGTGAATTTGGAGTTGAAAGCAACAAATTGATCGCAGAACACCTACTCCATGGCAGGCTTGCATTTCCATCAAGAATCTAGTATAATCGCAAGCATAATTCCTTGAAATAGATAATAGAATTCCCATTTTAATGTTAAGAGGGTACCGAAAGCTAGAAGTAACCTGAGAAGGACATGCAGCTAACATACGTGGCTGGGCTGGTGTTTTGACTGCTGTGTGTGTGATTCTAGAGTCCAGTCTCCTACCGCAAGCTAACAGTGCCTCTCTCCGTAAAGGGTGAAGGGCAGTGAGATCCTGCTCTCCTCCCTTCAACCCTCCTCCTCCATGAACCCACATAAAACTTCCCAGCATTGCTTCTTGGGCTCTCCTCCTGAGAGAGACCGACAGTGTGGCAGATGCCCTGGGGGTCCTCTAAGGCAGTGATTCCCAAACCAGAATCACTGGAAGAGCTTGGTGAAAATAGAGGCTCCTGGGCCTTCTCTGAAGGTACCAATTTAATAGATGGGCAGGGGGAGCTGAAATCTGCACTTGACAAACTCCCCAGAAATGCCGGTGCTCCAGGAAAGAAGCATCAACCTGTCCACTGGGCTGGAAGTGGCAAGTGAGAAGCTGCCTGGCCTTCGCTGGGGGGAGGGGACTTCACGCTAACAAGCTCCCCTCAGCCCCAGCGCCCCGCGGAAAGGTCAGTATTGATACCTGGCTTCTGAAATGAAAATCAAATGGGACACATGGATCTGCTTCACGGGTGATGAAGTTGTAACAGCTCTTACAGAGGCTGAATTGATTCCTATCTGTCAGCTGGAAAATTGGAAGATGGGCTCCAGGACTCCTGGCCCCCTGGCCTGGCAGTCGTTTAGGCATATTTTCTGGACAGGAGGTATTTCTGAGCTAGAGCTTGCCAGGCAATCCCATCCGGCGCAGGAATAAGAGCCACCAGCTTTTGAGCACCTACCACGTGCCAGGAACTATGCTCCGATCCTTAAACACACCTGCAAGGGTTAATACCACAACTAGGAGACAGGAAACTGGGGGTCTGCCCAAGGCCACACAGATACAGGGGCGGAGCTGAAATCCAGGCATGTGTGGGTCTTACTCCAAAGCTTACTCCATGGCCTTGGGAGGGGGACCAGCTCCTGGTTCAGACCCCCTGCTGGGGGAGAGGCAGGCTCCAGGAGGCCTGGGGGCCACGTGCTTATGGTCAAGTAGTTAACATCTTCCCTTTGGTGGGGGTTTTAACATCTATAAACCAACTCAGGAAGCGTATATCAGATGCTATTATCTAGGTCCTTCAGAGAGGAGCTAAAGCAGAGGATATAGGCGAGGAGTCTGTCCTGGTGAGGGGTCTGTCCCAGAAAGGCCTCACAGGGTCAGTGACATAAACCCATAGAACTATAACACCAAGAATGAACCCTAACATAAACTGTGGACTCTGGGTGATAACGACATGTCAGTGTAGTTCTTTGATCTTAGCATATGTACCACTCTGGTGGGGGGGATGCCTCCCACCAGGGGGCAGGGGTTAGGGGTGGGTGGGCACGGGGTATATGGGAACTCACTATACTTTCCCCTCAGTCTTTCTGTGGACCTAGCATTGCTCTACAAACTAGTCTATTTAAAAGAGAAAAAAACCTACTGCCTCTTTATTTATTTATTTATTTGGCTGCGCCGGGTCTTCGTTGCGGTATGCGGGATCTTTAGTTGTGGCATGCGGGATCTTTAGTTGCGACATGCGGGATCTTTAGTTGCGGCATGCGGGATCTTTAGTTGTGGCATGCAGGATCTTTAGTTGTGACATGCGGGATCTTTAGTTGCGGCATGTGGGATCTTTAGTTGTGGCATGTGGGATCTTTAATTGCGACATGCGGGATCTTTAGTTGCGACATGCAGGATCTTTAGTTGCGGCATGCAGGATCTTTAGTTGCAGCATGTGGGATCTATTTCCCTGACCAGGGATTGAACCGGGGCCCCTGCATTGGAAGCACGGAGTCTTAGCCACTGGACCACAGGGAAGTCCCCCAAATTACTGCCTCTTAATGTGGTTGTGAGATTGTTAAGTAAGTTATAAAAGGGCCTAGCCCAGGGTTTGGCAGGCATCAGGGTCCCTGGCAGCTGAATGAGCGGAGGTATCACCCCGTAAGCTCAGTGTAGACCCAGGAGGACCCTGACGGGAAGAAGAGCAGTGCTCCTCTTGGCCACATCGTCCCCCTCAGGGAGCCCTCTGGGGGCATAGGGACAGGTGTAAGAATTAAGGACCAAGACTGAGCCAAGTGTTAATAAGTCAGAAGACAGGACAGCAAATATGGCCCAGGGCTGGATATGATAACAGGCCCAGGTCTAGGATTTGTAAGATCAGTCCCTCCCTCTCTCCCTCTCTCCACATAAACCTCATAGCGAACAGAAGGAATCAGAAGAGACTGGTTATTTGGAAAAGGCATAAATCTGGCGGGCCATTCCCCTGCTCTGAAGCCCATACTTGCTCGCCAGTACCCTCACCTGGCACACAGGCCTTCCCTCCACTTCCTCTGCTCTACGGCCACTCTGGGTACCATTCAGTGGAATAGAAAAGAGAACAGGTGGGTGTCCAGAGACCCAAATTTTAGACCCAACTGTGTGGTAGCTGTGTGACCTTGGGAGCACCTCTCCTCCTCTCTGTGCCTCAGTTTCCCCAGACTGGATTCTTTCCTTCCTCCTTTCACTGAATACACTACTGAGTGCCCACTATGAGCATGACAATCTCTAAGGTCCTTCCTGTTGTGATATTATGTCTTATTCAGTGTAGTTCAAATGCACTGGGAGAGAGATAAAACACACACAAAGTGTAAAAATGAAAATGAAGAAGTCTCCTTAATCATGCTTCCCAGAGATGTGCATTTCCTTCCAGGCTCTGCCTTTTGAATCCCCATTTCTGTGCCCACCTTTGTGGAAATGGAACACCTGTTTGCAAAGTGCTTAGATAACTTCAAAGATTGCAGGGCTGTGACTTTGCCCTCAGTCTCTGATCCAGGATAAAAGTGGTTGCCTCCTGACCAAAGAGCTTGATTCCCTTTGAGTCCCCCTCCATGGTCACACCTGTCCTCCCTGTCAATCCCCCTCCCCTATGAGACGATCTAGAGCTTCTCTGGGGGGAAGCACGTGATGCTCAAACAAGCATGAGATCGGCTCTAAACAGGGTTCCAATTCTAGCTGCAACGTTTACTTGCTGTGTGACCTTGGGGAGTTACTTAACATCTCTGAACCTTGTCGTCCTCTATCTGTTTGGTGGAGGAAGTAAATTCCTACCTGAACGGGTGTTGTAAGATTAAGCAGAATGACACAGGTAATGTTTCTGGTCACATAAATAGCAGCACCACTTTATTTAATATGAGCTATTAGGTATCTCGTCCTCACGTGAGACAATCCATGTAATGCATTAGGACAGTCAGTGCCTTGGTAAGAACTCCACAAGCTATTTCTCTCACCCTCTTCAGTCAGTTTCATTTTCCTCCCTGTGACTGCCAGGTGGCAGCATGGGGCCATGGAACAGAGCCCTCTCATGATGTGAGTGCTGTCAGGGACCCTTGAGTGACAATAACCACAGACTGTTTATTGAGCTCTTACCATGCTGGGTGCATGAGGGCGCCTAATAAACACCTTCCTTTAACCCTTGTAAGTTCATATGGGGGGAGGTTCAGTCACCTGCCTCGTGCAGGGGAGGAATGACGGGCTCAGGCAGGAGGATCCATAATGGAGCAGAGCCTATGATCAAAAGCTCCCCTGCACACAGCCCGGGCACCTGCCCGCTGCACTTGGCGGCCTGGTGGGTTGCAGGAGCCTCACCAGGTGGTTGAGGACAGTGGGGCCTGAGGAGGGGAGAAGGGACCGGAAGCCAGGGCCCTGACCCCAAGTAGGTACGCTTTCCTGCAGGGCCCAGTCTCCAGGGAGGATCCCCTCGGCCAAGGCTCTCTGGGGGGTGCTGGGAACCCCAGGAAAGCAAGCACATGATGTCCTCCTGTCTGATCCTGCTCATCCAACAGGACCTCTTCCGGTCCCCAAGGAATCTTCACCTCCAGGAGCCACGGTGATTTGTGGGAAACTTCCTCCAAATCCCCAGCTAATCCTCCTTGGGCTGAACCCTTCAGTGATCGCATTTGCGGCTGGTGGCGTCTAATCCCTCCGGCCCCAAGTATTCCTGGGAATGCACGTGTGCAGACCTGTGGCATGCTGGGGCCTGGTGCCCAGTGGGTCTGAGCTGGGCACACCGGGGACCTCCAGCTCGTCCCTCAGAGTCAACCTCCTTTTCTCCCTCCTGCGAGTCTCACTGGCAGCAGGTCGGGGAGAAGCGTGGGTCTGTGCCTGGCGGTGCCTGGACAGGGCAGCTGGTCGACAGCCGAGAAGCTGGGACCTCCACCCTCTACACCGCATGACTCCCAGAGGGATGCTCTTGTTTGAAGTCAGGGCCTCAGTTTCTTCCTCTCAAAAATGGGGATAAAAATAGTCTTTAGGGATGCTTATGAGGATGTGCGAAGGTAACATATTTAACGAGCCTAAGGCAGAGGCTGGAACCTAACCAGCCATCAGAGCTGGGTAGCTGTGGTTAACCTAGAGTGTCTCCCTGCCATCCCCACCCCTCGGTAACGACCTCAGCCCTCCTCTCCCTCCCACCTCAGGAGGCGCGGACCCCTGCACAGTAGCTCCTCACACAGGCTGCATGGTGCAATGGCAGGAGAGCCACTGTGGGCTGTGCAAGGTCTGGGGCTGCCAGTAGGGCCACGGTTCTGGTGCTGGGGAGAGGCCGAGGACCTGCAGCTCCGAGAAGGTGTACCCAATGCAGGAGAGATGCCTGGTGTGGCCACCATCAGGTGCGGGGCTCAAGCTCTTGAGAGATGAAGGAGCACAGGGCCAGGGAGGCAGGCAGGCTGGGGTGGGGCAGCCCCGCATCCCTGGCAGGGATGGACCAGCCCAGCTGGACAGACAGGGTGGTCCCAGGCACTGCCCAGGCAGGCAGAGTTTACAGAGAGATGGTACAGGGGGCAGCTCCATGAGCCAGGATAAACGACTGGATCTTTGAGGCACAGTATTTTTATAACCCACAAGTCAGCAGGGAGCCCTGCCCCTAAGGAGGGTTGGCTCAAACTCCCTTGTGGAGGTTCAGCTCCCTCCTGGAGATATGAGCCCCCGTCCTGACCCCCTGCCTCTGCACTTTCCACCTCCACTCTGGGCTCACAGCTGTGCCCTTATCTCCCCCCAGGTGTGGGCCTCTTTATGGATTCCTGTTGCCTTTCCCTCTGTCCATGCAATACTGAAAAAAAAAGTAAAAACTAAACTCCCTCACACTCTTCAGGATAGAGGGCTCCAGACTTTTCCTGGGGTCCTGCCTGTTTAACCCAAAGCACAAAAGCTCGGCCTTGGCCAGAAGCGAGCTGCCTCCTGCTGGGGAGACCCCTGCCCACCCTAGTCCAGCTACTTTTGTGGTGTTAGCTTCCACTGTGGCCCAGAGGCTGGAGCCGGAGCCGCCATGTGCTGGCAGCCTGTGTGTTAGAACAGAGGCCGTGGCTTGTATTCCGAGGAGTGTGTCTTCCTGAAGGTGTCTGAAATCTAGCTCCTCTCTCAACCTAGAAGTCCTCACTCCTCTGTTCACTGGAGTTCCTCCAAGGAGCCTGGCATATAAGGAGGCAAGGAATAAAATATGGGGTCTTTATTCCTACAATTAAAATACATGGCATTCAATCAATACTTTGCTAACTTTTAACATAACAGAAACACTTCGCTCATCATCAGACCTCATGCAGGACCCCAGTACAGGTAAAATAGTGAAGACAGATGGCTTGGCTGGATCTGGAGGAGACATGAGGGCTCAATCCCACCCCTCCCCCCACCCTCACAGGAGGACAGAAAGGGAAATTAAAATGTCTCTGTCACCAGTGTAAGGTCATCCAGCTTAACTCTTACTAAGACAGATGCAAATTAAAACTGCACTGAGAGTACGACCTATCATATCAGACAGCAGCTCCAGACCTTCTCTGAACCCTAACTTCTCTTCAGGAGCCACACCTAAGCTCTGAGACTGCTAGTCAGCCAGTACCACGCAGAAAGAAGTGATACAGTAAGCACATCCAAAGGCTCTGATATAGTCTCATCCCAGGTACTTTGCACATAGGCAACACCGGTACATCACAAAGTACTCATTCCACTGGAAGGCAGATGATGTCATTGATTTTGCCTCCAGAAAGAGGGCAGACAGCAGAAGCAAGAAGAACTACAATTCTGCAGCCTATGGAAGGAAAACCACATTCACAGAAAGATAGACAAAATGAAAAGGCAGAGGGCTATGTACCAGATAAAGGAACAAGATAAAACCCCAGAAAAACAAGTAAATGAAGTGGAGATAGGCAACCTTCCAGAAAAAGAATTCAGAATAATGATAGTGAAGATGAGCCAGGACCTTGGAAAAAGAATGGAGGCAAAGATTGAGAAGATGCAAGAAAAGTTTAACAAAGACCTAGAAGAATTAAAGAACAAACAAACAGATATGAACAATACAATAACTGAAATGAAAACTACACTAGAAGGAATCAATAGCAGAATAACTGAGGCAGAAGAATGGATAAGTGACCTGGAAGACAGAATGGTGGAATTCACTGCCACAGAACAGAATAAAGAAAAAAGAATGAAAAGAAATGAAGACAGCCTAAGAGACCTCTAGGACAACATTAAATGCAACCACATCCGCATTAAAGGGGTCCCAGAAGGAGAAGAAAGAGAGAAAGGGCCTGAGAAAATATTTGAAGAGATTATAGTTGAAAACTTCCCTAACGTGGGAAATGAAATAGCCACCCAAGTCCAGGAAGCACAGAGAGTCCCAGGAAGGGTAAACCCAAGGAGAAACATGCCAAGACACGTAGTTATCAAATTGACAAAAATTAAAGACAAAGAACAATTATTGAAAGCAACAAGGGAAAAATGACAACATACAAGGGAACTCCCATAACATTAACAGCTGATTTCTCAGCAGAAACTCTACAAGCCAGAAGGGAGTGGCATGATATATTTAAAGTGATGAAAGGGAAGAACCTACAACCAAGATTACTCTACCCACAAGGATCTCATTCAGATTCGATGGAGAAATCAAAAGCTTTACAGACAAGCAAAAGCTAAGAGAGTTCAGCACCACCAAACCAGCTCTACAACAAATGCTAAAGGAACTTCTCTAAGTGGGAAACACAAGAGAAGAAAAGGACCTACAAAAACAAACCCATAACAATTAAGAAAATGGTAATAGGAACATACATATCGATAATTACCTTAAACATGAATGGATTAAATGCTCCAACCAAAAGACACGGGCTCGCTGAATGGATACAAAAACAAGACCCATATATATGCTGTCTACAAGAGACCCACTTCAGACTTAGGGACACAAACAGACTGAAAATGAGGGGATGGAAAAAGATATTCCATGCAATTGCAAATCAAAAGAAAGCTGGAGTAGCAATACTCATGTCAGACAAAATAGACTTTAAAATAAAGAATATTATAAGAGACAAAGAAGGACACTACATAATGATCAAGGGATCAATGCAAGAAGACGATATAGCAATTATAAATATATATGCACCCAAAATAGGAGCACCTCAATACATAAGGCAATTGCTAACAGCTATAAAAGAGGAAATCGACAGTAACACAGTAATTGTGGGGGACTTTAACACCTCCCTTATACCAATGGACAGATCATCCAGACAGAAAATTAATAAGGAAACACAAGCTTTACATGACACAATAGACCAGTTAGATTTAATTGATATTTATAGGACATTCCATCAAAAAACAGCAGATCACACTTTCTTCTCAAGTGCACACGGGACATTCTCCAGGATAGAGCACACCTTGGGTCGCAAATCAAGCCTTGGTAAATTTAAGAAAATTGAAGTCATATCAAGCATCTTTTCTGAACAAAATGTCTATGAGATTAGAAATCAATTACAAGGAAAAAGCCGTTAAAAACACAAACACATGGAGGCTAAACAATACGTTACTAAATAACCACGAGATCACTGAAGAAATCAAAGAGGAAAGCAAAAAATACCTAGAGACAAATGACAACGAAAACACGATGATCCAAAACCTATGGGATGCAGCAAAAGCAGTTGTAAGAGGGAAGTTTATAGCAATGCAATCCTATCTCAAGAAAAAAGAAATATCTCAAATAAACGATCTAACCTTACACCTAAAGGAACTAGAGAAAGAAGAACAAATAAAATCCAAAGTTAGTAGAAGGAAAGAAATAATAAAGAGCACAGCAGAAATAAATGAAATAGAAACAAAGAAAACAATAGCAAAGATCAATAAAACTGAAAGCTGGTTCTTTGAGAAGATAAACAAAATTGATAAACCTTTAGCCAGACTCATCAGGAAAAAGAGGGAGAGGACTCAAATCAATGAAATTAGAAACGAAGAAGGAGAAGTTACAACAGACACTGCAGAAATACAAAGCATCCTAAGAGACTACTACAAGCAACTCTATGCCAATAAAATGGACAACCTGGAAGAAATGGAAAAATTCTTAGAAAGGTATAACCTTCCAAGACTGAACCAGGAAGAAACAGAAAATATGAACACACCAATCACAAGTAATGAAATTGAAACTGTGATTAAAAACCTTCCAATAAACAAAAGTCCAGGACCAGATAGCTTCACAGCTGAATTCTGTCAAACATTTAGAGAAGAGCTAACACCTATCCTTCTCAAACTCTTATAAAAAACTGCAGAGGAAGGAACACTCCCAAACTCATTCTATGAGGCCACCATCACCCTGATACCAAAACCAGACAAAGATACTACAAAAAAGGAAAATTACAGACCAATATCACTGATGAATATAGATGCAAAAATCCTCAACAAAATAGTAGCAAACAGAATCCAACAACACATTAAAAGGATCATACACCATAATCAAGTGGGATTTATCCCAGGGATGCAAGGATTCTTCAATATACGCAAATCAACCAATGTGATACACCATATTAACAAACTGAAGAATAAAAACCATATGATCATCTCAATAGATGGAGAAAAAGCTTTTGACAAAATTCAACACCCATTTATGATAAAAACTCTCCAGAAAGTGGGCAAAGAGGGAACCTACCTCAACATAATAAAGGCCATATATGACAAACCCACAGCAAACATCATTCTCAATGGTGAAAAACTGAAAGCATTTCCACTAAGATCAGGAACAAGACAAGGATGTCCACTCTCGCCACTATTGTTCAACATAATTTTGGAAGTCCTAGCCACGGCAATCAGAGAAGAAAAAGAGATAAAAGGAATACAAATTGGAAAAGAAGAAGTAAAACTGTCACTGTTTGCCAATGACATGATAGTATACATAGAGAATCCTAAAGATGCCAACAGAAAACTACTAGAGCTAATCACTGAATTTGGTAAAGTTGCAGGATACAAAATTAATGCACAGAAATCTCTTGCATTCCTATACACTAACAATGAAAGTTCAGAAAGAGAAATTAAGGAAACACTCCCATTCACCATTTCAACAAAAAGAATAAAATACCTAGGAATAAACCTACCTACTGATGAAAGAAATCAAAGATGATACACACAGTTGGAGAGATATACCATGTTCTTGCATTGGAAGAATCAATATTGTGAAAATGTCTATACTACCCAAAGCAATCTACAGATGCAATGCAATTCCTATCAAATTACCAGTGATATTTTTTCAGAACTAGAACAAAAAAATCTTAAAATTTGTATGGAGACACAAAAGACCCTGAATAGCCACAGCAGTCTTGAGGGAAAAAAACGGAGCTGGAGGAATCAGACTCCCTGACTTCAGGCTATACTACAAAGGTACAGTAATCAAGACAGTATGGTACTGGTACAAAAACAGAAATATAGATCAATGGAACAGGATAGAAAGCCCAGATATAAACCCATGTACCTGTGGTCAACTAGTCTATGACAAAGGGGTAAGGATATACAATGGAGAAAAGACAGTCTCTTCAATAAGTGGTGCTGAGAAAACTGGACAGCTTCATGTAAAAGAATGAAATTAGAACACTCCCTAACACCATACACAAAAATAAACTCAGAATGGATTACAGACCTAAATGTAAGACTGGACACTATAAGACTCTTAGAGGAAAACATAGGAAGAACACTCTTTGACATACATCACAGCAAGATCTTTTTTGATCCACCTCCTAGAGTAATGGAAATAAAAACAAAAATAAACAAATAGAACCTAATGAAACTTAAAACTTTTGCAAAGCAAAGGAAGCTACAGACAAGATGAAAAGACAACCCTCAGAATGGGAGAAAATATTTGCAAATGAATCAACAGACAAAGGATTAATCTCCAAAATATATAAACAGCTCATGCAGCTCAATATTAGAAAAACAAACAACCCTTTGCAAAAATGGGCAGAAGAGCTAAATAGACATTTCTCCAAAGAAGACATACAGGTGGCCAAGAAGCACATGAAAAGCTGCTCAAGATCACTAATTATTAGAGAAATGCAAAGCAAAAGTACAATGAGGTATCACCTCACACCAGTTAGAATGGGCAGCATCAGAAAATTTACAAACAACAAATGCTGGAGAGGATGTGGAGAAAAGGGAACCCTCTTACACTGTTGGTGGGAATGTAAATTGATACAGCCACTATGGAGAACAGTATGGAGGTTCCTTAAAAAACTAAAAATAGAATTGCCATATGACCCAGCAATCCCACTACTGGACATGTACCCAGAGAAAACCATAATTCAAAAAGACACATGCACCCCGATGTTCATTGCAGCACTATTTACAGTAGCCAGGTCATGGAAGCAACCTAAATGCCCATCGACAGACAAATGGACAAAGAAGATGTGGTACATATATACAAAGGAATATTACTCTGCCATAAAAAGGAATGAAATTGGGAGATTTGTAGAGACGTGGATGGATCTAGAGACTGTCATACGGAATGAAGTAAGTCAGAAAGAGAAAATCAAGTATCATATATTAACGAATATATGTGGAACCTAGAAAAATGGTACAGATGAAATGGTTTGCAGGGCAGAATAGAAACACAGGTGTAAAGAACAAACATATGGACACCAAGTGGGGAAGTGGTGGTGGTGGTGGTGGGGTGAATTGGGAGACTGAGATTGACATGTATACACTAATATGTATAAACAGATAAGTAATAAGAACATGCTGTATAAAAAAATAAGTAAAAATTTAAAAATTAAAAATAAAACTGCACTAAGATACTATTTTTGCTTGATCATATTGGCAAAGATCCAAAAGGATGGGAAGGCTCTCTGTTTTGGCGAAGGTGTAAGAAACAGCCACTCTTATGCATTGCAGATAAGAAGCTTCATGTGGTGTAAACTTGGCAATATCTGTAATATAAATACACATATCCTGAGACCCAGAAATTCCATGAGCAGGAATTTATGCTACAGCTCATCTCTGCCAAGAAGGTAAATGACCTTACAACACTGTTTGTAAACAGTGTAAAAGGCAGTAAAACTAAGTGTCCGTCAATGGGGAATGGCTAAAGAAATGGTAGCCCATACAGTGGGGTCCTCCGTAGCCACTAAAATGAGAAAAGAGCAGAAAAAGATCTCCAAAACATACATTGCTAGGTGAAATAACAAGGCAGTAGAACCGTGTGTAGAGTATGCTACCATCTGTATAAAAATCAGTGGGGAAAGAATAGAGGTATTTTCTTATAGTTGCGTAAAATAGTTCTGAAAGGGTAACAAGAAACCTGTAACACCGGCTTCCTGTAGAGAGAACTAGGTGGTGGGGGAATAGGAATAGGAGGGAGATTTTTATGTACAGCCTTTTCAATTTTGAACCATGTGATAGTATATCCTATCCAACACTTAAATTTAAAAAGATATATGTATGAACAAAAAGAAAACTAGTCACATGAGACAGAAATGAAGACCTTTATTAGTCTCCTGCTTTAACTATGCATAGGGTGATTTGTACTGTCTAAGAATCCAAAGTCAAGATACAAATTCTATTTTTAAAGATTTTCTAACATTGCTCAATAAAGTAAGCCTCTAGACTTTTTAAATTTTATTTATTTATTTTTTGGCTGCGTTGGGTCTTTGTTGCCGTGCACGGGCTTTCTCTAGCTGCCGCGAGTGGGGGCTACTCTTCATTGTGTTGTACGGGCTTCTCATTGCGGTGGCTTCTCTTGTTGCGGAGCACGGGCTGTAGGCGCGCGGGCTTCAGTAGTTGCGGCACGTGGGCTCAGTAGTTGTGGCTCATGGGCTCTAGAGCGCAGGCTCCGTAGTTGTGGCGCGTGGGCTTAGTGGCTCCGTGGCATGTGGGATCTTCCCGGACCAGGGCTCGAACCTGTGTCCCCTGCATCGGCAGGCGGATTCTTAACCACTGCTCCACCAGGGAAGTCCCAGCTTTTAGACTTTTAAATGCAAAAGGCTGTTGGAGTTTTGGCTCCCACTTAGGGTGTAGAACTCTGCAAAAAGCATTGCTCTCACCCTTACCCCCCAAAATGCCAAATCATTTACAAAAGGACCCCTTTTCTTGAACTCATCAGAGAACTGAGAGGGAAGGCAAAAAACTAAGCTGAAATCTAAGGCATAATAGATACCTCCAAGGAGAGATGGATCACAGGTCCTTGCTTACCTGTTATAGATGTTGGATGCCATACAAGAAGGAAAGAAGAATCCAACCAAACTTCTTAATGAACTACTAAAGGCCACATGTGGGGCCTGTGGGAATGTATAGCCCCCTTGGGAGCTGCAGACTTCAGGGAAATCCATACCCGCTTGCAGGCTCTTCTCCATGGAACACACTGGATGCTCACAAGAAAGAGCGGGGGAGGTTAAGAGGCCTGGGAAGACCTCTCTCTTGGTTCAGGTCTGGGGAGGGGGAACGGTGCTTCTAGAAAAGCATGAAGTTCCACCCAGATCCTTCTCCCCGTATCCCTCATGGAAAAAATATATAACCATTGGGGAAAGGGCAGCCAACCATGTTGTCCTTAGGGCACAGGATCCATGGCAGCTGGGAGAAGAGTAAAACCCTCTACCCTGGGGGTGAGGGGCAAGACTACCTGCAGACCAGTAAGTCCCCTACTGATGGGGGAGGGACAGAATCACTGAACTATCCCCCATCCAAGACACAGCACCTGCCTAAGACTGAAACTGAAGCAGAACAGCAGAGGCTGCCTCCCGACCCCCACTCCATCCCAACCACAGGCTAGCAAGTGTTGAGTAGCAGCTAACAGCAGTCCATCGCTGAGGGGTGATCGAGGGCAGGAAGAGAAATGTTTCCTAAGAGGGAGCAAAGGTGCAAAGAGAAGCCCTAAAGTGAGGGCTTGTTATTGTGTCAGTTCACCCCAAGATGATCTGTGTGCTGCAGTCCAATAAAACTCCCTGCAAAAACTGTTAATAGCAATTAACGGGCTACTGCCAACATTTATATGGGAAGGCAAAGGAGCTTGAATAGCGAAACCAATTTCAAAAAAGAGGAAAGTTGGAGGAACTGACTTATCTGATTTCAAGACTTACTGAACTATCTATGAAGCTACGGTAATGAGGTTGGTGTGGTTTTGGAGGAAAATATAAATATTAATAATAATACTGTATAATAATAATGTATTTATATTAATGTTCATAAGTATAAATATATAAAATATATACAAATAAATATATGATATATATTTTATATGTATGTATACTTCTGGAAAAAATGTATCTTATGTAATATATATTTATATAATATAAAATATATTTTTATGTGTAATATATATATATATATATATATATATATATATATATACACATCTATCAGTGGTACAGAAGAAAGAATCCAGAAATAGATCCACATTTTTATTTTTCTTTTTTTGGGCCACGCCATGCAGCATGTGGGATATTAGTTCCCCGACCAGGGATCGAACCCATGCCACCTGCAGTGGAAGTGCAGAGTCTTAACCACTGGACCACCAGGGAATTTCCAAGATCCACATATTTAGTCAACTGATTTTTCACAAAAGTACAAAGGCAATTCAATGGAGAAAGGATGCTCTTTTTAATAAATGATGCTAAAACGATTGAATATCCATATGCAAAAAAAGTAAAAAGCAAACCTTAAGCCATAGGTCCCACCCTATACAAAAATGACCTCAAGGTGACTCTAAATGTACCTAAATGTAATACCTAAAATTGTAAAGCTTCTAGAAGAAACATAGAAGGAAATCTCCATGACTTTGGCTGCCTGACACTCACACCCGGAATCTGTGCATGACACAGCTACAGAGGCCTGAGTCCTGTTTCCCCATCTCCTACCTCCCTGATTTACTTCCTGGAGAGATTGGCAGGTTGCTGGTTATTTTCATGTGAATGCAGAGCTGAAGGTGTTCATCCTTGTAATAGTTCATCTTATTGCTTCTCAAGCTTGCCCTGCCATTCTGAACTTGGCTTCGGGTTTCTCACGCCCGCACTCAGCTTTGGGTCAGCTGTGAGCCTGGTCTGTCTTCTTGGCAACTCCATCAAAGTCAGAGAGCAAACTGCTCATTGCAGCCCCTGGCTGGTGCCCCCTGAGGCCTTCTCTCTTGCCCTCAGTCAGTTTTCCTCCTATTAAGCACGTGTTCAGTGAAGTTGCAAGAGAAAAAAAATAAGCACCCAAACCCACAATTTCTTCGCTGTGGGTTTGGTCATTTATTCAATTCCTCTCAATTCTCTCAGTCTATCCGCCTTTCTGTCTGTTTATCCATTACGTTACCTAGGCCTGAGTCAGCTACAGAGTCTCAGAATAGCAGTTGTTGAACCAAATGTCTGCCTTGCTGTGTGCGTGTGTGTGTGCATGGGTGTGTTTATACAGAAGTGTGGAAGAGGCAGGAGCAGAGGCAGGAAGACATGAATAGGAATGAGAAACTTTTTTTTTTCTTGGAGGGAAAGAGCCAGAAATTACATCCGTTCAAAAATATCCTGCCTCTCTCACAGATAAATATAGCGACATGGGTAGATGTGTCACCGAATGAAACTTTCAAAACAAATCCGGGAAGAATCACTTGAAGAGCCTGCCACTGCTGGCTCTCTCCTGCTGCCCCTCTGTCCCCCGTCCCCACCCCCGCACCGGTGCGCCCCACAACGATCAGGACGGAGAGCGAGATGGGAGGTCTGTGCCCAGCATCCCCCAGCATTCTGGACAAGGGGAAGGGTAGCAGGAGCAAAGGTGCCCTTCAAGGGCTGCTGGCCAGAGGCGCTAGGTCGCCAGATGTCCCCCACAGGGAAGAGCTTGAGAGATCACTTCTCTCTGTTACAGGGGAGTGAAAGCTCAGAACGGGAGGGCAGCCCCACGGGCTCATATCCACCAGCTGTGGTGGCTGAAGCTGGAGCTAAGGACCATGACTTGGACACAAGGGTACCATTAAAATCATTTGGCCACCAGTACAGCAGAGGCACCTACCAGCCCTTGACAAAGGGGAGGTACGGTCACCACCACAGCTCTGCATGCCAGCTGAGACTCAGCTCCCCTTAGACCCACGTGCAGTCAATTCTTCCAGCGGCCCTATGAGGTAGGTATCGTCATCCTAGTTTTTAGATGGGGAGACTGAGGACAGGAGTGATTCAGTGATTAATCCAGGGTCCCATGGTTGGTCATGGCAGAGCTGGGCATGGCCTCTTCTGAGAGTGTCATGGGAGACCACCCTGCCTCCACATATAAGAGCGTAGAAGCCCTGCTGCCCCGCCCCCAGCCCAGCCCAGCCCTGTCTGTTGGCAGAAGCCTCAGCCAGCTGCGGTCACTGAAGGGGCAGAACCTGCGTCCTAAGCCCTGCAGGAACAGAGGGTTGTCAGATCATCGTGGGTCCTCGAGGAGGAAGGATAGAGCCATTTTGCACTGGGGAGCTTCTCGGTACCTAATACTCCCCTCACCTCCTGACTCAGCCTGGACCCCTCCGTCCAGTGCATCTGTCCCTCCGACTCTGCCACGGGCCTGGGACACCTCTCGTACCTGGCCAAGCAATAGCACCTTCAGCTTATCAGCTCTGAGCTCTGTTGAAAACTTTCTTAACATCTTTTGGACCCGTGGAGTCAGACCAACCTGGGTTCAAATCCCACCTCTGCCACTCCCCAGCTCTGTGGCCTTGGGAAAAGTAATGCCTTGTGTATTCGTTTCTTGTTGCTGCCGAAACAAATGACCACAAACTTGGCTCCTTAAACAGCACAAACTTTTCACCTTACAGTTCTGAGGAAAGGTGGCAAAATCAGTCTCTCTGGGTTAAAATCAAGGTGTCTGCAGGGCTGTGCTCCTTCTGGCTCCAAGGGAGAATCCAGTTCCTTGCCTTTTCCAGCATCTAGAGGCTTCCTGCATTCCTTGGCTTGAGCCCTGCATCACTTGGACCACTGCTTCCATCACTGCATCTTTCTGACCCTGGCCCTCCTGCCTCCCTCTTATAAGGGTACTCGGGATGACATTGTGTCCCTCTGGGAAATCCAGGACAGCCTCCCCATCCCCAATCCTTAATCACATATGCAAAGCCCCTTTGCCATATATGGGAACCTAGTCACAGGTTTTGTGGTTTAGAGCATGGACATCCCAGGCAGAGGCAGAGAATGTTAGCCTACCACACCTCAACTTCCTCATTTTGCAGATGATAATCTGTACCTCCCAAGTCTGCCGGGAGGACCAATTACATTACAAAGTACCCAGCCTGGTACCTGGCACAAAGTTTAAAATGAGGTCCTAAAAAAAGAGCCTCTGCCCTGTTCCCATTCTGGTCGTCTTTCTCTAGAATCGCAGGTACCCGTCCCCAAGCCTGGCTCTCCGTGGGGACTTCAAGAATCCCTGTGGAAATAAAACACGGAGGTGATGGATGGCTCTGACCTCCCAAGTGCCGAAGCAGGGCTGTTTGCAAATTTAAAGGCTTCTAGGCAGCAGGAGGAAGAATGTGAGCAGAAACATGGAACAGTGTGTGCAGGGACATAAATTCCAAGTGGTTTTTGTTGGGAAAGCTGAACAGAGAGTCATTCCATCTGCATTCCCCACGTCGGAACTGCTCTCCCAGGTCGGCTGGGGCTGAGACCCATTCCAGCAATGGAGCACCTCTCCCCGGAGGCAGGGCTGAGGCCCTCGTGAGGGGGCAGGGCAGACTGAGAGCCCCGTTCCTGTTCACTGCCCAGGCCTGGGGGGTGATGGCTCCGGGCGACAGGGGCTGGAGCAGCAGATGGCTAGTCCAGAGCTCAGATGGCACACCTTATCTTCTGGGAAGAAGTGAGAGTGCTGAGCGGGGTCAGGGGAAGGGGGTGCAGACCCCCTCCTGCTTCTCCCTTCACCAGAAGGCTCTCACCCAGCACAGTTTAAACCCATTTAAATCCAATACTCTCATCAGTAAAACATCTTTCAGCATGCCCTCCAATAAATGTGTATTTCTAAATTATATGGCATGAATTAATTTATTTGTATAATAACGCACAAATATATGATGCACATTAAAACTTTCCAAAAATATAAACACAGCAAAGTAAAAAGCTTAAAATAAATATAAATAGAAGACCAACATTGTGACCGCACATTCGAATACATGAATCAGTGGGCACGCTTCACTTTGGAGGTAGTAGAAACTATACTTGCATTTTGTTCTTCTGTTTCCTCAAATCTTGCTTATTCGTGTGTCCAATTCAGTGAGCTCCTCTCCTGCCTGGCAGGGTTGGTATCTTGTTTCTCCTCCTGGCTGATAAAGTTGCCAAAGGCTAAGAGCATTTATGCTTTGGGCGGTGCAGAGTGCGGGGCACACAGCTGGCGCCTAATAAAGTCGGTCAGTATTTTCTGAACACGTACTTTGACCCTCAGGTTTGTGGCCGGCACTGGGGGTTCAAAGAGCAAGATGTGGTCCCACCCTCATCCCCAAGCCCAGTTCAGGCACAGCCACCCTTGGGAGTGGCACCAGCTCTGGGTGGTGCTGGGGCAGGGATGGAACGCACCTCCAGCACCAAGGCAGGAAGATGCATCGCTCCAGCTCGGCAGGGGCAGGTGAGACAGGGAAAGTCTGCGGGCAGGAGATCTGTGTACTCTTGTGTAGAGACTTGGTGGCAGGAGCTACTGCACAGTCCAGGGGGTTCACTGAGCCTTCAAGGGCGAGATCCGCCTGAGGCTCAGGCCAGGTGAGGCCTGAGGGCTGCCAGTGTTGGCTCTGCCCCTGACCCCTGGGACCTGGCTTTAGGTTCCTTATCTGGGCAATGAGGAGGGTGGGCTGCCTGCTCTGTGGGGTCCCTTCCAGCTCTGACATTCTTGGTTCAGTCCAGGCTCATCCAGGCCCTGCCCTGCCCCCATCTTCCAGCCTGAGCCCCCCAAAACACGGGGCCACCTGAGAGGTGAGTGGACACTGCTCTGGGGTTTCTGAGATGTTGCAAACAACTAGCAGTTCCTTCCCGAGAAGTAGGGGAGGCATGCTGAGCCCCGTGCCCCACACCCGCCGTGCTCCACCATAGGTGCCGGGGAGAAAGCGCCACCCTCTCCTCGGCTCCCATGACCCCCGCGGCATTCTGTGAATGAGGCTGGAAGCAAAGCATCAGAGGGAGGGAAACGAAACCACGCGCCCCAAAATAGCTCTCTGAAGGCTGCCTAATCCCATGTCTGCAGCCGAGACGGTCTGTTATTTTGACACAGCAGAGCGAGCTACCCGATGGATCCTTCTGGAGTCTCCCTCTTGGGAGTGAGCTTGCAGTGTGTGCGCCTGAGGACAGGCTGGGTCAGGAGTGAGTGTTCTGGTCATGGGGCAATGGATAAAGCCCTTGGACCCAGGATGGAACGCTGCGGGCCTCCTTTTGCAGCTTTCCTTGGTGGAGGGACAGTTAAAGGACAGCCTCAGGGCCAGAGGCACCTGATCACGATCCAGTGAGCAGAGATGTGGAGAAATGCTGCCCCTCCCCCCCCCCCCCCCCCCGCCCTGATGGTCACCAGGACTAAGAGCAGAGAACGAGCCCCAAAGAGCTCCACCGAGCCAGGCCGTTGTGCCAGCTGCCCCACAAAAGCTCACCGACACTGATAGTTAGGGCTACCAACTCAGGTGTCTGACATGCGCTGTGCTGATGGATTTCCATGAGGGGCTGGGGGGCCCACGGACAGAATTCAAAGGGTCTGGACACTTGGATGGGAAAAAATTTTACACCTTTATTTTCGCTAACCTTTGGCCAGAACTTAGCATTTTCTGCTGTTGTGAATGTAGGCAGAGGACCTCAGATGTTGTAGCTGCGTCTGTGATTTGCCACCAGCAGAAATCCCGTCTTCCCATCACAGCGTACTGGTTGCAGATATCTTCGATTATTGTTTCCGCTCATCACGGCTTGGGAAGTATGCTGGTTGACAGGCCTGTCACTGGATCTTGCTGAACGTGTTAAAGAAGCACCTGTGTTACTAGATCGCAAATTTGATGTTTTCAAAAATCTTTTGATAACTGTATTTCAGTGTAGTTGGTTTCCTCTGTAATCTTATGTTTTCTCTCTAACGCATTTGAAAGTGGTGCTCAGGGGAGGGTTCATAAGCCTCACTGGATTGCCTGAACAGAGACGGTCGGGATCTGCTTTCCCTGCAGAACCTGGTGAGATCCTCCCACCCAAACAGCCAGTGTGGTGGGTGCAGGGCTGGGAGGACTCATGTGGTCCTGTAACATTTTGGGGGTGAAGATACCTTCTCTCAAACACAAAGTTTATCAGGAAGCCCAGCCCAGCCCGTGAGGTGAAGGTGGCGCTGCTCTGCTGGAATTGGAAGTGGGCATTTCTTGCAGCTCCCTGACCGCTCCACCCACCACTCCCCATCAGATGCCCTCCTTCCCTCCCCTCCCACCCCCCACTTCCTGGCAACCTCCGTGGAGTGCCTGCGTTTCCACAGAGCGCGTCTGCAAAGCGCTCACTGGGGACCGCAGGGGCAGCGCCACTGACTCACCTTGCTGGCCGCAGAACTGCTCATACCGTCCCGCCCATGGGAAGTCCTGTGGGCAGGTCTTGTGTCATTTATAAACACAAGCCTCCCGTGTATGTGGGGGAAAAAAACGAAAAAAAGGAGAGAGAGGAGATCGTAGCCCAGGGTGGTCATCCCCATGAGTTCTGGGTTCAAATACTGGTTCCACCACCTCCTAGCTGTGTGGTGTGGCCTCAGTTCTTCTTTTGTTTTTTTGCTTTTTGCGGTACGCGGGCCTCTCACTGTTGTGGCCTCTCCCGTTGCAGAGCACAGGCTCCGGACGCGCAGGCTCAGTGGCCATGGCTTACGGGCCCAGCCGCTCCGCGGCACGTGGGATCTTCCTGGACCGGGGCACGAACCCATGTCCCCTGTATCGGCAGGCGGACTCTCAACCACTGCACCACCAGGGAAGCCCATCAGTTCTTCTTTTAATTAGCAGTTAGTGATAGCAATAGCTCCCACCTTAAAAGGCTGGTTGGGGGATGAAAAGAAATAATGCATGTAAAGAGCTTCGCAGGCTCAGGAAATTCTGCTGCTACCCTCTCCCCAGGAAAGAGATTTTCATCTGCCACAGCTTCTTCCAGCCACCCCGCTGCCCATCCTCTACCTCGGAGGTGTCTCCCTGCCAGAGGCGACCTGGGAGCTTGTTTTCACCATCCAGGCCTGAAGCGTTTAGTCCTTCCCATCTTTGCAAATATGTCACTTGGCATCCGCGGGGTATTTTGGTAGCAGCAGCAGCAGCTGACCCAGACGGCACACACTGTAGCTATTATCTCATCATCTAATAATTAGCTTGACATTTATAATGGGGCCTCTGGGGCCTTGGGATGACACTGCCTTTTTCAAATGCAAGGATACTGTGATTTTGCACTTCCGCAAGGCAAGATGAGAGCAGAAGGGAAAAGTGACCCAAGGTTTCGCCTGCCATCGGCAGCCCTGAGCAGAGGCAGGTGACTGGGGAGCTAAGGGAGCATAATCTCCAGGGCCCCTCAATTGCACAGTCCCGCGTTTTCTGTGAATTATGCATAAGTAGATTATTGTTTACGCTCGATAGTATATGTAGTATATGTAGTATATGTTTCTTTTGTTTTTCCTAAAGACACTCTCCGAAATTATATAGACTTCAGGCTCCGTAAAACAGAATCCACCCCTGGGTTTAAAGCCATGTTGTCTCTTGGGTCTGCCCCGTCTGGAAACTGACCCCGCATATCATTGCCATTAAGGACCAGCGAGTGGATTTGGGGGTGCAAGTCACAGAGGGTGTTGCACTGTGAACTAAAGAATTTGGTGATGTGTTGGAGCACAAAAGACCCTGGGACTTGGGTCTGCAGAGAGTCAGAGTGCTCTGCTCACACCGGGAGCCTTGGGCAGCCTAGGAGCCTCTGCGCCTGAATATAAAGAACAAATGTGTCATCAGTCAATGTGCTGAGACGGCGGTGTCAGCGGTGATTGCAAAAACACACAAAACGTTGATTTAGGAAGGAGAAAGGCCAGAGATAAACTCCCCGCCTCAGCCCTGGCAAATCATGGAACAAGGTACATAGCTTGTGTGTGCCTTACTCGACCAAGGAAAAAAATGGGAAATGCAGGCTACTCCCCTCACCCATCATTAGTAGGAGAGAAGGGGCTGGGGAGGAGAAAGCCGCGGTCCGCTCCAACACCTAGAGCATCGCTCTCTGCCAGTTTATCTTAGGAGCCCGCGGAACAGATGACCAGAGAAGAGCATGTTGTTTCGGCCAGGACACGGAGGAGACAGGTGAGAAGTAAAGGAACAGCTCCCCCAGCAATAAGACCGGGCTCTGTCTTTACTCTGTCCAAGTCCTCACTTCCCTCTGGGCTCAGAACTCGCAGCCTTCTGATGCCTTCCCTTCTATCTTCCCCCCATTTAATTGGTTGGGCTTTTTAAAATTTATTTTATTTTATGTATTTATTTTTGGCTGCGTTGGGTCTTCGTTGCTGTGCGCAGGCTTTCTCTAGTTGCAGCGAGCAGGGGCTACTCTTCCTTGCCGTGCGTGGGCTTCTCATTGTGGTGGCTTCTCTTGTTGCAGAGCACGGGCTCTAGGCACGTGGGCTTCAGTAGTTGTGGTATGAGGGCTCAGTAGTCGTGGCTTGCGGGCTCTAGAGCGCAAGCTCAGTAGTCATGGTGCATGGGCTGAGTTGCTCTGCAGCATGTGGGATCTTCCACAGGGATCGAGCCTGTGTCCCCTGCATTGGCAGGTGGATTCTTAATCACTGCGCCACCAGGGAAGTCCCTAATTGGTTAAGTCTAAAATTCCCACCCTTAACATCTGCTGCTTCATCCCCGCCTCTCTCTTCCTACAGGCCATCATCCATTTCTTATCTGGATGAGAGCAACAGGCATCTATGCGGGGCTCCAGACAAATGGGCAACAGGTGTGCTGAGAGTTCCTTCTCCTCGGCCCTCGGGGCGGCCAGACCAGGCTTGTGGAGGCTGCAGCCTCTAGACCAGCGTCTTGCAGCCTCAGGAAGTCCCGTCTGTTAATCTCGGTGTGCAGTTCACATGTCATCATTTTTTTCTGTTGCTTCCACCTGGGAAATGTGGGGAAGCACCGGTCTTTCTTCTGCCCACTCAGCCCCATCCTAGGCACTGTGGCCAGATTCACCTCCATGGAGTCCAACTAAGATAGTACAGCTTGCTTTCAGAATGGCATCAGGATTCTGCACAATATGAAAGTTACTGAAAGCCACAAGGGCGGGCAAGAAAACCCAACACAGGGGTCCTTCTTACAGCATGGGTCCCATGGGTTGAGGAGATGTGCAGTGAAAAGCAGGCTCGAGGACATCTAGGAAGCTCACTCCTTCAGCTGGAATGGCGGTTCTCACACTCTACCATGTACAAGTATCACCTGCTGCAATTGTGGGAAAATGCAGATTCCAGGGCCTCCTCCTGCCCCACCCACATTTTTAGTCAATGTGTTTGCAACCAGACCCAGCAGTTTGCATTTTTAGGGAACACACTGATGGTGGGCACAGATCTTACTTTGAGAAACGGTGCCCTGATGATCTCAGCTAACGGCAGATTTCACCTAGTCACCTCAAAGGATGAAACAAGAGCATACGGGCAGGAATTTGCAGTAAAAAGCAGTGTCTCGGCCTAAAATCTCAAATCAAACACACCACTTTGAAAAAAATGTAAGAATAAGGGATCCTTAAAATATGGAAAGTGGTTGAAAGGAAGACCATCTGGGCAAACCAAAGTTACTCATCCTCAAGAACATTCTCCCAGAAAGGCAAATTGCATGGAAAATATAAAATGTAATCCCAAAGGAAAAAGGAAGCTTTGAAACTCTGGAAAGAAACTGCTTATAACCTATAACAAAGGCAGCCCACTGGGCAGACAAACACAGCAAACTGCTCTCAAAAATGGGACAAGATGGGGGGCTTCCCTGGTGGCGCAGTGGTTGAGAATCCGCCTGCCGATGCAGGGGACGCAGGCTCGTGCCCCGGTCCGGGAAGATCCCACGTGCCACGGAGCGGCTGGGCCCGTGAGCCATGGCCACTGAGCCTGTGCGTCCGGAGCCTGTGTTCCGCAATGGGAGAGGCCACAACAGTGAGAAGCCTGCGTACCACAAACAAACAAAAGAAAATGGGACAAGATGGAAGTTATAGTGAAGGCAGGGAATATGCGTGTGGCCACAGGGGTAATGTACAAGTTCCTGTAGGTCCCAGCTAGCTCAGGGACCTGTGTCCTTACTCAGCCAGTAAGGTGACTCTGCTGGCTGTTGTGACTTTTTCTGGTCCCCGGATGTAAAAGGGGTCTGGCTCACAGGGATGCCGTGAACTCATCAGGCAAGTGACCGGACGTTTGAAAGCCAGGCTGACTTGAAAATATGGACCACCTGTTCACTGTGATTCTGTGGGGATGCTGAGCTCTTAAAGCTGCAGGTGTTTGCCATCAGCGTGGGGTGTTGTTGCTGCCCACTCTTCTGCCTCCTTTCAGACACGATATGGACCGTTCCACGACCATTCAGACTCCACCCAGAGCGTGGAGTGCAGTGCGGGGCTCCGGATCTGCTCTGGGTGGCTAAATAGCGACCGGAGAGCGACTCCAGGCTTCCTTGCGCAACCAGGACAAAACCTGGGGTCCTTCCTCTTCGCCGGAAGAAGGCTGGGAGGGGGAAAGAGGCAGCACCATCTGGTTTAAAAGCACCTGACTTGGGCTGGTTCGACACCAGTGGGACAGGCACCGGCTGACACTGTTTCCCCAGAAGCAATGTGGGATTTCTTGCCTTGCATCTCCAGGACATCTCAGTGAACTAGCTCCACAGCCATGATTCAGGAGGAGGCTGAGAACCAGAGTGAGTGAGGAAGGGAAGAGAGGAGAAACCTGTTTTCAGCTCTGGCGTGAGATGCTATTTTTAACTGGGATAAAATATCTGGAGGAAAGAAATATAAAAGCTTCAGTGGAATCCTTTTAGAGCTGTGGCAAATACTCATCTTGGCCAGAGGTAGATGGCCAAGTGTTAAACATTGAGCTGAAGCCCAATATTGCCCTTATCGATACCCTTCAGGATGCAAAAAGAAATATGAAATTTTCAGTGTGTAATTAGTGCCACGCTTTTAGTATTAAAATGTTTAACGCTCAGATTTCTAGTTTGACTTCATGGTGGAGGAACAATAATGTCTTAGCACTGTGTCCACTATGAAATGGGCCCAGCTGTCTCACTGTCTCTCACACGGATCACCAGGTTATCTTGAACTATAACTAACTAAAGACAATTCCTCTTGGACTCCTGGATGTAAAGAGGTCTCAACCAGGACTTCTTGAAAGACTTGTGGCACATGTTATATTAAATAACTAAAAATTAACTGTAGCTCCTAGGGCTTCGTTTGTTTATTACTATGAGTTCTTACTATACCAAACAATTCTATCAGGATTAGAAGTGTAATCTAATCTCGCTTGTTCTGCCTTGTGTTATCAATTTAATTGTTATTAACAGCACTACAGGTGGCCACAATCAGACCCATCATTCAAGGGACTTTCCCCACGTGGAGCCTCGGGGAGGGGCATTGTGTGAAGCCTCGGGCTCAGAGGCTGGTGAGTTTTTGGAGCACAGAGTCCAACCTCCAGCACACTGCCTGCCACGGAGCGGGGTTTCAGCACATATTTGCTGGATGAGTGAGTGGCTACGTGGATGAATAAATGAATAAAGATGTAAGCCAGAGCTAAGCAAGGAAGAGACTGCACCTGAAGGCTATACCGGCACCAGGTAAGGTGAGGTTTGAGGGGGCAGACCTAGAGCAGGCAGGAGGGTAGTCAATCCTGTTTGGAAGCCACAGTGTGTACAGAGGAGATGGGACAGGCAGGTGGCTATGACAGGGCAGCTGGCTAGAGGTGCGGAGTGGGCGTCCTGGCAGGCATGTCAGTAGGTATTCCTACGGCAGGAGACGCGTGAAGGTCACACAGGGGGCACAGGGCCTCAGGAGCAGGACCCCAGACTCCATCCAGGGTGAGTCGTAGAGGAAACAGAATGTGGGCCGGGCAGGTGTCGAGGCCCCGGGTGTCCAGAGGCAACTAGAACAGGAGCCGGAGGCAGGATGTGGCCTTCAGAATAAAGCCTGTTAGTAGACCTGAGATCAAGGCCAGAGAAGGACTAGCCAGGCTGGCTCCAGGACCAATCCCCCGAGCCACTGAACTTTAAATTCTCCCCATCTTAGGAAAGCGTCCACCCAGGGACTGCAGCAAGGATGAGTCTACGTGGAGATATTCAAGTAGACCCAGGGAAGGAGTCCGGGAGGCTATAAAAGCAAGAAGTCAAATAAGCCATGGCTCTCAGCAGAGCAGGTAAACCTACGCGTTATTATTTCAGGCTTTGATTTGAATTTGTAACCAGGTGTTCTGTGCCTTGAATACTTTAACTGATAATCAACTGACTGACGATGATTTGGCGAGGTCTGCAATGTGCCTAGCGTTGTGCTTCACCTGTTTGGGATTAGAGGCGTGAAACAGTCATCGAACAGATGCGTTTGTACTAAATATGCAGAATGTGTCACTATTCACAGAGAAGAAAACAAGGCTGTGAAAGGGCTGCAGCCAGAAAGTGCTGCAGATGAGCATGGATGGCAGAGGTCAGGGAGGGCTTCCTGGAGGAGGTGGGATGCACCCTGGACCTGCAGGACATGGGACATCCGCAGAGAGAAGAGAGAACGTTTACCACCAATTCCTTTGCTATTCTTGACTGCTCAGAACACACCCCTCAGAGCTAAGCAAGACAATTTACTAAACTGCAAGAGAGGTGAGGGGAAAGAAAGGCGAAGTCATCCTGACTGGGTGTACTTTCTGAGTCCCATCTCGCAGGGGAAAACCCTGAGGCACAACCAGGTTGGGGCTAGTTCATGGTGAAGTCAGATAAGCAAGGGCATCCAATAGGGCCTGAGGCCTCACCATCTTTTCTAACACAGAGGAGCTGCTCTCCTCCCTCCTGCCAAGTGGAGAACTGGCTTTGGCTTTATGGTGAAGGTTTTGGCTAGTTTGGTTTGTTTGGGTTTTTTCTTTGTTTTGTCTTGGTTTGAAAGGGCTCCTGAAGAAGGGAAATGGGAGGAAATGATTTTCTTTTTTTCTCCTATGATAGTACCAGTTCTGCCCTTAGATGCAGGCGAGAAGGCCCCTCTCCCGGCCATACCAGTTAGCAGGACCCCCTATGGCCCTCCTCTGTCTGTGCCCCTCCCCACGGCCATCATGGCACGACTATTATATTAGTTTCCTATTGCTGCTATAGCAAGTTACCACAACCTTAGTGGTTTAAATCCACACAGATCTATTATCTTAGAGTTCGTGCGTCGGTCAGAAGTCTCACTGAGTGTCAACAGGACTGCATTCTTTTCTGGAAGCTCTAAGGGAGAATCTGTTTCCTTGCCTTTTGCAACTTCTAGAGGCCACCAGCATTCCTTGGGGGGGCAGACCTAGAGCAGGCAGGAGGGTAGTCAATCCTGTTTGGAAGCCACAGTGTGTACAGAGGAGATGGGACAGGCAGGTGGCTATGACAGGGCAGCTGGCTAGGGGTGAGGAGTGGGCGTCCTGGCAGGCATGTCAGTAGGTATTCCTACGGCAGGAGACACGTGAAGGTCACACAGGGGGCACAGGGCCTCAGGAGCAGGACCCCAGACTGTGGCCTCTTCCATCTCCAAAGCCAATAACGGCTGGTAGAACTTTCATTTTTAAGGACCCTGGGGATTACATTAGACCCGCACAGATAATCCAGGATATAATGTATAATCATAAAGTCAGGTTATTGGCAACTTTAATTCTGTCTACAACCTTAATGCCACATTACATATTTACAGGTTTTGGGGACAAGGATATGGACATCTTTGGGGTGGGCATTATTCTGCTAGTACAGTTGCCAACGTCGGAGGATAGAATATATCCTGTCAATATATCCAATCTGTTGACTTGGTTTATAATTTTAAGTATTTAGAAGCATGGTGTGTGGCCTCTATTTGTGCTCTTGCCCGAGGCAAATAGCAGGGCTGCTCTGGTGGGAGCAGTGGCTGTCCAAGGTGAAAGGTCTATAGCACCTTACAGTGGAGTGGAAAAGTTCAGTATTCCTTAGCCAGCAGCATCCCCTTCTGGACAGTTTCCAAGGTTCCCCCAGCCTGTTTCTCCACAGCAACCTGTCACCTTCATCATCTTACCTCTGATTCACACCCAGTTCTGACTCCCAACACTTTGCTCTCCTTACAAAAGCATTCCTCCCAAAGAAGGTACATTTCCCATTCTTTTTGCTTTTTACTTTTACATAAAAAGGGTGGAAGCAAGGGAAGAAACCCCAGCCCCATTAGTACAGACACATCAAAGGGTACCGAGCCCCTCGGGAAACCAGAGCGTGGCTTACATCATCCTGCAGCACATCCGCTAAGCAACTGTGGGATCAACATCTGTTTCCATGGAGATGTCACTTCATCATCATTCTCCAGGCAGAGCAGAGGAGTGCCTCTGGGAGGAATGAACATGCTGGGCCAGAGAATAACAAAATCTGGTGCCATGAGCAAGAAACCCCAAAAAACCCCCCGAAAAACTATAATCAAGATGAAAGGTTGATGAGAGAGCATTAGAATGAGAGAGAGGGAGAATGGGCACTGGATGGGGTCGAGGGGGAGTGACCGGCCAGAATCAGATGGAGGCTCACGTCACCTGCCTCCCTCAATACACAGAGCGGCCAAGAGAGGCCTCAGGCTCCTGCCAAATATTGTACAACAGTCCGTGGACCCCAAGCCTTGTGCCTCGCTGCCCAGGATTCTTCCCGGTGGACGGAAGGCACTCAGGCGCCGTAACGCTTTTGTCCTGTTGCTTCCAGTCAGGCAAAGATGATCGTGGTCCTTCTGCTGCCGATGTTGCTTCGGCCTGCCCAGCACAGTGCCTTCCAGGGACAGCAGCTCCCGCTCATCCCGACAAGCCCTATTGCTCTGAGGCCGGGCTTGCTAAACTGACAATAGCAGAAGCCGAGGCGGGTAGAAGGGAACTAGCGTTTACTGGGCTCGGGCGCTGCCTCTCAGCGCCTCTAATCCTCGAATCCCACTGTGGCGTGTTAGAGCCTCGTTCTACAGGCCAGGAGCTGAGGCTCAGAGGGGAGAGGTGGCTTATTCAACGTGACGAGATTAACAGCAAACTTTTAGAATTCACTCACTTTGTGCCAGGCATCGTTTAAACTCTTCACAAGTATTTATTCATTTCATCCTCACATCGCATCTCTGAGGGGGTATTATTATCCGTCAGTTAATACGTGGCAGAGCCAGGCTTGGGGGCCTGGGGTGCCCTTCCCTCTGCATACGCTGACCGCACCCCCCCCACCAACACCACTGGGTAGAACAGCTCAAGAAGGCGGGGTCAGGCACGCCGGAGTGAGCGAGCGCCAGTGGATGGAAACAAGAGGCCAAGTACGATTTTTCCTCAGTCGCAGCCGAGGCACCAAAGCTGGGGCTACGGGGCTCTGAGGATCCCATATTCTGGGTTCAGAAATCCACCCGCCGGGGGGCCAGTCCCTCCCTGTGGACTCAAGAAGAGACTGCCTTCCACCAAACACCTGGAGTTCTGCCCATCCTACCCGCTGGCGGTGCCAGAAGGTGCCGGAGGCCTCGGGGAGGGAAGGCAGGGTGCACGGAGGTCGGAGCTCATGCCGAAAGGCTCCTCCCCTGTATCCTGAGGAGGGGAGCGTCCGGGACTCTGGGATACCGGAGTGTCTGCAGCAAAGGGAGGCTGGTGGCCTGGTCCCAGGCTGGACAGATATTCACCAAGCCGCAGACCCGAAGCCAGCTCGGGGGCAGCCTGGGAACAAGTGTCTGATGCAGGGAAGAAGAGGGTGCCTGCCAGGTTCCTCTGACCCCCGAGAGCAGTGCCTACCTCTGCTCTAGAAGTTTCCAAAGGCAGAGGCCTTGCCAGGAGGGCTCCACGTGACAGAGGCTGAGGGTGTCTGAGAGGAAGATGGGGTGGCCTACCCCACACCGATTCTCTTGCCCCCAGAGAGTCCAGAAGGACCCCGGGATCTACACAGACCCCAGAGCGCTGGGGTTAGCAGAGGGCAGGAGCAATGGAGGCAACTGGGAGTGATGGAGGCCCGAGCCAGAGCCGGGTTTGTGAGTGTGCATTGTTGGCAGGGCTGGAGGTAGACACCACTGCCCTCAGGAGGGTTCTGGGACCTAGCTACATACGGCACTGTGGGTGCCGGCTGGGAGCCCCAGAAAGCCTTGAGCACCATCTCCGCAGAGACCATCACCTCATCAGCACCACCAGCATTGGCCAGAAGCACCCAGAACCCAGATGAAGCCATGGACAGCCCCTCCCAACCTAGGAGGATGGGCCAGTCATGTATCCAGAATTTCCTTGCCCTCCCAGGGAGCTCCATCCAGGAGGGCCAGAGAGTAAGTCTTGGGGGGTTTAGAGCCTGAAGGGGATGCGGAGATGGAGTTCAAAGAGAGAACAAAAGGCAGAGTGTGTGACGAGCAGACCCTTCCCTATTTTTCCAACCAGCTAGGCTGCAGACATGGTCCCCCTGCACAGCGGTGGGGCGTTGAATTCTCAGTTAAGCCTGATTTGGAGTTTTAAAATAAATCCATTTGAGTCTAAAATACTGAGATGAGACTGCTCGGTCATCAAAGATGCCAGGAAGAAATGACATCTGGCCAAGTTATCACTGAGAGACACCAGCTACCCAACGGGAAAGGGGGGTTGATGTAGCCTAGGGGTCTGCAAACCACAGCCCTCAGGCTAAGGATGGGTTTGATTTTTCTTTTGATTTGCTTTTTAAAAAAATTTTTTATTGGGATATAGTTGATTTACAATGTTGTGTTAGTTTCTGCTGCACAGCAAAGTGAATCAGTTATACACATACATATGTCCACTCTTTTTTAGATTCTTATCCCATATAGGTCATTACAGAGTATTGAGTAGAGTTCCCTGCGCTATACAGCAGGTCCTTATTAGTTATCTATTTTGTATATAGTAGTGTGTATATGCCAATCCCAATCTCCCAATTTATTCCTCCCCCGACCTTTCCACAAAGGGTTGCGGGGAGAAGGGGAGGGGAAGAAGAGAGACTGTATGTGGTCTGCACCACTTAAAATATTTCTATCTGCCTTTTGCAGAAAAAGTGTGCTGACCCTATTTGTAACCTAACTGGGGAGGGGTACAGCTATTAAAAAAGTAAAACTTTCGTATTTTAAATTCTATATTAATCCTCTGTCATTTGCTCCTTTCACTCAACATTGTGGTTTTAAGCCTCGTCCATGTTAGAGTGGCATAGTCATTCATTTTCACTGCTGTAGACTAACCATCACGGTTAGTTTATCCATTCTCCTGGTGATGAGCATTTAGGCTGCTTCTAGGATTTTGCTATACTGCTGCTGGGAATGTTCTTGTTCATGTCTCCTGTGTCCCCATGCAAAGTTTCTTTGGGATCTACTCTGAGAAACAGAGTTGCTGGGTCAGGACATATTTGCTGCTTCAGTTTTATAAAATAGTGCCTCATTGCTCTCTAAAAAGTTTGAATCGTTTTACACCTCCACCATTGGTGTTTTGAGTTGTCTTTCCTTCACATACTCTCCCATGCTTGGTATTGGCAGAATTTTAAAATTTTGCTAATCTGATGATGCAAAAGAATGTCTCCTGGTTCTAATTTGCCTTTGTCTAAACACATAGAGGCTGTGTATTTTTTTTAAACATCTTTATTGGGGTATAATTGCTTTACAATGGTGTGTTAGTTTCTGCTTTATAACAAAGTGAATCAGTTATACATATACATATGTTCCCATATCTCTTCCCTCTTGTGTCTCCCACCCTCCCTATCCCACCCCTCAAGGCGGTCACAAAGCACCGAGCTGATACCCCTGTGCTATGCGGCTGCTTCCCACTAGCTATCTACCTTACGTTTGGTAGTGTATGTATGTCCATGCCTCTCTCTCGCCCTGTCACAGCTCACCCTTCCCCCTCCCCATATCCTCAAGTCCGTTCTCCAGTAGGTCTGTGTCTTTATTCCTGTCTTACCCCTAGGTTCTTCATGACATTTTTTTTTCTTAAATTCCATATATATCTGTTAGCATACGGTATTTGTCTTTCTCTTTCTGACTTACTTCACTCTGTATGACAGACTCTAGGTCTATCCACCTCATTACAAATAGCTCAATTTCGTTTCTTTTTATGGCTGAGTAATATTCCATTGTATATATGTGCCACATCATCTTCATCCGATGATGGGCACTTAGGTTGTTTCCATCTCCAGGCTATTGTAAATATGCTTATGACAATTTGGGTTTCCTCTTTTGCTGACTGTGGGGGCTGTTATGTTTTTCTTATTGCTTTGTGGACATTCTTTATATATTCTGGATATTCTTTCTTAGTTTTATGGGTGGTAGTTATCCTCTTCCGATATGTAACGTATTTGCTTTGGTTTTGGTGTTTTTGAGCAACAGAAATGTTTGATTTTAATGTAGTCAAAATTCTCGACTTTTCTCTAAAGTTTGTGCTGTGTCTTGTTTAATTTGATATAAATTTACAACCTTCTTTTTAATTTCTGCTTTTCACATTCAGATCTTTAATCCATCTGGAAATTATCTTTTGGTGTAGCAGAAATATTTGGTGTAGCAAAAAATATTTTTTTCCATCCAGATAACCAAGTGTTTTCATCCTTTTGCCATGTATTTGTAATGACACTTCTGAAATATCTTAAGTTCCCACCTGACTATGAGACTACCCATGTGCTAATACCACGCTGCTGTAATTACTATAACTTTATGTCTTGATATCTGGCCAGAAGAATTCACTCCTTCCTCTTCCAAGTACCTTTGCGATGTTGGGTCTTTTGTTCATTCAGTTAGAGTCTACAATTGGTTATCAGGTTCCACAAAAAAAATGGGGGGTGGATTTTTATTATGATTGTATTGAAAACATAGATTAATTCAGAGATAATTAACACTGTTAGGACATTGGCTTCTTGTACCTATGAGCATGGTGTTTCTCTCCGCTTGTATCCTCTTTGTGCCTTTCAATAACATTTTTTAAAACTAAAAGTCTTGCACAGCTTTGATTAGGTTTATTTCCAGGTTCCTTAGTTTTAATCTGTGACAGACAGTGGATAGTTGCCCTGCACAGGTCCGTAACCCCCTTCCTTCATGTGAAGTTTCTGCTGGAGGCAGCGGCACAACCAGAGGCTCAGTATCTCAGCCCTCCTGGTATCCAAGTGAGGCCGTGAGACTGGTGTTCCTGGTGGGATGTGATGAGAAAAGTGAATGTGTCCTCCCACTGTCCCCTCCCCTGGCTGCCAGCTGGATGCAGGGGACTTCGAGATGCTATGGGAGGGTGGACCCACAAGGCAGAAGGAGAGGAGCCTAAGTCTCTGAATCACCAACCACCGCTTTGAACTAATACATGAACAAGACAGAAACTTCTATTGTGTTATGTCACTGACAATTTAAAGTTCATTAGGGCAGTTGGCTTTACCCTCAGTAATACTCTATTTGGGTAAGGTTTAGCTCTTTTTTAAGATAATCTTTTCTCCTCACTGTTGCTGATGAATGTAAACATAGGTAATATTGTGTTCCATTTATATGTTGGTTTCATATTAAGAAACCATGCTGAAGTTTCTAATAATTTCTGTTCTCCAATTCTATATACAGTACAGAGTCATGTTATCTGTAAAAATGACATCTTTGTTTCTCCCTGTCCACTCTTTATACTTTTATTTCTTTTTCTCACCTCACTTCCCTGGGCAGGACCTGGCACTTTTATCTCACCTGTGATTCTAACAAGAATCATTCTTATGTTTCTCCATTAAGTATGAAGTTGGCGTAAGGTTAGGGATGGATACTGTTTGTTGAGTTAAGGAAATTTCCTTTGCTCCAAGGTAGCCAGTAATTTTTACCATGAATGGGTGTTGAATCACAGCAAGTATATTTTCTGCATCTATTTAGATAAATCTTTCCCTCTTTCATATGTTCCTGTAGTGAATTACATTGATTATCTAATATTGACTCATGTTTTAAATTCTAGGCTAAACTTTGTCATGAAGTATAATTTCTTTTTTTTTTTTTTTTTTTTGCGGTACGTGGGCCTCTCACTGTTGTGGCCTCTCCCGTTGCGGAGCACAGGCTCCGGACACGCAGGCTCAGTGGCCATGGCTCACAGGCCCAGCGGCTCTGTGGCATGTGGGATCTTCCCGGACCGGGGCACGAACCTGTGTCCCCTGCATGGGCAGGCGGACTCTCAACCACTGTGCCACCAGGGAAGCCCTATTGTATTAATTTCTGCTCTTAATTCTATTGTTTCTTTCCCTCTCCTCTCTATTGGAGGACCTATTCTATTGTTCTTTTTCTTAAGCTGGATATTAGCTCATTAATTTTCAGTCTTCCTAATTTTCTAATATATAGATATATTAGGTTCCCCTGTAATTTCTACCTTAGCTGCATTCCACAAATTTTTGATGTATTTTTACTATAGTTCAGTCATAGAGTTTTCTAATTTTCATTATGATTCATTTACCCATGACTTATTGTGAAGTGTGTGTGTGTGTGTGTATTTTAATTTCCAGGAACATGAGAATTTTTACGTTATCTTTTCGTCCCTGATTTCTAAATTATGTTGTGGTCAGGTAGTATGGTCAGTATGGTACTGATCCTTTGAAAGTAGTTGAGACTTGATGGGCTCACACATAATCAATTTTTGGAAATGTTCTATGTAGATAGATGGATGAATGAGTGGACAGACGGAAGGAAGGAAGGAATAAATTGAGGACAGTAATTTGTTCTGAGTGTATCTGAGAAGAATATGTATTCTCTTACTGTTTAGTTCAGAATTCTACATATATCCATTTAAATCAGTTTTATTACCGGTGCTATTCAGATCCTCTATATCCTTGCTGGTTGTTTATCTTTTTGATCTAACGGTTATGAGCGAGATGTGCTAAAATAACTCACTGTGACCGCAGATCTGTCACCTCCCCTCTTACATGCGCTTCGGCTAAGTCTACTTTTTCTGGTAGTGCTATAGCGGTGTAAGATTTCTCTTTACTAGTGTTTCACTGGTATCTATTTTTCCATCCTCTCACATTTATCCTCTGGAGTACTTATTTTTTTTATGTTTCTTTGGAGCCCTCATGTTTTTACCTATTTCTTGTCCACAGGATGTAACAGAATATTGTTTGTTTCTTTCAGTCAATCCAACAATTTCTATTTAAACCAGCAAGTTTAATCCATTTCAATTTAGTGACATGATTGATAAATTCAGATTCATTTCCATCAGAGATACATATATATATTGCTTTTTAATGTAACTTAATTTTGTTTTTTAACGTTTTATTGATAGATAATTGACATACAATTAACTGCACAGACTTAAGGCATAAGAGTGGATAAGTTTTACGTATGTATACACCCGTGAGGCCACCACCCAATCAAGAGAGCGAACATATCCATCGCTGCTCCTCAAAGTTTCCTCATTTCACTTGGCAATTACTCCTTCTTACCCTCCCTAATCCTCACTTCTCTGTTTTCTATCGCAATAGATTTGTTTGCATTTTCTATAATTTTATGTAAATATAACCAAATTGTATACTCTACCTTGTTTGGTTTCCTTCATTGAGCATAATTATTTGGGCATTCATCCACGTTTATTTTTTGTTGCTGAGTAGTATTCCATTGCATGGATGTACTTTCATTGGTTTATCCATTTACCCGTTGATGGACATTTGTCACAAATAAAGCTGCTACGCACACTTGTGTGCAAGCCTTCATTATGGATGTGTATTTTCACTTCTCTTGGTAAACACCTAGGAGTGAAATGGTTGAATCGCATAGTGGACGTATGGTTAACACTTTAAGGAATGGTCAAACTGTTTTCCAAAGTGGTTGTGCTATTTTATATTCCCATTAGTAATGTATGTTTTCCATATTTTCACCAAAACCTGACACCGTCCGTCTTTTTAATTTTAGCCATCCTATTAGATGTATTGTGATATCTCAGTGCAGTTGTTTCAATGTGCATTTACCTAATGATTTATGATGCTGAACGCCTTTTCATGTGCTTATTTGCCATCCGTGTATCTTCTTTGGTGAAGTGTCTGTTCAAGACTTTGGCCTATTTTTAAATTAGGTCTTTTGATTTCTTGTTACTGGCTTTCCGAGCTCTTTGTGTCATCTGTATACAAGTCCTTTATCAGATCTGTGTTTTGCAAATATTTTCTTCCAGTCTGTGGTTTGTCTCTAGTCTCTTAACAGAATCTTTTGAAGAGCAGAGATTTTTAATTTTGATAAAGTCGAGTTTATCAATTCTTTTTTCATGGATTGTGCTTTTAGTGTATTTTTAGCAACCTTTGCCTAACCCAAATTTATGAAGATTTTCTCCTAAGTTTTCTTCTGGGAATTTTATAGTTTTAGGTTTTACATTTAGGTCTGTGATCTGTTTTGAGTTAATTTGTGGATATGGTGCAAGGTATGGATTGAATTTTGTTTGTTTGTCTGTTTGTTTTCTACATATGGATATTCAGTCGTTCCAGCACTGTTGAAAAGTAGAGTCTTTATTCTCACCTATTTAATTTTGGATAGTTTCTATTGCTCAGTCTTGAAGCACTCACATGCTCTTTACCATGACCCTCCACCAAGTGCTTTCAAGAAAGATTGGGAGAAGGCAGAAGACCTTACACTGTGTCAATAGGCATGAAACCTCCCCTGTCACTCAGCCCTGACTGCATCCTCCTTCTGCCTGGGGTCCTCAGTAAGGCATAACACCGGCTTCTGCTACTTCCCCCGTGCTTCCACTACTTCCCCCATGCCTCCACATTGAAGGGCTAGATCCCAGCCAGCCACGTGCAGGCCTTTGTCTCCTCAGGAACCTGACACAACACCCAAGAGGCAAGGGGTCACACCAGCATCCCCAAACCCAAGTATGGAGTCCACCCAACAGAGAGCAGGCTCCAGGAGGGCCAGGGTGTGGAACGGCAGCCCCACAGGGGTGCAAAATCCGTGCAGACACACACGAAAGATGTCCTCCACCTGTCACGCGGTGGAAGAGAGACGTGTGGAGCAATGTGGTTAGTATGAGCCCCTTTGTAAACATTTTTTGGGGGGCTCACTATAAGAGCGGGATGGAGAGAGAGAGAGAGAAGAAAGAAAAATATAAAGGAAAATAAAATTTCCTATCACCTCAGACTCCTGTCCCCAGCCTCTGTGTCCAGGAAGCAAGCTCTATTATTACTGTCTTGTGAGTTCGTATTCTTCCAAAGATATTCTATACGAAAAATAGCATATATATATAATAGGCTATGCAGACACACTTGAATATTCTTTTTTAATATGTATTTATTTATTTATTTTTCGTTGCATTGGGTCTTCGTTGCTGCGTGCCGGCTTTCTCTAGTTGCGGTGAGCGGGGGCTACTCTTCGTTGCAGTGCGCAGGCTTCTCATTGTGGTGGCTTCTCTTGTTGCAGAGCACGGGCTCTAGGCTCTCAGGGTTAGTTGCTCCACGGCATGTGGGATCTCCCCAGACCAGGGCTCGAACCCATATCCCCTGCATTGGCAGGCGGATTCTTAACCACTGTGCCACCAGGGAAGCCCCGACACTTGGATATTATACTAAATTTTAACAGCAGTCAGAGCCACTCATTCATTTGTTCATTCAATCATTCATTTTAAACGGGCTCGAGGCTAAGGACCCAGTCCCTGCTCTCAGAGTCCAGTGGTGGGTGCAGACAGTCACCAAAAAACCACACAAATGAAGTACGTTTAGAAACAGATTCAGGGAGGAAATAGGTGTGAATGAACTGAGAAGTCCCGCAGGTGACAGCCCCTCTGTCAAGGTTTGAGGGACAGTCACCAGCAAGCCGAGCACCCCAGCCCTAGCCATGGACACATTCTTTTGAGTCACTAATATGCTTCCGATTAAGACCCAGAGCTGTGACTCACTGCCCTGCACCATCTGCTGCCCGGGGCTCACATGACTCACGGCTGCCGCCCTTCCCTGTCCCCCAGGAGTGCTTCAGAGGAACGAGAGACAAAATTATTCCATGTGACTCAGGCAGAGAGAGACACAGCCTGGCCTGTTCACACCCACTGCTCCCTTCCTGCCTGAAAAATGGAGGTGGGCAAGGCTCTGGCCTCTGAGTGACACATCTTTTCAGGCATGTGCTGATGGAGGGACGGTCCCTCCTGGCAGGGGTCCTCAGAGCACAAGTCATGATTAATTTCCCAGTGCAGAAGCTGAGCTTGCCAGGGGAGAAGTGAGGAAGCATGGCTCAATTCCACCTCCTGCCTCTGTGGGCTGCTGCCTGAGCACGCCTCTCTGCAGGGAGTCCCACACTGGGGTCTCTCATCCTGTGACGTGCCAAGCCCAGGCTGGCGTATCCATGCATTTGCACAGGGCTGCCCTACCCCAAGCACCCAGGCAGGGCTCCCCATCCTCTCCCGAAGCCTAGCTCTGCCTCGCACATCTGCCTCCTTGAATTACTCCACCTTTGCCCTGAATCCTGGTCTTGAAATCCTGGAGTTCGCTTCAACTCCTCCCTTACCATCACTGCCAGCACCTAATCCAGCCCAGTCTGCCCCCTTCCTTCCCTCCTCCTGCTTCTTCCTCCCCTTGTGCCCTTTCCTCCACAAGAACTCTTTCGGGACACCCCTCACCGGCCTCGCTGTCTCTGGGCTGCAGACTTCTCATCACTCCCCTCAACATATATTCCTAAACACGTCTGGGTAGCAATTCCCCACCCTCCAATGGCATGTCCTCAGGGTCTACAGCGAAGGCCACTCATAGGCCCGTGGAGGGCAAGCAGGTGACAGAAAGGAGGGAAGCAGGCTTCGGGGGACTAGATAAAAGGCCACGACATGGAGGGCTAAGGTCGAAGGCAGATTGGAGAACGCTTGTCCTGCTTAGGGGCGGCCACCACCCAGCCACAGCTAAGTGTAGCCTAAAGCGCCAAAATGCAAGACCTTCCAGGCTTTCATGAGAACCCGGATTTGCTTATGAAACCTCTTAATTTATAAAGGTTGGGGCTCCCCTGGTGGCACAGTCGTTAAGAATCCGCCTGCCAATGCAGGGGACACGGCTTCTAGACCTGGTCCGGGAAGATCCCACATGCCGTGGAGCAACTAAGCCCGTGCACCACAAGTACTGAGCCTGTGCTCTAGAGCCTGCGAGCCACAACTACTGAGCCCGTGCAATGAGAAACCCGCGCGCCGCAACTAGAGGAAGCCCGCACACAGCAACGAAGACCCAACACAGCCAAAAATAAATAAATTAATGAATGAAAAAGTTGGTAACTAGCCCACATTTGACACCCTGAGCAGTTTCCTTATTGCTGCATCGCAGATCTTCCTTGGCCTGGATCCCACCTATGCACCCAGCACCTTCTCCCACAGCAGCTGCTCACCCTGCTTGTGGCCAAAGCTGTACCTCGCTCTGAGACTCGGCTATTTGCCGTTCCCAGGACACGCCTCACCTATGACCCACAGACACTGGTCCCACATTGCCCTCTGCTTTCCTTTCGACACCCCTCCACATCCCACCCACCTACTACGTTGTCCCTCTGTCCTGGTACGAGACACGTTCTGACCTGTGTCACCAGTTGTGTGAACCTCCGTCGTCCTTGCACGATCGGAGACCCTTAGATGCAGACACTGTCTGATTCACAGAACCTGCACATGGTAGGCACCCCAGAGATATTTCAGGAACCGTGTGCTCATTAGAATTGAAGGAAGTGTACCCACCCCATGTGGGTTGTGGAACTGGGGGTGATTCCGTGTGTCAACCCAGGTCTGCATCCTCAGATAGCTTCCCGGGCTGGCCCCCCACTTCCCTGGGCTCCAGCCCTCAGCCCCAGCCCAGCGGGTTGTGCGTGGAGAGGAGCACCTGAGGAAGCTCTGAGTCACCCTCTGAGCTGCAGCCTAATGCGCTCTGCAGGCCTCGTCCTTAGGAACCTGGCCCGCTTCTCGCTTTGCATTCCCCCCCCAGTTTATGGCTAAAAACATCTGTATGAAAATGGGCCCTGGCAGAGCGTGTGGCCACTGCACACACCTCCCCTGGCGCCTGAAGTCCTTGTCCCCTTCCGCCTGTTTACGACTGTTTGCTGTGGAAACGGCTGGCTTCGTGGCTTGGGAGGGAGCAGGTGGGAGAGCACAGGAGTTCACGAAGCCCCCAGGCCCGTTTCTCACTGGGACCCCAAGGAGCGGGGAGTGTGGGCCAGAGCAGCCCGGGGAGGATGTGGGAGGGGCTGCTTGGCCGGCACAGGTGAGCGGGATGTGAAATGGCCTCCAGATGTGGGTCTGCGAGGCCTCGACAGTTCAAAGCTGAGCGTTTAGGAGCTCCCCGTGGGGAAGCGGAGAGCCCTGGAGAAGAGGCGGCTTTGTCTGCCTCCTTACTTACAGGCCTGGCCCTGTGGTCTCTCCCACCCATGTGCAGCCCCTGGGCCCCGCACGTTCTCCCACCGCGTCAGCTCTCCGGCAGGGGCCCCTTGCACCCCTGCGTTTTGTTCACATTTAGATGAGAAGGGTTTTTGTGAGGACCAGGTGAAAGGTTTGATGGACACGGGGGGGACGCTCTTTATGCTAGGTGGTCGTATCCATAGGCCAAGGGAGAGTCACCACCTGCTAGCAAGTGCTCTTATTCCGAGTCTGTTTTCAGATCTCTCATTCAACAAGCTCCTCTTGCGCTCCTCCTGTAGGCAGAGCATGGTACCCAGCTCCGCAGGGGACAAGGTGCAGGCCAAGAGTCCTTTTCAGAAAGGCATTGCAGTCCATCAGGGGAGAGGAAACATACAAATTGCTTCGAGTGCTACAAGCCACAAGAAAGGAGCTGGGGCAGGGGGGCTCCTAGGAGAACAGCAGGTGAGTTTGAGCCTCGTGTGCAGATATGGGGAGGGGCGTCGGCAAGCAGGGCGCAGAGCGGGGCAGGGGGTGGCAATGAGGAAGATAGCGGGGACAGAGTTGGAGCACATGAGATGGTGTCTTCTCAAGCACGCCCAGCTGACGGCTTTGTGTCTTTGGGAGGTGGTGGGAGTCCTGCTTTGTGGGCTTCCCTGAATAGTCACAGATAGGAGCTGGTGGTCAATAGAGGAGTTGGCTGATGAAAACGGGGTCTCCTTCTTTGGGCCAAGAGGCCGTTTCATTACTGACGTGGAATCACAACCCAGACGTGGGCTACTGAAGGACTCAGATCCCATCCGCAGCATCTGCTTTGAGAATGTCAACACTGCCAGTCCCTTGGGACCAGGGTGCTGACCCTAAGGTCAAGGCCCTGCAGTTTCCTCCTTCAGGAGATGGTCAGCTGCCAGGATCCTCCTTCCTGACTTTGACCTTGACATTGCTGGTTCCTTCTGCTCCAAGGGGAAGGTTTTCCCTCCAAGCAAAAATCACCTGATCTCCACAGAGCCTCCACAACCCCACAAAAAGTCACACCATTTCGGCACCAACCATCTGCCTGGATGGTTTTAACATCCTTCTAGTCAAGATCAAGGCTCTTGCTACATGAGAATTTATCCAGTTCTTCCTTGATAGTTGGGAATTACTATCATGAACAGGGTGAGGCGTAAGTCTTCCCCTCCCCCTGCAGACCCTCGTGATGAGATCCTGTCTTCTCTGGAAAACTCCTTCACCACAAGTTAAAGGGCTGACTTCGTTGGGGGTGGGAGGGGATCCTTCATCCTGGCGTTGGAGGGTTTAACTTTTGCTTCAAAGACTCCTTCCCAAGAGTTCCCATACAGCCTAGGAGGTTTATGCAAATTCATAAATTTTGAATTCCCTACCCCTCGTCTTGTGCCAGAGTTCTTGGGCAGGTTGGCGGATCAGGCTGGACTTTGACCCAGGGCCACACATCTAATGAGGAAAAGCTCCGTGATTCAAACAGCATCCGTGTTCTTCTGCTTAATAAGCCTCCCAGCTGTGCTCATAAAAGTTCTACCCCAAGAGAAGCCGCATGTGTCCTGGGCTCACTCACCCAGCACGACAGCTGTCGGGCCAGAGGAAGCCCGTTTTCTGCACAGATTTCTTATTTCAAGCTAAGAATGATCTAGGCTTGATCAGCTGCTTTGGTGGTCAACCACATACTTTTGCACAACACCTCAGATGGAATGATTAACCCTGTGGAACATTCACATCAGAGGGAGACCATGTGATTTTCAGAACAAACCCCCCATACGCTCAGAGAAGCCAGTGATGCCGGGGTCTGTCCCTCACGTGGAGTTCCGTGTGCCTGAGATTTGGGGAGAGTTAGCACGCTGCCGCGATCATTGCATGAGCCAAAGGAGCCACGGACGTCATTGGCCAGCCCTCCCCACCCTCCTGCCATTCACATATTCTTTGCCAGGTCCCCTTTTTCAGGTCTGGGGCTGCACTACAATTCCAGGGGTACAAATTAAAACTGCAAGCCTGGCCTGGACCTTTTTCTGGAATGATACCAAGGGATGATTGTCAAACAACTTGAGGACCTGAAGTGAAAGGCACCATTCCTCCTTTCTTTTCACAGACAGCCAATGCTCACTTTCTGTGAGCATTCAGTGTGTGAGCCTGGTTGACCATACAGCATAATGGGCTCCACAGTTTTATTCTCCATCATGAAAAAGAGCCTTTTATTTTCTTTCCTTTTCAGGTTCTGCTGGTGGAAAAATTCATGCCCATCCAATCCAACCATACCTCTCATGACTTTTTTTCACATCAACCATCTTCCCCCTTGTCCTTCATCTTCTTATCGCTAAGGCCTTAACCTCTCTAGTTTAGAAGGTGGCAATTGGAAATTCTCTATGAGTATATGCTCTCAGCATCCCTAGTGGCCTTCAGAAATCTCCCTTCATCCCGCATCCTCACAGTTCTGTCTGCAGGATGTTTGGGGTGGAAACAGGCAATGTCTCAGCAAGAGGTGGTGTGACGTTTCCAGGGAGCAGGATGCCTGGCACACAATAGGAGTGCAATAATAGTTGCTGCTGTGTGCCCTTGGACAAGTCTCCTGCCCTCTCTGGGTGCCAGTTTCACCATCGGCTCTGGCTTTTGCTAATAATGATGAGGGAGGATGAAGAAGAAGACAAAGAGGAGGAGGAGAACACTAAGAGGTGTGTAAGAAAGAAGATAGAGTGCTAGAAGCCTGGGGGAAAGGAGGAAGTAGAGGGGGAACCCACCTTGAAGTGTAAACATGATGAAGAGAGAGATAAAGAAGTGGCTCCGGGCTTCCCTGGTGGCGCAGTGGCTGAGAGTCCGCCTGCCGATGCAGGGGACACGGGTTCGTGCCCCGGTCCGGGAGGATCCCACATGCCGCAGAGCGGCTGGGCCCGTGAGCCATGGCTGCTCAGCCTGCGCGTCCGGAGCCTGTGCTCCGCAACGGGAGAGGCCACAACAGTGAGAGGCCCGTGTACAGCGAAAAAAAAAAAAGAAGCTCCCATCCGTCATGCAGGGGTGGAGGAGTCCTACAGGTGCAGCATACCAATGGGCTCCCCGAGTTCTGTGCATTTGCTGATCGGGAGGGAAAATCCCCCCCACCCCGCTTTGTCCTTCTTTTAGCCCAATAACGGATCCCCACCTCCCACCCCCAGAAATGTGAGAGGTCATGTCTCAGAGCTCTCCACTCCTGCTAGAAAAGGGATATGGGAGCTTTACGGTGTGGGAATCCAGCGTGGGAGAGCAGCAAGAGCTCAGAGATCCTCCAGTGCCAACCCTCACCCCCGTCCATGGTCAGGGCCTCAAGGTCACACCTCAAGGCGAGAGGCAGGGCCCAGACTGGACACCAAGGGTCCTGATTCCCAGGCTCGTTCCTGAGCATCTCTCCACATCCCTTCTGTCCATACAGGACTTGTGATCAGCCCTTCCATTTGTAGAGGGCTTCCAAGCCATGCCCACGTTTCCATGTTCACTGATCCACCCTGAAGAGTGGGAAAATGAGATTCACCCCATTTTGCAGGTGAGGACGCAGAGCTCAGTGCGATCGACTGGCTTTTGCTCAAGTCTTAAACTCTGCCTAGACTGGTCTTCCTGTCCTGCCGCCTCAGCGCATAGCTGACCACTTCCCCATGGCAACCTTGGCAGTGACCGGGGCCTGCTGAGCTCCTAAGTTAGGTCTTGCCTCTATGGCATGGTGAAATTGATGCCTTCCTGTCGTCAAGACCTAACCGATTCTTCCTAGGATCTTGGAAGCCCTCCAGCTCCAAGGAGACATTGGCCGCTGTCTTCTGGCTCTGAGCCTTGTCCCTGCCTGGAGGGTTATGGAGGAACCCAGAGCTCCATGTTCATGCCAGTCTGACCTTGGGGAAGCAGGATGTGTCCTAGGCTATGAATTTTGGACATCCATTTGAGCCCAGTCAGCACTTAGTGTGCCCGACTTCTGTCTCCCAGCCTCTGTCCTGCCCCAGCTTAGGGGAATCCATTTCCCTGCTGGTCTGGGGACTTTCGAAATGGGTGCCCAGAGGTCTGGGCTTCAGCAGAGGGGCTTTCTCGTCTGGTATGGAGACCCCAGGGGCTGTGTGGGCTGAAGGCCCTGGGGCTTTGTCTCCTAAGGTGCCATGATCTCTTTATAGTTAGGTCTTTATGAAACCCACGTTTCTTGCGAAGATGATCCAATATCACAGTCTAATGATCATAACTTGCCCCCTTGCATCTCTCCTGTGGCTGTGCTTCCTAAGGCATTTCAACTCCTGCACTGTCTCTGAGCTTCATGGCAGCCCTTTGAAACAATGTGCAAGTCTCCACAGACTTTCTCTTCCCTCTCGCTGAATCCTGTCTACTCCACCTCCTCTACACCACGTCTCCACCTGGAAAGTGCCTCCTCGCCTCTCAGGACACAGCTAGAAGCCATTGCCGTACCTCCTTTTGCCTCTAGAACCCCTGCGGGCATGAGCTGCGTCTGCCCCTCTGTGATCCCACCAGGCTCGTGCCTACCCTCTCCAAGAGCCCTCACCATGGATTGATGGACATGTGTGGTAGTGGAGCTCCAAAGACAACCCCAAACAATTCTGCCTCTTCCTGTACATGCCTTCTTCCGCCCCATCAAGAGTCAGAGCCTACGTCTTCTCTCCTTGGACTCTGGCTGGGCCTGTGGCTGCTTTGAGGAAACAGCCTGTGCCAGGACCGGCACCTTCTGCTTCTTTCCTCTTGGGACACTTCTCTCCAGGTATTCCTTGGAATCCAGCCACCGCTCCTTGAGAAGCCCAAGCTGCAGAGCTAGGCCACATGTAGTCCCTCCAGTTGACAGCCCTGCTCCACTCCCTGCTGCCGCCATGTGAGTGAGTCAACTTGGGTGTCCGGGCCCCCAGAGGACTGCAGCCCCAGCCAACATCACGTGCAGCAGAAGAACTGCTGTGCTGAGCCCAGGCAACCAACACAATCATGAGAGATAATAAAATAATTATTTGTGGCCACTAAGTGTTGGGTGGTTTGTTATGAACAAGGGATAACTGAAACAACTTGTCTGTATGCCCTGCTAGACCGTAAGCTCCCTGAGGGCAGGAGCCAGGGCAGGAGTCTCGGTCATACTTGTGTGCGCAGCACCTAGAGCAGTGGTCTAGCTCAGTGGTTAAGAGCTCAAGGGACCTGGGGTTGATCTCTGCTCTATCCCTTACCGGTTATGTGGCTGTGTCAGTCGGGGTTCAGGTAGGGCAACAGAGCCACTAAGAGTATTGTGGGCCTAAGAGATTTATTCCAAGAATTTGACCTTAAACACATATGGGAAGATCTGAGGGGATGGAGGTCTAGAAGGGGAGTCAGAGGTTCAGAGTCACTACTCAGCCTGCCTGAAGTGGACAAGTCAGAGCTTGCCCGGAAATCCACGATGCCAACGAGCCCCTAGAGTGGTGGATGGACAGCGGATGCATAGCGAGGTCCAGTGAAAACTGCTGCCTCTGTCTAGCTGCCGCCTCTGCGGGCTCACTGTCAACCTTCTGGTTGAGACCGTGGGGCCTGTCTTGATCCGGAGGATCAGAAGTCAGAGTGACAAGCTAGACATGAAGCAGAGGAGAATTAGGACAAGCTGCGACCTGCTAGATACCTTTGCATCTGTCCAACACCATATGCACCCATGAGAGCCTTCAGAGAATAATGGCCACTGCTCCGCCTCCACCTTCCAAGTCTCCTATAACCTGGAGCCAGGTAGGGAAGGGAATTCTGGGAAGCGTAGCTTCCAGCTTAACCAGTTCGACACAGCACAGTCCAGCACTATGGCCTGTAGCAAATTACTTTCCTCTGAGCCTTGGTTCCTTATCAGTAAAATAGGGAAGATAATACTTATCAAACTCAGATTATTGGAAAGATTCAATGAGAAATACATGCACAGTTGTCATGTTCTAAATTCTCAGCGCACGCCAGCCGTGTTCCTCATTATAGAAGAAGCCCATTCATGCTTGTTGGATGAATGAACTGAAACTCTTTGGAGAGGCATAAAGGGGGCAGGAAATAAGTCATGCCCCAGAAATTTGGGGTCAAGCTGGAACAGTGTGGACCTCTTGTGGGAAGCCTGAGGCCAGAATAAATCTAGAAAATGTCTGTTAGACATTATCTGGGCCATCTGACATTAAGAACAAGAGATCAGGGTTGGGAGTTCAGTCCCCCTTCACATGAACTCATCAATTCAGCTCTTCCAAGCCCAGATAAAGGCTGCCCGGAGACCAGGGTGTCCAAGAATCAGAAATGCTGAGTTGTAGTCCAGCTCTGCCACTATTTATAAACATAGGTAGGTCCTTTATCTGCTGTGGGGCTCTGTCTTCCCATCTGTGCATGAAGCGGCTGGACCAGAGGACCAGAGGGTCTTCTATGCTGTCCTCCCACAGGGGCCACTGAATGCAGGTGACATGCAGTTTGGAAAACTGCAGGCCACTCTAGAAGGGCCAATTATTCCACCTCACGGTCAAAATGAGGCCACTGCATATGTGTGATACAAACTGATGCCTACAATGCATCCTTTCCAAAGTTTAATTGTAGGGATACGTCTGAGATGCATGATGGCAGATCCAGAGCCCATGTTAATTACCAAGGTGGGGACAGGAAGTGATATATTTTTATCACCTATCGTGTGTTTGACATCCATCATTTTATCATCCTCGTGATGGCCCCGAGCTGGGCATTATCATCCCTAACTTCCAGTTGAGGAAACTGAGGCTCAGGAAGGCTGAGCAGCCCTGAGCTCTGCCCAGGCTCAAGCAGTGGGCCCATGATGATAGTGAGGTTGAACCCAGGTTGGCTTCTTCCCAGAGCCTGTGCTCCCCCCACAGCGCCCGGCTGCCCTCGGAAAAGTCCAAAGTTCCACCCTCAGACTGAAATGACCTTGAGTCTCTGCTGAAGGTGGGCAACTCAAGCTTGAGCTTTACGGACCAGGTGGGAAAGAGAGCGGTTGGTCACCAGAGGTCAAGTTGTGGTGAATGTCAAGGGTGAAAATGAGGGCAGGGATGCAGAGCCAGGCTTAGCTCATCATACGGTATCAGCTAATCTGTGAACACCAGTGTTAGGGCTCCAAGGGAAGCACAGGGCTCTTCACCTTCTATCGTTATTGGCTGGAGGAAGGAGAGGGGCAAGAAGCCGGCACTGAAACTGGATCTGCGGTACCCCATGAAGTCTTTGGTCCATCATGGGAAATTTTGCAAATGTGTATTTTTTTTTCCCCTTTAATTCTCCAAGGCTGCCCAGAATTTCAGAGATACTAGCCAGCATGTATCCCCAGAATATCTACCAACAGGGGTGGAGATCAGCTGTGGTGTGAGGGCGGGATCTGGGGCCTGAGAGCACACATCTTTGCAGTGTTTGATGCATAGCAGAAAGTTGGTTGGGTGGCTAGGAGGGTGGGTGAAATCACCAGGCCACAGAACAACCTAGGAGAGATTCCAGAGCAGGTTTGGCAGAAGATGGGGGAATGTGAGATGCTGGTCCTCCCTTTTACACGGCAGACAGATGCCTTTGTCCAGTGGCCTGTGCTGAGCTTCATAAGCTCATCACTCCAATCCCACTCTTAACCCCAAAGCGCCTCCTTCAAGCAGCACAAGTGTGATCTCTTTATTCACCACGTAGCTCAGACCACGTGACAACTCTCCAGTAGACATGCAATATGCAATGTACATCTTCCGCTGTGGAGTGCAAGGCCCAGCCTCCACCACCCCGCTACCACTCTGCACCTCAGTTTCTTTGCTGTAGAAACTGAACAAATCCTCCCCATGCACACCCCAGCCCACAGTAGACTCGATAAATGCTGGATGACGGAGTGAGTGGGCAAGCAGACCTGAGCCCCTGATCAGATCGTGTCTGCCCCTCTATCTTTTCTTTTTTCTAGCTTTATTGAGATATTATTGATATACAACTTATGTAAGTTTTAGGTGTACAACATGAGATTAGATACATGTATACACTGCAAAAGTATTACTACAATAAAGGTTAGTTAATACATCCACTCACATAATTATGATTGTGTGTGTGTGGTGATAGCATTTAAAATCTACTCTCTTAACAACTTTCAAATATAGGATACAGTTGTTAATTACAGTCACCATGTTGTGCATTAGACCCCCAGATCTTTTTTTTTAATTAATTAACTTTATTTTTGGCTGCGTTGGGCCTTCGTTGCTGCGCATGGGCTTTTCTCTAGTTGCGGCGAGTGGGGGCTACTCTTCGTTGCAGTGCGTGGGCTTCTCATGGCTGTGGCTTCTCTTGTTGAGGAGCACGGGCTCTAGGCACATTGGCTTCAGTAGTTGTGAAATGCAGGCTCAGTAGTTGTGGCTCGCAGGCTCTAGAGTGCAGGCTCAGTAGTTGTGGCACACAGGCTTAGTTGCTCCGTCGCACATGGGATCTTCCCAGACCAGGGCTTGAACCCATGTCCCCTGCATTGGCAGACGGATTCTTAACCACCGCGCCACCAGGGAAGTCCCGATCCCCAGATCTTACTTGTATACAGCTGGGAGTTTGTACCCTTTGAACCAACATCTCCCTATTTCCATACAGCCCCTGGCAACCAGCATTCTAGTCTCTATTTCTACGAGTTCAGCTCTTTTAGATTCTGCATGTAAGTGAGAACACACCGTATTTGTGTCGTAGCATAATGCCCTCGAGGTCAGTCCATGTTGTTGCAAATGGCAGGATTTCCTTCTTTTTTTACGGCTGAATAATATTCTATTGTGTGTAGACATCGCACTTTCTTTATCCATTCAGTCATCGATGAACATGTAGGTTGTTTCCATGTCTTAGCTATTGTAAATCATTCTTCAATGAACATGGAAATGCAGATATTTAAGACAGCGTTTTCATTTCCTTCAGATAAATACCCAGGAGTGGGATTGCTGCATCATATGGTAGTCGTATTTTTAATTTTTTGACGAACCTCCACACTGTTTTCCATAGTGGCTGCACCAACTTACATTCCCACCAACAGTGCAAGAGGGTTCCCTTTTCTCCACATCATTGCCCACACTTACCTTCTTTTTAAAAATATTTATTCGTTTATTTGTTTGGCTGCGCCAGGTCTTAGTTGCGGCACTTGGGCTCTTAGTTGAGGCACGCAGGATCTAGCCCCCTGACCAGGGATTGAACCCGGGCCCCCTGCATTGGGAGCACGGTGTCTTAACCCCTGGAACACCAGGGAAGTCCCTTATTTCTTGATGATAGACATTCCAACGGGTGTGAGGTGATATCTCATCATGGCTTTGATTTGCATTTCCCCTTACGATCAGTGATGTTGAGCATCTTTTCATGTGCCTGTTGGCCATTTCCATGTCTTCTCTGGAAAAATGACTATTCAAGTCCTTTGCCCAGTTTTTAATCAGGTGGTTTTTTGCTATTATATGAGTTCCTTATATATTTTAGCTATTAACTCATCAGATAGATGGTTTCCAACTATTTTCTCCCATTCTGTAGGTCGCCTTTATAATATTTTGCTGATTGTTGCTTTTGCTGTGCAGACACCCCTCTATCTTTTCCAATCCCCTTCTTCTGAGCAAAGGGACCTCACTTTGGAGAAACCCAATTTTCTCCTTTTCTCCCACTAGGTTTGACCAATTTCCCACTCCCTCCTCCTAGCATCTAGAAGAAGTTCTTAAAGGGACTTGTTCAGCTCAAACTCCACCCTGATGCAGTGATTTTTGGAGCCCTGATGAGGGAAAGTGAATTGGCCCATGTGAGGCAGAGCAGGGCCTGGCACCAGCTGCCTCCCGGGACTCCGGCGGGCCAGATGGGATGCAGTCCAGCCTCTGTGTGCCCTGGTCACTCCATAACCGGCTCTTGGCTAAACCTGAACCCCTACTGCCTCCTGGGGCGGGGGGGCTCTGAGAACATCTTGAGTCATCCCCAAGGAGGATGGCCTCACTGATCTAGGAGTGAGGGAAGCAGGGCGGAAGCTGAGGAGGAAGATACAGAGGGGAGGGCATCTAAGTTCACTGTGAGGTGGGAGAGGAAGACGCTTCCAGAGGGAACATTTCACGGTTAATAGAAGAGAGGGTGCCAGGGTGAGGAGAGGAGGTGCAGTGACCTAACAGAAGCATGCAGGTGGCGTCACCCTTTACGGTCCACACAGGAGGGAGGGAAGCAGGGGCAAGTTTTCCAGTCTCAGCTCTGACTCTGCCAACCAGTAACCCTGACATCTCGGCCAAGTCACTTACCCCCTCTAAACCTGTTTCCTCACCTGTGGAATAGGGAGTGCAGCAGTACCTCTCTGCAGTAGACTCCTGTTTGGAGACCCCCCATGTAGCATGCTACCACCCTGGTGAAGCCCCCTTCCATCCTGTCTCTGGGGGTGGTGACAAGCTGTGGCCAAAGGGACATTAGCAAGGGTGAGTCAAGTGGGGGTCTGGTGAGCACTTGCCTGTAGGAGCTTGTCCTCTTACAACATCACAGAACCCAGCCACCACGCTGAGGAAGGCCAGGCAGGCGCGTGGAGAGGCACATGGAGGAGAACAAAGCCATGGCCAAGAGCCCCACTGAGCTCCCAGCCAGCGCCACCTGCCAGCCACGTGACTGAGGCCATTGCGGACCTTCCAGTGGGCCAGAGCCCCGGTCAGTACCACGTGAAGCAGAAGAGTGCCTGGGCAACCCACAGGATCATGAGAGACAATACATGGTCGTTATTGTAAGTCTCCAGGGCTTCAGACGTTTGTTATACAGCAGTAGAAAACCCAAGCACGATCCCGCAGAGCTCGAGGGAGGATTCGAAAGGATACTTCATGTAAGATGCACAGCACAGTGCCTGGTGTGAAGCAAGCACTCCGTAAATGGAGCAAATGTTTGTACCGTGGCCACTTATAATCAACAGGCCACAGAATACTGGCCCTATCACTATCCACACACAGACACTAATAAGCAACAGGCAGCTTGCAAAGCACTTTCTCATACTTTATGACAAATAAACCCCACAGGATCGAGGGCCATGCCCAAGGTGACTCAGCGCCTACACGGCTGGGCTGGATCCAGGCTCACGTCCACATTCCGAGTATCGTGCCACATAACCCCAAACACTTGCTCACGTACAGCAATGACTGGCCTTGGGAAGAAATGCAATGGTGCAGAGGCTTAGTGGTCCCCTAGAAAAAGCTGACTTGGGGTCCTGTCCTCACTGTGTGTTCGTAAGCAAAGTACTTGGAGCGAGTCTTAGGTTCCACATCTGAGAAGCGGAGGCAGAGCCCAGGGCCCGGCTTCCTTCCAGCATGGAGGGCCGTGAGAGCCGAAGAGAGCCAAAGTATATGTAAAAGGGGAATGGGTTTTCAGCAGTTTTCTGCAGAATTCTTTGACAGGGTCTGGCCTCTTCCCATCCCTACAGTGGGCATGTGCCCCTCACGGAGTAATGAGGGGTGCACAGTAGGCCTGCATGCCCTGCCCTGAGAGCACATCACATGGTGTTCAGGTACCTCTGACCCCCACTGATGACTGGGGAAAGGGTGACATTGGCCTCGTCACTGACCAGCCTGCTTCTGGCCCCGGGCTTGTGTGGGAGGAGTGATGCGCAGAAGCTGCCTTTTGTTCTGCCTGACATCACCCCCATTTGGACATTCTCAGCACCCCCCACAGCTCCTACACCCTGACCTTCTTTTCATCCAGCCAAGAGGGATGACACATGGGCCCGGCTGCTCCCACCCTTGATATTTGCCTTCCCGTCTCAACAGGAAGATCGTGGGGACGTTTCCTGAAAAGTGAATGGGGAGCATGTGGCTTGGTTGAATGACAGTCTCCTGCAGTGGAAAAGCTGATGACATCTCAGGCCTCAGGGTGTCCGAATAAAGACAGGAAGGGACCAAATGAACAAACCATGTGTTATCTGGGGAAGAGCATCTCAGCAGCAGGAACCTCAGGGCAAAGAGTCTTGATAAGGACACTTCATCAGCTCCCCCCAGGTCTAACCATCTTACCCAGCCAGAGGACAGCCGTCCAACCCAAGAAATGAACGTTGATACAAGAATATTAACTGATTTATAGAGCATATTCGAATTTGCCAGGATCCGATCTGGGATCCCCCTTTGTAATTTAGTTGCCGTGTCTCCTGTGTAGAGTCTCGGGCCGGCCTCAAGGCAGCCGGCCCCCCGTCCTGTGGATCCTCAGGAGATGGGAAGGCGTCTCCACGGCAGGGGAAGGTGGGGAAGAGCGTGCTCTCTGCAGGCCTCTCTCCTCCTCAGAATGACCTCCCGCCTCTTCGGAGCCCCGTGTGGCTGGCATCTGGTTGTAGGCCCAACCTCCCCCTGTCACGTGCGCTCACCCTCCGGGCGGCCTGTCCCCTTCCTCGCCCACCCCCTGCCCACACAGGGACCAACTGGGAAACTGAGTCTGCTGCTTGGTCCCCTGCAAGTGCTGGTCACCGATGGTGACTTCCAGTTGGAGTTAAGATCTTGTAGAATAAAGAGGTGAAGGGAACACGGGTCCTTCCTCCAGCCTGCCGTGGGATGGAAAATTCCCCTTGTGGGCTGCGGTCCTTTGTCATTTTATAGCAGTTTCTGAAGCTGCAGTGCCAGCTACCGTCTGCAACACCGACGTAGCCCCGTGCAGTGGACAGAGTGGCCACAGGGCTGGTGCCCCTGTTCACCCACCATGTGTGGAGTGCCTCCAGCCCTGCCTGCGCCCAGCGCCCAGACTTGGGCGCCAGTTACAGGCCTGTGTCTTGGGCAGGATGCCCTCTCTTATTGACCCTCTTCGTTTCTGTCTGGTTGGCTTCACACCTGGAAAGTGGCACCTCATAAACAGTAGTTTGTTTTTGTTTTGCAAAGAAGAAAGCTTCCTTACCTTTGCTCCCTCCTTAGTCCAGGGCCCACAGGCAGTGTGTAGGCAGTAAATAGTTACTAAACTAAATCACCTCATAATTCATACAGAACATCTCAGACCGAGGGCTCATTTTACCAATGAGGCCACGGGAGCCTAGGGAGGGGATGCCCTCCGTGTGAGGCCTGGGAAGGGTGGACGCACTGACCCCTCGTTAGAACCACCTGGGAGGCTTGATGGTGCCTACCGCTCAGCCTGCACACCTACCAATTAAGTCAGAACCCCTGGGTGGGGCCGGGCGCAGGTGTGAAAGCTCCGCAGGTGGTCCCAGGTGACCGGGTTGGAGAGCCCTGGCCTCAGGGGGAGGTGGAGGCAGAGCCTACGCCCCAGGAACCAGGCCAGAGAGGGCGCTGTCCGTGCCCCTGCTGGCTCTTGGGGAGCAGAGGTGCTGGGCAGTCACAGCAAAGGGCTCCGAGGGAGAGTTTGCAGAGGGGCATCTTCGTGGGGGGGAGCGGAGCCGGGGGGAGAGCGCTGGACATCTCAACGCATCTCGTGTCTACATGGCCCTGCCGAGGAGCAGGCACTTTGGCCGGAAGGCCCAGGACAGGTTGAGGGGCAGCAGTGCGGCCCGAGGCGGCCCTGAGCCCAGACCCCAGACCCAGAGAGAACGGGCTGAGCTCAGGGCCCCACTGCCACGAGGGAGCTGGGACCGGATGGGACCCCTGCGCTCCGCGCCCAGCTTTCTCCAGACGCCTGTACCTTCTTGTCATCAGCAAGGGAGCTGAGACAAGTGTGGACTCTAAGATCTCTTGAGGAAGCAATTTCTTTTAACCTTTTATTACTCCAGGTGCACACTTTAGAGAGGCTAGGACGAGGCAGGCTCACGTATCCGTCAAGAGACGCAGGACCACCCGCTCCGGGCTCTGCTCAGCCGTTCTCCACCCACTCCCCAGCCCCAGGCGGCACACCACTTCATCGGGTTCTCCAAAGGATAAGACCTCTTTAAAATCATAATCACAGTACCATTTCACACCTAAAAAATAATTCCTTAATATCATTAAATATCCATTTGGTGTAACTGACTGTCTCATAGTTTATTTTCATGGTTTATTTACTCAAAGGAGAACCCAACAAGATTTACCCATTGCAGTTGATTCATGTGACTCTGAAGTCATTTTTAGTCTATAGTTTCATTTATAAGCTGGAATACTTCTACAGAGAGAAACTTTCCTTCATCAACTATTTAGCTTGAGGTACCGTTCATATAGGAAAGGAAGGTTAAATGCTAAATTCTTTTCATCTAGATACCACTTTTCAGAGTAATGAATTGGTTATCTAGCATCTTCCAAATGTATCAATGTGTGTTTTTACTTATTTATTTTGAGTATCATTAACTCTGGGCTTTTACCACACTTGACGTCTTTCGCTGTTTCAGTTATCGTTTCTACTAATGCTCAAGATGCCCGTCTTCGGTCAGTGGGAGCTTGTTTAAGTTGGCTCCTGAGTCTGTCTGTCCTGACCTCAAAAGTCTTTGGTTTTCGTTGTTGCTGTTGTTCTTAATTTTATTGACATATAGTTGATTTACAGTGTTGTGTTAATTTCTGCTGTACAGCAAAAGTGACTCAGTTATACATATATATATTCTTCTTCATATTCTTTTCCATTACAGTTTATCACAGGATATTAAATATAGTTCCCTGTGCTGTACAGTAGGACCTTGTTTATCCATCCCGCATATAATAGTTTGCCTCTGCTAATCCCAAACTCCCAATCCATCCCTCCCCTACCCCTTGGCAACCACAGGTCTGGTCTCTTTATCTGTGAGTCTGTTTCTGTTTCATAGATATGTTCATTTGTGTCATATTTTAGATTCCACATGTAAGTGATATCATATGGTATTTGTCTTTCTCTTCCTGACTTACTTCACTTAGTATGATAATCCCTAGGTCTATCCATGTTGCTGCAAATGGCTTTATTTCATTCTTTTTTATGGCTGAGTAATATTCCATTATATATATATCAATCACGTCTTCTTTATCCATTCCTCTGTCGATGGACATTTAGGTTGTTTCCATGTCTTGGCTATTGTGAATAGTGCTTCCATGAACACTGGGGTGCATGTGTCTTTTCAAATTATGGTTTTCTCCAGATATATGCCCAGGAGTGGAATTGCTGGATCATGTGGTAGCTCTATTTTTAGTTTTTTGAGAAACCTTCATACTGTTTTCTATAGTGGCTGCACCAATATACATTCCCACCAACGGTGTAGGAGGGTTCCCTTTTCTCCACATTCCCTCCAGCATTTGTTACTTGTAGGCTTTTTGATGATGGCCATTCTGACTGATGTGGGTGGTACCTCACTGTGGTTGTGATTTGCATTTCTCTAATAATTAGTGATGTTGAGCAGCTTTCCATGTGCCTACTGGCCATCTGTCTGTCTTCTTTGGAGTAATGTCTATTTAGGTCTTCTGCCCATTTTTCGATTGGGTTGTTTGTTTTTTTGTTATTGAGTTGTATGAGCTGTTTGTATATTTGGAAATTAAGCCCTAATTGCTGACCTCAGAGGTCTTTGAAAGCTTCCTTGCTTTCTGGTATTTCAAGGTGTCCAGGCTTACCTTCTACCTGTCCTGGACCATTTGTCCAAGAACCTCTGGTTCCTTTTTAATGGAAAATGTTTTTCCATTATCTGGGCACTAGGCTGCTCATTGCTATTGGTTGGCCATTATTTCTAGCATTTTTATTTTATTTTATTTGTTTTTGTGGTATGCGGGCCTCTCACTGTTGTGGCCTCTCCCGTTGTGGAGCACAGACTCCGGATGCACAGGCTTAGCTACCATGGCTCACGGGCCCAGCGGCTCCGCGGCATGTGGGATCTTCCCAGACCGGGGCACGAACCCATGTTCCCTACATCGGCAGGTGGACTCTCAACCACTGCGCCACCAGGGAAGCCCCATATTTCTAGCATTTTTAATGGACAGGACTACCAAATAGCTCTTGTTTTGTTTTGTTTTTTAAGACAAAATGCATCATAAATTCATACTGATTATTTTCAGTTCAAATTTAGGATTATGGGGAATTTTTTTAACTTTAAAAATTCTATACTTACATATTTTTTACACTGAAGATCTTGGTCCTAGCAACATTATCATAATTACTTACATGCCTAATCTTACAAAAAATGCAATGATTTCAGAAAATAAACTGATATCATTACTAACAATACGATGACAAAAACAATTTAAGATTTTTTTTGGAGTTCTTTCTGCCTTGAGAATATATACTGTTAAGGATATACATTATAATTACCTGAAAAAATTTCTCTGTGTAATTATTCCACAGATTTGATACGTTAGGGTCATTTGCTTCATTTTCCTTTTGATTTTTATCTTTTTCTTTTTAGAAATTGCTTTTACTTTTTCATTTAAATTTTTTTACCTTTTACTATTTAAATTTTTTTTGGCTGTGCCATGTGGCTTACAGGATCTTAGTTCCCCAACCAGGGATTGAACCTGGGCCACCGCAGTGGAAGTGCTGAGTCCTAATCACTGGACTGTCAGGGAATTCCCTCATTTAATTTTATAATTATGTAAAACATTAACTTGGTTCCAAAGTCAAGCATATAGCATAAAATAAGATATATAAAAGAAGTCTAGTTCCTATCCTAGTCTCATCCATCATGTTCCCTCCCTCCCCCATATGTTACAATTTTACTTTTATAATTTATATTTTTAAATTATGTTTAATGAATTAGCTTCTAAATTAAGCATATGTGTGTGTATCTGTATGGCCTCACCTTCAATAAAAGCATAACTATACACATTGTTCTCCATCTTTCTTTTTTCACTTAACATAATATATTGGAGAAATGTCCTATATCAGTGTCTGGAGATGTCCCTCGTGCCTCTGTACAGCTGCACAGAACTCAATCATATAATTATACCAAAGAGTATTCAGTCATTCCCTACCATGGACATTTAGGTTGTTGCCAGTATTTTATTCTCACCAACAGAACTACAATGAAGAGCTTTGTGCATGCATCTTACAATTTTGGGGGGCCAGTGTGTTTTGGGGGATAGATCTCTGAAAGTGGGATTGTGGGCCAAAGGTAAGTGCATAAGAATTATGCTAGGTATTGGCAAATTCTCCTCCACAAGTGTAGCTGGGGGAGGTGAGATTCTTAAGTATGCACATTTTGAGCCAAGTTTCTACTTTTAAGAGTTCAGTTACTAATATATTTTGATAAATCATATCATCAATCAAAAATGATTTGATTCTTGTAAAAAAAAAAAAGCTATTTCCCAGAGGTAGATGGGTTTGCATTTCAAATTTTTGTTTTTGTTATGTTAAATTTGTAAATTTCTGCACCCAGCTTGAGTTTAGTACAGGATGCTTTCTGAATGACTTCCAAGGAACCACCGTTTAGAATTTATTGTGCAAAAGGAATTGGTGAAATGCTGGGCTAAATACTGTTCGGGATAAGAGAAATATGAGGCATTCTTATCTTGGCTTTCCAGAAGCTTATACTCCAGGTGAGGTGATAAGACTGAAAAATAACTATAACGTAAGATAGTATGTAATACGGTCGAGCGAGAGTTGCAGAGAAATATCACCACGACAGGAGGACATTTCAAGCTAGACTGATGAGGAAACAGTTCAGAGAAAAAGTGGGATTTGACAGAATTTGGGCTGTGAAGGAAGCACCTTTATGAGCAAAGGTGGGGAAGAGCAGGGGGCACGTGAGTTTTAGGCAGCCAGTTGCCTTGGGGTGAAAAGGTCCACACCCGGGGCCAATCCTGGGCCCAAGGATAGGGTGGATTGGGAAGAACTGGGATAGGTCGAGTCTGGGCTGCCTGACATCAGCAGAAAGCCACTGGGGGTGGTGAGACGCAGGGTTCCGTGATTAAACTGGGGTTGTGGGGAGATCACCTGGGTCCCGTGGATAGAGATTGGCGTCAATCTCCTGGAGCAGGGAGAACTGGTAGGTAGTGCTGACTTGCCAGGTCTAATGCAGTAGGAAGGAGCTGCCCCTGAGGAGGAAGGCGCAGGTGGGGGTGACAGCTTGACTGTCAGGGCAGGTGAGGGAGGGGTGAGCGACACTGTGAGATTCTGTGCCTGCAGTGCTGGAAGGAACAGGACTGCATCAGCCAACAGGGAGAGACATGAGAGCTATAGGATTTGTACTTCAACAGATTTGCCACGGGAAGAAAAATGTCATCCATACTGTCTTGCTTAAGTCGGGTGATCTGAGTAGAGGTAATGATTAAAGTATTCAGATGGACCAATTGTTGATGAGGTTGTCTGTGTACAGCTCTGCAGAACCTTGGATTCCCAAATATCCCCTGGTGTTGATGGGAGGAGGCGGCCAAGCTCCTTTGTTTCTCACTGTGCAGGGTCAGGGACTCTCTCTGCAAGCTGTGCTGATTTGCTCCCGGCTCTGCTGGGCGGTTTGGGAAGTTTCATAGTCGAGGTGGACATCTGGCCACCCAGCGTCATTTTATCCTGTTCTCAACAGCAGCCCTCTGAAAGTTCGTCCCTCCCCAGCACTTGGTCCCTGTGGTCCAGGGGAACAAACGCCAGCCCTGGCTCCAGGGGGTGGTGAGTAACCCAGGGACGCAAGCCACCTAGTTATTTCCAGGCAAGTAAGTGGTTGAGGAATGAGCATTGCAACCCACTTTAGGATTTGTGTTAAGCCACTGGGGAAGCAGTCTCCCTGGCTGTTTCCCACGGGATTTGAACCTGAGAGGATGTAGGGCTGAAGTGACTGCAGGCCTCAAGTCACCCTGTGGATCCTGGGAGTCAAGTCAACACAGCCAGGAGAGCGCAAGTTATCTTTTAGGTATTTACTTTAAAAACATTTTGGCATGAAGAGTGCATTGTATGAGTGTAGGTTAGACTCTGTGACATCCTAGGGCTTACTGGCTGGCATTTGAAGAACCTCATTGAAAACCCACCCTTCGCAGGGAGCTGCTGAAGCCCTTTACATAGTTTATCAGTGAAATGAGTGATGTGGAAGCACATGGGTGACTAGAAAGACTATGCTCTCCTCTCCCCTTTGCCTGAACAGAATATAGAAATCCCACCAGCCCCATGGCCCAGTCCTGGAAACCCATTCTTCTGGTCCCTCACACCCCCTTCCCAGAGAATGACATTGGGGGCTCCCCTCAGAGTGGATCTTTCAAGCAAATGCTTGTTGGAGAAGCCGAAGACAGAATGGGGCACTGCAGAGCTTAGGTTCTGTAGGGGAGGAAAATCATTTTCCCTCTGCCCTTCTGAGTTCTTGGCTCCAGTAATATTAGCCAGACTAACAAGAGGAGAACAGTCAAACATTTATTAGCATGTATCCCTCATGTATTCATGAAGATACCCAGGGAAAAATGAGTAACTCTTTGAGGTGGCTTAGAATCCAGGCCTGGAATACCATCTTTTTTTTTTTTTTTTTTTTTTTTTTTTTGCGGTACGCGGGCCTCTCACTGTTGTGGCCTCTCCCGTTGCGGAGCACAGGCTCCGGACGCGCAGGCTCAGCGGCCATGGCTCACGGGCCCAGCCGCTCCGAGGCATGTAGGATCTTCCTGGACGGGGCACGAACCCGTGTCCCCTGCATCGGCAGGCGGACTCTCAACCACTGCGCCACCTGGGAAGCCCCTGAAATACCATCTTAATGGAAAAGGGGAGGAAGAAAGTAGCCCTCTTAGGGGATAGTGAATGTTTTTTAGGAAAGATGAATGGACCCTTGGAATAGATGGGGGGTGGGTATGGCCTTTTGTGGCAAAGTGTGGGGGTGTGAAGTCTCCTTTCCTGTGACAAGAGTCAATCCCCTCTGGCTGATGAAACTCCCAGGGAGGGGATTTATGGCAGTTGAGTTCCTTTTGGAGGATCTGTCTTCAGGCAGAAAAGGAGAGTTCAGAGACAGCCCTTCCCTGCATTTGCTGTTTCTCAAGTGCCTACAGCTGACAATAATCAATATTCCAAAGTGGTATATTTGGGGTGGCATGTCCTGAACTCCTACACTCATTCTGGGGCGGCATATCCTGCTACCCTTAGGTCTCATGATTTTTGTGCGTGTCTGTTTGCTAAGTGTATTTTCATGCATTTGTCAAGCTTTGGTCCAAGAATTGCCTTCCTAGTCCTGTATTCCCTGACAGTGGGGGAGGGGTGTGCATAGAGCCCTGTTTACCTCTTACAGCTAGTGGTGTGGATATTTCCCATGAGACCCCCTCCCTTGTGGAACGACCACACTGCCCTCAGGCTGAACTGAGATGGGGGAAAACCAAGTTCTGATGACATTCACTGAACCGTGAATTCAGCTGCGGCCCCTGGACTTTTTCAGTGATGAAGGTGGTATATTCCCTTTTTGCTTTGGCATTATGTTTTAAACATCTGTGAAAGAGAGTCCTAACTGGTCAGCTCTTCCTCAGTACCACATGTTATAATACAATAACAATATAGCCTCCAGTCATTCCTGCAAAAAACAGAAACCCAACACACGTGTAAACTATTGAATTCACTCCACTTTATTCTGGGATGTATACTACAGAGAACACAACTCACAAAGATACCAGCGGACATAAAAAACTAAGGCCATTCTGTGAGTTATTTTTAAAACGTAGTGTTTTTGCACATGATCTTTTAAAAAATGAATTACCTAAACCAAGATTCTCTTCTGAAATAAGAATTCAAGGTCAGCACAAGACAACTTTAGGGCCATGTCTAATCTGAAGCTTATCATGTGACAAGAGCATTTCTGCAACATAAACAATAGCCCTGAGGCAACCGCTACCTCCACGAAAAGCTCTCTTTCCCAGATGTCCTCACAAGGTAGTATTGACCACAGTGACCAGTGTTTTAGAAACCATTTTTCTCCCAGTGAATAGCAAAAAGAGACTTTTACCTAAGAGACACATTGCAGAATTCTTGGAACAAGAGAAAGAAAGGGACCCGTAACTAAGGCACTGAAAGCACATTATTTATATAAAGAAATGTAAACAATTTAATACCAACAGGCTCCCTCCATTAGTCTCCGTTATAAAAGTGCACGAGGGCAGCGTGGTCAGGCCGAGCTTGAAGCCCGAGTGAGATGGGAACGTCTCCCCTCCCAGCGAGTTCAGTCGGCTGTTGATGGATGAGGTCTGATGTGGGGCTATGGACGTAACTAATTTCAAAGTGACTCAAGTGGAAGCTGGGATTTCTCCCCGTCTGTGTTTTAGTAGCCTAACAAACGGATTTTATTAAGAACTTTAAATTATGGGCTCTGACATTTATTTTTCTTTTAGTCTTTTACCATGTTCTTCTACTGAATTTTACAATGACTTTGGCTTGTTTCATCAGAGGCCTGGTGGGAAAACTTGTGACCTAATCAGTGCCCTTCCTTGTAGGTTCCTATTTTAAGTATAATGGTTCATGTCCACTTGCTTTATTTAAGTCTTGTCTGAATGGTAAAGATGTAACAAATGGACATGCAGCACTGTAAACATTTCTAACTCCACTGAGTCTCCTCTGGATGGACTGGTGAGAGTCCAGATGCTGCCAGACAGGCGGCTGCTGAGTCCAGAGCCAGACTGGGAGATGGGAAGGGGTCACAGCTGAGGCCAAGCACAGTACTGTAACTGCATTAACCTCTACCTGACCTATCAATTTTAGAGTCCAAATCATGGACAGTGTATTTCTTTAAATAAGAGAAGAAAAAGTTGTGTAGGAAAACACAAATGATTTCAATTTTAAAAGAAGCCTTATTGCAAACAAAACAAACAAAAAAAACCACACCAGAGACCAAAAAAGGCAACATTTTTCTTTTTGAAGTTATTTCTAATTCTTAGAAGTACAATGTCTCAGTTTCAGTGCTTATGAATTCAGGGTACTAAAAAAGAGTTTGCATTTTATCTTAAACATGTTTTTTACGATCAAAAGAAAACATGTTTTAAAAAGGAAGAGTTCCCCTTTTACAGGTTTCATGGCGTTCTAGAGGACTCGCCATTAAAGCCAGACCCTTGAGCAGTTGGAGGAAGGGCAGCCCGGCTACATTACAAACACCTGTGGAGTAGAAAACTAAACGTTTCTCTCTGACCCAGGACAAATGCAATCCTGATTGTTAAACTATTTCTTATTTCCAAATATAACCAGAAGTCTGAGAGAGACCTAAATTAGAAACCTCTTTTATTAAAGGGGGGGAAAAAAAGGTTAAAAAAATAACCACCTTAGAAACCAAGGAAGCTGGGTCTGGAGCAGATGTGCATAATAACTAATTAGTAGCCCCAGCAACTAATTAGTAGCCCCGGCAGGATTGAAAACAGCCTTGGGAGAGTAGTTAAATACAGGTTGGGCTCTGCAGCAGAGGCACTAGTTAGTTCTCTTCCAGTGAAGATGGTGCCAACATGAATGCTGCGGTGGCTTTCTGAAAGAAGAGTCTGCTGGGTAAGTCTAGCTCACAGCGCGCTTGCCTGTCACAGCGATGCCGGTTTCCACTGCCGGCGGAAATCACCGTCCAGCACAAAGGAGATGTAATTAAGGAGAAGGCACTCGTGCCAAGAGTACACAAAGCTAGAAACAGTGTTTGAAGCTGGTTCAAGGCAGGAATACGCGGACAGGTTTTTTAACAGTAAAGACTTTTTTCGCGGGCCTCTCACTGTTGTGGCCTCTCCCGTTGTGGAGCACAGGCTCCGGACGCGCAGGCTCAGCGGCCATGGCTCACGGGCCCAGCCGCTCCGCGGCATGTGGGATCTTCCCAGACCGGGGCACAAACCCATGTCCCCTGCATTGGCGGTAGACTGTCAACCACTGCGCCACCAGGGAAACCCAGTAAAGACTTTCAATTGCCCCATATTTTCTGCTGCTCTGACCAGCATTCCCATTAGGACCAAAAAAAAACGTAGCTGCAGGGCCCCAGCGGAGTGGAAACAATGACCACACATTTCTTTTTTGCCTCAGAAGGAGCTTGGTGCTGTTGACTTGCTGAATTTTCCATTGACTCCAAATAACAGGAATATTTAGGTGAACAATTGGTAAAATGTGGGCTTTACTAATGAAAGAGGAAACCTGGGACTAAAAAAGAGAGATCCCTCACTATCATTAAAAAAGGATTCACTTTTGTGTGACTTGGTTTTAAGAATAAAACTTGTCAAGGCTACAAGGATTGAATAATTTAGGTTAAACCATTACGGCCCTGTCTGCAAGTGCTGCTGTTGATTTAGTGGCAGAAGTTAGACACCCATGCACACGTAGAAAATACAATAACCTTCCTTTTTGTGGCAGGTTTTAAAGAAATATTTCAACCAAGACACAACTTCAAGTGTTTCTGATGGCAATAAGAACGTTCTTCTACGCTTTCCTTTACAAGGTAAGTGACTTGATGTATACCGTTTATAATGCAGAAAAGCTACACCTGCTAACAAGCTGTAAAGAAACCGGCACTAAACAAGGTTACACAGAAGTGAAGAACTAAACTGTATGAATTCCTGGTTTTAAAAATTCAAACTAAGGTTTCTGAGTGGAGAGCCTGTGGTTGCTCCCTGAGACTTGTCCAGCTCTTATTTCCCACGTGAGAAAAGGGCACCGGTGGTCTTGTGACGTCTAGGTCAGTGCACGGCTAAATGCCAAGATTTCATGAGTAATGAAGGGCTTCCTATTAAAATGTTTGTTCAGCTTAAGGACAAGGGGTTTCTGTTTTCTGGTCTTGAGGAAGGATGCAAGGGTTTGACTGGCATAGAAAGGAGTGCGGGGACAGGGCCGAGAGGGAGCCAGGAGGAAGGGCCCTCACCTCCACCGTCAGGTGCCAGCACTTGATCTGGGCCAGTGCCCAGGAGCCCCAGATCTGCCTCCTGTCTGGGGAGTTTGTTAGGAAGCAGGATTGGGCCTCTAAGAAGATCTGTGTGTACCTTGTCTGCTAACAGCCTGATGATTGTTTACTAATACTCTGGCCCAAGTTATTTCACAGCGATTGCTCCCTGCTACACAGTGTTGAAATTACATTCAGAGATATAAAAAAAAAAAAAAAAAAATCGTGTGTGTAGCAATATTTTCCCACAAAACTAAGTGCAAAATATCTTTAACAAATAATGACGATAGTAAGAAATATTTGACATAGTCATGCAGAAAAGCATCTCGGTTTACAAAAGCTTATCCAAAATATCCCCTAGGCTTTTACACTGCGAACCTTACGATCTTACTCCTTTTTCTCTGCATTTAAATGTGGCTGTTTGTGTAAAAAACGGTAACATGCAAGTTCGATGATCTCCAGTCCACCAAATATTCTCTCCTGCAGCACGAAGATGACAATGATGATTATAAAATACCACCGAACAAGGCTGTACAGATAGATGAGCAGGCACACTGCAGGGCCGAACAGGGTCCAGTACAGTATGGAGAGCAATTTGACCACAAGGACCCTGAGCTCAGACTTGCAAGGTGGAATGACAGTCTGCCCCGTAAAGTAAAAATTCTTCTGTCCTTGATAGAAGGAGCGCAGCCTCTCCTCTTTCTCTTCCCACCGCTTGCGGCACCAGAGCTGGAGGTCCTCCTTGGATGTTGGGAGGGTGTCCACTGGGTATCGGTGGACGTGGAAGTGGATCTCCTTGGGAAAGTCCCCAAGGAGGAGGTGCCTCTCTGTCTGGGGAATGTTGTGAGGGTATGCCACCGTGATGTCATGCACGGCATCCAGGTTCTTACCTAGGTTTTGGAAAAGATAAAAATACAGATGGAGTAAAGATCAATTCAGACAGCAATGCTGATTCACAAAACCAGGACCAAGTGAACCAAGATGAACAAACACGGGCTGTAAACACTCGCGTTCCTATGCTGTTGGGTCAGCATTTACCAGTCATTTTTAGTCTTTTATCTGCTTGCTAATTACCACAAAGACCTTTAGAAAGAAATTACCCTCATTTGTAGAAACGGCAATCTGCCATTGTAGAACTAAACGAATAAGCACATTAAGTTAGATTTGAGATAGGAATTAGAGCACAGACAGCTCTTTTGCACCAGCAGGACTCACTGTTTTGAGACCTCCTGTCAATAATAAATACACCCTCTCTCCAAATAAAAAACTTGCTCACCATTAACCCAATATTATCACGAAAGCTACTGGAATGAAAAACTCAGAATCAGACTTGATGAAGTGGTCAGACATGCATGAAAACTTCCATATGATTTTTTTATTTCTAGAAACATCAATGTGAAGTCTGAATAAGACCCTGACCCAGTGCAGCACCATCCTTAGAAATCTCATGATTTAGTTACTTTGGGGTTAAGTGTTGTCAGCAAAGTCATATGCCAGATGCTGGAGATAGAGAAGTGAATAAAATACAGTCCCTAACCTCACTGCAGAGCTCACAGCAGAATCAGGGGGACAGCAAGTGCAGTGCCTTAACAGGGGCCTGTGGAAATGGGGAGGGAGCTGGGGAAGCAGGAGAGCGATGGCAGGGTGAGCCTCCCAGCAGAGAACACTGGGGAGCTGAGGGCACTAAACACAGGCTGGAGGCATTCGGTTAAGGCCTCATTGTTAAACTTGAGAATTGGAACTCAAGTCTGTAGGTGACAGAGAAGCACCTTAAATGGTGGAGAACCACTTAAGGATTTTAAATAGAAAAGCGGCCAGAATTTGTTTCATTTTATCAGGGATTAGCTTGGGGGCAGTAATGAGAATAGTTTGGAGAGGACCAGGGGCGAGAGAGGTCGGAAAAGTAATTTGATTGGTCATTACAAGGCAAGAGATGAAGAGGAGGTAGGGACTAAAGTAAGTGACATGTCTAAAAAAATCACAAGGAAGAACTGACCTGACAGAATGCTCAACTGGAGAGGGTGGAATGAGCCCGAGGTTTGTTTCTGCTCCGGGTTCTTGAACGGACTGCGGTGGGGGGGTGGCAGTTTTGAGATTAAAAATGTGAGCGGAGTTGGATCTTTAAGAATCAAGAGGATCACCTATGGAACCCTGTAACGAGGCCCAGGGAGGTTAAGATTTCTGCCCAAGGGCACACAGCATGTTGAGGCATAGTCTCTGAATGTTGCTTTCTTCCATATCGACTTATCTGCAGTGAGAGACTTTTGATGTGAAATTTGCAATCACAGAACCATATGAGGTACGCGAAATTAATCTGTGGTGGCGGAAATCAGAACAGTAGTTGCCTGTGGGGGAGGGAACTGATTGGAAGGGAGCATGAGGTAATTTTCAGGGGGGCAGGGACTATATCTTGGGGGGCAGGACTATTCTATATCTTGATTAGGGTGTGGATTACATCAAATGGTACATTTAAGATCTGTGCATTTCACTCTGTTCAAATTTTACCTCAATATTAAGAACAGTAAAGATATGAAGCAACTTCCCCACCTTAGCTCACCATGTTTACCCTTACTACTGAACCATTACTGAACCTCTATAAATATATACTGTCCGTCTCCTCTACTCTGTGATTTACCTTAGAGAAAGGACCAGGTTTCAATCTGGTTTCATAACTGCGTTATAAAATACACAGCCCTTAATAAGAGCTATGTCATAAAAAAATGAGAATACCTATATCAACAAGGTTTAGGTTCAAAACCAGAGGGACAGTCCTTTAGGGACCCTGTGCACTGTTGACATGGGAGTAGAGGCGGCAGTGCAAGGCTGGTAGAGGCAACTCCACTGCACTTGCGTCTGAAGTCCTAGAAGAGAGACTAGGCCCAAGCCATTCGGCTCCAGAGGAGGGAACTTGGTCCTGTGGTTAGAAGCCACAGGGAAAAGCTTTTTCACAGCTGTCAAGAGGTGATGTGTTCACCATCTGAGAAAAGACTGGTTGACCATGGCCTGGTGTGCTGTAGCAGGAATTTACATGCTAGAAGGTGGGCCATCTGATCAAGCATCCAAAGACCAACTCTTTCACTGCTACACTGAGTGTGATATATCCACTAAGAAGGTAATATAATGTGTCTTACCTATTAACTCACCTGCATTAAAAACTGAGCAGCCTTTTGTCAATTTAGCATCAATCACGACTACCCTGCTCCATCACAGATGAAACTTTTCCTTGACAAGTGAGTTTGATATTTTAGTGCTCCCTCCACCTGCAGACCTCAGAGCCTGTTTCTTTATGCCCACCAACCAGAGACACAATCCTTGTTCTAGCTGTCTTACCTCCACTTCATCTACCCTTTCCCCACTGTCTCTCTCAATGAGGGAAAAGACATGTCTTCACCTCTTGTCACATGTTATGCCACCTGGCTTCTGATTCAGAACTGAGTTCACATTTACTTTCAAAACTCCTCTGTGAGAGGGCGGACAGCAGAAGCAAGAAGAACTACAATTCTGCAGCCTGTGGAAGGAAAACCACATTCACAGAAAGAGACAAAATGAAAAGGCAGAGGGCTATGTACCAGATGAAGGAACAAGACAAAACCCCAGAAAAACAACCAAATGAAGTAGAGATAGGCAACATTCCAGAAAAAGAATTCAGAATAGTGATAGTGAAGATGATCCAGGACCTCGGAAAAAGAATGATCCAGGACCTTGGAGGCAAAGATTGAGAAGATGCAAGAAATGTTTAACAAAGACCTAGAAGAATTAAAGAACAAACAAACAGAGATGAACAATACAGTAACTGAAATGAAAAATACACTAGAAGGAATCAATAGCAGAATAACTGAGGCAGAAGAATGGATAAGTGACCCAGAAGACAGAATGGTGGAATTCACTGCTGTGGAACAGAATAAAGAAAAAAGAATGAAAAGAAGTGAAGACAGCCTAAGAGACCTCTGGGACAACATTAAACACAACCTTCGCATTAGAGGGGTCACAGAAGGAGAAGAAAAAGAGAAAGGGCCTGAGAAAATATTTGAAGAGATTATAGTTGAAAACTTCCCTAATGTGGGAAATGAAATAGCCACAGTCCAGGAAGCACAGAGAGTCCCATACAGGATAAATCCAAGGAGAAACATGCCAAGACACATATTAATCAAACTATCAAAAATTAAATACAAAGAAAAAATATTAAAAGCAGCAAGGGAAAAACAACAAATAACACACAAGGGAATCCCCATAAGGTTAACAGCTGATTTCTCAGCAGAAACCCTACAAGCCAAAAGGGAGTGGCACGACATATTTAAAGTGATGAAAGGGAAGAACCTACAACCAAGATTACTCCACCTGGCAAGGATCTCATTCAGATTTAATGGAGAAATCAAAAGCTTTACAGACAAGAAAAAGCTAAGAGAATTCAGCACCACCAAACCAGCTCTACAACAAATGCTAAAGGAACTTCTCTAAGTGGGAAACACAAGAGAAGAAAAGGACCTACAAAAAAGAACCCATAACAATTAAGAAAATGGTAATAGGAACATACATGTCGATAATTACCTTAAACGTGAATGGATTAAATGCTCCAACCAAAAGACACAGGCTCGCTGAATGGATACAAAAACAAGACCCATATATATGCTGTCTATAAGAGACCCACTTCAGACTTAGGGACACAAACAGACTGAAAGTGAGGGGATGGAAAAAGATATTCCATGCAAATGGAAATCAAAAGGAAGCTGGAGTAGCAATGCACATATCAGATAAAATAGACCTTAAAATAAAGAATGTTACATGAAACAAGGAAGGACACTACATAATGATCAAGGGATCAATCCAAGGAGAAGATATAACAATTATAAATACATTTGCACCCAACAAAGGAGCTCTTCAATACATAAGGCAACTGCTAACAGCTATAAAGAGGAAATCGACTAACACAATAATAGTGGGGGACTTTAACACCTCACTTACACCAATGGACGGATCATCCAAACAGAAAATTAATAAGGAAACACAAACTTTAAATGGCACAATAGGCCAGATAGATTTAATTGATATTTATAGGACATTCCATCCAAAAACAGCAGATCACGCTTTCTTCTCAAGTGCACACAGAATATTCTCCAGGGTAGATCACATCTTGAGTCACAAATCAAGCCTCAGTAAATTTAAGAAAATTAAAATCATATCAAGCATCTTTTCTGACCACAATGCTATGAGATTAGAAATCAGTTACAAGGAAAAAAACATAAAATACACAAACACATGGAGGCTGAACAATACGTTACTAAGTAACCAAGAGATCACTGAAGAAATCAAAGAGGAAATCAAAAAATACCTAGAGACAAATTACAACGAAAACACGATGATCCAAAACCTATGGGATACAGCAAAAGCAGTTCTAAGAGGGAAGTTTAGAGCTATACAAGCATACCTCAAGAAACAAGAGAAATCTCAAATGATCCAACCGTACACCTAAAGGAACCAGAGAAAGAAGAACAAACAAAACCCAAAGTTAGTAGAAGGAAAGAAATAATAAAGATCAGAGCAGAAATAAATTAAACAGAAACGAAGGAAATAATAGCAAAGATCAATAAAACTAAAAGCTGGTTCTTTGAGAAGATAAACAAAATTGATAAACCTTTAGCCAGACCCATGAAGAAAAAGAGGGAGAGGACTCAATAGAATTTGAAATGAAAAAGGAGACGTTACAACAGACACTGCAGAAATAAAAAGCATCCTAAGAGACTACTACAAGCAACTCTATGCCAATAAAATGGACAACCTGGAAGAAATGGACAAATTCTTAGAAAGGTATATCCTTCCAAGACTGAACCAGGAAGAAATAGAAAATATGAACAGACCAATCAGAAGCACTGAAATTGAAACTGATTAAAAATCCTCCAACAAACAAAAGTCCAGGACCAGATAGCTTCACAGGCGAATTCTGTCGAACATTTAGAGAAGAGGTAACACCCATCCTTCTCAAACTCTTATAAAAAACTGCAGAGGAAGGAACACTCCCAAACGCATTCTATGAGGCCACCATCACCCTGATACCAAAACCAGACAAAGATACTACAAGAAAGGAAAATTACAGACCAATATCACTGATGAATATAGATGCAAAAATTCTCAACAAAATACTAGCAAACAGAATCCAACAACACATTAAAAAGATCATACACTATGATCAAGTGGGATTTATCCCAGGGATGCAAGGATTCTTCAATATACGCAGATCAATCAATGTGATACACCATATTAACAAAGTGAAGAATAAAAACCATATGATCAACTCAATAGATGGAGAAAAAGCTTTTGACAAAATTCAACACCCATTTATGATAAAAACTCTCCAGAGAGTGGGCACAGAGGGAACCTATCTCAACATAATAAAGGCCATATACGACAAACCCACAACAAACATCATTCTCCATGGTGAAAAACTGAAAGCACTTCCTCCAAGATCAGGAACAAGACAAGAATGTCCACTCTTGCCACTATTATTCAACATAGTTTTGGAAGTCCTAGCCATGGCAATCAGAGAAGAAAAAGAAATAAAGGGAATACAAATTGGAAAAGAAGAAGTAAAACTGTCACTGTTTACAGATGACATGATTCTCTACACAGGGAATCCTAAAGATGCCACCAGTAAACTACTAGAGCTAATCACTGAATTTGGTAAAGTTGCAGGATACAAAATTCACAGAAATCTCTTGCATTCCTCTTCACTAACAACGAAAGATCAGACAGAGAAATCAAGGAAACAGTCCCATTTACCACTGCAACAAACAGAATAAAATAACTAGGAATAAACCTTCCTAAGGAGGAAAAGACACGGATGACAGAAATCAAAGATGACACAAACAGATGGAGAGATATATCACGTTCTTGGATTGGAAGAATCAATATTGTGAAAAGGTCTATACTACCCAAAGCAATCTACAGATTTAGTGTAATCCCTATCAAATTACCAGTGGCATGTTTTTAAAGAACTAGAACAAAAAATCTTAAAATTTGTATGGAGACACAAAAGACCCCTGAATAGCCAAATCAGTCTTGAGCTGGAAGAATCAGACTCCCTGACTTCAGACTATACTACAAAGCTACAGCAATCAAGATAATATGGTACTGGCACAATAACAGAAATATAAATCAGTGGAACAGGATAGAAAGCCCAGAGATAAACCCGCACACCTATGGTCACCTAATCTATGACAAAGGAGGCAAGGATATACAATGGAGAAAAGACAGTCTCTTCAATAAGTGGTGCTGGGAAAACTGGACAGCTACATGTAAAAGAATGAAATTAGAACACTCCCTAACACCATACACAAAAATAAACTCAAAATGGATTAGAGATCTAAATGTAAGACCGGACACTGTAAGACTCTTAGAGGAAAACATAGGAAGAACACTCTTTGACATAAATCACAGTAAGATCTTTTTTGATCCACCTCCTCAAGTAATGGAAATAAAAACAGAAATAAACAAATGGGACCTAATGAAACTTCAAAGCTTTTGCAAAGCCAAGGAAACTACAAACAAGGTGAAAAGACAACCCTCAGAATGGGAGAAAATATCTGTAAACGAATCAATGGACAAAGGATTAATCTCCAAAATATACAAGCAGCTCATGCAGCTCAATGTTAAAAAAAAAAACCTAATCCAAAAATGGGCAGAAGACTTAAATAGACATTTCTCCAAAGAAGACATACAGATGGCCAAGAAGCACATGAAAAGCTGCTCAACATCACTATTAGAGAAATGAAAATCAAAACTACAGTGAGGTATCATCTCACACCAGTTAAAATGGGCATCATCAGAAAATCTACAAACAACAAATGCTGGAGAGGGTGTGGAGAAAAGGGAACCCTCCTGCACTGTTGGTGGGAATGTAAACTGATACAGCCACTATGGAGAAGAGTATGGAGGTTCCTTAAAAAACTAAAAATAGAATTACCATATGACCCAACAATCTCACTACTGGGCATATACCCAGAGAAAATCATAATTCAAAAAGACACATGCACCCCAGTGTTCATTGCAGCACTATTTACAATAGCCAGGTCATGGAAGCAACCTAAATGCCCATCGTCAGATGAATGGATAAAGAAGATGTGGTATATATATACAATGGAATATTACTCAGCCATAAAAAGGAATGAAACTGGGTCATTTGGAGAGCCGTGGATGGACCTGAGACTGTCATACAGAGTGAAGTAAGTCAGAAAGAGAAAAACAAATATCGTATATTAATGCATCTATGTGGAATGTAGAAAAATGGTACAGATGAACTGGTTTGTAGGGCAGAAATAGAAACACAGATAGAGAACACGTATGGACACCAAGGGGAGAAAGCGGTGGGGGGGTGGTGGTGGTGGTGGGATGAATTGGGAGATTGGGATTGACATGTATACACGGATGTGTATAAAATGGATGACTAATAAGAACCTGCTGTATAAAAAAATAAAGTAAAATTCAAAACAAAAAAGTATCAGCCATAGAGATGATAAAAAACAACAAAAAACCCCAACAACTCCTCTGCAGTCAGCATTTCTGCCTCCGCCTTCTGCCCAGCCCTTCTCCTCAGTCAGGGTTACAGGCCCATCAGCCTCAGTGGACCACAGCCTGGAACTCTCTCCTTCCCCACGCAAACCCCACCATCTTGCTACTCAGTCACTCTACACCAGTTCCCGCAGCTCACCTGTCCCAGCCTTCTCCTCTAGGCGGTTCTTAATGCTTATCAAGCAAATACAGCCATGTATCATTACAAACTGGTAGCAAAGTGGTATATATTCTACTAGTAAGAAGCTAAACTGCCCCTTTCTGCATTCTTCTTGACAACCTGTAGTGGTAGCGGTGTATGTCTACATGCACACGTGTCTGTTCAATATAGAAATGGCAAGTTTTGAGACAGATGGTACCACTGACAGGAACGTTTTGTGAAAAAATTCTAGATTCCCTGCAGTACAGAGCATGAGGGCTGTGAAAGCAGACTGCCTGGGTTCAAATCCTAGCTCTGCCTCTTAGTAAATGAATGAATGAATCTCTCTGTGACTTACTTAGTTCCTGTATCTAAAAACCACCTCCCAGGGCTGTTGCAAGGGTAAATAATATATGTAAAAAGACAAAACGAGATCTGATACATAGTAAGCGCTACTGCATCATAATGTTAGCATGTTAGGCTCTAACCTAACTTCAGCTTCTGTTAGTCCACAGATGCCGGCATGGTTAGTGGGGGAAATACTGCATTCAAGTATCTTCTTTATACCACTATCCAGGGCACTCCTCTCTTGGGCCCTGAAGATGCCAATTATGGACCTCATGTCTTCTACTCAAGGCATATATTCAAATTATTATTTCACAAAATGGCCAAGAACATTGCTCTGCCTCAAATATTTCAGGTTCTTTCCCTGAAATATTTTATCTCAATTTTCTTCAAAGACCAGCTCAAATTCTAAGGGTTCTAAGCAGAGTTTTCTTTACATATTCAGGCCAAGTGGTCTTGCCCTCTATGAGTGCTTAAGGCATATGTGCTGATGTGCTCTTCTGGGCACTTACCTGCCATCCTGCACTACAGTACTAGAAGCTCACAGGAACCCACTGTCCCAGGGAAACATAAAAATCTAAGGGGCAGGACCGTGTCTTTGCCTCTTTAGAACCTTAGTACCTGACATAATGTCCTGCACTTACAGAGGTTCCAGAAATGCTTATTTAACCCATATCTATAGACCACCTATCTTCTCATCTAAAAATAGGGAAGGAATTATAATTCCTTCTGCATGAGGCTCTTATAACAATTTTGTGAACTAATGTACACAAGGCTCTTTGCATAGGACTGGCACATGGAAAAGTTCTTAAATGTGAGCATGTGCTACAACTTCTATATTCAGTTAATGAGACTGACCTGCTCTAGTGGATTTTTTTCAACTTGGTTCTGTGAATTCTTGGTTCTGAAAGAATTACAGCCATCTTCGGTGGGGCTGTTGGGTGTTACCTTACAGAAAGGCAGTGTTCCCAAAGTTTCTAATAAGCTGCTTGCTTGGAATTTAGAGCTCTGGAATGATGGACTTCAACATAATTAAAACACTATCTGTATTATAAACAAGAGCAACATCGTAACATTAGAAGCTAAAAAAGACAGTAAGGTGAAAAAGTGAGAACTGGGAAGAAGGAGAAGAAAAGACAGGTTGTATCTTGTCACTCCTTTCCCGGAGCTGGGTCTTCAAGCATCACAGACTCAGAAAGGCATTAGGGCCAGAGCAAGAGAGGCGGAAATGGAGAGAGGCCTTTATACCTGGCAGTGTCTTGACAATTTTTAAACTTTATAGTTAGTAAATGTCTCCAGACAGCACAAAGCCACATACAACTCTTGACTGCTGAGAAAAGAGCTTACTTTTCAAACCATCGTATCAAGATCTCTTGGCCCTGGGGCCTCTAGCCCAGGGGAACCCTTACTACCAGACAAGTTAGCTTCCTCCCAGAAGGTAGCAGGCCAGGGGTTGGCAGGCTTGCAGAACTTGGTTCATACGTAAGTGACAATAATGAAATGGATACTCAGAAGTTGAGATGTGCCTCTATTTCATTTACCAATTTATAATAGCTAAAATAATGCATAATGGATTAAGAAAAGATAAGTTCCTGCAATTACAAAGGAGTTAAACTATCTTTAAATTTTCTGGTATGAAAACAACAGACTTTTCAGTATGCAAATCAACTTGGGTACGTGATTATTAGTAGAGCCCTACTCACCAGGAATGGAGGAGGGCCAAGTCTTTACACATTTGTATGTTTAAAATGAAAGAACGGAGTGAAGAAATCCCCGTTTGCCCAGATTCAATTATATAGTTCAGTGGCAGAATAATAGAAATGTAAGCTTTTTTGTTTCTTTTTAATCCAAAGTGATCTTTAATGGAGCTGATAACAATTGAAATGTCTTTTCTTTCCCCTTCCATAATCAAATGTATGCAGAATATACAAAAATATAGTTTGTATATCATTTTAATGCCTGCTTTAAAAAAAATTACAAATAAGTTTATTTTCTATTAGAGCTAGATCCATAAATCTAACTACATGTATTAGATTTTTTTTTTTTTTTTTGCGGTATGCAGGCCTCTCACTGTTGTGGCCTCTCCCGTTGCGGAGCACAGGCTCCAGATGCGCAGGCCCAGCGGCCATGGCTCACGGGCCCAGCCGCTCCGCGGCATGTGGGATCCTCCCGGACCGGGGCACGGACCCGTGTCCCCTGCATCGGCAGGCGGACTCTCAACCACTGTGCCACCAGGGAAACCCTATTAGATAGTTTTTGATAAAGCAGCTTGTGATCTAAGATGTATGTGTGTTAAAAGAAAATGCTGAAGCCGCTGGTTTTGTGCACTATTTTTCAGATTAATTAAAAAAAACCCAATAGAATAAAAGTTGGAGTTAATAACTAAAAAGTCATTCACTGTGCCACTTTGACACTGACATGTAATAGTACATGGCTAATAATAAGCATGACAAATTGGCACTAGTCAGTACACTTTGAAGAACAGCTTTGAGTGGACAGATTTGGATATATTTAGATGAAAAATACCCATAAAGAAGACACTTTCAGTTTCAAAATAATAGGGCATGCATGAATCACCTAAAATCAACTGGTATTAAGGCTCAAACAGTACCATTTTCTTTGTTAGAGAAAACACTACTGTTTCCTACTAGGGACATTATTCATCTTTCCTTCTGTACAAGTTGGATCCATATGGAACAAAAGGTGGAGTCAGGTGGCTTCCAGCTCTGCCTCTTATCAGCTCTATGGCTTGCCAAGTTCACTAGAAGCCTCATCTGTAAATGTAGATGATAACAGTAGCGACTCTCATAGGGTTTTGTGAAGATCAGTTGGAAACAGGACTGCAGGATGCTTAGAGAAGTGCCTGGCAGGTGGTACGTGCTCAGACTCTCATTGTGATTGTTCTTCCTCCAGGTGGGAGGATCACCTACAGCACCTGAAGAGAGGTTCGGTTTAGGCTGCTACCCTTTACCTTCCTTTCTCTAGATTTCCTCTTCCTTGGGAGAGAGACAAGTCTGTTGTAGTGACACTGAGTTCTGCTGTCTAAAATGCAGTCCACTCCTCCCCCACGGTATAGAAGCAAAGCTGTTTAGGGGATTGACCTTGGCTCTAGGGGTAGGTCCCAATTCATCTCCTGATACATATTCTTCTCCATCCCTACTAACTCATTCCTTAGACATTTTGAGCTCAGCATAGATATTAAATCCTCTGAGGTATTCAGAATTAGAAACTGATGATTTGTGCTCTAGGATCATTGGTCTCTTGTCCCATATTGTTGTTGCTGTTGTTTTTTTAATAAGTCAAAGTTAGTGCCTACTCTTTTTCTAAGAGAGAACCATCCTGCGCTTAAAAAGCAAATTTCAGCTGAAAGGTGAAACTAAAAATGGTATCCTTGTGAACAATCTTGCTTATCCAACCTGACTTCAGGTCTTACACATTAATTTTAGGGACATATATTTTCACTTCCTATCCTAAATCTATTGAACTTTTGTGTTTCCATGTGTAAACGCGTGAATCTTTTCAGTTACGAATCTCTCTTCGGATGGGCATTGGTTCTCTGGATCTTGAAAACAAGTTTTATTTTCTAGGTAGAGTGGAAACCTGTTGACATTTTCCATAATTCGACAGTACTGGTGCATTATTAGAACATCAAAGGCAAGATGTGAATAACAATACAGCACTTGCTGAGGCCAGATACACACATATACACACGTGTATATAAAACATGCTCTTTGAAAAAAGATATATAAACTTTCAAAAATAAGATCATACCGTATACACTGTTTTATAACTTTGTTCATGCATTTCCCATCCATGCCATTAAAGATTTTCTAATATGTCACTTTATAGATGTATAATATCTGATTTTATATATATATTAAAAATTACTTTGTTTTCAGGTATTTAAGTTGTTTTCACATAAACAGTATTTAAATATCTATCAATATTTAAATAGATACCTTTGTAATTAATGATAAGGATTTTCTAGGATAAATTCCAATAAGTTAAACTGCTGGATGAAAGAACATGAATACTTTAACAGGCTTTTTGCTACCTATGGGAAACTGACCCCTGCAAAGGTCAATTTAATAAACACGCAAGAAATGTATGGTGGTATTTTCTTTTTCACACTTTTACTAATGCTTGGGATTGCTATTTTTAGAAAGTTGCCGAAGTATGTCATTTTTGTTTTAATTTGTATGTCTTTGATTAGATAAAACAAGTTCACTGGATATACATTGGGACTATTCCTACCTGTTTGGAAATTCAGTTAGTTGTCATCTTACGGATTTGTAAGACCTCTTTATATTGTACATGCTTTAAATCTTTTACACTAATTTTGGTCATCAGGCTACTAGTGTTTCCCTGGCCACTAGTGAGTTTATTTTGTTGGATTTGCTGCTCTGTGAATGCAGCTCCACATCCTTTATCTAGTTCCTATGGGCTGTTTCTCTCTTTCTAGTCAACTTGCAAAGCTCCTTCTTTATCATGGATTGTTAATACTCTGTATTCTTTGTTGCAAATTTCTTTTTTTTTTTGGCGGTACGCGGGCCTCTCACTGTTGTGGCCTCTTCCGTTGCGGAGCACAGGCTCCGGATGCGCAGGCCCAGCGGCCATGGCTCACGGGCCCAGCCGCTCTGCGGCATGTGGGATCCTCCCGGACCGGGACATGAACCCGTGTCCCCTGCATCGGCAGGCGGACTCTCAACCACTGCGCCACCAGGGAAGCCCTGTTGCAAATTTTTATAAATCCACTATCGCCTTTATTTATGGCATCTATCCAATACTCATGTGTGCATGCATGTGCGTGTCTATGTCTATACAAGTTCATTTCTTTTTCGGTTACAGCTTTTGGATTCCTGTTTTTGTCTTCCCTGCCCCTAGACTGTATGTATATTTTATGTTTTTCTACAAGATGAGAAACATTTTTCATTTAATTTTATAATCTAGCTTTACTTTCTTTCAAGACATTCATTTTTCTAGCATCCTTTATTAAATAACTCCTTTTCTCCCCACTGTTTTGAAATACCAACTTGGTCATATATTACATTCTCAAATATATAGATATCCAGTCTCCCTTCTCTCTTCTGCTCCATTAATCTGTGTTTATTCCTGCTTCCCTTAGTGACTTAATATCGAATAAGGCAAGTCTGGCTGTTTTCTTTTTCACACGATATTGGGCTCCTGCTGGCACCGATTTTGCAATATACATTTAAGAGTATTTAACTTAATTCTAACACACAAAAACACCCCCCTCTCGACTTATCCCAAAATTGCATTTGCGTGATATTTACATTATACTTTTGAAAGAACTGACACTTTTATATTGTCTTTTCAAGAAAAAAGTATGAGTTTCCATGTGCTCAAATCTTATTTTCTCTTCCAATAAGACTTCAGTTTTCTTCACATAACTTCTGTGGCTTTCTTTGAAAATTTATTCCTAAATAATTTCATAATTTTTTTCATTATGGTGAATGGAATATGTGTTCCTACTTCTGCTTTTAGGCAATCACTGCTTAGAATAGAGAAAATCAGTTGCTGTGTATTTATCTCATATGTAGCCATACTAACAAATTTTAAGTCTACTTGATTTTTTGACTGGACTCTCTTTGACTTTCTAGATTTTCTATCAGCAGCAAAAACGCAGCTTTATGTTGAATTTTCTCATCTTTATGGTCTTTTCTTAGTGCTTTCACTAGCATTTGCTTAATAATAAAAAGCATAGTTCTGACTTTAACCAAAATGTGGGTTTTAATGCTTCAGCATATGAGATACTATTGAGTTTTGGTAGCAGAGTATTATATTTAAATAGTTAACTTCTGTTTTGTTCTAATTTTTATTAGGAGTGCCTTAAGTTTATCAAATCTCTTTTCCGCATCTATGGATAGGATCAAATATATATGTATTTTTTTAAAAAAAGAAAATACTGGTCGAACATCTGTATGAACTAAAGTAGTAGCTAAATATTAAAAGGAAAAATATTAGAAATGCAAAGAGAAATTGAAAAATAATAAAATTACAGTGTAGGCTTCAGTATCTTTCATAATAGGACAACTCCAGTAGATAAAAATTAATTAAATAAAGGAATTGAAACTACTGATAAGTTTGATTTAATAGACTTATACAAACCCATATGTCCCTCAGAAATATTTTAAAAGGGGTAGGATCCCTGGAACACTTTGATGTTTGATCATTCACTTGGTGGCAAGAGGATTAAAACACATTTTATAAAAACTTACATTTTATAAGTTACATTCTCACATCAAGATCCCATAAAAATAAACAACAAAATATAATAACTAAAAGTGTTCTGGGATGTTAACTCTGGGATGGAAGATGAAATCAAAAGAAACATCATGAACTACTTAAAAAAGAATGAAAAAGAGAATCAGTGGGATACAGTAAAGGCTGTACTCAATAATAAATGCTTCATTATTAAAGAGGAAAAATAGGGCTTCCCTGGTGGCGCAGTGGTTGAGAGTCTGCCTGCCGATGCAGTGGACACGGGTTCGTGCCCCGGTCCGGGAGGATCCCACATGCTGTGGAGCGGCTGGGCCCGTGAGCCATGGCCGCTGAGCTTGTGCGTCCGGAGCCTGTGCTCCGCAACGGGAGAGGCCACAACAGTGAGAGGCCCACGTACTGCAAAAAAAAAAAAAAAAAAAAAAAAAAATTACTTCCAAGATAAATTACTTATCTTGGAAATTGGAAAAAAGACAAAGAAAAGAAAAAGAATCCAAAGGGAAAAAGGAAGAGAAAATTACTAAAGATAAAAAGCAACAATTAATGAAACAAAAGTAAGAAATAGTGAAAGAATAAACAAATGCAAAAGCTAGTTATTTGACGAGATGAATAAAATATTAAACTCTATGAAGATGATTAAGGGAAAAAGAGCATACATGTTTAAGATCACAGCAAACGAAACAGAATCACAAATATGGAAGAGATTAAAAGCATTACGAAAACGTGAATCTACACGTGATGATATACACAAACCACAGCAGGAGATCCATGTGTATATGTACTATATATTATACTTCAGATTTGCTTGGTGAAAATGTGTTCACTTCAAAAATCATAAAATATCATTATTCACTCTATTTTCAACAGAAATGCAAGCTATTGTTGCTGTGTAATAAGGACAAAGAGCACAGGTGCTAATTTTATAGGCAGCCCAACATAGCTCATGCACCTTGTCTCCTCAGCTCCCGGGATTTTAGTGCAGAATTTACAAAGCAAACATAGCAATGAATAAGATAACACAATATGCTATGAAGGGAAAGGGACAAAGAGTTCTAGTTCCAAATTGTTTTCACTCCCAGGACCTACTAAGCGTAACTGCCACTTACAATGGCGCATCTGTAGATTGTGTCATTGATGACACACTTATTTTGCCTGTTCTTTCAAAAATTCATACGTTGTTTTCATTACTCTTTAAAAGACAAAGATGTGCTAGAATGATGTTTAGAGAAGACATTCAAAATTCAATGTAAAAAAACGAGCAATGACAAAATATAATTTATGTTACTGTTGGATTCAACAAATTTGTTTAGATGTTCCAAAACCCATGGACATGAATCAATACTGGATTAAAAGATTAGAAGTGTCCGCATATGCATACTCTGCTAATTTGCTGGTGTTTGAATTAAATGAGATTGGAGACAGCACATTATTATAGTCTCTGTGCTTTGAGGTTAGGATTGAAGATGACTAATGATGCACTTGGACACTGCCATGTACTGAATGCCTACTAAGTGCCAGGCATTATTAATTCAACAAGTTCTCTATGGAGCAGGTACTGGCTGTAGTACCAAAATCTGCAGGCATTTGGGGTACACTGGTGGACAAAAGGAAGATCCCTCCCTTGTGGAGTTTATCAGGACAGTTACTTTTAGATATGTAACCACCCTTGTGGTGCTATCCCTCTTTTGCAGTTGTGGAAACTGAGGCACAAGGAAGTTGTCACTTGCTGAAGATCACAGTTAGTTAGCCACTTGTGTCTAACGACTACAAAGCCTTTCCACTATGCTGCTCTACCTTCTAAGAGCTGCACATTAAGGAGTCAGACTGACCTGGTTTGTACCCAGAGTCTTATTAGCCACGTGACCTTGAACAAGTCACTTAACCTCCCTGGGCCTTAGGCTCTTTATCTGCAATCTGGGAATAGTGTTTCCCTTGGAGGGCTAGAAGAAACAAAAGGTATCTGTCAGCCAGGCTGTAAAGGCAGTCTGCTGTACTTAGTAAGGGCGTCAATTCTATGCAAATGAAAGATCTTGGTGTTTTTCAAGTTTCTTTCCATCTTGCACTGTGTTATTTTCATCTTTTAAGTATATCATGCACATATTCTGATTAACAGAGTTTTGCTATAGTTTATACAAAGTATAAATGATTAAATCTTGTATAAATTTCTGTTATATACTCCTGGGATAAAGCTTGATTGACTGATCCACCAAACCACAAGCTAGGCCCTACCGTCCGCTACGTGGCAGCTATCTAAACCAGAGTGGAATGTCTTAGAATCTTGTAAATCTAAAAACTTTATGGTGAATGGGCTTCCCTGGTGGCGCAGTGGTTGAGAGTCCGCCTGCCGATGCAGGGGACACGGGTTTGTGCCCCGGTCCGGGAAGATCCCACATGCCGCGGAGCGGCTGGGCCCGTGAGCCATGGCCGCTGAGCCTGCGCTCTGCAACGGGAGAGGCCACAACAGTGAGAGGCCCGCGTACCGCAAAAAAACCCAAAACAAAACAATTTATGGTAATAAAAATACAGCTTAAACTAGTAAAAAGTATGCCCCCAAACCAAAGCCTAACATTACTACTTTATAGCTTTATTTTGTACGTGATTCTGCATATAACACAGAGAGAGTTCTCTTCAATTTCATCCTTGTCTCCTTTGAGAGGGAAAGGTAATTTGGCTGAGGATGGGGTATTATTAATGGGTGGAGGGCAAGTTGCTGTCAAGAGTAAGTAGAAGATAGAATAGAAGTGAGGGTGTCTGAGTGCAGGTGACAGTTTTGTCCTTCCCGTGGCCCTGGGCTCTGCATCAGGAGCCACATGAGTCAGTCTCAAGATGGCTGTCAAACTGCCTTAGGCTTGCGCCACACCTCCTGGCTAGCCTTCTCCTTGGATGACCCAAGAATTACCTTGCTTTCAGTCACTCAGAAGTCAGAATTCCCACTCAGTAAACTGACCTCAGCCTGATGGGATTGAGGATCTTACTACAACAAGGTTTTCTTCATCAACCAGGACTGAGTCAACCGTGGCTGCACACCTTGTACAGTAGGGCCTTATTAATCCAAAAGACCCTCTGGTCGATGGAAGGCATGTGGGGAGATATTTCTGAGCAGGATTATGTGTGTTCCGAAGGCTGTGTTTCTATTTTTTCCCTCTACCACCATCTGCTCATACTCTGTTCCCCCAAATGACCAAATTAAATATTCTACCAGGGAACATACTTTATGGCTTCTGTACTCTTTAGTAGAAATAGTCATAATTCATTCTTCCTTATCTTCTTACGTTGTTTTAATGAATCCTGTAAGGTAAAGTACAAAGTGCAGCAGCGGTGGTGCTAGTAAAGAAAATGGGTCAGCACAGGAAATATTCAAAACTTCCAATCAACAGTGAATTCTCAGTGCAGGTCTTCACTTCGCTTCTGTGAAAGGTCCACTACTGGGAAGAGGGATAATTTAATGGAACTGTGACTTCTTTTCTACTGAAAGGATAAAGAATCAGACTGTGTCGAGCTCAACTGAAGGACAAACGCCTCAGGTTCTTCCAAGATGGAAAAGTAACAGTAGGCTCTATTCTTACAGCATTTAGAGTATCTTTTGAAGTTTAAAATAAAATAAGAAAAAGAAAATGGACTTTATGTAGTTCAGAAAGATGTGTTTCTAAGAACAGAGCAGGCGTACTGATAACATCATACACCATTTTGATACTTCTGACCGAAAGAGGTTACACTTTCCTGCTTTTTCTTTTAGTACTTTCTTTTCCTTTTTGTACTTTCTTTTTCCTTCCTTCCTTCCTCCCTCCCTTCCCTCCCTCCCTCCCTCTTTTCTTTCTCTTTTCCTTCCTTCCCTCCCTCCCTCCCTTCTTTCCTCTTTTTTTTTTTTTTTTTTTTTTTTTTTTTAACTATTTGTGGATAAAGCTCAAAGACAGACACTAACATTACACCAAACTGGAAACTAATCCAAATACTCTCAACCTCTGTAAATGATCAGAATACCATACAGGTTGCCATCTACATTTATAGACTTACTTTTTATAGTCATTTATAGACTTCTTAAATTCCTGGATTTAAAAAGTTCTGGCCTGCTGTACGTTCCAGGCAAAAAACTCATTTTCTTGCATCCTGAGGAGTCTAGAATCAACTGCTGATGCAAGAGATGGAATGTTTTATGTAACACTGTTCTATTTTATTTCTTAGACAGGATCAAAGATTCTTCTAAATATTTCCCAAACATCAACCAGAAATTCTTCAGTGCTGACCAACTTCTCAAAACAACACTCCCCAAAGCATCAATAGAGACTGGGGGCGGGGGTGGGGGTAGAGGAAGATATTAAGGTGAGTTCATTTTCTAGTAAACTTTGTCAAGTTTCATCAGAAAGCAGAGGTCAGTGCTGATGATCTAGCCCAACTGTTTAGTAAACAACTGCTACATCTGAGCCGCAGAGAGGAGGAATCAGGATGGGACCACTGCAGTGAATAAAGTATCAAAGAGCAGATGATTTCTTTGCAGATAGTCATTAGGAGATAGGGAGTAGAGAGAGAAAAGTGCTTCTAGCCAGGGATCACTTCCTATGACTCGGCATAAAAACAGAGTCACTTGAGTAATAACTGGAGTTTGTTTAAATTCAGAAACATAAGCAGAGTTAACATCTGGATGAATAGCTACCTAACCTGAAATTTAAGCTGGCAGAATAACAATTAATTAGAGAAGTAAGTATATGTCGTGGGTTGAATAGTGTCTTCCCCAAAATTTACATCCACCAAAACTTCAGAATATGACCTTATTCAGAAAGGGTCCTTTTTTTTTTTTAACATCTTTATTTGAATATAATTTCTTTACAATGGTGTGTTAGTTTCTGCTTCATAACAAAGTGAATCAGCTATACATATACATATATCCCCATATCTCTTCCTTCTTGCGTCTCCCTCCCTCCCACCCTCCCTATCCCACCCCTCTAGGTGGTCACAAAGCACCGACCTGATCTCCTTGTGCCATGCAGCTGCTTCCCACTAGCTATCGGTTTTACATTTGGTAGTGTATATATGTCGATGCCACTCTCTCACTTTGTCCCAGCTTACCCTCCCCGTGTCCTTAAGTCCATTCTCTAATAGGTCTGCGTCTTCATTCCTCTCCTGCCCCTAGGTTCTTCATGACGATTTTGTTTTTTTTCCTTTAAATTCCATATGTATGTGTTAGCATATAGTATTTTTCTCTTTCTGACTTACTTCACTCTGTATGACAGACTCTAGGTCCATCCACCTCACTACAAATAACTCAATTTTGTTTCTTTTTACGGCTGAGTAATATTCCATTGTATATATGTGCCACATCTTCTTTATCCTTGGAAGGGGTCCTTGAAGATGTAATTAAGGTTAAGGATTAAGATGAGATCATAGTGGATTAATGTGGCCCTTAAATCCAGTGGGAGTGTCCTTATAAGATAGAAAAGGGTAAAGATGTAAAGATACTAGGGAAGAGTTATGTAACCTCAAGCTAAGGAATGCCAGGAGGTAACTAGCTGGCAGAGGCAAGGAAGGACTCTCCCTTAGAACTCTGGGAGAGGGTGTGGCCCTGCCAGTACCTTTGATTTCAGACTTCTGGCCACCAAAACTATGAGATAATAAACTTTTTTTTTTTAAGCCATCAAATTTCTGATTTTTTTTTAACATCTTTATTGGAGTATAGTTGCTTTACAATGGTGTGTTAGTTTCTGCTGTATAACAAAGTGAATCAGCTATATATATACATATATCCCCATATCTCCTCCCACTTGCATCTCCCTCCCACCCTCCCTATCCCAACCCCCTAGATGGACACAAAGCACCAACCTGATCTCCCTGTGCTATGTGGCTGCTTCCCACTAGCTACCTGTTTTACATTTGATAGTATATATAAATCCATGCCACTCTCTCACTTCGTCCCAGCTTACCCTTCCCATCTCCCTGTGTCCTCAAGTCCATTCTCTACATCTGCGTCTTTATTCCTGTCCTACCCCTAGGTTCTTCAGGACCATTTTATTTTTAATTTTTATTATCATTTTAGATTCCATATATATATGTTAGCATACAGTATTTGTTTTTCTCTTTTTGACTTATTTCATTCTGTATGACAGTCTCTAGGTCCATCCACCTCACTACAAATAACTCAATTTCGTTTCTTTTTATGGCTGAGTAATATTCCACTGTATATATGTTACACATCTTCTTTATCCATTCATCTGTTGATGGACACTTAGGTTGCTTCCGTGTCCTGGCTATTGTAAATAGAGCTGCAGTGAACATTGTGGTACATGACTCTTTTTGAATTATGGTTTTCTCAGGGTATATGCCCAGTAGTGGGATTGCTGGGTTGTATGGCATTTCTATTTTTAATTTTTTAAGGAACCTCCATACTGTTCTCCATAGTGGCTGTATCAATTTACATTCCCACCAACAGTGCAAGAGGGTTCCCTTTTCACCACACCCTCTCCAGCATTTATCGTTTGTAGATTTTTTGATGATGGCCATTCTGACTGGTGTGGGGTGATACCTCATTGTAGTTTTGATTTGCATTTCTCTAATGATTGGTGATGTTGAGCAGCCTTTCATGTGTTTGTTGGCAATCTGTATATTTTCTTTGGGGAAATGTCTATTTAGGTCTTCTGCCCATTTTTGGATTGGGCTGTTTGTTTTTTTTGATATTGAGCTGCATGAGCTGCTTATAATTTTGGAGATTAATCCTTTGTCAGTTGCTTCATTTGAAAATACTTTCTCCCATTCTGAGGGCTGTCTTTTTGTCTTGTTTATGGTTTCCTTTGCTGTGCAAAAGATTTTAAGTTTCATTAGGTCCCATTGTTTATTTTTGTTTTTATTTCCATTTCTATAGGAGGTGGGTCAAAAAGGACCTTGCTGTGATTTATGTCATACAGTGTTCTGCCTATGTTTTCCTCTATGAGTTTTATACTGCCTGGCCAAACATTTAGGTCTTTAATCCATTTTGAGTTTATATTTGTGCATGGTGTTAGGGAATGTTCTAATTTCATTCTTTAGCATGGAGCTGTCCACTTTTCCCAGCACCACTTATTGAAGAGGCTGTCTTTTCTCCACTGTATATTCTTGCCTCCTTTATCAAAGATAAGGTGACCATATGTGTGTGGGTTTATTTCTGGGCTTTCTATCCTGTTCCACTGATCTATATTTCTGTTTTTGTGCCAGTACCATACTGTCTTGATTACTGTAGCTTTGTAGTATAGTCTGAAGTCAGGGGGCCTGATTGCTCCAGCTCCGTTTTTCTTTCTCAAGATTGCTTTGGCTATTCGGGGTCTTTTGTGTTTCCATACAAATTGTGAAATTTTTTGTTCTAGTTCTGTGAAAAATGTCATTCATAGTTTGATAGGGATTACACTGAATCTTTGGATAGTATAGTCATTTTCACAATGTTGTTTCTTCCAATCCAAGAACATGGTGTATCTCTTCATCTGTTTGTATCATCTTTAATTTCTTTTATCTATGTCTTATAGTTTTCCGCATACAGGTCTTTTGTCTCCTTAGGTAGGTTTATTCCTAGGTATTTTATTCTTTTTGTGCAATGGTAAGTGGGAGTGTTTCCTTAATTCCTCTTTCACATTTTTCATTATTAGTGTATAGGAATGCAGGAGATTTCTGTGCATTAATTTTGTATCCTCCTACTTTACCAAATTCATTGATTAGCTCTAGTAGTTTTCTGGTAGCATCTTTAGGACTCTCTACATATAGTATCATGTCATCTGCAAACAGTGACAGTTTTACTTCTTTGCCGATTTAGATTCTTTTTATTTCTTTTTCTTCTCTGATTGCTGTAGTGAAAACTTGCAAAAATAGGTTGAATAACAGTGGTGAGAGTGGGCAACCTTGTGTTGTTCCTCATCTTAGTGGAAATGGTTTCAGTTTTTCACCATTGAGAACGATGTTGCCTGTGGGTTTGTTGTATATGGCCTTTATCATGTTGAGGTAAGTTCCCTCTATGCCTGCTTTCTGGAGGGTTTTATCATAAATGAGTGTTGAATTTTGTCAAACTTTTTCTGCATCTATTGATATGATCATATGGTTTTTCTCCTTCAATTTGTTAATATGGTGTATCACATTGATTGAATTGTGTATATTGAAGAATCCTTGCATCCCTGGGATAAACCCCACTTGATCATGGTGTATGATCCTTTTAATGTGCTGTTGGATTCTCTTTGCTAGTATTTTGTTGAGGATTTTTGCATCAATGTTTATCAGTGATATTGGCATGTAGTTTTCTTTTTTTGTGATGTCTTTGTCTGGTTTTGGTAGTATGAGTTTGGGAGTGTTTCTCCCTCTGCTGTATTTTGGAAGAGTCTGAGAAGGATAGGTGTTAGCTCTTCTCTAAATGTTTGACAGAATTCGCCTGTGAAGCCATCTGGTCCTAGGCTTTTGTTTGTTGGAAGATTTTTAATAACCGTTTCAATTTCAGTGCTTGTGATTGGTCTCTTTATATTTTCTATTTATTCCTGGTTCAGTCTCGGAAGGTTGTGCTTATCTAAGAATTTGTCCATTTCTTCCTGGTTGTCCATTTTATTGGCATATAGTTGCTTGTAATAATCTCTAATGAACCTTTGTATTTCTGCAGTGTCATTTGTTACTTCTCTGTTTTCATTTCTAATTCTATTGAGTCTTCTCCCTTTTTTTCTTGATGAGTCTGGCTAATGGTTTATCAATTTTGTTTATCTTCTCAAAAGAACCCGCTTTTAGTTTTATTGATCTTTGCTATCGTTTCCTTCATTTCTTTTTCATTTATTTCTGATCTGATGATTATGATTTCTTTCCTTCTGCTAACTTTGGGTTTTTTTGTTCTTCTTTCTCTAATTGCTTTAGGTGTAAGGTTATGTTGTTTATTTGAGATGTTTCTTGTTTCTTGAGGTAGGATTGTATTGCTATAAACTTCCCTCTTAAAACTGCTTTTGCTGCATTCCATAGGTTTTGGGTCGTCGTGTTTTCATTGTCATTTGTTTCTAGGTATTTTTTGATTCCCTCTTTGACTTCTTCAGTGATCTCTTGGTTATTTAGTAGTGTATTGTTTTGCCTCCATGTGTTTTTACTTTTTACAGTTTTTTTCCTGTACTTGATATCTAGCCTCATGGCGTTGTGGTTGGAAAAGATACTTGATATGATTTCAGTTTTCTTAAATTTACCAAGGCTTGATTTGTGACCCAAGATGTGATCTATCCTGGGGAATATTTGATGAGCACTTGAGAAGAAAGTGTATTCTGTTGTTTTGGGATGGAATGTCCTATAAACATCAATTAAGTCCATCTTGTTTAATGCATCATTTAAAGCTTGTGTTTCCTTATTTATTTTCATTTTGGATGATCTGTCCATTGGTGAAAGTGGGGTGTTAAAGTCCCCTACTATTACTGTGTTACTGTCAATTTGCCCTTTTATAGCTGTTAGTATTTGCCTTATGTATTGAGGTGCTCCTATGTTGGGCGCATATATATTTATAATTGTTATATCTTCTTGGATTGACCCCTTGATCATTATGTAGTGTCCTCCTTCCTTGTCTCTTGTAACATTCCTTAAAGTCTATTTTATGTGATATGAGTATTGCTACTCCAGCTTTCTTTTGATTTGCATTTGCATGGAGAATCTTTTCCCATCCCCTCACTTTCAGTCTGTACGTGTCCCTATTTCTGAAGTGGGTCTCTTGTAGACAGCACATATATGGGTCTTGTTTTTGTATCCATTCAGCCAGTCTATGTCTCTTGGTTGGAGTATTTAATCCATTTACATTTAAGGTAGTTATCGATATGTATGATCCTATTACCATTTTCTTAATTGTTTTGGGTTTGTTATTGTAGGTCTTTTCCTTCTCTTGTGTTTCTTGCCTAGAGAAGTTCCTTTGGCATTTGATGTAAAGCTGCTTTGGTGGTGCTGAATTCTCTTAGCTTTTGCTTGTCTGTAAATGTTTTAATTTCTTCACTGAATCTGAATGAGATCCTTGCTGGGTACAGTAATCTTGGTTGTAGGTTTTTCCCTTTCATCATTTTAAATATATCCTGCCACTCCCTTCTGGTTTTTCAGAGTATCTGCTGAACCATCAGCTGTTAACCTTATGGGGATTCCCTTGTATGATATTTGTTGCTTTTCCCTTGGTGCTTTTAATATTTTTTCTTTGTATTTAACTTTTGATAGTTTGATTACTATGTGTCTTGGAGTGTTTCTCCTTGGATTTATCCTGTATGGGACTCTCTGCTCTTTCTGGACTTGATTGACTATTTCCTTTCCCGTATTAGGGAAGTTTTCAACTATAATCTCCTGAAATATTTTGTCAGTCCCTTTATTTTTCTCTTCTTCTTCTGGGACCCATATAATTTGAATGTTGGTATGTTTAATGTCGTCCCAGATGCCTCTGAGACTCTCCTCAATTCTTTTCATTCTTTTTTCTTTATTCTGCTCTATGGTAGTCATTTCCACTATTTTATCTTCCAGGTCCCTTATCTGTTCTTCTCCCTCAGTTATCTGCTATTGATTCCTTCTAGAGAATTTTAAATTTCATTTATTGTGTTATTCATCATTGTTTGCTTGCTCTATAGTTCTTCCAGGTCCTTGTTAAACGTTTCTTTTATTTTCTCCATTCTATTTCCAAGATTTTGGATCATCTTTACTATCATTACTCTGAATTCTTTTTCAGGTAGACTGTGTATTTCTTCTTCATTTGTTTGGTGTGGTGGGTTTTTACCTTGCTCTTCATCTGCTGTGTATTTCTCTGTCTTCTCATTTTGCTTAACTTATTGTGTTTGGGGTGTCCTTTTCACAGGCTGCAGGTTTGTAGTTCCCATTGTTTTTGGTGTCTGCCCCCCAGTGGCTAAGGTTGGTTCAGTGGGTTGTGTAGGCTTCCTGGTGGAGGGGACTGGTCCCTGTGTTTTGGTGGATGAGGCTGAATCTTGTCTTTCTGGTGGGCAGGATTGTGTCCGGTGGTGTGTTTCGGGGTGTCTGTGAACTTAGTATGATTTTAGGCAGCCTCTCTGCTAATGGGTGGGGTTGTGTTCCTGTCTTGCTAGTTGTTTGGCATAGGGTGTCCAGCACTGTAGCTTGCTGGTCGTTGGGTGGAGCTGGGTCTTAGCGTTAGGATGGAGATGTCTGGGAAATCTTTGGCAGTTTGATATTATGTTGTGCCGGGAGGTCTCTGGTGGACCAATGTCCTGAACTCAGCTCTCCCACCTCAGAGGCTCAGGCCTGACACCTGGCCAGAGCACCAAGACCCTGTCATCCACATGGCTAAATCATTCTGCTTCCTTTTTAACTCCACGTCCCAACAAAAACAGACAAAGTCCAACTTATTACAGTTCTTTTCCCTATTCCCTGCTATACAGTTCTGAGAATCTGTCTTCCCTAGGACCTCTCCAGACTGAGATTTTCCATTGTAGTTTCATCACTCCATTTTACCATCTGTCCCAACTCTTGTTTTTGACTATCCTCTCTCCTGTATCCGGGCAGGACTTGGAGAGGGCTCCGCACTCGCAGCAGCGCAATACAAGACCCCTGGCTCTGGCTCCCGCCTGTGCCTCCCTACATTCAGCCAGTGGGAAATGTGTGTCTGTGGTGATTTCTAATGGCAGCCTAGGAAACTAAAACAATATACATTAAGAAATATCGAATGTCAAGGACTGCTTCTTTTTTGAGGCATTATTTTGGGGAAGGACATTTCTTCTAGAGATTTGTTGTACTCTTGAGTTATCAAGTGGCATTTTGAGAATAAAGAGCAAGGGCACCTAACTGTTAGAGACGGCTGTATGGAAAACGAAGAGTTTGTTTTCTAAATTTATCTGAAGAGGTTGACTACAGGTTCTTATGGAGCATGCAGAGCTACCATTTTATGGCAGTTCCTACAAACTGCTGAGATCTGTTCCTTAGTTGAGAAGGAGAGGCTGTGACAGTGGTTCTCAACCTTCAGTGGCCTAAGAATCACCTGGGGAACTAAATGAAAATGAAGAGTCCTGGACCTCATTCCCAGAGATTCTCATTTAGCATGTATGGGTGAGATCAAGGAATCTACATTTTAACAGGCACTCCAGGAGATTCTGCTCTGATGCAGAGGGTTGGAGGGCCACATTTTGGAGAACATTAGGTTGTAAGGATGGTTCTAAGCAGAGGAGACTGTGAGGAGTTGTGTTTAAGAGCTGGGTTCTTAGAATCAGATAAGACTGTGGGTTCGTCGTCTAGTTCCACTCCTTGCTAACGTGTGGCTTGGGAAACATACACCTCTGGGAGGATTATATGAGATCATCCTAGTAAGTGGTTGATGAATGTTGTCTATTAAAATTATTTTACAATTTACTTAAGATAAAAACAATTTGCTCTAATTCTCATTACACAGTGACTTACTTAATTAGAACAGTAACTGCCATAGTTGTGCTCACATAGTGTGAGATTTTGATTAGGGTATTGATAAGAGTTTATTCCCCGCTTTGGGGTACTGGAGAGAGATCTTGCTGGGTATGATTTCAGATAACTGAGACAGCAAGAGGGAACAATATAGCTAGCATTAACAGGAGAAATTTTAAAAGGAAGAAGGCAAACCCCAACTCTTCCAACGCTGTAGTTTTGCCTGAAAACCTGGTGGCTTCTACGTTTACCACTAAAATCATTCTTGTGTATTTGGCATGCCCAGTGTCATAGTTGTATATCTGGGCTGGATTGGAAAGAGTGGCATTCTTGACCTCCAAATTCAACCTAGTTTCTCAGTCAGTCTCATTTCTTTATATACTAGTAAAAGAAGAGGAAAGGAAAAAGAAAAAAACAAAATAGGTGCATGAGTAAAGTTCCCTTTTTATTAGTACTAGAATACTTAAGTACAGTTTCATATTTGTAGAAAACTTCCTCAGTGGTACTGGCGGGCAGGGAGGAGCGAGGACTGGAAGTGAGCAAGGCTGCAGGCATCTAACAGAGGTTTACTGACTAATGCCAGGGGAGCAGAAAGTCTGGTGGTCTGAACCCTGAAGGCTAAACCCTGAAGGCTAAAGAGAGAGCTCTGGTCTGAATCTTAGAGCCATGTGGGATAGTAAGTTTCATATTACTACTTTTTAACACCAGTACTCATGCAGCTGAGGCTACACTTAATAGCAGGTTTTTTTTTTTTAAGTTTTAAAGTAGTATATAAAGTGTTTAAAGGAGTATATAAAGACATAAGGTTAACGTATGATAAAAACCAGTTGTTCTCATCTTTTTTCCTGTTCTTAGCAGCTCACTAGAACAGAGATGCTTAACAAGAGGTTAGGTAAGATCTGTACTACATTAATATGTTAGCATTTATTACCAGACACATGGTATTAGAGGTTCTAGTCATTATAACAGGCAAGAAAAAGAAAGAAAAGGCAAACAGATTGAAGGAAAAAGTAAAACTGCCTTTTATTTACAGACAATTTGATAGACTATCAAAAAGCTACTGGAATAATAAGTGGATTTAGCAAAGTTGCAGAATACAAGTTCAATATAAAAATAAACTTATTTCTGTATGCTAGCAATGAACAGTTAGAAATTCAAATTTTAAAGAATATCATTTACTTTATCATCAACAATATAAAACATTTGGGGGTAAATTTAACAAAATATGTGCAAGACTGCAAACTACAAACATTACTGAGAGAAATTTGAAAGACCTAAGTAATTGGAGAGATTACAAGCATACCTTGGAGATATTGCAGGTTCGGTTCCAGACTACTACAATGAAGGGAGTATCACAATAAACTGAGTCACAAATTTTGGGGTTTCTAAGTGCATATGAAAGTTATGTTTACACTATACTGTAGTCTATTAGGTGTGCAATAGCATTATGTCTAAAAAAAAGTACATGCCTAATTAAAAAATACTTTATTGCTAAAAAATGCCAACCATCATCTGACAACACAGGGTTGCCACAAACCTTCAATCTGTAAAAAAACGCAGTACCTGTGAAGTGCAATAAAGCAAGGCACAGTAAAACAACTTATGGTTGTACGATGTTCATAGATTGGAAGATTCACTATTGTTAAGAGGATATTTGTCCTCCAAACTGATCTACAGATTCAAAGCAATCTTAATCAAAGCTCCTAGTATGCTGGGTATAAGTTAACTGATTCTAAATTTTATATAGATATGCAAAGTAACTAGAATAACAAAACAACTTTGAAAAAGAAGAACAAAGTTGGGGACCTTACACTAGCTAACTTAAGGACTCTTTCTAAAGGTTCAAGTAATCAAAACAGTGTGGTGCTGGAGGAGGGCTAGACGTATCGCTCAGTGGAACAGAACAGAGTCCAGGAACGATTCATACTTATACTGCCAATTCATTTTCAACAAAGTTGCCTGATTCAATGGAGAAAAGATGGTCTTTGCAATAAATGGTAATGGAACAACTGGATATCTACATGTAAAGGCAAAGAAACAAATTTGATGCTTACTTCATACCATATACAAAAATTAACTCAAAATGGATTGTGGGCCTAAATGTAAATACTAAAACTATATAATTTCTGTAGGAAAACATAAAGGAAAATCTTTGTGACCTGGGCTAGGCAACATTTCTTAGATAGGTCACAGAGAACAAAAACAAGAAAGGAAACAATGGAGAAATTGTACTTCATCAAAATTAAACACCTTGACTCTGCATAAGACAATATGAAGGAAATGAAAAGGCAAGCCACAGATTGGGAGAAAATAACTGCAAACCAATTCCAAGGAAGTTATATAAAAAGCAGGTAAATCCAGGAAAAGATGCTTAACATCTTTACTTATTAGGGAAATACAAACTGAAACCACAGTAAGATACCACTACATACTTAACGGAATGGCTAGAATTAAAAAAACTGACAATATCAAGTTTTGATGAAGATGCCAAACAACTGGTTCTCTGTCTGCCACACTGCTGATGGGAATGTAAGCTAGTACAGCCACTTTGGAGAAGAGTTTCGCAATGGCCCACTAATCACACTCCTAGGTATTTACCCAAGAAAACATAAGCAAATTCTTTTATGCAAATGTTTGTAGCAATTTTATACATAATATTCTAAAACTGTAAGCAACCCAAATATCTATCAATCCATGAATGGGTAAACAAATTGGGGCATATGCCATACAGTGGAATACGACTCAGCCATAAAAAGGAATAAACTGATACATAAAACAATATGGACGAAACTTAAAAGCATTATGCTAAGTGAAAGAAGCCAGATACAGTTAACTCCATACCATTTAATTCCATTTATATAAAAATCTAGAAAAGGCAAAACTATAGGGACAGCAGATGAGCAGTTTCTAGGGACTGGGGGGTTCAGAGGAGAGGTCTGACTGCAAATGGGGTCATATGAGAACTTTTAGGGGTGATGGGATGTTCTATAGTTTGATTATGGTGGTAGTTATGTGACTGTGCATTTATCAAAACGTATCTAATTGTACAGTTAAAATGTACTTGCACTTTAAGGCAAGTAGACTGTACCTCTACAAGTTGTTGTTTTTTAAAGCTTTTCAAATATGAACTCTAAAATACTTGTGATATAACAAATTTGTAATATCTGCTATAGTCCAAATAGAGCTTTATTTCTGCTGGTTGGATTCTCATCAAACCAAAATGTTAGAAAACACAGTATTTAAAGTTTGAAACAAGTCCAAAATTTATTCACATGCACTAATTTTTAATGATTTTTTTGGTATTAGCATTTTATTGGAAACAACATTTTCCTATTCATTCAAATAAACACTGACATATCAATAAGCTTTGCAGTATTGTTTTGCACCTTTTTCCCTTTCTTGGCTAATATAATTCCCTAATTAAGAAATTACGCTTAGTGCAACCTGACATTTAAAAATTTCTACCACCCTAATATCTTTCAGGGTCACAAATATCTGAAATGTTTTCTTGCTACTATCTAGACAGGAAAGGGTTGAATCAACATAATTCTGAAGCAGTTACAAATCAATTAGGATTGACACAGAAAAGAATAAAGATGACAAGACAAGTGGGAGACAATGTGTCTTGAGACCAATATTTTAGAAGCAGAGTCTCTAATATATTAGATCACCACAGTGGGGGCAGGGCTTCAGGTTCATCAATCAAAGCACACACATACACACCCTTGTACCCTTCAATATTAAAACAGTATAGCATCTAATCTGTTTAATCGTTCAGATTTTGGAGGATTTATTTCTGCTTTTAACCAACACCATGACACAGAAACTTATAAAACCTTTGGGAACTGGTTTAACATACCCATTGTAACCATCCCCCCCGGCCAAGTACTCCCTCTGCCACCACCCAAAACAGAGCACCAATCCCCTCACGTGCCACAGCAACTCAACAGCAGCACCTTCTCAGCGGCACAGAAGGTGGGACACTTGCGTTGAGATTACCTCGCACCGCTTTGAGTTACTCACACACAGTGGCTGTAGACCAGGCCGGGCCTGGGCAGAACTGCGCAGAAGGCTGACGGAGAGGTGGTCACTACTCTCCCTCTGCGCGTCCAGAGGCTCCTGCTCTGTAATCTAGCGCTCTCTCCCCCTTTACTGAACAGGGAAGGGGTCTCATTTCAGTACTTTAAACAAGATGATCCATACTTGGATATGAGTAGATTTCAAGAAGTCTTAACCATGCAACCAGTCTTAAGACATAACCAGAAAGAAATCTGATTTAGTCCTCCTGACGTATAATTTACCTTTCCCTGGTAAAAATTTTCCCCATAGCTCCACAGAGCCAATAAATGAAACTGGATTTGAATGCTCGGTTCCTAAGGTTTTGCACTCCCTTTCACTTCACACACCTACATAACCCCTCTGGCTACTGGAGGTTTTTCCTTTTGCTGCCTCCTCCTCACCCAGAGACTCACTTGAGTCTACTGGATGGGTACGTGCTTTGGGGGGGAGTATTTGATTTTTTGGCTGGGAATGGAGGCTAGTGGGAGTCCTTGGTAAATCTGTGATTATTAGCGAAAACTTGGCCCTCTACTTCTTGGCAATCATACCTATTTCTTTAATCCATTCTGTGTCCCAACTGCCCAGATTTGAGTATTTCATGCCTTTGTTTTTCTTTTAAACCTCCACTACAGTTCCTCATCATCCCTCATTCTCATCCTATTTCTCTGAGAAAATAAATCATAAGAAACTTCTACAAACTCTTACCACCCCATCTACCCACCTACTTGCATGTAAGTCCATATACTCTGCCTACTCTTCTTTATATGGATGACCTGTCCATACTCCTATTTAGTGCCAATTCCCTCCACCTATGTGCTCTATCATCCTGTCTACTCCAGTGATATTTGATGATGATATTTCTCCAGCAATAACCAATCACTCCTGTCTTGCCTATCAACATGGGTATAATTCCTCCCGTCATTCCCTCTTGCCATGTGTCCTCCTAACTACTGCTCACTTCTCTGCTCACCTACATAGCTAAACATCTTGCTTTGTCTATACTCACCATCTTCAATCCTCTCTCATCTCTCTCTTGGACCTATGCCCGTTAAGCTTTGCCCTCACCACTCCACCAAAACTGTTCTCATCAAAGTCATCAGTGACCTTCAAAAAAAACCAAATCCAATGACTCTCTTCCTCCTTGAAAAACTATTTTACCTTATTTCCTTCCCATATTACTCTCTTGGTGCTTTTCCTGACTCACTGATCACTCTCAAGTCTTGGATTTTATTAGTTTATCTGCACTCATTCCCGAGGTGATCTCTTCCAGTCTTAAAGCTTTAAGTACCAAATATGTGCTGATGCCTCCCAAATCTGTACCTCCAGCCTGCCTCTTTCCCTTGCAGACTCATATATCTGACTACTAACTTGGCATCTCCCCTTGGATGTCTAATTAGTATCTCAAGTTTAACATGGCCCCAATGGAACTTCTTCTTGGTCTCTCCCTGCAAACCTGTGCTTCCCACCATCTCTGTCTCAATTAAAGGCAAAGTGTCCTTCCTCCAGTTCAGACCAAGAAGCCTGAAGTCATCCTTGCTTCCTCTCTCTCTCATATACTCCACATGCGTTCCATCACAAGGTTCTATTGGCTCTACTTTAAATAGATGCAGAGTCTAGCCAGCTCTCGCCACCTCCCCAATTTTACCTCAAGCTACCACCTCCCACCCGGATTATTGCAAATATCTTTCTAACTGGTTTCTCTGACCGCCCTCCCTCCTACAGATTCGTTTCAGCACAGCAGCCAGAGTAATCCTTTCAGAATGTTACTCACTACATTATAACCCACCTTGGTCTCCTCACCCCATCTCATGCAGGGAAAACGTCAAAATCCTACACTCACCTGGCAACCTGCTACCCTTCAGCCCTCGTTTTCTTCTACTGCCCACCAGACTAGCTGCTCCCGCCTCACTGAGTTCTGTGTTCTCCTTTGAACACACCACGCACACTCCCAGGACCCGAGCTATTTCTCCACCTGAGATGTTCTTCCCCCAAATTCGCCTTTTCAGGGAGGCCCCAAGGACCCTATTTAAGATAGCAGGCTTTCCTCTTCCCTGATTTATTTTTCCTCTATAGGCCTCATCATCGGACATACTATATGTTTTACTTACTTGTTTACCGCCCGTTTTCCTCCTGCTAAAATGAAAGCACCACAGGGTAGTAATTTTGTCGCTTTTACTCACTGGCATATCCCCAGTGCTTCTTCAGTGTGCTCGGGAAATAGCTGTTTACTGAATACATTGAATGAGCAGAAAAAGGGAAACTGAGCTGAGCCTCCCTCTGTGGTATATTTCTGCCAGGAAGAGTACCTGAGAATAGAGCCTTTGCTAACAGCCTGCAGGAGAAAGAGGTACTGGGAGGCTGTCACTCGACAGTAATTGTGATTAATGATCCTCCAGACCTGAGAAGAGAAGGAAGACAGGGGTTTATGCTTTTGTTCTTCTGTGAGCATCAGACATTCTTTGTTAATTTAAGCCTCAGATACCTGCGCTTCTGCCATTCTCTAACTCTATTTGTGCAAACACTGCTATATTATTGTTAAAGCACCAGTATTCTTCACGGGTTTTGGGCAACCTGAGATGATAAAAGGTTTCAGGTGATGTACTGGGAATCAAGGTCACACGTGTGGGGCAGTAAGAGTAGGGCAAGGGAGCTAACTGACCAACATTAGGACATCTACAGGCTGCCACAAGGGTAGGAAGCTAGGGGTCTATTCAATGTGCATCGAGCTGAGTGAGTTTGATATTCCCCCTCTCCCACTACCTTCAAACCCCCAGATGAATATTTTCTAGTTTATGGCATATTTGACAATGCTAAGTATATAATGCTATATTTAAACTGAAATTCTTTCCTGAAATTATGTAATGCAATACTGAGTGCTTTCTGTATCATTTCTCTCTATCAACAAAAGATACTTCATTAAGCCTGCTGGAATGTTGCCTCTTCCTTAATTGAAGAATTACAGTAGAAGCATTCGTTTCCTCATCAACTCCAAAAATATGTCTTTAAAGCGAACCACCAATCTCCTCAAAGAAAGCCTTGTAATTTCTCTACTGTGCTATTTTTCTTTCTGTCCATGAGACACATAGGGTTCTCACTTGCTGGAAAAAAATCTCGCAGAGCTGGCATTTCCATCAGTGCAGACATTACTCTGAATACAGTAATTGCTGCCTTACTTACATGACACACTATTTCTACTTTGACCTCTTCCCAGGGGGGTCTCTTCTGCAAATGACCACAGTATTTCATCCTATTATTTCATGTGGCCTGCTAACGAGTTCATCAACCACCTCCCCCCGCTGACCAGACAAGGTGCTTAGAGTCCTTCACACCACGTCCAGACCCGTTAAGAATCTTAGCCTGACTTGGTCTGAGATCCCTCCACTTCCAGTCCTGACTCCAAAGCACCTTCTATCAACTTTTGCCCTGCTGACTCAGGTTCCTACCAAACCACTGTTTCCAAACAGAATAGTTCACAAGGGGCAGAGGAGGGTGATGGAGAGGGAAAAGGAAGAGTCAGCAGCTCTCAGGGAGCTGGTAATCAAAGGGCTTGGCAGGAAATGGGAACTCGGAAGTCACAGGACGCTGGACTGCCTTTCCTTCTGCCCTCATGGTCCGCCCGCCCTCTCCTACTCAACTGAGAACGTGTGCACACACACCCATTCACCCCTCCCCTCCCTGGGATTTCCAGAAACTGGAGCTAAATTATGATCAGAACACATCATTTAGTTTGCTTCATAATGGACTTTCTTGATATCACAAAAAAGGGGCAGTATTTTCAGGGGTTTTTCTGGCTGCAGCAAATTAGAATATATGCTTTGGCTTCATATAGTTAATTCACATAGCTTTAGTCACATTCACATGGAGACAGCAATGCAAACTTTCTCTTGCACACATAGTGGGGAAGAGGAAGGGCTAAAAGAACAACAACAACAAAAAAAGCTGGACAAAAGGGTTAGACAAGGTTATAAGAGCAAGTGGTGAGGCCAGACTTGAATAATGTAAGGGAGGAATGTTGGGGGAAAGTTGATTAAGAAAGAAGAAAAAAGACCCCAAGCAAAATTAATTTCAGTATCTATTAAATGTCCATCAATGAAAAATAGAGGAAAAGCAGAAAGAAAGTAAAGGGTGAGGACGCAATAATGGTCAAGTCCAAGGAGTTTAAAAAAAAAAGGACAAGTTACACTCATGTCCATGGAGGCCCTCATTTCAGAGTATTTATCTACAATGCTTGTTTCTATTAAAACTGAACTTCTGGTAAAACAGAAAAGACGTATTTAATGTGGTGAACCAACTAGTTGGGATGAAAACTGATTCCCAAACCAAAGGAACATAAGAATATATAAGGTCAGTATTTTAATTTAAAACAGACTAAGTCTCCTGTTTTCAATGACAGGCTGTTACAGCACTTGTGACATTCTTGAATTTAGCAGTGACATCAGACCTTGGTTTATAGAACTATTCAAACAGCAAGGTCTTAAATACCTGAAAGATCTGTGAATATAAAGATGATCTTAATATTCCTAATGCTCTGGTGTTAAAAACACTTTCCACCAGACCTTGATATACAAGTGGATAAATCATATTAAATTAAATCAGTCTGTACTTGGGGAGCTATCTTAATCAGAAAGAGATTTAATAAAAAGCCTTAGCATAGATGGATCCTCTAATTATTACAGGCTAATATTTGTCCACAAAGAAGAATTTGTTTCAGAATTAGAGACCAGGGGAAGCCAGAGACACCAATTCAGTAATGGAATGCCTAATTAAATGATAATGGAATCCTAATTATAATATATTGCTTTCCCCTGCACATGATTTATTTACCACAACTGCTTTTCTCTTGGTTCATTAAGGAAAACAGTAAAATGCAATTACTGAAAATACAAAGGGAAAGAAAAAATAGGTAAATTAAAACTTTTTTTTTCAACATGGAGAGATTCAGATATAACACAAAGTTTAACGATTGGGGGGAAAAAAGTCCTGCTGCAGAAGATATGACTGCGTTCAATTAGTACATCTAGAAACTGGATGTCTGTCCTACATCCTTTAAGTCAGTCATTGTCCTTATGTGCTTACAATTCAGTTAAGACATACATCCATCAAATCAAAGGTACTGATGAAAAGTCTAGTAAGTGCTCAGTAAATCATGGCTATGATGACGACTGCAGATCCTGTGCTAGCTACAGCTACTATGGAAGACTCAAAGACGTGGAAATATAAGATATAATCATGTGAAAAGTTAAGTAATAACAAGGGAAATTAATAAAAGTTAATACAAAATTTTAAAGAGAAGTAAAGTGAGTGTCATGGAAAATGAGTACTATGAGTTCAGAGAAGGACAAGATCACTGTGGGCTGAAATGCCTAAACAGTTCTGAAAGCAAGAAGAATATTCTGGTTTAACATATGCATGAACCAGTTCCTTGAAATTTAGAAGAAACGGCATTTTACATTCTAAAAGAATCAAGTCGTTACAGAACAACAAACATCAGATGCCTCAAAAAAAAAGACTAATGCAATAGAGAATAGAGTTCAAAGCCATTCTCATGGATATATGGGAACTTAATGTACAACAAAGATGACATCACAAATCAATGAGGGAATGACAGGTTGCTTAATACATAGTGCTGGAGAAAAATAAAACTGTGTCCTCAACAACAACACATTTAAAGGAGGACTTGAGAGCTTTCCTGGTGCCGCAGTGGTTAAGAATCCGCCTGCCAATGCAGGGGACACGGGTTCGAGCCCTGGTCCAGGAAGATCCCGCATGCCGTGGAGCAACTAAGCCTGTGCGCCACAACTACTGAGCCTGCACTCTAGAGCCCATGTGCCACAACTACTGAAGCCCGTGTGCCTAGAGCCCATGCTCCGCAACAAGAGGAGCCACTGCAATGAGAAGCCCGTGCACCACAACAAAGGGTAGCCCCCGCTCATCGCAACTACAGAAAAGCCCGCGTGCAGCAACGAAGACCCAACACAGCCAAAAATAAACAAATAAATAAATAAAGGAGGGCTTGAGATGACAAAAATTTAAATGTAAGAGGTAGTTATATATTTAACATAAGAAAATGGAGACTATTTTTCTGATCAAGTGGCAAGAAAGGTTTTATTAAAAATAAACTTCAAGAGTATAAATTATATGGCAAAAAATTTTTCATGAGTTTGATTACATTAAGTGTTTCTGTTCAATGAATATGTAATTGAATAAGGACATATTTGCAATATTTAAAACTGAACAAGGGATTAATATCTATAACACAAAAAGAACTAGTACAAATCAATAAGTCACTATAGGAATCTCAATAGGAAAACAGAAGATATAAACATAGAAAAGGAAATGCAGAAACCTAATTGGCACATGAAAATCCTCTGTAATCAGACAAATGCAAACAAAACACCAATAAGGTACTACTGTACACATATCTGACTGGCAGAAAGTAGAACGCTGGATAATACCAAATGCTGGTAGGAGTGAGAGGGTACAGGTACCCTCAAGCACTGCCAGAGTGAGTTTAGAGGGGAGTAACCATTTTGGAGAGCAAGGTGGATCTAGTCAAATTAAGGCTACCTAATCCTCTGCCTCAGCAATTCATACTCGCAGACATGTATCACATGGCTACAAAAGAGAGCATAACAGCAGTGCTTTTGTGATGGTGAGAGTTAGAGGCTACCTTGGATGTCTGTCTTTGGGAGCCTCAGTAACTGAGATGTGGAAGGGACACACCACGAAGAGGACAGTAGTCAGAAGCCAAGGATTAGATACACGTTTAACAGCATGATGACAAACTGAAATTATAATGGAGGAATCACAATTCAGGCATACAAGAATGGAATCAGGCAGCCACTAGGATCTGGTCTCAGACATGCCTCTGCACCACTGAGAACTTGAACTTTCTTTGAACTGTACAAGACCCAAGGATACCACCAATCACATTCAGAACAACACCTGCCAGCTGCACCACTATGGTCTCAAGGTCTCTCCCTGTAACTATGCAACCATTTTGGATCCCAACCAATCCTTACTTAACAAGCATCCTTACTTCTTGCCAGCTCCAATTATAATTCTCGATAAACAATTCATGTAACTGTAACCTTGTGGTTTTTGCCTTTATAAACCTCCCCCATTTTGTAGTCTGGCAGAACACAATTCAAGTGCTTCTTGAATCTGCAGCTCCTGGGCTGCAGTCCTAATAAACCTCACATGAACACCTTCTTATTTCAATCAAGTCCCCTTTTCTAAAGTTTTGGTTAACAAACATGAATGTATTTTAAAAGCAAAATGCTAAGTGAAAAAGCAAGAAACAATGAGATATTAAACAGTCTAATTTGTGTAAACTTAAAAATGCAGGAATACAAAACACACCAAAAATTTTATAGGAACAATAGAAGCAAAAGGATACACATTCCATGTATCAGAATACCTATGGAAGGAGGAAGGAATAGGAGTAGGGTACAGGAAAAAAGTGGAATAAATAAAAAACAATAAAGACAAAAGAGAAGCTTTGCTCAAGACCAACAACAATGTCCTATAAACTAAGGAGTATGATTAACTCAATTCTCTGAACCCCAGGTCTGCATTAAGTAATAAGTGCTTTTAAGTAATTAATGGACAGTAGAAAACACAAATCAGGCCCCCCCAATTAAAGAATCTAAATTAGTTATCCTATCTACTCAAATAATTGCAAATTTAGAAGGGAAGAGCTAACAGCATTTTTGAAGCAGGATTTAAAGCTCAATCCCCACTGCCATGGAACACTATAATTTTAATACACATCATGGGATGGCGGAGGGGAGGGGATGGTTTATCTTGGCCAGTAAACCTTATTCTAAACTGGAGTACTACAAATTCTGAGATGCGATTATTTAGATCTCTGGTTTTTATGTGCAACGTTTTCGTTTTGGGTTGTGAGTCAACTGAAACCTGTCAAAATATTTTAAAATTTAGGAACAGCTTTGCTGTGACTGCTCAGCTCAGCTCCCCTTTAATTCTCACATCTGAATCTAAAACAGATCTTTACTTGAGCTATCTTCATCTGCAAAGGATTTATATGAGGATCTATTCTCTTTTTTTAAAATTTTACTTTGAATTTTAATTTGAATAATTTTAGGTTTATCAAAAATGTTGCAAAGTACTAAAATGACTTCCAGTAAACTTCACCCACCCTCCCCAAGTGTTAGTATCTTATACAACTATAGTACAATTAAATAAAACCAGATTAACATTGATACTTTACTATTAGCTAATCTGTTGATCAAATTTTACCCAAACTTTTCCAATTTTTCCACTGCTGTCCTTTTTCTGGTTCAGGATCCAATCCAGGAACCAATGTTGACAATTATTTTCTGGAAGGTCTCTCAATTTGGTTTGTCTCATGTTTCCTCATGATTTAATCCACGTTATGCATTTTGGCATGAATACTTCAGAAGTGATGATGCTCCCTTCTCAGTGAAGCTTATCAACATCCATTATCTTTTTAATACAAACTGATGCAACGTGGATGGGCAACATCCACTTCCAATGTACACATCACCGTGGGTTGTTATCACTAGATGATAACATCTCATAACATTCAAAGGTTATGTTTTATTTTCTCCCAGTCATCTGAACTCTGGGATCTGATGATAACGTATATATTGTGTCCCTTCTCTAAATTCCACAGCTCTTTCTGTGAACTTCTCTTATAGCACTTACCATTTTTCTAGTTTAAACTGTTTTTGTCAAAATCATATTTCTCGGACTAGATTATATACTCAAGGGCAGGCTGCATGTCTTTCTCTCTTTGTATTCTCCACATTGCTTTGGATCTACTATTCATACAGGTACCTGTTAGAAAAATGATTCCTCTGTATTATGAAACCTAAGAAAATAAAAGAAAGAAACTAAATGCAAACAGTAGGCTATGTACTTCCTCATACCTTATTTGATACTCACAATAACCCCATGAAGTGGGTATTGAGACCCAAGTTAAGTAATTTTACACGGTTACAAAGCCAGTAAGACAAGGTGATGGTTTTAACCTAGGTCAATCTGATTCTAAAGCCCTGGGGTTAGGGTCAAGAATTTAATATAGGGAGGCAGTTCAGGATTTCTCATTTTCAGTTTGGTAAACTGAAGATCAGAGAGATTAAGAGGCTTAGAGTTTGGCTGAATACAAGGACGAAGCTTAGAGTTTGGCTGAATAAAAGGACTAAATTTAGAAGCTAGGTTTCCTGCCTCCTAGCTTTAGTTAGCTCTTTCCATTTCATAAAAGGACTGGAGCGCAGGCCCCCAAATTGTACTTTGGTATTCTCAATAAGCATATTTTTAAAAGTTAAGATCTAGAAAAATATAACTGGTCTTTACATTATCTTTTTAAAAGTCTCTCAAAAAGTTGTTTGGCAGCAAAAGCCTTTTAGACAACTTAAATATCTTAATTTTATTACACTGCAAATATAACTGAAATTCTTTCCATTTCTGAAACACATTACAAACAAAACATCAATTAATCAACATTTACCCAGAGCGGAAGAAACACACTGTTCTAATTGAGAACGTGGCCAATGGAAAAGGACTGGGCTATGGTATATTTTCTTGCCTGTGTTTCTGAAATGGAAAAGTTTTCCATTACTCTTCTAGGTATGATTATGAATACCTAATTCTATTCGAAAGAATTAGGGGCTCCTATGTGAACTTTAAAATGGTTCCTTCATTGACCTGTAATAAAGTGAGAAATGGTATGGTCTATCACATTCCTAGGGTAAACTAGGTTATCTTCTTAATGTTTTTATTTATTTATTTATTTAATTAATTTTTGGCTGCATTGGGTCTTTGTTGCTGCGCGTGGGCTTTCTCTAGTTGTGGTGAGCGGGCACTACTCTTCATTGCGGTGAGCAGGCTTCTCATTGCAGTGGCTTCTCTTGTTGCGGAGCACAGGCTCTAGGCACGCGGGCTTCAGTAGTTGTAGCACACAAGCTCAGTAGTTGTGGCTCACGGCTCTAGAGCGCAGGCTCAGTAGTTGTGGCGCATGGGCTTAGCTGCTCCACGGCATGTGGGATCTTCCAGGACCAGGGCTCAAACCCGTGTCTGCTGTATTGGCAGGCAGATTTTTAACCACTGCGCCACCAGGGAAGCCCCTAGGTTATCTTTTATTCCAGTGAATGTACATTGCTATGAGTAAATTTGCTACTTAATATGAATAAACCTCGTTTTAGTAAAGTATCTCTTACATCCAGCCTAGCAGAGAAAACTGAAGGTTTATAAGTGAGTAGGATGACCATATAAATGAATATTCTCTTGTGGTTCATTCATCTCTGTCTGTAGTTTTATCTCTATGGTGCTGCTACTATCCAGCATTCTCATGAAAATCCATCAGTGACTCTTGGGGCAATATTTCCTTTTCTCTCTAAAGAAATAGAAATACTCTATACCTGGCTCAGCTGGAGTCACAGTATGACTTTGGGTCTCTCTGACTTGACTGTCTTCAAATCTCTCTGTAGATTTGGCCTCCACCTTTCTTAACCATAGTATATATACAAAAATATTGCCCACACCAAGGAAGTTCGGAAAGGCAACTTGATAGCAAAATACATTCAATAAGACTCGCTAGCTTGCACATTTAAAATGAAGGCTAAACTTATATTCTGGTATCTTTCAGTCTAGAAAAAAAGCTCAGTCATTCTAAGGCTGACTTAGTATATTTCTCTCATGTACTGCTGTGGATGCAGCTTATTAGAGATCACTTAACTCTGTGTGTGTATGTTGTATCCTGCCCCAAGCTCCAAGTCGGTTTCAATGTCAAACTAAGCTGTTCCTACTCTGGTGTGTGTGTGTGTCTGTGTGTGTGTGTGTGTGTCTGTGTGTGTGTGTGTGTCTGTGTGTGTGTGTGTGTGTCTGTGTGTGTCTGTGTGTGTGTGTGTGTGTTCCCTGAAAAATCATTCTTGATCTTACTAGTGTCTAGAATGGCTTAAAAGTAGTCATAGAATCAGCTCTAGACCCCTATGAATACCTACATAAGCATTAATACTTGAAACTTCCAAAAACTGACCTTAGGAATTCATCACTGAATTATATGGAAGCAGAAAGCTTTTAATCTTGTAGTTCTTACAATTTTTTTTTTTTTTAACTCACCAACTCAGTCAGAAATTTTACTAGATTGTACAGGTTCCTCAAGAGTAATGTCTGAGTATTAACAATGTCTTTGTATGTCATATAGCACTTAGTTCGATGCTGTCTCATTATAGACATTCAATAAATATCTGCTGAGTGAGTGATAATTAACTATCATAACTGGCTTAATAAAAATGTCTTAGCCTTGTTAATAATCATTTTCATTCAAGTATCAATACGAGATTTTAAATATCTTAAAACGGTGACTTTAAACTTACGTGGCTTTAAACTTATGACTTATATATCCCAGTCACCTGGGACAATTAGTGATGATGGTATCAAGACTGGACAGAAAATTGGGTGCTTGCTTTTCTCACTGGATCTGAATTATAAGCCCAGTTGTATCTGATCCTCAGTCATGTAGCTGAGAAAAGAGTTGCACGAGCTACTTATCCAAGAAACACAAAGTGGAATGCCACTTGCTAAACTATTTTAAAAAGTCACTAAGGCAGGTCGATTTATAGCCCATAAGCAGCCAATAGCCCTGGGGTGATGACTTGAGCTATCTTTTATCTTTTTTTTTTGAATTTTATTTTATTTAGAGTTACCTTTTATCTTATGAAGCTTGAGAACAGAGTAATTTCAGGACTGTCTGGGAATTATGTTCATTCCAATAAAAACTTCAAATGATTTGGAAACTCTTGATCAAAGTAACCCCCCATCCTCCATGCCTAAAGATGAGTAACATAAATCTCTGCATGGTGGCCATAGTGGAAGTTGAAGGTACATGACTGAGAGAGAACTATAATTTCACTGGGTCATTGTTAATGGGAAGAGACTCTTACGGGTATGCTTGGGCTAAGAAGTACTTAACTCTATTCAGTGGGCCTAGTACAAGATAAATTTGGGGCATTCATCAAAAGGAAGAGATGAACTATTCTTCTATTTCCTACATTAAATCCTTGTGGGCCATCTCCCAGAATACTTCTGGCTTGATGAATATATAAAAATGGTGGCAGTGATGAACAGAAATGGAGAAGCTGAGAAGAAAGTAAGTAGTTTGGTATTAGAAATATTGTATTTGGGGTGATAGAGACACTTCTAGATAAAGTGTCTCTACCTACTGGAGATCCAGGTAGGTCAGACCTCAGGAGACAGGTTAGTCAGAAGCATAAATTTGAGAATCATTAGCAAACAGATGATAGTGGTAGTCACAGCATGGAGGTATATTCTAAGGGAGAGACTATAATGAGAAAAGAGCTGACAGCAGAGGACAGAACTTTGGGGAATGGTCTTTCCATTGGAGATCAGAAAAGGAAAGGAAGTCTGCAAGGGAGACCTAAAGGAGAAAATAGTTATGAGGAAAATCAGCAAGATGTAAAGGTACTGGCACATGTGTGTAAGGAAGAGTCCAAGATACCCACAAGGGTCTAGGCCCTACAGCACTGTCATCTGCATTTGTGTAGTGCAGTCATTCTGATTACTGGTTTGGGGCACTGACTGCGAGGGGGGCCTTAGTTTTTGTCAGTGCAGCAGCAGCCTCTTGGTTATCTCTTGATTAATGTTCCCTTGTGGGAAATCAGTCAGAACTCAAGATTTTGAGGAGTAAAAATGTGAACTTGGTATTTAAATTGGCACTTTCAAAACATAAAAGATAATTGAGAAGACTTCATATGACAAAGATTTTGCTCATCCATTTTTCTACCTGGCACTATCTAGATTCATTCTGACTGTTCACCAAAACTGCTACTGAATCTTTCTTTAAAGGTGGAGATTCAGAGCCATAGGGGGAAAAAAGGGATGTATATTTCACTCCAAGAAGTGGGATTTATGTCACTGATGAGGAAAGTAGCTTTCAGAATTATTTAAAAATTAATTTTGCAGGCTGAAATTGCCTTAAATATCTTAGATGTTTAAACACTTTTTTAAACACGAAAGCAATTCCTAAAAATAGCAATACATAGAGAAATCTGGAGAAATAAATATACTAAAATGTGACATGCAAATTGATCTGCTTTAGAATAAATCTGCATATAGTGTCCTGCAGTGGTACATTTTACAAAGAGAATTAAAGCCATGAAATTAACATTTTAATGAAGCAGACAGACTATTGACTTCAAGACTACTCACTGATTGCAGCTTCCAGGTGGCCTGATGAGATGAAAATGAAGTTTATACCTTCAGCTAGTCTAGGCTAGGGCTGTTTGGAGATGGATTGAATTTAAATTAGAAAATACTGCTGTGTGCAAACATGTTTAAGCTAGCAAGTCGTCTTTGCAAACCCTGGCACCACAAATGCTTAATTTAAAATACTTATGGCCTCCCCCACCCTCACCCCTCACACACACGCTCTAGTCTAATTTTTTCTAAGCACTGTCCTAAAAGCAGTGGGAAGTGACTGTACTTTGGAAAACATTAAAACAGCTTTATCAGAATGATTCCTCGTAATCGTCTTACAGGGCCATGAAATATAAGAATGAAAGGGGTGCATGGACACCAAGTGGGCCTTCCCACCTCTGGGTGAAACTTTCAAGCACAGGGACACCTTGGGGCAGCCTTTTTCATTGTAGGCAGCTCTAATTTGTAGAAATGCTCTCATTATGTGAGGAAATTTGAGACTGAAATTGATTCCCTGGGGACTCCTACTTCTCAGTTTTCTGTCTCCTAAAAACAAACAGTATGATACTATTGAGTCAGGAGATAGATAGGCCCCCCAGGGTGAACAGCTGGAGTTCATTCCCTGTGGACCAATACTCCAAGATGAAAATAGCTGGACAACTGAGAGAGGAGGCTGGGCCCTGCCCAGATAAGAGACCATATATTTCTCATTCTCAAAGTCAAGGAGACCTTGCCGACTAGAAAGCTCCATGGAGGTCAAAAGGGGAGTGATGTCAAGGCTACCCATAGGCCTCTTCGCTGTAATCCATCTTGGCTGAGAGATGCATGGACACACATGGGAGGATCCTGAGATATACCAAATACAGACTCAGAACCAGGTAAATCAAAATGACTGGCCAAAGGAAACCCGGAAGAAATGCCCCATATAAGTGACTGAAACTACCACGAGGGCACTACTCTCTCTCAGAGTCTGCCTGTGTGCCTTTCCCCACATACTGTACTCTTTTTCCTCCTAATAAACACTTTACATGTTTCACTACTTTCCATCTTTGTGGGAATTCTTTTCTGCAAAGCCGAAGGGCCAGAGCCTTGTCACTGGCCACTGGGCCCTGGTGGTCTAGCGGCTAGGATTCAGTGCTCACACTGCCCCGGCCTGACTTCAGTCTCTGGCTGGGAACTGAAACCCTGCTTCAAGCCGCTGCTGGCCAAGGCCACCTGAGATCACTATTAGCTTTTGTGAGTAACAATTCTTTGAATATTTAGAGCAGGGGTTGGCCAATTCTACCTCTGTTTGTGCAGCCTGTGAGCTAAGAATGTTTTTTTCATTTTTAAATGGTTGGGGAAAAAATCGAAAGAACATATTTTATGACACATGAAAGTCATCAAATTCAAATTTCAGTGTCCATAAATAAAGTTTTAGTGGAACACAGACCCTTATTCACTTGCACCACAACAGCAGAGATAAGCAGTTGCAAAAGAAACTATGGCCTGCACAGCCTACAATGTTTACTATCTGGCCCTCTCCAGAAAAGTTTGCCTAATCTTCTTAGTCTTCTCTAAGCTAAGAAGTCACAGTTCTAAAGAACAGAGGAAAGATTTCCAGACTACTGAATGCATTCCTGTCTGTCCTTGTCCCTTGCGGGTTGCTGAGGCCTGGGAAGGAGAATCTGAATTGTCGCAGGGTTGTAGCCCGGAAACGACACACACCTCTTCAGCTCTATCTAGGCCAGAGCTGGTCCTACGGTCCTGACTAGCTGGAAGGGAGCTTGGACACATATGGAGTGAGAGGAGAACCATACTGATGAGCATTAGTAATGATCGTGGCTTCTAGTCAATATAAAAAGCAATCACCTGCCCAGTTCCTCCCTAACCTGTAATGCCACTCCCCAAAGATAATCATTTCTAACATTTTAAGCTGTTTATTTTCATGTTTACCTCCATATAGCTATGTAAAATGCCTACGCTGATATTTCCTAAGTTTTTTAATATTTTTCCTGTTATCTATCAACTTCCTACTATGAAAAATGAGGATTTTTGTAGCATTTCTTATAGCATTTCTCCCCATTCCTCCCTTCCTCCATGGCCCTAATACAGTTATATCATAATATTGATAAGGTCAATGGTGTCTACTTTAAAAAACAAGGCAGATATTCACAATGTAGTTGTATAGTAACTATTACATTTTTTTCCTGTGCTACTAATCATTTTCCCTGGAGTTAATAACGGCCTTTTTTTTTCCCTTTGCTTAATTTTCTAGAGACCTGCCATTAGTTCATCCCCAAACTTAGCCAGAAGTACAAATCTCCTTCCCGTACATTCACACACACCAGACAGTCTATCAGTTTCATCCTCTTGGAGACGTTCTTCGTGGAACCCTCCATGCTTCTGCTTTGATCAGGACTGTAGTCTTCGAGGTCTGCTGTGCAGCTACCATCCTGGATCTTCCTTCACCATCATCCTGGGGATTCCCTTCCTAGGCTGTTTTCCTTGTTTCCTGAATCTTCTATCTTTATCTTTTTTGGTTTACTTCTTTATTTTGTTAGAATTCATCCTCCCTTAACACCCTAAGAAAGGTGCATGAGAGGTAAACTTTGAGATATTAAATTGTTGACAACACCTATTCTGTCCTCACACTTGATGGAGAATTCAGCTATATTCAGAATTCTTAGTTGGAAACCGTTTTCCTCCAAAAGATTAAAGGACTTTCTCTATTTTTTCTACCAGTGTTGCTTTGGGCAATTGTGATGCCATTCTAATTTCTGATCTTTTGAATGTTATTTCCCCTCTTTCGAAGCTTTTAGGATCTTTGTTTTGTTGCTGGTATTCTGAAATTTAATAATGATTATGATTTGTGGTAGGTGTTTTCCTTTCATTATCTTGCGCACTCATTGGGCTCTCTCAATCTAGACATTCATCTTTCTAGAAAAATCTGGGATCATTTCTTGAATAATTTCTTTGATGATTTACTCCCTGTACCAAAGACTACAACTTTCAGGAAATAGTTTTTTGAGTGTTTACTCTGTGTCAGATACTATTTCTTACGTATTTTGTTTCTTATATAATTTGCATTATATGTTAGTGCTAAGCTTCTTATATATATTTTATTTCACTGAAGCAGCACAGTGTGTTAGGTAAAGCTTTATGACCCTCATTTACTAATAAAATGTTAAATAAATCAGCAAGGTCACACAGCTAGGAAGACATGGAATTATGATTCTAGCTCAATTCCTTCCTCATTGAAATGTTCTAAGTTATTATGTTTTACTGTCTCGGAAAGAAAGTTGTAGTCTCCATTTCTAGAGATCTCATTTCTCTAAATTTAAATGTGATCAATCTAAAGACAAGGGATGGGAAACAAGGGCTGAGTTAATGTGACTGAAAGAGCACCATTCAAGGATCAATGTGCCCACAAAGCCTCCCAAGTAGATGGCCATGGTGCTTAAGCTTTCCGCAATTAGAATCACTCCTGTATTTCAGATCATTAAAACAAAAGCTCTCCGTTACTGAATGTGCATAATACATAGAAAGGAAGAAAAAGAAAGGCATTCGGGAGAAACAACTGATTAGACTAACCGGTTGTGAAAAGCTCTTAAATGAGACACAGAACTAATGATTTTGGACAAGTCCAGAGTTTAGAACAATCCCCTAATGCCTGTGTGTCCAGGTAGAAGCCTAAGATGGTGGAAGATGAGCAGGATCTCAGTCCAGGATGAGGAGCACAGAAGGGAAGAGGTGAGCCTCTAACACAAGCCTCACCCCTTTAACCATTTTCCTAAAGGCTGGCTTCATGAATTAAAGAGAGCCTTGAGAAGTTACCTCTTGGGGTTCAAATACTGGACCTGGTTGTCCAGTGCAGAAGGAATGAACTATACACTCTTCTGAGGGGCATTTTCCAAGCTGCTGGTAAGATCCAGTATGATCCACAGTAGCAGAAAGTGTTTGTGGTTTTAAAAGCTCAGTAATCTACTCTGCTGTACTGTTAACATAGCTGCAAGGATAATCTCTCTCGTACACACTTATCAGCCCATTATTTCCTGGTAAAAACCCTATGGGTTTTCTATTTGTCTACTTGATTAAATCTAACTACTGCAGCCTAGCACTGGAAAGCCTTTTGAGAAGGAAGCTGGGTGGATCCCAACCTAACGAGCTGCCCCTTCCGCCCCATCACTATATTCGCCCTAATAGCCCACTGTTGGAGTTGGCCCCAAGCCTGTCTTGTTCCCAAATTTATGCTATTCCTTTCTTCTGCATTTTTGAATTTTTTATTTATATGATACACCAACTGAATTATACTATTTATAAAGAACTTACAGGCAATGTTTATTTCACTTTGTTGGTATGTCTCTGGCACTGCACTGAAAAAAAAAAGCAAACAGAAACCTTGCCAAATAACTTAAATGCTTCCATTAAAATGTATTATTTTCTGCATGTGCTAACCTTGGAATATGAAGCTTGCAGCACTGACCATGATAAATGGGTTTGTGCTAAACTAGTCCTATTCATGTGAATACTGAAAAGTATTTGTTGGTGGGAAGTTAACTGGCCCACATGGGATTAAACCCACAATCTTGGTCTTTTGGTCTTTAACCAAAAGAAATAATATACTGAAGTAAAGTTAGTGTTCTGCTTTGGTTGTTTTACCACTTCAATAATTATCTTCACTCACAGAGGAACTTTAGTGTTGAAAAATCGCCCAGAAATACTACAACAGTTCTTGGCATGTAGTAAAAATATTTGAAAAGTGATAGCATACCATATTCAAACTTAGAATCCCAAAATTCAGGCTCTCTTCTGGAAAACTATGCAGGCCTATTATTTGAAAACACTAGTATAAATATCACCTTGATATAAATAAACCTTCCTAACATATTATTTTTAAACGTACCTTATTAAGGTCAGCAAAAGCTGAGAGTAGCTGAGTCTTGATGGACGGGTAAGAACGGCATTGCAAACAAGGGCAAATGTTCCAGTTGAGCATGAGCACAATGTGTTCAGGAGGCACTGAGAATTCAAGTTTAGCAGAATGAAGATAAGGGGGAGGTACCAATGTAGCGCAAGTTAGAGCTGGCACATAACTGTACTCAGTACAACAGTGATTGGAATGAATGATGAAAACTTAAGAGAAGAAAACTTCTGGGTCTACTATAAGAATCAGGAAGAGAGTGGGCCTAAGAAAAAGACAAGGAATAGGAAACCAGACAAGAAGGAAGAAGGTCAGGAGAGCTTGCTGTACACCAGTAATAATATATTACAGGAAAGTACCTCAAAGAAAATAGATAAAAGATGGGAGGAATTCAGTACTAAGAAATGGGTGGGGCTTCCCTGGTGGTGCAGTGGATGAGAGTCCACCTGCCGATGCAGGGGACACGGGTTCGTGCCCCGGTCCGGGAAGATCCCACATGCCGCGGAGCGGCTGGGCCCGTGAGCCATGGCCGCTGAGCCTGCGCGTCCGGAGCCTGTGCTCCGCAATGGGAGAGGCCACAATAGTGAGAGGCCCGTGTACCGCAAAAAAAAAAAAAAAAAAAAAAAAAGTTCCAAAAGGACTTTCATGTTTTCACCTTAAAGGATGCAACATAAATAGTCTACTTCTTAATTCAATGCTAAACTCAAAGCTCAGGTGCTGCGATCTGTACCTGAATGGCTAATTAGTAATAATTATGATGTGTTTATGGAACACATAAGTGTGGCCCAAGTACTGAGCTAAATTCTTTACAGAGATTATGTCATTTGTTGCTGACAATAATCCTAAAAGGCAGATATCCTCATTTTACAAATGTGATGAGGATAGTTTAGCAGGTTGATCATCACACTCTAGTTTGGAAAGTAACATTTTTTTCTTCTATAGTTGTAATACACACAATTTTAGTTATACAAACTGTTTTTACAATGCCCTAACCTGTGAAAGTAGCACCCTTTTATCTGCTGATTGACAAATGCAAAGCAAACTGCGTATCAGCTACCCAAATTTAGCTCTAAGTTAAAGGACTGAAAAGAAGAGAACATTTTAGAACATTGAACTTGTATCATCACAGCATGCTTTGATGTTACAAATCATACAGTGTATTTCATTAGTGATATCTGGAAAAGTAATGGCTGGCATGTTAATTAGCCTTAGTTAGGCACATCCTTGCTGGTTTATAGGTACTTACCGTTCTTTCTTGTTTTAGTATGATATTTGGCAACCTTGAACTTGTTTTATTTGTGTAAAAATACATTGACCTGGCCCTTTTGCATGCTCAAGTATCTGAGTTTTCTATGTATATTTAACATTCCCATGTTACTACCTGCTGCTAGATAATTAGTTCCCAAAACTCTGAGTTTCAAGCAGTGAAACATAAGATGATCTGTTTTAATGTCAAATTTCCATTCCAAATTTGTAATTTGCCTATTATTTCCCCTCTGCTGTGTAGGAGCCATGCCTCATCACTCCCAGAATATATATTAGATCCACCGTCACACTGAATGGCTAATAAATAGATTTATTGCTTCTTGGTAGGGCAAATCAAATCTTATTCTTTCTAAGGCATTCTTCACTTCTTTTTAGAAGTCAAGTGATTTCCTTGCCACCTATAAAACTGTTTCAGCTAACAGATAGCTAAGCAACTACCTTTTTTCCTATCTAAAAAGCAATCTCTCAAAAGCCCTAGTTAGAGTATTATAAGATCAGTGCTGGAAGCTTAAAGTGAATAGCTGACAAAAACTATTTTAAGTGATGTTTTAAGCCACATCTTCTTCACCCACAAATATTCTAGAATTACTAGGAGTTTGGATGAAGGCCCTTCCTAAGCAGAAGGATCCAGAATTCTTATAGACAAATCAGGTTCCAAGACTCTTCTCTGGATACTCTAGGAATAGAATGACTATATGAGTGAAATCAAATACACCAGAAGGGCAGAGCTGAAGGCGGATTGGATGCTGGGACTTATTACAAGGGGTCCTTTTCAAATGCTGGACAAACAGCCAGAAAGCATCCTTGCCTGTTGCTAAACATTCGTCAAAGACAAAAAGCTTGTACAATCAATAGCAGACCCAAAGGGAACTACAAAACCAGTGGGTGGAAGTTCATCCCTTTATAGTAGAATACACTGATATGCTTTGAATAACAAAGATAAAATAGCTTTTATTTACAGTTTATCTATCTACGGGTATACAAATCTGTGGTTTGTTTTGTTGCTTTCATTTCTACAGTGTAATACATAAACTTAATTCACTCTAATAATACTAGTGCTTAAAGAACAGACATCCAATTTCAATAGTTTTATAATTTGGGAATTAGGTGAACAGGAGAAAAATATAATCTTATTCAGCTGTATGTCTTAATTTAAATCTTTAGTAGCTGGCAATACACTATCCCCTTTCTCTACTTTTTTCTCCTCAACATGGCACCCCTCACAGTGATTCTCCAGGCTTAGGATAAATACAGATTCCAGTACCACCCCTTCCTCAATTCATCCAATTAAAAATAAATAAAAGCAAGGTCAGCATCCAGCTCTGTTGCAAAGAACGTGATATCCTAGAAGACCTCTTGGTACTGTGTTGCATACACCAACTATAAACCCCAGAGAGATGACAACATTTTGTTCTCAATAAAACTAAATGTGGAATTTGAAGACATAATGTTTTTTTAAGTGTTCTGAAGTTCACTGTCATGAAAGGGCTATGGCAGTAGGAAGTTCCAAGTGAACCTAACTGAGATTTAATATCTGATGAACTGGAAAGCAGGCCAATTTGCTAAACAACCAATTTGCAGAATTTACAAAATGTACTGTTTATCAAAATCTTGTTTAACTATCAAGTTTGTAGCAATTCAGATTGGAAAGGGAAAACATTTTAACAACTTTTGAAGACTTTTAAAGTTTTGATTGGCTTTCATTGGATGTTTTATTAATTTGCTACAGCTGGACAAAATTGAGGGGGAAGGGGCAGAGACTGAAAGGTAAGGGGAAAGTCTGAAGCCTCAGAATCCCGGAGCTCTGGCTCCCAACAGCTGTACCAGCAGCTCCATATGACTTTGCATCCGCTTTCCTGCCCCCTCCTCACCTCTATGTGCATAAATGGTAGGGCAGAGTAAAGAGACCCTCTTAGGAGGATGTCTGGGGCCCAGACACAGGAGCAGAAACTGGTAAAAAGGAGGGCAGAAGAGGAGGGCAAGGTGCTTTTCCCCAAGGACTGAGTCCCAGGGAAAGAGAAGATTCTGATCAAAAGTTCAAGGAACTCCTTCCTAGAGGGACTTCTGTCAGGATGAGAGAATACAGGGCTGCCTGGCCCTTGGGGAGCTGGCAACTTGGGGAGACATGCGGCCATACCCAAGGCAGTAACACAGTGTCTCATGCCCATGGACTGCAGGGAGAACTTCTACCAGAAGGTCAGAGCCCATGAGACAGCAAGACTTGGAAATTCTTGGTGGACACTTGGACAGAGACGATGAGGTTCAGCAGCCATGCAGGAGGGGCTCCAAGATAGGACTTTTTGATATTAACCCAAACTCATCTGCATCTCTAGGCCAGGAAGACTTGGGGACATTTGGAATTATCTTTTAAACATTGTTCTTGAATTAAAATCAAGTGGAGCAACTTGATTTAATTCAAATCAAGAGTCAAACTATTTGTCTAAAGGGAGAACTGTTCAAAAAAAAAACCTTTGCCGTAAACAGCTGAGTTCTTCATACTATAGATATTGTTAGGAAAGGGAGGAGATTATAAACTTCAAGTTTTAACTCATACCATTTAGTTTCCATTTTCTCTTATATTATTTGTCATCCTACTCTCTGTAAAATTAAATTATATAAGAAGCCTATCTTTATACATATAAACACCTTATATTCTTACAAGAGGACATTTCAGGCTTCAGAACTTCAAAAGATAACTTAATGCCTCAGAGTCTGTATCTTTGAATCTTAGAATTTTAAATTCAGTACAGCCAGTTTCTATTTAAAGTTTCCCTAATGGGTTTTCTATTTCTGAGAAATTTTATAATAACAAATACAGTTACTAAAAATAATCTCTTTGAAATTACAGTAACCGCATGAGAAAGATGTTGCATTCTGTAGTCAACGTTATTTTTTTTTAAAGCACTACCATGTTTAAATAACCACAAATTGCCAAGAAGTTTTATAAACAAAAAGAACTGAAGATTCTTGAAATCTCAGAAAATCATCAGCTTCCTAGAAGTGAGGGAGATCTCAGAAGTCTTCTAGTTCTATCTAGTTTATCCTGGCCCCCAATTCTCCCTAAACTACCCTCAAGGCAGGGAATGTTTCTAGAAGAAGGAAATGTCCATCAGGGTCAAGTGTTGGTGATGGGGCAAAAAGGGACAAGATCTGGGTTTTACGACACAGGAGACAGTTCCAGTTCAGTGGGACACGGGGGTGGGAGACTGACTACAGAGCTCATGAAGCCATTAGGGGTGAGGCCGTAGTGACAGCGTCCCCAGCTCTTCTAAGAAGCTTGTATCTGAAGGGAAGAAAGAGGTAGAGGGAAAGTTGGACTAGGGGCAGGGATTGAAAAGTGTTGTGCAATTGTGCAGTTTTTTCCTTTTTCTTTTTAAAGACTGAAGACATCTGAATGACATTAAATGCTGAAGACAGGAACCATTAGTAAGTTCAAGTTTAAAGCTATGGTAAAGAAAGGGGACAGAGTTTAAATTGAAGTTTCCTGAGGGGGCAGAAGGCTATGGGATACATTGTGGAGATGGAAAAAAATGAAATGAAATTTTAGACAGGAGGATGAGCTCTTTCATTACAACAGGAAGCAATGAGTATAGATTCAGCTAATCTGTAGGTCTGAGGAAAGAAAGAGAAGGGAGTTCTGGTTTGATGGTGTCTGATTTCTTTGCCAAAGAAATGGGGGCAGGAGGATGGGCGCTGGAGTGTTGAAGATGGGCAGGGGAGGCTTAAAATTGCTACTGCAGAGAACAGGAAAACTGGCCAGGAAAATACAGAAAAACAGCCAGCACTGAGGGTTCTTTGGAGATCCGCAACTATACTGGGTTGGAGAGTGTCCATCCCCACCGCCGCCCACCACCCCACAAATCCATGTCCACTGGAACCTCAGAATGTAATCTTATTTGGAAATAGGGTCTTTGCAAATGTAATTAGTTAAACTGTGATAAGGCTGTACTGAATTAGGCCGGGGGCTAAATCCAAAATGAGTGGATCCTTGTAAGAAGAAGACAGACCCAGGGAAGAAGGCCACGTGAAGACAGAGGCAGAGATTGGAGCTATGTCGCCACAAGCCAAGGAATGCCAAGGATTGTTGGCAACCACTAGAAGCCAGAAGAGTCAAGAGAGGATTCTTCCCTAGAGACTTCAGAGGGAACGTGCCTGCTGACACATTGATTTCAGGCTTCTAACTTCCAGACCGTAAGAGAATAAGTTTCTATTGTTTTAAGCCAACCCAGTTTGTGGTAATTTGTTACAGCAGCCCTAGAAAACTAATACAGCAACAAAGAATTTATTTTGGCAGTAATCTGAATGCTTTGGGGGATTTTCTCCAGTGGAGCTCAAAGCCAGTGCAGGTAGAGCAAAGGCAGTCAGCTGGCGAGACCCAGGATTGCACGTCTACCAGGAGTGGGCACTAGGGCTAAGGTGCTGACGATACTGGCAAGAATATGGTTTAAAGGATGGGCCACAGAGTATAACTGGGACTGGAGAAAAGAGTGCAGGCAGGTGAATGATTATGAATAGGGAAAAAGAATAAAGGCATTTAGGGAAGAGAGATCTTCACGAGAGTAAAGAACAGCTACAGGGGGCATAACTAACCGACAGTTGTAATATGAGACTGTCATCAGAGAATGAGATGTTTAAATTTAATATTTAACAGGTAGAGCAAATCCAGAAGACAAAATTCAAAGTATGAAGCAGCATGGATAACGGGGAGATCAAGAAACTGAGCTCAATGTGTCATCACATACATGAAATTACCTACGAGGATGGCTTGACCAGGGATGGAGTGGAAGGCTAAGCCAGGTGCTAAGTCTCCTCTCTACACTGAAATGAAGGCTGAGGCAGAGAATGGAGAGACGGTTTGACTGATATGTGAGAGGAGTAAAAGTTGCTGTATTTAGACACAAAAGGCTCAAAAAAGAATCAAAAAAATTTTTTTGAACTCCAAGGTACATTAAGTCAGAGGTGAATTAAGAACATCATAAGGTAGTAAGATGTGACGATGAATTGCTTTCACTTGAGAGGGCAACAGGAAAGTAGCCACCCCACAGATGACTGAGATAACTTCTCTTATTTAGCTCATATTTCTCTTACAGAGATTGTAACTTGGCTGTTACAAAGTCACTCTTATATCTAACACTTTACCTTTATTTATGTCATTTAAGGAAGCCTAGAGTTTTTAAAATACAGTGATGTTGGTTCCTTATCAGGACAGCGATTGGTTCTTCCTTTCCCATGGGCATCAAGAAACGTTGTTTGAAAGAAAGATCACTGATACTTCATGATGTGCTTGAGAAGCAAAGGACCTCAATGAAGACACAAGACCTTAATATCAGGCTCTAGAATAGCTTTGCCAGTTCTTATGGATTCTAATCATTACAGAGGTCTAGGAACCTTAAAGCAGAAAAAAGTCAGGCTAATTGTCATCACTGAAAGATTTTTTCTTTCCTTAGGCTGCATCATCAACTATGACCAATTTTAGACAATAATTAACTAGACAATTACAAGAAGAAATCCAGAGAACCTTCTAGAATACTGTCAGAGTGTAGCCATATGCCATCAATCTCTGCACTATGAAAGCAGTGATCTTCTTTAAACTTCTTTAAGACTGTGGCATCTGCACCTACAAAACATAAGATATCCTGAATGGATTCATTAAAGTCACCAAGAAGCCCTCTTAAAAATAAGCCATTCTAGATATGAATCAGCTAACCAGTATACTTAACAACTGAAACAACAAAGCTGTTTTTGGTTATATGTATTGAGGGCTGGGAAAAAAGGGGAGCAAGAGCAGAGTAGGCAACAGGCTAACGGTGTAGAAAAGTGAGGTTCATGTATGCAACTGCAACACAAACTGGGCCATCTTTTTTTAAACTGAAGTATAGTTGATTTACAGTGTTACATTAGTTTCAGGTGTACAATATAGTGATTTGATATCTTTATAGACTTATTCCATTTAAAATTATTATAAAATTTTGGCTGTATTCCTTGTGTTGTACAATATATTCTTCCATCTTATTTATTTTACACCTAAGTTACACCTCTTAATCACCTTCGCCATCTTTCCCTACCCTTACCACTAGTTAGTTACCCACAGATAACCACTAGTTTGTTCCCTGCATCTATGAGTCTGTTTGTATTATATTCATTCGTTTTATTTTTTAGATTCCACATATAAGTGAAAACATACAGTATCTGTCTATCTTTGTCTGACTTATTTCACTGAGCATAATATCCTCCAGACCCACCCATGTTGTTGTAAATGGCAAAATTTCTTTCTTTTTAAATCGAAGTATAGTTGATTTACAATGTTGTGTTAATTACTGCTGTACAGCAAAGTGATTCAGTTATACATATATATGCATTCTTTATATATTCTTTTCCATTATGGTTTATCATAGGATATTGAATATAGTTTCCTGTGCTGTACAGTAGGACCTTGTTGTTTATCCATTCCATATATTGTATAATAGCTTACATCTGCTAACCCCAGCCTCCCACTCCATCCTTCCCCCAAACCCCTCCCCCTTGGCCACCACAAGTCTCTCCTCTATGTCCATGATTCTGTTTCTGTTTCATAGGTTCATTTGTGTCATGTTTTAGATTCCACATGTAAGTCATATCATACGGTATTCAGCTTTCTCTTTCTGACTTCACTTAGTATGATAATCTCTAGTTGCATCCACGTTGCTGCAAATGGCATTATTTCGTTCTTTCTATGGCTGAGTAGTATTCCATAGTATTCCGTGTGTGTGTGTGTGTGTGTGTGTGTGTGTGTGTGAGAGAGAGAGGGAGGGAGAGGCAGTGTGTGTGTGTGTGCGCCACATCTTCTTTATCCATTCATCTGCTGATGGATACTTAGGTTGCTTCCATATCTGGCTAAAACTGAGTTGTCTTAATACAAGTACAGTTAAATGGCTACATAAATTCAGGGAAGGGAGAGACTATTTCTAGCTGATAGAAGCAGGAAGCTTCATGGACGAGATGGCCAAAACTAGTAGTGATCCTTTTTCTCTCATCTTCTTGCCCATTTCAAATATCTCTATGTAATATTTCAGCAGGGAAAAAAACAAAACTAAAACAAAGTTAAAATCCTGAGTGATTATCCAAAGAAAACACCAGATACGATATGTACACCAATACCTAGGAGCCTGAAAAATCCAATGAGTGGAAATTTAACATTATAGGCAGACACTGGCACAGAAATGATGGCAGTTTTCGGCAAGATTTCCTTTCCTCCTTCCTCTGCATTATATTCACTTCACTTGATAATACATTGGCCTACTCTGGACAATGTCCCCAGACAGACCTAGAATTTGAAGGTTTTATCTGTTCTGACCACTCTTCCCCAAGGTGAGAGTGTGACATTTTAGCAGTATCTTGCGAGATACTGTGCTGGGGTTGAGGTAGGAAAACCTGGATCTAAATGGATGGACCAGTATCGCTGAAATAAGGAAAAAATTCAAGTATGTACGTGCTGGGCCTTGGGTAGGGGCAATGGCAATCAGGTAGGGAGTGCTGCTATTGCTGTGGTGATGCAGAAGACTACTTTTTACTGCACTTCAATGAACCAATGAAGCCTATGATCTTGGAGTTTATAAAAATGGAATTTGAATTGTGATTGCTATTTGTACTTCTATATCCATATGGCAAAAGAGGCAATTAGAAGCATCTGAGAAACTTCTGGTTTAGCTCCTCAAATGAATAATACCAAATAAAATTCTGTAATACAAATTAATTAGGATCTAAATACTGAGTTTTATTTTAACAATAAGCCACAACAATATCCTCCTAATTAATACACAATAAATGACTAGTTATATCTGTTAGCTAACTTAGCTATGTCTTAAATTTGTGTGGGCCAACACTTTAGATACCCACCCACAAAGGAGCTAATTAAAGTACAAAATAAAATGAACTGGTTCATAGAGAGGTCCATCCACCACTCTTATATAATCTGGTGGATTTACTTCATTCATTAATTTATTCATTCACTTTTACTGAACAACACAGGAGCACTGCCCTAGGCAGAGAGAGAAAGAGAAACAGAGACATTGACAAACTCATGATTCTTACCCCAAAGGAACCTACAATCTAGGAAAGAAGATAAAATATATTTGCAAATTACACAATTCTTAAGAGTGGTTCAGCTGTTGTAGAAGACTGGAGGGGGATAGATAGCACTGCCAGCTGAAGAGGTCAAGAAATGATCTACCTGAGCTGGGCATAAGAGAACAGGTAGGTTTGAAGAAAGGCAGAAGACATAAGACGGTTGCAGAAGGTGAAGAGAAGGAGTGAGGTCAGTGCAGGGCAAAGTGAGTCTCCACTTTGGATGGAGCTTAAAGCTACAGTGGGAAGTTAGATTGGGCCTGTAGCACGAGGTCGGAGAGCTCAGCAATGCTTTTTATTGTTTTTATCAGCTTCCTTTTCTCATTTTCCACAGCAACTATTCCAAACTCTCATTATTCACCTCTGTCCCCTCCCCTCCCTACCATAATCATCACATTACCACGTAACCTCTGACCTGATAGAAGAGCCTTTCATCAGAGCACCCCTCACTTTCTCACCCTTTACTCCCCAAACCAAAATATATATTCAAGTTCAGCCTTGCTTCCTGCCTTAGAAAATGAGGAATCCCCTTAAGTTTGTTTCTGTTCCTAACCCCTCCTGATTTCTCAGAAAATTTGCTCCATCATTCATCCATTTCTCGTCCAGCTTTTCCTCTATTAAGTTTTCTCAGCCTTTAAAAACACTCACCTCCCCTAGTATCCTTGATGTGGCTTCCCCTTCTGTTGACTGCTCCAGCTCTCTCTTCTCCTTTATCAGCAAATTCCCTGTAGGAAGCATGTAAACTTGCTGTCTCCACTCACTCACATCAATCTGCACTCCACTCACATCTGGTTTCTGGCACCCCCATTCCTGTGAAACTACTCTAAGGTCAACAAATACATCCTAGTGTTGTACCCAGAGGATTCTTCTAAGGCTTTATATCCAAAGATTCTATTGGCACCTAGAATTTCAGATAAGTTGCTAATGTTTTAGAAAATGAATCCATCAAAGTCCACGAGTATTGAACTTTGCAAATTGGCCAACTACTGCTGAAAAAGATTGATTTAGATGAAATCAATATTTGTCAATACATATCAAGGGACTCCCTATCTGGGTTTTGAACGTTAAAAACAAGGTTTAAGGCACAGCTATTAAAGTTTGGGGTAGGTATTAGGGGATGGGGCTTAGATTTTATGGCTAACTCTGTAGATCACTAGGGGTGACAGGCACTAAGTAAGTGGTCCCACACACAAAAAAACTGCAATATAAAATTATGGCCATTTACAGCCATACACAGAAAAGGCAAGATTTTTTTAAGTCAAAACCATTTGTAAAAACACAAATAAGATATTTCTCCAATGATTCTTTCTTAGGAAACAGCTTTGTAATTAGGATGAATCATACTTTTTTCCTACTATATGCCATCATACAGTTCTGCAAATACCTCACTCATGGATCAAAAGAGATGTAAAAAAAACATGAGATGCAATTACTTATACTGAGTCTTCCTTTAAATTGAACATAATTAATACAGAAATCTCAAAATAAAAGACTATTTTGGGATGACTATGGTGATGGAAAGCCAACAGATCTTATTTTATCTGAGAACAAGTAGTAAACTGCTTAGGAAGATAATCAACTCTCTTAGAATACTAAGAAGGGAACAATTTACTCACCAGTCCCAGAATATTTATAGTCCTAAATACTACCTTCACAACTCCCACCATTTCTGACTCCTTTTATTTTTCACTTTGTTAGAAGTGAGACTTCACAACAACCAAGACTACCTCTCTAACTCTAGCTCTTACCACTTAAAAGGATGAACTTTGGGTTCCAGTCAGGGCAGTCTCCAACACTGGATCTCCAAGCCCGACTGTACTCTCCCAGTATCTTTAGCAAATCAAATCCTGTTGTTCCTCAGGATCTAATTCAAGCCCTGGTTCCCTAAACTCTCCCCTTGCTCTGCCAGTTCACTTCCACCCTTCTCTTCTGCCTGGTATACGGTCTCCATGGTACTTGATCATACACTAACTTTCCAAATGTGAACACACGAAGATGTTCATCACAATTTTTTATTTTCATGCTGTCACCAGCATGCCTTAATCATATAGTATCAACTATAAAAATAGGCTTTACCTAAGATTCAGATTATTTGCATTTACAGAAAAAAAGGTATTTTCTTTAGAATATCTAAATACAAACACCTTTCATCATAATTTTAAATTTAATGCATACAGGACAAACTTTATGACATGCTTCCCATTGCCCAAATTCTGTTCATCTGTCAAGTCTAAACAAAAGTCAGTATTTCCCATCAAATCCTTCCTAATTTCAGTTCTCACCAATATCCATCCCTAAGGTATTAAACTATAAGCCTTCATTATGACTGATTTAGTAACATAAGAGGCAGCTACAGTCTACTTGAATTATTAAGGAAACTAATATTGGAACCAACATATTAATGATATTTTTACTGATCAGAAAGGTTATTAATAATTTCGTTAACAAAGATTAATTCGTAAACTATTTGGAAACTTTGCTTGGATTACTATTATGAATGTATTGTGGTTGTTAAAATTCTGTTCTGGATGAAAGCAAGTAAATCCCCTGACCCAGAAAAGAATGTTCAAAGTAATTTCCATATACTCACACCAACAGTGCGAAGTGCCTCTCCTGACTGGAAGCATATCAGGGCCAAGTGGCAGATCTTTTATAATAACAACTAACAGCAGTCTGCAAAAATAGGAACAGTTTGTTGTCCAGCTTTGAGGAGTGCTAGTTAACCGAACTCAGTGAGATCTCCTACCCAAGAGCAGTGATAACCGTGCCCAGAAAAGACATTGACTAATACTTCCTTTTCTGCTATAAACTAGCTCATCAACATTGTAAATCACCAAGAGCTTAGTGCAATGAGTAAAATCTAGGACGACTCCTTATGCCTTGACTTCTAAGAAGGTCACTGCTAAGGTTTATGTTTGACTGAAGCAGTTTTTCTTCGCTTGGATAATAATACGTCTTCCCCTCAAGCCCTATGCACACACATACTTTAATACCTGGCTTTGACACCGTGAGCCATGTTTTTCTTATTTTATCTTCTGCTAAAGGCCATTTCAAATCTATGAGGAAATGGGAAAGATGTAAATCATAAATAAACTATGAATACAGGATTTTAAAACTTTTGTACAGCAGTCTCAAAAGTTTTGTCAAAATTTCCACATGGAACCCCAAACTATTTTCAGACTACATTTATACAATGCAAGATTAAGCCAAAGAATGCAGAGTTTGGGGAGGTAATATCTATCAAAGCAAACAGTTGTTAACCTACAGATAAGACAACTCTCAACACAAATTTCTCATATTTAACATCTAAAAATTATGTAGCACCCTCACTGTATCAAAGGCTTGTTGTTTAAGTCTACAAATAACCACACACTGTAGATTCTTTTAAAGTGTGTTCTATATAATAAATAACAAGGAATTACAGACAGCTGTTTACTTAACAGTACTCAAGTATTTGTGAGGAGTATCTTAGTCACCACAAACAGGCATGTAACATGAGCAACAGAGAACAACAAAGACAAGAAGAGCTCAAACAGGACACTTGCTGTTCAAAGATTTATGACGGCAACTTTTATTCATGTAAAGTATTAGAACGAAGACAATCCAACACATTGTAGATTGCTGTTTTTTACATTCAAATGAGACTATGCCTGGAAAAGGCACTTGATAAAACAAAGGTTAAGAAATAAATGTACGTTAGTGGTTATATTTAATTTCTCTTTCAATTATTATTCCTTATGAAAAAGATGACTAAGTCACAATGAAAATTATTATGTATTAAGTTACTAATTATCACAAAATAAACACACTAAAATAGGCATGTTGTATGTACATGCATGCTCTGACAAGTCAGTATTCTTACAAGAAGGAGAATACCTGCAATTTGCTCCATGTGGTCAAATGCAGTACTTAGGTGCAGAGAGAATGAAAGCTATTGAGAACACGTGTGCTTTCCTCTCCTACATAACTTTGTTATGAGAAAGCAGGTGAATTAGAAAGTTACTAACATACTTTCAACACCTTACATTTCATGTAGCATAGAAAGGCCAACTTAGGATAACTGCCCAGGACTTGTTCTGCTCAGTCCAGATTCTATGACAAAGTACATTTGGGCGCTCTTAGAAATCAAATGATAAATACAGGGATGCTTATATTATAAAATATATAATAGTAAATGTAAACATAATTATTTTATATAATTATGCAAAATAAAATGGAAAAAAATTCTTTCATTTAGAAAGCTATTCAGATAATTTTCAACATTAATAAGCAAATAACTTCTATATTTAGTTTCATGTTCCTGTGGCACTGATTTCTGATCAGAATCTATTTTTAAAAAGTGAGGGCACATGAACTTGGTTTGCATGTGCACACGCATAAGCACACACTCACGCACACCAGCAAGGTCAGTATTGTTTTAACAATACCTTTGCAATACTCAAAACAAACATCAATTTATTTAAAAACAAAATCAAAACGAGAAAAGGTCCTAGCAACTGGAAAAAATATAGAAAAACTATTTTGAATAAGAAAAAAATCTATAAAGCTAAAAGAGAAAGGGCATAACCTTTAAAAATATGGAAATGGGACACATGCTCAGAAAAAAGGAGAAACAAGTTAAAGCTGTAAGGCTTTTAGGACAAGCCCAGAAAAGAAAAATGATACATCCACAATGAAATTATATACCATATAAAACAAAAAGGCAGGCATAATTTCCTGTTCAGATGAATTTCTGGATTAAAGTGTCCACAGAGGTTAGATTCAGGCCAACATTCTCAGCTTTGGTGAGAATAAACTTTGATTTTCATATGAACAGGAAGCTGAAGTATGATATTGTTACATACGTTGTGCACACGCACTGAAACTCTTATTTTGCTTCAAAACAACATTATAAGGACATAAAGATTTGGTGCTTAGCTGCCACTCGGTGAGATAACACCATTATGGCAGAGCTGCCAGCATTCTCTGCTGTTGGTTCAGCTGTCTCACTAATGCTTTCAGAAGGAAAAACTGAAAGAAGGGTTTAATGTATGTAACAATATTCTTTACAGTCAGTATACAGCCTACAGAAAGTTATCACTCGAAGACAATTCCACAAATTTTACTTACAAAGCTTCTTCCACAATTCTAAATTTTAAAATAAACATATTTTGTAAGTGTCAACAGTTATCAGCATTTTTCAGTGTACTACTCTTAAGAAAATAATATAAACATTATAACAGAGTATCAATACTTAGGCATTTTGAATGAGTAAAATACAGCTTGTATATAATTTTCACTCATTTGTGAAAATGGTAATCTCACCAATTGGAGAATATGTATTTTGAGGATTTTTATTAATGGTGCCATAAGACATGAACTCATCACTGAGGCTCACCTTTCACACTAGTCGGCATTTATTATAGCTGGCCGGTGTTAGAGAAATAGTACATACCCCCAGAACAAGATTTTTCTCCTACTGAAGTCAAGTGGTACAGAGAAGCACAAGGCTGCAATGACTGTCTTCTCAGGACTATCTCAGAGGCTGAAACTCGCTGAGTAGAAATACTAATAAACCGGGAAACATTTAAGAACCACAATTCCATACTGATTTTTACATGATCAAATGCCAAGAGCTTGTTCATGTAAGTTGCAAATAATATGCTTCCGTATGTCCCTTCTAATAGTATAGATAATCTGGGGGGCGGGGAAATCAGCCTTACATGTATCCTACAGTGAATACTGAAGGTGGTAGGGGGCATTACTAATCACAAGTGCATGTGTGTGAGATGCTGAAAACAGCAGCTACAAAAATTTGTACAAATCTATACTGAGTACCTGTAATACTCATGACACTAGGACCTCAGCTATAAAAATCAACAAAACACAGCACCTACCCTAAAGGAGCTCAGAGTCCGAGTGAGAGATGGACCAAAAAAGAAAAAAAAAAATCACTGATTACAGAAAATATGAAAAAAGTGACTGACAAACGCATGGAATATGATGAGAGTAAGAAGAAAGAAGCCCAAGAACCTGGTCAAGAGATTGTCTGAAATGTAAAGGGCATTTGAACTGTCTTGAAGGACCAACAGGAGCTACCCAGATGACTGGGAACAGTTCAGGAAAAGGAATAGCATGAGAAAAGCATGTTCGACCTGGCTAGAACAGAGGACATGGAGTTACAGCCAGAAACAAGGTGAGAACGGCCACACAGACAGGCACTGAGCTTCGGGCAGTGGTCTACTGACCATGCGCAAGGCACCATTCTGTTAAGTACTGCAAACAAAAACACATGAGTCTCAACTGTTTTCTGCAGGCCACACTGGCCACTCAGCTCAGACGCAAAGTCACCTTTAGTTCCTGAGTAAAACCTCAGCAGGCTCAGCTTCCCTAAGAGAAGCCTATACCCATTTCCACCTACGAGTAAAGCCCCTGGACCTGTACTTAGCTCGTGATACAAAATATCTGCACAGTAGATGCTTTATGAAGAGTAACCAAAATCTGTACAAACCAATTCTCATCCAAAGCTCAGTGAGTAAAATACCATTTGTGGAGAATGATTTGAAGGACATGCGGTCTCTCCACACCTTTAGAGTTAAGACAATGTTTGGAGCTCTTATGAGGCTGTTTTTACTGAACTACTCTTTCTCCTTCTGCCATTAGCCCATGTGGGCAAGCGCTCTGAGGCTACGTGGAACAGTTAACATTAAAGATGCTGTGAGGCTGCTGGGCACGACAGTGCACAATGTCCTCTGTGAGGAACCAAAGATCTTTCTCTCAAGTCCTTCAGAAATGGTCATGCTTTTTCCGAGCATGTGGTTTGCTTTAACCTTATGGCCCTTGTCAATGATACCATTCAGTTCCCTTATACAGAAGATGCCAGAAAGCTCAGGACCAATTTATAGACCTATATTTTATAGGATTATAGAGCTTATATCATATGTCTTATGTATACAGTAACCTTGTAACATATAACCTGTCTATTAAATTCATCCCTTTATTGTCCCTTTACCTTAATTTTTTTTTTCTTATGTGGTGGTGCTGCCGTTATTGAACATACATATTTATGTTTGCCACTTTAAATCTTTATTGGAACATAGCAGGGTATAAAATTACAGCAATCAAGCAGCTGATTGGTTCAAAAAATTTAAAGAGTATCTTTTATATGCCAGGTCTCTGCTGAAGGCTAGGATAAAAACTGTCAGTGGACCTGACTCGATGCTTATGGTCAGGAAACTGAGAGTTATGGACAAAATGGATAATTAAACAAGTGATAATACCATAGGAAAAACATTTATATAGGGCAAATATAGTAGGAAAAGCATTCACATAGGGAACACAGAAGACGAAGATACCTGGGAAGGCTTCCCAAATGAACTATTATCTAAGCTGTGACCTCCAGGCTGAGTAGGAAAAGTTCTGCTATAGTGGGGAAGGCTCAGAGTACAGTACACTCTGGGCAAGGAAAGCAGTTCAGTATGTCTGGGATAAGTGGTGTAACTAAGGAGACAGCAGATAGGCCAGAGAGGTAAGCAAGGACCAGGGCACAGAGGGCCTGGCAAATCATGTTAAAGAAGTAGATTTAACCTTGGAGCATTGTGAAACCCAGAAGGTTTTGCCGGGTGCTGACACAATCAATCAGATTTGCACTGTAACATTTATTGAGCGCTTGCTGTTTTCCAGGCCCTGTGCTAAGTGCTTTCTGTGCCTGACTATACTGAATCCTCAGAAGAGTCCTATAAAATCATAGAAAGTAAGCACTATTATTACTCCTATTTTACAGAAGATGAAAATGAGGTTTAATGAGGGAAAGGAATCTAGCCAGCCACACTCCTAGTCCTAGTGAAGCCAGGATTCTAACGCAGGTCTTTGGACTCCAGGGCCTGAGTGCCTAATTTAGTGTGCTGTCACATTCATTTAGAAGAAGGCTTGATTGATAATGATGGTAATGACTCTGTGGTGTGAGGAATATAGGAGGAAAAGCAATTTAGGGGGAATGACAAATTCAATTCTGAACATACTGAAGTGCCTGCAGAACCTCCAAGTGGCAAAAATCACATATATGGCTCTTTAGTAAGAAAGGGCTTTTGGACCAAGGGTTTAGAATTAGGAGTCATGAGCACATGGATGATCATTTGAGCCACCAACCTGAATGACATGTCCCAGGGAGAATGTGTGGAGTGAGAGAACAAAGGAGCCTGGGAGAGTCTTGTGAGGAACATAGAGAGGACTGAAGAACCTGCAAAAAAGTCTTGAGAAGTGGCCAGAGAAGTAGGAGAAAAAATGACAAGCCAAAGGGAGAGCATATTTCAAGAAGAATCAACAGTGCCAAATGTTGCTAAGAGGAAAATAAGTAAGAATGGAAAGGTATTCATTAGATTTAGAAATAAAATCTTTGTTCTTAATGGCTTAGGTGACATGGCTGTTGCTGTCCTTTTAGGAAGGTAAGAGGTAAAATATATTAAAATGGCTATTAATATAAGATCTGTGCCAAGTCCTATTAGAGAAGAAAAAGAGATTCAGTCCAGATGTCTGCCAGCTGGGGGAAATGAGAATGGACTCTTAGAAGAAGATCATTAAAGGAAAAACAGCATTTGGAGATTAAAGAAAAGAGCAAAGCCTTGCAGGTTTTAGCCTGGACAGATATAACCAGAGGCAAAATTCAGAAAGCATAAGGCACAGTCAGGAATAGTCCATTAATTCAAATAGGTTGGCTCATACAGCATTAGTGGTAAGATTTAAAAAGTAGATTGGAACCATGTTATAAAGTCTTCACCAAGGAATACGGAAGTAATGCACATATTTAAATGCCTTTTCTCCCTGGAAAATGCCTAATTATTCTTTAATTCTCAGCTCATGTGCCACCTCTTCAGTGTCACTTTAAGTAAAAAAAAGACTAGCCTTTCTTTATGTGCTTAAGTTACTTTCTATTTGTATCTCTTATGATAATGCATTTTAATATTTCCTAAACTTGATGATATTCAAGGGAATTGGGTGTGTCTTGGTACTGGCAATATCTCAGCAAGTCAAATAACATATGTGCCCGAGAAGCATTTTCTGAACAAATAAACATACACACAATTACATTAGAGTGGTACTTTATGAAGACTGACTGTTAGCTGTGTGCAGTATGGATTAGCAAAGAAGAAACAAGAGGCACTCCAGTGAGAAAGCAAGGAAGCGTGAAAAGGAGAAGTAATGGGATCCCATCGAATGGGGCCATTGCAGAAATAAAGGAAGTTTCTCTAAGAGATGCTTCCAAGGCAATATCATAGAATTTGGTGACCAAATGAAATGGGGCAGGGCATAAGACTAACATTTTATAAAAACTTTAAAAAATATACCCTGGACTCAGTAATTAGATTTGGAACTATATCCTAGGGAAATAATTAGAGATTTACACATACTTTCGCATTATTTATAAGAGCAGAAAGCTGGAAACCATTTTAATTTTTAATAATAGAGGCCTAATTAAATAAACTGTGGCACCTCTATCGGATGAAGCACCAAGGATACATTAACGCATCATAAAAAATTATGTGACGATGGTGAAAAATGCACATTATAGTAAGTTAGGAAAAAAATTTTACATAACAAAATAGAATTTGACCCAATTTTTAAAATAAAACATGGAAAAACACAAGACTCAAAAGGCACTGGATATTTGAGAAGTGCCTGACAAGACTATGGGTGCCATTTTCTTCTTTGTAATTAATTTTCCAACTTTTTTTATAAATAAAAACTTTTTTTTTAATAGGAAGAGAGCTAATATTGAGAAAATCAAGTCATCAGGCTAGTTTGAGAGTTGTTGGCAAAAAGAAAGAAAAGATAGAACCACAATTTGAAAAGACAGATAGTTTGAGTTTTGTTTTAGGGATTAGAGAAATAAAGGAAGAACTGGTAAATATAGGAACCAGGAAAAAAAAAAAAGAGATGCTTACAAAAAGGAAATCTTGATTTATTTTTCCATTTAAACAAAGCACACAGTACAGCCAAGGATACCAGGGAGAGATCTAGGTAAGAGAGAAAAAACCCTACAAAGATGGCATTTTTGTAGCATCGGGAATAGAAAAACTGCTAACTTCTTACATAGCAGGAAGAACATGGGCTTTGGCATCAAAGAGACCTGAGTATAGATCATGGTACCTCCACTCAGCAGCTGTGTGACCCTGGACAAGCTGTTAACTGAGCCAATCTCCTCGGGTGTAGCACAGGGCAAACCACCACCTAGCACAGTTATGAGAACTAAGAGATCTGTAAGAAAGTAGCTAGTGGGGTAGCTATGAGCCCAGGAGCCACCACCAGACTTTGATTCAGCAGGTCTGAGCCTGGACCCGAGTATCTACGTTTTTAAAAGCTCCCTGGGTAATTCTACTGCATGGGCAGCAACATGTGAACAGTTCAGTGCCTGGCACAAGGCAGGTACTTGATAAACATTAGATGGTTGTTTTTCTGGACAGAATATAGGGCTTCTATCATTTTTCATTAAGGCTGTCATGACTTTCTTCACTGAATACAGTGGCAAGATCTGTCCCAAGTGAGCTGTTTGCTTGAGTGACTTGATCGAGAAATGGAAAAAATAAAAACATCACTCTCTGGGGGTAGGAATTAAGTTCTTCAACAATAATGGCATCACACAACCTTCTTAAATATGGTCTGTTACTTTACAGCCAGGTCTTCAGCTCCGTCAGACTGGTTTTGCCTTAGCTGACCAAACACTGTGCCCTTTCTTGTACTCTTCCTTTCCTGTTCTCAGCCGTCCTTATTTGTCCTGCCTATCCAAATTACATATAGTCTCTAAGGTCCAAGGGAAATTCAGCTTCTTTTTTTTTACATCTTTATTGGAGTATAATTGCTTTACAATGGTGTGTTAGTTTCTGCTTTATAACAAAGTGAATCAGTTATACATATAGATATGGCCCCATCTCTCTTCCCTCTTGCATCTCCCTCCCTCCCACCCTCCCTATCCCAACCCTCAGGCAGTCACAAAGCACCGAGCTGATATCCCTGTGTTATGCGGCTGCTACCCACTAGCTATCTACCTTACATTTGGTAGTGTATATATGTCCATGCCTCTCTCTCACTTTGTCACAGCTTACCCTTCCCCCTCCCCATATCCTCAAGTCTATTCTCTAGTAGGTCTGTATCTTTATTCCTGTCTTACCCCTAGGTTCTTCATGACATTTTTTTCCCTTAAATTCCATATATATGTGTTAGCATACGGTATTTGTTTTTCTCTTTCTGACTTACTTCACTCTGTATGACAGACTCTAGGTCTATCCACCTCATTACAAATAGCTCAATTTCGTTTCTTTTTATGGTTGAGTAATATTCCACTGTATATACGTGCCACATCTTCTTTATCCATTCATCCAATGATGTAAACTTAGGTTGTTTCCATCTCCTGGCTATTGTAAATAGAGCTGCAATGAACATTTTGGTACATGACTCTTTTTGAATTATGGTTTTCTCAGGGTATATGCCCAGTAGTGGGATTGCTGGGTCATACGGTAATTCTATTTGTAGTTTTTTAAGGAACCTCCATACTGTTCTCCATAGTGGCTGTACCAATTCACATTCCCACCAGCAGTGCAAGAGTGTTCCCTTTTCTCCACACCCTCTCCAGCATTTATTGTTTCTAGATTTTTTGATGATGGCCATTCTGACTGGTGTGAGATGATATCTCATTGTAGTTTTGATTTGCATTTCTCTAATGATTAATGATGTTGAGCATTCTTTCATGTGTTTGTTGGCAGTCTGTATATCTTCTTTGGAGAAATGTCTATTTAGGTCTTCTGCCCATTTTTGGATTGGGTTGTTTGTTTTTTTGTTATTGAGCTAAATGAGCTGCTTATAAATTTTGGAGATTAATCCTTTGTCATTTGCTTCATTTGCAAATATTTTCTCCCATTCTGAGGGTTGTCTTTTGGTCTTGTTTATGGTTTCCTTTGCTGTGCAAAAGCTTTCAAGTTTCATTAGGTCCCATTTGTTTATTTTTGCTTTTATTTCCATTTCTCTAGGAGGTGGGTCAAAAAGGATCTTGTTGTGATTTATGTCATAGAGTGTTCTGCCTATGTTTTCCTCTAAGAGTTTGATAGTTTCTGGCCTTACATTTAGGTCTTTAATCCATTTTGAGCTTATTTTTGTGTATGGTGTTAGGGAGTGATCTAATCTCTTACTTTTACATGTACCTGTCCAGTTTTCCCAGCACCACTTATTGAAGAGGCTGTCCTTTCTCCACTGTACATTCCTGCCTCCTTTATCAAAGATAAGGTGACCATATGTCTGTGGGTTTATCTCTGGGCTTTCTATCCTGTTCCATTGATCTATCTTTCTGTTTTTGTGCCAGTACCATACTGTCTTGATTACTGTAGCTTTGTAGTATAGTCTGAAGTCAGGGAGCCTGATTCCTCCAGCTCTGTTTTTCGTTCTCAAGATTGCTTTGGCTATTCGGGGTCTTTTGTGTTTCCATACAAATTGTGAAATTTTTTGTTCTAGTTCTGTGAAAAATGCCAGTGGTAGTTTGATAGGAATTGCATTGAATCTGTAGATTGCTTTGGGTAGTAGATCATTTTCACAATGTTGATTCTTCCAACCCAAGAACATGGTATATCTCTCCATCTATTTGTATCATCTTTAATTTGTTTCATCAGTGTCTTATCATTTTCTGCATACAGATCTTTTGTCTCCTTAGGTAGGTTTATTCCTATATATTTTATTCTTTTTGTTGCAGTGGTAAATGGGAGTGTTTTCTTGATTTCACTTTCAGATTTTTCATCATTAGTGTATAGGAATGCCAGAGATTTCTGTGCATTCATTTTGTAACCTGCTACTTTACCAAATTCATTGATTAGCTCTAGTAGTTTTCTGGTAGCATCTTTAGGACTCTCTATATATAGTATCATGTCATCTGCAAACAGTGACAGCTTTACTTCTTCTTTTCTGATTTGGATTCCTTTTATTTCCTTTTCTTCTCTGATTGCTGTGGCTAAAACTTCCAAAACCATGTTGATTAAGAGTGGTGAGAGTGGGCAACCTTGTCTTGTTCCTGATCTTAGTGCAAATGCTTTCAGTTTTTCACCATTGAGGACGATGTTGGCTGTGGGTTTGCCATATATGGCCTTTATTATGTTGAGGAAAGTTCCCTCTATGCCTACTTTCTGCAGGGTTTTTATCATAAATGGGTGTTGAATTTTGTCAAAAGCTTTCTCTGCATCTATTGAGATGATCATAGGGTTTTTCTCCTTCAACTTGTTAATATGGTGTATCACATTGATTGATCTGCGTATATTGAAGAATCCTTGCATTCCTGGGATAAACCCCACTTGATAATGGTGTATGATCCTTTTAATGTGCTGTTGGATTCTGTTTGCTAGTATTTTGTTGAGGATTTTTGCATCTATGTTCATCAGTGATATTGGCCTGTAGTTTTCTTTCTTTGTGACATCCTTGTCTGGTTTTGGTATCAAGGTGATGGTGGCCTCGTAGAAGGAGTTTGGGAGTGTTCCTCCCTCTGCTATATTTTGGAAGAGTTTGAGAAGGATAGGTGTTAGCTCTTCTCTAAATGTTTGATAGAATTCGCCTGTGAAGCCATCTGGTCCTGGGCTTTTGTTTGTTGGAAGATTTTTAATCACCGTTTCAATTTCAGTGCTTGTGACTGGTCTCTTCATATTTTCTATTTCTTCCTGGTTCAGTCCTGGCAGGTTGTGCATTTCTAAGAATTTGTCCATTTCTTCCAGGTTGTCCATTTTATTGGCATAGAGTTGCTTGTCATAATCTCTCATGATCTTTTGTATTTCTGCAGTGTCAGTTGTTACTTCTCCTTTTTCACTTCTAATTCTATTGAGTCTTCTCCCTTTTTTTAGTGATGAGTCTGGCTAATGGTTTATCAATTTTGTTTATCTTCTCAAAGAACCAGCTTTTAGTTTTACTGATCTTTGCTATCGTTTCCTTCATTTCTTTTTCATTTATTTCTGATCTGATTTTTATGATTTATTTCCTTCTGCTAACTTCGGGGTTTTCTTGTTCTTCTTTCTCTAATTGCTTTAGGTGCAAGGTTAGGTTGTTTATTCGAGATGTTTCCTGTTTCTTTTTTTTGCCATACGCGGGCCTCTCACTGTTGTGGCCTCTCCCGTTGCGGAGCACAGGCTCCGGACGCACAGGCTCAGCGGCCATGGCTCACGGGCCCAGCCGCTCCGCGGCATGTGGGATCCTCCCGGACCAGGGCACGAACCCGTGTCCCCTGCATCGGCAGGCAGACTCTCAACCACTGCGCCACCAGGGAAGCCCTCCTGTTTCTTAAGGTAGGATTGTATTGCTATAAACTTCCCTCTTAGAACTGCTTTTGCTGCATCCCACAGGTTTTGGGTCGTCATGTCTCCATTCTCATTTGTTTCTAGGTATTTTCTGATTTCCTCTTTGATTTCTTCAGTGATCACTTCGTTGTTAAGTAGTGTATTGTTTAGCCTCCATGTGTTTGTATTTTTTACAGATCTTTTCCTGTAATTGATATCTAGTCTCATAGCGTTGTGGTCGGAAAAGATACTTGATACAATTTCAATATTCTTTAATTTACCAAGGCTTGATTTGTGACCCAAGATATGATCTATCCTGGAGAATGTTCCATGAGCACTTGAGAAAAATGTGTATTCTGTTGTTTTTGGATGGCATGTCCTATAAATATCAATTAAGTCCATCTTGTTTAATGTATCATTTAAAGTTTGTGTTTCCTTATTTATTTTCATTTTGGATGATCTGTCTATTGGTGAAAGTGGGGTGTTAAAGTGCCCTACTATGAATGTGTTACTGTCGATTTCCCCTTTTATGGATGTTAGTATTTGCCTTATGTATTGAGGTGCTCCTATGTTGGGTGCAAAAATATTTACAATCATTATATCTTCTTCTTGGATCGATCCCTTTATCATTATGTAGTGTCCTTCTTTGTCTCTTGTAATAGTCTTTATTTTGAAGTCCATTTTGTCTGATATGAGAATTGCTACTCCAGCTTTCTTTTGATTTCCATTTGCATGGAGTATCTTTTTCCATCCCCTTACTTTCAGTCTGTATGTGTCTCTAGGTCTGAAGTGGTTTTCTTGTAGACAGCATATAGATGGGTCTTCTTTTTGTATCCATTCAGCCAATCTGTGTCTTTTGGTGGGAGCATTTAGTCCATTTGCATTTAAGGTAATTATTGATATGTATGTTCCTATTCCCATTTTCTTAATTGTTTTGGGTTTGTTATTGTAGGTCTTTTCCTTCTCTTGTGTTTCCTGCCTAGAGAAGTTTCTTTAGCATTTGCTGTAAAGCTGGCTTGGTGGTGCTGAATTCTCTTAGCTTTTGCTTGTCTGTAAGGGTTTTAATTTCTCTGTCGAATGTGAATGAGATCCTTGCTGGGTAGAGTAATCTTGGATGTAGGTTTTTCCCTTTCATCACTTTAAATATGTCCTGCCACACCCTTCTGGCTTGCAGTGTTTCTGCTGAAAGATCAGCTGTTAACCTTATGGGCAGTCCCTTGTATGATAATTGTTGCTTTTCCCTTGCTGCTTTTAATATGTTTTCTTTGTATTTAATTTTTGACAGTTTGATTAATATGTGTCTTAGCGTATTTCTCCTTTGATTTATCCTGTATGGGACTCTCTGTGCCTCCTGGACTTGATTAACTATTTCCTTTCCCATATTAGGGAAGTTTTCAATTATAATCTCTTCAAATATTTTCTCAGTCCCTTTCTTTTTCTCTTCTTCTTCTGGAACCCCTATAATTCGAATGTTGGTGTGTTTAATGTTATCCCAGAGGTCTCTGAGACTGTCCTCTGTTCTTTTCATTGTTTTTTCTTTATTCTCTCCAGTAGTTATTTCCACTATTTTATCTTCCAGGTCACTTATCCGTTCTTCTGCCTCAGTTATTCTGCTATTGATCCCATCTAGAGTATTTTTTATTTCATTTATTGTGTTGTTCATCATTGCTTGTTTCATCTTTAGTTCTTCTAGGTCCTTGTTAAATGTTTCTTGCATTTTGTCTATTCTATTTCCAAGATGTTGGATCATCTTTACTATCATTATTCTGAATTCTTTTTCAGGTAGACTGCCTATTTCCTCTTCATTTGTTAGGTCTGGTGGGTTTTTATCTTGCTCCTTCATCTGCAGTGTGTTTTTCTGTCTTCTCATTTTGCATATCTTACTGTGTTTGGGGTCTCCTTTTTGCAGGCTGCAGGTTCGTAGTTCCCGTTGTTTTTGATGTCTGTCCCCAGTGGCTAAAGTTGGTTCAGTGGGTTGTGTAGGCTTCCTGGTGGAGGGTACTAGTGCCTGTGTTCCGGTGGATGAGGCTGGATCTTGTCTTTCTGGTGGTCAGGTCCACATCTGGTGGTGTGTTTTGGGGTGTCTGTGGACTTATTATGATTTTTCAGCTTCTTGAAGAAGCCTTACCTGAGTATTTCAACACTACATGATCTCTCTTTACTGAACACACCTGTGATTGTGTAATGTAATTAAGCATAATATTTTACACTGTGTACCACAAAACTTGGCATGTAAGTATACTGTCATATTATTTTTTAGATATTTCTATGAGTACTGTTCTTATCTATCCAGGAAGATGATAAACTTCTTGAAGGCAAGGTCATATTCCATGGAGTGTTTGACCCCTTACTCCCAACTACTTCAACCTAATTTCAAGTTATCGCAAATGTGCACACTTGTGCCACCTAATGGTAAAGGTAATTATTGCACGGTTACAATTCAGTAACTGGCTTACAAAGCATATAACAGAACCAAATAATGGTTGGACCAAATCATTACTTGTTTAAAATCAAAGAAGAATAAAGCTACTACTGTGAAAAATAATACAGCAGCAGAGATGATAATGACTATAACTAAATTTGGGGGCATTAAGTTAGAATTTTTAAATTGTGTGATAAATTTCTTAAAGCTGTATAACTAAAAACCAAAACACTTTCTCATGTAAAACCTTCTTTTCTCTAAGTTAGCAACTTCCTTTTGGGTTTGGGTTAATCTTAGTACTGAAAAAGGTTATATAATCACATATTGAAATGTCCTGTGATTAGAGGTACATATGAAATAAATCTTCCATGACAGATAGTGATCAGTGTAATATACATTGCTCTGGGAAGATGGTAAGGACACTGTGCTTATCTTTTCAGACAAAAGAAAATATTAACCTCAACTAATACTGATTTAGTCTCCATTATGGGCAGGACAATCCATATCCTTAAGAAGGTTATGATCTAGTAAATGTATAAGAGCAAGTACAAAAATGATGGAAATCAAGGTACTCAGGGAAAACTTTTTACCATTATTATTACAAGAACAACACATCTGTATAATGTTATATAATGGGTGTTATATTTCAGGTTAAGTGTGTGTTTTCTAAATGTTCTTAATCTCGGTGAAATAAATTCTAAAGAGACGCTCAGAAACTACTTTCTTTGTTTTGCATTTTCTCTTATTCAGTGTTTCCCATTAGGACTTCTTATCCTTAACTTCTTGATGTCTTGAATTTCTCATCTGCCTGAACTTGTGCTATTAATATCAGAAATAGTGAATTCAGTTACAGGCATGAGTGAGTAGTAAAGATGTTACCTAATGATAATTGGGTTTTTTAAGTTTAATTTTTATTTTATATTAGAGTTTAGTTGATTTACAATGTTGTGTTAGCTTCAAATGTAGAGCAAAGTGATTCAGTTATACATATATCCATTCTTTGGATATACATATCCAATGGATACATATATCCATTCTTTTTCAGGTTCTTTTCCTGTATAGGTTGTTACACATTGAGTAGAGTTCCCTGTGCTATATAGTAGGTCCTTGTTAATTATCTATTTTATATATAGTAGTGTGTATGTGTTAATCCCAACCTCCTAATTTATCCCTCCCCACCCCACCTTTCCCCTTTGGTAACCATAAATTGGCTTTTGAAGTCTGAGTCGTCTTCTGTTTTGTAAATAAGTTAATTTGTATCAATTAAGTCCATCTGGTCTAATGTATCACTTAAGGCCCATTTTCTTACTGATTTTCTGTCTGATCTGTCCCTTGATGTAAGTGGGGTGTTAAAGTCCCCCACTATTATTGTGTTACTGCTGATTTCTCCTTTTATGGCTGTTAGTATTTGCCTTACATACCGAGGTACTCCTATGTTGGGTGCATATATATTTATAATTGTTATATCTTCTTCTCGGATTGATCCCTTGTTCATTATGTAGTGTCCTTCCTTGTCTCGTGTAACAGTCTTTAAAGTCTATTTATCTGATATGCGTATTGCTACTCCAGCTTTCATTTGATTTCCATTTGCATGGAATATCTTTTTCCATCCCCTCACTTTCAATCTGTATGTGTCCCTATATCTAAAGCGGGTCTCTTGTGGACAGCATATATATGGGTCTTGTTTTTGTATCCATTCAGCCAGACTATGTCTTTTGGTTGGAGGATTTAATCCATTTACATTTAAGGTAATTATCGAGATGTATGTTCTTAATGCCATCTTGCTAATTGTTCTGGATTTGTTTTCTTTTTGGGGGTGGTGGTTTTTCTTCCCTTCCTCTTTTGTTTTCTGCTTTTGTGATTTGATGACTTTCTTTAGTGTTGTCTCTGGGTGCTTTTTCTTTCTTGTGTGTGTATCTATTATAGATTTTTGGTTTGCAGCTCCCATGAGGTTTTGATATAGCAGTCTCTCTCTCTCTCTCTCTCTCTCTCTATATATATATATACACACACATACACATATGTATATATATACACACACACACATATATATGTACATATATATATACACACACATATATATGTGTGTATATACACACACATGATTATTTTAAGCTACTGGCCTCTTAATTTCAAATGCATTTCCAACATCCTGCACTTATACTCTCCTCTTCTCACAGTTGCTGGTTTTGATATCATATTTGTGTGTGGATGATTTCCTACCTTTACTGTATGTTTGCCTTTACCGGTGAGCTTTCTCATTTGTAATTTTGTTTGTAGTTGTGGCCTTTTCTTTTCCAGCTAGAGAGATTCCTTTAGCATTTGCTGCAAAGGTGGTCTGGTGGTGCTGAATTCGCTTAGCTTTTGCTTGTCTGTAAAGCTTTTGATTTCTCTGTAAAATCTGAATGACAGCCTTGCTGAGTAGCATATTCTTGGTTGTAGGTTCTTCCCTTTCATCACTTAAAATATTGTATATCATACCACTCCCTTCTGGCCTGCACAGTTTCTGCTAAAAAATCAGTTGATAACCTTATGGCAGTTCCCTTGTATTTATTTATTGCTTTTCTCTTGTTGCTTTTAATATTTTTTCTTTGTCATTAATTTTTGTCAGTTTGATTACTATGAGTCTTGGCATGTTCCTCCTTGGGTTTATCCTGTATGCGCTCTCTGTGCTTCCTGGACTCGGGTGACTGTTTCCTTTCCCATGTTAGGGAAGTTTTCAGCTGTTATCTCTTCAAATATTTTCTCAGGCCCCTTCTCTCTCTCTTCTCCTTCTGGGACCCCTATAATGTGAATGTTGATGTGTTTAATGTTGTCCCAGAGGTCTCTGAGACTGTCCTCATTTCTTTTCACTCTTTTTTCTGTCCCACAGCAGTGGTTTCCACCAATCTGTCCTCCAGCTCACTTATTCATTTTTCTGCCTCATTTATTCTGCTATTGCTTCTGTCTAGTGTATTTTTCATTTCAGTTATTATATTGTTCATCTCTGTTCTTTACAGCTTCTAGCTCTTTATTAAACATTTTTGTATCCGCTGTGTGCTGTGCCTCCATTATTTTTTCTGAGATCTCAGATCCTCTTTACTATCATTACACTGAATTCTTTGTCAGGTAGATTGCCTATCTTCTGGGGTTCTTCTGGGGTTTTATCTTGCCTATCTCCACTTCACTTGGTTGTTCTTCTGGGGTTTTATCTTAGTCCTTCGTCTGGAACGTATTTCTCTGCCACCTCATTCTGTCTAACTTTTCTGTGTTTGTGGTCTCCACTCCTCAGGCTGCAGGACTGTAATTCTTCTTGGTTCTGGTTTCTGCCCCTGGTGAGTGAGGTTAGTCCAGGGGCTTCTGCACACTTCCCTGGTGTGTAGAGCTGGGTCTTGTCCCTCTGGAGGGCAGGGCCATGTCAAGGGGTATGTTTACAGGTGGCTGTTGGCTCAGGACAACTTTAGGCAACCTGTCTCCTAATGGGTGGGGCTCACCCTGTTGGTTGTTTGGCCTGTGGCATCCAATCACTGGAGCTTGCAGGCTGTTGGGTGGGGCCAGGTCTCAGTGCCAAAATGGCAGTCTCCAGGAGAACTCATGCTGATGAGTATTCCCTGGGGCATCCACCATCAGTGTCCTTGCCCACAGTGAGCCACAGCCAACCCCCCGTCTCCCCAGGAGACCCTCGAAGACCCACAGGTAGGTCTGGCCCAGGCTCTTATGGAGTCACCGCTTTGCCCTGGTCCCTGTGCCTGTGAAACCTTGTGTATGCCCTCAAAGAGTGGAGTCTCTGTTTCCTCCAGTCCTGTGGAGCTCTTGCACTCAAGCACTGCTGGCCTTCAAAGCCAAATGCTCCGGGGGCTCCTCCTCGTGATGCCATACCCCAGGCTGGGGAGCCTGACATAGGGCTCCCAACTCTCACTCCTGTGGGAGAACCTCTGTGATATAATTATTTTCCAGCCTGTGGGTCACCCACCTGGTGGGTATGGGATTAAATTATATCATGAAAGCACCCCTCCTACCACCTTGTGGCTTCTTCTTTGTCTTTGGGTGTAGAATATCTTTTTTGGTAGGTCTGAGTCTTTTTTGTTGATGGCTGTTCAGCAGTTAGTTATGATTTTGGTGTTTTAGTGAGAGGAGGTGAGCTCAAGTCCTTCTACTCTGCCATCTTGTCCTCATACATTTCTTCAGTAATTGGTTTTAATATGTGGTCTCCAGGCTTCCATTGGAATATTTATTTATAATGGCCATTTGTTTTAAGAGCAAGCTTCTTTTTCACTTAATTGATAAACAAAAGCAGATCCCAGAAAAGATCAGGAAGTTGTGCTGGGCCCTTTCTGAGTCTTAGGTTTCTTTCCTAAAATGATACTCTGGCTAGATGACTGTGCCTGCTCTCCCTGTCGTCTCAGGCAGCATCATAACCACTTCCCTTGCGACTCCTCATCCCTCCATGATCTGGCCATTTAGCCTCTTCTTTCTTTTAAAATATTTTCCTTGAAGAAAACCATCCAGCTCACTATTATTACAAAGGTGCTTTAACTAAAATCACACTATAAATATACGAGGCATCATATTACAGTAGAAAGAACACAGGTTTAGTCAGTCAGACAAACCATGTTCCAATAACTTTGAGCTGATTCTTCAATTTCTGCTTCAGTTTTGCTCTACAAGTTAAATACTGGTAACTACCAGGACAGTTGTTGTGAGGGTTAACTGACCTTACACATACAGAACACTTAGCTTAATGCCTGGTACTTCGTAAATGCTCAGTAAACGTTAGCTGCTGTTACTATTGTAATTATTGTCATCATATTTCTTGTTTCTATTATTATCATAGTGTATAGGACCCATGCTACTTTTCTAACTGAAGTAAATGGAGTCATCTAACTTTTTTTAGCTGAAGCAAATGAAGTCATCTGTGTTTCTTTCTTTACTGATACAGAGAAGGGGGAAAAATCAGTTGCCACTTCTGGCAGGAAAAATGACATACTGTAGTTGTTGACTAGTACTCTGAGTGATGACTAAGTAATACATGTTCCCCAAAGTTATAAATCAGTTTGCTACTAAAATATTTTCCAGATTTCAGAACAGAGAGCTCTGTAGTTATATCCTCATCCACTATAAAATAATCTCTCAACTATCCTGCCTGCAATTAAAAAGATCTTTATTAGCAAAAGATGTGTTCCAACAGCATGTTCCATGATGTCAGAAATACTTTTAAAGTAATCATTAAATACTATAAAATATCAGATTGTTAGAAAATAAAAAACATATTGTTGAATGAGAAGGGAGAGTCTAAATTGAATGCCACAGTAAGTGGTACCATGTTTTGGGGAAGAAAAACAAAAAAAAACAAAAAGCAGCAGCATCCCTGTTTTAATGTCTTGGTACCCCCCTGTCCTATTCCATAGGCATAAAGAACTGTGTTCTCCATGAGCTTCTATGGGTAGATGGACACTCACTATTCATACACAATATGACCATAAAGCCCATGTTTCCATTTCATGTTAGTTATAACCACCGAATTCCAAAAGCAAGCCAAACTAACAGGGACAATATTTTTAGTTTACTATGTGAACTAATAGTAATGTGATTTTGGATTGACTATGCATTTCTTTTATATCATGAGTACTTAGTTGTAAAGATGCTTCGTTTTGGCAGGGTTCACTAAATGAGGTTATACTTTACATCTTAAAGTACATTAAACCCTAAGGGAACAATAGTGATGCCAATTAGGGTAAGAAGTAAGAAATTTATACCTTTTCTTATATAATGTTTCAAGGCCTTTCATGTTAGGCACAAGCAGTTTTATGACAACATAACAATTATCAAATGAAGGTGATAATTTGTCACAGATGTCACCTTTATACAATATGGTTTGCTAGAAATCAGAGTGGAGAGCAGAAACATGCAAACAAGATTTTTCTTCTGCTAGGTGACTCTGGGCTTTGACTTGTTCTTGTAAAATTAATAACACTTCAGTATGTTTCTGAATAGTTCCTTTTTCATATATATCCATATGTCTGTTATCCATTTGTATATACATGTGTGTATGAATATATAAGTATTTACATATGCAGCTATAACAAAATGTCCAACTGTTTTTTTTTCATAAAAATATCAAAATGTAAACATTTAAATGGGTGTGATATGGTCAATGCAATCACCTTGGCTCCCGATGCCCTTCAACAGGCACGGCTCTAGAGGACGTGGGGGTGGGAAGGGGGTAGTGTGAGCCACAGAGTAGGAAGCAGAAGAACAAGGTTCCATCCGTGATCTATGAAAATTTATGAACAACCCTGGATGCCACTTCTAGTTAACAACAAAATACAGGTAGCAGTACTTGCCTTCCTACCAACCGGAATCACTTGTTGCAGTGAGTGGAATAATGAATGTAAAAATATTTTTTAAGCTATAAATAACTATATTATAAGTGATAAGATACTTTCAAGACAGTTTTGCTGCTTTGAGAAGCATTTAAAAATGGAATGATAGTCTAACTGTATGTATTATTTTCTGTCTATTCCAAAAAAGAAGAAAAAATGTTTTGTTTCTGACAAAGATTCTTTTATATTTCTAAAGAATACATAATAAAACATTTTAGTGCATGGGGTCAAGTTAGCATAAAAATACAGTGTCTCATTTCCTGAGATCAAGTATGAAAAAGTGCTTTGTAAATTCAACAGAGTTATATGTGAAGTTTAGCAATTTCTTCCACTTATATAGAAAAGTACACTTTGAGATGGGTGCTTACCTTCTCTTAGACGGTCTACTACAAAAGTAAAGCCTGTAGTCCTTGGATGTAAGACGTACTCATATTTCTGAAGTCCATTCTTTTCAGCAAATTCATTACTTCGAGCCGTGCTATTTTCTAAACAAAACAATAGGCCATTAGAAGCCATAAAATAAAGGAAGGTAAGTGAGGTAAGGAAATGGTGCAGAATTTCTCTGATAAAAATGGCAGTTAATGTTTCTGTAATTAATATACTGAATCAAATGATAAGATAGAAATACTTTGGTAAATCCTTAACAAAGATCCCAGAGTTACCTACTTAATTGGAATTTCAGAAATTTTATAAGGTATTAATAGATGTTTTATAGCAGTTTATAAATTCATATTCAAATCCTTAAAATTCTTTAAGAGATTTCATAAAACAGTCAATATACAATGAAAACTGAAATACAAATAAAATACTAATAACTAAAATTTTCATAAAATAGTCATTACATAATAAAAATTGAAATACTAAAATATAAAGATGAAATAAAGTAAAACTAAAATAGTAATAATACATAAGGATCTAGACATCCAGAAGAAATAACTAACAATTTGCCAAATAGATCACCATTTTTTTAACCCAATAATTTAGGGCTTCAGTGCAAAGTGAAGTATCTGCGTTGCTCAGGCACAGAGCACACTGACATTACTAACCAACACCACTCCACGACAGAATGGGCACATGATCAGCACACCATGTACAAACATCTGAACATGGTTTGGCTGAATATAGTTACTGAGTCAAGTATATGTTCCAATTGTTGGCAAAATCTTCTTTTTCCATTCCATGAGGTAACTTTATAAGTTCCAAGAAGAACCAAACCCATTATTCAGCAATTACATTTGGAAAAAGTAAAGTGTTCAGAAATTTGGCCTTAGCTGCTGGGGGAGATCATGAAATACCTTCTGATGACAGCAGACGTTAGAACCTGCAATCCTCAGCGGCATCCTGAAATTTATAGACCATTCCAAGTCACCAGGAAAAAACCTATATGTAAAAATACTACTTTCCGTGGAGTAAATTTAAGACCACAGAATCCTCAAAATCTCAAAAAACTATAGATGGATTCCACGACACTAAAATATTCAAAAAACACTCCTATAAACTGAGTCAAAAAATTAAACAGATCTCCAGCAAGTCAAAAGTAAAAGCTCTAAACAAGAAAAGTAATAAGCTCCTCTCACATTCATTTGAGGGGAATATTCTGGGCATGGGACTACAGAACAGTATTTTATAGACAACTGGCAGGACCTTACATGCGATTGGGAATCCCAGAGACACCACAAAGAAGAGTAGTTAACTACTCTTCAGTTTGCTCTTCCAGTTGGTCACAGACTTGGGGGATCTGAAGACAAAACTGAAAGCTGTTGTAGAATGTGAATACAGGTGGAAGTAGTTCTAAAAGGCACAGGCACAATGTGGGAAGTAAGAAATAATCACAGATCAGAGATGCAGATTTTCCCCTCCATCCCCACGTTATCTACCCATCCCCAGACTATGATTATTAGGACTGACAGACTAGCACCCCACTTTCTCACCACAACCTCCTATCTCGTTAGCCTGCTCCCTGTAACACTCCAATGCCAGCACGCCTACCACTCCAGTGAGACTACTGGCTGCTCGGATGTTCTCAAACCAGCCAGGCATATTCCCACCTCAGAGTCTGTGCAGTGGTTCTTCCCAGAATGCCTTCTACCCAGCCATCTGCATGATTTTCTGCTTTGTTCATTTAGTCTCTCCTTAAATAAGAACTTAAGGGGCCTCCTCAAACCACCTTATATAAAACAGCACCCTATGTCCCCATCTTTTATTACTCTCTCTCCCTCTCTCTCTCCTTATCTTGCTTTTCTGTACAGCATTTATGAATACCAGACATATTTTTATTATTAGTTTTTAATCTGTTTTTCCTCATTAGAAAGTAAGCTTCATGAAAAGTCTCATGAAGAGACTTTTTTGTATATAAATCTCCAGGCACTCATATATCTATTAAATGAATAAGTTTTACATACAAGGGTGTTTAATTGCATGTAATATTATATAATTGTTAAAACCTAGAAAAGCTTTCCTTTCTTAAAACAAAACAGGAAATCATAATATACCAACTGTGATGGTTAATTTTATGTGTCAAACTGACTAGGCCAAAGTACCCAGATATTGGTCAAACATTATTCTAGATGTTTCTGTGAAAGTGTTTTTTGATGAGATTAATATTTAAATCAGTAGACTCTGAGTAAAGCAGACTATCCTGCATAATGTGGGTGGGCCTCATCCAGTCAGTTGAAGGTCTTAAGAGAAAAAGACTAATCTCCTCAAGCAAGAAAGAATTCTGCCAGCAGACTGCCTTTGGACACAAACTGCAACTCTTCCCGGGAGTCACAGCCTGTTGACATACCCTGTATATTTCTGACTTGCCACCCTCCAGAATCCTTAATTTCCTTAAAATAAATTTGCCACCCCCCACCCATTATCTCTTTTTCTCTCCCTCTCTCTCTCTCTCTCCACACACACACACACACACACACACACACACACACACACACGGTTCTGTTTTTCTGGACAACCTTGACTAATGATGTGAGAGAATACAATAGTAAGTACAAAGAAAAGTGTAGTTCTGGTTTTCCAATTTTAAAATTACGTGTATGTGTGCACATATATATGCCTATGGATGTGTGTCTGTATACGTGTATGTGTGTGTGCGCACATGCACGTGTGACCAAATGACCCAAAAACAATGGAACAAAATTAGAATAGTGCTTCTTTATGGGCAGTGGGATTAGAGTAATATTTGTGCTCCCTTCTATGTTTATAAATTTCCCCAAAATAACATATATTACTTGCATAAGCAAAAAAAAAAGTTATAAACAACAATAATATATGAAAATAGAATATAAAGTTAATTTAAACGTACTAATTTGAAAATGTGCAAACAAGTTGGATTCACAACTTGAAGAGGATTATAAAACATTCTCTTTGGGCTTAAAAACCCAACTGTAAAGTTAACTGTGGTAGCTAAAAACACCTTTGAGTTAACAGATACATTTTCAAACCAAAGGTATTTTGCTAGCCTACTTAAAAAAAAAAAATCATATCCCAACTCAAAACTATTTGTAAAATACTGTTTAAAAAATTTTTTTTTAACTTCAAGATCAGTCTATTTATTTCCTCTATCTCGCAAATAGTCTGGCTTTTGCAAGTTGGCCTTAAAATGTAAATACTGTTTTAACTTTAAAAATATTCAACTACATTATGTAATAATAAGTACTCTGGACCCTGAAAATATTCAACTAGATGTTAAGTTCATCACCTAAAAAAGACACTTGAAAATACAGACTGAAAAGTTTTAAATATCTACTTTATAAACTCTGAAGGTCTAATGTATGAACATTTTAATACTAATGTACCAAAGTAACAGCAACCCATGAGCTTTTATCCCATTAGCGTTTAATTACTAAATAACTTCCACAGTTGCCACTCTTTAGTGTACATTTTGGCATTCACAAAATCTATCATTTCAGTAAATGACTTTCTATAACACAGATGATATTTCAATACTCAAATTTGAGTATTATACATTCTAAGGATTAAAAAATGTAAATATGGCTGTCTGTCCATTGAAATTTCCTAATGATAGTTCAGTTCTGGGAATCAATCAACTTACAACTTACAATATATTTTCAAACTTAAACAATATGCAGCCAATATTATACTCAGTATTACCTTCTGTGACCCAACTACTATTAGAATTTTAACTACAAAAATCAAACATATACAGTAAGTATAATTTAGTACATAATACTAGTATATAAAAATTGCCGTGCTTCATTTAGCTCAGTTCCAATCTGTCATACATTAGTCAAAGATCTCTTCCTTGGTATTAATGGTAAATGTTTCCCAAAATACTTTAATTTCCCTATTAACATATTACAGTTTAGTCACCCATTCACCTACTTAAGTAGTTGTGTAATTTGTATTTTCCATCTTGCACTCTTTTTTGGGGTACTGGGTTCCATAAATTACTATGTCCACAGAGTGAATTAGATTGTTCATTTACTTGTTCTCCTCTCAGGTTCTAAGGGTTGCCTTTCTTGGTAGCTCTTAGCTACCTCGATCTAGTATTGAGGATTTAGAAGACAAGTTCACAGGGATCTCTCCGTACTATCTGTGAGTTTTAGATTTCAGTTCTAACCTGCTTAAGTCTGTCTTCCCTGGTACAGCAGACGTTTATACACTGGGCCCTTCTCAAATTCTGCTGTATTCTTCTTAAAGTAACCAGGGTACTAAAGCTTTTGAATTTTGCTCTTTTGAATTGAAGGATTCTATAAAACTACTTCCTGTTGTAGCTTACTCCCTCCCCCACCAATATTCATCAACCAGAGCAGTTCTTCTCTCCGTCTTAGAAATCCTAGACTGCAATAGAAGGCTTCACCTGCAGAAATGACCTGTGGTTCAAAAAAGATGTGAAGCCCACTGATTTAGTAAGAATGAAAGACTGCATTTTGTTTTTAATCTTTTAAAGAATTCCTTGAGGGCTTCCCTGGTGGCGCAGTGGTTGAGAGTCCGCCTGCCGATGCAGGGGACACGGGTTCGTGCCCCGGTCTGGGAGGATCCCACGTGCCACGGAGCGGCTGGGCCCGTGAGCCATGGCCGCTGAGCCTGCGCGTCCGGAGCCTGTGCTCCGCAACGGGAGAGGCCACAACAGTGAGAGACCTGCGTACCGCAAAAAAAAAAAAAGAATTCCTTGAGATCCACTGGCATTCTTGGCCTGTGTAATTTGGTATCTGGGAAGATAGAGAAGTCCTAGATATATTCTCCTGTGTCGCCTCTACAACTCAACGATGGCTGAATTTTCTTTAGGAAAAGGACAAGGCCTTTCCAGCTTATATTAGAAATAAGGCTTTAAAAATACCAGGAAAGGGGCTTCCCTGGTGGTGCAGTGGTTAAGAATCTGCCTGCCAATGCAGGAGACACGGGTTCGAGCCCTGGTCCAGGAGGATCCCATATACCGCAGAGCAACCAAGCTCATGTGCCACAACTACTGAGGCCTGTGAGCCTGGAGCCTGTGCTCCGCAACAAGAGAAGCCACCACAATAAGCATGTGCACCGCAACGAAGAGTGGCCCACACTCTCCACAACTAGAGAAGGCCTGCGCACACCAACGAAGACCCAACGCAGCCAAAAATAAGTAAAATAAATAAATTATTAAAAAACAGGAAAAAGGCAACATACTAACTTAAATCAACAAGTGAAACTGGTTACTATTAGATCCTTTCCTTTTTTAAAAAAAATTAATTACTTGATTTGTTTTTGGCTGTGTTGGGTCTTTGTTGCTGCGCACAGGCTTTCTTTAGTTGCGGTAAGCGGGGGCTACTCTTCATTGCGGTGCACAGGCTTCTCATTGCAGTGGCTTCTCTTGTTGTGAAGCACAGGCTCTAGGCGTGCAGGCTTCAATAGTTGTGGCACATGGGCTCAGCAGTTGTGGCTCGTGGGCTCTAGAGCGCAGGCTCAGTACTTGTGGCGCCACAGGCTTAGTTGCTCCGCAGCATGTGGGATCTTCCCGGACCAGGGCTCGAACCTGTGTCCCCTGCATTGGCAGGCGGATTCTTAACCACTGTACCACCAGGGAAGCCCAGATCCTTTTCTTATAAGAAAGAAGTTGAAAAAAAAGGGTCTAATGGATAAATACGGATCTTGGAAGAGGACAGTGAATAGATATTTTAAAACTAGGCTTTGTTCTTCTCTCTCAAGATTGTTTTGGCTACTTGAGGTTTTTTGTGGTTATGTACAAACTATATAAAGTAAAAGGCTGATATTTAAAGTATATACCGAGACTTAAAATATAAAGCTCTAAGATAGCAAGTATAAATAATACCTCTTGGAGTTGCCCATCATAAACTCTATGGGCTGGAAACCAGGAGTTCTGGGTTCTGATGTGCTGCTGACTAACTGAGTGACCCCAGGGATGGGCCAATAATCTTGTTGGTATTCAGGTGCTTCATCTGAGGACTGAGAAGTTTAGACTAGATAACTAATTTTGGAGTTCCTTCATGTTTTAAAATTCTGTGATCCAAACAAAGGGTACCTTACCTGTGAGATCAGTCCCTTCTGGGAATATGAGGAGTTGAAGTGGTTCATGGATATCACAAAAATAATCAATCATGTCTTCAAAATGGCTCTTATCATCCTTCCATTTCCTATGAATGAAGATATAGGCCGCAGCCTGCATGGCCCAACCTAGAATCAATTTAACAAGTATTTATGTATAATTTTAATACCAATATCCACATATTTCTGAATATAATATTTCAGAGTTTTGGAGTTTTACTATAAATTATTTACTTTCATAATAAGCATCTCATGATATACCTTAAATTCAGCACTGATCTTGGATTAAATAACAGATATACCAGAGAATATTCTTAAAGGAGTCTGTTAAATTCTGGAATTTGCAAAATTCTCAAAAACCTCTTTTCAAGCAAAACCTAGCTATTAAAATACCAAGGAGAAAAACTTCCTTACTATCTATCAGTAACTCACCCAAAGTTAACAATCCTAACTTAAACAGATACTTTAACCAAGTTACCTACAAGAGATATATGACTATGTGTTATCAGGCTTACAAAGCAGTAAGCACGGGATTGTTCTCAAGCCATGTATACGAGCATTGTCTTTACTATTTCCCTTTCTGTACTACTCGATCTCTAAATCCAATTGCTGTTTTCAATGTAATCTCTTCTTTAGAGTTATTTTAAAAAGAAAATACGCAATGACTACTAAACACATTAATTAGAGCATACGCTGTGATCACATTCCCTTTCTCTAAGGCGAATTCAACCTTGCTACTGAAGAGGCAGCTCTAGACGAGCCAGGTTTTTCCCAGCTGGCATCCCTCCCTGGCCAGAAATGACTAGAACTACTGTGGTAAATATCTGACTTAAGGCGGACAATGAATAGTCTATTCAATAGTCCATGAAGCATGAAACCCTTGGCCCATACACAGTAACTGTCTTGGCCAAATGTTCTCTCTCAGGAATTTTACCTGGGACCATGGAGAAGACAAGCTGGTATATATAAGACAAATGGACGGACAAAAAAAGCAGATAACAGAGACAGTAGCACCTGAGGCAAAGTAAAGGTAGCACACTATAGTGAAGACCTAAACAACTGCTCTTGAGGCACATAAGCTGATTGTGATCAAGAACAAAAGATAGTCCTCCACAATGGCTGGCCAGTCTTTGGGTTCACCTCTTGGATATCCCAGAAGAGTCCATCTCCCTTATTGTCATGTGTATCTTTACAATATACTTTTACTAGTTCAGCTAGAGGGGATGAGTGGTAGTTTCTTAAAAACACAACTAAAATAATAGCTATTATCATTTAGTAAATACAGTAGTACCCTACGAATATATAAAATTATCATTAAATCATGATTTTAAAATCTGTAGGACTTTATTTGAATTAAGTCCAAACTAGAATACTGTATTCTACAAATATAAATAAGCATATTCCCAAATAATCCACACTTTAGTATAAGGTCTTGCCGATAATGTGTCCAGTTGCTGCTCACCCACTGTATTTGTCAGTCATATCCACCTGTACTGGAATTGATCCCGCACCTGCCCCCTCTTACATGTCTCCTCTTTTACCTGAGGACACCTACATCCACAGTGCAGTTTGTAGGCGGTATAACTCTGGAATGAAATTGCCTGGGTTAGAATCATAGTTCCACCATAAACCAGCTGTTCAGCTTTAAGCCTTTGTCCCTTATTGACCCCAAACGTAAAAATAAGCATAATGCTGCAACAGTATTTACCTGATAGGAGTTGTTGTAAGAAATAAATTAAGATTATTTAGCACAAAGTATTCAATAAGTAATAGTTATTGTCATTACGATTAAGAAGTTACAATAATACCAAGGATATTGCATCAAGGAACATAAAAATGTAACCAAAAAAGTTCCCATTCACAATTGCCCAGCCCTACGCTGGTGTTTTGGAAATTATAAACTCTATTTTATTATTTTAAAGCTCATGCTTAAAATTTTTTCACCTTTCTATTTTTACAAACATTTAAACTTAAATAATTTTATCAACTTTGAGTTAATAATCTTCCCCCAAACAAAAAATTATGCTTTCCTCTTGTCCCTCTTCCAAGATTTGTAGAAATCATCCAATAGTTCCTCCAAATTGCTATTATTATTACTACTACTATTCCTTATGCTTCACAGAACGATTTTAATTATTTAGACTTGACTCGGGTTAAGTCTGTTGGCTTCTCTTCTTATCATTGTTTCTTATATCCTATGTCCTTCTGTTAGTCCTCCTTAAGGAACTTGTTTCAAAAAAATGTTTGAGTTTTTGCATTTACGAAATGTTTTTTTTTTGTTGTTGTTCTCAATTTTGGAGGCTAGCTTGGCTTAAAACAGAACTTGAGATTTTAAATCATTTTCCCCTCGGAATTTCAAAGCTGTTTTTCCCACAATCTTCTTATAGAAGTCTGATATCAATCTGATTTCTGCAGATAATTTTTTTCCCCTCTGGAAGCTTTATTTTCTCTTTATCTTTGGTTTTGTGAGACTTCACCAGTATGCAACTTTTTCATTAATTCTGCTCAGCAGTTGGTACACTCTTCCAATATGAGTCTCTTTAACTTTGGGAATATTCCTTCCATTCTTTAAGAAAACACTACTTTTTCTCTTCTTCATTCTCTCAGACTTTCTATTTAGAACTTCTCTTAGATAGATGTTAAAACTTCTGGTTTTGTCCTCTCATACTTTTTATCTCCCTTCATTTGATGCTGTGTTTAAGGAAAATCTTTTAGCTTAGTCATCTAACTCATTAATTTCATCTTTAGCTGTTTCTAGTCTACTAATTTTTATTTCAGCAATCAACTGTTTAATTGTCAAATTTTATGGACAAATAGCAAAAACTATAATAAGCTATGACAAGTACAAAGAGGAGTAATTTTAAAAAAATGTTTATTGAATGGTTACTATGTGCCTAGTACTGTTCTAAGCATTTTTCGTTAATTCAATTAGTTATCAAGACAACTTTATGAACTAGGTAAAATTATTATTCCTATCTTATGGATGAAGAAACGAAGGCACACTGAGAACTCAGAGAACTAGTAAGTGGTAAAATCAGGTTTCAAATGCAGGCAGTCTGGCTCCAGAGCTGATGTTTTTAACCACTGTACTAAACAGCCTCTTTGCAATACATACTTGAATCTCTCTAAGGGTATCAGTGAAACACAGTATAAATTCTCCTCAGAGAAATGTCTATTCCTCAGAGAGTTTATTCCTAGACTTTCTTTAAAGCTGTGTATTTTTCTCAAATGTTAATTCTGCATTGTCCTCATATTTGTAAAGGATGTTCTAGACTGAACAATACTGACAGGTTGAGTGTATTTCTCCATTCCAAGTGAGAATATCTGTTGCTCCCTTGGGGGGAGGGAGCAGTAGGAAAACCCATAGGGCTGCGTCATAAAACTTTTCAAATATTATGTATATGTTTCGGAAATCCCAGAAAGGGAAGTAAAAAGACTAAATCAGTCAGCCTCTTGGACCTCTCCTCTGAAGATGTGATGATTCTTCCCCTTTGTGCTTTGCCTTTTCATGTTCCATTTATACATTATACATCACTAATGCTTTTGAATCTGTTTTACTCTCTTTAGCTTAAATGTTTTCTCCTTCTCATAAAAACCACAGGAAGACCTCGTGAGTCTTTTTCTTCTCATTTCATCGCCATCAGTACACATGTTATTCACGTTTAAAGCAATATCCAGATTTTTCTTAACATTCTTGAGGTCCTCATACAGTTTTATGACATTTATTTCATAAGTCTATGGGCTGATAAATGACAGTGCAACTGATCCTGTCATTTGAAATTAGTCTATATAACTTGCCTGTTTTATACTTTTTCCATTGGAGGACTTTCTGTCTATCACCTGAATTTCTCAGACAAGTACTGAGAGCCTGGCAGGTTTATAAAAATAGATTCTGTGGATGCTGGCATGGCTCTGTTATCACCATCTACTTTCAAAAATCCCATTTACATTACCAGCACTGCATTCTCAAAGCAGAAAGGAGTAATCTCTAAGCATACTCTATTGTCCAGAGGTATTCCATAATTTTAGAACCTGGTTTTCCTTGGCTTAAATTTTCTTTTATCAAATTTTAGAGTTGGCTAGGAAAAAGGAAAACCCAACCAATTTACTTGAGTGTATTTTTAACATGCATTCTTTCTCCATAAAAAGTAAGCCCTTTTCAGCATTTTCTTTTTCCTTTTTTGTTTTTTTTTAAATTTAATTTTATTTAATTTTTATACAGCAGGTTATTAGTTATCCATTTTATACATATTAGTGTATATATGTCAATCCCAGTCTCCCAATTCATCCCACCATCACCCCACCACCACTTTCCCCCCTTGGTGTCCACACATTTGTTCTCTACATCTGTGTCTCTATTTCTGCCTTGCAAACCGATTCATCTGTACCATTCTTCTAGATTCCACATATATGTGCTAATACACAACATACGTTTTTCTCTTTCTGACCTTACTCCACTCTGTATGACAGTCTCTAGGTCCATCCACGTCTCTACAAATGACCCAATTTCATTCCTTTTTATGGCTGAGTAATATTCCATTGTATATATGTGCCACATCTTCTTTATCTATTCATCCTTTTTTCATTTTAGTGTAGATGAATATACAGTTAACCCCTGGTCAACATGGGGGTTAGGGGTGCCTACCCCCAAGCACAGCCTAAAATCCACTTATAACTTTACAGTCATCCCCTCCATATCCATGGTTATGCATCCACGAATCAACCAACCACAAATTGTATGGTACTGTAGTACGTATTTATTGAAAAAAAACCCACAGGTAAATGGACCCATGCAGTTCAAACCTGTGTTCAAGGGTCAGCTGTAGTTAAGAGAATCATAAAAATATCTATACTACTCACCTATTGTACTAAAAACTGAACTTCAAAAATAGATTAATTCATCATTGTTGTCCAGGTACTTATTAATTCATTACGGTATTTACTTTGGGACTATGAATGCAATACCAGAAACAAAAAGCAATGTGCAAGAGATAAAACAAACTGTTCTCTTCAACATATTTTCAATCCTGAATAGAGGGTGTGGATACAACCAAGGGAATGTTACCCACAGGCCTCTATTAAATGAAAATGAGTGATAATATAAACAGATGCAAACTTTATATAAACTCGTATCACAACAATCATAAGCAAATACTATGTTTGCTGACTGTGTGGTTGTGCATAACAATGGTTATACAAATGAATCCAGAACAAGTACTATTTCTCAGAATTTCAACCTATGTCAGCATTTAGCAAAATGCTACACCAAGTTAGGGAAGCTCTGTCTTCTTTGAACTCACATTTGAAATTAGGTAATGCTCTCTATATCCCTCGTCTAAGATGATGAACTTACATGAGGCTCTGGCTTTTAAAAACATTGAGAGGAGGCAGATAATCAATTCTATGACTTTTTCCTGTAATAATCCTTTTAGAACATGCCTGTATCATTAGGTTTCAAATGTGCTTGTGCTGAAAATACAAGACAGAAATCAAAGTATAAAATATGAGCAGACAATTAAATAATATCCTAAAGGAAACTCAATTCCAAATATAATTTCAAATTTGAAAAACCACAAAATGGATAAAACCACCCTTACTGCAAATTTCACTAGACTCCACAAAGAGATGATTATATCTACCTGCAGAGAGTAGAAAGTCTTGCTTGACACTGAAGAAATACCTATTTATTGATGGCTTTTGGTTGGCAAGATGCAATTTCTTGGTTATGATTACAGTTTCGGGGTTTTACCCTATGGTGGAACCAAAAACCTGTTTTTCATACTATGTGAGATTTACCATTTAATCAGTATTACAGATGAAGTGCCATCTGAGATATCTGTTCCTGTTGCACAACTGATTCCTAAGCTACATATATTACTAGCTCTATACACTGAGAGAGGCAGTAGCCACCAGCATGTGGTTGGCAGAATAATGCCCCCACAAAAGATATCCACATCCTAATTCCCAGAAGTGTGAATACATTACATGGCAAAGAAGAATTACGGTTGCTAATCTGCTGAATTTAAAATAGGGAGATTATCCTGGATTAGCCTGGGGGGGGGCCAGTGTAATCATAAAGGTCCTTAAAGGTGGAAGATGGAGGCAGGGAAAGACTCAGTGTCAGAGTGAGGCTATGTGAGGAGGACTCAGCTGGTTCTTGCTGGCCTTAAAGATGGAGGAAAGGAGGCAGGAGCCAAAGAATGTGGGTGACCAATAGAAACTGGAAATGTCAAGGAAACAGACTCTCCACAGGAGCCTAACAGGAAGGATTTGGTCCTGCAAATGCCTTGATTTTAGCCCAATGAGCCCCACATCAGACTTCTGACCTCCAGAACTGTGAGATGATAAATATGTGTGGTTTAAGGTGACTCCATTCATGGTACAAGCAGTAATAGAAAACTATACAGAGCACAGTCAGTGCCCAGATCGTAGTTTCTAACACCTTGCTTTAATCAAAGGAACTAGGGTTCCTTAGGAAAATGCTGAGCCTAGGGCTGGGGCAGGGAAAAATACAAGAATCTTGTACCACCAGAAAATAAGAAAATGATTAAAAGAAAAAAAGAAATATGGGGACCCAAAAGGACGTAAGAGCCAACCTGCAAAAACTCCCAATGGCCAAAGCTGGAACAACTTCAGCAACAAAATAAATAACAATAGTACTGGATTATAACCCAAAGAATAAAATAAATATTGATAAGTTCATATTGGCATAATTAAATGACTGAGAAGGGACAAACCTTCACAGAATTGCAAATAAAATATGTAGATGCTCCCCACTCCAAGGAGGTGAAGCTTAATTCCCCCTGCCCACAACCAGCCCTACCGAATAAAATACAGAGAGAGAGGAGAAAACATTAACTTTGTGGTGCAGAACCCTGGCAGACACCACCTTAACCAAATGATTACAATTAACATCACTCATGATAAGCCAGGTTGATATCATGAACCCTCCTGATGAGATGAGAAAGTCACTTCATATCCGTGGGGCTTTTTCCCAAAACCCAAAACTAATCATGAGAAAATGTCATGAAAAGCAAATGCAAAACAAACTCAAAATGAGGGACATTCTACAAAATATCCGACCAGTTCTCTTCAAAAGCACTAAAATAAAGACAGACTGCCACACAATGGAGGAAGACTACAGAGACATGGTGACTTTAAAAAAAAAAAAAAAGAGATCCTCAATTGGATCCCAGAACAGAAAAAGGACATTAGTGGAAACACTGGTGAAATCTAAATAAAGTCTGTAGTTCAGTTAATAGTATTGTACCCATGTTAATCTTTTGTTTTGACAAATGTTCCACAGCTGTGTAAGAGGTTAACATCAGGGGAAGATGGGTGAAAATAGGAAAATTTTCTGTACTGTCTTTGCAAATATTCAATACATCTAAAATTATTCCATATAAAAAGGTATTTAAGAACATCTAATGTTAATGCAAACTACTGTTTAATTTAAAAATACATGAATAACAGCTATTTTGCATTCTAAAATCAAAGACCTAGGTGTTCTTACTTGGGATTCACTTACTATGCCGTTTATTTGATTGTAATAGTTGAAGATTATCAGTAACCACATTTCTAAGATATAGTTGGGACATTATTTTTATTGTGGAAGGACATGTTAAATCTTGGCTACATGATATGTCCCTGCCTGGTATTCATTACACAATGACTCTCAGAAATATCTGACTTCAAGCATAAGGAAAATAATTCCCATAAGATTTAAGGACAAGAATAAACAAGGGAAAAAAGGCCACACTGGGTTTCGTAAACTCCCTTAACAATGACATATATAATAAATACAACAGCTAATTCAATTTTTCCCCAGTATTACAATGCTGCCTTTCTCTTTAAAAATATCATTACAATTTATAGGTACTTATTTAGCCACAAGTGAAAGGAAAACTGAAGGCGCTAGAATCAAGTTATCTCTTGAAATTAAGGTTGAAAAACAAACTATAAAGTACATTGGGTCCATCTCTCCTATTTTTTTTACTATTATTGTAAAACACCCTTTTCAAAGTTGGCTCAAATTGATCATTTTAAGACTGACTTTATTTGTGCTTCTCTACTAAATGCAAAGTGGACAGAAAACCCTAAAGCTCCCCCCAAATTCTTTTACTTCTTTCTCCTAAAATTGCCCTGTTATAAAAACATGGATTTTAGGTAGTTTTTAGAATCTACTTATTAATTTAGGCAAAGAAATTCTTCAATTTTCAGTACAAATGAGGGTACTGAAAGGCCTAGAGTCAAAATATGCTTCCCAGCTCACATCTGGAATGCCTCGCAGCCTGCAGCAGTGCAGCTGACTGAGGTATTAGAGATGGTGCACATCAACAGGATATCCAATTTAGGTAAACAACCGCAGTATAACTCCAGTAAGTAACTGACTGAATAACCTTAAAGCCCAGAACCATGTCTCCCAACCAAAGAATCTGTCAACTTCCACACAGCTCAGAACTTGAGCTTTGTTAACAACTCAGCTAACACAGTCAAAACAAAAGCTTCGTTTAAGTTACTTAGATCTCAGTACAATCATAAAAAATTACTTAGCTCTCAATGTAGTTCTAGAAAGAAGTATAATCCTGGTATACTGCCTGGCATATGACTTAACTAAAATAAACCTTTGTTCCCAATGGGTTTCCCTCCCTCCCTGGCAAAAAGAAAAAAAAAAAAAAAAGCATCAAACTCATCTCAGCCAAGCAACCCTGGCAACTGAAACTACAAAATCAACAAGGACAAAAACTTATTTTTCAACTAGCAGTAGTAGCTAAGATGAAAACGATCTGTATGTATCTGAAAATACACAGAGTTGTATGTGACATCTAGCCATAGAACTAAAACATTTTAATATACTGTCTACTATATTTCTTCTGACAGTTTTCATAAAAATCTTAATTCACGATAGCCATTATAATAACATTTACTGAATGACTACATCAATCGTTGCATACTTTTCTTTATAGATTGGTGAAATGTGGGAAAGAAGCTGTATGTATCAGGATCCTTTGGGCTATAAATAACAGAATACCAATCTGAAAGTCATATAAACCCTCTGGGTGTATGTGTCTCACATAAAATGTAGTCTGGCCCCAAGGCTGGTTCAGAAGCCAGGCCCTCACATTCTATTTGGCCATCCTCTTGGATGCAAGATGATTGCAGGAGCTCCAAGTATGATGTACTCTCACAATAATGTCCCAAAGTAGGAAAGGAGAGGCATTGTCCCTTCATGAACCTCTTATTAAGGAGGAAAATCCTTCCCAGAGCCTTCTAACAAGGAGTCTCCCTATTAGGTCCCTTTGGTGGGACTGGCTGATAGGAGGCTGAGGAAGGCAATATGAGGTATTTTCATTCTCTGTCATGGGATGTGTGTATCATAGAAATACATTGTTAAAAATAGTAAAACATCCTCTCTGGCCTTTAGGTATTTAGTAACAAATGCAACAACACAGGAAAGAAGGGTGCTGTGAAACCTTCCATGATTTACAGTAGGAAGCAATAAAATAATCAGTCTCTTGTGGCCAGGTGACAAGAAAATTTGCAGTAAGTAAGAACTACAGTTTAGTAATTAAGTAGCTAGGAATCCTTGACTAAAAGCCGCCTTTGAAGATCGGTCACAGAGGGAGTGTCAAATATATGTGCTGTAGAGTAGCGGTCCCCAACCTTTTTGGCACCAGGGACCGGTTTCGTGCAAGACAATTTTTCCACGGACAGGGGCGGCGGGGAGGGGGTGATGGTTTAGGCGGCAATGAGACCGGTGGGGAGTGGCAGATGAAGCTCGGCTCGCTCACCCGCTGCTCACCTCCTGCTGTGCGGTCCGGTTACTAACAGACTGCACACTGGTACCCGTCCTCGGCTTGGGGGTTGGGGACCCCTGCTGTAAAGATTCCTTCCAGGAAATCTCAAGCAGCTGTTACTCAGGGTGACTAGTAACTAGTAATTCCTCACTTAGCTGACGCAGGTAGTAAAACTGACGCCTCAGAGATACCAAAGAAACTGGTAGGAATGGGGTGTTACTGATACCGACTCTTGAGGAGAGTCTTACTTCAATATAGAAATGTATTCATCTTATCCTCTGAGTTGTAAAATAGGAGAGCAGCATGAAGTGTTGTTAAATTTTAAAAGGGTCCACCAAATTGAATGGTGTCAAAGACGTTCATGGCTTAAAGACGGTTCTAGTTTTAATGAATGTCCATTTTAAGTAGGAGGAAGCTGGGTAGGAGAGGGAGAGTTTTCCCTCTCACCGAAGATAAAGTTGGGTATTATAAACTGTAAATATCTCAAATAGGAAATTATCCATTCTTTGTACTTACTATATAATAGTTAATAAAATTAAGGTGACTTCAGTAAATTTAGTGATTCTTAAAACTGTGTGAGAAATATCTTTAAATGAATTTACATCTAACACTTATACATTAAATACAGTTAAAACTGAAATTTTGGCCACATGAAATGGATTATCTTTCCAACTGTGCATGATGCTTGTTTTGCAGCATGTTCATGTGTAACAGCAGCATGCGCTATAACCACTGTTTCTCCAGCGTATTGGGCAAGGTATACAATAGATTTTAACCCAGTAGTTTTTATTCATGGTCTTTAAAAAGAGAAGAATGCTTATAAAATGCCAAAGGCATATTTTTTAAATTCCAGTTATTTCTATAGATCAGATTTGACCAAAAAAATTTTAGTATTTTGGGAGACAGGTTATTCTCAGGGAGGCCGGACTTTGGAAAAGCCTCTGACCCAGTTTCAATTATCCAGCTAAAACAGGACCACCACAGGAGCCTGTAAGGATACACTCAGACTTTGCATGCCTTGAACAAACTGAGAGTGGATAAAAGCATTCATCAGAGGCCATGCTGTTACTTCTTTCTTGTCCCTGATCTCATTCTGGAACAATCTAGATATATTTCACAATTTGTGGTTGTTCCTAGTTTTCACCACTACCTTATGGTGCAGTTTGAGAACAGTAGGATTATATGACAATCTACTTTAAAATCAGGACGTATATGTCAGGGAGAGTTTAGTTCAATCCACGACTTGGCAACTTTTTAAATCACTATCCATTTAATGTTTACTCCTCTTTTTGTGCTTTCTAAAAGCCTCCAACCCTTTTGCCACTCAAGTGTGATTAACTAATGATCCAGAAAAACCAAGGAGCCATGAGCTGGGTGGGCCAGATGGCACACGAATTTCCTGGTACAAAAACACTAGGCAAATGGACTTTTCATGACACCTCTGGGTTTCATATTTCCTGCGTTGTTACTAAGTGGTTATGAAGTTGACTAAAAATAAAAACCTATGTCTAAACCATCATTATAAATAGTTGAAATTTATCAGACATTTTTTCCTTAACATCTAATTTCACATACCTTAGCAGACTCTAAACAGTTTAGCTAGCTCAGCTTACCAAAACTCTTTACAATGTGAACTGGAATCTAAACACTCTTAATGGTTTCTTCCCTAGCCTGTTAGGTAAGTCTGTTACTTCCATACTTTAAGAAAAAACTTTCAAATTCTAAATTCTCATCCATTCTCCAAACTGGCACTACAGATACATAATATTATTTCCCTTTGGTCATTCGTAAATGAACTAAGGAAACCAGATAATTATATTCCAAACTCTGATAAGCAAACATTTATTTAGAAATAATTATACATAGCAACATTAAATACACCCTAAAGTCATGGCAAGTGTCAACAAGCTAAGTCTGGCATAGTCTGAAGCAGGATAGAGCTGACCAATAGGACACATCCATTCTCTTCCCTTTCTTTCATTTTCCCCTGCAAACTCCAACATTAATACTCCATTTGCAAACACATTCTGTTTTATTTTTCCTGCCTACACTTTTGCCTTGCTTAATTTACTTTGCACTTATTCACTTTAAAGGTTCTAAAATCGTTTTTTTTCTTCAATCCAAAATCTGTTCTCATTAATGGTTTGCATTTTTATGAAATCCTATCAAGTCTACAAATACTTTAAGAGCCTACAATGGTGAGAGACACTGTAAGGAGCTTATATCTTTTGGGAAAAGAAAATGGGAAAGCTAAGAATGAAATACTTACACAGAAACTCAAACAAGAGAGAAGACAGTTTTAACAATGTTAAAAATGAGTATAGGGGCTTCCCTGGTGGTGCAGTGGTTAAGAATCCGCCTGCCAATGCAGGGGACACGGGTTCAAGCCCTGGTCCGGGAAGATCCCACATGCCGTGGAACAACTAAGCCCGTGCACCTCAACTACCGAGCCTGAGCTCTAGAGCCCGCGAGCCACAACTACTGAAGCCAGCGCGCCTAGCGCCCGTGCTCTGCAACAAGAGAAGCCACCGCAGTGAGAAGCCCACGCACTGCAACGAAGAGTAGTAGCCCCTGCTTACTGCAACTAGAGAAAGACCGCGCGCAGCAACAAAGACCCAACACAGCCAAAAATACATAAATAAAAATACATAAATTTATAAAAAAAAATGAGTATACCATTGCAGAATAGGAGGAAGTAAAGATTAGGTGATCAGGGAAAGAGAACATGGGTCTGTGAGACACTAGAAAAACCAGAGGTCTAATATGGATCTCTGTAAGGCAAAAGGTGGGAGGGTGGATGTCCCAAAGGGAACTACAGAAATAACAGGCAGCAGCAAATAACACTCTACTGGCATTTAATTTAATCCTCACACCACCCAATAAAGCTGTACTACTTCTTTTTTAAGTTGAGATGTAACTGATGCATAATATTACATTAGTTTTAGGTGTACAACAAAATGATTCCATATATGTACATGTCATGAAATGACCACCGTATGTCTAAGTTAATATCTATCACCACATAGTTACAAATATTCTCCTTATCAGAACTTTTAACATCTACTCTCAGCAACTTTCAAATATATAAGAGTATTATTAACTATAGTCACCATGCTGTACATTACATCTGCATAACTTATTTATTTTATGACTGGAATTTTGTGCCTTCTGAGCAACTTCACCCATTTTGCCCACCCCCAAATCCTGGCCTCTCTGTATCTATTCAGTTGTGTTTTTGGGGAATTTTATTTTATCTTATTCTATTGGGTTTTTTATTATGGGAGACTTCACAAATAAGTGAAAGCATGTCGTATTTGTTTTACTCTATCTGACTTTTCACTTAGCATGATGCCCTCAAAGTCCATCCAGGTGATATAAATTATAGGATATCCTTTTTTTTTTATAGCTGAGTAATATTCCATTGTCTATATTTACCATTTTCTTTATCCATTCATCTACCAATGGACACAAGTTGTTTCCATGTCTTGGTTATTGTAAATAATGCTGCAATGAACATGGGGGTGCAGATATCTTTTCAAGTTAGTGCTTTTGTTTTCCTCCAATAAATACCCAGAAGCAGAATTACCAGATCATATGGTGGTAGTTCTATTTTTAATTTTGGGGGAACCTCCATATTGTTTTCCACAGCTTCTACACCAATGTACATTCCTACCAACAATGCACAAGCGTTCCCTTTTCTCTATAGCCTCACCAACAGTTGTTATTGCTCAGCTTTTTGACAGTAGCCATTCTAACAGGTGTGATGTGGTATCTCATAGTTTTGATTTGCATTTTCCTGATGATTAGTGCTGTTGAGCACCTTTTCATGCACCTGTTGGCCATTTGTATGTCACCTTTGGAAAAATGTCCATTGATCTCCTCTGCTCATTTTTTAATTAGATTGTTATTTTGCTGTTGAGTTATATGAGTTCTTCATATATTTTGGATATTAACCCTTTGTCAAATATATGATTTGCAAATATTTTCTCCCATTCCATAGGTTGCCTTTTCATCTTGTTGATGGTTTCCTCTGTTGTGCAGAAGATTTTCAGTTTGATACAGTACCACTTTATCTTTGCTTTTGTTTCCTTTGCTTTTGGTACCAAATCCAAAAAAAGTCATCACCAGGACCAATGTCAAGAAGCTTGCCACCTATTTTTTCTTCTAGGATTTTTAAGGTTTCAGGTCTTATGTTCAGGTCATTAATCCATTTTGAGTTAATTTTTGTGTACAGTGCAATATAGTAGTCCAGTTTTCACAACAAACACCATTTATTGAAAAGACTATCCCTTCTTTATTATATACTCTTGGCTCTTTTGTCATAAATTAATTGACCATATATGTGTGGGTTTATTTCTGGGCTCTGTATTCTTTTGTACTGATCTATGTGTCTGTTTTTATGCCAATGCCATACTGTTCTGATTACTACAGTTTTGTAACTAGTCTGAAATCAGGGAGCATTATATCTCTAGCTTTGTTCTTCTTTCTCCAGACTGCTTTGGGTATTCTGAGTCTTTGTGGTTTCATACAAATTTTAGGGCTGTTTGTTCTATTTCTATCAAAAAATGCCATTGGAATTTTGATAGGGATAGCACTGGATCTATAGATTGCTTTGGACAGTATGGACTTTTAAACAATACTAATTCTTCCAATCCATGAACACAGAATATCTTTCCTTTCAGATATGAGCACAAATATCTTATTTGTCTACTTCAGCTTCTTTCATTGATACTGTATAATTTTCAGGGTACAAGTATTTCACCTCCTTTATTCCTATTTTATTCTCTGGTGCCATTGTAAATGGGATTGTTTTCTTAATTCCTCTTTCCGTTTAGTTTGTTATTAGTATATAGCAACACAACAGATTTTTGTATATTAATTTTGTATTGTGCAACCTCACTGAATTCATTTATTAGTTCTAACTGTTTTTTGCTGGAGTCTTCATAGCTTTCTATATATAATATCACGTCATTTGCAAATAGCGATGGTTTTACTTCTTTTTTTCCAATTTGGATGCTATGTATGTAATCTATCTAATTTTGCCTAATTGCTCTGGCTAGAACTTCCAATATAATGTTGAATAAGAGTCGAGCGCATCGGCATCCTTGTCTTATTCCTGAACTTAGAAAAGAAGCTTTCAGCTTTCCATCACCATTAAGTCTGATGTTAGCTGTGGGCCTCTCATATATGGCCTTTAATATATTGAAATACATTCCCTCCATACCCACCTTGCTGGAAGTTTTAGTATCAATGGACGTTAAGTTTTGTCAAATGCTTTGTTGTTGTTGCATCTATGGAGATGATCAGATAATTTTTATCCTTCCTTTTATCAATGCAGTATGTCTCATTGATTGACTTGCAGATGTTGAACAATTTTTGCATCCCTAGGACAAATCCCACTTGATCATAGTGTATTATCTTTTTAGTGAACTGCTGAATTTGGTTTGCTAACATTTTGTTGAGGATTTTTACATCTATGTTCATCAGGGATATTGGCCTCTAATTTTCTTGTGGCATCTTTGTTTGGTTTTGGTATTGGGGTAATGCTGGCCTCATAAAATGACTTTCGAAGTGTTCCCTTCTCTTCTATTTTATGTTTCCTTCTTCTTTTCTTGGCTGTACTGCATGGCATGTGGGATCTTAGTTCCCTGACCAGGGATCGAACCTGTGCCCCCTGCATTGGAAACACAGAGTCTTAACCACTGGATTACCAGGGAAGTCCCATCTTCTATTTTTGGGAAGAGATTGAGAAGGATTAGTATTAGTTCTTTAAATGCTGGGTACAATTCACCACTGAAGCCATCTGGTTTTGGACTTTTGTTTGTTGGGGGTTTTATGATTACTGATTCAATCTCCTTACTAGTAATGGGTCTGTTCAGACTTTCTATTTCTTCATGATTCCTAGGTCATATGTTTCTAGGAATTTATCCATTTCTTTCAGGTTGTCCAATTTACTGGCATATAATTGTTCATAGCAATCTCCCATGATTCTTCATATTTCTGTGGTATCAGTTGTGCATCTACCCTTTCATTTCCGCTTTATTTGTGTCCTCTCTTTTTTTCTTGGTGAATCTAGCTAAAGCTTTGTCAGTTTCCTTTATCTCGTCAAAAAACCAACTTAGTTTCACTGATCTTTCCTATTGTCTTTTCAATTTCTCTTTCATTTATTTCCTTCCTTCTAACTTTGAGCCTTATTTAGTCTTCTTTTTCTAGTTCCTTGATGTATAAAGATAGGCTGTTTATTGAAGTCCCCTTTTAGAATTACTTTCGCTGCATCTCATAAGTTTTGGTGTGTTGTATTTCCATTTCCATCTGTTTCAAGGTATTTTTTGATTTCTCTTTCGATTTCTTCTTTGACCCACTGGTTGTTCAGTAGTATGTTATTTAGCCTCCGCATACTTGAGTTTTCCAGTTTTTTTTCTTGTAACTGATTTCTAGTTTCATAACATTGTGATCAGAAAAGATTCCTTGACATTATTTCAACCTTCTTAAATGCAATAAAACTTGTTTTGAGGCCTAACATATGATCTATCCTGGAGAATATTCCATGTGAGCCTGAGAAGAATGTGCATTTTGCTGCTTTGGGATACAGTGTTCTATATATGTTTATTAAACTATATGTCAGACCAACTGGACTTAAGGCCAATGTTTCCTTATTGATTTTCTGTCTGGATAATCATCTATTGATGAAAATGGGATATTAAAGTCCTCTACTATTACTGAATTGCTGTTCCCTTTAGGTTTGTTAACATTTATGTATTTAGGTGCTCCTTTATTAGGTGCATAAATATTTACATATGTTATATACTCTTGTTGGATTGACCCCTTCATCATTATATAATGACCTTCTTTGTCTTTTATCACAGACTTTGTCTTAAAATCTATTTTGTCTGATATGAAATACAGCTAACTCAGCTTTCTTTTGGTTTCCATTTGCATGGAATATCTTTTTCCATCCCTTCACTTTCAGTCTGTGTGTGTCCTTAGACCTGAGGTAGGTCTCTTATAGACACCATAAAGATAGGTCTTGTTTATGTTTAATCCATCAGCCACTTTTGTCTTCCAATTGAAGTATTTAATCCATTTACATTTAAAGTAATTATTGATAGCTATGTACTTACTGCCATTTGGCTAATTGTTTTGTGGCTGTTTTGTAATTCCTTTGTTCCTTTCTTCCTCTCTTGCTCTCTTCCTTTGTGATTTTCTGTAGTGGTGGGCTTAGATTCCTTTTTCTCTATCATTTGTGCATCTGCTACAGTTTTTTCCTTTGTGGTTACCATGAGACATAAAATAATGTATAACAGTTGTTTTAAGTTGATAACAACTTAAGTTGAGACACATTCTAAGGCTGTACATTTTTACTACTCCCCCACCATGTTATGTTTTTGAGGTCACAGTTTACAGCTTTTTATCTTCTGTATCCCTTAAAAATTATTGTAGCTATAGTTATTTTTAATACTTTTGTCTTTTAAACTTTATTCTAGCTTTAGAAGTGATTAACCCACAACCTTTACAACATTATTCTGAATTTTACTATATATTTATATTTACCAAGGATATTTATACGTTCATGTTTCCCAGTTCTAATTAGCACCTTTTCTTTTCAGCTTAAAGAAGTCCCTTTAACATTTCTTTGTAAGGCCATTCTAGAGGAGATGGACTCCTTGAGCTTTTGCTTGCTCACAAACCTCTCTCTCTCCTTCAACTCTGAAGGACAACTTTGCCAGATACAGTTTTCTTGACTGGCAGTTTTTTTCTTTCAGCACTTTGAATATAGCATGCTACTCCCGTCTGGTCTGCAAAGGTTCTTCTGAAAAATATGCTGATAATCTTATGGGGTTCCATTGTATGTAACAAGTTGTTTTCCTTTTGCTGCTTTGAAAATGCTCTTTATATCTTTAAATTTTGACACTTTAACACATTATTGACTGGAGACATATTAATACATCTTTTGTTACCTGAATGTTATTGAAAGGAGACGTATCAGTATGTTTTTAGAGAGTGATACAATTAACAGCACTGTGCAAAGTTGTTAGAGCTTAAAATTGATCAAGGGTTCATTATACAACTTGTGATTGTCAATATCATTCACATTTTGCTCCGTTAGGTTTTTGTTCCAACCTGTGTATATTATAAACGTAAAATTTTCAAAAATGACGTATCGCAAAATTCTGAGTGAAGAAGAATTTTTCGGTGAATTCTATGCAGATACTTTCTCTGATTGTCTGAGTGACATACTAGTGTCTCAGAAGATAGTTCTTCAGAATATCGTTCTGATTCAGACAATGTGAATATTAGACCAACAAAAAGACAAAAAACCTTAGTGATTGATTCTGATACAGAAAGTGAAAATGAAACTCAGTGCTGGAGAATTCTCCTTTGCTTCTATAGAAGAGTGGATTGAAGACAACATTTCATGAAAATTAGAAGATTTTACAGGTGTGTCAGGTGTAACTATTGAATGTAATAACCCACAAAGTGTTAGTGAAATAACAATTAATTTTTGGCTGACCAAAATAGAAATCACTGGCCACAGGCATTAATTTTTGCAAAAATCCCCTGTCAATAATGAGTTAATTATGTGTCTTGGTGTGAGGCTCTTTAAGTTCATCTTATTTGGAATTCTCTGGGCTTCCTGGATCTGGATATCTGTTTCCTTCCCCAGGCTGAGGTACTTTTGGCCGTTGTGTCTTCAAATAAGTTTTCTGCCCCTTTCTTTTTCTCTTCTTCTGGGACCTCTATAATGTAAATGCAGGACCACTTGATGTTGTCCCATAATTCCCTTAAGTTATCGTCAATGTCTTCCAGTTTTTATGTTTGCTGCTTTGATTGGTTATGTTCTACTGCCCTGTCTTCAAGTTCACTGACCCTTTTCTACTGCTTAAACCGTTAAACCCTCTGTTTTCAGTTCAGTTATTGTATTCTTCAGCTCTGTGACTTCTTATATTTTCTATCTCTTTGTTAAACTTTTCATGCATTGTTCTCCTGAGCCCAATGAGCATCTTTAGGACTGTAATTTTGACCTCTTTACCACCAGGTTAATTACCTGTCTCCAGTTCATTAACATCTTTCCCTAAAGTTTTATCTTGTTCTGTAATTTGGAATATATTCCTGTGTTTCTTAATTTCCCTTGACTCTCTGTGTTGGTTTCTATGCATTAGATATAATACCCACCTCTCCCAGGCTTGTAGGAGAGTCCTCCTATAGGAGATGAACCTTATCATTCAACCCTGCTCTAGTTCTTGGCTGTCTCTTAAACCTTTGTGATTGTCCGAGCAGCCTACTTTATTTTTAGTGGCTCCCAGTAGTTGAGGATGGCTATGCCAGTGTCGGGGGAGGGTCTCAGCACCTTGATTCAGGCCAATTGGAAGTCAAACCCTCAGGCAGCCTCTTTTAAAGTATGTAAATATAGTTCTTTCAGGAGAAGACTTGGAGATGGGCTTTTATGTCTCCTCCCTCCATGCTAAATAAGCTCTAGAGTAATGGTTGGCTCTAAGAATTCTTTCTTTATTTGCTACTGTCCCATTGACCTCCCCCCTCCCCCCAAACACAAGCCCACTGGCTACAAGAGCCAGGTTATCAAGGGATGTGTTTTCTGGGTGACAGCCACAAAAGTCAGAGTGCCAGACAAGTATACAAGCTCCTTTCTCAGAGACACTGGTGACCAGACGTGGGCCAGAGGGAGAGTGATATCCCCACCCCCAAGGTTTCTAGATTACAGTCTTCCCTTAGATGTGTGTTTAATGAGAAGCCCGCCCCTCCGACCACAGCAAGGAATATAAGCAAATAGCCGTCCTTCACAGAAAGACTGGGGGCTTTTCATTCAGCTGCCTCTGCACTGGGTCCCGGAGTATAGCCACATAAGTGTGCGGGGCCCTCTAAAAACTATTTCTCAGTTTGCTATATCCTATGGGTCTCCACTGGCTTTCAAAGCTAGATGTTTTGAAGGCTCATCTCTCAGGTGCAGGTGTTAAAAGTTGGGGTGCTACTAGATGTGGGGTTCAAAACCTCCACTCCTGAGGGAGATGCTCAGAGTTGTCAGATTCCTCCTGATTGTGGGTTGCCCTGTGTTCCTGGCTGCACTAGTCTGGAGCAGAGTTTCTGTCTGGCTGAACAGGGAGGTGGGAGGAAACAAGTGTGTCTTGTTTCAAATACCACAGATTATCATTGTTCTCGATGAGCCTTGGTATAGATTTTCTTGAGTAAATGTTTCTTCATTTGCTGTATGTTCTTCGGACCATTTCTGGAGACTTTAAATGGCTGTTACTTCAGAATTTTCACCAGTTTTCCTGGGAAGTGGGTCTACAGAGCTCCTCATACCTTCATGTTGGAACTGCCTTTCCAGTCATCTCTTTTTTTTTATGAACTGTTTTTTTTTAAATAATTTATTCATTTATTTTTGGTTGTGTTGGGTCTTTGTTGATGAGCGCGGGCTTTCTCTAGTTGCGGCGAGTGGGGGCTACTCTGTTGCAGTGCACGGGCTTCTCATTGCAGTGGCTTCTCTTGTTGCGGAGCATGGGCTCTAGGCATGTGGGCTTCAGTAGTTTTGGCATGCAGTTTCAGGAGTTGTGACTCATAGGCTTAGTTGCTCCACGGCATGTGGGATCTTCCCAGACCAGGGATTGAACATGCGTCCCCTGCAGTGGCAGGCAGATTCTTAACCAGTGTGCTACCAGGGAAGTCCTCCAGTTGTCTTTTATTTATTTATAAAATAAATTTATTTTTATTTATTTACTTTTGGCTGTGTTGGGTCTTTGTTGCTGTGCACAGGCTTTCTCTAGTTGCAGCAAGTGGGGGCTACTCTTCATTGCGGTGTGTGGGCTTCTCATTGCGGTGGGTTGTAGCGAAGCACGGGCTCTAGGTGGGTGGCCTTCAGTAGTTGTGGTGCGCGGGCTCAGTAGTTGTGGCTTATGGGCTCTAGAGCGCAGGCTCAGTAGTTGTGGCTCACGGGCTCTAGAGTGCAGGCTCAGTAGTTGTGGTGCAAGGGCTTGGTTGCTCCTCAGCATGTGGGATCTTCCCGGACCAGGGCTCAAACCCATGTCCCCTGCACTGGCAGGTGGATTCTTAACCAGTGCGCCACCCAGGGAATTCAGTCGTCTTTTACACACAAGATTCTTCTTGGGTCGTACTTTTAAATATCACCCTTGTAATATTTAAGTTACATTGTTTTGACTGTCTTTTTTAGAGGCTCCAATTATACAGATGTTAGAACTCCTCTAACTAGGTTCGATTTCAACTACTTTCTTTCTGACAATTTTTTTTCTTTTTTTCTCCTTTTCATTCTCTATTTTCTTTTGGTTTTTTAAAATTGTGTTGGAGTATAGTCGATTTGCAATGTCATGCTAGGTTCAAGTGTGCAGCAAAGTGATTCAGTTATACATATACATATGTTCATTCTTTTTCAGATTCTTTTCCCTTACAGGTTATTATAAAATATTGAGTATAGTTCTCTGTGCTATACAGTAGGTCCTTGTTGGTTATCTATCTTATATATAGTAGTTTGTGTGTGTTAATCACAAGCTCCTGATTTATCCCTCCCCATCCCCCACGTTTCCCCTTTGCTAACCTTAAGTTTGTTTTCGACATCTGTAAGTCTGGTTTGTAAATAACTTCATTTGTATAATTTAAGATTCCACACGTAAATGATAACATATGATATTTGTCTTTCTCTGACTTACTTCACTTAGTATGATACTCTCTAGGTCCATCCATGTTGTTGCAAATGGCATTATTTCATTCTTTTTTATGGCTGAGTAATATTCCATTGTATGTATGTACCACATCTTCTTTATCAATGGACATTTAGGTTGCTTCCATGTCGTGGCTACTATGAACACTGAGGTGCCTGTATCTTTTCAGATTATGGTTTTCTCTGGATATATGCCCAGGAGTGGGATTGCTGGATGATACGGCAGTTCTATTTTTACTGTTTTCTCCATAGTGGATGTACCAATTTACATTCCCACCAACAGTGTAGGAGGATTCCCTTTTCTCCACAGCCTCTCCATCATTTATTGTTTGTAGACTTTTTGATGATGGCCATTCTGATCGGTGTGATGTGATATCTTATTGTAGTTTTGATTTGCATTTCTCTAATAATTAGTGATGTTGGGCATCTTTTCATGTGCCTTTTGGCCATGTGTATGTCTTCTTTGGAGAAATATTTATTTAGGTCTTCTGCCCATGTTGTGATTGGGTTGTTTGTTTTATCAATATTGAGCTGCATGAGCTGCCTGTAAATTTTGGAGATTAATCCCTTGTCGGTCGCATTGTTTGCAAATATTTTCTCCCATTCTGTGGGGTTTCTTTTTGTTTCATTTATGGTTTCCTCTGCTGTGAAAAAGCTTTTGAGTTTAATTAGGTCCCATTAGTTTATTTTTGGTTTTATTTCCATTACCCTAGCAGATGGATTGAAAAAGACCTTGCTGTGTTTTATGTCAAAGCGTGTTCTTCCTATGTTTTCCTCTAAGAGTTTTATAGTATCGCATCTTATATTTAGGTCTTTGACTCATTTTGAGTTTATTTTTGTGTCTGGCATTAGAGAATGTTCTAGTTTCATTCTTTTACATGTAGTTGTCCAGTTTTACCAGCACCACTTATTGAAGAAACTGACTTTTCTTCATTGTACAGTCTTCCCTCCTTTGTCATAGATTAACTGACCATAGACGTATGTGTGGGTTTATTTCTGGGCTTTCCATCCTGTTCCATTGATGTATATATCTGTTTTTGTGCCAGTACCATACTGTTTTGATGACTGGAGCTTTGTAGTATGGTCTAGGGTCAGGGAGCATGGTTCCTCCATCTCTGTTTTTCTTTCTCAGGATTGTTTTGGCTAGTCGAGGTCTTTTGTATTTCCATACAAATTTTAAAAATTTTTTGTTCTAGTTCTGTGGAAAATACCATTGATAATTTAATAGGGATTGCACTAAATCTGTAGATTGCCTTGGGTAGAATAGTCATTTTGACACTATTGATTCTGGTAGCATCTTTAGGATTCTCTATGTATAGTACCATTTCATCTGCAAACAGTGACTACTTCTGCAAACAGTCTTACTTCTTCTTTTCCAATCTGGATTTCTTTTATTTCTTTTTCTTCTCTGATTGCTGTGGCTAGGACTTCCAAGACTATGTTGAATAAAAGTGGCAAGAGTGTGGGAATTCCATGGTGGTCCAGGGGTTAGGACTCGGCACTTTCACTGCTGTGGCCAAGGTTCAATCCCTGGCCAGGGAACTAAGATCCCACGAGCTGCATGGCATGGCCAACAAAAAAAAGTGGCTGAGAGTAGACATCCTTGTCCTGTTCTTCATCTTAGAGGAAATGCTTTCAGCTTTTCACTGTTGAGTCATTTTCTGTTTTCTTGTATTGCTCTTTTCATTTTACTCTATTATTTTCCTCTTGGATATTTCATAATTCGCTCTTCATTTCTGACATGATTTTGCCTTTTTGTTCTTTTTTTTCCTTGGATTCAACTGACTTATATTTCTCCTTGTTTTCTTGTCTATTACTGTTCATTGTATTTCTCACCCAAAAGTATCTTTTTTTTAATATCCCCAAATGCTTAGTTAATGATAATCCATTCAGTTTGGAGTGTTATGGTGTACATTTTTTGGCTTTTCGGTTTTTCAGTTCTGTCCTCCACTTAAGTTTCTTTTATGAATTTAAAAACCTTTTATGGTTATTGGGTTTTGCTGTATAATTTTGGGGGTGGGGTAAGCAAAGACTGTTATTTCTTGCTTCTCTTTTTATTCCTGCAGGATTTTTAATTTCCTTGTTTTCCTTCACTACCACACTTCTAAGGGAAGCTAGCCCTTCTCTATATATCTGATTCTCCCTCAGAAGCAATACTTCTCTGAGGCATCTTCAGGTCCCACTGTCTTTCTAATCACTTCCTTATACCTTGTGCTGTGAACTACTATGTCCAGACCTGTGCTCAGTATTTTGGCATTTAGTGTTGGACTTTAATTTTTCTGGCGATGCTTTTGTCTGTGCTTCCTCTGAGTTTTCCATGCCTCTCTTAAGTCTCTACCCACTCTCAGAACCCACAGGTTTGCAATGATGGGAGGGTAGAAAGAACTCTTTTAGACTTCTCTACTTAATAAATACCAGAACCTTTTAAATGCCTTGTCTCCTGGTCATGCTGAAGAGATGAGTGATATGTGGTTTTACTTCCTCTGCTTGTTGATTGGATGTTTTTTGTTTTTTTAAAGATGAGGAAGATCAGGCAGCTGCCATTGTCCTCCAAAAACCTTTGTAGGAAGGCTCTTAATTATGGATTCAATCTCTTTACTAGACACGAAGCTGTTTTAATTTTTTCATTTGTTTTCATTATTATCGTATTTTGTCAGTTGTAATTTGTTGATTTCATGTATATTTTCAAGCTCATTCACATAATGTTCTTAATATTCTGTTACTTTATTTTATGTAGAATCAGGAATGATACATAAGACATTATCATTTTTGATCAGTCTTTTTAGGAATGTGGCAGTTTTTAAATACTATAATATCTTTGCCATTTCTGCCATTGAGAGGTGAAGTCTATGCTCCCTCCCCTAGACTCCTTAAGGACAGTGATGGCTTCCACTAATAATGTACTGTAGATGTGATGCTATATGAATTCTAGGTCATAAAATGCCTTGCAGCTTCCTGCTGGTTCTATGGGGATGTTTGCTCTAGGGAAAGTCAGTTGCCATTTAAGGAATCTGACTATCCTGAGAGCACAATACTGTGCAAGTGACAAAGAGAAAGATAAAACTATTAGCATGAAGGCAACTAAAACACAAACATGCAGTACTTCTTACTCGTCTATCCTAAGGACAATGCCTGCCCTTTGCCCTCACAAATCCTACACAATTTCAGTACACTGATAGGCACATGGTTTAGAGAGCAAAGAATTCAAATAAGAAATATTACATAGGAAACCAAAGAAGTACAGATTTAATGGATGAGGCTGTCAGGGAGTATAGTGGGTGCTTCATCCACTCGTATGTGAATAACTGGTCTGAATATATTTTTAGTCTGTTCCTCACCCCTACTTCATATTACAGAGTGGAGATCAATTAAGATTTAAATGCAATGTTGACATATCCCTACTTATCCACCACTCAGTGAACATGCTGCTTTCCTAACTATGGAAAATAAACATTTCTAGGAATTTTAATATTATAGTATAAAACAAGGACAGTGAAAAGCCTTTAAAAAAAAAAAAGTGATGGATTAGGTAAGTTCAGAAAACACCGGCACCTGGTATAACGCTTGGAACCAATGGTTATTCAATTACTATTTATTAAAATGTGAATGAATCAGTTCCTTTCAAGTACCTTATCAGCACAGACCACTTTCTGGTCTAAATTACCACAAGTATGACATGTAATAAAAAGTTACTGAACTATTAATTCATATTCTTCAAATTTTTGGTCCTTCTGGGACCATATCTACTTCCTTGTGAATAGTTTATTCTTTCAACGTAAGATGTTTCCGAAAAAGGATTAAAATAATCTATAATCCCCTAAGGAAAAAAAAAAAAACTGGTGATTGATTGTTTTTGGCTAGGGAGGGAAAGAAGTGGAAAAGGCTTTAATACTTAAGTGGAGTTTAGTAAGTTATTCTGTAGTTTTAGAGTGAGTACATCACATATAAAATAAATGAACAACTTATAATAATTTGTGAATAGCCTACCAAATCCTGGAACACGTTTGAGAGTGGCTTTGAGGCAAATTTTCTCTAATCTGAGGTAGCTGTATCTCATCAGACAATTCCACAGGAACATCCAGTCCATTCTTGTCCGATGATTCATGATAATGACACTTCTTTCTCCAGGAACAAATGCATCACCTGTTATAATCACTTTTACACCAAACATGGTCTCCAGCAATGCCTACAGAAAAAGCAATACAGATACTTAACAATTTAAAGTTATGATTTTCCATAGGTAAATTTTATCATGTCCTATAAATAAATCTGATTTCTAATAAGGCAAAAGCATGTTATTCTTGCTTCTATAATAAATTAAGAAAAGTTAATCTGGAAGAACATGAAGGCACTGTTTCTATTTTCAGTTCTACTAATTTAAGTTTCTGGCAGCTCCCTAATTTAAAAATGCTAACTTTCATTGAAATCTTCAAGATGGGTTATTAAGACAAAAAGAAAAAGTACAAAAGGCATACAAAAAGTTTCCACTGTGTAATTTTTTCAGGTTATACACATATAAGATTTTTAAATTTTTTAATAAAAAGAATAGTCAAGAAATTTAATACTGAACATAGGACTGAGGGAACAGAGAGTCAAATTTTTCATTTTATACCTTTCTGTACTAAGATTTGTTTTAAACAAATACACATATCTGTTTATTTTTTAAATATATAAAGAATGTATATTTACTAAAGTGCTGCAGCCCCAGTACCTACAACAGTGCTTGACACATAGAAGATCAAATATTTGCCAAATTTGCTCAATTAACTTTTCTGATGGCCAGGCATAAAGTATATATGAAATATTTAGAAGAAAATAAATTACAGACTGAAGTTCTTGAAAGAACAATAACATATTAATACTGATTTCAATGCCCATTTAAATTTTTGAATAATTTACATGTAACTAATTTACTAGTTAATAAATATTTGACTAATGGAGAGAAAACTGGTCCACAGCAGACAAAAGACAAGAAAATCTAAAGTTCTCTGGCAATATTATGAAAACTTTGATCAAAGTATAGCAAAGAAACTGTGGTACAGTTATGCAATGGAATATGATACAACAATGAAAACAAATGAACTATGGATATCTACAGCAACATGGACAACATACAAGCATAATGTTGAGAGAAAAAAAACAAACAAGAATATATACATTAAGTGTCCATATATAAATCTTTCTGAAACAGACAGTAACTAAGATATTCTAGGGATAAATATACAGATGGTAAAAATACAAGTGGTAAAATTAAAAAGAAAAGCAAGGAAATAACTAACTTACAAGTCAGGACAGTAGCTACTTCTACTAAATAGGAAGGTGTTGCGACTGGGAAGCTAGGGGGCTTGCTGACCATTTCCTACTTCTTGATTTGGCTGATAGTTACACTTTAAAATTATTAAAGTGCCTTTATGTTTTATTAATTTCCAGTATATTTTAAAAAAGTATAATACAAAAGAACAATAGGACCAAGAAAAAAACAAGTTAAAAGGAATATTAGCTTTAAAAACAAGTTAGATATGTGTTTGTTATTATGTCCACAGTATTACAGAGTCAGAGGGTTAAGATGTACAACATGATCATTTGGGCTAAAGTAGCTACAAAATGCCTGCGGTTTTCGTCAAATTTTCAAAAGCGTCCATAACCACTCAAATAGTTATAATCCACCCCCATCCCACTCCAAAGTCTGGGAACTTAAGTTCCAATGTAGAAGAGAGTTCAGGAGGGAGAGGATCAGGGAGGAGCCCTCTAGACTTGGACCCACAGCAAGAAATAACCATTTTTCCACTTAAAGTGTAAAGGGCTGTCAACTACCAAAGTGAATCACTGAATTTATATGTCTTGGCCCAGATGACAAGTCTGAAGTCACCATCCAAGGTTAGTTTAGATCAACCCCACTCTGCATTCCAAATATGATATACTTTTCAGATTTTGCAAAGAACTGAAATGCAAGGAACCCTTCCTTTAACTGGTAGAAAGAGGCAGCTGACTACTAATTGTATGTTGTACTATAGAAAACAGTTAAAAATCTTAAGCCTGTAATTCCCAAACAAACACCAACTCTAACCTTACATGTGTAATTTCTAATACATGTTTCCTATGAATCCCAAAACAATCGTTAGCCTTTCGTTATAGTGAATGTCAAAAAAAAAAATCCTAGACTGTAGAGGAGCATATCATGAAGTATTCTCCTCCCTGCCATCCAGCACTCTATCAGAATGTGCCTGAAAGTTATATATAATCTTCTGGGCAGCCTAGATCTCTAGTTCACATTAATCATTTTTAATACCAGATAAGACATACCCAGTCAACGTTATTTACAGCTCCTGCAAAAGCAGAATAACAAATACACTACAGAAATAAAGTTGTAATGCCTGTAAAGAACTCCAGAATTCAAATATTCCAGATCAAAAACTGTTTAAAAAAAAAAAAGACACTATTCTCATGTTTCTCATATTTGTTCTGTTTGTTTCTAGTACAGAAAATAACAGTTTTAGCAGTAAGAAACTAATCTTTATAATGTTTTATGTCTTAAACTGAACCAAGAGTGATAATTCTCATGACTTTTACTTAACTGGTCAAAGATCTCGCCTAGAATTAGAAATACAGAAGTAATTTCTGAGGATCTTTTATATACCACTATTTACTACCTCCAAGTGTGTATGAAAACAAAGATGAATGGGTCCCCTCATGATCACAGACAATCAGTTTTGCCATCATGCCCCATGTTCTTATTTATTACTCCAGTGGATCTTTACTTAGTCTGATGTAAGAAAGATCTATGACGTTCCTCATCTCCAAGTCTGCCTTGGCTTTTCAGACTAAGCTTAGGCCCGGCTCCTCAAATCCTTAGCTATTTAAAGACGTGCAATCCCAAGTCATTCATCAATCCCAAATCATTCATCAAAGACTGAGACCCCCTTTCTTAAGGGCAGCAGTCTAGACGGAAATTATATTCAGTAATCTATGTTTGTTGAACACCTGTTGTGTTCTAGGATGGGAATGGAATCAGCAAGCTGTGGAAGAGACATGTGTCCTAGATGGGGAGTTAGAAAATGCCTGCTGGATTCCTACGACATGATTTACGGTGAAAGGACAGTTCTAATAATCTCAGTAATTAGCTAACAAACACTGTTGGAAAGACTCAGAATTTTCAGAAGGAAAAACTGCTCTGGGCACAAGCAAAGTTTGACCTGACACTATTGATTATGCTGAACAGAACCATTCAAAAGTTAAATGAACAAGGATATGTACTCCTCATTACAAAAATGTTCCAAGGGAGACCGAATTGCAGACTAGAAGTCCTTTGCAGACTTCAGGAAAGGATTCTCAGACACACAGGTAAGTTAGACTAGGTGACCTCTAAGTCTCATCTAACTCTAAGATTCTAAATGATTTTTATTGTGGTACCTCATTTAACAGAAAATGTGCGAGTTAAAAATAGTAAGATAAGAAAAATCTTGCCAATGAAATCATTTTAAGGAACAGGTGAAGCTTACAAAAGAAAAGTTCATTTGTGACCATTTTTGTGAAGCAATAATTAGTCTAAATGCATTTACCCTAATTTATTTTTACTGAAAAATGATTTTTAACTGGTTGGGATTGCTTAAAATAAAGTACACCTATGGGGAGAGAAAGCTAAATTCCTTCTGAATGAAAAATGATCTGCTGTACTATTTGCTTCAAAATAAAAACTCCATTAGCACCTTATGAAGGTATGAAATAAAAGATATAAAAGACACCCTGACAGTTTTTCCTCCATTTCTTTTAACAGAGGTGTTCACTTTCTCAAAACTAGAACATCAACTTTCTATAACCTCGCTACAAGGGATTCAACTTCTATAACTTTCTAACTGAATGACTCTCTGCTCGATATGCCACTACTGGTGAGTAAGCCAGTGAGTTAAAAAGTTGAGTAACAGAAGTTTTTGCAAATATACACCAATTTAACACTACAGTGGTGGTTGAATCTTGCCTATATGATAAGCTCTGAAGACAGGTAAGAAGGCAAAAGTCAGGAATAGCTGAAATTACCCTTGAATATCTCATAGGAAAGTACCTACAAGAGACCAGCACACATCAGTAAGACAAGCTCAGCCTGTTTTTTCTAAATGTTGGACCAGATTTCTCCAACTGACCATCAGATGAAATTATTGGTTTGCATATTGTTTTAAACACAAGAATCATATTCAGCACCGGACCACTCACATTTCAAACATTCAGTCTCATCTCTCCACTCTCCCCATATCCACCCTAGTACACGTAAGTGAAGCTGTAGAAGGTAAATAGATATATGACATAATTCTGCTGTAACAGTAGTGGTACTAGTAGTAACAGTAGTAGGAGCAGCTATGGCAGAATTTGTCCAGTTAATTTGTCCATTTCTTCCAGAGTAATAGATTTTAATTGTGTACATGGCTGTCAGAAAAAAAGACTACAGTTCCCAGATTCTGTTACAGCTTTAAGCTGTTCTCACCAATGGGGTGAGCAAGAGAGATTATGTACAACTTGTAATTCACTGGTCTAAAGGGAAAGCACTTGCTCTGGACTTCCTTCCCTCCCCACTTCCTGCTGAGTGGGGGAAAGAAGGGGTAGTGAACAGTCTTGACCATATAGAAGAGGATATTATGCCAGGCTGGGTGGAAGGAATCGGAGTCCCTGAGTGACATCAGGGAACAAAGCTAACCTGTCAACCTGGACTTGAGGGTGAATAAAGTTCTGCCTTTTTCCAGCCACTATGTTTTGAACTTTCTTTGATAATGTAGTTTAGCCTATCCCCTAAAACTTTTATAGTAGCAAACATTTACTGCTTGCTTTGGAAAGGCTGTGTTCATTATCTCATCTAGTCATCACAATAACTCTGTGGTAGGCAGTATTAGAACTCCTTTATTTATTTATTTATTTTTAAACAGATGAAGGAAGAGAAGTTTAGAGAAGCTAAGTAGTTTAGCCAAGATCAAATGACTAGAAAGTGGGAAGGCCAACAGTGAAACCAAAATTCTGTTTCTAATACCTGTACGAATAAGCAGTCTGCTTATATTGGCTTTCCAAAGAAATCAGATTGATTTAGACCCTGGAAAGCATAACAATTGCAATGATTTCTACCAATGTAGTAACTTAAGAAAATACTCAAAACTCTTACGGTTTTGGTGGAGAGACTCAGCCAAAAACATGTAATTTATAATCAAAAAGTCATACACTGTGGAAAATTTATCACATTAAAGAAAACAAAGTGTAGCAGCAACATATGACTGTTATTATAAAAAAATAATTTACCTCTAAATGTTTGCTTTAGAATCAGATACACATTGCTGACTCTGGAATGGATCTCAAAAGATCATCTACCCCTTATTGTACAGATGATGAAATAAAAACCTTAAAGTTATGTAAATGACTTGAAAATTTATAACTTTCAAAACAAAATGTCTCTGATTTTATAATGACTATAAATAGCATGATATAACAGTTTGTAGATGACTTATTAGAAATAGCTCCTAGTGATGGTTAATTTTATGTAACTGAACAATACGCTTATTTCACTTAATATAAATATTTCATGGAGAAATGCTTTATAAATAAATGAGTAATGGTGATTGAAACAATACCACAAAATGAATATTTTACATTAAATCATATGTTTGATGGCTGCAACAAAACACTGGGCTTCATATCTTAAAAGCTGATTTAAAAATCGAACTCTAAAAAGTCATGGCCTGGAAAGTCAACTTCTGTCCTCTAACAAAGGAAGTAGTCTTTCAGTCAAATGAAAGCCAGAAAAGAAACTAGTCAAGTTGTGTAAATCTACAACTAGAAAGACAGTTTAGGTAGAGAACTATTATCTATCTCCACAAGGACAGAGGTCATATGCTAGGATGGTCGACACTTAAGAGTTAATAAATTAATAATAAATAAATGAGTGTACAGGGATCCTGCTGCTACTTTTTCAATAAACACAAGTTACAACACAAAACATCCTTCTAGTAAGAGAAAGAAATTTTGCCTGAAAGATAAGGAGGATATATACTAATAATGTAGGAATTATGCAAATATTCAATGCAAAGTATTTCCTACAGGAAAAATAGAAAGAGGATGAGGGCTCTAACAGTAAGTGGCACCACACTTAACTACCCAGCTGACTTACAGGAAAATATAGTCAGTATAATTACAACTTGAGGAATCTCAAGAAAGTAGTGAAACCAATAAAAGAACCCAATGTAAGTTCTAGAACTTTACAGTATTTTAAATCAAAATCCACTGTGTAAACAAAACACAGATTAGAGATGGCAAAATAGAGGGTCACAGTGAACCTGGTGACCTGTGTAACAATCTAAGCAATCTAACATACATATAATTGTGGACACAAAAGGCTAAAAGAGAGTAAACGGGGCAGAAAAAAATATGTAAAGAAATAATGGCCCCAAATTTCCCAATCTGGACAAAAACAAAGCTACAGATCTAAGACGTCCAATGGAACATGGCAAAATAAAGAAAACTATACCTAAGCATATCATAATCAAACTGCTAAAAAACAGAGAAATCTTTAAAGCAGCCAGAGGAAAATGACACATTACATAAAGGGAAGCAACAACACGTATGATAGCTAACTTTTTATCAAAAACAATGGAGAACTTCAAGAGGAACATAAGACAGGGAACTTCAAAGTGGGGGGTGGGGAGCCCCGCAGGGGGAGTCATCCCAGAAATGCCAGCAACATTAGCCTTCAAAAATAGAGGCAAACTTAAACTTTTAATTAAATAAAAACAGAATCCCTCTACAGGAGCCCTCACTACAAGAAAAGCTTAAGAAAGTTCTTCAGGCTGATGGGAAATGTCACTAGATAGAAACTGTACCTTACAGGAAGAATAAAGAACACTGTGGGACTTCCCTGGTGGCACAGTGGTTAAGAATCCTCCTGCCAATGCAGGGAACATGGGGTCGATCCCTGCTCCAGGAAGATCCCACATGCTGCAGAGCAGCTAAGCCCGTGTGCCACAACTACTGAGCCTGCACTCCGTAACTACTGGGCCCACACGTCACAACTACTGAAACCTGTACGCCTAGAGCCTGTGCTCTGCAACAAGAGAAGCCACCAGAGTGAGAAGCCCACGCACCACAACGAAAGGTAGCCCCAGCTTGCCACAACTAGAGAAAGCCCACGTGTAGCACTGAAGACCCAACACAGCCAAAAAACAAAAAACACTGTAAATGGATGATATTTAAATAAAACACTGTTCTACAGAGTTTACTGTGTAAGTGGATGCAATATGACAATAACAGCACAAAGAATGTGAGAATAAATGCACCACACTGTTACAAGGCTCTTACATTTTATACGTAGTAAAGTTACTCTAGGTGGACTGTGACACACTAAGGATACATTACGTAATCCCTAAAGGCATGATTTTATAACATTTATAAAAATATAAACATATATATATATATATATATATAAATTTTTCTTTCAACAAATAGAGGAGAGAATACTGCACAATTCTTGATACTAAAGTTTGAGATAGTTTGACCCTGAAACTTCTTTATGTTTGTCCACTCATCCAATGAGTATTTACTAATATGCTCCTTGTTCCAGGTATTTCAGCAACCTATGTCTTTGGTTTCTCTAGAAAAAGAAAAGGCTTTCTATTTCTTGCCAACTTTCCTCTTCCACTGCAAGCGAATCATCTCACTAATGAAACTGATTTTATTACAAGTTGTTGGTTTCTCAGATTCCCACCCCCCCCAAAGTCAGGTATTCCCTGGCTTGAAAAGAACTCCAAACCTTCTTTAGAAACAATCATGAGGCGCCACTGAGTTTCTTACCATCTGGAATGGTTAAGGTACCAGGTGACTCTGACCAACACTTGAAGGTTTTCTTATCACCTAAAGCTCTAATGGCAGCAGACAAACTGGGTTTAATCTCAACTCTGTTTAAATAATTTGCTTATGCATGTGAACTTGGGCAAATTATTAAATTTCTCAAAACTTCCATTTCCTCTTCTGTAAAATGGGGATAATGGTGGCACCTAAAATGCAGCTGTCTTATTAAAGCACTTAGCATAACATCTGCCACGTAAGTGGTCAATAGCTATGATCATCATTACCCTTCGGTTTTTAGTTTGATTTTTCCTTTTAACAAAACCTCCTAATTCTTCTCCTTATATCTGAATTAAATACGCCATACCTTTCCACAGGTATTTATCTACCAGTAGGTTACAATCCCTTTAGTTTGTGCCTGTACAAAAGTCAGCTTTAAGTACAAATAGAGAAAAGAAAATGCGAAGGAGGAGGAGACTACTTTTAGTTTAACAATATCACATTTCATAAAAGATATGCCTGAATAAAATATTTTTAATTAACCTTGTAACAAGGGAGGAATATAATCTGTAAAATTATTCATCACAGGATTTCTTTTTAAAATATGAGAAGGAGAGTGCACTGTAAACAATTTATTAAAATTCAATTTACAGGGAACTTTTGAGAAACGTCTACTCTATCAAGGTAGGTACTCCCCCACCAACCACTGTTTCTGGAAATCTTTCCCTATCAACCTCCACCTGAGGGGTCTATAGCATCAGCATTGATACTTTCCTCTCTACAAACACAACAATGGCAGTCTGCCTGAGGGGAAAAAGACAACCCATTCAAAAGAAACAGGTAGAGAAGACCCTTCGACAAGTGAAGGAAGAGTATTCCCTCCTTCTTCTCCTTTTCAGGTATTATACTCACCACCTCCACCAAGACAGGTCAATAAACCCAGTAAAATTAAGTTCCAGGTGTTGCTCAGGGAAAAGAAGGAACAGAACACTCTCAGGAAATATGACCCATTCAAGGTAAAGGAGGCTGCTTGCACAACGCTTCATTTTTGGAGAAGGCACTGCTCTTAAGCAACAACAAAGGGCTGAAACCAGTTCAGTGCCAGAGAAGGGAGAAGTATAGACTGGAAACCTATAAGGAGTAACCAGCTCTCAGGGTCAGAGGGACATGTGCTCAGAGCAGTATGCACAGACCTCGTAGCAAATATCTAGCTGTTCCAAGAATTTACTATACATTTTGTATGCACTTTTACCTCACACGTTTTCAACCCAGCCCACAGACAAAATCACATCATTCCTAAATTCTGTGGTTACTGGGGCGACTTGATCACATCAATGTCACAAGTTTTAAAAAGTCTGTTATCTGAATCTTAATTTTTATCATTTTATAAAATAAATGGAGGAGGTGGAGACAAGACAGCGAAGTACAAGAACATGAGTGCACTTCTTCTTACAAAAACACCAAAACCACAACTAACTGCTGAACAATCATCAACCAAAAAAAAACACTCGAACCTACCAAAAAAGATACCCTACATCTAAAGACAAAGGAGCGACAACGAGACAGTAGAACGGGCGGAAACACGATAAAATCAAATCCCATACCTGCTGGGTGGGCAACCCACAAATTGGAAAATAATTATACCACAGAAGTTCTCTCACAGGAGTGAAAATTCTGAGCCCCACATCAGGCTCCCCAGCCTGTGGGTCTGGCAAAAGGAGAAGGAGGCCCCAGAGAATCCAGCTTTGAAGGCCAGCAGGGTTTGAAAGGAGGGATTCCACAGGGCTGGGGCAAACAGAAATTCCACTCTTGGAGGGCTCACACAAGGTCTCGTGTGCACCAGGACCCAGGGAAAAAAGCAGTGACCCCATAAGAGTCTGGGCCAGACCTACGTGCTGGTATTAGAGGGTCTCCTGCAAAGGAGGGGACACACTGTGGCTCACCTCGGGTACAAAAACACTGGTGGCGATAGTTCTGGGGAGTACTCATTGACGTGAGCCCTCCTGGAGGCCACCATTTTATGACCAAGACCTGGCCCTACCAACAGCCTGTAGGCTCCAGTGATAGGATACCTTAAGCCAAACAAACAAGGGTGGGGGGGGGGGGTGTGGAGATGCAGCCCCACCCATCAGGAGACAGGCTAGTTAAAGTCTTCCTGAGCACACAGCTGCCAGATAAACACACCCCCTGACACAGACCTGCCCACCAGAAGGACAAGACACAGCTCCACCCACCAGTGTGCAGGAACCAGTCAATCCCACCCGGAAACCTGCATAAGCCTCTCAGACAGCATCATCCACCAGCGGCCAGACAGTAGAAGCAAGAATGGAAACTGCAATCACAGAAAGTTAGACAAAATGGGATGAGAGAGGAATATGTCCCAGATGAAGGAACAAGATAAAATCCCAGAAGAAAAACAAAGTGAAGTGGAGATAGGCAATCTACCTGAAAAGAATTCAGAGCAATGATAGTAAAGATGATCCAAGATCTCAGAAAAAGAATGGAGGCACAGATCTAGACGATGCAAGAAATATTTAACAAAGACCTAGGAGAAATAAAGAATAAACACACAGATGAACAATAACTGAAATAAAAAATACACTACAAAGGGGCTTCCCTAGTGGCGCAGTGGTTGAGAGTCTGCCTGCCAATGCAGGGCACACAGGTTCGTGCCCCGGTCCGGGAAGATCCCACATGCCGCGGAGTGGCTGGGCCCGTGAGCCATGGCCCCTGAGCCTGCGTGTCCGGAGCCTGTGCTCTGCAACAGGACAGGCCACAACAGTGAGAGGCCTGCGTACAGCAAAAAAAAAAAGCTACAAAGAATCAATAGCAGGATAAATGAGGCAGAATAACAGATAAATGAGCTGGAAGACAGAATGGTGGAAATCAATGCCGTGGAACAGAATAAAGAAAAAGGAATAAAAAGAAATGAGGACACACGAGAACAGTCTAAAAGGCCTCTGGGACAATATTAAATGCACCAACATTCGCATTATAGGGATCCCAGAAGGAGAAGAGAGAGAGAAAGGGCCTGAGAAAATATTTGAATAGATAATACCTGAAAACTTCCCTAACTTGGGAAAAGAAACAGTCACCCGAGTCCAGGAAGCACAAAGATAAGCCCAAGGAGGAACACATAGTAATCACACTGACAAAAATTAAAGACAAAAAATATAAAAAGCAACAAGAGGGGCTTCCCTGGTGGCGCAGTGGTTGAGAGTCCGCCTGCCGATGCAGGGGACGCAGGTTCATGCCCCGGTCCAGGAGGATCCCACATGCCACAGAGCAGCTGGGCCCATGAGCCATGGCCGCTGGGCCTGCGCGTCCGGAGCCTGTGCTCCCCAACGGGAGAGGCTGCAGCAGTGAGAGGCCCGTGTACCGAAAAAAAAAAAGCAACAAGAGAAAAGCAACAAGTAACATACAAGGGAACCCTGTAAGGTTATCAGCTGATTTTTCAGCAGAAACTCTGCAGGTCAGAAGGGAGTGACATGATATACAATATTTTAAGTGATGAATGGGAAGAACCTACAACCAAGAATACTCTACCCAACAAGGCTCTCAATCAGATGCAACAGAAATCAAAAGCTTTACAGACAAACAAAAGCTAAGAGAATTCAGCAACACCAGACCACCTTTGCAACAAATGCTGAAGGAACCTCTCTAGCTGGAAAAGAAAAAGCCACAACTAAAAACCAGAAGATTACGAGTGGAAAACCTCAACGGTAAAGGCAAACATGAAGTAAAGGTAGGAAACCATCCACACACAAATATGATATCAAACCCAGCAATCATGAGAAGATGACAGTACAAATACAGGCTATTGAAAATGCATTTGAAATGAAAAGACCAGCAAATTAAAACAATGCTTTTTATATACAGAGTGCTATTCAAAACCTCGTGGTAAACACACACCAAAAATCTACAATAGATACGCACACAAAAAAGAAAAAGGAATCCAAACACAACACTAAGATTAGTCATAAAAGCCTAAGAGAAGAGAACAAAAGAGGAAGGGATGAAAAAAACCCTACAAAAACAAAAAACAACATTGCAGTAAGAACATACATATTGATAATTACCTTAAACTTAAATGGATTAAATACCTCAACCAAAAGACTGTCAAAAATTAAATACAAAGAAAAAATTAAATACAAAGAAAAAAAATAAAAATATTAAAAAATATTAAACAAGGGAAAAGCAACAAATAACATACAAGGGAATCCCCATAAGGTTATCAGGTGATTTTTCAGCAGAAACTATGCAGGCCAGAAGGGAGTGGCAGGATATGTTTAAAGTGACGAAAGGGAAAAACCTACAAACAAGATTACTCTACCCAGCAAGGATCGCATTCATATTCAACAGAGAAATCAAAAGCTTTACAGACAAGCAAAAGCTAAGAGAATTAATAAGCACCACCAAACCAGCTTTACAACAAATGCTAAAGGAACATCTCTAGGCAAGAAACACAAGAGAAGAAACAGACCTACAAAGACAAACCCAAAACAATAAAGAAAATGGTAACAGGAACATACATATAGATAATTACCTTAAATATAAATGGGTTAAATGCTCCAACTAAAAGACAAAGGCTGAATGGATACAAAAACAAGACCCGTATATTTGCTGTCTACAAGAGACCCACTTCAGATCTAGGGACACATACAGACTGAAAGAGAGGGGATGGAAGAAGGTATTCCATGCAAATGGAAATCAAAAGAAAGCTGGAGTAGCAATACTCATAACAGACAAAAAGACTTTAAAATAAAGACTGTTACAAGAGACAAAGAAGGACACTACATAATGATGAAGGGATCAATCCGAGAAGAAATAACAATTACAAGTATATATGCACCCAACATAGGAGCACCTCAATATATAAGGCAAACGCTAACAGTCATAAAAGGAGAAATCGACGGTAACACAATAATAGTGGGGGACTCTAACACCCCACTTTTAACAATGAACAGATCATCCAGACAGAAAATCAGTAAGGAAACACAGGCCAAGAGGCACATGAAAAGATGCTCAACATTGCTAATTATTAGAGAAATGCAAATCAAAACTACAATGAGATATCACATCACACCGATCAGAATGGCCATCATCAAAAAGTCTACAAACAATAAATGATGGAGAGGGTGTGGAGAAAATGGAAGCCTCCTACACTGTTAGCGGGAATGTAAATTGGTAGAGCCACTATGGAAAACAGTATGGAGCATCCTTAGAAAACTAAAAACAGAACTACCATATGATCCAACAATCCCACTCCTGGGCATATATCTGGATAAAACTATGGTTCAAAAGCATACATGCACCCCAATGTTCATTGCAGCACTGTTTATGATAGGCAAGACATGGAAGCAACCTAATGTCCGTTGACCGATTAATGGATAAAGATGTGGTACATACATACAATGGAATATTACTCTGCCATTAAAAAGAATGAAATAATGCCATTTGCAACAACATGGATAGACCTGGAGATTATCATACTAAGTGAAGTAAGTCAGACAGAGAAAGACAAGTATCATATGATATTGCTTGTATGCGGAATCTTAAAAAAAAAAAAAAGATACAAATGCACTTATCCAGAAACACACTCACAAACTTATGGTTACCAAAGGGGAAGGAGTGGGGGGGAGAGGATAAACTGGGAGTTTGGGATTGACATATACATACATTATATTTAAAAGAGATAACCAACAAGGACCTACTGTATAGCACAGGGAACTCTGCTCAATATTCTGTAATAACCTAAATGGGAAAAGAATTTGAAAAAGAATAGATACATGTATATTAAATAAATAAATAAGACCAAAAAAAAGAAGCAGCATGAGAAATACAAAATAAAATAGAATAGGGCTTCCCTGGTGGTGCAGTGGTTAAGAATCCTCCTGCCAATGCAGGGGACACGGGTTCAAGCCCTCGTCTGGCAAGATCCCACAGGCTGCAGAGCAACTAAGCCCGTGTGCCACAACTACTGAGCCTGCATTCTAGAGCCTGTGAACCACAACTACTGAGCCTGTGTGCCACAACTACTGAAGCCCATGTGCCTAAGGCTCGTGCTCCGCAACAAGAGAAGCCACCGCAATGAGAAGCCCGCACACCACGATGAAGAGTAGCCCCCGCTTGCCACAACCAGAGAAAACCTGCACGCAGCAACAAAGACCCAATGCAGCCAAAAATAAAATAAATAAATAGAAATAAATAAATAAATACAATAAACGGAAATGCAATATAAAATTAACAATGTAAAAACTCTTCAGTCTGCATCTTTAGATTTTTGCATTTTACTAAAGTATACCCCAATGAAGGAAAATAAAATTCATTAGGAATATGGAAGAAACTCAACTTTGGAATATAGCCCTTAAATACATATTTTATCTCAAGGACACGAATTACTTCATTTCTCTCTTTCATTTAAAGGGGGAAATACAAAAACTAATGTGCTTCTTATGTAACACGAATATGTTTCTTCTAATATTTGACTAAATCTGACTCTAACAAAATACAAATCAATAGGCTAGGCCACTTTGGTATGGTCACTTTGGTACGGTCTCTTTGGTATGGTCTCTTTCTCTGCTGTTTAACTTACCACAGGTAGCGTGAGCCAGGTTGCCACAAGGCGGTTGTTGATCCAGCGATACCAAGATGGGTTTATAAACATCAAAGGTAAAAAGGGACCCAGCATGAAAATGCTTCCAAAAAAGCTTCCCCAAAACAGAGTGAGTATAAAGTATATCCCTCTCCATGACACCATGATTCTGAAAGACACAAAAAAAATCGATATATTTTGTTACTGTAACTGTCCAAATTCAATTTCAGAATGATACATGTAATAATCTTTAATTATAGGGCTACAGAATAGGCCCTGATAAAGAATATGAGCTTGAATGCCCTCTTACATGACCTACAGGTCTAACAAGTCAGAACATTAGAAATGGATACTCTCCCCCAAAACAGATATATTTATCAATGGAACAGAATACAAAGCCCAGAAATAAACCCACACACCTATGGTCAATTAATCTTCGACAGGAAATCCCTGATGGTCCAGTGGCTAGGACTCTGTGCTTCCACTGCAGGGGGCACAGATTGGATCCCTGGCTGGGGAACTAAGGTTCTGCATGCCAGGTGGTGCAGCCAAAAAAAACAAAAAACAAAAATCTTTGACAATGCAAGCAAAAATATACAATGGAGAAAAAACAATCTCTTCAGCAAGTGGTGCTGGAAAAGCTGGACAGCCGCACGTTAATCAATGAAGTTAGAACATACCCTCACATCATACACAAATATAAACTCAAAATGGATTAAATATAGGACATGACACCATAAAACTCCTAGAAGAGAACACAGGCAAAACATTCCCTGACTTAGCAATGTTTCCTTAGGTCAGTCTCCCAAGGCAACAGAAATAAAAGCAAAAATAAACAAATGGGAACTAATCAAACCTATAAGCTTTTATATTGCAAAGGAAACCACAAACAAACGAAAAGACAACCTACAAATGGGAGAAAATATCTGCCAACAATTTGACTGACAAGGCCTTAATTACCAAAATATACAAACAGCTCATACAATTCAATAACAAAAAAACAACCCAATCAAAAAATGGGCAGAAAACCTAAATAAATACTTCTCCAAAGAAGACATACAGATTCTCAATAGGCACATGAAAAGATGCTCAACATCACTAATTATTAGAGAAATACAAATCAAAACTACCATGAGGTACCTCACACTGGTCAGAATGGCCACTGAAACAAATGCTGGAGAGCATGTGGAGAAAAGAGAACCTTCCTACACTGTTGGTGGGAATGTAAATTGGTGCAGCCATCATGGAAAACAGTATGGAGGTTCCTTCAAAAACTAAAAATAGAGCTACCATATGATCAAGCAATCCCACTCCTGGGCATTTATCCAGAGAAAACCAAAATCCGAAAAGATATGTGCACCTCAGTGTTCACAGTAGTACTATTTAAAACAGTCAAGACACAGAAGCAACCTAAATGTCCACTGACAGATGAACAGACAAGAAGATGAGTTATATATACAAAATGGAGTACTACTCAGCCATAAAAAGTAATGAAATAATGCCATTTACAGCAACATGGATGGACCTAGAGATTATCATACTAAGTGAAGTAAATCAGAAAGACAAAGACAAATACCATATGCTATCACTTATACATGGAATCTAAAATATGACACAAATGAACTTATTTATGAAACAGAAACAGACTCAGTCATAGAAAACAAACTTATGTTTACCAAAGGGGAAAGGGGGTAGGGGAGGGAAGCGGTAGGCGTTTTGGATTAGCAGTACAACAACAAGGTAAACAACGTCTTGCTGTATAGCACAGGGAATTAAATTCAATATTCTGTAATAAACCATAATGGAAAAGAATATGAAAAAGAATACATATATGTATAACTGAATCACTCTGCTGTATAGCAGAAACTAACACATTATAAAATCAACTTTTCTCTTTTTTTAAATTGAAATAAAGAAAAAAAAGAGATACTCTCAACTGACTTCCCCAAAAAAAGAAAAAAGCTGTTTAAAAAGCCTTGCTTTTTGTTCTACTTATTAGTATTAACATAAAACTGTATATTTTCTTTTCCAAGACGTTATCCAACGCAAAATTTTAAAATATTCCAGAGTTCGTTTTTTTTTATCTCTTACATGACCTACAGGTCTAACAAGTAGATTTAATGGACTAAGAACTGCAGAACAGCTTCCTAAGGGTGACTGTGCCTGAAAGTGATGGCAATTTTACAGAGTGCACTAAAAAAGAATTTGTTAAATCTAGAAATATTAATTCTTTACATTAGAACCTAAAAGTAATATCTTTGGGCATTTGGTCTTTATGAGCTGAAAGATTAAGTAGAAGTCAGACTCCTCACTCACTTTCTTAATTATTTGCCAATGGATTACTTTTGAGGGTCCTCATAACCAGATGAACAAAATATTGATGTTTTAAAAATAAACTGTTGGAAGCACAGTCTAAAATGAATAATCAAACATTTGATTTTACAACCTAAACTCTATTAGAGCAAAAACATGGTTTGCTTCAGGATAATAAAACCGTGGGAAACATTAAAACCATGATAACAATAATGGCCTTAAAATTTATATATTAAAAAAAGGTATTTCAGGGCTTCCCTGGTTGTGCAGTGGTTAGGAGTCCACCTGCCAACGCGGGGGACACAGGTTCGAGCCCTGGTCCAGGAAGATCCCACATGCCACGGAGCAACTAAGCCCATGCACCACTACTACTGAGCCTGCGTGCCACAACTACTGAAGCCAGTGCACCTAGAGCCCATGCTCCGCAACAAGAGAAGCCACCACAATGAGAAGCCCGTGCACTGCAACAAAGAGGAGACCCCGCTTGCCGCAACTAGAGAAAGCCCGCGCGCAGCAATGAAGACCCAGCGCAGCCAAAAATAAAATAAGTAAAATAAATTTTTTTTAAAAAGGTATTTCAGCAATTAAGACCTCTGAATATTTGAAAAGAATCACAACAGGAAAAAGAAATAAAATTTCAAATGTCATGGTGCTTTAAAAAATGTCAGTCAGACAAACAAAACAGATCAAGTCTCTTACACCGAATCAAGTTTTTCTGCATATTTGGTATATTTTTAAATCTCTACCAATACTTGACAGTGTTATACACAAAATCCTTCAAAGTACAAACAGAACAAGTATCTGCTAAGAACTGGCTTTCTGCTAAACTCTAGATCGGAACTTCTAAGAAGCGGGTTGAGGGAGTGAGGGTGCAGAAAAAGCACACTGGAAAACAGTAGCCAAACAATTTGCTCACACAGGGCCCAGGATGGTCTGTAGTGCTACACAGCCTTGGCTTTGCTTTCTCTGAGGCTCAGCTCCTCCTCTTTGCATTAAAAGACACTATAGGCCACTTCTGTCCAGTCTAAAGTAATAATTTAAAAAGAGCTGCTAAATTTAGTATTCTCAACCCCTATTTCCTTTCATAACCCCTGCCCCCAAAATATCCCTGCAATGCTACTACTCGATTTGAAAACCCCCCTGTAACTACCTTTTTTTAAATCTACTGTTCGTTTCTGTCATTAGCTAGCTCTCTGTTTAGATACTCACCCCTCAACTCCCTGAAGGGCTATACTTCACATTACATCCATATACAACTACTTCCCCATCAAAGGCTCTGACATGCTTCTTCCTCACTTACTGAACTACTTCTCATTCGATGTCATTAAAAGGAAAAAAATTATAGTTAAAGGAGCTTAGGTATCATCTAACAGAATCTTTTCAATTTACAGCGATGAAGCTAATGACCAGAAGAGTTAAGAGGTGCGTCACGTGAATATACTGGGATTACTCAAACCAAGTCTCATCTAAAATTACTTTTCCATCCTACTTCTGTTTCTTCCCTAACCTCTCAATCATGTGTACAGTGATTCGATAAACATGCAAAGAGATTCCTACTGTGTGTCAGGCCCAGTGCCAGTTATTTGGGGATACAACAGTGAACATGACAGACATACCAAGCTCTTACAAACCTAACAGTCTCTCCAGCCCCTCCTTATGAACTCTGCATTTAATCTAGCCCTGTTCTCTCTCTTCTTCCAAGTCTCAAGGATTTGATACAAAACTTGGTTAAGAACTATGCTACTACATGCTTATTTAGAATAAATAAAATTTTAAAAAACCAAAAACTGGCTAAACCAAGTGCTGGTAAGGATGCAGAGCAACCAGAACTCACACGTATTGCTAGTGGGAACGCAAAATGGTATGGCCACATTGGAAAACAGCTTTACAGTTTCTTAAAATATTAAATGTACATTTACGATATAACCCAGCAATCCCACTACTGAATATCCAGGACAAATTGAAAACTTACGTTGACACACAAACCTGCACACAATTGTTTTCAGCAGGATTATTCATAATTGCAAAAAACTAGAAACAACCCAAATGTCAGTCACGGGTGAGGGGATAAACACATTCTAATATATCCATAGAAAGGAATACTACTCAGCAGTGAAAAAACATATGACTGATACATGCAACATCTGGGGTTAACGTCAAATGCATTATGCTGAGTGAAGGAAGCCAGGCTCAAAAGGCATGATTTCTTTTTAACTGTATGTTTTCATTTATATGACATTCTGGAAAAGGCAAAACTATACGGAGGGAACAGATCAGTGGTTGTCAAAAGGTTAGGGGTGGGGGAGTGTTTGACTGTGAAGGGGCAGCACAAGGGAAGTTTTAGGGGTTGAGGAAACTGTTCTATTTCCCAATTGCAGTGATGGTTACAAGACTATGCATTTGTTGAAGCTCACAAAACGTATATTTACTGATTTTTACTGTATGCAGATTAAGAACTAAATTAAAAAGATTATGCTATGTGAGATGAAATCTGATAGAATATTCATTAAGCTCTTATGATCTGGGGAATTCTACACGTCTGGATTATTTCTATTATAATGACATCTAAACTATGTCAAGCTTTTAGAATACGCCAGGCACTGTTTCATATACTTTAAATGTGTGAACCTGTTTAATACAATAATCCCATGGTGTAGATATTTTCATTACCCCACACTTTATATATAAGGATACTGAGGCACAAAGTGGTTAAGTAATATGCTCAAGATTATACAGCTAGTAAATGGCACTGGGATTTGAATCCAGGTAATTTGGTGTCAGAGTCCATGCTCAGTCTAAAATTCAACATTATGTTCTTTTTCAAGCACATACTTCTTTTGTAATTAAACACACACACTTTAAACACTATACAAAATCAAGATGTCATAAATCTAAACTAAATTTTTAATATCTCATGCAAAAATTATTCTAAATGTTAGTGAAGTTTATAGGAACTTAGGAAATCTAACGTCTTTTCTTAACACTCCCTAGTACTTAACATATAGCATACAAAAACTTGGGGAGAGCTGAGGATGGGGGTTGCCAGCTTCTGCTGGAAAGAAATCTGGTTAAATAACTGGTAAATGAACCACCTAATCTTTTAAAATCCTTTAAAGTAAGGGCCACATCACTGCAAAGGTAATCACAAACACCATAATTTAATATTTCTGTGCATTCTTTGTATAATACTGATAGCGTTCTCAAAAAATAAAAGCCATTTGGAAAAGAAATAATCATAGTTTTAAAATGGCATAGCCATTTTATTGCCGAGTACAGATACATAGAACTAAACTGTAGATCTTCTTAAAAAGCTATGCCTACTTCAGTGTAACCCAGGAACTTTTCCCCTTAAGACCACTGTCCCTTCACAATGAGTTAAGATCTCTTACCCACTAACTTCCTAGCTCATAATACGATTCTGATTCTGATGCTTGCCCTTGTCTAACCATCTGTGGTTCCAATGACTACAATGCCAAGCAAAGGCAGGAACCGAAACAGAGCCCACCTGGACTCTTGTTCAGTTGCATATATTATTCCTAGAGTATGACAATGTAGGAGGATACTCCCTGACAAGGATTAAGGGAATGTATTAGGGATACTTACAGTTCCTTGCTCAGGAAGGAAAGACGTTTTACTTCATAAAATTTCCTTAGTTTTTAAATTCACATAACAATTCAAGTATTAACAAGCATTGCTCTCATAGTCTAGGAGGGAAGCTAAGTGTGTTAAGGAACGACTGCAGTTTGGTATGATACATACTGTAATAGAGGTATGTAACAGGTGTTAAGGATAGGTCAAACCAAGGCAAGATGAGCTCTGCTAAAAGGGATTAAAGAAGCTGTTAGACACTTAGAGGATCAGAAATTGCGGGAGAGGAGAGATTACTCCAGACAATAAAAAAAAACATGTAGGGCTTCCCTGGTGGCACAGTGGTTAAGAATCCGCCTGCCAATGCAGGAGACACGGGTTCAAACCCTGGTCTGGGAAGATCCCACATGCCGCAGAGCAACTAAGCCGGTGCTCCACAACTACTAAGCCTGCGCTCTAGAGCCCACATGCCACAACTACTGAAGCCCGCGTGCCTAGAGCCCATGCTCCGCAATTAAGAGAAGCCACGACAATGAGAAGCCCACGCACCAGAACGAAGAGTAGCCCCAGCTAGCTGCAACTAGAGAAGGCCGGCGCACAGCAACGAAGACCCAACACAGCCAAAAATAAAAACAAATAAATAAATAAATTTAAAACAAAAAACAAAAAGAACATGTAGAGTCACAGAAATTTGAAACAGCATGGCTTAAACAAGGAACTGTAACTCATTACGTATTAATGAGGTATAGGGTACACATCGGGGAGCTGCAAGAAATCAAGAAGACCCTGGTCCTAAAGACAAAGTGCACACACCCAGGGCAGGATAGACAACAATACCACCTTGAGCATGTCACCATGGGTGGGAAAAAACCTAAGGCGTATGACTCATGTTTTAGAATAAATGTCAAAAGTGACATGGTGTAGATAAGCCTGGACTCAATAAAACCAACCTGTATACTGATTAAGAGCAAAGAGCTTCTCTGCCCTCTAAAACGGTGCATGAGACTGTCAGCAAAAATCCAGCATTGACAGATGCTGGTATCAAAGAAGGCTGTGAACCAGGAGCACCTGATCCAGTTCCACCTCTCAACAGCCTGATGATCGTGACCACGCCACTTATTAACCAGGATGCTCACAGGTGAGGAAGTCAGGAACAATTCCCTCAAATTTTGAGCACCTAATATTTGCCAGGCACTTTACAAAAGGCTCTCGGTATTTACATACTTAACACCTACAGATTCATATTCATGAACAACCCAAAGGTTCATGACATGTAAGTAATCTGTAACTTTGATGAAACTCAATGTTGAAATTTGAATATTGCAAAACTAGTGCCAAAAAAACAAATCAGGGGTTCCCTGGTGGTACAGTGGTTGGGAGTCCGCCTGCCGATGCAGGGGACACGGGTTCGTGCCCCGGTCCGGGAGGATCCTGCATGCCGTGGAGCGGCTGGGCCCGTGGGCCATGGCCGCTGGGCCTGCGCGTCCCGAGCCTGTGCTCCGCGGCGGGACGGGCCGCAGCAGTGAGGGGCCCGCATGCCGCAAAAAAAAAAACACACAAATCATTTAGGTAGTAATAATCTGGCCAACTATCCAGTATCCTAATCTCAATGGGCCTTTACTCTGTTCTACTTACCGCACATGTACCATAGTGGATTTATAAATTGGAGGTTTTATTATCAAAAGACCTTGCTACAGGGCTTCCCTGGTGGCACAGTGGTTGAGAATCCGCCTGCCGATGCAGGGGACACGGGTTCGTGCCCCGGTCCGGGAAGATCCCACATGCCGCGGAGCGGCTGGGCCCGTGAACCATGGCCGCTGAGCCTGCACGTCCGGAGCCTGTGCTCCGCCATGGGAGAGGCCACAACAGTGGGCGGCCCGCGTACAGCAAAAAAAAAAAAAAAAAGACCTATTACCAGGGGCATTCCTGGAAAATGCAATGGAGAATCCAGAACTGGGACCAGTAAGACTTAAAGGCCAAAAAGTAAATACTGAGTTATAAAAGTAATATGAAGAGTTAAGCATATTGTTTCAGCCTTTGTCTTATCTGAGAAAGTAAAACAGAGTTTCTGGGCTGTGGGGACACACAGCTGAGGGAGTAACTGCTCTGTGGGGTTAAGTAACCATATACCTACTGAATCGTTAATACTGAGACCCCACAAAGTCTTCCCTCACGGACCTTTCAAATGACTGCAACAAGATTTTAGTCCTAGTCCAGTGCACTCCAATAAACCTTTCTGCAATGATGGAAATGTTCAATAGCTGTGCTGTCCAACATGGCTGCCATTAACTACATGTGGCCACTGAGCCCTTGAAATTTGGCTTGTTCAACTGGAGAACTGAATTATTAATTTAATGGTATTTAAATTTAAATGCTGGAGAGGGTGTGGAGAAAAGGGAACACTCTTGGACTGCTGGTGGGAATGTGAACTGGTACAGCCACTATGGAGAAGAGTATGGAGGTTCCTTAAAACTAAAAACAGAACTACCATACGACCCAGCAATCCCACTACTGGGCATATACCCTGAGAAAACCAAAATTCAAAAAGAGTCATGTATCAAAATGTTCACTGCAGCTCTATTTACAATAGCCCGGAGATGGAAACAACCTAAGTGTCCATCATCAGATGAATGGATAAAGAAGATGTGGGACATATATACAATGGAATATTACTCAGCCATAAAAAGAAACGAAATTGAGCTATTTGTAATGAGGTGGATAGACCTAGAGTCTGTCATACAGAGTGAAGTAAGTCAGAAAGAGAAAGACAAATACCGTATGCTAACACATATATATGGAATTTAAGAAAAAAAAATGTCATGAAGAACTTAGGGGTAAGACAGGAATAAAGACACAGACCTACTAGAGAATGGACTTAAGGATATGGGGAGGGGGAAGGGTAAGCTGTGACAAAGCGGGAGAGAGGCATGGACATATACACTACCAAACGTAAAACAGATAGCTAGTGGGAAGCAGCCGCAGAGCACAGAGAGATCAGCTCTGTGCTTTCTGACCACCTGGAGGGGTGGGATAGGGAGGGTGGGAGGGAGGGAGACACAAGAGGGAAGAGATATGGGAACATATGTACATGTATAGCTGATTCACTCTGTTATAAAGCAGAAACTAACACACCATTGTAAAGCAATTATACTCCAATAAAGATGTAAAATAAATAAATAAAACAAGACAAAACAAATAAAAAATTTAAATAGCCACACGTGGCTACTGTATTGAATATGAATAGCACAGCTCTATGCTGACTTACTGGAGCACACTTCTCTGAGGAGTCTGACCAGACCATGAGGAAAGATGAAAATATAGAAACACTGGTGGTTCCCTTTTTATTAGCTGTAATAAAAATTCCAGCTAATCACCCTGCAGTGAAGCCCAAAGTTCATATAACCCTCACCAGTATGCAAGCTTCTTTGTAAGTCCCCTATTTTTTACTGTGCGTAGATTATGAGACATCTGAGGAAAACACTTTAACATGACATTAGATACCAAAACAAACAGAAAAAAGTATACCTGAAAGAAACTATTCAGGGAGAAAAAAACTATCTTTAACATTTTCAGAAAGACAAGAAATACTGCATCTGGTAGGTACTTGTGGGGAAAAAAATTTTAAATAAAATGAAGAATGGAAACATTCAGAGAATGAGAGCTACTGTAAGTTTAAAACACAGCAAATGTTTAGTAAAAACATTAGCAAAAATGAAACACTCAACAGAAGAGTTAGACAATAAAGCTGAAGAAATCCCCCCAAAAGTCAAGCAGAAGATGAAGAGATGGAAAGTAGAAAGAATATTAGAGGACCAAGACAGAGGTCTCATAGGCAAATCGTATAAGCCTCAAAAAGAAAGTAGTGAGAAACTGGAGGGGAGGAAATCAGCAACAAAATAATTCATAGAAACTCCCCAGAACAGGAGGACATGACACTCCACATTAACAGAGCCTACTGAAAGCTAGGATAATGGATGAAAACAAATGCTCACCAGGGCACATCGCTGTAACTTTCCAAACACAGGAAATGATGGACATTCTACAAAACCTCTGGAGGGGATGAAAATGGGTCACATGTAAAGGATCAAAAATTAGACTGGATTTGGACTCGGCAGCAATACCAGAAGCAAGATGAAAACAGAACAATGCCTACAAAATTCTCAAGAAAATTATTCCATCCAGTCACTCTTTCAATCAAGTGTAAGGATAGTAAAAACACTATCGCAAGGTCTCAAAGTTACCTCCCATACAATCTTTTTTCAAGAAGCTATTGGAAAACGGGCTCTGCTAAAACAAAAGAGTAAACAAGACTGAGGGAGACTTGAAATACAGGAAACAAGAGATCCAACACATGTGAGAACCTCCAAAATGATCATGAAGGGAGATCCCAGGGTGACAGTCATACATAAAACAGAGAAGGCATCCAATCTAAACAAACTGGGGGAGGGTGACTCAAGAGAAAGACTCTTTGAAAGCTGTATCATCAAAATCCTTGCTGCTAAACAAACCATCTTTTTCTGAGCCAAGAACAGAATGCCCAGGTAAAGCTGGCACAGATTCTAATCTGTACTTGGCTTCTTGAACATGTGCTAGTAAAATTCCTGTTCTCTCTTCCATACACAGCTGCCAGATCAGCTGATGACACTCATTTTATCTATCCTAAGTACTCTGCTCTGACCTACTCCTGAGAGGTGGTGGGAGGGCATGGTGAATTTAGAAGCATTATTCCTACCAGAGAGTCAACACCTGCAGAGTCCTGACTGTGGTGAGCCCTCCACAGTAGTTTTCCAGGACTTATTTATGCATGAACCTGCCCACTGCCTTCCCCTAAAAAAGGATCTATCTGGTGAATCCTCTGGGAAGCTGAGGTCTGACTATCACCCAGAGACTCTGTACCTGTAGAAGCCTTCATCTATCTGATGGCAGCAGTGTTTGATGGCAGTGTTCGATAGATTACGCTGACTTCTCAAGTTCTCAAATAAATAAATAAATTGTATAGGGATACATAGATAGGTAAAATTTTAAAGTAAAAGAACAATCAACATAAAAGGATACTAGCTGTCGTGGTGGGGCACACAGGAGGCTTCTAAAGGTACTGGTAATATTCTATTTCTTAAGTATGGTGGCTATTTATATGTTCACCAACAATGGCTTTTGGACTATTCTATCAGCGGCAATTTTTGCCAATCTGCACACACACTGTATATCATACACTCTTCTAATTATATGCTACATTAGCAACAGCAACAAAAACGGTTTTAGGGATTACCATCCTAGGTAGAAATGGAAAAAACACAGCTTTCACTTGTTAATTCATGTATTTCTATATTACCTAATTTTACAAAGAATAAACATATAATTTACAATTAAAGATATCTTAATTATAAAAATTTTAAGAACACATTAATTCAGGTTAGGATGATCTCTCTTTGTTATAATCCCTGATCAAATACTCTGCCAGAAAAAGCAGTCCTTGGGAATCAGTGGAGACAAATAAATGGGACAAGTTTATAATTTTTCTAAGACTGCTCCAAAATAAATAAGCAACATGCTGATCCTGATTCAAGTGACAAAATCAAGTACATATGATGAGAGCGTGACCACTAATGTCAATCACTGAGTATATAAGATATATAATAATAGTTATTGCAAAATATCGCTTCACAATGAAAATGAAAACGTTTTAACAGTCAGCTAAAACAATCATAGCCTGATTACTGAGATTATTCCACAAACTGAAAGAAATTAACTGTTAACTATTTAAATAGTTTAAGCAAATGCTCTTTACGTTCTGATTTTGTAAACTAGGTGAATACTTCACTTATACAATTGCACTGATTTAGTTATTTCGCAAACATAAGTGAAATGTTTATAAGCTGATTAATTTCTTTTAAATCCACCAATACATTTTTAAATCCCTGGATGCATGTTAATTTGCATGACCTGATTTTAATGAACATGTCTTCATTTCTGGAATCTAATAACATAAACACATCTGTCGACTGATGAAATGGTGTGCTTCTTTATTCCCCAATGACAACTGTATTCGTTTTCCTTTCAAGTCCCGAAAGACAGAGGCTCAAAGCTAAATTTAACATCCAATTTTAGAAGCAAAGATTATGGTTATTATTATCTGTTTCTCCTCTTACAATCTTATATTTTTATTCTTATTGGCATTATTGCCATATGTCTTTCATTGTAAATCACTTTAAATTCTTTTAGGAAGCAGACTATTAATTAAAAATAAATTTAGGACTTCCCTGTGGCCCAGTGGTTAAGAATCCCCCTGCGAATGCAGGGGACACGGGTTCGATCCCTGATCCATGAAGATCCCACATGCCGCGGAGCAACTAAGCCCGTGAACCACAACTACTGAGCCCGCAAACCGCAACTACTGAAGCCCGTGCGCCTAGAGCCCGTGCTCCACACAACAAGAGAAGCCACCACAGTGAGAAGCCCGGGTACCGCAACGAAGAGTAGTCCCCACTCACCACAACTAGAGAAAGCCTGTGCACAGCAACAAAGACCCAAAGCAGCCAAATATAAACAAATAAATAAATTTAAACATTGTCACCTATAGTGACCTTATTTATGTTTACACATTTTACTAATTAAAAAAAAAAGAAACTAGGTCTCTACTAAAGCATAGTGTCAGGAAACCACTAGAAATTTGTATTTAACAGTTTATGTTCTAGGTATTCTGAAGACAAAAAAGTATACTCCTTTATAAGCAAATTGCCAAAAGAAACAAGTAACAAAAAATAAACCAAAAAGACAGAACTTAAAACACCTCTGCTTATCAATTAAGCACTTATAATGCAACCAGGGGAAGCTAAAAGGAAAATGTTTAAAGGTGCTCTGGCACCTGTTTGGGAAACCAACAGACAATAACAGGAAAGGGACAAACTATATGGTTTCATTCTTCCTGAAGCAGCACGAGAGAATACTACTTCCCCAGATACAAAAAGAAAGTAAAAGGTTAAGCAGCATTCTAGTTACAGAGCACTCAGAAGAAATAAAACCAGTTTACAAATTCTGACAAAACACAACAGGACAGCTGAAGAGCAGAATACGGTCAAACCTTAGCTCTACCCAAAAATGAAGAAAGAACTTTCAACTATCAACTGGAATTCAGTAAACAAGTCTGTTAATTCCCTGGTGGGGGAGTCTACCCTGAGTTCTTAGAACTGTATACAGACATTTGGGGTTATATAAAATGACACTACTTATCTACTGAAGTTTAGTGAGAGAAGAAATTATCTGTATAAATATTCACAGATCTCTACACTGATACAATTCTTTTACTTAAGATGTATTCAAAAGTTAATACTGAGAAAGAAGCAGAGAGTATATACTGTATAATTCTATTTATCTAACATTCAAAAGCATAGAAACTAATTTATAATATTAGAAGGATAATAGTTATCCTGGGAGGTGCAGAGCAGGAAGAGTAACTGCAAGGGGCACCAGGGGGCTTCGAGGGCTTTGACAACACTCTGTTTCTTATTTGGATGCTCGTTACACATGGCGTATTCACTTTATGAAAATTCACTGAGCTGTATATTTGTGGTTTATGCACTTTTCTATATGTATATTTCAACAATATTTACCCCCAAAGTTATCATTTAAACTGGATACTTTATAAGTAATCCAATTCAATATATGCAGTTTATAGGAAGAAAATACAAATGGTCAAGCCAATAAACAAAGTTCAACCTCACTATTTTCTGGAAAATGCAAAAGTGAAACAACAAAACACCATTTCTTCTCAAAGACTGACAAAAACGTCTAAGTCTTGCCTTTGATATTCTAAAAATCATTTGGTAGTATCTTTGTCTTCATAGCTGGAGGGGAGTATAAACTTTAGGGGGCAAACAGATAAGTAGCTATTATAATTTTGAACGCCTAACATCAGGAATGCTTTCTCAGTATCTACCCCTGAGAAATACTCAATTGTAAGTACGAAGATGTTTCATTGTAGCCTTGTCTGTAATGACAACAACAAAAATCGGAAACGTGGATGTCCACTGATGAGGGAAGGGCTAAATAAACCGTGGTACTTTCAGCATTATGAAATACTACCCAGCTGGAAAGAATGAGCTATATTTTTAAAATGAACAGCTCTCCAAGAGGTATTGCTAAGTGAAAAAGAATATGATACCATTTTTGGAAGGGGGGACCACATTCCCCCCCAAAAAACACTATGCTATATGGCTTATATAAATAAATGTAAATACACATAAATCTGTCTAGAATGATACATGCCAATGTTATTATGGTTGCTTAAGTGAAGACAGAAGAGGCTGCAACTAAGGATGGTGGTCAAAAAGGAATAGACCTTTCTATCGATATAATGTTTTAAAAAGAGAACATTTCCACTTACATAGTAAAAGGAAAACAGGAAGGAAAAAAAGGGAGGGAGGGAAAGAGAAAGGAAAAAAGCAGCAGCTTAGGCACAGCCAAAAGAGTCAGCTTACTAATGCCAGTTGTTCCATGATCCCATAATCAGAGTAAAAATGATTAAATGGGGACTTCTCTGGTGGTCCAGCGGTTAAGACTCCGCACTCCCAATACTCGGGGCTGGGTTCAATCCCTGGTCAGGGAACTAAATCCCGTGTGCCGCAATGAAGATCTCACACATGGCAACAAAGATCCTGCGTGCCGCCAACTAAGACCCACCGCAGCTGAATAAATATATATTTTTTAAATGATTAAATGCTGAGGTAGAAATAACCCATACCTCTTAGCCAAATTACTCTTTGCCATACTTTAAACTAAAAGTAAATTTTTACAGACAAATTAAAAACCACTCAAAACATACACCGAGATAGGAATGATAAAGCACCCTAGATAAACTAAAACTACACTGGCACCCTTAAGAATCCTTGGCCTAACAAAGGCCACTCAAAACCACCATTCCATTTACTTTACAGCACTCACCTCCATTAACCTGAAGTTTAAGCTCATGTTTTGCTTTTTCCTTCAAGAGACACACAGCTAGACAGTAAAATGTCTAAGTAAAGTACTAAGTGATGGAGGTACATAGACTATCAGAAGGCAAGCAAGTTTACTGACACTCTTCTTATATACAAAATATGAGGCCATGAATAATATATACATATATAAGTCTCATAAGGATAAAGTTCTAGCAGAAAGGTTATTAAAGTTACCAAAAACAGAATTTTCATTTCTGACTATACCCATGTCTACTTTAGTCAAAGCATACTCTTTAAAAGAGAGAAAAAAGTTAAAATATCTACCTAAATTTACCAAGTTTTTTCAATCATCTCATTTAAACAGAGAATATGACCAATTAGAGTCATTCTGCAGTCATTGAAAACTCACAATATTTGCACTAGCAAACAGTAACCATCTTCGGGCAAGGTATTACAAAGGCTATTCTTTGTTACTGTTAACAGAGTCTTTGCCCTCCTAGGACAGATCATCTAGATGGAGAGGGAAGAATGAATTTTAAAAGTAAGAAGAGAGGGAGCAGGACTCAGTGCTTTCACTGCCATGGCCCAGGTTCAATCCCTGGTCAGGGAATTAAGATCCCTCAAGCCGCATGACATGGCCAAAAATTGTAATAAAATAAATAAAATGGTAAATTAAAAAAAATCACCAAGCTTTAAACAACTTTTGGTTTCACAGATGACTGTCTCATTACACAAATGAAGAAAGTGAGAAGCAGAAAAGCTGAGGGACCTGACTCTGCTCACAGTGGCACACCCAGTGATGATGGAACTAGGTGAAAACCTCCCATCTCCAGTTACCAGCTCAGCGTTCTTCCCATTAGAAAGGGATCCTAGAGGTCTAAGGCAATCAATTAAAATATGCAGGAGGAATCAAGATGCAAACAGGCCTGGGCCTGGAGGAAGAATAGTACTCTGTCAAGCTAGGACAAAAAAGACAAAGAGGCCGACTTCTTGACATTAGTCTTTACGATGCACACTGCACAGGGACTGGTTAGGCATAAGGAAGTTTTTCCAAAGTCTCAGGATTTCTGTTGGGTTTTGTTTCTCTGAAATTGTTTCAAACAATATGAATTATTAACAGCAAGCATATTTTTAAAAATGAAAACGTCACCAATATTTTTCTGCATAAATGGCAAGCACACTCACTATATTTCAACTATTTCCTGTTATTACACAAGGCTTCCTTGTAAGATGTAGAAGTTAAAACCACACACACCCACACTGAGTGGAACACAACTATATGAAATCATTTCAGAAAGACGGGTTAGTATAACTCTATTATACCTCTTACCTGTTATTCAAGAGACTACCCTCCCTGTTCAAATTACTTACTATAGTCTTCAAAATGTTAACTATAGGGTACCATATAACCCAGCAATTCCACTCCTAGATATATATACCTAAGTGAAATAAAAATATATGTCCACACAGAAACATACAGGAATGTTCACAGAAGCACAATTCATAAGTCAAAAAGTGGAAACAACCCAAATCTCCTTCATCTGATAAGTGGGTAAACAAAAGTGGTATAAACATCAGTGGATATCATTCAACAAAGGAATGAAGTACTTGATACATGCTGCAACACAGATGGACTTTGAAAACTCATGCCAGGTGAAAGAAGCCAGTCACAAAAGTCCACACAGTCTATGATTTCATTTATGTGTCCAGAATAGGCAAATCTATAGAGACAGAAAGTAGATTAGTGGTTCTTTGGGGCTCAAGGCAGGTGGACGGGGTGACTGCTAATGAGTATGAAGTGCGTTTGGGGGTTAAAAAAGAAGTTCTAAAATTGGACAGTGGTGATGGCTACACAACTCTGAACAGTCTAAAAGCCACTGTGCCTTGTACACTTTAAATGGCTGAATTGTATGGTATGTGAATTATATTTCAAAATAAAACAGTTAATTAGCTGGGACATTACCAAGACATGAATAACTCTAACCAACTCTACCCAGGAGCTCATGAATGCTGAAGGAAAAGAGAAATTGTGAGGCTAACTGCCACCTCAGAAATTAGAAACAAGAGTATATACAAGTGAAGCCAGAGAACAAAGGGGACCAAAATGCAGACAGAATGAAATCACAGAACAGAAAAAAGACCAGACAGAAATACATCAAAATGTTACCAATGACTGTCCCTGCATAGTGAGACTATGGTTGATTTTTTTCCAAATTGTGGACAAAGGGTATTACTTTTACATAATTTTTTAAAAATCTCAACAACATTTATTTCAAAGGGAAAAATCAAGAGCCAGAATTTCTTATATTAAGGGACTGGATAGGGTGCCTCACAAACAAAACATTGAAGGTAGAGTTAACCACTAATGAGAAGTATAAAATGTGAATTATACAATATTAAAGATACTGGCCCCATGTTTTCCATATATGAAAAAGCTGATATTCTGAATCAATCGTTTTGGGGTTTTTTTCTAATATAAGTTACTGGTATTCACTGGAAGCCATAAAATACCACTGTTACAGGGCAACATCTATCAAGTGATTTGACTGGACAAGGAATACAATGTTTTTCTCCCTGTTTCATACCACAAAACAAAACAACTTGATCACATTATTTCTAAAATCTATAGTCATGTCATTACCTTTAATAAAAGACTTCTAAGCTACAGATTAATACAAACTGAGTGAAAATGCCACCATTTTGTCAAATAAAATAAAGTCAACTATCATTCATAGTATTTTTTCTTATAATAGATAAAAGCAAATGAAAATACTTACCATCTATTCTTCACACAGCAAAGGGTAGTTTACCCATAGAAGGTTCACAGAATGTATTCAAGGGTTCATAAACCCCCTAAAATTGCAGGCTAAGTTATTTATAAATATATGTATATATATAATATCTATACATATTTTCCCCGGTGGAGAGAATCCCTAACTTTTATCAGAGGGGTTTGTAACTCAAAGAAAGTTAAGACACTACTGATGTAGAGAAATAGTTGAACCACAGCCTAAAATGGTCTTTTGTTAAAAGGAATCCTAGAGACGTTAACTCTTAAGAAACTACACTACGTAATTTTCTTTCATGAAACACAAGTATCTAGACAAGGAGGCAGAACCAAGGATAAATCATATACAGCCACTATTCTAGAAAAAAACTTCAAGAAGTCAGAAAAACCAACCAAGTGTTGTAGGCAAAGGCAGAAATATTACAGACCATAATTATTTTATTCGTATTTATTTGTAGTAGGCCTTGTCTTAAAAATATCTGAAATGTCATTTTTATTTAATACCTCACAATATGAATGAAATCAAATAATTTTTGATTCAACGTATTTCCGACTGAAATCCATTAACTGCTTTTATTCATAAACATCATGGATTTCTGGGTGAATGCTACAAACGTACAAAATGTTTTTTTCTGACTTATTCTGAAAGACGATGACTGAGTTTTGGTTCATGTGTAAAAGTGTATTTTATGCAAATAATAACAGCGTTAATATCTGGAATATCTGCTTTGCTATTAAAACTTTACTTTTGTGACCTTTATTCCTCCTAAACGTGCAAAAATCAAAATAAATAACGGATGGAAAATAATCCTAGAACTCTTTCCATGTATTTTAAAGTGTTTCATGTAGCATTTTCTTACCATTAGTAAATAAAAACATAGGTGGAGAAATTAGTAAGAATGCCAATAAAAAGATTTCATTTGGTCACAAAAGCTCATGAAGACTTAAGAATGGCAACTGATATTTATAGGACTTTAAAAGTTATTTACAGGGCTTCCCTGGTGGCGCAGTGGTTGAGAGTCCGCCTGCCGATGCAGGGGACACGGGTTACAAATGTAACTACTCTATTTGATAGACAAGAGGAGGTAGTTTTCAGAATAGTATTGAAACCAAGCCCCCCTAAAACTAAGTTCCCCTAACAAGTTTATGATTAATCTCTCTATCCAAAATTGTATTCACTTGCTTGTCTCCCCTGACCTCAATCCCTTTCTTGTTCCCCCTGACCTCAATCCTGTGCTAACTGAACACTAATCACCCAGAGTTAGATGACTAAGACTGCTGTCGTCGATAACACCATTAATGTACTAAAATGGCTGTTGTAGGTATCATCATTAATGCACACTCAGGTTGTTTCTACAGATGAGAACACCTGGCCAGAGAATCGTACATCAGAGACATCCTGACCCCCAAAACCACACTTAAGAAATGTCACAAGATGATGATTAATCCCAGTTTCTTTGTTCATCCCCGTTAAAACATCCCTAACTCAAAGACCACAAGGGAGTGGATCTGAGACTTGTCTCCCATTCCCTTTGCTTGGTACCCTGCAATAAACGCTTACTTTGCTGCAAACAACCGCTATCAAGAGTTTGGCTTTCTACACTGAGGGCACAGTTACAGTATAATGCATAAAATATTATGAAAGACATATCTGAAAGTTCAATTTAAAAACCACACTGTCTATAAAATCACCTATCATGGAAAGTCAGAATTGAAAGGGGCTTTACAGATAATTTAGTCTACCAGTTTGCAAACTTTTTGAATCCTTCATTCAAAAATCTCACCAAGAAGTCTCATATGTAAAACAGAACCAGAGAAGAGCTCTACTGGCCCCAGCCCCAGCCCCAGCTCCTCCTTTGCCTAGACCTCTCTGTCCTAAGGGATGTTAAAGACATCATTTGAAACCAGTGGCCCAGGCAAACCCTTCATATTCCAGATGAGGCAATAAAGACCCAGATTCAGTGAGACTGCCTGGTGGTTTGCTTACTCCTCGGGTGATCTCCACATAAAGTCCATCACAAACACATAATTTTTGAGATAGAAGGGCAGAGCTGGCCAGGACTTCTCATTCTCAGTCTGTCTCCCTCTAGTTTACTCTGCCTCTCTTTTCAGAGACTGTTAAGAGACATGGGAGAGAAAGAAAGACTGTATAAAGTACTTTACATACAATATTCCTAATCTCACAACTCTGAAAAATGGGTAAAAGTACACCCATCTTACAGCTGAAGAAAGTGACCTCAGAAGCATTCAAATATTCCCAGACTATACAGTTGACAGGTCACAGAGCTAGGATTTAAACTTGCATCCATTTAACTCCTAAGCCTATGCTCTTTCCAATTAAACCATGTTATATTTGTATAGCACGAATGCCAGACTACAAAAGAAAGAGGAATCCATGGATGGGTCGGAGAAAAACACCCAGAGTCTCCAAAATAGTATCAAAGTGATAGGTATTTACTAACATGAGCACCCTAAGTTAGCAGCACTGAAATGGGGTTGTGAGAAGTATGGTTGACAACACATTAAGATAAAGAAGAAACAAAGTGACCATGAGACCAACAAAGCAAAGCCAGGTTTAAATTAATGAGGCATGGCTGCTGAATGTAAAGAAAGTTTCACCACACATATTCAGGAAGTCAACAATGAGAAATGGAATTGTTGTACTTAAGCAAAAACACGAAGTCCAAAAATACAAGAGGAAAAAAGTACAAAGTCAGACAGCTACACAAGAGAGTAAATTACACTCTACCTAAAACAAAACTATTTACAAGAGTAAAATGTCTTTCACATGTTTAACAAAACACCACAGAAGTATTAGTTCTTCATTAATTGATCTTTGATCTTGATTACCTGGAATCTTTATTAAGAAAAGAATTCAGTGTATAAGGCTAAAGTCAAAAGTATCAAAAGTTAAGCTAAGACAGAATTCTTCATAACTGGTAAAATTCAGAAGCAACCGTCTAAAAGTTACAGGGGACAATGTTTCCTCCAAGAAATTAAGGGAGTTAATGGGATGAAAGTAAAAAGGAAGTTGGACTAGTGCTGGGGGTGCTTCATATTGGGCTCTATTCCAAGCACCTCTGGAAACACCAGAATATCAGAGAGGGTTGAGACTGGAAGATAAACACAGCATATCTTCACTGAGTGTCAGTATTACTATATTTTGGAAATAATACTTTCACCTTCAACACAAGCGCATAGGGTAGACTACAAAATTCTCATGGAACCTACAATCAAGCAAGGAAATCAAAAATTCAAAGAAGAGTGATACTGTAATAAAAGCTTTGGGAGCATCTAATGAGGGCTCTATGCTCTCCTAGAAGACTTCCTTGATTAGTAATAGTAGTGGGGCTAAACTAGGAAAGTTTTGTTTTGATTTTTCGTTTGTGTGCTTACTGAGGGATAGAAGAGGAGGAGATGGGGACTGGGCAGGTGGAGACAGTAGCTGGGGACAATGTGTGACATCGCACAGGCAGGTGTTCAGAAAAAGCAAGATTTTGTACCTACTGATTACTTAAAGTAGCATCCCTGGACTCATTGCCAGTTGGATTCCTTCAGAATCCAGGGTAGCTTCAGAAGCACTAAATAACAAGAGCAGCAGGGCAGATCACAAAACCTGGAATTCCTGTCCAAGCTCTACTACTAACAACACTTGTGTAATTCTGAGAAAGTAATACCAAGTCTCACCCAACACACCCTCTTCTGCCCTTTTACACCCACCCCTTACTTTCTTTACTTATGAAATGAGAAAACTCATGGCTCTCCACGGGGCAGCCCATCCCCTAGGAGCATTTTAGAAATCTGTTGGGTTGTTCTTTGTTTTGGGCGGTTTTGTCTTCTAGCATAATCATATCTCATATTTTCAATGATTTTCCTTTTATTTTTCCTTCATATTACAGTTAGGTAATTAAAATGGTTTATTTTAATTAAGTAGGTAAAAATGTTCATTAACTATAAATTTCACTTCTGGACGCTAAAGAGAGCGTTGCAAAATATTTATTATGAAAAGGGGCCTTGGGTTAGACAGAATTAAGAACTAACTGACTAGAAGATTTTAAAGGTTCTTTCTAATCTTGTAATTTACTGATTCTATTAATACGTTGAACACTAATAATGAGACAAAACACACTGATAGCGTGTAGGTGATGATTTGTGGACAAGAACAAAAAATTCTAAACCTGCTTCTGTATTTGATTAAATAATTAAATTTGCAGGAAAGCAATTATATCCCGCTGCCTAGGATGTTATATACTGTGTACTTTACTTTTAAGTAAAAGATTATAGTGGCCAGAAAAAAACACTACTATAGTGGAAGCTTAGGAATACATGTTCAAAAGGAAGCCCTGGGGTTAGCAAAGATTCAGCCCATATGCCCCAATCATCAATTTCAAAACTCACATTTTATGAAATGGCTATAATGTGATATGAACCCTGAAATATTAAGATAAAGTTAAACAGACTTAGTATTCTCCCCTCCAATGCAAAACAGAGAAATTGGTGATAAATTTCTGAAAAAAACTTATAAAAAATTATTAAGACAAAAAGGTGATATTTTGAAGATCAACCTTCCCATTCCAGAAGCTTTGGGGAGGATGGAGGGGTGGGTGAGAATCCTGATAACAAGAGGACATGATATTACTTTGCCAACCTATTCCAAAGTTCTGTAAACTATATTATTTATAAAATATATTTTTAATTGGTAGAACGCCTACTGTGGGTCAGGTCACATACATAGATATGTACATACACACACACACGTGTGCATGTGGTGTAAAACTGTATTTATATTTATAGATGTATGTTTATATATGTCATCACATTTAATCACTGTAACAACCCTTCAAGGTCGATACCATTTCCCACTGTTTCTTATGAGGAACATGAGGTTAAAAGATAACACAGAGACTTCCAGCAATCAAGACCATGTGGAACAAAAAGCCTTTCAAAAATAAGCCTAAAAGCCTCTGAGTAAGGAGAAAAAAGCTATCAAATATTATGCAAAGTTAACTCAAAAGAAGAGTCCAGTTAAGCTTTACCTACTGACCTAATATTACATATGACACTGATTTTTATTAAGTCCTGGTGCCTCTATATGCCAAGCACTTTCGTATACATTCTTACATGATATTTCTCATATTCTGTCATATTTGATAAGATATTTATCATTTGACAGTGTTCACTAATACGTCCGTAAGGGAAGAAATGGAAAACAAACCAGTGGTTACCAGGGGTTAGGGAGAGAACGTGACCCTAAAGAAACAGATAGCACAAGGGAGTTTTGAGGGGTGATGGAACTATTCTGTTTCCTGATTGTGGTGGGAGTTACACAAATCTATACATACATTAACACTCATAGATTAACAACGAAAGAAAAAAAAATGTCAAGTTAGAAAAAAGTTTAACTGCATTTCCTTAACAACATGATGCAGAAAACAGTTGATTCAGAATATTTCTCCTGGACTTCATTTCCTTTCAATGCCACAGTCTGAGTATGCTTTCAGCTCATGAAATAACCTGGGAGAAACACTTTAGTCCTTTAATAGTTCTGACTTTTTATGGAGATTCTAATTAAACAACTGCACATTTATCTTTTTTAAATTGTCAGTAAGTTCTCTTGGCATATCAACATTTTTAAAAATTCAAGTTATTATACAACGAAGTCAGACTTTACAAAAGTAACTGCCTTCCAAACTTCTTTGTAAGTTTTGTTACATGAGTCTATATTTAAATTAAGAAACAATAAGCCTCTATTCACTACCATTCCAAAGTCAGAAAGGAGGGAGAGAAAATTTACTCAATATATAGTTCCATAGTGCGCCAAACATTACAGCATTCTCTCTAAACTGTCTTATCTCACTGCACAACCGCCCCACCCCTGGGAGAGAGACAGTTTTCCAATTTTATAAAGAAAGAGCATGGAGTTCAGCAGGTTAAACAATGCAGCCCACAGCTGCTGGGCTAATGCGATAGTGGGGCCAAGATAAGCCAGAGCTTTAAAACAAGACCGAGTTTTAGTGTGCCTGTAAATAAGGGCATAAATTTACAGTAGGTGGAAATTTATAAACAAAATTAACCATCAGTGCAAAATCCTGATTTGCCACCTCTAAAAACAGACAACTGTCAAGTATTTGCTATGTGATACAAAATTCTTCCAACCAGGAAGTCTGAGATGATGCTAACAAGCTAATTTTAAGCACTGGATTTGACTAACAACCAAGAAAGCAAGCTCTTCGGTATTTCTTGTTCCCAACAACTAAAAATATCTAGCATTTTAAGTCAAGAATATAACTTATTAAGTGATGTCTATCACATAAGCAGTAACTCAAGAATTAAGTATCATATACCCAAAGCATTTTTTCTCCCCTCAACTCCAAACTTCTTAAGAAATCCAAATTCCTACTCCTGGAATTCAAGGTCTTCTACAGTCTGGCCCAAACTAATTTTTGAAAATTTCTCTAAATCTTCATCTTCCTAACACTCTACTCTAGCCACGGCTGAATTCTTCCTGTTCCCTAAGCTCAATGTGTCCCTCCTCATGTCTAAGCTTTTGTTCACATACCCTCTTCACTCCACTTAAGGAAATTCAACCTATCCTATAAGACCAGTTCAGTTCTCTCCTCTCCCAACAACCCTTCCCAAACTACTAGTTGAAAAGTTTCCTCCTTTTCTCAGAATTCCTATAAGATTTATTTGTCTGTTCATGATGTACACAGTGTTATTGTACTGAACTGGTATTTATCTCATTTTTTCATGTGTGTCTTATTTCTATAGGACAGAGATCTGTGACATCTATTCTTGTATCATCTACAGCAGGGGTCCCCAACCCCCAGGCCTCGGACCAGTACCGTGGCCTGTTAGAAACCAGGCCGCACAGCAGGAGGTGAGCAGTGGGCAAGCAAGTGAAGCTTCATCTGTGTTTACAGCTGCTCCCCATCGCTCGCATTACCACCTGAGCTCCACCTCCTGTCAGATCAGCAGCAGCATTAGAGTCTCATAGAAGCGCGAACCCTACTGTGAAGTGTACATGCAAGGGATCTAGGCTGTGCACTTCTCATGCGAATCTATGCCTGATGATCTGAGGTGGAGCTGAGGCAGTAATGCTAGCACTGGGCAGCGGCTGCAAATACAGAGTATCATTAGCAGAGAGTTTGACCGCACAGAGACCATAATAAATCAATTGCTTGCAGACTCATATCAAAACCCTATCAGTGGGACTTCCCTGGTGGCGCAGTGGTTAATAATCTGCCTGCCAATGCAGGGGACACAGGTTCGAGCCCTGGTCTGGGAAGATCCCACGTGCCGCAGAGCAACTGACCCCATGCACCACAACTACTGAGCCTGCACTCTAGAGCCCATGAGCCACAACTACTGAGCCCACGTGCCACAACTACTGAAGCCCGCGTGCCTAGAGCCCATGCTCTGCAACAAGAGAAGCCACCACAATGAGAGGCCTGCGCACTGCAATGAAGACCCAAGGCAGCCAATAAATAAAGAAAGAAAGACATTAAAAAAAAACCAAAAAACAAAAACAATGAGAAGCCTGCACACCGCAATGAAGAGTAGCCCCTGCTCACCGCAACTAAAGAAAGTCCACGTGCAGCCAAAAATAAAAATAAATAGATAAATAACAACAACAACAAAAAAAAAACCCTATCAGTGAGTGGCAAGTGAAAACAAGCTCAGGGCTCCCACTGATTCTGCATTATGGTGAGTTGTATAATTTATATATTACAATGTAATAATAATAGAAATAAAGTGCACAATAAATGTAACGCGCTTGAATCAACCCGAAACCATCCTCCCCCACCCCATCCCCATCCATGGAAAGACTGTCTTCCAAGAAAATGGTCCCTGATGCCAAAAAGGTTGGGGACCACTGATCTACAGCATCTCACACCTATTTGGTAGCCAGAAAAAAAAATTTTTTTTTTAATTTTAGAGTTGTACTTAAATATATTTATGTGATACATGTGATATAAATATCTAATGTATGCTCAACCTAGACACAGTATTAGTTCCCCATTGAGAATAAAAACATTTAAAACATGTGTTATCTTTCCTAAGGCTAAATGCCTAAATGATAGCTTCTAAGCAGAGAAAACCCAATGGCAAATTCCTATATTTCCTCTTGATACCACTCATTTAAATTATAAAGTTTATTGGTTATCATTTGGTCATATACATTTCTCGCTGAAAGTCCAGGCAGAACTTTTATAATATACAAAATTTATGGACTAATACTACAAATGCAGTTAACAGGCTAAAATTAAGGCATTAACAACCAGCCTTTCAAGTGGAAGCTAAACAAAAATTATTCACTCTTAGGAATTTAAAAATAAATCTACAAATAAAATATAAATACAAGCCAACACTAAGGACACCTGGCAAGCTTTAAAAGAAAAAAATCCCATGGGTTATATCCATGCACATACTACCATACTAAATCATAAGATTCAAAAATACAACAAATCGTAAGGCCATGTGCGGTACGCGGGCCTCTCACTGCCGTGGCCTCTCCCGTTGTGGAGCACAGGCTCCGGACGCGCAGGCTCAGTGGCCATGGCTCACAGGCCTAGCCGCTCCGCGGCATGTGGGATCTTCCCAGACCAGGGCACGAACCCGTGTCCCCTGCATCGGCAGGCGGACTCTCAACCACTGCGCCACCAGGGAAGACCAAGCCATGTAGTTTTAAGAGACAATACAAAAGAACAGTTAAGAGTGTGGGCTCTGTAACCAAATTGGTATACACTTGAACTCTATTATTCACTATACTATGTGGCCTTAGCTTAACCTTACTGCACCCCCTTCAGTACCTGCCTAATAGTGTTACTATCAGTATTAAGAGAGTTAACAATATATGTAAAGTGCTTAGATGAGTGCCTGGTATATGATAAGTGCTCTATAAATATACTACTGACTTATACATGGTGCAAATATATCTATTCTTTCAATTAATTTATTTTATCAAACATATTCAAGTTATTATAACAAATACATATTATTCATCCAAGGCCAAGTAGGGGACAACATTGATGCACTTATATTTACCAGATACGTATAGTTTTCCTGCCTACTTCACTAAATTAGTTTCCTACCCATAGGAAAAATACCATCTTTTTCTCACTTAGGACTCTCTACAACAGTACTGTCCAATAGAAATATAATATGAGCCACACATGTAATTTGAAATCTTCTAGTAGCCACATTAAAAAATAAAGAAAAATAAATAAAATTAATTTTAATAGATTTAACCTTATATAAAATACTATTTCAATATGTAATCAAATTTAAACAGATTACTAATAAGATACCTTACATGAATTTTTTCATAATAAATTTGTGATATCTGCTGTGTATTTTAACACTACAGCACATCTCAATTCACACTAGACACATGGCAAATGCCCAATGCCATGCGTTTAGTATATACTACATATTGATGACTACAAGGTAAGATTAAATCTATAATAAAATCTTCATGCTGTACTAAATTTACTGAAAAGAAGTATTTAGGTATTATAATTTGTGTTCAAAATCTTAAGACTTCTCCAACAGGAAGCACTTCAAAGGCCTAATTTCTTAAAACTCTTTATTTTACAGATAAAGAAACTCAGACAAGTAATTCACTGGTATCTGTAGGGGCTCCTCCTTTTTGAGTCCTAGACCTCTACAATGAAACTTACTCCTTTTAACATCAGGCTTGTCCCTAATTAAACCGAAGCCTGTGCTCAGACAGGCTATGGGTTTGAATCCCAGCTCTGCCACTTAATAATTGTGAACTTCCAACCTGTAACTTCCTCGATTTTAAAAACAGGGGTAATAGCAGTACCAAGTCAGGTCAATAGCAGGTAAAGGAGCTGTTGTGAAAATTTGATGAGTTAATACATGGAAAGTGGTTGGAGCAGCAATTGGTGCATAGTACATACTTAGTAAATATTTATTATTTACTAAGCAGGCTGATGTAGCTAGATTAAGATGCACCTGTTTAAATTAAGATACAAATGCTTCATCTGAAAGGTAAGAGTGTGACCAACTTTTTCGTTCTAAGAGTAACGGCGGGTTTCTTGCACACAAGCAGCCCTCAGAGCCCTGACTGGCTCTCTTCAGGCCAGGCCGAGGCCACAGTGCACTCCCTGACCCGTCTTACAAAAGACCTGCAGGCACAATCACCCTTTCTTCCTTGACCACGTGACACAGAACTGGGTTCCTTCCCCACTGCATCTTGCCTGTGTGGTAAGAAGCTGTGAAGCTCCACTTCTTCGTGGAGTGGAAACCCCTTCCTTTCCTTCCCACGAGGTCTAGGAAAGTAGAAAAGGTAACATTACATTCATTGGCTTTTCTTTTACTCACACCTTTTGAGTTGTAATCTCTGCATAAAATCCATTCTCTTGGAGGGGGGAAATCCTGCTTATAAAATCTACCTCTGAAATACAAAATCTGTCTTTAATCAGATTAAGCTACTTGCCAAAGTCACAGAGTGAGTCAGTGGCAGAGCCAGGCCTAGAATCACCGTGGAAGTAAACTGTTCAACTCCAAACTACAATGAAGTCATTTGATAACTTCCAGTACAAGAGAAAATGGGTCCTGTGACAAAGAGTAACTACATATTGAGACAAAATGATTTGATGCTTTATTTAATAAAATACAAATTTAGAGTCAATACCTTTAAACACTGTAACAGAGTCTAAAGAATCTCCTTAGAGTCAATGGGAAGCTGCCTTTAGGAGCATTATTTATTCCTTACGGAAATATAGTAATGGTACTGCAAAAAGACACATGATGGAATTCAGGATTATTGAGAGTCTAACACAAGCTTTGCAGGGATTACTTACATAACTCTGAACTCTAGATTCTACCTAGCTCTAAAATTTTAAGTATCTAGGAAGACAGATCTAAATCCATGCTGCCTAGGTAGGTGGGTTCTAGGTGGACTTGTGGTACAAAGGAAACACTTATTGAGTGCTAAAAATTACTTCCAGAGAAAAATATGGAAGGTAGTATTCTGAAAAAGCAAGATTCAGGGAGGCAGCCTAAGACAGCCAAGATGTTTTGAATATCAACCATTAAAAGGAAACAAGAAGCAAGCATGATCTAAGGGCAACGCTCTCAGGCAACCGCCATGTTGGTGAGGGATGTGGCTGCAAAGCCAGCGCAGTCTCCATCCCAAATCAGTCATTACTGAGCATGAAGCCAGCATCACCTTTTCTCTCCCAAGTTATAAATGCGTAATAATCTACTGTTACTTTAGCAGCAAGCTGAGAGACTGTATACACATGACAGGATTTTAGTGTTGGAATTTTTTTAAATTTACGGCCAAAGTAACCTGATATGAATTCAGTAATATTCGTAATGATTACTGTGTTCCCAGTATCTGGTCTAACTGGAACATAATTCACGTGATTCACGGCAATGACAACTACTACAAACCTGAACATTTCTAAAGAGAGAAGTAAGGGGAAAAAAGGGATTTCCCTGGGGTGAAGCTGAAAATCTCTAAAGCTTGATGGTTTTCAACAGCTTTACTGAGATATAATTCACATACCATAAAATTCACGCATTTAAAGTGTACTTTTCAGTGGTTTTTAGTATATTCACAGAGTAGTGTGACAAGCACCACAACTGATTTTAGAACATTTTCATTACTCTCACCTCAGGCTGAAGAGCACTTGTGGTCTTCTCTTTTTAATAGTTCTTTTTCCAGTCAGCCACATGGTTTCTACTCACCTGGTTCAGGTCATAGCCCAAAGGTCACTTTCGCAGAGAGGCCTTCCCTAACCACCCAATTTACACCTGTTACACCACCCCATGCAGTACACACTTCACGCATCATATCACCTGTCACCCCCACCCCCCCACAAACACACTTTTTTTTCCCCAGTTACTGATCACATTTAGCATTCTAAATGTTTTACATGTTGATTGTCTGTAAACTCCAAGAGGGCACAATTTTTATCTATTTACTGCTGTACCCCCAGAGCCTAGAACAGGACACTGTTGTAAATGTTTCATGTTTATAGAAGGGAAAGGGGGAGGGAGAAGAGAGAAACGGAAGTGACTTCACTACTACAACTTTCACTAGCTTGTGAGATCTTTATTCTAATTTATTAAATTACAGGATTTTTATAATATTTTTCTCCATTAGAATGAAAGTCTAACCAGAGAAAACTAAAATAAAGGAAGTTAACTAAATTTAGCACCATTGCAGATGCAATATCTATGCTTTATTTTAAAGATCAGCAAATACCTAATAAGTACCAAAGAATTGGGGGAGAAAAAAATGGTAATCTAAGCGAACTGGAATAGTCAGAAACTGCCTCCTAGAGGAAGTAGTGTTATTATAGATGAAACTAAGGTAACAAACAGAACCAAACATGTAATGGCTTAACATACAGTTTATTTCTTGCATATGTAATAGTAGCGGGGTAATGGGGGAAAGTTCAGGTTGGTGGATAACTCTCCTCCATACAGTTACTCAGGGATCCAAGTTGCTTCCATTGCGGCTCGGCATCCCCCTAGTTCCACCTTATGGTATGTGTCTGGCCAGCAGAAGAGAAAAAAAAGCACAGACAGCTGTAGCGTATCATTTCTACTCACATTCAGTGGCTAGAATGTAATCACGTGAAAAACAAGAGCTAGCTCCAGGCTCAGGTAGGTGAAGAACAAATTTTGGTACACAGCTAGTAGTCTCTGCCACATGTAGGATCTGAAATGAACCCTGAAGGATAAGTAGAATGTAACCAAGAATGAAGGAACCACATGAACAAAAACAAGCAAGTCATAACTAAGCAGTATGCCAAGAGAGAGGACAAGTCTGGCTGTATTCTGAAAAGCAGTGAGAGAAGATGAGGTTGGCTAGGTCAATGGTTCCCAAATGTAAACTAAAGACCAATCCCAATATATATCAAAATTTCTACCAGTCTACAATGAAGTAAGAAAAATAAGTACAAGTTGATAACTTGGTAATAATGCTAAATTAATTTTATTATTATATACTTGTAATTCTATTTCCTATGACTTACATACAATGTGATATCATAAAATTAAAATTTCATTGTTTAATTTTCAACATAGCAATTAAAGCTATCAACAGTTCTTTCTAAGATAACGCCCTTTCCTGACTATAACAGATTCAGTCTATGTCCTGTAGGCAATGGGGATTTACTGTCACTTTCCAATTTATTATATAATTTTAATTATTTAATATTTTCTAACAAACCTGTATTACTTTGGAAATTAAAACAATTTATTAGTTCTAGTCATTAGGATTTAAATATTAAAAACAAGAGTTACCTAAGAGTGAGGAAAATGTGTTACATTTATAAACTATACTCAAAATACAGTGCCCTAAAGATTGAAAAAGAATAGTTGACTCTTCTGGACTGAATTTCAAACTCTTATATAAACATGTAACATATAAGACAAATATTAAACTCAAAAAGGGAGTTTAAGAAAGCAGTAAATAAGCAAACTAAAAAACAATCTGCTACAGCATTAACCCAGAACTTTCTCTCCTAAAATAACTACCTTTAATCTAAAAATGGCATAATATACTAATTTTCTAATTATTAACTATGGGTTGAGTTAGAGTGGGAAATGTTAGTTACCATTAAAAATAGCAATAAAAAGTAAAATGCTCTTTTCACTAGAGAAATGCAAATGTCCATCATTCAACTCTGAGATAAAAGTAAGAATTTTATTTGGAATAAAGCAGTGTTAAATTTAAACACTAAAGAAAATGAACACTTAGGAACTCCTTATAACCAATGGAAGTATGTGCTTATCAAAGACAGAAAGCTAATTCCAAGGCTCTAAAAGAACCAAAGCTCTATAAAAATCACTTTTTCTACCTTTTCTCCTATATACCACTAATGGCAAGGCTTGAAATGATGACACAGCACAGCATGCCTTCTTAAAAACAGAGAGGAAAAAGCTGTCAGAGAAGTAAAAATGGTGCAAATTCCGCTTATTGGAAACCTGATGTATGTTTCAATAAGTTCCAGACACCATGTAAATGTTAGCCACGCATCTTTCCAGGCAGTTTAGAATTATTCAGCTCAGGGGTGACCAAGTCAACCATGCAAGGAAAACATCTGCTGATAATTTCTAAAGTTAATAGTTGCCAATAGTAGTACGTATCTCTTATCATAATGCTTTCCATGGAAAATGTTCAAGTATTCATTGGTGAAAGATCTGCCTAAAGTAGAATTATCAAAAACTATTTTTACCATATAGCAGTCTGGTAATGTTTGGATAATTTAATTAGTCAGGTTCTAAAACATTTTCTGCTTAACTGAGAGTTACTGCTTTTTAAAAATTTAACACACACACACCATTACCATGATAAAAGATCTGAAAAGTTATTTATACAAATAAAAAGAGTTTCAGCTCGCTGAAACTCAATTTACCCCATATTTGGAAAACTGAAACAGTATTTGATAAACTGTTCAATTTAATTATTTTAAAATGAAATCACTTTTTAAAAAATGCCTGGTAGATATGTTACTACATGTTACACATTTAGACAAACATTCATATACTATACACATTGATCATACCAGTGTGAGTCATATTAAAATTTGATGGCTATGATTTGTTGCATGTATGGACAAGCTGTAGCTTTCCCCTAAGCTATGGACAAAGAAACAGACACTAGATCTGCACTAGGGATTTTATTCTGCACAACACAGCTCTTGCCTACAATACTCCTCTAGCGCTACTATCTTAAAATGACAATAATATTGGTTAATGGGAAAGCTAAGAGTTAATAGAAATTTAAAATGGGAAGTCCCATAAAGTAACTCAAGTTAAAAAGAAATACTAGAGTCATTATTTCCAAATGAGATGTGTACACTTCAAGAAGACTGGCTTGGGAAGCGACACTACTTACTCCAACATGCTGTCAGTGCTTATATTTTTAGAATTCCTTTTTGGGAAATCTCTGCAGAACCTTTAGCACATTCTATTGATCAGCCTTAATGAATCTGCAAACTTGGAAACCGTATTTGAGTTTTTAAACCAATTAAGGAGTCACACGGGCCTGCTATAGAGAATATGATGGATCATCAAGCAGAAGCAGAGTAATATACATTAGGTCAAAAATGAGATGCATGGGACTTCCCTGGCAGTCCAGTGGTTAAGAATCTGCCTTCCAATGCAGGGGATGCGGGTTCAATCCCTGGTCGGGGAACTAAGATCCCACATACTGCAGGACAACTAAGCCCACGCACCGCAACTACTAAGCCCGCATGCTCTGGAACCCACATGCCACAATTACTAAGCCCACATGCTGCAACAAAGATCCCGCGTGCCGCAACTAAGACCCAACGCAGCCAAAAATAAATAAATAAATATTTTAAAAGATTACAGTAAAAGTCCCTTCTAAGTCATAAATGTTATTTAAAAAAAACATTAAAAAAATTCATTAAGGGTTTTAGTTTTAAATTCAAGTTAAGACAACTGAGAATCCCCAAATTCTCTAAGAATATGCAATTTGATTTTAAAACACACTTTTAGAGATGTCAATTCCAACTGCTATAGGCAGGGACTGCAGAAAACTGTAGAAAAATCAACTTAGGATGGATGATATAGTAGTTCAGGTTCAAAGAGGTTAGGCCCTAAATTAGGTCCAGTTTGGCAAGACCACACTTCTTACAACTCAATCAAAATGTACAAATATGCTTTTTTTCTTATGCAGACATTTAAAAAAATTTTTTACTGAGTTGTCATCATACTGTTTAATAGCATTTATTGAACACTTACAATGTCAGACAGTATGCTAGGCACTTGCATTACCTCATTTACTTCTCAGAACAGCTCTATGGAGGGAGGCACTATTATATCCCTATTTTAAAGATAAGGAAACTCAGATCCACAAAGCTTACATAACCAGAGTCATAAAGTGTGGCAGACTGTATTTTCCAATGATGGCTACAAAAATATCTCCTATCCCACATGTTCTTTTTTTTCCATAATAAACTTTTATTTCAGAAGTTTTAAATTTACAGAAAAATTGTGTTGACAGTATAGAATTCCCATATACCCCACACCCAGTTTCCCATAGTATTAACATCTTACATTGGTATAGTACATTTGTCACAATTAATAAACCAATATTGACAAATTTTTAGTAACTACAGTCTATATTTAAATTTCCTTAGTGTTTATCTCATGTCCTTCTATTCTAGGATACCATATTACATTTAAGTCATCATGTCTCCTAAGTCCTCTTAGCGGTATCATTTTTCAGACTTGTTTGTGATAACCTAGGAAATTAAAAAACTGAGACCCAGGGCTTCCCTGGTGGCGCAGTGGTTGAGAGTCCGCCTGCTGATGCAGGGGATGCGGGTTCGTGCCCCGGTCCGGGAGGATCCCACATGCCGCGGAGCAGCTAGGCCCGTGAGCCATGGCCGCTGAGCCTGCGCGTCCGGAGCCTGTGCTCCGCAACGGGAGAGGCCACAGCAGTGAGAGGCCCACGCAAAAAAAAAAAAAAAAAAAAAAAAAAACTGAGACCCAGATGTGCTTCTTAACAACTCTCCAAACAACTTCCTATAAACCAAATTGCTTGTCGTTAGAATTTTTAAGAGGTCCATGTGTTGGTCAGTGCAGTGGGCCTGAACTGGCAGACCAATCACACTTGGCAAGTACATCCTACAATAATACTTTTTTTTGCCAGTAACTGCATTAATACATAGTATACTCAGAAGAATATATGAATGAGCTATCATGGTATATAAGACCATGTGACGCCAAAATATAATTTGACTCCAAAATGTAAGTAACATCATTCCCAGTGATAGACCAAGCAGGTAATGTATCAACTTCTTTTTAAGTAGCCATATTTGCTTTCCACACTGTAACAGAAAAACATAAACCAGAGAATTTTCTAAATATTCAAATAATTCCTGTTTACTTTCATTTAATAGGAGTACTTATAAAATATTATTAAATTTATTATGCACATTTTAGGGTTAAGTTGTAGCCAGTGCTAATTATAACATGTCTGGAAAAAATTTAAGCTACACTGATTAAAATTCTATTTATAAAGGAAAAATCTAAACCACAGAAACAGTGCTTAGTTTAGAACAAGAACATGTACATAACTGCCAAGTGCAATCCCTGTTTAGATGTTGCTTACTGAAACACTGTAATTACAAAAAACCAAAATGAATTTCTAAATGTTTCAAGATGAAATAGTCCTGGCATAATTTTCAAGGCTTATAATTACTTTCCTGAAAAGGTAAATACTCTAAGTTTTAACTTAATATAATATTAACTCTAGAAGTTAACACAGATTGAACATCCAATTTTACTCTAAAATGGAAGCCACCTATGAAATTCAGAACCTTTTAAATTAACAATCAAATGCTAACCAAAGAAAAATTACAGGGAGGCAAAGGCCAATGCTAACTTCCTACAGCCATTTATGGATAATGCAAACCTCCAAGCTTACTGAATGGGTTTTGAACATTAAGTGAACATCTACCCAATAGAGAAATGAATCATAATGACACACAGTCCCTCACTTCCCACTCCCTCTTCAGTCAACTACAGTCTGGCTTGTTGCCTCTAACACTCCACTGAAACCACATCAGCAAAAAAATCTATTTTCACGCTGCCAAATCCAATGGCCACTCCTCTGTCCTCACTTTACTCCACCTCTTGGCAGCATTCCACGTGAATGGCCACTTCCTCCTTGAAATGCTTGCCTCTCTTGGCTTTTGTGACACCACTTTTCCGGGTTTTCTTCTGACCTCATTGCTCCCTGTCTCAGGGTCTCCTTGTGGCTCCTCCTCCTCTACTAGACCTCTAAATGCTGGGGCTTCCTGTCACAGACAATATTGGTTGTCTTCTCTCTATCCTCTTCCTCCTCCCCACTTCCTCTACATTATCCTCATGCTGACCTTTCCAAAATATATCTCCAACACAATCTTCTCCTCTGAGCTCAACTCACAGATTCAGCTGATTACCTGACACTTGGGTGTCTAACAGTTCTATCAAACTGAACACATTCAGAATAAATGTCATGATTATTCTTCCCCATTCTTCTACTCGCCACTCAGCCCTTGTTTTTCTGTAAACGGTATCAGCAACCACCAAGATTCTCTACCAAGAAACCTAGGAGTCATCGTTCATTCTTTCCTTTCCCTAACCCCCCAAATCCAAAAAAATTAGCAACAGACCTGTCAACTGTTATTTCCAAAATATATCCTAAACCCACTACTTTCCATCACTTTGCATTGCCAAATATTATTGTAGTTTCTAATTACCAAAGTTACTTCATTATAAACTTCTAAAATGAATGTAATTTTCCTTAACTTATGGCGTTCAATAAGATTAAGATGTTTGGGGTAAAAGTAATCTATTTTCATACATATCTCTATGCCACAGAGGTTTATCTAATTTACAGTCAAATAAAATTTTGGTTCACAGATTAGAAATGCCCCAAGGTGGGAATTCTATCAAAATATGGACAGAGACAAGAGTCCCAAATTATGAGCAGGTAGCATGCCAAAACCTTGCGGCAAGTCAGCTGTTTGGAATTCACAATGCATTTTCTCACAGAAATTATATGATACATAAGTGATCAGGTTTTCAGGTCAGCCTACAAAAAGCCAGCTTCACTCATACATGCCTGAAAAATAGCACTAATAACAACACAGTCTTTAACCACTATGAATAAACACCTAACTTGGAAGAATGATTTGTAAAACTGTATTTTAATACCCCAATCTATTGTATTAACTCTTATAAACTGTAGGAGACCCTCTCCTACCTCCCTGTCTTCCAAATGTGACCAGCTTATACCCATTTTTTTTAATCTCTCACCAAAACGCTTCACTTTATGTTCCCAGATTCTGGGCCACACAGAATGCAAGACCACAACTTATCCCATAATTCCCATCCCCTGATATAACTCTTTGAGATTTTCACTGCTAGAAAAAAACTCTGGGAGGAGAAAGACAAAGAGAAACAGGAAAAACAAATTGGCGGGGTGGGGGAGGATCACAAAATCTCAAGAAACCCTAAAAAGTAATTATTCTATTTTTACGATGTGCCAAAAGGCACATGGAGTCACATGGGATTTTTCTAAGCTCCTACTTTCACTGAAATAGTCTTCTCTAGAGCCCTGCTCAATCCTTCTAGACTTTTTAAAATCCTAGGCTGGGCACTTTATCTCCCCTTCCATTAAGGAAGCTGCTATTTTGTTCCTTCTCACATTCTCTCTTATTTCTCACTTAGAATCCTAAATGGAAAAATAAAGAAAGAGGCACATTGATAACAAGTCTTTAGGTAAACACAGAACTGAAGTAAGGGAGAGATGGAGCCTAAGGAGTAGTCAGGCCATTAAGGTCACCATTAATCTGTAACTTATTAAATACAAATGAGGAACAAATGATTTGGAGCAAAGAAAGAGTTTCATAAATGGACACCAGACAAGTTTCCAGAAACATGAAAAATCTACCTTATATATCTCAACATAATATATTCTATGGCTCACCTTCTCTTTCCAACAATCACATCAAAGATGAATCCTATACTGTCTCTGTATGACTAACACGACCTGAGTACACCACAAATAGGTAAAATCCAGGGTGCCAACATTCCCAATCTGATAAAATTAATTTACCAACAAATGGAGAAATCAATTTCTACTTGTCTAGATAATGAAAACCAAATGGACAGAGCTACAGTAGCATTAAGAGCCAATGAAGACAGTAAATGACTCTGAAAGCCAAAAGAAAGCCAAAAGTCATAAATAAATTCGTAAGCATAGGAGTGAGCAGCGGATTCTCTAAACTTCAAAGAATAGATGTTTTACAGAAAGTAAACTAGGAAGGTAAGGCTGCATCATCTGTCTGTCAAATAAGTCTCTGAAATAAGTATCTTACAGGGACTTCCCTGGTGGTCCAGTGGTAAAGAATCCGCCTGCCAATGCAGGGGATAAGGGTTCGATCCCTGGTCAGGGAACTAAGATTTTCACATGCCGTGGGGCAACTAAGTCCACATGCCACAGCTGAGCTCGTGCGTCAGCTAGAGCCCACGTGCTGCAAACTACAGAGCCCACGTGCTCTGGAACCCACGCGCCACAACTACAGAGCCCATGCGTCCTGGAGCCTGTGAGCCACAACCTGAGAGGAGAAAACTCGCACACCACAACTAGAAAGAAGCCCGCACACCGCAACAAGATCCCTCGTGCCACAACTAAGACTTGACACAGCCAAAAATAAATTAAATAAATAAATAATAAATCTTTAAGAAACAAAGCAAAAGTATCTTATGGACAAAAAATTGTTAATGGACTAAAACATTTAGGTCCAAATTAGTAAACTACCACTTTCTGAATGAAATGAATATGAAACCACACACTTAAGTGTAGCAATGAAAACATAATGTATCCAAAAGTAATCTGAGCTAGCTTGAAATAGACAACCAATAGACAACCTGTCGACCTATAAACAATTAAAAATTACCGGACTTCCCTGGTGGCGCAATGGTTGAGAGTCCGCCTGCCAATGCAGGGGACACGGGTTCGAGCCCTGGTCCCAGAAGATCCCACATGCTGCGAAGCAACTGGGCCCATGCACCACAACTACTGAGCCTGTGCTCTAGAGCCCGCAAGCCACAACTACTGAGCCCATGTGCTACAACTACTGAAGCCCGTGCACCTAGAGCCCGTGCTTCACAATGAGAGGCCTGTGCATCGAAACGAAGAGTGGCCCCCGCTCGCCGCAACTGGAGAAGGCCCGTGCGCAGCAACGAAAACCCAACACTGCCAAAAATAAATAAATAATAAATTAAAAAAAAAAATTACCTTCACCTATTCACTATTATTTTATACAAGCTGGTCCTGGTTCCACCACTTACTGCATGAGTTTGAACAAATTATTTAACCTCTCTGGGTCTCAGTTTCTACACTCATAAAACAGAACTAAAGATGGCACCTACCTCATGATTGTGAGGATTAAAAGACATAAGGTAAATTGTTCTGAGCAGCTTCAGAAACAGAGTAAGTGTTCAACAAAGGTTAGTTACTATTGTTTTCTCCAAACCGATGCAGACAAAAGTTACTTGAAGTCACATCCATGCCTTAACACTACCTTTGAAACCTTCACAACCCTCAGGACAGTGCTAAACACTGTGGATGCTTAGTATTCAGTAACTGAAAACTAGTTAAGTCATGAAATCTAGAACCTTGAAGCTGAAGATTTTAGAAGTCATCTGGAACAATTTCACTTAATTCAACAATAAGACTCGTGGGAGATTATCAAATCTTTGTTTAAACACTTCCTAAAACAGAAACTTGCCTTCTCAACAAGACATATAAAAACAGGTCTAATTACTAGAATGTTCCCTCTGAAGATTTCATTGTACTGATTACTGCCTCTCATAACTTCTTATCTGAAAGGCTGAATGCACTAGAGGGCATCACAATATTAGGAAAAGTCATCTGTCATGAAAAGGAAAGAATCGCTCAACATTTATTCTGGCTAAGAGAGAAATACTACACCCAATTGTATAAAACATGTATGTTAATTTAAAAATTATTTTGTTTAAACATACTTTAAAATGTTCAGAAGGAATTAAAAGGAAGTTAGATTATAAAATCATAGTTTACACGTCCTTGTATATGTATAAGGGTAAGTAATTCAGATTATTATAAATCTTAGGCTCTTTCCAACACCACAATAAGGGCTCCCAAAATTTTTAAGCAATTTCAATATTTATATGTTTATAAGAGAAAAGCATACAAAACCAGCATGATTTATTATTGCTCCTTGCAGCCATACTCCAAGTTACCTCCAGCTTTCCATAAAAAGACCCAGTGCCTGAGAGAAAATTAGCAACTTCTATAAAAATGTTCAAACCTGGATCTGTATATAACCAATTATTTAAATGATCCAAAACCAAATTATTTTTTTAACATCTTTATTGGAGTATAATTGCTTTACAATGGTGTTAGTTTCTGCTGTATAACAAAGTGAATCAGCTATACATATACATATATCCCCATACCTCCTCCCTCTTGCGTCTCCCCTCCCACCCTCCCTATCCCACCCTCCCTATCCCACCCCTCTAGGTGGTCACAAAGCACCGAGCTGATCTCCCTGTGTTATGCGGCTGCTTCCCACTACAAAACCAAATTATTTTAATATGTCCGCATTAATTAACAGAGTGATGGTACCACTGTAAAGGTTTACAAGGCTCCTGGAATATCCTCTAACTCCCACTCACATAGAGGAAAAAAACATGGAAAACTAGGCACTGTTTATAGCACACCCTTCAACCTCATCATACTCCACCGCTATGTGAAATTTTACAAATCTATAAACTGTAGGTAACTGAGAGACATGCAGAGTCATCGTGTCAGGAAGAGGGTTCATCCGACTTCGCTCACTGCTCATCGGCTCCCCCTCCCCCACAGACCACTTTTGTCTCCGTCTGCAATCCATTTCAACATTCCTTTACTCCATACAAATTTGTGGGACTTTTTTTCACTTTCCTTTGAACCAGTTATATACCATTTGCCCGGTTCTCTCATTGATTATGAATTAAATAAAATCCTTAACACATTTATTTTTATATTTCTGTAAGTCATTATATTATCGTTTAATGAGTAACTAGTCAACTCTCTTACCACTGATAAGACACCATTCAGTACTTAGATGTTGTTCAGCACTTAGATTATCAACACAAAATGACACTCCAACAGTGAGTATGAATCAGACTGGAAAGGTCCATCTCCCCATGTATATTAATAAACAGAACTTTGGCTTCTGAAAAATCAATCCTGGTGAATTGTGTTGGCATGAATGAAGTCATGAGCACCGGATGAAGCAAGAAAATCAGGTTTCAGAACCGCAAAGCCCATATTCAGACTGTGGATAACGGTGAAGCCAAGGAATAGCAGCCACAACAAGCTGTTGCCACTCATCTCCACTATCCATCCAGTGACCCCCGTTAAAAAGTTCAAACAGCTAAGGATAATGGCCAATTCAATGGCAGAATTCATGGCAGAAGATGAAAAAATAAGTTTGGTAGTCTGTTCTATAAAAGGTCCTCAAATTTTGCCATCCCTTTGCACGTATCCATGTTCACCTCCCATCCATAAAAGGAGGTATATTTTTATCTCATTTTAGAAGAAATCAATACAAAAGTCTGTGTTCAGCTTCATAAATTATCAAGAGTATAATCATGGAGAATTATAAAGAGAAGTAAAGGATGAGAAACATACTGATAACAGAGTCAGAGAAGATGTTCCAGATGCAACTGACCCACCTCAGGAGAACTAGGTGGCTTCTAAGCTTCTCCCTCTACCCACTCTCTTTATCCCAAAGACACTAACTAAAATAAAAAGGATCATAATAGACCTCAATTCCTTTTACTAGTAAGAGGCACACTGTGATGGCTAATTTTATATGTCAAACTGACTGGCCATGGAATACCCAAATTAAACATTATTTCTGGATGTGTCGGTGAGGGTGTTTCAGGATAAGATTAGCATTTGAATGGAATATTATGTAATGTATATTATGTTACATATTAAACATATAGATACATACATACATATATATGAATGTATTAAAAAGAAACATGTATAAATTTTAAATAAACTTAAATTTTTTTTTACATCTTTATTGGAGTATAATTGCTTTACAATGGTGTGTTAGTTTCTGCTTTATAACAAAGTGAATCAGTTATACATATACGTATGTTCCCATATCTCTTCCCTCTTGCGTCTCCCTCCCTCCCACCCTCCCTATCCCACCCCTCCAGGCGGTCACAAAGCACCGAGCTGATCCCTGTGCTATGCGGCTGCTTCTCACTAGCTATCTACCTTATGTTTGGTAGTGTATATATGTCCATGCCTCTCTCTTGCTTACCCTTCCCCCTCCCCATATCCTCAAGTCCATTCTCTAGTAGGTCTGTGTCTTTATTCCTGTCTTACCCCTAGGTTCTTCATGACATTTTTTTTTCTTAAATTCCATATATATGTGTTAGCACACGGTATTTGTCTTTCTCTTTCTGACTTACTTCACTCTGTAGGACAGACTCTAGGTCTATCCACCTCATTACAATTAATAGTTCAATTTCATTTCTTTTTATGGCTGAGTAATATTCCACTGTATATATGTGCCATATCTTCTTTATCCATTCATCCGATGATGGACACTTAGGTTGTTTCCATCTCCTGGCTACTGTAAATAGAGCTGCAATGAACATTTTGGTACATGACTCTTTTTGAATTATGGTTTTCTCAGGGTATATGCCCAATAGTGGGATTGCTGAGTCATATGGTAGTTCTATTTGTAGTTTTTTAAGGAACCTCCATACTGTTCTCCATAGTGGCTGAACCAATTCACATTCCCACCAGCAGTGCAAGAGGGTTCCCTTTTCTCCACACCCTCTCCAACATTTATTGTTTCTAGATTTTCTGATGATGGCCATTCTGACTGGTGTGAGATGATATCTCATTGCAGTTCTGATTTGCATTTCTCTAATGATTAATGATGTTGAGCATTCTTTCATGTGTTTGTTGGCAATCTGTATATCTTCTTTGGAGAAATGTCTATTTAGGTCTTCTGCCCAAACTTAAATTTTTAATATTTAAGGTAGAGATATGTATAAATATCTCTATATCCTACTGGTTCTCTTTCTCTGGAGAAAGCTGACTCATACACACACACACACACACACACACACACACACATCCTGCCCTTGTTCAGGACTGTCTCAGAAATAAACATATGTATACATATATATAACAAATTAGCAATCAGAAATATCTATTCCAGGAAAACTATTTTCCAAGAGAAAACATCTGCTCTCCATTGACTGGTGAGGCCACAGATATACTGTACACAAATATCAACTATATTCAGAGACAACAAATCATTACACTATTTTTTAAACTCCAGAGAGGATGGAGAGAAAGGCATATGGTTTGTTTAATGCAAATTATGGTTTGTTTAATGCAAAAAGTTTTAGGCAACACACTGATCCACAGCTAATTTTTCCTTACCTCTGTGACTTAAAAGTCTCAATGCATTAGCTAAACATGGCACAAACGATTCCGTTACAATATAGGGGGCAAGGTTGGGGGGAGGGAGCAATGCTGGCAAGACTCAAAGAAGCAAAGAAGCAAAATTATTCTAACAGGGCTCTTGGATATTTTTCCCAAAAATGTTTAGGAAAACTGAAAATAACTTAAATGACTAGGAAAGGTAACCACCTCCTGTCTCTCTGCAATATATTTCTAAGACCTGGTCCATCAAAAATATTTTGCATATCTGCCACTAAAATAACTATAAGGAAGACAAGTAATAAGACAGTTTACCAAATGCAAGATTAGTGTGCATTCTGACTCTGGGGGCATTTCCATTTTTCTAAGAAAATGAGTTTCCATTTTTCTGAGCAACTTCTGATGCAGCCATTGGTCCATGGTTCTTTCCTCCTCAGAAAAGGCCTCAGAAAAACCAAGTTACTGATATTTATAAACATTTATTACAAACCAAGAAAGAAATTAAAAAGCATTTTTAATTTTAAAAGGCTCAGTCTGGGGTAAGTTTGTTTTCTTGCAAGCCAATATTAAAAAGTGGAGCCTTAGAAGTAGATGCAATTGTCAACTGCAACAGTTCAGGGAGTAAAACCCTGTATTCAATAAGCTCTGAAGGTCCTGTGTCCTTTTCTCCCCTTTTCCATAAATGCTTTCTGTATATTCCTGACACGTAAGGACCAAATTATTACCGTACAAAAATTTCTTCTGTTCTCAATTTTGAGACAATTTCCCATAAACTGGCAAAAACATTTTAAATAAGCCTATTTAAAGTTGAGCAATTTTAACTCCGTTTAGAAAAATTTTAAAGATTTAAAAGAAAAATAAGGGCACTTAAAAAAAAACCTACAGCTAACATCATACTCAATGGTGAAAGAATGAAAGTTGTCCCCCTAAAATAAACTACAGATTTAATGCAATCTCTTTTGAAATTCCAACAGCCTGTTTTGCAGAAATGGAAAAGCTGATCCTCAAATTCATATGGAATTTCAAGGAGTCCCAAGTAGCCAAACAGTAATAAAAAAGAACAAAGTTGGAAGACTCACACTTCCCAACTTCAAAACTTACCACAAAGCTTATAATAATCAAAACAGTATGGTACTGGCATAAGAAAAGACATGCAGATCAATGGAATAAAAGTGAGAGTCCAGAAATATACCCATACAGAAATATACCCATACATCTATGGCCAACTGATTTTTGACAAGGGTGCCAAGACCATTCAATGGGGAAAGAATAGTCTGAAACAAATGGTACTAGAACAGCTGGATATCCATATGCAAAAGAATGAACTGACCTCTGTATTATACCACAGACAAAAATTAACTCAAAAAGGATCAATGACCTAAATGTAAGAGCTGAAACTATAAAACTCTTCGAAGAAAATATATGGGTAAATCTTCACAACCTTAGATTTGGCAATGGATTCTTAGATATGACACTAAAACCACAACAAAAGACAAAAAACAAAATGAGTTGGACTTGATCAAAATTTAAAACTTCTGTACATCAAATAACACTATCAAGAAAGTGAAAAAACAACCCACATAATGGGAGAAAACTTTTGCAAATCAAGGGTCTAGTATCCAGAATATTAAAGAACTCTTACAACTCAACAACAAAAAGACAAACAGCTTTTTTAAGTGAGCAAAGGACTTAAACAGACATTTCTCCAAAGATATATAAACAGTCAATAAGCACATGAAAAAATGCTCAATGTCATTATCATTAGGGAAACACAAATCAACACCACAATGAGATACCACTACATACCCAACAAGAATGGCTATAATTTAAAAAATGGAAAATAACAAGTATTGGTGAAGATGCAGAAAATCTGGAAGCCTCATACACTGCTAATGAGAATGTAATATGGTGCAGCTGCTCTGGGAAAACAGGTTGGCAATTCCTCAAAAAGTTAAACATAGATTTACTTTATTATCCAGCATTTTCACTCCTAGGTATATACCTAGAAGAACTGGAGCTAGGTACGCAAATACTTGTTCACTAATTTTTATAACAGCACTATTTACCATAGCCAAAAGGTAGAAACTACCTAAATGCCCTTCAATGGATGAATCGGTAAACAAACTGTAGCATTATATATACATACAAGGGAATATTACTCAGCCTTAAAAAGGAATGAAGGAAAAAAAAGGGGGGGTGGCTTCCCTGGTGGCGCAGTGGTTAAGAATCTGCCTGCCAATGCAGGGGACACAGGTTCAAGCTCTGGTCCGGGGAGATCCCACATACTGCAGAGCAACTAAGCCCGTGAGCCACAACTACTGAGCCTGCGCGTCTAGAGCCCATGCTCCACAGCAAGAGAAGCCAGGACAATGAGAAGCCGCACACAGCGATGAAGAGTAGCCCCCGCTTGCCGCAACTAGAGAAAGCCCTCACACAGAAACGAAGACCCAACACAGCCAAAAATAAATAAATAAATTTTTGAACAAAAGGAATGAAGTACTGATACGTGCTACAACATGGATGAACCTTGATAACAGTATGCTAAGTAAAAGAAGCAAGACACAAAAGGTCACATATTTATATATATATTTATATACATATTTATATAAAATATCCAGAAAAGGTAACTCATAGAGACAGACAGCTGATTGGTGGTTGCCAGGGACTGGGGAGAAAAAGGTAGTAACAGGGTTTCCTTTTGGGGTGATGAAGTGCTTTGGAACTAGACAGAGGAAGCAGTGGCACAACAATGTGAATGTACTAAATGCCACTGATTTGTTCACTTTAAAATGGTTAATTTTATGATTTGTGAATTTCCATCTCAATTTTTTTAAAATTAATAGAAACCAAATGTCATAGCCTAACTTTTTTTTCCAAGTGTCCATAGTGGAGATTATTTACAAAAATCAGTTGTCTGTTAAGCCACAATGGCAACCTCAATTAATTTACAGGGCATATTTTCTGATTATAACACAACAAAACCAATAATTAATAATGAATTCAAAACAAAGATTCCTAATACTGTAAATTTCTAAACTCTTAAATAATGCTGCAGTAATTTTTTAAAAATTAAAGGATAAACAAGACTTGTAGTTCTCAAATTTGGTGTGCACTCAGATTACCTGGGGAGCTTGTTTAAAATACAGAAGCTTAAGCCCTACACCCAGAGATTCTCATTTAATAGATCAAGAGTGGAGTTAGAGCATCTATACTTTTAATAAGCCCTCCACCAAAGTTTAAAAACAGTAACAGAATATTAAGGAAAAAATTTAAAGATGTTGCATATCAAAAGCTATGGAATTCATACAAAGCTGTACTCATATACATTGTCTAAAATAATAATACTTAAGAGAACATAAACTAAGCAATTTAACATTTTAAAATAAAAGTGTTATTAAAGAAAACAGGAAAACAGAAATATGAATGAAAATAAAACTACATGATTACGAAACTAAAAAAGCAGAACTTTAAAATGAGTGTGGTTAGAGTCCTGAAAATTCTAACAAAACAAAAAATTCTCAAAGAGACACAGAACTGGGAAAAGAGATTAATCATCTTCTTAAAAAAAAGACATAAAAACATAAAACAAGGAAAATAAATTTTTCAGAAAACTCTGGAAAAATAAATTTTCTAATAACTCTAAATCTACACATGGTTAGTTCATCAAAAATATAAGAAATTACTTGTCAATGAAAAAAGTCATAAGTTCAATTATGGCATTAAGTATAATCTGCTACTTGGTTGAAAAAAAATTAGAACTTGTAAAGTAAGGAAAATTTTAACAAAATGCTACTATGAACTTGAAATTCTTCCCATTGCAGAAAAAAAAAATGTATCGAACATTCAAACTGGTTAATAAGTACCCAGTAACTATCACACAGCTTCACTAGTAAGAAAAACAGACTTTATTCTCTGCAATCCAAAGCAAAACTGAAAAGAACTTCATGATATAAATGATTACAAATTATTCTACTTTTCAGGTCTAAAAAAAAAATAGTCAAAATACATCACCATCAACTTTACAAATACCATTGAGGTTACATTTTCTTTTCTATTTTAAAGTCACTTTGTAGCCTATTTAACTTTAACCTCTGTTACTCAATCATGGGAACAAATAAATGATAGTCATTAACAAAGAGAAGCCAAGAGCCAAGTGTTATTACCAATAATTAATATAAGGGTAAATAAAACGAAAATGTTCTTAGTTTAATCAAGGGGAGAGAGCTAATGCTCTCCTCTCCCGAGGTGACATATTTCCCCCCTATGGCTGCTGTAACAAGTTACTTGGTGGCTTAGAACACCGTAATAAATGTACTCTTCCACAGTTCTAGAGGCAAAAAGTCTGAAAACAGTATTAGTAGGCCAATACTGAAATCAAGGTGTCAAGCCACACTCCTTTCAGAGGCTTTAGGGGAGAATCCATTCTTTGCCTCCTCCAGCTTCTGATGGTGCCAGAATTCCTTGACTTGTGGCCACATCACTCTAATCTCTGCCTCCATGGTGGGTCACCTTGCCTCCTCCTCTTCTCTGTGTGTACCATCTCCTTCTGCCTCCCTCTTAAAAGGGTATATTTAATTGCATTTAGAATACAACCAGATAATCCAGGGTTAACTGCCCCAGCTCAAGACCTCCAATTTAATCACATCTGCAAAGACCCTTTTGGCCATATAAGGTTACCAGAGATCAGGACTTGGATCTCTTTTGGAAAGCTATTTTCAGCCTACCACAGTGTGTCTCCTTAAAAACATACACCAAACCCTTTGGTCAGGAATTAGGTAATCTTAGTCTCCAGATTTCACAATGCAAAGTCACAGGCCTTCTGACTCTCATAACGATAAACACATACCTCTGAAATTAACTCAGGAATCTATCACCAGGTGTAAAGGAGACTATCACAGGGGACATCCATTTGTCTCTCAAAAATATAAAAGAAACATTAAATCTCTATTTTACTGTAAAGATGAATGAAATTCTACTCAAAGTTTGTAGTCTCTCCTGAACTATCTACATGCATGTTATCTCACATGCATACCCAATATATCGAGTTTTTTCTCCCTTCTACATTGGTAAAGAGGGGTCTTTTTGTTGGCAGGATTTTCTTATTTCCCCAACAAACATTATAGAATTGGGTAATAATAAACTAAGTTTTTAAATGAATTTGAAATGGACTACTTTCCAAAAGCAGCAAAAATTATTTTTATTGTCTGAATTTTTCCAACACATAATTTTAAGGCCCACCAGCCCTTGAACTCCTTCAGAATCAAGCAGTGTTCATTCCATAAAATCAAAATTCAAGATGAATTAAACAGTTATATGTAAAATATGAAAGCATTAAAAATTAGAATATAGCAATAGAAAAAATGAGCAAAGAAAACAGTCACATACGAAACACTAAAAGACAAAGAAATCAAATTAAAGCAATGTGATGTCATGTTTCCAACTACTACCCTTCCATATTTGACAAGGATAATATTGGGTTGGCCAAAAAGTTCGTTCAGGTTTTTCTGTAACATCTTATGGAAAAACCCAAATGAAGTTTTTGGCCACCCCAATACCTAGCAAAAGTGAGGGTATGAGGACACAGGGACTCTTAAACATACTATTACTGAGAATATAAACTGATAGAGACCTTTTAAAAAGCAATTTAGCATAGCCGACAAGATTTAAAAGGCAAATAGATCTGTACCCAATAATTCTTCTTCTAATCATCTATCCTACAAAAATACTCATCAAAGTGAGGGAAAAAACTTATGTATAAAAATGCCCACTGGCCAAAGCAATCTTGAGAAAGAAAAACGGAACTGGAGGAATCAGGCCCCCTGACTTCAGACTATACTACAAAACTACAGTAATCAAAACGGTATGGTACTGGCACAAAAACAGAAATATAGATCAACAGAACAGAATAGAAAGCCCAGAAATAAACCAAAAAAATTTACAGTCAATTAATCTACAACAAAGGAAGCAAGACTATACAATGGGGAAGAGACAGTCTCTTCAATAAGTGATGCTCAGAAAACTGGATAGCTACATGTAAAAGAATGAAATTACAACATTTTCTCACACCACATACAAAAATAAACTCAAAACGGATTAAAAAACTAAACGTTAAGACTGCAAACCATAAAACGCCTAGAAGAAAACAGGCAGAACACTCTCTGACCTAAATCATAGCAACATTTTTTTGGATCTGTCTCCTCAAGCAAAGGAAACAAAAGCAAAAATAAACAAAAGGGACCTAATTAAACTTAGCTTTTGCACACAAAAAAACACCAACAAAACAAAAAGACAACCTACTGAATGGGAGAAAATATTTGCAAGTGATATGACTGATAAGGGGTTAATATCCAAATATATAAACAGCTCATAAAACTCAATATCAAAAAACAAACAACCCGATTAAAAAATGGGCAGAAGACCTAAACAGACATTTTTCCAAAGAAGACATACAGATGACCAACAAGCACCTGAAAAGGTACTCAACATGGTTAATCATCAGAGAAATGCAAGTCAAAACCACAATGAGATATCACGTCACACCTGTCAGAATGACTATCATCAAAAAGAACACAAATAACAAATGTTGGCAAGGATGCGGAGAAAAGGGAAACATAGTACACTGCTAGTGGGAATGCAAACTGGTGCAGCCACTACAGAAAACAGTATGGAGGTTCCTCAAAAAACGAAAAGTAGAAATACAATACAATCCAGCAATTTCACTCCTGGGTATTTACCTGAGGAAAAAAAAAAAAAAAACCACTAATTTGAATAGATATATGCACCCCTATATTTACTGCAGTATTATACACAATAGCTAAGATACAGAAGCAATCTAAGTGTCCATCAACAGATGAATGGATAAGGAAGATGTGGTATGTATTTTTCATAGATATATATAGATATATATATATAGATATATAGATATATAGATATAGATATATATATATATATATATAATGGAGTATTGCTCAGCCCTAAAAAAGAATGAAATTTTGCCATTTACAACAACATGGATGGACCTGGAGGGTACTATGCTTAGTGAAATAAGTCAGAGAAAGATAAATACTGTATGTTATCACTTACATGTGGAACCTAAAAAGTGAAATGAATGAATATAACAAAACAGAAACAAACTTACAGATGTAGAGAACACACTACTGATTACCAGTGGGGAGAGGGAAGGGAGGTGGGGCAAGATAGGGGTAGGGATTAAGAGATATAAACTATTATGTATAAAATAAATAAGCTACAAGGATATATTGTACAGCACAGGGAATAGAGCCAATATTTTATAATAACTTCCTAACTTCCTTCCTGCCTCCCTCCCTCCCTCCCGCCTCCCTCCCTCCCTCCCGCCTCCCTCCTTCCCTCCCTCCCTTCCTTTCTTTCTTCATTTATTTTTGGCCACGCTGCATGGCATGTAGGATCTTAGTTCCCTGACCAGGGATTGAACCCATGCCCCCTGCAGTGGAAGCACAGAGCCTTAACCACGGGACCACCAGGGAAGTCCCTATAGCAACTTTAAATGGCATATAATCTATAAAAGTATTGAATCACTATGTTGTATATCTGAAACTAATACTGTAAACCAATGATATTTCAATTAAATAAATAAATAAATAAAAATTCACATGCTCACTGAAATTCTACTTGTATGTGAAAATTAGAAATAGTATAAACGCCCATCAATATAGAAATAGCTAAATGATGGTATATGTCTACAATGGAATTCAATGTAGCCGGTGAAAAATGAAATACAACAATATAAGCTGTCATTTAGAAAGCTAGCCATGATGCATTAAGTGAAAAAAGCACTTAAAATATAGTAAGTAAATTATTCTGTTTTTACTTAAAGGGAAAAAACAAAATAACAAACATATATAATTGTAATATGTTTACATATTAATAGAAGCTATATTTTCCAAAAAATCTTATGACATGGGAAAATCCTTACAAAATTAACTGAAAAGAGTACAACTACAAAATTGTATATGCAACTATATAAACAAAAGCAGTGCAATATTAATAAACAAGGGTGACTAATTACCTGAGTAACGTGATTTTGAACTGTTCTTTATACATTTTTTATTTTCCAAAATGCATGTTATTTACAAAATCACAATAAAAATTAAAGTTTTGTTTTTTTTTTTAATTCATTGATGTAATGTTCCTTTTCTTTTTTTAATATTTATTTATTTATTTGGCTGCGCCAGATCTTAGTTGCGGCATTCAGGATCTTCATTGCGGCATGCGGGCTCTTAGTTGAGGCACGCAGGATCTAGTTCCCTGACCAGGGATTGAACCCAGGTCCCCTGCATTGGGAGCGTGGAGTCTTAACCACTGGACCACCAGGAAAGTCCCTTGTTTTGTTTTTAAATGGGAGCCCAGATGACCAAAAAACTGTTATGCTTTAGCGAGTCAGGAATGATTCAAACCCTACAGAATACAGGAGATTGAGTATAAAATGACATAGTGAGTTCAGGTACAAAAGAAGACCTTTAAAAATACATATTTACCAAAACTTGCCCAATATAAAGAATGCTATCTCCTACAGACTGGTTACTTGAAATACTGTATTTATTCTGATGTTGCATTACTAAAAGTAATGTTAACCAACATGATCACCCAACCTTATCACCTAGGTAGATCCTAAAATAGTTTTGGGGTCATTTCAAACAACTCTAGTTTCAAAGAACAGAGACCTTGCACAAATTCAGTTAGTTAAAACATGCTGCAGCTTTTGAAGACATGTTTTGAGACAGGGAATAGACCCTGGCCTTCAGAAAAGGTTCCCTCCACATAAACTATTCACTGCCATCAACACCACCTTTCCATACATGTCCAACAACCTCCTCCATTCCTTTCACTCATGAGCTTCCTCACTACAAGCGTCCTCTCCCCAGATGTGACAATTATCAAAATCCTACCATCTTGGTAAGACCAAGCTCCAAATACATCTGCTCCATGAAGCTGCTGCTTTTTTGAACTCCAAAAGCATTTCAATATCTATACTGCTCATTGATCAGCATGTGCTATTTTTATACTGACAGTCTTTTAATATATTCTGACTTCCCAGTTACAGTTTATAAGGAACTGGAAGGTATATCTTCCATCTCCAGTGCAGTTCACTGGAGATACACATTGAGTGGTGGCCCATCCAAGAAACACAATAGGTGTTTGTTTGCTTTGCTTCTATATAAAGTTTGGGACAGTATTATTGTTAGTTTGGGCTTGACGGACTGTGGTGAGCCTTGAATGGCTGCCTAAGAAGTGTGGGTTTTATCCTGCAATAATCTAGAGCTGAAAGTTCTTAAGCTCAAAAATGATGTGATAGAAGTGTATTCTAGCAAAACTACTCCTTAGTCCACAGTTGCCAGATTTGGGGGAGACAGTAACATTTCAAGCAAGGAAGGAAGTCGGCTGAGCATAAAGGGTTAAAAGTCAGAAAGCACTGGGTTCTCTAACACCTCCAGCTCTTGGCAAGTTATACGACTTCTTAAAAGCTTCCTTTTCTTTATCTATAAAACAAGGATGAGAAAACCAGAACTTACCTAGCTGCAGTAAGTATTACAGAAAATCACAACGACAGTAAGTGCTACAGTGGGATTCAAGCACATCACAGTTCAAGCTGTTAAAAGGATAATTCAAACAAACAAAAAGGTAACACTGTGTCTCCCATACAAATATAAAATGAACGCCTGTCTATGATTTTATGTAACTCATTAATTAATTATGGAATAAATAAGATGTTTCATCTGGTTCAAAAGTGGATCCAAAGAACACAAACATACAGGCATCAGGAATGGTGAAATGGATTTGCTTAATAGATCCAAAACCTGCTTCCCCCACAAAAGAGGAAAAGAAATCAACAGTACCTCCAACCAACAAAATTCATTTGCATGTCTAAGGACAAGAGCAATTTGCACTGCTGTGAGTTATTCACAACTTACAACATTATAAAATAAATCAAAAAATAATAAAAGCTGTAGATCCCATAGATTAGATCTCCAGGAAGTGTGCTTTAGACCACCTAGTTTCCAATGAAAACACCCCGTAATCCCTTTTGTACATTTCAAGACTTTCACAAATTTTCCTTACATAGTTCTTAACCACCATGCACATTGCCTTTTTCTTCTTTTAGAAAAAAATCCACAGCTTCAAGATCTCTGACAACCATTAGAAAAACTGAGTTAGTCCCCTCCATAAAACTAATCTTTCACTACAATAAATTGTTTTCTTCACATACTAAACCAGAAATTTAGAATTATTATGCATTTATATATAAATGCAGAAATAAATTAATTCATTGGATTGTCAAGCTTCTTAAGAGATCTAAAACTAACGAGGGTTTGGTTTTACTGAACAATGACAAGGAGAATTACTCTCTGAAGGAAAAAAGACATAGTTAAATTGTCACTTCCAAGTAACTGACCCAAAATTAACTTAAGTGTCTAACTGGCCAATATATGCATCTTAATTTCCACCCTATGTTTTCTTCCATAAGAAAAATCAATCCCAGTCCAACTACCACTCCAGTAAAATCAAGTAGATGTACTGCTCCTACTGCTCCAGCTAAGTGCAACTAATAATCCTGGACATCATATATGAAACAAACAAAAGACTCTGAAGGTGGGACTTCCCCGGCGGTCCAGGGGCTAAGGCTCCGCACTCCCAATGTATGGGGCCTGGGTTCGATTCCTGGTCAGGGAACTAGATCACACATGCATGCCGCAACAACGAGTTCACATGCCGCAACTAAAGATCCCACATGCCACAACTGAAAAACCTGCCTGCTACAACGAAGATCAAAGATCCCGCGTACCACAACTAAGACCCAAGCAGCCAAATAAATAATTAAAAAAAAAAAAAAAAAGACTCTGAGCATGGAGAGAAGGCACACTAGCTAGGGAGGCACCTTGGGACCCGTCGAACAACATGGTAGTGAGTTCTCTGGGTTTTCCTTTTGCCTCATATATATCACGTGGACACAAAGCTGAAGCAGCCAGTAATCCAGAAATACCAATGGGGGCTGACAAAAAAGTTCCTGCTCTTTCAGAAAACCAAGAAAAGAGCAGCAGAGCAAAACAGAAGACTTGCAGACAATAACCACTGGCACTCCAGCCAAAAACCACAGGAAAAACTGTGGCTCATCCCCACCCACAACAACATAAGCCAAGTAGGGAGCCTGAACTTTCCCTCTCACCAGGCTGTACTGTTGTGCCTCAACATTACAGGTTACCCCCTTTACTCCCTCCCCTCACCCCCCACCCTCACTCCTGCAGGGATGATATCAAAGGCAGAACTTTCTTCCCTTGCCAGGTAGGTGTAAGACTCCTCCTTGCCCTGCCTCAGTGTCTATGAAGACCACCTGGAGCGCCTGGACTTCTACTGCCATGACAGTAAGGAGGCTCCCCTTCTCATCTCCACCAGGCTGATATGAGACAAGGCCTAGTAGAGAGTCAGGACTTTCTCTGCCCTCCAGGGGTAAGAAGGCCATCCCCTCCCAGTGGTGTCAGTACAGGCCATGTGGAGAACAGCAAGAAGGCATAGTAGTATCAGTGAAGGCCTAGAGAGGAGCTGAAACTTCCACCCCTGCCCAGCAGCAGTGAGGAGCCCTGCTTCGTGTGTCAATGGACCAATTCCTCAAAAGCACACAACTCACCCAAGATGAAATAGATAATCTGAACAGCCCTGTGACTATTAAGGAAATTAAACTCATAATTTAAAACCTCATGAAAAAGAAATCTCCTGGCTAAGATTGTTTGATGAGAGAATTCTACCAAATGCTTAAAGAAAAATTAACACAATCTCTTCTGGTAAACACAAGAATAAGGAGCACTTCCCAATTTACTTTATGAAGCTAGTACTTCCCTGATGCAAAACCCAGGAGGGCTTCCCTGGTGGCGCAGTGGTTGAGAGTCTGCCTGCCGATGCAGGGGACACGGGTTCGTGCCTGGGTCTGGGAAGATCCCACATGCCGCGGAGCAGCTGGGCCCGTGAGCCATGGCCGCTGAGCCTGCGCGTCCGGAGCCTGTGCTCCGCAACGGGAGAGGCCACAACAGTGAGAGGCCCGCATTACCACCAAAAAAAAAAAAAACCAGGAAAAGACAGTACGAAAGAAAAAAACTATAGACCAATACATGAATGTAGGCACAAAAATCCTTAGTTGAATATTCAAGAATCAATGTAACCCACAATATTAACAAACTGATAAAATACATATTCACAGGATCATACCAATCTATACAGAAAAAATTATCTGATAAAAAACAATCCTGTTTATGAGTAAAACTCTCAGAAAAAAAAAAAAGGGAATACCGGGGAACTTCCTCAATTAGATAACAAGCAACTATAAAAAAACATACAGCAAACATCATTACACCTAATGCTAAAAGAAAAAATGAACAATGCATTGCCCCTATTATTGAGAACAACAATGTCCACTCTCACCACTCTTATACAACACAGTACTGAAAATTCTAGTCAATGCAAGAAGGCAAGAAAAGGAAATAAAAGCCATACAGAAAGAAGAAATAAACCTGTCCCTATTCGCAAATGACATGATGGTTTCCATAGACAATCCCAAGAAATCTATCCAAAAACCTCCTAGACCCTCCTAATATGCGAGTTCAGTAAGGGTGCAGATACAAGATAAATACACCAAAGAAAAAAAGCAACTGCAAACTGCATGTCAATGGAAAAGACAACCTACGGAATAGAAGAAAACTTCTGCATATCATATATATGATAAGGGGCTTATAACAAGAATATATACAGAACTTCTATAACTCAGTAGTAAAAAGGCAAATAACCCATTAAAAAATGGACAATGGCTCTGAATAGACATTTCTCCAAAGAAAATATACTAATGCCTGATAACCACATGAAAAGATGCTTGACATCATCTGCCATCAGGGAAATGCAAATCAAAACCACAATATCAACTCACACTCAGGAGAATGTTTTATTATAACTTCTCTAGAATGGCTATAATCAAAGAGATAATAACAAGTGTTGGGGGAAGATGGAGGAATATGGGAACCCCCATATGCTGCGATGAGATTGTAAAATGGTACAGCCTGGAAAAGTCTGATGGTTCCTCAAAAAATTATACCGTATTACCCAGAAATTCAACTCCTAGTTATATACCAAAAAAAAAAAAAAAAAAATTACAACATACATCTGCACAAAAAACTTGTACATGAATGTCCATCAACTGATGAGTAGATAAATAAAATGTGGCATATCCACACAATGGAGTATTATTCGGCCATAAAAAGGAATTAAGTGCTGTTACATGCTGCAACAGGGATGAACACTTAAAACGTTATGCTAAGTGAAAGAAGCCAGTCACAAAAGACCACATATTATATGATTCTACTTAAAGGAAATGTCCAGAACAGGCAGAAAGTAGATTAGTACTTGCCTAAGTCAAAGGTGGGAGGATGAGGGGACATGAGGTGTCACTGTTAATGGATACAGGGTTTCTTTTTGAGGTGATAAAAATGTTCTAAAATTAATTGTGGTAATGGTTGTACAACTCAATGAATATAGTATTAAAAATCACTGACGACCAGATCCACAGCTGACTTCTTTCTTGAAACTTACAAGCTGATTCTAAAATTCATGAAGACTTACAAGGGATCCAGAATAGACAACCCAATTTTGAAAAAGAACAAAGTAGGAGGACTCATACTTCCTGTTTTCAAAACTTACCACAGGGCTTCCCTGGTGGCACAGTGGTTAAGAATCCGCCTGCCATGCCAATGCAGGGGACATGGGTTCGATCCCTGGCCTGGGAAGATCCCACATGCCGTGGAGCAACTAAGCCCGTGTGCCACAACTACTGAGCCTGCGCTCGAAAGCCTGTGACTCTCCATTGACTAATAACATTGAACACCTTTCTATACAGGAAATGGCCATACAGAGATCCTCTTTCAGAAAGTGCCTATTCAAAACTTTTGTGCATTTTTAAATTAAATTGTCTTTTTCTTATTAATTTTACACAATACACATACACTCTGGATGTGAGTCCTTGGTCAGAGAGATGAATTGAGAATTTCTTCTTCCAGTCTGTATTTTGCCCTTCATTCTCTTCATGGTGTCTTTAGGTGGAGAGAAATTCTCAATTTTAACGAAGTCAAATTTATCAATCATTGTTACAATCATTGCTTTAAGTCTTTTTTAAGAAATCTGTGCCTACTCTACTCAGTAGTTCTTTGATTTGTGCTTATGGTTTGAATGGTTCTGATCTTGCTCTGAATTCATGAATTCCTGCATCTTTGTAAGGTTTACAATTTCACCTTGCAGTCGATTTGAAATGCATTCATGTTATGTTGTTGGTGATAGACAACTTTAGTGTTATGAACGTCTGAGAGGAAATCAGTTTTACAACTAGAGGATTCATCTGTGACTACTTCCATATTATAATGACTTCTGTACAAATACATTAAAAGCATACTGTTAAAAAAGTGAGGAAAACCCTCTAACACCTGTTATTCTAACATTTTACCCCAAACATACCTTAGATGATTCTTCCCACTCCCTTTGAGGGGCTTTCCTCCAATGGGCCACTTTATACTAGACCCTACTGACTTTGATGATACAATTAAGTGTTCTGTAGTCTCAGAAATCAAAAGCCTAGAGGCTTCTGTTAAGCCAGGTTCTATTACACCTTATTTGACCCAACAACCTCAGAGGGTTTACAATTCTCCAGAAAACCAGCAACAAAGAACTCCTTGCTCCGTCCTCTTTCCTAAATTAATTAACAGAATCTCCTTTCTCCAACCACAGTTACCAAAAAACCAAAATGAACAAATGTAACAGCTTAGTCTTCTCTTTACTAGCTCAGCAGGTGCTCCCCTCCCCCATCCAGTTATTCTTCACACCCAGCCAATCTTCCATTCTGCCTTCCAAATGTGTGGTGGCCTCTGAACTTTGCTGTCACAGTTAATGCCCTGCTTCACTCCCTCACCATCTCTGGTCTGGAGTATGGGAACTGCCCTTGACTGGTCTCTTCCTTACATTTTGTCTTTGACCCTGTCACCACCAAAGTCCCCTCTCCAGAGCATAAAGTTGATCATGTTACTCATCTGATTAAGATCCTTCTATAGGTCCCACTGCCCACAGGATAAAGTCACTCTCTTAGTTAAGAATTCACAGTCTGGCCCTAACCTTTCCTGGCTTCTTTCTTAGCAACTCCTGCAAAATTTTGGCCTGACACCTGGGCACCCATGCCCTCTTTCTCATCCTAATTTTGCACTGCTTCCTCCTTTGGCTAGAAGTCCCTTCTCCCTTTATCCTGCAATCAGCTCCTTCCCTTCTTGCACAGGACGACCCCAGCAGAAGCAACTGTGCCCTAGTATGTGTTCCTGCAGCTCCCTGTACCCACCACAACTATACTTGAGTCCTTATCACCTGTATTAGTGAATCACTTATTTGTTTTTCTCACTCAGGATTAGGAATTAATCTTTACATCCCAAGGACTTGGCAGGGCAATTCCATGAAGGTTCAATGAAAGAATGAATGTCCCAGCCACTTTTATTCATGTCACCTTCTTTCTATAAATAGACACTAGAAAAATTAGTACAAATATGTTAAAGCAATGAACCTAACACAAGTTGTCTTTTAAAAGTCACCCAGCAAAGTATTCTTTTAAAGAGTTTAATAAAAAACTAAAACCTTCCTCAATCATAGATTTGTGCTTCCTGCTAGAAATTAGTAACAACTCTTTGCTTTAAAATACTTTTAGGGACTTCCCTGGTGGCACAGTGGTTAAGAATCCACCTGCCAATGCAGGGGACACGGGTTCACTCCCTGGTCCGGGAAGATCCCACATGCCGCGGAGCAACTAAGCCCGTGAGCCACAACTACTGAGCCTGCACTCTAGAGCCCACATGCCACAACTACTGAAGCCCGTGCGCCTAGAGCCCGTGCCCCACAACAAGAGAAGCCACCACAATGAGAAGCCCGCACACTGCAACGAAGAGTAGCCCCAGCTCACCGCAACTAGAGAAAGCCCGCATGCAGCAACAGACCCAACGCAGCCAAAAATAAATTAAATAAATTAATTTTAAAAAATACTTTTGAAAATAACGGGCATCGGGCTTCCCTGGCGGCGCAGTGGTTGAGAGTCCGCCTGCCGATGCAGGGGACACGGGTTCGTTCCCCGGTCCGGGAAGATCCCACATGCCGCGGAGCAGCTGGGCCCGTGAGCCACGGCCGCTGAGCCTGCGCGTCCGGAGCCTGTGCTCTGCAGCGGGAGAGGCCACAACAGTGAGAGGCCGCAAAAAAACAAACAAAAATAACAAAAAAAATAATAATAATGGGCACCAAAGGTGGGATGAATATACCACTTAACCAAAGTAACTGGAGTCATCACCATATAAATCACTACTGGATGCCACGGGAATGAATCACAGTTATTATTTATACAACTAAAAGACCACAAACAAAATTACTTCATTGAAAGTCTGTTCATATATATCACCTTGACACGTAACACATCTGCATGATACAGGAAGATGGTATGCACGGTGGTTAAGAACACAGTCTGGCATCATAATGCTAGTCTTGCAATTTGGGGAAAATTACTTAAAAGTTCAATGTGCCTCAGCTTCCTCGTGTAAAACAAAGATGATACACAATGTTGCTGGGTGAGTGAGCCCTTAAAGGCTCTTGGAACAGTGCCTGAGGAGCAAATGCATAGTAATAAATGTCAACTGTCAACACAGTGCTTTTAACTTTTTTAAGCCCTTTTACATACACTTTTTTTTTTTCTTCAAAACAGCACAGTGAGATTGCTTGGAGAATCACTTTGTCCATTTCCGAGACAAAGTACTGATAGAGAGGTCATGATTTCCCTAAGATATTTTAAGTGGCAGAGTAAGAACCAGAAACTATACCTAACCCCAGCCCCAGACTAAACTGACTCTCCACAGATGCAGTGTGGAAGAAAGATTCTTTTGGGTTTTCCCCACTGTTTACCCTTGGTTATCAGCAACAGCCAGACTAAGCACCTGGTGGGAAGAAACGGACCACCATTTGCTCAAATTAATAGGTAAGAGAAGCCTCATTTTCACAGTGCCTGATGCATAGCAGGCAGTCCAAAGACAACTACTGATAACAAACAAGCAGTGCCACTGTGCTTTCTCAGTAACAGAACAAGGCACTCCACAAAATTAACCCAACTAGTTATACTTCATGACAGGTCTTTGCTCAAATAAGGGACCTACATGAATGGACAAAATTGCATTACTGTTAACGCCTTCACCTATACTTATCTTCATTACATTCCTGGGCTTCAGCTGAAAGTCAATCCGCAGTCTTAACATGCAGCCAAGTGCACATGGAATAGAGTTAATGAACTTCGAAGGCAGAGGCAATGCTGCCGGGGAACCCACCGGAACCAAGGAAATACCAAGAAGCAAAACGTCTCTCCCAACAGCTAAGCTCCCGAACTTTTTATTTCTTCTCTTCAAATGGACAACTAGGAGCTCAGATTTACCTTGACGATCAGACTTGACATCAGCCCCTGGCAAGGGCCTACCTTTCCTTTTGTGGCACTGCCACTCTGGCACCTACAGGCAGGCGCCCGGAGCATACACAAATAAGCCAGATCCAGCCCTTTCCCTCCACAGCTCATGTCCAAGCCTCGCACGTGGCGGCCACTTGGGACCTTTGGCACATCTGATTTAACAGCGGCAGAGCCTGGGCTGTGTTCGCAGCGGTGCAGCTCCCGGACCCTCCCCAATCTGGAGCAGGAAGGTCTTGGTGCTCTTCTGTAAACACCTATCAGATACCTGGCCCTCCTCCTCCCGCGGCCACGTCGACCCGGCCCAGCCGCCCCGCGGCCCCCAACGCCTCCGCTAGCCTCCGGGAGTCGCTTCCTCGCGCCTCCTCTCACCTGAGCCGACGGCGCCGCCACCCGCGCGGTGACCCCAATTCCCCGTCAAGTAACCGTTACAGGGGGCCGCAGCCCAGGGAGGCCCGCGGCTCGGGTGGAAAAGCCCATGGGGCTGCTCCCCCTCCGCCGACCCAGGATTCCCCGGCCGCCGCCGCCATTTTCCCCGTGCCGTAAACCCCACCTGACGGTTCCAGCTTCTCACCTGTGACTAGCAGACGACCACGTGCGACACCGTGGGGAGCGCGTGGGCGAACTGGAGAATCCCCGGGGGTCACAACCTCCGTGCAGAACCCGCCGCTAATTCATCCCGAAGCGGGAGGCTTCGGCCAGTCGCCCTTGTAATGCGTCCCGGCAGGCTCCATCCTGATTGGCTGCGAGCGCCTTGAGGCAGCGGCGTCCCCGGCTGCGTGAGAAGCCCAGGTCCCCGGAGCCCCGCCCCTGCTTCCCCCGCCTGGGGCTCCCCGGGCGCGCGACACTGAGGGCTCCCTTAAAGTGACCACGCTCATTTCCGGCCCGCCTCCAGGAGAGGAGGGACCCACAGAGCGAGGGGCCGTAGGGGCGAGTAGCAATAAGAAATAGGGAATGCCGGAGGGCATTGTCCCAGGGAACCTAATGGTCCCTCTAACCCCTGGAGTTTCAAAGTGACAATAGAAATCTGGGGAGTTTAATTTACAAACTGTGGACTGACAAGAAAGGCACAACCTAAAAATTAAGAATTATGTTTTACCGGACGAACATACTGAGGACTTAAACCTAAAAGGCAGCCTCTCAGATCGCTCTGAGGGACTGTGCTGAAGAGGTAAGGAAGGAGCCAGGATATTTAGGAGCTTTTGCAACAGAAACCAGGTAGTCGGAACTTTAAAAGGTTACTGTTCATTAAAAACCAGACATCTCAAGTTAATGAAGTTAGCACTTTTCTACCCATGGAAAGACGCCAGAGTCTGGGCTCATCAAAATCATTCCTTTGAAATGCACCTTAACTGTCTAGGGCCAGTATCCTGTTTTTTTTCCATCCTGAACTCCCTCAGGGTGCACAGTGCGGGGGAGGGGCGGCAACTGTGTTGGCTGATGGCTTGATGGCCACAACATCCTTTGTTTATTGAAATGGCTGGTGATATTCTTTGTCCACAAAGCCTAACCTACAGGGGCAAATCAGTAGTAGAACCCGTTCTAGAGCTTAGGTTCCTGACGCGCAGCACCAAGCTCTCCCTAGCATGCAGCTTCCCCAGTCCTAGGGAAACTTTCCCTCCTCTGAGCATCCGCAGTACTTTCATGATAACCCTCATAAAAGGCGTTCAGCACTTTCTACTGTGGGACATCTGTCCCCTAACCTACTAAACTCTAAAGCTCCATAATGGTGGGTACTGTGATTAAACCTTTTTTCATTTCCTACACCATGCCTTCCTCCTGCGAGTCTTCAACAAAGATTCACTGAATTAAAATCCTAAAAAGAATAAACATAGCCACCCATCGCACACTTAGCCACTATACGTATGTTTATGTGTTTTGTTCATTTATTCAACAAGGTACAGAAGGGGATGAATTTTTTTTCAGAGTACAAGATTCCTGTCCTCATATATTTGTAGTGTAACAATAATGAACATCTAGGTTTGGGATGCATAGCTTCAGTATAGCTAAATTATATTCCATAGGCATTTCCTGGCGGTCCAGAGTTTAGGACTTGGCACTCTCACTGCCTGGGTCTGGGTTCAATCCCCGGTCAGGGAACGAAGGTCCCGAAAGACATGCGTCGCGGACAAAAAAAAAAAAAAAAAAAAATATATATATATATATATATATATACTCCAGAGCTCTCTGTGAATCAAAAGTTCCCTTGTTCTTTTTCTAAATCAGCTTCACAGACTCTCCAATTTTATTCAGAAATATTGAAATATTTTAAGATATGCTGAAATTGTGTTAGAAAATAAACAACAGAGGGAAACACCAATACAAAAGCCAACTCTGTCAATTACCCCTGTGACCTTAGGCCTCCTTTTTTATCTGTAAAATAAGATCACTAATATAAAAGTTCTCTAAATTCTTTTCTTCCCCCCACCCCTACAAGTTTTTAACTTTCTTGATGTCAGAGGCCAGCGGGAAAACCCTGAAGGCATTGGAGATGGGTTTTGAAAGAAGAGATTATAATCTCTTCTTTATAAGAAATTATAATAGTTTATCTTTGCATCTCCGCAACTCCTAAAACGAACAGTGCCAACTGAGAAAGAGAACACCACACATTTGAATACAGCAGACGCTGAATAAAGTTTAACTGACTTGATGAATCATCCTGGTTTCTTCTCTATTTCACTTTCTTAGCCTTAGGCTTTTTTGGAGGGTGGAGTGGTAGAACCTGAAGGATAGGGTCAAAACTATGGAGTCTGAAGGTATTAGCTCTTTTTTACCCAAACTGCTTCTGACACCCACCACGTGTGGCTTCTCCACACCAAGCGGTTCTCCAGTTCTCTGTGGACACCAACTAGGTGTCCTGCAATGCAATTCAGTTTTGACACTAACTGCTTGGAATTAATGCAGACCTCACAGGTTAAGGGCTTAGTTCCACAAAACTGCTCTGCACTTCAGACACCAATAGAAAGTCTGGGTCTCAGGACGTCCCTGGTGGTCCAGTGGTTAAGACTCCACACTTCCACTGCAGGGTGTGCAGGTTCGATCCCTGGTCAGGGAAGCAAGATCCCACATGCTGCGCGGTGTGGCCAAAAAAGAAAAAAAAGGAAGTCTGGGCCTTGGGTACTTCTGACAAACTGGCTGTAAATCGGGGCATCCCACAATGCCCTGCTCAGGGTCCAATTTGCTAGAACAGATCACAGAACTCAGGAGAACGCTTTACTTACATTTACAGGTTTATTATAAAGGATACAACTTAGGAACAGTCAAATGGAAGAGATACGTAGGGCAAGGTATGGGTTGTGGAGAGGGTACTCAGAGCTTTCATTCTCCCTCTGGGTGTGTCACCCTCCCAGCACCTTGCTGATTACACCAACCAGGAAACTCTCAGAACCCAGTTGTCAGTGTTTTTTATGGAGACTTCGTTACCTAGGCATGATTGATTAAATCACTGACCACTAATGATTAACTCAACCCCTTCCCTGGAGGTTGAAGGGTGGAGTTGAAAGTTCCAACCCTCTAATCTCAGGGTTGGTTTCTCTGACATCCAGCCTCCATGCTCCCAGAATCAACTCACTAGCATAAACACAGGTTCAGAGAGGATTGTTATAAATACCCAAAGACCCTCCTATCCCCCTGTGAAACAGAGCAGGACCCTATGGTCCTTCCCCGCCCATGTACTCCACCTGCCTCTTTTCTGTAGAAAAATTTTAGCCAAAGAATAAGTTTAATCAGAAAAGTGGGAAAATGCAGAAACAAAGGAAAACAGTCAAAGGAGACCAAATAATAAAAATTTAGTCATTAAGCAAAGTCAAGGACCCTTAGTTCCTTCTCAAGGGCTAGAGATAATATTCTGAGCCATAACCTGTGAGCTGTCGGATACTGAAAGCCCCACCAGATGGAAGAAGTTAAGTGCATGATGACCAGACTGTAGTCATGACATAAGCTGCCACAATTCTGAGAATTGGCCTCAAGGAAGTGGGAGCAAACCGACCCTGGAACTAAAGATTAATTGTACTTAAAACAATCAAGATGACTCTGGTCAGACCACCGATGACCAATTTCAAGATGACTGTCAGAGCTGACTGTGCTGTTTCTGCATGTGGCCCCCTGCCTCTGTCTATAAAAGCTCTTACCCCCTGATTGTTGGGAGGGGGAGGCGGGGGGAGTTGGCCTTCGGACAGGTGTCTGCCCCACCCCCTGCTGTTGCTGGTGTCCAAAATAAAGCAAACTTTCCTTTCCACCAACCTTGCCTCTTTATTGGCTTTTGAGCGGTGAGCAGCTGGACCCCACTTTCGGTTACACCTCCACTCAACAAAATACTACAAGGGGTGGCGCAGTGGTTGAGAATCTGCCTGCCAATGCAGGGGACACGGGTTCGAGCCCTGGTCTGGGAAGATCCCACATGCCGCGGAACAACTGGGCCCGTGAGCCACAATTACCGAGCCTGCGCGTCTGGAGCCTGTGCTCCCCAACAAGAGAGGCCGTGGCAGTAAGAGGCCCGCGCACCACGATGAAGAGTGGCCCCCACTTGCCACAACTAGAGAAAGCCCTTGCACAGAAACGAAGACCCACACAGCCATAAATAAATAAATAAAAATTTAAAAAAAATACTACAAGGATTTTAGTATTTTGTTGCCCTTAATCCTAACTCTTCTGCCAAGCTGTGTTGAATGTTCTTTAGGGATCATTAGCATATGATACAAAGATTCTCACAATTTATGTTCACTGCCTTAGGTCTCTACCCCAGGTTTTCCTGTCTCCAGTCTTCCAAGCTTGCTCCTTCCAGACCCACTGACGAGCCATCTAAGCCATTTGCCGCTGCCAGGTGTCCATGTATATCCTTCTCTTGAGCCAATTCTCTCCCACACAAAATAGACGACCAGTAACACAGGCCTAAACCCTGCCCATTGGGATAATTATGCTCACCTTCAGGAGGTCTGCAGTGAAGCAGTAATCCATTTTCCTCTTGTATCCACAGACCAAACCTATCAATCTTCAATGAAGCTCAGGCTTTTCCGCCTCCATCCTCTGGTTAAGAGAACTCCCCATGGATTAAGGAAGAGGTGTGGGTACAACAGTGGTAGGAGAAACGGGATCTGGGCCATCCGTTCATGCAGCTTATGTGTGTCCTCTGAACCTGCTCAAACTCATTCCCAATGCACCACTTCCATTTGAAAAGATTGTTGCTAGGCCTGCCCACACTTATGAGGTGGTTGGGCCTGCTATCATCTGATTCATGATGGGCAGCTTGGGTTGCATGGTCACTTGATGCCCCATGAGATGTTCAGCTTCTATTAGGGCTCAGTAGCATGCCAGGAGTTGCTTTTTTTTTTTTTTGGCCACACTGCATGGCTTGCAGGATCTTAGTGCACAGACCATGGATTGAACCTGGACCATGGCAGTGAAAACACTGAGTCCTAACCACTGGACTGCCAAGGAATTCCCCAGAGATGCTTTTCAAATGTGTATGTTTCTCTCCCACAGTTGGCACGGCCATTCTCCAGAACCATATTGGGCCGCACTGTGACTCTTCTTTTGGGTCTTGCCAGAGACTCCACTTGGCCTTTTCTCTACCACAGATACTTCTAGTATCATGAGATGTATCAGGTGATAGAGCCCAAATGGCAGGACTGCTTGCTCTGAGGCTGGACCCGCTACTGAGTCCTTTATGGATCTGAGCCCTACTTAAAACTAGCCACCTTCCACCTCAACCTGAAGAGATCTACCAAGCATTCTTTCTTAGCGGCAGAAGGTACAAGGTACTGTAAGTTGTCCTTTACTTGGGAGGAAATGTCCTTGCAGGCCTTAGACCATTGGTCTACTTCACCATCCACATAAGTTCTGTGCTTTATATAATAGTATTGTACCAAGGTTATTTTCTTAGTTTTGATGTATGTTCTGTGCTTATATAAGATGTTAACGTAAGGGCAAGCTGGGTAAAGTACCTGCAGAAAATCTCAGTTTTCTTCTTGCGTCTCTCCTATCAATCTAAAATTATCTCAAAATGTTAAAAGTAATAACTGGCATTTAAAATTTTCGTCAACGTAGCAGGCTTCTGAATTTTTATGGGATTTATTCATCCTCTGGAAAGCATGTGTCTCATCAAGACATCCAGATTACTTGCATTTATTGCTCATCGGGGCCAAGTAACATGATATTTCACCGTGATAGACTAATGTGACGTTCTGTGGAATGGCCAGATGGTCCGGGTCCCTTTGGAATATATTATGACAGAAAACAGGAAAGTAAACATAGCTTTGGAGCAAGACTGTAAAAGTAGAATGTTTTCTGTCCTATGTGAATGTTATCTTCCTCTGGATGTGATAGTTTTGGTTTACTATCTTCATTGGGGCAGGGGAGAGGCAGTTCCAGGGGCTTTACTTGGCTTTTCCTACTACAATAGCTCTTCCTCTACAGACCAAGGGGCAATGTGAGGATTCTGTCAACTGCTAAGTACATCCATTCCAATCATACATTTGGGAATCAAGGAAACAACCAGCAGGTTGGTAAGAAGAGCCAGTGGACCCACTCAGAGACAGACCAGAAGACTCCATTTATTATCTAACTCCAATATGCCCCTCCCCTAACAGGAGTGCCTGATGGTGCTTTGGACCCCTGGGTATCCCCATCAAATTAGACCCTGTATCCAACATCCCTCAAATATCGGATTATCCCTCTTTTCCCAGTCTGTGGTTATCCAAGGAAACAACCATAAATCAATTTGGAGAAGGACTGAAAAAAATCTGTATACACTTGCCCTGACGTTCCAGGTTCTCCCTTATAGACACCCAGTCTCTCCTTCGGTCCATGCATTCTAGGTTTGAGAACAGGCTCTGGTCTTTAAATCAGGCAAGTTATTATGACTTTCTACTGGAGTGATGTTGACCCCAGCCTTCTACTATTAATCTCTTCTTATTATGTATTAAGCAGTACCCTTTCTGGCTGCCCATCTATCTTGTCCCTAGAAATACATGTTCTACTAGACATTGCCATAGGTCAGGTCAGTCCCCCTGGCTGCCACTTCAACCTTACTATCCATTATGGTAATAAGTTCACCATTGCTTCTCATATTTGTCTCTGCTATTCTAGAATCCTGTCATCCCCACTGCTGCTAGAAGAACCTGTTCTGTGACAGCATGAGCCCTGGTCTGCAGAGGACAAACTCCACTGAGCTGCTCAATGATGCTGGTGCCCCTTCCAGACATTTGCTATCATTCTTGATAGTCATCCCGGCCCTCCTGAAAAACAGTCAGCTGAAAGGTTTCTAGTCTTGTTTGGTTGATGCATTTTAGCATGCTTGCTTCTTGGAGCTTTTTGATTCCTACATCCACATTTTGCCATGACGGTTCTGACATCTCTGCTTTTTTTTTTTTTTTTTTTTTTTTAGCCACACTGTGCGGTATGCAGGATCTTACTTCCCCTACCAGGGATCAAACCTGAGCTCCCTGCAGTGGAAGCACGGAGTCTTAACCATTGGACCGCCAGGGAAGTCCCAAGGCATCTCTGCTTTATTTAATGTGATCATTGTTTTTTCCCAACTTCCAAGAACCATGCCAGCAGTATATTAGAACTGGGTCCCAGAGCTCTTGCCATGTTATTGAACACTATGTGATGGGAATGTGCCTCTTATTGGCAAATTCCCCTAAACAAGCTTTATATTCTCTGTCTCCTTAATCCAGTACCTGAGGTTCCACACGTAGGCAGAATCTCCCTGCTGTGAGCCAGCACCTGCAGGCCCTGTGGCATATAATCCTTTCTCTCTTTTATAGCCCCCGACCTTCCCCGGTCAGGTCAAGGTGAGACTTGACCCATTTTAAGTAAGGGTTGCCTCTTTCTTCCAAAAAGGCAGAGAGACCCACTTCTGCAGGCCCAGATGGTTCTGGGAATTGAGGGTTCAAGATTCTCAAGTGCATCTACTCAGATATCCCAACCCCAAGTCTCAAGCGTTTTTTTTTCCCAGCTTTATTGAGATATAATTGACATATAACATTGTGTAAGTTTAAGGTGTGCAATATGATGATTTGATATACATATATATTGCAAAATGATGACCACAAAGTTAGTTGGCCCATCTATCACCACACATAGTTATCTTTGTGTGTGTGTGGTAAGAATTTTTAAAAATCTACCCTCTTGGCAACTTTCAAGTATACAGTACAGTACTGTTAACTATAGTCACCAGGCTGTATATTAGATCCCCAGAGCTTATTTATCTTATAACTGGAAGTTTGTACCTTCTCACCACCTTCACCTGTTTTCCCCACTCCACCCCTCCCCCAACCTCTGGCAACCACCAATCTACTCTCCGTTTTTATGAGTTGGATTATTTTAGATTTCACTATAAGTGAGATCATACAATATTTGTCTTTCTCTGTCTTGCTTATTTTACATAGCATTATGCCGTCATCTGTGTTGTTGCAAGTGGTAGGATTCCTTCTTTTTATGGCTGGATAATATTCCAGCCATTTTATATATATATATATATATATATATATATATATATATATATGACAGTTTCTTTATCCATTCAACTGTTAGTGGACACTTAGGTTGTTTCCATATCTTGGCTATTGTAAATAATGCTGCAATGAACATGGGGATACAGATATATCTTTGAGATAACGGTTTCATTTCCTTTGGATATATAACCAGAAGTGGGATTGCTGGATCATATGGTAGTTCTATTTTTAATCTTTTGAGGAATATCCATACTGTTTTCCATAGTGGCTGCACCAGTTTACATTCCCACCAACAGTGCACCAGGGCTCCCTTTCCTTCACAACCTGGCCAGCACTTGTTATCTCTTGTCTTCTCAGGGTTCTGCTTCTTTCCTATCAAGGCCCTGACCTTGACACTGGAGATTTACCTAGGCAGAGAAAGCAGCCTTCTCTGAAGGTCTGCCACTCTTACAGCTAAGCCCTAAGTCTGATCTTCAGCTCTGTGTCCTCTGGCTGCAGATGATGAGAATCTTTTTAGATGCTTCTATAAGAACCCTTCAGACTCTCACGCACTGCTTGCTTAGCAATAGTCACCCAATTCCACAATCCTTATAGATACTAATTTGCTCCATACCTCTCAAACCCCAGAGACACTGCATCAGCTAGAGCATCTTCTTTCACCTGCATCCTTTCCTGGTTCACCGGAAGCAATCTGCCACACCACAGCATATCAGGAACAATCCATATTCCACCTGTAACTAGTGACAGGTGGATCCTCATGACATCCTCCCATCAAATGATTTATTTTCAGAATCCCATGTTTGGAGTCTTTTTCCTAGAACCAACTCCCTTAAGGAGGCTTCCTAGAAGCAGCACCTAAAGCAAGGACCCTTGTATAGATCATTCTTTGAAGAAGTGCTCTCAAGAGAAGAGGAGTAATAAAAGCAGGGTACAGGGCACAAGAGAAAAATTAAGTAAGAATCTGGTCTCAGCGGGAGAATAGCTTCAGCCTGATCTCACAGAAGCTCTGGAGCATGAATTATACCACCGCGTTATTCAACCTCGAGACGGGGGTCCGGGCTCTTATTTTCCTATATCAGTCAGTTATTGGCTGCAGGCTGCCTAAGGGTGGAGGTGCATAACCAGCTGAGCAAGGCAGCTCCTATTTGGCTGAGGGGAATCCCTGGAGCCAGAGGGAAGCTGTGAGCCGTTAGCTGCCAGTGCTCACAGCAGCAGGGAGACGAGTGCCCCATCTGAGTGGGGCACCGGTGGCATCCACTGTAGACACAACATAAATACTAAGTAAATGTTAGTTTCTTCGGGACTTCCCTGACGGTCCAGTGGTTAAGATTCAGCACTTCCACGGCAGGTGGCATGGGTTCGATCCCTGTGTGGGGAACTAAGAGCTCACATACCATGCGGTGCGGCAAAAAAAAAAGAATACATATATGATTGTACATGTCTAGAATATCTGGGAAGTCTCTGTAAGAAACCACTGCTGTAGTTGCCTCTGGGAAGAGAAACTGGACACCACTAAACTGACACATCAACATATTCCCTTTAGTACTGACTGATTTTAGCCAGATGTACGTGTTACCATTTTAATTTGGGGGGAAAAAAATGAAAAACCCCTTTGATGTGCCTATGAGCCTAAGAGATAGGATTAACCTACTCTGCTGCCCAGAAAGGTAATTTCCCCACAAGTTTCTGAATCCTCCCCGACCTCTGCAACAGAGTATCACAGCTGATGGATTTCTTAACCTCGTGAGCCATCAATTTAACAATCACATTTAATAGGGCACTCTCTGCAGTGCTCAGGAAGGCACTGTGACAATCAGGGAGCCCCAAGTCCTTATTCTTATTGCACTTTTATTATCATTGGGGTACTCTCTATGCCTGTGTAATGGCTTCCTCCTCTTCAAAATGTGACAGTAATAAGGTGAAACATGGACTCAATAACAGACCCCAGAAAAGAGCCAAGTGAGCTGCTGCCAGTAACACTGGGATGATGTTCTTCTGTGGTAATGAGGGGAAGGAACAGGCAGCCCAGAGCCGGCAGAGGCCACAGATGCTTAACTGGACGCCTAGAGCTGCTTGTTTCTTCGAGCCCACAGTTTCCCTACGGGTGAGACTTAGCATACTGTTTGTTACCCAGTGACATTCTGGACTTCAAAGGTATTTGAAATCAAAGGTTTTGATTTCCTGAGAAGGCAGCCGGGTCCTTGGTAGTTTAGGAGTCTTGCTAGAATGAGTAGCTTAGAAGTGACAGTTTTACATTAACACAAACCAGTGGTGGAACTGAATTCTGACTATTCTTTTTGCTCTTCTAACTGTCCCCCCCACTCCCACATACACACACACATTTTATGCTGATTTATCCAACTTGCATCTCCTGGCTCCCTGACCCTTTGTCTCCGGCAGCGTTCGGCCAAGGGGACGGCACTGGAAGGAGTCTGCAGGGTGGACTGAGAAAGAGACCAAGGTGTTGTTCCCTTGACTGCCTCCCTGTGGGATGAGAGGGTGGCAGTGGCTTCATACTCCACCTAAGGCCATAGCTCCTCTCATACAGCTCAGCTCTCACTAAGTCCTGGGACACTCCTTTTCCCCTGGGCAGGGCCTAATTTATTATCTCTAGCCCCAGGGTGCTCCATCATCCACTGATTCCACCCCTTTAACTCTCTCTAATCATTCCTTCTGCTTCTTGCCAAAACCCTAACTGATAAATTGATGGACCAAAATTTCACTTAGTGAAATTGCCAGGAAGCCAAATGCCACTCATCAGTAAAATGCCAGGAAGCAAATCTAGCCACTCATCCAACATAGACATAAATCTTTCTCCTACTACTATTTAAAACAAACCCTCTATATCAGTAAAGAATGTTTTCAGCTATAAGTATCGTCAAACTCAATTTATTGATACAATGGCTTAAGCCACAAGGACATTTATTATTACTTAACTTGAAGTATAGAGGTAGGCAATCTCAAAATTGGTTCTGTAACTCAAGGATGACAACAAGGACCCAAGTTCTTTCCATCTTTCTGCTCTGCCTTCCTTAGTATGTTGACATTACGTTTTCATGCTTGCTGCCTCATAGCCACAATATGGTTGCCATAACTCCAGGCATCACAGTCATATCCAAAGGCAAGAAACAGTAAACAGAGAAAAAGTTGTTCTCCTTGTGAAGCTTTATTTTTTTAATCAAGGAAGAAAAATCCTTCCCCAAAACTCCATAACAAATGTCCTCAATTGTCCCATTGGCCAGGACTTAGTCACATGGCCACCTGTATAAATCATGTGGGAAAGCAAGCATCTGACTTTCTAGGTTTTGTAGGGGGAGGTTGGAATAGAAATTGAGTATCCAAACAAGGGTCTGTCACATCCTGTGCTGCAGGTGAACCTTCAGCCCAGTGTCACTCTCTGAGAAATTACTTATGCTATCTTCCAAAAAGAAATGTCTGTTACCTCCTCTCTGTTGTTTTTCTAAATAGTAATAAACTTTGAGGCCCAATTCAAATTCTTTCAACATCTAGTTATGACCTCCTTTGAATCGCCCCTGATGTCCACATAATCTGTTTGGGATGGCCACCCGGAAAACTGTACTAACTATATTTTGTTATTTTCTGTATTGTTGATATTATGGCATCTGGGGTCTCATTCCTAGAGAGAGCAAACTCCATGCCTGGGAGCATGCTTTTTATATGCAAAGTAACCATCTAGAGTTCACCTCCACCCACCTTCAACACACACACAACTCTTCCATCCAGCTCTTACACTCTAGGCAATTTTCCCTGCCTTAATTCCCCAAGGCCAGGTACCAGACTAGTTGAGACAGCCCCTATAGCCCAGAGCCTGCTGAAAGTATTCAGACTAACCAACCCTAAACCACTTATTCCACCTTTCCTGTTCCTTCCCATGGAAACCTCAGTAAAGGCTTTTTGCCCACATTTTCTTCCCACCACTTCCGCCTCCTGACTGAATCTGGTGCTTCCCCATGTAGCCACCCTGTGGTGTGCAGTGCCCCTTCCTCTTGGGAACTGTAACAAACGATCTTTTCAACGGCAGTCCCCTGATCTGTTGGCCTCACCTTACCTGAATAATAATAAAACCTACCTTTTAAAACAAAACCCTTCCCCATAATCTACTTCCCTTTGTGGTTTTCTGCCTATTTGCCTTCTCTACCCAGGGACAAGCTCTGTGAACTTATTGGCCGTGGACTACGGCTGGTCAGGTCTTACTGTCCTTCTCCACAGTAGGCTCATATGTCCCATAGCCTTCCCACCAGGGCTCCTACAGCACAAACAAACCTTTCCATGCTGAGAGTGGCCACCTCCATTACTGTAACTTACATCAAAGACCACATGCTTTCAGGGTTGAGGGAAAAGGAATAAGGGGCATAATAGGAAAAGAACTCTATCTTTATGGAGTTAAATTGGTTAAATTATTTAATTTTACTATAGCTCCAGAAATGATATATTGTCCTCATTTTACAGATGTAAAAACTAAGGCTCAGGGGCTTCCCTGGTGGCGCAGTGGTTGAGAGTCCGCCTGCCGATGCAGGGGACACGGGTTCGTGCCCCGGTCCAGGAAGATCCCACATGCCGCGGAGCGGCTGGGCCCGTGAGCCATGGCTGCTGAGCCTGCGCGTCCGGAGCCTGTGCTCCGCAACGGGAGAGGCCACAGCAGTGAGAGGCCCGCGTACCGCAAAAAAAAAAAAAAAAACAACTAAGGCTCAGTGTATTCATTTCCTATTGCTGCTGTAACAAATTTCCACAAACTTAGTGGCTTGAAACAACACAAATTCATCCTCTTACTAGAGGTCAGAAGTCCAAAATCAATTTTACTGGAGGTGCTGGTCCCTTCTGGAGGCTCTGAGGGGAGAATTCATTTCCTTACCTTTTTCAGCTTCTAGTGACTGTCTTGGTCTGTGGCCCCTTCCTCTACCTTCATACACATCAGGCCAATCTCTGCTTCCAGTATCACCTTCTTTTCCATAGTAAAATCTCTGCCTTTCTCCTTTATGGATACTTGTGATTACACTTAAGGCCCACGCAGAGAATCCAGGATGATCTTCTCATCTCAGCATTCTTAATTTAGTTATAATTTGAGTCCCTTTTGCCATATACGGTAACATTCATAGGTTGCAAGAATTAGCACTGGGTATTTTTGAGGCTCATCATTCAGCCTATCACAGTGGGTTTCACCGAGCTGAAATCATGGTGCATGCTGCATTCTTCTGGAAGGTCTAAGCGAGGATCCATCTCCTTGCTTCTTCCAGCTTTTAAAGGCCACCTGAATTCCTTGGCTTGTGGCTCCTTCTTCCACTTTTTTATTTTTTATTTTTTTGCGGTACGCGGGTCTCTCACTGTTGTGGCCTCTCCCGTTGCGGAGCACAGGCTCCGGACGCGCAGGCTCAGCGGCCACGGCTCACGGGCCCAGCCGCTCCGCGGCATGTGGGATCCTCCCGGACCGGGGCACGAACCTGCGTCCCCTGCACCGGCAGGCGGACTCTCAACCACTGCGCCACCAGGGAAGCCCTGTAGCAAGGTCTTTTGATAATAAAACCTCCAATTTATAAATCCACTATGGTACATGTGCGGTAAGTAGAACAGAGTAAAGGCCCATTGAGATTAGGATACTGGATAGTTGGCCAGATTATTACTACCTAAATGATTTATGGTTTTCTGGTTGTTTTTTTTTTTTTGCGGCACACGAGCCCCTCACTGCTGCAGCCCCTCCCGCCGCAGTGCACAGGTTCCAGACGCGCAGGCTCAGTGGCCATGGCTCACGGGCCCAGCCCCTCCGCGGCATGTGGGATCTTCCTGGACCAGGGCACGAACCCACGTCCCCTGCATCAGCAGGCGGACTCTCAACCACTGCGCCACCAGGGAAGCCCCTTCTTTCACTTTTTAATGATGATACTTTTAAAATTCTTTTTGGCCATGCTGCACAGCCTGTGGGATCTTAGTTCCCTGACCAGGGATCAAGCCCGCGTCCCCTGCAGTGAAAGCGCTGAGTCTTAACCACTGGACCGCCAGGGAAGTCCCTCCTTCTTCCACTTTCACAGACAGCAATGTATCGTCTTCAAATCTCTCACTGACTCCAATCCCTGCTTCCATCGTCACATCTCCTTCTTTGACTCTGACCCTCCTTCCTCCCTCCCTCTTTCCCTTGTGGTTACATTGGGCCCAGGAGAATGTCATCTGCAAAGTCCCTTTGCCTTTAATGTAATATATTCGCACATTTGGGGGATTGGGACATGGACATCTTTGGGGGGGGGCTGTTATTTTTGTCTACCCCACTCTGGCAGAAAGCAGCTCAGTGGTTGCTGGGGACCAGGGTGGAGAAGAATAGAAAGGGGGGCCTACAGAGGAGCAGGAGAAAACTTTTGGGGGTGATGGTTGTGATTATCTTGATCAGGTGATGTTTCCGTGGGTATACCATACCTCTATCAAAACTTAACAAATTGTACACTTTAAATAAATACACACAGTAAGCTGTATGTCCGTTATACCTCAATAAAGCTGTAAAAAAAAAAAAAAAGTAAATGAGAAAAAACCCCTGAGGCTCAGGGACTTTGGCCAAGTTTACCGAACTAGGCCGTGGTGTAACCAAGATGCACACCCAGGTCAGTTCATCTGATGCCGAAAATGTGTGCCTGTGATAGAGTGTCCTTTCCTTTATCCTCTTTTCTCTATATTTGGGATGATAATACTTGCCCCTTAAGGCTGTGAATCCATGGTTAGATGCTTAATAAATGTTCAGTTCCTTCCCTTTCTCCTTTTAGCCAAAGTTTTTGAGTATCCTGGAGCAGATTCTGTTGATAGTTTACAGAACTTGAAAATCTCGTGTTCTCCACGAGAGAGAGAGAAAGGTATCTAAGAAAAATGACAGATGGAGCCAACAGGTAGTAAATAGGTCTTGCCTTCAGGTATTCTCAGCCAGAAACGTCTCAGACTCTAGCATGCAAATCAACACACAGGATCAGACATAAGTGTGTTATTCAGGTCTCTCAGAAATCTAGGCTGGTGTGTTTGCCTGGTGATGGGAGCCAATGCTCACGAACAAGCAAGAGGAGGCAAGCATGTGGAAGCCGCCCCATCGTTATAAACAGTGGTACAAATGATGATTGTTGTGCCCAAGGTCACAAAGCCCTTTTGACTGATGTACCACACTTGGTCCAAAGTGGTGAAATAAAACAGAACGGTACTTCCAGCTGGCCAAGAAACCCAAACCTCTTTCCAGGGTTTCCCCAAAAGAAGAAAATGTACCCACGTTTCCCTCATTTATTTAATTTTGTGTGTGTGTGTATTTAGAAGCCGGCATCGTTTATTCCTAGATAAATTGAAAATGTCTTAAAAAAAAGGGTCCACATTTCCAATTTCCACTGGAATTCTTCATTGGTTGCCGTATCCTTGGTGGGGCTGTCCTAGGCTTCTGATTCAGATTGTAAGGTTCACCTTGGATTCATTCCCTATTTCTTTACCTTTCTATCTACTTCTCCAACCCAAGGCCATGTGTGTTAGATGATCATATTCAGCTTATGTTGGTCACATCAATCAAATGAGGGAAAAAGAAACAAATAAATCAAAAGTACGATGAGAAAGAAAAGAAGGGAGAGAATAGCAGATGCTGCAACCCTCAGTTTGTCACCATAAAGTACTGTCCAGTTCATAGACCTGCAGGCAAGCTACCAATATAAAGTGAATTTAAGGTTTATAGTCATGGTTTCATAAGTGGTAAATATAGCAGAGAGAGCCTGGCACAGTTAAGTTCCACTGCCCCTGATCAACTCCATGATTTGCGGCAAATTAGCTTAACTCCTCTGTGCCACTCTTTCCTCATTTGTAAACGAGAGTAATAAATCGTTTCTGCCTTGCGGAGCTGTTATGAGGTGCGGGCACACGCAATAGATCCTTAGCAGATGCACACTGCTTTTCTCTTCTTCCTCTCCTGTCCAACTTTACCTCATTTGGCTTATGAATTTGCTCCAGCTAAATGCTTCCGGCGAGATGAAAATGTGAACGTCAATCAACCTAGAAAGAAAGTGGTAGTACACCACGACCCCTGACGGACCATTAGTCCCCAAAAGCCCTGGGAGTAGGCAATTTTGGCCTGCAGCCAGATTTTGGCACTGAATCATGTCCTGTTTCGCATCGTTCCCTAATTGTTTCAAGTCCTTTCCCCTCTCTAGGATTCAATATCCTAGCTAGTTAAAGCATGAGATTGGATAAGATCCTCTGTGCCCCATCTAGTTCTTCTCAGTTCCTTCTTCTACCATATACCTCTACTTGCATAACAAAAACACAGAAAATAGTCATGGTGATGGAGGGCTAAGTCAACCCCTTATATTTATTTATTTTTCTTTGGCAACGCCACACGGCTCGTGGGATCTTAGTTCCCCAACCAGGGACTGAACCCATGGCCCCAGCAGTGGAAGCGCGGCATCTTAACCACTGGACCGCCAGGGAAGTCCCCAAGCCCTTATATTTAGAGCAAGTTCTCTCCAACATGAGGTTGAGGCACGGATCGGGGCCTCTGACTGCTGCCCAGAACACTAGCTCTCCTGGACCAATCTATTACACAGTCATCACCCACCACACCCAACTCGATTCCCACCCCTCAGAGAGCATATGATGACAAAAGCGGAATCTCTGAGCTCAGGCAGTGCAAGACCAGAGCTCAGAAGAGCCCTGTTAGAATCAGTCGGTTCACAGGTGTTTGCAGCTGCTGCTTCCCATAAAGTAGCTGAAACAGTCACGCTTTGTGCTTACTCCCAAGAACTGTAGTTCTACACGTTGGTCACATGTCAGAATCACCTGGGGAGCCAGCAGAAATGATAGCTGTATTGGTGCGGGAGGGGGCCTAGGCACTGATATTTTTTTAAAGCTCCCCAGGCAATTCTAAGTGCATTCAAGATTGAGAATCATCGACCTAGGTCAGAGGCTGCAGTGTAATTCTTGGGGCCCGTACCTGAGTTTCTGAACACACCTGCAATAGCACAGTGACAGGCCTGAAGTAGCACAGCTGAGTCAATGACTGTATCTGAATCCCCGGTACTTAGCATGGTGCCTCCCATGTAGTAGGTACGCAATAAATGTTGGTTGGACAGATAAATACATAAATGAACAAATAAGTATGAAATAGTATGTGGAAAGAGTATTGGACTGAAGGCCAAAAGACCATGTCCTCAGTTGTAGTATGATGATTTATAATCAGAAGCATGTACTTGGTCTTCTTCCCCATTTCTGGCACCACTCCTAAACATTTTGAACTTCCTAAGTGCTGAGAGCTATAAAGGTATCTTCTGTTGCGTTAATGCGGTGATCTTGGAAAGCCCCTAGGTAACCTAAGGATGGGGGCCGCCTGCCAGGAGAACCAGCCCTGTGACTAGAGGGTTGGAACTTTCAGTGCCGGACACCCCTCGACCTCCGGGGAAAGGAGAGGAGCTGGAGATTGATTCCGACCACCAATGGCCATTGATTTAATCAATCGTACCTATGTAATGAAGCCTCCATAGAATCCAGAAGGATGGGGTTTGGAGAACTTCTGGGTTCATGGGTACGTGGAGATGTGGGGAGAGTGACACTCAGCGAACATGGAAGCGCCACACCCGCTCCCACATACCTTGCCTTATGCATTTCCTCCATCTGGCTGTTCTCGTGTTACACCCTTTTCTTGACCTACTAAACTGGGAATCTAGTAAGTAAAAATTTTCTCTGGGTTCTGTGAACCACTCCAGTAAATTAACTGAACCCATGGAGGGGAGGGGGTCACGGGAATCTCCAATATATAGCCAGTTGCACAAGTTACTTTAGCGCAAGTAACAACATGGACATGTGATTAGCGATTGGCCTCTGAAACGGGGGGCACTTTAGTAAGACTGAGCCCTTAAGCTGTGGGATCTGATGCTATCTCCAAGTATATAGTGTCAGAATTGAGTGAATTGCTTGCAAGCTTTGGAAAAAACATATCAGAGCCACCCTCACCCTACTACTATGTAAATGTGGGCAGTTCTGTTTTTCTAAGCCTCAGTTGACTCTCTTGTGATAATAGTACCTGCTTTATCCTATTCACAACATCATTGTGAAGCTAATGTATGTGACAGTGCGTATTTGTATTGCATAGCTTTAAGAAATTTTTAGAAGTCAAACATAACAGTCATCCTAGCCAGCTGGTTTTTCTATCAAACCTGGAAACATGTGGATTAATGCAGAAACTGCTTGGGTTAGAGCCTTGAAGGAGGGGTCCGAGTGGGAAGGAGATCTCCCACTGCAGTGGAGTTGTTTCCATTCCCCTTAGTTGGAGCCCAACATGGCTATTCTTCTTGGGGATCTAGAAGCCATGCTGGCTGACCCACATCCCAGCAAGCCTTGAGCAGTAAGGCCTGCCTCCCCGGGGAGTCCTTGCTTGCCTTTGCTCCCAGTTCCCTGGTTCTCAGCACAGTGCTGGCCCAAAGTGGGTGCTCAGTGGATGAACAAATGAATGTGCCTGGATTTCTGCCTTTGAGTACGGTTTTAATATTGCCTCTGTCTCTTTTGTTCTGTCAACTCCCCGGCCACCCATCTGATGGCTGTGGACTTGGTTTCCTGAAAGGGCCGTGAACCTGCTGGCTCCTCCGTTTGGATGTCCCCGGATGCCACACGGGAGAAGCGTTTGCCCTCCCACCCACTGCTGTTAAGGCACCCCGCCAGCCAAGCCAGGTCTTGGCCCTTCATGCCAGGGTACTGCCAATTCAGACAAAACATATGGTGTTTGCCCAGGATCTTGCTGTTTTTATTTATGTTTTTAAATAACTTGTTTTTCTTATTATTACAAAATAACGCATGTTCATTTGAAAAAAATTGGGAAAAAAACAGGCAAGCAAAAATTAAGAAAATCTTTCATAAATCCCTCAGTCTTAGAGGATCACTGTTTAATGTTCCTAGTTTTGTGTATGCGTGCACACACACGTGCACACACGAGTACATATTTAGAGAAACGGGATCATCTTGTACTTAGTGATTTGTAACCTGCTGTGTTCACTTAACAATGCCTCGCTGCCTTAAATGGTCATCTTGAGCTATTATTAATCCCCACCCCCAAGGATCCACTTCTGTGGTCATTAGTTGCTTACAGTTATTTACAAAGTGAGCAACCTCAGTCAAAACAACCCTAATCAGTCAGCAAGGGGGAGGGCTTTTCTGGCTAACCGATGCAGTGGTGATCTGTGCTTTGACCAGCGGTGTCTGCTCAGACAGAAACCCTACATCTCATAAAATGTTTGTTTCCTCAAGGGCTCCAGGGCTCAGACTATAATGGAAACAAAGAGTTTACTGAGTAGCCATAACCTTAAAGTTGCTACAGTTTCTATGAAACTGGAAAATTCCATTGCTACGGCCAATGTCAACAGTACAGACAAGAAAGGAATGTAGGAATTCAAAGGAAGGGAAGAATTTGATTAAGAGAGACTATGGGTAACTGGCAGAAACGCTGTGAAAATGTCCTGGCTTCCAGCATCAGCATCCAGAAATTAGATTACAGGCACTGGCCCTCCCTGGACTGGGTGAGGTAGCAGGCCTGTAGCACGTATTTGTGTAAAGAATGAATCTAGGCTAGGTTTCAGGTTGTGGCGGCGATGTAGCTGGCTGACAGCATCCTGAGAAGCCCCTTCCCCCTGCCTTGGGACCTGGTCCCCTGATCGCATGGTGCTCCTCTGTCAAGTGCCCACATGTGCACACACCTCGGGCACCTCCTCTGAAAGCTGTGCCTCAGGATGTGAAGCATGATGACCGGAGTGGGTTGGGCATGGAGGCTTGCAGGGGGACTGATAGGAGTCAGAATGAGGAAGAAGACAGGAGGTATCGCTTCCATCACACATCAGACAAGGAGCGGTTAAGTTCAGATAGCTTCTAGTTCATCCTTCTCACCAGGATTACCGCAGGAGCCTCTGAACTGGGCTCCCTTGCTTCCTGACACCATTCTTCACGGTCCGCTCACCAAAATGCCACCCGGAGTGGCAAAAAGCCGTCATACTCTAATTATAGACTTTCTTGTTTAAAATGTTCTCTTCTGATATTTGGCAAAAGCAAGTACTACCTGCACATTGTTTAAAAATCAAACAGAACCAAAAGGCTCATAATGGAAAGCATCAGTCACTTGCTTCTACTCCCCCCTGATTCCCTACCGCCTCTGCCGCAGCTCTGGCTACCAAAGGCAGCTACATCTAACTTTTTTTTTTTTTTTTTTTTTGGAGAGGAGCGGTTCTTCTGGCATTTAACTCCATATTTCTAAGTATTATGCTTATATTATTATTTCCTGGCCCCTCAATTTTAAACTTTATAGCTGTCTCCTTTTTGTGTAGATGAGGATTTATTTGTAATTTGTAAACATTTTATTGAGGTATAATAGACATACAATAAATTGCATATTCAAAGTGTACAATTTGATAAATTTTGACACAGGTCCATCGATGAAACTGATGGAAGAAATTTTCACATACTGAGGGATGGGGAAGTCATTCTGACTTACACATGATTTGGCTTGAATTTTATGCTAACCAGAACAGGCTGTCTTCTGGCCTGTCAAATACACATTGTACATCTGTTTTAACCATTAACGAAAAGAGTGCATTTAAAAATCAAAATGGAGTAATTGTGGTTCAGGCATTCAAAATGGAGCCTGGTGGCCATTGTGGACGTGGTTTCAGACACACTCCTGTGTCACTGGGAACTTGAATTTTCCGAACTGTATCAAACTCAAGGACACCACCAGCTCTTTCCAAGACAATACCTGCTAGTAGCTACCAGTTGCAACCCCTTTGTAACTATGCAGCCATTTAGGATCCCAACCAATCCTTGCTTAACAAGCACCCTTACTTCTTACCAGCTCCAATCCTAATTCTTGACAAACTACTCATGTAACTTTGTGGATTTTGCCTGTACTATAAACCCCCCCACTTTGTAGTCTGGCAGAACACAATTCAAGTGCTTCTTTTTCTTTTTTATTTATTTTTGGCTGCGTTGGGTCTTCATTGCTGCACGTGGGCTTCCTCTAGTTGCGGCGAGCGGGGGCTACTCTTCCTTGCGGGGTGCGGGCTTCTCACTGCGGTGGCTTCTCTTGTTGCGGAGCATGGGCTCCAGGCGCACAGGCTTCAGTAATTGTGGTGCACGGGCTTAGTTGCTCCGTGGCATGTGGGATCTTCCCGGACCAGGGCTCGAACCCGTGTCCCCTGCATTGGCAGGTGGATTCTTAACCACTGCACCACCAGGGAAGTCCTCAAGTGCTTCTTGATTCTGTGTCTCCTGGACTGTAGTCCTCAGTTTGGCTCACATAAAACTCTTCTCTTTCTATTATAGATTGTTTATTGATTATTTGTGTTGACAAAACCATCACCACAATCGAAATTAGTCATCTAACTCTGTTCTTTCTTCAAAGTTGTTTGGGTTTTTCCAGGACCTTTGCGTTTCCATTAAAATCAGCTTGTCAGGACTTCCCTGGTGGCACAGTGGTTAAGAATCTGCCTGCCAATGCAGGGGACACGGGTTCAAGCCCTGATCCGGGAAGATCCCACATGCCGCGGAGCAACTAAGCCTGTGTGCCATAACTACTGAGCCTGCGCTCTAGAGCCCACGAGCCACAACTACTGAGCCCACGTGCCACAACTACTGAAGCCTGCCTGCCTAGAGCCCATGCTCTGCAACAAGAGAAGCCACCGCAATAAGAAGCCCACGCACCACAACGAAGAGCAGCCCCCGCTCGCCACAACTAGAGAAAGCCTGCGTGCGGCAATGAAGACCCAACGCAGTCAAAAGTAAATAAATAAAATAAATTTTTAAAAAATTCAGCTTGTCAATTTCTACAGGCAATTCTGTTGTGATTCTGATTGGAATTACGTTGAATCTGTACAATTTGGGAAGAATCAACACCTTAAAATATTAAGTCTTCTGACCCTTGAGGATTTTACATTTTTATCTCTCTACTCCCTTCATCTGAACCTCCTACTTCTATTTTCAGTATTATCAACAATCAATCAGTATTTACATAATCACACAGAACCAAGTAGTATACTGAAAAAAATTTGTTTTTGAACAGCTCTGTGGTTTTTCTTGAGTTTATAATTGCCTCATTTTTCCTTTTTATAATTTTCCACAGACAAATCTCTAATTCTCTTTTTATACTCCATCACATTATCTAACTTATTAGCCACTCTATCAGGTCTACTTTTGTACTGATGATCTCCTCTAAGAGTCCTCCATTTCCCGGATTCAGAATAAACCTACCACGTAGCCCTCCCCCTGTGTTTTCTTCTGGCTAATGTTCTGAGGTGGACAGACTGTTTCCTGTGTCCTGTTTTAATTTTTCTTGGTTTACTTTTGAATTTGGTGGAGTACACCTTTTAGTAACTTCCTAAAAAAGCGTATATGGGAGGTAAGCTTTCTGAATTTTTGAATTTCTTAACATATCTTTATTCTGCCCTCACACTTGTCTAATTATAGAATTCTAGGATGAAAATAATTTTCTCACCAAATTTTGAAAATTTTATCAATTATATTTTAGTTTCCCCATTTGGTGCTGAGAAATAAAACGCCATCCTGCGGGTCTTTTAAAATTCATTTTTGCCAACTCAATGGGATCTTTTAATCTGGACATTTATATTATTCAGTCATAAAGAATTTTATCAAATTATTTGGTTAATAATTTCCTTCCTTTTAATTTATTTGTTCCCTCTTTACTGGTAGTGTTGCCAGATAAGATATAGAATTAAATTTGAATTCCAGATAATCCACAAATAATTTTTTAGTATAAATATGTTCTGTGAGACTTCCCTGGAGGTGCAGTGGTTAAGAATCTGCCTGCCAATGCAGGGGACACGGGTTCAACCCCTGGGCTGGGAAGATCCCACATGCTGTGGAGCAACTAAGCCCGTGTTCCACAACTACTGAGGCCACGCGCTGCAACTACTGAAGCCCGCATGTTCTAGGGCCTGCATGCCACAACTACTGAGCCCATGTGCTGCAACTACTGATGCCTGCACACCTAGAGTCCATAATCTGCAGCAAGAGAAGCCACCAAAATGAGAAGCCCGTGCGCTGCAATGAAGAGTAGCCCCCACTCACTGCAACTAGAGAAAGCCCACACGCAGCAAAAAAGACCCAACGCAGCCAAAAAAAAAGAAAGTTCTGTATAATATTTTTAGTGTAAATATGTTCCATGTGACATTTGGGACATATTTACTGTAAATAATTATTTGTTGTTCATCTGAAATTCTGATATTCAAAATTAACTGGGCAGCCTGTGTTTTTATTTGCTAAATCTGGCCAACGTATTTACTGAAATTCTTATTATCAGATTTAATATCAGAATTCTTTTATCAGACCTCCTGGCTGAAGTTCACATTTAAAAAAAATCTATCTATTTATTTATTTATGGCTGTGCGGGGTCTTAGTTACGGCATGTGGGATCTTTTAGTAGCAACATGCAGACTTCTTAGCTGTGGCATGTGGCCCTCTTAGTTGTGGCATGCACGTGGGATCTAGTGCCCCAACCACGAATTGAACCCAGTCCCCCTGCATTGGGAGTGTGGAGTCTTACCCACTGGACCACCAGGGAAGTTCCAGAAATTCATTTTTTTTCCTTACATTTCATTGTCTCCTTAACTATTTGTTCAATTTTCTGAAAGATTTTTTTAACTTTATTTTCCAATTTCTATTAAATTTTCTTATACCTGTTTCAAAGAACTATCTTTTGTTCTGCTATGGTCCTCATTTAATTCTATTCTTGTTTTATAGATAAAATATCTTTTCATATCTCTTTTTATATTTTTCCCCCTATTCCCTGAATTATCTCTTTTTCTTCTGAGTTCTTTTTTCTGTTTGTTGAGTTGGTCATTTTTACGTTGGGACTTTCCCCAAATGTCAGGTGATTCTTGGTTGTCTGTAGATGTTTAAGAGTGTGGTAAAAAGCTGTTGGAAACTTTGAGGGATGGTAGGGGTTGAATAGTGGAGGAATTCCCTTTTATTGATGGGGCAAGTCAGACATTTCACTAGCACAGTGGGATCTCAATGATCAATTTCTGGAGGTTTCTGGGGCTGTTCTTTGTGTCTAAAGAAGGATTCTTTGAGCTATAGCCTAGAAGGTGAACATCTGGTGGCTGACAGGTGTCTCATCTCCTGTGACTACCAGATGTGTTTTATATTCCAGCAGTACTAATGAACACTTCTCTGCACAATACCATTTACTTCTAGGTCTTTATTTCTGGAATGTCTTCCCTCTGTATTCTCCACTTTATAAAATCCTACACATTCTCCAAAACTCAGATATATAACAGTCTTCTATCTCCCTCTTAGGTAAGCTTCATTAACCTCCACCTATCCCACCCCCAACCAGGTTTATCCATGAGTTTCTGTATCGTGTTCCCATTACCTCTTGTTTATATCTTCACCAAAGCAAGGTCACAGTCTGGCTGGCTGTTACAGTTTTCAACTCCTTCTATGCTACTTTCTACCATTCTACCCCCTTGAACCAAATGATCCTCCCAATCAGGGAACCATTTCATTTCCTGATCTCTATATCCCTCCATGCCCAAAGAGCCCCTTGCACAGAGCCTTGTGTCTAGAAGAAATCTGAAAACATTAGTTGAGCGAACTGAACTGGATGCTCCCTTGTCCAGGTGACTTCCTGCCAAGTCTGTACTTGATGGAGCCTGGCCAAACACGAGGAGGGGATGATGGAGAGACACTAAGGGGAGCTGGAGCTGGGGAAAGCAATGTGGACAGCAGAGGGCCAGAAGGCCAAAGGGACAGAAGGGAGTGAAGGGAAGTGAAAAAATGGTCAGAAGACGGCAAGGAGGGGATTATGATATCAGCCAAAGAGATGAACAGTAAGAAGTCAAAAGTGCAGCTCCTCCAGGAAGCTTGCCCCAGCCTCCCCGGTCGGAGCTAGGTGAGCCTTTACCTGCACTCGCAGCCTCCTGTGACAATTCTGGTAGAGTGGCAAATCTCCTGTATTTCACCCTTTATTTTCTTGTCAAGGAGACTATGTGCTCCCGAGGGCAGGGGTGGAGTCGATTTAGTTTTTTTTTATTCTGAGATGCTAACGCAGTGCCTACTCTATGAAGGTTGGAGTGGATAGACAAATGGGGAGGGTCTGGCTGCTCTTCTGGGAGGGCGTGGGGCTGAGCCACAGAGCTGCCCGGGCTGCTATTACTTATCCGCCCGCTGTGGAGTCTGACAGGTGCCCTCACATCCTGGTGGATGGGGTTTTCTCATCTGATGCGGAAGCACTGAGAGGTTAAAATGGTTTGTGTTTAATCAGTTTGTGTCCCTAAACTCCAACCATATGTTATGAAGTCTATGTAGTGACAATGAAAAAGTCTTATTGTAATGTTAAATGGAATGATGTAGGGTACCAAATTATATGATTATGTTAAAAAAATAAAAGAGAGAGAGAGTGGAGCATTGGAAAGATGCATAGCAGGAAATATAACAAAACCAATATTATAAAATCTGACCAACTGCATTTGGTTGGAATTGTTTTTCTCTTTATTCTCTGATGGTTTTGAAATATAGTTAGATCAATAGATAGCATTTTCTAAGAACTTACCATGGGCCAAGAACTGTGGATTATTTAATTTAAATCTTAGAAAATCTTACCAAGTTGCTACTATTATTATTCCCCTTTCACAGATGACGAAATTGAGAATCAGAGAGGTTAAGTGACTTGCTCCAAATTGCACAGCCAGTAAATGGTGGCTCTAGACTCACTTCATGTTACTTTTATAATTTTAAGGCCAGATTCTATGTGTATAACCATCATCTAAACACTCAAAATTAAGCTTTATTAGGGCAGAATATCACCAAATATACCCATCCCTTCATCTAGCTCCAGCTTTCTTAGATGAGATAACAAGTGGAAGAGAGGTTCAAGGAATTGAAGCAAAAAAGAGCTTCAAAAGAACCTATAGATCAGTCCATCTAGGCTTGTATTGCCTGCATGGGGGATGGGTGGCTTGACTTGGGGTTCGGGGCCGGGGGCTGCAATGTAGAGAGGTAGTTTCTTTCTTTGACAATTTTTTTCTTTCTTTTTCTCTTTCTCTCCTTCCTTTATCATTCTTCTTTCTTCCTTCCTTTTCTCCCTTCCTTTCTTCCTTCCTTTCCTTCCTTCCTTCCTCTTTCTCTCTCTCTCTCTCTTTCTTTCTTTCTCCCTTTCCTTCTTTCTTCCTTCCTTGCTTTCTTTCTTCCTTTCCTTCTTTCTTCCTTCCTTCCTTTCTTTCTTCCTTTCTCTTTCCCAACTCCTCTCCTTTTTCTCCTTCTTTTTGGTTCCTTGACGATGGCAGACTTAATAATGTTATTTTTTTATTCTGGGGGACAAAAAGAGAACCTCCATCCTTGCTAATGAAGTCTATGTGGGACCTCAAAACACCTAACCCTGGGGATCACTTCCTAGTCTCATTTTATATTATTTTTTATTTTATTTATTTATTTTTTTGGCTGTACCACACAGCATGTGGGATCCTAGTTTCCTGACCAGGGATCGAACTCGCGCCTCCTGCATTGGAAGTGCAGAGTCTTAACCACTGGACCACCAGGGAAGTCCACCTAGTCTCATTTTAACTCCACGGATCACCTCCTGTACTCCAGGGTCACTCCTCCAAATAAGACGAGGAGACAAACTGAGTAAAATGAGCTTCAGGGAGTCCTGGACACAGACACTTTTCATACTGAAGACGAGCTCTCTATGGAGTGCGTGTGAACAGGCCAGCACCCTGTTGCCCCTCAAAGTTGCCGCTACACAGGAAGTGCACCTCGCACCCCGGCACCCAGACACTCCAAAGGAGAGAGGCATGTTTGGGGGCTACCAAAATTTACCATTACTTCGATTTGATTTAGAGAAATGGAGAGTTCCAATCTGTGTTCATGGGGACAAGAAGATAGAATTGGAACATTGAGTTTTGATGTGCTACAATTACTTCACAGATACTATCTGGTATTTAGCTCTCAGGACCCAAGAGATGGTGTTAGATTGGAAGGAGTACATAGAAGAAGGCAGGGTGGGATGCTGGCAGATTTCAAGTGTGAAAAACAAAAGCATTCAAGCATGGTTTCTGAAAATCACATCAGAGAAGAGAGTGAATGAAAACAAGCTATGGAATTTCTCTATTATATGCACTGATATGTAAATAACCAAACAGTTTCCTCCTGATTCATCGGACTTTGAAGCATACAAAAACCAAAGGAAAAAAAAATCCTATAAGAGAGAATCTGAACACAGGGAGCTGCACATAGACAAGGGCAATTCTAAAGTGATGAAGAGATGGAGGAATCAGATGACATGTGCAGGAGTGTTCTCTGCATGAGACAGACAGCTCTGGATCTAGATAAAGGAGGCAGAGCAGTTATTGCCTGGGCTGGGCCATGGAGATAAAGGCTGGTGGGGACATGGGGAAATTGCAAGCAAAATATTGCAGCTCATTGAGGGTCTCTGCCAGAAAGATAGGAGCTCAGAAAAGCAATAACCTTGTGACTCACATATCAGAGTCTGAGATGACAATGACTTTGAAGATTGGGTCTGAGGGGCAAGAGGAAAACTGGCACCAGCAGAACATGGATTAGCCTAAGCAGGAAATAAAGGGGAGCAATAAAACCAAATGTTTCAAGGTAGGAAGAGACTGCTGGTGATGAACGGCCGGAAAGAGATTTGAGAGAGCAATATTTTATTACTTTTGGATGCTGACAACCAAGGTATCATATCCAAGTTTCCTAGTCGCAGAGTAACAACAAAGGCAATAATACAGGACAAAACGATCAAATAAAACAAGATTCATTTTATTTAGTTACTATGGTTGGCAAAGGCAGATGTGGTGCAAGGCAAAGAAATATAAACCAATTCGATGGAATAAAGGGGAAAATGTGTGAACCAAATAGGAAATCCAGTTACACAAAGCAGGATGAAGAAAGACAAAGGGTCAGAACGGGTAGTTTGAACAAGGGATAAGACATTGGAAAATTGGAAGCATTCAGGGGTCTTGGTATTTTTCCAGAAAAGAACTCTGTTGTCCTTTATCACTAGGTCTGTGAACCCATGTGGGGACCCAGAAGCCGGGGTGACTCAGAGGAATCAATGACAGCCCTCCCAAATGCCACAGAGGACCTCAGCTTCTGAGATCCCAGAGCTTTGCAGTTCCCAAGGGCACTGAGCAATTGCTTGATCAACCTCAGTAGTGTAGAATTTTAAAACTGTCCTTTTTAATCTCTGGAAATTGAACCCGTGAGATTGCACACAGACTTGAACTCCATACACATCTCCCTTGGTATTTTCCAGGTTCTGACCCTCACACCCTCTTCAGCTAGGTCTTTGTTGGACTCCTGGCTAGATGCTGGACATGGCTTTCCTACGCAAGGCCTGGACCCCATGCTTCTAATCCTGTCTTCCATATTCTGCTCTCAGTCAACACACTGCTGTCCCATTCCAGGATCATCAATTCAGCATCCCCATAACCAGTGAATGACTTAAGGTTAGGAAAGATACATTTGCAAACAGACACTTCCCCCACGTTTCACAGAAAATCAAGGATCTCCTCCTCCTTTCGTCATCATCGTCGGCATTGGCGTCTCATCATCATCACCACAATCATCACCATCATCACCATCCAAACAGATATTGAGCACTATGGTTCCACTGGGCTAAGAGCTTTAAATCTAACACCTTATGTAATCTTTATCTCAATACTATAAAGAAAACACTATCATCATCCCCATTGTATAGATGAGGAAATTGAGGTTTAGTTTGCCCAACACTAAGCATATGGGGAATGGCAGATCTGACAATGATATCAAGAGCCTGTACCTTATCCATTAAGCTCACTACTGCTTATAATCTTCTACTTCTCCATATCAACTTATTTTTCCTAGAAAAAAAAATGTTATAAATTTCCCTATTGGTTTGGGCTAGGTATAGAGTAGATGCTCAATAAATGTTCAGTTGAATTGAAACAAAGGAGCCCTGAGCTCTCTGGAGCTCACAGTTGCATTAAGAGTCCACTGGCCCCGCAGATCCTGCTTTTGAGGTTTAACTTGGTCACTTCTTCATCAGCTCCTTTCCTTCAATCAGCCCACCAACCTTGTGTTATGTAAAGTAACACTGTTCAAGCCTCAAGCCCTGGCCTACTGTGACCCGGTGAGGGGAGAAGCACAGGGTAAATTCTCATTATTGGCAACTCAGTATTTCACCCGCAGCTGGAGGGGGAGCGCTGAGGCTCGGATGCTAGGAGGCTATCAGCTTGACTCGGTGTCTTGGCACCCTTAGCAATTGCCGTGGAAGAGCTGAATCCAGAATGAACATCTGCCCAGGCTAGGCAGAGAGGAAACAGCTTTTGGTTAGCTAATTAACAGCTTTTGCATCTGCATCAGATGATTCCATTTTAGCACAGTGTCTTGAACACAGAGGTCTTGGATTCACTAGATTCACTCTTTTCACATTTCTTAGGTAGTGCTCTTAGGTCATTGTATCTCCCAGCGCAGGTCCCATCCTATCTAGCTGAGGCTTTATTTTATTTTTCTTTTAAATGAGGTCTTTTTAAAAAATTAATTAATTAATTAATTTGGCTGCGTTGGGTCTTCGTTGCTGTGCATGCGCTTTCTCTAGTTGTGGTGAGCGGGGGCTACTCTTCGTTGTAGTGTGTGGGCTTCTCATTGCAGTGGGTTCTCTTGTTGTGGAGCACGGGCTCTAGGCACACAGGCTTCAGTAGTTGTGGCACGCAGGCTCAGCAGTTGTGGCTCGCGGGCTCTAGAGCGCAGGCTCAGTAGTTGTGGTGCACGGGTTTCGTTGCTCCGCAGCATGTGGAATCTTCCCGGACCAGGGCTTGAACCCATGTCCCCTCCATTGGCAGGTGGATTCTTAGCCACTGTGCCACCAGGGAAGCCCTGGCTGAGGATTTTAGAAGAAGAGGACTTCACATCTGTCGGGGCTAACTCAAGGATTGACTTATTCTTCCCTAAAGGCATGGCCATCACACCTGGAGGGCTTTCTAGCCCATTTGTTTTGGGACTGGGACCCACATGTGCCTCTCACTGTACTCAGATGGTTTCACTTGTGATTTACCAGAGTTCTACATTTAGTGAGGGAGACTTACAATCAGGGCTATGTTATTTGTGGGGCCTCTTGTTCAAATGGCAGGAAAAAAGTGCCGTGAGAGGTACAAAATGACAAAGTTTTTGCTTTTTTTTCCTGCAGTCTCTGCCTTGACTTGTCATGGCACTTTTTATGTCCTATTTAATGTCATTCCAAGGAAATTATCATTTCAAAAGTATCTGCATGAATTTTACCATTCATCTTTATGTTGTGCGATGCCAGTTTTAAGTACAAGAGCATTTAACTCTCATGTGTATTCATGAAATTACATTATGTGTATTTCATAGCTCATACGTGCATATCCACTTAGTTTTTCCCAGAACAGTGGAAATGCATACAACTCATTCGATTGTTTTAACTTCACTTCTTGATACATGACATTTTACCAACACTGTCTTCAGCTTACTGATGGGTAAGGAAGGACCAAAGGGAAAAAGGACCACTGGTTGCCCTATGAGTCCCTTGCCTTCTATGTCGGGGTGTGTGTGTGTGTGTGTGTGTGTGTGTGTGTGTGTGTGTGTGTGTGTGTGTGTGTGTGTGTGTGTGTGTGTGTGTGTGTGTGTGTGTTTGTAGACAGTCCCCAGAGGCCACCCCAGAACTTTCTGCTTTGAATGCAGAAATAAGGCACTGGTGTTCTCAGAAACACAAATGACCGAGGAACGCTATCATATCCTTTCCTACTCATGTTACTTCCCTGCACTGTATTAACTTTGGGTTGGAATGTGCCTTTCTAGAAGCATTGTATATTTAAAAAGAACCACAAAACCTTTGACCCTTTTCCACTTTGTCTTTTCCATTATGCTTCCTCATAAAAAAGACCTCTGTAATACTTGCAGATGTTCATTAGGAAAGCTTAGACCCAGAATCTATGCTCACACTCATGGCCCAGTGGTACAGGAATTATAGAATTCTTAATTAAAAATAATGGGTGTTTGCTTTTGAGGTGAAATCATTGGGGTGATTTTGGAGGATGTGTGCTGATGTGTGTGGATGGTGACTGTGTTGCGTCTGGGTGAGGTTTAGACGGCGAGGGCGATATTTGTGTGTGTGTGTGTGTGTGTGTGTGTGTGTGTGTGTGTGGTATTTGTGGCACATGTTTTGTGTGTCTGTGTGATTTGTATGTAGGGTTTGTGGTATGTTTGTCTATGTGTGCCATGTGAAATGAATATGAGTTTAAGTTTTCTCAGCAAACTTTTCCTCTGGGCTGGAGAGCACATATCTTCTGCTTTCCCCTGAAACGCCAGTCTGTTCTCATGTTCTTCTAAGTAAAATAACATGCAGCTTGTTGACATTCACAAACAAAACCCAGTGGTTTTTATCTGAGTCAAGAGCTCCCTGGGGCTTTGTTTTTTTTCCCTCCTCCTTCCTGTAAATCCATTTTATGCGTTGGAGTTAGAAGATGACATCTTGTTACATCATGTTAGACAGCACCATAATTTTTTCCAGCAAACCATTTCCAATCTGGTGAAGCAGACAGAACTGAACAAAGACAGACAACCCAGCATAAATAAAGGATCAGCTCACAGCCTCCTGAGGGACGGACTCAGAAGAGCCCTGTCCCCAAATCTCAGGCTGATTTGCCATTTTAAGTTTTAACTCTTTAAGGCTGGACTGGAGAACTCGATCCAGGCACACAGTGCTGCTGCGCAGCCTCCCTCTGTAGACGATGGGGATGTCTGTTCGGGAAGGGGCGCTCACGCAGGGGGAAGGAGCACGCGGTGAGACTGATGCGTTGCCCGGGGTCCCTTCTATACTACGCGCAGGTCAGGCCTGTCTTTTGCTTTCCAGCCGCAGCTGCTATTTATAGTCCTGGCTCTGTTTGCCTTTCTGCCTGTGACCCCTGTGGTCAGCTCAAGGCCTATGTTTAAAAAGAGTTCTTCTGTGCTCAAGTTCAAGCCCACCGCTGCGGCTTCCCTTCAGTCTGCAATCTCCATGATGAGGGCTCTGGCTCTGGGTGCCCTCCCCACGCCCCGGTGTGCCGTGTATCAGACTGGGTGTCTGGTTTCCCTCAACCCTGTCATGTGTCTGTACCCACAGCCTGTGCTGTGGTCAGAATTAGCTCTGGGTGGGGCACTGTGCCGTGTCTTTCTGATCTTATTGCGGGTGATCTGCCAGAATGTTCCTTCTAAACATCTCACCCTGTCAGCCTTCGGCCTGCAAATATTGACTGGCTCACAAGCTGTACGGCCTAGATAACTAAGGCACGAAACCTTAGATCTGTAAAATCTATGTTTTTAAAAAAGAAAGAAAGAAAAAGAATACTGAACTTAGAACCAGATGAGCCAGGTCTGAACCACAATTCCAAGCTGTGTGACGCTGGTCAGGTAGTGAAACTCTCTGAGCTTTTCCTTCCTCCACTCAAAGAGAGCGCCTGCCTCCTGTGGATGCTGTGAGGACTAAAATGAGACCATGCCTGTGTGCAAGGAGTCTGGAAACTTCCCAACTCTCATAGTCTATTGTTTCAACTTCTCACACTTCTCAAAAGTACATGACAAGAAAGGAAGGTAGGAACGAATTGAGATACTCTGGAGGTGATAGTGTAAAAGACTCCTATGTGTGACTCAATCACCCAGCAAAGAGAGGTAAAAATTGATTTTTTTAATAAAAAAAAAATCCAAGGGCTTTCCTGGTGGCACAGTGGTTGAGAGTCCGCCTGCCGATGCAGCGGACGCGGGTTCGTGCCCCGATCCGGGAGGATCCCACATGCCGTGGAGCGGCTGGGCCCGTGAGCCATGGCCACTGAGCCTGCGCGTCCGGAGCCTGTGCTCCGCAACGGGAGAGGTCACAACAGTGAGAGGCCCGCGTACGGCAAAAAAAAAAAAAAAAAAAGTTGATGTATAGAAAATGTTTATGATAAAATGACAAAAGTGGGAATATGAAATTTAATATGATATCAATATAATAATTACAATTTATGTAGGATTGATCTGTTTTAACAAAACAAGAAGAAAATATGCAAAAGTATGAAAATATTTGTATTAGGGTATTAAGATTGTGACTTTTTATTTTATTTTATTTCCTATTTTTTAATTTTTTAATAACTTTATTTTTTAAATTTATTTCTGGCTGTGTTGGGTCTTCGTTGCTGTGCGTGGGCTTTTCTTTTTTTCTCTAGTTGCCGCAAGTGGGGGCCACTCCTCGCTGCGGTGCGCGGGCTTCTCATTGCGGTGGCTTCTCTTGTTGCGGAGCACAGACTTTAGGCATGCAGGCTTCAGTAGTTGTGGCACGTGGGCTCAGTAGTTGTGGCACGTGGGCTCAGTAGTTGTGATTCGTGGGCTCTAGAGCGCAAGCTCAGTAGTTGTGGCGCACGGGCTTAGTTGCTCCGTGGCATGTGGAATCTTCCCGGAGCAGGGCTTGAACCTGTGTCCCCTGCATTGGCAGGCAGATTCTTAACCAATGTGCCACCAGGGAAGCCCAAGATTGTGACTTTTTAAAATAAAAAATGTTTCCTTAATTTTGCTGTATTGGTTTTTAATTTGGAAAAAATATTAAAAAGAAGAAAAAACCTCCCCATGTTGGTTTGAACTTAAATTCCTCTCCCAGCTCTTGCTACTTCTACTTTGACTGCTCCTTATAGACACATCCCCCATTGCCCAGCCCTAACTCTACTACAGGGAAAACTCCAAATTCCTGGCTGCCTAGTGGCTTCTGATGCAGCTGTTTGTGTCAACACTATCCTGGCAGAAAGCAAGGAAGGAAATGTTTTCTTCCAATCACAACCGCTCCCAGATTTCCCCTTTCTATTCTAGAGTAGCATCCCTATTGGCCCCTCAGTGCCCACTGAGAACAACACACGCATCTACCCCCTTGTAACGTGCTCAGCTGTTTCACTAGAGTTAGAGGAAGGTGCAGACTAGCTGATAAGTACATAGTTTCAGCATCTGCAATTAGCTTGGTACGGCTGAAAGAGAATACCAGTGGGAATTAAGTGCTTTCCTTCATTCCTCTCCCCTTCCACTTTCTAGTCCCCTTCTTAGGACTGTGGCTTACAAAGATAAGACATGGCCCCTGGTCTCAAGGAGCTTGATATCCAGTGGGAAGACAGATATTAAGCCAAAATTTTCCCCATATAAATATGCTAAGTCCCAAGTCTGACATCTGAGAAATATAAAGAGTGTGCTGGCCCAATCTGGAAATTCAGAGATGGCGTGATTGAGGGTTAGCTAGACAAAGAAGGGCGAGGTGGGATCGGGTAGGGTGGGGTGGGGGGAAGTGAGGGATACTTAAGACAGAGGCAACAGCATGAGGTAAGCTCAGTCTGAATGACAGCAGGCATGGTAAGCATGATGAGAACTACTTTTCAGCTCCATGCTCCTTTTTAAAAAAGCAAGCTCTTTTAGTGTCAGAGACAGGATCCACTCCTTTTTAATCATCCAGATATGCTAGAGAAGCCCTTCTCTCGAACATCACTCTTGGGAACCCCAGTCTTTGCCCCACCCTTTCACTCTCTGTTCTCCTCTCCTTTACTTCTCTATTCTCCCCGAGAGTCCTTGCCTTTACTACGTCTTCATCTCTAACCCTATGTTTACATTTTCCACAGCTACTCCACCAGCCTTTAGCCCCCTGTCTATCCCTGGACTGAGGCAGGGGTAGGGACGGGAAAGAATTCTCTGTGACGCTGCTTCCACTGTTAGTGTTAAGTAACCATTTCCAGGCAAGGGATGACTCTCCTTTTTGCTTAATTTATGACAGATTCTAACAAGATGCACCCATTTATGGAGGGCTGTAAAGTCAGCTCACCTCCTCTTATCGGTCATGTGCTCTGCTTACCAAAAATCAACCCATGAGATTTACTTTCCAACTACCTTTGTTTTACATTATTAGTTTAAAACTCCATGTGGTTTCCACTTGTGAAAATGAGCAAACTTGGATGCTGTTAACTTGGATGGATTCTGAGGTGTGAAGGGGGAAGTCAGGTTGATGCAATTGTTATATATTTTTTTAAAACAAATCTTGGTATTGTCGAGTTTTTTATCTCAGGAATGAACAAATGACCTTATTTCAAGAGATGAGTTCAAAAAGTAGCAGTGTAAAATATGAATGAGGAATTGACTTCCAACAAGAGTGTGAAGGCTATTCAGTAGGGAAAGAATAGTCTTTTGAACAACTGGTTTGGGGACAGATCGCTAACCACATGCAACAGAATGAATTTGGATATCCTATCAGATATAAAACCTAACTAAAAATAAATCAAAGACAAATATAAGAGCTAAAACTAGAAAACTCTTAGAAGGAAATATGGGTATAAATCTTCAGGACCTTGGATTAGGCAATGGTCTCTTAGATATGACACCAAAAGCACAAACAACAAAAGGAAAAAATTTGGACTTAAGCAAAATAAAAAGCTTTTGTGCATCAAAGGCCACCATCAAGACACTGAAAAGACAACCCACAGAATGAGAGAAAATAGTTTTAAGTCACATATCTGATAAGCGTCTAGTATCCAGAATGTACAAAGAACTCTTACGACTCAATAAAAAAAAAAGATAAACAACCCACTTTTAAAATGAGTAAAGGACTTGAATAGACATTCCGTCAAAGGAGATCTACAAACGGCCAGTAAGCACCTGACAAAGTGCTCAACCTCACCAGTCATTAGAGAGAATGCAGTTCAAAACCACAACAAGAAGCATTTCACACCCACTAGGACGGCTATAATAAAAAACAAAAGCAAAACAAAACAACAGCAAAGAGAGAGAAAATAATAAGTACTGACAAGGATGTGAAGAAATTAGAGCCCTCATCTGTTGCTGGTGGGACTGCAAAATGGTGCAGTTGCTTTGGAAAAGCTTGGCAATTCCTCAAAATGTTAAATGTAGAGTTACCATATGACCCACCAATTCCTCTCATAGAAAACATATGTCTACACAGAAACATGTAAACTAATATTCATGCAGCATTATTCATAAGAGCTAAAAAGTAGAAACGATCCAAATGTTCATCAACTGACGACTGGATAAACAAAATGAACTGACACATGCTACGACGTGGATGAACCTTGAAAATATCATCATGAAAGAAGCCAGATACACAAGGCCACAAACTGTATGATTTCATTTGTATAAAATGTCCAGAACAGGCAAGTCCATAGAGATGAAAGTAGATTAGTGTGGTTCCCTGGGGCTGGGGGAGGAGACGATAGGAAGTGATTATTTAATTGTCATGGGGTCTCTTTTGGGGATGATAAGATGTTTGGAGTCAGTGCTGATAGTTTCACGACATTGCGAATATCCTAAAAACCACTGAACTATACACTTTAAAGTGATTATTAAAATAGTGACTTTTATGTTACGTAAATTTTATCTCAAAAGAAAAGAAAAGAATGGAAAGAATGAGGAGGATCTCTTACACATCACTGCTGTGGATTTAAGCTGGCTTTTGGGACTTCACGGTGACCATAAGTGATATGATTCAATTTGACAAGCACTTTTTATGCTAGGTTGTGGGAGTGGGTGGAAAAAAATATGAATAAAACACAGGCTCTGTCCTCAAGGTGCTCACACCCTGTTGGAGGACGCAGATGCATACTTCGCTAACTAGCACACAAATCAGAAGACAATAAGCATCACAGTGGAGAGAGATGGTTCTGCTGGAATACAAGGAAAGAAGTGATTTATATTGCCTGAAGGAATATTGGAAAGCTTTGCAGAAGGGAAGATATTCGAACTGGGTTTTTAAGGATGAGTAGGAGTTTGACAAGCAGAGAAGGTGGTACATTCTAGGCAGAGGGACCCTGTTGAGTAAAGGCCTGGGGCTGTATAAAGCATTCAAAGACATACTAGACGGTATGATTTGAGCTATGGTTTTTCTCTCCTAGTATTCTGCCACTGATTTTTTTTCAATTAAAAAACATTTTTTTAAACTTTTTATTTTATATTGGAGTACAGGTGATTAACAATGTGGTGTTAGTTTCAGATGTACAGCAGTGATTCAGTTATACATATATATGTACCTATTCTTTTTCAAATTCTCTTCCCATTTATGTTGTTACATAATATGGAGCAGAGTTCCCTGTGCTGTGCAATAAGTCCTGGTTGGTTATCCATTTAAAATATAGCAGTGTGTACATGTCCATCCCAAACTCCCTACCTACCAGTGCTTTTTATTAAACATCACAACCATGTCCACTTTGATCCTTGGTTCTTGCCTTGCAGAATACGAGCCTCCGATGGAAAAATAGAGAAACAGAAATGTGGAGCTTGAGCCTTGGTGGGGTTTAGCAGGGTCCCCCAGGTTCCCTTGCTCTCTCCACATCCCCCCTGTGGTTGTCCAAGCACCTGGAACCTATCTGGCAGCTGCCCTGCTTCTGCCCTGTTTGTCCAATCCGAGAGCCCCTCTTGGCTGTAACAACCGGCTCCATCCATCTGCTGGATGGATGACCCTCCTTCCCTCTTGAAAAGGCTCTTGCTTGAATGGTGGCTCCTTCATTCCAGCCCTGCCTGCCCTCCGGTGCATCCAGAGGGGGAAATCAGGGAGGAGGAAACAACGAGAGGCCCATGCCGTTCCCTTGGGAAGAGTCATCCCATCTAGCTCGTCTGGCAGCTGCTCTCTTTGGCTTCTGTTTGGATTGTGAACCCATTGCTCCGAGTGGAAGTGGGAAAACAAGCTCTCAAGACAAGCGCTCTTGTAGGAGGAGTTTGGTGCCTAATGAATTATTCAGCGCAGACAGCTAAGCGCCAAGCGTTCCAGAAGGAAAGAAGATTTCAGTGTGGATCCCTGAGACCCCCCACGCTTCCCAGGCGAAAGGCTAGCAGAATGGTCCTCCCAAATGTGGAAAACTGATACTTGCTCCCCGACGCACTAAGCATAAGCCCGGTTTATTGTGTTTACAATTGCATATCTTCAGAGCATAACTGATTCACTGAAAACGAGAGTGCGCTGGACAGTGGAGGCATCTCTGCACAGGCTTTTCCCTAAAGCCAGGAATAATCCCCTGCAAGAGATCCAGTTTGATGAACTATTCAGTGTTCCCAAGCCTCATATACTTGCGGGAGATCAGGACACAGAGACATCTGGTCTCAGGCATTTTCGCTCAGGATAGAATATTGTTCTCCCCTGGGGGGAACTTGTTAGCAAATGAGGCCAGTGTGCCTGCCTGAGACTGGGGCTCCTGCACTTTGACACCTGGGGAAGGAGTCGGGGACCAGGCAGTGCTGTAAATATGCTCCCCAAAAATCCCGATAAAAAGAAACATGGATTTAACACTGACTTCTCCTTGAACCAGCTGTTAACTTTTTAAAAATAAATTTATTTATTTATTTGTTTGTTTTTATTTTGGGCTGCGTTGGGCCTTCATTGCTGTGCATGGGCTTTCTCTGGTTGAGGCAAGCAGGGGCTACTCTTCATTGCAGTGAGCGGGCTACTCTTCATTGCAGTGTGCAGGCTTCTCGTTATCGTTGCTTCTCTTGTTGCAGAGCACAGGGCTCTAGAGCGCAGGCTCAGTAGTTGTGGCTCACGGGCTCAGTAGTTGTGGCTCGCGGACTCTAGAGCGCAGGCTCAGCAGTTGTGGTGCATGGGCTCAGTTGCTCCGTGGCATGTGGCATCTCGGACCAGGGCTCGAACCCGTGTCCCTGCATTGGCAGGTGGATTCTTAACCACTGAGCAACCAGGGAAGCCCTAATTTTTTTTTTATCAACTTCAATTCCATTGTCTCCAGTTCTCCGAGGCCTGAATGCTCTGACAGTGCAGACAAGGAGCAGATGTGCAGTGGAAGGGTCAGTCTGTACTGGTAGGGGCGAGGAGAGAGGAGGGGAAGCCGGCCTGAATGTCATTACTTGAAGGGGTCGGGGGGTCAGTGACAGTGGCAAGGAACAGATTTTTCCAGCTGCTTTCAGGCTGAGATTTGCACTGCATAATCTGAATGCTTTTATCTGTTTCTGAAAATAGACAGGAATTTTTTCCACAGGCTGCTCCAATCTGGCCGTGGAGACGTGAGGGAGGACGGCCGGGAGACAGTTGTATGTGGTCCAGTAGGTACGTTTTGTGACCCTCTGCCCCCCAGCCAGCCCTTCTGCACATTGGTTCCCTGAGCCATGTTATCTTAACATCCCTTGAAGTAGGGAGTCACACATGCTGGAAATACTTTCCGTTCTGAATTTCGTATAGCTTCTGGTATACTGAGCTATCATTTCTTACTATTACTAAAATATATAGACTGAATGGCCTTTGTGAGGTCAGAAGTACCTGTTCAGAGGGAATGATTGCTTGAGTCTTTATAGAATGACCTACGTGGGAAATGTAAACGAGACAGAAAGAAGAAAATGGTTTGGGGCTTCCCTGGTGGTGCAGTGGTTGAGAGTCCGCCTGCCGATGCAGGGGACGCGGGTTTGTGCCCCAGTACGGGAAGATCCCACGTGCCGCGGGGCGGCTAGGCCCGCGAGCCATGGCCGCTGAGCCTGCGCGTCCGGAGCCTGTGCTCCACAACGGGAGAGGCCACGACAGTGAGAGGCCCGCGTACCGCAAAAAAAAAAAAAAAAAATTGAAAATGGTTTGATCAGAAATGATAGTTTGCGGTTGTTAGCGACGCCACAGATCATATTCTCCACCTTTGTCCTACATTTAGACTACAAAGAAGCATCACAAATTATCTACAAAGATCTTCTGGAAAGTTAACTCTGGATTAAATCAGACTCCATCTCTCCGCAGCTGGTCCCTCTCATCTCAGATCAAAAGGATCTTGAACCTTCTAAGTGAACTGCTGTCAAGCTAACAGCAGGGGAATCTCTAATATTATTTACACAGCATTTTCCTTTTTTTCCAATTATGTATTGGTTTCTCCTTGTTACAAGCCTATCTTGTAAATATGGAAACCAAGACACAGAAAAAGGAAACAATGTTTAGGGCCATGTGGGCTGTCAGAGGTGGAACTGGGAATAACGCAAGAGCCTTTTAATCTGCAGATCAGTGTATCTAGATGCAGCCTCTAGTTATTCCAACAATCCTTTACAATTGCATTCACCCACCCACTAAGAAGTTATCAGTGCTGAGCTTGCAGTGAAGCATGCCAATTTCGTGGATTTTTCAACCTGGAGAGTTTCTTGGGCTCAGAGAAAGTGATACCAGTCTTTGAGGCTGGAAATTATTTGCAAATTTCCTCTAAAATAAATCTTATTGTGAATGGCAGCAAGAGGAGAGTGCCAGATTATTCTGGAATGCTGCCAATGTCCTGTGTCTCTGGAACTCCTTTGCTGTCCTTATGACCAAAGAACCCCACAGCTAACTCAGGTATATGAGGAGGAAAGAAGGTGAGCAGAAATAGGAACACTCACAGTCAGCACTGCAGGCTGAGGTCTCTTCTCCGGTTGGAGGCTCTGCCTAGCAACTGCAATTTGTTAAGTCAATGTCTTAATGATGCAGTTCTTTCAGCTCCAGACCCTGCCGAGCATCAAGTGCAATGTCTCCTCTGTCGGCCCCCCAGGAACCCCACACCTGGCACTGCAGCATCATGAAGATTGCTGCAGTCAGGGAAAGGTGATCCCAGCTCACTGTGTGTGTAACGCTGTGTATCTCCCCAGTTTTGTTAGCCACCAGATCATCAAGGAGAAGGAAGAATGGGAAGACGGAGAGATCAGAGGGAAAAGGTCAAACAGTTACCAGGGAGAAGGACTGGAAAGATGAAAACAAGAAAGACGGAGAAGAACATTATGGGGAAGTAGGTAGTGGGTTTTGAAAGTACCAGAGCAAAGCCAAAGACAAAAGGGGAAAAGGTTTAGCGGAGAGAATGGGGCACACAGTGGCACCTCTGCCTCCCATATCACAAAGCTCACGATGGAGCTGGACTAACAGCCTACCCCTCCCTGGACTTTCAAGCACGACCATACACAGGGTTCAAAGGAAAGAAAAGCAGAAGTTGGTTGGTTTCAGGTCCTTGGAAAAGAAGTGGGCTGGCATCTGACTCATCCCGCTCTGGTCCAAGCCCCCAGCACACACAGAAGCTCTCATATGAGGTCATCTGAGCATCACTTATAAAACGACTGATTTGGTGGCGTGTGGGGATGGGTGCTTTATCAACATTATTCCTTGCTTTTCCCAGCACAGCTTGAGGTGGGTAGCACTGCAGTTCTCACGTAATAATAAATAATTTTATGGACAGGAAAAATGAAGTCCAGGTCATAGTGGATGTAAATTGGTGGCAGAGCTGGGATTGGGGTACCTGGCTTCCAAGGTAGTCCTGCTACCCCTTCACCTGCCTGCCTATCTGTACAGGGGATCCTGATGGTTCTTGAACAGAGTCAAGTGCATTTTTCCTGCTAAATTACCAACTGGACGGTACTTCTTGGTGATAACTCCTCGGAGGAAAAGATACAGGTAAAAATAACTGAACTAGCTGTTTCCCCCCTTATTCCTCCCCACCCTCTTACCACCCCAGGTCATGGCACAAAGCAGAAAACGCCTCCATCTCCTGGGTGCTCTCAGGGGGCAGCAGAGAGATTCCTGCATACAACGTGCTGGTGGCTCCCTCAAGCCTTGCCATGAGCTTTCCCTGATTTCCCGGGAGGACACAGCAACAGGGACTTTGCCGTGGTGGGATGTTTTCTCCAGCAGCCTTGGCTATGGGAAGCCATCCAATGGCTGTTCAGGAAGTCAGCTGAACCCTCTCTGCCAGTAAGAAGGCTCAAAACTGGCCAGAACCTCAGGGACATCTGAGCTATTACTGGAAAGTGAATCAACTCTGAGTCCCTGCAAGGCCCACGAAGTATAAACGACATTTACGTGGACGGCACAGTGCATCTGGAGAGGCCTGTGGAAAGAAGGAAGGGAGAGGTAGCCTCATCCCAGGCTGTTCACGTTAGTCAGGATCAGGACAGCCAGTTGACGTGTCTCTTTCAGAGCCGAGAGCTCTGCAGAGGTGGAAGTCAGGAGGGCAGGATATTTAAGATGAAAGGAGAGACGAAGAGGAACTGGGAACAGAGACTGTCTGGGGCCACATCTGGGCCCAACCTTGCCTCATGGCTGAGGTTGAGACAGGCCTCCACTTCTCTTCAGCTGGAGGGAAGGTGCCAGAAACGAGTGAAAATGAAGGGAAGCCTCTTCTCTGTCCCTTGCAAAAAGGGATCTCTGTCTATGCCCAGGTAAGGCTTTGCATTATAGAAAAATGGGTACTTAGGTGCTGACTGGGGCAGAATCTATTTCCTAGATGCCAGTGCAGACGCTCCAGATGCCCTGTCCTTCATCTGGGCTTGGAAACCTTCACACTGGCCAGATGTTTTCAAGGCTGTGATAGCAAAGCCAAGGGCACCTACAGGCTGCCAACATCCTGCCGAGTCTAGGACACATGCTGCTTTGCCCTCCACCTGGGCAGGGGTGGGGGGGAGGGCAGTTCCTGTATATGTATGAAAGGGCAGGTCAGACCCCGACCAGGCTGGGCAGGGGGGCTTTCTGAGCTGAGGGTCTTTCTTCTCCCTAACAACACCCCCGCGTCCACTGCCCCAAGATTACCTCCATGCTCAGTTTCCCTCTTCGTGTTCACATAAGGGGCAGGCTCAGGGGTGCACTTTGGGAAGAAGGCTGCCTGCCCACCTGTCCACTTTTTCCAACACACACACACACACACACACACACACACACACACGCATGCACGCACGCACGCCTGCAAGATCTCCACTCTTGACTGACTCTATCAGCCCAGTCTCATTTCCTTCCATGGCAGGGCCCTCGGAGCCCAGTGCCGAGACGGTGTGTGCTCTAAAAATAACTGTGTCCAACATGATGGATGGGAAGGCTTTGCTCTCCTTTTCCTGCCTCGGCGTCGGTGTCTGAATCATGCTGGGAAATGACATTCTGTTAACACAAGCGCTTTTGCTTCCTCCCATGCTCTCTCCCCATCCGGTGGGGGCCCTGGCTGGGACTGGCTTTCAGTGTTTAAAGCCTCCCTGGGGGTCCATTCAATACCCCATCCACTGACATTAAGGAAAGCTGTGGATAGAAATGGAGGGAAGCATCCTGCACCTCCCTATGGGATGCTAAGGCTGTGCTGAGGCACAGACACGTCCCCACCTGACTCCTCCAAAAGAGGCCCAGAGCATCAGACGCCCAGTGGCCCCCGGGGTCAGGAGCAACCTCAGCCCAGCCCCTGGCTCAGGGAGCCGCTCAGTAGGGACGGTACAAAGGAAAGCCACCTGCACCCAGACTTGCTGGGGAGCAGACTTCTCAGCAATGCAGGGGAAGAGTTTTTGGAAATACACTTTAAAACTTCCCAGATTAAAGGAAGTCCGGCTTCTCCTGACCTTGTTCTGAGTTCTGTGAGGCCACGGGTCCTGCTCGGCTTATCTTTGCATCCCCAGAAACTCAACCACCGTGCCTGGCTCAGAACAGGTGTTTGATAAGTTCGTTTTGGTTTCAAAGGAATAAATAGCACCTAGAGGGTCTCAGTGAGAGAATGTGAGTGGTTTACCTTTGAAAGAACAAAGCTGGGGCCTCTGGTATGGAGAGATTCTGCAAAGCCCACACGAGAGTCCTGGAGAAAGATCATTTCCTGCAGTCTAACTTCCAGCCTTGACTCCATCCTAGCTCAGTGCCACCTGGGAGCCTGTGGTGCTCCAGAGCAGAGGATCTGACAGCTCACATCCCCTCAGACAGAAGCCAGTTCCTCTGCGGAGCCGCTCTTCTGGTCCCTAAGTCTCACTTCTACTTTTCTGCATGGATGCGTATGGGATCTTTGTTAATGGAACCCGTTTTAAACGACCTTTTTGACCCCCTATTGAATGGATTCTCTTAACCTTTAACTGGTTCTCAAACACAATGACAGAAGCTTTGGGCTTAAGCAGTAAACCCACAATCAGAAGCCGAGGAAATTCACATTCTCAGTAATGGGAGAGTTTCATTGTTCATTGCTTTTTAAAAAAATGTGCTTGCTGGGCTTCCCTGGTGGCGCAGTGGCGCTCCTTCCGATACAGGAGACGTGGGTTCGTGCCCCAGTCCGGGAAGATCCCACATGCCGTGGAGCAGCTGGGCCCGTGAGCCATGGCCGCTGAGCCTGCGCGTCCGGAGCCTGCGCTCCGCGACGGAAGAGGCCACAACAGTGAGAGACCCGCGTACCGCAAAAAAAAAAAAAAAAAAAAAAAAAAAAAAAGTGCTTGCTTACTTATTTATTTATTTATTTATTGGCTGCCTTGGATCTTCGTTGCGGTGCGCGGGCTTCTCACTGTGGTGGCTTCTTTGTTGTGGAGCACGGGCTCTAGGCACGCGGGCTCGGTAGTTGTGGCTCGCGGGCTCTAGAGCGCAGGCTCAGTAGTTGTGGCACACACCTAGTTGCTCCGCAGCATGTGGGATCTTCCCGGATCTGAGCTCAAACCCGTGTCCCCTGCATTGGCAGGCAGATTCTTAACCACTGTGCCACCAGGGAAGTCCTTGTTCATTGTTGGACTAGAGCAGAAAGTAACCAGCGCTCAAATATATGTTACCCACAGACCTGCACGTGATCATCTCTCCCATCTGTGTGTCTGTACATGTGCAGGACACTGGGGACAGTCCTTAGTGGCCACCTGCCTGCTCCCCTGCTCCATGCACGTCCACACACTGAACTCTCCTGAGGAATCACACACGTGCCTGCCCTGAAATGAGGTGGGAAACATGTGGGCCTGAGAGCAAAAGTCCACAACCCTGAGGAGTCCAGGAGGGGCCCCTGAGCTGGCCATGAAAGGCAGCAGCAGACAGGCCCATGGCCGCCGGCAGAGGCTGCCGCCTACGTGTGAGCCCAGGGGCACAGGTGTGCTACCTACAGCAGGAGGCACAGCTTCACATGCAAGAGGCCAAGATGGGAGGATCTCTGGGGCGGAGAGACAGATGCTACGGGAGACTTAGATTCCAAAAATCAGGCATAGAGATGCACACCTTCTGGGGGTCAGAATATGATGGAGGAGGGGAGGGCATTGGGGCTTGGGAAGGAGGAGACCTTGGCTCCAACCGGGGCTCTACCACCAGCTCTTGAGATGACCTTAGGTATCTTCATTGGTAAAATGAGAAGGCAGGATTGATCTCCAGTTCTCTGATGCTGATGCACTTTTGTATTCACAGATATGGGAGGAATTGGTCAACAGAAGGAAGAGAACAGCCTCTGTGGCTCAGCTGGCTGGTGGTGGGATGGCCCAGGAGGTCCCCAAATAGAAGGCTCTCCTCCGCCTTTTCAATTTCTTGACTCTTTCTCTGTAACTTTTGTAATGGGTCAAAAGCACTCACTCTTAGACGGCCTGGACTCATCTTGCTGGTTAGAGCCCCATTAAATTCCACCCAACACCTTATCAGATCCCCTCCCTCCCTCTTGTCCACCCAGCTGCCTTTAGACTGGCTTTTCCCCCCGACTTCCTTGGCTGCTGAGCGAGTGGGGAGCCTTCTCTCTGGGTTCTCAGGGCCTCAGTAGAGGTCAGGCTGGCCCTGATTTCAGAAGGTCCCCGGACTCCTCGAGCAGTGCTCTTCCCTGCCCTCCCTATCACAGACACTTCTTAGAGGTGTGTTCCCAGTTCGAGGTGTCTCTTGCCCAAGTCAACTTCTCTGAGGCTCTCCATGCTCTAGCTCGCTCTCCAAACTTCTTTCGTGATCACTCCCGGAAGACCTTTCCTGAGTCAACTCTTTCTCATACTGACCTTCCCAATATTTCTTGTTTGGACATATGACTCATTGTATCTCTTTTCAGTCTTGCCTCTTCTCCAAGACTTTCATTTTCTATTTTTACTCTAGGTCTTGTACCAATCATCAGAGATTAAAATACAGAGCATCATCGAGGTAACACCAAGGAGAAAGAGATCATGCAGACCTGATCCCCTCCCCTCACCGTTATCTCGATTGAGAAAAGGTTACTGCACGATCCCAAGAGTCTCGGGTACTTCACCCCTGCAGGTTAAGATGGCTAATAGTTCCCAGGTATGTTTTCAGAGTGGAGCCAAAGCTCACCTTCAGGGTATTTACAGAGGCGACCAGAAATCTCCAGCTGATAAAGTATTTGCGTGCAGTGCTTGCTCGCTTTTGCTAAATCCTCTCCATTTGTAGGTGTCACTCCCTTGCTGAGGGTTAACTGCTCCCGAGGCTTTTGATCTGCATGTGAGAAAGCAACCAAAGTCGATCCAGCAGGCAGCCCAGTTTGCTAGCCCTCTCCTTTTCTTCTCTGCTTCTAGATGACATCCAGATAGCCCTGTTCTGAGGGGTGCCAGAGAGTAACTGTTCTAAAATTAAAGGGCAAGGAAGTCTTTTCAAAAAAAAATTTTTTTTAAAACTTGGGCCCTGTAACTTAACCTTTCCCTCCCTGAGCTCGGCTTCTAGGAGAGCTGGTTTTACTGCTGTAAAGATAAATGAAAGGCCGAGTGGGTGTGAGAGCACCTCCCGGGGCTATGGCTGGTGACTTGACAAGTCATTTATTCCAGGGCACAGTCTGGCTTCCTGCCAGGCCCTCCAGTGGAAACGCAGAGAAGGAGAAACCCGAGTGAGGTGGCTGACCCCCGGCATGGGTCCTGTGCTTCCCAGCAAGGGCCTCCCAGCATCTGGTGGATGTGCACAATTAGTAATGCTTTTGAGGATAACGCTTTGGTCTCATGGAAAAAGGAGAATTCGTCCAAGATAATGTCTGGTAAACTTTGACATTCCACCCCGAAGTGATTGTATACTCATGTAGAATCACTAAACAGCTGCACGATCATATTACAGAACCTTCTTCAAGAGCCAGCTTGTCACTGAATCCATCCCCAAATTCCAGATTTTCTCAAACAAAAGGAGCCCTGATGTGGAAGGAGCTGTAATCAGCCAGATGGAAAAGAGGTGCAGATTGCCAAGATTGGAAGCACCCTTTAAGATGCTTTGGCCCAGTCCCCCTCATTTTGTACATGAAAAAAACGAGGTCCAAAGAAGAGAAGAGAATTTCCTAAGGTCACTCAGTAGAAGAACTCGGACAAGAGAATAGCACTCGTGAACCGCAGAACCACCAGGCCAAGGTGCCCATTCACCTCTTAGAGATGGACAGACCTCCTTGACCCTATTCCTTAAAGAAGCTCTGAGGATGAGAGTCTAGGCCAGAGGGGTAGTGATGGAATCTCTTTAGTGAAAAGAAATGAAGTTGTATTGAGAGAGTCTGCCAAAAGGAGAAACCTTGCATCTATAGAGGGGAGAAGAAGGGAAGGTGGTGGCAAAGTCCAGGTTTTACTAAGCCATAACTACAAAGTGAAGCAAGATGAAGCAAGGTATCTAGGTCTGGGACCCTGCTAAGAACCTGCATCACGGAGGGTTTTCCAGAGGATCAAACAGAAAAGAGCAAATAATGTTAGTCATTCAACAGCAAGTCTTAAGCACCTACTTTGTGTAGGACGTCGTGCCAGGTGCTGCAGAGATAAAGAAGGTAAAATGCGGCAGAGTAGTGGTTCCAAGAGCCAGTCTTGTGCTCATTAATGACAATGTTTTTACAGGTGCACACACACACAAAGGCGCGCACATTAAGGCGGGGAGTATTTCGTAATGCTCAATTTTTTCTTTTTATTCTGAGATCACGTCCTGTCTTTCTGCCCATTGTTAATATAACTTTCTCATTTCTTAACAATATCCTCTGAATAAAATGTTGGCAACCCAATCAGTGTTCTCTTGAGTGTTTTTGAAACTGCATTGGTTGATGAAATCCAAAAGCCTGGCAACCATGGCTGTGGTTCAAAGGACATGGGGTCTAGGGACAGACAGACATGGATTGCAATCGGGGTTCAGCTATTTATTCACTGTGTAACGTTGGGCAAGCTTCTTAACACTCAGAGTTCAAGTTTCCTGCCTGTGACACACACGAGTCCCCAGAACAGCAGGGACTTCCTACGGAAGAACTCACCAACGTTATTACCCATCTTTTAGAAATATTTCCCGTGTGTGTATATGCACGTATGTGCACCTATGTTGTACGAGGTGCTATATGGGAAATGGGAGATCTTTAATAGCCTTTGCTCTCAGAGAGTTAAAAATGTTGCTGGTAAGACAGTCTACCTCAACAGAATCATGGGAGAGACGTGATGTCTAGCATATCTTTCTCCTCCTTGAGAACAGTTTCTTCGGTTTGGTAACAGTGACAGAATTTTCAGATATTGCTTTCCATTATATTATTTTTCCGTGCTGGTTTCGGTTTATACTAAGGCTCCCTCAAAACTCATAAAGTTCCCTTTAAAACCTCACAAAGTTTCACCTGTGCATGTTTATTGCCCACAGGATGTGAGCTGTGTCCGTTTGGTTTTGATAGATTTACCATTATTCAACTTGGGCCGCCGTTTCCCACCAGCCTTATGAACATAGCTGCCTCCTGATTTTCGCACAGGGAGCTCTCCCCTTTGTCCCTCAGTGAGGAAATACTTCAGCTCCCTGGAATTGAGCTGGGTTCATGGGCAATGATTCTTACTGCTAGATTCCTGAGGTCCAGGAGTTTGCTCCAGCTCTGGGCAGTGGATGTTCTCCATGAAGGTCACCAAGCTCTCCCCACCCTGTCCAGGCAATTCCCAGATGCCATTCCCAGGAATTCATCCACAAGTGAGTGAGGAATTCACTCACCTACACGAGGATTGGCATTTGAGAGATGACTAGGATGTTAAAGATGTTCCTGCTAAAGTCAAGGGCAATTCTCAAGTGCATAAAAATAATCCAAAGTAATTCTTTATAATGACCTCAGATTCACCTCCCTGGGACATTCATCCATTGGCTCTAGTCCTATATGACAGTCCTATAAACATTTGCAGAAAGACAGCATGTCTCCCCTTTAAGCTCTTTTTCAGGCCAAATGCCACAACTTCATTGCATCTGACTTTAAGGACCTGGTTTCCAGATTCCTTGCCATCCTGGTGGGTCTCCTTTGAGGTTCCCATTTGGGTGTCTGTCTGATTCACACTGGAGTTAAGTGTCTTAGGGGTATATGTTAGGGGTATATCTAAGTCCTCATGGCTCAAGATCCTTCTTCTTGGGATAAAGAATGGACCTGGATGTAGGGAGGCACCTCAGGGGCAGATGAAGAGTGTTCAAGGTTCACGGTATATTCAGACCCTGGTCAAGGAAAGGCCAACTCTGGGAAGTCCAAACAGGCAGACAGAGCCCCAGACCAGAGAATCCAGAACAATCTGGGAGTCTAGGCCACAGAGTCAGAATCAAAGAACAAGTCCAGTGATACTGACTGGGATAACATGGAAGGAGGAAGGGGTCACCTGCAACTGGAGGTTCCTAAGCCACAGGCCTAGGGGATACTGGGTCCTGGATGTGATTGACATACAGGAGGTGCATGGAGGAAGCTAGAGCAGCAGTCCGAGTCAAGAACTGTTATTTAATTCTGAGCTTCAACAGAAGGTAGGGCCAAAGCTGTTGACCTGTCCCTTGTCTCTATTATGAGGATTCCTTTGCTTGGAAGGGCAGGCACCAAACTCCTCTTTGCCTTAAGCACAAAGGTTCATATAAGTGCAAAGTACTGATACTGAGGGCAGCTCCTGCTTCAGGAACTGTTGTATCTAGGTGACTTTACCTCTCATCTCTAAGTTAATGTTCCTCTCAGGCTGATGTTTCCGAGTGGTAGCTTCTAGAAGCTTTCATTCACTTCCTCCCAGCTTCAAATTCAGCTGAAAATGAATTTATGTTTCCTAAGAATTCTATAAAAAAAACAACAACAACCCAGAATTGAGTCATGTGCACATTTCTGGAAAGAGGTGGATGTCTAACCATGTGAGGCAGAGGATGATGGAGGGTGGTTTCCCAGAAGAATATGAGGGTGGATCTGGGGAAGCATAGCTGGTAGTTGTCCACCATTCTACCTCACTTCAGATTAGCTCTGGATCTGGGGATACCGCCCAGGATGGGGCAATGGGAAGAGCTGGCAGTGACAATGAGTTAAAGGTGTCTGCAACTGGAAGGCCTCCTTTATCAAAACTCAACCCAGCACTTCAGACATGGTCCAACTAGTGAGGAGCACAGAAGAGCCATCTCCATACTCCAGGTCCTATCCTTTCACAAAAATCCAGGCCTGAATTGCACACGCCCTTCTGAAACTTCAACACTCCTTCTGGACACTCAGGTAATGCCCCCAAATCCTCTGCACGTGAATTGTCATTAAGGTATTCCGTCTCTACCCTTTCTCCTCCGGGGTGTTGTATATTCAGGATTTTGCTTTTAGCTCAGTCCCATTCCAACATCAGGGGACATTTTCTGGGGTGAAGAAAGAACATTTTAAGCAATCCTGCCTCCCTTCATCTTTTTCTTTCTCTGGAAATAATCACAACAAAGCCTCACCAGAATTTTAAAATTCAAGGCTTGTCTCAGCTGGGTAAGCCGGGGTCTGTCTTGGACAATAATGCCAGCACCAAACTCAGCTCAGCCTGGATCCCTGCTGAGTTGTTTATCTTCCCTGATCTTAATCTCAACACTCTCCTGCGAAGGTTTTTTGGGAGAGGGGCACTGCTCAGAGTGGGGCTTCGGGGAGAGGCTGAGTGATTTCATCTCCCCTGCCCCCGGGCACGTTGTCTTCTTCCTTTTGGAAAACAAGAATCTTATCCTTGCCTGTCCTCCCTTTCGACTCTTTCACTCTTCAAGCTGGAAACATTCCCGACAAAGTAAATTCAGAGGTGACAGATCATATATGGGTCGCATTCTTGTGCCTTCTCCTCCTCTTGGCTACCCTTAGGCTAGAGAGTCTGGAAAGTGTCAAATGATTCAGAAAGTGAGCTGAATGGGTTCTTCATGCTTCACATTTGGTGCCAGGGAGCAGAGCAGTAGCTGATGCAAGAATTGGATAGAGTAGGAGTTGAGCTTAAAAAAAAAAAAAAAGATAAAAAGAACCCAACCATAACTAAGGTCTCCCACACAGAATACTTAGGAGAAGCACTCAATGGGGGACAATGCATGGCTGTGGAGCTTCAGTTGCTGCCGGAAGACAGGCAGGGCAGGGCTCTGCCTGCAGGATATGCTCGGTCAATGCTTACAGGATCCCCTCTCTGCGCCTGGGGCCATTGAAAAGGGAGTGACACCCTCAGGCAGTTGGGGCAGTGGGGATGGGGCTCAGCAAAATCCTGGGGTGTGGACAAGTGTCACTTATCACATCCACAGGTGACAAGCAAGCAGCTATGGAGAAAAGACCCTGATGGGCAGTGACTTGCACCCATGCCGTCCTTCAGCACATTCAACAGGCTGTGCGCACCCCAGTGGTGATGGCGGCCTGCAGGCGTGGTCTTTGGGAGCGTGCAGCGCCTGTCAATGGAGAAGACCACTGGGTCACTGCTGATTCCACCCTTCTCCGTGAATCCAGCAGGACCACCCCTCCAGCCCAGCCACTGGTCTTCTCCTGCTCATCTCCCTCCCAGCCAGCTCCCAGCCCAGGGGAACTTGTCTGGTCTTCCGGGGGCCAGGGGCCCAAGCGGGGCGGTCTGGTCTCCCCCCATGCCCCTCCCAGTCAGGGCTGAGCATAAACTCTCCATCTCGTTTCCTTCAGGGCTGCCCTCCTCGATGTCACGCACCTTTCCTTCTTTCAACAAAACTCTTGTTGTATGGATAGAATTACTTGGTTTTCAAAAATATTAAATTTGGAAGTAAAAAAAAAAAAACAAACATTGGCTTTTTTCCCTTTACATTCTTGTTTGAGCAGTCCTAATTATCCCCCAAATTACAATCCTCCTCCTTGAGGAGGATTAAGACTGAGAAAGTATAGACAAGAAAAGCGCAAAGATTGATATTTTGATGTGTAATTACATTCCATTCTCATTGGTCCTTTGCAGCCAAATAATTTGCTAACAGAAAACTAACCTCGGGCTTCCCTGGTGGCGCAGTGGTTGAGAATCTGCCTGCCGAGGTAGGGGACACGGGTTCAAGCCCTGGTCTGGGAAGATCCCACATGCCGCGGAGCGGCTGGGCCCGTGAGCCACAACCGCTGAGCCTGCGCGTCTGGAGCCTGTGCTCCGCAACAAGAGAGGCCGCGATAGTGAGAGGGCCCGCGCACCGCGATGAAGAGTGGCCCCCGCTTGCCGCAACTAGAGAAAGCCCTCACACAGAAACAAAGACCCAACACAGCCTAAAATAAATAAATAAAATACTGAATACACAACTACTTTAAAAAAAAAAAAAACTAACCTCCACAAATAATCTTTTTTTAACAATTTTTTTGTGATGTTTTTCATATACAATACAATTCACTCACCTAAAGTATATGATTCAATAGTTTTTTGCTTTATCATATTCACAGATTTGTCACAAGTGATCTTTCAATACAAGCAGTGCTTTAGGAGAGTAGATACTGGGGCAACGATACTTTTTTTTTTTTTTAACTCTACAAAAAGTCCAACTCAAACACACTAAGCTGCCTCACATAAAATCCAGTCCAGGTGTGTTCGCGGCACAGTCACAAACTCAGGATTAGGGGAAAAGGGAATGCACGTTAGTTAATGAGCCCAGCCCCTGACATAGATTTTATTATGTAATCTTCACAAGAAGATTCTCCCTCTAGGGGAAGATATTATCCCCATTTTTCAAATGAAGTAACTAAATTTAAAGTCACACAGCTAAAAAATAAGACAAAATAAAATGAAGTCAGCTAGCTAGTAAGTGGCGGAGCTAGAGATTTTAATGCAAGTCTATATGAATTACAGGCGTTCTGTCCACAGCAACTTCTCCTGCCTTGGACAGCCTCTGAGACCAAACGATGGCATGAGAGCTATTCTAGAAAAGTTTCTGAACTTAGATTCTGAACTTCTCTACTATTTATGGAACCCCTCAGAGGAAAGCTATGCCACAGACTGGTGTTCTCAAAATGTGGTTTTGAAATTGCTGGTTTGTCTGCTGTGGCCCTAGGTTGAAACTTCAGAGGTTTGGGGGAGACTTTTGCCACGGGCCTCCCTCAAAAAGAACAGGCAATGTGGCCTAGTGTCATGGGCTCCGATCCTGAGACCCTGGGCAATGAATGCTTCTGGAATTATCCCAGTACTGCCCTTAGTCCTGGGGACCCACTACCCAGGGCAGAGGGTCACTCCTGGGGTTTGACCCTGGAGCATCCTCATCCTTCTGGGACCAGAGCAGAGTAGGCAAGAGTCTGTCTGCACACGGGCCAGTTAGCCCTCTGCCCTTGACTTCCCTCTCCTTCCTAGGACTTCTTGAACCCTCTGATGTATTTTCTTATGCCTCCCTACCTTCTTCTTTGGATTTCCTTATTTCTTTCTGTTCCAATAAAGCCTTCATGGAAAACATTTGCAAGATTGATAGTACCTAGTATTGACACGTAGATGGGAAAACCTCATTAATCCCTGGTGGGAATTTTAAGTGGTGCGTCCCACCTGGAAGGCAATTGGCAATATCTGTGACAAACTTAAACAGGCGACTCCAGTCTCAACAGTTTCAGTTCATGAAACTAATACCACAGAAATACTCTCTCAGTTGTGCAAAGATGTAGGTGCAAGGCTGTTTGTGCTCATTATGTGACCGCTCTCGTCCTTCTATTCCTTGTCTTATTTCAGAACAACCTTCTGAATATTATTATTGTTCCTATTTTCAGGTAAGGCTTTGCAAAATATTTACAAACCTTGCCCCAGTACCATACAGCTAATGAGTAGCCAAGCTGAGATGGAAACCCAGATCTGTTTCACTCCTAGGCTCCCTAGTATAATTCCATTTTTGTAGGAAATATGAAGAAAGTATATGTACGTGTTGATATTAGCGCAGTAGGGAGTAAATAAAGGTTTGCTTGGTGCACTTCATCTTTCTAGACTGTCCAGGTGTTTAACTTCTCTCCTTGCATCCCAGGCAGAGTTAACCACCCCTTCTGGGGTGCTTCCAGAGCCACTTGTGCACACACCAAACACGCCTCACCAACCTCCATCTTAAACATTCGTTTTGATGTTTGCACCACTATGACCATGTTTTGTCCTTGGGGGCTGAGTCTGGCTTCTTTGGTTTTATACCCCAATTCTTGGCATAATGTAGATAGATGCTCTCAGAACATTTGTTGAAAACCTATGAGGGTTTTCACACACTGAGCCAAGGGTCAGGGGGTCGGTTCAGGGTCAAGGTGTCAAACCAGATGACCACTGCTGCTATTCCTGGGAAAGGGCCAATTGGGCGGACCAGGGAACTCCGTAGCATTAGCTCCCATGGTTGCCTGAGCAGAGTTTGAGCCCCAGAAGGAAGCCTTCCACTGGCCAGAGCAGATTTTCTGGGAAGCTTGTAAACCTAAACCTGCAGGACCCCTCAAGGTCCAGTACATACTTTTGTATTTGTGATTGTATAGCCTTTACTTTTGAGAGGATCCCCCAAATGACATGAGCTTCAAACTCCATCAAACCTGGATCCGCCCCGTCCAGAGCTCCTCCTTCTCTCGCAGGCGGGACTCCTCCCTCCCTATTCCTGGGGCATCTATTCTTTCCTACGTGCTCCTTCAAAGGCCAGGTTTCTTGGTCCTGAGTGTCCCCCTCATCTGTCACCTTAATCGTCACCTTCTGAACTTCAAAGCAGTGTTCCGCAGGAAGGTAGACTGGGGGTCTTGGGTCTCCAAGGGTGTTCAAACGTTTCGGGAAGCCAAGGGGGAGAAACACATTCATCAGTCATCAGACCTCAAAGGTCTGAAATGTCAACTGGAGCTGCACACGGGTGCATTGTACCTACCCGCTCAGGGACACCGAGTGCTGTGCTCCTCAGGAGCCTGACTGGCAAACACATTCATCTATGATTAATTAGAACATGGAGAAACACAGTCATCTTAATGGGTCATTAAAAAAAAAGTCATTTAATTGCTTGGAGACCAAATCTTTCAAAAGCAAATGTTTAGGGAGAGGCTCTTGGAAACAAAAATACTGAGAATCACTCCTTTAAACCTTCAGTCTCCAGAACAATTAGCCTCTTCAAAAGCCGAACAGATCCCAGAGCCAGGAGCAAGCAGCTCTGAGCACATTAGGTGAGATGGAGCAGAAAACACACGCCCTCGCTGCAGGACTGTCTCTCCCAGCGTGGGGCTCCCGAAGGCTCGCGTGGAGGGAGGGAAACTGATGGGTTTTATTGTAATGAAGGGATCATTGAATGGCTCCTGCAAAAATCCCCCTGCTACCCTGGACTCTGCTCACACAGCCCGATTCCCCAGGCGGTAGGAGAGGCTGTCTGCCTGTGGCATCTGGTTTAAGAATAGTTCATCTTTCAAAAAAACTCCCATCTTAGCCCGTCTCTCAGCCCCACGTTGTCTACTCTGGAAATGTTCATTGGCCAGCAGAAAAGAGCAAGAGAAGAAACGTGAGGGAGGAAAGTAAAAGAGAGGAGCGGAGTTAGATGAGAAAAGGGAAAAGGGGGTATGATCAGTGCCACCTGAAGAACAGCAAGGTCTGTGAGAGAGCTATGGCCATGAAGCCAAGGGTATCCTTTAGAAACCCTCAGGAAAGGAAAGAGTGCCTTCCCTACAAACGTAAGATGCCTCCTCCTTTCCAGGTCTTCTCTCCCCCTCCCCCTGCATTTCCAGAACCCACTTCTCCAACACACGGTGCTAGTCTTCCAGCCAATCTGGGGGAGTCCTATGAGATGACTTTGGTCTTTCAGGCTCGTGATGGGATTTTGCAAAACCCAAACGATACATAGACATGGATCAACTGATTCCTCAGATACTACCACCTGGGGCAAATGTGGGCCAGCTGTTGAACACCTGGACCACATCAACACTCAGCGCCAGAGGTGGAGCAGAGGCTGCAATTCACTGAGATAAAGAGGAGCCTCCTGGGCCAGACAAGGACAATGAGAGCCTGGCAGAGCCCAGTGAAGCATCAGCACTGGTCCTTGGCCTGGTTTTTCTTCGCCTTTCCAGTTTTATTATAAATACACTCATACAACAATAAGTACCACTCTACTTTTGTATAACACTTTATAATTTAAGCATTTCCCATGCATTATCTCACTGGATCCCTCAGCATTTAAAATTGTTTAAAAACTAGCTAATGTCAAATGTATTTATAATTTTCCCCGCCCAACCCACATATTTTCCACAAACACTGTCTATCGCTTTCTAATAAATGCAGCACATGCAAAAAAAAAAAAAATCCTTTCACCTTTTTCTCTGTTTTTTCTAAAGTAGTCTTTCCTCTTCTGGCCAGTTCTCTTGACACCATTATTTTGGGTTTTTGCAATTTTGCTTTCCTGTCTACATCCCCAAGATTGTAATCCTTTGTTCCCTTTTCCACTTACCTTCGGAAAAAGGTTTGTTCTTTGCACCTGTGGCTTGCCCCTTACCTCCTCCTCCCACACTTATTTAGCCAACTGTCTTCAAATTCTTTCCTGACCAGAGGACAATTAGAGGCACAAAAATAGGTGCTGCTGAATCACCTCCTACGTACATCCTCTCCCTGCAGCTGCCTTCTGCTCCTAAATCTTATACTGTCTTGAATCCAACGCTTCCATTACTAGCCAGGTGACCTTGAGAAAGTTATTTAACCTCTCTGAACCTCAGTTCTCTAACTGTAAATCAGGATACTAGGAGAACTGACCTCATATGACTGCGGCTTAAAGAGGTAATGATGCCTGGGTACCACAGAGCCTCGTGCCTGGCATGGAATGGATGCCTATAAATATCAGTTCCTAAGCCCTCCATCACACTTTCCCCTCTTTTCTCACTAAGAGTGCAGTATTGTGAGAACACTTAACTGTGGAATCACAAGACCTATGTTTAATCACAGCTTCTGCCTCCTTGGGCAGACGTTTATTATGATCTCATTTTGCATGTGCATAAAATGAGGATAATGAAAATCTTCTCTACCCATCAATCAACATGGTTGTAAGGATAAAATGGAAAGAGTATAAAAGTGCCTTCCTAACTAAAACATGACAAACTGACACAATTATTACCGATAAGGCATTCATAGCATATTATGTTTTGTCCTACTTTAAAAAATGTCCTGTAGCTTCCTAGGGAGCTTTTTAAAAAAATAGTAATAAAACACAAATATAAAATTTATCACGTAACCATTTTTAAGTGTGCTAAGTATATTTCAAATTGTTGTGCAACCAATCTCCAGAACTTTTTCATCTTAAAAAACTGAGGGAGCATTTTAAATGTCCTTATCCTTAGAACACCAGCATCTACTGTATAAAGATCTATTTCCTTGTTGAGATTTCTTTCTTAAGCCCTCAAGGCTAAGGTGGGTCATTGAATTTGTTCTGGGGCAGCCAGCAGAAGATGTTTTAAAGTTAAGAGCTGTCTGGGACTTCCCTGGTGGCGCAGTGGTTGAGAATCTGCCTGCCAATGCAGGGGACATGGGTTCAAGCCCTGGTCCGGGAAGATCTCACATTCCGCAGAGCAGCTAAGCTCACGTGCCGCAACTACTGAGTCTGCACTCTAGAGCCCGTGAGCCACAACTACTGAGGCCACGTGCCACAACTACTGAAGCCTGCACGCCTAGAGCCCATGCTCCGCGACAAGAGAAGCCACCGCAATGAGAAGCCCATGCACCGCAACAAATAGCCCCCACTAGCCACAACTAGAGAAAGCCCACACGCAGCAACAAAGACCCAACGCAGCCAAAAATGTAAAAAAAAAAAAAAAGACAGCTGTCTCTTAAAATATCAGTGGTTACCAGAGGTTGTAGTTTTGGGGGAGGGGGAGGGGGACGCTGCAGTCTGATTGTCTGTGTTTGGATTCTGCTTCTATATGATTGTGGTCAAAGTTACTCTCTGTGACTCAATTTTCTTATCTTTATAATGGGTATAGATTTTGTCACAAAGAATTTTTGTGAGGATATAACAATTGAGAATAATGGGCAAGGAATTTCCTCCCAGAAAGCAGATCTAGGGCCTGCCAGATTGGTTTTACTTTACTGCCAGGGCAAGATGTTCCCTCTTTTTCTGATCAGTAGGATTTGATATATTCTATGGTCCAGTGTGAATTCCCTACTTTCCCTTTGTCTGAGTTAGGTTGGAGTTTTTATTGTGGTTATTGGTTCCCTCCACACCTTTGGATATCATGTATATGGGGGCAGATAAGCTGTCTTTTCAACCTACAGACTGTGGTCCTGAGAGGCACACACAGACCCAGTGGGGAGCTCTGCACAGTGACCAGAGATCCTGGACTTTGAACTGGATGAGACTTTGGGTTTTCTTCCTTGGCAATGGAGGGTGAGAATATGTAAAAGAATAGGGACCTTGGGTGCTGAAGAGCCAAAGGAGTAATTATGACAGATATCATTCAATAGCTCATCAGTATTCATTTTAAATTACCTTACCTTGTTCCTTTCCCAGTGCAGAGGTAAAGGCACAGTTCTCCATTTCCCAGCTTCCTTACAGCGGCAGTGACATGTAATGCAGTCTGGTCCATGAAATGTAGGTGAAAGTCCACTGGAGAAGTCTTAGCTTCCTGAGTGAAAAGAAAGACTTGTAAGGAGAAAGCCCTTCATTGTTTCTTTTCTTTTTAAAAAATTTTTATTGGGATAGAGTTGATTTACAATGTTGTGTTAGTTTCAGGTGTACAGCAAAGTGAATCATTTATACATATATCTACTTTTTTTTAGACTCTTTTCCCACATAGGCCATTACAGAGTATTGAGTAGAGCTCCCTGTGTTATGCAGAAGGTCCTTATTAGTAATCTATTTTATATATAGTAGTGTGTATATGTCAATTCCAATCTCCCAATTTATCCCTCCCCGACTTCATCATTTCTTCTTCTTACTGCCTTAAACATGGATGCAAGGCTACAACGTCATGGTTGCAACCATGAGGCAACAAGCCAGAACATGTAAGCCGGGAGGCCAAGGATGGAGGAAAGGAAAGAAAGTGCCCAAGTCCCCTGTGGAATGATTGAGCAACTGTTTCCCCGACCCACCTACATCTCCACTACTTGAAATGTGAATCTCCTATTTGTTTATGCCATAGTTGGCTCTCTCTCTCTCTTTTTTTTTTTTTTTTTTTTTTGCTGTTGATTGTAATCCTAGCTTATATAAGAGCAGGGGTATTAAACTTTTTTTGTTTTAATTTAATAATTATCCCCTGAGAATGGGGTTCCTCGAAACGTCAGGGGATGTGGGAAGAGTTGTCTATTTGCACAGTGAAGAACTTAGGTGATTCTGGGCCTGAAACAGACAGCATTCTCTTCACTCAGGGGCTGTGAGCTTTAGTAGAGGATGAGAAATTTGTCTCTCATGCAAGAGCTAATTTACAGACAAGAGGCTCCTTGGAAGATGGCCAATGTGACCCTTTTGAGACTAGGCCCGAGACATAGTGTAGAACAATGGATTCGCAGAATAACACTCGGACTGACCAACTCCTGATTGTATTTCAGGAAGATGTGACAAGATGGAGTTAAGTTGAGCTGTAGATACTAGGATATCGCATGCTCATTAAACTAAACTTTAGTTACCTATGTTGATAAATTACTGCCTTTGTGAGCATCGGGGGAAAGAGGATTGGGTTTCCTTTTCTCAAATATTCTTGGTCTTCTTTATACGTTTCACTTGAAAGGTGTCAATTGTTTCTCTTTGCACAAAGAGAAAAATTGATGCTCTGAAGATAGGCAAGGTGCTGCTAATGGCCCTCCTAGGCAAAGAAGTGGGGAGAAGCCAGCCGAACTGGAGCAGAGATGTGGAAACTCTAAGGATAGGAAGGCTGCAGAGATTCTGTGTTCATCCCAAGTTTTCACCAGCGTTCTTTCCTTGAACAATTGATTTCCTTCCCAACAGCTGTACATTAAATTAAATTGACACCATTTGGCCGCACCCTTTTGTCATTTTACCGTTTTTCCATACTTCTCCACATTTGTGGGAAATTGTGTGGTCCTCAGCAGTAAGGTTACAGGACTCTGGAGCATGGCCCCTCTCATCAGCCTGATGGCTGCTGCTTTCTTGAACAGTGATGTCTCTTGTGACGACTTGCAGCTCTTGGAAGGCAGATACATTCTGGACCTTTCCCTCCTATGTGCCACTTGCCATCTTTCTCTTTGTTCTTTTTCTTGATTAACCTTCTCTATATTCACTCATCTCCATGACCCTGTTTATGGAAACTTCCCTCGTTTGTTCTTTGATGTTTGCTATTTCTGTTCCTCTTTCTTCACCTTTACAGGGGAAACATACTCTACATTGACCACTCCTGAGTGAGAGGAGAGTTATTCTCTTATTTAAAGTCCCTGGCTTGGTGCCTCCCTTTGAACATTTTTTAAATATATTTTTAACATGTCCTATTTCTTCATGGCATCTTGAAGAGGGAGCAAGTCTCCTCTCCCCTTAATGATCCCTTTCATAGATCCCTTCCCTACTTTCTTCCTGTTCCAATAGGAATTTGCATATGCTCTATTTGATCTTGCCAAGTTTCCAAGATTTTGAGAATTCCATTTTGATCAGGAGAGAGAATCTTGGTCATCACCCCACTTCCTTAAGCCATGTGACTTTGGGTCATTCACTTGGCTCTGTGCACCTCTGCTTTTCCATTTTCATAAAAGGATAAAAATACTTTACCGTAAGGCAAAGTGATGGATAAGATAACTTCTCAAGCACCTTTACTGCTTTAAGACCTGGACTTCTATGATCGGAAAAGAGATGACTTTTGTTTTGTAATAACCTTTATTTCATGATTATCCTGTCCTTTTTATTAGCCATTTCTCTCTCATTTTTCTTTCAGTAAGTTTATGTCAGATTATTGGGATAATGAAGCTACCGTAGCACTTACAGTGTTCAAATCCTTTTAATATGCATTAGCTAGCTTTGTTCCATTGCTAGTACACATAACTAACGAGCCTTAAATTCTGCATCCTTAAAAATTATCACATAAATTACGATCATGCTATGCTTCCTCTCTGTTACTCCACTTTCCCCCATAAGATTATATCAGGAACCGATTGCAAAGTTCATATATGAACATTTACCTTATTCCTTTTTTTAAAATAAATTTATTTATTTTATTTATTTATTTTTGGCTGCACTGGGTCTTCACTGCTGCTCCCGGACTTTCTCTAGTTGCAGCAAGCGGGCGCTACTCTTCGTTGTGGTGCACAGGCTTCTCATTGCGGTGGCTTCTCTTATTGTGGAGCACGGGCTCTAGGCACGCGGGCTTCCATAGTTGTGGCATGTGGGCTCAGTAGTTGTGGCTCGTGGGCTCAGTAGTTGTGGTTCGCAGGCTCCAGAGCGCAGGCTCAGCAGCTGTGGCGCACGGGCCCAGCTGCTCCGTGGCATGTGGGATCTTCCTGGACCAGGGCTCGAAACCACGTCCCGTGCATTGGCAGGTGGGCTCTCAATCACTGCACCACCAGGGAAGCCCTACCTTATTCTTTTTAATGGCTACATAATATTCAATTGTATGGATGTACCATAATATATCTAATCAATCTCCTAAAAATGAGATAATTAGATTTTCAGTTTTTTGCTATCATAAATAATACTGCAATGAATATAATTGTACATATATATTCATGCAATTATTTCTGTAAGATATTTTCCAAGATGTAGGATCACTGCTTCTAGGATAGGCTTACTCTTAGTTTAATAGCACAGAGTCCAGAATCTTTCCATCCATATATTACTTTTTAACATCTGGCTGTCCCTCTTCCTCATGACAACTGAATTCTTCTCTATTTAAAATATGGCATTGTCCTGAAATAGATATGTTCTTCCTTCGATAAAAAAAATTCTAATTCTGAAAGTTTATAGAAATAATTAAGGATGAATACAGAGATCAGCTATAAGGACTTTAACAAAATTGTCATCATTATTAGTATGTACCTATTATGTGCCAGGTATTGTATAAAATGTTTAAAATATATCATTTCACTTAATTCTAACAACAAGTTTTAGTGTATGTATATTATTAAACTCATTCCACAGATGAAGAAACTGAGCCTTAAAGAGATTAACTTTCCCAAAGGTATACAGTCAACATGCAAGGAATCTGGGAGCTGAACTTAGAAGTCTTGTCACTGGAATCCACAGGTTTAACCTTGACATCAACTCCTTATGTCACAGTATGCAGTAAAGAAATGTTGGAAATAGTCTAACTATCCAAAAATAAAGGAATAGTTAAATAAATATGATATACTTTTACAATAAATATTATATGTAGCCATTAAAATTGCTGCTCAAATTTATTTATTGTTCCTATACAACAATATATTCCTGACATGGTTATTTAATGGTTATTTAATAAGACATTGCAAAATGGCATGAAGATGAGCCCATATTTGTTTTTTAAAAAAGGTGAGTGAACTTAGTTCCTTCAATATGCACAGAAGAATTAGAAGAATGTTTGCAAGATTACCTTTGGGTTGGTAGGATTGAGAATATTTTTAATATTATTGGGTTGGCCAAAAAGTTCATTCAGGTTTTTCCATAGGATGTTACAGAAAAGTCCGAATCGGGCTTACCTGATGGCTCAGTGGTTAAGAATCCGCCTGCCAATGCAGGAGACACGGGGTTCGAGTCCTAGTCCAGGAAGATCCTACATGCCACTGAGCAACTGAGCCCGTGCGCCACAACTACTGACCCTGGGCTCTAGAGCCCACAAGCCACAACTACTGAGCCCATGTGCCACAACTACTGAAGGCCACATGCCTAGAGTCCACGCTGTGCAACAAGAGAAGCCACCGCAATAAGAAGCCTGAGTACCACAACCAAGAGTAGCCCCTGCTCGCTGCAACTTGAGAAAGCCCGCATGCAGAAACGAAGACCGAATGCAGCCATAAATAAATAAAAAATTTATATTAAAAAAAAAAGTCCGAATGAACTTTTTGGCTGACCCAATATCTTTTGGGTTTATTTCTTCTGATTACTTTTCTATAATGATCATATATTACTTTTGTAATAAGATTAAAATGAAGGCTTTAAAAAATAATAAAAAAGAGATTCAGTTTTGCTACAGAGGTGTTTTTGTTTTTACATATTGCAGAAGGAGATTTGATATTATTGAAATGGGTTTGAATTTTTAATAAATTTATTTCACCTATTTGATATTTCAGCTTGTTTCAGGTATTACCTGTAAACTGATATAAAATAACCAACCTTTTCCTTTTGCTCTTTTTGGGAAAGTCATGAATATTTGCAGGTCTATCCTTTTACTTTCCCTTTCACTCTTTTACTTTCTCTTTCACATTTGTTCATCTTTCCAACCAGCTCCCATAGCTTTTGAAAATCCACATTCCTCTCACAGTCTTACCTCTACTTCTGGAGATGTTGGGCTCTAATACACCTTTAGCTTAACACCCCTGTCTCCTGACACTATAGAGTTCCTGTGGAACCTCTGTATTCATTTTGTAGGAAGCTAATTACAGCAACTATACATATTTAACTAGGGTTTTACAGTTTAAACGTGCTTTTGCATGCATAATCTCATTTGATTTTCCCTGTAGGTCTTTATAGGAAGTAGGGAAAACCTCATGAACCCCATTTTGCCTAAGAGAAAACTGAGCTTCATCAAGCTTGACTTCACTAAAGCCACACACCTAGCAAGTTGGCAATGCTGGAAGCAAAACCTAGGTCTCCCGATTCCAGGCTCTTGATTCCAAGTTCCTCTTTCTCTCTACATTCTACAATATCTCTGAATAGCTATCAAAGGCCACCAGCTAGATGGCAAATATTCCTTAGATCTAAAGTCTTATACCTTAATTGGGTGAACAGATCTTTTTAACACATCCAAAATGGAACCCAGGCAGTGAGGCTAGTCACTGTAGCAATGGGTTAAATGGCCACTCTTGTCCCAGACACAGGGCCAGCACAGAGCTATCCATGGTCCTGAGATTACTGCCCTGAGCCCATGCTGACCCCCTGGGCTCTTGCCCATCTGACTTGTTCATTACTTGTCCATTATTGCACCATTTATTCATTTGAATCTCATTGACTATTCTGTCTCACATTGCCTCTATTTCTCTCCTTGGTTATCATTTCTGCGGGTCTCAGGGTCAGTAGTGTCTATTGGTCTAGAGCTCCAAGAAAACCTTTCCCTGCATGACTGTCATCCTTGAATCCAGGAGTAAAACCAGGTCCTTGATAAATAATGAATTTCTCTCTTCATCTTCATCCTCGAAAAATTAAAATCAACCAGCATGAAAATTTTCTCTTTAGCCTTCCTCATATTTATGCCATTTGCTCTGTATCTGCTTTCAGTCCTGCTTTACCAAACCTTGTGCTGATGCCTTTCTCCTTCAAGTCTTTTTCATTTTTCTCTTAAATTTGCCTTGTTTGTCTCTTCCTTGCTTCTCAGGCGTCATGCAATGCTTTACTTCTATTGCCACTTCCTACTTCTGGGTTCTTGGTTCCATCAATAGTTAACCAATATGCTTCTAAGTTTTAATTTCTTATCTGGCTCAGTGTTTCTCAAACAATGACCAGAGTATATCTGAATTAAAGTTCTCTGTGGTTATCACTAACGTTTAGATTTCTGGGCTCCATCTCTGGCTGATTCTTCTGCTTTGGCCTGAGGCCGTTTTCCTTCTGGTTTACCTTCCTATCAGCTGGGAAATCCCCATCTCCAGCAAAGTCCTGGCCAGCACACAAGAAAGTGGATCTGAGCTCTGCCTCTCAAGACCCCACACAGTCATTCCTATCAGTAGCTATTTCTGCTCTGCCACTCTTTGGCCCCAGCGGACCGTGAATGGCTGGTGAGCACACTATGTTCTCACATGCATCCCCTCCTGCCCTTCCTTCCTTCTCACCCTCCTCTTTGTCCCCCACCTCACCCCCACTTTTCCTTATTCCTCTTCTTGGGTAGCCTGCTTGGAATTGCTCTGGTGTTTTCTATAGCTCTGGTGTATAAATAGTTCCAGTATTACTATAGTATTTCCTCACTCTTCTCTTTTTTATTATTTCTGGGGGATATACGTTTTCATCTGAGAAGGTACCATTTATAAGACAAAGCTAGTTTGGTTCTAATGATAAAGTTGTGAGAGAAATGAAATATGTATTATCATTCCTTTCTTACATGGAACCTGAGATCTGGAAAACTTTATGTTCAAGGTCAGTGGCAGAAGTTATACTCGAAACATGGTCTCAAGACTTTTGTATAACAATTCCATTCCACAAATACTTCCTGAGTCTCTACTATGGGCAAAGCATTGAATTAGCCACTAGAGACTCAAACATGGAGAAAAACTGCCCTGTCTGGCTTCATGAACCTTCCAGTGGTAACGAAGAAGTTAAGAAATGCCCAAATAACATAACACCAGGAGGTGTGTGCAGTGCTTCAAGCTCTTATACATTTACTTATGAAATATGAGAACCTATAGGAGGGAAGAAATGCTTTTATGCTTTTAACTAGGAGGTAAGGAGAGATGGCACAGGGAGGAATTCTCGGGCATGTCGAGTTTGATGCGGGCATTGAAAACCATGTGAGAATTTCCGGTGGCAGTACATTGCATGTTTGAAGAATGTTCTGGGGATTTCAAGCACGGAGTTGAGAGATTTGAGAAGTAAGTTTAGGGAGATAACTGAGGCCACATCATGTAAGGGCTTCAATGTCAAACTAACTTGGAGGTGGGTGGGGAAGTCTATGACTCATCATTAGACCAGGCTGCCTTCACACATGCATGGGATAAACACGGTATCTGAAGTATCATTTTACAAATAATAGCACAGATTCAGGCACATGAAATGAAGAATTTACCCAAATGGAGGATGAAACAAGTACAAATGTCCCTGAGCAAGGTGGTGGCAGCCATCCTGAGCATCAAGTGATGACTCAACACTCCAAGAGTGGCCCTGGAGAGGGCAGGCCCTCCGTCTCAAAGAGAGAGCTGACACATGCTGCCCAGGGCTGGTGTTGGCTTTCTGATGGGTGTTCTGAGCCTGAACTATAGCATTTATGGCCTGAATCTTGGGATCTTTTTGTGTCTTTCACATTGTAGTAGTGGTAAATAAAAATTCCTATAAATGCTTCAAGCCACTTAGGCAGTGAAATGGGGGAGTGTGGAGAAAGGTGATGTTTAAGTACAAGGCAAAGAGCTGACTTCCCTAAAGCATGTATTAGCAGCATGTGGCTAAAAATAGCCACCTGTTCCATGTCGGATTCCAAATTGGAAGAGTTCTTTACATACCAGATTCAAAAAAGCATCTGTCTCCCGGTAGCCATGGAAACAGGCATCCCTGAATAAATGTGGAGAGATGTTTTCAGAATGGGGCTGGGAAAGGAAGTGGACAAGACAGCCTCTGGATAAGGGGTGAGGCTTTCTGTTCCTCCCCTGAGTTGAAGCTTTATCTTTCTTTCCTACTTCCCAGCCCTTCTAATTTTGCAGTCATTGGTTCTTGTCTTCTCTGAAGAAATAGCTTCTATAGTTAGTGCCTGTCCAATGGGCTAGACAGGGAGAGGAGATGGGGAGAAGGGTCAGACATTCCCACTGGCATGAAGAGATGGGATGGGAGGCCAAGCTGCTTGGGCTCAGAATCTCATGTATGCTATATTGTTTTGCTGTTTGCATATTTCGTTTGTCAATGGTCCCCTTAAAATGTATTTGTCCCTTCATGTTAACTATATTAAGTGCTGTGGGTCTGTCTTCTTGTTTCTATTGCTTTGTATCCTTTGTCAACTCCTTGAGGGCAGGGAGTCCTCTTTCTAATTCCACTTATAGCATGAAAACACTCCTCCAGTCTGTCAGTGTTGCTTGCACAATACAGCAGCATAAAATTCTCTTAGGACTCGGAGTCCTACCCCAAAGCCGTATTTAGCTTTCCACCTGCCAATTCTTAGAATCCCCAATTCTGACAAATGGTTGAATTGTATTAAGCAGGACTCTGTTGTTACAGGTCCTCCTTGAAGACAATTGTAAGTTATAAATAAGACCACTCCAAACCACTGCTCACAGTAAATGCTCTTAAGTGTATGAATGAATGTAAATGACTAAAGATGCTTGGGATGACCTTGGTGATGAGGGCAGAAATGTAAGGAAGAAAAAGAAGCCAGCATCCCCTGAGTGTGTTCTCTCAGGGAGAGAACACACTCTGCCTGAATAAGAGAGAACACTTATTCTCCTGAATAAGAGAGAACACTCTCTGCCTGAATAAGACAGACATTTGGCCCCTGGAGAGAGAGGATTAAAATCAGATTACTAGTCAGGTGAGGAGTCACCAGATGCTTCCTGAAGACGTAGTCAGGAGTCCCTGCAGCATTCCTCAGATCTTCACTGTACAAAATCTGCAAACTATCTAGATTCCTCTGGGAAGAACTCTCCACGAGCACATAGTTCTAGATCCTGACTAATAAGGCTGTTGAGCATCTCTTTTCCCTGGTATTCTCCCCATTGCCCTCTTTCTTACCTGATGAAGAAAATAAGATATTTATTGAGTATCTACACCTGTGTGTCCCCCTCAGTGCATGAAGCTCCAGGCTTGGCAGGCGTGGGACCATTCATTCATTCACTCACTCATTTAACAAATCCCTCCTGAGAGCTACCATGTGCTGGGTGCTACATGGTCCCTGTCCTCATGGACCTTACCTTAGGAAAAGGATGGGACATCATTGTTATTGTGGTGACGGTTCCTGATGATGATGATAATCGCCCCGGCTATGCCAGAGCAGTGCACAAGGCAGCCCAGTTTAATGCATAAGTATATTAACTATATTTTCTTATCTTCTCTATTGTTGATGCTCTGGCGTATGCGGCCCAGCTGATCCTGCAGAGAGTGACTCTCCCAGGACTAGCTGATTCCTAGAGACAGCAAATAGCTCCCCTGTGAGTGTGCCTATCATATGCAAACCTACCAACCCAGAGCCCAGAGCTGCCTACTACCTCCTTCATGGAGCTCTCACAGGTTGAGCCACTATCTCCTGCTATAATCCCCCAGGGCCAGGTACCAGGCAACTAGGGGCAGTCCCTACACCTGTGAGGTCCCTGAAATTACTCAAACTAGTCAACTCGTGTGGCCTGCTTACCCTGTTTCACCCATTCCTTCCCAGGAAAATTGCAATAAAGGCTCTTTCCCATGCTTTCCCCTCACTCCTTTGCCTCCTGACCAATCCTGGGGCTTCCTGTGTGGCCCTGCATGGTGTGGAGTGCCCCCTTGAAAACTGTAACAAACTATCTTTTCAACAGCGATCGTCTCCCGGTCTGTTGGCCTCATCATACCTGAATAATAATAAAAACTACATTTTGAAACAATAAGAGCTCAAACTCTGGAGTCAGGTCTCCTGGATTCAAAGTCATCTCCATCATTTCCTGGCTATGAGATACAGTCTCAATTTTTCATTTCTACAACAGAAACAATAATATCTAACCTGTTGGGCTGTTAGGAGGATTAAATGAAATAACCCATATAAAGCGCTTAACCTACAGTAACTGCCATATGTGAATGCTCAATAAACAGGAGATCTAGATTTATATTTGGGAGCAAAAAGAAGGCAGAGCTCATGCCTTTTTGAAGTCTGTAATCAATGGAACATTCTAGAATCTCCAGAGCCTTCCTATTCGTTATCTTTTCTGGTCCTTATAGCTCTGAGAAGATGGATGGGTAGGTGGGGCACCCATGTTTTACAGACAAGGAAATTGAGACTAAAAGAGCACTAGCTAGTCAATGGAAAAGGTTGGACTAGAATCCAGCTCTCCTGACAGCTAGTTCTCTCTCCCAGGCCAGATGTGGTGCGTATGAGGACTTGGTAGTCAGACAGACCAGGCTTAAAAGCCAGCTCCACCACTTCTAAACCTTGCACATGCTGAGGCAAGTTGGAGATCTCTTAAGTTTCCATTTCATCAACTGTTGAAAAGGGAAAAATGATTTTTTTCACTTATTATTTAACTGAGATTTTTTAGAGGAAATTTAATCAAAGCTGGTTAGGGCATGGGGAAGTGAGCACTCGCCTATACTAAGAGCTCTCTTATTTTCCCACAAAGAAAATCTCAAATACAGAAAAAGCTTTCTGCACAGGGTTGTTCATCCCAACATTACTATCTAAATATAATTTGAAAGCAAATGACATATTCAATAACAGGGAAATAGATAAATAAATTGTAGTATATCCACAGAATGGGATAATATACTGCCATTAAAAATGCTGTTTAGGGCTTCCCTGGTGGCGCAGTGGTTGAGAATCTGCCTGCCAGTGCAGGGGACACGGGTTCGAGTCCTGGTCTGGGAAGATCCCACATGCCGCAGAGCAACTAGGCCCGTGAGCCACAACTACTGAGCCTGCGCATCTGGAGCCTGTGCTCCGCAACAAGACAGGCCGCGCACCGCGATGAAGAGTGCCCCCGCTTGCCTCAACTAGAGAAAGCCCTCGCACAGAAACAAGACCCAACACAGCCATAAATAAATAAATAAATAAATAAAAACGATGTTTACTAATAAGAGCCTGCTGTATAGCACAGAACTCCACTTCGCTGTACAGTAGAAACTAACACAACATTGTAAAACAACTGTACCCCAATCGAAACAAAGAAACCCCAATGTTTACAAAGTTCATGACAAAAACTGTATTCACAATTAGGTCAATAAATCATGCCTCATGTTGTTTCATTTTCATCAAAGTCACACAAAGATTAAAGAGGCAGATAGTGCAACAAGCCTTGCTGGAGAAAACAAGTTACCCCCCTCATTCCCATTTCCCAGATGCAACTATTTTCAACTCCTTTAGCTGATTATTTGGTATTTTCTTTTTTACGTCTAAGTAATAATATTTTATTGTTCCTTCTTGATTTTTTTAAACTCAGAGAAAGAGGCCAGAAAGAGACGAGGTGTCCCTCTGCCTCTTATCTATTTCACTTTGCTGGAATAACTTCTTACCAAAGTGCCCATCCTTCAGGAATGTCGTAGATGTTCTCACTCCACCATATAAAATGTACAAGTAAGAAGCAAGCATTTCTGTCCTAATGTTTGCAAAGTATGAAGTAACATGGGAGATATGTTTCTATTTTAATATTGAGTGAAAAGGGATTTCACTTAGTGTGTTTCCAATTACACACCCATGAATAAAGGGTCAGGAGGAAAACAACCACTACTATATTGAAGGTAGTTTCTGGATGGAATAATTATGGGTGATGTTTTTCTTTCTTTTTTTCATATTTTCCAAAATCTCTACGATGATCATTTCTTTTATTGTGGATAAAAATCTTTGGTTCTAAAAAGATGAAAATCCTATTTACTTCTGGGTTTTTTTTTTGTTTTTTTTTTTTTGCGGTACGCGGGCCTCTCACTGTTGTGGCCTCTCCCGTTGCAGAGCACAGGCTCCGGACGCGCAGGCTCAGCAGCCATGGCTCACGGGTCCAGCCGCTCCGCGGCATGTGGGATCTTCCCAGACCGGGGCACGAACCCATGCCCCCTGCATTGGCAGGCGGACTCTCAACCACTGTGCCACCAGGGAAGCCCCTATTTCTTACAATTGTTGTAAGGCCATACTCACATGGAGCCTGATACATATTAACTGGGGACCCCAGGAATGGCAGTTTCCTTTCCTCTGACCATTCCTGTGGCCTCTGCTCCTTGTGGAATGGATGAAGAGGTGGACACTTGTAGTCAGATCCAGGAATGGATCATCAGAAGGCTATTGAACTGCTATTGGAATTTGACACAGCAGCATCTGATTAGAAAACCCAAAAAGAAAGAAAAGGGAACCCTCCTACCCTGTTGGTGGGAATGTAAATTGGTGCAGCCACTGTGGAGAACAGTATGGAGGTTTCTTAAAAAAAACCAAAACAGAACTACCATATGATCCAGCAATCCCACTCCTGGACATATATCCAGAAAAGACAAAAATGCTAATTTGAAAAGATACATGCACCCCATGTTCACGGCAGCACTATTTACAATAGCCAAGACATGGAAGCAACCTAAAAGTTCATCCACAGATGAATGGATAAAGATGTGGTGCACATATATACAATGGAATATTACTCAGCCATAAAAAAGAAAGAAAGAATGTCATTTGCTGCAATATGGATGGACCTAAGAGATTATCATACTAAGTAAAGTCAGACAAAGACAAATATCATATGGTACCACTTATATGTGGAATCTAAAAAAAATGATACAAATAAACTTATTTATAAAACAGAAATAGACTCTCAGACATGGAAAACAAAGTTATGGTTACCAAAGGGGAAAGTGGGGGAGGGATAAATGGGCAATTTGGGATTAACAGATATACACTACTATATATAAAATAGATAAACAACAAGGACATACTGTATAGCACAGGCAACTATATTCAATATCTTCTAATAACCTATAATGGAAAAGAATCTGAAAAAGAATATGTATATGTATTATATATATGTGTGTGTGTGTATATATATATATATATATACACACACACACACACACACACAACTGAATCACTTTGCTGTACACCTGAAACATTACAAACCAACTATACTTCAATAAAAAAGGAATCAATTCAAAACAGAAAATTTAATAATATTTTCTCTTTTAAAAAAGTAAGAAAGAAAAAAAGAAAATCCAGAAAGACATTAGGGTCCAGAGTGTGGGCATGGCCAACAGGAGGCCTCAGCCACCCAGACCCAGGTCCACCCCAACGTACTGGTGACTCAGCCCAGCACTGGCAGCTGGGGAGGGAGGAACAGGCCTGGGCAGGGGAAGGGCTGAGGTTTGTGGGGAAGAGGATTGGCTGAGAATGGGGTGCATGGAAAGGGGTGCAAAGGAAGTTGATACTAACAAGGCTCTTCAGGCCCCGAAGAGGAAATAGGCAGCTCAGTTTAGGTTCCCCCAGAAGCAAACCCTGAGGCAAGAATTCAAGGGCAAGGAGTTCATTTAGCAAGAGCAGGAAACACTGAAGAAGTGCAGCAGGGACGGGGCAGCCGACAAAGGTGTCATGTTAAGCAGCTACTACTGTGGGTGACCGGAGCATAATCTTATGGGGAAATTCCGGGAAATGGTGTGGAGCACACACCTGGCTCTCTCCCGTCCGAGCAGTGAGGATGACAGGCCATGATACACAGTCCCCTTCTGTCGCTGGTTGAGGGCTGCTCCTGGGGGACATTGATTCCCTGGCATTATTGGCCTGGTGTGCATGCCCAGAGCACCTTTCTGTGGCTTCTGAAAAACTCAAGCGAATCGCAGCCTGAGGGAGAGGAGCACGCTGACGTGGTAAGGCCGAGGGGGCAGGCCCTACTGCCCTTGGGTGGAAGGTACCACTTCCCATCCAACGGGTTAGTAAAAGTTGTTTTTCCTCCCTGTAGGATGGTCATATAATTTATTATCCAAACTAGGACACTTACAAAGTGAAAGGGGACACTATTAAACTTGATGCTGGGACAACAGGTATAGATGGGGACGGTCCAAGCACCATCTCTCTGGATGTCCTCCTGACCTGGGACAGTAAACTCTCTCCCTTTTGCTTTTATGTAAACAAGCCCCAAAGTGACAAAAACAACTCAGGGAAAGGGTAGCTAAAGTATTAACTAATGTTGCTGGATATACAGCAAAGACTAGGGAAGATGTAAGAGAGTCATTCATTTATTCATTCGTGCATTCATTCATCAAACACTAAGAATCTACTCTGGCCCAGGCACTGCTCTAGACTTGGGGGCCACAGAGATGATGAAGACAGCATTCCTGCCCACAAGAGATTTATCATCTAGCTGTGGAGACAGATATACAATCAAATAAATTACAACATAGTGCATGGCTGCAATTGAAACCTTTTCCTAAATCATACATGGATCACAATAATAGCACTGGGAAGAGAGTGACGTGTATGTGTGTGTGTGTGTGTGTGTGTGTGTGTGTGTGTGTGTGTGTGTGTGTCTGTCTGGAAAGGCTTCCTGGGGAAGATGAAATGTGTGCCTAGAAGAATAAAAAGTTTCTCCAAGAATAAGGAGAAGGGCTTCTATGCAGAGGATATAGCATATATATAGGCAAGGATGCACAAAACAAATATTTAGTTGCACACCTATTATGCCCCAGCGTTGTTCCAGACCATGGGGAATGCTTGATAACAAGATTCCTCTGTTCAGATATTTGTACACCAGTGGTTACAGCAGCATTATTCACAATGGCCAAAAGGTAGAAATAATCAAAATATACTTCAACAAATGAATGGATAAACAAAATGTGGTATATCCATACAGTGGAATATTATTCAGCCATAAAAAGGAATGAAGTTCTGATACATGCTACAACACAAATGAACTTCGAAAACATTATGTTGTGAGATAAGCCAGACACAAAAGGACAAACATTATACAACTCCACTTATGTGAGGTACTTAGAATAGTCAAATTCCTAGAGACAGAAAGACTAATAGGGATTACCTGGGGCTGAGGGGAGGAGATAATGGGGAGTTACAGTTTAATGGGTACAGAGTTTGTTTGGGATGATGAAAAAGTTCTAGAAATGTGTAGTGGTGACAGTTGCACAACAACATGCATGCACTGAATTGTCCCCTTAAAAATGGTTAAAATGGTAAGTTTTATGTTATGTATATTTTATCAAAAAATTTTTTGCAAGATTCCTGTTTTCATAAACCTTATATTAGAGGAGATAGACAAAAAACAAATGGAGAGATAATAGACCCAATCATTACAGATTATGATAAGTACAATAAAGAAAAAAGCAGAGGGATAAGATAAAGTGACCAGGGGAGTTTATTTTAGTGTAGTGAACATATCATATAAAGGTACAGTTAGAAAATAAAATCAAGAGAAGGACGGTGGGAGATGGGGCTAGAAATTAGGTGGGAGCCAGTGTTCACATTATGGAGAACGCTGTTTGTCATACCAAGGTGTTTGGCTTTACCCTGAGAACCAATGAAGGCTTTTAAGAAAGGCAGTCGTGTGGTTGGCTTTGGCCCCCACAGTCGGGAAGTGCTGGTGGGTGAAGCCAGATGTGGGAACACCGCTGTAGGAGGCTGTTTCCCCTATTCTCCATCAGAGATGAGGAAGGCCTCAGCTCGGGTGGTGGCAGAGGACGAGAGTGGAGAAGCCTTCCAGAGTTAGAATCGGCAAGCCCAGGGAACTGGTCAGGTATGGGAAGAGAGGGACAGGAAAGAATGCAGGTTTCTGGTCTTGAGACTGGGCGGATGGTGGTACATCAGCTACGCGAGGGATCAGATCCAGAGGAAAAGACGATGAGTTTAAAATTGAACGTGTTGTGTCTGCAGGGCCTGGGAGAGCCATTGATAGCCATTGGCCCTGAAATGTGAGAGTGGTTTGAATCAGAAATATAGATCACGGAGTCATAAGCCTTGAAAATCTCCCAGAAGAGAGTGCAGAGTGGGAAGAGGAGAGAGCCAGAATCAGGATCCTGGAGAACGCCTAATACCAAAAAACTGAGAGATGAAGGGGAAACAGAAAATGATGATGAGAGAGACAGGTCATCAGGAGTGAGAAATAGTCACTGAGGAGTCCACTTTGTAGTGGCAGTTCGGAGGTCCTTGGAGATCTTTGCGGATTGCGCAAGGGATCAGGGTGAAGCCCAGTTGTGACCAGAAGAGCAGTGAATGGGGAGAAGAAAGTAGGTACAATGCCTGTGGACCAGTCTTTCCAGAAACTTGACCGAGAAGGGAAGGAAAGAGATGGAGGAATAGGTGGAGGTGTGGGGTGAAGGGAGGTTTTTGTTTTTTAAAGAATGGTAACGTCTTTTTTAAAAAATGTATCTTGAAATAGTTGTGAATTTCTATGTCTACCCATCTATATATTCAAAACTGTAAGTTCACATTAATACCTTCAGTTCCAATCTAACACCACAAGTTTCATTCCGGCCTTTCCCCTTCGTTTATTTGTAACTCTTTTCTCCAATGGTGAGGAACCTAGCTCTCATTATCTGCAATATATTTACATTTGCTCACTTCCAGTATACATGTAAAGGGGTTTCAGAATTGCTACTCATACTCTTGTGAGAAGTAAATATACTAGTTAGAGGATGATATCTGTATATAGTTCATTTTGTCTTTCACCTTAGAGTATATAGTCAAATGTTGGTTTTCAAATTACTTAGGTTGGCTATGTTCTTCCCCACCCGCTTCAGTATGGTTATATATTCATTTCTAATAGAGTTATGTTCAGTCATTACTGTCTGTATTCCATCTGAATTTCTGTCGACATCCTGGTTGATAGTCTTTCTGTATTACTGGAGGGCATGTGAAACGTTACCATGGTTTAAGAGTCAGAACTATACAAAAAGGACCTCTCAGAGAACTGTCACTCCCCTATCAACCCAAATACCCCTCTCCCACTCCATGAAGGGATTGGGGAGTTTTAAACTTGTTTGTATACTGAGGAACAGGACTCCAAGGAGATGGGAGAGTACAAGCTACAATTGAGAGAAAAGGGTTCATGATGGAGAAATTGCCCTATAAAAGAGGAGGAGAGATTATCTCCTGAGAACAAAGGTGGCGGAGGAGAAGGCAGAGTGGAGAGAGGGTGGCTGTGAGTGGCAGGACAGAGCAGGGAACGAGGAAGGCTACTAACAGGGTCAGTCCAAGATGGGGCTCTGTAGGGGGTGTGGAGAAGGAGGCTTGTGAGGATGGCTGGTGAGAGGCTAGTTCCTGGAGTCCAGGCTGGATCAAGACAGAGCAAGGTGGAGGGCGGCTGGGAGATTAAAAGATGGTCTGTGGAGAAGAATAAAAGGTGGGGTTGACGAGGTGGATGTTTTCATTTTAATTCCAGAAGCGGAGCCACCCAGAATGATGACACCGTTCATTCATTCAACAAAGATTAAGTATACATTCTCTGCCAGACATTGCATTTAGCTGGGGACAATGCTTCCTTGGAGCTAATATTCTTTCCTATTAATGACACTATTTATGAAGTCCCAACTATGTGCCATATATTGTATTAACTCTTTAATCCCACAGCACCCATTGATACAGGTTCTAATATCATGCCACACGGAGGCACAGAGCGCCCAAGGTTACACAACTTGAAAACGGCGGAACCGTTAAGGCAGACTGCCTCCTGCGGGCATACGATGAACCACAACGCTGAAGTGTAGAGGTGAACTTGGATGCCTGAAGTAGAGATGTAGGTGTCAATCAACTGGGAGACCTGGGAATCAGGAAAGTCTACTACGTGGATGCAGAAATCAGCCAGGGTGGGGCAGGAATTGAGGCAAAGAGGAAGACTGTGAGTCAGGTGTCAGCTGAGGGGGTCATGGCCTTCCTTATTCCTTCCTCCACAGGCCTCTCAGCCCCGAGGATATGTCAAGTCTATCCTTAGCTGAAGGTGAAGCTCTATCCACACTTGTCAATAGAGATAAGGCTTGAAGCCAGTAGTTCTCAGACTCAGCTTTGGGGCCTCTCAGTCCTGGTGTCCCTCTGACCTGGCCGCACTACCTGTTGGATTCAGGTTGACCCCAGCCCCCTCTAGGCATGGGATCCTGGGAGCAGTTTCAGGGTCGACAGATGGTAACAGTGACTGAAATCATTCTCTTGAGTTGATCTCCTAGTTGAGACCTGGTTTCTGGACTCATCCCCACCTGCCGGCCACCATCTAGATCTACTTCGACTCCTGGCTGCAAGTCTTCCTGCCCATTCTGGTATTACCTGAGTGCCGAATGGGGACTCCCTGTGGCCTGCATGAGTGTCTCAGTGTAAGGTTTTGAAAAAACAGACCTGGACGGTGGTATATGAGCCCATAGATTGGACACTCACACCCCAGTTCTTTGGAGGTATCATAATGGCCCTGGGAAGGAGGGTTACCACTGATGCCTTGCTTTCCTCACACTGGGGCCACCCTCCCTCCCTTTCTGAGCATCTCTGGGCTGATTCATACCCTGGTGCTTCAGCGCCGTTGAAGCAACATTTTCTGCATCCTCCCTCTGCGCTCTGCAACCTGGCTTCCTCTGCGCCGCTAGGTTTGCCCTGCCTGCATCTTAGCTTTCTCACGTGGGTCAGCTTAAACAGTTCTTGCTCTGTAAAACCACTCCTGGCTTGTAACAGGATGGGATGCACCTACTGTATGTATCCTGGTGGGTGGAACTTCTCCATCCTCACACTCATCAGTCTCCACCGTAATCCCTGGGCAGATGTCCTTCTTCTCCACTAGGCTGGACGTTGCTCTAGGGCAGGGCCTGGGGTGTCTTTCTTGCCATCATTTCCCCAGCACTCCACACACAGGGGCTCAGTACACTTTGATAGATGAATGAATTGCATGTGTGCGTGTATGTGTGTATGTATATATGTATGTATGTATGCATGTGTGAGTGTGTGTGTGTGTGTGTGTGTGTGTGTGTGTGTAAGGAGGACTTAGGGTATGAGTTTCTGGAATTCTGAGTAGCACTCTGGCAGCCAACGAACAGTTCACCTCATTCCTGCTTTTATCGCTCTTCCCGGTGTAAGCAGCTTTTGCCAGGAAAAGGCTCTTTGCAGGAAAGTGCTCTTTGCAGGAGGCATTCCTTTATCTTGTCACTAACCTTAAGCCAGACACCGCCATGCTCTACTCATCTCCAGCCCTAGCACAACTTTCAAATCTTTTGATCACACAATATTTTGCCTAACTTGTTGGTTCTTTCCGATGATCAAAGAAGTAGAAATGAAGAATAAGTAATTAAGAGATGGGGATTTCCCTGGTGGCGCAGTGGTTAAGAATCTGCCTGCCAGTGCAGGGGACATGGGTTTCATCCCTGGTCTGGGAAGATCCCACATGCTGCAGAGCAACTAAGCCCACACACCACAACTACTGAGCCTGCACTCTACAGCCTGCTAGCCACAACAACTGAGACTGCATGCTGCAACTACTGAAGCCCGTGGGCCTAGAGCCCGTGCTCTGCAGCAAGAGAAGCCACGGCAATGAGAAGCCCACACACTGCAACGAAGAGTAGTCTCTGCTCTTCATAACTAGAGAAAGCCCATGCCAAGCAACGAAGACCCAACGCAGCCAAAAATAAATTAATTAATTAATTAAAAAAAAACTGTAATTAACAGATGACCAGATCTCTTCCCTAGCTTCCCCTTCAGTAATCTCGTGAACAAACTACATGAACAAGATAGCATCTAAAGAAAGATCACAAGGTGTCCACAAGCCGGTAAACAAGCCTGCACATAGTGGGGGATGGTGATGACCTTGAGCCCCTAACTCAATGATTAAGATTACTTCCCTGTTCCCCTTTAAAAGCTTTCATGGCCAAGCAGAATCTTCAGAGGTGGCTTTTGAGGGATGCTGCGTCCTCCATCTCCCCAGATTGCCAGCATTCTGATTAAAGGCAACTTTCCTTTCTAACAAGATTTGTGCGTATTGATCTTGTAAGCAGTGAGCAGAGGGGCTCGATTTGATAACACCAGCTTGGGAAAAGCAAAGCCAGTAATCGCCCCCAGGACACGAGCATTACCCTCGTGTTGCCCTGTGACAGCTCAGAGCCTCAGGAAGGACGCGAGGGTGTTGCTAGCCTGCTCTTGCCCTGGCCCCACAGAAGCTCTAGGACAGCCCTCCAGGGACTGGCACTACTCAGCAAGGACTGAGACCAAGGAGGCTCTGCCGGGGAGGATCGGGACGTGCTCACCCCACGAAGCCCGGAGCGGAGCGTCCGCTCCCCTTTGGCACTGTTCGTGCGTCTGCCTGCTTCCTCCCAAACAGCTCATCCCAGCTGGATCATAAGTAAGAGAACAATATAGCTACATATTTATAACCTCCATGAATCACTGTGACTAATTTTTCCCATGTTGTAACCCCAAATAGTTTTTCTCTTTAGGCTCCCGGGAGGGCACAAACCAGCCAATCGTTCAGACGACAACACATATTTGTATTAAAAATAAAAATTTCCTTTCTTAACCTGGGACAGAAGGTTCACAAATACAAACTTTTAACCAAACCGTGACTGGCTTGCTTTCTTTAACGGTAACATTTTTATCTGCACCCAGCTCAGGAGAGTCAGAGAACTTTTACCCACTGACCCTTTAGACTAGTGTTTGATTAGCCCTTGGAAAGGCCTTTCCAAGGATCTACAATCTGTTCTGACAACCAGGGAAGATTTAAAAATAAAAATACTACCCCAGCAAAAACAAAAAACCCAAAAAACCCCAAAACAAAAAACTCCCAGAGTGAAAAGTACATCTCCTGTTTTTCTACTTGGTTCGCCGGCTGGGTCTCTGTAGCAAAGAAATGGTCTTCCAGCATTTTGGTTACATATCATTATGTTCCACGGAGTAAACCCAACTTACAAAAAGAGGCAGATGCAACCAGTTTCCAATGGCCCCAGTGCCCCTGACATGTTCTCATTTACTGCGAATTGCTCCCTGTAAAATTTGGCCTCCTGAATTTTGTTTTTCCACCATCAGCATTCCTCGCCTCTCTTACCAAAAGCCTCCATCACTCATGCCTATCTCAGATCATTTATTGCATTGCCTCTGAGGAATTTATTTCTACGGTGTGTTTCTAGAAAACTCATTCAGTGTCTAAATCACACAGTGGAGGGATCCGGGCATGAGGACTGAGGAGAAGGGTCTGGAGAGGAGATCTGGGGTGAGAGGAGAAAATATCTGAGAATGTTGTTTAACCAGAAAACCAGACTTTCTGCATTCAGCATGCCTAAACTGCTGAGAAATCAACGGACAAAGGCGTTTGGTACAGGAATGAGTGTCTGGCTTGGAGATGGCCCGTGTGCGTGTAGAGGTGACAGCACGTGGGGACAGAGGAGGCACGGCCAGCAAAGCGTGGGCGCAGCCCGGGCAGCAGAGGGAGAATGAGGGGAGGAGGAGTGGCAGGCCGGTGGGTTTCGGAAGGACAGACCGGCTCCGGCAAGCCTTGGTCTCCTCTGACCTGGCTGAGGTCCCATCACAGCACAAGGCTAATGGCCTACACCTTTCCCCTAAAGACTCTGTCCGGCAAGGACTGGCAGCCTCTTCTGAACCCCCACTGCGATGAACGTGTCTGCGAAATAATTTAAACTGGTGATCTGTAACGAGCTGAGGCATGCAACTCCCTTTTGCCCTAAAGAGCTGAAACCTGTGACTTAGGGTTTGAGTCAGTTTCTCGCTCCCAGAAGTGAATGACTTTTCACCTCTGGATCTCTACCCAAGGCATGTATCGACCATGGAGCCAGGCAGCCTTCAAGGAGCCAGGTTTTCCTGCCTGCCAGTTGAGATCTGCCAATGCTGGTTTTACACATTCCTATTAGTTTTTAACAAGTATTTTGTCTTAGCTATAAAATCTCAACTGCAGGGCCATAAATTTACAGATCACGTGAGTGGAAGGGCCTGCTTTAATTTTCTGAGGGTCTCCATGTAGAACTGAGTTCCTAACCCTACATTTACCCCGCTCCTTCGTCAACTACTTCACAAGTGTTCATTGAGCACTTACTGTATGCAAAGCCCCATGCTAGATACTATAGAAGGTGCGAAAGAGGCCAGAGCCTCCTCTCAGGATTTGAGATGGGAAAGGAGGGAGGAAATGGGTACTAAGCAGCGACTCCCTCAAACCAAACTGATGGCCGGCACCCTTTCACCTCTCAAGCCCCATCTTCCTCCACCCCACTGCCCTCTGTGCTCCAACCAGCCACTGCTGTCTGTTCCAGCAGGGGATGTCCTCTCTCTGGTCACTGGTCATTCATACCTGCTGTTTAGTGGCTTAAAACTCTAGTCTCCCCTAAACTGTCACCTTTCCCAGGAAGTCCTCCCTGACTAACCCTAGCCGCCTCTCTCCCCACCCACCCAGCCTGCCAAGTGCTCCTAGATGCCCATACACTCCCCGGGTCACATACTCCATTGCTGTTCCTTGTTTGATTGTCTGTAACTCTTGCAGGCTCTGTGAGGGTGGGGCCTGCATCTGTCTCCCTCATCACTGTAGCTCCAGGGCCCAGCACAGTGCCCGACTGGCATAGAAGGGACCCAATAAAAGAGTACTGAAGGAGGGAGAAACACCTTCCCCGCAAGGCGCGTGGAGAGAGGCTCTGTAGCTGCTCACATCATGACCTGTCCTACTTTATCTCACCCGCTCTGAATTCAGGGTGGCGACAACACACTTCTCCCTTCACACCCCATGGCTTCGGGAGTCCCAGACGGGTCTTCCCCGAGCCTGGTTAGGTCAAAGCTTTGGGGTCTCACACCCCAGCCATTGGCTCAAACACTGAGTGTTTTTAGAGTCATTCATGAATCTTTAGATTTGGGGCTGGTCAAGGGCTGCATCCGGGGACTCCTGCTGGCATCTGTCTCCCCAGAACACAAGCAAGGCCCTCACCATGCCTCACCCGGTATCTCATTTTAGGCCCGTTAGGACCAGATGTACAACTCTTGTCTTCTTTCCTCCCAGCAAGTGGGCAAACACAGGAAATGGCAGGAAAATGGTGACTCTAAGCCAGGAGAAGTTGGCTTTGATTGACTTTCATTTCTCTGCCATATAGTCACTTGGGGACATCTAAGCCACCTTTGGAATCTATATTCATACGCACATGTATACACACACACACACATAAACACACACGCACTTATGAATGTTCACTACAGTTCTGGTTACAAAGGCCTGGACGGCATGGCCGTGTAACACCAGGGCAGGAATGGGGGTCTTTGGGATAAAAGCCAGCAGTGGGGACAGCTAGGAGCCAAAGGTTTGGGCCAAGCTGGAGAGAACTAATAACCCCCATCTGGAAGGCCAGAGGTGAGGCCTGAGGTCAGAATCATAGATCCAAGAGTGGGTGTCGGGTGGAAATGGGATGAATGCAAGAGCAGGTCGGGAGTGACGGAATGCTTGGGTGGCTGCCTGGAACACTGAGTAGCACTTGGTGAGCCAGCAGGGGTGTGGTCCTGGGTGGAGCAGGCTGGTCTCAGTGGCTCCCGGCAAGACGTATAAAACAGGACAAAGTTTGTGCCCTCAATGAGCTTAAACATTGTAGGTGGAAGAGGAGGTGTGGGCATAAACAGTTATATGAGAAGAGCCGGTTCGGGGGAGGATTTTGGAGGTGGTAGCATTTTCGAGGTGCCTCGGTGCTGGAAGTGATATAAAATGTGTCTGGGTGAGCGGGGAGCGGGGGGCAGGTTAGCAGAGCTGAGCCATGAATACAAGGCTGTGCTCCAGTTGGCTGCAGACTGGGCTGGGAGGGGACTGAGACCTGTTAAACCTGCTCCATGCCAGATCCTGTGCGAGAATTCACTTCCAGTTGAGTTTTTATCAAAATTGATTTGCTAATAGTACTTAGAATTTGGACCATAACACAGTACGAAATGAACGATTAACCCTAGTTTAGAGATGAAGAAACTGAGGCTCAGAAACATGAAGGAAATTTGCCTAAAGGCCTGTGAAGTTAGTTAGGAGAGTGGTGGGAGAGGGAAGCTGCGGTGGGCCATGCGGAGGAAGACCTGAAAGTCCAGGTGAAGGGTTTGTACTTTGCATGTAGAGACTTTTGATGATTGGATTTTTATTTTCTGGGACACTGACAATTCTATATGATTGTCAAAGACATATGGGAGCCTAGGACGAGCTCTAACCCTTTGCCCTGCCCTTCCAGGGGCTTTGATATGTGGAATGTTCGTGCTGTGTGTTTCTTTCCCACTCAGGAAGTAAAGGGAAGCACTAGTGGTCTTAAAGGAGCCAGACAGCCAACACAACCAGCGCTTGGCTTTGGAGGCCCAAGGCTTTGATCCAGGAATGAGAGAGGAAACACGAAAAGGAGATGTGATATGAGATGTGTAAAATCTTTCCTTTTTTAAACACTCCCCCTTAACCCTCACTGCACCCCAGACCAACACCCCTAACCTGGAAAAGAGGAAGAGAGTTTGGAGAGCTAGATGAACCTCCAAGGTCCAGTCCTCTCCTGGATCCTGGGGTGGGGAAAATGAAAGATCAGTCCTGTAAGGATGGAGTCCAGGCATGGTGAGCCCCTGTGCCTCACTTCTCTGGGAGCCCAGGGAGGGTGGTGAGCCTCAGGGAGTCCTCTCGGCCACCATGGTGAGCTACAGAGCTACGGAGGAGTGGCAGTGTGGCAGGTCTGGGCAGAGAACGCCCCCCGCCTCACTCCCCATCACCTACCCCCCCGGCCCCGCCCCACGCACACAGGTTTCTCAGGCTCTTGCAGTGGGAATGGAATCAAGACTGGAGAGAGTGATCACGAGGAAGCTGCAGGCCTGCAAGTGGGCCTTTAGCAGAAACAGGGCACAATATAGAGAGTGGGCAGCAACATGGAGCACTCGGCCGGGGGGCGGGCGGGGTGTGTGTACCAGTTTATGGGGCCGGAGGTGGGGAGGGCATGTCTGACGACCAGACAGGAGCACCTTCCATCTCAAAGGAGGACTTGGGGCAGATGTAGCAGAGGTGTAGCCTTCCTCTCTCCACAGATGTGGTCGATAGCATCAACTCCAGGGAGGGAACGAGGACAGATATCTTGAATTGAATAGAGCTGAGTACTGAAATGTTGGAGAAAATGACTCATGTGACCGGGTTACCTGGAAGTAACTATACTAGTTTTTCTGCATCAGCCAGAACAGGGGCTTGAGACAGAAAATAAATCCACTTACAGAAAAATAAAGAAAATTACATTGTACAGACCAGTCTTCTGACTGGGAGAACCAAACCATCTGCATTTACCTCTTGCCTACACCTCTTCCCATCCTGTTCCTATCCCATCCGCTTCAACATGCTGACCTGTTGATGGGAGAACTGTGGACCTTGTAAGAAGGCACCCAATAGTAAAGTTAGATGGGACCCTAGAGGTTGTTTTGTCCAATCCCTTCATTCCGCCAATAAGGAAACCGGGGCCCCATGACTTGCATGGGATCCTAATGCGACCAAGTGACAAGCTGAGAAAACTTGGTTCTTGAGATTTTCCCACCACCCTTTCCATACCAGCTCCTGTCCCTACAGGTCTCCCAGGTGAGCAGAGCCTCCTCCCCATGCCTCGGCCTTGCCCCACAGTCACAGCTCACGCACAGCCCTCTCTGGGCCCAGGCACAAGCTGCAGTCTCCCTGGCTGGACGGGTGATCTGGAGCAGCTGGTGTGAGGACGGGGGGTGGGGATCGAGGGGCGAGGGGAGCTGTCCAGCATGGAGACCCACAGATGACCCTCCTACAAGCTGAGCCCTTGGCCCCGGAACAAAGCGCTTCTCCAGCGCACCATGGATCATGGCTGCGGGGGCCGATGTGACACATGCCAGGGATTCTCTCCAAGCCACAGTTGCTCTGGAGCTGTGGCAGCCAGTCTCTGCCTGCTGGGGCCTGTGAGCTCCCCCGAGGCCGTGCTGGAAGGAGGGGAAGGCTCAGACCTCACTGAGTTGGGAACCCCAGCTGCCAGGAGACCACCCTGAACCTTGAGAACTTGAGGCAGCAAGCAGTTGGGCCTCCCTGCCCAGAGGGTCAGCTCTAAATCAATGCCAACCTTACCAAGAGGGAAAAGGCCAGTGCTGGGTTCACTCTGCCAGCACTGGGCTCGGAGCTTTGATCACTGTTCTCATTTCACCCTCACAGTCTCCTTTTTAGAGATGAGGAAAATGAAGTTTGGAAAGATTAGGTGACTTTGTCAAGTTTTTAAGGAGAGGATCTGGGATTAGAAATCTGGTGTGTATCACTCATTGGATGCTGCGGTCTTTAAGACAGATCCTTGCATGCCTTTAGCTGCAAGGCAGCCTTGGCCATGCTTCAGGGGCTCCCTGAGTCTCTCTCCCAGGAATCTCTTTCCTAGGAGTCCTTCCCACAGGAACTGGGGTGTAAAGAGGGGGATTATGAACAGCCGGCTCAGACTTGCAGATTCGGGGTTGGGAGTCAGGACATTGGACATTGGGCTTCACCTCTCGCGGGCCACATTCCCTTCCCTTCTCTCCCAGGGAGGCTGTCCTCGGGGGCTGGGCAGTGACTGGAACTGGTTCTCTGGGTCTCTCACATTAGGGATGTTGTAAGCTCTGAGCACAGCAGCTCTGTCTCAGGAGCAACAGTCACTGAAGCCTGATCACCAATGAGTAGAGCTTGATGTAATCAAATACACCTACACCAAAGTCAGTCTTACATAGGATTGAGTGACAAGCATCATCATTATCAAGCTATATGGAAATGGTGAGCAGTTTCTGAAACTGATTCTATGTTCCTTTTACACAACTCAGACAAATGTTTACTTTTTCTATTCTCACTTGGTTGGCTCTTAGGTTATAATCTATGCTCAGGGTTGACAGTTTTCCTTGGTATTATGAATGGTTTCATCTTCCCTCTACTCCCACTGCTCATACCCCCTTCACACACACATTCAAAGGTAGAGGTTGGCACTGCCGCTATCTAATAGCAGGGCCCTTGCCAGCCCCTCCCACGGTCCAGGGATGAGGTTCCTGGTGCTTCCTCTTAAGTTTATTGATGATTCTAGCTTCTTCTGCCCACACCATCCCCCTGCCACACAGACTCACACACACATACACATGCCTGAGCGTGCCTTCTGACATGGGAGGAATCCTTAAAATGCCATTTATGCCCACCCCAAGCCTTGCCTGCTAGATGGGCTCCAGGTGCAGAAACTTGGGCCCTGATGCTGTGGAAGGTCCATCCATAAGGTCACAGGCTGGAAAGATCCCCTGCATCCTCCCTTCAGGCCCTCAGCTGTGTCTTCTCTTGTTCCCTGAAGGGTTAAGGTGTCCTGCAGTGACTAAGCAGGTCCAGAGCCTGGTGCACTGGTGGCCTGACTCAGAGAGCAGCAGTTTGTGGTTCCTCCGCAACATCCTGTTGTGAAGGATGCTGTTCCCTGTTTCCGAGGACCTGCTCTAATCCCCAGGCAGGCAGAGGAAGTAAGGAACGGGAAACAGCCTTGGGGTTTAGATAAGAGCCTGGCCTTGGCCTCCTGCCTGTGGGACAGCTTTCTTGGGCCCCTTCGGCTCCCCAGGAGCAGAGCGTGCTGTGGATGGGCTCTTGTGGTCTAGGCCAGAGAGCAAAGGAAAGGTAGTATTGGCACATGCTAAAAATAGGCCCTGTGGTTATTTTAGAGTTGTTTTGCTTGAATTGGAGGAGCAACTCGGATTTTGCTCAAACTTCCTGTCAGTCCCACGGGTCTCTTCCTCTGCAAGCTCACCCTCCTGTCTGGAGGTGTTCAGAGGGTTCTATCTAGGACCCGCAGGCATTTTACATTCAGGCTCTGCATACACACAAGCAAACACACAGAACTGAAAAGTTTCACAAATGGTACTTCCCTCTACCAAGTACAACGAGCTTTATTTTCTATCCTATGCTAGTTCATTTTTTTTAAACTCCCGCTTATGACCCACTCATGAATTTCATGACCCACTAGTGAGTAGCACCTACAATTTGAAAAACATTCATCAGTCTATCCTTCCTTTTTTCTTTTCTCTGATGCCATCACTAATCAGTCACATGGCTTTGGCCAAGTCACCTTAAACTTTCCAGAGCCTTTGACTTTTTTCATCCATAAAAAAAGAAGTTCCAATATCTCCTCAATTCCCTAAAGTTGTGTGGTTTGGTCTCAGTCTTCCTTTAAAAAGAGTCATCTGTGGCATTTCCTGGGAAGGCCCCATTTGACACTCAAAGCGTCAAGTTCAAATCAAAAAGGGGTTGGTGTCTTCCTCCCCTGCTCTGGCTACGGCTTTGTGGTAAAGAGTCGAGCTCTGCTCCCAATGTTCACAGCAGCATTATTCACAATAGCCAAGACATGGAAGCAACTTAAATGTCCACTGACAGATAAATGGATAAAGAAAATGTGGTGTGTATACACATACACACAAACACACACACACACACACACACACACACACACACACACAATGGAATACTACTCAGCCATGAAAAGAACGAAATAATGCCATTTACAGCCACATGGATGCAACTAGAGATTATCATACTAAGTGAAGCCAGAAAGAGAAAGACAAATACCATATGACATCACTTATATATGGAATCTAAAAAAAGTGTTACAAATGAACTTATTTACAAAACAGAAATAGACTCACAGACAGAAAACAAACTTACAGTTACTAAAGGGGATAGCGGGGAGGGGAGATGGATAAATTAGGAGTTTGGGATTAACAGATACATGCTACTGTATATAAAATAAACAACAAGGACCTACTGTATAGCACAGGGAACTCTACTCAATATCTTGTAGTAAGCTATAAAGAATCTGAAAAAGAATATATATATGTATAACTGAGTCACTTTGCTGTACACTTGAAACTAACACAACATTGTAAATTAACTATACTTCAATTAAAAAAAAAAGAAAGATCTGAGTTTGGAGATGGGCAGATCAAACCCCAGGTTCCCACAGGTGAGTGGTGTGGCTTCCTTGACCTGTCTGTGCCTCAGTTTCCCCAAATACAGATGAGGATGATTGTGTCCCATAGGTTGTTTCGGGGGAAGGGTTAAATAGTTCACTGGCCATGCAGTCCTGAGCTCTACTTCCCTCCCCTCCCCACATCTTCTTTCCTCTCTCTTTCCCTCTTAGGTTTACTCAACTTCTTTGTGGAGAAACCTTCTCAACACCATGTCCTCTGTCTAGAGTTTTACAGTTTGCAGAGCGCGTAGCGTACACTGTGGTCCTCATAAGGACTCTGCGGTTTGGTGGGGGAACCGTGATGCCCAGTTTGTGGATGAGGAAAAGGAGACCAAAGCAACTCGTTCACGGTCTTTCAGCTATTAGAGACCGTAGGCTCAGAGCTTCTCATGCCAGAGTCGCTGGTTTCCCCTGCAAACCCATTAACTTAGTACAGCCTTGAGTGGAGCCCTTGACCTGGGGAGGGGCTGCTGGTGGTGATGGGATGAGTAACCAGGTCTGATCACAGGCAGATCTGACTTCACACAAGAGTGTTAATTATTTTTGTGGACAGTTGCCAAACATTGCTTACAATAAGCATAGAAAAGGTTTTGACTCATTCTGACCTTTGCTATAGTTTCCAATGATCATATTTGTTCATTTACTTATTTTTATCTTTTTCCCTCTCCAAGATATACACTCTCTCTGCGCAAAGACCGGGTTTGCTTAGTCATGACTGTATCTGCAATACCTAGCATGGGGTCTGGCCCAAGAAATATTTCTTGCAAGACAAATGTTTGTTTTGACGAAATGACTAAACGTGCCACCTGTTAAGAGACTGGGGTGGGAAACTTTATCTTTATTTATGTGCCTTATTTAATATCTGTGTTCCCTGACCTTGATGATGCTATGTCTTATCCACACAAAGTGAACGGGAAAATGGTGGCAATTTTATGGGTAATTCGAGCAGAAGATACACCACCCACTCCAACCTCAATTACCTGGTTATTTTAGGTGGAAGTAGCTTAAAACCTGAAGAACTGGAATGATTGCTTACTTTCTCAATTTCACTTGATTCGTGCAGTCCTAGCTGCAGACAGATGTGGAAATGCTTCCCTGTTTGGAACATGTCCTCACCCACCCCCATGAGACACAGCACACAGGCATGGTACACACACAGGGACGAAGGAAAACAGGAGTGGGAGAGTGATAGGAGAGAGGGTGTCCAGGAGGCTCGCTTTCCGCCAGAAGAACCTGCATGCCTGGCCTTCCCCAGCATTCAACTTCCTCCCCCAAGTGTGCATTGCCGGAGCGAAGGTAATCACTCCTTGACCTTGGCAAACTGGACTAGCTCCGAGCTGGACCCTTGCGGGCAGAAAGGACTGGGTTGGCAGACACAGTTCTAAAGCAGACACATTCTTCAATTTGGGATTTAAAAAAAGAACAGAAAAAATTCAAGCCCAAGCCAAGAAGTTTAGCTTTGTCATGTCAATAGTATTTAAAGATGTTATTTGGCCGGAACTGGAAGTTCTGCAAATGAAAAACAACTTGGCTCTCTTCTATCCCTTCCTTCCCTCTGCCTGCTGGTTCCCAGCTCCATCCTTAGCTCTCCGCTGATGCCTCACCTCCTGATGTGGTCTAAAGGCACCTCTCATTGGGGAAATTGTGTATTTTTTTTTTTTTTTTTTTGCGGTATGCGACCCTCTCACTGTTGTGGCCTCTCCTGTTGCGGAGCACAGGCTCCGGACGCGCAGGCTCAGCGGCCATGGCTCACGGGCCCAGCCGCTCCGCGGCATGTGGGATCTTCCCGGACCGGGGCACAAACCCGTGTCCCCTGCATCGGCAGGCAGGCTCTCAACCACTGCGCCATCAGGGAAGCCCGAAATCGTGTATATTTGAGGCCCGCCTAGCTCACGCCCTGTTCTCCCCAGTCCCACCCCGTGCCGCTTGCTCCTGAGCAATGGGGCTCTCTCAGGGGAACCCACCAGTCCCCTGAGAAGAATGTCAGTGGGATGGGGGCAGAGCAGCTTCTCGTCATTTTAGGGAAGGAAAAATGGAGGCCAAAAGAAGGAAGGAACAGGAGGAGACACGGCAGGTACTGCCCACCTTGTACTGAGCAGGCAGTGAGTTGCTTTACGTGATAACGTATTCAAAGCTCAGACACCCTGTGAAATCGTTACTGTAGGCGGTTATATCTCTATTTTACAGATGAGAAAACTGAAGCTCAGAGGGGTTAAGCAAGTTATCTAAAGTCACATGCTTAGTACACGGCCAGATCTTTTGGATTCCAAAACCACGTGCTTTCAGCCACGTACAGGGAAGTGATTTGTCCTAAGTCACGGAGCCATCTGAGGCCTGTATCCAAATGCATTCAGCCCTCATTTGTTCTTGCCTCCGAGCCTTTGCTGACAAAGTTCCCTCAGCCCCTGTCAATATCCTAGCCATCTCTCAGGCCTGGTCCACCTTTTCCCTCCTTCACAAAGTTTCTCTCGATTCCCCAGGCCAGAATTATAACCACTTCCTTCTGTGTCCCTACAGTGTGTCTATTAATTAACAGCTGTGTGGAAGCATCTATGTAGGTCTGACTTGTGGTACGGTTGCTGGGGCGACAGTTAAAGAGGCCAGAACATTCTGTTCCAGCCTGGCCTCAGCTGAGAAGGCACAGGGTGGGGACAAGGTGTGGGGGGTACAGGGCAAAGGAGAGTCTTCTCTACTCTAAGGCTTGGGGGGACACTCAAAACCCAGAGGCTGCAAACATTGCCCTCCACTGGACTCCGCTGCACGGAGGCCTCCCCACATCAGGCTCAGATTCCAGGAGAAGGCCTCCTTCATCCTGTTGGGAAGTCAGCAGCACAGGAAACATTGGGGGATAGAAGTTCTGAGCTTCCTCAAAGCAGGATATGGGTCTGCTTCAGAAATGGTTGAGAGGTGAACAGGTGAATCACTATGACTCAATGCTGTTACTATGAGGAGCCACCCTGCTTGGTCCCAGGGCAGGGGAGCTACAGGAAGATGACCAAGTATCACCCCCTGAATCCCCCTTGTTTTACCCTGAGCACGAAGGTGCGACCCGGGCACTGGCTGGTTTTCTAGGGCCGTCCTGGGCTGAGCCCAGCATTTCGTCCTCTCTAGGGTACATACGGGATGCAGTAAAGCTAAGGCCCTATATATACCCCTGCCTGCTGGCTGGAGGGTAGATCTCCAGCCTCCTCTTTGTTGCATTCTTCTTGGTCTGACTGTCCGCCTTGCTGCTGGGGTAACGCAGAGCAACCAGAGCAGAGAGGGATCCCTGTCTTAGTCCTTTTCTCACCCTAACAGCAGCAGCAAAGATGTGCCTGAGGCTGGAGCACAAGCCCATAGCTTTCCACAAATACCAGCTTCTGACCTGAACCTGGGGACGCAACGTGTGCGTCAGTGTGAGGGACTGTGCATCCCTGTGTGTGTGTATGTCTGTACACGTGTGCCTGTATAGGTAGGGTGGTTCTCAGGCTCAGGGTATCCAGAGACACCAGATTGTACTTGGACAGAGTTTGAAGTTCAGCCCATCCAATCCCTTCATTTCATAAATAAACGGTTTTACTCAATGGGAATCTTTCCTTGATATGTGGGATGTCAAAAGTATGTAGGCAGACCCCGTGGCACCCAGGAGGACGGGTGCCTGCGCCTGCTGGCCTCCACACCTCCTCCACCACCGCCGTGTGGTCTAGAGCCCGTCCTCTCCTCACAGGGAGCCTCTCCTTTCCTCAAAGCCTTTATTAGATACAATCAAACAGAAGACATCATTGAGGATGCAAAGATCCTTTTCGTCGCCTGGGGCCCCCATCTATCCTGCCCCCGTCCAGTGTGTGGCCCAGCCTATCCCAGCAGGTTCACACTCTACCACACACCTTGCACCTTTTGTCCCTTCTCTCTTGTAGCCTTACAACGACCTTGCAAGTATGGTCTCATTATCCCCACTTTACAGGTGAGAAGACCGAGGCTCAGAGAAGTCAAGTGACTTGTCCACAGCACCCAGATGGTACCCAGCAGGAGGAGGATTGGAACCTCATCCGTCCAGACCTCAAGTGTGTGCTCTGAGCCAGCAGGGTGGGGACAACTCTGGGGTGAATGCACAGTGTCCTGTGACTCTCAGGCTCCTCTAGGCCACAGAGCTTCCTGGAAGAAAGCCCACCGCTGCTTCCCCCCACCCCCCGCCCCCTGCCCTCTCTCCACACTCCAGAAGCACTGGGCTTGAACTGATAACGATGGCAGGTGCTTGTGAAATGGCTCTGACAGCACAGGAGCCCTTGGAGGGGCCAGCCTGGGGGTGTCTGCAGAATCCAGAGCTCCCCTCCACCCACACCTGTGGAAGGGCTCCTCCGGCCCCAGCCCCACTGGCTCCTGCACAATGGGTGCCCCCCAGAGCCCTGACTCCCAGCTGTCAGCGCCAGCTCTCCTCACTCAGGAGCTAAGCCCTAGCACTTCCCAGGTCTGCAAGAGGCCAAGATTCCTTCCAGAGAAACACTTCATCTGTCTCGGAGCCCAGGGCCTTGTCCCCCATCCAGTGTCTTCATAGTTCAGATTCCTGTCGCCATGAAGAGGTTGGCACCTGCAAGCAGGAGCCCTTCCAGCTGAGTTCCATGAGAAAGGTGATGCCTTTTCCATGAAATACCAGGCCCTTGAGTCCTAAAGGCCATTACAGGATTAGAAGACACTTCCTCCCAAATTCTGGTGACCTCTGATCCAACCCAGATACCCTGGGTATCCCCTGCGATGGAGATCTTGGATTTCCATCCCCGGCAAAGGCCTGGGGTGGAGTCAAAACCTGGGGACAAGGCTCTGGAGCTGGATGAGAACAAAGGAATGTTGGCAGCAAGTGAAGCAGCGGCTGGGGGTCCTCCATTTGAAGGAGTCGCATCCTATAGGGGGTTACTCTCCGAAATCAGTGAATAAGGAGGGATCGTGAATGGTCAAAATCCCTTTGACTCCTCCTTCAGAAGGTACCATGTTGGGGTCTCTGACAAACTGCCTCCCATGTAGTCCTACCAGCTGCAGAGGCTCAGTTCCCAGCAGCAGAGGAACAGATGCTCACTTTGGGCGAGCGTGCATCAAGGTGGCTGACGCACAGCCGGGGCCCAGGTTGTGCGGAAAGTGTGTACGTTAAGCACTAGACTCACACTCACCCACGACGCAGACGGACGCGTGCCTCCCGCACCCAGGGCACGTGCGCACTGACCGACAGCTGACCTGTGCTCCCACGACTGCCCCTAAGCTAAGGGTCACACAATGTGATTTGGCCGAGCGTTCCCAGGCCCGGGTGTGTCCGGCTGGGCAAAGCAACAGGACCGGGGTGAACAACACCGAGGAGTTGAGGGGCTGCCCCAGAGGCTGGAACCCTGTGCACCTAGGTCACCTTTGCTCTCCTTTTCGGAAAGTTTCTCATTTTGAGGTGCTCCCAATGGCTGTCTCCTCGCTATGTCATATCCAGGGGCAGCCAGGCTTTGGGTCACTTTCTGGGACAAAACTGTGACGTTTCGTTGGCACGATGATTCTGTTACAGCCTCTTCCCTCTGCCTGTTCCTGCACTGAGAGTTACCGTGTGTTAAGGGGTAACTGATCCTGCAGATTGGATGTCTTCCTGCAGCTGTGTGGAGAGGGAAAGGCAGAGGGTGCTTGTGATGACAAAGCAGTGGCGGGGAGAGAAGAGCTGACTGGGCCTGAAATGCTCCCAGTGGCAGAGCGAAGGGCAGCCCCAGGACTAAGGCACCTGTCGTTTCAAACAGCCAAGATAAGGGAGAGGACACGGAATTGTGCCTAGGTTGCCATCATTTGAAAATCTTTCTCCAAATGACTGATTTTCCCTGAAAGTCCATTTGAAAGCATAGGTAACTGGTGTTCTGCAAATATTTATACCAGCATTTTAAAATTCATTTTTTAATGACAAAAGTAGCACAGTGGTTATTATGCAAAAGCTAAATATCAAAGATACAGAGGGCCAAAAAAGTGAAAGTCCCCCTGTAATTCCACGGGGCTGGGAAAAAAACACTGTTAAACAGCTTAGGATGTTTATACTAGGGTTTTAATCAATCGTTTATTTACATAGGAAAGGCACGTGCAGGAGGGGAAGCACGTGTTTAACTTGCCTTTCCGCTGTCCCTATCTGGAGAGCACCTTGCTGGGGCCCTTGCAGACCAAGCCTCACTGCCCACCTGGTGGCACTACCTGCATTTCCTGGCGGGATGGAGTTGCCCAGCTCTGGCTGCCTTTCCAGTTCAGTAGTGGAGATCTCAGCCCTGTATCCTCCCTCCCCTTCCTCACGCCCCAGTCACATCTCACTGGTGATTGGTATGACATCTGGGTCCTTCCCCAGGACTCCTTTGGGCAGGTAACACTCCCAGGGCACCCCGAGTCCTGCCCTGTCCTTAAGGCGCAAGTATGGTCAGATTCTCAATCCCACTCTAGTTCAGAATCTTCTCTGTTCATTGTTATACAGTAGAAAATGGGCTGAATTTGTGATGGGGGTTGGGTAGGGAAAACATCGTTGTTTCTGGAACACTTTTGCCATTGAAAGAGTTTAAATACATTTACAACTTTCATCCTGAGGTTAAATGACTCAAGGTTACACAGTTAGTCATTGGGAGAGGTGATCCTAAAAGCCAGTCCGGCTGATGACAAATTAGAAGATCCTGGCTGGGGTCCTTACTGGGGCTGTGGGCTGCGTGTCCTTGGGAGGGCTGCTTCCCCTCCCTGGGCTCACTGTCCTCATCTATAAAGCCAGGGGGTTGGTTCTCAAGCCTGACTGTGTGTTGGAATCACCTGTGAGGCTTTAATGAGTAGCTGCCTTGGCTCCACCTGGGGATTCAGATTTAATCAGTGAGGGATGTGGTCTGAGTGTCTCACCTTATGTGGTTCTGCTGCTGAGCTGGTGGTCCAAGGGGTCCAGGTGTGGAGGGCCAGACCTGGACTGCCCCTCATGGGGGGATGGATGTTGCTGTCCCCCACTTTGTTTCGTCTCCCTAGGTCTGGTTCCCCAGACTAAAAATTCTCCCGCCTAAGAGGGCGCGTTAGAGCCCCAAAGCTGTGAGTTCACATCTCAGTCCTCTCGGTGACCTCAGGCTGACTGCTTAACCTCTCTGTGCTTCCGTTTCCTGACCTATAAGATGAGGAGGGGGGCTTCCCTGGTGGCGCAGTGGTTGAGAATCCGCCTGCCAATGCAGGGGACACGGGTTCATGCCCTGGTCCGGGAAGATCCCACATGCCGCGGAGCGGCTGGGCCCATGAGCCATGGCTGCTGAGCCTGCGCGTCCGGAGCCTGTGCTCCGCAACGGGAGAGGCCACAGCAGTGAGAGGCCCACGTACCGCAAAAAAAAAACCAAAAAAAACAAAAGATGAGGAGGAAAATAGTGCTTCCTCGCAGCCCTCTTGGGAGAACGAGACACTAGGTGCAGAGCACCGCACACAGAGCCTGCCAGTGGGTCGGGCTTTCTCTGTCTCCTTTCCTACTTCCTCCATGGAAGCTCCCTCAGTGACTGTAGCCAAGCAGAATGACTTCCACTAAACTCTGTAACGATCAGCTCCGAGTTCAAAGGATCACACGAAAGTGTCTTGGGGGTCACAATAAAGGGAAACCAGAAGAAGGTCCAGGCAGAAGCACCCAGGGGAGATAAACCCTTTTTTTTTTTTTGACCGATTAGCGAGTTGTCTCTGTGACCTTATCATTCTCACTGGACCTCTCCCGGAGATGCCCAGATGCAGGGCTTGCAAACTTCTGCCAGCTACTCAACCTTTCGTAGAAGCTGGAGGAATTGCCTCTCGGAGATCCAGAGCACTCAGCCAGGTGGTGGGCGCCTCCTCCACCCCTGCCCCCTTCTACATGCCCAGAACAGCCCTCCTGCCCTGTCCCACACACATACACACTGTCCCTTTTTTCTCCCAAGGGCTGCGTTGTGACTCACATTTTTGGGCGCCCCGTGGTTGAGCTTTCCAAGGTTTGTCCGAGCGAGACCCAGCTCCTTCTTCAGGATTCACTCTTCGCAGAGTCTCCAGGCCCAGTTTTGCCCGGTGCGGATGCAGCTTAGAAGGATCTCCGCCTCCAGGGAGGGCGGGAGCCCCGAGCAGGGGAACCAGACACACCTGCGTTCCCTCCTTTGCTTTCCACTTGTGAGCTCTGGGACCTTGGGCCTGGGGTTTTGCCTCTTGAGAGGAGCTCAGACACACGTTAACCTATTTGACTCCATCCTCCTATCCGGCTTGATCATAGGGCATGATTACGTCCTCATAACTGAGAGAAAGTTGAAGAGGTAGATGGGTCAGGAGCAGAGTGAAATTTCTGAGCCTCCCAGCCCAGAAACCTGGAAAGAGCATGGTCCACCACGCCTGCAAGCCTGACTCACAGCCCTGGCCCAGCTGCCAGCTGACTGCCACCTTGGGCAAACCCACAGCTTCTCTGGACCTCATTTCCACAGCTGTGTCTAAGGCAGTTGGTCTCACTCAGTCATTCCCCAAAGTGAATTATTTAGTACACTGGTTTGGCAAGCTGCTTCTCAAAAAAAAAAAAGTATCTCAAGGGTCAAATAAGTTTGCGGACTACTGTAAATCCCACCCCCAATTAGCACATCGTAATATATACGTCAGCCTGTTAAAGGCGCTGAGAGATTCAGGAACACAGAGGCCAGTTTGGCTTTGTTTAACTCACCTTTTCCTAAACTCATTTGACCATGAAGCTTTTCATTCCTATTAACGTCCTGGAGTACTAGTGATTGGAGAAAACCACGTGAGAAATCTGGAGCTGGGGTTCTCAAACTTGAAGGTGTGCGCAAAACGCCAGGCGCTCTTGTTAAAACGCAGATCCTAATTTAGAAGCTCTGGGCTGGGGTCTGAGATTCTATTAGTCTACAAGCTGCCAGGTGATGCTGACACTACTGGCCCAGAGACCACATAGTGAGTCCCAGAGGGCTGCTTCCTAAGGCTCTTTTCAGCTTCAATAGTAGAAGCCGTGCAGAAACGGCGAGTCGGGGTCTGGACTTCCAGAGACCTGGGTTAGGGTCCTGGCCCCCCCACTTAGCAGCAGTATGACCTTGAACAAGACTCTACTTCCCTGAACATTCGAAGTTTAGATATAAATAGTACCTGCTCCATAGGATGGCCCGAGGATGCAATAATCTATGGAAAGAAAACATGTAGCGCTAGACCTAGCCCATGATAGGAGCAAAATATATATTGGGCATCATGAATACTAAGAGGATACGATGCTGGCCTGGCCCCATCTGTAACCTGACATCACCTCTTCGCCTGCTCCACCTTCGCTTGCCCTGCTGACTGCTGCCCACAGACCTCTGTCCTCCCAGCACGACAGCACTGCTATCTCAGTTTAGGAGACTACATGACCTCTCTTCTCTAGCAGATTCTGGTAACCTCTCTTGCTTTCAGGGCATCCGAGGAGCTGAGAGACAACAGAAAATCCTGCTAGTGGCTGCTACTAGCACAACCCACTCCAGCAGAAGTGGGTGACATGAGTCCTTCCTGACTTAAATGGTCCTCATAGACCGGGGGAGCACCAGCCTCATCCCATCACATTATCCGGGTCACAGGCCCCGCCAACTGTTGTAGAATTTGTGGGTGTCACATGGAGCTTCTGTGAGAGTAGAGCTCTCATTTAATTTGCCTTTGTGTTCCTTTATAAGTGTTTCTGCAACCGAATTACACGAAAATCTTCATATAAATATATTCACATGGTAGAAAAAAATCCCGAGTCAGCAAAGCCTGTCTGTATTTGGGCTCTATTAAGCTCCCTGTCTGTATGTAGACAGTGGATTAGAACCACATCACCCTGGCTGTCCTGATCTCACCTCATCTTGGAAGCTCAGGCAGGAAACGGGAAGGAGGATCACTATTTATTGATTACGTCTCAGTGTTTGGCTCATTATTATTTAAGCCTCTTGGCAACCCTCTGTGATAGCTATCAGTATTCTTATTTATCAGGCTCAGAGAGGCTAATTAATTTGCCTAAAGATACACAGCTAGTGGGCTTCCCTGGTGGTGCAGTTGTTGAGAGTCCGCCTGCTGATGCAGGGGATGCGGGTTCGTGCCCCGGTCCAGGAGGATCCCACATGCCGCGGAGCGGCTGGGCCCGTGAGCCATGGCCGCTGAGCCTGCGCGTCCAGAGCCTGTGCTCCGCGACGGGAGAGGCCACAACAGTGAGAGGCCCGCGTACCGCAAAAAAAAAAAAAAAAAAAAAAAAAAAAGATACACAGCTAGTAAGTAGTGGAGCCTGGATTAGAGCTTAGGGTGATTTGACTTTATTCTCACTATATTTTTCTCTGTTCCCAAAATACATAGTAGAAGATGACTGCCTACAGCTTCCAAGTTTTACCTGTGATTGGAAAACCTGGAGAGAAAATAAGTCCTCTCCCAACTTGATCCCTGTCTTAGGTCAAGTCCTGCATTGGGGCCAATCACATCTGACCATTGCCCCATTGTACAAAGATGGTGGCTTCTGCTCTGACCACGTGTGATGTGAGTGGTGGTGGAGGAGAAAGTGTTAGTCAATGCCAGGAACAGGGTGCTGGGCAGGGTCCATTCTGCCTGCCAGTCTACGGAATACCCCTCATTAGGGGCACTAACTGGAAACAATGACATTGAAAGGGCAGGTGAGAAGGAAAACTTCACGTTGACCAGATCCAGGCACCACGCTGGCCACCTTCTGACCCTCGTGCAGGTTAGCACAGCCAGCGCCCCGCCCGCAGCAGCCTTGGTCATCTCTGGCAGCCTCATCCCTGGAGGGTCCCAGGGATGGAAGCAAATAATAACCTCCTTCCTTGCCTCTGGCCTAGACTAAGTCATCCCTCCGTCTGGTCACAGAGACTGATGCGTGGTGAGGTTCGTCCGGCTGAGCACACACAGCTGCACACACCTGGGAGGTTCTGGACCCCTGGATCCCCGCCACTGTGTCACCTGCTTAGTCTCTCTGCCCATCAATTTTTCCAGTGATGGAAGGGAGAGTGAGCATAGGACCCATGTCATGGGCCCTTGTGAGACACCACTGAAACCAAGACTTTCTGGAATCTTCATGGAAATGCAGGGTAAAATGAGGTGAAGTGCTAGGTGTTTGTCAAGCATTCCACCCGACTTCTAAAAATTGACCTTGGAGAGCCTCTCTGATCCCCATCGCCAACAAGTCATCGAGAGGCACAAACTCTGTTCAAAGCTGACAGCTACCCAGCCGATGACTGTACCCTACACCACGCAGAGGGGACTGTCTGCTCCACACTCAGCACCTTTCTCTCAGTGCCCCTGTGAGCTGATTTTTAATTATATTTCGGGACTGTCGCCTCTTGGAATGCAGGAAAGGGAATGCTCGTCCCATCTGGGCTGGGGCCAGGCCTGTCGGAGAACAATGTCCACCTCCAAGCCCACTGTGTTATCTCCCGACTGGGCTGCTGGCCCTCAGACCAGGAGGAGCTTCTCCAGCAAACCAGGAGGCAGCAGGAGCTCGCCGCCTTGTCAGCACTTCTGTGGCTGCAGAGCTGACATGCTTCACAGTAGCAACCTCTTCGTAAACTTTGTTTCCAGGAGTGCCTCACTGAACAAGGCAACGGGGGTCTTTCATTAATTTTCGAATCAACACCATTAGGATTATTTTTCCTTTAATTTGGCAGTTGGCGTTCATTGAGCGCCTACTCTGTGCCAGGTCCTCTGTGTTACACGCGTCACCTCATACAAGCCTTGCAGCTGTGTGCGGCAGGTACATTTCTACCCCATTTCACAGATGACAGGCTCAGAGAAGGGAAGCCCCCTCCCCCGTCCGAGGTTGCACAGTGGCAAGAAGATGGTGCTGGGATTCGAGCCCAGGCAGTCGGACCCCAGAGTCTACCTTTCAGCCATCACCCCTCCCTCTCCCCCTTAGAATTAGGTATCTGTTCAGTTCTATGGACCTGGGAGCGGGTATTGGGAAAACACCCTAAAATATCTCAAGCTTCTGACTTACAACTTTCACCCACTCCATCCCAGGAACATGTGCTCACCTGCTTCTGAACAACAGAAGGGCTGGGTAGGGTCAAGGCGCCGTATTCTTCCCACCACAGTGAGGTGCAAGGGCCAGGGGCTCACAGACAAAGGCACAGGCAGATGTCTGTTTCTAGGATGGGAAGGCTAAGCTCCTGGGCTTACATGTTCTGACATGTTCTCTAGCCAGCTCCACTGGATGTCTTACGAAGGAGATGGCTTATTCTTTCTTTATGCAGAAGAGAAGAATCTGGAAAGATCCAAAGAGGGAAGGGGTTGAGAAATGGGTAAGAGGGGAGCAAGATACTCCCAACAGCAGACTTTCCGGCCTTCGCTGTTTATTGTTTTCCGCGGCACCTGCTGACTTCTCCTTCTCTGCTCTACCTCATCCCCCCTATTACTACCAAATGGTAGAAGTTGATAGACCAATAGTCTTGCCAGTACTTCTTCCAGGGACTCAGGGAGAGGGACATGCCATGTGTGAGGCGAAGCCACATGGAGAGCAGGTGGCGGCTCCAGGGGACGGACCTGCGAGGGTGTTGATCAAGAATTCACTGGAGGGCTTCCCTGGTGGCGCAGTGGTTGAGAGTCCGCCTGCCGATGCAGGGGACACGGGTTCGTGCCCCGGTCCAGGAAGATCCCACATGCCGCTGAGCAGCTGGGCCCGTGAGCCATGGCCGCTGAGCCTGTGCGTCCAGAGCCTGTGCTCCGCAACCGGAGAGGCCACAACAGTGAGAGGCCCAAGTACCGCAAAAAAAAAAAGAAAAAAAGAATTCACTGGAAACAAGACATTGGATTGAGAGCAGTGTACCTGCAGAAGTCCCAGGGATTGGGCAGGAAGGATAACTGCTAGTGGGGTGGGAGGGCTAGGCAGGTGCCCTGGACGTTAAAAGAAAAGAAAAGGTGAGCTCAGAGGCTGGAGGGCTCGGGGACAGCCAGCAGGCAGTTCTTGGGTTTGACTCGGCCCCTCTTTCCCCGCCGTGCTCGCACAGTGTGTAGCGTACAATGAATTCCCAATAAATCCCTAATAAATAAATTATGTCTTGCAGGGTCCATTTGGAACCAAAATACTATATATTGATAAGATGCATGGGAAGATCCCAGGCTACAAACCAAAATCAAACTACACACGGGGAGCTTGCAAGGTTTGTGGGCTCCCTTTTCATTCCCTCCTGGCCCAACAGAATTTTTTTCTTTTTCTCTTTCCCAGGTTTTCTTCTAAACAAATTCTCCCCAGTGACTGTTCCCAACTGGTAAACATTTTTTATCAGATAATTGTTCCCTACAACCTAGAATTCTCATCAGTGCAAGCTTTTATTTCTCCTGTTCCTTTAAAGCAAATTCTATTACTTTTTATGTCCCGGACTTGACATCTCCCAATCTCTTGCTCTCTCTCTCCTGCTTTATTGAGATATAATTTACCTACCATAATATTCAGCCTTTTAAAATACAGCTCAGTGGTTTTTAGACTCTTCAGAGTTGTGTAACCATCACTTTACAAATCCCTGACATTTTCATCGCCCCAAAAGGAAGTCACCCCCGATTTCCTCTTCCTTCAAGCCCTTGGAAACAACTAGTCTACTTTCTGTCGCTATGGCTTTGCTTGTCCTGGACACGATATAAACGGAATCACACAATATGTGGCTGGCCTTTTGTGTCTGGCTTTTTTTTTTTGCACTTAGCACAATGCTTTCACAGTTGAGTCATGCTGTAGCCTTCATCCATACTTCATTCCTTTTGTTGTGGTTGAATAATATTCCATTGTATGGACATACCACTTTGGTTTATTTATTTATCAGTTGATGGATATTTGAGTTGGTTCATTTTCTAACTACTAGGAATCATGTTGCTATGAACATTCATGGAAAAGTTTGTGTGTGATCACACATGATCATTTTTCTTGGGTAGATGCGTAGGAGTGGAAATGCTGAGTCACGTGATAACTCCATGTTTAACATTTTGAGAACCTGTCAAATTGTTTTCCAAAGTGGCCGCAGCATTTTACATCCCCACCAGCCGTGTATGACTGTTCTGACTTCTCCACATCCTCACCAACACTTGTTCTGCCTGTTTTTTCCATTTTTACTCCCAATCTCATTAAAAAATGTGATTTTCTCCTTTTACTCCTTCTCTTTGACCCTTTGATGAAAAGACTGTCACATAAGACAGGAGTTGAAAATTTTTCACCTGAAATAAATACCAACATGTCTAAACCCTTCATTTCTATTACAGTTATTTCTGTTTGCTCTAGCGCACAAACTCAGACCCACTTCAGAAAGGAGTTTCCCCCAACCCTGGTGGGAAAGAGACGAATATGGAAGAATGCTTCTTCTCTTAGTTCCTGGAGAAACTGCATGCAGAGATCGTCTGTGTTCCTTGTTCCTTGGAGACATGAGATTGAAGAAGGACAATCACAGTTTACATAGTACTAACTAGTCCCCGCGGAGCTCAGGCAGGAATAACCAGTATTTGTCAGCATTCTACTAGCAACAAAACATGCTATGGTCCTGGCATTTAACTTGCTTTCTCCCAGAAACCCCAGGGCAACTGCTAGGAATCTCTCCATCTTGTATGTGAGTCTACTTGCCTGAGGTCGCCCAGCTGATAAATGATGGAACAGAAATTCCAACGCAGGCCAGGCTGTGCTCCCCTCTCCCATCCTGTCACTGACCTGGGGCCTGCAGCAGGACCCTTTTCCTACATCTCCCGCTCTCTGCCGGTAAAGCGGACACCTGCAGCCCTAGCTGCTCGCAGGCCTGACTTGGGCTTCCAGGGCCTGCCTAGGCTGTGTGGGGCTTGTTTGGCCAAAACTGAGCTCTAGATTTTGCTTTAGCTGTTTTCTTTTCCACTTCTTTGTTTCCCTAGGATGTCTGCCTTCCCAAAATAGCATGAGGGCATTCCAGGTAAATTCAACATCCAACCAAAATACCCATTCAGCCCGAGGGATACTGGCTTGCCACTGTTTTCCTCCCTTCCTTTGGTTACTGTGGCTTGGGAGGGGTGAGAGTCTGGGACAGCCTCATGGTGGAGCCTGGACAGAGAGGAAAGTGAGAGGGAGCGAGGAAGGGGCTTGGCCTTGCTCTCGTGGAACCTGGCCAACTGACCTCCAACCGGCTGCCCCAGCGCTAGAGGGTGGGTATGCCCCTGGCCTTGGGGAATGTTACGGAGACTGAGGGCTAGAACTGGGCAGGGTCCTGTGGACTACGTTGTACTAATCAGAGAAAGAAATACAATAGTGTGGACTTAAATTTTTCTCTGACTTTTCGAGGCAGCATCGTACTATGGAGAAACACTGGCTTTGGATGAAAACAGAGCGGGCTGAACACTGGCTCTAGTGCTTACTAGAGCTATAAGCCATAAGGCAGCTGTAGTCATATTAGCAACTCATTTATCACTCTGAGCCTCTGATTCCTCATCAGTAAAACGGGGATAGTAGTGCCCACCGTGAGCAATAAAGACCGATGGAGAGATCGGAAGTGAGCACACGCCGCACAGCAGCTCGGGATCCTCCACCCTCCCCGCCCGCTGCTTCCTGTGCCCCTGCTGCTGCTATCGTCACCTCGGCGTGCCCCTGCTCCAGTCCCTTTCCTAGGACAGCGCCGCCACCACCGCTCAGCCCTGCCCCACGCCTGCGCCGCACAGCCCGTATGTGACCCGGATGCCGCCTTCCTCCCCAGACTGGTTTATAATGCAATAATTCAAGAATTTGATCATACAGGGGAGTAGCTTAACAACGGCCTGTGTGCTTCCCATGGTATGTTCTCTACATTCCAAATTAAGACTAATTGGGACCAGAGGGCAGACAGCAGAAGCAAGAAGAACTAAAGTTCTGCAGCCTGTGGAAGGAAAACCATATTCACAGAAAGACAGACAAAATGAAAAGGCAGAGGACTTTGTACCAGATGAAGGAACAAGATAGAACCTCAGAAAAACAACTAAATGAAGTGCAGATAGGCAACCTTCCAGAAAAAGAATTCAGAATAATGATAGTGAAGATGATCCAGGACCTCAGAAAAAGAATGGAGGCAAAGATCGAGAAGATGCAAGAAATGTTTAACAAAGACCTAGAAGGATTAAAGAACAAACAAACAGAGATGAACAATACAATAACTGAAATGAAACCTACACTAGAAGGAATCAATAGCAGGATAACTGAGGCAGAAGAATGGATAAGCGACCTGGAAGACAGAATGGTGGGATTTACTGCCACGGAACAGAATAAAGAAAAAAGAATGAAAAGAAATGAACACAGCCTAAGAGACCTCTGGGACAGCATTAAATGCAACAACATTTGCAGTATAGGGGGCCCAGAAGGAGAAGAGAGAGAGAAAGGGGCTGAGAAAATATTTGAAGAGATTATAGTCGAAAACTTCTCTAACATGGGAAAGGAAATAGCCACCCAAGTCCAGGAAGTGCAGAGAATCCCAGGCAGGATTAAACCCAAGGAGAAACATGCTGATACACATAGTAATCAAACTGACAAAAATTAAAGACAAAGAAAAATTATTGAAAGCAGCAGGGGAAAAAGGACAAATAACATACAAGGGAACTCCCATAAGGCTAACAGCTGATTTCTCAACAGAAATTCTATAAGCCAGAAGGGAGTAGCACGATATATTTAAAATGATGAAAGGGAAGAACCTACAACCAAGATTACTCTACCCGGCAAGGATCTCATTCAGATTCGAGCGAGAAATCAAAAGTTTTACAGACAAGCAAAAGCTAAGAGAATTCAGCACCACCAAACCAGCTCTACAACAAATGCTAAAGGAACTTTTCTAAGTGGGAAACACAAGAGAAGAAAAGGACCTACAAAAACAAACCCATAAAAATTAAGAAAATGGTCATAGGAACATGCATATCGATAATTACCTTAAACATGAATGGATTAAATGCTCCAACCAAAAGACACAGGCTCCCTGAATGGATACAAAAACAAGACCCATATATATGCTATCTACAATAGACCCACTTCAGACCTAGGGACACATACAGATTGAAAGTGAGGGGATGGAAAAAGATATTCCATGAAAAAAGAATCAAAAGAAAGCTGGAGTAGCAATACTTATATCAGATAAAATAGATTTAAAATAAAGAATGTTACATGAGACAAGGAAGGACACTACATAATGATCAAGGGATCAATCCAAGAAGAAGATATAACAATTAAAAATATATATGCACCCAACATAGGAGCACCTCAATACATAAGGCAACTGCTAACAGCTATAAAAGAGGAAACTGACAGTAACACAGTAATCGTGGGGGACTTTAACACCTCACTTACACCAATGGACAGATCATCCAGACAGAAAATTAATAAGGAAACACAAGCTTTAAATAACACAATAGACCAGATAGATTTAATTGATACTTATAGGACATTCCATCTAAAAACAGCAGATTACACTTTCTTCTCAAGTGCACAAAGAACATTCTCCAGGATAGATCACACCTTGGATCACAAATCAAGCCTCAGTAAATTTAAGAAAATTGAAATCATATCAAGCATCTTTTCTGACCACAATGCTATGAGATTAGGAATCAATTACAGGGGAAAAAACGTAAAAAACACAAACACCTGGAGGCTAAACAATACATTACTAAATAACAAGAGATCACTGAAGAAATCAAAGAGGAAATCAAAAAATACCTAGAGACAAATTACAACAAAAACATGATGATCCAAAACCTATGAGATGCAGCAAAAGCAGTTCTAAGAGGGAAGTTTATAGCAATACAAGCTGACCTCAAGAAACAAGAAAAATCTCAAATAAACAATCTAACCTTACACCTAAAGGAACTAGAGACCCAAAGTTAGTAGAAGGAAAGAAATAATAAAGATCAGAGTGAAATAAAAGCAATAGAAACAAAGAAAACAATAGCAGAGATCAATAAAACTAAAAGCTGGTTCTTTGGGAAGATAAACAAAATTGATAAACCTTTAGCCAGACTCATCAAGAAAAAGAGGGAGAGGACTCAAAGCAATAGAATTAGAAATGAAAAAGGAGAAGTTACAACAGACACGGCAGAAATACAAAGCATCCTAAGAGACTACTACAAGCAACTCTATGCCAATAAAATGGACAACCTGGAAAAAAAGGACAAATTCTTAGAAAGGTATACCTTCCAAGACAGAACCAGGAAGAAATAGAAAATATGAATAGACTAATCACAAGTACTGAAATTTAAACTGTGATTAAAAATCTTCCAAAAAACAAAAGTCCAGGACCGGATGGCTTCACGGGTGAATTCTCTCAAACATTTAGAGAAGACATAACACCCATCCTTCTCAAACTCTTCCAAAAAATTGCAGAGGAAGGAACCCACACTCCCAAGCTCATGCTTGAGGCCACCATCACCCTGATACCAAAACCAGAAAAAGATACTACAAGAAAAGAAATTACAGACCAATATCACTGACGAATATAGATGCAAAAATCCTCAACAAAATACTAGCAAACAGAATTCAACAACACATTAAAAGGATCATACACCATGATCAAGTGGGATTTATCCCAGGGATGCAAGGATTCTTCAATATATGCAAATCAATCAAGGTGGTACACCATATTAACAAATTGAAGAATAAAACCATATGATCATCTCAATAGATGCAGAAAAAGATTTTGACAAAATTCAATACCCATTTATGATAAAAACTCTCCAGAAAGTAGGCATAGAGGGAACCTACCTCGACATAATAAAGGCCATAGATGACAAACCCACAGCTAACATCATTCTCAATGGTGAAAAACTGAAAGCATTTCCTCTAAGATCAGGAACAAGACAAGGATTCCCACTCTCGCCACTATTATTCAATATAGTGTTGGAAGTCCTAGCCACAGCAATCAGAGAAGGAAAAGAAATAAAAGGAATACAAATTGGAAAAGAAGAAACAAAACTATCACTGTTTGCAGATGACATGATACTATACATAGAGAATCCTAAAGATGCCACCAGAAAGCTACTAGAGGTAATCAATGAATTTGGTAATGTTGCAGGATACAAAATTAATGCACAGAAATCTCTTGCATTCCTATACACTAAGAATGAAAGATCATAAAGAGAAATTAAAGAAACCATCCCATTCACCATTGCAACAAAAAGAATAAAATACCTAGGAATAAACCTACCTAAGGAGGTAAAAGAACTGTACTCAGAAAACTATAAGACATTGATGAAAGAAATCAAAGATGACACAAACAGATGGAGAGATATACCATGTTCTTGGATTGGAAGAATCAATATTGTGAAAATGTCTATGCTACCCAAAGCAATCTACAGATTCAGTGCAATCCCTACCAAATTACCAGTGACTTTTTTTTTTTACAGAACTAGAATAAAAAATTTCACAATTTTTATAGAGACAAAAAAGACCCCGAATAGCCAAAGCAGTCTTGAGGGAAAAAAATGGATCTGGAGGAATCAGACTCCCTGACTTCAGACTATACTACAAAGCTACAGTAATCAAGACAATACGGTACTGGCACGAAAACAGAAATATAGATCAATGGAACAGGATAGAAAGCCCAGAGATAAACCCACGCACCTATGGTCAACTAATCTATGACAAAGGAGGCAAGGATATACAATGGAGAAAAGAAAGTCTCTTCAATAAGTGGTGCTGGGAAAACTGGAGAGCTACATGTAAAAGAATGAAATTAGAACACTCCCTAACATCATACACAAAAATAAACTCAAAATGGATTAGAGATCTAAATGTAAGACCGGACACTATAAAACTCTTAGAAGAAAACATAGGAAGAACACTCTATGACATAAATCACAGTAAGATCTTTTTTGATCCACCTCCTCAAGTAATGGAAATAAAAACAAAAATAAACAAATGGGACCTAATGAAACTTCAAAGCTTTTGCACTGCAAAGGAAACCATAAACAAGACGAAAAGACAGTGCTCAAAATGGGAGAAAATATTTGCAAATGAATCAACAAAGGATTAATCTCCAAAATATATAAACAGCTCATGCAGCTCAATATTAAAAAAACAAACAACCCAATCCAAAAATGGGTAGAAGACCTAAATAGACATTTCTCCAAAGAAGACATACAGATGGCCAAGAAGCACGTGAAAAGCTGCTCAACATCACTAATTATTAGAGAAATGCAAATCAAAACTACAGTGAGGTATCACCTCACACCAGTTAGAATGGGAAGCATCAGAAAGTCTGCAAACAACAAACGCTGGAGAGGGTGTGGAGAAAAGGGAATCCTCTTGCACTGTTGATGGGAATGTAAATTGAAACAGCCACTATGGAGAACAATATGGAGGTTCCTTAAAAAAATAAAAATAGAATTACCATATGACCCAGCAATCCCACTACTGGACATATACCCAGAGAAAACCGTAATTTAAAAAGACACATGCAAAAAAAAAAAAAAAAAAAAAAAGACACATGCACCCCAATGTTCATTGCAGCACTATTTACAATAGCCAGGTCATGGAGGCAACCTAAATGCCTATTGACAGACAAATGGATAAAGAAGGTACGGTACCTATATACAGTGGAATATTACTCAGCCATAAAAAGGAACGAAATTGGGTCATTTGTAGAGATGTGGATGGATCTAGAGACTCTCAAACAGAGTGAAGTAAGTCAGAAAGAGAAAAACAAATATTGTATATTAACGCATGTATATGGAACCTAGAAAAATGGTACAGATGAACTGGTTTGCAGGGCAAGACACAGATGCAGAGAACAAATGTATGCACACCAAGGGGGGAAAGTGGTGCGGTGGGTGGTGGTGGGATGAATTGGGAGATTGGGATTGACATATATACACCAATATGTATAAAATAGATAACTAATAAGAACCTGCTGTATAGAAAAATAAATAAAATAAAATTCAAAACAACAAACAAACAAATAGATTGATGGATGCAAGGCCCCTGATAGGGCCAGACCCATGGTAGACACTCAATCAATATAGGTTAGTTTCCTACCTACTTCCTAGAGTTCAAAAGAAAAAGTTGCTTGTTTTTTCATTGTCTGTTTTAACCATTTTTTTTTGTAGTGAGAACATATAACATGTTCTCACTACTCTCTTAGCAAATTTCAAGCATGAAATACAGTGTTATTAATTATAGTCACCATGCTGTACATTAGCTCCCCAGAACTTACTCATAACTAAAAATTTACTAACATTTCCCCATTTTCCCATCCCCAAGCTTCATTGACTTTGGTGTTATTATTACTCAAGTATTGAGGCCAACTAAGAGAAGTGAAGAAAAAGCATAGAATTCCATCAGACGGGCAGGGGCAGCAATCCTAACTTTGCTTGCTTATGTAGGTACCCCGAACATAATTTTCTAAAACTATCCACTCCCACCTCCAGCACATTTAAAAAATGAAGGCTAGAAATTGTTTGTCCAAGCTTAAATAGCTGTAGAGTGTGTGATTTCTGGCATATTGTAAATATTGACATTTAAAACTAGCTGTTACATCACACTTTTAAATTTATCCCATGAAATATACCATCTATGATTTGATACCCACTGTGATCCACTTAAAAATGTATGAAAAAGTTCATTTAACATTCAGAAACTTTACATCCTTTTATCTCCCTGAACGTGTATTATTATTCCCACATCCTCTACAGATTTCTGTCTCGACATATTATTTTTGATGCTTCAAAGTATTTTATTGATCATATTTAAGTAAATGGAGAAAGCTATTTTTAGCATTCAATACGTTTTCTTTTTGCTCTCATAGGACTCTCCCTCGAGTATGCATTCTTTGATGAAGCAGGAAGGAAGAAAAACAAAGTTATTAAATGAAAATTGTTATTTCTCCCCACTGCCAGTGCAGGAGTACCACAGGCTCTGTGGGTATGACATCCTCCAGATAATTGTTCCCTATGTTGGGTTTTGCAAAGTGGGGAGAGCCCAAGCGTGTGACTTCAGTCTCATTCCCAGGTAATTCCATTTTAGGAAAGACGGCCCATGGAAGTTGAAGATCTGGAAAGTGGTTTCCTGATTACTATTTTTGCCTGATTACCCTCTGGAATGTCCTGTGTTATCCCAAAGGACAGCTGTGTTCGAATTTGAAATCTAGCTTCACCACTTACTAGGGTGTTTGATAACCCCAAGCAAATGATCAAACCTGTAGGTTTCCACAGAGGATTGTTATTAGAATAAAATGAGGCTATAAGATATTCTGCTGCAATGTAGGCTCTCAATAAATAACACGGATTCTCAGGGACACGCTTTTCACTATGCAGTGTAGATGAAATTAGGATGTGTATTATTATTATCAGGGTGCACTTTTTATGGGGTAGGGTTTTCCCCCCAGACCTGTTATTAAATTTATGGTATGTCTTGCAATTGATGACCACAAGGAATTAGGGATATGGGGCAGCCTCCATCCTTCTGGTTTGTCCTCAGCCTGGCTTCTTTTGGTTGCCAGGGTTGAATATTATTTGGGTTTAGCTAATAACATTCTGAACAGGTCTCACTGGCTTTGGGGGCCAATTCTACAGCGACAGAGTATGATGTCTCCTGGATGCTTTTCCTGGGTTGTGGCTATGGCTCAGAGCTCAACATCCTGTATGTTTCGTTGGATTCTTTACTCCAGGTCCATCTACCTGACCTGTGAGCACCTCTAAACTTCATCTGATGCTTGTTTTCCCCTCCACAGCTTTGTGAAAATTTCCTGCAATTTTCTTTGAGTGATTTGACCGTTCATTGTCCAGAAGAGCTAATGATTTCCTCAGATTGGGAGATATCACTGAGTACTCCCTATCATTTAAAAGAAACCAAGTCAACTGAAGAGAGTGCCTTAACATTGACCCCTGTGAGACATGACTTGAAGTTACCTCCAAAGAAGCCTTTGTTCCTCCACTCTAAGGAGATCCCTATTCAGCATGAAACATTTTCTCTGATCACATATTAGATACTCAGCAAACGTTGTCGAATGAATGAATGAATGAATGCCATGGAAATTCATTTTTTAAAAATTTTAGTATTGAAGATTTCAAACAAATACAGAATTAAATAGCATCGTAATTCCAAAACGTAATTGCTGCTTTAATAGCTTACTGTGGCTTTCCAGTGCCTTTAGAAACAAAGTCAAGCTCCTTATCTTTATGGACAAGGTTCTCCACAACCTTCCCTCCTATCTCCTCCTCACCTTGAGACCCTCCCCTCCTTGCTCCCTGTTAGCCAGCCTCATTCTTTCCTGACTCACACCCAGTTCTTTCATGTTTTAGGGCACCCGCTGACAGCATAATGTCTGCTCCAATTTTTGTCAATAAAGTTTTATTGGAACACCAGCAATACAGACATTTATGGACTATGAAGCCTCACGTGTTTACTATCTGACCTTTACAGAAAACGTCTGCTGACCCCTGTGTTAGGGCTTTGACTTTGCCTCAGGCTGTTCCCCAACATTTGGCCCAGCTGGTTCCTTGACTTTGAACTCAAAGAGAGCTTCCTTGACAACCTTGCTGTAATAGCAGCTTTTCCCTCAGCCCCCGCTGTCACTCCCATCCCTTTATTCTCCAACCACTCTGCTTCTTACCGTTCTAGCACTTTCTCAATTTGATATCACATATATATATTTATTTATCTGCCTATTTATTGTCCGTTTCTTCCCTTATCACACAAAGCTCCATGAGGGCAGGGACTATGGTAAATTTTTTTTGCATTGTGCCCCTGACACCTCCAAGGGCCTTCTTTTACTAATAAACTCCTGGAATAGACTTTCCCTTTCAAAGTGCTTCCCATTCGCCTCACCGCTGCCCTTGCCTGTGTACCAGTCCAGCAATTCTGCTACTGCTGAGAACAGCATGGGGGCGATGATACTCCCAGACACAGTGAGCGTTGAGTTCGTGAAAACAGCCCAGCAGTCACCTGGCTTGGGAGCACCCACCCCAGACATCTGTGGAGCAAAGTCTACAACCTCCACAGCCGCCAGGGGGCCGTGCCAACTTCCCGGCTCCTGCCTCCTTCCTTACTTCCCCAGAGTGCAGGTCGCCGGGTTCTGCTGAGCTGGGAATCCAGGGGAGCAGCACAGCTCAAGGGGAGGGAGGAAGCAGGCCTGGCGTTCCTCCCTGGGGACAGGCCGGGCACAGGGGGTGGGAGCCCGCCGACACACTGACACATCAGACTGCGAGGCAGAAGCAAGCACACTGGCTTCAGATACGCACAGGCAGCCATGGGGTGGAGAGGGTAGAGCAGGAAGTGGCTTAGAGAACCACTCCCTCTTCTTCACAGATGAGAACACGGAGATCTAGAGAAAGGAGGTAGCTGGTTAAAATTAGAACCAACTAGAACTCAAGTCTCCCCATTCTCCGGTTCCGTCCCTCTACGCTGAATCTTCTAGGCTGTTTTTCTGGGCAGCATCTAGACTAGCAGAACACGGGTAGGATTTTTCTGGAAAACTTTCATAGAGAAGGCTTGAAAAAGTACTGGATTTAACCTCAGACAGACCTGGGCTTGAATCTGGGCACCCAAGAGCTGTGCGGCCAAGGCTACACACCTGTGAGGCTCACACGTCTCTGAGCCTCAGTTTCATGTCCATAAATTGGAACAAGAGTCCCTGAATTGCTGGGAAGTTCCAAGGATTGAATGAAATAACACCTAAGATGTGCCCAGCAAGTACCAGACACCTAGTAGACATGTGGGCGTTCCATCAACATTAGTTGAATTTTGAGCAGTCAGGTTGGCAGAGGAGAGGGCAGAGGCAGGAGTTCAAATATCCATGGGTTATAACGGCCTCTATAATAATTACAACTAAATTCACAGAAGGAAGAATCCACGACAAATGTCCCTTTCCCATCCCATTCCTTCTATCCCGACCTCCAAGAAGGCCAGTACAGCCACAGATTCTGGGCCACCTTTCGTAAATAACAGAAATGAAGAAACATTTAACTCTGGCTCCAGGAAAGTTCCGTGATCAGGTGTTCCAAGGATGATGGCCTCTCCTTCACGTGTCTCCTGAGTAATCAGGGTGTGTTCTGCTAACATTTTACCTCCTGGGATCCAGGCCTCAGTATTTCCCAACCCTGCTCTTGTCTTTGGATATGTCCTTAGGAAACGCATTCTACCCTTTCTAGGCCATTTTATAATTATCCAGTACAACATGCGATTATTATTGTGACGTTTTGCTTTCTTGGAAGGTCAGAAATGTGTCTACACAAAATGTACATAAAGTGTAGACATTTATCACCGTAATGGACGACCGGCTACCTAGCCCGGGGGTTAAAGCGATGGATGCCAAGGTCATGGGTTTGGTCCCATTTATGCAGATAATATTCCCTCCCTCTTCCCTAGCCAGGTAACCTTCTGGGAACAAGGTGGGAGGGACTTGTGTATATCCATTAGCTCTTTCTGGAAGAAAAGCTCCAATGTATGGGCCACTGATGGCTGTGAGCTAAAAGGACACAATTTGTTTCAACGTGAACATTTATGCAGAGGCCCTTGAGACTTCAGTGTCCTGCTTCTCTCAGATCCAGGTTGTCCAACTGTGCTCTGAGGAATTCTGGGTGTTAGCAGAGTCTGCAGTAGGGAGCAGGGCTGAGCCTCTCACCAGCCTCCCTCCTGAGAAGTACCTTAACTATTTGCACATTGGGCATCTCTATAAGATTACATTTGAAATGAAAGTTCTGCAGCTAAAAACCATTTTGAAAACTGGTGCGTTAGAGACTTAAAATAATGAAGACCAGCCTTTGTTCTAGGTGGTCTAGGTGTCATCTTGTGACATATGTTCCTCCTTATAACCAGTTCAGTAGGCATTGTTAGACCCATTTCACTGACGAGGAAACCAAGACTCAAAGAAATGAAGGAATTGGCCCTAAGCACTAAAGAAGGAAGGAGCCTGGGACTGGAACCCAGGGTTGCCTGGCTGGAAGCATTTCCTCCAGACCCTGCAGAGTCATATCAGAGAAAGGTGGGAATAACATGGGACTTTGGGCAGGAGATCTGCATTCGAGTTGGACTTTGGCGTCTCCCTACCTGAGAGTCCCTGACTAGACATTTTACGTGCTCTGAGCCTCATTTTCCTCCCCCGCAAAATGGGCATGATAATAATCCCAGTGAGAAGAGGCACACGCCACGTCAGATCCTCATGGTGCTGTTGTGTGGAGTCTTGGGAAATAGCCCAGACTGCCTCCCCCAGGACCCCTCACTCCCTAATGAGGCTGGGCGGGCATGGCAGCCAGCAGACTCCCTGACTCCCAATGACCCAGGCTTGGGGTTGCTGAACTGCAAGGGCAGAGTCTCCCTGGGGGACCAGAGCCCCTAGCTGCTGGCAGTCTGGGGCCGTGGGCCAGGCTCAAGCTCAAAGGAAGTGCTCTGCTCTCTGGGGTGAGACACACATCCTTCACCACACAGACCTCTTGAATTAGCTGGGAGCCTTAGAGCAATACCTTCTACGGGGGCTTATCAGCGCTTCCTGATAAAGTAATTAATGGGTTTCTCTTCACTGAGCATCCCCCTTCCCTGAGAGGCTGCACCAGGAAGGAAGGTGCTAATTAGTTCCTGTGTGATTATCTGGTTGAAGCAAGAGCTTCAAGTCTCTGCAAATCATCCTCAGCCCTCGCCCTCCCCTGAGTGAGATTCCAGCTCTCTGTTTATCCCTTTTGCTGGTGCCAGCTCTGCCCACAAAGTTTAGCCCCTTCCGCAGACGACTTCTCTCTCTCTCTTACTGTCGGCATCTGCAAGTGGCACACTGGTGCCCAGGGCCCTGCCTCGAGCCTGTGAGCCATCACCGGGAAGCTCTCAGGGAGGTTCCTGGAAACACGACAAAGCCAGTCCAGATCATCTAAGTCTGCCTCAATGAAAAGAGCAAGGGCGGCAGAGTGGTGTGGAAAGAGCCCTCAGCTGGGGCCAAGGAACCGATTCTACACTGAGCTGTGTGACCTCGGGTAAACTCTGCTTTCTCTCCTTGTCTCAGTTTCCTTAGCTATCCAAAAAGGAATGGGTCTGTAATCAGGGATGGCAAATCCCCAATGCCAGCTGTGATGAACTGGCCACAGCTCTGCTCTGACTTGAGAATAATGAAGCCACAGCCAGCCTCAGTGGGCAGGCTGAGTTGAAGAGGCAGACCAGTGATGCCCGTCATGGTTGATGCAGGTGCCGTGTTTCCCGACAGCAGCACTGTTGGCATTTGAGTAAGGACAATTCTTACAGTGTCTTACTGTGCCGTGACATTCAGGATGCTCAGTGCCTTAGTCAACATTTGCTAAATGGCAAACAAACACCACACATTTCTAAAGGTCCCCTGTGGCGACCAAGCTGTCCTTGGTTGAGAACCACAGGTAGGGAGATGGAAGTAAGAGTCAGGATTGTTTTGGCTGAAGATGACAAAGACCATACTAAATTAGCTTAGCTAAAATGTAAAGTATTTGTTTTATGTGATAGAGAAAGCATGGGAGAGGCCAGGGCTACTTTTCTCCATCCAACAAAGACAATGTCTACTCCTCAGGGGAATTTGCAGTAAGGCAGGTTTTACATATGTTTGCCTCCCCTCACCCCTTTCTATTTGGGGGAGAAATAACAAAACCAATGAGCAGCAAGGCTTTTCCAACTGTGGAAGCTGAGTGGGGGAGAGATAGCCCCTTTCTTCACCCCTGACATCTAGAGTATTAGCAGGGACTTAAGTGCAGCCAATCGTGGACACTTGCCTGGGATTTGGAATCTAGAGAGGCTCAAGGGTCCATCAGGGATTATTCCTGGCAGCAGCGTTGAAGTTGAGAGTTGGGGGCTGCTGAGCGTCCGGGGTGATGGGCTCCAGCAGGGCAGCAGGGTGTCCAGTGGTGATGGTGGCTGCAGCAGCAGCCCGGGCTGACTGCTCCTCCAGTGGACCTGGCTGAGCCCTTGCCATCCTTTGTTCCTGACTCCGCCCTGTTCTTCAGCCTTCCTGTTGATTCAGTGAGTGACCCAGTACCCTTCCAAGGAATGATTTTCACTATTAAGTTAACCACAGTTGGTTTCTGTTGCTTGCAACCCAAACTTTCACTAATACAGTTGGAGTGGGGTATCTGGGCAGGATGGAAAACCAGAAAGCAAGTGGGGTGATCTGAAGTCTCAGGGAGCTCGGGAGAGGCAGTTTGGAGTCAAAAGCCAACAGAACCCAAAGCCAGCAAGGCGATTTTCCTTGACGGTCACTGTGCCAGTGATCTTGCTGAAGACTGGGAATTTACTTGCACAGGGCGGACTCACTTGTGTTTAAGACTTGGCTGTTTGAGACTAGCTCCTAACGCCCCATCTCATGATCTACCTCTTTGCTAAGCTCAGGTCCCAAGAGCAAATACAGTGGCAGATGGGACGAATCTATATTGTACTCATCACACATGATGCCATCTTCTCTGCCACATAGGGCTAATTGGACAGGTGACTCCACACTTGTCATTGCCAATTCTAGAAAACAAGTACCTGAACTTAACAAAGCAACCACACCAGTGCCTGGGTCTTTCCCTCCTCCCTGATCAACCAAGACACAGCAAAAGAAGGTCCAAGATTGTTGCCGTGGAATCTGTGGGTGGGGAGAGTCCTCTTTGCAGTGGAGGTGATTATCATACCCTCCCCTTTTTCCTCCAGCAGGAAATGGCAAAAGGTAAAACCCTAGATGGGGCAGGAGTCAGAAGAAGCTATAGTAAGAACAAGGAGAGCATCCTCCCTTGGAGCTGCGAAGAGAAGAACCCTGGATGTGAAACTGGTTGTTTTCCTTGGAGGTCCTCTGCCTCACTGTTGGACCTCAGCTGTGGCTCTTGTCCGAGTTACCTACTTAATTGTTCACCCCTCCGCACCACTACCTCACACATGCCTGGAGGGTGAAGCCATGGGAAGAGATTGGGGGTTAAGACCATGAACTGTGGACTCTGGAGCCAGATTTCCTGCATCCAGATTCCAGCTCTGTCACAAACTGTGTCTATTTGGGCGAGTTATTACGTGACCATGCCTCAGTTTCCTCCTCTAGAACGATAAAAACAGTGATGGCTGGCTCATAAGATTAAATGAGTTATAAATATAACGTGCTCTGGATGGGGCCTGGCACAGAGTAGTATCTTAATATATGTCAACAACATCTTAGTTCCTCTGTGCAGGATCTGGCGCAGGGTTGGGTTGAAGAAATGATCCAATTCTCCAGGGAATTCCTGAATGCGACCAGAAAATTAGGAAGAGCAAAGTCATCACAGTATGGGTGGGCCCAATGTTAATGTTCATTCCTTAACCAAAGGGATAGATTGCTCAATGGCCCCTGAAGTCTGCCACCTCAGGAACCTGTGACAGGCCCATGGGTGCATGTGCGTGTGTGCACACACACGCGTGCACACGCACACACGTGCGCCTGCGCACACAGACGCATAGGAGGCCAACCTCAGGCAGGCCAGCCACTGGCCCCAAGCACCTTCCTGACATCTCCAACAACTCCTAGCTTCAGCTACCCAGCTCCAACCTTCCCCCTACCCTCCCAGGAATGGGATTCCCCCAGTCACTTCTCCTAGCCTACAAACCATTTCTATACGCTCAGTGTCCAAGACCAAGGTCCTGCCTAGAAGAGGGAGAGCGGGCACTCGGTATAAACCAGTGTTCTTAAGCTCCTCCCACCCATAAACCCTCTTGCTTTTTCTTCTCAATCACAGAATTCAGAAACCCAAGTGCTATTGACTCCTTTGAGGTCTGGGAACATACAGCCATGACCTTGCTCCCATCGTCTCTCCTAGGGCCAGAATAAGACTTTAGTGACAATAATAATTAGACGAATATGACTACTAATAGCTGTACTCATATTACTTACAACATGCTTAGAGTGTTTCTATATGCATTTTGTATATTAACTCTCTTTAATCCTCTCAAAATCTTATGAGGTAAGTACTAAGTTATTATCCCATTTTATGGAGGGAGAAAATGAATCACAAAGAAGTGGTAACTTGCCTAAGGTCACGTAGTTAGTAAGAGGCAGCCAGTCTGACTCCAAAGGCTGAACCAGTAACCACTGGCAGATACTTTATTCTAAGCACGGAAAGGTTTACAGCATCCTCCCACCCCCACCCCACATATGTAGTTCAAAAATAAAACTAGGGCTAAATCATGAAAGAATGTGAGAAGGTGCAGGAGAGTTCTGATTGTTTCCTCTGAGGACTACTGTAATGCTTTAAAAAAAAAATCTTTCCAAACATAGCTTTTCTCTCCTGCTTGGCTGGTGCCCTAAACATGGGCTGCTCAGCTTCACAGATAATCCAAGCCCTGCTTTCTCCTCCCTCTGGCTGGAACAGCCTCTACCTGAAAAGTTCAAGGTTGGTCAAGTCCGGGATTGGCTGCTGCCCCTTAGGAGGCATGGAAGGTGCTTCTTGGCTGGAACGGAAGTGGCTTTGGCCACGTAGCTCTCGCTATGTCTCTGAGTGTAATAGTGAATTTTGACTATGTAAATGAATATATATTATATATATAACATATATGTGTGTATATATATACACACATATATCTTTTTATTTTTCCTTTTTGTTATTATTAAGGCATGGAATTGAATTTTTGAAATTATGTGTGTAGTAGTTTATATTTTTATGAGTTTCATTTCAGGATAATATAGAGGGTGGTATAAAATATTTGTTGCAAAAGGAGGGCATAGAGTCTGATTAGTTAGTTTATCCTTTCAGCTTTGGTCTCAGCTGTTGCCCCTGATAGGTGCAGTCTATTGAAATTTTATGGCTTTTAAGATTAGGAGTTGTTACCATCCCCTATGGCAACCCAGTTATTAATGTTGCGAGTCCCCACGATGTGAATCATCTGTTCGGTCTCCAGCAGAAATGATTTGTGTGCTCGGGCCCACGTTGAATCTCAGTTCCTCCTAAATGACTTCTCTTGCTTTGGGAAGGACCTTGGGGCAGTGGGAAGAGTGAGCCGGTGGGAATCTAGCTCCGGGCAGCAGGAATGGAGAAGGAATGGGTCGTGGGTCTGCTGAAAGAGCTGACTTAGAAGATAGAAGCCTGGGTTGTAGACCCCGTGTGGCCACTAATCTGTGAATGGCTTTGGGCCTAGTGCACAGAACGAGGTGTATGGGCTGGGTCCATCCAGGGCTGTCAATCTGTGACTCTGCGACTGGTTCTTTGGTTCTGCAATGTGGGTCACGGCAGGCAGAGCAGCTAGAGAGCAAGTGTTTTAAAGTCAGGGTCTAGACTCCCAATCCTGGCTCCTCCATTTAAGAGCTGGGTGACCTTCAGCAAGTGACTTAACCTCTCTGAAGTTAGGTGTTCTTGCCTGTAATATGAGGATCAAAAAAGCACCCACCCCACATGGGACTTGTGTGCATTGAACAAGAAAAGGCATGCTGGGCTTCCCTGGTGGCGCAGTGGTTGAGAGTCCACCTGCAGATGCAGGGGACACGGGTTCGTGCCCCGGTCCGGGAAGATCCCACATGCCGCGGAGCGGCTGGGCCCGTGAGCCATGGCCGCTGAGCCTGCGCGTCCGGAGCCTGTGCTCCGCAATGGGAGAGGCCACAACAGTGAGAGGCCCGCGTACCGCAAAAAAAAGAAAAAAAGAAAAAAAAGAAAAGGCATGCAGCACTCCTGGTACCTACTAAATGGGCCTTGTTACTGGGGCCTTGCCCACCACCAGGGGCTCCTGGCTTCCTTGGCGAGGTGCTTCTCTTACAACGTCTGTTGCTATGGGGCGTGAGAGGTGCACACATTGACTCACAGCAGTGTTCACAACACAGGTAGCCTGCACTCACTCTATACCAAGCAGCCTAGTCTGATATTTCTGGTCTAAATAGCCCTGAACCAAAGCTAAGACCTTCTCACACTCCAGATCACAGAGTCCAACCAACACCAAGACAAATCATCAGCTTTAAAACGAAAGGGGACCATGTTGAAGGTGTCTGGCTATTGAAACCATAGGTTGATATGAGCTCATCATTCATTCATTTAACAAATAATTTTCTATGCCTACTGTGTGCTTAGAGCGCTGCCAGGGGACCCGGTGGTGGAAGAACAGACATCTACCATGTGCAAAGCAGAGCAGTTGCCACCATTTTCTGCTAGGCTGCCAGAGGCATACTTAAGAGTTGAACGGTAGTCACTTAAGCGTTTTCAAGGAACTTGCACACCAGACATGAGAGGGGTCACTATCACTCCCATTATGTAGATCAGGAAATGGAGGCTCTAAGAAGTTATATGCGTAGCTCAAGGTCCACCATCCCACTTGCAAGGGGCAGAGCAGAAACTCATACCCAGAAACTCATACCCAGAGCAGAAACTCATTTTCAGCAGAGCTGAAAATCTAGCACTGTTTCTACTATGCCACACCTCCTCTCTGTACCGCATGGGGTGGATTGGGTGAAACTTAATCTCTTGACTATGCAAAGAAAAAAACGCTCTTCCTGAATCAAATTGAGAGTGGCTTACTCTGGGGTCCCTGACCAAGCTAAATGTCAGTGGGATGATGGGATGGTTGGGATGTTGGGCCTCTATCCCCCACCCTAAGTTGGTTCAGAGGGTATCGGGAGATGAGGACCCTGGACAAAACCCAAGGCTATGACACTCTCGGGAAGCAAGTGGATCCAGCAGACGTGCAGACCAATATAGCATTTGCCCCAGCTGGAGGCTTTTGCTGTAACCGTGGCCTCATCTATGCGACAGCTTGACAGCCTCTCTTCCTGAAGGTAGGGGGCTGGGCAGGATGACCCTGTGTGGCCCCATCTTGCTCTCAAAACCTTGATTATGAGTTGGTGACTCAGAGCTTCTTCACGGCTGAGAGGTGTTAATTGGTTCACATGTCGTTTTCCAAGATGTGAGCTGGGAAGGGCTCTTCTGGCGCAGCCCATTCTAGAATGTTCCCTAGGGTTGTCCATGATCCTGGGGCAGGACATGGGGGAGGGGCAGTGAAGAGGAGAGAAGTAGTAGAAAATGTGAACAAGGAGTGGAAGGGATAAATCCACTAACTACCCAAACTACTCAAGCTGAAGACAGCAGACAACTCTGCAGAAGGAAGTTCTAGGGATTCTTTTCCCGAAAGTCTGTGAGCAAGTGTATGTGCCCGTCTGTCCCTGATGGGATTATAGTTCAAGTCCCTGTGGTTCAAGCTTCCCAGGGTCATAGAGGGTAGAGGCAAAGACATAGTTACCTCTGACCAAGTCCTCAGGAGTCTCCCAGCCTTTCTAACATTTCCATTCGCTCTGTTCCTTCTTCCCTCACTGGGCTGACCAACAAGAGGGTAAAGGTAAGGCAGGGCCTAGAAGACATGATAGACAAGAAGTCAAGAAGTTGTGTGTGTGTGTGGGGGGGGGGAGAATGTGCACACACTGGGAGGGGCTTGCAGAATGGATAGGGTCTGGGGCACATTTTATCTGGTGAATTGGGGCCTTCCCAAGAATGAACACGCCTGGCCGTGAGCTGGCCAGGCCTGCTCCCTGGGAGAGAGGGTGAGAGGGCTGAGGCCCATGTGACTTTATTAATAGCCCAAGCATCTCAGGACCCTTTTTCCCTAAGCCATTTTCATTTGTGGTTCCAATGGGGTTTTGGTTTTGGTTCTCATGAGTTATTTTCTGCCCTCTGCCCTCTGCCCTCTGCCCTTCTGTGGTGGGTCCACTGGGGGAGCTGAGCACGGGGCCTGACTGGTGGCACGTGGTCCCTTCCTCCAAGAAAGAGAGAAGGGCCACGGGGGTGGCGTGGGGCCTTCCATAGAAAGCCTCCCACAAGTGCACGGTCAGGACTGCAGGGTTATTGCCGCAGAGAACTGGGACCCATTGGCAACAGACTAGGCATTTCGAAAAAAATGTAAGGGACCTGTGGGGAGGTGCTTCTGAGGACTGCCAGGGCCTAAGGCTCACCTAAGGAGAGGGATAAATGTGGTCCCTTGGTGCAGAAGCAGGGAGCGCTCCCAAGGTCGCAGCCCAGAATTCCTCGAATAGATACCGAGGCTGAAAATGCACGTCCACTCGCCTAGTTTCTGTCTTCCTTATCTCTGGGGCCAAGGTTTGTAACATTGACTAGAGACTCCATTGTGCTGGTTTATACACAGCATCATAACACCTTACCAACTTAAGGCAACTTCATTAAGAAAGAGGGAGCATCTTGGGGCTTAATAGCTGCCATTATTGGGTGAGGGCGGGGCTTCCATCTTGCCTATTCCTTACTCTACCCCTCAGGGATTTTGGATGGAGCGCTATGTTTACGGAGTATTTCCTGCTTTGGGAGGAAGAAGAGGGCAGCTGACTGTAGGACCTCTGGGGGGAGACCCCCCAGGAGGTGGGGATGGCTGGGGCAGGACATTTAGGAGGAGAGGCAGCCCTAGATTTGATTTGTAAATTTGGGAGTGATTGATTCACTGTGAGTTGAAGCTTGAAGTTGTGAAAGTGGATGAGATCTTTGAGAAATACTGTACTGGAACTGCAAATTCCTCTAAGGATTAAAGCTTGGAGTAGATCACATAGAGGAGTGAAGGGAGGAGGGAAATCATGCTTCATGCAGCTTTGTCTCTTAAACCAGCCCAGTGCCTAGAATGCGAAGGAAGAGGGAAGGGAGGGAGAGAGGGAGGGAGGGAGGAAAAAATAAAGGAAGGAAGGGAGGGAGGGAGGGTGGGCAGGGGGGAATCAGAATGGCAAGGGAACTTGTATTTATCCAACACCTACTCTGTGCCACGCACTTTGAATACATCACCACACTCAGCTCTCCCCACAATTCTGTACAATGAAGATGATTGTTCTTAGGTTACAGATGAAGGTCCAGCAGTTCAGAGACAGGTGCCCAAAGATACACAGGTAGTAGTATGTGGTGGAGATCAGATGTGATGCCAGCCTGTTTGATACCCCCTTACCTTACACCATATTTCCTATAGGTGGAAAATCAAATACAGAGTCAAGGGTAGAGAGAATTGGTAGCTCACAGGGGAAGCAAGAGCAAACCAAAGTGTTTTCAAGATTGGGAAGACTGGAGCACGTCTTTGGATAAGGTGGATGGAACCCCAAGAGAGGAAGAAATTAAAGATTCTGGGTGGGAAGGGAGCAGCATTTAAGAGAACATATTGCTCAGTCCCACTTCATGGCATCTCTAGTTCCACATTTCAAATATTTATAATGCCTCCTCTCTACTGAGAAAATATATGTACATAAATAACCACAGTGCAAATGCTAGGAGAGGCCCCCACAGGTGATAAGGGCATTCAAAAGGAGAGCAGCCTAGAGGGGGAGGGAGAGGCTCAGGGAAGTCTGCAGAGATTTGAGATGAATGGAAAATAAGAGTTCACTAGAAGAAAAGGCAGCGAAGGGCAGTTTGGCAGGGGGAGTCCCATGAACAAAGGTATGGAGACCTTAACTTTATCATAGATCATTTAAGATTGTGTTTGGCAGGGAGTAGCTTCAACAAGTAAGGGGTTTGTCTTTCTCATAAACTGGAAGAACAGAGGGAGAGAGCCCAGGGCTGACATGGCAGTTTAATGAGGCCACTGGGACCAATTCCTTCTGTCCTCCTGCTCTGCCATTTTTAGCTCAAAGCTTTTGCCCTATTCATCATAAAATGGTTGCCATACCTCCAAACATTGCATCAGAGTTCCAGGCAGGAAGGAAAAAGAAATGATAGATAAAGCTTTGCCCATTTATGTCAGTAGGAAACCTTCCTCCAGGACTTCTGCCTATCTTGAACCAGCCAGAATAGTATAACCAAGCTGGTGCCTTACCTGCAAGACAAGGTGGGGATTTGAGTAGTTCCTTTTCCACTTTCTGTAGTAGAGGAAGGTATGGCAGAAGGGTATTGGAATCGATGTCAATTAAGCCAAACTATGGTATCTGCCATAGTGGGTTTAGGAAAGGTATGAGTGGTCCACAGTAGTCAGAAGATGTGAGAAGTGACTGGAGATTGGGCTGTTTGATGGGAATTGAATTGTGAATGTCCTTCTTTCTCAAGACTTGGTTTAAACTGCTTCTAAGAGGCCAGGCCCTGGTGAAGTGTCAGTTTTTTAGTTGTGACCCTAAGCAGGGTAAGTACATTTCTACAGGGAGTCTACTCTTAATTCTTAGGAAAATCTCATGGGTAAACATGTTTTTCTTTTGCTCCCATCATATCCCTTCTCTCTCCTATCCATCTATCCATGCATCCATCTATCCATCCAGTATCCAATTAAGTAACTACTATCTGTGCCAGACGTTATGTTAAGCTTGTCACCTCTCTCTGTCTCTTTCTCTCTCTCTCCCTCCCCACACCCCCAGGCTGGGCTAAGACCTTTTCCAAACGTGGGAGCCTAAGGAGGAAGAGTTATCTAAGACAACTGCTATTTCAGTCCAGAACTTGAAGCTAAAAATGTACGAATGGAAAAAAAAAGTTTAAAAATATAGATGTGTATTTTTCTAAAACCCCATTAAGCTGTCAAGGGCCCTCAGCGTGTGCTTCCTTTCCCATCGTTGCTAATCAGCAAGGTATGTGTGTGCCCCAAACAGAAGAGTAGCCAGCCTCCCCCTCCTCTTCATTCTCCCCACCCTCTTTCTGCTGTTGCTGGCACTCGAGCTGTACCCTAGCCTTGGGAATGCAGGAGCCAGGCCTCCACTCCCCAGGGAGACTGCTAGACGGAACAGCAACCCAGCTCCTTCACAGAGGCTAGGACACCAACGCCGGCTTCCTAGTGGCACAGTCAGACCATCTGGGTTCAAGTACTGGCTGTAGCACTTACTAGATACATAACTTTGAGTGCCTTATTTTTCTAGGCCTCGTCTTCCTCATCTGTAAAATGGGGATAGATAACATTACGTACACCTTCGTGTCACTGTGAGATTAAATGAACACGTAAAACACGTAGGACAGTATCCGGGTTCTTAGGAGACACTCAATACGTGGTGTCTATTATTATTATTGTTGTTATTAGTACTAGTATTACTATTGCCTCATTGCTCTCCATTCCTTTCCCCAAATTTGGAGAGTCTTAGACTAGAAGCACTAAAAAACAGACCTTGTGATCACCTTATCCAATCACAAAATTTGAAGATGAGAAAATGAAACGGAACAGACTTCCTTGAAGCTGCCCAGTGAGTTAGTGGCAGTCAGAACATGGGTCCACTGTCCTTTCCACACTAACATTGCTTGGGCCACCCCTCCTCTGGTCTTCTCAGTCCATCAGACGCTTGCACAAAAGTATTTCATATTCTCATTGTTTACAAACGTGTCCCGTAACTCCATCTCATCATCGCGGTCCGTCTCGCATTGCTAATGTCCAGAGAGTGGAAACCATGCGTGTAGCTTGCTTTGCTCAGTGCCTGTCACAGCAGCCACACAGACGGAAGTCCAAGAAAGAGCTGCTTAGAAGAGAGGCTCCAATGGTGAGGATGCCACGCAGCAGACCCAGAGGAGTGGCTCTCGATTCAGATTCAGGGCAACATCTCGGGACCCTCCCTCTTCCTCAACTTCTCCTTTGACTAAATGGGAGATTGCTTCAAAGGAAGTATTTACAAGAGGAGATTTGAATATGTCAGAATATATAGAGCATTTTCTAGCCCGGGGATCATATGATTCTGATACTTATTTATATAAATACATAGCATCATTTCCAACCAGTGGATAAGAGGTAGGGGACCCAGATTCTGGGTTATTGTGGACATTCCCACTTATTGATCTGCAGTGATTTAAGAGTAGCCTAAATATGTATATACATATATAAAAATACTTTATATATAATTTGTTCTGTATATTATTATGTTTTGACATCTTAAAAAACCTTTCTGGCTGGGAGGAGAATGCTCCTCCCAGGGCTAGCCAATTCTTAGGGATAGCAAAGTACTCATAAGACGAATACCTTGGATATACAAACTCCCCAATCCAGAGCCACACAGCTTCTACCTGGCCCATCCATTCCGGGAGGCAATATTCCTTGGCCTTAATCATCCTGGGGCCAGGTACCAGGCAACTAGAGACCACTTCTATAGCCCAAAGCCCACTGAAATCTTCCCAACTAGTCAATCCTAACCTGTTCCCCCAGCTCTGCCTTGCTTTTCCCACAAAAACCCCAACGAGGCCATGGTTTATACCTTCCTCTTGCTCCTGTCTTCTGTCTTCTGAGCACCCTGGTGTCTTTCCCACATGACCCTACATGGAGCGTGGGCCTCCTGTCTCTGGCACCTGTGAACATAATAAACTTTGTTTTTTCCCAAGCCTCTCCTTCGTCTCCTCTTGTGGCCGAACCTGACTGATCATCACATAAAAGAATACAGAATTCCCCAAACATCTCACTATCCCGTGAAAGTACTTCTGGTCTCTTCACCACATCAGCTGCTTAGAAATCAAGCTGACTGATGGTTGGATGTCGAGTGGCCTACGTGTGCCACAGGGTGTCCCAAGACAGGCGCGTCAAGACCTCAGCTTTTGAGAAGCTTGCAATTTTGTTGGGAAGCAACAAACAGGTGAATAGAGAGTTTGAGACACCCCAGCACAGTCCAGGGTGAGGACAGATAAGCTACAGCCCCAGGGTGCTGGGCAGGGCTGCTGGGTGGGGGGTTAGGAGAGGAGGGCTCTGCTCCCAAGACCACCAACATCTTGCTCTGTTACCCGAGTAATCCATGACCTCCTGGGAGGTGAGTGTTTGGCCTGGACCCCTAAGCCCCTGTGTTTGGCTCACTGGGCCCCCAAACCCCTCATTCTATAAACACGGTGGGACTTGTGCTCACTCTCCAGGTCTGCTTCAGCTCTCAGAATACCTGCTACACAAGTTCAGGGCTGGGACTGGGCTTCTGGGGGAAGAGCCAGCTGTAAGACTGGTGGCCTGTATCACACCTCACCATCCCCTCCTGGGAGGTGCAGCCCCTCCCCACGCCAGGCAACTGGTCGACCAAAGAGAGCAGGGTCGGGAGAGCTCCAGATGGGGGTTTCTGTGGAGGGAGCACACGGCCTCGGCACCCTGACTCACTGTGGAAGACGTGCAGTGAGTGAGAACAGAAGCACTTTTATTTTGGGGAAACACTCTCAGAAAAACACTCTGCACTTGGAAACAGCTTTTATTGTCTCTCATTTATTTTAAATGAAACAAGGGTTCAGGCGAATCCTAGCACTTTACTTTGGGCTGTTGGCCTGAGGGAGACCCTGTGTGTGGCCACAGTGGCCCACTTTTCAGCACAGCTCCCATCTTCTGAGAGGCCTGAACCACATCCCTTATGAATATCCAAATGTTTGCAACCCTACCAAACTAACCTCCCTCCTGCCCTTCTCGCTCAAGCCTGCCTCCATAAAATGTACTGTGGGGAGAAAAAGCTTCTTTCTTAGCAAGAGAAGCCCCCTTTAAACCTTGGGAGGCTTGAAGCTGCAAGCCTCAGAATATCTTGTTGATAGTGGCATAGAGACCTTCACTCTCGCGTTTAACAAGAAGTCTGGAAGCAGGCAGTGGTTATGATTGTCTAGCGGCTCAATGATTACAGCAGGGCCTGGGCTTTTTCTCTGCTTTCTTTCTACCACTCTCATAGTTCCAAGGGGCAAATCGTCACGAGAGACCATAATTCGAAGTGGACGGAGCTAATGGTCATTTCTCTTCACATCGCTCTTTGATCAAGGAGGAAAGACTCTCCCAAATCGGATTCCTTTATGTTTCATTGGCCAGAACTGGATCAGATACCCACCCCAATCACTGGCAAAAGCAATTCTTTGTTGACTAAGACCCTAACTTCCCAGTGGGGGTGATATCACCCTCCACGGGATGAAACTTGGTTCTTGGTGGGGCGGGGGAGCAAAAAAATCTTACTCTTTTTATGTATAAGCACAGATATACAAACAGTATATAGACATATACAGTGTGTCTGTGGTATTAAAATTTCATGGGAGGGGGCAATTAGGGAAAAAATGTCTAAAAAACTCCCTAAGGGGATAAAAATAATTTTTTAAAAAATTGATTAGTGGGCTGCCCTGGTGGCGCAGTGGTTGAGAGTCTGCCTGCCGATGCAGGGGACACGGGCTCGTGCCCCAGTCCGGGAAGATCCCACATGCCATGGAGCAGCTGGGTCCGTGAGCCATGGCCGCTGAGCCTGCGCGTCCGGAGCCTGTGCTCCCCAACGGGAGAGGCCACAACAGTGAGAGGCCCGCGTACCACAAAAAAAAAAAAAAAAAAAAGATTGATTGGCACAAAAACATGCACACAGATATTTATAGCAGTTTTATTCATAATTGACAAAACTTGGAAGCAACCACGATGTCTTTTAGTAGGTTAGCAGACAACTAAACTGTGGTACATCCAGACAATGGATTCTTATTCAGCTCCAAAAAGAAATGAGTTGATCAAGCCATGAAAAGACGTGGAGGAAACTTAAATGTATATTATTAAGTGAAAGAAGCCAATCTGAAAAGGCTTCCTACTGTATGATTCCAACTATGTGACATTCTGGAAAAGACAAAATTATGGAGACAGTAAAAAGATCACTGATTTCCAGGGGCTGTGGGGACGGAAGGACGAATAGAGCACAAAGGATTTTTAGGGCATATACTCTGGATGATATTATAATGGTAGATACATGTCATACATTTGTCCAAACCCATAGACTGTGCAGCACCAAGAGCACACCCTGATGTAAACTACGCGCTTTGGATGATAATGACGCACCAGTGCAGGTTCACCCTTGGTAACAGGTGTCCCACTCTGGTGGGAGATGTTGATAATGGGGGAGACTGTGAATGTGTAGGGCAGGGGGGATACGGGAAATCTCTGTACTTTCCCTTCAATTTTGCTTTGAACCTAGGACTGCTCTAAAAACACAAAGTCTTTAAAAAAATTAAAAAGTTGAGAGCCACTGACGTGGACCGATCCCAATTCATTGCCAGAGCCTAGGAACATTTCTTTTGGCCGGGAAGTCTGGGGAATGATGGTCAAATAGGCACTGACAATGTTTGCCACATCCTGCCTAGAAAGAAATGTGCTCTGTGGGGTGAATTCTTGGTGGGTGTGTGTGTAGGTGTGAAACTTCAAGGGCACATTTTTGATTACGATACGTAACCACTGACTTGTTTTCAAAGGTGGGCAGGGCTGGCTAACTCCAGGGTTGAGCTGTGGTTGTAAGCTGAGGGCCAGAGCTGGATTTCTGGGGTCAATAAGGAGAATTGGCAAGGGATTTTGGAGAAACAACAGAGCCATTTAAAAGAGGGCTGTGTGGTGAATGACTGCGTTAAATGATTCAGTTTTTGGTGGTTTCTCTCTCCCTCTCTCCCTCCCTCCCTCTCTCTCTCTCTCTCTCTCTCTCTCTCTCTCTCTCTCTGTGTGTGTGTGTGTGTGTGTGTGTGTGTGTGTGTGTGTGTGTGTGTGTCTCCAACAAGATGAAGGCTGGGGCTCTAGATCTGGCCCTCTACTACAATGAGCCCAGAACACTGTGCTCAGTGAAAAAAAGGTGAGGGAACAAAACTTTTGGAACAGTTGGCTAACTCCAGGCAGTGTGAGAAATTCAGAGGCACAAGGGGCTTCTTGCATTCTTCCATTCCTAGAATCCATCTCAAATCCTCCCCCTACTGTTTCCTCTGATGTTTGTCCTTCTCTTCAGGTTACTAGATAACTGTGTTTCCAAGCCCTTACCTCTGCTTTTAGTCAAGTCAACGAAGTTTCTCTGCTCAGAAGTTCCAGGTTTTTTTTTTTTTTAAAGAAGATGTTGGGGGTAGTTTATTAATTAATTAATTAATTTTTGCTGTGTTGGGTCTTTTTTCTGTGTGAGGGCTTTCTCCAGTTGTGGCAAGTGGGGGCCACTCTTCATCGCGGTGCGCGGGTCTCTCACTATCGCGGCCTCTCTCGCTGTGGAGCATAGGCTCCAGACGTGCAGGCTCAGTAGTTGTGGCTCATGGGCCCAGTTGCTCCGCGGCATGTGGGATCCTCCCAGACCAGGGCTTGAACCCGTGTCCTCTGCATTAGCAGACAGACTCTCAACGATTGCACCACCAGGGAAGCCCAGAAGTTCCAGGTTCGGCTGAGCATTCTTTGCTGGGGGTTGGGTAGGCTGAGGAAGATGCACCGGTTCCCTGGAGTCGTGGTGGAATTTCCCACACCTCTCCACCCACCACCACTTTCACATCCTCCGTTTCGGTTCTCCTGGAGTCTTGTCTTACAAACTTGAAAGGCTGCCTGGATGTTTGCTTTTTCAGCATCTTTGTGACCCTAGGAGGTAGGGACAAGCAGCACCACAGACATCTAAAACACCTCGTTCTTGAGGCAGGACGGGGTGTGCGTCTCCTCTGGTACAGGACACCTGGAGGACCCCAGATGATGCTCCTTGAAAGGTGTAAACTGTCAACACTTGTTGTGGTTGGTCTTTTCCATTTTAGCCATTACAGGAGGTATAGTGGTATCTCACTGTGGTTATCATTTGCATTTCCATGTGACTAATGATGTTATACATCCCTTCATGTGCTTCTTTGGCCAATCATATATCAAGAAAATTAAACTTTTTTGAATCTCAGTTTCCTTGTCTGCAATGGGGCTTAGTCTTCCTAATTCTCCTCAAAAGGGTGATGGTAGCAGATGTGAAAATTTTTTTAAACTCTGAAGATGGACCTAATGTAAGAAGATTCTATTTCTCCAAATGAGGAACTTCTTATATTAGACAATAGGCCCTGGGAGTACCCACAATATTGATTTTTCTTGAACATCACTTTGTCATCCTCTCTTGTTCAAGAAAAGTCAGTGGGTCCCTCTTAGTTACTTTATGAGACCCACGCTCCTCATTCTATGTCTAAAACCCAGTAGTGGCAACCTATCCACTCCCACCTTAGCCAACCTCACCAGTCACAGTTTGTCTTCATCTCTGCAATGTTAGTTCTCCCCAGCAGCTGAGAGTCCGTCCTCTGTCCCTCTCCTGGCTTTGCACAAACTACTTTGCATTCCACGTGACCCTCCTCCTGGGTTTTTTCCTGTGACCCCACGGCATTTCCTTTTGCAAAGCTCTCTTTTCAACCTTTTGCAGGAAGCCCTCTCATGTGCCTCTAGCCAGTTTCCCCTTTGTAACCCTTTAGCCCCTTAAACAGATAGATTGTGACATAGGGACTTTGTTCTAAGCCCCTCAAAGCTCCATGTTTCCAAGCTGGATGTCTCCACCTGAATGTTCCACAGGCACCTCAAACTCAACATGACCCCAGAAGGTTCATCACCTCTCCATCCCCCATGATCTCCCTTCTCCCTTTGACTTTCCTGTTTCTGCTCACGCATCACCACTCTCCTAGTCACCCAGACTCGAAACCCTGGGCTGATCTGCAACTCCTCCCTTTTCCTAATCTCTTATGGCTCATCAGTTACCAAGTCCTGCCAATTCCACCTCTTGAATTCTTTTCTTCCTCTTCCTCCTTGCCTCTATGACCCTGGCCTTCATCTCCCGAGACCTGTTCTCAGTCTATTTGTGACCAAGCAGTAGACATTGCTGGCTGCCTACCTCGTAGCTATTCCCCATCCTTCCCTCCCTACCAGCAGACCCCACTTACCATGATAGAGACAGAAAGTCCAGATGCTTCCTTTTCCAGCCTCCTTTGTAGCCAGGCATGGCCATGTGACCTGGTTCTGGCCAATAAGATATCAGAGGAGGTTTTCTGGGAAGCTTCTGGAATGATTTTCTTCCCTCTTCTCATTTGCCCTCTGCTATTAATGACCCTTCTTGCTGTTCTTTTTTTTTTTAATTTTTAATTGGAGTATAGTTGATTAACAATGTTGTGATAGTTTCCGGTGTACAGAAAAGTGATTCAGTTATACACATACATGTATCTATTCTTTTAAATTGGAGTATAATTGCTTTACAATGTTGTGTTAGTTTCTGCTGTGCAAAGAAGTGAATCAGCCATATGTATACCTATATTCCCTCCCTCTTGGACCTCCCTCCCACCCCCCTCCCAGGGGAGAGTGGGATGAATTGGGAGATTAGGATTGACATATGCTTTTTCAAATTCTCTTCCCATTTAGGTTGTTACATAATATGGAGCAGAGTCCCCTGTGCTATATAGTAGGTCCTTGTTGAGACTTCCCTGCCAGTCCAGTGGCTGGGACCCTGTGCTTCCAATGCAGGGGGCTCAGGTTCGATCCCTGGTCAGGGAACTAGGATCCCGCAGTGTGGCCAAAAAAACCCCACCAAACTTCTCTTCCTGCTGTTCTTACTTCCCTCCCTCTCCTACCCTTTCATGCCAATTCTCTCCTGAACATGTCTGCCAAATCATCTCTCAAAAACAGAGTTTTGGGCTTCCCTGGTGGTGCAGTGGTTGAGAGTCCGCCTGCCGATGCGGGGGACGCGGGTTCGTGCCCCGGTCCGGGAGGATCCCACGTGCCGGCGGAGCGGCTGGGCCCGTGGGCCATGGCCACTGGGCCTGCGCGTCCGGAGCCTGTGCTCCGCGACAGGAGAGGCCACAGCAGTGAGAGGCCCGTGTACCACAAAAAAAAAAAAAAAAAAAAAACCAGAGTTTTGATCAGGTTATATTCCTGCTCTCAACAGCTCCCCCATGAGATGCTGGAGAAAGCCTAAAAACCTATAGTTTGGCATGTAAGGCTTTCCATGATTTAGTTCTAACATATCTTGCTTGTTTTCTGCCCTGAGATTCGCTTTCATATCCCTACACCTGGCCCAAAGGGGATAAATGCTTTCCCTGTGTATTAGTTCAGGCTCTCCAGAGCTTAGGAGGAGAGGTGGTCAGAAACAGGGGACTGACCTCCACTGGCCTGGCCTGTTACCCTGTTCAAGATGGCCTTAGGAGCAGGTCCATGGCATGGCTGTCCATCATCATTGTGTGATCCGATTCAAGAATGCCAAGGCCCCCAGTGAAGTGGCACCATGGTCCTCCCAGGCACCATGGTGTCTGAAATGCCATCATTTGCAGAATCATAAATGCAGTGGTGATTATTGTCTATGTCGTCCTCACAAGCACGGATTTATATGAGAGCACAGGCTGGAGAAAGGCAAGGTTGTCCTGATCTCAAATAAACATCTTCCTAAATAAAGACCAGGAAGATTCAAATAAAGATCTTCTCAAATAAAGAGCAGGTAGATTCCAGAAATTATGGTGGTGCAGGGAGAGGAAAGCAGGGATGATGAGAGATAAGATACACAAAGCACTTCAGCCTAAACTTCTCACTGACTTGTATGCCAGCCTCCAGGCTCATCAAATTTAACTACCCCCTTGTTCTGCTTCCTGAAAATAGTCATAGTAAAAATAGCTAATATTTATCGAGCACTTCTGATGCCTGATCTCATTTAATCCTTACATGGCCCTAGGAAGCGAGCACCGTCATTCATCCCATTTTTCAGTTCCCTGCCTTAGGTTTATAGCTGGTAAGTGGCAGAGCTGAGGCTAGAACTCCAAATGTCCTGTCCTGGAAGCCCTGCTGACATTCATTCATTCATTCATTCACGCATGTGTGCATTTATTCATTCCTTTATCAGACATTTACTGAATCAGGGATTGTGCCACGGATCTATAGATAAATAATACATCCTGCCCCCAAGGAGCTCACAGCCTAGTGAGAGAAATACCCACAGAAGCAAATATTCATGCTATATCCCAGTGAGCTCTACAGTAGGGGCCTGAGCAAGTTGTCCACGTTGCCCTCGATGTATAACAAACTCTCAGAGTTTGTTCCTCCTCGTCCAATCCCAGTCTCTTTCCACAACCTTCTGTCATCCTCCATGATGCTGACGTTGGTGTTTGTGACTCCATCTGATACCCTCTGGCATGCTTTTTCTTGTGCTCCTAGACTTGGCTGCCCTCCAGCTCCATTTAGCATCCTGTCAGGTCTGGGGGGGGGGGCGTAAAGGAAGGCGCCTGAGTCCAGCCTGGGGAGTCGGTTCTCCTTACGGCTCTGCCTCTGACTGGCAGCGAGTCCTTGGACAAGCAACTTAATGTTAGGGGGCCTCATTCGCCAGTTTTTGTAGAAGAAAGAATAGGATTGGATGCTTTGAGGTCACTTTAACTTTCAGTATTAAAAAAAATTTTTATCTATTTACTTATTTATTTGGTTGCGCCGGGTCTTAGTTGTGGTAGGCGGGCTCCTTAGTTGCAGCTCATGGGGTCCTTAGTTGTGGGTTGCCTGGTCCTTAGCTGTGGCTCATGGGCTCCTTAGTTGCAGCATGTGAACTCTTAGTTGCAGCACGCATGTGGGATCTAGTTCCCTGACCAGGGATCGAACCTGAGCCCCCTGCATTAGGAACGCAGAGTCTTAGCCACTGCACCATGAGGGAAGTCCCTAACTTCTGGTATTTTATGAAGCTAGCCTAACTTTCCAACATGGTGTCAGGGTGAGTGGTGTCATTGCCCTGAACTTTCCAGTAAGCCCACCTTCTCTTTTCTCCCCTATCCTAGGCCTCACTCCTGGAAAGCCTACCTTACTTCCCTAACGTGCTCTTCCTTTCTACCAGGCACCCCCTCAGTAGGTGTGCTCAGGTCCCTGGCTCTATCCTGGGTTATAACCTACCAGCTCCTGGCCTTGAATAGTTTCAAGGTTCCTTCACCCACATCTGGGGTCCAAATGACAGATCGGGCCATGAGTCACCTGTGGAAGCAGAGGAAATCCAGGATTCCGAATGCCTGGCTGAGGCGCAGATCCACTTGGGTGAGCTGGGTGCCTCCCTGATATGAGGGCCAAGACCTCCTTCCTCGCCAACAGCTGATCACAGGACACAGAAGGGAGGTTCGCTGGCTGCCCCCAGACCCACGCTTTCCCTTCGTGGAAAAGCACCTCAGGTATGCATGTTTGTGGCTCAGGCTGTTCTTCTTTCTTCCCTTCTCCCCCAGATCAGCTGTGGGTAGGGAGCTAGTGCTGTGCTAACGCCACCAGCTCCGCACCTTCTCCTGGCAGAGCCCGGATGACGTAACCACAGGATACTGAGAGTCACAGATGGGAAGTGACGTATCGCAGGTTATTTCGCCAACAGCAGGCCCGGCCCTGATCAGACACTCATGTCTTCAGACACAAAGTCCTTTATCTCTATTTACAGTTTTGGTTTGCCTTCTCACACCCAGCTCTGGGCATACCGTTCAGATATGGAAAGACCTGCCATCCCTTCTGTGGCAGACTTGCACAGCAGAGGAGGACTTTGAGCTGGGATCTTGGTGTGAAATGAATTATTCTGCACCAGAAGATAGCATCTTAAATGCTTCTTCGCCTGACCCTGACTTTGCTTCGTGTTCCTGCCATTTGCTGTGATAAATACCTTTTCTCTCAATAGAAAGAACATACACATGAGCGCACAGCCGTCTTCCAAATATCTAGGCCCCTCCATCTGTCTCAGTAGCCAACATTCTTCCCAGGACATCTGTCTCGCAGAACCACCCTCCTGGAGAAGGAGCCAGTGTTTACCCTCGTGTGATTCTTAAGCATTTTCTGAGCGTCTGCTATGGCCTCAGCTCTGCGGGAGGCCCCTCTGCAACATGGAAAAAATTTCCTTCAATAAACACTCATAGTGTGCTCTCCACGTGCAGAGAGTAAGGCTGTCCACAAGAGGCAAGTCCTTGCCCTCTTCCAGCTTACCTTCCAGGGGCATGTGAAACTGTGTAAGGAGATGAACATATGTAAATATGACAAGAATAAGTCCTATTAAGACAAGAATAAGTCTTATCCTTAAGGAGTTATGATCGAATGGGGAAAATAAAATGTGGTGATCAATCAGCAGTAGTTTATCTAAAAACCATGGCCAATATCTAGCCAGCCAGCCCTCTGCTGCCGGGAAGAAAAACGGCCTCAGGTGCCATTGTGCTGACGAGGACACATGGTGGAGAGAGCTCTGGGTCTGGACTCAGCGCATCCAGATGGGCTTCCAGACTCAGCCATATGCTGGCTGTGAGGTCTTGAGCGACTGCCTTAACCTTTGCGGGTTGTGGGCTCCTTGCCTGTAAAAGGGTTTAGCTTGCTTCCTTGGCGGGTTGTTACGACACAGGTAAGTTAGTATACATGCAAACAGCAGGCAAATTAGAAATAGCCCAGAGATGCAGTTACTCTTCTTTAGACAAAGGGTCAGTATTTTCAAAACTAAAACATTTCATGTGTGATGCTAGTTCCCCTCGGATTCCCAAGGACTAGAGAGTTCATACAGTGACAAGCACAGCCATGTCAAGTACATCCATGTCAAAAATATTGGGGTGAGTTTCTAGTCATGACATTCTACCAGACCAGGGTCAGTTTTTTTTTTGTTTTGTTTTGTTTTGCTGTACGCGGGCCTCTCACTGTCGTGGCCTCTCTCGTTGCGGAGCACAGGCTCCGGATGCACAGCCTCCGGATTCGCAGGCTCAGCGGCCATGGCTCACGGGCCCAGCCGCTCTGCGGCATGTGGGATCTTCCCGAACCGGGGCACGAACCCGTGTCCTCTGCATCGGCAGGCAGACTCTCAACCACTGTGCCACCAGGGAAGCCCCCAAGGGTCAGTTTTAAATGAAATTCACCACCACTTACATGAGGGTGATTTCTAAACTGGCTACTGACATTGGAAACCTATGATCAGAATGTTAACACGTTAGCTTAGGATAGTTAGATGGGGTTTTGTTATACGTTGAATGAAAACACCTCACCTCAGTTGAGAATGAGTTTGTATTCTTGGCCACAAGTTCGGACACTGTGACTCATTCATTCAGCAAGTATCTACTCTGCACTGGGAAGATACTCTATCTGGGAAGACAATGGTGGTCGAGAGAGATATGTCCCTTGTGCTCATGGAGCTACCGTCCAGTGGAGACCTGAGACATTGAACCAGCAATAGAAGGAGTAAGTGCAGCAATAGGACAGGTCAGGGGGATGTGGATGCACCAGGCAGGAGCATCTCATCCAGACTTGGAAGTGGGAGAGGGGGTTAGGAAATTGCTTTGGGAAGGAGGAAGTGCTATTTAAGTTGGTAGCTGGAATAAACTGTGAAGGGGAGAGGTTCCTGGCAGAGGGAACAGCACATGCAAAGGTGCAGAGGGGAGAGAATAGGCAGGAACTAAAAGAAACCTGGAGCCAGGAGGGAGAGCAGGGGCAGTGTGTCTAGAGATGAGGCTGCGGTGTCAGCCAGGGCCAATGACGAAGGATCCCATGTGCCACGGAAAACAGTTTGGACATCCTCCCTAGGAAAGGTGACCTGTCTGCCAGGGACAGTCATAGTTTATGCTTGTTGCCTCAGGGGAATGATGAATAGCACCATTTCCTTTCACTCTTCAGAGCTGCCTGGGTTGGATGATTAATGATACGGTCACCCCCTTAGGGCAGTGGGAAGGTAGGGAGCCTGGCAGTGTCTGGGGGATGATGTGGGGAGAGAGGAACGTGGCCTCCTTTCCATGTTGCTGGGGAGTGTGGGCACAGACTGACATGTCTCAAAACGATAATGGATCATTTCTACCTTTCAGATAACTATTTCTCAAATACCAAAAGAAGTGATTGAGTTCTAATTCAGTCTTATGGATTCTCTATGACCACCAGCAACAATGCTAGTCACCCAAAGAAGCTTGAAGATGACATATCTTGCTTCCAAAGGGTCAGTTAAGAAGTCCCCCAGAGCCAGGTGAAGCCAGGAGTACAGGGCAGCCCTTCCTTCCAAAAAGCAGCAGGAAGCAGGCAGGACCTTCCTTTAGCCCAGGTTGGGGAAGGGTAGGAGTCTGAGACCCCTGACCTAGTTGGGCACCTCACCAATCCCCGGCTTTTGTGGGGTGAAGGCTGGCACTGTGGGGGGCACACAGGCCTGTTCTCCTGCCTCTTCATGCTGGAAACTGGTCAGTGCTCCGATGCCCTGGGAATCAAGGGCCTCCTGGGAGCCTAGCTCCCTCCCCCATGGCTGCCAGCAAAGTAGGCCTGTTATCAGGGTTAATGAGAGTTAACTCACGGTTTAAGTGCTGTTTCCAGCCTAGAGTTGGCATTTCTGTTTTGGTTCACCCTCTCCCACTGTAATTAACTAATTAACCATCAACAACGGGGTGATGCAATTATGACACAGCGAGCCTGGCTCCTTCTTCCCATCAAGAACCCCTGAGCCCTCTAGAATCAACAGAGGCTTGCCTGAGTCCAACAGGATGTCCTCTGCCCCAGCGCTGGTCACCCAGCCAGTGTTCAAGGCCACTCCCTTCCTTGGTCCCAGAGGCCAGGCAGGGCCCGGAGCTGCCCTGAGGGTGAACACTGGACTCTTAGCCACCAACCACTGCATGTCCTTAGGAAGGCTGAGCATTGTGGCCCAGGGATAGTCACTGAGGTTCCCTGAGCTTCTATCCCTCATCAGTAAACAGATATAACAAAAGCCACTTTTTTAGTGAATATAAAAGTGCTTTGTAATACACTATGCAATTGCTCCTCATAGCAGATGTGCCAATCGAGGCCCAAGGCATTAAGCGACTTGCCTAGGACCACCGGTAGGCAAGTGGAACCTGGGTCAGAATCCAGGGCCCCGTGCCAGCCAACTTTACCCACTGCAGCTCGCTGAAGAGGGAGCCTCTGGCTTGCCAGTGCTCTTGGGACAGCAGACCCACCCGAGGGGTACCTTCTGAAGGTGGTGGACCAGGAGATCCAGAGAGCAAAGAGCTGTTGGCCCATTTACCCCAGCAGGATTCTGGGAAATTCCAGAAGGCACACATGAAGGGGCCTCAGCCCAAGTCTCTTGTCCTGAGGCCCATCACATGCCACCGAAGCTGGGCTGGGGCCTGAGCTGCAGTGGAGCTCCAGCTGGCCTGCAGCTTTGTTTTATCAAGTGCCTCCAATGTCCACAGGATGCCTGGGAGGGCTGTTCTGTACAAGCCCTCCCATCCCAGACTCTCGATACCTCGACTTAGACTCTTGAAGTGGAATAACTGTGGAGCGGCCTCCAGTCAGAATCCGCCTCCCAGTCTTAGGTTTGGTGATAGATCCCTAACTACACCACGAGGTCCTCCTGGGACCAGGCTCGAGCCGCAGTGCCCTCTGCACTTCCCAAAGCGCTTAACGCAGTGTCTCAGCCAAATAGCTGCTCAATTATACGCATGTTATCAATCACAGGCTGTTTGTATTACTACTAATTTCTTCCCAAATCTTGCCCGTGTAATTTCTAAACGTGTTAGCGCCACTGTAATGGTAGGCAAGTGCTATCTGAGTCTCAAAATTTTTTATTTGACATTATCTTATCTATTGCACACTTCAGTGCATAACCTGCATATTTGTCATTGTTAATGGCTACACTGGATTCCAGGGTCCTGGTGTCCCTCACTTTGTTTAAGCTTTCCCTGATTGCCGGGCATCTGGGTTGCCTCCAGTGTTTGAACATTATAAATAACACTGCTGGGCCACCTGGCTTTTCTCCCCCTCGCCTGGACATGGTTGGGGGGGCGGGCAGTGGAATGGGGACGGGGACCGCCTCTTACCTGCATTCCTGGAAAGGCTATTCTTCACACTGCTTGCCTGGACTGGGGGGTAACAGAGGCCCAGGTCTGCTGCTCTGTCACAGACAGGACAGGGTCTCAGGCTGTCATTCTTATCTGGCTTGTGGTGCCCCAGGAATGGGAAAGGGCACTCAGCTGGCTGAAGCCTCTGGACTCTTGAATCAGCAGGGCTCCCACTTGGAACTCTTTGCTTCGAAGCTGGCCTTTTAGGTCCAGTGGCTGTTGGACCATCTACTCAGACAGGCCCTGAGGGGAGACCCGATAATATCACTTATGTTCTGGCAGGTCAGTTCAAGGTTACACTGGGAATCACCAGTATGTCTGAGCTGAAAAGGAAACTTTCCATGTATCCAATCCAACCTTTCTATCTTATAGCTGAGGAAATTGAAGGCCAGAGAGGTGACGTGACGTGACTTTTCCAAGATCACTCAACTCTTATGGTCAAGCTGGGCCGGGAGACAGGAGGCTCCTTACACCGAGGCTGGGCCTCAGCAACCTCCAGCCTCCCTGCTGGAGCATGTTTATCGATTGGAATACACCCCACAGGTAAGAAGTCAATTCTCCACAAACGGATCTCCATAATTGATCTCTCTCACATCCCAATACTATACAACTGGGATTGTATAACACAGTCCCAATCAAAATCATAGCAGGGGTCTTTGGAGACACAGGCAAAGAAATTCTAAAATTTATATGGGAAGGAAAAGCCAAAGCAATTTTGAAAAAGAACAAAGTTGGAGACTCATGCTATCTGACATTAAGGTGTACTGTAAGGCTACAGTAATCAAGGCAGGATGGTGGTGATGAAAGGATGGACAGAATAAAGAACCCAGAAATGGACCCACACAAGTATGGTCAATTGATTTTTGAAAAAGATGCAAAGGCAGGTCAATGGAGAAAGGAGAGTCTTTTCAACAAATGGTGCTAAAACATCAGACATCCTATAAAAAACAATAAACTTTGACCTATACCTCCTACCTGACACAAAAATGAACTAAAAATAGATCATAGCCCTAAATGTAAACTATAAAATTATAAAACTCTTAGAAGAAAACAGAGGAGAAAATCTTTGTGATCTTGAATAAGTCAAAGTTCTTACGTACAATAACACATGTACGGTCCATAAAAGAAAAATCAATAAATTGGACTTGATCAAATTAAACACTTTTTTTACTCTTGCGAAAGACACCTTAAAGAGAAAGACAAAAAAGCCCGAAGACTGGGAGAAAATATTTACAGATCACATACCACACCACAGACTTATATCCAGAATATACAAAGAACTCAAAATTTAATAAGAAAAGAAACAACCAAATGTACTGAATGGGTCAAAGATCTGAACAGAAGCCTCACCGAAGAATAAGATAAACAGATGGCAAATAAGTACACGAAATGATGCTCAATATCCTTTGTCATTAAGGAAATGAAAATTAAAACCAGAATGAGACACCATCACATACCAATTAGAATGGCTAAGACTATTGACATCACCAAATGCTGTTATGGATATGAAGCAACTGGAACTCTCAGACACTGCTGATGGGAATGTGAAATATTCACAACTACTCTAGAAAATAGTTTGGCTATTTCTTATAGAGCTAAACATACATTTATCATATGACCCAGCAAATATAAGTATTTGTACTAGAGAAATGAAAATGTATGTTTACATAAAAACCCATACATGAATGTGTATAACATTATTATTCACAATTTCCCAAATCTGGAAATAACCCAAATGTCTCTCATTGATTGAATAAATAGACTGTGGTACACCCAAGCAATGGGATACGATACCACTAGACAATAAAGAGCAAACCATCAATACAGGCAGCAGCTTGGCTAAATCTCAAATGCCTGACGCTAAGTGAAAAAAGCCAGTCTCAAAAAGTCACCATAGGGGAGGAAAAGTAATTTTTCCTCTACCTCCTATAATAAAAAACACATTAACAAGAGAAAAACAAACAGAGGTTTATTAACATGTGTACCTTCTGTGTACATGGGAGATACCGAGGAAAACTGAGTAATTCCGTGAGGTAGCCCAAGCTACCACCTTAAATACCACCATCAGAGACAAAAGAAAGAAGTCTGCAGGGGCTGGTACAAGGAGGCTGGTTATGGCAGGGTACCAGGAAAAGCATGGTAAACAAGGATAGGGTTTATTATGCAGATTTGAGTCTTGCCTTCTCCACTGATGACTGTTTCTGAATATTCAGAGTCATCCTTCTCGGCACAGAGAGGAAGCTACACTTGCACACGGGGACTCCTTTTATAAACGTAAATGCCCCTTACAAGAGGATAGCTTCTACTGTTTTCTGATCTTCTCCTATATCTGCTCTTTCTTAAAATAATCAGCTCAAAATGATCCTTTTGCTCAAGAGGCATGCTTTAGGGTGGCATATTCTGTTACCCTTCATTCCATACTATATAATTCCATAATATGACATTCTGGAAAAGGTAAAAGTACAGGGACAGAGAACAGCTCAGAGGTTGCCAGGAGTTTGGGGTGGAGGAAGCGTCTGAACGCAAAGGGGTAGCATGAGGGAATTCTTATACTGTTGGGATTGTTCTTTATCTTGTCAGTGGTGATGGTTACAAGAATGTGCCTATGTTAAAACTCAGAGGTCGGGGAGGGGAAGGGGGGGACTCTTCCAGGCCCTGGGGCTCAGGGGCAGATCTCCACACCCGAGAGGGATTGATCTCCAAAAGGCAAGCCTGAGGCACTAAGGGGCTGGAGAACTCATCAGATGGTCCAAACCAAGGGGAAACCAGACAGGGCTCCTGCATCTGGAGGTGGGTGTGAGGCGGGGGGGTTGGTCATGGGAACTTGGAGAGATCTCTGCTGCTTGCCCCGAAGCAGAAGGTCATAATAATATTGGGGACCAGAGCCAGGACTGGTCCCACAGCCTGGAGTCGTGGTGCTAGGCCTGCAGGTCAGAGTCTAGAGGTCCTGCTGGGGAACTGGAGTGAAGGAGAGGGACAGGGAGCTGAGGGTGACATGACACAGCCAGGTGTGAGGAACACATGTGTTGGGAGCAGTGGGGAACCTGACTGTGGAGTCAGAAGTTACTAGTAGTATGCATTGGGCAGGACACTGTTGCTCCCCAGGTCCAGGTTTCCTCACCTGTAGAATGAGGATGGGAAAACCAGGCTTGAAAGGTTCTTGTGAGTCTTAAATGACAATAACACTCAAAGTGCCAAATACATAGTAGCTGAGGACACGAGAAGGGGATGAACAGGGATCTAATTGGTTCATTTGTCTGCCAAGGAGGTAGAATGAATAGTGTAAACCAGTGGTTCTCAAACTTAAACGAACATCGGAATCACCCGGAGCACTTGTCAAACCAGTTTGCTGCTTCCCGCCCCTGGAATTTCTGAGTCTGTAAGCTCTGGGGCGGGTTTTGAGAATTTGCATTTCTCACAAGTTCCCAGATGTTGCTGCCCCTGCTGCCTGGGGATCACGCTTTGAGAACCATTGATATAATCAGGAGTGTGGACTTCGGAGCCACATACTTCTGAGTGATGGAAAATTCTGGTTCCACCACTTCGTACCTCTGGGACCTTGAACAACTTACTTAACTTCTTTTATCTCAGTTTCTTCACCTATAAGATAAAGATAGCTGTGCCTTAGGAGGGTTGTGGATGTTGTAAAGATTAAATGAGCTAGTAAATGGGTAAAGTGCTTAGAAGAGAACCTGATAACATGTGAGCACCCAAAAAGGTCAGCTCTCAGTATGTGCTAGGCTCTTAAAATACATCATCTCGTTTAGTTATCAAAAGACCATTAGAGGTTAAGAGCGTCATTTCCATTTTCAGATGGGGAAACACAGGGTCAGAAAGACAAGGGACAGCATGTAACTCACCAGAACCAGAGTGAGGACCTGAATCCATGTTACATAGATCTCACTGCTTGCTGTGGCCTGGTTCTCTTTCTTTAAACACCAAGTCCCGGGAGTGAATGATTGGGCCCTTAAGGCTATGTGGGAGAAAGGAAATGGGAAGGAGGAGGCTGCGGGAGGATGTTTGTCTGGGAACCTGGCACAGAACGACTCAGGAGGCACGGGGTGGGCATTTTTGTGTCTTCAGAGGGCAGATACATGGAGTGACTCAATGTCCTGCCCACACATTCCCTCTTTTCTCTTGGCTGTGTAACTGATTGAAGTCATCAGCGAATGATGTGGCAGGTGCAAGCGGATTACCCACTGATGGCTTACATAGCCCTGGAGGACACCCCTACTCCCAGCCTAATATGGACAGAAGATCCAGCTACTGGACTATAACATGGGCAAACACAGCAGGCCCTCGTGGGATGAATCAGAGCATCCCACTCACCCACGTGGAACACAATGTCGTCAGAAGTAAGGATCAACAACAGCAAGTTCTTCTGTGGTGCGCGTGGGGGTCTCTGTATCCCACAGTCCCAACTGCAGTCAGTTGCCTTGTACTAAATGCTCATGAACTGCATTGGAGGAGGGTACAGGGTCAGCCTGACTGCTCATTTGCCAGAGAGGAAACTCTACCCAGGCCTGGCACTCGATGGGTTTTTAAATGGATGACTTCTGAATTCCAGACTTTTCTGTCCTCTGGTCTAGAAGATATACCTCCTTGGGAGTCTCCTGCACTCCCGGGATTCACTGTGTCCAAACTTCCTCTCAGTATCTTCTTCCCTCAAAGTTTGCTCTTTCTCCTGCTTCGCTATCTCAGTGGATGACAGCAACCACGAAGCACGCAAGCCAGAGAGGCTCAGAGAGCAGCCAGGGTTGCACATTCTAAAGCAAAGTTCACCTACAGCAGATAATAGCCATGAGGTGGGTTACACAGGGTGTCCCCCAGACAAAGAGCCCTTGGACATCCTTGGCAGCCTCCCTGCCAATCCTTTCCCCCTTGCCCCAGAAACGTTCACTCACCTCTGGGTGGTTCCCAGATCTTGCCCTGGCCCTGATCTGCCTTTTTCTGAGGGGAGCTGCCTGTGGTTTGTAGATTAACCCTTATCTTAAATACCAAGCTGGAAGAATCAGCTCACAGGAGCTTTGGAATGACTGATTATCTCTGATGTAGAATAAGATACATTAGACTTATTACAAGTCCTTCTTCTTGACCACAATGCTTGCAATTCATTCTTATTTTATTCCCTGTCAATTTCTTCTACTCAATGACTTAGTTTCTACAGTAGGGTCTCCATCCCCAGCCCTGGATTCAGGGAGGGAACAAAAAGTGGGGAGGCAGAGGGGACTGGTGACAACTAGAATCCTAAAAAAAAAGCTCTCAGCCTGATGTCCACTGGATCCTCTTGGCCTCCCTTGCTGGTGTGCTAAGGGGAAGGAGTGCCTCTCCTCGCTCCCCTCGTCCACTCCCTCCTCCTCCCATGAAGCCCCCCAAGGCTGTTTCTGCTGTATGAAGGGACAGGGTGAGAGATGGGGAGGGTATGAGAGAGAAAATGCACAAGAAACTGAGGATTTAAACCATATTCCCACTCGATCTTCACATTCTCACAACTGAAGACTTCTGTCAGCCTTTCAATGCTTAGATGCAGAAACAGTTAACATCAGAAGGACAATGGAATGATTTGGAATGCCTCCACTGGTTACAGGGAAAAGGAATGCATTGTTCAAATTTCTTAACCTCTTCTTTTTTTTAATTTAAGAGATGTGGGCTATTAAAATGTTTCCTCCAAAAAAAGCCTTTTGAAAATTCTATGAAGGTAGCCACACTTGATTTATGTTTATTGTGACTAGATTTAGATGTGTATTTTGTGTACGGCTGGATATACTGTAAAGCCAGAATCACGTATGTGATGAACATTCTATACTCATGCCCAGAAAAATGCACTTTGATTATGTCCACTTTGCATACAGGGGTGGGGGGTGGTCTTAGATCCTCTGCAGTCACGCAGTCATGGCCACTAGGCTCACAAACTTTAAGAACCAAGCTCATAGCCACTAAGAAGCTGAGTGACCTTGAGCAAATCCCAGCCTGTGGTCTCAGGTTTTTCATCTGAAGTGTGGAGCCCAGACTGGTGGATCAAGAAGGGCTGTCCTAGTTTTCATATTCTGATTTCGCACGTGTGTGTGCGCATGTGCGTGTGCGAAGTGACCAAATTTGATAAATAATAAAATTACTAGACTGTGTCTATTGTTTTCTGACTCAACCCTGGCCTTAGAAGTCCCCACCAATACCCCTACCCTCCTTTTTTTTTTTTTTTTTTGCGGTACGCGGGCCTCTCATTGTTGTGGCCTCTCCCGTTGCGGAGCACATGTTCCGGACACACAGGCTCAGTGGCCATGGCTCACGGGCCCAGCTGCCCCGCGGCATGTGGGATCTTCCCGGACCGGGGCACGAACCCGTGTCCTCTGCATCGACAGGCAGACTCTCAACCACTGCGCCACCAGGGAAGCCCCCTACCCTCCTTCTTTATTCGCTTAACCACTCCTTGGCATCATCCCCTCTGGGAAGGAGCGTTCCCTTCAAAGAACCCAACTTCCCCTTAACAAACTTTTATGAATATTGTAGAAACATTTTTTGTTTGTTTGTTTCAGTGGAAAACTAGAGCACTCCCTATTAGGTTATCATATTCTACTGCACATTGTCTCCAAGCTATCATGTAAGGCTGTGAATTCTAAGCAACTGATAGATAATGGTTGTCCCTGTCAATAGGTATTCACAGGGGACTGATTCCAGGACCCCAGCAGATACCAAAATCCATGGATGCTTAAGTCCCTTATATAAAATGGAAAAGCATATAAACTACACACATCCGTATACTTTAAATCATCTCTAGATTACTTATAATACCTAATACAATGTAGATGTTGTGTAATTCATTGTAAATACAATGTAAATGCTGTGTAAATATTTGCTGGTGTGAAGCAAATTCAAGTTTTGCTTTTTGGAACTTTCTGGAATTAAAAAAAAATTTCAATCTGCAGTCAGTTGAACTCATGGAAGTGGACCCCATGGGTAAGAGGGCCAACTGTATGTAAATCCTGTCTTGCTAGAGACTTAATTTTCCTAAAACCAGTTTTATCTCCATTTATCTTCAATTCATCTCAACATTCCTTTACTCAATATAAATTTGTGTGCTTTTGACTTTTCCTTTGAACATCTGCCTGGTCTTCTCACATCGTGAGGAAAATAAATTCCTGAACATGTACATTTTTATATCTGTATACGAGTCATGATTTTACCTTTCTCTGAAAAAATTATCTTTTAATAAGACATTGTCTCTTGCTAACCTTTTAGGAGACAGTTTCTGCTTTTACCTCATCATTTGAATTTTGTTCTAGTTCAGCGCTCTCCTATCCTCACTAATTACCCTTCTCATCACCTCCCTAGCCCACCCCATTTAATGCTCCTTCTAGATTCTTCTGTTCTTTTACCCTAGACTTGTAAAGAATCAGGCTTGAACATATCCAGGCACTGCTGGGAACCAAATGTTTGGGGGTTTGTTATTTTGGAAATTTCAGCTTCAGTGCTGAAGAAATACAGCCTGGGCATGTGTTGGTATTTGGGATCATTTAAGAGCTGCCTATTTGGTTCTTGGAGACAAAGACCATAGTTCGCATTTTCCTAGCCTTGGAAGGCAGAGGTGGGGTCTGCATCTTTTCAGATAATTTGTATGACATCAATTGTGCACAAAAATAATTTAACCCTTTGTTTTAGAATTTTTCACTTTATGGTAGAGGGGGTTTAATATTGAGGTGGATCTCTGTTACCCTCAGTTAATGTTTTTGTTTTTGTTTACTAGTAAATTCTATTAAAAATGGCAACAAAGCCTGAATGTGATTTTCCTAATATGTTTAGCTGGCTTATTTGGGCATGCACATGTATGTGAAACACACACAGAAGATAGAGGAAATGAGAGAATGCTCCAACAATTTGCAAAGTGTATGAACTGTGATGCCTACATTTATAATTTCCGTTTTCTTCAGCTGTCAGGTTTGAGCCCCAAACTTTCTTATCCTGGGAGAAAACAAGAGCCCTTTGCAGGCAGCCCAAGTTCATGGCTTTCCTGGGCCCCTGGCAGGGTGGGAAAAATTTGGTTACTTGGACAAGCTAATTAAAGACACTTTGTTTACTCTTGGTGAAATTCACAGCCAGGGAAGGTAGGATAGAAAGGAAGTCAAGGAGTCTCACTTGCTGAACTTTTTAAAAAACTTTAACTCTTTCTTTACCCTGGTATGGACAAAGTACATTATAATCTCAAAAGTCACGGTTCCAACAGTTCACTTGTTTAATGTTCTCAGATCTCCTGCCAGAAAACATGTTGCTGAAACAAAGAAAGGGGAAAATTAAATGTGTGGTAGGTAGCTTATGACAGAGTGTTTTCTTCTGAAAATTGGGATAGAGGATGAATCACAGATTGGGACTAAACATAGATTCTGTGGGCCTTGAGGACATTTCTCTGGAGAGCCCAGTGAGAACTGGGGAGGCCATTTCAACATTTTATGAATTCTTCATTAACATTTTTCTCATTAGAGAGAGACAGACTTGAGCCTAGACTCACATAGTTGCATCACCAGGGGTATTAATGTAATTTGAGGCATTGTATCATATTATAAAAATGCTGTGCTATAAAAGACTCTAATTTGCTAAGCTCTACTGGGCACAAGATGGTACACTTCCACAGAGAAATCTTCCCCTCGAACAGGAGAAAGGCTGTGACGTCATAGGAGAAATCGTGGATGTTCAGCATCTTGATGTGACACTGATGCTCTTTTGAGCCAGCAGAGAAAACAGCCCAGCAGACAGATACCCAGAGGGGAAGCATCAAGTTGTGCATGTCCTGGAATTAGCCCTCTGGTCCTGACGGAGAGACTCAGAGGGGGTGATTGGAAACTCCCAGCCTCTGACAACCCCTCTGATGGCTTCACATGGGTCTTATTTCCTCTGACCCCACCAGAAGCCCAAATAGGAAACCTTCCATCATTTCAAACTCGTCCTTCTCCCTCTTACTGTGCTCACATGAAGCACCATCAATCCCAACCCTGACTTTTCTGATCCCTGTGTTGGCTGCTGCCTGAGCTCCATCTTCTTTATTCCCTTGTCTGGATAAGCAGTGGGCTCAGCCTTGGGTGTCTCCCTGCCCTCCCCATCCTTTCCCTTCTACTTCCTACATGCTGTTAGAGAGGTTTTCATAAATGCAGATCCTATCACGTCCTTCTCTTGCTTAAAAATCACTGGTGGCACCTCACTGCCTGCCCCAGTAATTGGAAAAATTGGCCCTAAATGTTGTTTTGGTCCCACTTAAAAAACTTGAAAACAATTCTCAAAAGATCAAACTCCTTCCAAGTAACTTAACTGAGTCCCAGAATATAGCTCAAAAATATTTAAAGAAAAAACAAATCCAGGATTCAACAATGTAAAATTCACATTACCTGTCATCCAATAAAAAATTATCAGGCTTCCAAGAACCAGGACAATAAAATCCATAAGGAGAAAAACCAATCAATAGAAACAGATACAGAAATGACACAGATGAACCCACACTTTTATGGTCTATTAATCTACAACAAAGGTGGCAAGAATATACAACGGGGAAAAGACAGTCTCTTTAATAAATGATGTTGGGAAAACTGGACAGCTACATGCGAAAGATACAAACCGGAGCACCTTATCACACCATATACAAAAATAAACTCAAAATGGATTAAAGACTTAAATGTAAGACCTGAAAGAAACCATAAAACTCTTAGAAGAAAACATAGGCAGTATGCTCTTTGACATCGGTCTTGGCAATATTTTTTTGGCTCTGTCTCCTCAGGCAAGGGGAACAAAAGCAAAAATAAACAAATGGGACTACATCAAACTAAAAAGCTTGTGCATAGCAAAGGAAACTATCAACAACAACAGCAACAAAAAAAGCTGCCTACTGAATGGGAGAAGATACTTGCAAACAATCTATCCATAAGGGGTTAATATTCAAAATATACAAAGGACACCTACAACTCGATATCATAAAAACAAACAACCCAATTTTAAAAATGGGCAGAGGGCCTGAATAGATATTTTTCCAAAAAAGACATACAGATGGCCAACAGACACATCAAAAGATGCTCAACATCACTAATCATCAGGGAAATGCAAATCAAAACCACAATGAGCTATCACTGTACACCTGTCAGAATGGCGATTATCAAAATGACAACAAATAAATGTTGGTGAGAATGTGGAGAAAAGGGAACCCTTGTGCACTGTCATTGAGATTGTAAATTGTCATAGCCACTATGGAAAACAGTATGGAGATTCCTCAAAAAATTAAAAATAGAACTACCATAGATTGCAACAACTCCACTTCTGGGTATTTATCCAAAGAAAACAAAAACACTAATTTGAAAAGATATATGCACCCCTAAGTTCATTTCAGCTCTATTTACAATAGCCAAGATACAGAAACAACCTAAGTGTCTATCAACAGATATATGGATAAAGAAGATGTCAGATACACATACACACGCACACACGTGTGAGCACACATAAATACCACATACACACTGGAATATTACTGAGCCATAAAAAAGAATGAAATCTTGCCATTTGTGACAACATTGATGGACCTAAAGGGTATTATGCTAAGTGAATAAAGTTAGATGGAGAAAGTCAAATACTGTATGATTTCACTTATATATGGAATCTAAAAAACCAAAGCAAATGAACAAACATAACAAAACAGAAAGAGTCATAGACACAGAAAACAAACAGGTGGTTGCAAGAGGGGAGATGGATTGGGGAAGGAAAGGAATAGGTGAGGGAGATTAAGAGGTACAAACTTCCAGGTACAAAATAAATAAGTCACAGGGATGAAATGTACAGCATGGGGAATATAGTCAATAATAATGTAATATCTTTATATAGTGACAGATGGTAACTAGACTTACCATGGTGAGCATTTTCTAATGTATATAAATATCAAATTATGTGTTGTGCACCTGGAACTAACACAGTGTTGTAGGTCAATTATACTTCCAAAAGAAAAACAAACAGACTCAGAGAAAAAGAGACCAGATTTTCGGTTACCAGAGTCCAAGAGTCAGGGGAGGGGGAATTGGATGAAGGTAGTCAAAAGGTACAAACTTCCAGTTATAAGATAAACAAGTGCTAGGGATATAATGTACGACATGATAAATGTAATGAACACTGCTGTAGGTTATATATGAAAGTTGATAGGAGAGTAAATCCTAAGACTTCTCATCGCAAGGAAAAAAATTTTTCTTTTTCTTTCATTTTGTATCTGTATAAGATGATGGATGTTCACTAAACTTATAGTGATAAACACTTCATGATGTAAGAAAGTCAAATCATTATGTTGTACACCTTAAACTTATACAGTGCTCTATGCCAATTATATCTCAATAAAACTGAAAGAAAAAAAAGAAATGACACAAATGGTAGAAATAATAGGAACATTTTTAAGGTTATTGTAAGTAAGTATCCCCCATATGTTCAAGAAGATAGAGGAAAGCATAAGCATGTTAAGGAGAAACATGAAGGATTCTTTTTAAGACCCAAGTCAAACTTCTAGAGACAAAACAAGACAAAATTACAATGTCTAAGACAAAAGACATACTGAATAGGAATAACAATAGATTAGACACTGTGGCTAAAGAAAAAAATACAGTATCAGTGAGCTGAAGTAAAACTTCAAGCAGCCTAATATAGGCATAATTGTAGCCCCAAAAGGAAAGTAGAGAGTTAGAGGGCAGAAACAGCTTAAAAACTTTTCCTAGTTTGATAAAAAGATCCAGGAAGCTCAATAGACACCAAGCACAAGAAGCATGAAAAAAACAAAAAAGACACCAATGTATGTGATTATGTAATCAAATTGCTTAAAAATAGTGATAAAGAGAAAAATCTTAAAAGAACCAGAGAACAGCCATGAAGAACAAAGGGAAGAAAGACAGCAGACTTATTGTTGGAGATAATGCAATCCAGAGGACAGTTGAACAACTTCTTTAAAGAACCAGAAGCACTGTGAACCTAGAATTCTTTACGTAGTAAAAATATCTTGCAAAAATGAAGTAAAGATTTTTTAAAGACATACAAGAGTGGAAAGAATTGATCACCAATCCTCCCAAGAACGTTAAAGAAGGCCCTTTGTGCCGAAGGAAAATAATCAAATAGAAATCTGGTTCCACACAAAGGAATGAAGAGATGGTAAGGGTGAAATACATGAAGAAATACTTTAAAAAATAAACACTTTAATCTCTAAATATCTTTAAAAGACACTTGATTGTTTAAAGTAAAAATAATAATGTATTATGGGGTTTATATTATATGTACAAGTAAAATGTTTGACAAGAGTAGCACAAAAGGCTGGGGGTGGAGCTAATGTAAATGAAAGTATACTATAATGTTCTTGTGTTTTATGTGAATTGGCATAATATTATTTGAAGATAGACTGTGATAAATTAAAGATATGTATTATAAACCCTGAAGAAGCCATCAAAAACAAAATAAAAAGATATCAGTCATAAGCCAGTGTAAGAAATAAAACAGAAGTATAGAAAACAGTCTAACCTAAAAGAAGATGAAAATAGGATAAACAGGGGATAATTGGCAAACAAAGGGAAAGATCGTAATTTAAAACTAACCATAGCAATAATAACATTACATATACCTTGTATATACAGTCCCATTTTGAAAGCAGAGATTGTCAGACTGGATTTTGAAAAGGCAAGCTCTAATTATATTCTATTGGAAACCAAATTGAAATATGAAGACACACATGGCTTAAAAGAAAAAGGATGGAAAAAAAATATGTCATAGTCACACTACTGCGAGAAGCGTCTTCTCTGACCATGGGAGTAGTAAGAAAGCAGGGGGTTGGGAAGGGATGAACAAAGAAAGACGTCAGCAGTGTTCCTCCAACACTTTGCCTTGTTGGGAAGCTAGAATCTCCTCCCTCCATGAACTGCTGTAGAGTGAGGCATCTGCAGTCCCCAACACTCACTGTGACCCAGCCTGGTAAGGGCAGCCAATGAGGAAAGTGGAGAAGAGAAGGCCTCTGGGTGAAAGACTGGTTTTGTCTTCATGTCAGGGCAGGACTGGCTTCTAGAAAAGTGCCCACGGGGAGTGACTGGAAGAGATGCCAGGTCAGGAACGCTCCCAAGCCAGGGGGAGACCTGAGAGCTTAGTATAGCTCAAGGCCCCCTTGAGGGACTATGGTGTTGGTATTATTTCCTATTAATCAAACCATTTTTTATACCATTGGGTGAAGAATGTTAGCAAGCTGAGAGTTCTGGGCCATCCGGAGGGTAGAGATTTTCCCAGGTCCTGAGTGTGAGCTCAGGCCTGGTGGAGAGCAATTCTGCCTACTTTGTTCAAGCCGAATTAGTCCTTCCTCCACCACAGCTTGGCCATGCAGGCAAAGCCGGAATCTAAGATTCTGGCACTTCCTGCCATGGCTATGGGTGACTACCTTTGTCTCAACAGGAAGCACTGCGATTGTGAGGGGAGCTTCCAAGATGCCTGTTGGTGAGCACTGAGTAGAGTCAGACAGATGGGGAAGCAGGACAGCCAAACCCCTGAGGGATGAAGTCAAGGCCAATGGGGCAGGATTGGACCAAGGAAGCTCTATCAGGCCCAGGCTAACTGGCCGTCCTATCAGAAAATCCTTCTCTTTGCGGGGGGAGAGGGGGAACACAAGGGCTAAGATTATCCTGTTCTGGGGGGCAAAGAGCTTTGGACTCAGAGCAGCACTTCTGAAATGTTTAGTCATTTTAGGCAATGTTTTACCAGAATTGGATTTCAAGGTCTCATACCAGAGATGCTCACCTATAACCCTCTACACTTAACAAGGCATGGCAATCTCCACGTAGGTGAATGGTAGTGGGGCCCAAGAGAGAAAGGGACACACCCTCAGATATAACCAGATGCCAGGATATAGGTCAAGGCTACGTGAGGCTCCACAGCTAGGGCCTCATTTCTTTCCCTCTCCCACTGTTTCTTCCAGAAATGAACAGTCACCCACAGGTCACCAGATGAGTAAGTACCCCAAAGTTGCCTGAGCAGCCCAGCTCCTCCCAGACTAGTGCCATGGCCACCAACCAGACTTTCTGTCTGAGCTGCTGCTTTCTCACTTCTACCCTCCACCCACCTAAGAGAGTTATCTTCCCGCACCTCTCAGCTCCATCTTATCACAGAACAAAACCCATGTTCTTCGCCTGGAATTCTCCACCAATCTTTATTTTTTCCTTTCGCTTCCCCACTAGCCTGCCTGAGCCTGGGTACCTCAGAAAGCGGAGCTCAAGGCACACGCTGACATGCTACTGCTTTATTAGGGATTGCAGTTCTTGTGGAGGAAGAGCAAATGAAAACTGGGGTGAGGAAGGAAGCCAGGACAGCTAACATGTGCTTGCTTCTGAGCTGGCCTCACTTAGACTGAATAGACCAATTGCTCGATATTGTGGGACCATCTTCCAAGAGTCTGTATGAACCTCTGGGTCTCAGGACAACCCATTCCGGGGAAGGAAGGGGGGAAATGTGTCCACTGTCTCCTGCATCCACTGGTCTAAGGTCTTACTCTTTGGGGTTGTGTGTTTGAGGCCCATTAGTGCCACCTCACACCTCAGAGGCAACACGGAAGCCCCATGATAGGAAAGAGGTGTATGAGGAGAGGGCCTTGCAAGATTGTGCCCACTGAAAACTGGCCGAGCTGCTGCTGGGTTGGTCACCTCAGAAGCAGCTGGAACACAATCGATGGCCAAAGGACCCAGAAATGGTGAGGCTCAGAGGGTCAAGGTGGTCCAAAGAGGCGCCTCACGTACACTCTAGCCCTGCATCCACCACAGGCAGAGTGTTCTCAGAAGGCATGTGAGGAGGTGTAGGTTCTCAGATAGGACAGTTGTGTCAAGTACTTAGCCTGGTACTTTGGAAATGCTCAATAAACATTAGCTCCTATTATTACTAATGTCACTCCCAATGTCAACCTTGCTCCAAAGGCATTTCTTGACCACCCCCAGCACTGTTTTTAACACCTTACAGGTGGTCCTTTTCCAAAGGCATTGCCTGCCTGCACATCACCCCTGTAATTCAAGCAGTGGAGCTGGTCAAGGGAAGAGAAAGAGGGCCTGAGGGCAGGCAGGGTGGGGCCATGCTGGAAGGGGCCCTCAGCTGCCTTTCCCCAGATGGCTGCCCCAGCCCTGCCCGGCCCTGCTTCTGCTTCTCTCTACTTGGTCAGCAGACGTGAACCAACACAGCGGGCCTCTCACCCAGCTGCCCGGGGCCGGGACTCACATACAGTACAGCAGGAGTTCTGAGGGTGCAGAGGCACTTCCTCAGGCTGAGTGCCTTGGAAAGGAGGGAGCAGCTGCTGGAAAATACTAGAAACTTCCATTCTAGGGCAACTGGAGCCTGGCCATGAAGCATCTCTTCCTCATTTCCTCATCCTTGAGGCGGACCATCTCCTCACTCCATCCTGGACTTGGTCTCTACCTACAGCCTTAATCAGTCTACTGGCTTTGAACAATTCAGTGTTCCAAGTCAGGGCCTAAAGCAGAGAGAGTCATGCTCCCCCAGGAAAACAGCTCACCAATAATGGGAGAAGGGGGACAGGGCTGAGACTGCATCTCCTCTTCCTACGCCCCAGGGGCAGAGAGTCCTATGGCCTTCCCTGCTCTAGAAGCCCACCCGGTAGCCTGCATCAAAGAACTGCTCCAGATCTGTCTGGAGAGGCCCCAAAAGAAAATCCCACAAGCTCTGGCCAGGGGAGCGCGGCACAAGAACTGCGCACAAGAACTTTAAGCCTGACCAGCACCAATGTTGTGCGGCAATTCATATGTGTGTTTATTAAAGTTACGATTAAGTAATGTGATCCCATTATATCATTGGTTTGTTCATTCATCCAGCAAATGAATTATCAACACCAGAAGAAAGAGACATAATCATGAAGTCCAGCTACAGCAGGACGAAAGTCCATAAGCAAAAATACCACAAGAGAGAAAAGACTGTCGGCTTAAAGAGAAGAAGGAAACTGTGGAGAAGGACTTTTTTCACTGGGTCATGAAGAATAAGTAGGAGCTTTCCAGGGGAAAAACTGAGGGGACTGCGGACAGGATTGGTGCATACTATGCAGATGGAAAAAGATACCAGACTAGGGGGCATGAAGGAACATGTGTTTCTTTATTATCATTTTGTAAAATTTTATTAAAAACCTACTCGATTCCAGGTAATTGGGTTAGGTGCCAGGAGTGCAGAAAATAACAAGGCAGCCAAGATCTTTTTCTCTTTCTAGTGGAAAAACAGAAATTAAACAAATGAAAATCACACAAATAACTATATTTACAATTGTGCCAAGTCTGTGAAGGGGAAGGGAAAGGAGCTATGGGAGCATGAATGGGGTAAAAGAGAGAGGGGTCCCATGTGATCTGGGAATCAAGAAAGGTCTTTCTGGGAAAGAGACAGTTAAGCTGATTCCTGAAGGATGAGTGGGGATTAGTCAGGCAAGGCATTCGAGGAGGACGAAACAGCCTGGGTGACAGTTCTGAAGTAGAAAGAGCATGGGGTCCAGAGTATCTGAAAGTATTCAGAATGGATAGGGCACCCAGGCTAACGGAGGCAGGCCGAATGAGATGGTGCAGGACCAGAAGGCTTTGATCATTATCCTAAGAGCAAGGGGAGGGACGTGTTAAGATTGGCATTATGGAAAAGACCCCCCCCGGCTGCTGTGTGGAAAATGAAGTGGAGCCGTAATGGACGCGTGGGGACCAGTCAGATCAATGATCTCAATCCTAGCTGTTAGATTTAACTGGGGAGTTTTCAATAAGGATGATTAGAGCCCACTCCCAGATTTTTTTACTTCTGGGATGAGGCTTGGGCAATAGTGATTTTTTTTTTTAAGTTCTGCAGGTTACTTTAATGTATGTTTAGGGTTAAGAATACTTGAGCTCTAAGGATATTGCTTTTAAAAGAGAAAAAGGAAAAGAAAAGGACATTGCTTTACTCTAGGTGATAGAAGATGGTGGTTGGCCTAATGGTGATGGAGATGCAGAGCAAACAATGGGTACTTTTAGGAGGCAGAATAGATAGTAGTAACCAAGAAGCACTGCCAGATTTTGGGCTTGGGCAATTCACTGAGAAATAGAACACTGGGGAGTACCAATTGCGAGGTTCATGACATGAATTCAAGTTTGGACATGTTGAGTGTAAGGTACCTATGAGCCATCTACGTGGATGGCAAGCCGTTGAATACATAGATCTGGAGCTCAGAGAAGTCTGGGTTAGGAGTATGAATCTGAGTCATGGATGTAGAGATAGTAAATGAGATGCGTCTGGGATTTCCTAGCCAAAGGAAAGCGTGTGGGATGGGAGGAAAGAAGAGGGCCCAGGACTGAGCTTGTGGTCCTCCAGCCCTGGAGGATGAGGAGAGGAGAGAAGTTAGCAACAGCACCTATAAATGAGAGGCTGGGGGAGCCTTGAAGCCTAAAGGAATCAATATTTCAATGTTCCTGAAGGTCAAAAGGACGGGGTCCTAAAAAATGTTTATTGGATTTAGCAACCTCTAGTTCCTTGATGACTTTAGAGAGAGGTGTTTTGGTGCGGTGGTTAGGGCAAAGGCCAGACTGGAGTGAATGGGAGGGAAGGAAAGTTAGGGGACACACCAAGAGTTTGGCTGTAGAAAGAAGACAGAGAGGGTGGTGGTTGCTGGAGGGGGTTGTGGGATCAAGGAAATGTTTGCTAGGATGGGAGAGAACTGAGTGACTTGAAATGCTGGAAAGGAGAGGGAGGGGTTGCAAATACAGGAGAAAGGTGGGACCGAGAGCCCTGGAAGACGGATTGGGATCCGTTTTAAGGAGTCACAGGAGAGAAGGATGAGTGGTTGGGTGCTGAAGTGGATAACTCTATCTCTTTAGAGTGGAAGGTAAGAGACTTCTCCTCTGATAGCTTTCATATTCTTGATGAAGTCATTTACTGGGAGTAAGGGGCAGGTGCATATTGGGAAGGAGCCTTTGAGGGTGGGTGAGAGTGTTGGAAATTTGAAGAGGTGGGATGATCAGCAGTATCTGTTGTGGAAAGATGAAGACTGAGGTGGGCAGAGAAACAGGAAAATGTGAGGCTGTATGACAAGCCTGTAGAAAATGCTGATCAACAGTTCACAGTAGGGCTTCCCTGGTGGCGCAGTGCTTAAGAATCCACCTGCCAATGCAGGAGACACGGGTTCGAGCCCTGGTCTGGGAAGATCTCACATGCCGCAGAGCAAATAAGCCTGTGTGCCACAACTACTGTGCCTGTGCTCTAGAGCCCATGAGCCACAACTACGGAAGCCCAGGCACCTAGAGCCCGTGCTCCACAAGAAGAGAAGCCACCGCAATGAGAAGCCCATGCACTTCAACGAAGAGTAGCCCCAGCTCACCACAACTAGAGAAAAGCCCACACGCAGCAACGAAGACCCAACGCAGCCAAAATAAATAAATAAATAAAAACAAAAACAGTAGTGTTAAATTCTAGAGTGACTTTCTGAGATGTAGTGAGACTTAGTGAGGCTGTATTACATTAATTATTTATTGCTGTATAACAAGTTATTCCCAAACTTGTTGAAACAACAAATATTTATTATCTCAGTTTGGGGTCAGGAATTCGAACAGAGCTTAGCTGAGTGCTTCTACTTCAAAATCTCTTACCAGACTGCAGTCGACATGATGGCCAGGGCTGGGGTCTCATCTGAGGGCTCAAATGGGAGAAGACTTGCTTCTAAGCTCACCCGTGTGGCTATTGGCAGGATGCAGATTCTCACAGGCTATTGGGCTGAGGGCCTCAGCTCCTCACGGGTTTTTGGCCTGTGGCCTCCTTCAGTTCCTTGCCATGAGGGCTTCTCCACAGACCAGCTCAAAGCCTGGCAGCTGGCCTCCCTCAAACCAAGTGAGAGTGAGGGAGGGTGTGCAAGATGGAAGCCACAGTCTTTTTGTGACCTAGTCTCAGAACTCATACCCCATTGTTTTTGCCTTACTCATAGGATAGAAGCAAATCACCAGGTCTAGCAACTCTCAAGAGGAGGGGATGATACAAGGTTGGGAGTACCTGCAGGCAGGGATGATTGGGGCCATCTCAGAGGCTGCCTGCCCTATTGCTTGGAGCGTGCAGTATAGGAGAGAAGGCGAGGGAAGGGCTTTCGCCAGGGCTGTGGATGCCAGACTAAGGGGTTGGAGTTCCATCCTGTAGACTATGGGTGATTTTGAGGCAGGAGGAGGCTGGGTAGATCAGTTTCTCAAAGGCTTATTCTGGGGACAGGGTGGATGATGGCTCGGCTGGGGAGAGAGAAGAGATTTGGGTAGAAGAGCCAGGAAATTATGGCAATAGTCTCGAGAGGGGACGGTGACTTAAATTGAAGAACGAGAATGGTTATGGGGAGAAAAACATGGGTTCAAGAGATAGCTGAGCAATTTTACAGAGTTCGCAGCCCTCCCTCCTGCTGGTGGCCCAAAGGGCTGTTCCTGACAATGAGTTGAGCTGGGGGTTTTGGTCTGAAATGCCGGGAAAAGGTGTTTTCTCTTTGTGACACGAGCGTGCCTGGGGGGGATGAGCCTGCGAGGGGGTGGGTAGGGTAGCAGACGGGCCCAGTCATTCAGGGAGGGTGGGGACTTTCACAGAGCAAAAGGAGCTTTAGGAAAAAGTGCAGATTGCTGAGAAGCCAACGGAGGGTGGCCTGATTCAGAGTAACCAAGTCAGGAGGAAAACTTCAAGGGTTAGAGAGGGAGGAAACAGGAAGGAGAGAGCGGCTGGGTGGAACCCAGGCTGAGGTGGAGCCTCAGCCGCACAGCTGAGTGACAGGCACTGGGCCAGGGAAGCCGGCTAAGTCACGGCCATGGCTGGGGGGCAGGGACACCACCACTCACACTGGACAAGTGGCAGAACCCTTCCACACAGGTCCCATTGTAATTCCACAGCAGTGAGGAGAGGCAGGCAGGGCAGGGATTACAGCCTCCACGGTAGAGGTGAAGAAAGACACTCAAGGAATTCAGCTGACTCGTCCAAGTTTACAGAGCTCGTCTGAGGCCCAGCTGGAGGGTGAACCCAGGGCAACTGAGTCCAGGCCATGCTCCCCGCTTCGCAGCCGCCTAAAGCGAGCCGGCAGCCCGTACGGTAGGTCCCACTCCTCCAGGGACACAGAGGGCCAAAGGCAGAAAGACTTCTAGGTGTGAAAAAGGAGCAGCTAGAAGGGGAAGAATCCCAGAAGGTAGGCTCTGGAGCTCACTTAGGAGAAACGAAGTAGGGCGGGGGGGAGTCATTATGAAGATACAGGGATATCTGCTGGGTGGGAGCAGATAATCCAAGGGTGGGAGCCAGTGGGGCCCCTCTAGGGAGGGACAGGAATCAGGACACTGAAGCTGTTAGGAATCACGAAGGTGGCCTCTCTCCCAGCACCCGTCCCCCAGTCTCTCTGTGTCAGTCTCTCTGCCTCAGGTCTTGCCCCTCTCCTGTCTCTGCACATCTGCTTCGCCTTCGCTTCGCCAACTGTTTTCTCTGCTTCTGTAGGTGTTTGTGTGGCAGGTGGTGGGGGGAGGGGTGCAAATGGGCCCACCATGTGGCTCTAGAGCCCCGTCACAGCCATACCTCAGAACAGACCAGACCGCTACCAGAATCTCCTGGAAGACAGGATCCTATAGGCCGAGGGACAGCAAACATAACTGCACCCTTGATGCTTAGAGAATGGGGACCCTGTGGGTTGACACCTGAGAACTGGAGTCCTCAGCAGGGGTATTACAGACTGTTTGATGCTGAACAGAGGCGTCCACCCGCAGGCACACAGCAGTGACTCCCTTCTGCCAGGCACGCTCCAGCCTCAGGGCCTTTGCACCTGCCTGTTGCTCTTTCCCGGAATGCACTTCCCAGATATCCATGTGGCTTTTTCCCTCCTGCTCTTCAGGTCTTTGCTAAAATGTAACCTTCTCTGTGAGACCTTTCCCAACCACCCAGTCTAAAGCCCAAAACTGCACTCCCAGCCCCATTCGAGTTCCTTATCACTTGCTTCAATTTCCCCATTACATTTCACTGTCAGGCCCACCATACATTTTGTTAGTTACTTATTTTTTTACTGTCTATCTCCTCTCCTAGAATGTAAGTTCCATGAAGGCAGGGATTTTTGACTGTTTTGTTCACTTTTGTATCCCCATTGCTTAAGCATACAGTAGGTGCTCAATGAAGATTTGCTGAATGAACTAATTCATAAGTAAAATATATCTTGTCTTCCCAAATGCTTTCTCCCTGCAGAAGTGAATGTGAAATGACTGTGTCTTATGAAGTGGGGGCCAATGGGGTCCCTGAATGGAGGAAAAAAATAAGATTATGAACCCAGAACACAGTCCTTTAGAAAGGCAATTTTTCCTTCTCTGGCCCTTGTGGGTTGGCAGAGTTAGCTAATCGTTTGGGAATGAAGACAAAGAGAGACTTTCTAGGTAAAGTAAGAATAATTACAGATGTGACAAGCTCTCTGAAATGGAAAAAGGGGTGAGGGCTTATTATCATTATTAGTGAGGGCTGCCGTGCACTGGGGTTCATTGTGGTCCCCCAGCGACCCCCCATGGGCAAACACATAGCTTTTTATGACTAAAGTTGGCTTCCTTGGCCTGACTCCTTACTTTGGGAACATAATCTTGGCCTGAGATGTCGTTGCCCAGCAAACCAGGAGGAACCATCCAGCCTGGTCAAGACCCAGGCAGGCCCAGGCCCAGGTGAGGCAAACCAGGGACTTAGGGCACAAAATTCAAGGAGGCACCCACTCTGGGGCTCATGACAGAGCAGGGTTCTTCCTCACAGGAACCTGAAAATGAGAGGCTCCTTAAATCCTTAACAGGATGCTTACTCTCAGGACAGGAACCATGACTTCCGGGGTCCTGGGCACTTGCACCTTTGTCATCCTTTCCCTCCACTAAGAAATATATAGGAAAAATTATATTTCAACTTGGTATAAAGACAAATTTAATCCAAGCTGGATTATATTTTTTTCTTCTGACTTTAAAATAAATTAAAACATTTTTCATGGCCTCTAAAAGGGTCCTAGGCAGTGTTCCTACCATGTCTCATGTTTAAGATGGCCCTGGCAACGGGGGGACACACAAACCTGAGAGTCCTCCTAAATTTTGTACCCTAGATGCCTCACTTGTCTCACCCTAGTCCCACTTCTGGGTGCAGGAATATTTACAGTCCCTAAGTTAGCAACCTCCATTGAGTGATTTCACTTCTCTGAGCTTCAGTATCCTCATGTTTAAAATGGTTATAATCAAGAATTGTATATCCAGTCTCAACAGGAGAATATAATAAAGTCACTATATGATCCAGCAATTCCACTCCTTGGTATACATCCCAAAGAATTGAAAGCAGAACTCAAACAGATGCCTCTGCACCCATGTTCACAGCATCATTATTCACACTAGCCAAAAGGTAGAAACAACCCAAATGTCCACTGACAGATGAATAGACAAAACACAGTGTACACATACAATGGGATATTATTCAGCCATAAAAAGGAATGAAATTCTGATACAGGTTACAATATGGATGAATCTGAAAACATTATGCTCAGCGACCTAAACTGTATACAAAAGGACAAATACTGTATGATTCAGTTTATATGAAGTACCTAGAATAGGCAAATTCAATAGCGACAGAAGTTCAGAGATTCGGTTAGGGATGATGAGAACCTTCTGGAAATAGATGGTGGTGATGGTCGCACAGTATAGTGAATGTACTTAGTGCCACTGAATTGGACACTTAAAATGGTTTAAATGGTCCATTTTACCACAAAAAAAAAAAAAAGAATCTATACATAAGCACTCTGCACAGGGTAAAATGTCATACAACTGTAAGAAATCATTATTATCACTATCGATCGTTATTGTATTGCTGTGGTGGAGGAGCGTTCCAAAGTTCTCAGACCGATAGGCGGGCATAAAACTACTTTGTAAACACAGCCTTTCTCCAGCCTGGACCTGTAGCTCCCCGCCCATGCAGCCAGCAGATTTAACGACCAAGTGGAAGAATGAATGGCTAATGGCCAAGATTCTTGAAGCACTGGGTATGATCGAGCATACACTTCCATCCTGGAGACCTGTCATTCTGTGCCCTCCAACAGTATTCCATAATGGGGACGAGGGACATGGGCTTGGCCGAGAGAGCTAAGACAGTCCTGGTGTTGGTGGCTCGAGGAGGGACCCATGAGGGGCCAGGTCACCCATCAGGCACTGACAATGGGTACTTTGTGCTGAGGTCAGCCTGATTGATATCCTGGTTTGGAAGGAATGTCCTGGTATCTGCATGAGCTGAAAGGGAGCTCTGGGATAGGGACCCACAGGCCTCAGCGGCAGAGCTACTTCTCTTTCCATGAACGGACACTACTTGCCAAGATGAAGTCTTATAAAACACACACAAGAAGTGAGGTGGGTTGTGGGATTCCCAGGACAGAGGACACTTCACAAACGAATTCCCCACAGAGAAGTCTGTCCAGAGCCATTTCAGTTCCAGAGACACCCCTCCTCTCAGGGGAGCCCGTGAACTACCTGGAATTTGTCGGTATCTGTGGAGAGAAAGTCTGTAGCTTCTATCAGATTCTCAAAGGAGTGCATGACCCCTACAAAATGCTTTTAAAACCACTGTTCCTGTGAATTTAAAATGTGATCTTAAAGATCAGTATTTAACTTATACCCAGTTTTCAGAAGGGGGCGTCTGGATTACTTCAAATGATGTGTGGGACTGCACACACCTGGCAGCAGAGGAAGGCAACGCCTCAGTGGGGGTCACTGCTCAGTCCTCCCACCCTCTTCTCCTAAGTGAAGCCATTCGTTTTTTTTTTGTTTGTTTTATTTTTTTTGCTGTACACGGGCCTCTCACTGTTGTGGCCTCTCCCGTTGTGGAGCACAGGCTCCGGACACACAGGCTCAGTGGCCACGGCTCACAGGCCCAGCCGCTCCGCGGCATGTGGGATCTTCCTGGACCGGGGCACGAACCCGTGTCCCCTGCATCGGCAGGCGGACTCTCAACCACCGTGCCACCAGGGAAGCCCAAAGCCATTCGTTTTTAAACAAGCTTTACATCTGTGCACAAACGCTGGCACCAAGTGACACCATGGCTCCTGTGGACCATGATTCCTCCTCATTCCTCCCGGCTTATGTACACATGGGTAAATGACACACCCGTGTCGCCAGTCAGCCCAGAGCCCGAGCCCCACTGATCTCTTTAATAACTCTTAGAGGTCTATTTTAAGCCCCCAAACAGAGTCTTAGGTGCTCCATGAGGACTTTTGGCCAGGCTGGTGCGTCAGGTAAATGCCAGCCCGCTGGGCACTGCACATCCCTGCAAGGCGGCGGGGGTGGGGGGGGGGGGAAGCGGCGAGGAGAAGGGTCATAACGAATGGGTAATTTAAAGGCTCTGAAGAGTGACTCAGACATTCCAATGGGGCTTTTATGTTTCCTTTTTGTTGATGTGTGAAATGTAATTGTAGTCATTTTTTCCAATGAGTTGATAAACAGTGATTATCCACGGCAGCTTTTGAGCTGGGGCCATTGTGAACCAGTCCACATGCCAAAATTCTTCTCTCTCCCACCCCCAACACCTAAGATAACCACTCCCAAGCCTAAGGTCAGAGGTTCTTTGGTCTCAGGAATTTTAGCAAAGCTGCAGGCTGTGAATGGTCAGAGGCTGTCTGGGAAGTGTGGCCATAGTAGGGGGTTGGAAGCTTGTGAGCTCAGGCCAGACCCTCAGCCCCACCCACCCCTCCTTTGTACCTGGGATGAAGGCAGAACAGAGAAATGGCTGTTCAGCATCAGAAAGATGGTCATCAAGAAAGGGGCAGGGGCTTCCCTGGTGGCGCAGTGGTTGAGAGTCCGCCTGCCGATGCAGGGGCCGCGGGTGCGTGCCCCGGTCCGGGAAGATCCCACATGCCGCAGAGCGGCTGGGCCCGTGAGCCGTGGCCGCTGAGCCTGCGTGTCCGGAGCCTGCGCTCTGCAGCGGGAGGCGCCGCAGCAGTGAGAGGCACGCGTACCGCAAAAAAAAAAAGAAAGGGGCAGAAGACCTATAATATTTGGTGAGCCCCATCTGTGGGGCAGGAGCTAAGCTAACTAGCCCCTTCCACGTGAATCACTTCACGTAATCCTCACAACAGTAGAGAATTGCTTAAACCTAATGCATACTAAATGCCAGATGTTATACATACCTGATCTTTACAATCATTACTCCAATTAATTATTATTATCTCCCTTCAATTTATAGATGAGGACACTATACACACACACAGAGGATGAAGTCACGTGGCCAGTTAGGGAGCGGTGGGGGAATTGGGGTTTGAACCCAGGTCTGTCTAACTCTAAAATCCATTCTCTCACCACCGCACAAGGCTGCCTCCCATCAGAGAGCTGGTCTTGCTGGCCCGCGATGGCCCCTATGACAATGCCCAGCTGTGACAATGTAATAGAACCTCCCAGGTATTCCACAAAATGTAGCGGTTCATGGTTTTCTCCTCACCAACCACAGAGACACAGGCTTTCAAGGAGAACCTGCTTTATTCATTAACTGGTTGCTGGTTCACGGCCTGCTAGGGAGTGACCGTGGACACAACCAGCTGGGGAGGTCTGCTGAGTATCACTGATGTGTGCTGTCATCCATCCTCCCACAGGCAAGGGGACAGGAGGACAGCCCCTTAGAGTGGCATCACGCTGCCAGGGGCACAGCCCTCATTTCTGTGGGGAAATTCTCTTTGGTGACAGGACTGTTGCAGGGACCCCCCAGGCCAGGATCCCATAACCCAACCCTAGCTGGCAATGTTGGGTAAAGGACGGAAAAGCAAGCTGGGACTGGGGTGGTACTTCCGGCAGCTGCTTCAGGTCGTTCTAGCTGGGCTGCTCTAGCTACCCTTCTTGGTGAGAAGTCCTGGGGTGTAGCAATGGGGCCAGGCTGGGGTGGGGCAGAAACACTGGTGAGAGATGGAAGGGGTGTTTGGGAAGGAAGTTTCCATGAAGGCTTGGCTGGCAGGGCAAGGAATCAGGGAACTGAAAGTGAACAACAGATCTGAGGCAGAGATTAGAAAAATGGCAGGACCTTTTTCTAATTGTTTGCACTAAAGACTGGGTGAGGTTTGGATCCCAAGGTAAATTTTTATTTATATAGGAAAGTTTAATAGTCACAATTTTAAAAAGGGGTGGGTAGGAAGGAGCAGGTTATTTATTCAAAAGAGCCTTGGTGACTTAGAGTTAAAACTGCCTTTAATACTATGGGCTTCCGAGTTACTCATGATTAAAATGGGGGCTGTCGTTCCTCAAAGTTAGTTTGTCGGGGGCATCAAGGAAGCAGGGGAGAGTTCAGGAGTCACTTTACTATTAATTCCACTGAAGTTAATCATCTTTTTACTTCTGGCTGCTTTTAAGATTTCCTTTTCATACTAGGTGTTCTAAATTTTAATTTGTTCTGTCTAGGTGTGTATTTCTCGTCATCTTTTTTAGGGGGATTCAGCAGCCTTCTCAAATTTACGGATTATTCTGTTTAATGATTTATGACAAGTTCTCATCCATTCTCCTTTTTGTTTCTTTAAAATTTATCTTTTTCTTCCAGTTTTACTGAGATATAATCGACATACAGCCCTGTATACGTTTTAGGTGTGAGAAGCATAATGATTTGACTTATATCCTCATGAAATGATTACCACAATAAGTTTAGAAATGATTCCCACAATGATTACCATCATCTCATATAAATACAAAATTAGAAATAGAAAACAATTTTTTTCCTGTGATGAGAACCCTTAGGATTTACTCTCTTAACTGTCCCATGTAACCTACAGCGGTGGTAGTTATATTTATCATGTTGTGCATTACATCATTAGCATTTATAACTAGAAGTTTATACATTTTGACTATCTTCGTCCAATTCCCCCTCCTCTCACCCTCTGCTGCTGGTAACCACAAATCTGATCTCTTTTATTCTGAGTTTGTTTTTGAAGTATAACTGACCTACAACACTATGTGAATTCCTGGTGCACAACAGTAATTTGATATTTCCATACACTTCAAAATGATCACTACAATAACTCTAGTTACCATCTGTCACCACACAAAGATATTACATTATTATTGACCATATTTCCCACACTATATACAATATTTCACACCCACAACTCACTTATTTTGTAACTGGATGTTTGTACCTCTTAATCTCCCTCGCCTATTTCTCTCCTCCCCCAGGCAATCACCTGCTTGTCCTCCATATCTACGACTCCGTTTTTGTTTTTTTATGCTTGCCTTTTAGATTGCACACATAAGTGAACTCATAGTATTTGTCTTTTTCTGTTTGACAAATTTCACTTGGCATAATACCTTCTAGGTCTATTCATGTTGTTGCAAATGGCAAGATTTCATTCTTTTTTATGGCTGAGTAATATTCCATTGCATATATACAGCACATCTTCTTTATCCACTCATCTATTGATGGACACTTAGGTTGCTTACATATCGTGGCAATTGTAAATAATGCTGCAATGAACATAGGGGTGCATATATTTTTTCAAATTAGTGTTTTTGTTTTCTTCAGCTCAATACTCAGATGTGGTCTATTTTTAATTTTTTTGAGGAATCTCCGTAGTGTTTTCCGTAGTGGATGCACCAATTTACAATCCCAACAACAACGCATGAGGGTTCCCTTTTCTCCACACCCTCGCCAACACTTGTTCTTTGTTGTCTTTTGGATAATAGCCATTCTGACAGATGTGAGGCAATATCTCATTGTGGTTTTGATTTGCATTTCCCTGATGATTAGTGATGGTGAGCATCTTTTCATGTGCCTGTTGGCCATCTGCATGTCTTCTTTGGAGAAATGTCTATTCAGGTCCTCTGCTTATTTTTTAATCGGGTTTTTCTTTTTCTGATGTTGATTTGTATAAGTCATTTGTGTACTTTGGATATCAATCCATTATCAGACATATCATTTGCAAATATCTTCTCCCATTCAGTAGGCTGCCTTTTTTGTTTTGTTGATACTTTCCTTCACTGTGCAAAAGCTTTTTAGTTTGATGTGGTCCCATTAGTTTATTTTTGTTTTTGTTTCTGTTCCCTGAAGAGACAGATGCAAAAAAATATTGCTAAGACCAATGTCAAAGAGCATACTGCCTATGTTTTGTTCTAGGAGTTCTATGGTTTCAGGTCTTACATTTAAATATTTAATCCATCTTGAGTTTATTTTTGTTTATGATGTGAGAAAGTAGTCCAGTATGATTCTTTTGCATGTAGCCGTTCAGTTTTCCCAACACTATTTATTAAAGAGGCTATCTTTTCCCCACTGTATATTCTTGCCTCCTTTGTCATAAATTAATTGCTCATATAAGTGTGGGTTTATTTCTGGGCTTTCTATTATGCTCCATTGATCTATGTGTCTCTTTTTGTGCCAGTACCATAATGTTTTCATAATGGTAGCTTTGTATTATAGTTTGAAATCAGGGTGCATCATACCTCCAAATTTGTTCTTCTTTCTCAAGGTTGTTTCAGCTATTCAGGGTCTTTTGTGTTTCCATACAAATTTTAGAATCATTTCATTAGGATTTTTGTATCTATATTCATCAGTGACACTGGTCTGTAATTTTCTTTTTTTGCAATATCTTTGTCTGGTTTTTGGTATCAGGGTGATGTTGGCCTCATAGAATGGGTTCAGAAATGTACCTTCCTCTGCAATTTTTTGGAATAGTTTGAGAAGGATAGGTGGTAAATATTTAAATGTTTGGTAGAATTCACCTGTGAAGCCATCTGGTCTTAGACTTTTGTTTGTTGGGAAATTTTTAAATTACTGGTTCAATTTCATTACTGTAATTGATCTGTTCACATTTGCTTTTTCTTCCTGATTCGGTCTTAGGAAATTGTACATTTCTAGGGATTTGTCCATTTCTTCTAGGTTGTCCATTTCTTCTAAGTTGGCATATAATTGTTTGTAGTAATCTCTTGTGATCCTCTGTGTAACTTCTTTCTCATTTCTGATTTTATTTATTTGGGCCCCTTTCTTTTTTTCTTGGTGAGTCTGGATAAAAGTTTATCAATTTATCTTCTCAAAGAACCATATCTCTGTTTCATTGATCTTTTCTACTTTTTTTAGTCTCTATTTCAATTATTTCTTCTTTTATCTTTATTATTTCTTTCCTTCTATCAACTTTGGGTTTTGTTTGTTCTTTTTCTAGTTCCTTTAAGTGTAAGGCTAGGTTGTTTGAGATTTTTCTTGTTTCCTGAGACTTGTATCACTATAACCTCCTCTCTTAGAACTGTTTTTGCTGTGTCTCATAGATTTTGGATAGTTGTGCTTTCATTTTCATTTATCTCTAGGTATTTTTTGATTTCCTCTTTGACTTTTTTCACTGACCCATTGGTTTTTAGTAGCATATTGTTTATCCTCCATGTGTTCATGTTTTTTTGCAGTATTTTTCTTGTAGTTGATTTCTAGTATCATAGCATTGTGGTCAGAAAAGACACTTGATATGATTTCAATCTTCTTAAATTTATTAAGACTTGTTTTGTGGCCTAGAATGTGATCTATCCTAGAGAATGTTCCATGTGCACTTGAAAGGAATGGTATTCTGTTGCTTTTGGATGGAATGTTCTATATATATAAATTAAATCCACCTGATCTAATGTGTCATTTAAGGCAGGGGTCCCCAACCCCCAGGCCTGTTAGGAACCAGGCTGCACAGCATGAGGTGAGCGGCGGGCAAGCAAGTGAAGCTTCATCTACCACTCCCCATGACTCCCCATGGCTTGCATTACCGCCTGAACCATCCCCCCCACACCCCAGTCCATGGAAAAATTGTCTTCCACAAAACCGGTCCCTGTGGCCAAAAAGGTTCAGGGCTGCTGATTTAAGGCCAGTGGTTCCTTATTGATTTTCTGTCTGGATGATCTGTCCATTGATGTAAGTAGGTGTTGAAGTCCCCTACTTTTGTTATGTTACTGTCAATTTTTCTTTTATGTCTGTTATTATTTGCTTTATTTAAGTGCTTCTATGTTGAATGCATATATATTAACAATAGTTATATCTTCTTGGATTGATGTCTTGATTGTTTGTCTCTTGTTCCAGTCTTTGTTTTAAAATCTATTTTTTTCTGATATAAGTATTGCTATCCCAGTTTTCTTTTCATTTGCATTTGCATGGAATACCTTTTTTCATCCCCTCACTTTCAGTCTTTAGACTTGAAGTGAGTTTCTTATAGGCAGCATATATATGGGTCTTGTTTTTGTATCCATTCAGCCATTCTATGTCTTTTGATTGGAGCATTTAGTCTATTTACATCTAAATTAATTATTCACAGGTATGTACTTATTGTCATTTTGTTCATTGTTTTGGTGTTGTATTTGTAGTTCTTTTTCATTCCTTTCTTCTCTTGCTCTCTTCTCTTGTGATTTAATGACTACATTTAGTATTATGTTCGGGTTCCTTTCTCTTTTTTGTGTGTATCTATTACAAATATTTGGTTTGTGGTTGCCACAAGGTTTATATATAAAACCATATATATATATATATGTATATGATTATTTTAAATTGCTGATCTCTTAAGTTCAAATGCATTTTAACAATCCTGCTTTTTCACTAAATCCTACCCCCACTGCCCATGTTTAATATGAATCCCTTAACTACTTATTGTGGATATAGATGATTTTACTACTTTCGTCTTTTAGCCTTTCTATTAGCTTTATAGGTGGTTGATCTACTATCTTTTTTATATATTTGCTTTTACCAGTGAGATTTATTTCCTTTCATAATTTTCATATAGGTAGTTGTGGCCTTTTCTTTTCTGCTCAGAGAAGTCCCTTTAACATTTCTTGTAAAACCAGTTTTGTGGTGCTGAACTCTTTTAGCTTTACTTGTCTATAAAACTCTTGGTCTCTCTTTCTAATCTGAATAATAGTCTTGTTGTGCAAAGTATTCTTGGCTATAGGGTTTTTTTTTCTTTTATGGCTTTATTTTTTTTATAGGTTTTAAAAATTAATTAATTAATTTGGCTGCACTGGGTCTTAGTTGTGGCATGCAGGATCTAGTTCCCTGACCAGGGATCGAACCTTGGACCCCTGCACTGGGAGCACAGAGTCTTAACCACTGGACCACCAGGGAAGTCCCTATCACTTTAAATATATTGTGCCACCCTCTTCTGGCCTGCAGAGTTTCTGCTGAAAAGTCAGCTGACAGCATTATGGAAGTTCCTTTGTACATAAAGTGTTGCTTTTCCCTTGCTGCTTTTAATATTCTCTCTTTCTCTTTAATTTTTGCCATTTTAGTTACAGAGTGTTTTGGTGTGGTCCTGTTTGGGTCGTTCTTGTTTGGGACACTGTGCTTCCTGGACCTGGATGTCTGTTTCCTTTCCCAGGTTAGGGAAGTTTTCAGCTATTTTTTCTTCAAATAAGTTCTCTGTCTCCTTTTCTCACTCTTCTCTTTCTGAAACACCTACAATGTGAATGTTAGTATGCTTAATGTTGTCCCAGAGGTCTCTTAAACTCCTCATTTTTAAATTCTTTTTTCTGTTCAGCTTGGGTAATTTTCACTGCTCTGTCATCCAGTTTGCTGATTCATTCCTCTGTATCATCTAATTTACTGCTGATTCCTTCTAGTGTATTTATTTCAGTTATTGTATTCTCTACCTTTGTTTCTTTATGTTTTCTAACTCTTTGTTAAACTTCTCACTGTGTCCATCCATTCTTCTGCTGAGCTTCTCGAGCATCTTTATGATCACTAGCTTGAACTCTTTATTGGGTAGATTGCTTATCTCCACTTTGCTTAGTCCTTCTTCTGGGGTTTTATCTTGTTTCTTGAATATGTTGGAATATATTCCTCTGTCACCTCATTTTGCCTAATTTGCGGCTTTTATTTCTATGTATTAGGTAGGTCAGACATGTTCCCCAATCTTGGAGAAGTGATCTTATGAAGGAGACATCCTCTGGGGCCCAGCAACACACCCTCCTCTGGTCACCAGACCCATACGGTCTAGCAATGTCCTCTGTGTGGGCTGCATGGGCCCTTCTGTTGTGGTGGGCTGACTACCGTGGACGTGCTATTAGGTGTGACTGACCTCTGGTCTGGTTGGTTGACAGGCCCTGCCTGGTGTGGAAGTTGCCAGCCAATGATGGATGGGGCCAGGTCCTGGCACAGCTGGCTGTATAGCCTGTGGAGTTTCAGTCCTGGTGCCATCCCACTGGTGGGTGAATCCAGGTCCTGGGTTAACTGGCTGCAGGGCCCTGGCAGTCCTAGGGCTAGTGCCAGCCCACTGGTAGGTGGGGCTGGGTCCTTAGCCCTCTGGTCGGTGGGGCCAGACCCCAGGGTAGCTGGGGCCTCTGGTGGTCCTATGACAGCTGGTCTGCTAGTGGGTGGGGCTATGTTTCTGGTGGTCCTATGACAGCAGGTCTGCTGGTGGGCAGGGCTATGTTTCTGTCCATGTAGCTGCTTGGCCATGAGCTTCCCAGGACTGGTGCTGACCAGCTGGTGGGCAGGACCATGTCCCAGTGCTAATAAGCTATAGGTAGTATTGCACAGTGGTGCCTCATGGTAGAATGAACTCCCCCAGATGGCTGCTGCCAGCATCTATGTCCCCAGGGTGAGTCCCAGTTGCCTCCTGCCTCTCTAGGAGGCTCTCCAAGATCAGGAAGTGGGTTTGACCAAGGCTCCTTTCAAATTACTGCTTCTGCCCTGGGTCCCAGAGCATGTGAGATTGTGTGTGTGCCCTTGAGGAGTAGAGTCTCTATTTCCCACAGTCCTCTGGGTCTTTTGAAAGTAAGCTCCACTGGCTTTCAAAGCCAAATATTCTGAGGGCTAGTCTTCCTTGTTCAGGAGCCCTGGGCTGGAGAGCCCAATGTGGGGCTTGGACCCCTTGTTCCTTGGGGAGAACCTCTGCAATTGTAATTATCCTCCCATTCGTGGATCACCTATCCAGGGGTGTGGGTCTTGACTATACCACATCTCCACCCTCCTACCCATCTCGTTGTGGTTCCCTCTTTATATCTTTAATTTTAGAAGATCTTTTCTGCTAGTGTTCAGGTCATTCTCATCAATAGTCGCTCTGTAAGCAGTTGTAATTTTGGTGTGTTCATGGAAGGAGGTGAGTTCAGTGTCTTCCTACTTTACCATCTTGGCCACTCCCTCCTTATCCACTTTCTTGTTGAATATCGTATCCCTTTTATTTTCCTTCTTACCACCTTCATAAGCCCCAGTTGGATGTATATTAGATATTTTATCTCTGTTCTCTGTTTCTACTCCATGTTTTCATGTTATTAAGCTCTTTATTTCTCTATCTTCAAAGTTGTTGAGGGACAATGTTTGGCACATAGAAAGCACATGATAAATCATTGTACTCTTTCCTGGTAAAGGTGGGTAAATATATAATTACTGGGGGGGGTGTGGTTAGGTGAGCCTTATATTTAAAAGACAAACCGAAAAATGCATCACTGCAAAATATATTTGTATGAAGAAGAATTGGGATACAGAATGGTCCTCTACATCTTTGCTACTCAGGCATGGTTCCTGGACTATAGCATCAGCCTCACGTGCAGAATCTCAGGCCTTACCCCAGACCTGCTGAATCAGAATCCGTATTTTAACAAAAGCCCCAGAAGATTCACATGCACTGTAAATTTTGAGAAGTGCTGTTGCTTTACAAACTTGCCTGAGAATATTGGAATCACCTGAGGTATTTTAAAAACTACGGGCTCCTGGGTCTCACCTCCAGAGACACTGATTTCATTGGTCTGGGCATTGAGTCTTTTGAAAGCTCCTCTGTAATTTTAATGTGCAGTAAGCATTGAGAACCACCACTCTGCATCCCTGGGCTTTCAGGTATTTGGGGGATCTGGGCAGGGGGTGAAGCCGAAAGAACAGGTTGCCCGCTCAGCTTTCCCAGGCAAAACCTCGCCACAGCAGGAGTCGGCCCTGGCTTTTGCCTAAAGGAGGCTGCAGGGCTTAAAGGAAGGAGATTCTGTGTTCTAATCCCAACTCTGCCTCCCTAGTAGGCTGTGTCCCTGAGCCCAGTCACTGCTAGCCAAAAGAAGGACCAAGTAAGTGACTCGTCTCTCTGAGTCCTGGTGTCGTCACTTGAAAATGAGGCTATTTATTCCCTCCAGCCATAAGGTGTAAAGTTTCCCCTACATTTTCTGTCCCTCCTGCTTTATGGTCCTGCTGAAGAGGGTTTCTCCCAGCTAGGCTGGCAACACTGGGGCTTGAAGCAGCTTCAGGTGGAGCAGGTGTGCTCCTGACGGGTAGAGCGTATGATTTCATTTACAGGAAGGTGGCGGGGGTCAGAGTAGTGGTTACCCTTTGGAGGAGTAATTGACAACAAATCGGCACTCGGAAGCCTTCTGGGGAGTGATGGTATTCTATATCTAGACCTGGGTGGTGGTTTTATGGGTGTATAAACCTTCACTGAGCTATTCACCTGGGAACTGAAGACTATGTAAATTATACCTCAATTAAAAACAAAGAGCAAGTAGTGCTCGGCAGGCCCCCAGGGGAATAAAAAGTTCAAATCACTTTATAGCCAGGAGCTGGGAGACTTTGGCTGGTTTGGGAGCTAAAGCAGAAACTGGGTAGGTGGGGAGAGAATGAGAGTCGGAGACAGACCCAGAGAGACAGGTACAGACAGAGATGGACAGAGAAGGTGCTTAAGGGAATAAGCTGACCCGAATTCCAGGTGGCTGAATTAGTCCTAGGTAAAAAGGGTGGGGTTTGGCATCCACGTAGGGTGACCAACCATACTGGTTTGCCCAGGACTCCTGGTTTTAGCCCTGAGAGTCCTGCATTCTGGGAAACATCTCAGGCCAACGCAGTGGGGACAGTTCATCACCCTGTTCCCAGGCCTTGGGCTGAGGCTGGCAGGGAAATGAAGCGGGTCCAGGGAGAAGCTGCCCCACCCAGGGCCCCCAGGACGGTTAGGGAGATGGGCTCTCTCCTCTTCAGCCCGCGGTGGCTGGGACTCCGCAGAGTCTGAAATGCGGCAGCGGCCACCTACTTCGTGGCCGTCCTAGATGTGGCTTCTGTCCAGTCTCTGCCTTCATGGCACCCATCAGGCTAGTTTGCAATTGCTTATTTGCTTATGGGTATTTCTCTTGGCTTTGCGCCCCTGGGGGTTATGGGTGAGGCTTCCTTGCCCTTGCGTGCTGTACTCTAGCTCTGCTCAGGGCCCCAGCACCAGGCCCTCAGGGGCTTCCTCGTCTTCTGGGGCCATAGATCCTTTTGGATCCTTTTGGAAAAAGTTTTAATCCTCTTCTCAGAGTAATGCTTTCAATGCATAAAATAAAATGCAAAGTGTTGCAAAGAAAATCAACTATGCTGAGATACAGCTAAGCCTTTGTGACAAAGTCATAAGTGTCCTTTATTAATGCTTTAACAAAATGAAGCAGCAGGTGTGATATTCTGAGGTAGCCATGACTACAGATGGTAATTCATACCTGCAACAAGTGTGCCGTGAAAATGAAAATACCTGTGATAGCTATGGGTGACAATCACAGGTGCTGCTGACACTACAGTGCTTTGTTGCCTACATCCCTGATAGCAGGACATGCTAAATTTCACTTAGTAGTTAAGGAAAATATAGATGTACTTTCTGTCCCAATCCAAATTCACATGAACCCCTGAATTCTGCCCATGTGCCCAGGATAAAAAAGTGCTGCGTAAGTGAATGAAAGATCAGAAGTGTGTATTGTAAGCTGTAGAGTGCAGTGCCGTGTAATATTGTTGTCCTTGGGGGATGCGGGTGCTTCTGGGATGGGCAGGGGAGGATGAGAAGCAGGCTAAAACCAGATTATTGGCCAGCAAACTGCGAGGCCAGAAGCAAACAGGGCCGCCTGGTCTGTGTGTTTCAGACCTGGCGGCTGATCTTCAGCAGGCTTTGCTCCAGTAAAGTAACACTGGGCCAGACCTCACCCCCTCCCTCCATTCTCCAGCGTGTAGGGAGACTGACCGCTCGCAGAGCTCAAGCACTGAAGGGAACAGGGAACCTCTCTCTTCAGCCTGGAGAGAGGACTTTGGGGGCACAGTGGGAGGTGCTTCGGGGTCAGGCCATGCCCATAGCCAAGGGAGAGAGCTGCAGGGAAGGCCTCTGTCCTCACTCCACACGTATCCCCCCAACCCCCATCGAGACAGGTTTCAGGTAAGCCCTCCTGGGCTGGGGCCCTCTTTTAAGAAGAAAGTCCACCTGGGAGAGGTGGTGCATTCAGAGCTCAAGATCTCAGCATGAACGATTTTGTATATCACCCTGTGTAAGAGTGCAGGGGAGCAGAGACCCTGGGGGCAAGGGGCCCCATTCCTGGCACCAGCCCAAATGACCTCCAGCTGAAAAACTGCCCTCTAATTAGCAATCAGGAAATCAAGGCCTAGCACGGCGCCAAGTAGCATGACCCCAGCTGTAGAGTGGTGAGAATCCAGCCCTCTAGACCGCACGCCCCTGCCCCGCACGGCAGAGCTGCAGAGCACATGGGTTATTTTTATCTAACGGCGCTATTGTTGGTTGCCTGGGAGCTGCTGTGGTGGGTCTAGCAGCACTGAACTTACAGCCAGGATTTCCTGTGCAGCTTCCTCCTCCTCCCTCATGCAAGGGTCCCTCCCTCTAGCGCTCAGGAGGCAATCTGAGGGCTGCCTGGAGCTTAACCCTGGCCTCCGAGGAGGAGGCCAAGGGCATCGTGGCCTTCTTCTCTGGCTGGTCCCCTCAACACAGGCCACCCCGACCCCACCCTTGGGTGCCTCAGCCCCATTTCCTCTGCAGAGAAGGGTATAAAGGTACTTTTTCTAGTTGCCTCTCTCCCACCCTACAACTCTATGAGGTAAAAGCACTCACTGCTTTCTAGAAAGCCAGGTTCACTCAGTGACTCTCAAACTGTTTTGACAGTGGCACAGTTTCTCATGACCCAGTACACACATCCATACATAGGTAGGCATGAAACCAAGTTTTCAGGGAATAACAATCTTCCCATGTCTGCTGCACTGTGATATGTTTTTCCTGTTCTATTCTAGTCTTTTCTGTCATCTTTCTTTTTAAAAATTCTGGTTGCAAACCACAAATACATCGATTTCACAACCCAATAATGATTCATGATTCAGTTGGAAAAATACTGTGCCAGGTACATCTTTTGGAGCTATTTCTCTTTTCTGAATGAAGGGCACTTGAGTTTATAGAGGGCCTCTGAACGAGGCACGGTCCTGGTTTTGGAGTTATATCCATTTTACAGAAAAGGAAGCTGAGACTCAGGCTGAGTGGCTTGTCCACGAAATCAGCCAGAGTGGGAGCATTTATGCCATGGAAATTGGCAAAAGTTTTAAATCAGGTTTTTTGGTTTTTTTTCCCTTGAGCACCAGCTTTTACACATTTACCAGCACATCATTGATTCTAACCCTGCTTTCGGTATATTTTAAAGCCCTCTGACCTCAGCTTCCTCATCTGTAAAATAACATTAAAAATGCCGACTTCATGGGAAAAAAATATATTGAGTACATTCTGGTAAGTATGAGGGACAATGGAAGGAAAAAAAAATGCAAATAATCCCATCACTTGCCACCGTAATGGGATTTGAAAGATGAGGTCCCCAAACTCCACCGTCTTGTATAATTTCCATCATTGCTAATTGTAGTTTGTACAGAAAAAAAACCTCTCTCTATAAAAACCCACACTTTGTAAAACTGTTGTGAGAGTTAGAAGAAATTACGGTAAACCTATAGCCCAGTGCTCTATAAATAGTAGCCAATATTAGAAAAGGGTGAATTCATACTTTTCTGATTGGAAATGGCAACAGAAGTAGTGCAAATGGAATTACATTTCAAAGCAGGACCTTCTATGCAGGTAAATGGGGAGAAGGGAGTGTTCTAGTGAATGTTCTGATACATAGGCTATAAGGACAAACATATCACACATCAATCACTAATTTTCAAAATTCTAGAATAAGCTCTTTACAGCCTCAAACTTACCCAGTCCCAGTGCAGCGGTGCCCCCTCCATCTGACAGATACCTCTGCCTGGTGACACCCAGAAAAGACTCAGCCTTAGGACAGCATGGGCTCTAATTCTGGACAGTGGCCTCGGCCTGCTTGAAACCCCCTCCGGTCCATTGCCACCCTGCTCTCTGAGGCCACACAGGAAAAGTCTATATCATCATCACCATCATCATACGGTAACAGCGGCTGTATTAGTTTCCTATTGTGGCTCTAACAAATTACCACAAAGGTAGTGACTTAAAACAACAGAAATTTATTATCTTACCGTTCTAGAAGTCAGAAGTGCGAAATGGGTGTCACTGGGCTACAGTCAATGTGTCGGCAGGGCTGTGTCCCTTCTGGAGGCTTCGGGGAGAACTGTTTCCTGGCCTTTTCCAACTTCTAGAGGTACCTGCATTCCTTGGCTGGTGACCCCTTCCACCATCTTCAAATCTCTCTTTGACTCTGGCACTCACTCTTCTGCCTCCCCCTTGTAAAGACGCTTGTGATTAGATTGGGCTCACCTGGATAATCCAGGCTCTCCCAAGACAAGGGCAGCTGATTAGCAACCTTAACTCCACCTGCAACTTTAACTCCCACTTGCCATGTAACATAACAGAGTAATAGGCTCCGGAGGTTAGCCTGTGGACAACTTCGGGAGTTGGGGGTATTATTCTGCCTACCGCAATGATTAACATTTTGAGCACTCACTGTGTCCCTGCTACAGTTCTAAGCATGTTACTTGTAATAGTGCATTTAAACCTCACCACAACTCTGTGAGGTAGGTACCCGTTTACAGAGGAGGAAAGTGAGGCCCAGAAAAGTAACTCACCTAAGGTCACACAGCTAGTAAGAGGCAGGCCTGAGCTACAGATCCAGGGCCCTGAGCTCAGAGCCCATTCTCTTAGCCATAACCACACTTCAGTAATTGGAAGACAGATGTACAAACTGAATTCTACCTAATTTAATTCTCCTTTGATGATCCAGAAGCCCCTTCAGGCAGTGACATTGCCTCAGGTCCATCAATACTGACTGCCATTTGCCACCCGGTCAGACAACTTTGGGTGGGCTGACCAGTGGATTTCCGGGGGCTGGGATGCCTGACGAGCCTGCTTCCTTCCCCAGTGGGCTTCTCAGAGTGGGCAATAGTGATTCTAAACTCCGCTCTGTGATATCTGGCCTCAGCTACTTCTCTTTTCCCCTACTCTAGCCCTGCTGGCTTCGCAGACATTCCTCAAAAAAGTCAAGTCAATGTCTACCACAGGGCCTTTGCATTTGCGGTCACCCACACCTCTACACAAAACTCAAGCATCATTTCAAACAGGTTTCTGCCCAAGGATCTCCTCTTTAAAAAGGAGCCAGACATCAGGCCTAGCTTGATGGGAGATGTCTCCCCCTTCCCTCTCCAATATTTCGGTGGACAGAAGGCATTAAAGTTCCCTTCTTCTCCCTGTTTTCCCCTCCTTCATGGTGAGAAATAAAAGGGGCAGACTAAGGGAGGTGCATTTGTGAGTAGGGAGCTGTCTTCACCTTGAAGCTCTCCTTGACTCTGGTGTGCACACAGGACTCAGAGCAAAAAACAGGGGAGAGAAGGAAGGGGCCGGTTCCTTAGATGTTTAAGGGGAAGAGAGGTAAAACCCCGACTTGTGGAGTGCCTACTGAGTGTTCAATCCTCACATCCCTGTGCAAGAGGTACTAGAAAAGAAACCTGAAGATCCTGGACATTAAGAAACTGGTCCCAGATAACATATGGAGGGGCTGAGCAGGACTTGAATACAAGTCGTCCTGAATAACACAGCAAAGGTCACCAGTTGCCACCAATGTTCCTCCTTTAGGGACAGAGGAGGTGACCTGGGGTGGAGTGGGGACAGCATTGAAGCGATTGACCAACCATGAAGATGAATTTTTTCCTAAATGAATAAATATTCTATTTAGAAAGTCACATGGAGACAATGGGAGACAGAAGTAAAGACTCATGTTTCCATCCCCAGGGGATATTTGCATGTGGATGTACAATTGTTCTAACACCAATTGTTGAAAACACTGTCCCTTCTCCACTGAGTTGCCTTGGCACCTTTGTCAAAAATCAATCATCCATTTACGTTTGGGGCCATTTCTGGACTCTGTCCCGTGGATCTCTTTGTCTATTTGATGCCAATGCTAAATGTTTTGATTACTGTAACTTTGTAATCAAGTTTGAAATTGAGATTTGGGTTCTCTAACTTTGTTCTTTGTTAAAGTTGTTTTGGCTATTCTAGGTCCTTTGCATTTTCACAGGAATTTTAGAATCAGATTGCCAATTTCTGAAAAAAAAAACTTGCTGGGATTTTGATTGTGTTGAATCTATAGCTCAATTTGGAGAGAACTGACATCTTAACAACATGGTGTCTTCAGAGCCATGAAAAAGGTATACCCCTCTGATTACGTAGGTCTTATCTCATATCTCTCAGTAGTGTTTTGTAGTTTTTATTGAATAGGTTTTGTACATCTTTTAGCAGATTTATCCCTAAATAGTTTATGTTTTGATGCTAATATAAGTGGAATTTTCAATTTCAATTTCCAATTATTCATTGCTAGTATACAGAAATATAGTCGGTTTTTGTATATTGATCTTAGATCCTGCAACCATGCTGAATTCACATGTCAGCTCTAGTAGATTTTTGGGGTAGGTTCCATAGGATTTTTCTACATAAATGATATCATCTGTGAATAAAGACAGTTTTCTGTGGGGCTATGTTCAAGGAGGCTGTGTTGTAATAAACTCTATCCTCAGGCTGTCTGGGGGACACAGAGGGCAATCCAAGATGAGGATGATCAAGGCTTGAACATTATCTTCAGGGCAGCAGATCCATAGATCTAATGGTCTGACAGGCTAATGTTAAAATGGATTGATCTTCCACTAATATCAATTGAGCTCAGCACAGATCACTTGATTACTTATACTGCCCATGGTTAAGAGCCCAGATGTGGGCTGAGTGAAGGCAAAAATAGCCAGCCTCAGGTTCAACAAATGTCCAAAAACCCTTTCCACAAAGCACCACCTTCTCTCACTCTGACCTCCATGAAGCCCCCTTCCTGGTCTCTTAGCCTTCCATCTTGCCCGCTCCAATCCCATCTCCATAAAGCCAGATTGTGTAAAAATGTAAATGATACTGTCCTAGGCCCTGCACTTAGAATAAAACCCAAACTCCTCACCCAGGCCTAAGCATCCCTCCTTGCACTGTTTCCTCCTCCCCATTCCCTCCAGTCAAGCTCATCCCAAGCCTTTTCTGCCGGAAGTACTCTCTCCATGCACCTCACCCGCTTCCTCTCCTACCCCTTGTCACTTCTTCAGATGCCTCTCCTGACCCTTCCAACAGACACTTACTCTTAGAGCACCTGTTTTTCCTTTAATTTTACACTAAAGCAGTGCAGTAAGAGCTGCGACCACTGTTATTTTGTTCACCCAAACTCTTTAACAATGCCTGATAAGTCCTAGGCACTCAGTCAATGGTTTGAATGATTCCTGGATTTCTCTCGAGCTATATACACACCCATTCATTCACTCCCAGTCTTTGTGAACAACTTTACAATATAGTTTGGATGTTTCTCTTCCCTTAGAAGGGCGGTTTAAAACCATGGCTGTGAGACTTCCCTAGTGGCACAGTGGTTAAAAATCCACCTGCCAATGCAGGGGACACGGCTTCGAGCCCTGGTCCAGGAAGATTCCACATGCCGTGGAGCAACTAAGTCCGTGTGCCACAAACTACTGAGCCTGCGCTCTAGAGCCCACAAGCCACAACTACTGAGCCCACATGCCACAACTACCGAAGCCCGCGTGCCTAGAGCCCATGCTCTGCAACAAGAGAAACGACCGCAATGGGAAGCCTGTGCGCTGCAACGAAGAGTAGTCCCCGCTCACCACAACTAGAGAAAGCCCACGTGCAGCAATGAAGACCCAATGCAGCTAAAAATAAATAAATAAAATTTAAAAAAAAACCAACCACCACCATGGTTGTGTGTTAAAATCTAGGTGATTCTAAAAAATGCTAATGCCTGGACCTCACCCCAGACCAACTGAAATGCAAGTCTGTGGGGGTAGGATCCAGGTTATTTGTATTTTTTTAAAGCTCTCTTGGTGACTCTGATGCACATCCAGAGTTAGAACCTCTAGCATAGAAGAAAAAAGCTGCTTTCATTCAACCAGCTGATAAAAACCATGGATGGGCTCACCCCAGAAGGGTCAGAAGGTGAGATATGTAAGGACCCTCACATGGGGCTCCACTGAACTCAGCCTCCTGCAAGAGTATCTCCTGTGCTTTGTCTGTTCTAATGGAGCAGCAAGAAAGAAAGAAACCAGACAAGAGTGGAAAGCATTTTCAAACTTTATTTACAACTGTCACAGTGACAAAAAGTAGTTTGGAAAAAAAAATGCTAGTTTCTCCCTGAGCCTCAAAAAAGAACAGATAGAAGTTATAGGAGGTTCATCTTACAACAGGCATTTTTACTGAAATACTAGGGGGTTTTTTGTTTTGCTTTGTTTTGTTTCAATAGCATCAGTTAGAAATACACACAAGTTACTTAAAAAAAAAAAGAGGAGGCCAGACAGGAGCTCAGTCACTTGTCCAAGAGCAGCTGGGTCGCCCCAAGAGGCTCGCCGCTGAGGGTCCTGACTTAAGCTGTCAGCCCCTGGCCTGCTCAGACTGCACGTGACCGTACAAAGGGGTCTAGTGACCGGCAAAAATAATAAACCACCCCCATAAACACACACATACACAAAGTAGATTTGTTATGCAGTTTACAAGCACGTTCCCATCAGACGGCAAGACCAGGACAGATGATACAGGGGAGCAGATGAGAGGGGGACACAGAAACATGGGATTTTCCAAGGCAAGACCCCATCCACACAGGGAGGCACGGGATGAGAACTGCAGCTGCGGGGGTGTGAGGGTAACTGGAAAGGCTCCCTGCAGCCAGAAGGAGAGGGAGAGCGAGAGTGAGAAGCCCCCTCGCAGGGCAGGCTGCAGGCCTCTCCCACTTGCTCGAGGAGCTGGAGGAAGTTATTGCCATCAGTGTGTGCAACACAAGCAGACAACACAGAGGTTGGGGGCAGAGGGGTGAGGGGGTGAGCGTTGGCTTCCCAGGACCAAGTCCTGCTGACGTGACAACAGCACACGCTGGTCCTCCTGCACCAGCGTTCTCCAGAGCCACACTGACCTTGAGGTATTAAGTACAACTCTACACGCATGTCCCAGCTGGGATCAAGCTGGACTGACTGGAGCCCCGAGGGGACACGGTGGGTGCCTCCGCTGGCCGAGTACGGCCCCAGGGAGGGTCTTGAGCACACCTCTTAGCTGCACCGTCCTGCTCTGAGATAGAGACGGTCTGAAGGGCTTGTCCTGCAATCTCTGCAGCTCCAGATGGTTCTTAACTATGACGAGAAGCTCTAAGTCCAAGCTAGCCTTCTCTTGCAACTTGCCCTTGCAGGGGTCAGGTGGGAGGTGAGGAGGGACGATGCTCCCTCGTCCTGTCCCCTGCATCCAGACACACCGCGGAAGAAGCCCAAGACCTCATGACACCCTTTAGTTTCAAATTCAATCCCCAGGCTGCTGCGTGAGAGCCTGTCACTGCCATCCAATAACTCCCAGGCTCTGCCAGCTCTCAGGACCTGCGTTAAAGCTCACTTCCCCCACAAGAAACAGAAAAAGCATCCTCCATTCGCCATTCAGCTCCCACCGGAAAAAGAGGCCAAGATCCCACGCGGGAATGGGTGCTGTGGCTGGCCAGGCTGGCTGGAATCTGCGGCAGGGCTGGCAGCCACCCTGCCTGACCGCTGTGCCAGGGCTGGGGGGGTGGAGATGAGGAGAAGGAAGGGCCAGCCAGGGGGAGCCCACCACTCTGTGCCTCTGCCCAAAGGGAGAGCAAGTGTGTGGGGGGGCAGGTGGGGATGGACCTTGGTGTCCAAGCATCTACATCGGCCCTCCAACAAGAGTGGGAAGGGCTCTCGCTACTTCCAGAAGGGCTGGGAGGCAAAAAGGATAAATCAGGGGAGCGCTCAACATTGCAGCCTCTTTAAAAACCTCCAGATTACGGGGGCACACGCACCTGCTAGGGCCTGAGGGGAGGGTCTGGAGAAGGAAACGGGAGGCGTTCCTGGCATCGGCATCACCTCCAGCTGGCTTTGCAGGTAGCCAGCCTCCACTGCTCTCCTCTGCCTGCCTCCCCATTACAGACCAACACACCTGAAACAAAAACAAAGGCTGGCAGTGGGCAAATCTAGAGAGAGATGAAGACTTTGTTGTCTGATGTCCCAGCAGCCAGAGCGAATGCTTGCTGGGTAGGTACTTCCTGGCTGCACTTCTCTGCTCAATGTTTTCTTTAAAATGTGTATTTTCTCTTTCATCTCCTGTTTGTTTTCTTGCCCCAGATGTTCCTTGCTAGCTTTGCACATCCCCCCATCCCAGCCCACCCCCAGAGCCCACTGGAATCCCACGGCTGCCCCCAGCCTGCTTGAGTTCAGATAAAGATCTCCAAGACGCCCGCCTCCCCGCACCCCCCAACCCCTGCTCTAAGCAGCTTCCTTTCTCAAAGGTCCGGCGTGTTGTCGCAGAGGGCTCCACTGCCCGACATCTCAAAAAAGGAAAAGAAAAGAAAAGAAAACCAACTCAGTGATTTGCAGGTGCAAAACGGAAGCCATCGTCTGACTTTTTCAGAACTATTGTGGCTCATGCTCTCCTTCCATGGTAGCGGGAAAGAACACAGTTCAGGTACAGATGCTGTCTGGTGTGACCCTGTGGGAGCCGGCGTGGACCCTACTGTTCCTTGTCTTCGTTCGGTGTCTCTTCACAGTTGTCCTGTTCATCCTCCTGGACCAAGAACTCCTCGGGGGGCCACCGGAGCTCCCCGCTCTCTACCTCCCCCTCTGTGGGCTCCACCACGATGGAGGGCAGACGGTCCTTCAGTTTGCAGCAGCGGTCGAAGTCTGACGGGTCAGGGAAGATCTGAAATAAAAGCGGAGAACCCCATCAGGTACACGTGCAGGACCGAGCCCCCGCTATACACCAGAGACCGTGCTACGCCCTTGGGATACTGGGGAGCAGCAGGTGGGATACTGCAGAGCATCAGGCAGGAGCCAGGGAACAAACTCTGGGGCAACAAGGGAAACCCAGACTAATCCTGAAGCTGAAAGTTTTCATGGCAGTGCCACCAAATTTGCGTTTGTACTTTTTGGTCTTGTTTTCAGATAAAAGAACTCAAAATCATGTCCACAGTGAGTCACATCTCCATTTGCAGCAAGCATTTTACTCTAGAAGTACAATGCATACAACAGGTGCTATAACATTAAATTCCTCCCAGGATAATTATTGGCACCTACCAGGTACTTTACATATATAATTTGGACCCAACACAGTCAGGCAGAAACATAGGTGCTGCTCACGCCACCTGAAAGAATCCAGGAGATTCCTGGAGAAGGAGGTTGCCCAAACCATTCAGCCTGGAAACGAGCAGTGGTAGAATGGGATCAAACCCAGGTCTGCCTGACTCCCAAGTCCGTGGCCAATATCACGTGCCTCTCAAGGAGACGGGTTCTGATCTCACTGTAGCTGTAAAGTCAAAGTCAAATCAGGGTTGAAGGCATGGCCCCAGACACAGGCACATGGGAACATAATCCCAGGCTCTTTTTTCACCTGTAAACAACACCCGGCTCCTTGACGGCTCTACACCTGAAAGAGTCTACTTCTCTTTCCACAGTCCTGTCAACGAGGTTCCTTTTTCTGATGCCTACTGTGTGTCCTGACCAGAGCTGGGAGAAACCCCAAACCAGGCTATAAAATCCAGGCTCTGCGGATTCCCTTTGCGCACACTGCCCTGTGACTAGAGCTGACCCAATTCTTTGCCCAGCAGCTTAAGTACTTAATCCAATGGGCTGCTGGTCTCCTGCCACACACAGCTCTCGGGGACACGCCAGAGAGCCGGAGAGAGGAGACTGTCTGAGACGCCTGGGCTCACAGAATCACACGGCACCTGCAAGGCCATCTCTTCCAACCTCTCCATTTGATAGATAAGGAAACTGAGGCCCAGAGGGGTCAGGAGACTTGCTCAGGGTCACACAGCTTGTTAATGGCAAAAGAAAGGAAAGCAGACCCTGGAGGGGGTGGAGACACACATTTGAAGAGATCCCGGGGGTTCCCTGTGCCTGGCTCTGTTCCTTGGAGGTAGCAGAAGTGCTCTCCTAGAAACTCAGGCCTTCCCAACTTCTGGGGTGTTATGAGGGTACCCAATCTTATTGCACCTAGCCCCACGCAGTGCTGTCCCCATCAAGTCCCTGACCATGTCAGGGGCCACGTGGGGCTTCCGGGAATCAGGGGCCTCAACACAACCTCCCCAATCCCTGCAGACGAGTGATTATTAACCATTTATCCAATAAAGCCCTATTGCTGGGGGATTAAGTCTTAAGCCAGCTGCACAACCAGGCATCATTAAAGACTTAACGGGGCTTATAAACAGGATGGTAATGGCGGCCAGGAGGAAAACAAGGCAGGGAGGGGCTCGGCTAGTGGGGTGAAGGGAGGGCGGGAAAGATGACGCCCCCCTGCGGGCTTTCTCTTCCTGATGCAGCCAGCCCTGCAGGTCTGCCCCTGGACTAGGCTCTGCGCACAGACCCATATGCCGAGCAGGGAGAAGGTCAAGTGGCTTACTTGGGCCCCTCCTCACTTCTCCTCTGGGGAGCCGGAGCCTCCTGCTGTGGGTGAGGACACAGGTGCCCTTCCGAGCACAAGCCTTGGGCATGAGTGAGGGGAACCCCCACGAGTGGAAAGTATGCTACAGTTTACAAAGCTTTTTCAGATACCTCCGGTAGGCCTCCCCTCCCCCCCTCCCCCGCTGCCCAGGAGCAGAGGGACCTGGGGCTCTGAGGGTCACAAGGAAGAGCCAGGATTCAAACCTAGATCTCCTGTCTTCAACACCTGTGCCTCTTGAACAATGAATGGATGCCACTGGGTCAACATGCCCACTTCACAGAAAACTGACCAGGGAGGGTGGGCAAGACGCTAGGCTTTTTTTTTTTTTTAAGATTGATTAAGATTGATTAAGATTAAGTTGGGGGTAGGAGTTTATTAATTAATTTAGGATTGATTAAGATTGATTAAGTTGGGGGTAGGAGTTTATTAATTAATTAATTAATTTTTGCCTGTGTTGTGTCTTCATTTCTGTGCGAGGGCTTTCTCTAGTTGTGGCAAGCGGGGGCCACTCTTCATTGCGGTGCGCGGGCCTCTCACTGTCGCGGCCTCTCTTGTTGTGAAGCACAGGTTCCAGACACGCAGGCTCAGTACTTGTGGCTCATGGGCCCAGTTGCTCCGTGGCATGTGGGATCCTCCCAGACCAGGGCTCGAACCTGTGTCCCCTGCATTGGCAGGCGGATTCTCAACCACTGCGCCACCAGGGAAGCCCAAGACCCTAGGCTTTAATGGCCCATTTGGCAGTTCAGGCCCCAGGATGACCATCTGGGCAGCTAGGTCCAGAAGATGAGCTGCCCCGTCCAAACGGTTGTTCTAAATCTTCAAGGACAGAGCTGCGAAATATCAAGAGGGGATGGACACCTGGCCCAAGACAGCCCTGGGCCCCTGCCTCTACCCTCTGACCTAAAGCCCAGGGCTGGGCCTGCGCTGTGACCCCCTGGCTGAGAGAGGTGGCACCCGGCTCCTAGCTAGGATCGCACCCGCTGAGGAAGAGCCAGAGAGACAGGCAGCGGCAAGGCCAGCAGAAGCAGGAGGACAACGACAAGGGCGGAGAGCATATGATTTTGTTCTAAGCCGGGAATGCGTCTTTAACTAAAAGTGGGGGGAAAAGTGTTAAAATAAGGAGGCTGCTGATGATGGAAGATATGCCAGGCACGTTTGCTGAGCAGAATCTCAATCTTCACAATAATCCTCTGAAGTATGCAGTGGTGTGATCACTTTTTATAGATGAGGAAACTGAAGCACAGAGAGGGCAAGTGACTTACTCAAGGCCACAGAGCTAGGAAGCGGCTGAACGGGGACCCAAACTCAGACCCACAGGACTTCGAATGAGGCGCTCATTTGACAACACTTGGGTCAAGCCACATCAACCTTGACATCACTTGTACAACCCTAACCAAGACCTCTCAAACGCCCGGGCCTCAGTTTCTCTTTTTAAGAAGTGAAGTGGCCTTCTGGTCTCACTAGGTGGGTGCAAAGCCTGGGCAAATACAGAGATGATAAAATGCTTTGAAGACATATGCTAAACTCAAATCGGAATGTCCTCTTTGGAGCAGTTTCAACAGGACTGCGAGAGCAGTCTCCAACAGCAGTTTCAAACTCCAAGCAAGAGGCAGAAATACTAACACAGTAATTAAAATAACTCTAAACAATGCCTTTCATACCAGGAGCCACACAATTAAGTCTTTTAAGTCCTTGGGGGAAGTCTGAGCATTGAACTTCTGATACTGCTTACTTGCCAGAGAACTTTGCTCCCTGAATTGCTCAAAGCAGGCGCCATGGAAAAAAAACTTTTTTTCTTTTACAAAGCCTGTTAATTACATTTTTAAAAATCACTATAATAATCTAACCCTCCCATCAGAGATTATATTGTATTATCAGATAATACCAATTTATGCCTCTGAAAATTGTAGCTCTCTCCAAAGACAAACAAAACGCACCCAGAACCAACCAGCTTCTCATTTCCTCACATCCAGACAGAAAGCCTTGCAGAGCAAAGCTGAGTATTTTGCCAGTACAATCTTATCTCTGACAGCTGCCTAAGAGGCTGACCCCAAGGAGGTCAAGATTTTTCCACTAAGTCATGCTTTTTAATCATCTAGGCAGCAGAAAAATGAGAGGTTGCAACGGCAGTTTGACGGGGTGGGGAAGGCAGTGGAAAAAAGGACTCAAGTCAGACTTGCCAAGCACATGACAGGTAGAGTTGGGGCAGCAGGCCAGCCCAGCATGCTGTTTGCCTGCAGGAACTGGCCAGGAATAAAGCACTGCCCCTGTTCCAAAAAGAAACTGCTTCTGGTTAAACCTCTTACCCCAAAGCGTCCCTTCTCCTTGGACTGGAGAAGGGGAAAAAAATCCTTTTCGTTTCTCTCTGAAGCAAAAGGCTCCTCTCTAAGGTGTCCAGAAAGGAAGATGGGGAGGCTCTGAGAAGCATTTCCCACCCTCACCCTCCAGGGCAGAACAGATCACAAAGCATCCATCCCAGCTGTGATTCTCTCAGCCTTGCCCCTTCCTCTGTCCACCAACACCGGACTCCACATCCAGCTGTTACACTCGGCTGCCAGGGCTGATGGCTTGGATGAAACTAATAGACACCGAGTTCCCTCCTTTGCAAATGACATCTTGGAGATCACATGCACCAAGAACATCCCGGGCCCTGCATGTCCCACTGTGGGGAACAGCAGGCATTCAAACTTGGTAATGGTCGGGCTTCCCTGGTGGCGCAGTGGTTGAGAGTCTGCCTGCCGATGCAGGGGACACGGGTTTGTGCCCCGGTCCGGGAAGATCCCACATGCGGCGGAGCGGCTGGGCCCATAAGCCATGGCCGCTGAGCCTGTGCGTCCGGAGCCTGTGCTCCGCAACGGGAGAGGCCACAACAGTGAGAGGCCCGCGTACCACAAAAACAACAACAAACAAATAAACAAAAAAAAAACTTGGTAATGGTCAATTTTATAGCGGACACTTCTTCAAAGGCATCCTTTGCCAGGTGGCCTCCAATCCCAACAGGATCTGACATTTTGGGAACTCAAATGAGTTCACTCAAAAGGTCAAAGGAGGGCCTTCCCTGGTGGCACAGTGGTTTTAAGAATCAGCCTGTCAATGCAGGGGACACGGGTTCGAGCCCTGGTCCGGTAATATCTCACAAGCTGTGGAGCAACTAAGCCCGTGTGCCACAACTACTGAGCCTGTGCTCTAGAGCTCACGAGCCACAAGTACTGAGCCCATGTGCCACAACTACTGAAGTCCGCGTGCCTAGAGCCTGTGTTCCGCAACAAGAGAAGCCACCGCAATGAGAAGCCCACGTACTGCAACAAAGAGTAGCCCCTGCTCGCCGCAACTAAAGAAAGGCCACACGCAGCAAGGAAGACCCAACGCAGCCAAAACTAAATAAATAAAATAAATTTAAAAAAAAAGGTCAAAGGAGCTTTAGGACCTTCTAGGAAGAAATGGTCTGTGAGATGTAGTTTGGATGCCAATATACTGGAATTTCTGCCTGTAGATCAGAGCTGTCCAACAGAACTTTCCGCAATAATGGAAATATTTTCTATCTGCGCTGTCCAATGGCAAACACCAGCCACATGTGTCTCTTAAGCACTTGAGGCTAAAATTTTTAATTCCCTTTCATTTTTATTAATATAAATTTATATGAAATATGTAAAGTTAATATAAATTGAAACAGCTACACAAATAAATAGATAAATATGAGGACAGTGAAAGCAGGACCGTCCAGGAAAGCTCAGGATGCTTGGCTAATAGACCGGGAGGCCTGAGAGCAGAGAAGTCTGGGGTTGAAGGTGAGCCCCTGGAGATGCGAAATTAGTCAGCAGGCTTTTGTTGAAAGTATAAAAGTCACCGGTCAGTCGGCTCCCATTTCACCTACAGAGGGGAACTGAAAGGTAATACCAGGGCTCCAAAGGCCCGAAATTTGGGGGCCTAGCTATCGACTGTCTGCCTCTAAGCCAGGTGACCTAAACCTGGCTGCCTCTGGGGTGGGAGAGAAGAGAGATGCCTGGCACCTAGGATGGAAAATGAGCGACTCTGGTTGGAGCAGCCCTCCCCTGTGTGCGTGCATCCCTCAGCCGTCACCCCTGACAAACAACCCGAGCTGGCCACAAAGAAGGTGGAGGGCTCGGCAAAGAGCTGAGAGATGCTAATAGGGAAAGCGGACACCAGCAGGTAGAGGAGATGAAAGGTGGTTAACTAGATACAAAGGGCTAATTACCAGCTCTGCAAGCTGAGACCCAGGGAGCTCGGCCATCCTGCTCCTCTTTGCTGGGGTGGAACAGAGGAAGGAGGCGTGCTGGGGTGCGGGGGAGAGGGCAGGTGGGACAGAGGGCCTGCGATGAATAACCAGGTGGCTCTCCAAGGCCCCAAGAGGGATCTGCCTCGGCATCCAAAACCACACAGTGTGTCTCTCCCCTCTCTGGTTCCAGAGGAGGGGGTAGAAATGAACCTCAAACCTGTGATGGAAAATCTCCACTCCCACAGGTAGACCAGGAGTCTGAAAGATCTGGCTTTTCCCTTGTCCCCGTGCTTTGTTATCTCTATGACTGGGGTCAAGTCGTTTTAACTTCTCTGAGCCTCAGCTGCCTCGTGAGTAAGATGAGGAAGGAATTTCCACTCTACAGTATTGTTGAAAGGATTACACGATGCTTCAGCCTGAGTGCCAGCACGGAAGCCAACAGGCTCAAAGATGTGGAGGCCCATCGCCCCCCTTTCCTCATTTATAAATTGGGATTACTACTAATTCCCATCTTATAGGCTTTGGAGAGAATTAAATACAGGTATGTCTGTATGTTCTATAAACTTTAAATTCCTAATGATGGTTCTTATTAGGTAAAGCTGGGGTCCCCAGGGAGCATTTACAGTAAGGCACTGGAACGTCTGTAGCTGTGGCTTGGGACAGGAGGAAATTAGCAGCACTCCTGGGCTTGTGCTCACAAAGTCTAGGCCAGGTTCTCTGGACTTCTCCTACAGTACCTCTCTTTTCCCAGGGCATTGGTTAGGCCAACTGGAATGGAAGCCACTGCCTTGTCCAGATCCTGGCCTTTCAGTGGAAGCCCCTGCAGCGTAAGTCTCCCCATTACGCACCCTCCCCTCCTTCCCCCAGCCTACTCTAGGGGCCTGCCGCCTGGGTTTCTTATTTTTCCTGGAGAATAACAATGGATGGGCCTTGTGTGTTTATTCGTTCCTAGGAAGGGCTGGTTTCTAACAATGGGCAGATCTCTACCAGCATCCTGCTCTGACAAAGGCTGAGTGAATGAGGGGCAGCTAATTCAAAAGAAAAGTACACCCTGCTTTTTGTCCCCTAACAATACGTGAAGGCAAGAAATATGTTCTTTGAAATCCTCGCCTCCTGCTATTTTATCATCATCATCATTATTTGCATTTTATTGACTTTTCAGAGTGAAACGTGGGTGGCAAGAACAGAAAGAATTATAGCAAAGGGGCACAGTGGCTACTGCCTGGATTCAGAGGATGGGGAAGAACATTCTAACACCTCCACTCAGATGCTAATGACCTCATTCTCCATCCTTGAGACTCACGTCACGCAAATCTCCCCTGGACTGGGGTTATAGACTATCCACCTCACCCTCTCCTACACTTCTCTGGTGTCTCTAATCCTACAGGAGACTTGAGCAGAGATTTGGGGCTTTATTAACAACTGTTGGATCTCCTTCCTTTGGATTAAAGATGCTTAAGCCTCCAGCCTTGAAACTTAAAAGAAAAGGAAATCCTCTGGATAAACACCATCTTTCATAAACATCTCTCCAACACACACCCATCCTGCAAGTCAGGAGTTCCAAATTCCAATTAATTAGCACGAATTGCTGCAGATAATTCGGGCCCAGCGAGCTGATGGGGCTTTTGTAATGTTACAGAACATCTCTCAAAGTTCTCCAGGGTGGTAAGAAAACACTGCAGCTTTCTGGCATAGGATGATTTCAAATACCCCCATCCAAATATGCCCCCTGACTATCTCATTATTGCCCTTTGAAAAGAAGACATGCTTCCCAGTCATCTCTTGGGGGCCTTGGGGGATGGCCTCTCTCTCTCTCTCTCTCTCTCTCTCTCCTGCTGGTGCCACCCAGGTGTCCCACAGCCACACACCCTCTCTCAGAAAGCCCAGACTGACAGGGCTGCCATTTCCAACCATTCCCTCATTCTTTGTTTTGGAGACAAAAATCTTGAATATTTAGCCTGGTCCCATAGCCTCCCATTCTCTTCTTGTCTGGGGTTCCCCTATTACCTGGCTTCCAAAACCATCGTTGGATGGAAACCACTCTCAAGTCTCTGAGGACTTGCTTACAGCCCAGGCCCAGGGCCCTGCTTGGCCTTCAGTCACCACGACCTCTGCAGCACACTACCAGGCCAGCCTGCTTCAAGGCTGCTTCTCTCCTGATTCTCATGACCCTGCTCAGGTTCACCTGACCTGTCTAACCTCACCTTCCCTGTGCCCTCCCTGGACTTGGTGTCAGCCTAGGCTTTTCTCTGGACTCAGGCAGCTTCCTGGCTTCCACTGTCCATCTTAGGCTGAGGATTCCCCAATCCACGGCTTCACTGCCCTTTCCACCATCTGTGAAAGTCTCCACTTGGATGACATCCATCACCCCCAACTCACCTTTTCCCAAAGTGAGGTCATCAGCTAGTTTATATCTTTCTTTAAGTTAAAAACTTTTCTTCCCCTCTCCAACAGGAAGCCTTGCTTGATAGTAGGTCCAGTAAAAGAGGCCTGGAGATTATAGTTGATCGCAACTGCAGTATTGATGTGAAAACACTGAAGCAAACAGGGCTATGTTCCTAGAGGTCCGCTAATCTCATGGAGACCATCTACACCACCTGCACTAACAGGGAGGTGATGCCCAGCTAGCGTCTGATCAGACACATTCTGTTCAGTCTAGAGCAGTGGTTCTCAAAGCTTAATTCCTGAGCTCCTTTCAGGGACAGAGTGTCCATGGAGTTAAAATATTTTCTTAGTAATACTAAGATGTTATTTGCCGTTTTTCCTGTGCTGATACTTGCGCTAATGGTATAAAAAGCAACGGTGGGTGAAATTGCTGGCACCTGAGCAAGAATTAATGCTGGCGGCAGCTGCAAACTGTGCTGGTGGTCATTGTATTCGTCACCACCTCCCACTTGCAATTAAAAAAAAACAAAAAAACAACTTCGGGCTTCCCTGGTGGCGCAGTCGTTGGGCGTCTGCCTGCCGATACAGGGGACGCGGGTTCTGTGCCCCGGTCCGGGAGGATCCCACATGCCGTGGAGCGGCTGGGCCCGTAAGCCATGGCCGCTGAGCCTGCGCGTCCGGAGCCTGTGCTCCGCAATGGGAGAGGCCACAACAGTGAGAGGCCCGCGTACAGCAAAAAAAAAAAAAAAAAACAAAAAAACTTCATGTCCTTGATGAAGCAGTAAAGATTAATTTTTATTAAATATTGACTGTTAAGTACATGTTGTTTAATATACTCTGTGATGAAATGCAAAGTCGTTATACAACACTTCTGGTGCACATCAGAGCACAATGGTTGTCTCGCAGAAAAGCATTTATGGGATTGAGTGGTGAGCCGCTTTTTCCATGGGACGCCATTTTTAGTTGAAAGAATGACTGACCAACAACCATGGTTATTCAGACTTGGGTATTTGGCAGACCTGAGCCTAATATTTCAAAGAAAATGAGCCTGATATTTCAAAAAAATGACTGATGGTATTTGTTACCAATGATAAAAACTGAGGTCTCAAGCAAAAATTAGAATTTTGTAAAACTTGTATCAGCCACCATAATCTTGACAGTTTCCTATCACTTGAAGAATTTCTGATGAGACCACATATTAACTAATGTGATTTTTTTTGATATTATGTAACAAAATGTGTTAACTTTGGAAGATCTGCATAACTCAGCAAACCTATATTTTCCAAATGATCAGTACAGCACGTTATGAAAACAAGCATGCGTAAAAGATTCGTTCAAAGTGCAAGATAGGCTAATGAATTTTAATGTAAGAGTACAGAAAGTTCATTGATAAGGTTTCAGATTCCACATTACCACTAACCTTTAAGAAACTACCACTTACTGAGTTTTGCCAAAATATCAAAGAAAAATATATGAAAAGGCTACTAAAATATTTCTCCCTTTTCTAAGTACATATCTGCATAGGCCAGATTTTCTTCACGTACTTCAACCAACACCGATCACAACAGATTGGAAGCAGAAGCAGATGTGAGACTCTAGCTGTCTTCTATTAAGCCAGATATCAAACAGATTTGCAAAAATGTGAAACCTTTCTTTGTGCTGAACTTTTTTTTTGTTTTGGAAAATATATTTATTTTTATTAAAAATCATTACTTATATTAACATGTAATGGTTTTATTGTCATTTTAAAGGAATTAATAAATAATAAAATTTTTAAACTTTTAATATCAAAAGATATAACCCACATAAACAAATATCTCTGGGGGTCCTAAATAATTTTTTAAAAAGTAAAAGGAACTGAGATTTAAAAATTTGAGAGCCAATGGCCTGGAGAAAAAAATACCTTCACAAAGATGACTCCATAAATCAAGGTTGAAGGATAATATGTTTTAAAACTGGAAAAGATTTGAGGGGAACATAAGAGGTGCCTTCAAATACTTAAAAGGCTGACATGAAGTCTAAGAGAGAGCAGATTTTTTTTTAACTCCAGGGGGCCTATCTAAAATCAGAATGGAGGATTTCACTGCATTATACAACTTCTAACAAAAATGATAGAATCAACTCTCTCCATTACAGATGGGGAAGGCAAGGTCCAAAGAGATGCTGGGAGTTGCCTGAAATGACATAGACAGTAGCAAAGCCAAGATTAGAAACCAGTTATCCAGATTCATACTTCATAATCCCGCTGCACTGAAAGGTTCTGAGCTCCGTATCACTGGCAATGTCCAAAGAACACGTAAGTGACCCAGTGCCACGCTACTGTAGAGTGCATTCTCACATCTGATAGAGACTGGCCCAGTCTCAAAGGTACCCTCCCCCTCTGGGATGCTATTGTATCTCAGTTTTGATCCCAAGGAAAATATCTATATCCACGATCTCCAAACTTGGAGATTGAAAGAATCTTGAAAGAATTTTGAAAGAATTGAAAGAATTTTGAAAAACTGTCTCCTTTCACACCTTTTAAAACCGACACCTAAAACTTCTGCTATATTATAAATATTACCATTTAAAAATAAATTTTTATGCCACTCTTTTAAATAAGTACTCAATGGCTTATAAACACCATAGCAATTTGATATCTACCATCACCTATTTTAAAAACTCATAAGCAAGCTCGTAAGTCAAATCTTATTCCTTTCTCTACTTGAAAATGTATTTCCATTCTACTGCTCCATAGAATTTTATATTAATGTATTTTCATGTTTGAAAGTTTTTAGTCATTAGCTTTTTTCATACTTCTCTGCAATAAAAAGATGTATTTGTAAATTGGCTTTTAATGTTTTTATGTCCCATGACCCTAAGCCTTGTTAGTTAAAAAAATAAAGTTCTGGATTGGCTTATTGCAGCTATTAGTATATAAGTAATCAATAAACATACCACAAATAATAATTAAACGCAAAGGTAATTTTTCACTGGTTTTTTTATAGATAGGTGGGATTTATGACGCTTCTTAGACAGTAACATTTTTAAATGGTCCATTTGTTCGATTCTCCTAAGGTTTCTATACGCTGGGAAGGCACCTTAAAAGATTCACGTAGGTGAGAAGCAGGTCCTCTTACAAAGGGGGTGGAGGGCAATCTTGATAGGAAAGGTAGGAAAAGAAAACTGGTGAAGCCTGTCTTCAGGAAACGCAATTTTAGAAAAGGAACAGAAGGAAGCTAAAGATGTGGAAATTGATTTCTCCAAAATGCTCTCTGCTGTCGTATCCCTTGAAAGTTTCTGTGAACCTCAGGGGCAGCTGAGGTTTTAACACTTTGGTTTTAACACTTTGTTAAAACATGAAGGGGTGTATACATAGAACCTGATTAAGAAGTAATCTGGCATTAAAACCTCCAATATTAGGGTGCCAAGGAAAACAGCCAAGAACGTTTCTGATATGGCTTTAACTGCTATATCCAAGGGGGCAAAGGACCAAAGAAATACAGAAATCATAATTTAGTATTAGGTTATCTTTAAGAATGCTTCCGTCCAAGAGGACAGATTCAACTCTTGAAGAAAAAAAACTCCTTCATGGTAACAACGGTGATGCCAGTCCCAGGAAGTCAGGCACCACCATGGTTACGCTTTCCCGTCCACATACACACTATGGCTCAATTATATTTTTTCTTTACTCACTTGTTTAAAACATTTAAAAAATAAAATAAAATTCTATCACTACATAAATGGAAAAGTAGTATTACTTGTCATAGGTAATAACCATAAAATACACTAACATTTTCAAAGTTTGTCTGTGTAACACCTAAATTAACTTTGTAAACCGCCAGGCATATTGGACTCTACTGGAACATTGGCCTAGGCTGTTTACCTGTCGCAAAGAACCTGGAGCCTTGCGGTGCTATTGGGTGGAAGGCCCTTGAACACTGGCCCAAGACTTCCATTATGTTCAGATCTACTTCTAAGAGCCCAGTTTATCCTTGATTCCAGGGAAGCAATATTTCTAAAACCATGACCATTCCATAAGCCAGACCTGGAACCCCAGGAAAACCAAGATGGTTCAGGGGACTAAACGTGCGTCTGTTCAACCTTCGTGGGTATCCAAGCCAAGGCAACTACCCTGGTCTTCCTCAAGGTCACACGGTGCTCCAATGTCATTAACAGAATAAAGGAGATAAGTAGGGGGATCGCCAACTCATATACATTTGTAATTCACAGAGCATGTCAACATACCCACTAGGGGACAAGAATGTCCCTGGCTAATTTGCAATGCTGGCTAAATGGTGCCTAAACATCATTAACTGTTATCATCTCTGCTCAAAATAAGCAGTTAACAAACTAGGGGAAGATGTACAACATCTCCCAAACACTTTAAAGTAACCAAACACCTTTCTGACTCTCTCCACAAAGCTCCTCCATCATCCCATTGGTATAGATTTTACAACCCTGAGATTCTATTTGTAGAGCTTTCAATGCTGGGAGCTTATACTATGATAAACTCTTTTATTTGTCTTCTGTTATTAAGGTAATATATAATCAAGAGGCTTAATGATGTTTAATCTCTTTGATTCAGCAATTCTACTTCCAGGAATTTATTCTGAGGAAACAAATCAGACCTGCGCAGAGATTTGTGTAAAATGATATTCAAAGCAGTGTTCTCTGTAAGAACAAAAGATGCCACAACCTAAATATTCAGCAATAAGTGGTACATAACAAAATGAAATGCCATTTTACAAAGAAAACCAAGTGACAGGAACATAGTCACAATATTATACGAAGTGAAAAAAGATTCACTCTGGCACATACAGTTTTACCTCAATTTTATTTTTTTAATAAAAATGCATATAAAATACTGGAAGTAAACATACCAAAATATTTCAGTGATAGGAATATAGGCATTTAAAATTTCGTTTGTACTTCTCTATATTTTCCTAAATTTCTAAAAGGAATTAATATCACCTTTATAATTATAACACACACACACACACACACACACACACACACACACACACACTCTCTTACACCTTTTGACTCAGAAATTCTATTCCTAAGACTCTAAGGAAATAGTATAAACTATGGACAAAGATTTATATATAAAATTATATATAAATTATCACATTATTTATAAGAGAAAAATATATACAATTTAAAAATAATTCAACAATTGGAGAATGGTGAAAAAATCATGTTGTAACTTTATAACTTTGTGCAGTTATTAAAATGCTGGCTTTGAAGCATTTTTAAGATAAATTTTGGGCTTCCCTGGTGGTGCAGTGGTTAAGAATCCGTCTGCCAATGCAAGGGACACGGGTTCGAGCCCTGGTCCAGGAAGATCCCACATGCCGTGGAGCAACTAAGCCTGTGTGCCACAACTACTGAGACTGCGCTCTACAGCTCATGAGCCAGAACTACTGAGCCCATGAGCCACAACTACGGAAGCCCGCGTGCCTAGAGCCCGTGCTCCGCAACAAGAGAAGCCACCGCAATGAGAAGCCTGCACACCACAACGAAGAGCAGCCCCCGCTCGCCGCACCTAGAGAAAAGCCCGTGCACAGCTACAAAGACCCAACTCAGCCAAAAATAAAAATAAATAGAATAAATTAATTTATTAAAAAAAAGATAAGTTGTGATGATGTGATGCTGATGACTTACATACCATTAAGTAAAAAAGCAGAACACAACCCTGTGTGATCTTGGCCATATAAAAACAACTTCTGTGGAAAAGATGCTAAAATGTTAACAGTTGTGATTTATGCATGGTGAGATTATGGTGACTGGAAAAAAAAGTTTAAAGAAGAAAATAAAAATTCCATAATGGGCCTATGCTACTTTAAAAATTTGAAAAGTAAGCATAAGAATAATAAAATACATAGTTTGCCAGTGAAAATATGAAATTACTCAAAAAAGGGGAAGGAAAAGAAAATTTTCCTGTAATTACAGCACTCTGATCTAAAACAACTGCTATTAACATTCTGCTGTCTGCCCTTTTGGTCGTGTGTGTGTGTGCGCATGTGTGTGTGAGTTCATGTAAGTGCATGCGAGTGTGTGTGTGTGTGTGTGTGTGTGTGTGTGCGTGTGTGCGTGTGAGCCTCTGTAGGCATCTCAGGCTCTGTCCCATGGGGATCAGCGGCTGAGCCTGGGGCTGCCCACACACCTTGGGCTAATGCTCACCTGCGGATAAATTAGAACTGACACATAGGGCTGTGTCTGGAGAAAATGGTTAGGAATTTGGGAAAACCAAGGATGCTCTCAAATCCAGGGTGGACATGTGTTTCAAGTTCTACAAAGTAAAGACAGGAGATGAATTCAAGGTATACTAATTAATTCTGCCTGGCAACCACCTTCAGGTTCAAGTTAGGAGAAAGTCAGACCTAGAGACCAACGCCCCCCCACCCCCCGGACTGAGGTTTGTGACTTCCCTCTTTGCTCAGGGCAGTTCTCCTTTGGATGAGAGATCTGGAACCTTCCTTCCCATTGGCTCCAGTACAATTACTGGCTGAGTTGCAAGCAGTCGATGTCGCTTCAGCTAAATGCTTGGGTGCCTCTTCTATACAGTTTACCTAAAAGGGGCTTCTGACAGTGTAAGGCAATTAATTCTAGCAGTGAGGGGACTGAGGGAGCTCCCAAACTTCCCTTGAGGTCAAAACAGGCTGGAGAAACTTTTGGCAAATATTAATTTTTTTCTAAGATAGGTCTGTGCAACGAGGGGCCCTCCCCCAGTCAAGGAGTGGGGAGCAGACACAGGAGCTGATTGACTGATCAAGAATCCTCCTGAGCTGGGCTCCGGGACAAGGGAAGGGCAGGTGGCGAGGCGAGAGACAGCCGAGGGGGGCGCAGGGTCTATGAGACTGAAAAGGAACGAAGCCCCGGCAACTCTGGGCCCCGTGTGAATGAGGGCCTGTCTTCATCCTCCGAGGAGTATTTCAGGACTCGGGCCTGACAGATCATTTCAGGACATTCACTAGACACCCAGGAATAGCTCTTGGCTCCAGTCACAAGATTCGCCACCCAAACTCATCCATTTCCCTAATGGTACAATCCTCCTCTCTATCCGACCCGGGAGACTGGGTCACCATAGAGAAAATGCTGATTCTATAAAAACCCGCGCCGTGGGATAGCCGAGGTGGAGGCATAATTCTCAGTTCAGGAAAGGGAGAGAGGAGGTGTCCAATCAATCATACAGCATCCATTAAGCAACTACTCGCAGGACACTGTGCCCGGCATTGTGGGAACAAAGCCGTCTAAGACACAGACCCTGGGCCTGGAGAGGGATGAACACACCACCGCCTGAGAGGCCTCAGGCCTAACACAGGCCCTTTGAGAGAAGGCCAGGTTGTATGGCTCCAGTGTGTGTCACATTGGCTAGGGAAGCGAAGAAAGCTTGTTCTCTCCCTGGCAGTGCTACAGACTCACTGCTGTGACCACAGTGTGTGTGTTGGGGAGGAACCCCATGGGAATAATTCCAGCCCTCTGCAGGCCCTCACCCAGGGGCATTGCAAAACACTGAACACCATGTTTGTGTCAAGGCCTTGGGCACTGAAGGAAGGTGCTGGATCCCTCATACAAAGGAGACGTGACCTGAAACTGACGTGACCTGGGCACTGGCTCAAAAAGAGGCCACACGAGGCTTCCCTGGTGGCGCAGTCGTTGAGAATCCGCCTGCCGATGCTATCTCAGATAGTCACGCCTTCCCGGTCCGGGAAGATCCCACATGCCACGGAGCGCCTGGGCCCGTGAGCCATGGCCACTGAGCCTGCGCGTCCGGAGCCTGTGCTCCGCAACGGGAGAGGCCACAACAGTGAGAGGCCCGCGTACAGCAAAAAAAAAAAAAAAAAAAAAAAAAGAGGCAGCACGTTCAGACACAGGCCCAACGCCACCCAAAGACATGAACTCCTTGTGCCTCTGAACCTTGTGGCCCTAACTGCCTGTTTGCCTCATGTTCTTATGAATTGTACCAAGCAGGGAGCAGGGTGGACGGGGTAGGGAGAGGAAAAAGAAAACTCACTGGGATTCCAGGAGCATGTCGTGTCCACGGGGGGACATCTCCTGCCAAGTGCTTTGGAATTTTAGCTTTATGTTTCTTCAGGGACAACTGAGGCTTTTTTAAGTCTGATGTGAAAGATGTTTTCCTGGTGACCATGGGACTTCTGTGCGCCTGCCCAGCTGGGCCTCCAAAACTCTTAAGAACATGTGGGGTACCATAGCTGGGAGTATCCAACGAGACAAGGGCACCAGGAGGAGGAGACAAAGGGAGGTGATGACTTATGCCTGGAGTGGCCTTGTGAGCGGGGGCTTGAGGGAGGCGAATAGAGACAGGCGCAGGAACCCCAGCCCATCATTGATTTCAACACCTGCATTTACACGGGTGGGAGCAAGGAGAGCCAGCCTCGGGGGTCTCATAAAGAAAGGCTCAGCAGAGAGGTGAGTGAAGAGAAAGTGTTTCCGAAGTGCTACCTGATTTTAGAGGTTCAACTGAGACTATTCTTTGAGAGAGGAGTTGCTGCTTCTGATAAAGAGCGAGGAGGGAGAGATAAAGGAGTCGTCTATTGTTGGGCCTTGGAGATGGAAGAAGCAGAGAGCTTCTATCTGGGGAGGAGCTATTCTCAGCCAACACAGTGCATTAGACCCGTCCTAATGCAGAGCTAAAAGCGAGGCTCAGACTGCAAGAAGCTAACGGCAGGGCTGTGGCAGGAGAAGGTCACCCACCACTGTCCGTTCTCCCTATCCTATCAAACGCCAGGATATCCCTCCCTCCTGTCGGGAAATGCAGGGGAAGCTCTTAAGGAAGGCCCAGAACACGGGGCACTGTGGTACATGTAGAATTAGCGCCTCTGGCTTACAGCGCATCCTCCCTGGCTCCCCTCATCTGACTGGTGGGTGGCCGTTAAATGGTAGGAGTATGAGACCAAGAACAGCAAGAGGAATACAAAAGGTGACCAGGGAGGGACATGTATGCTGATCAGAGAGGAATTTAAAGGGCCTTGGGAAGGATAAAAGTTATCAGATCTTGGTCCAGTTGCTTTAGATGGGAGAGTCTTAAGTGAAAACTGGGGAGCCATATCTCTGTCTAGAACTTAGCAAGAGGGATAGAACTGCAAAAGCCTCAGCAAACTGTGCTGGGGGAAGCTAGGCAGCACAGCCCTTGTGGTGGCAGCATCAGTGTCCACAGGCAAATGCCCAGGTCCCTTCTCCAGGCCAACTCAGGCCCAGCACGGAAGGAGACCCAGTCAGAGAGGCATTCTGAATTGCCACATTCTTAGAGTCCCTAGAGCTGGGATGCGGGAGCCTGCAAGGCAGCCACTGACCTGCTCCCCTGAATTAGGGAAAGGAAGAAGGCATTAGGCGCAGACGTTCCCGTCCCAGGGGCCAGAGAACAGGAGGCTGACAGATGCAGTGTGGGAAGCGAGCTGCAGCCAGCAGGGGCAGAAATGTCCACATGGAGACCCTCCCACTCAGCCCTGTGAGCTGGCCGCCACTCCCATCCCACCCAACATGTCCTCTACTTTCTAGTAACCATTCACTCACCCACCCCACGGGGTGTCATAATTCATGCCAAGTGAGAGAGCTGACGTGCATTGCACATACTGAATTGACTCTCCAAATAAATGTTAAAGACAAAACAAGGCACCGGCTCTGTGGATTTTTTATACATGCTAACTCCCTAAGCACAAGAGACGGGCTTACCCGAATCTTTCAGGGGATAAAAAGACATCTATCTGACCCTGAGGAGGCCCTTTAAAAATTCTAAGGCAGAAGTGAACGTGGGCAGCTTCAGAACCAAGAGACTCAATTTAACTGAAAGCACCACCATCCATTTAGCACCTGCTCTGTGAAGGCCCAGGGCCAGCAGGCACCTTGGGTTGGGGAGGGCTGCAGGAGGGCTGATGGCTGATGGGCACAAAGAGGGAATAAGTCATCCCCTGCCCTCGGACACACGGGCAGGGAGAAGGTCAGGCAGGACCACGGCAGCATCGTTTAAGCACAAATGCCACAGGTGCTGGAGAAGAAGGAGATCACATCTGGGGCAGAGAAATCAGGAAAGCTTCCTTCTGGGTAGACCTGGAAGGTGGGGGAACAACTGACAAATTCCAGTGTGCCTATTTATTTTATGACCTTGTTTCAAGGTCAAACCACAAGTCTGAGATTCTATTTCAACTGCCAAGTTGGGATTGATGTCTCCTTCCCACTTTTAGTTCCTTGGAAAAGCAGGTCGCAGTAAAAGCCATGTACTATTATTACCCTCAGGAGGAATGCCAAGAACAGAGTTCAAAGATCTCCTGCCCCCAGAGCCAAGCCTAGCCTGAGCATGTACAATGGACAGGCTCCAGCCAAGTGCAGCCCCAGCCAATCCCCACAGCTCTGGTGGGAATGTGTTTAATTGGATGGCACTGGCTTTGAGCGGGCCCAGAAAATACCGGTCTCATGACAATTGGCAGATCAGTTCGCTGCACAGCGCTGCGCCTGGCTGAAACAGGGGCAAGCCAAGGGGTATCTGAAGGTGCAACAAAATTAGAGGTGGAAGTGTCCTCTCAAAGCCTCTTTCAAGGCCCAGCCCAGTCTGACCTCCTTCTCCCAAGCCTTTAGATTGCCACACATCCCTGGACTGACCGTAGCCTTCATATTGCTCCACCAGATGGCCTGTGTTCCAGTTATGTACATGCTAGTTTCCCACGTGAGCCCTGGACCCTTCCTACAATGCCCAGCATAGCATGTTACGTACAGCAAGAGTCCAATAAATACTGCTTGCTTGACGATAACCACCTCTCCCCTTTCTTTTCACCAGGCAACCAGAAGACCTTTCTGAAATCTTGTGACAGAGTGCTTTGAAGTTCTAGGTAAGATATTTTGGAACTGTGCAGTAGTCCCCACTCAGGTAGCAGGGCAGATTTCCTGAGAGGCTGTGAAAACTGGGCCCTAAGTCTAGCACCACAAAGGAAGATTTGCGGGCCCTTTTCTTAGGCAGCATCGAGTTATCTTAGGAACCCAGAGGCGATTTTATTTTCCTCCTGCCGTGGCAGCCCCAATTCAGCTGTCCTCACCCAGCACTGCAGCCCCTTCTTGGGTCATGACCTGTTCCTACCCTCAGATCCAGCGGAATGGGCTGAAGGTCAAGAAAACTGCCCTGTAGGACCTGGTCCTTTATCCTGGAACATGTTCAAAAGGAGAATATCAAAAAGCACACACAGACATACTGATGACTGTGTTTGGAAAGGTTTTGTGATGGAAATCTAAAACCCAGAACTGAAAAAACAAAAAAAACAAAAAACACCTCACCTGTAACCACAAAGAGATTCAGTCTGATTCAGTGGCTTGGAAACTGGTATCCAAAAACACCCCAGCTGGTAGGTCAGGAAACTTCTACCCTCCCACAGGCTGTGGGGCTTTCAATTGTCTCTCTCAGACCCGCTCTGAGGGTGGAAGGTACAAAACCAACCAGGAAAGGGTATTTTCCCCCTCCCTCTGAATCCCCGCAGCCTACCTGAATACTTATTTCCAGCCAGCAAAAGGGGCTTGGCCATTTTGACACACAACAAAGGGGCCTTCTCTAACCTCCCAAGTGTGTCTGAGGTGACTCTTGCTGTCACCTGCCAAATTACCTTACCCAACCTTAGCTTTCATCTCAGCTCTCTTTGATCACCCTCCCTCCATCACACCCACCCAGCTTTCTATTTTCTCTTCCTTCACAAAACAAATGCCCCTGGAATGGTTCTAAGGCAGAACAAGTCTAGATTCTAGCCAAGAGCCAACCTCAAGGCACAGACACATGATACATCAGAAGAGCAAGGTTTTGGAGTTCGAGACTCAAGTCATCCACTCAGTCTGAGCCTGTTTCCTCATCTGTGAAACAGAACAAAAATTCCCATCTCAGTGCCCACGGTCAACAGTGAATGAGTAACATTTGTAAAGTGCATGGCCCATAGCCACATTCAGTTAATATCTGCTGAATGAGCCCATCACACTTCATTCATCTTCCCCGGACAGCCATCCTACACAATTTCCCTAGCTCCGAGATCTTCCCTTAAGAACAGACTCTTTCCTCCCCTGAAGGTAATAACGTAGGCACTCTTCTTGGAAATCTGAAAACAGTTCACTGCTTCGGCGCTATCTGGAGGTCTCTGCAGTGGGCTGTGGGCAGTGGAAAGTGAACGGCAGGCCAGAATCTGAATGGGCTGAGAATCTGAAGGTGTTACTTAGACCACTTTTTTGGTCCTTATATATTCTGGATCCACCACACAGCATAATCTCTATGCTGGATCCTGGCAATAACATCCCTGAGACAGCTACCCTTCTGGGAAAGGTCTCTTCAATTCTAAGTAGTTTGAACATTAACCCTGTTGGAATCAGTTGGTCAACCATCAACCAGAGGAAGAAAGCAGCATTTGACACAGCAATGCCTCCACCAGACTACCCTTCCCCATAAGCTGCCCCTCACAGCAGTGTTGCTACTGCCCAAGGCTTGGGTGGGGAGGGAAGTTCTGATCTGAACTGACTGCACATTATCACTTCCCCCTTTGCCACCATGAAGGGGAGAGTCCACAGCAGCCAGGATGACTAATTAATAACATCAGCTCATGCTTCCTGAACGCTTACTGCCTCCCAGGTACTGTGAATGCCTTATCCATGTCATCTCATCATGTTGAATCTTCACCACAATTCTGTGAAGTAAGGACTCTTGTTGCCCCATTTTACAGATTAAGAAACCGAGGCTTACTGGCATTAGGGGACTTTCTCAAGGGTGCATAGCTCTTACAAACAGCACTGGGATACAGAACCAAGTCTGCCTCCAGCCCCAGCAAAAGACACTAGGCTCTAAGGAACCAGAAGGAAACCAGTACTGAACTTACCTGATAGGAAAGGCCATCCTTTCGGGGGCTGAGGCCTATTTCCTCCATGGATGGGGTGTTCATCATCACCTCAGTCATCTCGGCTGATCTCAGATAGTCAGGGCTGCCAAGAAACCCAGAGCAAAAGTCAACAAACACACGCACTTTCACATGCCTACTCTCAGTGCCTTCTGCTGTTAAATTAGAGGACTGCCTGGAAGCAGGATGAGAGGTGTTCAAAACAGAACTCGCTGAAAAACGAGCTCATGCCCCGAGGAAGCACCTTACAAGCCTAGAGCATCAGGGCTCTCAACCTCCACCAACAAAGCTCATTGTCTGAAAACCGCTCTGGCAAACCTCCTCTTCCCTCCTCTCCTGTACTAGTCCCTACTGGCACAGAGCGACTCTGGATTTTCTTTTAAGTGACAGAACTAGAAAAAAAATAAAAACAGTAAGTAGCTGAGGCCGTCTATCTATATTAAAACCAATTCAACCCGTCTCTAGGGGAACTGAATATTATCATTACATAATGATAACAGGTCAACCTCAGAGAAACCAAGTTCGATAATGCTGCCTTCCTAAATTTCTCTCTGTGTCTCTGGTGTTCCTTTTTGCAAAATGTCCCACTTAAAGCCCCAAAGGGTCAGCTTTCTGAAAGCTTCACATCTGCCATCCAACCTCCTTCTCTAGCCCCAGCCACAGCAGCTGCAAGCTCACAGCTTGAAAAACATCCCCTGGATTAAAAGCCTTAAGGATGCCCGGACTCTGACTGCAAAGGAAATTTCCAGAGGGGCCAAGCTGGCCCACCAATGGCTGACATGTGAAAGTGCTTTGTACTCTGTAAGCAGGATACAAATGTTCCATTATCCTCACACAAGCCATGGGCACGTACAGGGTCCCGAATGTGTAATGCCAAATAGCACATACCAAAGTCAGTGTACTCCCTACCCAACAGGCAATATTTTCACCATCATGCCTTTACACATGGTTAAAAAAAAAAAAAAAATGTAGGGTAAGCCTTAGAAAGACTGTATCTAAGGAAACAGGGGTACCAAACTCTTCTTCATTTTACAGCTACTACATAGAGTAGAAATGGCACAGGAGTTGGAAACAGAAGCAATAGGTTCTGGTCCAAGCTATGCCACTCAAGTGCTGTGTGATCTTGAACAGGTCGTATAACCTCTCTGAGCTGCAGATGCGCTGTTAGTCTGTTACCATGATGCTAATAATGCATATCTCACAGCTATGGTAAAGGACTAATCTCTGGGGGGGAAAGCATTGCAAACTATGAAATGCCAATCAACTGTAAAATAATACCAAACCTTAATCTCTCAGGGGACAATAACCCTGATGAGTCTGAACACCATTTTGGCAAGTTTTGAGTGGCCAGGGGCACACAGCCTCCACTGCCTTCCAAGTTTCACCCGTATGGTACCTGGAGGTGGGAGGGAAGGAGAGCTCAGAGGAGAGAGGTACGCAAGCCTCCGGGGTGAGGAAATTTTTACTTTGTTTTGAGAGTTCAGTCTCCTCTCTAAACAGAGACGGGCTGGATTGGGGGAGGGGAGACTAAAAGAAGATGCTAGGCTTCCGGGCAAGTTTAGGGTCAGGAGCTAGGACTCCAAAGTCAGTTTCCCCCTGGGTTACGGAGAGGCTACTGCCCACCCCCAACGTAACGGGCCAGAAGAGCGCCCACCGGGCTCTCGCCAGGCTCTTAGCCTGGTGTCCGGGCGTTCGCTCCTCGCTCCCGGCTGTGGCGCGGGGCCGAAAAGTTGAAGCAAGAAGCATGAACTTTCCGGTATCTGAGCTGAGCAGGACTGCGCGGACACGGAGCCTGCGGGGCCGGGCTCTCCACGCCCGCACCTGGAAGCGAGCTCCAGGCCGCCAGCGCTCGCCCCCCGACAGCTCTTCCTCTTCCCCAGAGCAGGAAGGAAGCAGCAGACGGTGCGCAAGTCCCAGCGGCCGTGGGCCTCGGTCTTCAACGAGGCGGGCGCCCGGGGCGCATCTCTCCCAGCCCCGATACCCGGTCGGGTGCAACCTCCGCCTCCCCCCACCCGGCCCGGGCTCCTTCCCGGCGGGCCCGGTGAGGGCGGCTCCTCCCCAACCCGGGCCCCCATCAAGGCGCGTCGGGTTTAGGGTCTATGGAGAGAAAAGGGATCGAGAGGGTGCAGCGAGGAACTGTGCTGCTGCCTGTGGCTTCAGTCGGGTTACGTGTGGGGAGAGCGTTTTCCCTCACCCCTCGGAGCTCTGCAAAAGCCGCCGCTGCACCAGCTCAGCCCCGCTGCCGCCGGCCTCGACGCCAAGACTTGCATGCAAACAAAAAGGAAAAGGGGAGGGGCCCGGGGAGAGCAGGAGCCCCCTACGCCAGGCAGGGCGCGCGCCTCCCGCAGCCCTCCGCGAAGGGGCTTTTATTAGCCGGGTTCAGCCGTGACCCCTGGTTCTCCCCCGACCCCACTACGGCCGTACGCACACCCTCCCAGCCGTAACTTAAGTGAGAGCTTCGAGTTCACTTCCTTTGTCTGGATGCTCTCAGCGCCACCTCCCCACCCCCACCTTTGCAACCTTGACGTTGACTCCTGCTCCGGCTTGGGCGGCGGGTTAGTGCCCGGCGCCCGCGCCACCCACTGCCCTCGCACAGAGCAGGCACGAGCAGGCGCCTGGGCCCCGCAGCCACGGCCGCGAGACGGATGCCCGCCGAGGGCGCAGGATACTCACCAGTGAATGGGGAAATATACAGACATGAAGTCCTAGGGGAGCCTGACCCACGCCCTTGTGATTTAAACACGGTCACTGCGTCTCGGGTAAGGATGTCACGGGCGCAGACAGGCGCGGCAGGCTGCCGAGTGTGGGCACTGGGCGTTCGCCGGTCCGCCTCCCGGAGACAGCCCCACTGCCAGCAGCGTCGGCAAAGCAGACGGAGCTCTCGGCTCTCCACCGAGCTCGCGGCCCCACAAAGAGCCCAGGAAGCCGTATTTATAGGGGCGGGGGCGGGGCTCGGCTCCGGGAGGCCCCGCCCCCCCTCGCCCACTCCTGGAATAACGTCACCAAAATCATGAATGGCTTCGGCGCTCGCAGCTCCCGCTGGCGGCGGCTCGGGGGCGCGCTCGGCTCTGCTCCCCGAGGGCAGTGGTTTGCTGCAGCTTCTAGCCCGGCCCCCACCCCACGACTCACACACTCAAACACGCGCGTGGCCACGCGCGCGCGCACACACGCACGCAAGGGGACCGGAGTTCAATGTCAACGCTACTTCAGACCTACAATCCCGCGGGCGTTGGCGCCCCGCGCCCCTCTCCCTGCACACACCTCTGGGGCCGGGTGGGGGGGTACTTGGGGGCAGAGGACCGTGGTGTGAGGAGGGCGCCGGGGCCCGCTCCGGACGTGACCGCTCGGCGCGGGGGCGGGCGCCATCCCTCAACCAGTGCCCTCTTTTGTACCCACTCGCCGTCCCCGGCCCACACCTCGGGATCCCTCTTCAGCGTACATCCCCCAAACTAGGCCTTCCCCTGACATCCTCGCCCGTGGCACCTGGATTGCTGCGCCCGAGACGCGTCTCTTCTATCCCTGGGAAGATGCGTGCAAATGAGAGCACAGCTAAAAAAGAGGCAGTGGGAAGGTGGGAGGGGACGCGGAGCTGTGGGACCGAGTGCCCGCGGGGGTCACATTAGCTTGCAAGGGACTGGTCTGCAGCCCTGAGCGCCGTGGAGGGTGCGCGAAAGGATGTGGTGTCGTCGTAGGGTTTTTCCATTGGACACATACACACCCGAGCCGTGGCGGGGGAACGGGGGTGCTGGAGGACGCCGCACAAGCACATCCCACCAGCCTTGGCTCCCAGATCTCCTCCAAGAAGAAGAAACAAAGAGCTTCAGCCGAACCCCTCCCACACTGCCCGGGAATTGCAACGCCGGGAGTCCCTCCGTGCGGTCAGGCTGCGCAGCCCCCAGAGCAGGGATGGGAGTCTGCCCCTCTGTGGCTGGAGTGCGTTGCTTCACACCTCTGCCACAGAGACTCCTGTAAAATGGCTTTATAACCCTGACTTAAGTGTGTACTGGGGACAGAGGAAGTCTATGTGTGTGTGGAGGGGGGAGGAGGGGTGACAGGGGGAGGACGGTATCCAAAACTAGGCAAAATGAAGTGTGCACTGAAGTCAGCTCTTTGAAAGATAGTGAATGTATTGAATCCATATATATGCGCTTAAAAGTAGAAACATCAGGTTTATCTCAGGTAAAGGAGGATAGGATTAATGGTGAGGGTTTAACAGTGGCAGGGCCATGAGGAGGCACTCATAATTTGATCAGCCCTCTCAAGCCAACCCAAATAAAAATAATCGCTAAGAATTGACAAGAATAATTAAATTAAAACTAACTTTGCTATTTTTAGTCATTCATATATACAACCTGAATAAAAACAGTGAACTTCCAATGAAAATGCAGCTTCAAGATCAGCCCCCTAGGGACTTCCCCGGTGGCGCAGTGGTTAAGAATCCACCTGCCAATGCAGGGGACACCGGTTCGAGCCCTGATCCGGGAAGATCCCACATGCCGCGGAGCAGCTAAGCCTGTGTGCCACAACTGCTGAGCCTGAGTTCTAGAGCCCGTGCTCCGCAACAAGAGAAGCTACCGCAATGAGAAGCCCGCGCACCACAACGAAGAGTAGCCCCCCGCTCGCCACAGCTAGAAAAAGCCTGAGTGCAGCAACAAAGACCCAACGCAGCCAAAAAATAAAATAAAATAAAATAAAAAAGATCAGCCCCCTAGTTGCTCCCTCCAACCAGAGAAATTCAGGAGCTTCTCGTCACCCCCATCTCCACTCCCTCCCCACAAGATAAATCAGAAATTGATTTGTGCTTCTAAGTACCACCTCCATTCTGCTCCTCTGGAGGTACTGTCCTGATGGAGGGCGATGATGCTTCTGTGGACAGGTGCCATGGTGGGGTGGGGATTCCAGGTGTGAGGTTACTGCCGCCAGGGGACTCTGTTTGTGCCTTGGGTGTAGGGTGGGGAAGCTTCTCAAAGGGTGGGTGTGACATGTCATCTACTCCACCAAAGGAGAAGCCAGTGCTTGGAGAACTGGTTTCCAGGCTGGACTTTCTGGGGCACTTAGAGGAGAGTGCCTGAGCTAGAGCCTGGGTGAGCAGAACTGATGCCTTCTGCCATCTCTCCCCAGTAGCAACCCGTGGCAAGGCCTGGCATGAAAGACTGTCTCACCACTTTTACACCAACAGCCGTGCATTACATCTTTGTGATTATTGCTTTGTGAAACTTTCAAAACTCAGAAAGCTACCCACACACACACACCCCTTAGTGTCAAAATGGCCTCATTTTTGAGAAGAGGATGGGAAGTAAGGCCTCCATCAGCAGATATCTGGCCTATCGGGCCTCTGGAAAAATTTCCTACGTTGGAGAACACTGAGGTAATTATCTTATGCTCCTCTTGGGGAAAATTTGTATTAATGCCAATTTTAGCTAAATTTCACCTCCGTCAGTAGGATGCAGTTGAAAGTAAGCCTTGAGTTGGGACCCCAAATCTATAGTTTCTGTTTCCCCTCTGGGTCCCCATGACACATTCATTCATTTGAAAACATGGGAAGCATAGGGCTAAACTTTTATACAACTATAACAAATATAACATTTCTCAATCCGAATACTCTCTATAGCACCTGGCAGGTTTTCAAAACATTTCCATGATCTCAACTTTCAAAAGAATGTAGAAAGATTACCATAGCACAACTTTACAAATATGCCAACAGAAGCTGAAATAAATGAAGGGGGTTTCCAAGGATCATACCGCCACTCTACTACATCGCTGTGGGGCACTGTGTTTCCTTCATCTCTCTAAAGACACAGGTTATTTTAACCTGCAGACTGACCATTTCTTCCCGATACCCCATGAGATAGGTTTCTATCTCTGCTTTCTTTGAATAAATGAAGAAACAGAAACACAAACGAATGAAGTTGCACTGAGCTGCAGAAACTTAGAGCTGAAAGAGACTTTCCAAATCACCGAGTCCAGTCTCCTCATTTTACAGGTGAGAAGACATCGAAGATTAAGTGGCATGTCCAAGGTCGCCAGGCTATTAAGGGGTATTGATGGAACCTGAACGCAGGCCTTCAAACTGCTGGTCAAATGTTCTTTCCACGACAACCCCACGCCTTGCATTGCACTTGCCAGGAAGTCAGCAACAGAAGTCAAACACACGACCCGGTCTCTTGAAACCCCCTGAGTCCACCACCACCATTTATTGAGCATTTACTATGTGCAGACCAGGGAACTAAATACGTTTCCGTAGTCCCTTCTCCTACCTTTGTCCCCAGGAACTAGAAAGTTGAATTGCAATTCTGCTTCGATAAAAATCCAAGTGTAATGAGAACTTTACAACTTGAAAAATCCAAGTTGTAATGCTTTCCAACATTACATAAATCCAGTTTCCCAGCTCCTTCTCACTCTCACCTAAAATAAGAGTTAAAAAAAAGAATAAAGGTACTGAGCTTTATATCTCAGACACCACTATGCCATGTATGCAGGACACGTCTCTAATTACTCATTGAGTAAAAAAGTCTCCATCCACATTCATTTAGCAACATATTCCCACACTTTATGTCCCTTCTGCCTTTGCAAAAAGGCAGTATTGCCCGCAATTTGCCTAGTAGTGGTGCAGCTGGTTCTTGGGTTAGCTAGAAGGGACTTCACAAGGTAAGTTTGCTGAGATACATTCCCATCTGTTAGAACACTTATGCCTCACAAACAACTTTAAGACAGAGGCACTATTGCCCCATTTTAGAGCTGAAAAAAGAGGTTCTGAGAGGTTAAGTAACGTGACTCTCAAATGGCTCAACTAAAATTTGACTCTGGGGCTTGTTGGTTCTAAAGCCTATATTTTCCCCACAATGCGACATTTATCCTCCCCTCTGTGGCTTTGTTTGTTTTAACAGCTAATCTATAAACTGAATACACAGGTGTTGATTCCAATAGCAAAGATCAGGACTACTTTGTGACCATCCAGTGGGGTAGTAGGGCTGGCAGAATAAAATTTCCCACCCTGGGAATCTAGGAATTTCTCAAACTATCAGTCAAAGGCTTGGGGTTAAAAAAAAAAAAAAAAAAAGTGAGTGGGAGAAAGGGAGTTTCTAGCCAATTTTTCAGTGAAATTCATTTGAGTATATAAGAAATCTGAAAGGCAAGAATGTGTGTGGGTTGATGTGAGGATGAAATGAGATAATGTTATGAAAACACTTGGTAAGTTGGAAAGCACTGAGCAGATGCACGGCTTGTTTTTAAGATGTGGAGGGGGAGGAAAGAAGGGGTTCGGCAGACATGATTGCATCTGCTTCAGTTTTTCACTTATTTCAACCACAGACTGCCCCATTTTCCCCTGGAGCCCCTTGACTGAAGTTTCCAGCTTTTGTGGGGCAGACATCAGAGGCAAGCAGTGAAGCTCTGCCTGGTGGGCACTGCTGTGGTGCCAGAGTCCTAGCAGCTCCCCTCACACCCCATGGAGTTTTCGGTGCCTCCCAGCAAGCGTTCAGCTGGGTTCTGGGCACACGATGAATGAGCGGGCCTGAGAGTGTGGGCACGCTCTCCCACCTCGGCCGTTAAGGAATTAGCAGTCCATGACACAGAGCAACCCAAACCCACCAGACAGAATCCTCTAGCCTTCCACTGACTTTGCTCTAAGTCCTCAGCAAGTTGTGTAAACTCTCTGTCTCAGACTCCTAAAGCAATAAGGCAGGCAATAGCGTCTCTTTTTAGCTCTCAGGGCACTAATAAGGCTGAGAGAAGTTGCTTTAATAAATGCTCAAGGGCGAAGTGCTCTGCATCCTATCATCAGAGCCCTGCAGCCCAGTATGAAGCCCGTGGATGCTCTTGCCCTGTGCATCTCACGAGGAGCCTCCACCGTTCTGCCCAGAACGTTCTCACCCCCAAAAGAAGCCTGGGATCTGGCAGCCCATGAACTCTTGCCTTCCCAAATATCAAAGAGATTTCAGCCCTGGCTTATTCTTTATTTCTATCAAGGGGGCTTTGAACCAAAGGGATTTTTTCAGAGAAAGAAAACTCTATGGAATCTTTAGGGTCCAGGCTCTTAAAAGAAAACACTAAAACTGGAACCAGTTCAAGGCTCTCGTGTCCAATTAAGGAAATACTCACATTCCTGTCCTGGCTCTGGCCCTAGCGTGCTTTCTCTCTTTCCACATCTACACAGGAATGTACTTTAACAGCCAGAAAAGAGGTTACTATCACCAGGACACAGATCATATAGCAGAGGGCTCCTCGGGGTGGACTCCAGCAGGCTGATACCTTCCTCGAATTAGACAAAGAGCACAGACCACAGAACAATCCAAATTCCCTTCATACCACCCTATCCCCCGCCATTTCACCCACACCTCTGGACCAGAGAAACTCCATGGCTCCTGGGGGGTTAGGAAAAAAGAGAAAAACACTTACAATAGTTTCTTGTGAAGAAAAGCACTTTCAGTTTTCTTTTCAAATATACAGGATGTCAGCTAGCTTCCTCCAGGGCCAGCTGTGTCCCTCTTGATTTCACACCCACTGTTCCTCCTTGGAGGAACAAGCAGTGAATTATGCACGCTGAGCAGCTCCTTCTGAAGGCCTCTGCCAACTCTGTAACCCAAGCTAACACCAGCTCACTGGAGTCCCCCGTGTACTTCACACCCACATGGTGCCCAGCCTTGGGATCAGATAGCTGGGTCCATATTACACCTTCCTGACCTTTCAACAACAATTCTACCAACAGGTAGAATTAAGGCGGTATTAAGCACCTACTACATGCCAGATGGTGGAGTTCCAAGGAATTATTTTAGGAGGTCTTTAGTTCTCTCCCATCTCCATCACCCCCAAAACCATCTCAAATAGACACACACACTATGTGATAATAGGGGGTCTGATGGGCCAACACAGCTCTAAGACGAATCACTAAATTGTTTTAGCGATCCCCTAAATAATTGTAAAGCCGAATAAAAACAGCACGTGTGCTATGTAAGTACCGTTTGCATATAAAAACCCGAGCCTCTGTGATTTGATTGAAATAAAACGAAATGTGTTGTCCTCCTCCAAAAAACAAAACAAAACAAAAACAAAAAAGCCCTATAGCCTCTACCCTTCCTACCAGATTTCCCATCCCTGAGTTCCCTTTATAAAGAAATCAGGGGTTGCCTCTGGTGCTTGGCATGGTGTCCGTCACTGGGGAGATTGGGAGATGCCAGCCCCTCTAGGACCATCTGACAGCTGTTGTGATAGAGATGTGAGCATGGGGGGTGTCGTGATTACTCTTGTCCTGGGGAGAAGGGTGCTGACTACCAGAATATAAATTCTACAAGGGCAAGGATTGAGTCTGTTTTGTTTACTGCTGTACCTTCACCACCTGGAAGGGTGCCTGGCACATAGTAGGCACTCAAGAAATAGTTGTTGAATAAATGAATGGTATCAGGAGAAGCGAAAGGGAAAGGATGCTACTGAGCTGGCCTCAAAGGATGGGTAAAAGCCAGAGAAAGGCGATGCTAGCAACAAGAACAGCATAAGCAAAGACCCAGGGGTGAGAAAGTGCCAGGGTGTGTTGGGAACCAGGAGTGAGCAAAAGAATCTAGAGCTTGGGGTGGGGGGACACTGGAGGCCCCTAGGCTCCAAGTCTGCATGTGAAATGCAATACTTATTTGTTAGGAAAGGGCCTTGTGCTCAGCCGCATGGGCTGTGCACCAAATTTCTGGCAGGAAAAATGTCTGGAACTTCTGTTAGCCAAACCAGTCCAGTTTTCCTCACCTCTACATTATTTGAGTTAACATCAGCATTTCTCCTCCAGTTGGGTGGGGCCTAAGCAGAAGTGTTAAGTAGGTCAGATTGAATTTATGTGAATCGTGTCTTCTGAGACTTCCCCTTTCCATCTCCTCTTGTTTCACACCTTTTTTCTGACCCGCCTCAGGCACCCACTGATCTCAAGAAACCCATGCTCCCTCCTACATATTGGCCTTCCAAACTCCAAAGCCATCTTTTTTTCTTTTCCAAAGAAAAGTCCACTCTTCAACGCCCTAATGTCAGGCAGCTGCCAAGCAAGTGAACTTGATCTGCCAAATTCACACTATTGTGAGAACGACATGCTCACAGTACCTCCAGGGTCTCCAACTAATAGTGCCATTTCAGGCAGGCTGAGTGGGTGAGAGGGAAGATCTCTGTGGTCCCGGAGCCTGGAGTATGGTTGATGGTCGGAGGCTGAGGGGAAACCATGCCCTGAGAGGACAGAGAAGGAAGTGAACCCCTCAGAAGGGCTCGTGGGTGCAACCATGGGCACAATAGAAAATGACTTTCCTAGTCGGTCACAGCCCTTCTGGAGGGATCTGATGGGAATCTTTGACCCCAGCTCGAATCTGACGACAGCATTGGAGCAGATTAACGCCAGTGATCAATGGGGAGGGGTATAAAAAGTCTGGGCAGATCATTTTCTTCCTTCCTTTGTACTAAGAAGGGACGGAGTTTTAGACCAAAGGATACTTCTCCAAGTGGACCCCAGGCACCCAGCACCCTTGCCCAGGCCAGGCCAAGCAGCCCACGTGTGCACCAGGAGAGGTGGCCTTGACATCACTACTGAAGTCCTGCACCAGTGTGAGCAAAGCTGATGACAGGTCGTGATGGCGAGGAAGGCCAAATGCCCTTTCACATGCTTGATGAGGCCCTGGGGCGTCAGAGGCTTCCATGAAGGGTTTCTAAGCCTTGCGAGTGGACGGCGTGGCACATGGGCTCGGGCAGAGCCGGGGACAGTACTGCTCACCAGCTACTGAGGACAGTGGGGCAGCTGGCCCCCACGTCCTCCACCCCCGACCCTGACATCAAAGCCTGAACTGCAGGACCCTTGCCTTGCATCTCCACCTGCCTTCTGAGAGAGCACCTGGCTGTCTCCTTCCTCATCACCCTGGCATCCTCTTTTTTTTTTTTTTTTTTTTGCGGTATGCGGGCCTCTCACTGTTGTGGCCTCTCCCGTTGCAGAGCACAGGCTCCGGACGCACAGGCTCAGCGGCCACGGCTCACGGGCCCAGCCGCTCCGCGGCATGTGGGATCTTCCCGGACCGGGGCACGAACCCGCGTCCCCTGCATCGGCAGGCGGACTCTCAACCACTGCGCCACCAGGGAAGCCCTGGCATCCTCTTAAGAAAGGAAAATCAGGGCTTCCCTGGTGGCGCAATGGTTAACAATCCACCTGCCAATGCAGGAGACACGGGTTTGAGCCCTGGTTCAGGAACATCCCACATGCTGCGGAGCAACTAAGCCCGTGCGCCACAACTACTGAGCCTGCGCTCTAGACCCGCAAGCCACAACTACTGAGCCCGCGTGCCACAGCTACTGAAGCCCGCGCACCTAGACCCTGTGCTCCATAACAAAAGAAGCCACCACAATGAGAAGCCCGCGCACCGCAACAAAGAGTAGACTCTACTCGCCACAACTAGAGAAAGCCTGCACACAGCAACCAGGACCCAGTGTAGCCAAAAATAAATAAATTAAATAAATAAATTAAAAAAAAAAAAAGAAAAAGAAAGGAAAACCAGAAATAGGGAAGGAGACCCTCCTGAGGCTGTTTTCTAACTTCACTCTTTAATGCCCTGATGTTACTATTGAAAAAAGCTAGAGCATTCCAGTCTTTCAGGAGGCTGGGGGCGGGCGGCCCCCACCCCTAGCCACAGGCTTTTTTTTATTTAGGGGTAGTTGGAGAACCCAACTGAAAGCCCTGACCCACTTCACTTCCTGTTCCTCACTGGAGGAGGTCTCCTCCACACATGTTCCCCAGGGTTATTCTCCTGTTATTGCCTCCACCTCCAGGACCCTAATGTTCCCCAGTTCTTACTAATTTCCTCACTTAAAAAGAAGAATATATAAAGACTAATGAATTACACACCATATATGATGTTGTCTGACATTCTTAATAAGAGAATGAACAGGTCTCTTTACTTGTCTGGCCTCAGTTTGCTCCTCTGTAAAATGGACCTTATATTCCCTGCCCTCAGCTCGTCACACATAAGGGTGCAGTCGGGGCAGACACTCTGCTTCCTTGGCAGAAAGGTACAGTGTTAAATTATTCTCTACTGGATCTGCTTGAAGATGAACAGTAAAAAGAAGGGATAGTGAAACCCACATCAATTATTTCATTTTGTTGCTTAACAGGAAAACATAGCAAAGGTAGCAACCCTTTCTTGTTTTCTGAGAGAGGCCAAGCCAGTTCTCTTAGAAGAGGATGATGCCAAATATAATGGTTGATAACCCATCTCTCCCTCTTCCCAGCACATTTCTCAGAGTATTTGCACTAGTCTTGCACTTGCCAATGCCTTGGCTAGAAGCACACGGTGTGTGAACTGCTGCATTTCCATCAAAGCCCAGGGAGGTTCCACCAGCCTTAATTGGCAGGCAGACGGCATCCCGCCTTCACAGCCTGCCCTTCTGCACATGGGGACATGAGCAGATGAAAGCTATTTGTTCAACAAGGAACATTAAGAAATACCCTGGTATTGAATGCCAGCAAGTCACCCAGCTCTTTTTTTGTTCTTGGGACCTCCACATGTCCACACAGGCACATACACTTACATGCCAGGGGCACCTCCGCAGTTGAACAAGTGCTCTGTTTTCTGGGTCTAAGGTAGGGAAATCACACTGACCTCAATCCAAATAGAAACAGAAACTTATCCAATTCATGTTGTTTTACCACTTTGTGTATAAGTGTTTGTCACAAGCAGCAACAAATACCTCCCAGTGACTACAGGGGAAACAGGTGTGAAGGACTGGTGTGATTCCAGTATCTCTGACATTCTCTTCCTTCCATAGAGCGATGACGGGGGGCAGTGGGGGCCATCACCGTGACAGGAGCCCGCACAGGTATAACCATCTGACGGTAAGTAAGGAGGGGCGAGCTGGAGCAAGGGAGGTCAGAAGGGGACCTGCTGTGATGGCCCAAGAGAGAGGTTGTGTCCATGGGAGGTGCAGATGACAAGGTGAGAGGCCATGCAGAGATGGAGGCTTTAGAACTCGGTAATTGTTTGGATGTGAGAGCAGAAGGGAGAAGGAATTGGAAAAGTCTTGAGCTTGGGTGACTGGAAAACTGCCACCATCCGCTGGGAAAACAAAGCCCAGAAGGGACTGATTTGGGGAGAAGAGGATCATGTCAGTTTTAGATGGGTGGGGCGTCCACGTGATGACTGCCTGTTGAGTTGCGGCTGTGGCTATAAGTGTTGTCACACCATCCACACTAGTTGTTTCTCTCACTCTGGGATCCCTGGTGGCTAAGGCTTCTGTTCTGAAGGTCAGGTCTGGCAAGTCTCTGTGCCGTGGGTGCTTTGAAGCTGTTGCAGACTAGGTTCTTCAGAGGCAGCTGTGGAGACAGGGTTTGGGGCCAACACTGATGAAAGGAAGGGGAAGAAGCAGGCTTGGGCCGAGAAGGAAGTCTAATGCAGGCTCAACAAATCTCAGCCAATCCTGTGGGGAGCTGTGGGGGAAATATTACCTGTCAGAGTGTCCCGCATTGGGACAAAATGCCTGGGCCTTTGTTCTCCTGCATCTGCAGTGTGGGCTGTCGTGGGGAAGGCCTGATCTTGGCAGAGGAGGCCCTCTTCAGCCGAGGCTGACCTTGAAGGAGCTGGGAGCTGGATGCAGTCTGCTGACCCCACTCCCAGCAGCTGGGCAGCAGGTGCTCCCCTGAAGCGGATCCAGGTGGCACATTTCCATTTCTATCACAGACCCCAAAGCTTGCAACTCTGCTTTCTTGCCTCTCTTCCATTTGCCGTGCATCACGGAGGACCACAGCTTGGGGAATCCTCCTGGAACGGACAGATTAGATGCCAGCCCATCTTCTCCCTTTTGCAGGCAACAGAAGTAAGGCCCAGAGAGAGGAGTTGACTTTCCTCAGTTGTGACAGTCAGTGAGCGTGAACTCAGGACCAGCACTGGTCCTCTGGCTCCTCAGCCTGTGCTTTCCCAGGAAAAGAGACTGCTCTGTGCCCAGCAAGTCATGGCAGGCAGACCGTTGCTCCCAGCTCGGGGATGGGCTACAGGTTGTGCCCCGTCTTCACCTTCATTGTCTGCAGATTTGCTGGGAGTGCTCAGGACGCACACCCCAAAATTAAGTGAGGTGGGCACAAGGCCTGGAGAGCAGACTAAATTCAGATTTGCAGAGAGGCAGGCGTGAGGAGTGCTTAGAAATCAGACTGTCAGATTACCAGAGCAGTTCCTTGCCTCTGATTTTTATCCTGGGACGAAGCCAGCTCCGCAGGGGTCATTCTGGAATCTTTCACAATTGCTCTCGATGGACTAGGCATTGGCATGGCCGTCAGCCTGCACTGGGCGAATTAGAGGAAACATCCCCATGAAACAACCCGTGGGACTTCCCATAGAGCTGGTGTTGAGGACACTCTTGATGACATTCCACTGTGTCTTCTGGTTCTCCCTCATGAAGCCCCATGGGGAACCTCAGCACCAGGAATAGCTGTGCTTCTCTGAAGCAGCTGCTTCATTTTTATAGCATAGGTGTAGTGAATGCTGTCCATGCTTTTCTTTTTTGCTTTGTAGGTTAGGAAGTCAGAGCTCGATTTAAGATAACTTAGTCCAAGTGCGTGGGACCTTAAAATATTTGATAAGGTATTGACCACACCAGGCTTAATCCTCTTCTTTTATTTTCCCTTCCTCCCGTATTCCCTCTCCTTATTTTTTTTTAAAGTTTGCTCTCTTTTATGTGGTTTCCGTAAACTCCCTCAAATACTTTGTAGGATGATGTAATATGTAAATAACAAAATTAAATGTGACTTTTTGGAGGCCTTCAATTTGTCTTGGGACTTGCTGCTCTGAGTATTTTCTTCTGTGTAACAAGGATGGAGTTGTAATGGCTTCCAGGAGGACCTGAACCTGGCCTTCCCCACCCTGCAGTACAAATCATGGTCGCATCTTGGAACCACTATGGATGAGGTTCAAATGCTAATGGAGTCCTAGAGCAGTCTGACTTCCTAAGTGGTCACCAGAATTCAGGTCTTCCAAGGGTCTGGGGGAGAGTATCATATTTTTCCCACTTTGCCCTGTGTGTGGCCAGGACCAGCTAGCTGGATTGCCTTGCTGGTTGAGATGCAGATGTGATGCAAGTTCATACCCGGAAGTTGTCTGGGTTTTGCAAGGGCACATCACAGTTCTTGGAGGTATTTAAATATCTCCAGGTGGGTCAGTCAATTACAACTGCCTTCACGCTGGTGTTTACACAAGCTGGGGCATTTTTTTTCCCTCCTGCAGTCCTAAATGGCCCTTAAGAGGCATTCTTTCCAAGCTGACACATCAAAGCATCTCCTCCTGGTATTTAGAATCTTAAACCGCATTTCCTAGGGGTGAACACATCAGTACAATAGGGATTTGAAAACCAGACGTGTCCACCTTTCTGAGTGACTATCTCTACTGTGGCCAGGGCTTACTGGGCCAAACATTCACTCCAGGATTCCTGAAGTCCTGTGCTTGGCCCTGATGATTCTGTACAAAAGGAATTATTCATTCTCGGATGTCAAGTGGGCCGATCACCACAAGCAGACAACGCCCAGCCCTACACAGGGTGTGTATTATCCTTTGTCTTTGGGTTATTTCAGATCGTGGGGAAGGGGAGGGAAGATAGTAATGAAAGGTTTTGGAAATGACACTTACAGAGCAGGAATTAACCTCTCTTAGCCTCAAGTTCCTTGTCTGCCAAGGAAGGGGCAGGGATAATAATGCCTACCTTGCAGAGCTGGTATGAAGAGTAAAAGAGCTCAGTGACAGAAGACACCTGGTACAGCACCTGTCACAGAGTCAGACGGGGCTCCTTAAATGGTAACTATTTCGACCGTGTAAAATGCACACGGTCATCTCAACATTGAGGCTTTGCCAGCTCACAGTGTGCTCCATAGACCAGCACCATCAGTATCACCCGGCAGCTTGTTAGAAATGCAATTTCTCAGCCCTGCCCCAACCTGCTGAATCAGAAGCTGCATTTTAAGGAGATCCCCAGGTGACCATATGCACATTACAGTTTGAGAAACATCAAATTAAGGGACGTCTGTTTTACCTTTGAATCTGGTGGATTTGATGGCATTTCTCTTGGCAGCCACAGTCAGTAAATGAGTCTGTCAGTCAAATCTAGGCAATATTTACCTAACACAGCCTGCTTGGGGCCAGGCTGGCTCTGCGGTAGCTCTGGCCAGCCCGTGGCTTGCCCTGCTCACCTGCCTGCCGCGGTCACCTGCTCAGTGGCCAAGGCTCCGGGGAGATGGAGGGCCCCTTGTTTACAGGGCAAGCACAGATAAGGTTTCTCACAGCCCCACCTGAGCTCCTGAGCCAAGGTAAACTTGCTCTCCAGAATCGCTCCCTGACTGGAAAATGTGTCAGTCTATTTATTTCTCACTCCCACTGGAAAAAAGGTGGGGTGGGGGGAGTGGTTGGTCATGATGTCATTCTTTCCACGGAACTTCTCAAAGGCATCAAATTTCACGGTGACTTCCAGGCACTGCTTGTGTTTCGCTCCACAGTACAGAACAGAACTGGCCAGAAGCACAAGTTTCTCTTCCTTCTCCCAGCTCTCTGCCCCCTTCCTCCTTCTCTTCGTGGGGTTTTCACTCCCTGAGGGTTCTGCAGGCAGCCCTGCAAAAGGAACCTGGGAGCCACGAGGTGTGGAAAGTTTTCTTAGCATTTCTCTCACAGGTGACCTGCGTCTGGGGAAACAGTTGCTGGTTGGTGGGGATGGAGGGCAGGTGCTGGCTCTAAGTGGGTAGGGAAGGAACTCTCTGGGGGCAAGGTTAGCACTTGCCAACACATCAGAGAATTAGGAACAAAGGGTGAAATGATTTTTCTAAAACCATACAAAGAGTCAGCAACAATTGGGACCATTGCATTCATCACAATTCTTGTTTACATTTCTCTGGAGAAGAGCTGAGACTTTCTGATTGGAAAGTCTGGCTCCCACAATCTGACCAGAGAGCACTGGAGGAAATCAGGACTCGTGCTAGGAGTGCGAGCCCATCATTCATTCCCTTTGTCAATACATCAAGATGTCCTGTCATTCAACATTGCTTCCATCTCAAGTCTGAGGTACTTACTAAGAAAATGAGAATTAATAAAATAAGAGAAGGGCATTATGCAGACCAATAAAGACAATGTGCCGTGAACTGAGAAATATGATTAATCCAGTCCAATTTAAAAACTTTAAAAAATGTATTTGTAATATTTCAACATGTAGATAAAATCAGAGACTAACACAGTGAACACCTATGGACACACTTCACAGCTATATCAGTCAGGACAGAGTTGGTTGTGCTGTGGTAACAAACATCCCCAAATTTCAATGGCCAAGAGCAATAAAGGTTCATCTCTCACTCATCCACCTGTACTCCACAGGTTATCTGGAAATATCATGTCTGCGTAGGGCCTGGGGAGGAGAGAAACTTTGTCTCTGGGCTGCCATGTTGGCCAACACTTTTGTGCACTGACACCAGAAATGTAAGTCACTTCCACTTCAGTTCATTGGCCAAAGTCTCCAGGCTACCCCTAACTTCAAAGTGAATGGAAAATGCAATCTTACCATGGGCCTGGAAAGCAGAGAGCCAGAAATATTCGGTGGACAGCATTAATGATGGCCACATCAGCTTTGGAAAATATTAGCATATTGTCTTATTTGCTTCAGGTCTTCTTACTTCAAAGAAAGTAAATATTAGAGACACAGCTGAGTTTCCCTCTGTCCTCTTCCCCACTCCATTCTCCTCTCTCATTTCCCAGAGTGAAGCACTGTTTTGAATTCAACATCCTCGTGCATGTTTTTATATTTTTTATTATATTTATTGCATTTTTATGTATCCATAAACATTATAAAGTATTATTATGCTTTTAAACTATACATGTATATGTGTGTGTATACATAATCATAATCTTCTGCAATGTGCATTTCTCCCCTAGCATTACAATTATGAGATTTTCATCTATGCTGACACACACTGTACTGTATTCCATTGTATAACTATAATACAATTTAGTCATCCAGTCTCATGGACTTTTAGGTTGTTTCCATGTGGCAGCATACATCTTAATACATGTCTCCTTGTGCATATATACAAGACTGTACGCCTAGGAGTGGGATTTCTGGACACGACCACCTACAACTTTACTAGTAACAGCCAAATTGCTCTCCAGAATACTTGTATCAATTTACAATCCCACCAGCAGTGAATGAGGCTCCATGACATAACAGATCTTTGCCAGCACTTGGCATTGTCTAACATAAATTTTTGCTGAGCTGGTGGGTGTGTATGGTATAACATTACTGTTTTAATTGGTATTTCTTTGATTAATAGTGAAAGCAAGCATCTCTCTGTATTTTTATTGACCTCCCGGGGTTCCTCTTCTGCAAATCGATAGTTTATATTCTTTGCCCATTTCCCCCCATGTGTTGTTTATCTTTTTCTAATTAATTTTAGAGATTTCTTTACATGTTATAGTCACTGAAAATATCTTCTCCCAGGCTATGGCTTGTTTTTCACTTTGTTGTAGTGGCCTTTTGTTGTGTAGAAGTTAATTTTAATGTAGTCAAAATTATCCATTTTTTCTGGTTTCTATTTGTGTGTGTGCATTTCTTAGAGAAATCCTTCTTTACCTTAAAGTCATGAAGAATTTTTCTATAGTTTCATCTTGTATCTTAAACTTTTGCTTTTTGTTTTTATTGAAGAATTCTTTAATCTACCTGGGGTTGATTTAGGGTAGAAATCTACTTTTGTATTTTCCATATGAAAACAGTTGCTCCTTAGACTCGTTTACTAAATAGATCCACACTGATTTGTGACATCTCTGCCTTATATTCTTTCCAAGTGCAGGTGGGCCAGTGGCTGGGCTCTCTATTCTGCTCCATTGGTCTATCCTTTTGCCCAAATGATATTGTCTTCATTACTAAATATTTTGATGATAAGTCTTGATATCTGGTAGGGTAAGCTCTTCTACCTTGTACTTTTTCAAAATTGCTTCTCAGTTATTCTTGGCCCTTTCCTCTTCCAAATCACTTTTGGGATCAGATTGTCTAGTTCCAAACAAAACAAAACACCCTGTTGGACTTTGATTAAAATTCCATAGATGAATTTGACATCTTTATGATTTTGAATGTTCCTATTTATTCATTTCATTTTGTATGACATGTGATTATGATTTCCAAACCCTCCATAAGACTCCTCATTTCCTCCTCTGCTCCCCTCTCCAACCCTTCTCACTTTTACTCAAGCATTGCTTACTTCCTATTTCTTATTGCAGCTTCAGTATTTTTACTTGTATTTCTTTTTTTAAAAATTTATTTACTTATTTTAATTTTTGGCTGCGTTGGGTCTTCGTTGCTGCACACGGGCTTTCTCTAGTTGCAGTGAGTGGGGGCTACTCTTGGTTGCGGTGCATGGGCTTCTCATTGCGGTGGCTTCTCTTGTGGAGTACGGGCTCTAGGCACACAGGCTCAGCAGTTGTGGCTCTCAGGCTCTAGAGCACAGGCTCAGTAGTTGTGGCACACAGGTTTAGTTGCTCCGCGGCATGTGAGACATTCCCGGACCAGGGCTCAAACCTGTGTCCCCTGCATTGGCAGGCGATTCTTAACCACTGCGCCACCACGGAAGCCCTTTACTTCTATTTCTTATCTGCTTCAAAGATCTCCTAATTCTTCCAACTTTTCCCAGTGTGCAAAAGGTAAAACCTAGACACATATCATAACGACAAAGGGTAAAGAAAAGGGTTCCAATAGTCTCCTATGAGCAGATATGACAGCATAATTACATATAGGGGGGTGCACAATAATCTTTTCTGATCTTCAGGAGGTAGTATGGGAAAGAGGCCATTCTGCTGAGTTTGAATCCCAGCTCTATCATTTACCAACTCCAATTTTGGGCAAATTACTTAACCTTACTCTGCCTCAGTTTTCCCTTCTGTAATGTAGGGATGAAAATATTAATTATCTCACAGCATTAGTATGAGAAATAAATAAGTTAATGATGTAAAGTGCCTGGTATATTGTGTGTTATCTATTATTGTCATTACTAAGATAGGATTACCATGGCATACCAGGAGTGTGGCTAGTTTGAATGTTCAAACTAGATAATGTCAGAGTAACTCAGTAATCTTAACACCAGACAGAGAACTTACTGGTCAGTGTTGTATCCTCTCATTAGGTAGAAGGGCACCAGCCACATTATTGCAGGTTTAATCATTAGTGGTCCTCAGTGGTGCTAGTTTAGTGTTAACCATGTTGCAAATTTCACAGAATCTTTGAGTTCAGGGTTGGATGGTGCCCAAGAAAATCAAATCTAATTTCTTACCTCATGCTTGAAACCTCTTAAAATAAAGCTATAGAAGAGGAAGACTTTTATGAAAGAAGATCAGAAAAGCAAGAATATTGAAAGGGTATCAGATCTACTTAAAAAATAAAACTGAGGAGATGGTAGAAAATAGTATGAATCAATAAAGTTTCAAAGATTGCTGGGAGTGGCCATTAAGAGAAGCTGAGGGCTTCCCTGGTGGCGCAGTGGTTGAGAGTCTGCCTGCCGATGCAGGGGACACGGGTTCGTGCCCTGGTCCAGGAAGATCCCACATGCCGCGGAGCGGCTGGGCCCGTGAACCACGGCCGCTGAGCCTGCGCGTCCGGAGCCTGTGCTCTGCAGCGGGAGAGGCCACAACAGTGAGAGGCCGGGCGTACCGCAAAAAAGAAAAAAGAGAAGCTGAAAGTAAGGGGGGTGGTTCTAAAGAGCTGATAGCCTGGGTCCAAAAGAGAGAATTTCATTCAGAAAAATGTCTGTGCCTTGGACACCAAGGGCATATTCTCAAGAGTCCACATTACTGCCTAAATGGGTTATTTGAAGGTCTTGGAACAACCGCTCCCCTCTTCCTGCCACCAGGCTGCCAAGAGACCTGGTACTTCTACTTTTGTGTTAAGACCTTGGGTGCCCTACTGAAAGAATATATATATATATAATTTATGAGGAGTAAGCCCATATCATCCAAGGAACACTTAGATTGAATTCCTCAGCTTAGGCCTAGCTAAGAGCAGGACATAAGTTATATACATAGCAAAAGAAGTTCTGCTGGGCAGAGGGGAAGGGAAATGCTCTGGGCGTTGGGACCCTCTTACAAGCAGGGAAGGTCAGAATGGAGCCTCAATGAAACCAGAGCAGGGAATGGTGGGGGGATGGAGTGAGGTAATACAGTATAGGGTTGTGAGTGAGGGTGTGGGAGGGGAGGGTGAAGGGTGGATGGAATCACCCACCTGGAGTTGGCTCTAGCTCCCAGAGGTTTCTTTCAAATGATCTGAAGAGCCACAGACCTGTGGGGAGTCTTGACCCCCTCCAAGGAAGCAGGGTTAGATCAAGGCCCACATGTGCCCATGTGGGAATCTCCCTTCTGAACGCAGACTCCAGGGTCAGAGAGTTTTACATGCACTGTGGTTTGTCCCTGATGAGAGCAGCACCCTGTTTACAAGCACTTAAATATTTTTTTGCTGCCTCTTACACCCCTGGAAGCTGGAAAGGACAGTAACATTCTCCCCAAGATATTGAAGAGAACACTGAGGGTCAAAGAGGAGGGCAACTTGCCATTGGTTCCACAGCTGGACAGGAAGGAGTCAGACAGGCCTCACATCGGGAGCCCCACAGCTGCCAGAAGGGAGCTTTGAGCCAAATGGAGAGCTGGTCAAAGCTATGGCAGGCACTCACCCCAGGTCATTATCTTAGAACATGACTGGGCTGGGCTGGCTGCCCTAGGTGTTTCCTCCCACAGGGAGGGCTCTGCTAAGGAGCTGCCACCCTGTAGAGGTCATACACCTGGGTGTGGGCACACAGCACTGTCATGAGGCTTGGTTGCTGCCCCGGCTGCAACAGCACCTCCTGCTCTAGCCCTGTGGTCACCGCCACTCCTCCATTCTCTTCATTCATTCATTCAACACACAGTGAGCACTGACACACTAAGAATACAGAGGCAAAATAGGCCCCTATCACGGCCTTTTAGCGTGGGGGAAGGAGGCAGTGGCTAAGCAGACGAGGGCAACGAAATCTTGACTCTCTTTTCAAGAGCGGGAGGATAGTGAAGTGGTTAGTATCACAGACTTTGGAGCCAGAATGGGAAAATGAATTAAGGCAGGAGGATATATTTGAAGGTATTGTAATTGAGAATGTTGTAGAAATAAAGAAAATATAAAACTTCTGTTGAAAGGATTCAGTGTTAAACAAGATAGATAAAAAAAAGGAACTCACACCTAGAAATATTGTAGTAAAAGTTAAGAACATTAACAACAAGGAAAATTCTCAAAATATTTATAAAGAAAAAGTAGATCAATGAAAAAGGAAAAAGTATCAGAATTATATGAAACCTCAATAACAAAAATGCATACAAGAAAGCAATGAAGTAATATTTTTAGTGTTGGTGGAAAAGGACTTCAAACCTAGAATTTTATATCCAGCCAAAACATCATTTAAATGCAAGTAAAATAAAAGTAGTATCAAGTATATAAGGCTTCAGAGGGCTTACTCCAAACCCCTTTTGAAACATTCTTAGAGCCAATTTTTCAATGCAGGAAATTAGAAAAAAGCTCCAGAATAAACCTAGAAGGAGGAAGAGGAGAAGGATGAGGGAGGAGGAGGAGGAGGAGAAGAAGGAAGAGGAGCAGAAGGAGGGGAGGAAAGGAAAACATAACATAATGTCAGAAATCAGAGAGACAGAGTGCAGAAACAACAAGACATTAAGCTGGTTTCTTGAAAAGGTTGTAAAATATACAAGTAGTATATGACAAAGTTAGAAGAAGAAAAAAGATATGTAAACATGCAATTAATATTGAAAGAAGCACCAGCACAAAAAGTTTTAGACTAACAATATTATGAAAAATTGAAATTTGGAGGCATTAAAATTGATACAATTCTGGAAAAATATGAAATTCCAAAGTTGCAACAGTAATAAACAGCAAACTGAATTGTCAAGTATTCAATAAAGAATTACAGTGTAATCAAAGACCTCTCCTCTTCCTGAAAAGCCCTAGGCTCAGATGGTTTTACAGATAAGTTCCACCTAATCATAAGGATGAGATAATACCCTGACATATACAAACTGTTCCAGAAAATAGAAATCAGTTTCGCCTTTGTTATAAGACTGGTCTAACCTTCATTACAAAGTCAGATAAGGATGGTAAAAAAAAAGAAACAAAAAACTATAAGGCTATTTCATGTTTGAATATTGATATGAAATTCTACATAAAATATTACCTAACTGTATCCAAGAGTGTATTTAAAAAGTTATGACCAAGTAAGGTTTATTTTTAGAATACACGAAAGTTTAATGTGAGAAAAAACTATTAATGTAATTTTTACCATTAATGAACAGAAGAAGAAAAATTTCATGATTATCTCAAGAAATGTTTTAAAAAACATTTGAACTTTTATTGTGAAAACCATTTGTATCAAATAAACACTTTTGAATTTTTTTAAAAAGTCTCCAAAAAAACTAGAATAAATGTTTATTTTCTCAACTTGATGAAGGCTATATATTAAGTGTCTACAACATATATATTACATGGAGAAAGTTTAGATTCATCCCCACAATCAAGGGTGCCTGTTATCACTGCTATGGCTCAGCATAGTACTAGAGACCTAGCTAAAGCAATAAAAATCAGAAAAATAAATAAGAGCTATAGGAAGGAAAGAGAGAGAACTCTGACCGACCACACTGACAACTCAACATAATAAAAAAATTATTAGCACTAATAAGAAAGCTCAGCGTTTGCTCAATGAAGATATCACAAATATCTTTCTTCTATTGATATATCACCTATAAAAAGTATATTAAAATAGAAAATATATGAAAAACATACAGTTTTTTTCAAAATAGCAAAAACAAAACAAGCCATGATGTATTTGAGTATCATTCTTACAAAAGAAGCATAATACCTTTAAAGAGAAAAAAATTAAACAAAAAAATCAGACCTACAGAATGGGAGAAAATATTTGCAAATCATATATCTGATAAGGGGTTAAAATCCAAAAAATATAAAGAGCTCATATAACTCAACAGCAAACAAACAAATGCTCTGATTTTTTTTTTAAGAGACCTCTTTCTAGAGAAGACATACAAATGGCCAACAGGTAAAAAGGCACTCAGCATCACTAATCATCAGGGAAAGTCAAATCGAAAGCACAATGATATATTACCTCACACCTGTTAGAATGACTGTCCTCCAAAAGGCAAGAGATAACAAATGCTGGCAAGGATGTAAAGAAAAGGGAACACTTCTGCACTGTGGGTGGGAATGTTAACTGGTGCAGCCACTATGGAAAACAGTATGGAAGTTCCTCAAAAAAATTAAAAATAGAACTACCATATGGTCCAGCAACCCCACTTCTAGATATATATCCAAAGGAAATGGAAACAGGATTTCTAAAAGAAATCTGGACTCCCATGTTCTTTGCAGCATTTTATTCAGGATAGCCAAGATTGAAAACAACCTAAGTGTCTGCCAGTGGATGAATGGGTAAAGAAGATGTGAGATACGTCCTGCCATTTGTGACAACATGGATGGACCTTGAGGGCATCATGCTAAGTGAAACAAGTCAGACAGAGAAAGACAAATACTGTATGATATCACTTATACATGAAATCTAAAAAGCTGAACTCATGGAAATAGACTATAATGGTGATTGCCAGGGGCTGGAGGTGGGGGAAATGGGGAAATATTTGTCAAAGGGTACAGAATTCCAGTTATAAGATGAAATAGTTCTGGGAATCTAATATACAGTATGGTGATTATAGTTAATAATACTGTATTTATACTTGAAAGTTGCTGAGAGTAGAACTTAAATGTTCTCACCACAGAAAAAGAGATGGTAATTATGTGATGTGATGCAGGTGTTAGCTAGCACTATAGTGGTAATCATTTCACAATATACAAGTATATCAAATCAACATCATTGTACACCTTAAACTTACACGATTATATGTCAATTATATCTCAGTAAATCTGGGGAGGAGGGCAGAAACTTCAGTGTGCATAGAAATCATATGGGGAATCTTGTTAAAATGCAGATCTAATTCAGTAGAAGTTGGTGTACCTGAAATTCTGCATCTCTAACAAGCTCCCAGCTTCCAGATGGCAATGCTGCTGGTCTAGGGACTACATTTTGAGTAGTAATGCAATAGATCTGTGCTTTCCAATAGGTAGCCATATGAAGCTATTTAAATTTTAATTTAAATTAATTAAAATTAAATTTTAGCTCCTCAGTCACACAAGCCACATTGCAGCTGCTCAAATAGCCACACGTCGCTAGCGGCTACCATACTGGACAGTACAAAAGTATAGAACATTTCCATTATCGTGGTAAGTTCTATGGGACACCACTGCTTCAGCATCCAACTATTAAAGAGTACGAAAAACTTGTAGAAGATCAAAGCAAGAGTTCAGTGATTTACTGTCAGCCTCATAAGGAGCTTACTCGGACTTTAGGTGACGGTGAGGACTGACTAATGTGTTGATTGTGTACATCACTGTCACCAACCTGGATGAAGGACTCAGAAGCATGTACAGTAAATAAACAAATAATACAAAACGAGGAGGGAAACACGTCCAAGATGATAAAAAGTCTAGAATAATATAAAACAAATCAGAAGCCAATAAGAATAAAACAAATTAAGTAGGCACAAGTAGCAGGTAATATACTTAGGGATGCAGGAGTAGGGGATGAGTAAAGCATATAAATGGGAAATGACTAGAAGTGTAGAAAAAAAGGAATCAAAATTAGGGTCCATGAGTTGTGAACGACAATAACAAAAAAATGCTTGTTAATAGCATCATAAACACATTATTGGTCAGAAATGTATCTGGCTCAAGCCTACAAATGAATGAATAAATAAATCAATCAGTGAAAGAACCAACCAACCAAATCAGAGGGGGTGCCCATTTAGGGGGTAAGAAGAGGTGTTGAGTGGGAACACAAATTGGGGATGATAGGAAAAGGAAATAAAATTAAATCAAACAAAACAAAAGAAGGTCTTCGCTTAGCTTGACGATGATAATGTACATAAGTTGAGAATGATGACCTTATATGTCTATACCGGGAGTTTAAAAAGAGAGAAAGCAGATGGAGAGAGATAGAAGATCTCTCTTGATAGAAAAATCAGTACAAGGTGGTGTCTTTAAGGCCATAAGACCAGGTTCTGAATTGGTTGGGGTTTTGTCATTGTTGTTCTTGTTGTTGTTTTTTAACTACTGCTTGACTTTGGACAAATTGTTAAGCTGGCTGAGAGTCTCTTTCTCTTAAAAAATTGGAGTTAAAACTGTATCTGTCCTACCTCCCTCTCAGGACTGTTGGCCTGGTGAACAAAATCACAAATGAGATGGGAAGTTGTGCTCCTGGGAAGAACTGTAAAGTGTTGTTACTGTGACGAGTGCCGGGTTGGGGGTGAGCAGCAACGGGGTCCTTGGTCTCTCGCACTTAGCCTCACCAGCAGCATTTCAGTTCTGAGCTGTCTGGCTGGGAAGGGACTCTGCCCACCATCCCTGGGGCTGAGGGAGCTGGGCCACATCACTGAAAATCAGGCCTCTCAGGTGCTGCCGGGGAGGTTTGGGGCTCTCCTCTGAGGACACAGGACCCCGGAGGACAGGCAGCCCATGTGAAGCATGTCAACTGGAGTGGAGTGTCCTGAGGTCAGAGTGACCCTGATCAGAGAATGGGGGCAGTGGCATCCCCTCCTCTGCCTACCACCTCCACATCCCCAGCTCCACACCCCCTCCCCTGGCCTCCCAGCACAGGTGTCAACCTGGCCTCCTTGTCAACAGCTCACGTGCTAGTGAGAGACACTAGAGCAGCCTTCATTCAAACCCAGCTCCACTAACCTGCCAGCACATTTTATAATTTGCAAAGTACTTTAGCTGATCATCCTACGAGGCAGTTGTTATTACCTTCTTTTCATGGATGCAGACGCAGGCACAAACAGGGAGAGTGACAGAAGATAGACACTGGGGGATTCAGGACCCAAATCTTGGATTGTTTGTATTCGAATCCGTGCATGTTTCAGTGTCTTGTGCTGCTGTGGGCCTCTTGCCTTCTGGGTGCAGGGGACCCAGAAGAGGAGAATGCTTTTCTTTCCATACCCCTGGCTCCCAGATGCATGCCACCTGAAACCACAGCGGTCCACACCGGCACTTTCCTACTCTTTCTTTGGGTTCCCTCTCGGTGAAAAATTCTTACTCCCAGACCTCCGTGGGCTTTAAAGGATGTAAGCACCTATATAGAATGGCAGGCTTCTGCCCTCTGCTGGCAACTCACGAGATTGCCCTGAGCTAACCCATCCATTCAATTCCACCAAATCCATTTCTTCTTCTTTGAGATCACTTTCTTTCTTGAATAAATACTCTGGGATTTTTCCAGCTCTTACTGTGTCTGAACAGAATACAAATCATAATATCATACAATGAGCATCAGACTAAAAGTTAGGAAACCTCGGCTCGAAACTGCTTGTTTTTTGTGGGATATTGGGCAAATCTTTCAGCTTCTTTGAGCCTCAGTTTCCTTATTTGTAAAATGGGTATAATATCTACCCCTTGGAATGACCGTGAGGATTGAGTGATAGGAAATACTTGAGGGTCACAGAGTGGGGTCTGAGGAGAGTCCCAGTTAATATTTGTTCGTACTCATGGCTTTGCAGGATTTCCAGGACTCCTCCACTTGCAGGAGACCTCCTAAATTCAGTTCAAATAGTTCAAAGATTCATAGAGCTGGAAGGCAGCTAAAGGCAGGTCACAAAGTGGTTTTTAGAGGCTCCCTGTAACGCACATTAAAAGTAGCCAACACCCTATTCATTGTTCAAATAGTCCTGCCCCCAAACCTCACCCCATATCCTCACAAAATGCGGAAGCTGAGCGTCTTGAGAAGCAGCCCATTTCCCCTTTGGCCAACTTGGCCTGGGAGCAAGTTCTCTCTCCCTTGTGGGAGAGCATCCCACTTGACCCAGAAGTGAGGCCCAGAAGTAAGGTCAAGGGGAATGCTTGGGGCATATGGTACTTTCTGCCAAAATCCATTTGCTCTGCTCTTCGGTGGATTAGTATAAGCTGGGGGCTGCCTGGTTCTGCCTTTATTAAAACATCTCATTCTTGAATTCTCCCACGTTGGAGTGACATTTGGAAGAACAGAGTCCCTACCTTACAATGCAAGTGTTTTTGAGTGGGTCTTTTGGCCATTCGTAGCTCCATGTGGAAGCCAGCCCCACTCACTGATGCCTGCAGCACAGGGGTCAGAACTACCATTGGTGAGAGGTTATTTGGGGACAGGTAAGCCTGGATGGGGTGAGGGACCTAGAGCAGTGAGGGGACCAGGGAAGGCCATCTGGGGAGAAGAGCACCCAAACCGGGAGGCTGGGGACATGTTCGGAAAAGGAGGTGGAGAAGGCAACTTGAATTTCTTGACAGTTTTGGCAGAGGAGCTGCTGAGAATCATCTCATACTCTTTGCCACTTGCGGGCAGGTTTTGCATTCCTGCATTAAGAAATCACCCAGTCTGGGGACTTCCCTGGTGGCGCAGTGGTTAAGAATCCACCTGCCAATGCAGGGAACATGGGTTCGAGCCCTGGTCCGGGAAGATCCCACATGCCTCAGAGCAACCAAGCCTGTGCGCCACAACTACTGAGCCTGCGCTCTAGAGCCCGCGAGCCACAACTACTGAGCCGCATGCCACAACTACTGAAGCCAGTGTGCCTAGAGCCCGTGCTCCTCAACAAGAGAAGCCACCACAATGAGAAGCCCACGCACCACAACAAAGAGTAGCCCCTGCTCGCCGCAACTAGAGAAAGCCCACACGCAGCAATGAACACCCATGCAGCCAAAAAATTAAAAAAAAAAAAAAAGAAATCACTCAGTCTGGATGGCTACACACCTCAGCCTCCCAGAGCCCTCCCATTCTCCCCAGAACCCAAATCTGATTGCCAAGCGTCTGCCCTGCAGCTCATTGTTCTCCTACTTAATCCATCTTCTATTCCCTTTGGAGGGAAGGGAGAGGGATAGTGATGATGTGGAGGAGATACAGGCAGGTTTGCCCATTCCTTCCTTGCCTTTTATTTGTACAATACAGACACCGTTTCCCTGACTCACTATTTGTGGGGTTTCCAGAAAAAATTAATTCTGAATGCTTTATCTCCCCTGCTAGTCTGTGGGAGCCTTGAATGTAGGAACCAGGACTTCATGTGTCTGAAGCCTCACATAGTGCCTGGCACACGACAGGTGTACAAAAATGTGTGTTGAATTTAAATGAACAGCAAGTCATCTGAAGAGTTTAAAGTTGGAAGCTTGACATCATTTAGTCTAGTAGCTCTCAAACCTGGATGTGCATTAGAATCACCCTAGGAGCTTTAAAAAAAAATTAGAGCCCTAGTCCCTCCTTAGACCAGTTAAATCAGAATCTCTGAGAGCAAGATTTTCGTAGTTAAATGACCAGAAAAGAGCTCATCACATGAAGGCATGCTGCAGTGAATCCTTTTATGAAACTGAGGTCACTTTCTAATGCACCCTAATTATCCACTGCATTATGTTTCAGTCATATAATACATTTTCTTAAAGTTGAGCCTATGTGCTCTAAATACATAGAACATGAATTTTTAAATAAGTAACTAGCAAATATAGAAGGAAAAAGGTAATTTTCACTGGGTATTCAGAGACTTGCCCATTTGTGGAGTGGCAAAAGGTTCAGCATGATATCATAATGGTTGAGCTGAATTTCATTTGAAAAAATGACAAATAACCCAAAGGATGGAAAGGAGTGAGAGAAGGAAGACCCCCACCCCCAATAAGAGTCTTTGTGTGACCTATTGGGACAGATTCTGGTCTAAAGACACCTTCTTTGGGGACTTCCCTGGCGGTCCAGTGGTTAGGACTCCGCACTTCCACTGCAGGGGGCGAAGGTTTGATCCCTGGTCGGGGAACTAAGATTCCATATGTCTTATGGTGTGACAAAAAAAAAAAAACCCAAAAAACAAAGACACCTCTGGAAATGTGTATATATCTGAATATCCTCTGTTTAAACAGAACAGAAGTGATAAGAATCTAGTGTGGGTTTTAATTATATTAAAGTGTCTGCTGAGAGAAGCTTGGCCAGCACTACCCAGCTGCATGGAGATGGCAGGGAGGGTTTTATAGATCACAGCACTTCAGGACTGGAGCAGGATAGAGACAGGCAGAACCTCAACGTCTTTCTCTGAGTGTGGTCCGGAACCAGCAGTGTGGACCTCCCTCATCCAGGAGCTCGTTAGACCTACTGAATCTGAATCTGCACCATAACAAGATCCCTGGATGGTGTACAAATACACGGAAGGTTAAAAACATTGCCTTTAAAGGTGCCCCACTCAGCCCCCTTCTGATGATTGCCACTGGCTTTACGTGGAGAGGGCTAGATCTTTTCTTTCTCACCCCAGTAGCCAGTGTGTAATAAACTCTTACAATATTTTAACAGCCTTTCTGAGCCCTCATGACATTTTCTCTTTATAGGGAAAAGAAAAAAAAATTAAAAAGAGATGAAATAGTTGTCATTACTGATTTGAGGCCCAGAGGGAGAGAGGAAGAGATCAAAAGTCAACATCTGTGATTCTGCAAATAGAAAATGAAATGTTTCCCAGGCGGGCTGGGAAGCAGCCATCGAGTGCTCGGCTGGTCCTTCGTGGTCCTGTCGGAGGTGGCTGAGTTCAGCCCAGAGCCTTTAAAGGGCTGAGGTGGGAGCGCTTAGCCAAACCCCCAGGAAAACTTGAGGTGGGTCTGCAAAGGCCTAGGCACCAAGAGCGCAGGCCACTAACAGTCCTCTGCTCACTGGAGACCCTCACAAGGAGCAGGATAAAATATCACCTGGACGTTGGACACTTCGTACAGGTAATGCTCCAGTTACCTCCTCCCCACCCCCACCCCCAGCTCTGAGCCTTGTCCTTCCTCTGTCTGGGGACCAGGTCTATCTGGGGAGCATGAAAGTGATGTAGAGTCCGGAGCCTTCTTTCTGCTCTGAGAGAAAAGCCAGAGTGTTGCAAAGTAATCAAGCTGCCAGCGTTCTGCGCTGGGGTCGAACATGATGGGGGCCGGTGGGGTGGTCAGGGAGTGAGGGGATTCGTTCCAGAGACTTAAGTCTCCCAGAAATCCCTGTGATCCATCCATACCTGGATGGGCTTCCCCATCAGGGCTCCCAGAAGAGGTGGGACAGAAGCAAAAGTAGTGAATGCTACAACTGGCTTTAGTGAGCTCCTCCTGTGGGCCAAGCATGACACCAGGTCCTTTTCAAGCATCATCCCTGTTACTCTGAACAGGAACCCTACAAAGCAAGCAGTCCCCCATTTTACAGAAGAGGAAAGCTGAAGCTCAGAAGGCATGAGTACCATCCCTATGTTCAAAGAATTAATACACAGCAGAGCTTGGATGAGTACCCAAGCTCAGTGGTCTTCTCCCTACTGTACCTGCCTCTGTACCCAGGGATTGAGAAGCACCCAGTTCTGGCCCTAGCCCTTAATTAATTGGCCCCGTCACCTTAAGCAAGGCCTTTTGTTTCTCTTGGCCTTGGTGTGCTCATTTGTAACAATGGGGATTAATGGGCCTCCCTTGTGTTTTAAAGTGCCTGGCACTCAGCAAATCCCCAGTGGGTACTAGTTTTCTTCCTTCTTCCTTTTAAAATGAAGGGATGGCCTTGGCACTAAGATGTAAGTCATGGAGGTTTAAGACTGTGTGGCTGACCACCCGCAGGGAGGGCTACTATCTCAGATGGAAGGGCTCCTCCGGCGGGGTTCTTGTGTGAACCAGCATCTTTGCTCTCCTTCAATGCCACACCTGGCTCAATGCTCTGATCACTCTTGTCCTCTGTGTAGCCTTGGGACCTCCAACCAGACAGGCTCACCTTGACCCAGATGCAGTTTTCTTTTCCCTACTCTGAATTCTGGCCAAGAGCAAACCTCAGATACACTGACCTCAGGACCATCGATTCTTGGGCCTTCTGCTGGCACTCCCAGCCTGCAGGGCTCCAGTGAGGGAGGGTGCTGGGGGGGCAGGGATAGAATGGTTCCTCTGCTCCGCATCCCCTCTCCACCCTGTGTCCCCTCTCCACCCTGCATCTCCTCTCCACGGTGGGGAGAACACATGTCAGTCCAGTGATTCAGTGCTGAGGGGCCCCGAGCCAGAGTCCCCTGGCACCCTGAACAGGGTGCTCATTGCTGCCTGGGCTCACGCCTTAATCACTCAAGAATCAAAGCTGGGTATCACTGAACCACTCTTCATTCCTGACTGAGTACTAGGCAAACGGTCAAAATTGGATGCATTCCTGGCTTGAGGGTTGAGAGTAGGAAGAAACACCTTCTTTGTATATTTTTTCTATATGTTTGGATTATAGTTTCTTTGGGGGGTAAAGCATTAAATGTTGGTGCTCTTTAACCAGTAATTCCATCGTCCTGAGGACATAGTCTGGGATAGGAACTAAGGTGTATATAGATGTTCATGACATTGCCACTAAAGATACAGAAAATAGCATAAATGTTCAACAATAGGGAAATTGTTGAACAATTATGCTACAGCTTTATGATGGACAATGATATCCATTAAAAGTGATGTTTTCAGGGGACTTCCCTGGCGGTCCAGTGGTTAAGACTTTGCCTTCCAATGCAGGGAGTGCAGGTTCGATCCCTGGTCGGGGAGCTAAAATCCCACATGCCTCGTGGCCAAAAAACCAAAACATAAAGCAGAAGCAATATTGTGACAAATTCAATAAAAGTTTAAAAATGGTCCACATCAAAAAAAAAATCTTAAAAAAAAATAAATAAAAGGGATGTTTTCCAAGAACTTTAATCACTGGGCAAATACAAGAATCATGTTAAGAGAAAAAAGTGGGATTCAGAACTGTATACACAAATTAATTATAATTGTGAAACTATATGTAATACAGATGTGTGTGTGTATATAATATACAATAGAATAATATGTAAAAGACAAAACCCTCAATGTTAACAGTAGCTGTGGATTATTTAATTATGGGTTTATTTCCTTGTTTAATCCTTTCTATATTTTCAGGTTTTCTTGTCAAATTTTAAAAATATATTTTAGGAGAGGGAAATCTGTTTGTATAAAGGGCACTCCTTAAACCCCATCCAACCAGTACCCGCCACGCAGGCTGATGCTGGGCTCCTGGCTCACCTCGTTGGTGTGTGGCAGCTGTGAGTCCACTGTCCCTCTTGCTCCAGCCCAGTCTTCTCCATCTGCTTCTCCAAATCCTGGGCCAGCTGTGTGTATGGCTCTGTGGGTCACCAACTAACCCTGCAAGTCACCTGCGTCACTGAAAGGAAGCAAGACAAATACAAGTTGCAGTTTCTCCCTGAGGGGCCCAGTTCATTTTTGTGGGTTCCAGTTTGTCCTTTTCTCCCCTACTTCACATCTGTCTTTCCTTCCCAACTGCTGGCCCAGGGGACTTCAGGCCCAACACTGGATGCAGAAACAATGACTTTATGTAGACTGCTTAACCAGATCCGCAACTGTGTGATGCCTAATTCTCCCCCAAATGTCTTTACTTGGTATCACTCATCGTGGCTCTGCCTCTCTGATCAAACTCCAGTGGATAAAGTGAGGGGTGCAGGGACACAAAGATAAACCCCAGAGCTGGGCTTTGATCCCAAGACTCTCCAAAGCCCACCTTCTTCCATGACAGTATACAAATGCAGATTCCAGGGCCCACCCCAGACCTACTGAGTCAGACTCTCTCATGTGTGAGGTTGGGAATCTGAATTTTAAATACTCTGTCCAAGTGTTTCCTCTGCACTCTCAAGTTTGAGAAGTCCGAGGGAGTAGAGTTGGTCTTCCTTTCCCCACCCTATGTGTTCAAATCTGTACTATATCTCTGACATCGATGCCCTTTGGAGGAGGTGATTTTCTCTTGCTTTTTTCCCATCACCTGTGCTCCTCCCCCTGGAATGGGCTGACATCTGAAGGCTGGACTCCCAGGCCAGCTGCCTGCCTTCAAGCTATCGTCCCCCTTGGTCTCTGGCCAAGTGGCTGCCAGTTGGCTGCCAGGGGCAAAGGGCAGCTGACTCTCAGGCTGGGGCAAAAGGTCAAGGGTGCACCCTGCTTGAGTAGACAGTTACCAGCCCATCAGGGAAGATCACACAGGGCACCCACATTGGGGCAGCAGTGGCCTCTGCTGGACACACAGCCAGGAAAGGCCACCTCTAGGCTGACCCAGGCTTTGCACTATGATGGCCTCAGCCCACTGGGAGCAGCTGGATGGACATGAGATGGATCTGAAAGCCTGAAGCCACACCAGGTCACATGCCTGAAGAGATCCCTTTGCAGGAGAGTCCGAAAGGCCTGCTGTGCCTTTGTTCCAAGGAACTGAGTGTTTTACAGACTTTCACAATCCAGTTCAATGCACATTTGTCAGGTGTTTGCGATGTGCTGAGCACAGGGGTGGGAACTGAGGCAGAGACAAGGGGAAGGGTAGGTCTCGTTCTGCACGTTACTCACACTCCTGCTGGGGGTCGAGACCCACACGTGTGGAATCACGGACTGGAAGGCAGAGCTGGAAGGGGCCTCCAAGAGCTCGCCAACCCTCCCTCCCCCATTATAAAGAGGAAACTGAGGTCCAAAGAGGTCAAGGGTACAAGGACTAGAGCCAGAGTTGATGGCAGAGGCTGCACTGGGTGCCACAAGCAGAGAAAGGAAAGCGACACCAACGAGGGCTGGGAATGGCGGGGCGGGGGCGCCCACCGAGATGGCATCTAAGTTGAGTTCTGAAAGAACGGGAGGAAACAGGTGAAGGACAGTGGGGAGGAGGAATCCAGGAGGCAGGAAAAGAATGAAACAAGACCTGGGACCTTGGTGCCCACTGAAGTACTGGAAGAGAGACCCCCGAGGAAGGGTCAGCTGCATAATTTGGGGACCCCATGCAAAATAAAAGTTCAGGGTCCCTGCTGGGTTAGGAAAGTCATTCTCCCCTCCCACAGCTGAAGGGCTATCACCTCAAGCCACAGAGGCCAGGTGACCTCAAGGGATTGCAATCCTCACACCCAGTTGCACTTGTACCTCCATCAGGGGTCGGCAGGAGGTTCTAGCCAGGCCACCTATGCCAGCCCTGAAGGAGGACGGCTGCTGGCAACCCCACCCTGAGATGTGGCGGGGTGGGAGCAGGGCATGTGCCTGACCATGACCTTCCCCATACCTGTAATCAGGTCCATGGGTCTGTCCCTCCAGTGAGACCTGGTCACCCCCTGGGCAGAGAATGGCAGTGGCTGCAGGAGAGGGGTGGGGAGGGGCAGGCAGGCAGGGCCTGGAGCCCCAGGGGGCAGGGAAGAGGGTCCCCGGGAGGCGGCAAGGGGAGGGACCATGAATGAGACCAGGCTCCACTGTCCCATCAGACTTCACTCAAAAACACAAATTCAACGACAGAATTATTAAGAATTTCAAGACAGCAACTGCAGAGCATTAAACCAAGAGTGGAGGGACCCTTTAGGAGTGCGGGGCCTTGTGTGACTGCACTGGCCACATGTCTATAAAGCTGGCCCTGCCCAGGGGACCTCGCCTGCAGCCCTCGCCTCCATCCTAGGGAGCTCCGTCCGCAGCACAACTAGTCACTAACAGCAGTCAACACCCAGTGAAGAGAGAACAGAAGAAATGAAACCAAGAGCCAGCGCAGAAGCTCAGAGGAGGCAAAGTTGAGGGAATGCAGTACAGACAGAGAGAGAGGAAGGGAGAGAGAGAAAGACTGTATGTGACAGCCACCAGGGAAAAAAAGTGTATTTTAAAATTTTTTATTGAGTATCTTCCACTTGGGCTAAATGATGTCCTATTTTTTTTTTTTTAACAAAAAGCCCTATTTTGATTTTCCATCCCAGCAGACTGTCATTTGACATTCAAAACTACATCAGTACCATAAAAACAAACCTTTGGATGCTTGTTAGTAAACAGTTTGGGGGAGCTGTAAAAATATTTTCAGTTGGTGAACATTTTTTGCAATTTTAGTCTAAATAAGACTATCCACAAGAATATAACATTTGTGATGTTCTCCAAGTTTTAAATGTCAAGTTAAAAAATAGAAGTACTTTTTTGTTTTAAGCTGCCTATATTTACAAAGCACTGTTTTCACTGCGTTGTTTACAAATGCCTTGTTATTTGATTCCTACGTCAGCCCTGTGAGCTAAGGGTCAGTGCCTGCTGTACAGACACTTATCTTAGAAAGTGGACCCCAGGCCTGGCTTTAGGTCCGAGCTCTGAGACCTAACCTCTCTGCCCTCGGTGTCCTCATCTGTGAAATGGGAACAGCTTAATCTCTCATATGCTATCATCAGGTGTCATGCTAAATGAGTGTGTGTTGGAGCCCTGGTGTAATGGCTGGTATAGGGCAGACATTCAAGTGATAGGTTTTCATTAAGTCCCTTAAATTCTCCCCTAAATCCTATGCAGGGGGTATGATTATCTCTGTTTGTTAGTGCAAGGAGAAGAAGGGACCTGGTGAGCAGAACTTCAGGAACTGCCCCTGGGCCGCCTGACTCAAAGCCTGGGTTGTCTCCACTACCCCACACCCTCAGTAACCCCCCGCAGGTGCTAATGTCCCCACTTCAAACGTGGGAACTGAGCTTCAGAGAGTTAAGTGATAGGCTCAGGGGCCCACAGCTCATAAAAGGAGAGGGGTCACCTTTAGACACTAAATCAGAGACAAAGAAATGCATGTGAAGCAGAAATAGAGAACAGACTGGAGATTGCCAAGGAGGAGGGGGGTGGGGGAGGGATGGACTGGGAGTTTGGGATTAGCAAATGCAAACTATTATATACAGAATGGATTAAAAAACAACGTCCTACTGTATAGCACAGGGAACTATATTCAGTATCCTGTGATAAACCATAATGGGAAAGAATATGAAAAAGAATGCATACATATATATATCAATACATAAATGTATATGTGTAACTGACTTTGCTGTACAGTAGAAATTAACATAGAATTATAAATCAACTATACTTCAATAAAATAAATTTTAAAGAAAGAAAATAGCAAGACAAAAAAAAAAAAGAAAGAAATAAAGAAATGCATGTGAAGTGCTTAGCACAGCTCCAAAATGATAAGGAGGAGGGAAAGGAGGAGGGAGGCAACCCCCTCTCTGCCACAGCTGCCTCCCTCCTCCTGGTTTCACCACCTTCAAGACACAGGCTATTGTCGGGGGGATGGAAGGCACTGTGACATTTCCCCTCCCTCAACTCTGGGTCATACTTTGTCATCCAGTCCCACAGCCACAGCCCTGGAATTACTGACCCCTTAGCCCCCAGCATGATGTCCTGCCACCATCCAGGCACTTTCATTTCAGGGTGACATTGACACACAGATCTGCTAAAAATAAGATCACGCTCCTATTTCAACGGGAGCATTGCAGTGGTGTATGAGCCTGCTAAGGAGCGCCCCCTCCTGGCCCCTGGCCAAACAAGGAGGGAAAGCTCTTTGTTTGCAAGCTAACTAGTGCTGAAGGCAGCCAGCATGTTTCTTTTCCTACACCTGGCCTCACTGTAATCCCACCCACTGGCCACTGCTACCGGGAAACGGTGGTGAACAGAGGCAGGAGATCTGTGAGAGGCATTTTTCAATCTATCAAGAGATGAGCACTGGTGTCTCTTTTTTTTTTTTCTTAAATAGACAATACGTTTTAGAGCAGTTTTAGGTTCACTATACGTTTTAGAGCAGTTTTAGCAAAATTGAGTGGAAAGTACAGTGGGTTCCTGTATACCCTATGGCTCCCCACATACACAAAATTCCCCCATATCAACGTACCCCACCAGTGTGATATATTTGTTACAATCAATGAACCTGCACTGACACCTCATGTTCACCCAGAGTCCATAGTTTACATTAGGGTTCACTCTTGGTGTTGTACACTCTGTGTTTTTTTGTTTGTTTGTTTTTTGGGGGGTCTTTTTGGCTGCACCATGCAGCATGCAGGATCCTAGTTCCCCGACCAGGGATCGAACCCGCACTCCCTGCAGTAGAAGCACAGAGTCTTAATCACTGGACCACCAGGGAAGTCCCAGTGTTGTACACTCTGTGGGTTCGGAAAAACTGTATAGACATGTAACCATCATTATGATATCACACAGAGTATTTTCACTGCCCTAAAATCCTCTGTGCGCTGACTATTCATCCCTCCCCTCTAACCCCTGGCAACCACTGATCTTTTCACTGTCTTCATCATTTTGCCTTTTCCAGAATCTCATACAGTATGTAGGCTTTCCAGATTGACTTCTTTCACTCTGTAATAGGTATTTAAACTTCCTTTATGTCTTTTCCCTCTACTTATAAGGATACCAGTCACTTTGGACTTAGGGACCACCCTAATCCTGTATGACCTCATCAGATGTAACTTGATTACATCTGAAGACCCTATTTCCAAATAAGGTCATGTTCGCAGGTTTCAGAGGTTAAGACTTGAACATATCTTTTGGGGGGACAGAATTCAACCTATAGCACAATGTTTTCCCCATTATATCAGCTGCCTCATCTGAAACATGACTAAAATGTCAAATGCTTCATTCAGGCATTATTTGTTCTCAGTTCTGCTTGAAGACTTCACACTATGGCAGAAAGAAATAAGAGTGGTCCTTGAGCTGTGGGTTGGCATCCCAGCTCTGCTGTACATTACAAGTGACGATTCTCATCTACTTGCCTCGGTTTCCACGTATGTAATTATAAGGAAGTCAGACTGGATAGGTAGTAAGGTCCCTTTAGATCTTGATTTGACTATAATGACAAAAATCTTATATAGCACCTGTGTCCAAATTATAGCTATTTTAACCCAATGCAATGAATATTTACTCAGCGCCTCTATGTATCCATCTCTAATTATATTGCATTTTCCACAACTAGATATGTTCCCTAGGGCAGTGACCATGACTAGCGCCTAGTGTGGGCTCCGGAAATGCTTGTTAAATAAACAAGAACACAGAAGACAGAGGTTAGAGTGTCAGATTATGTTGACACCAAGTGTTGCAAGTGTTTATGCCTTGTTTCCCCAAAGGGAGTGTAAGCTTCTAGTGGACAGAGCCTTCCTCTGTTATTTACAATGCCCAGGGCAGGGCTAGAGGCAGTAGAGATGCACCACACAGTTTAACACCCTCCCCCTTATTCATTTTTACATAAACACATAAATGTGATCACATCAGACTCGTTGGCTCTTTTTTGTTATGGTTCCCTTTTGTTTGGTTCCAACTTTCCTCTCTCCCCCACCCTCTTCAACACCTACCACAAACCCAAATCCTGCCAGGGGTAACTGATATTAACAATCTTGTATGTTTCTTTCCATATTTTTCTCCATATATGTAGACTCATATAGAGGCACATATTCATGTACATAAGTACTCATGTCATAAATGGGGAGGTTGTTTGTCATGGTTTTATATGATAGGATCATATTTTAGATGCTTTAAAAGCTAAAATATTTTGCTTTTCTCATTTAATAATAATACCTGGTGGAACTCTATCCAAGTCCATTGGTATAACTCTAATTTGAAATTTTAAGTGAATGCACATTATTTCATGGTACAGGTGTACTGTAATTCATTCAGCAGATGGCAGATGGGCCATATTTGATTTGTTGATCACTTGTTCTCGAGGAAGAGAGTTGCCGAGAATTCTCTGCTCTTACTGACAAATTATGTTATCCTCATTTCCCACCCTCCTCCCTCTGCCCCAGAGGTGTTCACACGGGCCTGCCAGTACTTGGAGTTCTGACTTCTCCCATCAAATCGGAATCCACACGGTTCTCAATATTTCATCTTAATGGGATCCAACACTTTTAAAAATGGAATCCAGACTTCCTGGGCTGTTTCCAAAGGAGATGACTTTTTACTTAATGCCATCAACCCTGCTAATCCTGTCTGAAATCTAATCAACACATCAGACACGGGAAGAAAATGCTGTTTCTTAAGTGAAACAGAACAAATTTTCCACAATGAGATGTCTCCTCTTGATCAGGAGCCCTGAAATGCGGGAGGGGCAATTTCCAGGAGCCCTAAATGGGCTGAGAGGCATGTGAAGGAGGTGGTCCTTGCAGGGAGAGGCAGCAGAGCCTGACCCGGGAGCTGGCCCTCCAAGCTGAAGCACTCTGCCTGGTGGGCGGGGTGAGTCCTTCCCAGCATCTCCAGTCTTCAGCTGCATCAAGAGAGCAAGAACTGGGGCTTCCCTGGTGGTGCAATGTTTAAGAATCTGCCTGCCAATGCAGGGGGCACGGGTTCAAGCCCTGGTCCGGGAAGATCCCACACGCCGCGGAGCAAGTAAGCCCGTGTGCCACAACTGCTGAGCCGCGCTCTGGAGCCTGCAAGCCACAACTACTGAGCTCACGTGCCACAACTACTGAAGCCTGCGTGCCTAGAGCCCATGCTCTGCAACAAGAGAAGCCACCGCAATGAGAAGCCCGCGCAATGCAACGAAGAGCAGCCCCCGCTCGCTGCAACTAGAGAAAGCCCGTGCGCAGCAACGAAGACCCAACGCAGCCAAAAATAAATAAATAAATAAAATAAATAAATAAAAGAGAGCAACAACTAAGTTGATTGTTGAAAACTTTTTTAAAGTCGTAAAACATAGCCATGTACATAAGAGTATATGAAACAAAAATATTATGAAGACTTTCATGAATAAATGACCATCTGTGCGACCACCTCCAGGTCGAGAAACAATATTACCTGCACTTCAGAATATTACCCCCTCCTGTCCTTTCTGGTAACAATTCTTCACTCCTTCCTAAAGGCAGCAGTGTCCCAACTCTTGTGAGAATCACCTCCTTGCTTTTGTTAAAAAAAAAAGTGACGTTTTGTAGTGTGTTATCACTACTCAACTTAATACAAATATATCATCCAATTGGTTGACATTTTGTAGTGTGTTATCACTACTCAACTTAATATAAACATATCATCCAATTGGTTGAAGGCCTCAAGTGCAAAGACTGAGGTTTCCAGAAGAAATTATCCCCAAAACTGCAATATAGAAACCCTGCCTGAGTTTCCAGCCTGCTGCCCTGCTGAATTCAGACTCAAGATTGCAGCATGAGCTCTTACCCACGCTGACAGCCTGCTGGCCTGCCCTATGGACTTTGGACTTGCCAGCCCCACAATCATGTGAGCCAAAAATTCTCTCTCTCTGGCTCTCTCTCTCTCTATATATATGCATATACGTGTGTGTGTGTGTGTGTGTGTGTATCTCCTAACTAAAACATTCACTTCATCTTTCAAGCTTTAATTTTCTCATCTATAAAACAGGAAATAATGGAACCAATCTTGTAAAGTTGTTAAGAAGATCAGATATAACACATATAAAATTTCTAACACAGATATTTAATGGGTATTTAATAAATGGCTATTTATAAAAACAAAAACAAACACCTAATTTGTGTCAAGTAGATCCAGAAAGTGATATCTGCCCATGTTAAAGAAAAGGTTAGTAGAACCAAAGAGTACAAAATAAGTAATAGTCTCTCTCTCAGCCCAAAGAAAACTACTGTTAATGGTGGCTTGTATTTCTTCCAGAAGTTTTCTATGCAAAAGCATACACAAATAGAATCAAGCTATATCTATAGTTCTGAGCCTTAGTTTTAGTTCAAAATGTGTAACAAACACCTACAAAACTGTCTCCACATGGTCTAGATTCTGAGCAATGTCCTGATCAAAGAAATAGCCACGACAACCAAAAGGTAATTAAAAACGAACTCAAGTTCATATTCATATTTTTTGAACCACATGAAGGATCTGTCTTAGAAAACCCTGTTTTTTTTCCTCTCTCCTATTCTCTTGGCTCACACCCCTGAACTATCCTGCATTTCATTCTTCAAAATTCCATGAAAAACTTGTCCCTCAGCGTTGAGTCCCGGTTCCTCTTCCCTTCCTCATGGTCCTTCCCTCCTCTCACATAGGAAAAGCTCACAGAAACTTCCCTGGCAAGACAAGACCCCTCAGCTTCAGAAAGAGGAAGAAACTGAGTCTTCTTTAGAGGTGGGAGGGGAAAGGCTGGAGACAGGACAACAACAACATGACAGTGATGTGCCAGGTGCCAGGCACTGTAGGTTACCTGTATTTAATTCTCACGCAAACCCTACGAGATGGGTGCTGCTCTCATTCACATTTTACAGCTGAGGAAACCAAAGCTCATACAAGCTAAGTAGCTAGGTTAAGGCAGTTGTAATTTAAATAGCTAGCGTGTTGCAGAGGCCAGGGTCAAACCCACGACATTAGAGAGATTCCTACTCACATGCTAATAGGTTTTGTCCAGTTACCCTTCCCCTCTGCTGATTTCTTTTGTGGACCTTCCCAAGGGGATGTCCAATGTCTAATAATGCCTCCTATTAACGCCCCCTGTTTACAGGCTAGAACCTCCCTTTCTTACATCATAATCTTCTTAGGACCATATTGAATTCCTCTCTGGGGATTCTTTGGGCACTGCTGGCTAGAGCTGAATGAGTCCATTTTACCTCCTTCTCACATACTAGGCTGGGGTTGGAATGGCACCATGGCAGTAAAAATCTTTTTTTTTTAACATCTTTATTGGAGTATAATTGCTTTACAATGGTGTGTTAGTTTCTGCTTTATAACAGAGTGAATCAGCTATACATGTACATATATCCCCACATCTCCTCCCTCTTGTGTCTCCCTCCCACCCTCCCTATCCCATCCCTCTAGGGGGTCACAAAGCACCGAGCTGATCTCCCTGTGCTATGTGGCTGCTTCCCACTAGCTATTTTACATTTGGTAGTGTGTATCTGTCAATGCTACTCTCTCACTTCATCCCAGCTTACCCTTCCCCCTCCTCGTGTCCTCAAGTCCATTCTATACATCGGCATGTTTATTCCCGTCCCGCCCCTAGGTTTTTCAGAAACTTTTTTTTTTTTTTTAGATTCCATATATACATGTCAGCATACAGTATTTGTTTTTCTCTTTCTGACTTACTTCACTCTGTATGACAGACTCTAGGTCCATCTACCTCACTGCAAATAACTCAATTTCATTTCTTTTTATGGCTGAGTAATATTCCATTTTATATATGTGCCACATCTTCTTTATCCATTCATCTGTCGATGGACGCTTAGGTTGCTTCCATGTCTTGGCTATTGTAAACAGAGCTACAGTGAATATTGTGCTACATGATTCTTTTTGAATTATGATTTTCTCAGGGTATATGCCCAGTAGTGGGATTGGACAGCAAAAGTCTTAATGATACCTTTCAATTCCTAGTCCCCTCAAGCTTCAACACCTTAGTTATGGTAAGGAAAAGGAACTGTGGGGAGCAAGCAGCCTTTCAATCCCTATTTGTCACAATCTATGTAACTACGAGGCCTATGTGCGTTTTTAAATAGGTCCACAAATTCTTTGAAACTCCTCTCTCCAAGAGAGGGAATCTAAACCTCCCCTTAAGTACAGGTTAGACTTAGTGACTCAATTCTAACAACAACAAAATCTAACAACAACAACAACAAAAGTGACAGAAGTGATACTATGTTGATTTCCAAGGTTAGGGCATAAAGAGGATACAGCATCTGCCTGGCTCTCTTGGAACCCTTGTTCTTGGACCCAGACACCATATCCTGAGGAAGCCCAAAGTACTTGAATAGGCTACATGTTGGTTGTCTGGCCAACAGCCCAGCTAGGCCTTCAGCCTGTGGTCAGCCTCAACAGTCAACTGTGTGAGTGGATGAGCCTTCTCATCACTCCAGCCCCAGCCTTCGCTCCTTCCAGCTAAAGCCCCAGAGCTGGTGGAGCAGAGACAAGCCCTCCTCACAGTGCTTGGCCTGAATATCTGAGCCCTGGTACCCACAAGAGATAATAAATCATTATTGTCTTAAGCTACTAAGTATTGGGCCACATTGTTACACAGCGACAGACAACTAATGCAAAGCCATTTCCAATCTCATGGTGAAATATCTGAAGGTGAATGATGGGAGTACATTGTTCTCACTCCTTATCTTGCCACGTGGAAAGCAAATTAGAGACTTATACTCAGTACTTGAGAGCCCTGGGCAGGGGAACCTGCTTATCCACACCCGCTGAGACCTGGAACATCAGGGATCTGTCCTCAAAGGGTGGAGCCACGCCAGCCTGGACATCAGACCTGAGCGCCACTTTTCAGTCCTGCTTCTTGCTGGCTGCTGGAGTGTCTTTTCTTTCTTCCTCAGCTCACGGGCACTCACATTCAGTGGTACCTCAGAGTAACACTGAGGGCCAATACCCTGTGGTTTACTCGTTTTTGGCTGCATATCATTGGCCCAGGAACTCAGGGAGGGCGTGCATGAACCCTTGTGCCTTGCTCTTTGGGTCCCAGACAGAAAGCACACTGCAATCATTTGGGGAGATGTCAAATGTTCCCCAAGTCCCAGCTGTAAGGTTATGAATTTGATGTACCCATCCCAGTTGCTATCTACCCTGCCATATGCTTATTTCAGAGAAGTGAAGGTGACCCGTCCACCCAGAAATGCTCTCTTGCCAACACTGCTCTGGGTGGGGCCTTGGAAACGCTCAGTTGGGTGGGTAGTGGCATCTCCCTGCTCTGGTGTCTGTTTATCCTCGTCCTCTTTCTGTAGCACGTTCCAACCCCTTCTTAAACATTTCCTCTTCCCCCCAGCATAGGGCTCCCTGTGCATCTTCCCAGTGGAAAGCAGTTCAACCCTGTGCTTCCCAGATATTTGGTCCCCAAGGCAGTGGCTAGTGGGCAAGCAGGTTGTTGGCTCTGAACTAGCCTGACCAGCAAATTCCGATTCCGCAAGGGAGTCTCAGAGATTTCCTCCATTTAGTGACTCACACAATCGTTCTCCACTTGGAACAGCCAGTTCTGAGCCATGCTGTCTCCCAGAAATTGTAATTCCAGTCTCATCCTCATCTTTACAACGTCCCTTTTGCTTTCCAGTGGTGTTCCAGGAAACTTGTTCATGCCGGGTTCTTCTCTCTCTCCCCCTTTCAGGAGGCCAGGATACAAATGCAATTTCGGCTCACATCCAGGGATCTGATTTTAATTTAAGATGCAGCTGGCCTGCTCCTTAATTCCAAAATTCTTAACAGCAATCTCCACCCGCAAGTTGTAACACTCACAAAGCCACCCACATGGTACAGTTTTAGAGCTGTGTAACCATTAATGAAATACAGTGTATTGTTCTACTTCATTTAATTTAATGGCTGCATCATGTACCATGGATGTACCATAATTTGTTTAACTAATCCCCTATTGAAGAACATTAAGGTAATTATTATTGTTATTAAACGAGCAGCTGAACCTTGGAAACACACTCTTAAATGCTTTCCCTCTGAGGAAAATGAAGAAACTGACTGTTTCTTATCAAGCTAACCAAACCATTGGAGATTATTATACCCCAGCCTGAGATTCACTGGCAGCCTTAGAGGTTGTTACCGATAGGAGTGGGCCACTCAGGGTGTTGGAGCCAGAAAAGGTTGACAACCAGCACAGCCTTTGAAGACTAAATATTCAAATCAAGGACAAACCTCTGAAAGATCCACTGATGAAAAGGTAACCAAACTTCCATGTATTTTCTTCTGATTATAATCCTCAGGACCTTCTTTTACCCAGCCACAGAATATGTCTTCTTGAATATGCTTATGGGTGATGTCTCTTCCTCTTAGATGTTCAGAAAGGCCTGCTTGCTGTATAGGAGAGAAGCCAAGAGACTCAGGGTGTCTGCACAGCCACAGCCCCCCTCAGATGACGGGAGGCTCCTCACCAGCAATGTGCCCTGTTTTGTGTCTTGTGAAAGTGCTTCGTAGCCAATGGCAGCCACATTTAGGCAGACAAGAGAGAAGGCCTGTGAGAGCTCTCCATCCATGAGAAACACTGCACTGGACTGTGGCAAAGAGACCCAATCAGAGCCCAGGCTTGATGGGGAGACCACAGGTAGATGGTGTAGAAGCAGGAAGTCTGTCAGCAAGGACTGATGTGCCAGACACTCCTCTAAACGCTTTACATGTTCTGACTCTTTCAATGTCACACTAGCCCTATGAGGTAGGCGCTATGATCGCCATTCTGCAGATGAAGATGAAACTGTGCAGCTCAGATTGGGAATTGAACCCATGAGCCGGGACTCGAACCCAGCCAAAACCCAGATTGGGACTTGAACCCATGGTCTTTACACGGGCCTCTCACTGCTGTGGCCTCTCCCGTTGCGGAGCACAGGCTCCGGATGCGCAGGCTCAGCGGCCATGGCTCACGGGCCCAGCTGCTCCGTGGCATGTGGGATCTTCCCAGACCGGGGCACGAACCCGTGCCCCCTGCATCGGCAGGCGGACTCCCAACCACTGTGCCACCAGGAACCCATGGTCTTTTAATTTAGATCAGACACATAGTCTCAGGACTTAATGAAGCTCGGGTTCTTGATTGCTCGTCACAGAAAGAATTCAGTGAAAGACAAAGTGATAGGTAAGAAGTGGATTTATTTAGAGAGAAACACACTCCACAGACAGACTGTGGGCCATCTCAGAAGGTGAGAGCGGCACCAGGGTATGGGGTTGTCAGTTTTTATAGGGGTGGGTAATTTCATAGGCTAATGAGTGGGAGGAGTATTCTAGCTATTTTGCGAAGGGACGGGACTTCCAGGAATTGGGCCACCGCCTAATTTTTGACCTTTATGGTCAGCCTTGGAACTGTCATGGCACCTGTGGGTGTGTCATTTAGCTTGCTGATGTGTTACAGTGAGTGTATACTCAGGCTCAAGGTCTAGTAGAAGTCAACCGTCTGCCATCTTGGGCCTAATCAGCTTATGTCATGTCCTCAGGCTATGTCATTCTTTTAAAGGTTGTGCCCTGCCCCCTTCCCTCCTGTTTCAAAGAGAATGAAGCTCAGAAATGTTACACAACCAGCTCAACGGAAGCCCCCAGTGACACTGAGATCTGGACCCCGCAGCCTGACTCATGCTCCTACCATGACACTCACTGTTTTTCATTGTAGTTGAAGTAGAAGCGGCCACAGTGAGGGGCCATAAAGAGTAGATAAAACAGAGAGAGAGGTTTTTAAAAAAATATTATTTTATAAATTTATTTATTTATTTTTGGCTGCATTGGGTCTTCGTTGCTGCCCACGGGCTTTCTCTACTTGGGGCAAGCGGGGGCTACTCTTCGTTGCAGTGCACAGGATTCTCATTGTGGTGGCTTCTCTTGTTGTGGAGCACGGGCTCTAGGCGTGCAGGCTTCAGTAGTTGTGGCCTGTGGGCTCTAGAGCGCAGGCTCAGTAGCTGTGGTGCACTGGCTTAGCTGCTCTGTGTCATGTGGGATCTTCGCAGACCAGGGCTCGAACCCGTGTCCCCCGCATTGGCAGGCGGATTCTTAACCACTGCGCCACCAGGAAAGTCCGAGAGAGTTTCTTGACTGTCAGGGGGACTAGAGTCGGGAACTAAGGGGAAAACAAGGTGATCAGGTCACCAGAACAGCCATTGGTCCTGAAGGACAAGGAACCCTTGTTCCTGAGCTCCAAGGGTGGGTGGGGCACGCTTTGCCGTTTCTCAATCTCCTTCTCAGATCACATTAGGCCTCAAGAAACTGGAGGCAGTCTTTGTTCCCTAGGGCTTGAAAGAGCCTATCTAACTTGCTTTATTATGTTAATTGTGCAGATAACCATTATAAGAAGGAAAAAAAGAAAGATTAAGGTAAATAAACCAGGAGCTCGAGTGCCCAGCTGAGCAGCAGATCAAAAGACAAAGGAATTGCCGGTCTTGGGACCTTAAAATCAGACAAAGCTCCCTCTGTAATTACAGGAGTCTGTGCATCAACACTACTGCCAATTTACTCTCCACTGTTTCACAGGTTCAATAGTTTCTCATGTCCTTTATTTATTTCATTGTCACATCCACCCTATGAGGCATGCCAGATAGGTACTACTACAGATGAAGAAGCTGAGGCCCAGGGATGGTGGGAATTGCCCAGGGTCATGCAATTTGATAGCTGCAGAGCCAGAACTGGAACCCATGGTTTCCCAGTGGGCGTGGAACCAGGTCACAGCAGTTCTTGAGAAGTGAGTGCATGCATCCCTTCCCAACTCCACGTTCAGCAGCAACGCTTTGGTAGCTTGATGGAGTACTTACACCATGGAAACAGGAAGCACTAGAAATCTGGGCTCCCTGACTCTCCCTGCCACCTACCAACACACCACTGAGTTATCCCACTAATGTTTCAAGTTATTGCTGTAGAAATTGTTATGGCCCTTAAGATTTCAGTTGATGCAAAATAACTGAGGTAGGAAAGGGCTGTATTCCCAAACCCTTCAATCCCCCCTTTGTGGCAGCAGAAATCATAAGAACTAGCATTTATTTTAGGGCTTGCTGAGTGCTTTGTGCTCTGTGCTTTATGCGTTATCTAATTTATTCCTCATTACAACCCTTTTCTATAGATGAAGACATTTGAGAATTTATGTAAATTGTTCAAGGTCACACAGTTAGAAAGTGGTGAAACTGGGATTCAAATCTAGGTTTGTCTGAACTTCTTAATCATGGTGCCACTGTCTTAGTTCCTATTATTTCATAAGTAGAACAGACTTTTCGTCTCAGTTCTACAGCACCCCTCCTTCTCCCATGCTGTAAACATATAATTGAATTATAACTAAAATCAATCAAGACAACTAATTTCTAACACATAATGAATACTTTAAGGACCATCTCAAACCTCAATAAAACTCCATAACCTATTAGACCATTCTAGCAATTTATAACAATGGCCTATAGAGAATGTCAGAATTGATATTCTGCTCTCATATTATTTCAACCAACAGAGATATTTTACATGATAATTGGCTCTTAGAAACCACAATCCAATTTAATTTATTTATGAATACCTTGTATTTATATTTCATGGATATTGTTTTAATTATTAAATCACTACATCTTGGAAAGAAATGTAATTTTGTTATAGAGCAAGTGTTCTTCATGTTGACATCTGTAATGCCATTTTAAAAGTGTATGAGGATAGGGCTTCCCTGGTGGTGCAGTGGTTGAGAGTCTGCCTGCCGATGCAGGGGACATGGGTTCGTGCCCCGGTCTGGGAAGATCCCACATGCCGTGGAGCGGCTGGGCCCGTGAGCCATGGCCGCTGAGCCTGCGCGTCCGGAGCCTGTGCTCCACAATGGGAGAGGCCACAAGAGTGAGAGGCCCACGTACCGCAAAAACAAAAACAAAACAAAACAAAAAAATGTATGAGGATAAAAAGATTGCCTAGGTTTCAAAAACAAAATTTGGCAGATTTAGCTGGAAAACATTTTGTCGGAAAATAAATACTACACATTCAGAACTATTTAGAGTTCTAAAGTAATTATCTTGATGATTAAGGGGAAAAACCCACCTGCTAATGCACTTTAACCTGTAGTGTCCAGAATTAATATCCTAATTCAGAGAGATGGGCTGACTTGAATTAGACAACCAAGTCAGGAGGGCAGCACCACTGAATCAACAGAGCATGGATTTGCGGTTGGCAGCAGGGACCTGGCTTCAAATCCCAGCTCTGCCATTTTCCATCTGTATGAACTTGGGTGAGGTTCTGAACCCACTCTGAACATTGGTTTCCCTAGGATCAACAATACCTACCAAACAACAGAGTTATGGTGAGGATAGAACTGGTTATATAATTTGCAGGGTACAGTGCAAAACGAAAATTCCTTGCTCAGAAGACATTAAGAATCTCAAGATGACAGCAACAGCAGAGCAGTAAGCCAAGTGCAGGGGCCCTCCTAAGAGTGGGCCCCTGTGAACTACGTGGGTCATGTACCCATGCAGCTGGCCGAGGGTAGGATTATATTAAATGCCGCATGTAAACTGCATCCCACTTGGGAGGTGCCTGAAGAATGTCAGCTATTTGTGTTTTGGCTCAGTTCGTCACTTTATTTTTATACAGCGTGGAAAAGAAATCTAATAGTCCCTCTTTTTTTTTTTTGAAGATAGGTGCCAGTCAAGCTTCACAGAATAGGCTGATAGATATCTAGCCCTGAAAGGGCTCAAAGCATAGCAGTTCAGGGTGCAGGGGGCACAGAACTCAGGAGAGCTGTGCCGAACCCCAGCCCACTCCACCGCCCCGCCCCACCTTTCCGTCAATTTTTGGAAGAGGAATAGAGATCGCAGGATTCTGTTTCCTAGCAGAGGTCTTGAAACCATAAAGCCAACCTCATGGGCTTTGTACTACATTGAATTAAACTCCTAACTCTAATTTCACCAAATAGGGTTACTGGGAGACCAGGAAGTAAAGCTTGATAACTGAGTTCCACTGTCCAGAAGGAGTCAGGAGAGAACAGAAAATCAATTTCCTGATTGTGCAGAAGCTCATGAAGCTATTAAGATACGTTGGGACGAGTCTGTTTCTTTGTAAGGAGGCAGACATTTCTGACAGACTGTTCACATAGAGGGGGCCCGTATGGTTTTCTAAACATTTTTCTTTGGGGGTCCTCTTCATCGTGGGCTGATGGAGCCTCCGCTGATTGCCTTTGCTCTTCCCTACTGCAGGTAAGAGCACCTGACGAGACTAGGGATTGGAAAGGTGAGTGTCCCTGGGGTGGAGGCATTCATCAACCTCACGTGGATAATCTTGGGGGCTCCTTTTCGGGTCATTTTCCTAAAAACATGTGTCCAGCTTCTCCTCAAAGCCTACCACTCTGATTCTCACAGCTCCCCACTTTCTTCCATAGGACAGAAGGAAGCACCCCAATGTCTCCATGGTTTCAGAACACTCTCCATTTTGCATGCTGCTGTGCATTTCTACCTGAATAACAACCTAGAATTGTATTGAGCTTCAGTTTTTATATGCCTCGTCCAGCTGGTCGATGCAGGTCTCTACTTCATTCTGTGTGCCTTGAAAGTGGAGATAAAGACAAGGATTGTTTTATAAAGTACTTTACATTTGGTACTCGGGGAGGGTATCTGTTGCTCACTTACTTTAGGATCTTCCACAGCACTCAGCACAATACCTTACATGTAGCAGGTGCTCAGTCATTATTTGTTGAATGAATATATTCCTATAGCACCATTTGTTTTTATCTATTTAGTTTTATCATGCCACCAAGACCATAACACCCTTGAAGCATTCATTTATAAAAATATTCACATTAGGGCTTCCTTGGTGGCACAGTAGTTAAGAACCTGCCTGCCAACGCAGGGGACATGGGTTCGAGCCCTGGTCCGGGAAGATCCCACATGCCGCGGAGCAACTAAACCTGTGCACCACAACTACTGAGCCTGCGCTCTAGACCCCGCGAGCCACAACTACTGAAGCCCGCGTGCCTAGAGCCCGTGCTCTGCAACAAGAGAAGCCACCTCAATGAGAAGCCTGCGCACAAAAACGAAGAGTAGCCCCTGCTCACCGCAATTAGAGAAAGCCCGCACGCAGCAATGAAGACCCAATGCAGCCAAAAATAAATAAATTGAAAAAATATATATTCACATGAAAAGATGCTCAACATCGCTAATTATTAGAGAAATGCAAATCAAAACTACAATGAGGGACTTCCTTGGTGGCGCAGTGGTTAAGAATCCGCCTGCCAATGCAGGGGACACGGGTTCGAGCCCTGATCCAAGAAGATCCCACATGCCGCGGAGCAACTAAGCCCGTGTGCCACAACTACTGAGCCTGTGCTCTAGAGCCCACAAGCCACAACTACTGAGTCCAAGTGCCACAACTACTGAAGCCCGCATGCCTAGAACCCGTGTTCCGCAACAAGAGAAGCCACTGCAATGAGAAACCCTCGCACTACAACGAAGAGTAGCCTTCACTCGCCGCAACTAGAGAAAGCCTGTGCACAGCAATGAAGACCCAACACAGCCAAAAATAAATAAATAAATATATATATATTTATTAAAAAAAAAAAACTACAATGAGTTATCACCTCACACTGGTCAGAATGGCCATCAACAAAAAGTCTATAAACAGGGCTTCCCTGGTGGCACAGTGGTTGAGATGCCGATTAAGGGGACGTGGGTTTGTGCCCCGGTCCAGGAGGATCCCACATGCCGCGGAGCGGCTGGGCCCGTGAGCCATGGCCACTAAGCCTGCACGTCCGGAGCCTGTGCTCTGCGACAGGAGAGGCCGCAGTGGTGAGAGACCCGTGTACCGCAAAAAAAAAGGGGGAAAAAAAAGTCTATAAACAATAAACGCTGGAGAGTGTGTGGAGAAAAGGGAACCCTTCTACACTGTTGGTGGGAATGTAAACTGGTACAGCCACTATGGAGAACAGTATGGAGGTTCCTTAAAAAAGTGAAAATAGAACTACCATATGATCCAGCAATCCCACTCCTGGGCATATATCCAGAGAAGACCATAATTCGAAAAGAGACATGCACCCCTATGCTCACTGTAGCACTATTTACAATGGCCAAGACATGGAAGCAACCTAAATGTCCACTGACAGAAGATGTGGTACATATATACAATGGAATATTACTCAGCCATAAAAAAGGAATGAAATAGTACCATTTGCAGCAACATGGATGGGCCTAGAGATTATCATACTAAGTGAAGTCAGAGGAAGACAAATATCATATGATATTGCTTATATATGGAATCTAAAAAGTGTTACAAATGAACTTACTTACAAAACAGAAACACACTCACAGACTTAGAAAACAAACTTATGGTTATCAAAGGGGAAAGGTGCGGGGGAGGGATAAATTAGGAGGTTGGGATTAACATATACACACTACTATATATAAAATAGATAACTAATAAGGACCTACTATATAGCACAGGGAATTCTTCTCAATACTCTGTAATAACCTACAGAGGAAAATAATCTGAAAAAGAATAGGTATACAATATGTATATGTGTAACTGAATCACTTTGCTGTACACTTGAAATTAACACATTGTAAATCAACTATACTTAAATATAAAATAATTTTTTTGATTTATTGAGTGCCTGCTGTGCAACAGGAAAATTCTGAAAACGAAAGGAATGAACATGATTAACTCTATCAAATATTACAACATATGCTCTTTTACAATAACAATGTGGCATATCTAGAGAGGGAAAGCAACTCACTGGGCGAGAGCGGGTTCAGTCATCTAACCACAGATCTTCGCAGGGACTGGAGTTTCTCTCACTGCTGGGACTGAGATCTGGCAAGGGTGAGGGTCCCAGTGCAACATCCAGGATGGAGAAGATCAGCTTTGGGATGGTTTGTGACAATAACTACGGAACCACACTTCTTGTCAACTGGGGGCTTCCCCAAACAAGTTGGAACCTGGTGTCTTCTTAGTCCATTTGGGCTCCTATAACAAGAATACCACAGAGTGGGTAGCTTAAACAATAAAATTTTATTTCTCACACTTCTGGAAGCTGGAAAGTCCAAGATCAAGGGGCCGGCAGGTCTGGGGTCTGGCGAGAGCCTGCTTCTGGCTCATAGATGGCTGTCTTCTTGCTGTGTCCTCACAAGGTGGAAGGGGCAAAGGAGCTCTCTGGGATCTCTTTTATAAGGCACTAATCCCATTCACGTGGACTCCACCCTCATGACCTATGCTCATCCCAAAGGCCTTACCTCCTAATACCATCATATTGGGAATTAGGTTTCATAAACGAATTTTGGAGGGGTACAAATATGCAACCTATAGCACCTGTCAAGTGCAAGTTTGTTCTCAGAAGCACCAGGGCTTGGTGTGATAAACACAGCCTTCAGATCAAGCAGGATGATCTCCTCCATTACTTGCTAGCTGAGCTTCCTAGGGCAAGTTGTTTCACCTCTCTGAGCTGTAGCTATTTCACCTGCAGAATGAAGGCACCTAAACCTATTAGACACCTAATAAGGAATAGCTATCACAGTGTCTTGACAATGGGGCTGATACAAGAATAGGCTCAAAATGTGTATCTGGCTAAAGGTTAAAGTACTATCTCTACCTTTTCTAATCAGAGCTGCATAAGGCTAATTGATAGCATAATTCTGGAGCCTAAGAAATGAGTGCCTCTTATAGAACTGAATTGTCAAGGGACGAGCTGAGGCAATAATCAATCCCTCTACAGCAGTGCTTCTCAACACAATCAAACCCAATGCCTCTCTTTTATAACCATTTTAATGCTTTGTATTAGTCAAGGTTCTCCAGAGAAACAGAATCAATAGGATATATGTAGATATACAAGAGGAGATTTGTTATGGGAATTGGATCATGTGATTATGGAGGCTGAGATATGCCATCTGCAAGCTGGAGAGCCAGGGCAGCTGGTGGTATCATTCAGTCCAAGGCTAAAGGCCTGAGAACCAGGAGCTCTGATGTCTGAGGACAGAAGATGGATGTCCCAGCTCAAGGAGAGAAAGGGAATTGCCCTTCCTTCGCCTTTTTTGTTCTATTCAGGCCCGCAAAGGATTGGATGATGCCCACCCACACCGGCGAAGGATCTTCTTTACTCAGTCTACTACTGGTCTACTGATTCAAATGCTAATCTCTTCCAGAAACACCCTCACGGACACAACCAGAAACCAGCTATCTAGGCATCCCTTAGCCCTGTCAAGTTGACACGTAAAACTAACCATCATGTGCCCCTTTACAGTGTTGAAGCTCATAATTATTAACACCTATCTATGTGCATAATTTCAAAGAAAAATAACACCCTGCAATAAAAAGGAGAAATAAAAGCAATGTATAATATTACTTATATGTATGTAGCTCAATGTGTAAATGCTTAAGCACACTACATCAGAAGAAAAAAGGTGCCTTCCTGACATTTTCACAAGCCCCCTGGAGCCCACGTGGTTCTGCCTCCTACCCAGTTCTAAGGGCAGGGGGAGTAGGTATCAGGCATCAGTCAACTCCTGGTACATTAATCTTCACCCTCTCACCCCCAGCCCCTACCTTGACCCCATCACCAACAAGGAATGAGGCAAAGCATCCAGGATATGTTCTAGCCCTTTCTACCCTCCCCTACAAAGCTCTGCCTCTCCAGGGCGAGGAAGATGTAGCAGAAGAACCAGGAAGGCCTTTGATACCCCGAGTCTCAGCCTCAGAGGAGATGAGGGCCATCAGGGCTCTCTGTTCTTTCTGAAGGATGAGGAGAGCAAGGAGGGGTGCTTAGCTGTCCGACCCATCTCTCACCTCCCAGCAGGAACTAGGGTGCTGCACTCTGACCCCAGCTGTCTTCAGCTTGCGGGCCCTCTCTCAGGCTGGCTGGCTGGCTAGCTGGTCCCTGGTTTCCAACTCTTCTACGGCTGGGGCAGACCCAGCTGACAGGCCTGCACTCCTTGAGGCTGGGCCTGGGTCTGCAAATATGTGATGAGGGGTCCCAAAACCTTGGGCACAAGAAGGACAGTGTCAACTGCCCTCCTGCAGCAGGACTTTCTCATAGGCTGACCATGAGGTGTGCTCACTGGCAGGGTGGGGGGCTCCGGTGCACCAGCACAGCAGAGGGAGCAAGGCCTGTCACTCGGGCTAGGCTCTCTTTGGCCCTTTCTTCTCAGGGGCGAATGAGTCATTTGGACAAGACATACAAACCCTCCCCCAGTGGTGCCTCATGGCCACAGCACCCGTGATCAGGGTCTTTGCTCAAGCCCAAGAATGGGAGCTTCTCTGGCCACTGGGGAGTTGTATTCAAGCCTGCCCAGAACTTGCTTTAAAGCTGTGAAGCGGGAGAAGCAGGGTTCTGAGCCGTTCTCTGGGCTTCCTAGCTACACGGGCAAGGGATCTACTCTGAGCCGATTCTTGGGCCTGGTTGTTCCCCAGGGACTGCCATCATCTCTGTCCACGGGGAGCAGGGGCCTGAAGTGGCTGGCCTATTTCCTGGGAGGTCTGGCATTTCCTCTTGCCAGACCCAGGTGCGCCCACTGCTTGAGGGAAAAAAAAATGCCAGCTAAGAAAATGGTCCAATGGCGCTCCCTGCTGGTCATATGCTAGACTGCGTGGCTTTGCAGACGGACATGCCAACCTGTTGTTTCTCACTTGGGAGAGGAGACTGACTTATTTTTAAAAGCACTATATTAGGTAACTATTGCTGCAGAAAAAATGAGTGGCTTAAAAAAACAATAGTGTTTGTATGGGTCAGGAATTTGGTGTGGCTGGGCAGTTCTGGCTCCAGGTCTCCCATCACGTGGCCATGAGACATCAGCCAGGCCTGCAGCCATCTCAGGGACTCACTTCAGAGGTGGTGCATTAAAATGGCTGGCAAGTTTGTGCTGGCTGTTCGCAAGGGGCCTCAGGGCCTTTCCATGGGGGCCTCTCCACAGCTGCTTGCCCGATCTCATGGCACTGGAGACTGACATCCCCTGGAGCAAGTGATTCAAGACGGTGAAGTGGAAGCTCAGATGGTTTTTACCACTTGGCCCTGGAAGTCACACACTGTCACTTGCACGATATTCACACAAACTAGCTGTGATTCAGTGTGGGAATAAACTACACGAGGATATGAATTCCAGAAGGTGAGGATCCCTGGTGCCATCTTGGAGGCTGGCTACAGCAAGCACCTACCATGTGCTAGGTAGTGTGTGAATAATATATAACATCAAACAGAGCATACAATTTGCAATTATTGCATGTTGACTATGTGTCCAGGTGCTCAGTACTTTCCCTGAGTTATCTCGTTTATCTTCACAACCCTACCAGTTTGGTCCTGTTATCACCCATGGAAGAGGTTAGGAAATTGGGACTTAGGGAGGTTAGATAGTGAGGTCACATGGCTGATAAGTGGTTGAGTCAACATTCAAGACTTTGTTCTGTGTTCACTATGCTGAATGCCTTTCTAGGCATTTAGAGCTAACAACCAAGGAGGTGGGCACAGATGAGGAAACTGAAGCTCAGAGAGGTCAAATAACATAGTCAAGTTTACAGAACCAGTCAACGGCAGAGCCAGGATTTGAACAGAGGTGACACCAGAGCCCATGCTCTGTCCACCCCACTGCATTGCTCCAGAACAGAGGAGAAAGATACAGAAAGAATACAAAGAACTTTGAGGTAGCCAGCCCATCCAGTGCCTTTGTATCTATCAGAAGACACACCCTCTGGGAGGCTGTAGTTCTGCAGGCGCTGGGCTTAGCAAGCTCAGTCCTTACTTTCCTCCTGGGCTAGGTGCTCCTGCCCAGGGCAAAATCTGAGTGTGGTATCCCTCGGGTAGGAAGCTAACAGGTAGACAAATGGGAGAGAAGTGGTCATAAGCTTAAGAGGGTGGTGGCAGGGGAAAAGGAAAGGGGATGGGAGGAATAATAAACAAAAAAGGAGAAGGGAGAGAGAAAATTTTATGAGGAGGGGAAGAACAGGGAAAAACGATAAAAAACAGACCAGGTGCATGGGGCCTGATTAGTCCTCCCAGGTGAATGCTTGGGACCTTCTCGACGTGTGGCGGGGAAAGCAGAAGACCAAGTGTGTGAAGTCCTTCGACTCCAGTTCACACATTCCTCCCCACCTCCATCACTAGTCTGGGGAATGGGGAGAAGGAAAGACACTGGCCAGAGGACAACCTGGTTTCAGGTAAAATGGGGTACAGCAGGGTGGGCAGCCTCCTGGGGACCCAGGGAAACCCAATGCAGAGGATAACCACTAGAGTATCAGAGAGCTGATGGATGGATCGATTAAACTAGAAGATAAAACTGGAGAGTATAATTGATAGCTTCATCATTGCTTTTCTTTGCAGTTTGATCTCCAGAGCTAATTGTTTAACTGGCAGGTTCAGCTTTATTAGTGGCCGCTGATGATCTAATGTCTGCTTGCTTTTGCATTTGAGTTTGTCAAGTTTTACTTTCACAGCAGGTTATGGAGTCAGAAGCCACCTGGAGGGGCTGATAATTTGAAGTATAAAGAGTTATGAGACTCAGAGGCAGAAAAACCTGGATTTGAGTCCTAGTTTCACAGCAGCTGGAGATGACAAGCCGCCACCCCCACCCCAGTAGCCACGAGTGCTCCCACAATCAAGCTTGACTTGGGCTGCCTCTCTGGAAAGTTCAGCAGCCTCCCAGAGGCCAGTCTCTAGAAGGAGGGTGAAGCAGAAAACTCACTTTTTTCCTGCCTCCTCTACTCCAATAAGATCTAACAGTTGCCAACTGGCCTAAAAAACATATCTGTTTGTTTCACTCTTCCACTCATAATCTTGCAATGATTTCCATCTACCTATGGCATAAAATTCAAATTCCTGAACTTTTGCTTATGCTGTTACTTTTTATTGAAAATCTTCTACCTCTCTCTGCCTGGTACTCTCCTATTCAAACTTCAACTTGATTATCCACCCATTCACCCATCCATCCATCCATCCATCCTGCATCCCGAAACTCTACTTCAGTGCTTCCTAAGCTTGTCTGCACATTGGAATCACCTGGGGAGAGTTGAAAAAAATGCTGATATCCTATCTCATCTTCAGAGACTGTGATTTAATTGGCCTGGAGTGTGGCCTGGGCTTCAGAAGTTTAAAAAGATCCTCAGGTGATTCTAATGTGTAGCTAAGTTTTGGGACCACTGCCCCACCACTCTGTACCATATACTGTCATAGCCCCTGAGGACTTAGAGATAAAAGTTGGTTTAGACTAGAAATTTAGTGTAGAAGGAGAAATAGATTGGTAAATATATAATTACCCAACAATGTACACAAGTGCTATGAAAGAGGTAAGCCAGGTATTCTCGGGAAGGTACAGGAGGAGCACATAACCCACAGTGGTGGGACTGAGGGATGGTGGTCAGGGCTGCCAAGTCTTCCAGGACAAGAAGGGGGTAGGCATCCCAGTCGGATGGAAACCTGAACACAGCACAGCAAGCTGGAGAAAGCATGTCACTTTTGGGGGTGGACAAGAACTTAAGGTGACTGAAGCTTTGCGGGCAGTGAGCTTGTGGAGGCTGATGGGGCCTTACAGGGAGCACGAACTGGAGAGCTAATGAAGGCAGTGTCAGTGGCAGGGCAGGTAGGGCACTTGGTGAACTTCTCCAGGGAACTCTCCCTCACATCTTCTCCACCTGCACACTCCAGCCCACGACAGAGCCCTAACCTTCCTTATGCCTCTGGCCCGTAGCTCTGTGCCTGGCAGAGAATAACTGCCCACACCTCATGTCACATGGTGAGGTAGAGAAAACATAGGCTTCGGTGTCAGACCAACTTGATTCAAGACCCAGCTCCAGCGGTATGATATTGGGTGAGTCAGCCATGTTCTCTGATCTTGGTTTTCTCCACTATAAAATGGAGAAAATGCCAAGCTCATGAGATGACACTGAGGATCAGAAGAAATTCAACAGTGTTTTTCACAGTATGGTCCTTGGACCATCAGCCTCAGCACTGCCTGGGAACTTGTTAGAAATGCAAATTCTTGGGCCCCATCCCAGACCTGCTGACTCAGAAACCCTGTGCAAGATGCCAGCACTCTGTGTTTTCACACACCCTGCAGTTAGTTCTAATACATGATGAAGTTTGAGAAACACTGATGTAACTGCCTCATCCCTGTGCTTGCTTTTCTGGAAACCTACATTACTCCTAAAAAGTAGAACAATCGAACCAGCCACAGAGCTCCGGCCTCTGCTCTGGCCCCCCCTTTCCTTCTTATTGGTCACTGCAGATGTGAGGCTCAGGAGGTCAGGCTTTGAAGTCAGTATGTTTGAGAGGGAGTTCCATGCCAGCTGTGTGTGTGGTGTGTGTGTGTGTGTGTGTGTGTGTGTGTGTGTGTGTGTGTGCGCGCCTATACAGATTTTTGACCTCTAGTAAAGCTGTGTGACCTTGACCTCTAAGTATGTGTTTCCTCATCTGGAAACGGAATTGCTAATACCTATGGGCCAGTCACAGGTCTAAGTACTTTCCACATATTGATGCATTTTATCCTCACCACAGCCCTATGGAGTTAGTACAATTATTATCCCCATTTTAGAGACAAGGAAGCCAAGGCACAGAAAGGTTAAGAAACTTGCTCGAGGGCACACAGTTCTTAAGTGTTACAGCTGAGACTCAGGCACAGGCCCTCTGGCCACGGAGTCCATGCTCTTAGGCAGTCTGCCTCCAAAGTCTCCTCTGAAATATGAATAACGCATCTGACCTCTAGCATACTCTGTGGTTGTGTTGAAATGCCTCACCTAAAACAGTCTTCTCTCTGCTACTTACAGAGAACATGCCTTAGTCACTTCACCTCTCCTGGTCTTAGTTTCCAAATGTTTAAAATGAGAGGTTGGACTAGGTGAGGGATGTAAGCAGGAGCCCCTAAGGTGTAAAGAATAAGCTGTTTTGTTTATTTGACTTAAACCAAGCGTCTGTCTTTAATTGGTATATGCTCCCCCTCTTCACTCTATAACCACCCCTTTCAGTAGTCTTACACCAGGCCCACTTTCCTTATTTTAATGAACTGTCTGGCATCCAAAGGCATCTGAGTTTGAGATCACTAATCCGACAATGCCTAAATCTACAAGTTTACAATTCTTTCACCTTCGCCTTTCTTCTCCCCCAATCCAACTTAAAGAACACTTTACCTGGGCCGTTTCTTGTGCAAAGGCTCTGAGCCTTGGCCCCTGCCTTTCACTGTTACGGAAGTCCTCTACTTGGCATGTCTGTTGGAGGTGAGCTGGTGTTCCTTCTTTTCTCCATGTGCCCTGAAAATGCTGATTTACATTTGCTTCTGGAAGGGAGACAGAGGAAGCTCATTTTAGAATGTAAGGTTAATCCAATTTCAGAGTCCATTGCACATGGAAAGATGATTTCTGTTATTTCCATTTAAACTGGTAGGTTTCCTCTTTTCAAACTTAGAACTTAATTGCTGGAAAAACAAAGGCCTTTTATTCTGCTTTATGAGCTTGTGTACCCCTATGTTGAATGTCTTCATTTCCTGTAGCAGGAATACAGTCAGTATTGATACAGTGGCTTTGAGGATTTGTACTGGGCTTTGCAAACATCCTTCATAAGGCTGCTGGGAAGTAGGTGCCAGGTGTTGCTGACTAATGACTAGCATATTGCCTGACACACGTAATAGGCACTCAGATATTGCTGAATATGGATAAATGAACGAGCAAATACTTTCTAGCAACTGGAGCCTAAGCTAATTAAATAACTCATTGAACCTCACTCAATTTATAGAAATGTTTTGTTTTTAGAATACTGTAGGGCTTATAGTTTTCACACATGTTCTCTAGAAATTAGTTTCCATATTTTTTTAAAGTTGAGGAAATGAGGCTTCAAGAGGTTAACTAACTTCAAAGTCACACTGTGATGTTCCTGTGACCTCAGGCTGTCATTGTCAAAAGACAATATCAAAAAATAGTTGTTGAAAAAAAATTTTGAAGTTGTGCAAGCTAAAGCTTTAGATACTAAAACAAACATGGCGGAAAAAAATCACTTACCATAAAAATCTGGAAATAGTACTATTACTTGTATAGTAATTCATAGTTTCTAGGGCATTTTCTCACGGACGATTTCATCTGACCCCCTGCAATTCTACTCCAGTGGGGTGAAATCGCCTCTCGCTTCAGGTTAGCTGACCATTAACAACAGTAACAGACTGCCCCAGATATTAACTCTTTTCCAAGGCAGGCCAGACTGGCACTTAAGAACTGAATATCCTGCATACTCCTGCCACCTACTGGTGCTTTTCTGGTAGCATGGGTTTCAGCTAATTTTATATTAACAAACGTTTTTTCTTCAGTGGGACCACTCGACTCTTTTACTCCTTATCACTCAAGTCCTTAAAAAGACCCCGCTGCCCCCATCTTTGAAACTCAATTTCTAAGGAGGCCACTCTGAAACAGGACCTAAGACTTTCTTAGGAAAGGGGTGGAAATACTTCTGACTCCTTTTGGCATACTGGCAGGTTTCAGAAATGTCTATGAGCACCTTCCAGTTGGCTTAGAGGCTGGAGGAAGGGAGGTGGCTTAGCCAGGGACAGAGAATACTCACGGATTTCACGCTTTCGTAGTATTGCCTCCACTTTGCCCAGTATTTTCTGGGAGGGCTACAGGTAGAGAGCGGGTCAGCTGAGAAGGTAGTGTGCCAGATGCTGACAGCTTACTCCATGGCACCCCAACAGTTAGTGGAAGAGGAATGAAATTCTGGGGGACAACTGAAGCCAACGTCCTGACTCAGGGGCACACCAGTGAAGTTTCTCAAACTGCACCAATCCCTGAAAACCTCTGGTCAATACCTTTTTTCAAAGCTGGGCTTTGCTCTGGATACAAGTTTTTAAAATTATTACACAAAATCTGTCTATGTACTTTACTAGAAATCCAGGGCTGAGAGATGACTTGTTCATCTTTAGGGCAAATTACCAGAGTAGGATTAAAATGAGATGATCTGGTATATAAATAGTTTCTCATAATTTTAGGGTTCTTTAAAAATTGAACTAACACTATTATAGCAGTAGTGTGAAATAGGCTGAGGCAAACACGGGAGAAAGAAAATTGGATGTGAAAAGTAACTAGTGGAATTTTAGTGGAAATTCTTGCAGGATTCTTTTCAAAAAGTAAATTTGTCTGACTGGGGAGAAAACTTGTATGCTTTTTTCTTTATCACTGAGGTTGTATTTAATGAACTTTTAACCTTCCCTTCCTTCTGCTCCATGTTAGGACAAAAATAGAAGCTCTGACAATTTCTGAAAGCAAAGTAAAATGTCTATTGTAGCAGATGATGAAAGCTTTCTTACGGTCAAAGGTCAAGACAGTAACATTTGATAAACAGCAGATTTCATGCCCTAATTCCCTTAAAGATTTAGCAGTACATATCAAGACCAGGAAGGATTTATAAAACTTTGAAAGCATTCTGGTCATTCTTTAATTTAGAGCAAAATTAAGTTGTGAAGTGTTGTTCAGGATTATTGAAAAAAAACAGTAGTTATTTCAAACATTTGCATGATACTTAACAGGTTTTTAGGCCATATATTTCACTATATTCTAACCAGAATCATTTAAGATAGGGCTTGTTTTCATAATTCATACTTGAGAAAACTAAGGTTCAGAGGTTAAGTCACATACTTCCCAGTCATGCAGCTGATAAATCACAGCATTGAAGACAGGTCTTTATAAAGTCTAGTGATCTTTCTAGAAACTCTTCCCGAAACTTCTCCTCTCTTTAAACATCAGTTTATCTGACTATTGTACTTAACTGTTTAAAAGAGCCACTGTTTTTAAAAAGCAGGTGGAAATTAATCTGCTTTTTCTTAGTCATACTTCTAAGCCTGTGGGCCTCCTGTGATAAACACCTGCGTTTACCAGGTGGTAGCACACCAAAACTATACATTATTTTGTTTGAACAACCCTTTGAATAGTGATTCTCACATCTTAGCAATAGGTTATCTTTGCAGTTTTGTAAAAAATCTGATTTCTTGGCTCCACCTCAGGGACCAATCCAGTATAGTGGGAGGGAATGGAGACATAATTCACTGTTAACAAGCCTCCCAAAATGGTCAAATTGCAGATGATTTTAAAGAACATAAATATGGGCCTTCCCTGGTGGCACAGTGGTTAAGAATCCGCCTGCCAATGCTGGGGACACGGGTTCGAGCCCTGGTCCAGGAAGATCCCACACGCCGCAGAGCAACTAAACCCGTGCGCCACAACTACTGAGCCTGCGCTCGAGAGCCTGCGAGTCACAATACTGAACCCGTGTGCCAGAACTACTGAAGCCTGCATGCCTAGAGCCCGTGCTCCACAACAGAAGCCACCGCAATGAGAAGCCCGTGCACCACGATGAAGAGCAGCCCCCGCTCGTCCCAACTAGAGAAAGCCCGCGTGCAGCAACGAAGACGCAACGCAGCCAAAAATAAATTAATTAATTAAAATAAATAAGTAAAGCAATGCCCAGGATCACAAAACCCTTAATGGTGCTTTGAAATGTATATTTTTTTGCCTTAATGTAGAAAAGTTTCAATTTGGGAAGTACCAATATTTTAAAATAAAGAAGCCATACAATTCATATCCAATTTAGGATGAGTATCCATGCTAATTTCTCCTCTTAGTTGTGCTTTATTTCTATAACAGATATCTTCTTATCATTGCAATGTGCTACCTTAAAAGGAGTTTTTCAGTTTAATCTTGCTCTATTCCCAATTCACACCTTTCCTAGATTAAGTTTTGGTTTTATATGGCTCCTCGTGGGAAACCAGTGTTAAAAAGTGACATGCAATTAATTAGTGGATCTGTTTGAACTGTGAGGTATTTTTAACTGTTGTAAAAATGAAATCCATAAACCTGTCTCTGAATATTGTACAGTTGGTAGTTTCCAAATCCTGCCTGATCAAAAATTACCTGTGGGGCTTCCCTGGTGGCGCAGAGGTTGAGGGTCCGCCTGCCGATGCAGGGGTCACGGGTTCAAGCCCCGGTCCGGGAAGATCCCACATGCCGCGGAGCGGCTAGGCCCGTGAGCCATGGCTGCTGAGCCTGCGCGTCTGGAGCCTGTACTCCGCAACGGGAGAGGCCACAACAGTGAGAGGCCCGCGTACCGCAAAAAAAAAAAAAAAAAAAAAATTACCTGTGGACTGATTTAGGCCTGGGCTAGGGCCCAGACTCTACATTTAAACACCTCATATATGACTTTTATGAATAGGTATTGAAAACTGAAAATAGAAAACAGTTATGGTATTGCTATTTTTCTCCTCCAATCCCAAAGTAGCCACTCACAATTGTAACTTAAATCATTACATAATTACTAACAGATATTTAACTCAGAATATTCACTTTAGGACAGTCTCTGTACACATTTCAGTAAGCCACTCATTATACAGTATATTCACCTGTATTTGGTTAACTTTTCCTTCCCACAGCAAAATCATTCCCACTAGTGGTTTCCCATCTCAAGTGCACAGTGTGTTTGCTTTTCTGTAAACAATTCAATCTGACTGGATCCTCCATATTGCTATTTGTTTTTGTTTTTTTGCAAATGAAGTTTTTAAAAGGAAGGGTGTAGAGGAACTTGCTGCTATGGTACCTGGTGCAGCCACCTGAAAGTTAACCTAGTGCTATGACATTTTATTTGTTCATATATACTGAATTATAGGTGTCAGTGTCTGAGGCAAAAGTCATCTCAGAGAAGTTAATATTTGTAAATTCAGTATCTCCATGTGGAAATTAGGTAGAGTTACCTAAACCAGAATGTCACTTTATCACTGCCAACTGAAAAAGCTATAGCTACTCAAAGGTAAGATGTATGTGTTCATAGATAAAAACTAAGATGATTACTAGACAAGGATAGTGGAAAATAAGTAGCAGTTTTGCACCAATGCAAGACAAAATATACTTTATTGTGACAGCAAATGCACATAGTGCTATAGGTAAGGCATGCTACTAGGAATCTGCATATAATCAAAGGCTGGTATGGAAATGAATGGGAATCAGTGTTGTGTCTTAATGCATGAAGATTTAGTCCATGGTGAAGGAAAGAGAAGAATTTGTGTCCACATATCTCAAATGCAATATTATACACCTACCAAATCAGAGGCCTATGCCTCTAACCAAGAGCCCAAAGGCAAATAAGAGAAACTTAATCCTAACTGTACTCAGAAATCACATCTAGTATCAATAACAGAAAGATTTTGCTAACTAATTTGAGGCAAATTTCATCTCTAGACAAAGACCTAGAAATTGAGCAAACATCCATTCATTCATTTAGCCAATTTTAACGCCATTTATTCCACCAGAAATACTCGAATATCTAGAAATAGTTTGGATAGAGAGACATTTACATTTTAATACTTCATAATGTTGTAAATTTTGGGCTAAAATAACCCCCTGAGTCAAATTTGATCCCTTTCTATTTGAAGGGGCCAAGTAGAATTTCAATTTCAACAGCTAAACTTCTGAGGGAAGATCTGAGAAAATAATGCTAGAAGATCTAGTCCTTTGATGTAACTATCAGGCTCCACAGACTTGTCAAAATCAATGCAAAACTGAGGAGGATAGGTTGAAACACTTTGCAAAGCAGTAGTTTTAGATAGGCTGCTTCACTTCCCTCCTTTTAAAACAGATGCAGATGAAATGCTTTCTGCATGAATGCACACTGACATTCTGTTCAACTGTTTTCTAAATGCAATACTGTGGATTTAAACAGTATGCTTTAATTTAAACAAAGTAGAATCTTATACACAATTTAGCTTAAGAGATGAAAAGAAACACTACTATGAAAATTACTTAACAAATACTCTGCTCTTTTAAAAGGTGATTTTAAAAGCAACACAGGACCAAAAACATCCAACTATTACTTTATTTATATTACTATGCTTAAGTTACATGGAAAAGACAACCAAGCAGTTCTGCCCCATATCAGGAAAAGTTTCCAATCAACACCAATTATGTGGTGACAAGTAACTAGGAATGGTGACATCTTTGGGTCAAGACTGACAAGGAAGAATGGGCTCTGATGCTACGGTTCATCTCCAACAAGAATATGGCACAATGGCCAGCACAAGCCATACTAACACTGAACCTTTAGCGCTGGTCACAAATTCGGATCTCTTCTCTGAAGCTAGCAAATCAAGTGAAATAACTGGGTTTAAAAAAAAGTTTTAAAATGAAGCCCAAATAAATTTAAGAACCATGCTCTTGACACATTTTCCTTTCAAAATTTACATAAAACACTTTTTCACTCTAATGGTCCAGATATTTTTCCTCACATAGCCCACCATGTAGCTGCAGATAGACTATTCTGCCTCAAGATGTAAACATAGGGGGGAAAAAAATTAACGGCATCCGCATAATATTCTCTCTACACACTGCTGTTGGATGGAAAATAGAAAATTTAAAAAAAAAAAAGAAAGAAGGAAAGAAAGGTTCCATCATAGATTCTCACAACCTCTTGTTCCACAGTTCATGAATCCGACTCTGATGCTAAGGTGACAGTGTATGTAAGTAGATTTTTGTTTTCAGTGAAGAAGACCTGGGAAAAAGATGGATTTATCTCTTTTTCTTCAAGAGTTATCAGATGGTACATGCTCCTCAAAGCCCTCACTTTCTCGAACTAGCGCACGTTCTAGGATCACACGGCCTTCCTTATAACGCTGGCTGTCTTCAGTGGCAAACTCATAGATCCATCCCAGTTTGCTATTGCAGTTTTTGCAGCTCACATCTCGAACCATGTGGCGGCCAGTGAGCATGACCCGGTCTTGAACTTCACTGTACTGCAGGTTAACTACCTAAGAAACATGTGAAAACAAAATTGCAAAGCCATGTAAGTTATCTGCCAAAAATGGTACACAATATTTTTGTTGGTGCAAGAACAGCAACTTCAGAAAAACGAATAGCAGTTGTTACTTTAGTCAAACCTACAATACATTTCCCAAGAGCTATTTTTACAAACTGCTGGGACAGGTAAGCATCTGTACTCAACTGGACATCTAATGTAACCATGCATTATTGTATTAGTCTAAGTCACACTATTATACACGTTAGTTACACTTCTGTGTTATAGTGAAGAGTCCTTAACTTGGAGTCATAAAACGTAGGTCTGGGTCCAACTGTTATAATTCACCACTCGATGATGAGTACAACTATGGCTACCAATGCAAAAGAACCTAGTACGCAACAGGTACCCCATAAAAAGAAATTTGGCAGATTTGTTTCTGAAATTACATTTTATCTATAAAGAGACTGGGGTAGATTGCAATACATAGTTTTCAAGTGGGTTCAGAGAATCTGTGAAGAATTTCCAATGATTCTTAACAACCAATAATCTTCCACACTTTACTTTTCTGTAAAGAACCAGATAGTAAATATTTTTGGCTTTGACGGCTATATGGTTTTTGTTATAGCTATTTAGCTCTGCTGCTGTAGCACAAAAGCAACCATAGATAACACATAGAAGAATAAATATGGTTGTGCTTCATTAAACTGTACTTACAAAAACAGGCAGCTGGCCTGCCATGGTGTGCCAACCCCTGCTCTATACCGAAATGAAGAGCAAGGGGTATATACGCTATCAATTCTTTGAGAGAAAAAACTTATTTCTAAGTGGAACAGGGGAGTGTCCACTGGAGAGGTTTAAGTTGAACTTCTAAGAACAGGACCTTGGACTAGTTCTGTTCCTTAGCGTAAAGTATTTGGAAATTCAAGTTTGCTGGTACACATTAGATTCCAGGAGGCAGAATCACATCAACCAATTTCAAAGCCAGCCAGAAATTAGAGAAGGAGGCAGACTATACACTAATGTGTAAGTCAGGAAGCGCTCTTCCTGTTAGCAAACCTCTTAGCCAAATCATAATCAGAAGGATGACTGGTAGGCATAAGTTAAAGCAAGGGAAGTTGGTTAGATGATCCTTATTCACTTGCACTGTCAAACTATGACAGCTTAATGCAGCTACCTCTCTATAAGGATAAATCCGTGATATGGGGGTATCTTGGCCCCTTCAATAGTCTGTGAAGTAACTACCAAATTCTTACACTGAATGTCTTCTGAAGCAACGGAGACCACCCTTCTTATTATAATACAATCTTTAAACTCTCAACAATCAGTTCTATAGAGCACAGCTCTCATTCTGACTCTTCCTGGCATCTCCATGCTCTGAGGGGTATTCTGGTACTGCTATCAAATATATCCACTGAACCCACTTAGGAAATGAAACTGGTTTTCCCCACCAACCTTGTTAAAAAGAAATGCTCTGCCAGTGGCGCCTGTGAATCGAGTGGAGATGAGTTCTGAGCGGTTGGTCAGGATCGTATCGCAGTTTGCACAGGAAAACAGACGGGTACCACCAATATGATCAAGGAAAATCCTGCCCATTTTTATAGCTGAAGTTCTAAAAACCTAGGAGCAAATGGAAAAGGACAAGAAACACATTATGATTTTTTGAAAAAATTTGTTAGTACCTACTTGGTGGTGTCATAGAGAACCATTTATATACACATATGTGATCTCTTTATAGTACTTAATACGTGAAATAGCTGACTCTGAACAAAAGGATCCAAAGTTCACACACTGAGGAAACAAATAGGCATACCCAAACTAAGAACATTTTAGAAGCAGTAAGTCAAGGAAGTAAACATGCTTAGGAAGGCCAAAGAATGGTATCACTTCTCTTTTGATGGGTATGAAAAAAACAGGAAGACAGTGGAATATCAAACTGAATGATGAGAAGTACAAGCAGAGAGGTGAGAAAAGAGGTTTAGCACAGGGTTAAGTATACATTCTGAGTATGTGTAATTTGAGAAAAGACTTGTGGGATGAGAGTGGGATGATCAGATAAGAGTAGAAAAAGGGGCGATCAGAAAACAAGAGGGTAGTCTGGTTCGAGAGCATGGGGGGCCTGGCTCTCTGGTCATCAGGTGCGTCAACAACCACGAAGGGGTGATGGCACTAACAGTAGTTAAGTTTGAGTCTGTGGAGCACTGTACTAGGATGCTTTACTTATTTCAAAATCATCACGACAACTCTGTGAAGTTATCGCCCCCATTTCAAAGATTACCCAAGGTTACTAACTGGTCAAAGGTTACACAGTTTCAAGTACAGAAAATCGTGACGGGAATACGGCTCACCCAAGTCAAAGCCAAAATTTTTCCATTACTCTAACACAAGAAGAGGACACACAAGATGGTCTAGGCTGGCATAAGGCTAGTAAAACAAGAACAGAGAAGAAGGGAAAGATGAGCCGTCGTTATATAGCTTACTATTTTTAAGAAATCCTTCCAATTCAACAAATCACAGAAGTTCTGAAACATTGCAAAAAATCTCTGAATCCAACTTCTGAAACAAGGATAATCACACTCCAATATTTTAAAACTTAGGAGAGTTAATATATGCAACTCCTTAAATTCACTGCAATTAATCGCCTAAAACAGTATTTTTAAGATCTAGACATAGTCAAGAATACACTATAGCTTTTCATTTTAAAAAGCATTTATTCCTGCGTGTAGTGATCAGCTCCTATGTTTTAAATATTTAACATTATATGTCTTTAAAATGGCACGCAGAGCTAACACAGCTACCACTATGGAAAAGAAAAATCTAGAAGCCATGTGTAATCCACTGTCATCTTAAACTTGGGGAAATTCCATTACAAATTAAAAATTCCATTCCTTCTAACATCTGTCAACTTCCTCAGCCATTAGGCAGTTCTAATGTCATCAGAAATGTCATTATCACAAAGATAATTATGACTCCCATTACACATTATGATATGGGAGTTTAATAAAGAATGAAAAACAAATAGTGACTATAATTACAATGTATAGCTTGTAAAAGGAAAGCCAGTGCACTAACAAAAGTGTCAATGAGTAAACCCTGGGTAAAAACACAAGACTTATGAAATGACATTTAGCTTTCTGATTGTATTTCTGCAAAACGACAACAGAAGGTAAGACTTGCTGTCTATTGTTTCAGTCTCTAGGATAGCATTACTTTTCCCAGATGCCTAAGAACACATTATTTGTTATGCAAAGGTCAAAGGCTGCAAATCTGAGGCCTGCTGGCTGAATTCATTTGGTGGCAGAGGCATACAGCAGTGAACAAAACAACCCTTCCCTCACAAAACACAAGTGGACATGTTTAATCTGGAGCACAGTTTTTTACTTTTAATAAAAAACCGCTGAGAATCACTTAAAATTTGAGAGATTTCATTAAGAGCCTGTATTGGGCCTTTAAAAAAAACAAAAAACAATGGGGAGAGCTGGCAACACAGGGCATATATTCTCATAGGGCAACAACTGGCTAGAGGTGAGTGGTGGCTGCGACTCCCCAAGCTAGGCCATTTCATTTGCTTTGTGTCCATTCTGTGCCACAAAATTACTTCACCTGTTAAGACATTTGAGTTTATGACTCTTGATATAAATTAAGCATTCAACAACCCTGTGAGTAGTTGATTTTGGTCATCTTTCTTAATACTGGTCATTTAGAGAAAGGAATCAACAGCAGGGTTTTATAGTCTCACCTCTGAAGACATAGTCCTCAGAATCTATATTTCTCTGAAAACTAGTATTTGTGCAGTAATTTAGCCTCCAGCTTGGGCTTCTGGGAACTGTTACTTTCAAGCCAATTTTCCTTCAAACTTTTAAATACAATATTCATCTTGTAAGTTATTTCAACCATAATGCAAGAATAACTATATATTTTTGAATTGACTGTGACAGATACAATACTATTGAGGAAAATGTTCAGAACTTCAAAATGAACTCTCCTGATACCTTCTACCTACATCTCTATCTTTGGTTCAGTATTACAACATAGCTGTGGCCATCTGCTTGCTACTGGATACATGCAAACTATTTCTAAATGGGGTAAATAGATTTAACATGCCTTCTCTTCCCTGCTTCAAATTCAGACTATTTTTAACTTTTACCCAGCTATTTTTTACTGGATTCAGTTACATGATTCATTACCAAGACTAAAAATATCTGTACAGAATCACTATTCCCAGTTGCAGTTGCTATTTGGAGAGTTCTATATATGTTTATAAAACTGTAAAATGTAGTTCTAATTTGCCAAAAGAGAGAAGCCTGAATGCCATGGAATCCAGCAGAAGCAAGCAAAACACCACTTGCTGTTGAAGGTCTCTGGGACATAGAAAAACCTTCGCAGGCCATTGGGTCCCAGGTGTTAGGCTTTAGCTTCGCTGGGCTAGGAGTGCAACCTAGTGCTCACTTCCCCTGTGCACATTCGGGAGGACTGACGTCAAGCAGACTGCCACTTCCTTACAGAAGGGCGAAGGTTATTAAAAAGCTAACACATAACACCTGAATCAGGTTTCTCTGGACCTGGACAATATATTGAACTCTGTCTTAGACTTAATAATATGGGACACTGCATTTGGTACTTTACATATCACATTTAATCTTGACAATTTCTAAAGTAGATATTATCCTAATTTTGTAGAGGAAGAAATAAAGACTGTGACTTTATGAAACCATCCAAACTGGGATGTGAACTAAATTCTGCTCCAGTTCTTTTCACCCCACTTACTCTCTAGTGACCAGAAGAGACAGCCAGATTCAGTCCTTCTCCCTCAGATTTATCATGCACCCCTCCTGTCTCCATGCTGAACCTGCTATATTCCCTAACTTTGTTGATGGCAACTCCAATCACTCTCCTAAACTAGAAACCCTGGCAACTTCTTTAAGAAACTGCAAAATTGACAATACCTCCGCGATCGCTTTTCGAGGTCTTTCCTCCCCCTCCCTCATCAATGTCTTAGTTCAAATTCTCATCACTTCTAGATAAACCTCTTGTGGTCAGGGAGTGTGCATTAGTAAATGCAATATACATTCACAGGTGCCACTACATTTATGCTAAATTAGATAGTGCTACAAAAGGTACTTCAGCCTTACTTACAAAAGACATGGACTTCAGCCACCCCTTTCTAAGAGCTTATACAGACCACTCCTCTACAAACTTTGAAACTTTTTATCTGACAGGATAGAATATAGCTGATTCTTTAAAAACAATTTTCTTAAAGGAATAATTTACATAACATAAAATTTGGCCATTGTAAGTGTACAAATGAATGACTTTTAGTAAATTTACAAAGTTGTGCTACCATCACCACAAACCCTTTAGCTTTAGAATATTTCCATCACCTCCCCCAAATCCCCACAAACCCTTCTTCAGTCAATCTCCAGCCACAGGCAACCAATGATCTACCTTCTGACTGTTTTTACATCTAAATTATTTCCCAGATATGCTAATCACCTTGCTTGGATTTAGAAGAGTACCAAATATCTTCAGTCACATATCTCTAAAATATCTTAAGAATGAATTGCTTTCACAGATGACTAATGTTCTCTGTATTGATTGTGGGGGCACTTACTGTGTCCCTAAGTAATAAAATGTGTGTTATGGTATCAGTGTTGAAGTTCAAGTTTATAACCAAAATTAGCCCCAAACTCATCATTAATTAAAGCTTTAAGACGCTCTCTTCCTTTTTAGCATTTCAAGCAAAAAAGAATCTAATAATTTTAATTTTTATAAGTGCCATTCCCCAAATAATTTAATAAATAAGGTCTCTTGGGTACTAGATTTTCCTTGCTGTAGGTTATTGAAACCTTAAAAGGTGGAAGTAAGAAAATTATCAAATTTGAGTGTTTAACTGGAAGCCTAACATCAGTTCATTTGAAATTACTGGAAACAGTAAGGTGTCAGGTTGAAAATATAAGTGAAATTCACACATGATATGTTGATATTTTAGTAATTGATTTCAATTTCCTCCCTCTTCAATAAATAGAATTTAGCTACCTAGAATTTTCAATTTCTATTTTAATAGGAGACTCCAGTGAAGCAATAGATTAAGACCTTTACCTTTTTACAGTTTTTTAAATTTATAGGATTTATAGAATCTAAGAGAAAAAATAGTTTTTCTCTTTCAGAAATCCATGAAAGACAGTCTCCAGGAATGTATTATTTTAAAAATTAATACATTATGGACTATATAATTTCCAGGTCAATAAAACAATTTTCTAAAAAAAGGTTTTTTGATTTAGTTTTTTAGAGCAGTTTTAAGTCCACAGCAGCAAAATAAGGCAGAGATTTTCCACATGCTCCCTGCCCCAACAAATGCATACCCTCCCTCATTATCAACATCCTTCACCAGAGTGGTACATTTGTGACAACTAATGAACCTATAATGACACATCATAACCACCCAAAGTCCATAGTTTTTTAGGGATCACTCTCAGTGTTGTACATCTTATGGGTTTAAACAAATGTATAATGACATATATCCATCATTATGTTATCACTGTTTTAAAAATTCTCTGGGCTCTATTCTTCCCTCCCTCTACCACCAACCCCTGATCTTCTTACTCTCTCCATAGTTCTTCCTCTTCCAGAATGTCATACAGTTGGAATCATACAGTATATAGTCTTTCCAGATTGGCTTCTTTTTCTTACCAATATGTACTTAAGGTTCCTCCAAGTCTTTCCATGGCTTCATGGCTCATTTCTTTTCAGTGTTGAATACTATTCAACTGTCTGGATGTACCAGTGTATTTATCCATTCACCTACTGAAGGACACTATGGTTGCTTCAAAGTTTTGACAATTATGACTAAAGCTGCTATATATATCCCCATGCAGGTTTTTGTGTGGATATAAGTTTTCCATTGGGTAAACGTCGAAGAGTGTCACTGCTGGATTATATGGTATGTTTAGTTTTTTAAGAAACCACCACACTGTCTTCCAAAGTGGCTGTACCATTTTGCATTCCCACTAGGAATGAATGAGCTCTACAACCTCACCAGCATTTTGTGGCGTCAGTATTCTGGATTTTGGCCATTCTAATAGGTGTGTAGTGGCATCCCACTGTTTTAACTTACATTTCCCTGATGACATATGATGTGGAGCATCTTTTCATGTGCTATTTGCCATCTGTGTATGTTCTTTGGTGAAGCATCTGTCAAGGTCCTTGGCGCAGGTTTTTTTTTTTTTTTTTTTTTTTTTGCTGTACACAGGCCTCTCACTGTTGTGGCCTCTCCCGTTACGGAGCACAGGCTCCAGACACGCAGGCTCAGCGGCCATGGCTCACGGGCCCAGCCGCTCCGCGGCATGTGGGATCTTCCCGGACCGGGGCACAAACCCGTGTCCCCTGCATCGGCAGGCGGACTCTCAACCACTGCGCCACCAGGGAAGCCCTTGGCCCAGTTTTTAATTGGGTTGTTTTGTTACTGTTGAGTTTTAAGAGTCCTTTGTATATTTTGGGTAACAGTCCTTTATCAGATATGTCTTTTGCAAATATTTCTTTCAGTCTGTGGCTTGTCTTTTCATTCTCTTAACATTGCCTTCCACAGAGCAGACTTTTTCATAGTAATGAAGTCCAGCTTGTCAATTATCTATTTTCATGGGTCATGCCTTTGGTGTTGTATTTAAAAAGTCATTGCCATTCTCAAGGTCATCTAGGTTTTCTCCTATATTATCTTCTAAGAGTTCTATAGTTTTGCATTTTACATTTAGGTCTGTGATCCACTTTTGAGTTAATTTTTGTGAGTGGGGGTGTAAAGTCTGTGTCTACATTCACTTTTTTGCATGTGAATGTCCAGTTGTTCCAGCACATTTAAGGTTATCTTTGCTCCACTGTACTGCCTTTGGTCCTCTGTTAAAGATCAGTTGACCACATTTATGTGGACCTATTTCTGGGCTCTCTATTCTATTCCATTGATCTATTTGTCTGTTCTTTCACCAATACCATACTGTCTTGATTACTGTAGATATATATTAAGTCTTGAAGTTGGGTAGTGTCAGTCTTCAGACTTTATTCTCCTCCTTCAATACTGTGTTGGCTATTCTGGGTCTTTTGCCTCTTTATAGAAACTTTAGAAAAAATTTGTTAATATTCACAAAGTAACTTGTTCGAATTTTGACTGAGACTGCATTGAATTTACAGAACAAGTTGAGAAGAAATGACATCTTGACAACATTGAGTATTCCTATCCATGAACACGGAATCTCTCTCCATTCATTTGGTTCTTGTTGATTTCATTCATCAGAGTTTTGTATTTTTCCTCATATAGATCGTATACACATTGTTAGATTTGTACCTAAGTATTTCTTTGGGGGGGGCGGGCGTGCTAATGTAAATGGTACTGTGTTAATTTCAAATTCCACTTGTTCACCACTGGTACTGATTTATACACACCACACACACATACACACTAACAAATATCCTGTTCATTAGTCTGGTTCATTGCTGAATATATTCTTTAAAAGCAGGGGTCAGCAAACGAAGATCTACAGACAAAATTCAGCTCACCACCTATTTTCATATGCCCCAAAAGCTAAGAATGCTTTTTACACTTTAAAATGGTTGGGGAAAAAACACTGAAAGAATATTTTGTGACATGAAAATTACATGAAATTCAAATCTCAGTGACCATAAATAAAGTTTTATTGGGACAGAGCCATACCCATTTGTTTATACTTAGCTGCTCTCTCACTACAATGGCAGAATTTGAGTATTTGCTACTTAAACCTTATGGGCTGCAAAGTTCACAATATTCACTATCTGGCCCTTGACAGAAAGTGTGCTGACCCTTGCTGAAAAAATTGTTTGGAGAGCAGAAGAGCTTTTCATTTAAAAAGCAGACAGTCTTTCTCAGAAAAAAAGGAAACTTGATTGGCATTCAGGTTTAAGGATCAACAGGAGTATCCAACAAAATCAATTTAATCCCACTCCCCTCTTCTTCATGGATTTTCTAACTAAAGTCCTTAACTTTCTGTAGTAAATTCAGCATGTTGAAGATCAACAATACAAAGATTATAAAAATAGATAGTATACCCAGCTGCTGCCTCCTTCTCTCTCCACCCCTAGGATTTAAACAATGTAGCTCAAATACTTGAACTCAGGGTTCAAATCTCAGCTCTGCCGCTTAAAAGTTGCATAAACTTTGGGTAAGGTATCCTCACCTCAGTTTCTTCATCTATAAAACGGTGACAGCAGTACCCATCTCTGAGTTGTGAAAATTAAATGGCGATAATACATTTTGAGAACAGTGCCTGGCACACAATAAATGCTAAATAAAGATAAATCTAGTAAAATTAGATTATCTTCTTCAACATTCTCCACCTGAACTTCCCCCTCCAATTACAGATGAAGAAAGCAAGGCTCAGAAAGGATATGAAACAAACAATATTAACTGGCTTCATTTCCTGTTAATCACTGCAAAGCTAAGTGACCAGGTGACAGAAATTACATGCAGGAGGAAAGTTAGAAACCTTGTGAAGCATCTCAAATTCTCAGTATCATAATTCTAGGTCTTAAAATAGGCACTTGACCTCCCTGTAACTAATAATCCAGTTGGGACTCAACCCTGGCAAGTAGAATTCACAGGAGGAGGAATCACACTTCCCAGCCCTAAAAATACCAGGGAGGCATCTCTAAGAACCCTCTGGTGGGAAAACACCCAATCCACAGATAGACTTTTCCTTTGTAAAAGAATTATTTCCTCAGGGCATTTCCACAGACCACAAAACACACACTCTACCCAACTCTAGCTATCATTGGACAGGTAAGAGGAGTTTTTCCACTGCACTAGGAGGTGGTGGGCAAATACAAGACACAAAAACTCTCTCCTGCAGGGAACTGAGTGTGCAGGAGCCTAGTGCAGAAAGGGTTAAAGGAATCTGCCCTTCCAGGAAAGGCTGTGTTTTGCAATGGTTTGGCTAAAATGGAAACATGCGGGAGCAAGCTTGTATATCTGGTTTTCAGTCTCTTCCCTCTCCAAAAAGGGAAGGAACAAAACTCAAAGGACTTTTAACAGTGCTGGGCTGATTACTATAATTAGCATCTAACTCTACTGTTATCTCATCAACTATTTCATACCAATTTGTGATGAAGTTCTATTGAAAACCTACAAGAGAAAATAATAAATTTAGTTTGATCCACAAAACCAATTTTCCAATTTTTTTTTTTTTTTACAAAATGTTCACCAAGCCAAGGTTTCGGTGACACAAGAAAGCTATGCTTTCCTCTTGTTCTCTTGCAATACCTGACCAGTTTACTTTGCTGTTTCAAATGATGTTCTGGTTGTGCAATCAGGTCTTCATTTTTTTTTTTTTTTTTTTTTTTTTTTGCAGTAAGCGGGCCTCTCACTGTTGCGGCCTCTCCCGTTGCGGAGCACAGGCTCTGGACGCACAGGCTCAGCAGCCATGACTCACGGGCCCAGCCGCTCTGCAGCATGTGGGATCTTCCCGGACCGGGGCACGAACCTGTGTCCCCTGCATCGGCAGGTGGACTCTCAACCACTGCGCGCCACCAGGGAAGCCCTCAGATCTTCATTTGACAGTAACTTTTATATTTTTGTTCTTGCCTGCTAATAATGCCTTTGTTGTTGTTAAATGTTTTCCAAGTTCACTGTTTCTATAATTCTTATTGTTCAGTTATCTCCAGAAAATAAGACTAGTCATGTAACTCAGTGAGTCAGCTAAACAATCTGAGTTGGTAATCGCCCCAAAACAGCTTTTGGCAAGACAAATTCAAGATCTCTCATTTGCTGTGATGCAATACCATGAGTCAAAAAAGCCTCTAATTGGATGGACTGGAGTACAATTTAACTCTCTGGTTTCCTGATTCAGGTGTCAAGTAGCAAGTTTCATGTCACACCTAAGGTTCAGTTCCTACACCACCAAGACATTACTACACAGGATTATCAGAGAAACTGATATTGGTTTATATAGCCATTTAGGCACTATGAAACCTAAAGTGATAATCTGGGCAGGATTATACTTGGTAGGACTATCTTCACATCTTAATATTTAGGATTAGCCTCATGTCTCATGGACTGTTTTTTTGGAGGGTAGTAGCTAATTTAATCTCATTTTTAGACTTAATTTTGGCCTTATTTCCCTTCCTTTTTAATTTTCTAAACCTTTTTTTCTTTCCTACCACTTAAATAGAGCAAAAGAAAAGGCAACTAAGTCTAGGGAAAGGTCCTCAATGATCCAGCCAGATTATTTTAGAAGCAGCAACATGTATTTTACATGTTAAAATCCAATTTAGTGTCCCTGTATAGAGTTAAATAACTTACTTAAGCACATTTCATCAACACCCTCTCCTATAGATAAGATGGCTGCCAGAAATAAACTTAAAAAAGAAACAAAAAAAGCCAAACAGTAAGCCTGTATTGGGCACTGAGCTGGGTGAGAATGTGATAAAGGCAGACATTGGTTCTTTCCAAGGAGCGTGACATTTTACCTGGTATTCCAGTACAAAGCCAGAAAGATAATGGCATATGTGGAAAATACTTTGTGTGCCAAATTCCACAAGCTCTACCTTCTCACTATCTATAAAGGCTCTGGGCCTCTTTTTTTCCTCCTAGGCCTCTGTTTGCCTAATAGCATCCCAAAGCCTCTTCATTTTCTAGGTCTAATTAATATCAATCCACTCTAGGATGCTTCACTCTTCTCACTGCCCCATTTTTGAACTTCTACAACATCATTTCATAAATTACTAATATTTAACTGCGTACTGTTACCCAATTTCATTTGACTATGCCTTTTTACTAAAAACTGTGCGTTTCTAGAGAAAAGATCATAAATTATTTGCAATTTCCTTCTTACCTAACATAGCGCGAGTATGCAATAAACTTTTAGGGAAAGATTCCACCAAGACGCTTCACATCTGGCACAAATATGTACCCTGGACACACTTCATGCATTTTGGTTCGTCTTTTGTTGGAACACAGCTGCAACACTGCATATGCAACTGTGCAAGATTAGCTAATACCCTATTGCCCCCAGTTACTTCAGCAGCAAGTCTAATTTCCCCAAAACACAAGGTTAGCCTGAGGTTACTTCAGGTTTTCCATCTGTCAAGGAGATCTGAAATAAAAATCCTCAGATTACCAACAGGGCTCTGTAAACAGAAAAAATTTAAAAATAAATGAGCTGTACACCTTCCCAGACTCTCCGCGCAAGGGGAGATTAATCGGTGTCGGGATTAAACAGATCTTTGTAGTATTCCAATTTTCCAACTCCCGCTGTCCGGAATACTCATTGTCCTACCTACGAGTGCAGAATAAAGGGGTGACCAGGGTGCGCATACGCCCCACCGACAAGGAAAGCAAGGATGCTGTTCGCGTGGGGCAGCAGGCGGCCGCGCGACACCCCGCGCCGGTGAGCACCGCCGCAGCCACCCACGCCCCGCGGCCCAGGCTAGCCCCAGCTGATTGCGGGCACGTGACGCCGCGGGCCAATCGGGAGGGGCCGGGGCCCGAGCGCGGCGCGGCCGGGCCTCCTCCGGCACAACAAACACGGGCCGGAAACAGCTGAGCGGGCGGCCCCGCGGCCCCGGCCGCCCGACGGCCGCCCAGCAGTTGCGCCACGCCCTCCGTCAAGCGTACCCCTCCCTCGGCCCGGGGATCTCCTGGGGTGCAAGAAGGCAGGGTGGCGGGCATCCAGCCTTTGGGGGGCAGCAAACAAAAGCCAACGCCGACCCCCGCTCATGGCCAGTGCCAACCGAAAGGGGATGTGGCCCCTTTGAAGGACAGGCCACGCCGTGGCGTTATTAACGCCGCACATCTCGGAGTCGAGTTCGGACTTCACCTCGGGGCCGTGGGCGCAGGCCCCGGCGGAGACCGCGGCGGCGCGGAGTCCGGGGCGCGCCCCCGACACTGCGGCGGGGACGCGGCCCGTGGGGGCGGGGCAGCCCAGGCGACGGGGTTGCTGGCCAAACTGCCCGCGGAGGGGCGCCGGAAGCCCCGGCCGCGACGTGCAGGGCCTTAGAGGCTGCGCTGGGGCGGGAGGGCGCGGGCGCCGAGATGGAGGTCGCGTCCGTTGCGGTTGCGCCGGTTGCCCCGGTTGCGCGGCGGGGGCGGGCTGACGGCGGCCGCCGCGCCTGGGCCTCACAAAGAGGAAACAGGCCAGCTCGTCAGCCCGCAGCCCCGGCACCGGAGCCCGCCCAGAGGGGCGGGGGTCGGCCGCGCTGGGACCCCGGAGGGAGCGCGGGGAGGAAAAGGCACTTCCTGCCTGGGCCTCCCGCCCCGGGCCGATCCCGAGTGTTTCGAAGCCGCTGACCCAGAGGGGCGCCTCAGCCCCCCTCAGGCCCCGAATCCAGCCCCCGACCGCCGCACTCACCCCGAGCGGCTGTAAGATCCACGGCCGCCAGCGGCTCTTCGGTCCTCAGCTGAAACGAAGCCCCCTCAGCCAGCGGAGTCTCCAGGTTTAGTCAGGCCCTGGCCTTGGCCCCGCCTCTCCCTGGTTGGGCCTCAGCGTCAATCACCCGGCGTAGCCCCGCCCCTCGAACAGTCGGCTCTCCCGGTTGGCCCAGAACGCCCATCATTTCTAGACCCCGCCCTCTCCCCGGCACCCAGCCCTTTCCGCTGGGCCCCGCCCCTTCTCTGGCTCACCCTCCCCCACCCCCGCTCCCCTTTGCGTCGCGGCCCGCCCCTCCCAGAAGCCGCAGACCCAGGGCAATCTCCCTGCAGCTCGCCCCGCCCCTGACCCAACGCCCGGGACTCGGACAGCCAATCAAAGAGGCTAACTCTGCCCCCTCTCCAGACGCAGCCAATGTGGAGAGACCTGAGATCCACCCCCTTCCCAGCTGAGAGCACACAACACAGCGTCCACGTGAGTCAGCTTCTTAAAGGAGACTGCCCGGCCTTTCTAATTGCTGCAGCTGAGAGACATTGCGCGTTATCAGCGTCACCAGGTGGTGGCTAGGGCCTAGTTTCCTGAGGCCCAGTGATGAAAACAACAGGCAGTTTTTCTAGGTAAAGCAGGTGCCTGGATAGTTTAAATGCACCGTGTAATTAATTTCTTTGAGATTGTTTACTCTTGCCCCTCCTTACAGTAGGCCACCTTTTATTTACAAACCCCAAACCCTTTGAGTCTGGGCATATAGGAACAACTGGAGCAAGCATTTTTCAGGTGTGGCCGAACTTTATTTACAACTGCCTGAGTTCTTTCTTGGTAGTGGAAGTGTTTATCAAAAAGATGAGAAAATTCAGAGTCTTCTACATGAAGATTTTTTTGCCTCAGAGAGTCTGAGATTTGTTTGTTGAAAAGGGTAGCTATTCCCTTAATCCTCATCAACGCTTAAAATGGAAGATTTTGCGTCTCATTAAATTAGAATTTCCCAGGTTATTACATTAATGGTCTTTGGATTAATGGATAAAGTAGAAATGTTTGACGATAAAGTAGAAATGTTTGACGATGCCTCTTTCTCAGGTAAAAAATAAAGACTAACATTTGAGACTAACCTGCAAGGTGCTTAAAGCTGTCTTTGGTGGGATAGAGGTTTCGGAGCAAATCGTAGCATTTGACTCCTCACCAACCCCAAACTCACCAGTATTTTCATTCAGGGCAGATAAAAACCTGGATTATCTTTTGATAAGCGAGTTTTCCAAGAGATGAGGAAATTTAAAACTTTTTAAAAGTTTTTTTTCTCATTATTCATTTGTTTTTACTTAGTTTTAATTACAAAATCAATACATGTTCATTGTAGGAAGGTCATACAGTCTCATTTCATAACAGAGACTGTCCTCTGCTTACAGCTTCATGTGTTTTTTCCTATTCTTCCTGAAAGGAACGTGCATCTCTTATTCCTCAATTTGCTTTTTTCACTCAATATGTTATGGCCATCCTTCCATGTCAAATATATCTTTTATCTACAAATTTACCTTTGTCTCCATAGTTTTTTATAATAGGACTTCATCTTTTATTAAGCATTACTTTTTCTACTAACAGACATGAGGTTGCCTTCAATCTTTTGCTATTAAAAATATATTTTTTAGAAACTTGTATTCGTTGATAAAATATTGGTCAAATATTTCTGAATATAATCGTTTGAAAAGGGCATACAATGCCTAAACCCCAAGGAATGAGTTTTTCTCAAAGTGAACACTTTAAGTACCAGCAAAAAACAATGGGAAAGATATTTATTCATTTAACAAATACATATAAAGCACTTACTGTTCCAAGTGCTTTAAAATTATTAACTCACTTTTCATAATAACCCAGTGAGGTAAGTACTGCTATCATTCCCATTTTACAGCTAAATAAACAGAGGCATATTGATTAACTAACTTGTCCAAGATCACCCAATAGAGGTATTGAATACAACATTTGTAAACTTGTAAAAGAATGATTAAAACCATATTTTAGAAAGATAAATCTAGGTGTTGGTGTTGTGCAGAGTTAGGATCCACATATGAGGAAAGGTGGGCAGATAGGAATGGAATGGAAGGGGTAGGTTTAACATTAACAAGAATGGCTATACAGAACTGACTGATTGTATGTAGGTGGGCTAAGAAGAGAGAATTTTCAAAGATAAACCAGAGGTTTTATCCTAGGTGATTGGTAGGGTGATGACTTCCTATTGCTAGGTATAGGGTGGTTGAGAAAGTTGATTTGGGGTGAAAGCTGATGGGTCTGGGATGATGGTGGCATGCCCATTAGAAATAAAGAATTTACTGTTGAAGATAACAAATATGGAAGAGAAATAAAAAGAAAGTTTGAGAGATTTGATATTTTATCTTGTTTGATTTGTGCTATACGTATTAATTTAATTTGGAATAAATTTGCACTTTATAATATTGAAACTTTCCCACCAAGAATATGGTATGTTTCTCCATTTATTCAAGTGTTCTTTTATGTCTTCCAGTGAAATGTCATGATATATCTGTCTTCCTTTAGGTTGCTTCTATCTTCTTAGAGTTATATTTAGGTATTGTATATTTTCTGGGGATATTATGGACTGAGTTATGCCCCCTTGATTCGTATGTTGCAGTCCTAAGTCCCAGTACCTCAGAATGTGGCTGTATATTGAGATAAGGCTTTTAAAGAGGTGATTAAATTGAAATGAGGTTCTTAGGGTTGAGCCCTAGAACAATCTGACTGGCATCCTTGTAAAAAGAGGAGACTGGGATATACAAGGGATGTGTGTGCACAGAGAGAAGATGGCCACCTGCAAACCAAGGAGAGAGGCCTCGCTAGAAACCAAACCTGCTGACTGTTTGATCTTGGAATTCCAGCCTCCAGAACTGTGAGAAATCAGTTTCTGTTACTTAAGCCACACAGTCTGTGGTATTTCATTGTGGCAGCCCTAGCAAACTAATAGAGGGGGTTACTGTGAATAGAAACTTCTCCTATCATATAACTCTAACTGGTTGGTTGTTATTTTGTAGGAAAGATAACGATTTTATAGTTTACTTTCCTGAATTTTCTGGATAGAAAATTCCTCTGCCTGCAAATGATCATAATTTTGCCTACGTCTTTCTAGTCATTTTGCCTTTTATTTCTGTTTAAATATCCTTGTACATATATCTTTGAGTACATGTGTGAATATTTCTGTCAAACAAATTCCTAGAAGTTATCGATAGTTTGTAAGGTTTCTTTTTTTAAAATGGGTATGCAATTTTATCAAATACCTTTTTAGTGTCTTTTGAGATAAACATTTCCCCCTTTATTCCTTTATGTGATGTATTACAATAACCCATCTCCAACATTAAACCAGATTTACATTTCTTGAATAAAAGTTCCTTCATCACTTGACATATGCTAACTCTGACATTCTTCAAGTCCATAAAATAAGAAACAGGAATATACCAACATACACCAACATACCATGGTGTTTTATCCTGGTTGCTGATTATACTTTCTGGCCTAAACTGTCTGATATCCCCCCAGATGGGTGATTCAATATAACTACAAACCCTGGGTCAGGCTTTCAGAATGCCCTTCTGTTGCTGTTTCCTTGGACCCCTCCTCTGTGTGCCTTCTCTTGCTTTAAAGGACTCACACTGGCGCTGCTGCTTTAGAGGTAAGACCACCTTTCAAGTGTGTGCTTCATGAGCAATTAGCTATGAGCCTCCCCACACTTCCCATGGCCTATGAAACCTCCTTGCTTCCCAAACTTGAAACATGTGGGCCTCCACCCACCTGTCTCACTCTGCAGATACTCATGTCTCATAATTTAAAGTCAGATGAAGACTGTTGGAAATGAGCTACTTCAAAGTTTCTCTACTTGATGTTTTTTCCTACATCACCTATTTTCTTGGCACTTTCTCCTGTGTTGGATGAAAAACAACCTTTCTTCTTTTCCAGGGTCTGATGGACACCTATACCTGGATAAAACTCTGAATCTTGAAGCTCAGTTTGTTCTAAACAGAACCCACATTTCCTCTCTCAACAGCAGAGACAAACAACAATTTCCTTAGGCCTAGGATTGTCACTCCCTTCTCGTGTCTGTTAATGGACCCCAATCCCCCAATCCCCCATGACTTCGTCAATTGCTGCAAGTATTCTTTGGACTCTACATACAAGTGACCTGTCCTCACACCTAACACTATAGTTTAGACCCATGTAACTTCTTACAATAACCCCTTTATCTTTTCCCTTGCTTTATATTGACATGACATGCATTTGCTGCCCACCCCGCCCCCGCCATCCTGCTTCCTGCAAAGTTGCCTGGACCACAAGGACCAGGATTCCATCCTAGGGAAAGGAACCTGGATCCTGAATGCTGTGTAGCGTAGAGTTGACATACTAGCCTAGGACTGTATGGTTTTCACTTTAACCTAAACTTATGAGAACTCTGGGTAATTTAAACAAAATAGCTCCTTTGGGAAGAAACAGATATATGTAAATACAATTTCAGATTAGTAGTTAACATAAAAAATATATAACTTATTCTGAGTTACAGTCCTGCCACTTTACTAAAAGCTGTCTCAAATGTCACTGATCGTAAAATACTTCTTTTTTGTATTTGAAATCATCAGCCAAACATCCATAAAAATTCTTCAGAATTTTTATCCTTTTGGCTTTGGCAGTAAAGTAGTCACCTGTGGTAGACAGAATAATGACACCTTTTGCCCCACGAGTTATCTGTGTTCTAATGTGTGGAACCTGTGTATGTTACCTTACGTAGCAAAAGGGACGTTGCAGATGGGATTAAGTTAAGATCTTAAAATGGGGAGATTATTCTGGATTTTTCAGGTGGGCCCAATATAATGACAAGGGTCTTTATAAAAGGGAGATAGGATGGCCAACAATCATATGAAAAGATGCTCAATATCACTAATCATTAGATAAATGTAAATCAAAACCACAATGAGATATCACTTCATACCCATCAGGATTGCTACTCCTAAAAAAACAAAAACCAAACAAAACAGAAAACAAAAAGTGTTGGCAAGAATGTGGAGAAATTGGAAGCCTGGTGCTCTGTTTCGGGGAATATAAAATGGTACAGCTTCTATGGAAAACAGTATGGAGTTTCCTCAAAAAGTAAAAAATAGAACAATTCCACTTCTGGGTATATACCCCAAATAACTGAAAGTATGGTCTTGAAGAGATGTTTGTATACCCACGTTCATAGCAGCATTATTCACAATAGCCAAAAGGTGGAAGTAACGTGAGTGTCCAACAATTTAATGTTTAAACAAAATGTGTCTACCCATACAGTGGAAATAATTCAGTTTTAAAAAGTAAATAAATTCTGACACATGCTATGACATGGATGAACCTTCAAGACATTAAGCTAAGTGAAATAAACCAAACACAGAAGGACAAACATTGTATGATTCCATTTATATGAGGTATCTAGTGTAGTCGATTCATAGAAACAGAATGTAGCATTGTGGTTGCCAGAGGTTAGGGGGAAGAGGATATGAGAAGTTGTTTAAGGAGTGTAGAGTTTCAGTTTTGCAGGTTGAAAAAGTTCTGGAAATTGGTTGCACAACAATATGAATGTATTTAATAATACTGAACTTTACCTTTAAAAATGGTTAAGATGATAAATGTTATGTGCATTTTACCACCACTAAAAAAATAAACTAGGTTTTCTAACAACAAAGAAAGAAAGAAAGGAAGAAGGGAAGGAAGGAAGGAAGGAAGGGAAAGAAGAGAAAGAAAACAAAGGAAAGAAAGAAAAGGGCGGTAGGAGAGTCAGAGTCAGAGAAGTAGATGTAAAGATGGAAGCAGAGATGGGAGTGATGTTGGGCCATGAGCCAGGAATGCAGGCACCCTCTAGAAACAAGCAAAGGCAAGGAAACAGATTCTCCCCTAGAGCCTCCCAAAGGACCACCACTCTACTGATACCTTGACTTTAGCCGCATAAGACCCATTTTGGACTTGTGTCTTTCAAAATATAAGATGATACATTTGTGTTGTTTTAAGCCTCTAGGTTTGTGATAATTTGTTACATTAGCAATAGGAAACTAATACTTCACCTGTTTCCTAAAGTCGTATTGTATACTGAGTTTCCTTATGAATTACTTGGTGCTATTTATAATTAGTTTTAATTTTGTACTGCACATAACTATATTTCTTCTAATGTATATTATTTCCATAAGTCTGACCTAGCAAATGTTGAAGTGGTCAGGGAGCAGAACCTTAGTCAATAAACCTCCAACCCTTACTTGCATCAGGTTGTGTCAACCAAAAGGATATTGTAATATCCTCCTCTAAATTTATTTTAAAACCAACAACAAAAGCATTAGTAAAATTTCCACAAACTTTCCCAACAATAAAAATGTTTACATCTCAAAATCTGAGTTTTGAGGTAAGGACAGATAAATGTCCCAAGTCGGTGGTGGCAGGGGAAGGGGCTGGGGAACTGGAGAATAGAACAGGATAAATGGTGGTGAGGAACACAGGCTTTAGAGCTATTTAGCTCGAGTTCAAATACCAGCACTGCCACTTTCTACCTGTCTGACCATAGGCAAGAGCTTCAATTTAATTACTGAAAATAGTGATAATTTTTGAGTTACTGTGAGCATTAAATAATGCATCTGTTGTCAAATGCTTAGCCAATGTCCCTGGTACCTATTAAGTACTCAGTAAAAGTTGCTATTGTGTTAGTTCTTGTCATTATTTCCATGACTCTTGATTATGAAGCTGAGTCCAGAGTGAGAAGGTTTTGCTGTTTTCCCTGTACTGTCCACATTATAAGGTCACCTTGCATATTGCCCGGCAAATACCTGATAGCTCTCTCCCATGGTTCAACCCTGATTCAAAGAGTACTTGAAATACTGCCAATAGCCTGACATGGAGGTAAGAAATGAGCCATTCAGGGACTTCCCTGGTGGCACAGTAGTTAAGAATCCAGCTGCCAATGCAGGGGACACGGGTTCGTGCCCTGGTTTGGGAAGATCCCACATGCCATGAAGCAGCTAAGCCTGTGCGCCACAACTACTGAGCCTGTGCTCTAGAGCCCATGAGCCACAACTACTGAGCCTGTGTGCCACCACTACTAAAGCCCACGCACCTAGAACCCGTGCTCCGGAACAAGAGAAGCCACTGCAATGAGAAGCCCGTGCACTGCAATGAAGAGTAGCCCCCACTCGCCACAGCTAGAGAAAGCCCGTGCACAGCAACGATGACCCAACACAGCCAAAAAATAAAAGGAAAGAAAGAAATGAGCCATTCAACTTTTTGCAAAACCTGTCTGCACACAAAAAGGCAATTGCACAGGTCTCCTGGCTCTAAGCTAGAATTCCATCATTGAGATAACACACACTCTTACTGACCACTATTACCAGTGGTAGTCATTTAGGAGGACACACTTTGACCATAAACATTTAAAACACCACCAAGCACCAAGCAGATCTATATGAATTGATATATCATGATATCCAAAATACTTTATTAAGTGAAAGATGTAAGCTATAGGATTGATTAAATGCATAGTCTGATCCAATTTTTTACAAAAATACCATTATATGTATTTATATACATACAGACAAAATTCTGAAATATTCACTTTCTACACTGTCCTAGTTTTCATAAACATTTTAAATGTGTACGTTTAACTTTAGCAACCAGAAAACTGATAAAGATAAATTTTATTGCCACAAGCGCATTTAAGTTTAGTGTGCCCTCAACTTTTATTGAGGAATGATACAAAAAAATGATCATGTGAAGAATCTGCATCTTCTGCAAAACTGCCTGTATCAGTCCATACCAGTAATCCAGCAATCCAGCCTGAAGTAACTAAGCATAAGAAGGAAATGTATTGGCACACATCACCGAAGAACAGGAAGGGTGGTCTGATCTGGCCCGAGAGAACTTAGATGTGGCCAAGAATGGCTGATTCTGTCTCCACTTCTGTTTCGCCTTGCACTTCCCTGCCATGGCCTCATGCAGCTCCATGCTTACATTATCACAGCTTCCTGACAAGAGAGGAAAGTCTTTTCCCTGCAATCTCCAGTTAGGAAAGTTCTAGAGAAGGATTCTGATTGGCCTGGCTGGATCAGGGACCAGTCACCATGGCCAGATGTGTGAGGTCTTGTGATTGGCATCCCCTATACCTTCCCAGCTCCATGGGGTTGGAGTTGGGGAAATGGCTGCTATAGTACATAACAAAGTCCCATAGACTGGATGGCTTATAAACAACAGATATTTGTTCCTCACAGTCCTGGAGGCTGCAAGTCCCATACCAGGGTGTCAGCATGGTCGAGGTTCTGGTGACAGCCCTCTTCCAGGTTGTGGACTGCCAACATCTTGTATCCTCACACGGCGGAAAGAGAGTGAACTAGCTCTCTGGCCTCTTCTTCTTTTTTTTTTTTTTTTTGCAGTACGCGGACCTCTCACTGTTGTGGCCTCTCCCATTTCGGAGCACAGGCTCCAGACGCGCAGGCTCAGCGGCCATGGCTCACGGGCCCAGCCGCTCCGCTGCATGTGGGATCTTCCCGGACCGGGGCACGAACCCGTGTCCCCTGCATCGGCAGGCGGACTCTCAACCACTGCACCACCAGGGAAGCCCTGGCCTCTTCTTTTAAGGACAGTAATCCCATTCATAAGGGCCCACACTCATGACCTAATTACCACCCAAAGGCCTCATATCCAAATACCATCACATTAGGGGTTAGGGCTTCAACATATGAATTTTGATAGGAGAACACAAGCATTCAGCCCATAACAATGGCATTTCTCAAAAGAAGGGTGGTCCTGTTCCAGGCAGATGGAGCCATATATTTTTATTGCTGAAGACATTGCCAGGATGCATTCTAGCATCTGTTGTAAAAGTTCCTTGGTGATCAATTTGCCCTTAAACTAAGGCTCAGAGACAGGAAGCGTCAGCATGCTTGGGGAAGATGGAAGACTGAGGGACTCTGTTTAACAGAATAACGTCTGTAATGAGCAATAGCCAGGGACAAGGTTAGAAACCGAGGCTGACAATAGATGGTAAAGAGACCATAAGGGCTAGTCTAAGAAATTTGGCTGGACCAATACATTTCTTTTAAAGTATAATTATAGGTAAGTTTGTTTTTAATCCCAAAGTCTTTAAGGTCTTGAGAGCCTCAATTTTAAAAGTTTCAAAACCTAGGTTTTTAGGAACAGAGCCTCACTATTGGAAAGGGAATGCTTATATGCAAATTTAAAAATGAGTCTGTTAGACATATTGGTGACAGGACTGATGAATTTAGGTGTTCTATCAAGAAGTATGTATTAGTTAGGGTTCTCCAGAGAAACAGAACCAATAGAATATATATGTATAGATAGATAGATTTATTATAAGGTACTGGCTCACACAATTATGGAGGCTGAGAAGTACCACATTTACCATCTGCAAGCTAGAGATCCAGGAAAGCCAGTGGTGTAGTTCAAAGTCCTGAAAGCCAGATTGCTGATGGTATAGATTCCAGTCTGAGTCTGAAGCCCTGAGAACCAGCAGTGCCAAGGGCAGAAGATTATTGATGTCCCAGCTCAAAGGTTGAATCCTTCCTCTGCCTTTCTGTTCTATTCAGGCCCTCAGTGAATTGGATGAGGCCCACCCACATTGGGAAGGACCATCTGCTTTACTCAGTCTATGGATTCAAATGCTAATCTCTTCCAGAAACACCTTCTCAGACACATCCAGAAATAATGTTTAACCAGATATCTGGGCATCCCATGATCTAGTCAAGTTGACACGTAATGAACTATCACAATACCTTTACATCCTTACTGTAATTCTGAATTTTAACCAGTGCCAGCTGAATAAGCTTCGATCTGAAAAGATTTCATCCTATGGAGTTCATAGAAATCCCTTTGTTTTGACAAAGGTTGTAATTATATCAGTAATCTTGGAGGCGGCTTATGGCTAGCAAACTTTTGACTTCTGCAGATGTGTTCCCTGGCTCCAAAATGGACTTTGGAGAATGGGCAAACTGATCACTTCTTGGAAAAAGAAAAGGAAAGAAAAGAGAGGCACACAGAGAGATAAAGGATTCAAAGATACAAATATAATGACCACACAGTAGATAGAAACATAAATCAGTGCTTATTTATCAGATTATAAATAGCCTTGTCTTTCCCCAATGCCATGGCCATTGTGTTCCTGGGAAACTGTAACAGGGAAGAACTAAATCGGACTCCACGTTGGATCTGTTTCTTTGACTTTAACCTTTGCTTTTCGTTGCCTTTGTTATTCTAATCGTGCATAATGGCCTGCCTCAGGGAACCCTGCCCCTCTGATGTTCAGCTCACTGGGAGACAATCTGACCCCGTCCACCTGCGAATGGCTGCAAGAAAGAAGAAACTAACACATCCCCTCACAGAGACTGCTCATTCCAGATGTTTTGCAAGAATGATGGCCCTTTTACTTCCTCACCGCCTCTCCCTCTCTGATTCTATAAAGGAAACTGGCATCCAGAGCCCGATAAGATGGTTTTTCAGAGACGCTAGTCTCCATCTTCTTGGTCTGCCGGCTTTCTGAATAAAGTCGTCTTCCTTGCCTCAACACCTCGTCTCCGATTCATTGTCCTGTGTGGCGAGCAGTACAAGCTTGGACTTGGTAACAAAACCTCATGTCACTTAACCTGTACCAGGCAAATAGGGTTAACTGTACCCACTGTGACAGCTCTGTTTCACTAGCACTGTTTAGCTCAGTGGGAATTCTGCAGAAAGACTTCAAGCAGGGCTGAGCTTTGTCTTTCGTGGATGTGCCATCCGAATTTCAAGAAGAACACACCATGAATAATAACCAGCGCCTTTTGGTGATGGTACGTGACAGTAAAATACACTGCCATGTACCATCACCAGATGGTGAGTTTTTAATTTTCTCCAAGCAGCACTATGTCACTGTGGTTTTTTCCCTTAGAAATCATTGGGAAGTATTACAGTTTTGCTTTCTTTTTTAAATCCAGTTTTTGAATGACATATGTAGAATGCAGAGTAGGTCACATGTAGTATTCTGTGTGACACGTGAACAAGTTGAAAAGGGTGACAACTTTAATAACGAGTGAGAAAGCTCAGGTAAGGGGAAGGAGACGGTAAGAGAGATTTTTATAATTTATGAAGATGTGAGGACATTTTTCTAAACCAAAAGAAGTATCAGGAAGTATTTAGTTAGCTCTGTTCTTCATGAAGTAATACTTTATATGGTCCCAAATAAGTCACAGTAATAATAACAATGATAGTATATTTAAATAGTTTTTACTATGTGCTACTCAGTATTCTAAATATTTTACCCATATTTTAATTTATCTAATACAATAACTCTATGGGATGGCTAATACTGTATCCACATCTTATAAAAATATGACAATACTGAGGCATAGAAAGGTTAACCTATCTGCCCAAGGCATATTGTAAACTGGGGCTTCCATGAGCACTCAGGCAGTAGGGCTCCAGAGCCCATGCTCTTAACTGCTATGCCACACAACCTGATTAATAATTTTTCCATTTGTACACAACTTTGTATTCTAGAAGATACTTATACACTCATTATCTCTTATGTATAAACCCTGAATGCCACAGAATGCTAAGCACATGGCAAAGCCTGGATTCAAATACAGACCTTGTGAAATGAAGTCCACACTCATTCTCCCAACCCACAGTTCTCTCTTTAAAGTCAGGAAAGACTCTAAACCAACAATTCCACTTTTGGAACTTAGTCTGTGAAAACACTTATCCAAGGGTGCAAGAATATATGTAAAAGAGAGTTCTTTCAAGCACTATTTGTAATATCAAAAAAAGGAGAAAAAAAAACACCCTGGAAATGATATAAATGTCTATCAGTAGGGAAATGGTTCAATAAATTATGGTATAAACATGGTATGCTGTCTTGTGTTAGGATGTGGGTTTATATGCACTGACATAGAATGGTGTTTGTGTGATATTTTTTAAGTGAAAAGAACAACATGAAAAGAGTAAATATAGCATAAAACCATTATTTTAAAAAATTCTGGACACATATGTGTTTTCATTCCTTCATTCAATAAATATTTACTGAGCACTTACTGTGTACCAAGCACTGCTTTATTTATTTACTTTTTAGTATTTTTTTATTTAAAAAAAATTTTTGGCCACACTGTGCAGCATGTGGGATCTTAGTTCCCCAACTAGGAATGAAACCCGTGGCCCCTGCATTGGAAGCGCAGAGTCTTAACCACTGGACCACCAGGGAAGTCCTTAGCAAGCACTGCTTTAGAAACTGGAGATGCAGTGCTGACTACAATCGAGTCTGTGCCCCTCATGGGTGATGGACTCTAGTGAGAGGGAAACTAAACAAGTAAGTGATTAAATACTTGCAGGTTATCTTATCTTGAAGAGAACTCAGCAGTGTGTAGGGTTAAGTGTGGGACAGCTATTTGAGGTCCTGTAGGAAGAGATATTTGAGAAGGAGCACCAAGTGAAGATGCCAGAGGAGAGTGTCCCAGACAGAAGGGACAGAAAATTGAAGGTCCCTGCATGGAAGGTGCTGCACGTAGCCTAGAAAGGCTAGTGAGCCTGGGGCATAGGGGCTTAAAAGTGGGGAAGATCACATAGAGCCAAATGGGTAGGATTTTATTCCAAGGGTAATGGAAAGTCATTGCAGTCATTTAAACTTCACTTTCATTTTGCATTTTAAAACAATTCCTCTGATTGCTCTTGGAAGCATGGAGATCAGTCAAAAATCGAATGCTATAATCTAGGTGAGAGTAGACAGTGGCTTACAACAGGGCCGTGATAATAGACACTGTGAGAAATGGCAAAATTTAGGATATTTTGAAAACAGAGTCAACAGGACTTATTTTAACATCTTTATTGGAGTATAATTGCTTTACAATGGTGTGTTAGTTTCTGCTGTATAACAAAGTGAATCAACTATACATATACAAATATCCCCATATCCCCTCCCTCTTGCGGTTCCCTCCCACCCTCCCTATCCTACCCCTCCAGGTGGACACAAAACACCGAGCTGATCTCCCTGTGCTATGCAGCTGCTTCCCACTAGCTATCTATTTTACGTGGTAGTGTATACATGTCCATGCCACTCTCTCACTTCGTCCCAGCTTACGCTTCCCTCTCCCCGTGTCCTCAAGTCCATTCTCTACGTCTGCGTCTTTATTCCTGTCCTGCCCCTAGGTTCTTCAGAATCTTTTTTTTTCTTAAGATTCCATACATATGTGTTAGCATACGGTATTTTTTTTCTGTTTCTGACTTATTTCACTCTGTATGACAGTCTCTAGGTACATCCGCCTCACTGAAAATAACTCAGTTTCGTTTCTTTTTACTGCTGCGTAATATTCCACTGTATATATGTGCCACATCTTCTTTATCCATTCATCTCAATGGGACTTATTGATGCAGTAGATGTGGGGTGTGAGGGAAAGAGAGGAACCAAGACTGACTCCCAGATTTTAGCCTGAGCAACGAGATAAATGTTGGGATCCTTTAGTGATGGGGAAACACTGGGGCCTCAAAGAATGGATTTGGGGCGTGGAGTGGGACAAGAATCATTTAAGCCCATTTTGGACTTAAATTTGAGCTGCTTATTTGGAATGCAAGTAGAGATATCAATTCAGTGATTGTATATTCCTATGTGTGTTACTTCCTGGGAGTTGACTGGAATTAGACAGAGATGAGTCAGGACTTATACTTTTTCTTCATAAGCTTCCGGGTCTTCTAAAAAAACCTTTTTTCTTTTCTTTTTTTGTTCTATTTTGTTTTGTTTACAGTAAGCTTCTGTTTCTCTGATAGTCTTTAAAATTCAAAAGAGAAGATGTGTATAAGTGGAAATTTATGAGTTTGTGCAAAAGAGAGAAAGACCTGGAAAGAGAAACATCAAACTGTGAACAATGATAACCCTTAAGCAGTTTAGCTTTTACACTATATATTGATCATTTTTTTTTAAATTAAATAAAGAGCCTGTAAAACCTTTGTAGTTTCAAAAAAGAAGTCAATGCAAGTAAGGGCAGGTTATGGTCTCTGTACCACCTCTGCTTCTGGCAGGAGCCCAAGAGCACCCCAAGGTCTCAGTGTCCCCTCTTCCCTATCCATTTTGTTCCTGCTCTCCTCTGCCTGGGATTAACTGTGCTGTTCACAAGAAAAACTCATGCCTCTGTTTAACTCTATTGGTTAATAAAGAAAAGTCATCTTTCTCTTTGATAGTAAAGACCACATTCACAAATTTGAAATCTTAACAAACTCAGTTTATGGAACTGTAGAGCTGAAGGAGCCTGGAGAGTATGTCGCCTAACTCTCTCATCTTACAGATGAGGAAATCAAGGTTCTGCGGGACAGTGATTTTGTTGCCATCAGTGGTGGGTTACTAGGGTGGTAGCACAGTCTAATGCAGCACACTGCCACTTTGTAATCAGTCAGATCCCCACAGTCTTCTCATCACCAAGGTATCATGGTAGCTGAATTCCTCACCAGAACATAATAGCAACAACAGGGGCCTGGTGTGGGGGATGTCTTATCTAAGCTCTGCTGGGGAAGCATTGAATCTCCCCAGCCCACAGCAGAGGGCATGGGTCTAGTAATCACACGTGCTGAGCCCCAGTCAGCTTTTCTCTCCGTCACATAGTCACAGATTCTCTCTGTGGGTCAGTTCAGGTCCTCCAAGAGGCAGATGCCAAGATCAAATCAGAGAATTAATGTGCAAGATGGGCAACGGAGGAAACAGCTGAAGAGGTGAGGCTAAAGCAAGTGAGAGCATCAGACTGTGAAAGGAAAGAGGAAAGGGAGATTGCAGAGCAAGAGCTTAGGGCCATCTCCAAAAAAGAGAGCCTGTTAGAGGAATTCTGCATCAGGCAGAAATGGCCCAGCTGCAGTAGCCCCTGTGGGCTCAGGCTGGGAGAGGCCAGGCAAGTGCAGCTGAGGCATGCTCTTTTGTGGATCCAAAGTTGTGGCCACTGGAAGCTGCGCTCCCTGCAGTAGTTTATTTTTGGTGGGAGGTCCAAGCGGCACATGTCTATGACCACCATACTCTTTCTGTTTCTTGTACCCATCATCTTCCTGCAGCTCCTTCCACTGTAGACACTTTCCCCACCATCTCCTTCCCCTACTGGTACCTGATGTTCTGGCCACATTACACTCCCTAGAGCTCCCAGACACTTTGTGAATTGTACCCACTCTTTGCATGTCATAGAAAACCTCTGCAAAGCCTTCAGGACTTTTGATCTTGATGTAATTTGTCAAATTAAAAATTTCACATAGTTGTGTTAAGCATATAGTTAGGTGATAACGTTTCAATCCCTCTGTCAATCTCCATTTTTTAGTGTATCTAGATCATTTGCATTTAGTGTAATTATTGGTATGTTAGGACTTCAGCTGTGTCTTATCTTTTGTTCTCTCTATATTTGTTTTCTGTGTTTTTCATTTCTTAGTTTTCTTTTTCCCTCATTCCTTTGGATTGCTTGAACTTTTCTTTTAGAACACCTTTTCCTCTATAGTGCTTTTTGAGTATATGTCCTTGTTATCTTTTTAAGTGGTTTCTCTAGGTAGTACATTATATATACCTAACTTATTACTGTCTATTGTTGTCAACACTTTACCAGTTCAAATGAAATATAGAAACTTAAATCCCTTGCCCTCCCCACCTATAATATAAATGTCTTAAATATTTCCTCTACATGGAGAACCACATCAGACGGTATTATAATTTTTGCTTTAACAATAAAACTTAATTTTGAAAACTCAAGAGGAGAAGGAAGGACTATTGTATTTATCCATATTTTTGCTTGTGTGTGCTTTCTTCCTTCCTAATGTTCCAAGATTCCTTTAAAAGCATTTTCTTACTGTTTACATAATTTTCTTAGCCACTCTTTTAGTGTAGTTCTGTCTGCGAGCAAAAAATTCTCTTAGTTTTCTTTCATCTGAGAATACCTTGATTTATCCTTCATTCCTGAAGGATATTTTCTCTGGATAGAAAATTCTGGGTTGACAAGTCTTTTCTTTCAGCACTTGAAAAATGTTGTTCTACTTTCCTTTTGGATTCCATGTCTTATTTTGTGAAATTTGCTGTCTTTCAAATTGTTTTCCCCTATAAGGGGATGTTGTTTCTTATTAGGATGTTTTCTTTGTCTTTAGTTTTCAGAAGTTTGACCATGGTAGGCCTTAGTGTGAATTTCTTTGGGTTTAACTGTTTAGGGTTTGCTCAGCTTTCTGAATCTGTAGGATTATGTCTTTTGACAACTTGGAGAAGTTTTCAGTCATTATATATTAAGGGACTTTTCCAGCCCAGCCCTCTTTCTCCAGGACACTAATGTTAGATATTTTGTTTTAGTCCCATAGATCCCTAAGGCTCAGTTCATTTTTATTTTTCAATTTATTATGTCTCTGTTGTTCAGATTGAGTAATTTCTATTGTCCTATCTTCAGGCTCCCTGATTTTTTATTGTCTCTTATATTCTGCTGTAAGTCCACCAATTGGGTTTATTTTATTTCAGTTACTGTGATTTTCAGTTCTAAAATTTCCATTGTTCCCTCTTTCTTTGCTTTTTTAAAAAAAATCTTTTTATTTGTTTCAAATGTGCTTATAATTGCTCACTGAAGCATTTTTATTGTGGCTGCTTTAAAATCTTTTCCAAAAAATTCTAATATCTTTGTCTTCCTGGTATTGGCATCTATTGATTGCTTTTTTCATTTAGTTTGAGGTCTTCCTGGTTCTTGCTGTGATGAATAATTTTCTATTGAAAGTTGTTTATTTTGGGCTTTTATATTGTGAAACTCTGATCTTGTTTAAACTTTCCATTTTAGCTGGCTTCTGCTAACACCACTCCGGCAGGTGTCAGATAAAATCTAGTGTGAGCCCAGCGGATGAAGGGGGAGCTGCTGCCTCATTTTCCCAGGGGTGGGGTTAGAAGCCCAGATTTTCCATTCAGCCAACCTCCGTTGACACCTGAGGGGGAGGATTCCTCAGTACTGCTGGGTAGAAGTGGATATTCTTTTTTAATTAATTAATTAATTAATTAATTTATGGCTGCGTTGGGTCTTTGTTGCCGCGGGCAGACTTTCTCCAATTGCGTTAAGCTGGGGCTACTCTTCGCTGCAGTGCGCAGGCTTCTTACTGCAGTGACTTCTCTTGTGGCAGAGTATGGGCTCTAGGTGTGCGGGCTTCAGTAATTGTGGCACGCAGGCTCAGTAGTTGTAGTTTGCTGGCTCTAGAGCGCAGGCTCAGTAGTTGTGGTGCATGGACTTAGTTGCTCCACGGCATGTGGGATCTTCCTGGATCATGGCTCAAACCCATGTTCCCTGCATTGGCGAATTCTTAACCATTGCGCCCCCAGGGAAGTCCCTGGAGGTGGGTATTCTTGATCCCCTATTGGCCTATACTACACACCCTGCAGGGAGGGATAGGAGTGGCTTCTACTGTACCACAGGAGGAGGTGGCTTCCTTATTACTGGGCAGTGGTGAAAGTCCTCCCCTGAGCCTATGACACCAGTCTAGTGAGGAGAGGTAGGGATGCCTCATTACTGCAGGATGGGGGTGGAAGTCCAGGCTCCCCATGTGGCCTCCAATGACACCACATGTCTAGATGGTTATGGGGGAAGGGGAGAAGGAAAGTTTTAGCTCCCACTTGGTCTTCTCTGACAACACCCTGCCAGGGGGCTTGGGAACCCTATTACAGTCTGATGAGGATAGAGGTCTAGGCTCCTTTTGCTGGTGAGGGTGGGGATGGGACCATAGTTTTTTTTTTTTCTGTGGCATTTGACTGGAGTTGAGTAGTTATTGTATAAAAGTTTCTCTTCTGCTAGACTATATTTTTCTTGGTTCTTTGGCTGGAGAAAGCAGGCTTTATGACTGCCTGTTTCTATTTCTGAGTTGCTGGCTTCTTCAGCTCCAGGTCTGGGGTATATGAGGCAAAAAGGAAACTCAAGACACTAATCACAGTGTCATTCTTTGAGTCCCAAGGTCCTTAGCTTGTCTTCCTTCTCTCCACCTTCAGAGTCTTCTTTTGTTTGTACTATATTGAATGTCCAGGGTTTTTGGTTATATTTAGCAGGACAAATAGGGAAAAGTATGCTTGCTCCATCCTTCTGGAAGCAGAAGCCCTCACGTAACATTTTTAAAAAGGTAAAGTGTAAGAATGAAATCTAGTGTCAGCCTAGTCTTTTGGCTGTCCCTGGGCAGCAGGGACTGCCCAGGAGGAAGTGAGGAGGGGGAGTGGGTGAGGCTCCTGTCACAGGTTGACTCCTCCTGGAAGCAGACTCTGACATGGAGCTAGCATGTAGGAAGCTCAGTAGGGGGCGTTTTGGGGATCAGCACCCACGGAAGAGAAGGGAAGTGAACAGAGCAAGGTTGCGTAGACGGAGATGTCAAGTCCTCATGGGAACCTCAGCAGACCCTACAGAGCATTCTGAAGATGGGATGGGTTTTCAGAGCTGTCCCGAGTTGGGAAAAGAGGTGCAGGCCTTTAGAACCCTCATCATCAGTCACAGGATGGGACTCATCCCAAAAAGATATGTGACAGGGCAAGGCAGTTTTCTTCATTGAGGTCACCCCTGGAGAGGGCTAACAGTTGAGGGTGGCCTGCCAACAGCGCTCCAGCAGCTGGGGAACCAGTCCTTCATCCAGAAGGAAGGACACTCTGGATGACACACCACAGCTTTTGCCACATGTACTTCTCGGCATTGGGCCAGTGACAGAGAGCTCTGATTACTGTCCTTAAGTTGTGGCCAGATCTGGGTTTTGTTGGTTCCCATTGATTTTCTAGTTTTGATCAGTGTTTTCAAGGGTAAGCCTCAGACAGGAGGTTTTCTCTGGACACACAAGACTACATTCCAGCAAGGAGCGCAGAGTTCTCACCCTGTCCTAACCCACTGTGTCTGGCTCCAGCCAATTTTGCTTCAATTTAAACTCCTTGCATTAAGACTGAGCTGCCACCTTTAAAGACATTATGGCTAACAGTACTGATAATATGACTATCATTTATCGAGCAACACTACTTTTCTGTCGATTTACATATTTTATTTTATTGAGCACTCACAACCACTCAATGTGGTAGGAATTATTATTTTGCTAAATAACTTGCACCAAATCTACAAGCTACCAAGAAGCAGAGTCAGAATCAAACTCTTGTGCTTTTTCTACCATTCTGTGCCATCTGCCTCCCATTCACTAGGGTCTCAGGCGGCTCAACAGAGCCATTTTTATGTAGCACATTCACTCTAAGCTCTGTACAAAATGAGACTGTCACGTGCAATTTCAATTTTAGAAAAGAATTTGGAAGAAAATATTTCAAAATATGTACTTTGGTTATCTCCAGAATGTTAGGGCTACAGGTGATTTTGTTTTCTTCTATACTTAACAGTATTTTCTAAAAATTTTGCAAGAACATATATTATAGGTATAAAAGGAGAAAGCCTTTTAAAAAAGAAAATAAACAATCAGACAAAAGAGATTGTTTAAAAGTGAAGCCAGGGGCGGAGTCAAGATGGCTGTGTGGGAAGATGTGGAGTTAGCTTCTCCCCACATCTAGGGCGCCTGCCGGCCGCTGGTGGGGGACTCTGACATCCAAGGAGATGGGAGGAACACCAAAATGGACCAGTAGGATGTAGGGGGACTGAGGGGGGAGGAGAAATGGAGGCCAGACAGGATCTGCGACCCTGAGGCCAGGGAGATCAGGAGAGGCAGGTGGGAGGAACTCTCTGGGAAGAGTGGGAGAGGAGAGGAGGGTATTTACCCACCCAGTCGAGACCAGGAAGCCTCTTGGGATCCCAGGTAAGGTCCCCTGCCCTCTGAGACCAGGGTTGGGGGGCATGCCTGGGCCCCTTCTGTCCCTTGAGCCTAAGCCCCACCCCCCACAGCTCCCAAGGCCTTTTCCAGCCCTGTGGGTCCTGAGCATTGGCCCCGCCCACTGCCCAAACCTTGCCCTTGCTTAGGCCCCACCCTTCACAGCCAAGGCCTTTTCCCCACTTTTTCTTTTTTCTTTTCCCTCCTCCTCTTTTTTACTATCATGGTACTGAGGTAACTTCCAGTTGTTGATTCATCTATATTTTTATTTTTATATTCTTTCTAACATATCTGTTAGTTTCCTAGTCTAATTTTATTTTTTACTTCGTTATTGTTCTCTTTTTTTTGCTGCCCCACACAGCTTGCAGGATCTTGGTTCATGAGCCTGGGGTCGGGCTGAGACTCCTACAGTGGGAGCTCCGAGTCCCAACCACTGGACTAACAGAGAACTTAGACCCCAGGGAATATTCATCAGAGTGAGGTCTCATGGAGTTCCTCATCTCAGCATCAAGATCCACCTTTACCAATATCCTACCAACTCCGTGTTGGAAGCCTCAGGCCAAACAACCAGTAAGACAGGAACACAATCCCACTCATAAAAAAAAAAAAAGAGAGAGAGAGATGGCAAAAAAATATGTCACAGATGAAGGATCAAGGTAAAACCCTACAAGACCAAATAAATGAAGAGGAAACAGGCAGTCTACATGAAAAAGAATTCAGAGTAATGATAGTAAATATGATCCAGAATCTCAGAAATAGAATGGAGGCATGGATTGAGAAAATACAAGAAATGTTTAACAAACATCAGGAAGAACAAACAAACAGAGATGAACAGCACAATAATTGAAATAAAAAATACACTAGAAGGAATCAATAACAGAATAACGGAGGCAGAAGAACGAATAAATGATCTGTAAGACAAAATGGTAGAAATAACTGCCGAGGAGCAGAATAAAGAAAAAAGAATGAAAAGAATTGAAGACAGTCTCAGAGACCTCTGGGAAAACAATAAATGCACCAACATTCAAAGTATAGGGGTCCCAGAAGAAGAAGAGAAAAAGAAAGGGTCTGAGAAAATATCTGAAGAGATTATAGTTGAAAACTTCCCTAACATGGGAAAGGAAATAGTCACCTGAGTCCAGGAAACACAGAGAATCCCATAAAGGAGAACCCTAGGAAAAACATACCAGAACACAAATGAATCAAACTAACAAAAACTAAATTCAAAATATTAAAAGCAGCAAAGGAAAAATAAAAAATAACATACAAAGGAATCCCCATATGGTTAACAGCTGATTTTTCAGTGGAAACTCTGCAGGCCAGAAGGGAGTGGCAGGATATACCTAAAGTGATGAAAGAGAAAAACCTACAACCAAGATTACTCTACCCAGCAAGGATCTCATTCAGATTCAATGGAGAAGTCAAAAGCTTTTCAGACAAGCAAAAGCTAAGAGAATTCAGCACCACAAAACCAGCTTTACGACAAATGCTAAAGAAACTTCTCAAGGCGGGACACACAAGAGAAGAAAAAGACCCACAAAAACAAATCCAAAACAATTAATAAAATGGTAATAGGAACATACATATCGATAATAACCTTGCATATAAATGGATTAAATGCCCCAACCAAAAGACACAGACTGGCTGAATGGATACAAAAACAAGACCCATATATATGCTGTCTACAAGAGACCCACTTCAGACTGAGGGACACATACAGACTGAAAGTGAAGGGATGGAAAAAGATATTCCATGCAAGTGGAAATCAAAAGAAAGCTCGAGTAGCAATACTCGTGTCAGATAAAATAGACTTTAAAATAAAGACTGTTACAAGAGATAAGGAGGGACACTACATAATGATCAAAGGATCAATCCAAGAAGAAGATATAACAGTTATAAATGTTTATGCACCCAACATAGGAGCACCTCAATACATAAGGCAAATGCTAACAACCATGAAAGGAGAAATCAACAGTAACACAATAATAGTAGGGGACATTAACACCTCACTTACATCAATGGACAGATCATCCAAACAGAAGATAAATAAGGAAACACAAGCTTTAAATGACACAATACACCAGATAGATTTAATTGATATTTATAGGGCATTCCACCCAAAAGTGGCAGAATACACTTTCTTATCAAGTGCTCATGGAACATTCTCCAGGATAGATCACATCTTGAGTCACAAATCAAGCCTTGGAAAATTGAAGAAATTGAAATCTTATCAAGCATCTTTTCTGACCACAGCACTATGAGATTGGAAATCAATTACAGGAAAAAAACTGTAAGAAACACAAATACATGGAGGCCAAACAGTGCACTACTAAATAACCAAGAGATCACTGAAGAAATCAAAGAAGAAATAAAAGTACATAGAAACAAATGACAATGAAAACATTACGACTCAAAACCTATGGGACACAGCAAAAGCAGTTCTAAGAGGAAAGTTTATAGCAATTCAATCTCACCTCAAGAAACAAGAAAAATCTCAAATAAACAATCTAACCCTACACTTAAAACAACTAGAGAAAGAAGAACAAAGAAAACCCAAAGTCAGTAGAAGGAAAGAAATTGTAAATATCAGAGCAGAAATAAATGAATATAAACAAAGAAAACAATAGCAAAGATCAATAAAACTAAATGCTGGTTCTTTGAGAAGATAAACAAAATTGATAAACCTTTAGCCACACGCATCAAGAAAAAAAGGCAGAGGACACAAATCAATAAAATTAGAACTGAAAAAGGAGAAATCACAACTGACACTGCAGAAATACAAAGGGTTGTAAGAGACTACTACAAAAAACTATATGCCAATCAAATGGACAACCACGAAGAAATGGACATTTCTTGGAAAGCTACAATTTGCCAAGACTGAACCATGAAGAATTGGAAAATATAAACAGACCTATCACAAGTAATGAAATTGAAACCATAATTAAAAATCTTCCAGCAAACAAAAGTCCAGGACCAGATGGCTTCACAGGCAAATTCCATCAAACATTTATAGAGGAGCTAACACTGATCCTTCTCAAACTCTTCCAAAGAATTGCAGAGGGAGAAACACTCCCAAATTCATTCTACAAAGCCACCATCACCCTGATACTAAAACCAGAAAAATATATCACAAAAAAAGAAAAGTATAGACCAATATCACTGATGCACATAGATGCAAAAATACTGAACAAAATACTAGCAAACAGAATCCAACAGCACATTAAAAGGATCATACCCCATGATCAAGTGGGATTTATCCCAGGTAGGCAAGGATTCTTCAATATATGCAAATCAATCAATGTGATACAACACATTAACAAATTAAGGAATAAAAACCATATGATCATCTCAATAAATGCAGAAAAAGCTTTTGACAAAATTCAACACCCATTTATGATAAGAACGCTCCAGAAAATGGGCATGGAGGGAACCTCCCTCAACATAATAAAGGCCACATATGACAAATCCACAGCAAGCATCATAGTCAAAGGTAAAAAACTGAAAGCATTTCCACTAAGATCAGGAACAAGACAAGTATGTCCACACTCGCCACTCTTATTCAACATAGTTTCGGAAGTCCTAGCCATAGCAATCAGAGAAGAAAAAGAAATAAAAGGAATACAAATTGGAAAAGAAGAAGTAAAACTGTCACTGTTTGCCAATGACATGATACTATACATAGAAAATCCTAAAGATGCCACCAGAAAACTACTAGAACTAATCAATGAATTTGGTAAGGTTGCAGGATACAAAATTAATGCACAGAAATCTCTGGCATTCCTATATACCAACAACGAAAAATTAGAAAGAGAAATGAAGGAAACACTCTCATTTACCACTGCAACAAAAAGAATAAAATACCTAGGAATAAACCTGCCTAAGGAGACGAAAGACTTGTACTCAGAAAACTATGAAACACTGATGAAAGAAATCAAAGATGACATAAACAGATGGAGAAATATACCATGTTCTTGGATTGGAAGAATCAATATTGTGAAAATGACTATACTACCCAAAGCAATCTACAGATTCAATGCAATCCCTATCAAACTACCAATGGCATTCTTCACAGAATCAGAACAAACAATCTTACAATTCCTATGGAAACACAAAAGACCCCAAATAGCCAAAGCAATCTTGAGAAAGAAAAATGGAGTTGGAGGAATCAGGCTCCCCGACTTCAAACTATACCATAAAGCTACAGTAATCAAGACAGTATGGCACTGGCACAAAAACAGAAATATAGATCAATGATACAGGATAGAATGCCCAGAGATAAACCCACGCACATATGGGCACCTAATTTACAACAAAGGAGTTAAGAACATACAATGGAGAAAAGACAGTCTCTTTAATAAGTGGTGCTGGAAAAACTGGACAGCTACATGTAAAAGAATGAAATTAGAACACTACCTAACACTATACACAAAAATAGACTCCAACTGGTTTAAAGACTTAAATGTAAGACCAGACACTACAAAACTCTTAGAGAAAAACATAGGAAAAACACTCTTTGATATAAATCACAGCAAGATCTTTTTTGACCACCTCCTAGAGGATCAGAAATAAAAACAAAAATAAAAAAATGGGGCTTAATTAAACTTCAAAGCTTTTGCACAGCAAAGGAAACCATAAACAAGACAAAAAGACAACCCTCAGAATGGGAGAAAATATTTGCAAATGAAACAACAGACAAAGAATTAATCTCCAAAATATACAAACAGCTCATGGAGCTCAATTTCAAAAAAAACAAACAATCCAGTTAAAAAATGGGCAGAAGACCTAAATAGACATTTCACCAAGGAAGACATACAGATGGCCAAGAGGCACATGAAAAGATGCTCAACATCACTAATTATTAGAGAACTGCAAATCAAACTACAATGAAGTATCACCTCATGTCAATCAGAATGGCCATTATCAAAAAATCTAGAAACAGTAAGTGCTGGAAAGGGTGTGGTGTAAAGGGAACCCTCCTACACTGTTGGGGGGGATGTAAATTGATACAGCCAATATGGAGAACAGTATGGAGGTTCCTTAAAAACCTAAAAATAGAACTACCACATGACCCAGCAATCCCACTACTGGGCATATACCTTGAGAAAACCATTCAAAAAGAGACATGTACCTCATTGTTCATTGCAGCACTATTTACAATAGCCAGGACATTGAAGCAACCTAAATGTCCATCAACAGATGAATGGATAAAGAAGATGTGGCAATATATACAATGGAATATTACTCAGCTATAAAAAGAAATGAAATTGAGTTATCTTTAGTGAGGTGGATGGACCTGGAAGTCTGTCATACACAGCGAAGTAAGTCAGAAAGAGAAAAACAAATACCATATGCTAATGCATATATATGGAATCTAAAAAAATAAAAAATGGTACTGATGAACCTAGTTGTAGGGCAGGAATAAAGATGTAGACATAGAGAATGGACTTGAGGACACGGGGTGGGAGGGTGAAGCTGGGGCGAAGTGAGAGTAGCATCGACATATATACACTACCGAATGTAAAACAGTTGGCTGATGGGAAGCAGCAGCATAGCACAGGGAGATAGGCTCAGTGCTTTGCGATGACCTAGTAGAGGGGTGGGATAGGGAGGATGGGAGGGAGGCTAAAGAGGAAGGGGATATGGGGACATGTGTATCCATATGGCTGATTCGCTTTGTTGTGCAACAGAAACTAAAACAATATTGTTAAACAATTATACTCCAATAAAGATCTATTAAAAAAAAAAAGTGAAGCCAGCTGTCAGTGGGCAAAGTGTGAAAAAAACCCAACATGGTCCATGAATAGACACAATTTATATACTCTGTCCTCATTTGTAGAAATGATTCCTGCTATGTACTAGATGAGTTTCTGAAATGTTGATTCTAGATCAGTGTTTTTTAAGTTGGAGCTTATTTTTAGGATAGGGAAAGTACTTATATAATACTGTAGTAATTTCCTTTGTAAAGTGTGGATGAAAAATGTTGCCTGCCATATCAGTAAACAGAGGATGTTGTGGCCATCAAGCCATCAGCCACTGCAGCAGTGCGCCTCCCCCGAACCCACACCCCATGGGCACCCTGAGGGGACTCAGGATGGAGAAAAGCAGGATACTGGCCCTAGATAGTTAAGGTGCATATCAAAGGAATGATTTCAATGAGCCTAGACTATTGCATCTTCCCATACATAGAAAAGCACTAAATTCATTAACGTGAGATGTCTGGTTTTTCTTTAATTAACAGTAATCTTTTGATGTTCTAACTATTGGGGTTTTTTTGCAAAAACTCCTATATATCCCGGGTCCTACCTTTCCGGTTCCACACCTTCCCTCAGAGCTATCTGAGAGGGTGTCTCCTGGTCTTAACTCCTTAGTACATCCACCGAAAAAAATATTATTCTCAAATTTTAGGTTGTACATTTTTTTCAGTTGACAAAAGTTACGATAATATATTTATTCACACTTTATAGTTGACAAAGCATTTTAATATAAACTTCTAGCTCGACCCTTCCAGCACTGATGTGTGAGGCATTGTCTTCTTTCTTTAACAGGCAACAAACCAGCCTGAGATTCAAAATTTTCAGTGTGTTGACCCGTACGGCTAGAAAAAAAATCCACCTAGGACTAAAATTCATGTCTTATGACTGCTCAACCTAGTCCTCTTTCCACTATACCAGCCTTGAATTTAGTTACTTGCAAATAATAATTTCCATGTCTACTTGACATGAATTTGTTTTAAAAGCATTTCTTTCATTAGTTCATTCTAAAGCTTTTGAGTGCCTGCTATGTGCTAGGCCTCTTCCCTTGACTGAGGACACAGCAGGGCATGAAACAGACAAGATGCCAGTCTCTTGGAATTTACAGTCTGTGGGCCAGGGCTTGGGGCATGGGAGAGAAAATTAACGAAAGAGCATTGCCAGATGGTGGCTCAGTATGATGACGATGGCAAGCCCGATGCTAGGGCAGAGAGAGACTCATTGGGGTGTGGGTGTGGGGTCACTTCAGGAAGGGTTTTCTGGGGGTTCTTTCAGAGGAGGTGGTATTTGTGCTATACCTGCAAGATGAAGCCAGTAATGATTGGGAGGTTAGAGCGCTCCAGTAAGAGGAAACCATAAGAGCAAACTCTCCGAGGTGGTGGGTATGAACTTGGTTTGTTTGGAACCAAGGGAAGGTCTGTATGACTGGACTGGGGGCTCTTGCAGCACCAGTGGACTATGGCTAAGAATCTGGCCCATGGCTTACTTTCAGCCTTCCACAGAGCAGGGAACGGGGCCAGCTCTTCCCTGAGGCTTTTGTGTAAGTGATAGCCAGCAAGGTCTGGTGGGTTCCAGGCCTGGCCCTGGCACTCACTCCACCCTATTCTTGGGCACATGGCTCCCTGCATTCCCAGCCTCAGTTTCCCCACCCATGAAGTGAGAGGTTATTGAAACCACAGAAATGTGTCTGGGGGGAGGTGCTCTGAGAAGCTCCGGTTCTTTATGTCTCAGCGCAGAAAAAATTCAGCGAGAGGCAAAGTGATAGATAAGTGATTTATTAGAATAGGACACTTGTGAGGTTTACAAGCAGGTGGGCAGGAAAGAGGGTGCCAACCAGAGAACTTAGTGGGCTATATTTATAATCAAAGGAAGAGTGGGGAGGGGCAGAAGACCACCTTCTTCCTCATTCTTGAGATGTCAAGCTTCCATCATCAGTTCCTCCTCCACGTCGGGAGGGGGAGTTTTCTTGTATCACTAACTACATGGTCAAGCCAGGACTGTCATGGTGCAATGGAAATGAGTAAAAAGGCAGTAACATATACTAAAATATGTTAAATCATCTCAGGTTTCAGTATAATGTCACCTTTTCCTTATATTTTTGTTTTTAGTGTGCACAGAATAGCATGTCCTAGGAATCATTTACTTAGTGACCCCACTGGGGAGGATGTGGGTCTCATTCCACAATTGTTGTATTGTTTGGGGGCATGTCTCATGCTTCTGTTGTATGGTTTTGTTGCTAAGCAAGCCTGCTTGGTTTTGTGGTTAAGCAAACCTGCTCTCTTGAGTGATCAGTTGTCTCCCATACCTTTTTCTTTCTTATGATCCCTTAGTGGGATTAACTATTTAATCACCTACTTTGTCCCTTTACTCTGTCCCTATCATTATCACTGTCCTCTCCTACTGAATTCATCCCCCCCCCACCCAAGACCATAAATTCTGTGAAGACTGAAACAAGGTCTCTTTTTCATATACAACTTCTCTACACCGCCAACCCATCCATCCACCCACATTCAAAAGCAGAGGCCATTTTTGTTAAATCATGACAGAGCAACTGATATAGAAGGTGGGGTTTAAGAAATACACAGGGGTTAGAATAAGCTGGATTTGTTGACTAATTGTAAAAACTCGCAGTAATATTGGCTATAAAAAGAAAAAGGAGGCATATGTAGGCCCTGCAGCTGGCTCACTGCTAGCTCCCAACCAGCCCTCACCACCTGGGCTTGGGTGCAGAGCCCTAATCCAGTCCCTCACTCGGGTGAGTTGCCGGGAAGAAACGTGCTACCTTGCCGAACAGGCTCTTTAAAAGTCTGGCTTCCTAGTCTGGAAGTCTTCTGGAATGAGATTTACTTGTCTGAACAGCTGTACTCAGACTGGTGGCCCCATCCTAACTATACCTTCTCTGAAAAATTTAGTGAAAAGAAGGGGTAGATGATGTTTGCTCAGCTTTATCCTTAGGAATAAAAGAGCAAGTTTTCCGAATTCAGAACTGATCACTTACTCCCAGCTCTCCTGGGGCTCCCCATCACCCTCAGAAGGAAGTCCAATGTCCTTATGGAGAATTTTAAGGTCCTGTGTGTTCTTGCTCCTACCTCTCCCCACTGCCAGTGTCACCCCACACCATTCTATTCTGTCTTTCCTCCTTCTCTGAGTCCTGGTATCGGCCATCCTGACCTCTCTCCCAAGGCTGAGAATTCTATTCACCTTTCCCATTGACTCTTTCTTTGGCCTGAACTCATTCTTATCCTCATCCCTCATGTGTCAGTTTGAGTATGACTGCCCTGGGAGATCCTGCCTGGGACACAGGTTCTTCTGTTCCAAGTGCCTACAGCCCTCAAAGTAACCCCCTCTCTCATATCTCATTGTAATTTGCCTTTAATGCCCAGCCTCTCTGAGGACAGGGACCGTCTGACCTGTTCACATGGCAGTCTTCCTGTCTCACCAAGTGTCTGGCACAGAGGACAAAAATCTTTGCTGAGTGGATGAACAAGTTAACCAGGAAGGCCTTTGAAGCCTTTTAGCATGGCTTAGATTTTAGGGTGAAATTTAAGGAATCTCTTGAACTTTTTTTTCTCAATTTCTGGCAGTTGTTGGAATGAACAGGGCCTGTGGCTAGGAAGGGGAAGGCGAGATAACAGTAACAATGGGAGGAGTATTGTTACGCTCTTAACCTCAGGCTCTGCTCTATGCTCTTTACATGAATTATCTCATTTCATCCCCACAATTGCTATTATTATCTCCACTCTGCAGCCAGTATGGGTGGTGGGGGAGAAGGGTGATGAATATTAGGTGGGAAGAAAATCAAGATGTAAAGAAGGTGCTAGAAACTTCAAATAGAAAGAAAAGCAGGCTCAATCTGGGCTCTTTTGGAAGAAAGGAAAGGGGCCCCAGTCTCTGGCTTCAGGGCTGGTAAGTGACTCTGGGTTGCCTGGTCCACAATAGACAGGGTTTACCCAGTGCTGGCCAAATGTTAGGCACTGGGCTAAAGTGCTTTACGTGCACGCTTCATCCAATCTGCAAAACAGCCCATTGAGGAAAAGGAGCTTCAGAACAGTTACATCACCTGTGCAACGTCATACAGCTGGTTAGTGGCAGAGCTGTTACTTGAGCCCAGATTGACTTCTGTCTTAGCTCTGGCTGGTATAACAAAATACCATAGGTTGGGTGGCTTAAACAACAGACATTTATTTCTCACAGTTCTGGCAGCTGGAAAGTTTGAGATCAGGATGTCAGAATGGTCAAGTTTTGGTGATAGCCCTTTTTCCTGGCTTGCAGACAAATGCCTTCTTGCTGTGTCCTCACATGGCCTGGGGGGTTAGGGTGGATAGAGCGAGGTTGCATTGGTCTCTTTCTTTTCTTTAAGGACACTAATCCCATCAAGGCGACTCTACTCTCATGATCTCATCAAAACATATTCACCTCCTCAAGGCCTCACCTCTGAATACTATCCCACTGAGAATGATTAGGCTTCCACATATGAATCCTGGGGGGACACAAACATTTGTTCTGTGACAACCCTGAAGTCAACATGCTCACTGGGGGATTCCCAAATGGTCAATGAAGCACCAAGTTCTGGTTCACTTCTTAAATTAGCTGAATGCATTTACCTGAAGCATTGAGGCTGTGTTAGAGGTTTATACAAACAATATACTGCCCAGATCAGCAAGTCCAAGTGTATAAGGGCAGGTATAGGACCCACCTTTGTCCAGGTAGAAGACAGATGATTTTAACTGAAATCCCTCAGTCTGGAGACCCCCAGAGAATCCTCTGAGCTGAGCCTGGTCTCTTGATTCCAGATATTTTTGGCTAGTGCTTCAAGTAATCTCTCTGCTCCCTGGTTAAACCTCTTCCCTATGACATCCATAAAGCACAGTCTCTCCTATAAAAGCAAAAATTCTCTTTCTCAAGCTGAGTCTTATGTCCCAGTCAGATGCCCGAGGTCTCTTCTTTCTTACAGTTTCTGCTTCCAGAGCCATTTCATCTTTCCAGATAGGGTGACCAACTCGTCCCTGTTTGCCCAGGACTTTCCTGGTTTTAGCACTGAAAGTCCTCTTTCCTAGGTCTCTGAGTAAATTGGGATGTTTGATAATTCTGTACCAGGAATGGGCAATGTTTGTTTTCTCACACACACCATTTCTTTAGCTCTCAATGTATACCAGCTGCCTGATTGTGTGAGACAAACTTTCAGCTTTGTTCCCAGAAATTGGCAGGTTAAGAGCAAAGTATTTGGGCTTCCCTGGTGGCGCAGTGGTTAAGAATCCGCCTATCAATGCAGAGGACATGAGTTCGAGCCCTTGTCCGGGAAGAGCCCACATGCCGTGGAGCAACTAAGCCCGCGTGCCACAACTACTGAGCCTGCGCTCTAGAGCTTGCGAGCCACAACTACTGAAGCCCGCGCGCCTAGAGCCCATGCCCTGCAACAAGAGAAGCCACCGCAATGAGAAGTCTGTGCAACACAATGAATAGCTTTCGCTCGCTGCACCTAGAGAAAGCCCGCACGCAGCAACAAAGACCCAACACAGCTAAAAATAAATAAAATAAATTAAAAAAAAAAAAGCAATGTACTTTTGCAGACATGGTTGGCTGACTTCTTTCATGTCCGCATATCCCCTTTTGGACACTAGGTGGCAGCCTTTTCCCCTTTTCTAAAGAAAGACTGTGTCTATCACTTAACAGGCCTTTGGGAAGTCCTAGCCTTGCAGGAAAACCATGGGCCAAAGAGAGAGAGAGAGAGAGAGAGAGAAGTGAAATATATTTATGTTTATGGGACAGACTGGAATAAGCAGATTAGTGTAAAATGGCAAGTGGTAAAAAGCAAAAATAATCAGATTCAGCTCAAAATCCTTCAAGCATTTAGAATTTAGGGTGGGAAGAAAGGCATGCTGGGGGCGGTGGTGGTGCGATGAATTGGGAGATTGGGATTGACATATATACACTAATATGTATGAAACAGATAACTAATAAGGACCTGCTGTATAAATAATAAGACTTAAAAAAAGGTAACTATTAAGAAAATTAAAGAGGCAAGCCACAGCCTATGAGAAAATAGTTGCAATGAACGTATCAGATAAAGGCCTTGTATTCAGAAGATTGAAAGAGTTCTTACAAAACAACAACAAAAGACAAACTATTAATAAAGTAAGGAAAATACCTGAACAGACACTTCACAAATAAAGAAATGCAAATAGCCAATAAGCACATGAAAATATGCCTAACAGTATTAGTCTTCAGGGAAATGCAAATTAAAACTACAGTGAGATACCACTCCAGGACCACTAGAATCACTAAAATTAAAAATTAAAACAAAACAAAACACTGACCTTATGAAGTGCTATGAGAATATGAATATACTGGAATACTCATGACACACTGGTGGAAATATAAAATATAAAATGATGTAACCCCTCTGGAAAATAATTTGACAGTTTCCTAAAAATTTTTTTTTTTTTTTTTTTTTTTTTTTTTTTGCGGTATGTGGGCCTCTCACTGTTGTGGCCTCTCCCGTTGTGGAGCACAGGCTCCGGACGCGCAGGCTCAGTGGCCATGGCTCACGGGCCCAGGCGCTCCGCGGCATATGGGATCTTCCCAGATCGGGGCACGAACCCGTGTCCCCTGCATCGGCAGGTGGGCTCTCAACCACTGCGCCACCAGGGAAGCCCAGTTTCCTAAAAATTTAAACATACATCTACCATATAAGCCAATATTTAACTTCTACTTATTTATCGAAGAGAAATCAAAAGTTTATGTCCACACAAAGACCTGTAGACAAATGTATGTAGCAGTTTTATTTGTAACAGCCGAATAATGGAAACAACAAAAATGTCCATCAAGTAAATGGATAAAAAAATTGTGGCATATCTACACAATGGAATATTACTCAGCAACTCATGCAACATGAATGAATCTCAAAATAATTATGTGAGTGAAAAAGCAGGTAAAAATGCATATTGTATGATCACATATATATAAATTTTAGAAAATGAAAATTAACATGTAGTGACTGAATGAAATTAGTGGTTGTATGGGGATAGTGGTGGAGAGAGAATTTTGGGGGTAATGGAAAAGTTTGTTCATGGTTGTGGTTTCATAGATGTATATATGTAAAAAAAAAAAAGAAAAAAATGAAAGGTATGCTGTTTTACTGCAGAGTGGGCCTACTTTGACCATCTGATCCGAATAATATGCCCATTGTGAATAAATTGTATAAAGGAGGAAAAAAGCTAACTGGAGTTAGAGAAGCCAAATGCAGGGAACAGAACATCTTCTGGGTTGATTTAATTACAGTTTTGGTTCTCTGGGTGAGTGAGCAGCACGATACAGGAGACATCCCCTCAGGTGTGTGTAAGCAGGCCCCAGTGAGTAGCTGAAGACAGGCTGGCAAGCTGGGGGAGAGGCCCCCCCTGGAGGCTGGATGACTCATTCCACCTGCAGAGAGCACACTGGCCATGAGCCTTGCTCATCCTTCTCGAAGCTAAATTTATACACTGAGAAAAGAACACAGTGGTGCTGAAGCTGGCAGGAGGGAGCAGAGGAGGAGATGGGAAGGGAGAGTGGCATCATCTTGGGGTGGGTCACAATTGATTTTAAGTGGATTCACACCATAAGGGTTTTGTGAGTGAGCCCAAGGAATTTTCTTTATGGAGAAAGTAGTATATGAACAACGCTGGTTTTTCTTAAGCATCTGTCCCCTCCCCTTAAATCTCAGTAAATACTAACACTGAATGTGTGAGGCCCACAAATTATGCTACTGACACCACCTCCCCTTTCAACACCTTGTTTGAGTTAAGGATTAACACACTGCTCTTCACAAGCCATACTGGTTAACCCAGAGGACGTGCTGGGTGAAGCTGGACAGGCCCTCAGTGGCCCAGTGGTCCAGGGGCTTTTCAAATTGTTGGAGAGTCCTAGCTCTCCAGAGTTTCCCTAAAAGTGTTATATTTGATTCTGCACATGGAATAATTTTAAAATGTCTAAAGAAACTGTTACCACTTTTATCTCTTTTATTATGGGCTCTGGAAAAATTTGGTTTGAAAAAAAATTCCTTATTAAGGGAAAAAGTTTGAACACCACAGATCAATTTTTCAGACCCAGAGTGGTAAAGTCAAACAGCAGCCTTTCCCTAGAGCTGATCATGCAGGGGGATTAAACCCCAGTGGACGGGGTTGCTGCTGGCAGAGCCCAATCAGCAGACACTCTTTTCCTGTATTGGCTCCCAAGTCCTTTGAACTCAGAGGAGCAAGTCAGAAGAAGTCTCCGAAGTGTGAGCCTGGAGTGGAGTCAGCAGTGCTAGAGATGAGGATGTTGTGAGGAGAAAGCTCTGGGGAGGCATCACCTTAAGGTGCTTCAGCTCAGATGCTGGAGTTGCTCTCTGCCTTTCAGAGACTGGGAATTTGATGCCTCAAGAAGTTGTATCTGCTTTTTCTTAGACTCTTTGTAGCTGGAGGAAGGTCTTCACTCTTGTCCCTGGAAGTGGGAGTCTGGTAGGGCACAAATTGAGAAGAGTCCAGAACTGCAGGGCTGGTGGGAATGTTCAGAACATTCAGAACTGGACAGAAATGTGACATAAGTGGTGGGAGCAGCAGAGTGGAAAGAGCGATCGATGCAAGGAGGAAAAGAGACCTGGGCCCTTTACACCCCTGAGCCTCAGTTTCTTCACCTGTAACATTAAGGAAAATAATAGGGGTTCTACATACCCCAAGCGTTGTTTTGAGAAACAAATCAAATGATATATATGACCAGGTGTTTTAAACCATAATGTTGAATACTGAAAGTAGCTGACAGTTTTAGAGCACTTACTGTATTAAACACTTGACACAGCCAGTGCTCACAGAAGGGCTTGTAAGAAGCAGTGACACCTTAACGTAATGAATGTGGGCATCCTACATTATACTTGCTGAGAGCAGGGATTGTGGCATCATACAGGCCTGGGTTTGTTTCTGCCTCTAACACTACCCACCTATATGTGAGGCTGGTTTCAGTTTCCTCAAGGTGACACCCAGCTTACAGGATTGTACTTGTATGGGTCAAATGAGATGATGCATATAAAACATTTAGCAAAATGCTCATCAAGTGCCTAAAATATTGGCTCAAAGATGATCCTTTTATGTGAGCTTCTGCTGAGCTTCTCTCCTAGTCACTAGGGTATGTTAACATTAATAGGGCATTGTGCCTGCATCTGCCTTGAAGTGTTTATAGCCTAACTGGGAAGTAAGACATAAGCATGGGCAGATCACAAACATATAAGGCAATTGTAAAATATAACAAACGAGGGGTCCAAACTTTATATATTTTAAGGAATATAGAGTAAGGAGAGCAGTAAGTTCAAGGAGTCAGGGCAGGAAGACTTTTCGTAAAGCCATTAGAGGTCCATACATTTGATTTCTTGTCACCCTCAAGGCAACATATAAAGTAAATCATAGGTAATCCAAACATCTTGTCCTTGTTTAATCATGTTTCCTGAAGGTCTATCATGTTCTGGATACAGTTTATACGGGTGGATCCAGGCTATTTGGAGTAAACAGTGGGTATAAAATGGAGTAGAGCAGAGCTGCTTGGACTCGAGTGTGCTCAAGATCAGCTGGCAGGTTGTTAAAAAGTCTATAGACCACACTCCAAGAGGTTCTGATTCAGTAGGTCTGGGTTGTGGCCCATGGGTTTGCATGTGGGTCTGCAGACTGCACACTGTGAGCAGGGCTGGAATGGGCGCCGTCAAGGGCTGCCCTAGGACCAGAGCACACACCTGGGCCTCTTGCTTACTGGTGTGAATTCCATTTGCTCCTATAACTTTGACTTGTCCCTGTTCAAACAACCTTACTGCTTACCTCTTGGATGACCTGGGGAGAACTTCTCAATTTCTCAGAACATCCATTTCCTCATTTGAAAATGGAAATGATATCTATATCACGGGGTTGTTGTGAGAATTAATGATAATATAAGCAGAAGTATGCTGTGCTATGCCCACTTGCCATGGAGCCTCCCTTTCCCCACCATAGAACTTACCAACCTCCCCTTCCTGGCTTCTCTGGACTCTGCATCTTGCCTGCCGTCCCTAAGTGTGTGTCTGCCCTGTCCATCTTGGTTGACTCTTCCTGGTCCTGTAGCCTCTTCCAGGACTTGGCCTGACTCACCCGACTTACAGGACTGCCAGAACTCTTCTCACTGACCCAACACCTAGTCATAGTTCCTCCTTCATTGGTTTTTCTTGTTGCAATTATCTTAGTCAGTTCAGGCTGCTATAACAAAGTACCATAGGCTGGGTGGTCTACAAACAACAAATGTTTATCTCTCACAGTCCTGGAGGCTGGAAGTCTGAGATCAGGGTCTAGTTCTGGTGAGAGCCCTCCTCTGGGTTGCAGCCTGCCAACTTCTCATTGTATCCTTGCATGATGGAAAGAGAGAGAGCTAGCTCTCTGGTCTCTTCTTACATGGGCCAAATCCCATTCATGAGGGCTCCACCCTCATGACCTAATTACTTTCCAAAGGCCTCACCTCTAATACCATCACACTGGGGATTAGATTTCAACATATGACTTTGGGAGTGGGGACACATTCAGTCCATAGCACCTATACATTTCTGAGAACAATCTCCTCCAGATGTTTTCACATATAGATATCTGAACTCTGTGAACACTTCTTGATTATTATAGCTAAGACTCTTGTGTCCAGAACGACCAAAACCTGGGAAGTTCTATTTTATAGTGAACATACATCTTTTGGCTATTTTCCCTAACCAGGCACAGAACGGGCATTGAGCAGGCTAGGCTCTTCATTGTACACAATAATTGGTTAATGGAATGAGCATTGAACAGGGCCAGGTCAGTCAAATTTCTCCCCTGGGATTTTTCATACAGTAATTGAGAAAGTCCGATATCTCAGGTTATGAAATGTGGTAGACTGTATTTTTCAAAGATGCTCACAACAATGTCTCCCAGACTTCAGCTCTTTTTACAATGTGACTTTTTCACTCCTCCTGTTGAGAAATGGGGTTTATGTTCCCTCTCCTTGAATCTGGGTAAGTTTGGGACTGTGGTGGAAAAAATGTTGTTTGATAGCTGAGGCTATATAATAAAAGATAAGTGTTTTCCATCTGATTCTTTTGGTACGCTCACTCTTGGAACCCAACCACCATGCTATGAGGATGCCTAAGCAGCCACATGGAGAGGTCATGAACAGGTGTTCTGGCTGATGGCCTCACTGAGGTCTCATCAACAGCTAACATCAATCACCAGACAAGTGGGTGAGGGATCCCTCAGATGGTTCTAGATCCCAGCTGTCAAGTCACCCTAGACTTTGAACCCCAGCTGACACCACAAAGACTAAATAAAGATGAGAGCCCTGCCCAAATCATAGGTAACAGTAATAATTATTATAGATTCATGAGCAAAATAAATTATTGTTGCTGTATTAAACCACCAAGCTTGGGGTGGCTTGTAATACAGAAATAAATAACTGAAATATGGAACTTGATAAGAATTTGGAATTTCCAGTGGCCATGTCCACTATATGAAGATAATTAACTGGTAGTAGGAGAGAACAATGCCAAACAGATTAAAGTGAAAAAAAAATAATAAAAGAGACTGAGTTCCAATGATGATCGAGTCCTCAGATCCAGTCCCTGAGGTCCTCAGATTTTCACCCACTTCTGCAGTTTTTCCGCTCACACTGTGAGCTACCCATTCCAGTTTCCTTTCAACAAATCTGTTTTCTTACTTAAGATAGCTTGATTTGGATTTCTACCACCACTTTCACGAAGAGGTCTTAGTGACACTTGTTTCCTTCAGCACGCATGCTACATCATTTCTGCTCAAGGTGTGGTGCAAAGATCAGCAGCATCCGCCTCGACCGAGAAATGCAGATTCCCAGGCGCCATCCCAAACCTACTGAACCTGTGGGGATGGGGTCCGGGAATCAGATTTTAACAAGCTCTTCAGCGGATTCTTACACATATTAAAGTTTCAGAAACTCACTCTACATTTTAGCAGTGCCTTATTTTATTATTATTACTTCTTACCTTCCCTAAAGTATTGGTTATAGGATGAGGCAAACAACATAGGGTTTTAAAGGTCAGTTCCTCACCCTACCTCTCCACTGTATCACTCATATGAGCTGTATCCCAGGTTTGAGGTGCTGTTCACAGAAGAATGGAAAAGGAAGTGTGAATGATAGTGATACTATATGGGAATAATTTTCCCACAGAGATTATGGACTTGAAATTATTTATTCATAACCATTTTTTTGCTCTATAGCCCTGCCTAGGTGTTGAGAGTATATCTGGATATTGACACAGTTCCTCTTCCCAAGTTAACTGAAGCTTAGTTTTGGAAAAACAATATGAAGAAAAGAATTTAATAATGCACTGTATGTAACTCATGCCAAAAGCCAAAGGACAGATACGGCCATGCATTCTGGATGCCCTATACAATCACCACTTAAAATATTTTGTTCCCTGGCCCCATACACTATAAAAACGTCCTCCAGAGTCCAATTTTTGAGCATTCAAGCAACATTTCCCAGACTGTCTTTCACATCTGTCAACAGTACAAAATTCTATATCCACGTGTCCCAATTTTGGGTTCAGAAATATAGTCTCTATAGATAGGTTTTTAATGAAAGGAAAGATAAATTATCATCTAGTGGTGGAGCCAAGAATGGATTTTCAGAGGATGTGAAATTAAGTTGGGTCTAAAAGGATGGGCAGCTTGCATTCTAGGGGAAAAGGGGGAAGGGCAGCCTTGGGGTGGAAAGGAACCATATAACTTGGGGATTGCTGAGGAAGTGCTGGGGAGAGCCATGGGCCTGTTAGACTGGACTGTAAAGGAGAAAAGCTGGAGAAAGGAAAGATGGGTATTGTACTTGTCCACATAAATCATGCGGGACCACGGGAAATGGGAGAGCAAGAGCTCACCATGAAAATGATCTTTGAGAAAAATGACTCTGACAGAAGCATGTAGGATGGGTCAGGAGAGACTGTGAAAGGACTCCTCTTAAGGATTTGCCATGTCCCATGTCATTTCTGTCCCATTCGTGGGGAGACGGCACTTTGCTTTTTAGGCCTTTAATCCCATATAAAAATAGTTCCAGGTTTATTTTAACTGCAGTCCTCATCAGTCATTTTCCCAGGAGATTCATTCCTGCTGCTACATCCTTCAAAATGCTGACTCTCTCTTTCTAACCTGTGCACATTTTATCTTGCATCTAATCTCCCACCACACCCTCCCCTCCCACCCCTGCCCCATGTGTGGCATTCTCTACCTTGATCAGTGTTTGGCAAACTCTGGCAATGATTTGAGAGTGTTAAAAAAAAACCACAACACCTTTATTAAAGTATAACTGATATACAATAGACTGTGCCTATTTAAAGTGTATAATTTGATGTTTTGACATATATATATATATAGAACCATCACCACAATCAAGATAATGAACATATACCTGATTCCTGGAAGTTTCCTCATGCCAATTAGGGGGCATTTTTAGCTGCATTTTGCAGGAAGAGTATCTTCCTGCTGGGGGAGTGGTGATCAGAATAGAAAATGGATCCCCTTTGGGCATAAACGTGGACTCCACGCCATTTCATGGGCAATTCCATTCACCACTGTCCCCCTTATGCCCCACAGCCCCTGCAGATTTTAGGGAATGGTTCTGAATAACCATTTCATTGCAATATTAGGTTGGCAGCAGTGAAAATCTTATGTTGATACAAAATGCACAATGCCTCACCTGACTTTTATTACTCCTTATTCTTCTTCCTCTCTAAAAATAAAAAAAGCCATAAGTTTTGATTGCCTACCAAGTGCGAGGTACTGGGGTAAAGGCTCACATACCATTTTCCACTCAATTCACTTTTCTGAGGTGGATATTTTTTCTTAATATATTCTTTCCAAGGTAGGTAAGTTAGTGACTTGCCTAGGGCTCTGCAGTAGGTAAGTAGAGGTACTGGCATTTGAACTTTGCTTTGGTGACTACAAACAGGGCCTCTGTGTGCAGCAGCACAGGTTGGGCACTGCACAACTCCAGGGGATCTCATTCACATGGACTGCAAGGGCCTGCTCCAAAGCCCGTTTGCTATGTTGTTGCCTCCTTTTAAATGAGCTAGGCAAGATAGAAGCTGTTGGTGCAGAGGAATATTTCCTGGGAGAGGCTGGCTGACCATTAGGAAACCACATGCAGTTATACGTATTGTAATGAATTCACCAAGGTCTGGAATCTGGTTCTCAGCTTTGTAGGTCCAAAGCTGAGCCAGAATTTTCCAGTCTCAAGCTTTCTGACCCACACTGATGATGCCATAGTGCTTAATGTGCACCAAGTATACTAAGCTTTTGTGCTGGCCAGACCAGTGCCTTCTTTCCTTAAAGACCATTGGAAGCAAGATTACTAGAAGGTGGCCTGGAGAGCATGGACTCCAGACACAGAGAAATAGTTGTCTCATTTGAATATTTAATGATATTAGGCTGAGATAACCCAACCCACCTATTCCTCCACTGCTAGGAGCTGAATTGTGCCCCCCAACCATTCATGTGTTGAAGCCTTAATCCCTAATGTGACTGTACCTGGAGACAGAGTCTTTAGGAAGCAATTAAGGTTAACCAAGGTCATAAGGGTGGGCACTAATCCAATAGGACTGTGGCCTTATAAAAAGAGGAGGATCTCTTTCTCTCTCTGCCATGTGAGGACACAGCAAGAAAGTGGCCATCTGCAGGCCAAGAAGAGAGTTCTCACCAGAACCAGACCACGCTGGCACCCTGATCTTGGACTTCCAGCCTTCAGAACTGTGAAAAATAAATGTCTGTTGTTTAAGTCACCTTCATTATGGTGCCCTAAGACAACCACAGTTGCAATAACAGCAAACTGGATTTTGTTTCTACCTAAATTAGGCACTTTCTCACCTGGGAAATTTTTTTTTTTTTTTTTTTTTTTACTTTTATTTCTATTTTTTTGGCTGTGCTGTGTGGCATGCAGGATCTTAGTGCCCCGACCAGGGACTGAACCTGTCCCCTGCAGTGGAAATGCAGAGCCTTAACCACTGGCCCACCAGGGAAGTCCTGGGCAGTGTTTAAATGGGCCCAGACCCCTCCCTTGAGCTCTGGACCCATAGAAACACTTGGATATCTTGCTAGAACTTCCACCTAAAATAGAAGGCATTGTCTATACCTCCAACCTCCTCCTCCTTCTGGGTTCCCCAACTCAGCAACCGGCAATACTATCTACCTGGGAATCATGCTTAGGTCTTCCTTCTTCCTTACCCATATAGCTAATCAGTCACCTGATCAAGTCCTGCCACCTCCACTGCCTATTTAACAATTCTTTCCATCCAGCTGTTACTATCCAAGATCAGGCCACCATCATCTCGCTCCTAATTGGCATCTATGTCTCCTACCCAGTCACTTCTAGTCATTTCTCCTCCCAGCAGTCAGAGTAACTGTTTTAAAAAGCAAATCTGACTGTATTATTCCAATGTCCAAACTTCTTACCTGGCTTTCCAAGGTGCATGAGATCTGGACCTTTCTTGTATCTCCAGCTTTTCTCTCACCACTCTCCCCTCACAGCATAGGTGGTGGTCAGGCTGAATTCCCTTCTGGCCATTTTGGGACCTGTTGTGTTTAGTTTCTGAAAGTTCACACAAACTGGTATCCCTGCTCAGGTCACTGTTCCTTTTTATATATACGTTTCTACTTTTTTTTTAAAATTTCATTGTGATAAAACCACTTAATGTGAGATCTACTCTTTTTTAAAAAATTTATTTTATTGAAGTACGGTGAATTTACAATGTTGTGTTAATTTCTGCTGTACAGCAAAGTGATTCAGTTATACATATATATATATATATATATATATATATATACATTCTTTTCATATTCTTTTCCATTATGGTTTATCACAGGATATTGAGAGAGCTACTCTTTAAACTGATTTTTAAGTGTATAATACAGCATCGTTAACTATAGTTACAATGCTGTACAGCAGATCTCCAGAACTTATTCATCTTTCATAACTGAAACTTCATACCTCGCCCCCTGAGCCCATCCCACCCCTCCTGTTTAACTCCTACTCCTTTCTAGAAGATTGGGATGATTGAAATTTAGAAGCTAAAGGAAGGGGCACTGCTCAACTGGTGCTGGAGTCTCTGAGCTTGGAGGAGGGTTCCAGTGGATCTGGGACTCACACCTCTGATGGGGGAGAGCCACTGGCTGGTACTGGACTGGTGCTGGTGTCTCTGAGGCAGCATGATAGGACTGGTTTTCCAAGTGCTAGAAGAACTGCAAGCTGGATTTAGCTGCTGCTGCTGCCAGGGTGAAGTAGTGCAGCTGGGCAATACTCACAGAAACAGGAAGCAGCCAGGAAGGAGCAGTCCTCTTTTCCTCTGCCAGCCTGCAGATTCCTTCTAGAGTCCCTGACTGCCAGAGTCTAATGGCAAAGTAGGGTTGCAGTGCCAGCATCACAAAGCAGGGAAGAAAGATGAGTTTAAAGCCAAGAGAAAACAGCTTACTGACTGCCACACTTTCTCTGATAGACTTTCTTCAAGAAGGAAGATTTATTCAATAAAATTTGAAGCAGCAAATACTTAATATTAGTTAATTCTTCCTTTGTGGAATGAGAGGAGCATAAATAAGGAAATGAAATAAAGTTAACATAGCATTCTGTTAACCTTGCACTTCATGCACATCATTCCTTTGAAACAAAAACCTTTTGAGAAAAGTAGAGAATAATTATTTTCTCCATGTTATAGATGGGGAGACAGAAACACAGAAGAGATTTCCTCAGGGGTCAACCTGATTGGAAATGGGAATTGGTAAATCAGAGTCTTCCAATTTATAATATAATTTTATGCTTTCATGTTCCTTAAAATGTCATAATTTTAATTGTGTTAGATAAAAATCAGGCAATTATTGTGTTTTGAAAAATGTATGTACCTGCATTTTTAATTGTCTTAAGCTACAAATATATATCTAAAGGAAGCAAAACTGCATTAAAGCAAGTATTAAAATTTGGTCTTTTGGATACTGTTTTACTCTGAGGGAAAGGGACTATTCTTCAGGCAGTGAAGCAGATTAAAGAAAGTTACTATTCTGGGCTTCCCTGGTGGCGCAGTGGTTAAGAATCTGCCTGCCAATGCAGGAAACATGGGTTCGATCCCTGGTCCGGGAAGATCCCACATGCCGCGGAGCAACTAAGCCTGTGTGCCACAACTACTGAGCCTGTGCCCTAGAGCCTTTGAACCACAGCTACTGAAGCCTGTGTGCCTAGAGCCCGTGCTCCGCAACAACAGAAGCCACTGCAATGAGAACCCGCGCACAGCAACGAAGACCCAACGCAGCCATAAATAAATAAATTAAAAAAAAAAGAAAGTTACTATTTTAATCATAGCTGTTTCACAAGCTAATGATTCAGGAGAAAGTTTAGATTGAATTAGGCCAAAGATACTTTATATTTTTTTCCAGAAGGGAAACATTTCTATGAAATTTTCCTGTTTTATTTTTTAACTCCAAGTCAACGCCTTTGATTAAGGCAGTTTATTGTTCTGGGTGCCAGTTTAGCCTGCATGGATATTTGTAAAATTAGCTTGTGGACAAAAATCTCTACTTCCTTCTCAACCTCCCTCTATTATCATAAAACAAAATAAAGGATTAGAGCCATAGCCTTTTGGTAAGTCAGCTCTTTCCCCAGTGTGAAAGCTCTTCCTTGGTTTTGATTCCCTATTCAGGCAAAGGCAGCAGAGGTAGATTCTAATTCAGCTCCAATACTATCTGGGTTTTTATCATAGCTGCTTTAAAATCCATGCTAGACATCTGTGTCATCTTGGTGTTGGTTGATTACCTTTTTTCAATCAAGTGGAGATCTTCCTGGTTCTTGATATAAATTTTTTATTGAAACTAGGATATTTTGAGTATTATGTTATGAGATTCTGGATCTTATTTAAATCTTGTGTTTTAGCAGGTCTTCTCTGACACAGCTTTGGTAAAGGAAAGGGGGACATATATTACTCTGTCATTGTTAGGTGGGGATGGAAGTTCAGGTTCTCCTCCTGGCCTCAGCGCATACCTCTGGGGGAGAAAGACTTCTTGTTACTACTAGACAGTGACAGTAGTTGAGGTTCCCTACGTGTCCTCTGCTGACACCACGGGGAAGTGGGGATGGAGGAGCTAGCCTCATTATCACTGTGTGGCGGTGTAATCCCAACTCTCCAGTAGGTCTCCTCTGATCCCCTAACACCACCCCAGCAGGGAAAGGAAGGGAGGGGTGCCACTAGAAATCCAGGATCCCCACATAGTCTGCACTGACCACTCCACTCTATGTGGTCGGGGATGGCTGTTTCTGCTCCGCAAGAATTAAAACTCCAGCTTCCCACTTGGCCTTCTCTGACTACACACCAGTTGCAGGTAGGGTGCTGGAAGGGGGTTGGGGGTGCCTTTTTACAGCCTGACAAAAGTGGAAATCTAGGCTCTCCATCTGGCCTTTACTGGTGAGGATGGAGGCTGGGGTGGCCACAACTTTTCTGTGGTCTTGGCTGGAGTTGAGTGGTTTTTGTCTAAAAGTTTTCTGTCTTGCTAGATTGCTCCTTTCCTAGTCCTTTGGCAAGAGAGAACAGACTTTGCTTGGAGCTTTTTTTTTTTTGGCACTTATTGGCATTTCCAAGTTGCCAACTTCTCTAGTATCCAATCTTGAGGTAAAAAAGAAAACTTAGAGAACTCACCATTGCATAGTTTCTTGTTCCCTGAGGTCACTAGTCTGCCTGTCTTCTCCTAACTTTTTGAGTCTTCTTATGTTTATTTTAATGTCTAGGGTGTTTATTTGTACTTAGCAGAAAAAAATAGGGGAAAATATGTCTACTCCATCTTCCTGGAAGGAGTAGCCCTAGGTCAGTTTTAACTCTAGCAATCTATGGATCTTTGATCCTGGAGCCCTATAGAGTTAGTTTGGACTCAGCACCCCAGTGGTGCCTAGTGGCTGAACGTTAGTCCAGCACAAACGGTGATTCTGCCCTGACTGCTGTGTGACTCTGCCCAAGTGACTGTCTCTCTCTGATTTCCTACATGTCCTGACCCGGGTTCCTGGAAATGTAAGGACCTCACTTTCAGAACATTCTTTTCTCTTTCCTTCTTGCTTTCCTTGACCATTAACCCTGGCCCTGTTCCTTTATTGTTTGCCAGTCTTTTGTCTTTATTTCCCTTCTCTCATTTTCTTCTTATCCCATTTCCTTCCTTCCTTCCTTCCTTTTTTTCTTGTTTTTCTGACTTGACTTGTAGGAACAAAGTAGCAGGTCAGCCCCTGAGAGTACACTTTTTTGTCTTCATGGGGGTAGGGGAGTTGAAGGACACTTTTCTGTTGTGATATTCACGTTTGTTCTCCCTAGCGTATTTCAGGGTACTTATCAGTGAGGGTCTTTACTTGTAAGGGCTTAATAAGGTTGAAGGGTTGATACCCTCAGGGATCCCTGCTAAATATGTTGCTTTACACCTAACTTTGTTGAATATTGCCCCTTTGTGGAGTGAGTGGGAAATTCAGACTAGAGGAGACTCAAGGACAGCCGGATATTTGAAAATATGATAAAGATGTCCCCTGAGTAAACTGCCCTTCCTGGATGATGTTTCTTTTCTTGATGTTGTATAACTATTTAAACCAGTTTGTGATTCTGATTCATATGCATCCTTTTGAAGGGAAGTGCTGTGGGAAGCATAAAAGTAGATGCTGGATTTCCTGAGAACTAGGGTTGAATCTCAGCTAAGCCTTGTAGGAACTGTGACCTTGAGAAAGGCCCCTGACATTTCTGAGCCTCTGTGAAAGACGAAGTGATCTCAGGGTGATTCTGAGAAGGGCAAGGTAAGGGGAGAGTGCAGGGCAATGTTAATTTCCTTCTTGCAGTGATGAAGGAAGGAGGGTCCACAAGTAAAGCGTTAAGGGAAAGGCTTCCATCTGGGTCTGGATTGTGGCTGCAAGTGGATGCCTTGAGTCAGAGGAGGAGGGGAACTGACATTGACTGAGGTATAAAGTGCCAGGTAATGTGCCAGGTACTTAAATGATTTCTGTTATCCATCCAACAATCCTGTGCAAAAGGTACTATAATCTCTACTTTTTAGGTGGTAAACAGAAGCTTGGAGACATTAAGCAACATACCACACGCCTAATAAGTGGACACTGTAAGTGGTGGCGTCAGCTTTTGAACCTATCTGCCTGTTTTTTGGGTTTTTTTCCTTTGTTACCTTGACCTGATGAGTGTTGGCAAGGATAGCTTTCTGTTGAATTTGTCCTGGTTTACTCTTAGGTTACCTGTGACATCACTTTTAGAGTTGCTAAGAGGTAAAGGTGAAGGGGCTAATAATTTGGCTGCTGCTACCAGGTTCCACTTCTTCCTCCACCATCTGCCAGGAGGGCGAAGTAGGGGTTCTCTAAACAGATTTGAGTCCTGGGCTGAAGTGGGAACAAAAGGGGGCTGAGGAGCTGGGCTGAGCTGCAGAAGCTGAGATCCTGAGTGAGACTTGTCTGACTGGGGAGGGCTTTTGGGGGATCAGGCCTATTTGATATCCCTGGAGGTCTGCAGAGGGGAGGCTTCTGTGTGAGGGGTGGTCCTGGAAGACTGTATGTATATTCAAGATGTTGGGAGTACTGTGACTTAGGTGGCCTAGGAGATCTCAGCTGTGCTGGGGCATGTTGTCCTTGTCCACTGTTGTCCTTGACTATGGGTTGGTTGACTGGATATTTGGGGTTATCACACTGGCCAGGGAGGGCTGGGGAAAACTTTTAGGTTGAAGGGTGGACCTAAAAGGTTGTAAACTTTTAGGTTACAGGGGGATTGCTGGAACAATACCAGTGTGGGGAAAGGAGAGTGCATGAGTCAGAAAAGGAATGCAGTTCTTTAACATTTGTGTCATACTTACTAGCTTAAAAATGTTCTTTCATGTCCATCATTTGATCTATTATTTAACCATCAATGTTGGTTGAATTTACTATGAGCCCAGCACTGTGCAAGATACAAGCGTTCAAATAACTGAGATAGACAGTACTCTCTGCTCTCCCAGAGCAAAGGGTCATCCCCTTTGCTCTGTGAATAATAACTCTGTGAAGTTGGCAGATTAAGAATGATCCCATTTCCCAGATGGGGAAACAATGGCTCAGCAAGGTTAGGAGACTGGCCTGTTAGGGCATGGTACACTGGGACCTGAGCCTAGGTTTACTTGTTCAGCGGACCAGTGTTCTTTCTAGTATTCTATGCAGACTCTATCTGCATTTGTGTATGTTGTGACTTTTCATTGTGGAAATATACTTCGTTCAGACCATTACAAAGTGGTTCAGACCACTACAGACCACCTGCAGTGTGTATCAACACACAAATCCATCCTCTTACAGCTTGGGGATGAGCCGTGGAGAATGGCAGAGAAAAAGGTGGATATGGGTGAGTCCATCCTATTTATTTGCTGAATTCCCTTCAACTATGTTTGAATAGCCTTTCTGGAATGCCCCAGAGTCCTACAAATAAACCACCCATTCTCTCTTTTTCATTTATCTTATTATGAGCTGAGAGCTTCTCAAGCTGGCAGTTTTGAAAAGGATTGAAACCATAATTCATCAACTATATTTACTGAGATTATAAAATTACCCACCTGTTTATATATACACTCAAACACAGACACAATCATGTCCTTCTGCAAACTTGATGGCCAACCAGCATCCCTCCTCTCTTGGAGGCACTCTCAAATATCTTGCTTCTCTCTTGCTTTGTAGCATTCTTAGCGCAAAACTCTAACCTTGGTTAAATGTAATTCTCTGTCTTCTCTATGCCTATACTCATGCAGCTGAAGATGGCTGGAAAAATATACAAAACCATGCTGATTGGTCTTACTCTAAATTCATACTACAAACTTCAGTGGAGCCTTTGCACCTGCTCAGCAGTCCTATCATATTCTCATAGTCCATTTGCTGTCTCCTACTTTCATAGGTGATATTTTGCCCATATTTTCTATTATAATTATTAAACAATATTCACAGCAGCTTTGTTTGTAAGAGCCAAAAAATGGAAACAACCAAAACAGCCATCAATAAGTAAAAAGATAAACGGTGGTGCATCCAGGTGAGAATACTACTGACCAATATAAGGAATGAACTGCTGATACATGCAAGGACATGAATGAATCTAAAAGTCATTATGCAGAATGGCAGAAGCTAGACAATAAACAGTAAATACTACATGATTCTATCTATAAAAAATTCTAGAAAATACAAACTAATCTGTAGTGTCAGAAAGTAAATCATGGTCACCTGAGCAGTAAGGGGAAGCCAAAAAGGGCAGAATGGGGGTGTTACAAAGGAGCACAAGGAAACTTTTCGAAGCGCTGGGTAAGTTCACTATCTCGATTGTAGGAATGGTTTCACGGGTGTACATATATCTTAAAACTTATAAAATTGTACACTTTAAATATGTGCAGTTGATTATGTATCAATTATACCTCAACTAAACTCTTAAATTAAAAAAAATATAAATCAAATTAAAAAATCTATCTAACCAATGTAAAGCCTGCTTCATGTTGACTCAGTATTTTCCTTTTGCATCTGGATAAGGGGCTACAAAATTTGATCTACTGTTTAAGAGTATCAAAACACACTTAAGGGCTTCCCTGGTGGCGCAGTGGTTAAGAATTCGCCTGCCAATGCAGGGGACACGGGTTCGAGCCCTGGTCCAGGAAGATCCCACATGCCGCAGAGCAACTAAGCCCGTGCACCACAACTACTGAACCTGCACTTTAGAGTCCGTGAGCCACAGCTACTGAGCCCATGCACCACAACTCCTGAAGCCCACGCCCAGAGCTTGTGCTCCGCAACAAGAGAAGCCACCACGATCAGAGAAGCCCACGCACCACAACCAAGAGTAGCCCCTGCTCTCTGCAACTAGAGAGAGCCTGCGTGCAGCAACGAAGACCCAATGCAGCCAAAAATAAAATAAATAAATTTATTTAAAAAACCCACTTAAGTCTTAGGTCTCTGATCCTTTGGATTTTTCTGCAATTTAAACTGGGTGCACTGGAAAGAAAACTTCACATGATTTTGATAAAAGACACCGGAAACTGTTTCTAAAGGAAACGGTATAAGGAGGACATTATGAAAAATCTCGGTACCTCGGGGCCTGCACATCAAAAACCATAGCTGCTGATGTACCAATTTCGCTACTGAGGATGGAGAGTGCAGGGGGGCTGCTGCGTCGGGTGGGGCTGGGGAGGGGTCGGGTGCGGGTGTACTCACACTAAGACCCAGCTCTACTGAGTCCACGTAAAGAAACTTCCCACGGCTTCTCATTTTCTGCTAGCCTGTAAATCCAAAGTCCTTGTGCATCCTACTTAAATTTGGAGGTTTCCTCCCCCCTCCTCTCGTCGGTCCCCATCTGACCAATTCCACAGCTATTTCTGATCATTTCTCCACACGAGGCTTCGTGTAATAACGTCCACTGCCCACCCTGCCCTCGCTTGTACGCACCGAAGGGTTACGGTGATGCCTGGCTCAGGTTTGCTGAAGCGCGGACACTGGAGCGAGGTTCATTGCCTAAGGGAGGACCTGTTCCTGTTTCCACAGGAGACAGAAACGTACTCACCACCTGCGGTTTTCAGGATGTTCCCATGCCCCCAGGACAGCCCTTCAGGAAACCTTGCTCAGGCCTAGGTGACACCCAAGGTGGGAGGGAGGGGCGGGTACAGGTCCCAGTGGGCACGGGTCTCGCGGGTCTTGCGGGTCTCGCGGGTCTTGCGGCGCGGCGGGTGCGCGTCTGCTTCCGGGTCAGTTGAGGGCCGGACGCCAGGGAGGAGGTGCAGCAGCAATGAGTGAGGCGGAGCGCCGAGGACGCTGGAACAGGCCTGGGGCTGAGTGGAGGTGAGTCGCCCTGCTCTCCTCAGAGAGAGCCCTCATCTTCTGAGGCCGACGACGTGTCTGTGGCTTGCAGGTTGCCTGAGAGCAACGTTCTAGAACACACGGTCGTTGTGAGGGCCCCGTATCTTTCTCTCTGTGTTTGGCCAGAGCTGCTTGCATGGTTCAGCAGCCACGTCTGAGGGGGGGTGGTCGGCGGGGCAGGTCGGCCTCTGCAGTTTGGGGGCGGCCGTGGTTTGCGAGGGCTCTGGAATCCTCGCCTCTGCGTGTAGGGACGGGTCTGCACCTGGGGTAAATGGTATCAGCCGTGCAAGCAGCTTCCCAGAGCTCCAGCTCACGCTCCACAGGGCCCGAGAGGTGGCTGGAACAGGGGCTGCATGGCTCTCCGTTATAACCCGTGACAGTTGAGATCTTACGTCCTATTTCTATGAGACAGCGGAAGCCACCAGAAGAGAACCTGCACCGCCACCCATCCGTACCTCCACCCTCCCACTCTGTCCCTCCCCTTCTGCTCCTTCCTCCTTCCTCTTATTCTCAGTTTAATCCTCAGGCTCCTAAATTTGTCCACCTTTGGCATTCTATCCTACCTCCTCGCGTCTACTCAGGGGCACTGCTTCTGCAGCCACCTTCATTTCCATTCAAGTTCTTCCATCATCATTTTCCTCTTCACTGGATCATTTTTTTTGAAATTTTATTTTTTTATACAGCAGGTTCTGATTAGTCATACATTTTATACATATTAGTGTATATATGTCAATCCCAATCTCCCACTTCATCACACCACCACCCTCACTTTCCCCCCTTGGTGTCCATACGTTTGTTCTCTACATCTGTGTCTCAATTTCTGCCCTGCAAACTGGTTCATCTGTACCATTTTTCTAGGTTCCACATATATTCCATATGTATGCGTTAATATACAATATTTGTTTTTCTCTTTCTGACTGACTTCACTCTGTATGACAGTCTCTAGATCCATCCACGTCTCTACAAATGACCCAATTTCATTCCTTTTTATGGCTGAGTAATATTCCACTGTGTATATGTACCATATCTTCTTTATCCATTTGTCTGTCGATGGGCATTTAGGTTGCCTCCATGACCTGGCTATTGTAAATAGTGCTGCAATGAACATTGGCGTGCATGTGTCTTTTTGAATTATGGTTTTCTCTGGGTATATGTCCAGTAGTGGGATTGCTGGGTCATATGGTAATTCTATTTGTATTTTTTTTAAGGCACCTCCATACTGTTCTCCATAGTGGCTGTATCAGTTTCCATTCCCACCAACAGTGCAAGAGGGTTCCCTTTTCTCCACACCCTCTCCAGTGTTTGTTGTTTGTAGACTTTCTGATGATGCCCATTCTAACTGGTGTGAGGTGATACCTCATTGTAGTTTTGATTTACATTTCTCTAATAATTAGTGATGTTGAGCAGCTTTTCACATGCTTCTTGGCCATCTGTTTGTCTTCTTTGGAGAAATGTCTATTTAGGTTTTCTGCCCATTTTTGGATTGGGTTGTTTGTTTTTTAATACTGAGCTGCACGAGCTGTTTATTTTGGAGATTAATCCTTTGTCCGTTGCTTCATTTGCAAATATTTTCTCCCATTCTGAGGGTTGTCTTTTCGTCTTGTTTATGGTTTCCTTTGTTGTGCAAAAGCTTTTAAGTTTCATTAGGTCCCATTTATTTATTTTTCTTTTTATTTCCGTTTCTCTAGGAATTGGGTCAAAAAGGATCTTGCTGTGATTTATGTCATAGACTGTTCTGCCTATGTTCTCCTCTAGGAGTTTGATGGTGTCTGGCCTTACTTTTAGGTGTTTTATCCATTTTGAGTTTATTTTTTTGTATGATGTTAGGGAGTTTTCTAATTTCATTCTTTTACTTGTAGCTGTCCAGTTTTCCCAGCATCAGTTATTGAAGAGGTTGTCTTTTCTCCACTGTATATTCTTGCCTCATTTATCAAAGGTAAGGTGACCATATGTGCATGGGTTTATCTCTGGGCTTTCTATTCTGTTCCATTGATCTATATTTCTGTGTTTGTGCCAGTACCATACTGTCTTGATTATGGTGCCAGTACCATACTGTAGCTGTGTAGTAGAGTCTGCAGTCAGGGAGCCTGATTTCCTCCAGCTCTGTTTTTCTTTCTCAAGATTGCTTTGGCTATTCGGGGTTTTCTGTGTTTCTATACAAATTGTGAAATTTTTTGTTCTAGTTCTGTGAAAAATGCCAATGGTAGTTTGATAGGGATTGCATTGAATCTGTAGATTGCTTTGTGTAGTAGAGTCATTTTCTCAATGTTGAGTTTTCCAATCCAAGGACATGGTATATCTCTCCATCTATTTGTATCATCTTTAATTTCTTTCATCAGTGTCTTATAATTTTCTGCATACAGGTCTTCTTTCTCCTTAGGTGGGTTTATTCCTAGATATTTTATTCTTTTTGTTGCAATGATAAATGGGAGTGTGGTCTTAATTTCACTTTCAGATTTTTCATCATTAGTGTATAGGAATGCAAGAGATTTCTGTGCATTAATGTTGTACCCTGCTACTTTACAAATTCATTGATTAGCTCTAGTAGTTTTCTGGTAGCATCTTTAAGATTCTCTATGTATAGTATCATGTTATCTGCAAACAGTGATAGCTTTACTTCTTTTCAGATTTGGATTCCTTTTATTTCTTTTTCTTCTCTGACTGCTGTGGCTAAAACTGCCAAAACTATGTTGAATAATAGTGGTGAGTGTGCGCAACCTTGTCTTATTCCTGATCGTAGTGGAAATGATTTCAGTTTTTCACCATTGGCTGTGGGTTTGTCATATATGGTCTTTATTACGTTGAGGAAAGTTCCCTCTATGCCTACTTTCTGGAGGGTTTTTATCATAAATGGGTGTTGAATTTTGTCGAAAGCTTTCTCTGCATCTATTGAGATGATCTTCAAAGCTTTTGCAGAGCAAAGGAAACGATAAACAAGACGAAAGGATAACCCTCAGAATGGGACAAAATATTTGCAAATGAAGCAAGTGACAAAGGATTAACCTCCAACATTTACAAGCAGCTCATGCAGCTCAGTATTAAAACAACAAACAACCCAATCCAAAAGGGGCAGAAGACCTAAATAGACATTCCTCCAAAGAAGATATACAGATTGCCAAAAAACACATGAAAGAATGCTCAATATCATTAATCATTAGAGAAATGCAAATCAGAACTACAATGAGATATCATCTCACACCAGTCAGAATGGCCACCATCCAAAAATCTAAAAACAATAAATGCTGGAGAGGGTGTGGAGAAAAGGGAACCCTCTTGCTCCACTGTTGGTGGGAATGTAAATTGATACAGTGACTATGGAGAACAGTATGGAGGTTCCTTAAAAAACTAAAAATAGAACTATCATACGACCCAGCAATACCACTACTGGCCATTCACCCTGAGAAAAGCATAATTCAAAAAGAGTCACATACCACAGTGTTCATTGCAGCTCTGTTTACAATAGCCAGAACATGGAAGCAACCTAAGTGTCCATCGACAAATGAATGGTTAAAGAAGCTGTGGCACAGTTATATTGATTGATTTATTTTTGGCTGCATTGGGTCTTAGTTGTGGTGCGAGGGGCTTAGTTGCCCCACAGCATGTGGGATCTTAGTTCCCCCACCAGGGATTGAACTCTCATCCCCTGAATTGGAAGGCGGATTCTTTACCACTGGACCATCAGGGAAGTCCCTGTGGCACAGTTATAGAATGGAATATTACTCAGCCATAAAAAGAAACGAAATTGAGTTATTTGTAGTGAGGTGGATGGACCTACAGTCTGTCATACACAGTGAAGTAAGTCAGAAAGAGAAAAGCAGATACGATATGCTAACACATATATATGGAATCTAAAAAACAAAACAAAAGAATGGTCATGAAGAACCTGGGGACAAGACGGGAATAAAGATGCAGACCTACTAGAGAATGGACTTGAGGATATGGGGAGGGGGAAGGGTAAGCTGGGACAAAGTGAGAGAGTGGCATGGACATATATACACTACCAAATGTAAAATAGCTAGCTAGTGGGAAGCAGCTGCATAGCACAGGGAGATCAGCTTGGTGCTTGGTGACCACCTAGAGGGGTGGGATAGGGAGGGTGGGAGGGAGGGAGACGGAAGGGGGAAGAGATATGGGGATATATGTATATGTATAACTGATTCACTTTGTGATAAAGCAGAAGCTAACACACTATTGTAAAGCAGTTATACTCCCATAACGATGTTAAAAAATAAACAAACAAAAAACCTCCGCAAAACAAAAACACACAAAGAAAGAAAAAAAAGTGGAAAACAAAACCATAAAAGTGTTTGAAAAAAATAGTGACTTTTCCTTTAAAAAAGAAAAAAGAAAAAAAAACAAAATTGGTGAGTTTTTGTGTTGCCATTCTAATATCGAAGATGGAAGAAAAACAGCATTTTTGGCATATTATGCTTCATTATTTTAAGAAAGGTGAAAACAGTAGTGAAATGCACAAAAAGTTTTGTGCGATGTATGGAGAAGGTGCTGTGACTGATTGAACATGTCAAAAATAGTTTGCGAAGTTTCATGCTGGGGATTTGAAGTTTCTTGTGCGAGATTTCTCGCTGGACGATGGTCCAGCGGTCGGGTAGACCAGGTGAAGTTGATAGCAATCAAATCGAAACAATAATTGAGAACAATCAACCTTATACCATGTGGGAGATAGCCGACATACTCAAAATATCCAAATCAAGCGTTGCATATGATTTGCACCAGCTTGGTTATGTTCATTGCTTTGATGTTTGGGTTCCACATAGGTTAAGTGAAAAAAACCTTCTTGAGCGTATTTCCACATGCAGGTGTCTACTGAAACGTAATGAAAATGTTCCGTTTTTAAAACAACTTGTGTTGGGCAATGAAAAGTGGATACTGTACAACAACGTGGAATGGAAGAGATTGTGGGGCAAGCGAAATGAACCATCACCAACCACACCAAAGGCCAGTCTTCCGAAGAAGGTGATGTTGTGTATATGGTGGGATCGGAAGGCAGTCCTCTATTATGAGCTCCTTCCGGAAGACCAAATGATTAATTCCAACAAGTACTGCTCCCAGTTGGACCAACTGAAAGCGGCATTTGACAAAAAGCGTCCAGAATTAGTCAACAGAAAATGCATAATCTTCCATCAGGATAATGCAAGACTACATGTTTCTTTGATGACCAGGCAAAAACTGTTGCAGCTTGTCTGGGAAATTCTGATTCATCCACCATATTCACCAGACATTGCACCTTCAGATTTCCATTTATTTCGATCTTTACAAAATTCTCTTAATGGAAAAATTTCAATTCCCTGAAAGACTGTAAAAGGCATCTGGAACAGCTCTTTGCTCAAAAAGATAAAAAGTTTTAGGAAGATGGAATTATGAAGTTACCTGAAAAATGGCAGAAGGTAGTGGTAGTTGTTCAATAAAGTTCTTGGTGAAAATGAAAAATGTGTCTTTTATTTTTACTTAAAAAACCGAAGGCACTTTTTGGCCCACCCAATACTTTTGCTTCAGTAAGGCGACTGTGCTAGGTGAAGATCTAATTCATTTTGAAATTCACCTGGTATTGGTCTTTGTGAGGGCTATCAGTCTTACTCCGAGGGTGTACTTCTTCCAGGCACCCACCTGAAATCCTGGGGATACTTTACAGAGTCCTGGACTCCACTGTTGATTTCGCTAGCCCTTGAGACTACCAGAAGCTTTGCTTAGTTTCTCAACTTCTTTGTTGTCACTTTCAGCAAATATTGTGAGAGGAAAAAGTGTAGCTGTGTTTCTGACTCCCATCTCTATGCTTCTCTCCTCTCTGAGGTCTAGGTTCAAGTTCTCACTGTTTCGGTAAGTCTCTGATGTTTGGAAACATCTTTTTTTTTTTTTTTTTTTTTTTTAACATCTTTATTGGGGTATAATTGCTTTACAATGGTGTGTTAGTTTCCGCTTTATAACAAAGTGAATCAGTCATACATAAACATATGTTCCCATATGTCTTCCCTGTTGTGTCTCCCTCCCTCCCACCCTCCCCATCCCACCCCTCCAGGCTGTCACAAAGCACCGAGCCAATATCCCTGTGCCATGCGGCTGCTTCCCACTAGCTATCTACCTTACTGCGTTTGTTACTGTGTATATGCCCATGACTCTCTCTCGCCCTGTCACAGCTCACCCTTCCCCCTCCCCATAACCTCAAGTCCGTTCTCTAAGAGGTCTGCGTCTTTATTCCTGCTTTAACCCTAGGTTCTTCATGACATTTTTTTCTTAAATTCCATATATATGTGTTAGCATACGGTATTTGTCTTTTTCTTTCTGACTTACTTCACTCTGTATGACAGACTCTAGGTCTATCCACCTCATTACAAATAGCTCAATTTCGTTTCTTTTTATGGCTGAGTAATATTCCATTGTATATATGTGCCACATCTTCTTTATCCATTCATCCGATGACGGGCACTTAGGTTGTTTCCATCTCCGGGCTATTGTAAATAGAGCTGCAATGAACATTTTGGTACATGACTGGAAACATCTTTTAAATAACAGATGTGTTCTCCTGGTTTTTAAATATTCCTGATAGAAGACTTGGTCTGATACAAGCCATAGCTTTAAGCACAATCTATTCAGGTTTTGAGTTCAGTGATTATATTTTTATTTCTAATTTGTTTCTGGATCTTTTACAAATATTCTAGATCATTTTTTATAGGCTGGAACATGATTTCCATTCCCCTTTTCATTAAATGTACGTGTATATTTTATCACAATATAATTAATATACGATAAAATGTACAAATCTTAGTTTAGTGAGTTTTTTTTTTTTTTAGTTTAGTGAGTTTTAACAACTGTATATCCTAACCTCTCTCCTACTTTGTCCTAATCAACATATCGGATATTGTCAACATATAGAATATTGCCATAATTCCAGAAAGTTCCTTTGTGTATCTTTCCAGTTTATTTTCCTCTTCTTTCCCAGATCTTCTGACTTTTATCACCCATAGGTTAGTTTTGCCTGTTTTTGAACTTTATATAAATAGAATCATACAGTGTCTATGTGTGGCTGCTTTTTTATTTTTAATTAATTAAATTTATTTTATTTTTGGTTGTTTTGGGTCTTTGTTTCTGTGCATGGGCTTTCTCTAGTTGTGGAGAGCAGGGGCTACTCTTCCTTGAGGTGCATGGGCTTCTCATTGAGGTGGCTTCTCATTGAGGTAGCTTCTCCTGTTGCGGAGCACAGGCTCTACGTGGGTGGGCTTCAGTAGTTGTGGCACACGGGCTCAGTAGTTGTGGCACACGGGCTCAGTAGTTGTGGCTCATGGGCTCTAGAGCACAGGCTCAGTAGTTGTGGCATGTGGGTTTAGTTGCTCCGCGGCATGTGGGATCTTCCTGGACCAGGGCTCAAACCCATGTCCCCTGCCTTGGCAGGCTGATTCTCAACCACTGTGCCACCAGGGAAGCCCTATGTGTGGCTTTTGTATTTGTCTTCTTTTTCTCAGCATAATTTTTTGAGATTTATCCATGTTGTAGTTAATTTCTTTAATTCATTTCCTTGTTATTGTTGAGTAGTACTTCACTGGATGAGTATCCCACAATTTGTTTATCCATTCTCCTATGGATGAACATTTGGGTTGTTTCCAGGTTTGTCCATTATGAATAAAGCTGCCATGAACATCACTGGACAAGTGTTCTTGTTGACATATGTCCTCTTCTGCTTTCACTTATTTTATATTTTCTATCTGATAATTTTGTCATCTGAGTCATTTGGGATCTAAATCTTTGCTTTTTTTGTTCGCCCTTTCCTGGTGGTTTGTTTTTGTGTTTTTGGTTATTTTTGGTTTGATCATATTTTGCTGACTGTGGGAATCCTGAGGGGTTTGAGCAGTTTTGTATTTGCATCTGCCAGGGACCCAGGGTGATTTTTTCCAAGAAGCACTTGAAATTAATTTTCCCTTTGGGGTTCTCTGCATATAGATAGTGTATTTTCAAATCCCTCCTGTGGGAGGGAAGGCTTGTGCTAATAAATTCCCAGGGAGCCTTTTTTCCCAACTCTGTGTTGTGGCCTGAGACAGCTCCTACATTAACATTTTCCCCCAGCTCACTCCTCTGCAAGGGTGTGCTCTTCAGAGACCCTGTATGCATACAGAAGTCTCACTTCCAGCTTCCACCTTGGGTCTCTCAGCGCCTGATCTTGGATCTTCCATGGGACTGTTAAAACAGGGCTTCTGGGTTCTGTGCAGAGAAGCCAGGGCAGCCTAGGTTTCTCTCATCAATCTCCTTTCAGTTAGACTTCTATTTTTAGACCTTGTGACTTTCCCTTACTTTACTATGAGCTTAGCTATGCATTCAAAAGATGTTTGATGGGCTTCCCTGGTGGCGCAATGGTTGGGGGTCTGTCTGCTGATGCGGGGGGTGCGGGTTCGTGCCGTGGAGCGGCTGGGTCCTTGAGCCATGGTCACTGAGCCTGCGCGTCCGGAGCCTGTGCTCCGCGGCGGGGGAGGCCGCAGCAATGAGAGGCCCGCGTACCACAAAAAAAAACAACAAAAAAAAAGATGTTTGTTATACCTATCCCATACTTTTAGATATTTATAGCAGGAACTCCTCTCCCCTATTGCCTGTTCACTGCCCCAGAGTGTTATCTCTGCTTCATGTTTTCAATTTCCAGTTTTTAGCATGAGCAGCAAGCCTGCTTACTCATCATAAAATCCTGCATTGTCACAGGATTTTTTGGATAGCATTTTAGCACTTATTTCTTTTCAGCTGTCTTCAATCAGAAGTAGCAGAGCTGTTTGCTACCTGGCCACGAGAGGGATAGTTTTTGTAAAGATTTTGAATTCGGCCAGTTTCCTGCTTCCCCTTTCCCTTGGTGGTGCTGAGCAGAGTTCTGAGATGCCCCTCCTTCTTTACTCAAGTTAACCGTTGCTGGTTTGGCCTTTTGTGGTGTTTGCAGACTTCACCAGAACTGTGTACCACCCAAGGCCATTCTCTGCTGCCTCCCTTGACTTGGCACAAATGGCAGTTACTCTCCATCCCCTGGGCTTTGGGGTTTTGGCTGTTTCCTAGTTTTGCTGAAGGTGAATTATCTTCTCTATTTTCCATCCTTTTTGGAAAGAGGTGGTTAGATACACTGGAGAGAGCATTTGTTGAGCTGCTGGTGGCTGAGGCCTCATGCATCTGTGGAACAGATGTTCCCCCTTCTGGTCCTTAGTCCTCCGCAGGAAAGCTGTGCTCCTGCTGCACTCTGAACCTACGTGTCACAGCCCCATCCCATTTCATCCCATCCCATTGTGCTTGCCTGCTTTTTTGGCTAGATTAAAAATATCTTCAGGACAGGATTGTCTTTTGTTCTTGTACATATAGTGCCTGGCACATAGTGTGTGCACCAGAAGTATTTGTTTACTAAATGACTTTGGGTTCACTCAGAGGCTGTGTCTTAGCACTTGCGGTGCCAGATGTGGGACTGTAGATACCCACCCCCACATCTAAGGCATCTCCCCGGCTAAGTCCTGATGATGTGATGTTAAGGAATGACCACTTGCCTTAGGACCAGGAGACCTGGGTTTGTAGATAAATAAGTTAACTTCTCTGTGGTTTAATCTTTCCTTAAAATGGGGCTGTGACAGCTTGCTCTGCCTGCCTTGTGAGGTTGTAGTGAGGATCAAATGAGGCCATAAATGTTAAAGTACTTTCGAGGCTGTGAAGCTCTCTTTTCAGCTCTCATCATGGAAAAGGATCTGTGTGTTTCACCGAGTTTAGCTCATTTACCCACTGTCACCTAATTCTCACCACCCCTCAGCCTGACATGCCTGGGAAGCTGGAGGGCAGCCCTGGCTGGGTGATGTCTGGGAGTAGGCCTGTCTCTTGTGCCCTGAACAAAAAGGGAAGTGTTGAGAGCCTGGAGTAATTGCCATGACCACTGGGTGTCACTCTTGGCCTTAAAATAATGTATTATCCCCCACCCTGTAAATTTTCCTTTTCTGTCAGCCTTGGTTCAGGGCATTAAGTATGGTAGGTCTTATATATCCTGTATATTTCCAGTATGTGTTCTTATAGTTTTTAAATTCCTGGCAGCAACACTTGCAGCCATCACCCAGCACCGATTTAGGCCTTTGCTTTCAGGTAGAGGGTACTTGTGCAATTCTATTGTAATTGATTTTAATTTTCACTTAACCAACGCATGACCAGAATGGTATACCTGTGGCCAAAATGTTCATAAACTGGATTTCAGAGCCGAAAGTGAGTAAAGTTTTGGAAGTCATTACATTTGGGATTGGTCATGGCAAGTTCTCTACCACCTTCCTTCTCAAGATTTTTGTTGTTAAATATGTTTTTCAAACCACTGCCTCAGGCTACCTTGTGTTTGTATTGAGAATAGCAGGACAAGGAAGGGAAATCTCTGACTTTACCTCCACCAAGGTCTTCCAGATGGACGAAACCAGTGATACTCCAATTTAGTTTTTATCTTCCTTGAGCTGTCTGGGGGCATTTACTCTGTTGATTACTCACCCCTTTTTTAAAATTTTTATTTTTATATTTTTGAAAAGATTTTATTGGAGTATAGTTGATTTACAATGTTGTGTTAGTTTCAGGTGTACAGCCAAGTGAATCAGTTATACATACACATATATCCACTCTTTTTTAGATTCTTTTCCCATATAGGTTATTACAGAGTACTGAGTAGAGTTCCCTGTGCTATACAGTAGGTCCTTATTAGTTTACTCACCCATTTTAAAAACACTCCCTCAACTTCAGTTCAACTTTCTCCTGGTGTACTTTCTAGTTCTCTAGTTGTTTCTTCTTAGCTGGCATCTTGGGCTCCTCTGCACCCATGGTCTCTCCCTGTTTCCTAGGGGTGCTGTCCTTGGCCTCCGTTCTACTCTATACAGTCTCCTCTCCAAATCTGTATTTTATATCCAGAGCTCTGCCTATTTCCATCTCTGCCTGGGTGTCCTGAAGGACATTGCTTTAAAAAGTAGTTTTATTGAGGTTCATTCATTTTAGGTGTATAGTTTATGAATGTAGGTAACTACCACCTCAGTGAAAATATAGGCTTTAGAAAAATGTACTGTCTCTCACTCTGTAAGTTTTTTTTTCACATCTTAGCCTTGGTTCTCAGTATTCCCTCACCCTAAAAAGTTTCTTTGTCGTCCTTTGCAGTTGGTCCCCTGCCTGACCCTTAGCCCCTGGCAACCGCTGATCTGCTTTCTGTCACTATGTTGTTTTACCTTCTCTAGAAGTTAATGAAAATAGAGTCAAATGGTACATAGGCTTTTTTTTTTTACAGCTTTTAAAAAAGAAAAATTTATTTCTTTACAGTTAAAAAATGCAGTATTTGGACATATACAAAGCCAGAAATTTTCTTCAAATACTAAAATTCAAATGTAACATACTACCCAGAGACTACACATTTAGCTAAAACAGGATATAGCTGTTCACAAGAACTAATTTCAAAATATACATATGTGAATTTACACAACTGATATTTAGAAGTTCTTCAAAATCTATATGTAAGCTAGAAAGTTAAGCAAAGTTGTCTTTGTCTCTGTAGCTTACAGCTGCAGACTGGCTGTGTGTCACGGTACGCAGCCCTTTCTTGCTCCTCTCCCACTCCAGCTGCAGTGTGGACCTGGGGAAGAGAAGCTGCTGTCTGGGTTCCTTTCCTTTTGGCTATTTATGGCAGAGGTACATTATGCTTGGTCTCAGCCGGGAAAGAACATAAGGTACATAGGCTTTTGTGTTTGATGTCTTTCACTTAACCTAATCATCACTTTTGAAATGTGTGAGAAACAAGCTTATCTCTTATGCGAAGCTTCTTTTGGGATGGTGCCTCTGTTCACCCTGATAGGTTTCTGAAGTCAGAAACCTGGGTGTCATTCTACCCAGGCCCCTTCCTCTCATTCACTGTGCCCAACACCCTGCCATGTCCAGTTAGTCAGGAAGTCCTAGAGCTTCTTTCTCTTCTTTATCTCTGAGTCTACCCTTCTCTTCATTCCCAAGGTCACTGACTTAATTGAATTTCTGTTTACTTCTTACCTCTCCTGATTGGTCTTCATGCCTCCATCTAGGACCTCTTCAATCTGCCCTTTCTCAGAACCACCAGCGTGTAGTTCTAAAACACAAATCTTATTCCACCACTTCCCTCTTCAGCGGCTCCCCATGGCTTCTTTTTTTTTTTTTATTAATAATTTGTTTGTTTTTATTTTTCGCTGCGTTGGGTCTTCGTTGCTGTGTGTGGGCTTTCTCTAGTTCAGGCGAGCAGGGGCTACTCTTCCTCGTGGTGCGCGGCTTCTCATTGTTGTGGCTTCTCTTGTTGCAGAGCACGAGCTCTAGGTGCTCCGGCTCAGTAGTTGTGGCACGCGGGCTTAGCTGCTCCGCGGAATGTGGGATCTTCCCGGGCCATGGATCAAACCTGTGTCCCCTGCATTGGCAGGCGGATTCTCAACCACTGTGCCACCAGGGAAGCCCTCCCCATGGCTTCTTCGCTTAGCAAATGCTACCCTCCACCATGATTTGTTTTTTTTCTGCCTAAATCTCAGTATCTTATTTTTCAGAGCTTCCTCAAGTACAGCCAGTGCTCAGCCATTTCTTGTGATTTTCTTGCAAAGGCTGCGCTCACTCATGCCTTTGCACATGCTGTTCCCTTGACGTGGGATGCCCTTTTCCTTCTCCTTCATCTAGCCATCTCCAATTCATTCTTTAAGAGCCAACTTATATAATTCCTCCTCTGCAATTCCTTCTCTAGCCACAGCCCCATACTGGGTTAGGTGTTTCTCCATCATCGCATTTATCATTAGTCATATCAGATTATATCAGTCTCTTTGTTGGGTTAGTTATCTGTGTCTCCCACTAGGCTCTAAGTTCCTTGAGGAGTTTGTGTTCTGTTTGAGTTTGTATCCTCTGTTTTTAGCATAGGGCCAGGCACAATAGGTGGCTCCAGTGAATGTCTTCTGAATAATTAAGGTAGAATGGAGGGAGAGATCTGGAACACAATGAAGAGGCAAGGGGGAGAAGAGGCAAAGGGGAGCGTCAGGAAGACCTGACGTGGAAAACAAATTCTCATTTTAACTGGCCTTGATCATAGGTAAGTTTACCTGTTGTGAAAGGAGAAGAGTAAGGGGGGGAATCATTGGGGAGAATCCACAAAGAGGAATGAAGTATAGGAAGGCATGTTCAAATGTCTGGTCCCTCATTCTAGCAGTGAAAGTGTGTGAAGGAAGAAAGGGAATAGCTTCATTGCGTTTTAGCAAAAAGTTAAAAAAGATTTTAAGTGAGGGAAAGTCAAGAGGGAAAGAGAGCCTAAACTATGACAAAAGGAATAAAAATGAGGGAAATATACATTCTTAGATTTCTGGGTGAGAAAGCAAGGCTACTAAGTCCCAGACAGTGCTTTTTTGACAACATCATTCAACTGGATGGGTCACAGATGTCATTCTTATTGTGAACAGTGTCCTGCAGTTTCACAGTACTCTTGTAAGCATTGTCTCATCGTATCTGCACACCAACCCCGGGAAGTAGGTAGAGTTGATATGATGAATCCCATTGACTAATGCAGAATGGGAGGCTTAGAGAGTCTGGGTGACTTACTCATGCCACAGGACTGGCTGGAACTCTTTCTTTCTTTTTTTAATTCTTATTATTTTTTAAAATTTATTAAATTTATTTATTTTTGGCTGTTTTGGGTCTTCATTGCTGCACGCGGGCTTTCTCTAGTTGCGGTGAGCAGGGGCTGCTCTTCATTGTGGTGCGCGGGCTCCTCTTGTTGCAGAGCATGGGCTCTAGGCCCTTAGGCTTCAGTAGTTGTGGCACGCAGGCTCTACAGCACAGGCTCAGTAACTGTGGTACACTACTTACTTAGTGTGATGCACCATCACTACTATGGTGCAGCCCTTAGTGAGGGCTTAGTTGCTCTGCAGCATGTGGGATCTTCCTGAACCAGGGATCGAACCTGTGTCCCCTGCATTGGCAGACGGATTCTTAACCACTGTGCCACCAGGGAAGTCCCTGAAGTACAACATTTGATAAAGCTCAATACCCATTCATGATAAAAAACCTCCAAAACTCTTAGCTAACTAGGAGTAAAAGGAAGCTTCCTTATTAAGATAAGAATTTGCCAAAAAATAATAAAAATCTACAGTAAGCATAATTAATGGTGAAATTTTAAAAGTTTTCCTGAAACATCAGGAAGGAGACAATGATGCCCCCAACACCACTTCTCTCCTACATTGTACTGAAAGTCCTAGCCAGGGAAATAAGTCAAGAAAAAAAAAAAAAGGCAAAATGAATAGGAAGGAAAGAAATAAAACTCTCATTATTTGCAGATGACATGATTGTGTACACAAAATTCAGAAGATTCCACAGATGTGGGATTTGAATTATTAGGTGAAATTGGTAAGGTCACTGGATACAAGGTCAGTGGTCAATAGCAGCAAACAATTAGAAAATGGAAACAAAAAGTATACTGTTTTCAAAAATGTCAAAAGCATCATGTATTAGGAATAAGTTTAAAGAAAGATATGCAGAACTTCTATGTTGGGTCTCCTTCAATATATAGAATTTCACTTAATTCTACTGTTTTCACTGAGATACCTGATCCTTATTTTCTGATAAATCTGATGTGCTCAAGAGAGAGCCTTTTTTTTTTTTTAAACATCTTTATTGGAGTATAATTGCTTTACAATGGTGTGTTAGTTTCTGCTTTATCACAAAGTGAATCACTTACATATACATATATCCCCATATCTCTTCCCTCTTGCATCTCCCTCCTGCCACCCTCCCTATCCCACCCCTGTAGGTGTTCACAAAGCACCGAGCTCATCTCCCTGTGCTGTGCAGCTGCTTCCCACTAGCTATCTACTTTACATTTGGCAGTGTATATATGTCCATGCCACTCTCTCACTTTGTTCCAGCTTGCCCTTTCCCCTCCCCGTGTCCTCAAGTCCATTCTCTAGTAGGTCTGCGTCTTTATTCTCGTCCTGCCCCTAGGTTCTTCATGACCTTTTTTTCTTTTTAGATTCCACATATGTGTGTTAGCATACGGTATTTGTTTTTCTCTTTTTGACTTACTTCATTCTGTATGACAGACTCTAGGTCCATCCACCTCACTGAAAATAACTCAATTTCATTTCTTTTTATGGCAGAGTAATATTCCATTGTATACATGTGCCACATCTTCTCTATCCATTCATCTGTTGATGGACACTTAGGTTGCTTCCATGTCCTGGCTATTGTAAATAGAGCTGCAGTGAACATTGTGGTACATGACTCTTTTTGAATTTTGGTTTTCTCAGGGTATATGCCCAGTAGTGGGATTGCTGGGTCGTATGGTAGTTCTATTTTTAGTTTTTTAAGGAACCTCCATTCTATTCTCCATAGTGGCTCTATCAACTTACATTCCCACCAACAGTGCAAGGGGGTTCCCTTTTCTCCACAGCCTCTCCAGCATTTATTGTTTGTAGATTTTTTGATGATGGCCATTCTGACTGGTGTGAGATGATATCTCATTATAGTTTTGATTTGCATTTGAGAGAGCCTTTTTAGTTCTGTTAAACTAATGGCGAAACCTCTAGTCTTCTACCAAAATAGAGAGATGTAGTCACTTGGGTACTTGAGAGTGGGCCTCTTCACTGCTTTTAATCTTCTTGTTTTCAGCCCCATCCCTTGCCTCAGCCATTTGAGTTTTCTGGTTCCTGAAAATTCAGAGGTTTTTTATGGTTCTGGTGTACAAATTCGTTTGCTTCTTGATGACTTCTTTCTTTTCATGCTTAGTTTTCAGCTTTGCTTCATTTCAGCTTTCTCTGTATTATATAGTTGGCTATCACTTCCATTTTCCAAAGCCTTGTTGATATCTTTTGTCTGCTGTTGTCTTCTTTTTCCTCTTTGTCCTTACAGATTCACACTTAAAAAAAATTCTTTTACTGTCATTTTACTAGGATTGGAGGAAGAAGCAGAGATAAATGCATGGGTTCAATCTGCCATGCTTAACCAGAAGTTCCGAATGAAGTTATAAAAAGCAAAGTCACTTTGCATGTTTTTTAACATTCACTTTATTAGTATTTTTTAATTTATTTATTTTTTATTTTTGGCTGTGTTGGGTCTTCATTGCTGCACACGGGCTCTTCTCTGGTTGTGGTGAGCGAGGGCTATTCTTTGTTGCGGTGCGCAGCCTTCTCACTGCGGTGGCTTCTCTTGTTGCGGAGCGCAGGCTCTAGGTGCTCGGGCTTCAGTAGTTGTGGCACATGGGCTCAGTAGTTGTGGCACATGGGCTTAGTTGCTCTGCAGCATGTGGGAACTTCCTGGACCAGGGCTCGAACCCGTGTCCCCTGCATTGGCAGGCGTATTCTTAACCACTGTACCACCAGGGAAGCCCACTTTGCGTGTCTGTTGTACTTGATTCCTGTACAAGCCATCTCACACCTGCTGTCCCATACCCCGCCTGCTTCCACAGTTCTCTTAGTTGCTTTCCCTCACAGGCCTTTGAGTCTGTTGTTGCTTTACCAGGTGATATTTGGGGGTCCAGTTCAGCCTTTAAAGCATGTCTTCACATTGCATCCCAGCTGTGTTTCACACCATGAGGATCTGGTGTTGACTGACAGGAAGGAGACCACAGTCCTGGAGTCCTCAGTCCCCCTGTTCATGAGGTTGTCTTTTGGGGCTTGAAAGAACAGAGACCAGCTTGAACAGTGTAATTAATTAAAGCATATTCGAACTGATTGGATAATCCTAAGGTAGCTTAAGTTTAAGGAAGTGAAGGGGTAAAGGAAATAGGAATAGATGCAGAAATTTAGAGAGAAAATTCTCTTTCTTTTTCTCTCAGGCTTGTCCCAACTCCCAGTACCTGATAAAAAAAGGTCTTCTTATCCTGTTACTTGCTGAGCAAATGGCTCTCCTTCCTACCCCCTCCTTGCCTTTCCTCTACCCCCAAATATCTACAGTGTTTCCTAACTGTGAGGCTGGGGAGTACAGTGATCAGGTGTGGGAATGCCAGCAATTCTAATTATGCTTCCACCCCTTACCAGCTCTGTGACTTTGGGCAAGTCACTTTACCTCCTTGTGCCTGTTTCTTCATCTTCAAACTGGATCAGTAATAATGCCCACCTCATATCGTTTTTGTGAGAATTAAATATATCAGTATGTAAAAGTACTTAGAACTGTGCTAGACACATATTTAGCACTCAGTGCACAGCTGTTATTATTATGTGCTTTTCTCTGCAAATGAATTTGAAAGATGTAATCATCATACTCAGGAGCTCACCATTTGCATGAATAGGCAAGACAGACTAGTATTTGAGTGCAGAGGATGCTATGAGGGCCAAGAGGGACAGTCAGAACTCAGTGGGGATTGGTGACTGGTGGTTGTTAGTGTGTAGAGGACATTTAGGAAATTATCCTGGAGCAGGTAGTGATCCTTGAGTTGAGCCACAGTGGGGAGAGTATGAGTTAGCCATCATCAGAATGTAAGCATCGTGAGGGCAGGAACTTATCTTTGGTACCTAGAACGGTACCTGTCCCATAGTAGTGCTCAATAAATATTTGTTGAATGAATGGATGAGTGATAAGCTGGAAGAGTGGGCCAGGGAGTAAAGAATTCCAGATAGAAGAAGCAGTTTATAGGAAAGCACTGGGTTCAGAGAACGCATGACACACAATTGGGGGGAGTGTAAGGGCATAGTAGGGCATGAGCTCAAGGTCTGTGTCAGAGAGAGGAAGCCAGAGAGGAGGCAGGCCTGGGACTAGTGAGAATGTGGAAGATGTGCTTCACGGGACACAAAACCGACGAACTCATTTTAGTGGCACGTGGGCCCCAGACCCTCATTTTCTTAGCCACAGTGTCTCAGTTGCAATAGCAATTCCAAATAATACCAACCAAGTTTACATTTTTATAATGCTTTCCATTCTACAAAGCAACAAAGCATTTTCACATGTATTATTTCATTTAAGAATCACTGTACCTTGTGAGGTTGGTAATATCCACATTTTAAATATAAGAAAACTGAGGCTTAGAGGGGTTATGGGGTTTACGAAGGTTACTCAACTTGCAAACCTGAGATTCAAACTAGGACTTTGGACTTTAGGGCCAGTACTCTTTCTCTCGCGTAACAGTGGTCACACTGATTTGCATTTCTCTGGAGAGCATAGTGCTTCACTGTTGTTGCAGAAACATAAATTCATAGTATACTGAATAGTTTTAAAATAAAACGCCCATGTAACTGTCACCTAGCAATAGAAACGTTGCCAGCCATCCCAGAAGGTCTTTATGTCCTCCACTCTGGTCTCAACCCCCTTCTCCCTCCAGAGGTAATCACTTTCCTGATTGGTACAGTACTAACTTCATTGCTTTTCTTTCTAGTTATAGCACCTATGAATGCAGACTTGTTTTTTTATCAATCAAATAATCATTTATAATCTGGGCATTTTTCATTAGCCTATAATTGAGAGACCACTTCTGTGGTTTAATGCATAATTATTCTTTTGTTAAATGTTTCGTGAGTATCTCCTAAGAGCCCAGCAGCTGGGTTCTGAGGAGCTAGAAATAAAAATATGCCCTGTCTTCAGGCTGGAACAACTTTACTATCCTTGCTTTAATAATTGGTATATTAAAGATTTTTAATTAGAAACAACAACAGTAACAACAGCAACAGTGACCCACAACAGCTCTGGGATGTGAACACTTGATGTCATTTGACTTTTCACAGGTATGCCTCTACCCTCCTGGCTAGGTTGTCCTCTGTTCTATGATGGGTGGCAGGGCAATCAGAATACCAGCTCCTCATTTTGACCACTTGCTATCATGTTGGCAACTGGAATTTGTGGTATTGTTCACCTTCAGAAATAAATTTATTGTCCAGTGTTTCTCAAATTTGAAAATTCATAGCCTCCTGAGGATACATGTACATATCTCCAGCTTGAGAGATCCTTCACTAAAAGTTAAGTGCTTGTAGTTCTGGGTAATCACTTGGTGTCAGTATGTCAACACCCAGTTATAACACTAACATTGAAATCTCATGACAGTATTCAGTTATCAGTGACCATCCATGAGGTACAGAATAAACTTAGATTAATTTGTAAAGGTTATCATAAAAAACGGAAATAGAAAACAATTTTTACAGAGAGCTTTGAATTCCTGAGGCTATCTCTACAGCCTCCAGTTTGAGAAACACTGATATACTTTGTCAAAGGAAACGCATGAACTTCCATGTTGATTGGAATTATAGATAAACCCATGACCAGTCTGCTTTTGTATGCATCTTGATATCTTCAAAGTAGATCTACTTTCTAGGTATGTTTAGGTTCCATTCTTATAACCTGTGTTTGTTTTTTTTTTAAATTTTATTGGAGTATAGTTGATTTACAATGTTGTGTTAGTTTCAGGTGTACAGCAAAGTGATTCAGTTATACATATACTCGTTCTTTTTCATATTCGTTACCCATGTAGGTTATTACAGAATATTGAGTAGAGTTCCCTTTGCTATGCAGTAACACTTGTTCACTCCAGGGGAAACTGTTGACTGCAGAGGGTGGATGACTGAGTTGCAAATTATTCCTGGATAATCTATGAGAAATCAATAGCAAACTAGGTCAAGAGACCTGTCATTGGATCCCCAGAAGCTTTTATTTTAAATTCCCATTGAAGAACTGGGAGATGATCTGTTTTCCCAGTCTGATTACTTGTTAAATCAGATGCTTCGGTTTTTGCTCTGTTTGTTCTTTCTCTGACCACCAGACCCAATGGATTAAACAACTCATTGTGCCAGTTTGACCTATGTTTGTTCTAACATATGGAACAGAGTTAATGAGTTTGTTATGAGTACAGCAGGATCCTACTCAGAGAGTCATGGAATTTCTGAACAGAACAGAAAAGAACCAACATTGAGTAACTGGATTGTCACAGCAGCCTCCTAACTTGTTTCTCTGTCATCAGTCTTCATTTGCTGCAGTCCATTTTCCACACAGATCATAGTTGCCTTGTGTCAGGTTCCCTAGAAACAAAGCCTGAGCTGGGGTTTGGGGATGCTAGTGTAAGAGCTTTATTGAGAGTGCTCTCTTGAGAAGGAGAATGAGGGAAGCAGGACATAGAAGGAGGAAAAAAATGAAAGGATGTGCTCCCAGCTAGAGCTCAGCTTCAGCCTGATCCCATGGGATGCTCTGGAGTAGAAATGGCACCACACAAGTGGCCCCACCTTGAGGCAAAGGGGCCAACCCTTTGTAACCCATGTTAACCACTCTTCGGCTAGTGGAGAGTGGGCCAAGGGCAGTTCTTCAAAGAAGAGTGGCAGCTGTGAGCATTGGCAGCCAATACTCACAACAGTGGGGGGATGGGTGCTGTCCTGGAAAAGGTGATCTGGGCTGGGTGGCAGCTGTACACATGACACTAGGTAAACTTAAAATGCAAATTTGATGCTGACAGCTGGTAAATTGACTTGTCTAGGAGCACACATCTAGTGCTTTGCAGATACAGCCTGCATCCCTTAAAGTTTAGCCTAGCTTATATGCTATTTGGTGATTTTTCCCAAGACCATGTAGCTATAGTTAAAATGCTTCATTTGAGATTAAGTTTCTTGGGGTGGAGCAACAACAACAACAAAAACCCCTAAACATTTCTGATAATTCAGGCAGGCTTGGTGGTGAGGCACGCTGGGACTGGTCTGGCCCTACTGGAACTGACTAGTTACAGCACAGTCTAGTGAGGAGGGTAGTCTGTAATATTCAAAAGACTCTAATCCAGTGAGTTAGACACAACATTGGGGTCTCTATAAAATGGCATTCTTACAGTCAGGTGGGTAACAGAGTAATTCTGGAATAGGACACAAAGGGCCCAAACATCCCCCCAAGCTTGTCTCAATGTAACTTATCTAGATCCTATCCACTGAGGGTGATGGGACTTCTGATATACCCTTGTTTTAGTCAAGGTTGGCTTGGGGACTGTGTGGGGCTTGTCCTCAAAGACTTTGTTGAACAGGGCTGGGTAAGGCCAGGGCTAACAGGAATTATACTTTGATTCAAATCTTTAGTAAAATAAAATATTTCCAATTTAAGAAGCTGAAATGAGGAGCTGGGTCCCAAGGGGAACTGTACTATTTTGTTACAAACTAGTTGTTGCTTCATTTTGGTGAGAATTAAGCTTTTCCCTGAAGTCACTGGATGGTTTGATGATCTTCATAGCAATTATAGATGCAGTCTGGAAGCTGGTGCCAGATGAAAGGAGCTGTCCCTGCGGTCTTTATCCCTGTGTGCTTTATTGACTGGCAAATATGACACAGAGAATTTCAAGCATAATGATTGCTCATCCAAATAGATCAAATCATATTTCTAAAAGCTGTCTTTTTTTTCAAAGCTAATACGTTTGTTCCTAACTCACTCTGGGGCATCGAGTTGTAAGGAACAGATTGGAAATTATTTTATTGATTTTTTTTCTTTTTTATTTACCAAAAGTGAGAGTGATTTCTTTTCCCTGAGTGTTGCTCAGCTGTGAGTATAGCGAAGGACATTAGGAGGTTTGGGTAGAGTTGTATTGGAACAGTTACAGCCTGACTTTGCTGCCCTGGCACATAAACACTCAGGAAAGTGCATTGTGGAGTGAAAGAGCAACTTCACTCTACTGTCTAAAGGGCAAAGTCAACTTTTCTTTATGGCCCTGGCTTAAGTGGCCATTGGAAGAGCTCAGTGGCCTGTGTAAGCAGTGCTCAGCAGACTCACAGCCTCACCAAGCCCTCGAGATCATAGCATGGGACAGCAAAGGCCATTCTCTTAGCTGAGATTCTTTGGGAATTGTCTGATTCAGAATCTTCCTTTTCTCCTTGGCCTCCAGTCTTTTATCAGGAGGGAGAATGAGAAGAGTTTATCTCTGTTGAATCCAGGAGAAGGAGCTTTTCTTGCTACTTACAAGAAGGAGGTGTTGGGTGAGGAACAGGAAAACATTTTTTTCTCTCAATTTTTTCTTTCTCAAGGACTCTCCCCGTTTCCACTTCCAAATTGTTTAAACAATTAACAGTGAAATATCATGTTTAGGATGTCTTCACATGGCCCTGTCTGTTTTTTGTTCCCCTCACTGATTTCGAAAGTTATGCAAAGTGGAAATTTTTATGTGCACTATTAGCAGACAGTAATGACTTACTTACATGACACTGTGCTAAGTAGCTTTACATGCATTACTTTATTTAATCCTCTAAGGAACTCTATGAATTAGGTTATTATATCTGCCTCCAATTTACATAGCCAGAAAGTGTTGAACCTGGAATTCAAACAGAGGCGTATCACCTGAAACTTCAGGGCCTATGCACTTCACCATAAAGCAGCACCACTTCCCAGCTCACTGAGAGTGAAGACATACCTAATCAGGGAGCTTGCTCTGAGGGCCTGGCTTCAAGGTATAGTGGCACCTCCTCATCCTAGCCAAGGTCTTATTGTGGGGCTACCACAGTGATCAGAGCCAGGCAACCCCATAGAGGTGCAGCAAGTTCATTTCTGACTATTTATACTACCCCGTATGACATGCCCCATTCACTGACAACAGGTGGTAGAAGACAATTCTTAAATGTAAGAGAAAGATGCGCATTGGCCTGCAAGCAGCACTTCATCATCATGACAGAAGGAAGACAGTTCACTACCTTATTGAACTTGTGCGTTACCTATTGCTTCATGTTGACCCAAACTGTGTGAATAGATTTTTAATTATAGCTGCTTAGACCTCAGAGTTCTGGAGGTCTCTGAAGAGACCCTGGAACTAGTGTTAAAAGATGGACCCTGGCATCTCCTGGATGCTCGGACTATGAGCACCATGAGAGGAATTCTTCAATGCTATAAACGTTAAGATGTTGCAGATGTACTCCATTAAAATGAATCAGTATCCTATTAACTTGTATGTGTTTGATGTGACCTGTTAAATTGATAAGCACCACCCATGCCTCTCACATAGAGACATAAAGGTAATAAAGCAGTAGTTTTCAATCCTGGATGCACATTAGAGTCACTTATAAAGCCTAGCAATACCTGGGTCCTACCTGAGACCAATTAAAGCAGCCTCTCTGGGTGTGAGGTCCAAGCATCAGTATGTTGTCAAAGCTCTCCAGGTGATTCTAATGTATGTGGGGCTGAGCACCACTGGAGGAAAGCTAAGTCAGCTGTAAAACTGTGTTAATAAACCATGTCCTAAGTAAACTATGATACAGATGGGAATTTGAGCATTAGTGTGCAGTCAGTTGACTAGCCCGGAAGAGGTCTCGGTGGTGGTAGTGGAGTTGCCCACAGTGATAGCTTTGTGGAAGCTAGGTAGGGGAATGGTAGAGAGTGAGGGATAAGCTGATTGTCTGGCAGACATTGCTACAGCAGCTTTGAACTCTGGTGGAATAACTGGCTACGACTATGCAGGACATGGGGTCAGCTGGCTATAGTTCCAGCCAGGTGGTGGCATTGGTGTATTGTTGTGTGAAGGTTTGGGGTGTAGGGATGCAGGTACATAAGGGTGTAAAAGCTGTTGGAATTATGGCAGCCTTATTGAGCAAGATTATAGACCTTGGAGACATATAGGGCAATGGCAGCAGCCCCAGGCCAAAAACAGTGGACACAGAGCTAGGAGGGATCAGGAAGTCCAGGCCTCACAGGTTTCCAGGCCAGTCAGACAGCTGTAAAGATTTCTGTCCTACCAGAATCCCTGTTGGATGCTTCCTTTTTGAAGTTTGTGACATGACCTACCTTAGAAAAGCATCTCTTAGGAACATTTAGAACTGTGCATCTGCAAGTTTATATAGTGATAGTGAAGCGAGGACATTGTAGAGGATGTTATATTCAAAGTGTTTGTTTGCATGGTCTTCATAATTAATGTGCAACTCCCTGTCTGACCCTCTCACCCCATCCCCCACCCCCAGCAAGAATAACAATGCATTGTAACTAGTCCAGAATTTAAGCCTACAAGAAGGCAAAAGTTTGGAGACTCCTAGAGGGAAAACAGGAGGGAAAAAAGCCTCCATCTCTGAACCTAGACCTGTGTCTTAATGGAATCCTGCTTATTCAAGTAGTTGCAAAGGAGCTGGAACGGAATGCAGAGATGTGGCTCAGCCCATTCTGCGTTCTGCATATGAATGGAGACTGGTCATTCAGTCACTTGCTGGGCTTGGAAACTTACAGATCTGGGGCCCAAAGAGGCTAAGGCAGGGCCCATTGTCATTTCATGATGTGGTCCTGTCTCCCATCACCGTATCACCATAGCTCAATGGATGTCCCTTAATGGACTCCAGTCCCTCCCTTCAAGGAGCCCACAATCAGGTAAAGTGGACAGATAATGCACACAACCATCTCTAGGAGAGTGCAGGTTTAAACAGTGGTGTAATACTTCCACCTGCATCCTCACTGTGTTATGAGAATCAGTTAGCCAATATAAGTATAACGTGCAATAGCAGTTAAGGTATTATGTTATCAAAATTCAGGATCTTAAGCTATATTTCAGCTGTATTGCCATATTTTTCATGTCAGAACCTGATGTTTAGTGCAAAATCACCTACACTTTAGAAATGAGGTGAAGCCTGCAGGAACAGGAAGTTCTTAAGCATTATGTCAAGAGGATGCCATTACAATATTTATACATGCTCTGGTTTAAAGTAGCTCCTTAACTATAGTCTTCTTCCTTGCTCCTTCTTCCAAGCAAAATGATGAGACCAACTTTGACATATGGAAGAATTTCTGCAGTGCAAATTATTCTGGAGGAGAAAAACAAAACATGGTTTGCAAATGCTGTCAAGGAAATGTTTCTTTCCAAAGGCTGTAAGCAGAACAGAGCACGTACTAGTGGGTGTGTCTTGTGGCTCTGCATGGCTGTGAATGAGAGGACCATGGGGATGTGTATGCCAGGAACTTCACCCGTGTTCTCCACCCAGATGTTTTACTACAGTGCTTTTATGATCCCGGCATTTTCACCTTGAAATCTTCAAGACATTAAATATTCCAGGCAGCGAAATTCTTACACCTCTGTCTGTCATTATTGTAGACAGGATGACACCTGTATATTAGTGAATACCTTGGCCGTGCTCTTCCAAGAGTTCTGTATTCTTGGATCCCACCCTGAATAGCCTTAAAAGCATCCTTAGAGGGAATGTTTAAATTATGAAGACTATCTCATTTTTCCTGCAGGCTCTTTTTGAGTGAATCTCTTCATAGTCTTACTGAGTGGGAAATGGCGTTGGAGCAAAGGAGAAGCAATGATGCTTTTATCTTACAGCACTTACACACATAGGTGGACAGTATGTGGGGAAAGGAATCATTGCTTTGGTAACGACACCTCATCCAGTGTTGTGCAGCAGCAGTGAAACAGGAACCAGATACACAGCAGAACTATTTTGCTATGAAACACAAAAGGAGCAGAATAGTGTAGTGGATAGCAGCATAAATTTTGAAGTCTGACAAAACTGGCTCTGTCATTTACTAGTTGGATGATTTTGGATGCCGTATTTAACCTTTCAAGGCCTGAGTTTCCTTAGCTTTAAAATGGAGGATAACTGCACTTACCTCATAGAGTTGTTGTAATAACGCATAGAAAGGGCTTTAGCTCAGGACGTGGTGCATTGTAAACACTTAAACACAGGTCCTACTGAAGATATGAAGATAGCCTAGAGCATTTGCTTTACTGACCGATAAAATAAGTACTATTATGTCTGTAGCTGGATGAGAGGTTATAATAGATAAATATTCATGTGTGACTGCAACAGGATATTCATCTCCTGATTTAAATATGTTTCTTTATGACATCATGAAGTTGGGAACTCTCCAAGTGATGCATAGGTGCACAAAGAATGTTACAAACATGTAAAACTACACTTGAAGCTGTCTTCCTAAAGTAAGAGCAAAAACACTGGGTGAAATAGAAATTAAAAGTTCTGTTAAACAAAAAAATAACTTAGTGGCTTCTTAGAAACATAATTTTAATTTTTGTCAAATTAATACATATGTATAATTAAAACAATCAACTAATACTACAAAGTTTATGTTAAAAAACTGTAGGTCCCTGTTTACCCCATTCACCTTAGAGTTCCACTCACCATTGGTAAAGACTTCCAACTCTTTAATTTGGTTGTTTTCTATTTAGCTCCTGTTTCTATTAACATACAATTTATGTCTCATAGTGAGTTTTCAATTCTATATATTATCTGTTGACTTCCATTTCCTCAAATGACTGGTGATTTTTGGACAATCATTTATATTGAATGAGGTCCTAGAAAGTAGATTGGATTTACCTCCCAAGCAGGGAAAGTAGACAAATCTGAAACCCAGGTTGGGATTGTAAGACACTTGTTGACTTGCTTTTCATCTTCAAAGAACTTTGTTGATACTGTTTTCTTTGTCTTTTTGGGCCACTGTCCTATTTATTCCTTTACGGTCATTTTAGTGAGGTTTGAGATGGAACCAGAAATAAATGCTAGGAGTCCATCTATGTGGAAAAATCACATCTATAACTTGTCAGTAGCCTTTGAGAGGCTACTAAATAACAATTTATTTTTATTTATTTTTATTTTTTTTTGCGGTACGCGGGCCTCTCACTGTTGTGGCCTCTCCCGTTGCGGAGCACAGGCTCCGGACGCGCAGGCTCAGCGGCCATGGCTCACGGGCCCAGCCGCTCCGCTGCATGTGGGATCTTCCTGGACCGGGGCACGAACCCGTGTCCCCTGCATCGGCAGGCGGACTCTCAACCACTGCGCCACCAGGGAAGCCCTAAATAACAATTTTTAAACATTACCAGTTACAATCAAATTTTAATCAGTCATTTCCTGTGGGAAATGACAATTCATGTAGAGGGGAAAGAGAGGATTTTACTTCTTATGGCACACACTTTAAAATATATACATAATATACATACACACACATATATATATGTACATATATATTTTTTAAAAAATTAAACTACTCATGATTAATACAAGGACACTTCAGACAAGTTAGTCATCTGCAGTCGTTGTTGTTCAAAAACTACACTATACCAGGGGATGAGATTGTGGTTAGGATTGAAGTTTCCATTCTTTCATTCCCATTTTGAATTGCTCAAAGTTCTGAGGAAAAAGTCTTTTAGGTTATTTTATGCCAGCCTAAAATGGCTTTGGGAATGTTAAAAAAGATTTTTACTCACTTTGAACAAAAATTGATAAGGCCTTGCAATGAAAAACAGTATTTTCTATGATGATGTCTATTGGACTCTAACCATGTACTAACTACAGAATGACTGAATAGGTATTCCAAAATTACTAAACAGAGTAAAGTTAAAGGTTTCAGTAAGGCGTGAAAAGTAGTTTGCCTTTATCTGCTGCAGTTGTCTTGAGTCCAAGAGTGAAAGGCCTAAAGGCAGTAATAGCAGCTGTAGTAACACACCAAAAAACTCAGAGTAGAGGAGAGTCAAGACCAGAATTTGGACCTCTGTAGTTCCATCTTGGTTTCAGCCATCATGCTAAACACAGGAACCAAGTGCTTTTAAACAAAACTGAGAGGTCAGAGGGTGGCATTCTGCCTGGGATGTTTGGAAAAAGCTTTATCAAGAAAAGGACGTCTAAGGTGGATAATATGTCACTGCTCACATGGGCAGTGTCTACTCTCAAGCCTCTGTGAGTTTTAGAAGGAATATATGATTGTAGGAGGTAAAGGACTTGCTGGTACTCTTCATGTTCCTCATTTTACATAAAGATATTCTTGATTTCCATGTAAGGAATGACTCTCTACTTGGAAACTTAGACTCACTGGATTGTAAAGCTACAAAGATCAAGTCAGTATGGTATTGGAATTAAGATAGACTTGTCAATCATTGGCATAGAATTGACAGTCCTGGAACAGATCATCCTTATATGGTCAATTGATTTTCAGTAAAGGTGTCAAGGTAATTCAGTGTGAAAGGAGAGCCTTTTCAATCTGTGGTGTGGGAACAATTGGTTATTCTTGCTGGCACTCTTCCTTTTTCTCATTGCATATGATAAAGCTATTCTTGATTTCCATAAGAGAAGTGACTCTCTACTTAGAAACTTAAAATTACTGGACCACAATGGAATTAAATTAGAAATCAACACCTAGGATATTTGAAAAACTCCCAAATATATGGACATTTAAACAACATACTTCTAAATAATATGTGGATCAAAAAGAAATTACATGGAAATTAGGGAGTATTATGAACTAAATGAAAAATGAAAATACAATGCATAAAAATTTGCAGAATGCATCTAAAGAAATGATTAGAGGAAAATTGATAGCTTTAAATGCTTCCATTAGAGAAGCAGAAAATATTAAAATCAATTATCTAATCTTCTACATTAACAAATAAAGGGCAAATTAAACCCAAAGGAAATAGAAGGAAGAAAAGAATAAAGATCAGAGAAGGAATCAATGAAATTTTAACAGGCAAATATTAGTGAAAATCAATGAAATCAGAAGCTCATCTGTGAAAAGATCAGTAAAGTTGATAAAAATTTTGTTAGACTGATAGCAGAGAGAGAGAGGGAGAGGGAGAGAGAGATTGAAAGATTGAAAGAGAGAGAACAAGAGAGTCAAATTCTTAGTCTCAGAAATGAAACAGGGACATCACAGTAGATTTTACAAACATTGAAGGGTAATGAAATGAAAAATTTTATGCTAATGAACTTGACAACTTAGATAAAATGGATAAATTTCTTGGCAGACATAAATTACCAAAGCTCACTCATAAAGAAATAAATTGAATTGTAGCAAATCTATTGAATACATTGAATTCTTAATTAAAAAACACAAACCTTCCAAGCCCAGATAGCTTTATTAGAGAATTTCATCAAGCATTTAATGAGTAAATAATAGCAGTCCTATGCAAACTCTTGCAGAAAATTGAGGAGGAAGGACCACTACACAATTCATTTTATGAGGCCACTATTACCAAACCCAGATGAGATATCACAAGAATAGAAGACCACAGACTAATATCCATCATGGACACAGATTTAAAAATCTTCGCAAAGTTTAAACAAACTGAATCCAGCAATATGTAAAAATGGCAGTATACCATGACCAAGTGGAGTTTATCCTAGTATTTAAGGTTGGTTTAACTTTATCAAATCAATCAATGTATACACCATGTTAATAAGATAAAAGGTAAAAATTAGTTATTTAATCATCTAAATAAATGCAGAAAATGCTTTTGAGAAAATTCAACAAAATAAAAACTCTCAGCAAACTAGGGCTAGAAGGGAACATCCTTAATTTGAGAAAGGGCATCTATGAAAAACCTACAGCTAACCTCACACTTAATGGTGAATGTGTTCCATCAAAGGTCAGGAATAAAGGAAGAATCTGCTCTCGTCACTTCTATTCAACATTGTAATGGAGGTCTTAGCCAGTGCAATAAGGCAAGAAAAAGAAACAAAAGACATAGAGATTTGAAAAGAAGAAATAAAACTTTATTTGAAAATAATGTTAGCATGTACGTAGAATGTTCTAAGGAATTTCCAAGAAAAAAGGAACTAGAACTAAGTGAATTTAGTAAGATTGCATGATACAAGATCAGAAAACCAAAATTAGCTGTATTTCTGTATACTAGCAAATAACAAGCCAGAAATAAAATTTTAGAAATTTCGTACACAATAGCACAAAATACTCAAATAAATTTAACAAAAGCTTTGTAAGACTTCTACACAGAAAAATATACAACATTGTTGAGAGAAGTTAGAGAATACCTAAATAAGTAGAGAGCTATGCCAGGTTCATTAATTGGAATACCCAATATTGTAAAGATGACTACTCTCCCAAAATAGATCTATAATTTCAATGTATTCTAAGTTAATATTCCAGTTAGCTTTTTTTTAAAGAAATGAAATTGACAAGCTGATTCTAAAATTTATGTGGCAATACAGAGGACCCAGAAAAATCAAAACAGTTAAAAATAAGTTGAAGGGGTTACATTTCTGCTTACAGAGAATACTCTAGTTATAGTGATCAAGCCAATATGGTATTGGCATAAGGATAGACTTGTAGATCATTGGCACAGGATTGAGAGTCCTGGAGCAGATCACTCTTATGTGGTCAATGATATTCAGTAAAGGTGTCAAGATAATTCAGTGATGAAAGAATAATTTTTTCAGTGGGTGGTGCTGGAACAAATGGTTGTTTATGTGGAAAAATGGACTTTGGCCCTTAATTCATTGCCATACACGAAATTAATTAAAACTGAATTAAAAAGTGTTAAAATCATAACAAATTTGTAAGCAAACATAAAAGAATCTTTTAAGCAACATGCATCCAACTAGAGATTATCATACTAAGTGAAGTAAGGCAGAAAGACAAAGACGAATACCATATGATGTCACTTACATGTGGAATCTAAAAGTCAGAAAGAGAAAAACAAATACCATATGCTAACACCTATATATATGGAATCTAAAAAAAAAAAAGGTTATGAAGAACCTAGGGGCAGGATGGGAATAAAGATGCAGACCTACTAGAGAATGGACTTGAGGACACCGGGAGGGGGAAGGGTAAGCTGGGACAAAGTGAGAGAGTGGCATGGACATATATACACTATCAAATGTAAAATAGATAGCTAGTGGGAAGCAGCCGCATAGCACAGGGAGATCAGCTCGGTGCTTTGTGACCACCTAGAGGGGTCCTTATCCCTCCTTATCCCTAGAGGGATAAGGGGGGTGGGAGGGAGGGACACACAAGAGGGAGGAGGTACGGGGATATATGTATATGTATAACGAGTTCATTTTGTTATAAAGCAGAAACTAACACACCATTGTAAAGCAATTATACTCCAATAAAAATGTTAAAAATAAAAAACAAACGACACAAATGAAACTTTCTGTGAAACAAACAAAATCAGGGACATAGAGAATAGCCTGGTGGTTGCCAAGGGGGAGGGAGGTGGGAGAGGGTAGGAGTGGGAGTTTGGGATTAGCAGATGCAAACTGGTATATATAGAATGGATAAATAACAAGGTCCTGCTGTGTAGCACAGGGAATTATATTCAGTATCTTGTGATAAACCATAATGGAAAAGAATTTGAAAAAGAATGTATATATGTATAACTGAGTCCCTTTGCTGTACAGCAGTAATTAACACAACCTTGTAATTCAACTATACTTCAATAAAGATAAACTTAAAAAAAACAAACAAAAAGATCTTTTAAAACTTGGGTTAGGCAAAGATTTCTTTGATAGGACAAAAAAGCTTAAACCATAAAAGAAAGAAATTATAAATTGGATTTCATCAAAATGAAAAACTTCTGCTCATATAAAAACGTTTAAGAAAAGGAATGAAAAGCCATGAATAGGGAAAATTATTTGCAAAATATATATCTGATAAAGTACATACAAAAGTGCAAGGAACTTTTCTACAACTCAGTAGTAACATAAAACAAATAATTTAAATAATGGGTAAAAGATTCAAACGGACATTTTACAAAAGAAAATATCGAAATGCCCAGCAAGCACATGAAAAGATGCTCAACATTATTAGTTATTAGGGAAATGCAAATAAGACCTCTGTGAGCTATTGTTCATATTCCCAAGAGTGGCTAAAGAGATTGACAGTAGTAAAGTGTTGAAAATAACATGGAACAGCTGAAATTCTCATATTGCTAGAGGAAGTGAAAAATAATACAGCCTTCTTAAAAACAAGTTTGGCAGGTGTTTTTTTTTTTTAAATAAAGCTAAACATACACATGCCATATGACCCAGCAATTCTGCTTGCTATCTATACAAGAAAAAAACCACACATGATCACATATGGAGACATTATTCATAGTAATCTCAAGTTAGAAACAACCCAATATCAACCAACTGGTGAATGGGTAAATAAAATATGGAATATCCAAACAATGGAATATCACTCAGCAGTAAAAAGGAAAGAACTACTGATAATCACAACATGGATGAATCTTAAAACCATCATGGTAAATTGAAGATGTCAGACACAAAAGACTCCATACCACATATTGAATAATTCTGTTTAGATGGGATTCTGGAAAAGGCAAAACTATCATTGTAGAAAGTAGATAAGTGGTTGCCTACTACCCCAATGTCAGGGATTGGCTGCAAATAGGTATAAAGGAACCTTTATATCTATGGATGAATTGGATGAACTAAATGGATGAATTACAAGTAATTTATACTTTAATAAAAAATATAAAAATACTGCAGAAAGCCATTTACACAAGTAGCTGGCTTTTTTTCTAGGACTCTTAAAAAAATGTTTTAGCTCTAATTGTTTTCCTTCCTTCATGGTGGCAGTATGTGGTGGCATGAATTTTGGACTTTCAGTAGTTCTGCATGTGAACTCTTAGATGTAGTTGAGCAAGCCTTTCCTGGAAGTATTGGGGTAAAGTGGGGGTAAAAACCTAAATCCAGATCACATTTGATTATTTTGAGAAATATTTAAAAAATAGTTTAGACCACAAAAAAATGACCTGAAATTTTTGGCTAGAATTCTTTCCATCAAAAATTTGCATGCTTGTTTATTTGCATTTTTTAAGATTCTGTAGTGCCCTCTTCCTCCTGTCCCCTTGTTTAATGTGTTGGTGAAGAGAATGATTTCTCCATCTGTTTCCACAAGTGGCAACATCTTATGCTTCTGGAGAATAAATGATGAGAATGTAAATGTTCCTTATTGAATGACCATATTTTGCCTACTCTGTGGTTGACGATTATTTTTAGAGAATCTTCTAGAGGTCTAGGTCTCAACAATGAGAAGAAATAGTAAGCTTTTTGTATCCTGAGCAAAGAAAAGTTGGAACAAAATAGGAGTTGGATTAATGCTTATGAGAAATAATACATTTTTGTCTTGGTTTCTTTGTCTTTCTCCTTTTCTTTCTCTCATTATCTTTCTAGCTTTTATACACACACACACACACACACACACACACACACACACGCACGCGCGTACACCCCTTCATAACAATTGTGACATTTGGAGCTAGAAATGAAGAAGGTAAAATAGAAGTCAAAAAATTCAAAGGCAAAACTTTAAACGAACCATTTCCATTTCCATGATTTTATCCTAAGGAAAAATTAAGTACATGAACAAAGTTTAAGTTATAAGGTTTTCATCTCATTTTTGTGAATAGTAAAACATTTTTGTAGTAGTGAAAAACCAATCTAATGTTAACCAATCTAAATGTCATGTAGGGATTTTATTAAATAAACTACTGTAATTTTATACAGTGGAATAGCATGCAGCCATTAAAAAACCATGTTATAGAATATTTATTCTACTACATGGGTAAATGTTATTTTGCTAAGCACAAGGTCAGGTTTGCTTCCATGACTGGTGGGTCCTGGTCAGGTCTACTGTGGGACCAATAACTCTTTAAGAAACAGTAGACGAAATATACCACTGTGGTGCTGCAAGAATTTCCTTACATAGTTTTAGAATGGACCCGTGAATGCTGGCAACCCCCAATGTCAGGGATCCTTTACCACTTGCTTCTTAAAGTGCAATCCATGCACTAACATCATCCTTGCACCTGAGACTTGTTCGGCATGCAGAATCTCAGTCCCCACCCCAGACCTAATGAATCAGAATCTGCATTTTAACAAAAGTCCCACGTGGTTCCTATGCACATTAAAGTTTGAGAAGCCTTGCATTAGCCTGACTCTGTGAGGGCTGCACAGGCCATCAAACTTTGGGTGCCCTTGGAGAGCTGCACTAACTTATTTGTGCCCTTGGTCTTGTAAATAACTTTGCACTGCATGATTTGCTGGTTTGGAAGTCAGTCTCAGTGAAAACAACATCAATGGAGTTCAAGCCACTATTCTCTCCCATCTTTGAACCAGATCAGCCTTTGTTATCTGGACTAGCTCGTATATATGATTCTAGATTCTAAAATGATTCTAGTTCCTAAAATGTGTTCACTGGGACACTGGTTCATTCATTTTCTCAATATTACCACTTATTAAACCCAGCTCTGTTATAGGCACTGGGGTTACAGCAGGGAACCAAACAAAATCTGTGCTCTCATGGGGCTTATGTTATATTTGGAACTGGTATGAACAGATTAAAAAAATAAGAGCTACGTGGGATTTGTGGCCATATATATTTATTAACTGAAGTTTCTCACATGCTTTAATATATTATTGGGCATTTATAAGTTACTATGGGGTAGAGAGGGTAAGGTGGGCAGAGGTTGAGGATATTCTGTGCAGCATTTGAAAAACTGATTTGACTGGAGCCTCTTTATTAAGGGGATCCTGGAAAGATTCATGTTTTGCAGAAAACACTTTGACAAATGTAATTCCAAAATCTTAAGAGTGAGAGGATTTCTTACTGTTGTTATTGTTATTCAGCTCAGTAGGGTAGGAATCTATTTTTCACAAAATTCAGAGATGTTTATTTCTTCTCTCCTTCACCTTCAAGTAATGATACTTTATACTTATTTAACAACTAACTCCATTGATGCTTAAAACATGCTGACATTACTCCATAATGATGTTAAGGGCAAATGAAGTGAGAGGCTGGTATCCTCACCCACATTTAATAGATGAGAAATTGTGAAAGGAGAAAAAAGTATTGGAATAATAATAACTATAATAGAGTGTGACAGCCAGAATTCTAAGATGGTCCCCATAACCTTCACCCATCATGTTACTCCTGTGATGATATATCTTATATGGTAAAAGGGATATTGCATATGTAATTAACAAAATTAGTCAGTTTACCTTAAGATAAACAGATTATCTGGTGGGCCTCACCTAATCACATGAACCCTTTTAAAAGGAGAGTTTTCTCTGGCTGATGCGTTGATTTCAGCCTATGATACTCAGAGCGGAGAACCCAGTCATGCTGGCCTGGACTTTTGACCTTCAGAACTGTGGATCTTGTTTTAAGCTGTTAAGTTTGTGGCAATCTGTTTCATGTCAGTAGAAAAGCAAAACACAGACCTAGAGAGTGATTGTGCCTCTTATTTAACAAATGAAGAAACTGAAGCCTATGGAAATGAAGTGCTTTGCCTGATAGGAGTGTCTTAGAGGGTCTTTGAGGTCGCTTCCGGAGGTCACTTGCATCTTTAAAATGCAATAGTTTTGTTTTTAATTTATTTTATTGAAGTATAGTTGATTTACAATGTTGTGTTAATTTCGGTTGTATAGCAAAGTGGTTCAGTTATATATATACATTCTTTTTCATACTCTTTTAAAAAATTTATTATTTATTTATTTATTTTTAAAACATCTTTATTGGAGTATAATTGCTTTACAATGGTGTGTTAGTTTCTGCTTTGTAACAAAGCGAATCAGCTATACATATACATATATACCCGTATCTCTTCCCTCTTGCGTCTCCCTCCCTCCCACCTTCCCTATCCCACTCCTCTAGGTGGTCACAAAGCACCGAGCTGATCTCCCTGTGGTTTATCACAGGATATTGAGTATAGTTCCCTGTGCTATACAGTAGGACTTCGTAGTTTATCCATGCTACAATATTATAATAGCTTGCATCTGCTAATCCCAAACTCCCAATCTATCCCTCTCCCACTCACCCTCCCCCTTGGCAACTACAAGTCTGTTCTTTATGTGAGTCTGTCTCTGTTTCATAGAAGTTTGTGTCATATTTTAGATTCCACATATAAGTGATATCATATGGTATTTGTCTTTCTCTTTTTGAGTTACTTCACTTAGTTTGATAATCTATAGTTCCATCTATGTTGCTGCAAATGGCATTATTTCATTCTTTTTATGGCTGAGTAGTATTCCATTTATAAATGTGCCACATCTTTTTTTTTTTTTTAACTTAAAATGGAAATTTTATTTTCCTTCTATACATCATGACTGGGGGGGGGTCATCATTTTATTTATTTATTTATGGCTGTGTTGGGTCTTCAATGCTGCAAGCAGGCTTTCTTTAGTTGCGGCGAGTGGGGGCCACTCTTCGTTGCAGTGCACGGTCGTCTCATTATGGTGGCATCTCTTGTTGCAGACCGCGGGCTCTAGGTATGTGGGCTTCAGTGGTTGTGGCACTCGGGCTCAGTAGTTGTGGCTCATGGGCTCTGGAACACAGGCTCAGTAGTTGTGGCGCATGGGCTTAGTTGCTCTACAGCATGTGGGATCTTCCCGGACCAGGGCTCAAACCCCGTGTCCCCTGCATTTGCAGGTGGACTCTTAACCACTGCGCCACCAGGGAAGCCCCATTCTGATTACCACATCTTCTTTATCCATTCATCTGTTGATGGACATTTAGCTTGTCTCCATGTCTTGGCTATTGTGAACAGTGCTGCTATGAACATAGGGGTGCATGTATCTTTTCGAATTATAGTTTTGTCCAGATATATGCCCAGAAGTGGGACTGCCAGGTCATATGGTAACTCTATTTTTAGTTTTTTGAGGAGCTTCCATACTGTTTTCCATAGTGGTTGCACCAACTTACATTCCCACCAACAGTGTAGGAGGGTTCCCTTTTCTTCACACCCTCTCCAGCATTTGTTATTTGTATACTTTTTTTTTTTTTTCTTGCGGTACGTGGGCCTCTCACTGCTGTGGCCTCTCCCGTTGCGGAGCACAGGCTCCGGACGCGCAGGCTCAACGGCCATGGCTCACGGGCCCAGCCGCTCCGTGGCATGTGGGATCTTCCCAGACCAGGGCACGAACCCGTGTCCCTGCATCGGCAGGCGGACTCTCAACCACTGCGCCACCAGGGAAGCCCATGTAGACTTTTCGCTGATGGCCATTCTGACCAGTGTGAGGTGGAACCTCATTTAGTTTCGATTTGCATTTCTCTAATAATTAATGGTGTTGAGCATCTTTTCACGTGCCTGTTGGCCATCTGTATGTCTTCTTTGGAGAAATGTCTATTTACTTCTTCCACCCATTTTTTGATAGGGTTGTTTGTTTTTTTGTTGTTGAGTTGCGTGCCTGTGATCCATTTTTAATAAACTAATGTGTAAGGTGTAAGGTCAGTGTCTACATTCAGTTTTTTTTTATGTGAATGTTTAGTTGTTCCAGCACCATTTGTTGAAAAGACTATTCCTTCTCCATTGAATTGCCTTTGCTCATTTGTCAAAGATCAATTAACTGTACTTTTGTGGGTCTGTATCTGGGCTCTATTTTTTCGATTGAGCTCTTTGTCTATTTTTTCATGAATACCACCCTGTCTTGATTAGTAACAGCTAAAGTTGTAGATCCAGTTCTCCGACTTTGTTCTCCTTCAGTATTGTGTTGTCTCTTCTGAGTCTTTTGCCTTTCCATATAAACTTGAGAATCAGTTTGTCAATATCCATAAAATAACTTGTTGGGATTTTGATTGGGATTGCATTGAATCTACAGGTCAAGTTGGGAGAATTGCTGTCTTAACAATATTGAGTCATTTTTGGAAAATATGATTTGCCACACTTGATGAGGGCAGGAACATTTTTGCCTCTTTTGCACTGTTATAGCCCCCAAATCTAGATGAGCATTTAACAGGAAATAGATGCTCAATAAATATTTTTATTACATGAATAAGTAAGTCTTTCCAATAGAATGTCCAGCCATGCATTCTACATCTTTTAAATCATCACCCTGTCCTATGCTCTGTGCCAAACCTGGGTGGTGGTGGTCCCATACTCATTTGGACTTCTCTGGACTCAGTTGATGGAACTTGGAGCCTGAGGCTATAACCTCTTCCATTAAAGAGCACAGCATGGGGTAGCTGTCACATGCATACTCAGCCCACCTCTTTTTTTTTTTTTAACATCTTTATTGGAGTATAATTGTTTCACAATGGTGTGTTAGTTTCTGCTTTATAACAAAGTGAATCAGTTATACATATACATACGTTCCCATATCTCTTCCCTCTTGCGTCTCCCTCCCTCCCACCCTTCCTATCCCACCCCTCTAGGTGGTCACAAAGTACTGAGCTGATCTCCCTGTGCTACGCGGCTGCTTCCCACTAGCTATCGATTTTACATTTGGTAGTGTATGTATGTCCATGCCACTCTCTCACTTTGTCACAGCTTACCGTTCCCCCTCCCCATAGCCTCAAGTCCACTCTATAGTAGGTCTGTGTCTTTATTCCCATGTTGCCTCTAGGTTCTTCATGACCTTTTTTTTTTTTCTTACCTTCCATATATATGGGTTAGCATACAGTATTTCTTTTTCTCATTCTGACTTACTTCACTCTGTATGACAGACTCTAGGTCCATCCACCTCACTACAAATAACTCAATTTTGTTTCTTTTCATGGCTGAGTAATATTCCATTTTATATATGTGCCACATCTTCTTTATCCATTCATCTGTTGATGGACACATAGGTTGCTTCCATGTCCTGGTTACTGTAAATAGATCTGCAATGAACATTTTGATACATGACTCTTTTAAATTCTGGTTTTCTATGGGTATATGCCCAGTAGTGGAATGGCTGGGTCCTATGGTAGTTCTATTTTTAGTTTTCGAAAGAACCTCCATACTTTTCACCATAGTGGCTGTATCAATTTACATTCCCACCAACAGTGCAAGAGGGATCGCTTTTCTCCACACCCACTCCAGCATTTATTGTTTCTAGATTTGATGGCCATTCTGACCGGTGTGAGATGATATCTCATTGTAGTTTGGATTTGCATTTCTCTAATGATTAATGATGTTGAGCATTCTTTCATGTGTTTGTTGGCAATCTGTATATCTTCTTTGGAGAAATGTCTATTTAGGTCTTCTGCCCATTTTTGGATTGGGTTGTTTGTTTTTTTGTTATTGAGCTACATGAGCTGCTTGTAAATTTTGGAGATTAATCCTTTGTCAGTTGCTTCATTTGCAAATATTTTCTCCCATTCTGAGGGTTGTCTTTTGGTCTTGTTTATGGTTTCCTTTGCTGTGCAAAAGCTTTGAAGTTTCATTAGGTCCCATTTGTTTATTTTTGTTTTTATTTCCATTTCTCTAGGAGGTGGGTCAAAAAGGATTTTGCTGTGATTTATGTTATGGAGTGTTCTGCCTATGTTTTCCTCTAAGAGTTTGATAGTATCTGGCCTTACATTTAGGTCTTTAATCCATTTTGAGTTTATTTTTGTGTATGGTGTTGTGTTCTAATTTCATACTTTTACATGTAGCTGTCCAGTTTTCCCAGCACCACTTATTGAAGAGGCTGTCTTTTCTCCACTGTATATTCTTGCCTCCTTTATCAAAGATAAGGTGACCATATGTGCGTGGGTTTATCTCTGGGCTTTCTATCCTGTTCCATTGATCTATATTTCTGTTTTTGTGCCACACTGTACTGTCTTGATTACTGTAGTTTTGTAGTATAGTCTGAAGTCAGGGAGCCTGATTCTTCCAGCTCCATTTTTCATTCTCAAGATTGCTTTGGCTATTTGGGGTCTTTTGCGTTTCCATACAAATTGTGAAATATTCTGTTCTAGTTCTGTGAAAAATGCCAGTGGTAGATTGATAGGGATTGCATTGAATCTGTAGATTGCTTTGGGTAGTAGAGTCATTTTCACAATGTTGATTCTTCCAATCCAAGAACATGGTATATCTCTCCATCTATTTGTATCATCTTTAATTTCTTTCATCAGTGTCTTATAATTTTCTGCATACAGGTCTTTTGTCGTCTTAGGTAGGTTTATTCCTAGATATTTTATTCTTTTTGTTGCAATGGTAAATGGGAGTGTGTTCTTAATTTCACTTTCAGATTTTTCATCATTAGTGTATAGGAATGCCAGAGATTTCTGTGCATTAATTTTGTATCCTGCTACTTTACCAAATTCGTTGATTAGCTCTAGTAGTTTTCTGGTAGCATCTTTAGGATTCTATCTGCAAACAGTGACACCTTACTTCTTCTTTTCCAATTTGGATTCGTTTTATTTCCTTTTCTTCTCTGATTACTGTGGCTAAAACTTCCAAAACTATGTTGAATAAGAGTGGTGAGAGTGGGCAACCTTGTCTTGTTCCTGATCTTAGTGGAAATGCTTTCAGTTTTTCACCATTGAGGATGATGTTGCCTGTGGGTTTGTCATATATGGCCTTTATTATGTTGAGGAAAGTTCCCTCTATGCCTACTTTCTGCAGGGTTTTTATCATAAATAGGTGTTGAATTTTGTCGAAAGCTTTTTCTGCATCGATTGAGATGATCATATGGTTTCTCTCCTTCAATTTGTTAATATGGTGTATCACATTGATTTGCGTATATTGAAGAATCCTTGCATTCCTGGAATAAACCCCACATGATCATGGTTTATGATCCTTTTAATGTGCTGTTGGATTCTGTTTGCTAGTATTTTGTTGAGGATTTTTGCATCTATGTTCATCAGTGATATTGGCCTGTTGTTTTCTTTCTCTGTGACATCTTTGTCTGGTTTTGGTATCAGAGTGATGGTGGCCTCGTAGGATGAGTTTGGGAGTGTTTCTCCCTCTGCTATAGTTTGGAAGAGTTTGAGAAGGATAGGTGTTAGCTCTTCTCTAAATGTTTGATAGAATTTGCCTGTGAATCCATCTGGTCCTGGGCTTTTGTTTGTTGGAAGATTTTTAATCACAGTTTCAATTTCAGTGCTTGTGATTGGTCTGTTCATATTTTCTACTTCTTCCCGGTTCAGTCTCAGCAGGTTGTGCATTTCTAAGAATTTGTCCATTTCTTCCAGGTTGTCCATTTTATTGGCATAGAGTTGCTTGTTGTAATCCCTCATGATCTTTTGTATTTCTGCAGTGTCAGTTGTTATTTCTCCTTTATCATTTCTAATTCTATTGATTTGGGTCTTCTCCCTTTTTTTCTTGATGAGTCTGGCTAATGGTTTATCAATTTTGTTTATCTTTTCAAAGAACCAGCTTTTAGTTTTATTGATCTTTGCTATCGTTTCCTTCATTTCTTTTTCATTTATTTCTGATCTGATCTTTATGATTTCTTTCCTTCAGCTAACTTTGGGGTTTTTTTTGTTCTTTCTCTAATTGCTTTAGGTGCAAGGTTAGGTTGTTTATTTGAGATGTTTCCTGTTTCTTAAGTTAGGATTGTATTGCTATAAACTTCCCCCTTAGAACTGCTTTTGCTGCATCCCGTAGGTTTTGAGTCGTCGTGTCTGCATTGTCATTTGTTTCTAGGTATTTTTTGTTTTCTTCAGTGATCACTTGGTTATTAAGTAGTGTATTGTTTAGCCTCCATGTGTTTGTGTTTTTTACCAGTTTCTTCATATAATTGATATCTAGTCTAATGGTGGTGTGGTCGGAGAAGATACTTGATACGATTTCAACTTTCATAAATTTACCAAGGCTTGATTTGTGACCCAAGCTATGATCTATCCTGGAGAATGTTCCATGAGCACTTGAGAAGAAAGTGTATTCTGGTGTTTTTTGATGGAATGGCGTATAAATATCAATTAAGTCCATCTTGTTTAACGTATCATTTAAAGCTTGTGTTTCCTTATTTATTTTCATTTTGGATGATCTGTCCATTGGTGAAAGTGGGGTGTTAAAGTTCCCTACTATGACTGTGCTACTGTCGATTTCCCCTTTTATGGCTGTTAGCATTTGCCTTGTGTACTGAGGTGCCCCTATGTTGGGTGCATAAATATTTACAATTGTTATAGCTTCTTCTTGGATTGATCCCTTGATTGGATTGATCCCTTGTCTCTTGTGATAGTCTTTATTTTAAAGTCTATTTTGTCTGATATGAGAATTGCTACTCCAGCTTTCTTCTGATTTCCATTTGCATGGCATATCTTTTTCCATCCCCTTACTTTTGGTCTGTAAGTGTCCCTAAGTCTGAAGTGGGTGTCTTTTAGACAGCATATATACAGGTCTTGTTTTTGTATCCATTCAGCGAGTCTGTGTCTTTTGGTGGTAGCATTTATTCCATTTACATTTAAGGTAATTATTGATATGTATGTTCCTATTCCCATTTTCTTAATTGTTTTGGGTTTGTTATTGTAGGTCTTTTCCTTCTCTTGTGTTTCCTGCCTAGAGAAGTTCCTTTAGCCTTTGTTGTAAAGCGGTTTGGTCGTGCTGAACCCACTCAGCTTTTGCTTGTCTGTAAAGGTTTTAATTTCTCCATCAAATCTGAATGAGATCCTTGCTGGGTAGAGTAATCTTGGTTGTAGGTTTTTTTCCTTTATCACTTTAAGTATGTCCTGCCAGTCCCTTCTGGCTTGCAGAGTTTCTGCTGAAAGATCAGCTGTTAACCTTATGGGGATTCCCTTGTGTGTTATTTGTTGTTTTTCCTTTGCTGCTTTTAATATGTTTTCTTTGTATTTAATTTTTGATAGTTTGATTAATATGTGTCTTGGGCGTGTTTCTCCTTGGATTTATCCTGTATGGGACTCTCTGTGCTTCCTGGACTTGATTAACTATCTCCTTTCCCATATTAGGGAAGTTCTCAACTATAATCTCTTCAAATATTTTCTCATTTCCTTTCTTTTTCTCTTCTTCTTCTGGAACCCCTGTAATTCGAATGTTGGTGTGTTTAATGTTGTCCCAGAGGTCTCTGAGACTGTCCTCAGTTCTTTTCATTCCTTTTTCTTTATTCTGCTCTGCAGTAGTTATTTCCACTATTTTATCTTCCAGGTCACTTATCCGTTCTTCTGCCTCAGTTATTCTGCTATTGATCCCTTCTAGAGAATTTTAAATTTCATTTATTGTGTTGCTCATCATTATTTGTTTGCTCTTTAGTTCTTCTAGGTCCTTGTTAAACGTTTCTTGTATTTTCTCTATTCTATTTCCAAGATTTTGGATCATCTTTACTATCATTATTCTGAATTCTTGTTCGGGTAGACTGCCTATTTCCTCTTCATTTATTAGGTCTGGTGGGTTTTTACCTTGCTCTTTCATCTGCTGTGTGTTTTTCTGTCTCTCATTTTGCTTAACTTACTGTGTTTGTGGTCTCCTCTTTGCAGGCTGCAGGTTCATAGTTCCTGTTGTTTTTGGTGTCTGTCCCCAGTGGCTAAGGTTGGTTCAGTGGGTTGTGTAGGCTTCCTGGTGGAGGTGACTAGTGCCTGTGTTCTGATGGATGAGGGTGGATCTTGTCTTTCTGGTGGGCAGGTCCACGTCTGGTGGTGTGTTTTGGGGTGTCTGTGGCCTTATTATGATCTTAGGCAGCCTCTCTGCTCATGGATGGGGCTGTGTTCCTGTCTTGCTAGTTGTTTGGCATAGGGTGTCCAGCACTGTAGCTTGCTGGTCGTTGAGTGGAGCTGGGTCTTGGCGTTGAGATAGAGATCTCTGGGAGATTTTCGTCGTTTGATATTACGTGAAGCTGGGAGGTCTCTTGTGGAACAGTGTCCTGAAGTTGGCTCTCCCACACTGACTCCTGGCTGGAGCACCAAGAGCCTTTCATCCACATGGTTCACAATAAAAGGGAGAAAAAATAGAAGGAAAGAAAGAGGATAAAATAAAATAAAATAAAGTAGAGTAAAATAAAATAATTAAAATTATTAAGAAACAAAATTTTAATAAGTAGAAAAAGAAATAAAGCAAAAAAACGGATGGACAGACCCCTAGGACAAATGGTGAAAGCAAAGCTATACAGTTAAAATCACACACAGAAGCATACACATACACACTCAGAAAAAGAGAAAAAGTGGAAAAAATAATATATCTTTGCTCCCAAAGTCCACCTCCTCAATTTGGGATGATTCGTTGTCTATTCATGTATTCCACAGATGCAGCGTACATCAAGTTGGCTGTGGAGCTTTAATCCACTGCTCCTGAGGCTTTGGGAGAGATTTCCCTTTCTCTTCTTTGTTCTCGCAGCTCCCGGGGTTCAGCTTTGGATTTGGACCTGCCTCTGCGTGTAGGTCGCCTGAGGGCGTCTGCTCTTCGATCAGACAGGACGGGGTTAAAGGAGCCGCTGATTCAGGGGCTCTGGCTCCCTCAGGCTGGGGGGAGGGAGGGGTACGGATGCGGGGTGAGCCTGCGGTGGCAGAGGCCGGCATGACGTTGCACCAGCCTGATGCGTGCCGTGCATTCTCCCGGGGAAGTTGTCCCTGGACCATGGGACCCTGGCAGTGGCGGGCTGCACAGGCTCCCGGGAGGGGAGGTGGGGATAGTGACCTGTGCTCGCACAGAGGTTTCTTGTTGGCGGCAGCAGCAGCCTTAGCGTCTCAAGCCCGTCTATGGGGTGCGCGCTGATAGCCGGGGCTCGCGCCCATCTCTGGAGCTCCTTTAAGCAGCGCTCTTAATCCCGTCTCCTTGCGCACCAGGAAACAAAGAGGGAAGAAAATGTCTCTTGCCTCTTCGGCAGGTCCAGACTTTTTCCCGGACTCCCTCCCGGCTAGCCGTGGCGCATTAACCCCCTGCAGGCTGTGTTCACGCCGCCAGTCCTCTCCCTGTGATCCAACCGAAGCCCGAGCCTCAGCTCCCAGCTCCCGCCCGTCCCGGAGGGTGAGCAGACAAGCCTCTCAGGCTGGTGAGTACTGGTCGGCACCGATCCTCTGTGCGGGAACCTCTCCGCTTTGCCCTCCGCACCCCTGTTGCTGTGCTCTCCTCCGTGGCTCCAAAGCTTACCCCCTCCGCCACCCGCAGTCTCCGCCCGCGAAGGGGCTTCTAGTGTGTGGAAACCTTTCCTCCTTCACAGCTCCCTCCCACTGGTGCAGGTCCCATCCCTATTCTTTTGTCTCTGTTTATTCTTTTTTCTTTTGCCCTACCCAGGTACGTGGGGAGTTTCTTGCCTTTTGGGAGGTCTGCGATCTTCTGCCAGCATTCAGTAGGTGTTCTGTAGGAGCCGTTCCACCTGTAGATGTATTTCTGACGTATCTGTGGGGAGGAAGGTGATCTCCGTGTTTTACTCTTCCGCCATCTAGAAGCTCCTCAGCCCACCTCTTGTTAGCGGCCTCATCAAATAAAGTGCAGGCCTCTTCCTCTCTCTGGCAGTCTGCCTTCTGTTTTAAGACCCCAAGAGCCCCGGCTGGAAAGACTGCCAGTAAAGTCATCCCTGGACATCTGTTCTCTACGGGGCAGGTAACTTGTATAACCAGGCAATCACTGATTGGTTGGCTAGGCCTACCTTTTCTCGGAGAACCAAGCATAGAAACTTGGTTAAGTTTTGGTTTGCTGACTTGGGTTTAGCATGAGGGACTTCATCTTGGGCCTAGTCTGGCTACTATAACAGGACAAAACCCTTTTGTCTAGAATTGTTCCATTTCATAGAAGAGAAACTGATTAAACAAACTAAAGTGGTAGGGGAGCTCCTGATTTTAAAACTTGGCTTCTCTGTGGAGTCAGAGGAACCTAATGTTGTCAGCCTACTCTGTTCTCTGCCCCCAAGGCTGCATGGGCTGCTTTCTCTGCCCTTCTGAACATTTATTTCTACCTCTGTTTGCCCAGAGCCCATCCTGGCCTCTACCTGGTAGAGCCTCTGAACCTAAATACCTCCTAGCTTGACTCCTCATGGTTGATTGACTCAGTCTCTGATTGTCCTTATTTGATATTGTTGGCTTTCGGTGGGGGGTGGAGTTGAGGTATTTGGGATCAGGTGTCCACTCTCGCCCTGTGGATGGGGCAGTCTTTAAGAAGTCCATTATGGAGACTGCTATTACAAGTGCCAAGCAAGGGTGGCTGTCACCTGGTTTTGTGCAGCTCTTTTAAGAAACTGCTTCTGCCCTGGCAAGACACACCATATTATAAAGATCCCATTCTCTTCCCTCCTATTCTCTATGAACCCTGTTATCCAGAGATCTTTTATGTCATTTCCTTTGTCACTTAATCTTTAATTCAGCTCTTTCACCCTTCAGCTTTTTCTCATTGATGCTTTTGTCTCTTCTTGGATTAGACTATCTGGAGGGCCTTTAGGGACATACATTTTATGACTCCACATGGTCCTTGGAACCTTCCCTTTCCCTATTTGTTCTAAGAGCAACCCCAACCTCAGTGTGTCCTGGCTTTGAGGGCAAGGACCAAACAGCCATGGCTGGAATGATGGTGACCAGATGGGATAATGCTGATGATATTTGTTTCAGAGGCCCAGCTGCTTGGCTGATGTAAATGCCAGGTGATGTCCATGAACATGACAACTGTGTGGGCTCCAGGGCCACATTCAGCCCTCTGACTCTTCCTGTGAGTCACCCTCACTGGGGGTTGTTGAATCACTACAATCAGGAAAAGGTACTAATACTTGGCACTGAAATTTAGTAGCTCTACTAGCCTAGGGACTTCATTGACTGGAGGGAGAATCAATGACAGGCTCTTTATGACCCAGGGCTTCTACTTAGCACTCCCTAGGCCATCCCATCCAAGAACAGGAACTGTGCTATCTTTGAATGGACATTTGAGAGAGAAAAATTTCTTTTTGTTGTTTTATATCCCAGATATTTATTCCTCTTCTCTACAACTCAGACCTACATCCTATATATCAAGGTGATTATAATCTGGCCTTTGGAAGGTGGGGAAACAATTGATTAGAGATGTTTGGGAATGTCTGACCTTGGCAAGCTAGTAGCTATGATGTTATTAGACTCATAACTCTGTCTTTGGGGAAGTATGTGTTTAGTAGCATTGTTATTCTATGTTTGCTTGCTTAATTGCATCTCTATGCAACCCAGTTTATGGTGTCAAAAGTGCTTTTTTGCTTTCTTTGAGTCTGTTCCACATTCGTTTTTAACTTTTCTCAATTCTGATCAACTCCTCGAAACATTTTCTGCTAAGAATTCTGTTGGATTACTGTAGATTAAATGTCTGAGTTTGGCTTCAGAAGATAAGGATTCTAAGCCTTGGTTGGTTGGTAACTCAGAGTGAGCTTGGACAAGTCACCCTGAGGAGGATGAAGATAAATGGTCCTGGCTCTGTTAACATCAAAAGAGAAAACTTATTGGAAGTCATTTTACTTTTCTGAGCCAGTGCTCTCATTTTAAGGAGTTGTTATACAAATGAGCTTTGGAGCAGCCAGATGTGGGTTCAAATCCCAATAGAAGCATTGATTAGCCATGTGGTCTTGGATCAGTTTCTAAGTCTCATTTTCCTTTTCATCTGAGAAGTGGGGAAAGAGTATCTCATTACATTATGTTGGAGTTCAGTGAAGTGATTTAGATAAAGCATGATATGCATTATATTGCAGCCTCTCCCCAACTCCCCAGCACATCCTGTCCCCGTATTCACCTCTATTTTTTTCATAGCATTCATCAATTTTTAGATTCTATATCATTTACTTATTTTGTTTCGTATCTGTCTCCTCCCACTAGCTCCACAGGGATAGAATTTTTTTGTTTGTTCTGCTCACCTGCTGTATCCCCAATGCCCAAAACATAAGCATTCCATAAATACTTGTAGAACGAATGTTAAATGAATGTGATTCTTGTAGAAAAGAAAAAGAAAATTTATCAGGCTTTTTCTGCAAAGGGCCAGATAGTAAATATATTAAGCTTTGCAGGCAGTTCAGTCTCTCTCCTAAAGAGTCAACTTGGTGTATAGTCTGAAAGCAGCCCCATAGACAGTACATAAACAAATAAGTGTGGCTGTGTTCCTATAAAATTTCATTTGCAAAAAAACAGGACTTGAGCTGGATTTGGTCTGTAGGCTATAGTTTGCCTGTCCCAGCTATAGACACATTGGGTGGTTCTGAATTCTGATGTCATTCCATTTATTTATTTATTTATTTATTTATTTGCATTGGGTCTTAGTTGCGGCAGGCGGGCTCCTTAGTTGTGGCATGCGAACTCTTAGTTGCGGCATGCATGTGGCATTTAGTTCCCTGATCGGGCGCCCTGCATTGGGAGCGTGGAGTCTTAACCACTGCACCACCAGGGAAGTCGCCTGACGTCATTCCTGTAAATCATTAATTTAGAAACAGCCCCATTTGGCTTCCTTTGGTAGGAAAGAGGGAAAGCCCATCTTTGATATTTTCTCTTTGCCCTCCAGATGCGCTCTCCTTGCTTCTCCCTGCTGCCTCTGTCCTAGGGGGCTGACCCTAGATGGCTTTATCCTTTGCCCTCTTGCTTCTGGTTGATTTCAGTGCCTTAGAGGCACTGGCAGGTATTCAGAGCATGGGAGGGGAGGGGGATTGGGGTGCTTATTCTTCAACTTCCTCCCTGCTGCAGTGGAATGGGGAGACTGAGTTCCTTTCCTATAGCCCCAGCTCTTTGCAGCTTCCGATTCTACTGTTTCTTGATCCAGGACTTAGTCATTTTTTTTTTTTTTTTGGTGCGTTCTCTTAGCTCTTTTCACACCTTTGTAAACAGTGCCTTCATTAAACTTGCTTTTCTTACCAGCTTTAGAGGGGCTGTCTGTTTTCTGCCAGGTCCCTGACTCATGTACTGTCCAAAGGAAGAAACACGTAGTGGGAGCCAACTACAGCCTCCCTCATTCCTCATCCTTAACTGCAGGTGCTCCCAGCTCTCCTGTAGCAGTTTCAGAGCTTTTGTTTTTTGTAAGACTTTGTGTTTTCTCTTCTTTTCCTGCCAACAAGGGCAGATAAAAGAGAAAATGACTTGCCTGAGGTGGTAGGTTGACAAAGAAATGAGAGATTCTACTTATTTCTCAAATTCATCAAAAACTAGAACAGAGTGTCTGAATTTTTCAGTTCTAGACCCAGACTTTTCACTCAGTAGCCCTGTCTCTTTAGACAAGTTATGTAACTTCTTTGAGCCTCAGACTGGTTATCCTTAAAATGGGCATAATAATCCCTGCTATGCAAATTTGTATATTTAGTATGATTACAACTTAATGAAAAGGAAAAACTCAACAAAATGAATTCTTAGAATGTGATATACTATTGAAAAAATGTTAAGCATGAAAATCTACAGGTAGTTTTTTCCCTTCCTGTATTTTCCAAATTTCGTAAGTGTTTACTGTTTTTGTTTAGAAAGAAAGAAAAAAGCACAGTCTCTGTCAACTCTACAAAGTGGCTCAGTAAATGAAATGAAATGTTGTATATGTTGTATTCAAATGCACTTTGAAAACTGTAAAGTGCCATGAGAATTAGAATTACTATGATTAATTTACCCTGTGGGTTTGAAACACTGTGATTCAGTAAGTGACCCTTTGCTTGTCTAGAGGGGACTCCTTTTGCCAGGCCCTTTACTCTTGGGTCCTCAAAGCTCAAGGAGATATTACAGGCATACCTCGGAGATATTGTGGGTTTGGTTTCAGATCACTGTAATAAAGTGAATATTGCAATAAAGCGAATATTGCCGTAAAGCAAGTCACATGAAGTTTTTGGATTCTCAGCATGTATAAAAGTTATGTTTACACTGTACTGTAGTCTGTTAAGTGTGAAGTAGCATTATGTCTAAAAAACCATAGCTTAATTAAAAAGTACTTTATTGCTAAAAAATACTAACCATCAGCTGAGACTTCAGCAAGTAGTCTTTTTTTGCTGTGGAGGGTCTTGCCTGGATGTTGATGGCTGGCTGACTGATCAGGGTGGTGGTTGTTGAAGGTTGGTGTGGCTTATTTCTCAAAATAAGACAATAATAAAGTTTGCCACATCAAATAGACTCTTTCACAAATGATTTTTCTGTAACATGCAATGCCGTTTGATAGCATTTTATTCAAGAACTTCTTTCAAAATTGGAGTCAATCCTCTCAAGTCCTGCCCTGCTTTTTCAACTAAGTTTATGTACTATCCTAAATCCTTTGTTGACATTTCCACAGTCTTCACAACTTATTCACCAGGAGTAGAGTCCATCTCAAGAAACCACTTTCTTTGTTCATCCATAATAAGCAGCTCCTCATCTGTGAAAGTTTTGTCATGACATTGCAGCACTTCAGTCATATCTTCAGGCTCCACTTCTAATTATAGTTCTTTTGCTGTTTTCTGCCACATTTGCAGGTACTTCCTCCACTGAAGTCTTGAACCCTTCAAAGTCATCCATGAGGATTAGAGTCAACTTCTTCCAAACTTCCATTAAATGTTGGTATTTTGACCTCTTCCCTTGAATCACAAATGTTCTTAATGGCATCTAGAATGGTAAATACATTCTAGAAGGTTTAAAGTTGACTTCGACCAGATCCATCAGAGGAATCACTATGTATGGCATCTATAGCTTTACAAAATATATTTCTTACATAATAAGACCTGTAAGTCAAAATTACTCCTTGATCCATGGGCTGCAGGATGGATGTTGTGTTAGCAGGCATGAAAACATTAATCTTATTGTATATCTCCATCAGAGCTCTTGGGTGACCAGGTGCATTGTCAATAGCAGTAATATTTTGAAAAGAATCTTTTTTTCTGAGCAGTAGGTCTCAACAGTGGGCTTAAAATATTTGGTAAACCGTATTGTCAACAGATGTGCTGCCATCCGGTCTTTGTTGTGCCATTTATAGAGCACAGGTAAAGTAGATTTAGCATAATTCTTAAGGGCCCTAGGATTTTCAGAATGGTAAATGAGTATTGGCTTCAACTTAATGTCACCAGCTGCATTAGCCACTAACAGGAAAATCAGCCTCTCCTTTGAAGGCTGGCATTGACTTCTCTCTTGCTATGAAAGTCCTAGATGACAACTTCTACAATATAAGACTGTTTCATCTACACTGAAAATCTGTTGTTTAGTGTAGCCACCTTCATTAATGACCTCAGCTAGATCTTCTGGATAACTTGCTGCAGCTTCTACATCAGCACTTGCTGCTTTACCTTGTACATTTATGTTATGGAAATGGCTTCTTAAACTTCATGAACCAACCTCTGCTAGCTTCAGACTTTTCTCCTGCAGCTTTCTTACCTCTCTCAGCCTTCATATAATTGGAGAGTTAGGACCTTGCTCGGGATTAGGGAATGTTATGGCTGGTTTGATCTATTCAGACCCCTAAAACTTTCTCCATATCAGCAATAAAGCTGTTTCTTATCATTTGTGTGTTCACTGGAGTAGCACTTTTAATTTCCTTCAAGAACTTTTCCTTTGCATTCACAACATGGCTAACTGTTTGGTGTAAGAGGCCTAGCTTTTTGCCTAGTTTTTGACCTATCTCAGCTTTTGATGTGCCTTTCTCACTAAACTTAACCATTTCTAACTTGATTTAAAGTGAGAGACATGTGACTCTTCCTTTCACTTGAACACTTAGAGGCCATTGTAGGGGGTATTGACTGGCTTAATTTCATGCTGTTGTGTCTCAGGGAATAGAGAGGCCTGAAGAGGGGAGTGAGCAGCCAGTCAGTGGAGCAGTCAGAACACACACAACATTTATACATTTACTGATTAAGTTCGTCACCTTATATGGGCATGGTTTGTGGTACCCCAAAACAGTTATTGTAGTAACATCAAAGATCGCTGATCACAGATCACCATAACAAATACAATAATAATGAAAAAGTTTGAAATGTTGTGAGAATTACCAAAATGTGACACAGAGACACAAAGTGAGCAAATGCTGTTGGAAATAGAGCATTGATAGACTTGCTTGATGCAGGGTTGCCACAAACCTTCAATTTGGCAAGAGTTTCTTTTCTCTTTTTTTCTTTTTATGGCTGCACCATGTGGCATATGGGATCTTAGTTCCCTGACCAGGGATTGAACCCACACCCCCTGCCTTGGAAGCGTGGAGTCTTAACCATTGGACTGCCAGGAAGGTCCCACCACAAACCTTCAATTTGTAAAAACTACAGTATTTTTATAGTGCAAAAAAAAGCGAAGCGCAATAAAATGAGATATGCCTATACTGGAGGTTGGCAGAGACCCTGATGCTCTGTTTCACTTCTCCTGTGGTACAACCTACCCCTCAGGTTGCCCTTTCCCTTGGGCTGTCCTGATTTCAGCATCAGTTATTGCACCAGTGTCCTAAGGGATTTCCAGAAGCACCTTGCACAGCTCTAGGCCCCAAGGTCTTTTTGCCTGCTACATGAGCTCAGACCCTGCTAGATAGGGGCAGCAGGCACCAGTCCCTCCTCTTCATCACATTCCTGTGCCTGAGCTCATCCTCTGCATGTGCCCTGGCCCTCGGGATTGAGGGAGGATTACAGAATGGGGCATCACGGGCGTTTTTTATTGACCCTCTTTTCTTGTATGTTTTTAGGATGAATCCTTTCCTTTGTGCCTATACGGCATGATGTTTAGTGTTTGCCTTCACTTACCCTCCCAAAGAAATGACTTTCCTAAAGTGGCCCTTTTTTTGTTATACACACACATGTACAGATAAAGCTGAAGTTCCATTTTCCTCCCTTCGTAAAGTCAACCACTGTCATGAAATGAATTTGGGTTTATATTTTATATTAATGTTTTCTGATTTAGAAGTGATGGATCATATTTATGTTCTTTTAATTGTTGCCTTTAAAATTTTTGAATAAAAGTTTTTATTGAAATGTAGCATACATTCAGAAGTTGTACAAATCCTAAGTGTACAGCTTGATCAGTAGTAGTAAGGAGGGGTGGTGGGAGCAGTTCATTGCAGCTTTAGGCAATGAACTGCAGCTTTAGGCAATGAACTGTGGCGGGGAGGGGGGGCGTTCACTGCAGAGAGTTTAAAAGCAAGAGAAAAGCAACCAGGCTGCTTTTTAGTATCATTGTACATTGGCCATTGCTGTGGTAGACCACTCTCATGGTCCCCCTACCTTGGGACACCTCTTCAGGTTGATAAATATCATAGGGTGAACACATCCATGAACTACTACCCACATCTAGTAATGGAATCTGCCAGCACCCTGGAAGACTCACCTATACTATCACAGATTTGTTTTGCCTATATTTTAATCTTATATAAATGGAATAATACAGTATCTACTCTTTCAAGTTTGGCTTCTTTTGCCCAGTATCATGTTTGTGAGATTCACGCATATTGTGTGTTCCAGTAGTTTATTCATTTCTGTTGTTGTGTAATATTTGATTGTATGAGTATACCAAAATGTATTTATCCATTCTTCAGTTGATTAACATTTGGGTTGATTCTGTTTTTGAGCTATTCTGGATGCTGCTGCTCTGAATGTTATTGTGTGGTTTTTTTTGTTTTTTTTTTTAGTTTATTTTATTTTTGGCTGCGTTGGGTCTTTGTTGCTGCGTGAGGTCTTTCTCTAGTTGAGGTGAGTGGGGACTACTCTTTGTTGCGGTGCATGGGCTTCTCATTGCGGTGGCTTCTTTTGTTGCAGAGCACGGGCTCTAGGTGCACAGGTTTCAGTAGTTGTGGCATGGGGGCTCAATAGTTGTGGCACACAGGCTCTAGAGCACACGCTCAGTAGTTGTGGTGCACGGGCTTAGTTGCTCTGTGGCATGTGGGATCTTCCCAGCCCAGGGCTCGAACCCATGTCCCCTGCATTGGCAGGGGGATTCTTAACCACTGCGCCACCAGGGAAGCCCTGTGTGTGTCTTTTGATGCACATATGTAGGCATTTCTATTGGGCATATACTGAGAAATGGAATTGCTTAGTTACAGAGTGTACAGTTGTTCAACTTTAGTAGATATTATCACTTTTTTAAAATGGTTATGCTTATTTATACCCCCGCCAGCAATGCATAAGAGGTTCAGGTGTTCCGCATGCTCACCAACACTTTGTGTAGTCAACTCCCCAAATTTTAACCATTCTGGAAGAAGTGTAGTGGTATTGTATGTGGTCTTAATGTGCACTTCTTTGATCTCTAATGAGTTTAAGAAACTTTTATGTTTATTGGCCATTTGGATACTTCCTTTGTGAACTGCCTGTTCAAGTCTTTTGCTCCAGTTCTGATTGAATTGTCTGTATAATTGATATGCAAAAGTTATTTATATAGTCTGGATAAGCTCGTTTTTTCAGTTATATGTAATGTCTTTTCCTCTATCAATGTTGTGTTTTGAAGCACAGTAGTTTTTAATTTTAATATATCAGTAGATCAGTTTATCAATTTTTAAATTATGATTAGTGCTATTGTATCTTGTTTAAGAAATCTTTACCTGCTACTAAGGTTAATTCTCTTATGTTACTGTCTAGAAGCTTTATTGTTTTGCATTTTATATTTAGATCTGTAATCCACCTGGAATTGATTTTTATGTATAGTGTGAGAGAGGGGTCAGTTTTTTTCCTATGTGAATATCCAATTTACTCAGTAATTGTAAAGTGATGAAAGTAATCATCATGGTTTTGCTCCCAGTCTCAGAGGAAAAGCATTCAGTGATTCAGTGAAACGCAGTGTTTGCTGTAGGATTTTTGGTAGCCATAGTTTGTTGGATGAAGAAAGTTCCCTTCTACTCCGTGTTGGCTAAGTTAGTTTTTTCTTTCAAATCATGTGTTGATTTTCATCAGATGATTTTCCCTTATTTATTAAACTAATTTTTGAAAATTATTTTTCAATTAAATTAGAAAATTACATTGATAAATTTTTAAAATGTTAAATCAGTTTTACTTTTTGGAATAAAACTGCCTTGGTCTTGATGCCTTATATTCTTCTTGTATATTGTATTTTAGTTGTTGCATAAATGTGGGTCTTGCCCCCCATTGCTTTGAGAAAGGGGTTTGCCTTGTACAGATTTGATAGCCCTCCCCCAATAGTGCTGAGACCTTAGGAGATGCCCAGTGAGTTCTTGTGGCAGTAAAGGGCCATTAATCCAAGTAGAGTCAGTCATTTTTCCTTCCTGCAGTCTGGTGAGTTTGACAGTTTGGATGGTGTGATTCTCACAGTGGCTAAGGAGCAGCTCAGGAATGCTAATGAAGGGCTTCCTTTGGTAGTCTCCTGTGAGTCAGCAAATGAGCTCTGTAACTTGGAGAGCCAGAAGTTAATTAGCGCCCCAGTATAGACAGACCCTGATGGAAATAAGGGAATTTTGCCTGTCAGAGCAGACCACTAAGCAGTTTTAAAGATGAGGCCAGGATTGGGGACGTGAGGCAAAAGGTGAACGGAAGCCAGAGCTAGGGTTTATGAATAAAAGTCAGTAAGGAACCAGGAGAGGCCAGAACACGTGGCCTACACAGGATGAGGAGCGGGCCCCAAATCTGGGTATCGCTGTCATCAAGAGTTGCTGTTGACTCACATCTCTCCCTGGTAGCAGAATAGAAGAGAGAAATGCAGGAGTTGTGTGCAGCATGAAGAGCTGAAGCAGATCACCTGCCAGTGGGCGACGATGGATGAGGGATTTTAGGTGTCCTGCATTGCGTGTTCATTTTTCTTTGAGACAGGATGGAAAATCTAAAACCCCACCTGCTTACAAGTTTACTACAATAACCCAAAGAATAAATAATTTGCCAGGCAATATACCATGGATAATGTTCTTCAAATGAAGTCAACTAGACTATAGACATCAGGCAAAGATCAAAGATTGGGGCCTTCCTTGCCCCAAGCTGCATAAGTGATGTCCACTGTAAGTGTTGGACTTGGATGTGCTGGTCGTGCTGGGAAGAACTTCAGCCAGAAAAAGTGTCACTCCCTTGGCTTAGGCAGACACTTAATTAGGTTAGGAGAAATGCCAAAAAGCAACCTGTTGAAAGCTAAACTATTGGAAGGCACCGTGGATAAAATATGCAAAATCCCATGGAGGCAAAAGTAAAGAGGCCTGTAAAACCTCCTGAAATGGGTTTAATCTTCTTTTTCTCCTACTGTGGAAGCTCTGTCCTCTTTACCATTTAAGACCCACGAACAGATACTCCTCATACACTCCCCACCTGAATTTTAATTTATTTAGTTTTAAATAAATTTATTATTTATTTATTTTTATTTTTCTCTGCGTTGGGTCTTCGTTGCGGTGCGTGGGCTTCTCATTGCAGTGGCTTCTCTTGTTGCAGAGCATGGGATCTAGGCGCACGGGCTTCAGTAGTTGTGGCTCGTGGGCTGTAGAGCACAGGCTCAGTAGTTGTGGTGCATGGGCTTAGTTGCCTCCGTGGCATGTGGGATCTTCCTGGACAAGGGCTTGAACCCGTGTCCCCTGCATTGGCAGTTGGATTCTTAACCACTGCACCACCAGGGAAGCCCCCCGAATTTTAATAGTAGGTTGAAGATGGAAAGGAGGCTCCTGATTCTTTCATGTCTGATTCAGGTGTCCCAGCCATTCTGTGTTCCCTAGGAAATGTGCAGAATGGAATGGCGATGATCAAAATTCTGCCTAGTTTAAGCCCGTTCTTCAGAAGTTTAACTATTTGAATGAAATGTTGCTGATGTGCCATACCCATTTCTTACTGCAACAACAATAATACAATAGTGATGTCACCTGGGGCCTCCATAGCCAGAGGAAGGCCTAAGCCGGTCCTCACGGTTTATGCAGATTCATGGTCCTAAGTTGCACTGGACTGGCCAGATGTAAAATTCAGCCTCATCACACACTCACCTCCCCCCGCCCCACCGCGCACTTCTACCAAGGTTTTTTATTAGTTAGTAATTTTGCTACAGATTTGAGGCATGGTGGGGTGGGGTGGGAAGAGGGTGCAGGAGGTTATATTCTGCCTGTCAAAGCCACTAGCTATCTCCCTAGCTTTCCCCTTGCTACTCCCTCATGTTTTTCTCTGCGTTTTCTTTTAGAAATCCTTTTTCTTGTCACATGCAGAGAAGTTTCGCTACCTTCTCTGAGCTCTTGGTACCAGTGATATCCATGCTTTACAGGTTGTATATATCTTGGGTGAGCTTCTCAGGGAAGTTTTCCTACACAGGTGTCTCTTCCTAAGAGATTTGGTACCAGCCCCTTTTAAACACTTTGAAGTGGGCATCATTATCCTCTTTTTACACTTGAGGAGACTGAGGCCTGGAATGAGTTCGTGAATTGCTTAAGTTAACACAACAGGGCCAGTATCCTAAATGAGGTTGCTTGACCCCAAATCCTATGCTGTTTCCACTACTCCATGCTGCTTTTAAGGGCTCCTTGTAAGCATTGCAAAGCCTTTTACCTCCATGACCTCTCCTGTGGTCAGGTAGGAAGTGGGTGCACTTTGTCAGCCTTCATACCATATTGTTGCACAGTGCTTTCACTCACTTTATTTTATGAAAGCCTGCGAGTAACCCCTGTGAGTAACCCCTCACGTGTAAGTAAGCCCTATTTAAAGAAGAGGAAGCTGAAGTTGGGGAGGGAAGTGACTTGGCTAAAGTCCCACCGCTGGTGAAGAGCATACCCGAGGCTAAAACCCAGGCCTCTCCCTTCGAGTCCATTGCTTCTTATACTGTCACTTGACACAAACGCGAAAGGTCAGAAGTTTGTAGAATCCTACTGATTTCCACTTGGTTTTTCAAGATAATGTTTAGCCTAGAACGGAAAGAATAATTGGCTCAGCCACACATGTGGGTTTATCCTACACCTGTCCCCAGGGCTCAGCTCGTGTCTGAAGCTGTGTCATCTCCAGGAGTAGCTGGTGGGTATTAAACCCTGGGAAGGCCAGAGGAGACCTGAAATGGCTGGGCCTTCACATTTATTTTCTTCCCTTCCCTTGGCTTTTTGTGGAGCTGAGCCTGTGATTAATCAGGCTGTGAAGCAAAGGAAATAAAAAAAAACTGCCATGGAAAGAACTCTTATTTATTTAAAATTGAAAAAAAAAAACCCAACTCAGAAAAGACTGAAACATGTTTCCAATATATAGATTTGATTATCTGGCTGTGAACAAGGGGACCTAGTCATTTAAAACTAAAGATTAGATATTTGGCGAGTTTGTTTGATGAATCATTTGTTCTGGGAGGAGCCCCAGGATGGTCAGGCTTCTTTCATCTTCTCTCTGTACATTCTGAGGTGCTAAAATTGCTCTAATTGTTTGATGTCACTTTTTCTCAAGGGCCAGTGTAGGGATGGAGTCAGAGAGGCCCAACATGTCTAACCTATAGGTTTGAACAAGGCTTGTCATCTGAGCAAGGGAGCCCTAGGTGTCTGTCACCAGGAATGACCATTAGACCACCTTCCATGTAGCACACAAATGCGCCAGCACATTTGCTTTTGACTTTGATGGTGAGTATCCATCAGAAACACAGCCCTTATTCAGCTGGGAGCAAAGATGAATGCTTCGTTGAGACAGCAGAACAGAATGGAGGCCATAGGAAGCTGTGGATATTATTATTGTTCTCTAGGGCAGCTCATAGACGAGAAAACCTGGCAGTGAGCGCACAGGAAGCAGTAACTGGCGGATATAATTCCGGCAGTATGAACACTGGGACATATTGTTCAGTGCTTGTAGTTGAATTGCAAAATAAAATCCCGGTGGACAGAAGACCCCTCTTCCCATGAACTCATGCCCTCTCCTCCCTCAAGCTGCTGTGTTCACAACAGGTTTCTCTATTACTCCGCTACTGATTAATTTTCTTCAGGTGCAGTTCTGATCATGTCCCTCTCTTGTTTAAGAACCTGGAGGGGCTCCCTCTTGTCTACAGAATAAAGCGAATTTGGCACTCAAGTTTGCTTTACCATGCTCTCCTTGATTTGTCTGCTCCCACCTTTTCCACATGTCATCCACGCTTCCCTTTTTTCACTCTGCGTTTCAGCCACTGTGTTCCCCATACCTGCTTTCCCTTCTTTTTCAGTTCATGCCTTTCCTTTCTTTTCTTTCCCAAATGCCCTAAAGCTCATCTTTGCATGCAGCCATTTTCCCCATGATTTTAGAGCACTGGTGAAATGATACTTCCTTCTTTAATTCTTCTCCTCCAACTAGACACGCCTTCTTCCTCCTCTGGGCTCCCACAGTACTGTGTCTTTCTTAGCATAGTACCTATCACCTTCCGCTTTGTATAATAGTTGCTTTGTAGGGTTTCTTTTCTGCATGTCTTTACCTCATATGTTCTTTGAAGGCAGATTCCTTATTGTGTCTATCTATTCTGGGGTCAGGCAGGATGTCTTGGGCAGAGTGGGCATCCTGAAATGTTTGATGAATGACTGAATGAATGAATGAGAGGTTTACTGAGGCAAAGGTTAGCAGTCTTTGACCCAGGTTGACACCCAGTGCTTGCTTCTGTCCATCCTTTCCTTCCTTCTCTGTTTTCCTCTTTTACTTTTCCCTCTTCTCTCTTTACCTTCTCTTTTTCTTCTTCTTCTTCTTTTTTTTTTTTTGTTTCACCTGCCCCCAAGCCTTGGTCTCTGAATAGCTCTGCTGGGCATACCTGATCTCTCCAAGTGCTGATTCCTGTGATACAGGGAGTTTTCCATAGTCCCAACAATTTATTTTTGGATTTTTAAAAATTGAAGTATAATTGACCTAAAACACTGTGTTAGTTCCTGGAGCATAACATAGTGATTCAGTATTTCTCTACATTACAAAATGATCACCATCATAGTTTCCATCTGCCACCATACAAAGTTATTAAAATATTATTGGATATATTCCCCACGTACATTTCATCCCTGTGACATTTATTTTGTACCTGGAAGTTTGTACCTCTTAATCTCCCTCACTTATTTTACTCATTTCCCCCACCATCCTCCCCTCTGGCAGCCACTTGTTTTTTCCCTGTATCTGTGAGTCTGTTTCTGTTTATGTGTGTTCATTTGTTTTGTTTTTTAGATTCCGCATGTAAGTGAAATCATATGGTATTTGTCTTTCTCCTTCTGACTTGTTTCACTTAGCTTAGTACCCCCTAGGTCCATTTATGTTGTCACGAATAGCAAGATTTCATTCTTTTTTATGACTTAGTAATACTCCATTATATATATATAAATATGTATATATATGTATGTATATACACATTTTCTTTATCCATTCATCTATTGATGAACACTTAGGTTGCTTCCATATCTTGGCTATTGTACATAATGTTGCAGTGAACATAGGAGTGCATATATCTTTCAGAATTAGTGTTTTTATTTTTTCAGAAAAATGCCCACAAGTGGAGTTGCTGGATTATATGGTAGTTCTATCTTTAATTTTTTGAGAAACCTCCATACTGTTTTACCTAGTGGGTGTACCAACTTACATTCCCACCAACAATGCACAAGTGTTTCCTTTTCTTAAAATCCTCGCCAACACGTATTATTTGTGGTCCTTTTTTTAATGGAATCAAAATATTTATTGCTTTTGGCCCAAGGGCCTTTTAAGGTTTATAGAACAAAGATGAGAAACAATGGCTTTTTTTTTTTTATATGGTAAGGATTGAAACAAAACTAAGGATGAGTTTTTGAGCATGAGACAAGGTTTATTTTAGAAATTCATCTCATAAAAGAAAACATCAGAGCAGTACTTTCTCACACAATTTTAATTGTTGCTTTGATTAAAACATGAAATTGTCAGTTCAAATAAAACCTTTAGTAACTCCACTTTGAATTTACATTAAGCCTAAGCCATCTGTTTGGCTAACTATGGATGTTAACAGTTGTGTTGATACGTCATACTACCTCATCAGATTGGTAGTATTAAATGAATTAATATACTTGAAACATTTAGAATAGGACTTATCATGTAGTTAGGGCTCCATACATTTATTTAGTCATCATTTTTATTACTAAACTTCACCACTTTAAAACATACTTTTTTTTCCTTTGCATTTGTTGCAGCATTTCTGAAGTTGGGATAGTGTTCCATAAACTGATTAGTAGCATTTTTTTCGTTCTTAGTGGTACATAAAATGAGTGTTTCTCTACAATGAGGTACCACCTCACACCAGTCAGAATGGCCATCATCAAAAAGTCTATAAATAACAAATGTTGGAGAGGGTGTGGAGAAAGGGAACCCTCCTACACTGTTAGTGGGATTGTAAGTTGGTGCAGCCACTGTGCAGAACAGTATGGAGGTTCCTCAGAAAACTAAAAATAGATTTACCATATGATCCAGCAATCCCACTCCTGCGCATATATCCAGGTAAAACTATAATTCAGAAAGGTAGATGCACACCTATGTCCATAGCAGCACTATTCACAATAGCCAAGACATGGAAACAACCTAAATGTCCATCAACAGATGAATGATAAAGAAGATGTGGTACATATATACAATGGAATACTACTCAGCCATAAAAAGAATGAAATAATGCCATTTGTAGCAACATGGATGGAACTATAGATTATCATACTAAGTGAAGTAAGTCAGAAGGAAAAAGACAAATACCGTATTATATCACTTATATGTGGAATCTAAAATATGACACAAACGAACTTTTATGAAACAGAGACAGACTCACAGACATAAAGAACAGACTTGTGGTTGCCAAGGGGGAGGAAGAGGTGGAGGACAGATAGACTGTGAGTTTGGGGTTAGTATATGCAAACTATTACATATAGAATGGATAAACAACAAGGTCCAACTGTATAGCACAAGAAACCATATTCAGTATCCTGAGATAAACCATAATGGAAAAGAATATAAAAAACAATGTGTGTGTATATATATGTATCTCAATTACTTTGCTGTACAACAGAAATTAACACAACACTGTAAATCAACTATACTCCAATAAAAAAATAAGAGTTTCTGACAACTGGTAGTGTGTTTAATTCAATAAAATATATTATTTATTTATTTATTTATTTATTTATTTATTTTTGCGGTACGCGGGCCTCTCACTGTGTGGCCTCTCCCGCTGCGGAGCACAGGCTCCGGACGCGCAGGCTCAGCGGCCATGGCTCACGGGCCCAGCCGCCCCGTGGCATGTGGGATCTTCCCGGACCAGGGCACGAATCCGTGTCCCCTGCATTGGCAGGTGGACTCTCAACCACTGTGCCACCAGGGAAGCCCTATATTATTTATTATTACTTGTTTGCTATTCTCATTATTATTTTTGGATGTTTTACTATATTTTTCTATTCCACAAGTGATTACCTCTCTTTACACAGGGATAATCAAATACATATCTCATATGTGCTCTTTTCAATAACAGCCATTCTGACAGATGTGAGGTGATATTGTGGTTTTGAGTTGCATTTCCTGGACGATTAATGATATTGAGCATCTTTTTATGCTTCTGTTGTCTATCTGTATGTCTTCTTTGGAAAAATGCCTATTGAGGTTCTTGCCCATTTTTTTTTTTTTTACAACTGGCCTCCTGTTTATATTTCTTTTTTTTTTAACATCTTTATTGGAGTATAATTGCTTTACAATGGTGTGTTAGTTTCTGCTTTATAACAAAGTGAATCAGCTATACATATACATATATCCCCATATCTCCTCCCTCTTGTGTCTCCCTCCCACCCTCCCTATCCCACCCCTCTAGGTGGTCACAAAGCACCAAGCTGATCTCCTTGTTCTTGCCCATTTTTTAATCATGTTGTTTGTGTTTTTTTTTTTTTTGATGTTGAGTTGTATGTGTTCTCTGTATATCATTATCAGATATATCATTTGCAAATATCTTCTCCCATTCTGTAGGATGCCATTTTGTTTTATTGACAGTATCCTTTGCTGTGCAGAAGCTTTTTAGTTTAATGTCCTCTCATTTGTTTTTGTTTTTATTTCCCTTGACTGAGGAGATAGAGCCAAAAGAATATTGCCAAGACTGATGTCAAAGAGCATACTGCCGGGCTTCCGTGGTGGCGCAGTGGTTGAGAGTCCGCCTGCCAATGCAGGGGACACAGGTTCGTGCCCTGGTCTGGGAAGACCCCACATGCCACAGAGCAGCTGGGCCCGTGAGCCATGGCCCCTGAGCCTGCGCGTCTGGAGCCTGTGCTCCGTAACGGGAGAGGCCACAACAGTGAGAGGCCCGCGTACCGCAAAAAAAAAAAAAAACAAAAAAAACAGCATACTGCTTATATTTTCTTCTACAATTTTTATAGTTTCAGGTCTTACATTTAAGTCTTTAATTCATTTTGAGTTTACTTGTGTATATGGCATGAGAAAGTAGTTCAGTATGATTCTTTTGCATGTAGCTGTCCAGTTTTCCCAACCCCATTTATTGGAGAGGCTGTCTTTTCCCCATTTTATATTCTTGTCTCCTTTGTCATAGGTTGATTGACCACATAAGTGTAGGTTTATTTCTGGCCTATTTGATTCTGTTAATCTATGTGTCTGTTTTTGTGCCAGTACCATACTTTTTTGATTATTGTAGCTTTGCAGTATAGTTTGAAATCAGGGAGCATGATATCTCCAGGTTTGTTCTTTCTCAAGGTTATTTTGGTTCTTATGTGTTTCCATACAAATTTTAGAATTATTTGTTCTAGTTCTGTGAAAAACGCCGTGGTGTTTTGATAGGGATTGCATTGAATCTGTAGATTGCCTAGAGTAGTATGGTCATTTTAACAATGTTTATTCTTTCAATCCATGAGCACAGTATATATTTCCATCTTTTTGTGTCATCTTCAATTTCTTTCATCAGTGTCTTACAGTTTTCTGAGTACAAATCTTTTGCATCCTCATGTAGATTTATTCCTAGGTAATTTTTTGATGAAATTGTTAATAGGAGTGTTTCCTTAATTTCTCTTTCTGATAGTTCATTGTAGTGTAGAAATTCATCAGATTTCTATATATTAATTTTGTATCTTGCAACTTTACAGAATTCATTGATGAGTTCTAGTAGTTTTTGGTGGTGTTCTTAGGATTTTCTATGTATAGTATCATGTCATCTGCAAACAGTGGCAGTTTTATTTTTTCCTTTCCAATTTGGATTCCTTTTATTTCTTTTTCTTGTCTGATTGCTGTGTCTAGGACTTCAATACTATGTTAAATAAAAGTGGTGAGGGTGGGCATCCTTATATGATGTTGACTGCAGATTTATCATATATGTCCTTTATTATGTTGAGGTATGTTCCTTTTATACCCACTTTGTGGAGAGCTTTTAGCATAAATGGATGTTGAATTTTGTCAGAAGCTTTTTCTACATCTATTGAGATGATCATGTGATTTTTATTTTTCAATTTGTTAACGTGGTGTATCATATTGATCAATTTGTGGAGCTTGAACTATTCTTGCATCACTGGGATAAGTCCTACTTGATCATGGTGTATGATCCTTTTAATGAGTTGTTAAACTCAGTTTGCTAATATTTTTTTTAAAATAAATTTATTTATTTATTTTTTGGCTGCGTTGGGTATTTGTTGCTGTGCACAGGCTTTCTCTAGTTGCGGCAAGCGGGGGCTACTCTTCGTTGTGGTGCGCGGGCTTCTCATTGTGGTGGCTTCTCTTGTTGCAGAGCATGGGCTCTAGAGCGCAGGCTCAGTAGTTGTGGCGCACGGGCTTAGTTGCTCTGCGGCATGTGGGATCTTCCCAGGCCAGGGCTCGAACCTGTGTCCCCTGCATTGGCAGGCGGATTCTTAACCACTGCACCACCAGGGAAGTTCAATTTGCTACTATTTTTTGAGAAGTTTTGCATCTGTGTTCATAAGTGATACTGGCGTGTAATTTTCTTTTTTTGTGGTGTCTTTGTCTGGTTTTGGTATCAGGGTGATGCTGGCCTCATAGAATGAGTTCAGAAGCATTTTTTTCCTCTGAAAGTTTTTGGCATAGTTTGAGAAGGATAGGTGTTAACTCTTCTTTAAATGTTTGTGGAATTCACCTGTGAAGCTATCATCTGGTTCTGGACTTTGGTTTGATGGGAGGATTTTTTTTTCTTTTTTTTATGGATTCAATTTTGTTACTGGTAGTCTGTTCATATTTTCTTTTTTTTCCCTTCCTGATTCAGCCTTGGGAGATTGTATGTTTCTAGGAATTTATCTGTTTCCTCTTTGTTGTCTATTCTATTGGCATATAGTTTTTTTGTAGTAATCTTTTTAATGCTTTGCAGTTCTGTGTCAGTTGTAATTTCTCCTCTTTAATTTCTGGTTTTATTTGGTCCCTGTCTTTCCTTTTAAATTTTTCTGGCTACATTTTTATCAATTTTGTTTATCTTTTCAAAGAACCAGCTCTTAATTTCATTCACCTTTCTATTTTTTCAGAGTCTTTATTTCTGCTCTGATCTTTATATTTCTTTCCTTTTAGTAACTTTTGGTTTTGTTTGTTCTTCTTTTTCTAGTTTCCTTAGGTGTAAGATTAGATGGTTTATTTAAGATTTTTCTTGTTTCTTGAGGTAGACTTATATTGCTATAAACTTCCATTTTAGCACTGCTTTTCCTGTGTCACAGATTTTTGGATTGTTGTTTCCATTTTCATTTGTCTCTAGGTTTTAAAAAATTTCATCTGATTTTTTTCAGTGACCCATTGGTTTTTGTAGTAACATATTTTTTAGTCTCCATGTGTTTGTGTTTTTACAATTTTTTTCCTGTAGTTGATTTCTAGTCTCATTCTGTCATGGTCAGAAAGGATGCTTGATACGATATGATATGCTTGATACGATATGATATGCTTGATATGATTTCAGTCTTCTTAAATTTATGGAGACTTGTTTTGTGACCTAGCATGTGATCTATCCTGGAGACTGTTCCATGTGCACTTGAAAAGAATGTGTATTCTGCTGCTTTTGAATGGAATGTTCTATCTATCTATCTAGCTAAACTCCATCTAGTCCAATGTGTTTTTTTTTAAAGGCCATGTTTCGTTATTGATATGTGTGGATGATCTGTCCATTGATGTAAAGGGGTGTTAAAGTCCCTTCCTATTATTATGATATGTACGTTTCTCCCTTTATGTTTGTTAGTGTTTGCTTTATGTATTTAGGTACTCCTTTGTTGAATGTGCATATATATTTACTATTGTTATAACTTCTTGTTGGATTGACCCACGTATCATTACGTAATGTACTCTTTGTCTCTTGTTATAGTCTTCATTGTAAAGTCTATTTTGTCTGTCTGTATGATTATTTTTTATTTATTTATTTTTTTGCGGTATGTGGGCCTCTCACTGCTGTGGCCTCTCCCGTTGCGGAGCACAGGCTCCGGATGCGTAGGCTCAGCAGCCATGGCTCACGGGCCCAGCCGCTCCGTGGCATGTGGGATCTTCCCGGACCAGGGCACGAACCCGTGTCCCCTGCATCAGCAGGCGGACGCTCAACCACTGCGCCACCAGGGAAGCCCCTGTATGATTATTTTAAGTTGATGATCTCTTAAGTACAAACACATTCTAACAACTGCATTTTTACTCCCCCTCAAGTGATGTTTAATATTTTTGACATCATATTTTACATCTTTTTGTTTTGTGTATCCCTTAACTACTTATTATGGATATAGATGATTTTACTACTTTTGTCTTTTAACCTCTCTACTGGCTTTATAAGTGGTTGATCTGCCACCTTTACTGTATGTTTGCATTAACCAATGAGATTTTTCCCTTCATAATTTTTATATTTGTAGTTTTGGTCTTTTCTTTTCCATACAGAGAAATCCCTTTAATGTTTCTTTTAAAGACAGTTTAGTGCTACTGAACTCTTTTAGCTTTTGCTTGTCTTAAAACTCTTTATCTCTCCTTCAAATCTGAATGACAGTCTTGTTCAACAGAGTATTCTTGGTTATAGTTATTTTCCTTTCATCCCTTTAAATATATTGTGCCACTCCCTTCTGGCCTTCAAAGTTTCTGCTAAAATGTGAGCTGATGGTCTTATGAGAGTTGCCTTGTACATAACTAATTGCTTTTGCTTTGCTGCTTTTAAGATTTTCTCTCTATCTTTAATTTTTGCCATCGTAATTGCAGTGTTTCTTTGCGTGGATTTCTTTCGGTTCATCTTGTTTGGGACTCTCTGTGCTTCCTGGATCTGGAAGTTTGTTTCCTTTCCCAGTTTAGGGAAGTTTTCATCTATTATTTCTTCAAATAAGTTCTCTGCCCCTTTCTCTTTCTCTTCTCTTTCTGGAACACCTATAGTGTGAATGTTAGTATGCTTGATATCATCCCAGGTCTCTTAAACTCTCCTCATTTAAAAAGATTCCTTTTTCTTTTTCTGTTCAGCTTGGGTGATTTTCACTACTCTTTCTTCCAGTTGGCTGATCCATTCCTCTGTATCCTCAAATCTACTCTTGATTCCTTCAAGTGTATTTATTTATTTCAGTTATTGTATTCTTCAGCTTCATGTGGTTCCTTTTTTATATTTTTTAACTCTTTGTTAAAGTTCTTACTGTGTTCATCTATTCTTTTCCTGAGTTTGTTGAGCATCTTTATGATCATCACCTAGAACTCTTTATTGGGTAGGTTGCTTATCTCCACTTAATTCTTCTGGGGTTTTGACTTGTTCCTTTGTTTGAAATATATTCCCCTGTTGCCTCATTTTGCCTAATTTGCTGTTTTTATTTCTATGTACTAGGTAGATCAGTTATGTTTCCCCATCTTGGAGAAATGGCCTTATGCAGCAGATGTCCTTTGGGGCCCAGCAGTATACTCCCCTCTGGTAACCAGACCTATATGCTCTAGGGGTGCCCTGTATGTAGGCTGCATGGGCCCTTCTGTTGTGGCAGGGACTATTGTGGGTGCATGACAGGTGGGGCTGGCCCCTGGCCCAGTTGGCTGCCAGGCCTTGCCTCATGTGGATGTTGCTGGGCCACTGATGGGCAGGGAAGGTTCTTGTATGGCTGGATATGGAGATTAGGGGGGCCTGGGGCTGGTGAAGGCCCATTGGTGGGCAGATCAGGTCCTGGGCATGCTGGTGGGTGAGGCCCTGTTCTGGGTTAGCTGGCTACAGGACACTTTATGGGGCCCTGGGGCTGGTGCAGCCCTGCCGGTAGGTGGGATTGGGTCCCCAAGTGGCTGGCTAATCAGCCTGGGGCATCTTGGGACTGATGCCTACTGGCAGGTAGGCAGGTAAGCCCTTGGTGCTAATAGGCTACAGGTAGGACTCCAAAATGATACTTGTGAGCATCAGTTTCCTTGTGTTAGAATGGTGTCCTCCAAGTGGCTGGCACCTGATTTATGTCTCCTGGGGGAGTCCCAGTTGCTTTCTGCCTCTCTGGGAGGCTCTTCAAGATCAGCAAGTGGGTTTTATCTAGGCTTCTTTCAAATCACTGCCTCTGTGCTGGGTCTTGGAGTATGTGAGATTTTGTGTGCACCGTTTAAGGGTGGAGTCTCTGTTTCCTACAGCCCTCTGGCTCTCCTGTATTCAAGCCCTGCTGGCCTTCAGAGCCACGTGTTCTGGGGGGTTGTCTTCCCAGTGCAGGACCCCAGACTAGGGAGAACCTCTGCAATTGTGATTCTTTTCCTGTTTGTGGGTTGCTTACCTGGGAGTGTGGGTCTTGACTATACCATGTCTCTGCCCCTCCTACCCATCTCATTGTGGTTCCTTCTTTATATCTTTAGTTGTGGAAATCTTTTCTACTAGTCTCTAGGTCCATTCTCATTAATAGTTGTTCTGTAAATAGTTGTAATTTTGGTGTGCCCATGGGAGGAGGTGAGCTCAGGGTCTTCCTACTCTGCCATCTTGTCCACACTTGAAACAAATTTTAAAGAAGAAGAACAACAAAGAAACTGTAAAGTCAGAATGGTCTGGTATGAGGAAGATAGGGACCTTTCTCTATATGATGCTTGTTTGCTTTGGAGAGTACATTTGAAAATATGCATTTGTGGAGCATTCTCTTCTGTCCTCTGGGAAACAACAAGTACTCTTTCCTGGCTAGTGTCTCTGCTTACCTCCAGTAGAGGGTTAAGTATGGAGGAGGCAGATGGGTACAGCACTGAATGGCGGCCAAGCCGCTTTTCTTACCAAGATCATTCTACAAACCCCACCTCCCTCTGCAGTCAAGGTTACTGGATATAGTGGTTTGGCTTAAAGAAGCAGGAAACCAGCAAGGTGCTAGGGAAACACCAGGTTGGACTTGAGTCTGGCTTTGCCACACACTGGGGTGTAGGGGGGAACCTGCCAACGTATAAGGGGCTCAGTTTCCTCTTCTGTACAGTGAGAGAAGGGATTGGATCATCTCTGTGGTCTTTTCTAGATCAGACTCTTCAGAATTTGTGATTTGAGATTCCAGATCCAAGAAAAGACTGCCATGGCTCAGCCTGAGCCAGGGCCAGGAGGTGGCAGCACCTGCCCTGTTCAGAGCCCATAGCCTCAGCTGCAGCCGCAGGTTCTGGGCCGTCACTGCTGTAGAGCTGAGGTGGACATCATGCTGCACCCGTGGTTGGACTCTTCAGTTATGTCCCACTGCAGGTTGTTTGTAGTGTCCTGGGTCATGACTGCCAAGCCCTGAGTACAGGAAACACTGATTGCTCCCTCTCTGCCTGCGTCTGACTTCACCTGGCATGACACACACAGACCAGGGCACACTCATCCCCAATGAGGCCCTCGTGACTGGCTCATATCCGGGCAGCTCTCTGGAGCTCCTTGACGCAGACTTGGGTCTCCCCCAGGGCAGGTGAGAGACACATCCATGACTAAGTGCCTGTGTTCGCCCACTCTGAATATGCACTCCTGTCTCCCAGGGACCCCTGTGCTGTTTTTAACAGATGCATTTGCTCACGGCAAAAATGGAAATGCGTGATGCGTGGCATGACTGATTGAAGTACAGAGAAAGTGACTTGGGGGCTGTCCCTCAACTTGTGCGGAGCTTTTACTAATACATGGGGATGGATATAGACACTGAAAATGCAATGGGATGTTTGAATTGCAAGGAACCTGCGAGATTATCTAGTTCAGCGGTTCTTAGTCTCTGCAGGGCATCACCCAGGAAGCTTTTCAGATAGCCAGCTCCAGCCCCACTGAATAAGAATCTCTGGTGCTGGAACCATGGAATCTGTATTTTTAACAAGCTCCTCAGGTATGTCTAATGTGGTTGGTCTGTAGAAAGGCATTTAAGAGCCACCATACCATCTAGTCTGTAACAGTGCATTCAGGGAGCTTATTAGAAACAAATCGAAGTGTGAAGCCCAGCACTATTTTAACAAGCTCTCCAGGTATAGGGGTGACCAACTCATCCTGGCTTGCCTAGGACTTTCCTGGTTTTAGCACTAGAACTCCAATGTCTCAGGGCCTCCCTCAGTCATGGGAACACAGGGATGGTTGGTTCCTTTATGAGGTGACTTTTGTGCATGGTAAAGTTTGAGTGGCACTGGAAACAATCTATTTCCCAGTTGAGGCGATGGGGGCCAGAATGGAAGCAGTTTGCTCATGGACATGCAGTGAGTTAGTGGAAGAGATAGGACAAGGCCTCCACGCCAGCATCCTGGCCCTTCTTGGAAACACTTTGCTGTAAGTTGCTGCCTCACTCTTTCCTACTTTCTGCTAGGAGCTAACCCTGGAGGGGCTCATTACACAGTGGCCATATTCGGGGTGAATAATCTGTATTATTATCTGTATTCTATGGCCTAACCTGAGTGAGGTGTGCAACAATGACAGGTACAGGTGCCATCAGACTTTAATGAATTCTTCCAGGTCTTCTCTTGGCACAGGTGGGTAAGGTGATTTACAGTTTAATGCATTTCCATTTGACCATAATCCCTGGGATAGCAGCATTACTGAGATGGAGAATCCTTGAGAAGGGATTCATACCCAGGGGTATGATCCAGTTGAGTCAGGGTCCTTGGCTGCTCTGCTGCCTCCAGGGTCCCGCCAGAGGACCTGGGATAAATCCTAGCATTGCTCCCTTTGTTCTCTCACCATTGGCTGACAAGACTTGCTAGGCTGTGCCTGATGATCAACAACAGTTTTGATTTATTTATTCCAGAGTGCCTACTGCATTACCAATTAGGTAGGAATGGAGTAACAGGCCAGAAGACTCTTGTGATACAGTGGTTTTCAGACTGGAACATGTGGCAGACTCACCTGGAGGGCTTGTTAAAGCGCAGATGCCTGTGCGACTGGTGATTGGTACATTATTAGCGTCTGAGTGACTTTATCATGTGATACTCATTGATGTCACCAGGTTGGCCTAAATGTATAAGGCAGGGCACTAGATGATTTCTAAGGAGTCTCCCAGCAACAGAAATTTTTACTTATAAATAAAGAATATGTGTCTTTACGTGTGATGTACTTTCATTATCAGTGTTCCCGCTTTCCCTAAGCATCCCTGTATATAGGCTTATATTTAAAATCTCACAAATAGAGAACAATTCTTTTGATGTAAAGGTTTAGCATAGAAATATCATTAACATATAAATATCTAAGACTAGGGGAAGAAAGAATACTAACATTTATTCAGAGCCTGTTGTTTCAGCTGTCACAATAACAGAAATATTAAGCCTTATCAGTCATTTGTACTTAAAACCTCTTAATCTTGGTGTCTGTGGTGCAAGAGTCTCCTGATTTCCTTCCTTTTACCTCCCTGGCCGTCCTTCTCAACCCCCTTCACTAGCTCCTCCTCTTCCTGACTTCTTAATATTGGTGTGCTCAAGGCTTGGTCCTAGGCTCTCTCTCCCTGGGGAATATCATCTGTCCCCTCAGCTTAAAACCCCATCAATATGCTCGTGACTCCAAATTATACCTTCAACGTGGACCTCTCTTCTAAGCTCCAGCTGTCTACCTGACAACTTTACTTGGATATCTTTAGACACCACATATGAAACTTGTCTAAAGCCATATTATATATAAAATCTATTTCTCTATCTCCATAGCCCCTTCTCTAATCTAGGCTACTACCATCATCTGTCTTCTGAGAAATACAATGGTCTCCTTCTGCTTTATTCCACAGCAACCAGATGATGCTCTTAAAATGGAAAGCAGGCAATCTTTCCCATACTGAAAACCTTTTAGAGACTCCCCATCCACATTCCTCACCATGACCCACAAGGGCCTGTAGGAGCTGGCTGTGCCACCCCTCTAAGCCTTATCTCATACCATGTTTCTCTGCAGCCCACATGCTCCAGCTATATGCTTTCTTTTGGTTTCTGGAGCACAACAAACTTTGTCACACCTTTGTATGTGTTGTTCTCTGTACTTGAATGTATGTTCTTTCACTGTATTGGTGTGGCTGGCTCCTCATCCTGCAGGTTTCAGCTTAAACATCTTGATCTTCCAACATCCTTCTCTGACCATCCCATCGTAAGCAGGTGCTCCATGACTTGTCATTTTCTGTTTCAGCCTCTTGTTTACATCTGTCTTTGACCTTACAATCTGTACCTATTTTATGCTTCTAGTCTGATTCCTTGTGTCTTGTCTTGCTCCCCCATTGGGCTGTGGGCTCTATAAGGGCAGGGAGTTGATGGTGGGAAAGAAGCTGACTTCACTGTCTGGTGCACAGAGCAGGCACCAGAGAGTGAGTGAATGTATCAGATTCCATCTGGAGCATATAACCCTGTTCAGGGGTACCAACCATGGGAAAGAAGGAAAGAAGAATGGAGGAAGAGATAGAAGGTTCAGACACGAGGAGCCATGAGCATTGCCAACAAATAACGTGGCCTCCGAATTTTGCTTTAGACTGGCCTGACTGCAGGTTTCCCAACTTGCCTGTAGTATAAGTCATGAGCCTGTTTCACAGACCTTCTTCCTGTGGGTCTTATTCTTCTCCCCTGAGCATCTCAGTAGCCTCTCTTGGGGCATGAGGGTGGCAGTATTTTAGTGCATCCTCAGATCTGTGCCTTTTGGAATGAGTTTGAGGGAAGGAAGACCTTGCTTGTGGTGGAGAAGTGCTTATGCAAAGTAGGGCAGCCATCGAGAAGTTCCCATCTCTCCTCCCTCTCTTATGCTTAGAATACTCAGACAAGAAAAAGCCCCGTACCTCAACAGCCAGAGAGGGCAAGAGATATGGAAGGTAGTATTGTGTATTTGAGGACGAATAGGAAGCAGTAGGTTCTGAGTGTGAGCGAGTAAGAGAAGGTAGAGGATACAGAGTTCTGCTCTGAAAATGACTTGTCAGCCTCTTAGCTAGGCTTGGTCCTGGGTATGAGCACCACAAGGTGGTCTTGGTGTCTGCTTATCATTTATTCATTCCTATATTCATTCATTCATTCAGCAAACATTTATTGAGCACTTGTGATTGGTGCTTTTCTAGGCACTATGGAGATAAAGATGAATGGAATACAATCCCTGCTCTTAAAAGTCACAAAGTTCATTACAGTCATTATGATAAGAACAAACATAGCTCTATGCATAAGTCCCTATGGGAGCACAGAAGAGGAGTCCTAACTCAGCCTGTATAGTCAGAGGAAGCTTCTGGAAGGAATTAACACCTAAACTGAAACTTTGAACAGAAGTTAGCTAAATAGAGGATAGGGGAAGGAGGTGCAGAAATTTATTTATTCACTCTGTAATTGTTGATTGAACCCTACTCTGTACCAGGCACTGTGATAGTTATTTATCTTCTTTTGGAGGCTACCCAGGAAACAATTGCGTGAAGTACTAAGCTTGGTGGGGAGCAGGGAGCTATGGGAGAAGCATAGTATATTGATTTAAAGCATGGATTTTGATCAGACAGAACTGGAATTCGTTTTAAATGTAGGCTTTCACCACTCACTATGTGACATGAGCAAGTTGCCTAAAGTCCCTTCACCTCGGGTTTCTCATCTGTACAGTGGGGGCAGTGATAAACATCTACTGTTGTTGTGAGACTACAATGAAAAATTTATATTAATAATTTAACATGAAGCCAACACATAGTAAACACCCAATAAATGATAAATGTTATAACTATCATCATTATCATTGCAGTAAATTATATAATTAACTTCAATATTTTTTCCTCCCTTACCAGTAAGAGGATTCAACATCCTTTCCCTTTTCCATGTGACTTACAGTGTCTCCCTGTGGGAGGAGTATACGCCTCAGTCCAATGATGGTGAACTTGGCCATGTGACATACTTTGGTCAACAGATGTAAGGATGTCATGTGTACCATGCCTGAGGAGAAGTGTTTAGAGGTGTCCCATGTTTCCAAAAGAATGTCATGTTATAGATTGGGACTGCTCCATCAGCCTGGGCCCTAAAATGAGAAGACGCAGGGAAGAGAGCTGATGTGAAGCCACTGTCATGTAACACGGGAAGAAAGTTAAGAGCTAGTTGTAAGCCACTGAGATTTTGCAGTTGTTTGTTATTGCAGCAAAGATAACTAATAATATTATCATCTTCTCATAGGAGAGGAGAATTAAGGAAGATTCTTTGGAGAAAAGTATTTCTAGGTTGAGCCCTGAAGATGTTCTAAATAGTATTTTGACATAGTGGATGTGGTGGGGAGTATTCCAGGTGAAGGGGAAAAATCCTATAAAGATTCCTGAATTCAGAAGAAAGTGTTGCTCATTAGAGGAATGAAAAAAAGTTGAGAATGAGAAAGGGAGAATGGAAATAAGTGCAGCTGGAGAGAGAGTTGGGGCCACATCATGAAGGGCTTTGTAAGCCATGATAAGAAATTAGCACTTTCTTGTAAAGATAAAGGAAGACCATTTCATGATCTGCTTTTACATTTTAGAAAATCATTGCAAACACTAGGTTAGAGGTGCAAGGAGACATAGAGAAGTCTGGTAGAATTCCAGGAAAAGGATGATGGGCCTGAGAGAACAGAGGGAAGTGGATAAGTGTGAAGTATGTTTAGAAAGTAATGGCAACTTCTTATGTGAAATTTGAGGAGAAGGAGTCAATGATGAGGCCCAGAGTTAGAGATTAGGTGGGTGATGTTCATGGAGAGCATAGGCGAGGAGCGTTTTAAGGGAGGCAAATGAGGAGTATTTTTTGGCCATTTTGGGTTACAGGTGCATGAGAAACACTGACATTCCTCCTAACAACAGCAGTATACCCAGCTAAAAACTACATTGTCCAGCTTCCCTTGCAGCTAAGGAAAGGGGAAGAGTCAAGAGGAAGTGATGGTGCCAATGATATGATAATGCAAACTTTTCCTGAATTCTCCAGCAGACTTCAGCTTGTCACTCACTGGCTAGAACAGTACTGTTTATCATTTTAGGTTTGGTTTGTATTCTCCACAAACATTTTCCTTGTGTGCATATTTTATGATATATAATTTTTGTTTTTCTGTAACTTGCTGTTTTTTAACTCAACAATATATCTTAGAATCTATTCAAGTTGTCACATACAGACCTACATCATTCCTTTTAACTGGTGCATAGTATTCCAATATGAATGAATGTATTACCGGTTATCTGATCACTCTGCCATTGATAGATGCATATATGGTTACATTTGTTTGTTTCCAGGTTTTGCTTATACAACCATGCCATGAGGGGTATCTTTGTACTTGCTTCTTTTTTTTGTAAGAGTTCTGTAAATGTTTCTTACAAAAACAAATCTAACAAATAATGTCTGGGACAAATAATGGAATAAAGAAGGGTCAGCAGGTAGGCATGTTTTCAGTTTTAACAGATACTGTCAATTGACCTTCAGTGTGGTTGTATTGATTTTTACTCCTACTGGTGATGCAAGAGAATAGCTGTTTTCCCATATTCTTCTCCCACATGGTATTATACTACTTAACATTTGGATCATCTGATGAGTGAAAAATAGTATTTAAGTTGATATTTTCATGTCTATTAGAAAGACTGTACATTTGTTTGTTTATTTCTCAGTTGTAAATCTTCTATGAACTGTTTGCTCATATCCCCAGACAATATTTTTTAACTAGGCTGTCCTTTTCTTGTTGATTCCTCAGAGTCTTTGAATATTCTGGATACTTGTCCTTTCTTTATATTTACAAATATTTTAACTTAGTTTTTTAATAATTATTTAATGCTGTATTTTAATATATAGCATTAGGAAAAGTCAGATTTATTTATCTCTGTGATTTTTACTTTTGGCATCTTTATATCCAAGGACATCAAAATATTATTTTATATTTTCTTCTATTTCTTTTATAGCTTTCTATTTTACATTTAGGTATTTATTTCATCACCTAACTGTTCTCCCTCTTCAAAGAGACAGCCTCCTGCTCTAATATCAGTTTTTGAGTAATCTATCTTTCCTCTTCTTATTAGAAATGCTCTATCAATCAAATTCCCATATATACAAAGGTCTGTTTCTGATTCTCTGTGTATTCCATTGATCTATTCCTTACAATGACAGATGGGCTGTATTTACTTCTCCAGATCCATTCTCTATCCTTTTTTACCATGCCCGCTGCCCTGGAAAGCTGTATGGAATATATAGACTACATCAAGAGACACTCCTACACTTGGGCTTCCAGGTGGGTTTGACTAATGGGGGATCTCCAGTAACGGAGGGAGTGACCAGGATGGGGTTGGGGTATTTATTCTCCTGGCTCTCTTCCTGCAGGGTTGCTTTGGGCTGGCTGTGTCCTGCTATGGAAGGTCACATATCTTCTCAACTCCTTCCTTCTAGATTTTGGATTCCAGATTATCTTCCTGTGGGGTAATAGCCCCATTTTGCATATTCTGGGGTAGGGATGGCACTCTTCCTTCTGATTTCCCTAGACCCTAGATCTATATCGTGTAAGTAGCCGGTGTGTAAATAGCCCCTTTATCAAAACTCCCTGGAATCATCCTAATCTGAGTGTACTCTTAGTCTCTTGCTGGGACCCTGAATGATACAGTCACATTGAGATTCTGACTGGGATTGAATTTAATATATAGATTGTTTTGGGGAGAGATGAAATACAGTATTAAATCTCTGTATCCATAAACATAATTGATCTCTATTCATGCCTTTAAAAACTTTCAGTAAGTTTTTATGTTTTTTAAATAAAAAACGCTTTGCATATATATATATATTTTTTTGCGGTACGTGGGCCTCTCACTGCCGTGGCCTCTCCCGTTGCAGAGCACAGGCTCCGGACATGCAGGCTCAGCGGCCATGGCTCACGGGCCCAGCACTTCGTGGCATGTGGGATCTTCCCGGACCGGGGCACGAACCCGTGTCCCCTGCATTGGCAGGTGAACTCTCAGCTACTGCGCCAGCAGGGAAGCCCCCGCTTTGCATATTTTTACTAGATTTATTTTTAGGTAGCTTTTGTTTCTGTCATGAATATGATCTCTTTTCGAAAATATTTTAAATTGATAAATCCTAGTTTATTAAAACGTCACTGATTTTTGTGTAGTGATCTGGATACTTTGCTAAACTCTCTGATGAATTCCAATTATTTTTCAGCTTATTTTCTTCAACTTTCTAGGTATATAATCTCATCTGTGGGTAATAAAAGTTTTATTTTCTTTCAAATTTTTAAATAACTTTAATTTCTTTCTCTTGCAGTTTTTCTTTTTTTGGCACTATGCTGAATAATATTAATGATAATAAACATTCTTTTCTTGCATGATATTGATAGGTGTCTTCACCTAATTAAGCATCTGTTTCTCATTTGCTACAAGTTTTCAGAATAATAAACAGCTGTTGACTTGTATTAACTGCTGTTTTTTAAATCAGTGTGTTTTTTATTAGTCTGCAAATGCACTTTATATACTTTTGAAAAATATTAGTACATAAATGTAGAAGACATGTTCTATTTAAAGACAGTATTTGAAATGGATTTTCAGAAAATTAGCTCACAGGTTAGGAAATGTGGGAAATGGATGTAGGAAATGTTCTCAAATGTGACTTCCAAAAATAACCAAAATAGCAACAATCATACAGTGAGTGCTTATTCTGTATTAGGCACTGTCTCAAGTGATTTTTTAAAAAACTTTTAATTTTGATATAATTTTGGATGTATAGAAAAGTTGCAAAAAATGGTACATAGAATATTAATATACTCTTCATCCAGCTTTCTGTAAATGTTAACATCTTAACCATAATCATAGTACAATTCTCAAAACCAGGAAATTGACACTGATGCAAGACTATTAACTAATCTACAGACCTTATTTGAATTTCATCAGTTTTCCCACTAATGTTCTCTTTCTGGTCCAGGATCTAATCCAGGATTTCACATTGAATTGGCACATCTCCCTGATTCCTTTAGTCTGACAGTTCCTTGGATTTTCTTTGCCTTTCATGAACTTGGCACTTTTGAAACATCCATGCCAATTATTCTGTAAAGTGTTTCTCAGTTTAGCCTTGTCTGATGTTTTCTCTTGAGTAGATTGAAGCTAAGCATCTTTGTCAAGAATACCACAGAGGTGATGTGCCCTTCTTAGTGCATATCATATCTGGGGGGACATAGTGTTGATTTGTCCTGTTACTGGTCATGTTAACTTCACCCACATGATTAGGATGCTGCCTGTCAGGTTTATCCAACATAAAAGTCACTCTTTTCTCCTCATAATTAATAAGAATTAACTTATTTAATTTGTAATTAATAACAATTTTGTGGGGAGATACTGTCCTGCTTCTCATACTTTTTTGTCTACCATACTCTTATATTTTCTTCTCTTTATCTGTTTTGAATTATGGATAAATTATTACAGATTTATCTTCCAGTTCTCTAATTTTCTCTTCAGTTATATCTACTTTACTACTAAACATTTATTGTATTTTTAATTTCAAAATCTCTGATTGGTTCTTTGAAGAATTACCTATTTGAAAACCTCTTATTCCTATTTTATTGATAAAATGTGTAATTAATTTTTAGGAGGATTTTAACTGCATCTTTGAAAAGCCCTTTAAATTTTTTTCTATTACTAGTTCCCCACATGGAACTTCTTTACATTGTTGGAGAGTTACCTCTTATGTTCACCTTCATCTGATACTTAATAATTCTTGGTTCTACATTCATTTTTAGTGACAGCCTTCTCCCCTGTGACCCTGGGACATGCTGGTTTCTTTCCAGTTAGCTAGATGCCCTCTCAGCTGGTGTCATCAGGTGTTTCTTGGCATGGCAGGTGAGACAGCCTCCTGTGCTTCCGGTCATGGTGACTGATCAGTTTCCCACGTAAGTCTTGCATTGTCTTCTCAGGGAGTGTCAGGAATACCCTGTGGAATCTTAGCTTATAACATGCCTTCCTATCTACTTTTTTCCCCCAGTATGCTGCTCAACTTCAGATATACCAAATTTTCTCTCCTTACATGTATTTATTAAAATTTTAGGGGTTTTGGGTACATGACACTTAATGTATGCTAGGCACTGTTCTAAGTGCTTAACATATGTTAACTTATTTATTCCTGGCAACATTTCTGTGAAGTGGGTATTTTTTATCTACATTTTATAGATCAGGAGAGTGAGGCACAGAGATATTAAGTGGCTTCCCCAAGATCACAGAACCAGAGTATTGCCAAACTCAGGTCTTTTAAATCAGATACAAATCTTCCTCTTGCACTTCTCTCCTTATCAGCCAGTGGGCCCAGCAGCTTCTGTAGCCGGGATGCTCCAAGATAACATCCTACCACTCACGTAAACCCTGTAACCACAGAGGCTGGAATTGCTCGAGCAGCAATTAGTTCTGCTGATGCAACCCACAGGACCCTCAGGGCACAATGACATGTTGGATTTTGGACCTTGTTCTTCCTTGCTCTGCCTCTGCTTCAAACACTGTTCTAGGATTATGTTGTCGAAATAAGGTTATTGTAGGCGTCAATTCCCGGTGAGACCTTAGAAAAGTAATTTTTCTTCCTTTGAGCCTGTTTTTTCCAACTGTAAACAAGTAGAAGATTGAGAGTGAAATGGAAGAGGGAATTTTTAGATTTTTTTTCTTCTCTAGTTCTAAGGATTCTTTGAATCTATAATTCATACATACTCATTTTTTAATCATTTCATTGTGTTTTGCCATGTTTTAATCCCCCTTTATTTTTTGTATGAATCAGTCTAAAAATTAAATTAATACATTAAATTTTTGAATAATATACAAGTGCTTAAAATGAGAAAAACACTGTCTGGCTTTCCACCTCTTCTCCTCCCAAATATTACTCCCTGAAGATAACCACGCATGACTGTCTCTGGTTTTAGTTCTCCTGGAGGTTATTTCCATACCTCTTAATAATGTGTGTTTCACCATTACTTGATTTATGAGCTCCAGAAATAATCTATTGGGCCCTGCTTTGAAAGATAAGGATGTACCTCCCCTGTTATGGCCTAGGGGGGAGAACCTTTGCCCCAGCTCTATGATCTCAGCTAAATCCCGGGGGTGGTACCTCTGCAAGATGGGAAATTCCCCAAGTTTGGCTGCTTAGGCAATGTGGAGGCCTTATTCAGGTTTGTGAAGCTGAAAATGTTACCACAGGGAGGCACTGGAGACAGCTTATGACTGTACTCTGAGGAGGGGCTTCCTACTCTGGGGAATAGTGGCTTAGTTTTTAAAGAGGTTAATTAAGAGGGAGTACAGTGATTGTCTCAGATCAGCACACAGTTTTTTGCTCCCAAGAGGGCCTTGTGGCATTGGGGAGCCAAGGAACAGGGGCTACTTTACTATAATTCATGTTTGTTGTTGTTCCAAGCAGTGGGAAATAGCAAGGTCACCTGAAATAGGAATAGCTGAGTGCCCAGAAGTTCTCTGGCCATGCCCAGTGACTGGTATGGGAAAATTTGGAAGTGACCTACGTTATCAAGTTTCTTCCTTCCTGCTGGGGACCCGGAGAGCATCCTTTGGAACCTTTGGGCGCAGGGACTGTGGATAGGTGCTGGGAGCAGGTGGCTGCTCTCTGACAATTAGATTGTACCACAGGAGGCCTGGGGAAGAGTAGGAGCCACAGAGAGGACAATCTTGCAATGCTGATCATCTTTCTTACCAGCGTGGTCTTAGTAGTTCAGAGACCATTGTCACATGCCTGTCACCTGTCAGGCTCTACCCATTCAAGAGTCATAGCCGCTACTAAAGTGCACATTGGCATCCACTTCTCTGTGATACAAGTGCCTTCATGCCTCAGAGCTCCATCAGGAGTCCTCCTCACCTCACTGCTGTTACCACCTGGAACGCAGGGACTGCCAGCCCACACAGAGTGATGATGGGACAGCCCTGTGGACCTCAGCAGAGGGGAGACTTGGGGAAGGCCACACATCTCTACACTGCCCTGCATCTTCCATCCTCCATCTCACCTCCATACAGAGCTGAATGGCTGGTGGCGATAAATTAAGATAATTACAGTATTAGAGGAAAAAAGGTGATGAACCAATGCTTGCTTTGACTTTTTCCATAGTCCAAGGGGAAAAAAACCTAACCAAATAATTAAACTCTTCACTGGGACCCCCCCCCCTTGGGTACACCCTGATACCTAGTCTCGCCTCCTGTGCTTGAGGTTTCTTTTTCACTCCATTTGTGAGAGACTTTTTCCGTTATCCAACATATAAAACCTCCACCTTTTGAAAATTTAAAACTCATAACCTGTATCACAGAGGTGGATCTCATCCCAGAATCTACTCTTTTCACTATACCTCAAACCAGGGACTTGATCTGTAACAGCATAAATGGGATGGGGAGGAGATACTTGGATGGGGTAGGCCAGGGTTGGCTTTGGCACTCCAAGGTCTGATGCCCACTGGAAATCCCTCCATCACTGTGATGGTAGGCCCCTTCTTTATTCCTTGTCTTCAAACCTGTACGCGTGCATGCACGCACACAGACATCTCACAAAGACACACAGTATTTCTCTGAGACAGTGGTATAAAGGAAAAAGAAACATCATTTCTGCAATATCATCTGCATAGATTGTGCTGCCAGGAACAGAGAGAGTGCTTCATCAGTTGTTCTTGTTCATCCTCCCGTATGTCCCAGGCCCATTGCTCTAAAGAGAAAGATGGTCAAAGACCCTGGACATTTTCTTTTTTTAATAATAATAATATTAAATTATAATATTAATAATTTAATAATGATGTAATAATCATTTAAAATAATCATTTGGCCTGAACAAATTCTTAGATATGGTGTCTTCCTCCCTCAGTCTGTAGCACTCATCCGGAAGTGGTGGCGGGCACCGCCACTCCCATGATGACTGGTGTATTACCCTGTTTTATATATCAGAAGGAGGAGACTCATAGAGGCTTTCTGGTACCTTCAAGGTCAGATGTGGTGGAGCCAGGACTAGAACCCAGATCTGGTGAGTCCAGGCCTAGAGCTCTTTCTACCACATTAAAATGGAAGAGAACATTGCTGAGTATATATCTTGTTAAAACAGATTACAATGCCAGTAAAGAAGAAATTAGTGTGAGGATGTACAAGACAGGGGGATCTAGAGTTCAGAATAGATCAAGATATCACTATATTTTCCAAGAAAACCTAAGGAAGAAGGATCCTGTCTGTTAGCTTGGTATAGGAGGACTTGTTCTTACTCTTCAGCCAAATTTTATATTGGCTACTTCAAGGATCTTAGTTTATTCATCTAAAGACAGGAGAGTTTGGATTATGATTGTGCCTTTCCAACCCCAGCATTCTGTGATGTAAAAAGCTAGCATAACACATGATATGAAGTATGGAGAATGACTTCCTTGTCACATGTTGACTCAGGAATGGTAAAGCCATGTAGCAACAAGGCTAATCTTATAGCTGTAGTGTATCTAAGGTCATCGAGTTAGCCTGGCCCTGCAGCCACAGTGAAAAGAAGTGCTTCATTTCATGATTGTGGAAGATGATTGGCCATTATTACGAGCAAAGAACTCATATCGAATTCTCTGTGAGGTTAAACAGATCTTCAGATAAGACACTTGACATGTGAAAGGAAGCTTAAGTGGGTCAAGAAAAAGAGCTGTTGGCTGACACTGAAGGATTCAGGAAGGTCAGATACACGTGTGAAGCGGGGGCCCATAATCTACAAGACTGATGAAAATTTTAAAAGGACAGAAATTTGGTTTGTACAAATAGACAATTATCTGTAAGAATGATGGTTGAGGACTTAAACTGAGAAGAAAGAACAGATTCATTTTGAGAGAATGCTGAAGGAGGAAGGTTTCTGTAATGATCATGCTGTGCATTTGATTAATGATCAGAAATAGTCAGGACTTGTCATTCGTCTGTATCTCTCAAGGGAAGCTGGACACAGTAAAGGATTTTTGAGGAAAACAGTATCTGGTCAAATAGTTCCTTCTATCTCTGACTCACCTCTCTAGTCTACTTATAGTCACAATTCTTGATCTGGAAGCCCTTATCAAAAAATATGGATAATATTCATCTCACAGATTGTTGTAAAAATGTGTATGAAATATGTATGTGTATGAAAGGGCATGGCTACTTGAAAAATCCTCAACTAACATTATTGCTATGCTTTACGGGGACAGCAATAAAGGGGGTGAGAAGGCAGTGTGGTATTTTGGTGAGAGCCATGGCTTTGATATCAGGCAGCGTGGATTCTAATCCCTAACCTGTCACTTATAGATAAATCGCTTAACACCTGGAGTCTCATATTCCCCATCTGTAAAATGGGGATAACAAATCTCACTTGCACAGGTGTGTGACTTAAAGCCAAAATGAATAACATATGGGAAGACTTTGCAACTGCTAAAGCACTGTATAAGTGTGAGGAATTATAAATATTATTATCACTTGGGTCCCCAGTTTATGGGATTGAAAGTCAGCTACTCCAATGACAGATGAGTGGGAATACATGAATGATTACCCTCAAAGTATACTTTTGCTCTTTGCCATCTATCACCAATAAATACTTGATTTACATTTGAAATTTGGCAACCCGGAAAGCCATTAATCCAAATAAATACTCAGCGCTCTGCAAAGCAAAATGTTTCCCAGCCAGAGCCTCCGCCTGCTCTGTGACGCTTGCCTTGCACATGTGCAGACAGACTCATTTGCTGCTGGTGCTGTCTATACTGATTCACCCCTCAGTCAGTCAGCAGCCTGGCATAGGTTGCCACTGTGCATGCAGCAGCTTGCAGGATCTGCAGGCAACTACAGAGGAAGGACAAACATTGTCCTTACGAGCTGACAAGCTAAGAGCTCCTGTCATGAATGACTACTGTTTCTGACTGTCCAGCCTTCATTTACCCTCTTCTGGTAAGAAAACATCAATTTTCCTTTTGTTAACCATCCTTCCCCCACTCTTGCCAGTGTTATTTTTGGGAGAGACTGACCTTAACCCCTTGCTCTAGAAGTGGGGATACAACCCAGGCCTTCTAAACAGAGAGAGCCTTGATGATTGGTTCTGGGAAGGGCAAGTCAGTTTGACCCATTAAATGTCAGGTCCAGAGGTCTTGCTCAAATATTGAGAAAAAAGTCTTTCTGAGCCTCAAGAGTACTATAGACAGCTTCCTGGTATTATTTCTGAGCACCTGGATCTAGCTGGACCTGAAGCTTACATTGGACTTTGAAGCTTACATTGGACTTTGAAGCTTACATTGGACTTTGAAGCTTATTACCCCAACCAATGAATTCCTTTTGCTTGCTTGTTCATTTGTTTGGTCTAGTCAAAGCTGTGCATAGCTTTGTGCATAGTTATAGCAGTGTTCGTTCCTTCAGTCTACACACTACTTATTGGGTGCTTTCTTGTGTCAGGCCCTGTGCAGGGAATTTTGATGACAAAGACATGGGCTCTCCCTTCATGGAGTTTGCAAACTAGTAGGAGAGACACAGAATATTAAAATAGAATATAGTAATTATAATGAGTGATATATGTATGAGGCATTAAAGAGCATAAAGTGGAAGTCCTTAACTCATCTAAGAGTATGTCAGGTGTGGAGGATCTGGAAGGGTCTTCTACCTTGAGGAAATAAACCCTGAGAGGGTACTTACTGGATGAGTAGGAATTATCCAGGAAGTGATGGGGAGGAAAGGAAATATATGCTTGTTTTACCTCTGAGATATAGAGAACGGTGTGTGTGTGTGTGTGTGTGTGTGTGTGTGTGTGTGTGTGTGTAGGTATGTATGTATGCGTGTGTGTGTGTGTTTGTTGAGGGTTGGGGACTAGAGATGAATTACAAGCAGGTTCAGGATTCTAGAATGAAAATGAAAAATCTCATTGGAAAGTGTTAGGATACTGGAAGGAATCTGGATGATGGGAGGAGTCCTTTTAGCTATGGACTTCTCTTGGGTTTTTGACTTCATCCTGTAGGTCATCCATGAAATGTATAAAGCAGGAGAATGTTTTGAAAGATATACGAGCAGCTATATAGAGAATGGGTTTGAGAAAGACACACTTGGAGGGAAGGAAACCAGTTAAGAGGCTCTTGATGAGAAGCCTAAGTTTGAAGAGACAAATATAGATTAGAGAAATATTTTGCAGGTAAAATTTGTAGTGTTAGTGCCTGGTTGTGGGGGAAAAAGATAATAGAGTCTAAATTTTTTTGGCTTGTGTGACTAGTGAAGGTAGATGACCAACTAAAATGATGAGGTTTTTTTGGGCATGGTAAATTTAAGGTACAAGAGGGATGACTGGAAAGATAGACCCATCCATCAGGCAGTTGGATATATAAATTTGTGGCTTGATAGAGAGGTCTGGGTTGGAGAGAGACATTTAGCTGTCATCAACATGTAGTTAAAATGATATTATCTAAGGAGAAAAGTGGGGTATAAAGAGTAGAGCATTTGGAAAGAACCCTGAGTACACCAATACTGAAGCATTGCGCTGGAGTAAAAAGAACCCTGAAAGGAGGCCCTGAAAGAATCGTTAGAAAGATAGGAGAAGAACCAGGAGTGTGTGGTCTCCTAGAAATCAAAGAATAGAGCTTCATGATGGAGAGCGTAATAATCTGTACCACATGCAGTAGAGTATAGGAAAAAAAAGGTTATTCCAAACTACCTATGGTATTTGAGTCAGGAAGTCATCTAGTGATTATAGAGTTGGTTCAGTAGAGGAAGGATGGGAGTGGGAACCAGAGTGGAGTAAGTTGAAGGTGACAATAACTATGACCACTCTTTGAGAAGTTTACCTAAAAAGAGAGGGAAAAGATGGTATAGTAAATGGAAATGGACCCAGTATCAGGGAAGGTTTCCTCTTAAGGACTGGAGCAATATGAGCATATTTCCAGGATAACAGGAAAGAGAGAGATACCAGAAAGGGGGAAGTGGGACATATAAAATGAGAAGGTTTGGGGATATAGCAAGACTTTAGAGCCGGGAGTGGGTGTGGTCAAGGGCACCGTGGATAGTTTGGCCTTGGAAAGGAGGACATGTTATGATAATGGGAGGAAATTTTTTAGGATGGTTATGGGTTTTAATAATTGGATTGGGGAAATCTTTGGGAAGAATACACGTTATGGCTCAGTTTCATAGAAGTAGGAAATGGCGGGGCGAAGGTTGGAAAGTTGAGGACATAATACCAGATAACTGTTTTTCCTCATGTGGCCAGTTGTTTCTAGTTGGCCAGGAATAGACCATGACCAAAAAGATAAGTAGCTGAATGGCACATGGCCCAAAGGCCTTGTCTTTTTCTTTTCTTAAGATATAATTTACTTGCCATAAAATGTACCTTTTAAAAGTGGTTTTTAGTATCAGTACATTCACAGTTGTACACCTATCACCACTGTCTAATTCCAGAACACTTTAATGACCCCCAAAATAAACCCAGCTAGAAGTCACTACCTATTCCCCCCATCCCCCAGTCTCTGGGCAACTGTTAATGTATTCTCTGTTTCTATAGATTTGCCTGTTGTGGATATTTCATATAAATGGAATCATACAATATGTGGTCCTCTTTGTTACCGACTTCTTTCACTTAGCATAATGTATTCAAGTCTCATCCATGTTGTAGCATGCATCAGTACTTTATTCCTTTTTATTGCTGAATAATCATCCATTGACAGATACTCCACATTTTGTTTATCCATTCATCAGTGATGAATATCTGATTTGTTTCATTTTGGGGGTATTATGAATAATACTCTTAGGAATATTCCTATACAAGTTTTTGTGTGGACATGTATCTAGGAATGGAATTGCTTCGTCACCTGATGTTTATGTTTAACTTTTTGAGGAAATGTCAAACTGTTTTCCAAAGTAGCCGTACCATTTTATTTTCCTACCAGCAGTATAGAGTTCCAATTTTTCCATATCTTCACCAACACTTGCTATTATTACTTTTTCAAATAATTATCTTAGTGGATGTGAAGTGGTATCTCATGGTTTTTATTTGAATTTCCCTGATGGCTAATGATGTTGAGCATCTTTTCATGTGCTTATTGGCATTTATATATCTTCTTTGTAGAAATATCTACGCAAATTCTTTTCACCTTTTAAAATTAGGTAATTTGTCTTTATACTGTTGAACTGTAAAAGTTCTTTATGTATTCTGAATACTAGATCTTTAGTAGATACGATTTGTAAATATTTTCTACAGTTCTGTGGATTGTTGTCTTTTCACTTTATTGATAGTAGAGTATCATTAGAAGCACAGATGTTTTAAACTTTGATGTAGTCCAATTTCTCTATTTTTTATTTGATTGCTTGTGCTTTTGGTGTCATATCTAAGAAACTATTGCCTAATCCAAGGTCATGAAGATTTACACATATGTTTTCTTCTAAGAGCTTTATAATTTTGACTATTACATTTAGATTTTTAATTCATCTTAAGTTAATTTTTGTATATGGTATGGGATAGAGGTGCAAATTCATTTGTTTGCATGTTGATATCTAATTGTCCCAGCACATCTGTTGAAAAAGACTATTCTTTCCCCCTTTTAAATTGTCTTGGCCCCCTTGTCAAAAATGAATTAACCATAAATGGTTTATTTCTGGATTCTCAAGTCTATTCCATTAATCTATATTATCTGTTTCTGTTCTTCTGACAGTACTACAGTATCTTTTTTTTAAATTAATTTATTTATTTTTGGCTGTGTTGGGTCTTCGTTGCTGTGCATGGGCTTTCTCTAGTTGTGGCGAGTTGGGGCTACTCTTCGTGTGGTGCGCGTGCTTCTCATTGCAGTGGCTTTCTCTTGTTGTGGAGCACAGGCTCTAGGCGCGCGGGCTTCAGTAGTTGTGGCATGTGGGCTCAGTAGTTGTGGCTCGCGGGCTATAGAGCGCAGGCTCAGTAGTTGTGGCGCATGGGCTTAGTTGCTCCGTGGCATGTGGGATCTTCCCGGACCAGGGATTGAACCTGTGTCCCACTGCATTGGTAGGTGGATTCTTAACCACTGCACCACCAAGGGAGTCCCCAGTACTACAATATCTTGATTGCTGTAGCTTTGTATTAAGTTTTGAAATTGAGAAGTGAGTCACTATTTTTATCAAGATTTTTTTGGGTTATTTTGGGTTCCCTACATATCTATATTAATTTTAGGATGAGATTTTCAGTTTCTGCAAAAAGGCCAGCTAGGATTTTGATAGGGATTGTGTTAAATTTGTAGATCAATTTGGGAAGTACTGCCATCTTAATAGTAGTCTTCCAATCCATGAACGCAGGTGGAAATTAGGTTACTGACTTGAGATTCCTTCTTTTTTAATAAAGATTTTAAAGCTATAAATTTTATATTTGAAGTTTTGGTCTAATAAGCACAATATCTGGGTTTTTCAAGAAACTGGGAAACTGAACTTAGAAAGTCTTTATTTGCTCAAGGTCACATAGCTAATAAACAATATAGCAAGGTTGTAATTTGGAGACTGAATGACTCAAAGTTTGTTTTATTTGTTCTCTATTGCTTTTTTTTTTTTTTTTTTTTTTTTACGCTTAGTCTTCAAAGAGTGACTTTATGTCAGGTGCCAGGGATGTAAAGGATGCTAAGATAAATAAGCCCTGGACTTTGGTCTCAAGGAGCTAACACATTAATTGAGGGAAAGAAATATGTAGATAAATGAGATAGAGTAGTACAGGTGCAGATCTAGATGCCTCTACTGGGATAGTTGTGGTGCAGAGGTGAGGGTGAGGAGTGCTGCCTATGAAATGGGAAAACTTACTCTATTTTAAGTGCTATCAATAGGATCTGAGTTTTACCAGGTAAATAGGATGCCAGAGGGGCCGAGTGACCATTGTGTCTGTGTGTTTTTGATGTAAATACTCCCTTCTCCTGTCTGTGAGGGTCATAGCTTCTTCCTTCATTTTGGTTTGGGAAGAGGGAATAGCATCTTGGGCTCAATTTCCTGTCTGTTTCAGGGGCTTGACACAGCACCACGGAGTTTCGTTGCTGGAAGGAAGGCCTGGTGCATTTAGACAAAAAAAAGAAAGACTTTCAGAAATATGAAGGGACTAAGGTGGCAAAAGGACCTGTTGGATTTGTCTTCTGTGTGGTATTGTGGGCAGGTCACAATGAAAAAGGTCACAATGAAAAAGGCAGGCAAGATTCAGAAAGCATGTGGGCCATTTGGTCAATCTTGGTTTTCCCACTTTGGGCAAGAGATACTTTACTCTCTTCTTTATAAATAAATAAGAGAGGAATTGCAATGATAAATAGCAATTGACTCCTGGCTGTTGTATAGGAAAGACAGTAGGTTGAGGTGGAGTCTGTGGTGATGGGAGAGCAGGCGACCCAACTGAAGTCAGCAGCAGTATTGGCTCAGGCAGTGTGTTGACATGTGGAAATGTGGGCCTAGTTTTCCCAGGTCTACTGATTTTTCAAGAGAATTTGGAAAGTTAGATTTTTTAATAAAATCACTCAATTTTTAAGTGTAGGCAATTTTTTTAAAGACTAGGTGGGCTATTAATCTTCAGGCCAAACATGATACATCTGCAAGCCACTAGTTTACAGCCTTCACCAAATCAGTTTGCAGCCAGGACCCAGCATTTTTGGCTTTGGGGACCAGCTTTTAAAGCATATAGGAACCTGGGATAACTTTATCCCTTGGGGAGCATAATAGCACCTGTGCTGGAGTGGGAATCATTCCTCCTATCTGGGGTCAGACTGACATGTCCTTACTTGCTGTTCCTGGCTCCTTTGGTGAGCCATGCTTCGTGCTTCTGGTTTCCCCCGAGGTCCTTCCTTACTTGCTCAGACACCTGAAGCAGTTATCTCTAGAATGATTGGGGAACACCAAAGAATGCAACTTTCTGGGAATCCCACCAGGACTATGCTGTTCAATATGGTAGCCACTACGTAGGTGTATATGACTGTTCAGCAATTGAAATGTGGCTAGTCCAAATTGAAAGGTGCTATAATACATGTAAGATTTCAAAGCCCTTGCTGTGAAAAATAGTGTTAAATATCTCAATTTTTATATTGCTTACATGTTGAAATGATATTTTGGATATATTGGCTTAAATAAGATGTATTTTTAAAATAATTTACCTGTTTTTACATTTTAAAAGTGTAGCTACTAGAAAATTTAAAATTGCATATTTAGGTGACATATTTCTACTGAACAGCACTGCACTGGGTCCTTCCCATTCCCAGGGTAAATTGGGAAAAGATGATTGCTCATTCTATTCTCATTATCATGGGGACATCTACTCTGAAGCGCATGGGAGATGATGGGACTGTTGTGGGGGAAATAGCCGGGACTAGAAATGTCACATCACTTCTGACAGTTATGCCTTTAAGACAGGCGAATATATGCCTGTAGAGTGGCCACTGAACCATGAAAGGAAATGCAGTCTCAGGGGATGCCTGCAGGCTGACTGACTCTCACAGATCCATTGTTACTTCCTTTTATTTTGACCTCTGACCCTGGGTTCTACTTGTCATTACTCTCTCAGGATCTGGCACATATTTGGACTTGAGGGAGTTGCCTGGGCCATTTTGAATAATAGCCTTTTTTCCTGCAATCAGCATAGAACTGAGCCAAACACTGAGTGTGGATGAGTAGGTTCAGGGATGAGAGGGTCCTTCTATCACCTCATAGCCAGAGTACCACCACTGGAGTCCCTTTTCCTGGCTGGTGTTGGAGGCTGGATAGTGGCCCCCAAGCACTCTGGCTCTGGATGAGAGATTTATTCCCTTAGACCCCTGACAGAAGTTAGGAGTCTGTGTGGTAGACTCCACCCTGCTCCGTACCCCATGGGCCAAGGGGTATTGGGAGGATACCAAGAGAGGCAAGAAAAACCTGGAGCTGAAGTGTGTTCTGTCATCTGGGAGTGCGTGCTCTACAGGAGTGCTGAACGCTGAGTGTGCCAGCAGGAATTTTAACCAGCAGAAGAATCAAAGCAGTAGGGATGAGGGTGCAAGTGTTGGATTAAAAGCATTAGAAATCACTTTCAAAAACACTGTGCTGCATACTACCACCAGCATTATCATAGAAAGGTCCTTTTCTCCTTCCTTCTTTTTGCTCTCTTCCTCCTTTCCCTCCTGTTTCCTTCCCTCCCTCCCTTCCTCTCTTTTCCTCTTTTTGTGCAGGGGCATGAACCTGCCAACATATCTTTGCAATCTATCAGAGCCCTGATTTATACCACTCAGAAGTTTGCATGGCTGTCACCTCATTAAGGTGTTTGTGTCCTGGCAGAGCCTGAACTTGAATCTACCTTGAAGGTGTAATTGTGTGTTGCTAATGTAATGGCTGAAGTTGCCCATGCAAAGAGCAACATGGAAAAGGTCACAGGAGGAATGCAAGGTCACAGAGCCACCTGAAGCGTGCTCAGGATTGATTTGCTCATTTACTCCAATTCCAGAGAGAAGTCTCATGACAGCAGGTAGGACTTGCAGGGGGGAAGGATTGCAGCATGGGCTTGTGCAGATGGGAATGGAGAGGAGTTTATTGTGCTTTCCAACTGCTGAAAGCCTCACTGAGAATCTGAGCACACATAGAGCAATAGCCCCAACCCAGATGCCTGTAAATATGGATGAATCGATGGGAGAGATGGTCGCCTCTCCCCTAAAGATGGCTTGCTATTTCCTCAGCATTAGCAGATTTATCTGCAAAACAATATAGGAAGTTTTTTTTTTCCTTCAGAATAGATACAAAATCCAGGCTTGCTCTCCAGTATTTGATCTACTTCCCAGATTCCTTGGGGAGGTGGTGTGGCATGAGAGATGTGGCTAGATCCACCACTGTGATGCTTTTCTTCTCCTCTCACCCAGGGGAGAATGGCTGACTATACCACAGGGGCCCTCTGCTCCCTTAGATTATATCACATTTATGACTTCAGTGAATATTTATTAAGCACCTGAAATGAGGTGTACCAGGTGCTGGAGGTACTGCAGGGAACAAGGTAAGCATGAAGCCTGCCCTGGTGCTCAACCACTAGCTGAGGATGCAAGCAGTTGCAGTTTGGTAAGTGCTATCATGAGGGACAGAACAGGGTGCCAGGCCTGCACAGAGAAGAGACATCACACCCAGAGCATGTAGCACAGGGAAACCTTCCCAGAGGCAGAAGACCCTGTGAATCCTATATTCATGGATTCATGAAAGGGACTTCAGAATTCATCTTGTCCAATTCTTGCAACAGTGAAGAAATTGAGTACCCCCTCACCCAGAGAAGTAAAGTAAAACCCCAAGTTTACAAGAGCTGGTAAGTGGAAGACCAACTGAACTCAGGCCTCTTTTCTTCACCCTATTATTCTGTTCCATTAAAGTCATTCTTTTCTTATAATGTTGGGTGTTAAACCAACTGAATTTTAAGACATCAGATGAAAGAATTGATAGGGACCACAGTATTGCTATTAATCACATAACCGATATTAGAGAATATGACTGTCCTTAGGTGGAGGTTGAACTCCAGGACTAGGATGAGCTGTGCACCCTGTCCTAGAGGTACTGGAGCTGAGACAATGCATGCACCTGTGGATGGCTTACTTTGAAGAGAAAGAGGAGATCTCGAAAAGGGCTAGGCTACCTTCCCCAGATTGTCTTCCAAATGCAGCATTTGGATGGGCCACTCAGTACCTCCCAGGGCACAGTGAGTGACAGGACAGGAGGAACCAGGAGTGCTATGTTAAGGGAAGAAGGAGGAAACACCAGAAGAAGGGAATAAATACTCTCCCAAAACTCACGTTCCATACTCATTCATTTGCCTGTCAAACTATTTTTGAGCACCTTCTCTTTCTCTGTGCTAGGTGGCAAGGATTTAATGATGTTATCTTGGCTACTAGAGAAGTCATTATTTAGTAATAAATAGTATTTTCCTTGAAGTTTAACATTAGGAGAGGAGGGGTTATTAAACATAAATTCCAAGCAACTCAATCAGTAGTTCACACAGTGCCTTTTTTCCGTCCTTTGAGTTTCGTGAAGAAATCCACATGGGGCACCACTTGCTATTATAAGGCCCTTATCTCAGCTTTGCACAATCCAAGTCACTGTGAGGTGGGAACTGAGTTCTGTCCTTCTGTGCTAAGTATGGAACAATTGTTTCCCTCTTCCCTGTGGCTGCCAGCTGGTCCCATTATGCTGTCACGCCATCACTCCCTCTGTTCCTTCCCGCTACCCCTCCCCTTCCAGTATAAAGCATCTCTTTTCCTTCTCCCCTACCCCGCACCCCGTAAAGAAGGACCACCAGCCTTTGACTCACCTCTCTTCCAAAATTTTAGTGACTTGTCTCTTTCTCGGACTATGCTTAACTGATGTCACAGACCCCTCATTTTGGAGGGGTCTCAGTATAAGTGGGCATTGACCTTAATATAAGTGAGTTTTCTGTGGTCTTACTTTTGGCTCCCCCAAAAAGGAAACCCTGAGAGAAAAATATGGATTCAAGTTATTTATTTGGAGGGGCAGCATCAGGAAGTACCAGTAAGGGAGTGAGAAAGCAGTAGAGAGAAGGGAACCAAGTCAGCCAAGTGTGGGGTAATGAGTAAGTCACTGCTGTGGAACCTGGGGCTCTGTTCCCAGGCCCTGTGTGCAGCGTGCCTCAGAGTTGTTCCTGAAGGCTGAGGAAGTCAGCATATTTATCCACCAGCTCTCAGGCCTCTCTAGGTAAAGGTTGCTCCTGTGGCACCAACTCCCAGAGCAGCCTGGAGGCCAGACAATGCTTTGAGGCAGAGAGACAATGCAGAAAGCCATCCACGTGGAAAAAACTGTGTGGTGACCTCTGGGGTAAGCTGGGGGTGTGGGCAAGGCACTGACCACCTAAGCCATTCTTTGCTAATCTCTCTTTCTCTCTTTTAAAAATAGATCTTTATTGGAGTATAATTGCTTCACAATACTTTGTTAGTTTCTGTTGCGCAACAAAGCGAATCAGCCATATGCATACACATGTCCCCATGTCCCCTGTCTTTGCTAATCTCTTAATCCACTGTTTCTTTCATTTAAAAATATTTACTATACTTGTCGCACTTTTCAATTTTATATTAATTTGTAAGTTCATACGTCTAATATCTGTCTTATTTGCTACCGTATACCCAGTACTTAGTTCAGTGCCTGGAACCTGGGAGATCCTCAATAGTTATGTGTTAATTGAATAATTAAATGAATGAATGACTCCATACCTTTGCATCAGCTTTCTGTTCTTGAGGCGTGTCTGGGACTACCTCTAGGGCTTTAGTTACAAGGGGTAAGGGAGGAGGGAGGTTGGAAGCTATACCTGAATATAGGTAGTTTTCTTCCTGAGAACTTCTATAGGAGTGGGGCATGGCTCTCATTAAAATGTGTGCACTCCTGACTCTCGTAGCTTAAATCTGTAGGGAAACTCTAAGATCCCTTCAATAGCTTACTCATTTGACAAATATCAAGCACCCACTGTGGGTAATACACTGTTTAGAGGTATAAGATATACAAGCAAGGTACAAGATACAAGTCTTGTTCTCACAGACCTTACAGTCGAGTTAGGGGTAATAACATAACCCATGTAAATTACAAAACACCTTACAACCAAGAGTTGGATTACACATCTCAGACTAAGTATTAAGTATTTGTAGGGTTCAGAATCATCAGGGGGATTCAGTATAGCAAAGGGGAATGGAGCAAGCTCTGGACTTGTGAAGAGACTTCGGTTTGGGTTCCTTCTCTATCACTAGACTCTAAGACTTTTTTTTTTTTTGCGGTACGCAGGCCTCTCACTGTTGTGGCCTCTCCCATTGCGAAGCACAGGCTCCGGACACGCAGGCTTAGCGACCATGGCTCACAGGCCCAGCCGCTCTGCGGCATGTGGGATCTTCCCAGACCAGGGCACGAACCCGTGTCCCCTGCATCGGCAGGCGGACTCTCAACCACTGCGCCACCAGGGAAGCCCTTTTTTTTTTTTTTTTTGAGCTCTAAGACGTTTGAGGGCACAGACTAGAGTTGATCCTGAGAGAAGAACTACTCACAATATTTAGAGCCCACAGGAGCTACCTCATTCTTTGCCCCAAGGCTGAGCAGTATGGATTACATTAACGGTGCTGATGCCCTCTGGTTTCTGTTTGGTTTTGACCAATGGAGAACCCAGTTGGTGTGAAGAGAGTGAGGCCAGGATATTGGCATTCCATGGCTCCCTCCCTGTGGTCACCTTGGCCCAGCTACTGACTCTTTCCTAGTCTTTCCTTCAGGGGTCCATTTACCTGAGCCTCTCTCATTCCCTTGGGTTTCTGCTAGCTCTGGATTCCCACACTAACCTTTAGGTTCCCTGTGTCTTTCCTACATCTTGGTAAATAAACCCTCTTTGAATTATCCAATTTCAACATGCCATCTCTTTTCTACTGGGACCTGTTACAAAAACTCAGACCCTGCCCATAAGAAACTAACAGTCCAGTAGGAGAGAGAGTTCCAGACAAGACCATTCTTTTTTGTTGTCATTGTTATTTATTTATTTTAAAATTTATTTATTTATTTTTGGCTATGTTGGGTCTTCGTTGCTGTGTGCAGGCTTTCTCTAGTTGTGGCGAGCAGGGGCTACTCTTCGTTGCGGTGCACAGGCTTCTCATTGTGGTGGCTTCTCTTGTTGAGGAGAACAGGCTCTAGGCACGCGGGCTTCAGTAGTTGCAGGACGCGTGCAAAGTACTTGTGGCTTGCGCGCTCTAGGGCACAGGCTCAGAAGTTGTGGCACATGGGCTTAGTTGCTTTGTGGTATGTGGGATCTTCCTAGACCAGGGTTCGGACCCGTGTCGCCTGCATTGGCAGGAGGATTCTTAATCACTGCACCACCAGGGAAGTCCAAGACCATTCTTAATCAAAGAAAAAGTGAAGACAGCATGCTGATGAGCTGACAAAGGTGTGATGATTCAGATTATAGGTAGCTAGAGGGCCTTTTCAAATTTACTTTGGAATATACAGGTGATAAAAACTGTTACAGAAGAGATTATTAACTATAATTACACTAATTTAATTGTGGCAGCATGATTTACTGAAATAGTAATTGGGGCTTTGTTTTTCACATCATTATTAGAGTATAATTACTTTATAATGGTGTGTTAGTTTCTGCTTTATAACAAAGTGAATTAGACATACATATACATACATCCCCATATCTCCTCCCTCTTGCGTCTCCCTCCCACCCTCCCTATCCCACCCCTCTAGCTGGTCACAAAGCACCAAGCTGATCTCCCTGTGCTATGCGGCTGCTTCCCACTAGCTATCTGTTTTACATTTGGGAGTGTATATATGTCCATGCCACTCTCTCACTTCATCCCAGCTTGCCGTTCCCCATCTCCGTGTCCTCAAGTCCATTCTCTATGTCTGCGTCTTTATTCCTATCCTGCCCCTAGGTTCGTGAGAACCATTTTCTTTTCTTTAGATTCCATATATATGTGTTAGCATACAGTATTTGTTTTTCTTTTTCTGACTTACTTCACTCTGTATGACAAACTCTAGGTCCGTCCACCTCACTATGAATAACTCAATTTCATTTCTTTTTATGGCTAATATTCCATTGTATACATGTGCCACATCTTCTTCACCATTCATCTGTTGATGGACACTTAGGTTTCTTCCATGCCCTGGCTACTGTAAATAGAGCTGCAATGACTATTGTGGTACATGGCTCTCTTTGAATTATGATTTTCTCAGTGTATATGCCCAATAGTGGGATTGCTGGGTTGTATGGTAGTTCTATTTGTAGTTTTTTAAGGAACCTCCATACTGTTCTCCATAGTGGCTGTATCAATTTACTTTCCCACCACCAGTGCAAGAGGGTTCCCTTTTCCCCACACCCTCTCCAGCATTTATTGTTTGTAGATTTTTTGATGATGGCCATTCTGACTGGTGTGAGGTGATACCTCATTGTAGTTTGATTTGCATTTCTCTAATGATTAGTGATGTTGAGCATCCTTTCATGTGTTTGTTGGAAATCTGTATATTTTCTTTGGAGAAATGTCTGTTTAGGTCTTTTGCCCATTTTTGGATTGGGTTGTTTGTTTAATATTGCAGTGCATGAGCTGCTTGTAAATTTTGGAGATTAATCCTTTGTCAGCTGTTTCATTTGCTAATATTTTCTCCCATTCTGGTTGTCTTTTCGTGTTGTTTATGGTTTCCTTTGCTGTGTAAAAGGTTTTAAGTTTCATTGGGTCCCATTTATTTATTTTTGTTTATATTTCCATTTCTATAGGAGGTGGGTCAAAAAGGATCTTGCTGTAATTTATGTCATAGAGTGTTCTTCCTATGTTTTCCTCTAAGAGTTTTATAGTTTCTGGCCTTATATTTAGGTGTTTAATCCATTTTGAGTTTATTTTTGTGTATGGTGTAAGGGAGTGTTCTAATTTCATTATTTTACATGTAGCTGTCCAGTTTTCCCAGCACCACTTATTGAAGAGGCTGTCTTTTCTCCATTGTGTATTCTTGCCTCCTTTATCAAAAATGAGGTGACCATATGTGTGTGGGTTTATCTCTGGGCTTTCTAACCTGTTCCATTGATCTATATTTCTGTTTTTGTGCCAGTGCCATACTGTCTTGATTACTGTAGCTTTGTAGTATAGTGTGAAGTCAGTGAGCCTGATTCCTCCACCTCCATTTTTCTTTCTCAAGATTGCTTTGGCTATTCGGAGTCTTTTGTGTTTCCATACAAATTTTGAAATTTTTTGTTCTAGATCTGTGAAAAATGCCAGTGGTAGTTTGATAGGGATTGCATTGAATCTTTAGATTGCTTTGGGTAGTAGAGTCATTTTCACAATGTTGATTCTTCCAATCCAAGTACATGGTATATCTCTCCATCTATTTGTATCATGTTTAATTTCTTTCATCAGTGTCTTACAATTTTCTGCATACAGGTCTTTTGTGTCCTTAGGTATCTTTATACCTAGATATTTTATTCTTTTTGTTGCAGTGGTAAATGGGAGTGTTTTCTTAACTTCACTTTCAGATTTAACATCATTAGTGTATAGGAATGCCAGAGATTTCTGTGCATTAATTTTGTATCCTGCTACTTTACCAAATTCATTGATTAGCTCTAGTAGTTTTCTGGTAGCATCTTTAGGATTCTCTATGTATAGTATCATGTCATCTGCAAACAGTGACAGCTTTACTTTCTTTCCAATTTGGATTCCTTTTATTTCTTTTTCTTCTCTGATTGCTGTTGCTAAAACTTCCAAAACTATGTTGAATAATGGTGGCGAGAGTGGACATCCTTGTCTTGTTCCTGATCTTAGAAAAAATGGCTTCTGTTTTTCACTATTGAGAATGATGTTGGCTGGGATTTTGTCATATATGGCGTTTATTACGTTGAGGTAATTTCCCTCTATGCCTACTTTCCGGAGGGTTTTTATCATAAATGGGTGTTGAATTTTGTCAAAAGCTTTCTCTGCATCTATTGAGATGATCAAATGGTTTTTATTCTTCAATTTGTTAATATGGTGTATCACATTGATTGATCTCTGTATATTGAAGAATCCTTGCATTCCTGGGATAAACCCTCCTTGATCATGGTGTATGATCCTTTTAATGTGTTTTTGGATTCTGTTTGCTAGTACTTTGTTGGGGAGTCTTGCGTTTATGTTCATCAGTGATATTGGCCTGTAGTTTTCTTTCTCTGTGATATCTTTGTCTGGTTTTGGTGTCAGGGTGATGGTGGCCTCGTAGAATGAGCTTTGGAGTGTTCCTCCCTCTGCTATATTTTGGAAGAGTTTGAGAAGCATAGGTGTTAACTCTTCTCTAAATGTTTGATAGAATTCTCCTGTGAAGCCATCTGGTCCGGGGCCTTTGTTTGTTCAAAGAATTTGAATCACAGTTAGTTTCAATTTCAGTGCTTGTGATTGGTCTGTTCATATTTTCTATTTCTTCCTGGTTCAGTCTCGGAATGTTGTGCTTTTCTAAGAATTTTTCCATTTCTTCCAGGTTGTCCATTTTATTGGCGTATAGTTGCTTGTAGTAACCTCTCATGATCCTTTATATTTCTTCAGTGTCAGTTGTTACTTCTCCTTTTTCATTTCTAATTCTATTGGTTTGAATCTTCTACCTTTTTTTTCTTGATGAGTGTGGCTAATGGTTTATCAATTTTGTTTATCTTCTCAAAGAACCAGCTTTTAGTTTTATTGATCTTTGCTATCGTTTCCTTCATTTCATTTTCATTTATTTCTCATCTGATCTTTATGATTTCTTTCCTTCTGCTAACTTTGGGGTTTTTTTGTTCTTTCTCTGACTGCTTTAGGTTAAGGTTAGGTTGTTAATTTGAGATGTTTCTTGTTTCTTGAGGTAGGATTGTGTTTCTGTAAACTTCCCCCTTAGAACTGCTTTTGCTGCATCCCATAGGTTTTGGGTCATCGTGTTTTCATTGTCATATGTTTCTAGGTATTTTTTGATTTCTTCTTTGAATTCTTCAGTGATCTCTTGGTTAATTAGTAGTGTATTGTTTAGCCTCCATGTGTTTGTAGTTTTTACAGATTTTTTTCCTCTAATTCATATCTAGTCTCATAGCACTGTGGTCGGAAAAGATACTTGATAAGATTTCAATTTTCATAAATTTATCAAGGCTTGATTTGTGACCCAATATATGATCTATCATGGAGAATGTTCCATGAGCACTTGAATTAACGTATCCTGGTGTTTTTGAATGGAATGTCTTATAAATATCAATTAAGTTCATCTTGCTTAATGTATCATATGAAGTTGTGTTTCCTTATTTATTTTCATTTTGGATGATCTCTCCATTGATGAAAGTGGGGTGTTAAAATCCCCTACTATGATTGTGTTACTGTCAGTTTCCCCTTTTATGGCTGTTAGCATTTGCCTTATGTATTGAGGTGCTCCTATGTTGGGTGCATAATATTTACAATTGTTTTGTCTTCTTGGATTGATTCCTTGATCATTATGTAGCGTCCTCTTTGTCTCTTATAATAGTCTTTATTTTAAGGTCTATTTTGTCTGATGTGAGAATTGCTACTCCAGCTTTCTTTTGATTTCCATTTGCATGGAATATCTTTTTCCATCCCCTCACTTTCAGTCTTTATGTGTCCCTAGGTCTGAAGTGGGTCTCTTGTAGACAGCATATATATGCGTCCTGATTTTGTATCCATTCAGCCAGTCTATGTCTTTTGGTTGGAGCATTTAATCCATTTACATTTAAGGTAGTTATCGATATGTATGCTCCTGTTACCATTTTCTTAATCTTTTGGGTTTGTTATTGTAGGTGTTTTCCTTCTTTTGTGTTTCCTGCCTAGAGAAGTTCTTTACCATTTGTTGTAAAGCTGGTTTGGTGGTGCTGAATTCTCTTAGCTTTTGCTTGTTTGTAAAGGTTCTAATTTCTCCATCAGGTCTGAATGAGATCCTTGCTGGGTAGAGTAATCTTGGTTTTAGGTTTTTCCCTTTCATCACTTCAAATATATTGTGCCACTCCCTTCTGGCTTGCAGAGTTTCTGGTGAAAGATCAGCTGTTAACCTTATGGGGATTCCCTGGGATGTTTTCTGTTTTTTTTTCCTTGTGGCTTTTAATATTTTTTCTTTATATTTAATATTTGATAGTTTAATTAATATGTGTCTTGGCGTGTTTCTCCTTGGATTTGTCCTGTATGGGGTTCTCTGTGCTTTCTGGACTTTATTGACTGTTTCCTTTCCCATATTAGGGAAGTTTTCAACTATAATGGCTTCAAATATTTTCTCAGTCCCTTTCTTTTTCTCTTCTTCTACTGGTTTCCCTGTAATTCGAATGTTGGTGTGATTAATGTTGTCCCATAGGTCTCTGAGAGTGTCCTCAATTCTTCATTCTTTTTTCTTTATTCTGCTCTGCAGTAGTTATTTCCACTATTTTATCTTCCATGTCACTTATTCATTTGTCTCCCTCAGTTATTCTACTATTGATTCCTTGTAGAGAATTTGTAATTTCATTTATTGTGTTTTTCATCATTATTTGTTTGCTCTTTAGTTCTTCTAGGTCCTTGTTAAAAGTTTCTTGTATTTTCTCCATTCTATTGCCAAGATTTTGGATCATCTTTACTATCATTACTCTGATTTCTTTTTTCAGGTAGACTGCCTATTTCCTCTTCATTTGTTTGGGCTGGTGGGTTTTTATCTCGCTGCTTCTTCTGCTGTGTGTTTCTCTGTCTTCTCATTTTGCTTAACTTACTGTGTTTGGGGTCTCCTTTTTGAAGGCTGCAGGTTCGTAGTTCCCGTTGTTTTTGGTGTCTTCCCCTAGTGGCTAAGGTTGGTTCAGTGGGTTGTGTAGGCTTCCTGGTGGAGGGGACTGGTGCCTGTGTTCTGGTGGATGATACTGGATCTTGTCTTTTTGTTGGGCGGGACTGCATCTGGTGGTGTGTTTTGGGTTGTCTGTGACTTTATTATGATTTTAGGCAGCCTCTCTGCTAATGGGTGGTATTTTGTTCTTGTCTTGCTAGTTGTTTGGCATAGGGTGTCCAGCACTGTAGCTTCCTGGTCCTTGAGTGGAGCTGGGTCTTAGCGTTGAGATGGAGATCTCTGGGAGAGCTTTCGCCTTTTTGAAATTACTTGTAGCCAAGAGGTCTCTGGTGGGCCAAAGTCCTGAATTTGGTTCTCCCTCCTCAGATGCACAGGCCTGACACCTGGCTGGAGCATGAAGACCCTGTTAGCCACACAGCTCAGAAGAAAGGCAAGAAAAAAAGAAAGAAAGAAAGAAAAATAAAATAAAATAAAGTTATTAAGATAAAAAATTATTAAAAATAAAAAATTAGAAAAGAAAAAAAAGAAAGAACAGAGCAACCAAACCAAAATACAAATCCACGAATTATAAGAAGTGCTGAAAACTATACTAAATAAAACAAAGCAAAACAAAACAAAAAACCCATAAAAACAGACAGAAAGAACCCTAGGACAAATGGTAAAAGCAAAGCTATACAGACAGACTCACACAAAGAAGCATATACATACCAACTCACAAAAAGAGAAAAAGGAAAAAAATAATTTATGTAGATATAAAAATATAAAAAGGAAGATAGCAACCAAATCAATAAACAAATATACCAATGATAGTAAACTCTAAATAGTGAACTAAGATAAATGTAAAACCAGAAACAAGTTGGATGTAGAAAGGAAACCCGAAGCCTACAGTTGCAACCAAAGTCCACTGCCTCAATTTTGGGATGTTTCATTGTCTATTCAGGTATTCCATAGATGCAGGTTACATCAGGTTGATTGTGGAGATTTAATCTGCTGTTCCTGAGGCTGCTGGGAGAGATTTCCCGTTCTCTTCTTTGTTCGCACAACTCCTGGTGTTCAGCTTTGGATTTGGCCCTGCCTCTGTGTGTAGGTTGCCTGAGGGCATCTGTTCTTTGTGCAGACAGGACGGGGTTAAAGGAGCAGCTGATTAAGGGGCTCTGGCTCACTCAGGCTGGAGGGATGGAGGAGTACGGAATGCAGGGCAAGCTTGTGGTGGCAGAGGACGGTGTGACTTTGCAACAGCTTGAGGTGTGACATGTGTTCTCCTGGTGAAGGTGTCCCTGGATCATGGGTCCCTGGCAGTGGCGTGCTGCACAGGCTCCTGGGAGGGGAAGTGTGGATAGTGACCTGTGCTTGCACACAGGCTTCTTGGTGGCTGCAGCAGCAGGCTTAGCTTTTCATGCCTGTCTCTGGTGTCTGCGGTGATAGTCAAGGCTCACGTCCATCTCTGAAGCTCGTTAGGTGGTGCTCTGAATCTCTTCTCGCGCACCCCGAAAAAATGGTCTCTTCCCTCTTAGGCAGTTCCAGACTTTTTCCTGGCTAGCTGTGGTGCACTAGCCTCCTTCAGGCTGTGTTCACGCAGCCAACCCCAGTCCTCTCCCTGGGATCTGACCTCTGAAGCTCGAGCCTCAGCTCCCAGCCCCCGCCCACCCCGGTGGATGAGCAGACAAACCTTTCATGCTGGTTAGTGCTGGTCGGCACCGATCCTCTGTGCGGGAGTCTCTCCACTTTGCCCTCTGCACCCCTGTTGCTGCGCTCTCCTCTGTGGCTCTGAAGCTTCCCCCCTCACCGCCCACTCCCCCGTCTCCACCAGTGAAGGGGCTTCCTAGTGTGTGGAAATTTTTCCTCCTTCACAGCTCCCTCTCAGAGGTGCAGGTCCCATCCCTATTGTTTTGTCTGTGTTTTTTCTTTTTTCTTTTGCCATACCGAGGTACATGGGGAGTTTCTTGCCTTTTGGGAAGTCTGAGGTCTTCTGCCAGTAGGTGTTCTTCAGGAGTTTTTCCACATGTAGATGTATTTCTGATGTATTTGTGGGAGGAAGGTAATCTCCATGTCTTACTCCTCCCCCATCTTGAAGCAAGGCTGGGGCTTTGTTTTTAAAGCTATACAGTGTGCATTTTCTGTACCCCACCGAGGCCTCCCTCATCCCAGGAGCTTCCTTCTCCCCCCAGGAGACAGTGATTCTCCTGGCTTTTGTTTTGCCAAAGTCTGTGCTTCAGGAGGGAATGTGCTGAGCTTCAAGAGAAGGGAAGAAGGTGGAGGCAAGTGCCTGGCATCCAAGAGCCTCAAGATTTTGAAACTGTCAGAGGAGAAAGAGGATTTTAGAACATCCCTGAAGACCAGGAGAGAAAGAAAAGTTCTTAGGTTCATGGTAGTAGGCACCAGTGTGTGGCCCTGGAAGGTACTGCAGGGAGGAGGGAGGACCTCAGAAGAATGGCTCCTTGGGGCACCAAAATAGGCTGGACCTGGTACTCTGGACACTCAGCCTTGGGCCATGAGCCCAGGAAAGAGGAGATGCTCACCTTTGTGAGATTTCATGGGCTTGGACAATGATCATATTAGCGATAGACCATGGACCATAGAGCCATTCCTGAATGATGCACACACACTAGGCCAGGTCCCTGGGAACTTTGCCAACTCTGGGTGAGGAAACTATGCCACAATAGTGACTATAGTTGAATTTCCTACCAACCCAATGAGATGGGGTCTCAGAAAAGAGTCAATTTTATTTCAGGAGGTAAAAGTAATGTAAAATTTCTTATGTTCCATTTTATGGAATAAATTCATACCTGCTACACATGGGTACCTCATCTAGGACTACTGAGAATGCCAGTATAGCACATATCTGTACCACAGATGGATTGATGACTGCCATAGCACTGGGACTGATGAGTTTTGAGGAAGTGGCTGTTTCTCTATTGGAAAAGTGGTGGGCAGAGATGAGTGTGAACTCTTAGAAGTCACTGCTGATTTGGAGAACACCATGCACTAGTGATGAAACTGAGTTTGAAAGAGTACTATAGAATGCTTTAAACTTTGGTTTGATACCCGGTAGCTTATACAATGTTTGGAAGGAAGATAATACAAGTGTAGCTTTGTTAGGTTACACTGACAGTGTTAATTTCTCTGAAATTCCCCAGAGGATACAGAGACATTTGAGACTCACAGAAGGAGAAATTTAAGGCCCTATCTCTGCTTTTATTTTTTAAAAACAAACAAAATTTAATCTCTTTCTAGGATAGAAAGGCATCAGAGACTGATATCACCAGAGTCCCCAGTAAAAAAACTATTTCCCAAGGATTATGATGGGTAGAGAACAGATGTCCAGGGATGATTTTACTGGCAGTCTTTCTAGCCAGGGCACTTGTGGTCTTAGAAGAGAGACTGCCAGAGAGAGGAAGAGGTCTGCACCTTATTTGATGAGGCCGCTAACAAGAGGTGGGCTGAGTATGCATATGACAGCTACCCCATGCTATGCTCTTTAATGGAAGAGGTTATAACCTCAGGCTCCAAGTTCCATCATCTGGGTCCAGAGAAGTCCAAATGAGTATGGATCACCACCCCCAGGTTTGGCCCAGAGCCTAGGACAGGGTGATGATTTAAAAGATGTAGAATGCATGGTTGGACATTCTATTGGAAAGACTTACTTATTCATGTAATACAAATATTTATTGGGCACCTATATCCTGTTAAATGCTCATCTAGATTTTGCGGCTATAACAGTGCAAAAGAGGCAAAAATGTTCCTGCCCTCATGAAGTGTGGCAAATCGTATTTTCCAAAAATGACTCAATATTGTCAAGATAGCAGTTCTCCCCAACTTGATCTGTAGATTCAATGCAATCCCATTGAATTCAGTGCAATCAAAATCCCAACAAGTTATTTTATGGATATTGACAAACTGATTCTCAAGTTTATATGGAAGTTTATATGGAAGTTTATATGGAAAGACAGAAGACTCAGAATAGACAACACAATACTGAAGAAGAAGAACAAAGTCGGAGAACTGATTCTACGACTTTAGCTGTTAGTAATCAAGACAGCGTGGTATTCATGAAAAAATAGACAAAGAGCTCAATCGAAAAAATCGAGAGCCCAGATGTAGACCCACAAAAGTACAGTTAACTGATCTTTGACAAAAGAGCAAAGGCAATTAAATGGAGAAAGAGTTGTCTTTTCAACAAATGGTGCTGGAACAACTAAACATGCACATACAAAAAATTGAATGTAGACACTGACCTTATACCTTACACATAAGTTTATTAGAAATGGATCATAGACATGCAACTCAACAACAACAAAACAAACAACATAATCAAAAAATGGACAGAATAATTAAATAGACATTTCTCCAAAGAAGACATACAGATGGCCAACAGGCATATGAAAAGATGCTCAACATCATTAATTATTAGAGAGATGCAAATCAAAACCAAATGAGGTACCACCTCACACTGGTCAGAATGGCCATCATCAAAAAGTCTACAAATAACAAATGCTGGAGAGGGTGTGAAGAAAAGGGAACCCTCCTACACTGTTGGTGGGAATGTAAGTTGGTGCAACCGCTATGGAAAACAGTATGGAAGTTCCTCAAAAAACTAAAAATAGAGTTACCATATGATCTAGCAATCCCACTCCTGGGCATATATCTGGACAAAACTATAATTTGAAAAGATACATGCACCCCTATGTTCATAGCAGCACTGTTCACAACAACCAAGACATGGAAATAACCTAAATGTCCATTGACAGATGAATGGATAAATAAGATGTGGTACATACATACAATGGAATACTACTCAGCTATAAAAAGAACAGAATAATGCCATTTGCAGCAACATAGAAGGAACTAGAGATTATCATACTAAATGAAGTAAGTCAGAAAGAGAAAGACAAATATCATATGATATCACTTATATGTGGAATCTAAAATATGACACAAATGAACTTTTATGAAACAGAAACAGACTCACAGACATAGAAAACAGACTTGTGGAAGGGGGAGAGGGGTTGGGAAAGGGATGGACTGGGAGTTTGGGGTTAGTATATGCAAACTATTACGTATAGAATGGATAAACAACAAGGTCCTACTGTGTAGCACAGGGGACTATATTCAATATCCTGAGATAACCCATAATGGAAAAGAATATAATAATTAAAAAAGAATGTATATGTATTTATAACTGAGTCACTTTGCTGTATACCAGAAATTAACACAACATTGTAAATCAACTATATTTCAATAAAAAATTTTTTTAATTGATCATAGGCCTAAATATAAAATGCAAAAACATAAAACTTCTAGAAGATAACATAGGACACATCTAGGTGGCCTTGGGTTTGGTGATACGTTTTTAATACAATACCAAAAGTATAATCCATGAAGTAAAAAATTGCTAAACTGAAGTTTACTAAAATTTAAAACTCCTTCTCTGTGGAAGACACTGTTAGCAGAATAAAAAGTAAATTAAAGATTGAAAAAATATCTGCACACATATCTAATAGCACACATATCTAATAGCAACTTGAATGCAAAGTAAACAAAGAAGTCTTTAAACTCAACAGTAAGAAAACAGATAACTGGGTAAAAGGTCTGAACAGACACCTCACTAAAGAAGATATACATATGGCAAATATGTGAAAAGATGCTCAATGTCAGATGTCATCAGGGAATTAAAAATTAAAACAATAATGTGGTATCACTACACACCTGTTAGAATGGATGAAATCCAAAAAACTGACAGCACTGAATGCTAATGAGGATGTGGAACAGTAGGAACTCTCATTTATTGCTGATGAAAAGATAAAATGATACAGCCACTTTGGAAGACAGTTTGGCAGTTTCTTACAAAGCTAAACATAGTCTTACCGTGTGGTTCAGCAATTGCACTCCTAGATATTGACCCAAATGAGCTGAAATCTTATGTTCACATGAAAACCTACAAGTGAATATTTATAGCAGCTTTATTCATAATTACTACAAACTGGAAGCAACCAAGATGTCCTTCAAAAGGTGAATGGATAAACAAATTGTACATTCGTACAACAAAATATTATTTGGTGATAAAAAGAAATGAGCTATCAGGCAGACCACGAAAAGACATGGAGGAAACTTAAATGCATTTTGCTTAGTGACGGAATCAATACGCATGAAATAGCTACATGCTGTATGATTCCTACAATATGACATTCTGGAAAAGTCACCACGTTGTAAGGCAGTCCCAGCTACATGGAGACGTTATATGATGGTGTTCCAGACAGTACTCCCAGCTAATGTCCCAGATGACAGCATCAACTACTAGACATATGAGTAATTCTTAAGGTAATTTTAACCCCCTGATGTCAAGGTACCCTCAGCCTTCTAATCTTATAGCTGAGGACGCAGATATGAGCAGAGGCAAACCATCCCCACATTCATTGCCTTTGTCTGAAATCCTGATACACAGAATCCATGAGCATAATAAATGCCTGTTTTGTGCCACTAAATGGTGGGATAATCTGTAATGAATGACTGGAACATTATATCTCATATTCTGGCTACCATTTCAATGGTAGAAAATTAATTCTTACATGGTGCTTGTCAAGGAAGACTCAGAAATAAAAATATTTAGAATAGAGGTTTACCTGCAAAGAAGTTCAAGATAGTGAGGACTGTCTCTCCAAATTATAAAAAAAACTAACAAACTGAATTTCTGTGTTAGTTTCCTAAATTATCAGAAACTTAGTGGCTTAAAACAATGTCAATTTATTATCTTGAGTTCTGGGGTCAGAAGTCCAAAATGGGTCTCAGTAGGCTAACATCAAAGTCTCAGCAAGTCTACATTCCTTCTGAAGGCTCTAGAGGAGAAACTATTTTATTGTTTTTTTCTAGCTTCCCAAGGCAGCCCACATTCCTTGGCATGGATGCATTCTTCCTTCTTCATTGGGCCAAGTCCTCATGCTGCTGTCTCTGAGTCTCCCTTTTATACTTCCCTCTTCCACTTATAAGGGCTCTTGTGATTTAATTGGAACCAACCACAAAATCCAGGATAATCTTCCCATTTCAAGGTCAGCTAATTAGCAAACTTAATTCCATCAGCAAACTTAATTCTCCTTTGCTCTATGTCTTCACGTACCACAGATTCTGGGGATTAAGACATAGATATCTTTGGGGACCAATTCTGCCTACCAAAGTTTCAAACTAGCTTTACAATCAGTGGATGGGTAGGTATTGATTCTCTATTTAAATGTAACAAAAACATTCAATTTTTAAAACAAATTGTGATGGGCGATGAAAAGTGGATACCGTACAATAATGTGGAACAGAAGAGTTTGTGAGGTACCACCACCAACCACACCAAAGGCTGGTGTTCATGTTGTGTATATGGTGGGATTGGAAGGGACTCCTCTATTATGAGCTCCTTACAGAAAACCAAATGATTAATTGCAATAAGTACTGCTCCCAATTAGACCAACTGAAAGCAGCACTCGATGAAAAGCGTCCAGAATTAGTCAACAGAAAATGCATAATCTTCCATCAGGATAATGCAAGACCGCATGTTTCTTTGATGACCAGGCAAAAACTGTTACAGCTTGGCTGGGAAGTTCTGATTCATCTGCTGTATTCGCCAGACATTTACCTTCGGATTTCTGTTTATTTTGGTTTTTACAAAATTCTCTTAAAGGAAAAAATTTCTGTTCCCTGGAAGACTGTAAAAGTCACCTGGAACAGTTCTTTGCTCAAAAAGGTAAAAAGTTTTGGGAAGATGGAATTATGAAGTTGCCTGAAAAATGGCAGAAGGTAGTGGAATAAAAGGGTGAATATGTTGTTCAATAAAGTTCTTGGTGAAAGTGAAAATTATGCCTTTTATTTTTACTTAAAAACCAAAGGAAGTTTTCTGCCAACCCAATATTTCCATTCCTTAAGGTGGTTTTCACACACTTTTTTATCCATCTACAAACTTTGCATGTGGTAGGTTCTCAATAAATGTTGATTGATTGACCCCCCTCCCCGCCCCCAAAAAGTACAAGTAGGGAAAGTAAGCATATTCACATACAAATTATATTGTTCTGTGGAAAAAGAATAATTAAAATGACATGCAGAGCAATCTGAAACCCATATGGGATGCTGAAACCTGCCCTTCTTGTTCTTGTTTATCTCAGTGAACTCTTAGGGTAACTTTGTGAAGTAGGTGGGATGGATCTGTTATCCATATTTTACAGATGTGAAAGGAAGTTGCAGGGAAGGTGCATGACCTCTCTACAGTCACCCAGGGATCACTATAGAGCCATCCTTGAACTCTGTCTCATGTTTCCAAATCTAATGCTTTTCTCTTGTATACTCTGATGCCCAAGAATCCCCTTGGTCTCTTCCTGTAAAGGTGGATTTCCTGCACGTGTGAAAATCTTACATTTGCTTTTGTTTTCCCCTTTTCATCCTTTCCTGGCCTAAGGGATTTCTATTTTCCCTACTCTGTTTTATGATTTCATTTCCAGCCTGTTCTTCATATGGAACTTGATATTTTGGGGCATTGTCAGGGACCAGCCAAGAAAAGCCAGCACAGAGCAGCTGTGTGAGTGTTTTATCTTTCTCTCCTCTATTACTTGTAGACGCTCTAAATTTTATGCTTTTATACCATTGTGTTTGGACTGGCAACAGCTGATGAAGTCTGAACTTATTCTTAAGTGATGATCAAACTTCCAAGTGTCTTTTAGGATTGTCAAGGGGCAGAGAGAGCCAAAGTCACCAACAGCCCCCTCATTTGAGCATTCACTAACATAACCATCCATCTAGCTTTTTTTTTTTTTTTTTTGCGGTACGTGGGCCTCTCACTCTTGTGGCCTCTCCCGCTGCGGAGCACAGGCTCCAGACACGCAGGCTCAGCGGCCATGGCTCACGGGCCCAGCCGCTCCACGGCATGTGGGATCTTCCCAGACCGGGGCACGAACCCGTGTCCCCTGCATCGGCAGGCGGACTCTCAACCACTGCGCCACCAGGGAAGCCCATCTAGCTATTTAAAAATATTTATTGGACATATTTGGAGAAGTGGAATTGTTCAAGATTACTCAGCCAGTTAGCAGCAGAGGTGGAATTAGGAGAAAAAAGAAAGAGATGGAATTAGAACGCAGTCAACTTCCCCAGCTACACTCATCACCATCACCAAACCATTAATAGAATGTCATGGCAAGATGGTGTGGTCAGGTTGTGAGGACTGCTCATCTCCGTCAGTCCTCAGATGCCATTTTCTAAACATTTTCAAATTCAGGGATTTGTTGACATTGGGAGATGTCAATGTACAGAGCAAAAGACAAAGCTTGGGGTAAGATTGGGGTTTGAATCCCAGCTCTACCAGATATTAGTTGTGTGCAAGTAAGTTAAATAATTCTGAATATTACTCTCTTCTTTGTCTAATGAGAATAAGATAACTATCTTTCTAAGACATTTGTGAGGAATAAATGATATGGTTCACATGAAAACCTATGAAACTATGTGACACATAGCAAGTGCTCAGTAAATACCTGCTTCCTCCCTCCTAACTGTCTGCAGTGCATTCATCTACTCCTCAGCTCTGTCCCTGAGGAAGGAGACACTGAGGGTAGGTCAGGCATACCTGGTAACTGAAATTGTAGTCTTGGTTCTGCTGTTGCCCTGGATTAAGATGCAGCCTAATACTGTACATTTTTAACATCCATAAAAGTGTGGGTAGTCAAGCCTACTCCTCCTAATAACCTCATGAGGTTTGGTAAATGTGCTGAGCTCCTAGGCCTGAAAAATCTGTAGAATGATTTAAAAAAAAAAAGGAGGCTCGGCTTCTAATATCACTATGCCAGTGTGTAGAAAATAAGCAACCAGAGCAACTTGCCAGTGATTGAGAACTGTAAATATTTCGGTCCAAAACAAATTTATAATTGGTCAGAAAGCATTTGATTAATAGCCCCAGGGATTGAAATCCTTTATCAATGTAGTTACTATCGTTAATAGACATGTATTAAAAAACAACTATGCTCTAGGCAGGCTACAAATGAGAATATTTAAACACAGCCCAGATCTACAATGAAAGGATATCGAAAAACAAGCCAAGCATGCATAAATGAGAAATGTACTAAGGGGAGAGGGGGTGTGGGATTAGACTAAGGTGAATCAGGATACCCCCTGAGCACTGCATATGCCATGGAACTCAAAGTCTGAGAAAAAAGATGGGGGAACTGGTCCAAAAGAAAACAGGGAAAATGATAAAACAAGCTTTGAAGGATGATTAAATGCTTTGGGTTGATTCCCCTACAGAAGAAAAGTTTCAGGTTTATAAGACTCCAGCTGTCCATTGTACACATGCACATCCATCCAACTCTCAAATGATTTCCCTCTCTTCCCCTCTGCCCTTGTTGTGATCAATTTCCAGTTTTACCACACTGCAAGTCCTCTGAGGACAAGAATCATGTTTGTCTTTGAATGTCAATCCACTAGTGCTTGTACAGAGTAAGGTGCCTACCTCATATTTATTGGACTATTGAGTTATTAGAAGGGAGGATGGATGTAGAGTGGTGAGGCCACAGCTTGCTCAGAGGAATGAGAAAGAACGGTTTTTTGTCACTACTCAAAAAAGTGTCCTGACACATTAGTGGTAAGGGTATTTGTTTAAATGCTGCAGTGGACATCTGTTAGTTGCTTTCCTAGCATGTGCTGCTGCCTCCCCCATCTTTCTAATAGCACAGAGTTTCCTTCTGTGCTGAGGTGGGGATTACCTCACCTTCAGCCAATTAGTGTAATCTCATCTTCCTTGATTGGGTGTTGTTCTAAGGCCAGATGATAACCCAGGCCTAAGCTAATACTCGGTGCATGGGCATACCTTGGCCACTCTGATTCTTTCAGGTTGGTCCAAATCAAAATGAAGATTGTTAGTCTGCTCCAGGTTTTGGAGAAGAGAAGTTTCATGTTTCTCTCTTTGCTCTGGATGATGTAGAACATGAATATTGTGTTGGAATAACTGTAATCACTTTGCTTCAGTCAGAGATGAAGCAAGTACATGAATAAGGGTGAAACCTGAGAAATGGAACACAATTCTGAATCAAATGGCCCTGAAGACAGCTCTACATTGTGGTTCTCTGTATGAATCAATACATTTCCTTCATGTTTAAGTCAATTTGACTTGGATTTTTAGTAATATTCATAACATAATGCATACTAGGTGATGCACCTGTAATTCTGCCATCAAAGTTGGAATCTGAGAGGCAGTGGCATGGTGGTTAGTAATTCAGGTCTGGCTCCACCACTCCATCACCACCTCTGACACTGGGCATGTTATTTGCACTTTCTGAGACTCAGTATTTCTCATATGTAGAATAGAGTAAGGATAATAGGCTTGTGAGGATTAAATGAGGTAACGCATATACACTGCTAAGCATATGAGACTTCAGAGGAAAGTAGCACAACAGTACTGACATGAACTACACAACTTTGAACAGTCCTACCTGGGATTTTGAGTATAAAAAGACATGTCCTGAGTTATAATTGAACTTCCTTGTCACATTTCTCTTACTTAAGCTCACACACCTAAAGTTCTTTGTGTCTACTTCCTAGAAGGTCAAGTCAACTCAAATGGTTAATTATTAATAACACTGTCCATTTTATTGTGCTTTATTCATTGTATTTTAGTTAGGGTTCTCCAGAGAAACAGAATTAGTGAATGGGATGAGAGATGGAGATATACAGATCTCTCTCTCTCTCTCTCTCTCACTCGGTGTTGCTCTATTTATTTATCTATCTATCTATCTATTTATTTATTTATCTATTTATCTGTTATAAGGAATTGGATAACACAATTATGGAGGCTGAAAAGCCCCAAGATCTGTAGTCAGCAAGCTGGAGTCCCAGGAAAGCTGGTGGTGTAAGTTCCAGTCCAGGTCGAAGGCCGGAGAACCTGGATTGCTGATGGTATATGTTCCAGTCCAAGGGCGGGAGAAAACTGATGTCCAACTCAAGCCAGCAGGAGGCTGAGGTTCCCTCTTACTCAGCCTCTTTGTTCTATTCAGACCTTCAGCTGACTGGATGAGGTCCACCCACGTTAGGCAGGGCAACCTGTTTTACTCAGCATATTATTTCAAATATTAGTCTCATCCAGAAACTCCATCACAGACACACCCAGAATAGTGTATGACCAAATATGTGGGTACCTTGTGGTACAGTCAAGTTATACATAAAACTAACCATGATAGTCAGTAATCCAAAAACGTTTATTGAATACCTCCTGTATGCTAGGTGTTGTTCTAGGCACTGGGGATATGGGAGTATAAGGGTGAGAAAGAAAGAGAGAGAGGGAGGGAGGGAGAGAGGAAAGAAGGAAGGAAGGAAGGGAGGGAGGAAGGGAAGAAGGAGAGAGAAGAGAAGCGAAGAGAAGAGAGAGAGGAAGGAGGGAAGGAAGGAAGGAGAGAAGGGAGGGAGAAAAGAAGAAATGGAGAAAGAAAGGAAGGAAATCCCTATTCTCATGAAGGTGTTTTTTCTGAAAGTTTCTTCATACTTTAGTAAGTTCTATCTCTTTATTGTCTCATTTAATCCTCATAATAAACCTGTGAGGTGGTTTTGACAAGTATTGTATCTTCACTGTACAAAGGAGGAGATAGAGACACAGAGAGATTATTTTGTTGACTTGGCCAAGGTCACAGAGCTCCTAAGCAGTAGAAACAAGACTAGAATTGAAATCTCCTGAAACCAATGTAATGCTGTTTTCACTATACTGGATTTTTATGTACCTGTTTACCCACAGAGAGCTGCAAAGTTGAGAAGAGTCCATTTACAGAATTAGCTATCTCTATTCTACAGTCTGTTTAGGGACAGACAGTGCTATCTGAAGTGTCAAATCATGTGTAATGACTATTACTACTCTTTTGCCGACACACCCTAGCAGCCTTTCTTGCCTTTGTCCAGTGGACAGATGCATTTGAGAAACACACTTGGGTTGGCATCAGTTGACCACTTAATTCTCAACTGAAGATGAGCTCTTGCTTCGTTTAATGGCTCTTAAAATGTTGACATACATGGGGGCACAAAACAGCACTCTTTCTTGTTTTTCCCTCCTAAAACCACAATAAATTATTTAAGGAAGTTTTAATGAAATGCATCTGTCACTTATTAAGATGGATGGCTGGAAGGCAGCTTTCCATTACTGGAAATGGCAGAATCAAATTAGGAAATAACAGTCCTCAGCATCTTCTCCAACTGGCGTTAGCATAATGTGTTGGGGAAAATGCCACCTCAGCAGAAAACTGCTATTGTGTGGGCCAAAGTTCTTTCCCCAAAAGGGTTGTGTTTACCAGTGGTGTTCCTCTTCCCCTTGGTAACTGAAATGGCTAAGCTTGAGAGGGAAGCTTCCTTGCCTAGGACAACTTGCCTTGGCATTTGGAGGTTGGGGCCTCTATTTCACAGCACCCATTCAACAAATACTGGATATCTACTATGTGACCAGCACTCTTTTGACCTTGGGGGTTCCCAGTGAGAGCAAAACTATGTTCCTGTTTCACCTTGCTACTACGCATGATGGGGACACAGTAAATAAAGTTCAGAAAGTGTTTCATGCTATCAAGGTAATAAAGCCAAGCCATAAAGTAAAGAGTAGGTGGAGGAGGGGTTTATTAGAGAGAATAAGATCTCTTTCACAAGTCATGAAACCAAGGCCCTTATTTCAGGATAACCACTGTATTTTTTCTCCAGAGGGAAACTGTGCAGTTAGCATTTTGTTATTATTGTTGATGATGTTAAAAAGGATTTTTGAGATCGTTTAATTCATCTTCCGTCTAAATAAAGGAGTCCCTTTTTCAACAACCTAATAAATGATAGTGGACTAGTCACCTTTTCCTAAATATATCTAGATTCAACTCATATTTTCACAGGAAGAAAAATCAACTGAAAATATTTGTTAATCCATATAGTCTTTCAGCCGACAGTTATAGGCCTCTGTTACGCACTAGGCACTAAGGAGGAAGCAGTGAACAAGGAGCAGGGCATCAGCACGCCATTCATTTTCATACCACTTTATCCTTATGAAGAACTGTCATGCATGATTTTAACCTCTCAACCATCCTGCAAAGTAGGCAGAACAAGTATAATCAAGATATGGAAATTTATGATTGTCCTCAGTGCTATTCTCTAAATATTTCTGGCTTTCTGTTTTCTGAGCACAACCCTTTTAAGTAGTTGTGTCGGTGTGACATGCTCTGGCCAGTGAAATATGAGGATATCATGTCACCAATGGACAGAGGTTCTTAGGGGACCTTTCCCTTCCCACTTTTGTGGTGATCAGGATGCTTGTGTGCCCAACACTGAGAAACCATGGTGAACAAAGATCCCTCCTGCCCCACACTGGATCTGTAGTGTGAGCAAGAAATTAAACTTTTGTCATATTAAGCTGCTGAATTTTATGGTGTTATAACTGCCCCCTGACCTGGCCACAACTAATAAAAGGTTTCATCTGATCACCTTTCCTCACTGGGAGCTTACTCTCTTGTGGAGCAACTTAGCATCTCAGAGAGAGTCCATTCCACTGCTAGAAGTTCTAGGTGTTGGGAAGTTCTTCCATCAAAATTGAAATGAAATCTGCTTTCCCATCATCCCCCCTGGCTCCTCACTCTTCCCTCTGGAATATCAGTGGAGAAACCTACACCTCCTTCTACATGGCTGCTCTTCATATAGTATGACAGGTGTCATGGCTTCCCTCAGAGCTTTGTTCTCCAGGAGAAATGTGACTGATACCCTCAAACTGGTTCTTCAATGACGTGGTTCCCAGATGCCTCATTATTCTTGTTTCCAGTCTCTAGATACACTGTAACTTACCATTGTAGCTTTTAAATGGGGAGATCATACTTTCAGGTGTTTTATGATCACATCTACTACAATGAAACCTATTTTTTATGCTCAGGTACTGAAGCTAAAAAAATTATTAAAATATTTAGTAATCTTTTTTTTTTTTGTGGTACGTGGGCCTCTCACTGTTGTGGCCTCTCCCACTGCGGAGCACAGGCTCTGGGCATGCAGACTCGGCGGCCATGGCTCACAGGCCCAGCCGCTCCGCGGCATGTGGGATCTTCCCGGACCAGGGCACGAACCCGTGTCCCCTGCATCGGCAGGCGGACTCTCAACCACTGCCCCATCTGGGAAGCCCAAGATTTAGTAATCTTTAAGGCAAAATCAATCATATACTTTCTGCTTAAAACCCTTCAAAGGCCAGCATTGTGTTTAGGGTAAAGCACTTGCAAGACTGTAGGTGATCTGACCTCAGCCTCCTTTTTCAGTTTTACCTTCACTGTGTTGGTCTTTTGCCTGTTTGCCCTCAGATCTGTTCCTTTTCCTCCTCTACATTACAATGGGGCTGAAAGAATGCATTCCAGGGCTCTCCTTTCGGCTGGATTCCACCTAGGTTTGGCCTAGCAAAGGCATTGGTGGGGGATGAGGGTGGGGAGGGTATTTCTACTCCCCAACCGCTGTTCCAGGTCGGGTGGTGTCTCCAGAAATGGCTGCATTTTCTCTTTCTCCTTCTGGCTCCAGTTCCCACCAGGCTGTTGTGACCTCTGTAGCCCTACTCCTGACAGGCAGTCATCATTGTGCTGTGTGGCCTCTGCCAGCTAGCTCCAGCTCTGGGCTCTGGTAACCCTCCTCTGGCTTCCTGTTGTCACTGATCACTGAGCTGCTTCCTCATCCTCTCTTTATCTTCTCAACTCTTCTATCACAGTTGTAAAAAAAATTCCCTCTATTAAATTTACTGTGTTTGAAATACCTAGAGAGGTTTCTGTTTTCCAGCATTCTGCTCTCAGCCACAGTGAATATTTTTCAGTTCTTGGGATAAGCCATGTTCTTTCTTGCATGTCTGAAACAGTTTTCTCTTTTCCCTCCCAAACATGACTAACTTCTATTTATTTTTCAGTTCTCAGTATAGGTACCTCCCCAGAGGTTCCCTTAGCACTGTATGGTCACTTTTATCAGTGTGTTCATTTACTGTTGAACTGACCATTACCCTTTGGAATTATGAGCTCATGGCAGGCAAAAGCCATGCCTACCTTATTTATTGTATTCCCAGAACCTAGTGTCTGGCTCCTAGAAGGTGTTCAGTGAATAACGGAAGAATAAATGAATTAGTAATATATGTAAAACATGGTTTTAAACTCAGCATTCTGTATTTTGAAAAGTGAAGTGAGTGCCTTGGTAGATATCAATGATGTCTGGAACTTTGAAGGTGATGAGGAGTGTTTTGGTGAGGCCTTGTATTGTGGCTTTACTTTGTACAGAGACATGTATGACATTGATTTATATTTTGGATGTCTGTGAGGCATGAAATTTCTTGAGTTTTTTACTGCAAAGGAGATAACCTTGGATGAGGAATTGTTGTTGCCAGATGTTGTACCAGATGATCATGTCATTGGCATTGGCCCAAGATGCTGTAAAAATGTGCAGAGGGCACAGATTGTTGGCCAGGGCATCCTCTAGTGCTAAGGTGACCACATGAGGTTTGGCCAGTGGTGCTGACCTTGGGTCCCACCCTTGACTAGGGATGTACTGGTTAGGGGTACAGCAGCTCTCCAGTGGGCTTTATCATGTATGATGCTGCCACTACCACCCATAAGTATATAGACTTCCCTTTCTGGTCACTCAGTTGGTTCCGAGGGGCTCTCCAGGTAGCCAGCGAGCGGGTCTGGGAGAGGGATGATCACCTCTGGTGCCATTGCATCTATCTAGGTATTGAGGACAGGGGAAGCTATCTCCTCTTGTAGGTCCAGGTATTCCAGTGGGCCCAGATTTGGCCCTAACCTGTCAGTACTATTTCCATTTCAATAAGGAGGCCTCTGTGACCATGCTGAGCCTGTAGGATGCTGCTTTTGTGACGTAAGACATAATGGGCAGCTGGGTAAAGATTGGTCTCGTAAAGCTGAGTAAAGTCTGGACTCAGGGTCTGTGAGAGCTTCTACGCATCTCTAGAGGAACCCAATATGTGGCCATCAGTTGCTGCTTTAATATTGTATAGTATGAAGCTGAAGAGTTTATTGCACTGAAAGTTCATGAGCAATTTATGGCCATCATGGGTGGTCCAGAAACTTCAGGAGGGGGTTGCTAATGCCTGTACAGTGAAGGAGTCTTCAGAGGGCACTAATGGGATTGCCTGTTGCATTGCAATTTGGACAGATTTTAGAGACTTTTGTTGTAGGGAGCCCCATTCAAAGTGGGCTGATTTGTGAGTAACAACATAAATGGGATTTAGTAAAATTTGTAAGTGAGGAATATATTGCCTCTAAATTTGAACAGATCCAGCAAGTGTTGGGCCTGCCTTAAATCAGTGGGTGCAAATAAGGTGAGGAGTTGATTCCTTTACCAAGTAATGCTCAGAAATGTTATTGAAATTGTAGAGCCTTGAATCTTATGGGGAACAATGACTCAGCCCTAACTGAAAAAGTCTATGACAAATGTTTGTATCTCCTGTGTGAATGTATCCTTTGAATCTCCTCAAAGGAGGATGTAGTCAGTGTGATGTCATACTTGTGTTCCTGGAGAAAATGCAATGCAGTTAAGATCTTGCCTGCGAAGAATGAGTGTGATGGCAGGGCTCCCCATGGGGAGGCAAGTGAAAGTATATTGTGTTCCTTCAAAGGGGAAGGCATATTTCAGTTGAAAGGCTGTCAAAATGAGCAGTGAAGAGAACATGTTAGCCAAATCTATAACAGCATAATACTTTGCAGTTGCTGATTGAGTGGAGTCAGTAATATCAATGATATTAGATATGGGAACCTTAATTGAGGGAATTATGGTATTAAGGTTAGGGTAAACCACTGTTAGGTATCATTTATTTCCATCAAGTTTGGGCACTGGACAAATTGGGTTATTAAAGAGGGAGACAGTAGAAACAATGACCCCTTCCTTCAGTAAGTCTTGCATAATGGCTTTTAATTCCTGTGGATCGTGTTTTAAAATATATTGAGCTATATTAACTGCTTTAACCAGGTTAAAGGGAGGTGTGGTGAAGGCCTATGGGATCCCATTTTGTGAAACCAGCTATAAGTGCCAAAGACGTTGTTTAATTCAAACTTATTGCTTATTGAGTCGGGGTATCCATGCCCACTATGGGATATTTTAGGGAAATTAGTGCTATGACATTGGGGAATTCAGGTAAGACAAATAATGCTAATGGTTAAGATGAGGCATTGCTGTTTGCCCTATATTTTAATGTCCCATAACTCCCCTAAGAACATAGGTAGGACGTTGTTTAAATTTTGTGGGACCCCAGGTATAATTGTAACTTGACCCCAATATTGACTAAGGCCATGAAGATTTGCCAGTTGTGGGGAGGCCAATGAACCACTAGAGAGATATAAGGGAAAATTGTCCCTGGGTGGTGGCTTGTACCTCTGGGAGTTGCTGAGTACCTAGTAGCAGGTTTGTGGCAGTTGCCACTGCCTAAAATCAGGATATTGGATGGTGGGCCCTTGGGGTGTCAGGGGCATGAGAGTCATGAAGGTCTGGAGGCAACTTGCTATATATCTGGTGTGGCCTGGCATTGGGTGCCTTGTAGCTTCTGCATAGTTTGCTGTAATAAAGCTTGTAACTCGTCAGGGGTTGTGCCCAAGATTAAATGATTGGGAGACCCAGATTTCAGAGTCTCCAATATTAGGCCTTTTGATGAGGTTGTTGGTTTTGGGGAGGCTGATTGCCTGGAGGTCCTTGGTGAGGCAACAAATAACTCTGCACCATCTAATGCTTTCTTAATGAGGCAGCCTGGCTAAAAGGCGGAAGCAAGTCTTTTCGATTCTTTGGGGATGACCTTTAAAAAAAATTGTCTGGTACAGCATCAAAAGGCCCTGTTCTGGGGTAGTAAACACTTCTGATTGATTGGGATGTTTCTCAAAATAGTAATAAATACATTGCATCATGCCAGTTTTCCCCAATAACTATTATTCTTCCTTCAAGTTTTTCCAACTATTGAAGGCATGAACATTTACAGTGGTGGCAGTGGGATGGGTTCATTTCCATGTTGTGAGCACCCAGTAGATGAGAGGAAAGACAGGGAGATGAGCTCTAGAATGCTGTGGGACAGTGCATATTATGGTCCCATTTCAATAGATCAAATGGGTTGCTCAATAAATTATTAATTTTGGGATCATGAGGTATGCCTGCCAACTAACAAATCTCAACAAGTGTTAACATTAATTCTGAACTGTGTTATAGAGGTGCAATAGCCAACTGGTTCCCTTTTCATCTTCCCATTGAATAAATTCTTATAGTCAGTTTTGAATTTCCAGTAGGGCAAATCACAGACCTCTGTTATAGTTTCTTTTTCCTCCACCCGAATAAAAGAGTTTTGAGTAGTTATAAGGAACACTTCGGGGGAGGTCTTGCCCTGTCCTACCTTTAAGTTTCTCCATTTGGGGAATTCCAGTCAGCGTTATAAGGGTCAGGAATTTCACGCCCCACATAACCTCACCCACAAATACCATCTGTTTTGTTGACTGTGGCGCCTATGCTCCACGGTGGAGTTGGAATGGCCGCTGAGCATGCTGATAGGTGGTGGCACACAGAGTCTTCGGTGTTCACTTTTTCAATTTTCCAGTAAATTTATAGTTTCCTCTGGCCCCTTTGGGGAATTGGGATGACACATACTGGTACATTTTCATTAGTATCTGTGCCTCACAGATTTCCCCTCTCCAGTGCTGAGGATCACAATCTTTTTTATGACAGAAGCAAAGCAGCAACAGCAGAGAAGCAGTTTCAGCTGCACAGAGACCCGGTGAGCCGAGTGCCCTGTGGAGCTTGTACCTTAGCATGCCACATACTTAGTTGTTCTTTCTCGTCTTGAGCAACCACCAATGGCACAGTTGTATGTTTGTCCCTGAGTGTTCTCTAGAGAGTCATTCTCAGCCTGGAGTTGGTCAGGCTCAGCTTATGGTAAAATCAAGACACATGGTTCACTCTGAGACGCAAAGATAGATCTGGGCCATGACACACCACCCAGAGTGACTTTAAGGAAGGCACCAATCCCATTTAGGGACTCCTGTACCTAACTGCCAATTATCAAAGTTTTTGATTTAGGTCAGTTAGATCTATAACAGAGTCTCAGTCGGACTCAGCCTGTGCAGCACAAACTAGCTCAGCTCAGAGTGTAAGCTCGTCAGCAGGCCACAGCACAGCTCAAAGGGCATACGGGCCAGCAGGCAGCAGCTCCAAATGCATACTTCCTAACAGGCAGCAGAGCTGGTTAGCAATCCAAAAATAAGAGCACAAACACCCCTAGGTGGTCGTGGTCATTGCCTAGACCATCATGCTTACGATGCCTGTTGTCTTGTGGTTGCCTTGGAGGTTGGGATCAGTCCCTCACCCCAAATTTGCTTGGATGTCGAGACTGATGATGGCACACATGCACCAAGAAAGCATGAAAAAAAGTTCATTTCTCATATATTGGGGCTTTCTGGAGAGAGCAGTTCATGCATCCAAGCCATTTTGAAATGGCTTGAGTGAAACAAGGGGATAGCGGCTTTGGTTTTTACTGTGGTTAGGAGGGCAGGGGCAGAGTGAGTATTCCCATGCATATCCAGGGTTTGTGTGGTTTGGAGTTCTCTGCTGATGCCCAAGGAGAGAGCACCAGGGCTTTCTTACCAGCTTGTCAAATGTGGGGCAAGGGGGCAAGAGGGAAAGAGATGGGGTGGAGCCTGTCAAATATAAAAAATGGAATCAGACTCTTTAATACACTGATACAAAATGTTTTACAAAATTCTGATTTTGGCTTAAAAACTCAAATTGTATCATTAGCAACAAGTTTTGTCAGGTGTTTTCTAAGAGTGACAGTCTCACTTTGCTTTTGACAAAGTATCTGCTAAATACACAAGTCTGAATAATCATAGTTTGTTAGTCATTCTTTCAAGTAAAAGTGTTCCATGGAAAGAGTAGTTAATGCAGCCTGCAACTCAATCGCACAAGGGCTTTTACTCAGGACAGCCACAGAACTTGGGTATACAACAGAAGTGCTTTATGTTTACTTCCCATTTTCTTACACAGACTATTAAGAGACATTTACTTAGGTATCAAGATTTAATGAAATTAAGCCTGTTTACTGCTTCATTAAGGAAATTGGTAGAGAAAGTGCACTTTTCTCTTGACATGAGTGCATGGCTGTGAAGAGCATCATGTCATGACTACTGGTACAGTTGGTGGTGTGGCCTTGGTTCATGCTAAGATGCCAGCAGTCTTACCTAATGTTGCCTCTGTACCATCAGTGAAAATGTCAACTCAGTGAAAAGAGCAAGTAATGTCTTAGTATTATTATGAAAGTAGTTTTGAACTCATAGCTCCCCAAAGTATCCCAGGTACCACCTTGCCCCCTTACAGATGTTTGCATCTCACAGCTTGAAAACTGCTGGACAAGATCAAAATCAAGTGGCAAGGAAGTATACTTTTCCCTCCCTGAGGTCATAGTACGAGGTTGCTACTACAAGGGGGCTGAAGAATGGGACCAATAATTCAACGTACCAGGATGGGTGTCTTATCAATCTCAGCTTGTGTTTAACTGAACTCACTCTCTTAATTTGCATTTTGTTCCAGGTTCTGTTTAGAGGAATCAATAATAAACAATGAATAAGATGTTCCCAGATGAGTAGAGGTTGGACACACTGCAATAAATGATCATAAAGCACTTATAAATAGGTCCTTTGATAGAAGTACATACTTTGTGATAAGGTAGCACAGTAACTAAATCTTCACATTGGGTTCAGAAAAGATTTAACTAAGGATGTGATGTTTAGGCCAAGTCTTAAAGGATAGTAGAAGTAGTTCAGGTAGGGAAAGAAGGATAGGAGCTTTCGACTGAGGAAATGACATGTGTAATGACAAGAAGGTGACAGAGTGAAATCTGCTGACATTTCTTCAAAACCAGCTCCAACTCTGGGCTTCTATGACTGTCTCAGCGACCCCTTTGTTAATCACCGCAGATTACAACTTGAGGCTTATTCTCATCTCTGCCTTCTCCTCTTTATCTGTTCTTTCATTGGTTCATTCATTCATTTGTTCATTTACTCATTCATCAAAAGCATATAAGCACCTGTTAGATATTTTTACAGAGTTGCATCTTATCCAGGTTGGAGCTCAAAAGTCTGAAGTGGAGAAAGTAGGAAATTACTTGGAGTCCATAGTTAACTTCTGAAAATTCTTTAGATCACCCATCAAGAACAATATATATAATTTTATGAAGACACCAAGAGGGGGTTCATGTAAAAAAGGACCTTTACATATTAGACTTACAGAGCCCTTCTGTGAGATGCTTACACTATGAGAGGCACATGGTAGCTGAGTCCTAGTGAAGGAATCAGATTCATAGATTCTGGTTCATGCTCATTCCCTGAAACATGACCACTGAGAGGAGTAGCAGGCAGATGAACATGACGTTTTTCATTGTTCCTCCCTCTTTCTCATGCATGCACATACACACTCCCATAGTTGAATTTATATAGATAAATGCATGTACAGTGAGACTGCCTGCCTTCTATTTTGTCTCTGGTTATGTTGGCACTTACCATTTCTTTTCTGCCACCTCTGTCACCACTCTGCTCAGAGCTGCTGGTTTGCTGTTATGGTCCTGGGTAGCTGGCCTCCTGCGTGCTTCCATCCATTCTCTGCATTAGAGTCAAAGCCTATATGATACCCTATTGCCAGCTGAACACTCAGCACAGACAAGTTTGTACCATGTAATTTTTAATCTCTCTGACTTCTTTTTTCTTTCTTTTTTTTTTTTTTGCGGTACGCGGGCCTCTCACTGTTGTGGCCTCTCCCGTTGCAGAGCACAGGCTCTGGACGCGCAGGCCCAGCGGCCATGGCTCACGGGCCCAGCCGCTCCGCGGCATGTGGGATCTTCCCGGACTGGGGCACGAACCTGTGTCCCCTGCATCGGCAGGCAGACTCTCAACCACTGCGCCACCAGGGAAGCCCTATCTGACTTCTTTATTCATTGAGAATGTGAGGTCTTTGAGGGTAAAGATCATCTCTTTTACTCTCTGTATCCTCAGACTCTCTACTTAGTGGGACCTTCATGAATTCTGGTCCTTTTTGATGATGGTAAAGGTTACATTGAAGTATACATTGTGCCCATTGCATGCAAGTTGATGCCACTTGGGGTTTTTTTCCTCCTATATCCATTCAGCTCCTCCCGCCCTCTGCCTTAAGGTAATCAATGAGCTGACAATGTTTACTCATTTGTGAGCTCTGCTTCTAGGAGACCTAAAGCTGTCAATCACTTATCTTTTGCAGGTCTGTTTTTCAAACCTGATTCTCTTAAAGTCCCTAAAGCAAATACAACCAGTTCTTAAGCATTTACAAGGTTGTTCTGCATAAGAGCAATCACCCTGCTGAGTGAGTTCTTCCTTTTGCCTGGAGGGGCTGTGTGTCTAATGGAGCACCACATACAACAGGGGGGCTCTTCCATGTGCCTCGTCCAGGTGTGTGAAAGAGCAGGGGACCCCCATCCATGCAACACTGCATAGAGTGGAAGTTTAATAAATGTTCCTTATTATTTGTGCCCAACTTCTTTCTAAGAAGAATTCAAGGTAGATTACAAAGAAAAATAAGTTAATCATAATAAATAAAAGAGGCAAAGAAAAAAATGTAAGCTGAAAAAATGTTAGTGCAGAAATGTACACTGTGATTCTATACACTTGTAAGGGCGTGTCATTTATTTGCGCCTTGCTTTCTTGGAAGACCCTACAGTTGGAACTATCATAGGGTCACAGTGTCCTGAGGTTAAAACAATACAGTCAATTGAGAAGCACAATTGCTATTATTGAATCCAGAGAGAAACATCTCTCAAGGATTTCCATAAAGAGAATCCCTATAGTAAACAATGTCCTTGACAAAGTTCTTACAGTAGATGCAGTAGTGGGTTTCTTAGGGCTATTTCTTATAATGTCCCCAAACATAGCCTTAGAAAGGGAGTAGGATATCTTGGAGAAAAGAGGCTTCCTTTGAGTCTGGGAGGGGAGAGGATAGTCCTGAACTAGACCAAGGCAGGGCTGGGCAGGGCTAGGCCAAGCAGGGCTCGCTGGGCAGGATTGAGCAGAACATGAACTGGTTTGAGCAGGGCTTAGCTGGGCAAGGCAGATTGGGCAGAACCACACAGTACTGAGCGGAGCGAAGCGTGGCTGTGCTGTGCTGAACAGGTGCGGGCAAGGACACGCAGGCTGGGCAGAAGTCAGGAGGACTGGGCAGAACTGGGTAGGACTTCTAGGGCTGAGTGGACCAGGGCAGAGTAAGGCAAGGCTGGGCAGGACTGGACAAGACTGAGCAGGTCTGGGCAGAAGACAAAATATAGGAGGGCAGGATCTCAGACTCTGGGAGGAGTTGCTGAAAGAAGGAAAATGTCCTCTGTTCCCAGTAGTCCCTAGAAACTGCAACTGCAGAACTCATCCTCCCTGCAGCAGGGAGGCTGCTTGCCCTGTTTACACTATGGCTTGTGAACCCTGAGGTCTCCCCTGAGGATACTGCCTGGATTATCATGCTCTGAATGAATAGTATCATGGTTGGTGAAGACCATTTGGATCTAATATGTCCTCTTCCTGGAAGGCCCTTCTTCCCTGGAAAGTTCCTTGTCCTTCAAGACCCAATACAAATGGCACTTTGTCTGTGCCACATTCCTGATGCCTCAGCTCTATAATTTGCTGACCCTTACCTGCATCAACCTTGAAGCACCAATAATTTGTATCTGTGTCATTCTAGCGCTGGTTGAAATTCATCCTTTCCTTCCTGCTTGTTCATCATCATGAGTGAAAGTGATGTTACATGAATGATCTCTAATTTGGCACACCTAATATTAGTAACAAATGATTTGTAGTATGCTTCACAATTAATATGTCAGGACATCTCTATTTCAGGAAAGAAAGTGGGGCACGAGAGGATGGTCATGTCTCAGGTCTCAGGCAAGTCCCTGGGACAGCCACCAAGTGTGGGTTCTTGGCTTCATGCAGGAAGGAATTCAAGAGTGAGCCATAGTAAAGTGAAAGGTTTATTCAGGGAGACACGCACTCTGTAGACAGAGTGTGGGCCATCTCAGAAGGCAAGAGGTCCCAGCGGACCAGGTTGTCAGTTTTTATAGGGGTGATTAATTTCATAGGCTAATGAGTGGGAGGATTATTCCAGCTATTTGGGGGAAGGGGCAGGGATCTCCAGGAATTGGGCCACCACCCACTTTTTGGCCTTTTATGATTGGCCTTGGAACTGTCATGGTGCCTGTGGGTGTGTCATTTAGCTTGCTGATGTATTACATGAGCTGTACTGAGGCTCAAGATCTAGCAGAAATCGACTCATCTGCCATCTTGGACCTAGTTGGTTCTAACCAGTTTATGTCATGTCCTTAATGGCTATGTCATTCTTTTATTTATTTATTTATTTTTAAATGTTTATTTATCTATTTGGCTGCGTTGGGCCTTAGTTACAGCATGTGGGATCTTTTTGTTGGGTGAGTGGGGCTTCTCTAGTTGCAGCGCATGGGCTTCTCTCTAGTTGTGGCACGTGGGCTCTAGAGTGTGGGGGCTCAGTAGTTGCGACATGCGGGCTTAGCTGTCCCATGGCATGTGAGGTCTTAGTTCCCCGACTAGGGATCGAAGCTGTGTTCCCTGCACTGGAAGGCAGATTCTTAACCACTGGACCACCAGGGAAGTCCCCATTCTTTTAAAGGTTGTGCCCTGCCTCCCTCCTGTCTCATCTTTACTGGGAACCACTTTCATGGACTAAGATAGATTTTACTGCAGGATGAGGAACTAGAGTTGGAAGGGTCATTAGGAGGTCTTATTAGGAAACAGGCCCAGGGAAGATAATTGACTTACTGGAAGTCCCCCAGAGAATTCAGGGGAGAACCTGAGCAAACTTCTTTTGACTCTTGGTCCGATGTTTTCCCCTTCAAGACTTTTCAAAAACATGTGACTTTATATCTCAGGGAGCTCTGGGTTAATGGCTCTGAAACCAAGATTCTCAAAATGTGGATCAATAACTCTCAGGATTTGGGGATTTGTAGAAACCTTTCTGGAATGATACTTCCCACCCTGAACTTATGATCCCTTTCCCCCATAATCCTATAGCTTCTCCAGGGGCTTCTTCTCTTTTTAATGAGGAGCCCCTGAAGTTGAGTGAGAATCACAAATAAACACATCCAGATCAGCCTGGTGGAAAGAGGATGGACCCTAGAGTCAGACAGACCTGGGTTTGGATCCCAGATTCATAACTTGAGTGAATCACTTACCATCCCTGAGTCTCAGTTTTCTAATCTGTAAACTGGAGAGAAGAGTATCTCATAGGATTGTCATGAGGAATACGAGGTAATAAATGTGAAATGCTTAGCACAAAGTAGGTGCTCAATAGACATATTTTTGGCATTCTCCTTAAAAGAGTCCTCAGATGTAATTTAATAGAGTCTGTTCATGTCTGGGAGTCAGTTCAGAACAGCAGGCTGTTTAGGAGTACAGGCTCTGAAGTCAGACTCCATCCCTAGTTCAGAGCTTTGCGTCACGTAATTACAGGCTATGCCAAGTTGCATAGGTGAGCCTCAGTTTTCTCATTGCCCCTGCTTTATAGAATCATTTTGAAGATTAAATGAAATACTGCGTGCACATGGTTTAGCTGTGCAATGCTTAGTATCCATCAATGCCAGCCATTACCGGCAGTATTATTACCTTATTAAAACACTTTAGACAGATGACAATGAAAATCTTCCAAAGGCTGGGGCTCCCTGCAGCAGACAGCAACTCCTCCAGCTCTACCAACAGGCCTGCTGAACCCTGCAGACACCTCCTGTCTCTGGGCTTGATCCTCTAGCCATTATGAAAATGCAGGGAGCCTCGTGGCAGGTGCCTCTCCCTCCCTATACGTGGTGAGCCTCACTTGTGTAAAGCCTTAGAAGCACATCTGAAAACTATGTACCAAGTGCAGGGGCCCTCTCCTGCCCCCCTCACCCAACTCAGGGCTTCCCTGATCCCCAGCCTCCTCTACTCTCCCAGGGCTGCTGTTGTAGCTCTGGATCCAGGACGACTTCTTAATCCACTGCCCCTCTCCCCACTGCTTGGCTGTCCCTCATTAGCAGTGCAGATTTTCCCAGCCAGGACCTGCCTAATCCAGGGTTTGAAGCTTTACCCAGGTAAACATGTAATGAGCGCAGAACACAGTGGACTCCATCCTGAGGAGGTCAGGAGGATGGGGAAGCAGACCCCTGGGGCCGGGAACAGGAGCTGGAGGAACAGCTGCTGCTGGCATCTGCACTTGCTGCGCCCTACCTCCCCTCCTCTCAGTCTTAGCTGCCCCGGCAGGCTCCGTGGGGGCGTGCACTGGGCTGGCTTCCAGCACCTCAGAGCTGTGGCTCTCATCAGATCAGGTCATGTAACTCTGCCCCCCCACCCATGGCTGAGGCAGGGACACTCGGGGAGACCAGATCCATGATGTAACTGGGCAGCCACTGGCAAGCTGGACTGACAGGGCAGGAAGGGCCCCTCCAGGAGCAGCCTCCTTAGTCATCCCTGGGGGAGGGTCAGGGCAACAACAATGCACTTTCTCTCCCCACAAGGTCCTGTGCCTGGCTGGACCCCTGGGGACTTGCACTGACTCCGAAGGATGATGAGGTCCCAAGACATAGACCTTGAAAGAGGGCGTCTCCAGGGGTCTGTGAGACACAGTGAAATGAAACCACTGCTTTGGAAACTATTTTCATATATGTTATATATGTATCATGTCGAGTTCCATAGTTTGCCTGTGAGGTGGTCAGGGCACATTTATATCCCCAGTTTATAGATGGGGGAACTGAGGCCTAGACAAGATGAGTAAAGGGCCTGATGTTGCTAAGTGAATCAGGCAGGGCCAAGACTAGAATCAGAATTTAGGTCTTCTGACTGTAGTCCATACTCTTCCTAAGGGAGTCAGCTGCTCCAGGCAACTTCACCAGAGGTCTCATCTGCTCCTAGGGAAGGTACTCAGAGAGACCCTAAAAGGTGGCTAGGCCAGGATGTCAGCGCCTGATATAATATGAGTGCTGGGAAGGCTAGTAGGGGAACGAAAAGAGCTCTGATCCCCACTCAGCCAGGCAGCTTGGGTAATCAGTTACTCCACAGAGTCTGTTTCATCTTCTGAAGAATTGGTACAAAAAGAACTGTTTTCCAGATATCCTGGGAGTCTTGTGAGACTAAAATTAAATGAGATGAATGTGAAAGTGTTTTGTAAATTGTAAACAGTCATAAAAATGTATATCATAGTTAATGCAGAGTCAAGGAACCAGGTTGGCAGAACTTACAGAGGAAAACCAACAAGGTAAGAAGAAAGGAGAATATTAAAATAGGGCTGGTTTTCTTTTCTTGTCTCCTTCCATCTTCTACCTTTAGGCTGTCTACTCTTTAAGGGAGGTACTGACATATTTTATTTGATACAGAAATTCCAAGACCAGCTTTAAGATGAAAATGACTTTATGAGATAAAACGCCAACATATATTCATAACTTTCCTTGAACTTCAGATTTTAAGCATGTTATTATATTGATAATTTTAATACCACTCTCTCTACTCCCAAGAATACAAATTACGTATTTATCTGTTTGACACTATGCATTAAAATAAAAACAATTCAATGTGGAAGTGCTAATATAATTTGCACACAGATGCCACTTAAAAATCATGTCTTAAAAATGTCACACTTACCTTGAACAAGTTTTAGTGGGGATACATTACAAAGCAGAGGGAATAAATGCATCATATCAAAAGTTGTAAAATATAGAATCCTTAATCAACTGCAAGTGCAAGTTTAGACTCCAATAAAGGAAAGTAATTATGTGGGTGAATACTTATTTTATTTTATTTTTTGACATCTTTCTTGGAGTATAATTGTTTTACAATGGTGTGTTAGTTTCTGCTGTATCACAAAGTGAATCAGCTATACATATACATATATCCCCATATCCCCTCCCTCTTGTGTCTCCCTCCCACTCTCCCTATCCTACCACTCTAGGTGGTCACAAAGCACCGAGCTGATCTCCCTATGCTATGTAGCTGCTTCCCACTAGCTAGCTGTTTTACATTTGGCAGTGTATATTTGTCAGTGCTACTCTCTCACTTCATCCCAGTTTACCCTCCCCGCCCGCCATGTCCTAAAGTCCATTCTCTACATCTGTGTCTTTATGCCTGTCCTGCCCCTAGGTTCTTCAGAACCTTTCTTTTTTTGTTTTTAGATTCCATACATATGTGTTAGCATATGGTATTTGTTTTTCTCTTTCTGACTTACTTCACTCTGTATGACAGACTCTAGGTCCATCCACCTCACTACAAATAGTTCAATTTTGTTTCTCTTTATGGCCGAGTAGTATTCCATTTTGTATATGTGCCACATCTTCTTTATCCATTCATCTGTCAGTGGGCACTTAGGTTGCTTCCGTGTCCTGGCTATTGTAAATAGTGCTGCAATGAACATTGTGGTACATGACTCTTTTTGAATTATGGTTTTCTTAGGGTATATGACCAGTAGTGGGATTGCTGGGTCGTAGGGTAGTTCTATTTTTAGTTTTGTAAGGAACCTCCATGCTGTTCTCCATAGTGGCTGCGTCAATTTACGTTCCCACCAACAGTGCAAGAGGGTTCCCTTTTCTCCACACTCTTTCCAGCATTTATTGTTTGTAGACTTTCTGATGATGCCCATTCTGACTGGTGTCAGGTGATACCTCATTGTAGTTTTGATTTGCATTTCTCTAACGATTAGTGATGTTGAGCATCCTTTCAGGTCTTTGTTGGCAATCTGTGTGTCTTCTTTGGAGAAATGTCTGTTTAGGTCTTCTGCCCATTGTTGAATTGGGTTGTTTGTTTTTTTAATTTTGAACTGCATGAGCTGCTTGTATATTTTGGAGATTAATCCTTTGTCAGTTGCTTCGTTGGCAAATATTTTCTCCCATTCTGAGGTTGGCTTTTTATCTTGTTTATGGTTTCCTTTGCTGTGCAAAAGCCTGTAAGTTTAATTAGGTCCCATTTGTTTATTTTTGTTTTTATTTCCCTTCCTCTAGGAGGTGTGTCAAAAAGGATCTTGCTGTGATTTATGCCACAGAGTGTTCTGCCTATGTTTTCCTCTAAGAGTTTTAGTTTGGCCTTAGATTTAGGTCTTTAATCCATTTTGAGTTTATTTTTGTGTATGGTGTTAAGGAATGTTCTAATTTCATTGTTTTACACGTAGCTGTCCAGTTTTCCCAGCATCACTTATTGAAGAGGCTGTCTTCTCTCCATTGTATATTCTTGCCTCCTTTAACAAAGATAAGGTGATCATAGGTGTGTGGGTTTATCTCTGGGCTTTCTATCCTGTTCCATTGATCTATATTTCTGTGTTTGTGCCAGTACCATACTGTCTTGATTACTGTAGTTTTGTAGTATAGTCTGAAGTCAGGGAACCTGATTCCTCTAGATCCATTTTTCTTCACAAGATTGCTTTGGTTATTCGGGGTCTTTTGTGTTTCCATATAAATTGCACAGTTTTTTGTTCTAGTTCTGTGAAAAATGCAATTGGTAGTTTGACAGGGATTTCATTGAATCTGTAGATGGCTTTGGGTAGTATAGTCATTTTCGCAATGTTGATTCTTCCAATCCAAGAACATGGTATATCTCTCCATCTGTTTGTATCATCTTTAATTTCTTTCAGCAGTGTCTTATACTTTTCTGCATACAGGTCTTTTGTCTCCTTAGGTAGGTTTATTCCTAGGCATTTTATTCTTTTTGTGGCAGTGGTAAATGGGAGTGTTTCCTTAATTTCTCTTTCAGATTTTTCATCATTAGTGTGTAGGAATGCAAGAGATTTCTGTGCATTAATTTTGTATCCTGCTACTTTACCAAATTCATTGATTAGCGCTAGTAGTTTTCTGGTAGCATCTTTAGGATTCTCTATGTATAGTATCATGTCATCTGCAAACAGTGACAGTTTTACTTCTTCTTTTCCAATTTGGATACCTTTTTTTTTTTTCTCTGATTACTGTGGCTAAAACTTCCAAAACTATGCTGAATAATAGTGGTGATGGTGGGCAATCTTGTCTTGTTTCTGATCTTAGTGGAAATGATTTCAGTTTTTCACCATTGAGAATGAGGTTGGCTGTGGGTTTGTCATATATGGCCTTTATTATGTTGAGATAAGTTCCCTCTATGCCTACTTTCTGGAGGGTTTTTATGATAAATGGGTGTTGAATTTTGTCAAAAGCTTTTTCTGCATCTATTAAGATGATCATATGGTTTTTCTCCTTCAGTTTGTTAATATGGTGTATCACATTGACTGATCTGCGTATATTGAAGAATCCTTGCATTCCTGGGATAAACCCCACTTGATCATGGTGTATGATCCTTTTAATGTGCTGTTGGATTCTGTTTGCTAGTATTTTGTTGAAGACTTTTGCATTTATATTCATCAGTGATACTGGCCTGTAGTTTTCTTTCTTTGTGACATCTTTGTCTGGGTTTGGTATCAGGGTGATGGTGGCCTGGTAGAATGAGTTTGGGAGTGTTCTTCCTTCTGCTGTATTTGGAAGAGTTTGAGAAGGATTGGTGTTAGCTGTTCTTTAAATGTTTGATAGAATTTGCCTGTGAAGCCATCTGGTCCTTGGCTTTTGTTTGTTGGAAGATTTTTTTTTTTTCGGTACACGGGCCTCTCACTGTTGTGGCCTCCTCTCCCATTGCGGAGCACAGCTTCCAGACGCACAGGGTCAGCAGCTATGGCTCACGGGCCCAGTGGCTCCGTGGCATGTGGGATCCTCCCGGACCGGGGCATGAACCCATATCCCCTGCATCGGCAGGCGGACTCTGAACCACTGCGTCACCAGGGAAGCCCCTGTTGGAAGATTTTTAATCACAGTTGCAACTTCGGTGCTTCTGATTGGTCTGTTTATGTTTTCTATTTCTTCCTGGTTCAGTCTCAGAACATTGTGCTTTTCTAAGAATTTCTCCATTTCTTCCAGGTTGTCCATTTTATTGGCATATAGTTGCTTGTAGTAATCTCTCATGATCCTTTGTATTTCTGCAGTGTCAGTTGTTACTTCTCCTTTACATTTCTAATTGTATTGATTTGAGTCTTTTCCCTTTTTTCTTGATGATTCTGGCTAATACTTTGTCAGTTTGTTTATCTTCTCACAGAACCAGCTTTTAGTTTTATTGATCTTTGCTATTGTTTCCTTCATTTCTTTTTCATTTATTTCTGATCTGATCTTTATGATTTCTTTCCTCTGCCAACTCTGGGGTTTTTTTGTTCTTCTTTCTCTAATTGCTGTAGGTGTAATTTAGGTTCTTTATTTGAGAGTTTTCTTGTTTCTTGAGGTAGCATTGTATTGCTATAAACTTCCCTCAAAGAACTGCTTCTGCTGCATCCCATAGCTTTTGGGTCATTGTGTTTTCATTGTCTTTTGTTTCTAGTTATTTTTTGATTTCCCCTTTGATTTCTTCAGTGATCTCTTGGTTATTTAGTAGTGTATTGTTTAGCCTCCATGTGTTTGTATTTTTTACAGTTTTTTCCCTGTAATTGATTTCTACTCTTATAGTGTTGTGGTTGGAAAAGATACTTGATATGATTTCAATTTTCTTAAATTTACCGGGGCTTGGGCTTCCCTGGTGGCGCAGTGCTTGCGAGTCTGCCTGCCGATGCAGGGAACACCGGTTCGTGCCCCAGTCCGGGAAGATCCCACATCTCGCGGAGTGGCTGGGCCTGTGATCCATGGCCGCTGAGCCTGCATGTCCGGAGCCTGTGCTCTGCAACGGGAGAGGCCACAACAGTGAGAGGCCCGTGTACCGCAAAAACAAAAAACAAAAAAACAAACAAAAAAAAGATTTTTTAAAAGACAAACCTTTAGCTATACTGACATAGAAAAAGAGAGAAAACACAAATTGCCCAATATTAGGAATGAAAAAGGGACATCGCTATATGTAATGAATGTAATTATAAGAGAATATTATAAATCACTTTATGCTAACAAATTCAATAATTTATATAAAATGAGCAAATTCCTAGACAGACACAAAAATATCAAAACTGACTCAAGAATAAATAGAAAATTTGAATAGGCATACAATGAGTAAAAAATTCTGATTAGTATCATCCCACAAAGAAAAGCCCAGGCCTAGTTGAATGAATTCACATATATGAATCAAATATATGCCAATCTTACACAAACATTTTCAGAAAATAGACAAAAGAGCTCTTCTCAGCTCATTCTTTGGGGCCAGTATTATCTTGACACCAAAGCCAGACAATGATATCACAAGGAAAGAAAACTACAGAGCATTAGTCTTCATGAAAATAAATGCAAAAATTCTTAAACTAAATCCAGCAACATAGAAAGGATTATGCTCAGTGACCACATGGGATTTATTTCAGGAATCCAAATGGATCAGAGACTTGAATATGAAAAACAAAACCACACAAGTGCTAGAATAAAACATGGGCAAAATCTGCTATGACTTGTGTATATTCTTATTAATTCTGCTTTGAACTTTGTAAAATCCAGATTTAATAACAGAAAAGATAAATTTGACTACATCGAAATTAGAAGAAACTTTTCAATGATAAAAAATTCATGCAACTTGACTCATAATAAGAGAAATTAAAATTAAGATTATACTGAGATACCATTTTTTATCCTTCGGAATTAGGACTGGAAAACAGGAACTCTCATTCATTGCTGGTAGGAATGTGAAATGGTACAACTCCTATAGAGGGAATTTGGTAATATATAACAAAATTACATATATATTTACCTTTGATCCAGATATCCCTTGAAATATACCTCTGACAATAAAGAATACATATCTTCTGGGGTATTCATTACGCCTCCCTTTACTTCCTATTCCTTCACCTCTCAATTTCTGTGAGCTGAATCATACATTGCTAAAGTTGAGAGTATCTACATGATGTTTTGGAATTATAATTAAGTTTTCTTTGCCTTAACTCTAAGTTGATTCCAAAAGTGGAAGCCAACACAAAGCTTTGAGGTTATTTATGAGGAGGTGCTGACTGTTCATTGCAGAGCCAAGTACAATACTATGCTCCAGTTACCAATCTTTCTCTGTAGTTGCAATATCTTTCCTCTTGTACATCTTAAGGGGAAAATCCTCAGATGGATTTCTTTATTACATTCCACCACTTGCTCCAAATCATGTCGTATTTAAGCTGATTTCATATTTGGATTTTGCCTTTCTTGTGCTTGCCCCTCCTCAACCCCTATCCTAAAGTTATGAATTGTACATTTTTCTTGTTAAGAGAAGACTTTTCTCCCTATTCCTTTTACCACTCAGTCTGTCTGTTTTTCAAAATCCAGTTCATTTCTTCTTTAAGTACAGTGATCTCCTATTCTTTGTCAAGCCAGCTGCTTCATATTTGGACCATAATTTTCCTGAGAGCTTTTCATTTTTCTTGGAGTATCTTTTTTATCTTTCTTTGTATATCTAACACTTAATACACAGCAAATGTGCCCCCCCCTCAAATGTTTGTTAAATGGATTCATGCATCCATGTGCTGAGGGGAATACATAGTAGCTAGAAGGAAATTCCCATATATATTTATTAAAATCTTTCTTTCCACTGCTCTCTCCTTTTCTTGTCCTTCCATCTTTTCATTCACTGATTCAGCAAACATTTGGTGAATAACTCTTCTTAAGGGGTTCTAAATCAAATAGGAAAAGGGAGCTATAAAGTAATAATTACAATACAATAAATGTTGTGTTCTGATAGTTTTCTGAATGTAAAACTGACATATAAACAAGTAAGTCTTCACCAAAGGGGATTAAGCTCCTACTACATGTCTGCCCTCTGCATAGATTAACTCAGTTGATTCTCACAGTAGGGTTTTCATGTCTGTGTAATACATCTTTTGTTCATCTTATAGGTGAGAAACAGGCTCAGGGAGATTTGGGCTGTGCCTGGGTTCCACAACCAGCAAGTGACTGAGACATTGCTTCATCCAGTTCTTCTGACTTTAAACTCTTCTGCTCTGTCAAGTGTCGGGTGCCGGCCACAGGTAACTTTTACGTCTCCCAGAACTTAACCCTGCTCAGACATAAGACTGGCAGACAGAAAACACAGAGTTGGATTTAAGAAGATTGTTCTGACTATAACTAATACCCTGGGGGCCTTTAGGGGAAAACAAGCCCAGTGTTTATTGGCCTCACACAACTCTTTTAGTCTCAGCACCTAGCTTCTGTTCTAAGGAGTCCTGGTTTCCCCATCTTGCAGCTGGTCCTCAAACCCACATGGCCAGGCCCCAGCTGCTGGGCCCAAAGGGAGGTGCAAACACAAGCTCCAACCTGCAGCTTCCCTCACTGCTCTGGACATGGGCTTTGCATCAGCTCTGCCTGCAGGGCTTTGTTTAATTATTGTAAACCTGCTGACTTTGTGCTTTGCGGGGTTTCTGTTTGTTTGTTTTTTAAGTACTGGATACTTAAGTTTAGTAAGGGATCTGGAGGAAGGAGTACAGCATTTATCCATCATTGGCCATGTCATTACCAAAAGCAGTTGGTAATTTCCAGGCCAAGATTGTGCTGGAGCCAGCAGTCAGGAGCTCAGCTTGGAGTCCAGGGGTGCTGGGAGCCCTGAGGGACTGCAGAGCCACCTGTTGTACATCGGCAGGCATCCAGACATCCAGGCATAAGGCAGGGGCCTAGTAATGGTGGGGAGGGAGACACAGGCCCCAAGAGCCAGTCTAAGGGGCCCTGCAGAAATGCCAGCTTTGGAAAGTGTGGCAGAGGGAGAGGACACAAACACGGTACATTGCCCTTGAACACCATGTGCTTTTCTTGCTGTGCCATCGAGCACCTCTCGAGGGGGGATGCCGCTGGGAGGGCACAACTGCCCATGCTCTTCCTGACAATTTGCCCTCAGGGTTCATGTAACCCTTTTGAGCATATTCAACCCCCAACTTCACCTCTTATAAAAGCTCCCAGTGAATAATGGGTCAGTATATCTCAGGTTGGAAAAGAGAAGATCACACTGTTCCAGGGAGGGCAGAAATGTATGTAGAGGTAAGGAGCATGGACTTGAAAATCAGAATAAGCACTTTTCCAGTTTCACCTGAGTCACTTCTTATCCTCCTAAACTGGGCAAGGAACTTAGTTTCTCTAAGCCCATAAGATCTATACAGTGGGGCAAATGCTACCTACCCAGTAGTTCGGTGTAAAGAATTAATGAGATAACATTTAAAAGGCATAAGATACAGTGCAAACGCTTGCTGAGTCATGGCTGAGTAAAGGACTCTTAGTCTTACCCCGTGAATAGGCTCAAGGGATTCCTCCATGTTCAGTGGACCCTAGACTGAGGATCCATGCATGTTAGATCCTCTACATGAACCCACACCTTCTTTCTCTTTCTGGGTTTGGCTGATTGTAAAGTACTCAGATTAAGTGTTTTTCTTTGCCTGGAAGTTTCCCTGACCCCCACCAGGCAGTAAACTCCAGGAAGGCAGGGAGTGTATTTTCTTTTTATATTCCAGCATCACTTATAGTGTGTGGTGTAGAAAGATCCAATATGAGCAGAACTGAATTCAGGGTCCAAGTTTGTCAGGCCAGAGTCAGGTGCCTGCTGTGGAGGAGGTAGGGTCAATAGCGTGGCCTGTGCCTTTAACAGAACAGGATCCAAAGCAGAGCAAACTCTTATTCCTGCGTGCCTTGTCTGAGCTGGGAATACCTGTGGGCACTTTAGGCAGATGTAAGCCATTAAAGGGAGAAGAAAAAAATGAAAGGAGAGAAAAATAAGAGGAGAAACAGGAAAAGGAAATATAGACTTGTAATGGGTCCATTATAGATCTTTTCTGATTGCACAAAAAAATCATTGCTTGACTGCACATGAAAATGGAAGAAGAGAAAGAGATGAAGAGCATTAGGGAAAGGACAACCAAACAATGCCTCTGTGAAAAGACTTGGCTCTGTGTCATGCAGTAAATAAGCTCTAGTGAGATTTCAACAACAGGAGGAGGAGAGTATGGGGGCCACAGGGCTCCAGCTCTGGAGTCAGATTGTCTGGTTGTGGGATCCTAGTTCCACCAAATAGCCACTCAGCTAGCTCTTTTAAAACCTGGTTTTCTGAGTCATACAATGTAGATAATAATAATACCTTGTTGTTGTTGTAAGGATTAAATGAGATGATCAGTGTAAAAGCAGTTGTCAGACTGCTTGGTACATAGTAAGTGCTCAGTAAATTATATAAATGTTGATGATTTTTTCTGACTGTCGCAGGCCTGACTCCAAAGCCTCAGAGAGTTAGGGGAAAGTGGGATGAAGAGGAATCTTTGTATATAGGGTAATATGGCCTAGAACAGATCTTCTCTTATCCCAGTTATGTTCATTGAGATGCCCAAAACATTTGTTGCTATGGCTCTAATGGAATTAGTCATATGGAGAGATGAAAATAAAAACAACAGTGGAAAGAATGATCCTGGAGTCAGAACACCTGAGTTCTGGTCTAAATCTCACCACTGCTCAGTTTCGTGACCTTGGGCAAGTTCTATAAGCTCTCTGGGTCTCTGCTCACTCCTCTGCAAGTAAAAGAATTGGTCTATAAGGTCTTTTTTTTTTTTCTCTACAGCAATCATTGATTCTAATATCCAGCCAAATGGAATTCAAACATTTTTTCCTTCTTGTCTACATTTGCTTGTTACCCTACCCATTTGGCTAGGGGCTGCAAATTGATTAATAGGCAAAGCAAATCTCACCAGACAGGTTCTTTGTAAAGGGAATTGATACTGAATAAGTACAAGTTATATCTAGCACTATATGTTTAAGTACTTAAGTTTAAGAACCCAAAGATTTCTGGGGCAGAGGGGAGGGGAGGGAGTGGGCACGAGAAATACAGAGCTTCCTTAGAATGCAGAGCATGATCAGGCATGGGTGTGCATTGGTCCCCTTCTAAAATACAAGCAGTGAGTGAATATGGCAGGGGTTTCCATCTCAGGGAAGAGAGAACCAAGAGCAAACCACAGTGATTGATTATACATAACCAAAGGGTTGTCTGATGGTGAACAGGGGTGAGCTGTCTGATGGAAGAGGACATAGCCTCCCATGGCACTCCAGGGGAGAATGATGGCCAACAGGGCAGATTGCAGATTTCAGTGTAATGTAAGAAGACCCTTCCATTTCATTTAAAGCAGGATCTGGAAAACTTTTTCACTAAAGGGACAGATAGTAGATATTCTAGACTTTATAGGCCATACAGTCTTTGTCATATTTACTCAACTCTGCCACTGTAGTATGAAAGTAGCCATAGGCAATACATAATAAGCATGGCTGTGTGACAATAAAATACTATTTACAAAAGCAGGTGGCCGGCCAGATTTGGCCTGGGGGCCGTAGTTTGCTGACCTTGTCATTAGAGGAACCCTCCCCCACAACTTCACAGGGTGGACAGTGTTCCAGTGGAGGTCGAAAGACCCTCTTAATAGTGCCAAAGTGTATATCCCTGCCTTGGGTACGTGTTCTGATTAGCTGGCCTGCAGGGTGCCTTTAAACAATAAATCCCATGCTTCTTAGAGGGTGGACATAGGGTGAGACCATGGGGTCCTGAGCGTCTGAGAGGGGGCAGAAAATCTTGGAAGGAGAAGCTGGGGCTGATAAGACAAACTCCATGATTAACCTGGAGCTGCTGCTGTCTAGTTTGACGCTTTTCAATTTTGATTTTTTTCTCTTTGAAGGAACAAATTTGGGCAGATTTGAAGGGGATCTTGTAGAGATGGTCAATTACTAATATAGCAGATGGGAAATTTTTTCTTTTTTTTTCTTCTGATATTTTGGTTCCCTTCACCCCATTTGCCCAACATACACACACACACACACACACACACACACACACACACACACACACGCACACACACACACACACACACACACACGCTTCACCACTCACGAGTTGTGTTTACATTTTCATGCAGACCAGCTGGATATAGAACAGGCATCTAAGAACCCCAAAGGAGCACAGCCTGAGCAGAAAGCTGTCGTTCTACTTCACCCCATGGCCTCCTTTTCTTACTTTGCTCCCTCACAATACCATGCCCTTCATTGATTTCCTTCATAATCTGTTCAGTCTTCCTTAAAAATATATCAGGACTTGGAAGCAGAAGGAGGGCTTTGGAGTTGCCGGAGGGACCATTAAGTGTACATACACCAGGCTGCTATTATCTGACTCCAGGCCACCAGGCTCTGCTGCATGTGGAATGTTAAGACACTGGGCTCCTCCAGGGACTGCCAACTGTGGATCCTGTAACAAGCCACTGATAAGTCTAATCTTTGTAAAGCCCAGCTCAGGTGGAGCCACGCAGGATTCTAGTGCTTTACCTGGCCATTCCCTTCAACCAGGAGGGGCTAGGCATCCTTATAGACTTGCAGTGAATTATCTTTCAGTTTTGTGGTGTAGCTGACTGCAGATTTCTAAGACCTGGCCTACTGGACACTTGCATTTCTGTTATTTTAGCATCTTCAGTGTTTCAGAGTAGAAATATGATGGGAGTTGGGGGTCACACCATTTGGGTTCAAGTTCTGGCTCCATCTTTCAGTAGATATGGGGCCTTGGGCAAGTCTCAGCCTTGTGAGATTTAGGTTCACCATTTTTGAAATGGAAATTTAAAAGTAAAATAAAACAAAGGTGTGCTAAGTCCAGTGGATTCTCTTTATTCGTGGTAGTTATGTTCTGTAAAGGAGATGAGAACTCTGAATTAGTGAATACTGAATCAGTGCTCCTGGGGGAAATGCAGAGTTAGGTTTCTGTGAGCCTCTGTCGCAAAAGTTTAATTAATCTATCAATACATAACGCTGGTTTTCTGTGTGTTTCTATTTAAAAACATTTAATATCTATCACTGATTCATTAACATTAAACGCACGGCCAACAGCACTGTGACTCACGTCGGAGTGCAGCCTGTCTAACACGCGCATTTTCTCCGCCTTCTTGCTGTGCAGCACTCCAGCAGCGCAGTTGGGGACTACCATAAACAGTGGAATCACTAATACACAGCACAAAATGTGAAAAACGTGGCACTAAATAGACAGCAGAAAGGACCCTGGTTTATAGTATGAAAACTGAGACCAAAAGAATACCACCTTGTTTCACCTCATTGGGAATGTGTACAAAAATGTTTGCTGCTCTGCACATGTCTGTGAGTGACAGAGAAAGCACTGCAGGTATTGATTTGGGTGTTACAAATAAGTTTTAGTGAGTAGGAGAATTTGCAAATATCAAATGTATGAATAATGATGACCGACTGTGCTTGAGACTCATCATGAGGATCTACTGTGATAAAGTCCAAAGGACCCCATCTAGTACGCAAAGCCCTCCAAGTTCTAACTTCTGCCTGCTTTTCCAACCCTTTCTGTGGTTGCTGTCTGACACACACCCCATTCTCCAGTCATCTTTGCTGTTCTTTGGTCAAGGAGTGCTGTTTCTTACTTCTGTGCCATTGTACACACTATTTTCTGCCTCAAGTGCCCTCTTTATCTCCACAAAGCTATTATTCTACTCAGGGAATGCTAATAGGTAGAAAATGTGGTCTTTCACACATTCTATATAGTTGCCTCAGAATAAAAGGATTTGATTTTTAAGATTTATTTTTTAAGTTGCATGTAAGTCATGGGACAAACGTGAAAATTTCCTTTCATTAAGGACCAGTTTCTTCTGATTCTCCTAATCGTCAGCTCTTGCAGAAACTCAGTCCTGGTGAATGCTCTCAGTATCCAGGGTTGGGAGGAAATTCCTGCTTCATTTTTCCAGGCTTTTGTACTCAAGATCTGTGAAACTCTTACTGTTAGCCTGTGGTTTCCACCCTTGACCTAAGCTTTCATTACATGAGACCCTTTGGAATGGTAAGGTTGGAACATTCATAATCAAAATAACATCAGAAACCAAAGTCAACCGTTTATATCTCAGAATAATAGTCCATCCCTCAGTCCTGGTCACTCCAGGTCAGAGCTGGACTTCCTAGAGATGTGGAACCAGTAACACAGCGAGTCCCATGAGTCTGGATCCCAGGTAATTGTCTCTGACAGCTTGGCTAGATGTCCCTGCCAGCTGGGTTTGAGCTCCCATCTGTTCTTCCTACCCTTTGGACAGGTCTGCTCCATTCTTGCCTTGTTTCATGCCTGCCTCTATCTGTTCCTGGGGCTTGTTTCCATGTATGTTTCATCTTCACTGCTGCCAGCTAATTTCCAGCTGCTCCTGGCTTCTCCCACCTGCATGAGCTGCCTTCCTGCCACCCTTCCTGCCAAGGCTCTGACTGTGCCACCTGACTGCAAGAAGAGGTGGCACCAGGTAGTGAAAGAACACTGGGTTGAGAGTTAAGTAGACGTGGGGTCTGGCTCTGGTCCCACCTCTCGTTATCTGGGTATTGTTCAAGTCCTTTATTTTTCTTTATCCCAGTTGCCCCATCTATAAAATGAAAGGATTGACTAGATTGCTGAGGGCTTTCCCAGCATTCACATTGTGTGATGCTATGAGTTTTTGGAAGGGTGATGGATGGGATGGACCTGAGTTGTCCACAGGTGGCTAAACTACCTTTGACTAGCTCCAGGGCTAATGAAAAATCTGCTCCATGACTGCTTGGTTGAAAAGGTCCAGCCTCCTTTTCTGCATTTCCCAGGCTTGATGGTGACAACACCTGTGTGAGTGCTGTTGACAAAAATAAAAACTGGGCAAAAGTAATAACAATATGGAGGGTACATTATTTGGTTTTCAAAGTAACCTCACATTCATTCATTACTTATCTTCTGGAAGAGAAAAACCTCTCAGGGTATCAGTAAAAGTCTTATTTCTCACTTTTCTGATGCTGTTTGGTGGCTTAGAGATTGGCTCAAAAAGGAAACACAAGCGGCAAATGCTCATGAATCAAAGCAAGAGAATGTTCACTAATTGGGGGCATTTACAATTTAAAATAAATGCGACATGTTGATGATGATGAGGGTGGTGCTGTTGTTGTTGTTGGTGGTGGTGATGATGATGATAATGATAACAATAGCCAGCACATACAGAGCATATAATGTGCGAGGGCCTGTGCTAGGTCTGAATACATACTATCTCATTTAATCCTCAGAGTCACATTGTACTATTGTATTATCCAAGGTCACGCTAATATTGTATAAACAGCAAACCCAGATCTGCTTAGGGGGCAACCGTAATGTTAGTAATAATAGTCTTTTACATGTACTCTCAGTTTATAAGCCATTTCTCATAGATGATACATTTTCTGTTTTGACTTTGACAACAACTCTAAGACATGGAAAAGATGGATGTATCTCATGTTATGGATAAGCTTGTAAGCTGAGATTCGCAAAGGTCTTAACTCCTAAGAGACCAGGCCAACACACTCCTAAGAAAGAAGTGATGAAGATCACTTCGGGGCCTGCATTGGTGATTCAAGAAGGACAATTCCATCGTTGTGATTTATACAACAACAAAGAAAGTAAAGCGTTTACTCTCATGTAGCAAAAGCATTTGCTTAATTGCATGCCCTTTGGCTGTGTTGAAACCTGATTTGGAAATATCTGAGACCATGAAAAGTTCTTACAATTCTTTAAAAAGAAAGCGGTTCCCCTTTTCCTCCGTGAGCTTGGGCTTATTGCTTTTTCTTCGTTTTTTGTTTTTGTTTTTATTATTGATTTTTGTCCTGGTGGCACTCTGGCCCTGCCTGCCCAAAGCTCATTCCTTAGGTCAGTGGAGGGGGGGTTACAGTATTATTGCAGCTACTGCTGCTCTCTGCCCCTCAGTGATGGCTGCTTTTTCTGCTGGGTTTTTCTTTGAAATCATTGAACTTTGAATTTTTATGCCTGCTTAATTTCCAGTCTGTGTTGCCTTGGCTGTGGCCAACCCTTAACCCAGGTGCTGTGCAGAGAGTGGGGTGATGGGCAGTGGAGTGGAGTTGAGGCTAGGGCCCTTCTCCTTCCCACGCTGCTTTCATTCTCCTCAAGGTCAGCCAGAGGGCTCAGACAAGAATAAAAGACAATCTCAGTGTCCTCACTTCCGGTTTCTACATTCAAGAACTTTATGAACTCGTTCTTTTCATCTTTCTTCACATTTCTGCCTTGTCTCAGCTTGCTGCCATGTGCTTTTCTGAGTAACTTTCTTCTTATTTCATCTTCTGAGTCATTCATAAGGATGCTAATCATTTAGAAGGATGGGAGCTTTCCCTACCTGGAGAATGCTTTTTCCTGAACTCATGGAAAGTCTCTTTGATTTGCCCAAGAAGCAAGAAAATGAAATCTAGACTAAGTGGGAAAATATTCTGTGTGAGTAACATATTTATAAGCTCTGGGTGTTATATCAAATCCCCACATTGTGGAGAAGCTTGCTGCCTGCTCCCATTGGCAGAGTATGTAGTTGCCTATATAGTGTGTTTTAAAGTTTGCTAGAAAAGGCTTCCTGCCTCTAAATATGTTGCCTTGCACTCTGCCATTACAGATATATAACTTAGTGTTAAATAATTTTGCCTTCTATGTTCTTGTGATAGGGGTGAGAACTTCTTTCAAAATCAGAATACTCCTAAGGTGATTTTCAGCTAGAATTGTGTTTGACTCGGTAACAGAGTCTGGATTGAGTTTTACCAGGTGCAGCAGATGCCTGTCTATATGCTTCTCACTGCTACTGAAAATATCCTCAATCTTGGTCCGAGGGTTTTTTCAGGCTGTGGAAGTATGTCTGGCCTGTGTGTACAGCAAGCCAGTGTGCTGGAGAGTTAATGCCCTGCAAAAGCAGCCTTCCCCCAAGGATGGATGGGATTTCATGGGTACATGCTCCAACCCCCTCTCCCCTTGGTGGGATAATTCTGGTATGTGTGCTACATGGTCTCTTGGACTTCACCAGTGGGACTAAGCTCCAGTTTCCCACTGTGGTAACTGAATAGATGACACACCATTTTTGGCTTCCTTCCCTTCCCTGTGTCACCATCTCCTGGGATTACTTCCCAAATGAACAACAGTTGAATTCCTATCTGAGGGCTGCTTCTGTGGAAACCCAAACCTAGACACCAAGAAACAGTAGGAAGGCAGAGTCCACAAAGCATGAAGGATCCAGGCTGCTTCTTCCAGCTCTACCACCTTGAGTCTGTGGTTTTCAATGTCATGATGGCAAGAGAGCTGCTGCCTCTCTAGGCATTAGGTCCATATTTCAGTCAGGAAAAAGGAGAAGACACCGAAAGCCAAGACAGAGACCAAGATCTCCCCCGTCAGAGGTTTTGCCATTTTAAATGGGAAAGGTTACCTTCTCCAGAAAGTTCTGCCTGCACCTTTTTTGTCTGAATTGTGTCACCCCCACTCCCACTGTTAAGGGAAACACTGACTGAAACCTCCAGCCCTGGCCAGGCAAGATAGTAGCCACTTGCATGAGTTATCTTAGAATAGGAGGTCCTGGTAAGGAGTGCGGAACTAAAAAGCTACCACCAACTAGAACAACTTGGGAAAGGTCAAAAGGAGAGAGGAGATGCCAGTCCATATGTCCTACCAACCTCCCAGAATCCTTCTTGCTGGAATCCATCTTGGCTGAGTGATGCGGGTGCCACCAGGAAAGACCCTGAGTCAGAATGATTGGCCAGAGACAACCCAGGAACTAATTCCATTACTATAAACCTGAGACCGCAAGCCACGTGGCAGAGCAGTTCTCCTGGGTTCCCTTACCCTGCTGCTCTCCCCCTTCCCAATATAGTCTCTTGCTTTGTCAGCATGTGTGTCTCCTTAGACAATTCATTTCTAAGTGTTAGACAAGAGCCCCACTCTTGGCCCTTGGAAGGAGTAACCCCCTTCCTGCAACACCACTGTAGTGGATACTGGGGAAGCAAACAGTTTTAGCTGAGCATATTACCCTGACGAACAAAACTGGGACTCTCATTGTAAAATAAAAAGAGAATGGATATTGGGCAGGCAAGTAGCAGTATTTGTCACAGAAGTTAATGCCTTATGACGTATTACTAACATCTGACTGGCATGGTTTTTTAGACCCCGCTGCTCGAAGTATCTGACTAGCAGCATTGGAGTCACATGGGAGATTGTTAGAAATGCAGGATATCAGACCCACCTTTCACCTGCTGAATCAGGATCTTCTTCCCCCCCCGCCCCGTGTCATGCGATGCGGCATGCAGGATCTTAGTTCTCTGACCAGGGATGGAACTCATGCCCCCTGCAGTGGAAGCCTGGAGTCTTAACCACTGGACTGCCAGGGGATTCCCCAGAATCTGCTTTTTACCAAGACTCTCCCACCAACCAGGTAATTTGTATGCACAATCAAGTTTGAGAAACCTTGTCTTAAATCACTTTCCTTGGTTTTGAGATGAACAAGGGCATCCGTAACTCTCAGTATCCTTTCCTTGGCCTTGCGAAGTGCCTTCTCAGTGGTAAATTTCTGTGGAATGACTAAGTCATGCCAACCCAGGGTTGGAGGAGAAGCTTCCTCCCTCATCCCTCACAATTAAAGTGATCCCCTCTCCTTTAGACTGCTCCCCTCCCCCGTGCCCTTTGCATCTCTCTTTTCTGTATCATAGTCACTTTTGAACTTCTCTCATTGTTCTCTTGGACCAAAAAATCTAGGATCTTTTTCTCATTCATCTTAGCATCATTCCCACCCCATTCTCTCTCAACACCCAGCTGAGTGCTTTGCTAGGTTAAATTGAGCTGAATGAAACCTTCTTCTATACCTAGTTCCACCTTTTTTTTCATTGCTTTGACTATTCATTTCCATGTTCCTTTTCTTAAAATACAGCACATCCCACAACTAACAAGGTAGTGTTTACTTTCTGGATTTTTCTAGCATTGTTTTAAATGACTATGGTATTGCATAAATAGAAAAATGGAGTGCAGAGATTTCAAACAGTTTTTGGCAGCAGGATTCTTTCTGCAAACATAGAAACTTAGTGTATGCTCAGATTTGAGGCAAGCTGCTGTGCTTTAGTGAAGTGGTGGAGGCCAGGACCCCCAGCCATGGGCCTCCCCTGCAGTTTCCCTTTGAACCCCCATCGTCCTTAAGTGTTTTTGACCACAGTACAGTTGGGTGAGACAAAAGACTCCATGGCCCACCCATCCCCTCTTTTGGTGATGGATAGGAATTGGAGAGGATAAAAAAGAATTGGAGAAAAACAAATCATGATAAATTTGTTGCTAGTGAGAAATATTGGTTGGCCAAAAAGTTCCTTCAGTTTTCAAGTAAAAATAAGAGACTCATTTTCACCAAGAACTTTATTGAACAACATATTCACCCTTTTGTGTGTTCCACTACCTTCTGCCATTTTTCAGACAACTTATAACTCCATCTTCCCAAAACTTTTTATCTTTTTGAGCAAAGAACTGTTCCAGGTGCCTTTTACAGTCTTCCAGGGACTGGAAATGTTTTCCTTTAAGAGAATTTTGTAAAGACTGAAATAAATGGAAATCCGAAGGTGCAGTGTATGGTGAATACAGTGGATGAATCAGAACTTTCCAGCCAAGCTGTAACAGTTTTTGCCTGGTCATCAAAGAACATGCGGTCTTGCCTTATCCTGATGGAAGATTATACGTTTTCTGTTGACTAATTCTGGACGCTTTTCGTCGAGTGCTGCTTTCAGTTGGTCTAATTGGGGCAGTACTTGTTGCAATTAATCGTTTGGTTTTCCGGAAGGAGCTCATAGTAGAGGACTCCCTTCCAATCCCACCATGTACACAACATCACCTTCTCTGGATGAAGACCAGCCTTTGGTGTGGTTGGTGGTGGTTCATTTCGCTTGCCCCAGAATCTCTTCCGTTCCACATTATTGTACAGTATCCACTTTTCATCGCCTGTCACAATTTGTTTTAAAAATTGAACGTTTTCTTTACGTTTACATAGAGAATTGCATGTGGAAATACGGTCAAGAAGGTTTTTTTCACTTAACTTACGTGGAATCCAAACATCAAAGCGATTAACATAACCAAGTTTGTGAAAATGATTTTCAGCGCTTGATTTGGATATTTTGAGTATGTTGGCTATCTCCTGTGTGGCATAATGTTGATTGTTCTCAATTAATGTCTGGATTTGATCGCTATCAACTTCAACTGGTCTGCCTGACCATGGAGCATCGTCCGGCGAGCAATCTCCAGCATGAAACTTCGCAAACCACTTTTGACACGTTGGATCAGTCACAGCACCTTTTCCTACACTGCACAAATCTTTTTTTTTTTTTTAACAAATTTTTTATTTTAAAATAATTTTGGATTTACAGTAGAGTAATTAAGATAATACAGAGAGCTCCCATCCACCTCCACGTAGCCTCCCCTAATGTTAACATCTTCTATAACTGTGGTACATTTATGTATTTATTTATTTATTTTTTTAACATCTTCATTGGAGTATAATTGCTTTACAATGGTGTGTTAGTTTCTGCTTTATAATAAAGTGAATCAGTTATACATATACATATGTTCCCATTTCTCTTCCCTCGTGCATCTCCCTCCCTCCCACCCTCCCTATCCCACCCCTCTAGGTGGTCACAAACCACCGAGCTGATCTCCCTGGGCTATGCGGCTGCTTCCCACTACCTATTGATTTTACATTTGGTAGTGTGTATATGTCCATGCCACTCTCTCACTTTGTCACAGCTTACCCTTCCCCCTCCCCATATCCTCAAGTCCATTCTCTAGTAAGTCTGTGTCTTTATTCCTGTTTTACCCCTAGGTTCTTCATGACATTTTTTTTCTTAAATTCCATATATATGTGTTAGCATACGGTATTTGTCTCTCTGTTTCTGACTTACTTCACTCTGTATGACAGACTCTAGGTCTATCCACCTCATTACAAGTAGCTCAATTTCGTTTCTTTTCATGGCTGAGTAATATTCCATTGTATATATGTGCCACATCTTCTTTATCCATTCATCTGTCGATGGACACTCAGGTTGCTTCCATGTCCTGGCTATCGTAAATAGAGCTGCAATGAACATTGTGGTACATGACTCTTTTTGAATTATGGTTTTCTCAGGGTATATGCCCAGTAGTGGAATTGCTGGGTCATATGGTAGTTCTATTTGTAGTTTTTTAAGGAACCCCCATACTGTTCTCCATAGTGGCTGTATCAGTTTACATTCCCACCAACAGTGCAAGAGGGTTCCCTTTTCTCCACACCCTCTCCAGCATTTATTGTTTCTAGATTTTTTGATGATGGCCATTCTGACTGGTGTGAGATGATCTCTCATAGTAGTTTTGATTTGCATTTCTCTAATGATTAATGATGTTGAGCATCCTTTCATGTGTTTGTTGGCAATCTGTATATCTTCTTAGGAGAAATGTCTGTTTAGGTCTTTTGCCCATTTTTGGATTGGGTTGTTTTTTGTTTTGATATTGAGCTGCATGAGCTGCTTGTAAATTTTGGAGATTAATCCTTTGTCAGTTGCTTCATTTGCAAATATTTTTTCCCATTCTGAGGGTTGTCTTTTGGTCTTGTTTATGGTTTCCTTTGCTGTGCAAAAGCTTTGAAGTTTCATTAGGTCCCATTTGTTTATTTTTGTTGTTATTTCCATTTCTCTAGGAGATGGGTCAAAAAGGATCTTGCTGTGATTTATGTCATAGAGTGTTCTGCCTATGTTTTCCTCTAAGAGTTTGATAGTGTCTGCCCTTACATTTAGGTCTTTAATCCATTTTGAGTTTATTTTTGTATATGGTGTTAAGGAGTGTTTTAATTTCATACTTTTACATGTAGCTGTCCAGTTTTCCCAGCACCACTTATTGAAGAGGCTGTCTTTTCTCCACTGTATATTCTTGCTTCCTTTATCAAAGATAAGGTGACCATATGTGCATGGGTTTATCTCTGGGCTTTCTATCCTGTTCCATTGATCTATATTTCTGTTTTTGTGCCAGTACCATACTGTCTTGATTACTGTAGTTTTGTAGTATAGGCTGAAGTTAGGGATACTGATTCCTCCAGCTCTGTTTTTCATTCTCAAGATTGCTTTAGCTATTCAGGGTCTTTTGTGTTTCCATACAAATTGTGAAATTTTTTGTTCTAGTTCTGTGAAAAATTCCAGTGGTAGATTGATAGGGATTGCATTGAATTTGTAGATTGCTTTGGGTGGTAGAGTCATTTTCACAATGTTGATTCTTCCAATCCAAGAACATGGTATATTTCTCCATCTATTTGTATCATCTTTAATTTCTTTCATCAGTTTCTTATAATTTTCTGCATACAGGTCTTTTGTCTCCTTAGGTAGGTTTATTCCTAGATATTTTATTCTTTATGTTGCAATGGTAAATGAGAGTGTTTTCCTAATTTCACTTTCAGATTTTTCATCATTAATTTATAGGAATGCCAGAGATTTCTGTGCATTAATTTTGTATCCTGCTACTTTACCAGATTCATTGATTAGCTCTAGTAGTTTTCTCATAACATCTTTAGGGTTCTCTATGTTTAGTATCATGTCATCTGCAAACAGTGACAGCTTTACTTCTTTTCCAATTTGGATTCATTTTATTTCTTTTTCTTCTCTGATTCCTGTGGCTGAAACTTCCAAAACTATGTTGAATAATAGTGGTGAGAGTGGGCAACCTTGTCTTGTTCCTGATCTTAGTGGAAATGGTTTCAGTTTTTCACCATTGAGGATGATGTTGGCTGTGGGTTTGTCATATATGGCCTTTATTATGTTGATGAAAGTTCCCTCTACGCCTATTTTCTGTAGGGTTTTTATCATAAATGGGTGTTGAATTTGCACAAATCTTTTTTTTGCATTTCAGTTGCATTTTTACCTTTCTTGAGATAATAAAATGTATTATGCCAAAAATGTTGCTTTTGGGCCTTCCCTGGTGGCGCAGTGGTTGGGAGTCCGCCTGCCGATGTGGGAGACGCGGGTTCATGCCCCGGTCCGGGAGGATCCCACATGCCGCAGAGTGGCTGGGCCTGTGAGCCATGGCCACTGAGCCTACACGTCCAGAGCCTGTGCTCCGCGGCGGGAGAGGCCACAGCGGTGGGAGGCCCATGTACCACAAAAAAAAAAAAAAAAAAAAGTTGCTTTTTTTCTTCCATCTTCAATATCAAAATGGCTATACAAAAATTCGCCAATTTTGATAAGTTTTTTTTTTTAGATGCACACTGATATGACAACTGTCACAATACAATCTAACAAAACTGTTCTGAATGAAATTAATGACAACTAAGTGCTGCCAGAGCCATCTTACGGAAAAAGTCGAATGAACTTTTTGGCCAGCCCAATACATATTGCATAATATTCACATTATAAAAGAAGAAAGTGAGCATACACAAGTCTATATATGCTTAAAAGTGCCTTGTGATTTTAAAACAACTCAGTGATTTTATCACACTTTCTTTGACAGAGGTTCAAGTTATTCCAATGGCACAAATTCACAGGCAGCACATAACACATTAAGTGTCCTTATAAAAGCAAATTAGCACAGGGATATAGATGACTAATATTAAACTTTAATAATTGGAAAAATTGTAGGCCCAAAGTACTGTTAATGCAGCCATATATCACTACACACCATAGAGTTAAACAAATAACTGATAGTACTCTAAATTAATATTAATGAAGCAAAATGAACAGCAGTTTATATTTTGAAAAATTAAAAGTAGCAGCTCTTGAAAACCTCACCAGCTCACAATAGTGTGGTAATCTTGTTGGTAGTAGAATCACTTGGAGTATTATTTGCATTGAGTGAAACTCACAATGGCACTGAATACCTGGTGATAAGAAAGCCGACTTCCTAAAGATTGTTGGTGTACAACTACCTCTAAGGCATTGCACTCACAGTTAGCAGGAGCTGGGAAAGGCGGCCAGGCTTTTCAAGGTGTCCTCACTTTTTAGTGGGTACTGAATTAAACTCCTCTGCAAACTCAAATAGTGAGTACATTTTTAGTTTATGAACGCCAACATTTAATAACCTTGATAACTCAATTTAAGTCGTTACTAAGTAGCCCATAATTCCATGTCATGATGAAAGTCTACAGAACACTCATCATTCCCTGAAGGAAGGGAGACCTCTTGTATTCACCAGACTTTGAAAATCACTGCTCTAAAGAAGTGGAGAGAGAGGTTAGAAAAATGCTTTGCTTCCCTCGTAGGGGCTTCCTTCATTATGTCATGCTGCTGGAGATAGAAGCTAAACTCACCAGTTGGGCTCCCTCAGTAGGCCAGGCATGCATTCATGTCCCTGCAAACTCGCCTTGATGTGGTGTGACTTGCAGGGAAGCAACTGGAAATTCATTAGTGGAGTCCCCGTAGGCCCTAGGAGGCATGTCAGTGGGGCAGCTTCTGAGTGAGGGTTCCTTAATGGGCTGAGCTAACTTTACTCTGTTGCCTAAAGACCAATTTAAAAGCAGTTCAGTAGTTCTGCCACTTCTCACCACATTTGACTCCAACAACAGGAGCTGCCTGTGGGACTCCTCAGTGTTCAAAGGCCATTTTTCAAAGTGAGTGTAGACAGTTTGTAGATATGGCTGTTCATCTGAAGGGTTTGTTGTCCTTACCTGTGACCATAAACTCGGGCAGGCTGCAGATGAGACCTGCTCAGCTTCAGCAGGCTTTGGGGGAAAAGAGGAAGCAGGAAGGGGGCAGAGGTGGTTACAGGGCAACCAATTCTCTCCTACAAAAATGGGAGCCAGCAGATCAGTGATGGGGCAACAAGGGGATGCAGCAGATGCCATTTTGCTCCTGTTAACCTTAATATCTGAGGCAGTTCAAGAGCAGGCCTGGGTTCTGAGACACTGCAGAGTTAGAGGCAAGCTTGCTTCATAAATATGACATACAGAGCTTTGGGTACATGCCCTTTATGGCTGGAAAGATCTCATTGTTATAGTTTCTCATGGCCATCACAGCAAAGGCTGACTTCTTTAAAGAAGGTTCCAAGTTACCTCATCTAGTCCCAGGTTTAATGGACATGTCTTACCCACTTCTTTCAGAATGTCCATTAGAATCTACCCAGGAGTGATTTGCATGTCTCCATCTTCCAATAAATGCATGGGAACCCTTGGAGACTCTGGGTCAAGATAGTTTAGAAATAATGTTTGTTTCCCCTAGGGTGGCCAGAGCAAACAGAGAGAATTCTAAGAACAGCCTGATGATTTAACTTAGACCTGGAAGAGTTGAGGAAGAAGGGCTGGACTTCCTAGGCCCTGGAGGGAATTTCATTAGCTCTTGTAACAGTGATGGAACTGTAAGGCGGTGCTTCTCTTCAAATGTTGGTGTGCATAAGAATCAGCAGGTCTTGAGTGGAGCCCAAGATTCTGAAGTTTTAAGCAGGCATCCCAGGCTATTCTTATGTTCTTCAGGAATTACTGCTTTTAGGTTTGGTTTTACAGCCTGCACAGGGATGACAATTAGTTGGTTTGGGGTCAGGATAAAAAAGTGTGTCTGAAATGACTCGGAGGCTAGGGCTGAAATATGCTTTGTGAGTCAGAGACAGACAAGGACTTAGGGGGTTCAGGAAAGAGATCAGTGGTATATGAATAGGTTTGGTTTCAAAGATTTTGTAGGCATGATCTCCTTTTCTTAAATATTCCTTGAACATTAGTTAGGCCTCAATATTAACTTCTCACTCAGCACCCTAAGCTGAAACTTGTGTATTACCTCCTTTATGGTAATCCCCTTTAGAGGAGAATGTTTAAAAATATCTTATTCCGGTCCTCAGGTCAAGGTTTACCACCTGATTCTGGACAGCAAACTCATTCCTCCAGTTTGAGATGCACACACACATTATCTGGCAGATGCAGGATGGGGGCACAATGATTAATTGGGGGGATCTGAAATTTTGATGGGAGCATGGAGTTTGGAAATGTAAGAGTTGTAATTCAATAAAAAAGTTGTATTTCTCAAGGCATATCCCAGATCAGGCTTAATGGTGAGATATTAGAATCATTCTCATAAAGTTAGGAGCAACGCAAAGCTGTACACTACTGTCATTATGATTTAATTTATTTTTGGAGGAGATAGCCAATAAAACTTGGTAAGAGAAGGAAAGATGGTATAAAAATCAGAAAGAAGCAAAATTATCATTGTTGGCAGGTGATATAGTGTGTACTTGGAAAGTCCAAGAGGATCAACTGAAAAACCATTACAAGCAACAAGTGTATTTGGTAAGAAAGTTAGATATACAAAATGAGTATAGAAAAATCAGTAGCATCCCAATATATAATACCAATAACCAGTTAGAAACTATATCTGAAAGAAAAAAAAATCTGTTTACAATAGCAAAAGAAACAGTAGGAATGAACATTACAAGGAATATGCAAAAACTATATGAAGAGATTGTTAAATGTTACTAAGAACCTGTTTTTTTTTTTTAAAATAAAGACCTCCTGTTTTCTTGATAGAAAGATTCAACATTATGAGGATGCAGATCTCCCTATGTTAACCTGTAAATTTTAAGTCATCTCAGTAGATAAAATAACAGGGTTTTTTAAAAACTAGTTGAGTTCTACAATTCATATGGCAAAATAAAGGAGCAAGGATAGGTAAATTCTGTAAAGGAAGAATAATTGGGAGGAGGGGACAGTTTTCTACCTATTATATTCCTGGAGAGGGGTAGACAGATGGATCCATGAACAGAATGGGGGAACCAGGAGGAGATCCAAATGTAGGCAAAAAATTATTTTATAATAAAGTGGCATTTCTTATCAGTGGGGAAAAGGTTTTTTTATGAAATAAATACTGAGTTAATTCAATGAGTCCCATTAGGAATCAAATTAAAAAATAAAGTTTGACTCTAATTCTTTACCAAAAAAGTCCAAATGGATTAAAAAATTGAAGCATAAAAAACAATCCCATTTAAAATCATGTCAAAAAAAAATACAAACGAATCAACTTAACCAAGGCGTTGAAAGATCTACACACTGAAAACTGTAAAACGTTGATAAAGGAAGTTGAAGATGATTCAAAGAAATGGAAAGATATCCCATGCTCTTGGATTGGAAGAATTAGTATTGTTAAAATGGCCATACTGTCCAAAGCAGTCTACAGATTTAATGTGACCCCCTGTCAAAATACCCATGATAGGGCTTCCTTGGTGGCGCAGTGGTTGAGAGTCCGCCTGCCAATGCAGGGGACACGGGTTTGTGCCCTAGTCTGGTAAGATCCCACATGCTGCGGAGCGGCTGGGCCTGTGAGCCATGGCTGCTGAGCCTGCGCGTCCGGAACCTGTGCTCCGCAACGGGAGAGGCCACAACAGTGAGAAGCCCGAGTACTGCAAAAAAAAAAAAAAAGCCCATGACATTTTTCACAGAACTAGAACAAATAACCCTAAAATTTATATGGAACTACAAATACCCCGAATTGCCAAAGCAATCCTGAGGAAAAAGAACAAAGCTGCAGACATAACCCTTCCAGACTTCAGACAATACTACAAAGCTACAGTAATCAAACAGCATGGTATTGGCACAAAAACAGACATACAGATTAATGGAGCAGAATAGAGAGCCCAGAAATAACCCCACACACCTATGGTCAACTAATCTATAACAAAGGAAGCAAGAATATGCAATGGAGAAAAGACAGGCTCTTCAACAAGTGGTGTTGGGAAAGCTAGACAGCTACATGTAAATCAGTGAAATTAAAACACTACCTCACACCATATACAAAAATAAATTCAAAATGGTTTAAGGCCTAAATATAAGACATGACACCATAAAATTCCTAGACGAGAACATAAGTAAAACATTGTTGGACATAAATCGTAGCAACATTTTCTTAAATCAGTCTCCTAAGGCAAAAGAAATAAAAGCAAAAATAAATGGGACCTAATCAAACTTAAAAGCTTTTGCACAGCAAAGGAAACCATCAACAAAATGGAAAGACAACCTGCAGAATGGGAGAAAATACTTGCAAATGATGTGACTGATAAGGAGTTAATATCCAAAATCAATAAACAACTCGTATAACTCAATATCAAAAAAACAAATCACCCAATCAAAAAATGGGCAGAAGACCTAAATAGACTTTTCTCCAAAGAAGACATAGATGGCCAACAGCCCATTAGAAGATGCTCAACATCGCTAATTATTAGAAAAATGCAAATCAAAACCACAATGAGGCATCACGTTACACCATTCAGAATGACAATCACCAAAAAGTTTACAAGGAATAAATGCTAGAGAGGGTGTGGAGAAAAGGGAACCCTCCTGCACTGTTGGTGGGAATGTAAATTGGTGCAGCCACTATGGAAAACAGTGTGGAGGTTCCTTTAAAAACTGAAAATAGAGCTACTATATGATCCGGCAATCCCACTCCTGGGCCTCTCTCTGGAAAAGATGAAAACTATAATTCAAAAAGATACATGCACCCCAATGTTCATAGCATCACTGTTTATAATAGCCAAGACATGGAAACAACCCAAGTCCCCATCAACAGACAATTGGTTTAAAAAGATGTGATATATATACACACACACACGCACTCACGCACACATATGAATATTACTCAGCCATAAAAAAGTGAAATATTGTCATTTGCAACAATATGGATGAACCTAAAGTATATCATACTAAGTCAGAGAAAGACAAGTATTATATGATATCACTTATATGTGGAATCTAAAAAATAATACAAACGAATCTATATACAAAATAGAAACAGACTTACAGACATAGAAAACTTATGGTTATTAAAATGGAAAGGGAGGGAGGAAGGCTAAATTAGGAGTATGGGATTGATAGATACAAACTACTATACATAAAATAGATGAGCAACAGGGATTTACTGTATATCGTAGGGAACTATATTCAATATCTTGTAATAATCTATAATGGGAAATAATCTGAAAAAAATATGTATGACTGAATCACTTTGCTGTACACCTGAAACTAACACATTTTAAATCAACTGTACTTCAATACAAAATTAAAACGTAAAAACTCATAAAAATACTAGAAGAAAATATAGTGTAAACTTTAAAATATCATATGTGTGTTGGGTCGGGGGGGTATTGTAATCCAGAAGCCATAAAAGAGATTATTAATTTGATAGTTGCAAAATTTGTTTTGTGTGGTAAGATAAAACAATCAAAAGGCAAAAGACAAGAGATGTGTTAGTTTCCTTAACACTTAAAGAAACCCTGTTAATTAATAAGAAGGAATCAACAAATCAAAAGACAAATGGACAAAGTATATAAGGAGGGACTTTACAAACAAGAGGATACAAAAGACTTTTCAAAAAGAAAAATATACTTTGATCTACTCGTAATAGAAGAAATGGAATTTAAAAGTACACTGGGATACCATATTTTTAACCATCAGATTTTAATGATGAAAAGTTTGATAGCAGTGTGATGATGAAGCTGCGAGGAAACAATCACTCTCAACTATTTTGGGTATAAAAAGTGATATATTCTCTGTGGAAGACAAATTGGCAGTACTTATTTTAAATCTGCATACCCTTTGAGCTATTTTACCCCTATGAATTTATTATAGAGATATACTTGCAGTTGTAGAAAATGAAGAGCATACCGAGTTATTCTGTGCAATATGTATTGTTATATAATAGTAATAATGGAAGCAAAGATTTAAAATAAACTAAATTCCATCAGTAGGAGCTGGTTGAATACATGTGGAACAACCATAAAATAGAAGGAAATATAGCCACTCAAAAACACCAAGGCTGTTTTATAGGTGCTGTGATGAAATAATCCCAAATACATATTTTCATAATAAGAAAAGAGCTACAGAGTATATGTATAGCATGCTACCAATTTGTATGTGTGTGCGTGTGCGTTTGTGTGTGTCTGTGTTAGGATCTGTATCAACAGATCTCAAACATTTTGGTCTCCAGAGGCCTTTACAATCTTAAAAATTATTGAGGACCCCACTCAAGGGTCCTCAGTTGTCTTAGAAAATTCTAGAAAACCCAAGAATACACAAGCACACACTCCATTAGCTGCCAAAGTGATGACATGATCACATATCATGAAGCTTCTGGAAAACTGCACTGTACACTTGTGAGAAAATAAAAGTGAAGCATTTGAGTCTCTGTTTTGTAGATAAGTTCATTTGTGTCATATTTTAGATCCCACATTTAAGTTTTATTATGTGCTGTTTATCTTTTTCTTTCTGACTGACTTCACTTAGTATGATAATCTCTAGGTCCATCCATGTTGCTGCAAATGGCATTACTGCATGCTTTTTTATGGCTAACTAGTATGCCGTTGTGTATATATACATCTTCTTTATTTAAAAAAAATTTATTGTAGTATAGTTGATTTACAATGTTGTGTTAGTTTCAGGTGTACAGCAAAGTGAATCAGTTACATATACATGTACATATATCCACTCCTTTTTAGATTCTTTTCCCATATAGGCCATTACAGAGTATTGAGTAGAGTTCCCTGTGCTATATAGGTCCTTGTTAGTTATCTATTTTATATATAGTAGTGTGTATATGTCAATTCCAATCTCCCAATTTATCCCTCCCCACCGCTTACCCCCTGGTAACCATAAGTTTGTTTTCTACATCTGCAGACTTGTGGTTGCCGAGGGGGAGGCTGGGTGGGGGAGGAATTACTTGGGAGTTTAGGATTAGCAGATGCAAACTATTATATACAGAATGGATAAACAACAAGGTCTTACGGTATAGCCCAGGGAACTATATTCAATATCCTGTGATAAACCATAATGGAAAAGAATATGAAAAAGAATGTATATGTGTATAACCAAATCACTTGGCTGTACAATAGAAATTAATACAACATTGTAAATCAGCTATACTTCATAAAATAAATTAAAAAAAAAGTGAAGCAGGTAAATAATGCCTTGGAATTATGAGAATACTTTTGACCTTATGGACTCCCTGAAAGAGTCTTGAACCCCAGGGTGTTGGACCACACTTTGAGAACCACTGATCTACACATATGTGATTGTATATGCACAGAGGAGTTCTGCATGAATACCCCAGAAAAGGTAAAATTGTTGCCTCTGGAAAAGGACACTGGGAAGACCAGGGAACCCTGGTAGGAGAAAGATGTACTTTCACTGCATAACTTTTCAATTCTATGCATGTGTTAGTGGTTACATTTTTTATAAAGAAACTTAAGGATCTAAAGAAATGAACTGAAATGAAAACAGATTTATGAACTATAGAATTAATCAGAGTCATGGATTAAGATCGATGTACAGGAATATTTGTCACAGGATTATTTATAGCACCATGTCCAAAAATAAAGACTGGTTAAACAAATTATGGTACATCTATACATTGTAATTCTCTGCAGTCATTAAAAATCATAAATCCCTGGAATGTTCTGTGATGTGGGAAAATGCTCACAATATAATGTTAAGTTAAAAAATTGTGTAGGATATGACTTTGCATGAACCAAATTGTAGTAATTTAAAATAATACTGGAAGGAAATATAACAAATTTTGAGTCATTATTTTTGGGTGGTGAGACTATGGGTTATTTAAACTTCCTTTTAATATATTTTTGAATTTTTCAAATTTCCTATAATTAATATGTATCACTTTTATAATCAGAAATAAAATGCTATAAGAGAAAGGGAAAAAATGGAAAGTATTAATTCCCAGGGCTCTGAGGGGATGCGTAGCCTCTGTTATAGGTGCTGATGGAGCAGTGAAGTGTTTTTGAGGGGTATCCCGCCTCTGGTTGCTAGACGAGCCTTACCTTGGTTGATGATCCATCTTGGTGGATGTTTGGGGACAGGCAGCACCAGCTGTGATGGATTGGTCAGCAATGGCGTGGCTTGGCTGGGGAAGCAGGTAGAAGGGGGGAGAGAGGAACCTAGTGAAATGGAAGGAGTGGTATACTTGTTATACATTACTTCATAACAAATTAATCCAACCTAAAATAAGAGTAAACATTATCAACTCACAGGTTATGTGAGTCAAGAGTTTGACCTCAATAAGTGCTCTGCCTCAAGGTCTCTTATGAGGTTACAGTCAAGATGTCAGCTGAGGCTGTAGGCATCTGAAGGCTTGACCCAGGCTGGAAGATCTGCTTCTAAGGCAACTTATTCACATGTCTGGCAAATTAGGTTGACTATTGGCAGGAGCCCTTTGTTCCTTGCCACACAGACCTCTTCATAGGGCTTCTTGAGTATCCATATGACATAGCAGCTGGCTTCCCCTGGAGCAAGTGGTCCAAGAAAGCCACAGTGTCTTTTATGGCCAGACCCAGAAGTTGCACACTATCATTTCCACATATTCTGTTGGTGACACTGGTGAGCCCTATTCAGTGTCTGAGGGCAATGCACAAGGGTGCAAACATAAGGAGATGGGGCCATCTTTGAGGCTGGTTACCACTAGTGGACACCTGCTGTTCAAAGTAATAGGCAAGGCTTCAGAGCTTGGCTAGCTTGGCTAGCATGGCTAGTGTTCCACGGCCAAGCATCCTAGACTGGTGGGAAGTTTGAGGGTTGTTACTACACAGTGGGGACTGACTAGCATGGCCATACTGAGGCTGCTAAGCCACCAGGAACCATCTGGCAGAATTTAGAATTTGGAAAGGGGAAGGAAGTATGAAGGAGGCCCTTTCCTCCTGAAACTAGATAGCTCTCCCTGTTTACAGGACTGCTGTCATGTGCTCGGGGCCCAAGTATTAGTCACTGGTATTACAGCCTTGCATCCTGGATACTTTGGATCAGCATGATGTAACTTTATTTTATATAAATCCTTGAAATACCTGCTACGTGTGAAAAATGCAGCATCCAAATTGCCTCATATGTGGAAAACCTGCTATACACAGAGGTCGCATCAGACCACATGTCCAGATTTGTGGATTTGAAAATATGGTCTTTTTGCATCTAGGTTTCCCAGTACTGGCTGAATCCACCTGGGTACTCAGTTCACAGCAAAGAAGAGAAATCAGAGGACTTTGGGGCTCAGTCTTAATGGGATAATCCAGGTCAGTTCTGGATAGCAGGGTGAGTAGTGTTAGGGTCAGATACCCCTATGCTTGGAGAGCAGTGTCTAGGTAGGATCTTTGTAAGGAGTTAGTGCCAGGAAGGACTAGTGAGAGGGAAAGGGCAAGTGTCCCACCTTGTCTTAGTTTGATTTGCCAGGAGCAAAGTCCATCCCAAATTTTCTCAAAAAGTGAGGTGTTTAGGGCTTCCCTGGTGGCTCAGTGGTTGAGAGTCCGCCTGCCGATGCAGGGGACACGGCTTCGTGCCCCGGTCTGGGAAGATCCCACATGCCGCGGAGCGGCTAGGCCTGTGAGCCATGGCCGCTGAGCCTGTGTGTCCAGAACCTGTGCTCCGCGACGGGAGAGGCCACACAGTGAGAGGGCGGCGTACCGCAAAAAAAAAAAAAAAAAAAAAAAAAAAACTGAGGTGTTTATTGCAAGGCCTGATGGAAACCATCAGTTTTTAGGAAAGGGGGCATTATGGTGCCCCACTATTCATGACTCACATGTCAATTCCACACAGTCTCTGCTTCCTAGTTGGAGAGGGAAGCTGATTGGCTCAACCTAGCCTGGGGATGGGCCTCTCTAGAGTCAGGTGTTCACTTCTGGTCTAATCAACCATGGCCATGGCCTGTGTCCCATGATAATAAGCAATGCTTACTCTTGGTTGTGGGCCCAATCAGAAGAAGGGGGAAGGGGGAGAAGATGGGCATCCATGGGAGAGAAGACTGGGAACTAGTATGCATACACCTGGGCCAACAAGAGATTGGCTCATAGAAACCAGTCAGTGGAGAGCAGATTTCAGAGGAAGGGTATTGACTAGGGGGAGGGCCCTGTAAGAACAAGGCTAAGCTCAGCCCATTAAGAAATTAGGGAGGGCTTCCCCGGTGGCGCAGTGGTTGGGAGCCCGCCTTCTGATGCAGGAGATGCGGGTTCGTTGCCCCAGTCTGGGAAGATCCCACATGCCGCGGAGCGGCTGGGTCCGTGAGCCATGGCCACTGAGCCTGCGTGTCCGGAGCCTGTGCTCTGCAATGGGAGAGGCCACACCAGTGAGAGGCCCGCGTACTGCAAAAAAAAAAAAAAGAAAAGAAAAAAAGAAATTAGGGATAAGGTGTGGCTTGATCACAGGAACAAGACAAAAATAGCAGTTATTCGAAATAGGATTCAGTGATTAGCTTGAAAGGCAATTGATGCTAAGCCATCTGATCTTAATTCCTCCTAAGTAGAACCGAGATTCGTCTCTGCATCTGGGTAGGGTTCAGTCAAAGGGGTTCAGTCACCCCTGGGTCTGAATAAGAAAGAAAGTCCGGGACAGAAGACCAGGCAGGACAATGCAGATGTAAAATGATGGATCAGATAGGACTGGCCAGTGGGAATTGCCTGTTATTTTGATCATTAGGACAACTGGAGCAGGTAAACTAGATGTAATCTATTGCTCAGAGATTGACCTGTCTACGATGTATCTGATGTATCACACAGACATGATTAGGCTCTAAGATACCAAAGCCTTCTCCTTGATGCCACTAAAAGTCACAGGCCAGGGCACTAACCTGTGTTGGCTGAAAGTCAGAAAGAACTAAATGGAATGGATACTGTGTTGGTTTGGAGCCCTTAAAAGATTTTTCAAAAGGACTACATTGATAATCAAATTACCCAAAAAGTTTTACTTTTATCTTCCCTGACCAAAAAGGATATTTAAAAAGACAAGAAAATATTAGGATAGCAGCAGGTGATAAAACCAACACGTGCTAGTTGTAGTAATAGCTCATGGCCTTCTTCCCTAATGTACTGTGCTTCAGCAAACATGGGGATTGCTGTGAAGTACATAGTGGTGAACTGTTTGCTTTGCTCTCTCTTGTTGTTTCTTCTCTCTTCAGTAAATGTGAGATTTTTTATAGTTTCCGGGAGAAAGCTGTCACTCTTTGGTGTTTGAGAAGGGTTTTTTCTGTGTCTCTGTGGCCTCTTATATCATGCCTTGTGAGGGATGAGAGCAGACCAAGCTTTTCTGTTTTTCCACGATGACATATGCAAACACTGAGAGGCTGTGCTCTCCTGTTGGCTGTGGATCCCAGGAGAGTTAAGATCGTTTTTTCTCTGGGTAACACCAGTCTTCTAGATCCTGCCTGGTCTAAGTCATCTAAGTCAACACTTTCAGGTTTTCCTTTTCCTTGGGAATCAATGGGTCTGTTTGTTGGATATTTCTCCACCTTGTTGGCTCTCTCATAATAGGATACGTCATCATATGGATATTTCCAGCCAGAGTTATGAGTAAGAAAGGATGGGTCATTTCCAGGTTGGAACTTTTAGTTTTTTGGTGCAAGACCCTCTAAGTTCACAGTAGAGGTTAGCTGCTCCATAGCCTGGATCCCTAAATGATTATGATGATCAGAGCTCTCTGCTGACCTGAAATGGATATGGGTTTTGAGAATATATTTCATCGTTAACGAGATTTGTTTTTTTGTTGTTATTACAGCATAACCTAGCTATCCTGACTGATATACTTTCTTCATGGAAATCAAATTCTATTATTATTTATTATACAAAACTATTAAAAGTATTTGTAAAAGGAAAAAAAAATCACCCATAATTTGCCACCCCCAATAAGCCTATTTATCAGTGTTTTCCTCCAGTTTTTTGTTTTTGTATTTGTAATTTTTGCTTAGTTATAGCATAGACATGAATTCAATTTTGTATTCCGGATTTTCTCATTTAATTTTATCAAGACCTCATGCTAGTAGGAACCTTGTCTGTTTTCAGATTCATCACAGTATCTCTCCTTGGCACCTCATGTAAAGCCAAGCAAATAGTAGGTGCTTAATAAATAATGGTTGAATTAACAACTCTAGCTACTTTCCTCTTAGCATGATGATTATTAGAAGGTATCTTATGTATGACTGGCCAGCAATTGCAGGCTATAGATTCAGAGCTCAAGTCTGTCTACTAGTACAGACACATTTTTTTTTTTTTTTTCCGGTACGCAGGCCTCTCACTGTTGTGGCCTCTCCCGTTGCGGAGCACAGGCTCCGGACGCGCTGGCTCAGCGGCCATGGCTCACGGGCCTAGCCGCTCCGCGGCATGTGGGATCTTCCCAGACCGGGGCACGAACCCGTGTCCCCTGCATCGGCAGGCAGACTCTCAACCACTGCGCCACCAGGGAAGCCCGGACAGACACATTTTTAAAAAGAAATCTTTGTTTTATTTTTCCTGTTTTTAGCATTAGGTTCAAACTCTTTTTCTGGTTCCCTTGGAAGTTCATAGTCTCCTTCTAGTACCTGTCAGCTGTGGTCCTTTGTCTTGAATAAGACCTTTTGGCCACTTGTAGAATCTCATACAGAATTCAGCGTGGACAGTGTCTTAAAACTATACCTGGTTCTTCTTCTAATTTGATGTATGAGCCAAGAGAAAGCAAGGATTTTCCCAAGATCCATAGAGCCTCTGAGAAGGAAGGTTGTGATTAAAATCTTGTTTCCTGAACACAAATCCACAGTTCATTTGAATGTTTCTTCTAGGTCACATTTCCTGCTCTTGTTCCAGGGTAAGCTACTCTGATTATGAGTTTCCAAATGTCTTAGCAATAAGTATCTTCTAATGTCTAGCTTCAGCTCATCTTATTGATTTTTCTCCTACCTTCTTTTCCTTCTCTTGCTTCTCCTCCTCTTTTCCTCTCTCTCCCTTTCTCCTTTGTCCTCCTCCTCCTTCTTTTTGACCAACTGAATGCCTGACTTAACCCTGTAGGTCTCAGTCAGATTTTACAGTTCTGATGTGTGTTTTGCCTTAAATCACACTGCCTGGATTTGAAATGCTGTTTTTATTACTGCTCTTCTTATAGAGAATTCAAACACCTCCTTATCTGAGTTGTCCACTTGACTATTACCAGAAACTGGGAATTTCCTGAGGAGGGTCTTGTGCTTTCAGTGTCCTTCTTGGCCCTTTCCTTTCCCAAGTTATCAACAAGGTGACCCAGAGCAGCCCACCTCATTAACTGTGTCTTCATGGCTTCCAGTATCTCCTGTCTGCTCTCCCTGCTACTCCCACTCCCTATATCTCTCTTTTTTGAGTTGGGCTTTCAGTTTCTTCCTTGTTCACCTCTACCCATTTCAGTCTGTTCTCCCACACTCCACTTTCTGTCTTGTGAGGTCACCAGGATTTGAGAACATGGACTTCTTAGTCAGGTATCCAGGTTTCAATTCTGTAATAAATCCTGTTACCTGTGTAGTCTGTTGTTGGGAAGTTACCCTCTCTGAGCTTCCATTTGTGATCTGTAAAATAGAGATACTGTTACTTCCCCTCACAGTGTTAGTGTGACTCTTAAATCAGATAATACATGAAAATTATTTTGAAATGTGCTGGTCCATAATATGTGCACAAGACATGTTAGTTATCACTTCTGCTCACACTTTTAATCTTTCTGTCTCTATCTTCTCCATTTGCTCTTAACTGCTCTTTTCCATCTCCCATGCTTAGATAGCAATGATATAGAAGTGTCAAAATTATAGCTGTAGGCATGAGGAAGAGGCCAAATTTGTCTCAGTGAGATGTGTAAATTTTGGAGGAAAAGAATCACTGGTTTGAATTCCAGCTCTTATTTACTTGCTGTTTGACCTTGGGCAAATTATTTTGCGTCTCTGAGCCTTAGGTGTTTTGTCTCTATAATGGAAACAGTAATATATATCTTTCCCCAAAAGGCCACTATGTGATGTGATACACACACACACACACACACACACACACACACACACACACACACTCTCTTACAGATGCATATGTATAGTAACCAGTAGCCTCTAGCAATATTCATTTTGTACTTTTTCTAAATTATCTAACAAAAAGAGAACATTTTTGAGATTCAGTGTGATTTAATCTATATAGAGAGGCACTTCTCTCTATAGGGAAATTTGAGAAAATTTATAAAAGCATGAGAATTGAGACCCTTGTGTTCACTAGGTGCGAAGGCAGTGGTCCTGGTGATTATCTGGGAAAATGTTAAACCCTGGCGGGTGTCTTAAGTTGAAAGTCTCTGCAGCCCCCTACTGGCCATTGATTGTAGCTGATTCATAGTTAGTGACAAATTTCTGGAGTCAGTTTGACAAGAATTATATAGAGAAAAAAGGACTGGAGTGGGGAGTGAAAGGACCTGCGTTTTAGTCTTTTTAATATTTCAAATAGAAAATTATTCTTTCACTAGTGTGCATGCCAGTGAAATATGATGAAAATCCAAACATATTTGCTCACATACTAGGAAATTATTAACCTCCATACCTTTTCCTTCCTCTTTCTTTTTCTCCCTCCTTCCCTTCCGCCACCAAGGTAGGAGCATCATTTCTTCTCTGGATCAGGTCTTGCTTTGTTGCTCAGTGAGGGAGATTCAACTCCACTCTGTGCACCAAGGATTGTAGTTTTGTCTACGATTCTAGTGAACCACTTGTTATAAACACAGCCATTATCCAGGTTCTGTGATAGAAGCTCGGGAGAGATGAAGGGAGAGACTGGAGATAGAGCCCTGACTTCACAGGTGAATAAAAATGGCCTGCAGTTCTGAACTCTCACTCCCAAGGCTGTGAACAGGAATGCCAGATCATTATTCCTTCTAGCTAAGTCATTCCTAGATGTTCTTAGCCTGTTACCCATGGAAGGGTATGGGAGAGCAGTGGTTAAGAGCACCTGAGTAAGAGCTTGGGAGGCAAGTAGGACTGTGTGACCCTAGGAAAATCAGTTAAGATCTCTGCGACTCAGTTTCCTTACCTCTAAAACTAGAGTTTAAAATATTTACCTTGCAGAGAGTAAAGGAGGTGACACATATTTAAGCACCATTCTGAGAAAACGCGGGGTGACTGAGATCTGAAATATTTGTTGTAGCTGAATCGCAACTCTGTGAGATTGCCAGCCGCTTCCCACCCTCCCCCTAGTACCTCCCCTCCCCCCCCGCCATTTTTTCTTGTGTGGATGGTGGGATCGTTAGGTTCCCAGGAATGCGTTCAAATAATGGAAGGGTCAGAGAAGATTATGTCTCAGGGCTCTGATCCAAGCTCCGAGTTGGCAGTGTCGCGCTGCCCCTCCCCCCTCCCTTCCCCTGGCCTCCAGTTTTATTCCAGAACTGCTTTTCCGAAGTCGGACCCGTTTACTCTCTTAAATGCAAAATTAGAGAGAATGCTTGATTACAAAGGCCTCTTCCAGTCCTACCATTCATCCAAAACACGCCTCTGTTCACACAGCAGCGAAATAGGGCAGGGAATCTGGAGGAGGGGAAGGAGGGAGAGAGGGAGGAGGGATGGATGGAGGGCGGGGCGGGCTCTGTGCTTTTCTCAATGAAAGCCGAGGCCTCTGCAGATTTGCATAGGAAGCCGACCTCGCCGCGCCATTGGCTGGCGGGTGCGAGCGGGGCGGGGCGGGGCTGAGTGGGCCCAGCTGCGGAGAGGAGTTGGCATTCGAGCCCCGCCCCCGCCTCGGCCCGGCCAGCTCCGGGCTCGCGCTCTCTGCTCCTCCAGCTGTAAGTGGCGGACGCCCAGGCAGCTGCGATAGAGCGGCTCCGGGGGTGGCAGCGGTGGTAGCAGCTGGCACCCCCGCTGCAGCGGTCCGGAGGGTCGCGGAGCACAGAGGCGACTTCCGGCCGCGCTCTGGCCAGCCACAAAAGACGCGGGAGCTGCTGATGAGTGAGGAGGGGGCAGCAAGATTTCGGGCTCTCGGGCCCTGAATGCTTTCACTCCGCTGCTGCCGCCAGGGCCGCTCTGGTGCCTGGGAACTCTTGAGACGCCGGAGGAGAGCAAGGACGCTGAAAACTTGAGCGGCGGGGGCTCGATTCAGGTCCAGAAGTTCAGCGAGAAGTGCAGTCCGAAGACCTCCCGCTGCGGAGGGTCGAAGGAGGGTGCGAGAGAAGGAAGCCGGTGCCCTCGGTCACCCCCCCCTTTCCCCCCCCAGACGAGGAAAAGAAGCTCAGAGGAGCCGAAAACAGCTCAGGAGGCGGCCAGGACAGCAGACAACAGCTCTAAGCCACCGTTCCCAGCAGGAAAGTTGCAGAGGATTGGAGGCCGCTCGAGAGCGGACACACCACAGCTCAGGCCGCGGGGGGCAGGAGAGGACGGTACCCAATTGCCATCTCCCTTCAACCATAGTAGTCTCTCTCGTTCCAGAGCGCGGGGAGCTACGGACGGGGGCGCGGCTTTCCGCGCGGCGCGCGAGAGGCACAGGGTCCCAGCTGCCGAAACCTTCGCGCTTCAGGGTCTCTTGACACGCCCCTGAGCCTCCAGCAGCGTTTTGTTGAGATTCCTGCTCGCCTCCTTGCAGTTGGAGGAAAGGGAATCGAGTGCACGCACAATCCCCCTGAGATCAGGTGGAAGGAGCCCTTCAGGACCAACGACTGTTCGGAGCCCTTTCCCATTTGGGGGGGTGGGGGGAACGGAGGGCGAGGCTGGATCCCGGAGACTCGGGAGACTAGTATAAACAACCCTCCTTTGGCGGGATGGGAGCCATAGGGCTTCTGTGGCTGCTGCTGCTGCTTTCACCGGCAGCCTCAGGCTCCGGGACCGGGACCGAGACCGGCCAGCGCGTGGGCTCACCAGCCATGGGGTCGGCGCTGCAGCCCCGGGAGCCGCTCAGCTACTCGCGCCTGCAGAGGAAGAGCCTGGCGGTGGACTTTGTGGTACCCTCTCTCTTTCGCGTCTATGCTCGGGACCTGCTGCTGCCGCCGCTGTCCCCTTCGGAGCCGAGGGCCGGCCGGCTGGAGGCGCGCGGCTCGCTGGCTCTTGACTGCGCCCCACTGCTTAGGCTGGTGGGGCCACCACCCGGCGCCAGTTCTCCCGCCCCGGCCCGGGCATGGACGCTGTCCAGGGTGCTGAAGGAAGGCTCGGTTCGCAAGCTCCGGCGCGCCAAGCAGCTGGTGCTGGAGCTGGGAGAGGAGGCGATCCTTGAGGGCTGTGTAGGGCCCCCAGGGGAGGCGACTGCGGGGCTGCTCCAGTTCAACCTCACTGAGCTGTTCAGCTGGTGGATTCGCCACGGCGAAGGACGGCTGAGGATCCGCCTGATGCCCGAGAAGAAGGCGTCGGAAGTGGGCAGAGAGGGAAGGCTGTCCGCTGCGATCCGCGCCTCCCAGCCCCGCCTTCTCTTCCAGATCTTCGCGACCGGGACCGGTGAGCAGCTCCCGCCCGAGCGTTTCGGGATTTGGTTTCTTAGAGGCATCAATTTGCAACCACTATGAACTAACCCTCGTTTCCAGAACCTCAGGCTGCGGTTCTTAGCTTTCTTTCCTCCTTCCACAAACCTCCTTCCCCAGTTAGACTGTATTTTCTTATTTTCTCCATGAACGCAGTCACTCCCCAAGGGGACTCTCCTTTCCTCCCCAGCAACCAAGTTGGGAAAAAAGTTTCCTGTTCTTGGAAGAATAACTCTTTCTACTGACTTTACACAGGGTCTCAGCCAAGATTGGATGCCCTTCTTCTGGGGCTCCTGGGACAGTTGAAATCCCTCTAGTCTGTGTTCTGAGAGCTTGGTTCTAGATCTCAGAACTGTTGCCCTTCTTCTTTTCGCTTTGTTCCTCTTCCGGGCCTCCACAGATTTTGGAAATGTGATACACTTTCTCATGGAATATAGAACTCCTTTTCATATTACTGAATCCCACCCAGCTATCCCATCCAAATGCTGGCTTACCTAGAAATTGCCTCTTTTTCATTAATTCATTCTGCTCTCCACCTAACCCCAGGCTGCTAGCCACTCATAGACTCTTGTTCTTCCTCTCAGATGTGTTGGGAGAGCCCTAGAGGAACTAAGGGACAGGGGACAGGACGGAGCTGTGGAGAGAGGGAGCAAAGTTGCCAAGATTGTTTCCTTTGGGGAGTCACTCTGAAGCCAGGAAGAGACAATAGTTGATTTCCCTTTCTTTCCCTGTCCCCAGTTCCTTCTCTCCAATTCTTAGCTTGAATATCTGCAGCAACAGATCTGGATGACAGTCTCTGGCAGGCCTGTTTCACTGCAGATCTCTCTGCTGGAGACTCCTGAAATGGGGTTTCTGTTTCATTTACTCTCATTTTCTTCCCATATTCACTGAGTTGGGGATGTTTATTCAGACACTTACTTCTAACTCTTCCCATAATATCCATTGACTGGGAAAACCAGGTGGCTTTGAATGGATGTTTCTCTTGTAAGACCATTGGGGAAAGGCTTGTCAATAAAATACACAATGTAAGTGAATGAGAAAGCACAGAAAAGAAAGCATGACTTTTAAAAGCCTACACTAATTTCATTGGGCAAAACCCAGCATCTTTTCTGTCATTCTTGTTGTCAGAAATAAATGAAATTCTTATGCTCCACTGGTTACTAATGTCTTTTATTCATTGGATGGAAAGCATTGAAAAAAAGCCCATTGTAGAGCTACAGGTATCTCCCATGCTTGTCCCAACACACACACATGCTCCCACATATACCCAATAGTCTAATGCAGCAGGGATATTCAGAAGCTGAGGTTTCTCAGTCATTGCAGAGAAGGCATACTGGTATGTGGTCCGCATGGAAAACAGAGTCTGGATGCATATTTCAGCATTAGCATTAGTGGCATTGGCACCTAAAATGACCCCTTTGTGTTCAGTTTTGGAATTTACACTAGCTCATGGTAAGAGACAGGGTCTGATGAATTTGACAGTGCTTTCTGTGAACTGAGATAGGAGGCCAATACTGTTGTCTCACTACAGATACTTTTATTTTTTTGGAACTAATTTATTTATATATTTTTAAACATCTTTATTGGAGTATAACTGCTTTACAATGGTGTGTTAGTTTCTGCTTTATAACGAAGTGAATCAGCTATACGTATACATATATCCCCATATCTCCTCCCTCTTGTGTCTCCCACCCACCCTCCCTATCCCACCCCTCTAGGTGTTCACAAAGCACCGAGCTGATCTCCCTGTGCTATGCAGCTGCTTCCCACCAGCTATCTATTTTACATGTGGTAGTGTATATATGTCCATGCCACACTCTCACTTCGTCCCAGCTTACCCTTCCCCCTCCCCATGTCCTCAAGTCCATTCTCTACATCTGCATCTTTATTCCTGTCCTGCTCCTAGGTTCTTCAGAACCATGTGTGTGTGTGTGTATATATATATATATATATATATATATGTGTGTGTGTGTGTGTGTGTGTGTGTGTGTTAGCATACGATATTTTTCTCTTTTTGACTTACTACACTCTGTATGACAGTCTCTAGGTCCATCCACCTCACTACAAATAACTCAATTTCATTTCTTTTTATGGCTGAGTAATATTCCATTGTATATATGTGTCATATCTTCTTTACCATTCATCTGTCAGTGGACACTAAGGTTGTTTGCATGTCCTGGTTACTGTAAATAGTGCTGCAATGAACATTGCGGTACATGACTCTTTTTGAATTATGATTTTCTCAGGGTATATGCCCAGTAGTGGGATTGCTGGGTCATATGGTAGTTCTATTTTTAGTTTTTTAAGGAACCTCCATACACTACAGATACTTTTGTAAAGAACAGCTGTGCTTTAATGTTGTCTTGGCTTCTGTGGTTTATACATGCTACGTTCTCTTTTAGTGCTTAATGTTTTTGTAATGGATATAAAAATTATTTCTCTGGGAATGCAGATTTTCTTCCACTTTCATGTCTCTGAGCATCTCTGGAACCTTCCCATCATTTCTTGTTAAATGACCGTAGGCTCTAGCAGTGTAGATGTTGATGATAGGCAAAAAGGGCCCTTTCTACAGCCCTGAACTTACCTACTATAAACAGGCAGGTTGCTTGAAGTTATCAGTGTTGCCTGTGAAGAGTCACACGCTTAATGCTTTTGAAGAATATACTCCAGTCAAGCGTTAGATAGGGAGTTGAAGCTGCCGAGTGAGGGAGTTTCATGTAGAGATTAGTGTGTGCCAGGAGCTGCTCTGCTACTGGCAGTAGGGAAGCACAATGAGCATCCCAAGTCCTCCATCAGCAACACAGTCCGTTTGGCAGCTGGACCAAGCCCTTATGCATCATTCGATACATCTAGCAATGGTGGTTTTAGAAAGAGCCAGGATTCTGCTATTAAAAGGCTAGAAATTTTGGCCAAGCATTTTTCATCAGGATTGGGATCAAATGTTTATTGATGGGATCAAATAAGACACTAAGTGTAACTGGATGAGGTCCCGATGACCTCCAGAGAGACAGCTTAACTGAAAAGCACTTCAGGCTTTGTGGTGACCGCACTTGGAACAGGCTGGACTCTCCTGCTCTGAGACATATGCTGTCTGCAGTTAGGCAGCCGGCCATGCAGGACTAGAGGCCTAGCTTCTCGCTTTACCACTGCCTCCCCAACCTCATTTAGATACAGTCTCCACTTAAGATTCCCTATGGAGGGAGTGGACACACCCTTCCATATCATGTTTCATGTTTGGGGCAGCATATACTATTGTGGTTTCATTCATTTTCTTGTATGAAAATTGAAGCTTAGGTTCTCACACTTGGATTGATTTTACTGTTTATCATGTTTGAGGAAATGGGTTTCTTCTTTTTATATAGGCTCTGATTTGTAGAAAAGGCATTTACCTGTTCTGTGACATAGGATCTTCAATTAAGCAAAGGAAAATAGGCGCAACTAAGTAAATTTCTCCCTGCTTCTGCCCAAGTAACTAGTGGTCTGGTCTAGAGGGGCGTAATCTTGCTGATGGGACTATCTGTGGGGAGGGAAGCAGAGAGGATGGGTCTTCTTCCACCCCTTGTTTTGAGGGGCCTGGGGCAGTCCATTTATCTCAGACTAAAGACAGGGTACCAAACCAGAGCAGGACCATGGCTAGGAATGTGGTAAAAAATGGAAGGCACCTAGTCAGGACAAAGCAATACCTTCATATCATTTGCAGTTTGGGCTATCTGACAGAACAAAAGAATGTCTAAAGAGGCCTTATAATGCATGACATACTAATGTCTTTTCTTTATGGGTTGTTTTGAATTCATAAATGGGATTGACGTTTCGAAGTCTGAAGTAGTTCCCCAGAGCACCCATTCATGGAAAAGAGGTAGAGAGACAGCTTCTGGGACTGTACAAATGGTGTGCACTATCTTGGGACAGCCCAAACCACAAAAAAGTTGTCTGCCTGGAGGCTACCACATTGCCCATAGCTCCACTTTGTAACCTGTTTTGTAGATGTTTTGACATCTTGCTTCTGCCATCCTCCATGCAGAGGCCTAGAGGATAATGACCTGTGGGGTAAGAGGGCCTGTTTCCCTGTTAATACCCTCCTTCCCACTCCAAGAAAGGGGATATATGATTTGGGACTTTATATGTACCACGGAGAGGCCTAAGCAATTTGGAGTAGGTGTATGCAATGCAACACCCCTTGACCCTTGACCTCACATAACTGTCAGTCCCTTCCCATTTCATTTCTGGAAAGGGCAAAGAGAGAGAAGGAAGATAAAGAGGAGAAACTGGAGCTCCCAGAAGGGATATCGGTTATTGGAGGTGAATTGGGAGGGTTGGAACTAGTCCAGAGAAGAGCAGAGAGCTGATTTAAGAGTGGAAGGGACTGATTTATGATGAAAGATGAAAAGAATTAAATATATATGGCTGGGCTAAGCGGTGATGAAGGGAAAGCCATGGTAACAATCTACAAATCTCTGAGGAGGGAAAGTGGCAGTGAAGAAGAAGAGTTATTTAGTGTGGCCCACAGAAGTAATAGGATGAGACTTTCAGAAGGAAACTTCAGGTTGGATATCAGGGAAACCTTATTTTCTGAAATTGATATTCCTCTGGCTATGGAATGGAATTCCAAGGGAGCAAAAGTGTAAGGTGAGATGTGGGTCAGACAAGCCACAGCATTCATAATTAATCAGTTCTGTATTTTCAAATGTTGAGAAACTGCAACAGGCAGGAGAGCCAGGATGGGGACCAGCGGCAGGAATCAGGATATTTTGGGTTACAACTCTTGAGATTCTCTGGGTATTGATGTTTCCAAGAGGAAAAAAAAATAACTGCATATGTAACTCTGAAGTTTGTGAGAAGTGCTTACAAGAAGATTGTTTGTATCTTGGAAAAAATATTTTGAAATTACTGAGTTTATTCTTCTCTGTCCCCAGATTAAACAGAGTGTTTCTCTGGGGTTTTGGTATATTCAGTAGGCGGAGGCACACTCACCTAGGACTATGCATCTAAGATGCATTTGTAGGTGTGTGTGGCATCAAGTCCTTGGGCAAGACAAAAGGTACCTGGGTCTTGAGAAGATGAGATCAGTTCTAGGTTTGGTGAACTCCTACTGGTACTGAAAACCCTTTGAAATGCTGAGAATATATACAGCTGTTTGAAAGATGGGATTCTTCTAAATCCAGTTGACCCTTTCACAAATTTACAAAAGAGAAATAAGATTCATAAGGGGTTTGTGTGTGGGATGTTGGAGGAGGGAGAGTGTTATCGTTAATATAAATGAGTGCTTTTATAAGGCAGTTTGTCTGCTGCAAGTGAAGAGGGATGGGCCTGCGGGTAGGAGAAGAGGAGAGTTGTGTGAGCAAAAGCTGCAGCCTACTGCTACTCTTAACATTACTGCCTGACAACTTCACTTCATAGAAATTTGCCCAGCCTGATTTATAAAAGACATTTTGCTTTTTTAAATAGCCATTCTTGATGTCCTGTTACAGTTGTATGGAACTTTATAATTTATAAATCACTTTAATATTTATTATTGTTACCAGTCCTACAGTAGGAAGAGCAAGTATTTGCTTTATTTTATAAATGGAGTAACTGGAATCCAGAAGTTTGATAACACTTTTTCAAGGACATTCAGATAGAAAGTTTTAGAACTGGAAACTTTCATTTATGTGTTGAGAGGTTATGAGTTGCTAGAGGATGTGGTAGGTACTGACTAGGACCACAGATCCTGCCTTCAAATCAGAGCTCTTTCCACTACAGGAATCATCTCAAGGTTCATGTTATAAACAACCAAGACATATAAATAGAGGAAAAGCTTTACATTATCTTTGTCAGAAGGCCATACAATAAATATTTGTTGGGCAATAGCCATGACTTGGAAATTTTTCTTAAAATCTTTTTTTTTTGAAAGTTGTTTTGTTTATTTTTTAATTGAGGAGGTGAATTTTTAAAAATATTTATTTGGCTGTGCCGGGTCTTCACCGTGGCACACGGGATCTAGTTCCCTGACCAGGGATCAGACCTGGGCCCCCTGCATTGGGAATGCAGAATCTTAACCACTGGACCACCAGGAAAGTACCACATTTCTTAAAATCTTTAAGGCCCAGTTTCATCTTTTGAAAAATGGGTATAGTAATAGTTCCTATCTCAAGATGTCGTCATGAATATTAAATTAGATGATGCATGTAAATCCTTAACCCAATGTCTGACACATCATAAACTGCTCCATCAATATGAACAATTATAATTTTTCCTAGAAGCAGCAACACCCCAGCATCTGGTTGTGTAGCTTGTGCACTCTACAATTCCAAGGGTTCTATATACATTTTAGCCTATTTGAATGGTGCCATCTGGAGTTGTGCAGTCCTCATGTGTGGCAATACGTGGCAACCCTGGCAGAAATTGTGGTACTGTGCATTCCCCATGCAACTAACTTCTAATTCCTAAGAGATAAGAGGTGAGATCCAGTGGAAGTAGGGAGTGGCCAGGGTGGTAGTTTCTATTGTCCAATCATGGAAGGCCTGGTTTTCCCAGAAATATAGATGAGAAGGGGCGTTGAGGTGTGGTATTTACTTTATTCCTATCAACTATTATCCTCTTATAGGTCTTTTGACCTTGGATTCAGTCCAGAGATTCAAGTAGCATATTTACAATCCAATTCTTTGTTCTTCTGTAGAAATAAACCAAGCCTTAACTTTGTGAAAGTATGAAAACTAATGCCAAGGAAGAAAAGATAGAGGCATTACAGAACAGTGGTTTTTAGATGGTGGATCTTCCCTGAGAGTGATCTGTGCAGTCCAGGTCCCACCATGTCCACAGACATGCTGGACCACTGGCCTCTGATAACTCCTTTATTGTAATTAGCTGGAGCTGTGCCCTTCCTGTACACTTCTAGCCTCACTCTTCATTGTCAAATGGAGAGATGGAAAGGTCTAAATGGTAATGGACATGAGCCCATGAAAAGCAATTAAATCTTTGAAATTCCATGGAGACACATAGCCCATGGACTTGAATGGGAGGCTGACTTAGGAAAATACCTCAACCTAAAATAAGCTGTTAAGCATCTACACTGGATTTTATAGGTGGTGGGTTTTTTTGTGAGCCAGAGATGAGCCATTGCCTCCAAAAGATGCACATGGACATCATCTGTGCTTGGGAGTAGAAGAAGATGGGTGTTGGTGAGGATGGTTATAGGTCCAGGGGTCATGTGGGGAGAGCTGCAAATAGAACTAGCAAGGAGCCCTGTAGATGCCTTCTTCCTTAGAACCATTGCCTTGTCCTCCGATCTAGGTTGTGGCCAGTGTTTCTTAACCTAGTGATGACCTGGGCTCTTTCACACAGTAAAGGTGTGAGATAGGAGCAGTTAAAAGTAAGCGTTGGCCTGGTGGTGAGGTAGTGGAAGGGGGGAGGTACCCCAGTGCCTTTTTGGGTGAACCACATTTCTCAGAAGAACTTTTATTTTCTTCAGTAAATCTTGTGATGAAATTTCCAGCTGGACTGTTCTGAGCTTGGGTCCTTTCCCAGGGAAATTCTGTCAGATTCATTTGGTGATATAACCTAGGCATTCCAGAAAGTGGGAGGCCCCAGAACAGGGCAGGAGGAGAGCTCCCTTGGGGCAGATTCACCTAACCAAATGGTTAATTAAGAGTCTTTTTTCCTTGAATCGTCCCTTTCTGGCTAAGTAACAACAGGTGCATGAAGAGGTAGGCAGCCAGAATTCCCTGGAGTAAGGAAAATGCTAAAGGGTAGGTATGAAAAAAAAGTATGAAATTAAAAATAGAAATCTAAGCATGCTTAAAGGAAATCAGGCAACTAGCCAAAAGAAATCAGAAGGAAAATCTCAACCATTGGCTATATTTTTCATTTTCTCTTATTTATATTTTATTCAGTTTTCACTGGAATATAGGTTCATGAGGGTGGGCATGGGCAGAACTCCTCTATAGATCCTTTTTACATTCTCAGCCCAGATAATTAAAATAAATATTCTTCGGTGAACTGAACACTAGATTAGGAACTAGGAGGCCTAGATTCTTTTATGATATTTTCCTTTATTGGATTTGAAATAGTGTGCAACTCCTTGAGCCTCTGGGTGTTTGTTCCTAAAGGAGATAATACAGATCTTGTCTTGACTACCTCATGGATTCGCTACGAGCATTGTATGAGATAACCTATGTGGAAGGCTTCAGTCTGGATTATTCAGAAATAAATATATAGGGCAGTAGAAAAAATGAATATACAAGATCATGAAAGGTACTGAGTTTCTGCTTTATCCATCCATGGTTTCAGCCAACCCTTGGCGTTAGGAGCAGCTGTACAAGGTCCCAGACTTTGAGGCAGGCCTTAAGTTTCAGTTAACAGCTCAGAAGAACTGAGAAGGGGTTGTGTAGCCCTTCCCCAAGGTTCCTAAAGTGAGATTCTTTCATTGAAATCAGTTTGCTCAATTCCAGAATTCTCTGGAAATGGATCTCTGGTAGTGGGACATAGGAACCTGTATTTTAGCGTCAGAAAATGATTTGTTTTTAAATTAAGGGACAATAAATACAATAAAGTGGATTGAGTGCATTGATCTTGTGTACAGCTTGATAATAATTCACATATACAACACCCATATAATCACCGTCCAGATGAAGATGCAGAACATTTCTAGCATCCCCAGAAAGCTTGCTCCTGTCCTTTTGCAGTCTGTCCACCCCCTAACTAAGGTAACCATCCTTATCATCCATTAGTTTTGTCTATTTTTGAATTTCATGTAGATGGAATCATATCACATGTACTATTTTGTGTCTGGCTTTTTTTACTCAACATGGTTTCTGTGGGGTTCATCAATGTCATTGTGTGTACCAGCATTCTTTCTTTCTTTTTCTTAAATTGCTGCGTTGTATTCCTTTATATGAATATAACACCATTTATTTATACATTTTCCTGTCAAGGAACTGGACTTGTGCAAAATCAAAAGTAAAAGGTCCTATTCTAAATAATGGGTAAAATAATAAGTCAAAGATTTGGGGTTGAAGCCCAAGGCTACTTATTTTCTTCTTTGAACTTCAGTTTTTCTTATTTGTAAAGTGAGAAAAATAATATCCACCTCCCAGGGTTACTGTGATAATTAAATAGGATAAGGCATGTAGTAAGCCCTGACACACAGTTGGTATTCAACAAGTGTTAGTTTTTTCCCCAGTTCTTGATTATATTTCTTCCATTGGTGGCCAGAATGGATTCTTCAAAAGCTTCCTAAAGCAGGGAAGGGGGGCCTTGTTACAAATGAGGTCATTAACTCACAGAGGGAAAAGTAACAACCAAGGACCATGTAAGTTACATGTAATAACTCTTAATTTTATTTTAAATAAGTAAAATACTTTAAATAAAACAAACATTTCTTGCACTCAGTCAAAATTAACAAATAAAATATTCAATAAATAAATCAAAAATTTCAAAACTCTTTGGTCTTATATTCAGGTCAAAGAAGAGAAAAAAATGTAGAGCGGACAGAAAAAGGTGGGCAGAAACACAACAATATTTATATATATAGAGAGAGAGAAAAATGAGAATGACAGAGATATAAGTGGAGAAACTGAGAGAGGAATGTATAAGAAGAGGTAACCCAGGAAAATAGAGGGCAGGAATTATCTTCTGGACACTGAGATGCATAGATATAGAAAACGAGACCAAAAGAGTGACAGAGGGAGAGGGGGAGGGAAGGAGGAAGGGAGGAACACTTGATTATTTTTGGTCTGGAAGGATTATTTTTGCCCTGGTGTCTGAACTTATGACCAACATTATATAATGGTTATTTTCAATTTTATTGAAGTATACTTCACATATAATAAAATGCACCTGTTTGATTTGTTTAATAAATGTATACATCTGTGTAACCACCGTCTTAATTATTACAGTATATAGAACATTTCTGTCAACCCCTAAAAGGTTCACCTTTTGCAGTGAACCCCCTGTACGTCCTGCCCTAGGCAATGTCTGATTTTATTTCTATCGCAGTAGATTAGTTTTGTCTGTTCTGGAGGTTCATATAAATGGAGTCATACAGTATATTCTCTTTTGTGTCTGGCTTCTTTCGCTTAGAATTCCAATGCTTTTAAGATTTTGTTGTGTAGTTGTGTGTATTAGTAGTTTGTTTCTTTTTATTGCTCAGTAGTATCTCATTGTATGAACATACAAGTTGATCCTTGAACAACACGGGTTTGAAGTGCGAGGGTCCACTTATATGTGGATTTTTTTCAACAGTAAATACTACACAGTCCGCAGTGGTTTGAATCCACTGATGTGGAATGACAGATATGAAGGAACTGAACCCTGTATTGGGAGGGCCAAATATAAATTATATGCAGATTTTCAACTGTAAGGAGGGTAGGTGCCCTTAATTTCTGCATTGTTTAAGGGTCAACTGTATTACAATTTATTTATCCATTCATCTGTTGATGGACCATTAAATTGTATCAAGTTTGGGGCTCTCATGACTAAAGCTGTTATGAACATTTTGTGTATAATTCATTTTGTGGACATATGTTGTCACTTCTCTTAAATCATATGGAATTGTTGGATTGTATGGTAAATGCATGTTTAACATTATTAGAAATTGAAAACTATTTTTCCAAGGTAGCTGTACCATATTATACTCTCATCAGTGATGTATGAGAGTTCTACTTGCTCCATCCACATCCTTGAAAATACTTGGTATTGTCAATGTGTGGTGGCATTTCATTGTGGTTTTAATTTGTGTTTCTATGTATTGGTTAGCCAACATTGCATAGGAAATCACCCCCAAAGTTAGTGGCTCAAAATAATAGTAAATAATTTATTATCTTTTATAGTTCCTGTGAGTTAAGAATTTGGGAAAAGCCTGACTTGGTGCTTTTGGCGTGGAGTCTCTCATTGTGGGCAGATATCAGCCAAAACTGCAGTCATCTTAAAGCTTGACTGTGGCTGCAGGATTTACTTACAAGGTGCTTTGCTCACATGGCTGGCCATCTGATGCTGGCTACTGATGAGGTCTCAGTTCTTCACCAGGTGGTCCTCTCCACAGGACTGTTGGAACATCCTTGTGACCTGGTGTCTGGCTTCCCTCAGACTGAACTTCTATTGAGGTGATCATATGGTTTTTCTACTTCTACATTATTTTTTTAATAAATATGATGAACTGTAGTATTTAATGTTCAAATATTAAATTAGCTTTAAATTCCCTGGATAAACCCCACATGGGCATGACTTATTCTCCTTTTTTTTTTTTTTTTTGGCTGTACTCGGGCCTCTCACTGTTGTGGCCTCTCCCGTTGCAGAGCACAGGCTCCAGATGCAGGCTCAGCGGCCATGGCTTATGGGCCCAGCTGCTCTGCAGCATGTGGGATCTTCCCAAACCGGGGCACGAACCCGTGTCCCCTGCATCAGCAGGCGGACTCTCAACCACTGTGCCACCAGAGAAGCCCCTTATTCTCCTTTTTACATATTGTTGGATCAGCCCACTAATACCTTGTTGAGGATTTCTGCATGTTCATGAAGATTACTGGTCTATAGATTTCTTTTCATGTCTTTGACAAGTTTTAGGGTCTAGGTAATGCTGAGATCATAAAATGAGTTGGGAAGTGCTCCCTCTTCTTTTTCCTGGAAGAGAATTGTAGTTTTTTCTTTCTTCAATTATTTTTAGTAGAATTTGTTACTGAAGCCGTCTTGGCTTGGTGTAGACTTTGCTGGAGTGTTTTTTTTTGTTTTGTTTTGTTTTTTTTGCGGTACGTGGGCCTCTCACTGTTGTGGCCTCTCCCGTTGCGAAGCACAGGCTCCGGACGCGCAGGCTCAGAGGCCATGGCTCACGGGCCCAGCCACTCCGCGGCATTGGGATCTTCCCAGACCGGGGCACAAACCCGTGTCCCCTGCATTGGCAGGTGGACTCTCAACCACTGTGCCACCAGGGAAGCCCCAGCTGGAGTGTTTTTAATTACTAAGTAGATTTATTTAATAATTATAGGATTATTCAGATTATCTGTTTATTTTTGAGTGAATTTTAGTAGTTTGTTTGTATCCTTAAAGAAATTGGTTCATTTCATCTTATTTGTTGAATTAATGCAAGTTAGGTTGTTCATAATATTCCCTTATTTTTTTTATGTCTGTAGGGTCAGTAGTGATGTCCCTTCTTTTACTCTTGATGCTGGTAATTTGCAACATCTCCCTCTTTTCTTTGTCATCATTCTGGTTAGAGAATGACCAATTTACCAATTTTATTGAATTAAAAAAAAAAACTTTTGTGATATTGATTTCTTCTATATTATTTTTCTTATTCAAATTTCATTGATTTCTGCTCTGTTTTTATTATCTTTCCTTCATTTTGTTTGCCTTGGGTTTAATTTGCTCTAATTGTTTCTAGTTTCTTAAGATCATTGATGTGAGATTTTTTCCCTCTATTTCAAATATAATCATGTAATGCTAAAATTTCTCCCTAATAACTGCTTTAGCTGCATCGTACAACTTTCATTATGTTGTAATGAAATTTCATTTATATTCAATTAAAGTATTTTCTAATTTTCCACTTGGCTTTCTCTTTGACCCATGGTTATGTATAAGTATGTTTTATTTCTTAATATTTGGAGGATTTTCCAGATATCTTTCTTTCACTGATTGCTAGTTCAGTTCTGATATGATCTGAGAATATACTTGGTTTGCTTTCAATAATTTAAAATTTGTTAAGGTTTATTTTATGGCCCTTATCTTGCTGAATTTCCATGTATACTTGAAAAGAACATGTTTTCTGTTATTGTTGGGTGGAATGTTCAATCAATGTCAGTTAGGTCGATTTGGTTAATAGTGTTGTTCAGGTCTTTTATATCCTTGGTTTTCTGTCTGTTTGTTATATGTGTCACCAATAGAGGAGTGCTAAAGTCTCTAGGTTTTTGTTTGCCTCTTTCTCCTTTCAATTCTATCATGTTTTGCTTCTCTATTTTGAAGCTCTGTTATTTTGAAGCTCTGTTATTATGTGCCTACACATTTAGGATTGGTATGTATTCTTCATAATTTGCCTCTTTGATTTTATGCAATATCTCTTTTTATCTCTAATGATATTCATATTTTGAAGTTTCTTTGATATTAATATAGCCATTCAGCTTTCTTTTGATTAGTGCTAACATGGTATATCTATTCTATCCTTTTACTTTTAATCTATATATTTATTTAAAGTATATTTCTTATTGAAAATGGTTGGATTTTATGAGTTTTTTTAAATTTTTTTTAAAATTCAGTCTCACAATGTCTATCTTTTACTTGGTGTGTTAGACCACTTGTATTTAATGTTATATTTGATATGGTTGGATTTAGATCTACAATTTTTATTATTATTATTCTCTGTCTCTGGTTTTTGTTTTTCTCTTGTCTCTTTCCTGGCACCTTTAGAGTTAGTTGAATATTTTTCAGTTTTAATTTATCTGTTTTTCTGCTGCATCTCTTTGTATTGTTATTTTAGTATTTGCTCTTGGGATTTTATATATGTATAGACTTTCACAGTTTATTTTGAGTTGACAGTTTACTGCTTCAAGTAAAATATGGAAGGCTTACAACTATATATGTCCCTTTACCCACCCCCTTAATATTATAGTTGTCATATGTGTTATATCTACATAACTTAAAATCCTGCTAGACAGTATTTACAATTTTTTCTTTCAGCAGTTATTCGTATTTTAAATAACTTAAGAGGAGAAAACTTGTCCTTTATATTTACTCAGATACATACCATTTCTTTTGTTTTTCCTTCTTTCTTAAAGCTCCAGATTTCCCTATTTTATCATTTTCCATCAATCTAAAGAATTCCCTTTTGAATTTATTTTAGAACAGGCCTTCTGGTAACAAATTCTCTTAGGTTTTCCCTTATCTGAATGTCCTTATTCCCCCTTCATTTATGAAGAATATTTTTACTGGGCACAGAGTTCTGGGTGGACAGTTCTTTTCTTTTTGCTCTTTAAGAATGTTGTTCCTCTCTTTCATAGTTTCTGGTGAGCATTCTGTCATTAAATTGTTCTTCCCTATATGTAGCTATTTTCAAGATTTTTCCTTTGTCATTGGTTTTCAGAAGTTTTACTATGATGAATCTGTGCATGAAATTTTATTTGATTCTCTCCTCTTTGCAATTTGTTGAGATTCTTGATCTGTAAATTTAGGTCTTCCATGATATTTGGGGAGTTTTTCAGCCATTATTTCCTTTTTTTGCCCCTGCACCAATATCTTTCTACTCCCCTATGGTACTCTAATTGCACAACTATTAGACCTTTTGATATTGTCTCACATGCTCTTGAGGCCCTGCTAATTTATTTTTTCAAATTTTTTTTCTTTCAGTTCTGCAGATTGGACAGTTTCTGTGATTTGTCTTCAAGTTTACTGAATCTTTACTCTGTCATCTCTATTTTGTGATAATTTTTTATTTTAGATATATTTTTCAGTTTAGATTTTCCGTTAAAAAATTTCTATTTACCTACTGAGAACCACCTTTCCATCTCTTTTCCAGAATGTTTATGTTTACCTCATGGAACATAGTTATAACAGCTTCATTAAAGTCTTTGATAATTTCAGCAACTGATCATCTTGTTTTTGGCATCTGTTGATTATCTTTCTCCTTAAGAATTGGTCACTTTTTTTGTTCTTCTTTACATATTGTGTAGTTTTAGGTTGCATCCTGGAAAATTTGAACATTATGTTGTTTGGTCTGACACTTGAGTGTGGTTTAAACCTTAGTTTTGTTCTTAAAGCCTTTGTTTTGTTGCTTTGAGTCTGTCCACCCAAGTGCTGCTCACAGGTGAGCTGGAACCTTGGGTCATTTTCTTTACAGAATTAACATATTTCCTTCTCCATCTCTCTCCTCTTCTAGATTTTCCTTAAATTCACAGTTTTACCCACTTGTACTACTGTGGCACAACTCCTGCAACTAGGGTTGCCTTCAGGCAAAACAGAGAGATAAAGAGAAACAAAACAGGGATTCTCTCCATACTCTTTAGCCTGAAGGGGTCCCTTTTACCCAGTCTTCTGGCCTGAAAGATGTGTTTTTTACAGGGTTTCTATTAGAATTTTGGCTACGGACACCACCAGCTAAGCTAGCTCTCTTGAGGGCTTATTGTGAAATGAGAAAAAAAGATAAGAACAAGCAAAGAAGTGGAGATCTCCCTCCATACTCTCTGGATCACAGGGCCCTTTTCCTGGCCTTTTGGCCAGAAAGAAAGGATTTCTCCAGGTATCCTTATGAGCTGCTTTTCCAAGTTTTGACTTTCTTCCTCAATATTCCTGGTTTTATTTACTTCTCAGAGTCCCTTGATAGTTGTTTTTGTATTTTGTCCAGAGTGTTTGGTTGTCAGCTGCAGGATAATAGGATTTAGTGGGCTTACTCCATCTTGGCTGTAGTAGAAGTTCCTTGTTCCTTTTTGAGTCACTTTCAATCTACAATATTTTTCTTTCATCCATTAATATTTAGTGTTGTACCATTCTTCTGTATTTAAATTTGCTCAGATTCTGTTTGCTAAGAGTGTCTTTATTTTGCTTTTATTTCTGAAGATTTTCACTGGATATACTTTTAGGTTGATAGCACTTTAGTGTTGTCCTGTTGTTACATGGTTTGCATTGTTTCTGATCAGAAATCAGAGAAATTTTTATCTGTATTTCCCCTTCTGTTTCCCTCCCTACCATCCCTTGGTTGCTTTAGGATTTTGTGTTTATCATGGGATTTCAGCAATTTGATTATTATGTGTATTGTGGTTTTCTTTATGTTTTTCTTGCTGGGATTTGCTGAGCAACTCTTGGTTCTGTAGGTTTATATTTTTCATCATATTTGGAAATTTTTCAAACATTTTTTCTGCTCCCTATTCCTAAGAATCTAATTACAATTATGTTATACAATTAATGTATTCCCACATTTCATTAAAGGTCTATTAATTTTTTTTCAGCCCTCCTTCTCTCTCCACTTTTGTCTGGATAGATTTTTTTGCTTGTTTTAAAGTTCATTCCCTTTTTTTAAAAAATAAATTTATTTATTTACTTATTTGTTTATTTTTGCTGCATTGGGTCTTCATTGCTGCTCACAGGCTTTCTCTAGTTGCAGCGAGTGGATGCTACTCGTCATTGCAGTGCGAGGACTTCTCATTGCGGTGGCTTCTCTTGTTGCGGAGCACAGGCTCTAGGCACACGGGCTTCAGTAGTTGTGGCACGTGGGCTCAGTAGCTGTGGCTCACGGGCTCCAGAGCACAGGCTCAGTAGTTGTGGTGCACGGGCTTAATTGTTCCATGGCATGTGGGATATTCCCAGACCAGGGCTCAAACCTGTGTCCCCTGCATTGGCAGGAGGATTCTTAACCACTGCACTACCAGGGAAGCCCAAAGTTCATTCCCTTTTCTTCTACAGTGTCTAATCTGCTGATAAACCAGCCCATCTAATATATTTTCAGTTTTGATATTATATATTTTTTTAGCTCTAAAATATCTACTTCCATTTATGTTTCTCTCCTCATTATGTTTATGTTTTTTTAAAAGTCCTGAACATATTTATAATAGCTGCTTTAAAGTTCTTTCTGAGGTAGTCTGGTACCATGGGAAAGAGCACAGCCATTAGAATCAGACTTCCTGGGTTCAGATCTTAGCCTTAATGCCTACAAGCTGGGCTGATCATAGGCAAGTTACTTATTAACCTTTCTGGGCTTCAGTTTCCTCAAAATGGTACAAAGAGATTATCTCTCTTGGAGGGCTATTGTGAGAATAAATGAGATAATACCTAAAGCTCTTAAAACAATAGTGCCTTGCACATAATAAGCACTCAATAAACATTGACTGTTATAATTTTTTAAGTTCCTTTCTGCTAATTAAATTATTTCTCTCATTTCTGTGTCTGTTTCTATTGACCAGTTTTTCTCTTGGTTAAATGTCACATTTTCCTGCTTCTTTGTATACCTAGTAATTTTTTATTGGATGTTGCATATTACAAATATTACATTGTTGAGTATGTGGATTTTGTTGTCTTCATTTAAAGACTGTTAACTTTTGTTTGCCAGGCAGTTAATTTACTTGCCCATCAATTTGATACTTTTGAGGATTATTGTCAAGTTTTACTAAAGGAGTTTAGAGGAGCCTTTATTCTATGGTTAATTTAGGTTTTGTCTTAAGATTTGGCCTTTCTACGGTCTGCACTGAAAGCCTTAAGTGTTCAATGAGGTTTTCTACTCTGGTTATTAAGCACTTAAACATTTCCCAGTTCTGTGTGAGCTGCAGAAGTTTTTCAGCTTGCACTTCCCTCAGAGATGTTCTTTTCCTGATAACTATTCTTTACCCAGCCTTGTGTAATCTCATCCTATGAATGCACCTTAATACTCAGCCAAAGACTCAAGGGGACCCCTGTGCAGTTTTATGGAGTGTTTTATCTCTCTCCATCTAGATGTTCCTTCTCTGGTTTGCTCCTTGATAATTCAAGCTGCATCAGCCTTCCCAAACTCTGCTGTCTGTTACCTCAGGCCTGTGAGACCACCTTGCTCTATTTGGATCTCTCCTTCCTGTATCAGGGTGTGGTAAATGCCTCCAGGCAGAAAATCAGGGCAGTGCTAAAACCTACCACATTTTATTTTCCCTCTCTCGAGGATTATAATCTTGTGCTACTGATTATCCAATAAAAACAGTTTTTTCATATATTTTGTCAGCTTTTTATAATTTCACAGCTTTTTATGACAGAAGGGCTAATCCAGTGCTTGTTGAGTACTCCATCATAGCTGGGCATCTGTATGATGAATTTGGAGATCAGAGTCATATTGGTTTGTTTCCAGAGAAACAAACCCCATGTAAAAAGATGTGAAAAAAGAGGGAAGAAAAGTGAAGGGAAAGAATACAGAAGACCTAGTTTCTATGTTGTTGATTCCCAACAGTAGATCCACAGAGAATCTCTCTCCCACATCTTCCCCTGGCTCCAGGCACACCCAGAGTTGTCCATCTCCTGCTGCCACCAGTAGCAGAACCGGTCCATTTTACTCAGTGAGCCCATTTTGATTCCTTCTTCCAGGATTTAGGTTTAAAAGCACAGGGAAAGACCACATTTCTAACCAAAGATGGAAGAGAAAAGGGTTTCTTTGAAACTGATCAAATGCAATTAAGGCAGAATATACAATTCACATACCTTTGATTAACCTTTACCTAGAGAGAAATGATTGGTGATTAAGAATTAGATGAGGTGAATAATTATATCAGGAATCTGCCTTCGAAGAAATCTCTTTCAGCACTAGAGAAAAAGTTGATAAAAAACATATAGATATAGATGAGAGGGCTCACCAAAGAGAAATCAGACAAAGGAATTCTTTTTATGGATACCTATAAGTTTGGACTTTTGCCTGAGGAAATGCTATTTATTGGTTTGTTTTTTTACTGAGCACTTACCAAGTTGAATGAAATACAATCTCTTTCTCCCAGGAGGAGTTCACAACTAGCTGGGGAGAAAAGGCAGACAAGCCATGCTAATAAATAACTCCAGTGAAAGGTATCACTTGAATGGTGGACAAATGATACAAGTGGTTATAGTGGTTCAGTGGAGGCTTGAAGAGGTCAGTTCCTGCTGGGGTGATTAGGGACAGGTTCAATCTGTACCTCCAGATCCCAAAAACCATTCCTTTACAGTCTGATGAGCTCCACTTGTTCAGTGCATGATAGGAGAGGTGAAGTTCCTCTGAGACAGGAAATTATACCTCTGAAATTTTAGAAAGAATAAACTTATTACCTTTTGGCAGGGAGTCAAGTCAAAGGATATCTACTGAGAATGATGGTTTTCTTTTGGGATTACAATAGAAGTGAGTTAGAAAAAACATCCAGAAGGAGGTGATTTGAGAGGTCTTGGAGTGAGTACATAATTTGACTTGAAAAAGAGAAGGTCAAAGGACCTTTCAACTTGGGGCAATAACAGAAAATAATGCCCAGAGGAAGAACAACTGGTTAGAGAGAGAAAGAGAGAGAGACAGACTGACTGTGGTGTGTGTGTGTGTGTGTGTGTAAGAAAGTAGAACTAGCCAGAACAGAAAGGTCTAAGGAGTATTGGGGGTTGAGGGGATGGGTACTGAGTCAGATACTCTGAATTAGATGTGGGACTGCCTTATTGAGTCAAGAATTTACATTTGATGCTGAAGAAGTCAGAAAGTGTTTAGTTCTTGAGAAGGGGTGATGCATGTTGATTGCACATTGACTGAAGATTCTTTAGGAAATGTAGTTTAGTCATGGGTTTCAGGCCTGGACCACAGGGAGGGCTGGTAGTTGGATCTGAGCCCTGAGAGGCTGTCCTATGGGCTCAGGAATGAGAGACTCAGAGACACCGAGATGTGAGGGAAACAAAAAGGAAGAAGTCAAAGGTCTAAGGTTTTGGGCCGGGGACGCTGTAGACTGGTAGTGTTACTGATAAAGCAGACAGTTAGAATGAGGATCTGGTCTGGGGGAGAGTGGCTAGCATGGTAACAGTTGTAGTGGGTATCCATCTGAGGATCAGGTTATCTGGTATGCACATGGAGATGTGGAGTGGAAACAGGAAAAAGTGAGAGGTCCAGACAGAAGATATGGATGTGGGAGCTATTTACATGGAAGGAAGGTCACACCTAAGATTTAAGAAGGCTCAGAATTAGGCAGTGGAATGGAGTCAATGATGTTATCAGAAAGAACTTTGTTACAAGAAGGAAGAGAGGCCGCTGGATTGTGTGGTGTCATGGAAACTGAGGGAGACAGATGTTCCATAGATGAGTAGAAAGGTCATTGTGTTTGACCAAGAGCCTTCTGGAGAGCAGTCATAGGCACAAGGAAGTTTAGAGGCAGTGCTGAGAAATTGGAGCAAAATGTGCTTATGTAGTAGTTCAGGGAGTCTATCTGTGAAAGGAAGAAGAGAAGAGAAAGAGACTGAGATGTCAGTGATGTTAGAGGGTTCAGCAGAATGAAGAAAGGGTGTGTTAAGGATAGACAAACTTCTTAGTGTTGAAAATCAGAAGGGGAAAAGCTAAAGAGAAAGGAAGCTTCAGGTACCAGAAAGAAAGGGGATAATTGTGTAGCAAGACCACTCAATCTAGGCATTGCAGACTCTTATACAGGCCTCAGATGCCATTCCATCCAGGCTCTGTCTGCTTCTGCAGTCTCTTCTTTACTAGTGTTACTGCCATTTCATCTTTTAAAATATGTCTGGGGGCTGGGGAATCACTATTTTATGAGACTGCCCTGTGCTTGCTGGACAGATCTGTTGGAAAAATATTTAATACTGGCTGAATTCTACTCCTCCGTAACTTAATACTAATGGTAACAGCTACAATTGAACAGTTTTACAGATTACTGTATTTAGTCCTCACTGTAACACAGTAAGGTTGATTTTATTATTATTCCCATTTTATTAGATATTCCCAGATAACTAAGTCTCAGAGAGGTTAAGTCACTGGCCAAGATCACATAGCTAAGGAGAGAAGGACCTGGTATTTGAATCCCAACCAGTTTAACTCTACCCCTATAATCGCTATGTCTTATTGCTCCTACTTGTGACTGTTATTCGTTCCCCAAGTAGTGTCCTTTCTCCAATATGAGGGCCCTTTAAATGTTTAAAGTCAGTTATCCTACATATGCTGGATAATTTCCTTTGTCTCCTCCTTCTTTTCTTTCTCTTCCTTTTTCTCACCTTTTTCTTTTCTTTTTTTTTTTTTAAATTGTTAATTCAACAAATAATTATTGAGCAGCTTCAGAATATCAGACACTGTGGTAGGTGATGCACAGATAGCAATGAATAAAACAGACCAAGGCTTTGCCCTCATGGGGTTTATAGACTGTGGAGGGAAGCATATTGAGTGTGCAAATTAACAAATACATATATAATAAGAAAAGATGATGAATGCTGTGAAGAAAACAGACATTCTAGCCTCCCTTGTCAGTTTTCCTCATAAACTCTGGGTTTCAGAGTGCTCACTATGCTTCTTTCCTCCTGACGCCTTCTCCTCTTAAGGGGTGTCCTTCAGATGAGGACAGTTTCTGCTGCTGTGATCTGATCATTGTGGAGCACGTTGAGACTCTTAACTGGGAATCCTTGTGATACTGCAGCTTAGAGGTAGGAATGGGCAGAACCACAGGCAGGGGTGACTGGAGAGAGGACAGATGTGCAGAGGGCCATGCAGAGATGAAGGATGGAGAGCCCAGGAGTGGGGACAGATGGTTTCAATCCATTCCATGAAGTATGAGCAAAGGTCATGCTAAATAGATCACGAAGCCATGCATCCCCTTCCATTCCACAGATCCTGCCTTTCCCTTCATGCTCCAGCCCCTCTGAACCCACACATCTGCTTTACAAATGCAGCTGAGGAGGAAAACACTGAATACGCATGTGTCACAATGGGCAGCTAAGGTCAGAAATGTGCTACAGAGAAAGGTTTCTCCCCTTTCTCCCTTCCCTCTTTCCTTCCTTCCCTTCTAGTCCCCTCCTCTCAACCCTCCCCTCCCTCTCTCCCTCCCTCCCTTGCTTCCTTCCTTCCTTCTTCTTTCCTTCCTTCCTTCCTACCCTCCTTCCTTCCTTTCATAGTATTAGTCTTAATACCATAGTTTGGAAGACTCTGGTTGGAGAAAAATGTCAAGAAGTACAAATGCAGATTTGATACATCTGACCTTTCTTCTCTTCAGAACAATAAATGTCAAATAGCTTAAAATGACAGCCAGGATGGCTAGAGATTATTTATGTCCTTAAATATTTAGAAACATAGTTTAGACTTAAGTCTAATTTACATGAAGATTCTGACCAATGAGAATCATAAAGACTTTTAAGGGGCCAGCATAAGCAGTGATGTTTACATTTAAGAAAACAGAAAATGTTTTGAAAAAGCATTCTGAAAAATCAGAATAGAATGAAGTGGTAAGTGATTCCTGATAAGTAATGAGAACACTTGATAATATCAAGAAAGTATTTTGTGACACAAAATTGTGTTTGGGTTTTTTATATCTGCATGGTGTGGTTTGGTAGCATTCCAGAGAAAGACCTACAATCCACATGTCCTGTCCTTTGATTAAATACAAAATATTATATATATGCATTTTTACTTGAATCATTTATCCGCATTTTACTAAAGACGTTTTACTGTTAAAACAGAAGGAGGGAGAATTATCTTGCTCCAGCTGTGTAAATCCTGATAGAAGTATATAATCCTTCAGCCTGTGGAGGGTGTCATTCTTTACTCTACCTCATACTCAATTATCATCAGGAGCAGCAGCGTCCCTTTTAGAGTAGAGGCTCTGAAAGGTGTTTTTTGTTTTTGTTTTAAATAACAGCCACATGGCACAGGGATATCGGCTGGGTGCTTTGTGACCACCTGGAGGGGTGGGATAGGGAGGGTGGGAGGGAGGGAGACGCAAGAGGGAAGAGATATGGGAACATGTATATGTATAACTGATTCACTTTGTTATAAAGCAGAAACTAACACACCATTGTAAAGCAATTATACCCCAATAAAGATGTTAAAAAAAATAACTATGAACATTAGTTAACCCGTTTACTTCTGAAATGACACATCATTGCATTGTGTTAAGAAAATAGAATCTGAAGTTAGTTCTGGTTCTGGTACTCAACTCCAGAACTTAGAAGTTCATAAAGTAGTGAGACAATAACATTTTTCTGCTCCTGGAAGTCTCATCTGTAAAATAGAGATTATGTAATAATAGAGATCATTATAGCATTTGCTTTATAGGGTCCTTATGAGGAGTAAATGAGATGATTAAAAGAAGAGTTTAGTACAGCACCTGCCACATGGTTAAAGGACTGGAAATATTATTTATTATCTTCTATTTTAGTATTATTGTTGTTTTATTAATAAAACAATATTGTTTTATTAATAAAAAAACTATTTTTTTGTTCCTTTTTTATATCATCTTTGCTGAAATTTAGCTGTATTCAGAATTAGAGTTTATCCTTTATAAAATACAATTAAGCAAAGAACCCAAAAGAAAGCTTTAAATGTTGTAGACTAAAGCAGCCTATTTGCTCAAAGAGCTAAAGTCATCAGAAAATCAGTGCCATCCCATTGTGCATTTCCTAAGAGTTCCATATGGATCCAGCAAATCTTTTCTTTGTTTCTTTTTTAATGTCAAATAATTTTAATTAATTCATGAAGATTATTTCTAAACTCTTAGGGTATTCACTCTAAGATCTTTTACTTTCATAGCAGAAAAAGTCCTTATTTCTATAATGAACTATGAAGTTTGAAAACCTATGTAAGTTGAGGCAGTGGAAGGAGGCAAGAGAATTTTGGACCAGGAGTCATGGGATTAGGTTTTCATTTTAGGATATGCTGACTTGTCCTATTTGAACCTAGGCAAATCACCTAAACGTTCTCAGTTGTAGTTTCTGTCATGTGAAATAAGTGAGTTCTAATCTCTACTATCCCTTTCCTACTAAAATTCTGTGATTCAAACCTATTTCCAGGGCTGGTTTTTTGAAGCATTACTGGGAAGATCCTATTTCTATAAACAGTTGCAGGGTTAATTAGAATTTCATAGAGCAGTGATAGGAAATGATAACCTTCTCTGATTCTTATATGTTGGTAACTAGCAGATTTTGATAAGAATTGTTTACCTCTAACTAATATACCTTTTCTCCACATCTATACCAGCATTTGTCATTTTTGGTCTTTTTCATGATAGCCATTCTGACAGGTGTGAAGTGATACCTCATTGTGGTTTTGATTTGCATTTCCCTGATGACTAGCGATGTTGAGCATCTTTTCATGTCCCTGTTGGCCATCTGTATGTCTTCTTTGGAAAAATGTCTGTTCAGGTCTTCTGCCCATTTATTAATTGACTCATTTGTTTTTTTGATATTGAGTTGTATGAGCTGCTTATACATTTTGGGTATTAACCCCTTATTAGTCATATCATTTGCAAATATTTTCTCCCATTCAGTAGGTTGTCTTTTCATTTTGTCAGTGGTTTCCTTTGCTATACAAAAGCTTTTAAGTTAATTAGCTCTATTTGTTTATTTTTGCTTTTGTTTTCTTTGCCTTAGGAGACAGGTCCAAACAATATTGCTATGATTTATGTCAGAGTGTTCTGCCTATGTTTTTTTCTAGGAGCTTTGTGGTTTCTGGTTTAATTTAGGTCTTTAATTCATTTTGAGTTTATTTTTGTATATAGTGTGAGAAAATGTTCTAATCTCATTGTTTTACATGTGGGTATCCAGTTTTCACAGCTCTACTCATTAAAGAGACTGTCTTTTCTTTATTGTATATTTTTGCCTCCTTTGTCATAGATTAGTTGACCGTAAGTGCATGGGTTTATTTCTGGGCTCTCTATTCTGCTCTGTTGATCTATGTGTCTGTTTTTGTGTCAGTACCATAGTGTTTTGATTACTGTAGCTTTGTAGCATAATCTGAAGTCAGAGAGCATGATGCCTACAGCTCTGATCTTTCTCAAGATCATTTTGGTGATTGGAGTTCTTTTGTGTTTCCATACATATTTTAAAATTATTTGTTCTAGTTCTGTGAAAAATGCCTTTGGTATTTTTTTTTTTTTTGCCTTTGGTATTTTGATAAGGATTTCCTTGAATCTATATTTTGCCTTGGGTAGCATGGTCATTTTATCAATATTAATTCTTCCAATGCATGAAGAATATATGCATATATACTTTTTTTTTTTTTTTTGCGGTATGCGGGCCTCTCACTGTTGTGGCCTCTCCCATTGCGGAGCACAGGCCCCGGACGCGCAGGCTTAGCAGCCATGGCTCACGGGCCCAGCCGCTCTGCGGCATGTGGGATCTTCCCAGACCAGGGCATGAACCCGTGTCCCCTGCATCAGCAGGTGGACTCTCAACCACTGCACCACCTATACTTCTTAATAGCTTATCGGCTATTTCTTTAACATTGTTCTCCATTCAGCAGATAATCATAGAGACCTCTTGTGTGTTTAGAACTTTGTAAAGTCCTATAGGGTAAAAGACAATAATCGTAAAATGTGGTCCCTGACTTTAAAGAACTTATAGTTCAATAAGGAAGACCAAAAATATGGGATTTGGAGTCAAAAGTTGGAGATTCAAGACTTGACACCAGCATCGATTAGCTTCATGATCTTCATTTAAGCTCTTTTGAGTCCTAGTGAAGTGCAGGGGATGATTCCAATCTCACAGGGTTGTTGACAGGCTCAAATAAGATTATATATGTAGAACAGTGTTCTGTAAAATTGAAAGCCCTGTTAAGCATTACACCAACTATTAGAAATGATACAAGAGGGTGTAGATGTAAAGGCTAAATGTCTTAGAGCAAAGAACAGTGAGTAGGGGGTTAGTGAGTAGAGACTTCCTGATGGAGCTGAGGCTTGATGGGTTCTGGAGATGAGTAGGGTTTGGATAGTCAGGATGAAAGAAGGAGACCACTCCAAGTGGGGAGCATGGAACATGGAGCATGGAGTGAAGGTTGCTCAATTCAGTTTGATTAACTCAACCAGTCCTCCTGGATTACCTAATATGAACCTCATGCTCTACTGGGACTTCTCTGTTTGGAGAAGAAATGTTGTGTTGGAAAGTACAGTTGGGTGGACAAGATGGGATCAGGACATGACAGGAGGGCCTTGGAGAGCAAGTAAGAATGTTTAACCTCCTCATGGCAAGAAATAGGCAGCCATCAATAGGTCTGATATGAATAGCATTTTAGGAAAATGAAATTGGTAATGGTGTGCAGTCTGGATTAGTATGTAGAGACTGGAGTCTGTAATCTGGGGTGGAGGGTGGGGGAAGATTTGGAAAGTGGGATGGTGGAGAAAAGGATGACTCCAGAAAAACTTAACAGACTTTCATGTCAGAGGCAAAAGAGGGAGGAATCCAAGTTTTTCTAGAACTTTTTACCAGTAAGATTAGAATAACAATGGTTCATTTGATAGGAAAGAAGAATTGGGGGAGAAAAGAAATTTGGGAGGAAGAGTTGAGTTCCATTGGCGCATGGGGAGTTGAGATGGTAACCAATTCCAGGCAGCAACATTCTGTAGGCAATTGGAAATGCGGGACTAGAACTCATATAAGAAGTCAGGGTTAGGCATGGGGATTTGGGAATCATCAGCACAGAGACTCATAAATTATGCACTTTGCTTAGGCTTAATTTCATGTTTTTTAGAAGATAAGAGAAATGAAAAGCTTGCTGAATTATGGATTATGCAACTGTATTAAAAGTAATTCTCCCTTTCCCCCTCCCTTCTGTCTCCCTGATGATTTTTGTGTTCTGTTCTTCTCTCTGATCCACTTACCCTTCCCCTAATACTTTATAAACTGAGGGACACAATAACCTCTATTTCTGTCAGATCAGAAGATTGTCAGTGAAGAGATTAAGGTGATCAGGAATGTTTACCAGAAAATATGATGATCCTCTTGGCACCTTCTCCAATCCTTCAGAGATCAGAGGGATACAAACTTTCTCTAGAGGAAAACAACCATTTATATTTATGGGAGGAAATATTAAAGAGCTAAATTCTCAGTTCCCTGGACAGCCCCACTGTTTGTTTTGCAGCTTTTATTAAGTAAAGCAGTGATTCTCAGCAAGAGACAGAGCTGCTTGGCAAATAATGTAATCAGATGAAGTAGGGTTTTCAGACCTGGTGGGTGGACTTGAAGTTGGGACTCCTCTCCTGGCACTCAGTTTTCATTTGTGGTTTGAACTGAGTTTGCACAAATAGCAGATACAGCACTCAAAGTTGAATTTTCTTTAGTTTATCCTCTTCTTCCTCCCCTTCAAAGAGAAAAATTTCCCAGCAATTTGCTTAGATGTTCTCAAGCATTACCTGGTACAGAGAGTATCTACTTGACTTTACATAGGTAATAATGAGGAGGAGGAAGTTGGAGAAATAAGACACATGGTGCTAACATTTATTGAACATCTATTATATGCCAGGCACTTTATAGTCATTCTCTCATTTAATCTTCACAGCTGCAAAAGATGGATATTTTAATCTCTGTTTCACAAATGAGGCTCTGAGGGGTTATGTAACTTGCCCAGATCATGCAATTAGTAAGTGACTGAACTGGGATTGGGATCCCCTAACTGGGGTTAGTTTTCTAAGCCTGAATGTTTCTTTTTTGTTTCAAACTTGTGCTTCCTTTCCATCCCTATTATAAGCAGAAATTATTCTTTAAAAAAAACACTTGATTGTAATTTGACAGAGGCCTGTGGGGTAGGATGAGAATCCAGTAGTTCTCAGATCCATCCATTCCTCAGCTAGGTCACTCATTTCCCATCCCTCTCTCCTTCCTGCTTTCTCTTTTGTTTTTCCTTTACCTATCATAGTGGGATGCCCTCTTCTCTCCTTACAATTCTCTCTCGAGGTGGACAGGTTGAAGGATGAGGCAGAGTGGTAAGGAAATACAGCACCAGGTCCTTCATTTTTCAGGGCATCCTGTGTATACTTTTCGTTGACCTTCTGTGGAGCCTGGTCAAGGGCATGTGGATACTACAGTTTGGCTGCATTACAGCTTCTGATTTTCATGTTGACTGTGGACAGACATTGATAGAAGTACCAACTACATACAAGGTACCATAGTGGGTGCTAGAAAATTACTTTGAAGTAAATAAATTGAAATTTCCTTAAAATTAAAAAAAATGTGTTTAAATATTGGATATTTAAGAACTATGGGTCAAGGATAAAGGAGTGTGGAAGAAAGAGGAGCAGGCCACAGTCCTTAGAAACTAACAAGTTCCTGGGGATAAAAGGCAAGGACGGCTTGATGTGTGGCCCTGGCCACCTGCCCTTGTCCACTACACAGTCACTCTTTGGTCCACAGCCATCAGCTGTCCAGGGCTCTCTATTAGGCAGCCCATTTTCAGTGACATCCCTTGGGTGGCACTCCATGCAGATGCTCTCCTCCCCTTACCTTTTTCTCCTCCTCTGAAATCTAATACATGAATGAATGGATGAGTTGGCCTACCCTTAGGGTAGATGTATCTGGGAAAGACCCATTATCTGGGCAAGACAGGGAAATTGGAGTGGGCCAGGCCCCTCAAAGCACTCCCAGGTCAGTCAGTGCATGTTGACTACAGCCTTCCAGCAAAGTGTTGCTAATAGTGAGGATTTTAGGTCAATGAGGAGGCAAGGCCAGCTGTGAAGATGAACTGAGATGCTGCGCATGAGGCAGTCACCACAGCACTTGGCACGTGGTAAGTGCATCTCTAGATGTTATTTGTACCATGATTATGCTTATTCTCATTGAAATCAGTTAAAATGCTTTTGTCTGCAAGTAACAAAGACCCAACTAAAAGTAGCTGAACGATCTTTTATAATGAGAAGTCAAGAGTTGGTGTGTCTTTAGGGTTGGTTAATTCAGGAGCACATGGAAAGGCAGGAGCACAGGAGCACCCAGGTCCTTTCTGTCTTTCCACTCTGCCTTCCGTAGGGTGGGTGGCTGCAGAAGCTCCAGGCACCTTCACATGAAGCTGAAAAAGGGCAGAGTTTGTCCTTTGTTCCTTCATAAGAGAATGGAAAACTTTTACAAAGGCTGCTAGTCGTTTTCCGCTTGTGTCCCATTTGTTAGGGCTACCTCACATGACTATGCCTAAATCAAGAGGAAATAACACAATTCACATAGTCTCAAACTTGACCTTGCATCAGAATCATTGGGAGGGCTTGTTAAAACAGACATTGCTGGGCTGCATCCCCAGAGATTCTGAGTCAGTAGGTCTAGGGTAGGGCCTGAGAATTTGCATTACTAACAAGTACTCTGTTAGCATAGGGGCCACACTTTAATAACCATTGGCTTAAACTGTTCAGTAGTCATCTCCCAAGTCTAGAGCAGTGCTCTTGAAGTACATAGATATCCCAAACCTGATCAGAGTTGAGGCTCTGTTAGCAAGAAGGAAGGGGGAAAATGCCTGCTGGTTAGTCACATCATCATTTTTAATTTTTGGAGTTATAGAAAGGGCAGAAGGTTTCATATTAGGCTCTTGATTCCCTCTGGGTCATATCTTGTAGGGGTGCTTTCCTTTCACTTAGGACAATCCCAGAGAACGTCTGGATTACCAATTCAACTCAGCTGAAGACAGGAGAAATTTCACTGTCATGCTATTACATGGGCTCTTGGACCTCAAATATTAAGTTTAGTAGACCACTGGAGATGGCAGTGGCTGCTCCTTCCCCCTCTCTCTTCTTCCTCATCTTCCTCTTCTTCCTTCTTTTTTTGTCCCTACAAACTTCAGCATCATATGAAACTTTCATATTTCAGAGAACCAAATTCTCCCTTGTCCTGCAATGTGTCCACTCCAAGCTTCCCACTTTGGGGCTGTGCAGCTCCTTTGGTAGCAAAGGCTGAGGGCCTTATAGCTGGAATCTGAGCAGTCACAGGCTCAGTCATCAGGAAGCTTGATGCTGTGGTTACTTCTAAATGAACAGTCATTATGGATGCTAATTGAACTTGAAGTTAATGAAAAAGGGTTATTTTACAGGGCTTAAGTCGAGGCCAAAATTCTTATTACAAGTTAATTATTCTCCTTAAAAGGCACTATTACAGCCATGATTGTTTCTTATCAACTTTTTCTCTAGTGCTGAAAGAGATTTCTTCGAAGGCAGATTCCTGACATAATTATTCACCTCATCTAATTCTTAATCACCGATCATTTCTCTCTAGGTAAAGGTTAATCAAAGGTATGTGAATTGTATATTCTGCCTTAATTGCATTTGATCAATTTCAAAGAAACCCTTTTCTCTTCCATCTTTGGTTAGAAATGTGGTCTTTCTCTGCACTTTTAAACCTAAAACCTGGAAGAAGGAATCAAAATGGGCTCACTGAGTAAAATGGACCGGTTCTGCTACTGGTGGCGACAGGAGATGGATAACTCTGGGTGTGCCTGGAGCCAGGGGAAGGTGTGGGAGAGAGATTCTCTGTGGATCTACTGTTGGGAATCAACAACGTAGAAACTAGGTCTTCTGTATTCTTTCCCTTCACTTTTCTTCCCTCTTTTTTCACATCTTTTTACATGGGGTTTAAGCATTCAACATAAGAGTTTGGGGGCAACACATTTCGATTCATGTTGACACCCAATTCACCATCACAGCTCTGTGCTTTTGTCAAGCTATTTCTTCTTTTGGGTGCCCTTTCCATTCCTCTCCAACTGTGGCAATGCTCTTCATATCTCAAGTCTCTGCTTAAATGTCAACTCTTCCAAGCCACATAGCCCCCACCCTGCCTCCTTCAAGAGGGATTTACTACCTCAGAGCTGTGACTGCATGCCTTGCCCGGCTGTTTCTATGGCAGTGTCTGTCTTCTTGCATCCCCTCTGCCACTCCCGTAATACCACTGCAGGGAACAGTTTGTGGACCCCCATGGGACATTTAGTTTATGCCCCTTACAATGGAGAGACATATGCCAGAATCTTTTGGCACCAAACACAATGCCTGTGAAATGAATAGAAGGCCAGGGAAAGCCATAGACTCATAACCTGTAGCCAGCCCCCGCTTTTCACTCCTGCCATTGGCAATACTGGAAAGCCACTGACTCACTCCTGTGGTCCTCCTTTCAAATGCCCATTGGCCATAAGGAAACTCCTAGAAGAGCCAATAGCCAATAACCTGCTGATAAACCAGTAATTAACTGGATTGAGGCTCACAATTAACATGGTGAGGGACCTCCTGAATTAAGCCTCTGGAAGTACTATTAAAATGCAAATATAATCCAGAAGGAGTAAAATAAGAAACCATGACCAATCATGCAATACTCATTTACAAAGGCCATGATTTCTTTTCCACATTATTTAACCAGTCACCCAGTAGGTTTCTGAAGGAATGGTACAGGAGCAGGACCACGGTTTAGCCAGGCTGACAGCCACAGCATAGGGATTCTTGGAGCTGCACCTTCCATTCTCAGTTTTTGTCTCTCTGCCAAGACTTCTAGTCATATAACTTTCAACTCACAGCCCATTCTCTTTTAGAGCAAAGCTTTGTCTTTTAACCCTTGTTCACATTGTTTCTTTCAAAATGAAAAAAAAGATCTCCTAATGGAACCCCGATTCACTCCAGTGTTGTCTGCCTTCCTAGGTTGTCACTCATTCACAGTGCAAAATGGCGAGGAGGAGGCTATCCTGAATAATAAATTTCAGGGCTAATTAAGAATTAGAGAGAGAATTAGGCTCAACCAGCAGTCCTTGTGTGTGCCACTGTAACTTGCCAACCCCAAATCCTGCCTTATCTCCAGGCATAAAAGCCACATTAAGTTTTAAGACCTGACTCAATAATATATTATGGATAATGATGACACCTTGATATTAAGTCTTCAGAAAGGAACCTGGGCATATGACTTGACATATTGAGGTTTTACCACTGATAGAAATGTTAGAGTTTTATGGCTTTCACTGATTGTTAAGCAAATACTATATCTTTCTATGGAAAATACTAACCCAAAAAGTGCATTTTAAGAGGAGTATGTGTAAGCAGAGTGTGTGCTTGTGTGTATGTGTGTGTGTTTAACACATTGCCATACTTAGATAGTTCCCTGTCTTTCTCTAAATGGAAAAGCAAAATACTTGAGAATTTAAAGGGAGTTGAAAGTCAAAGAATATCCTGCATTAAAAAAAGTGCTTAGTAGGGCTTCCCTGGTGGCGCAGTGGTTGAGAGTCCGCCTGCCGATGCAGGTGACACGGGTTCGTGCCCCGGTCCGGGAAGATCCCACGTGCCGTGGAGCGGCTGGGCTCATGAGCCATGGCCTCTGAGCCTGCGCGTCCAGGGCCTGTGCTCTACAACGGGAGAGGCCACAACAGTGAGAGGCCCGCGTATGGCAAAACAAAAAAAAGTGCTTAGTGCAGTCTGACTGCACCACAGCTGCCAGGCCCTTGGCCGACGCAGGGAGCCCCGCAGCGATGTGGACTAGGCCGTGTGGATGACAGGCTCTTGGTGCTCCAGCCAGGCGTCAGGGCTGTGCCTCTTAGGTGGGAGAGTTCAGGACAATTGGTCCACCAGAGACCTCCCAGTTCCATGTAATATCAAACGGCGAAAATCTTCCAGAGATCTCCATCTCAACGCCAAGACCCAGCTCCACTCAACGACCAGCAAGCTACAGTGCTGGACACCCTATGCCAAACAACTAGCAAGACAGGAACACAACCGCACCCATTAGCAGAGAGGCTGCCTAAAATCATAATAAGGCCACAGACACCCCAAAACACACCAATAGATGTGGACCTGCCCAGCAGAAAGACAAGATCCATCCCCATCTACCAGAACACAGGCATTAGTCCCCTCCACCAGGAAACCTACACAACCGAGTGAACCAACCTTAGCCACTGGGGGCAGACACCAAAAACAACGGGAACTATGACCCTGCAGCCTGTGGAAAGGAGACCCCAAACACAGTAAGTTAAGCAAAATGACAAGACAAAGAAACACACAGCAGATGAAGGACCAAGGTAAAAACCCACCAGACCTAACAAATGAAGAGGAAATAGTCAGTCTACCTGAAAAAGAATTCAGAATAATGATAGTAAAGATGATCCAAAATCTTGGAAACAGAATAGAGAAAATACAAGAAATGTTTAACAAGGACCTAGAAAAACTAAAGATCAAACAATTATGAACAATACAATAAATGAAATTACAAATTCTCCTCAAGGAATCAATAGCAGAATAAATGAGGCAGAAGAATGGATAAATGACCTGGAAGATAAAATAGTGGAAATAACTACTGCAGAGCAGAATAAAGAAAAAAGAATGAAAAGAATTGAGGACAGTCTAAGAGACCTCTGGGACAATATTAAACGTACCAACAATCGAATTATAGGGGTCCCAGAAGAAGAAGAGAAAAAAAAAGGGACTGAGAAAATATTTGAAGAGATTATAGTTGAAAACTTCCCTAATATGTGTAAGGAAATGGTCAAGTCCAGGAAGCACAGAGAGTCCCATACAGGATAAATCCAAGCAGAAACACCCCAAGACACATATTAATCAAACTATCAAAAATTAAATGCAAAGAAAATATATTAAAAGCAGCAAGGGAAAAACAAAAAATAACATACAAGGGAATCCCCATATGGTTAAGAGCTGATCTTTCAGCAGAAACTCTGTAAGCCAGAAGGGAGTGGCAGGACATATTTAAAGTGATGAAAGGGAAAAACCTACAACCAAAATTATCCAGCAAGGATCTCATTCAGATTTGACAGAGAAATTAAAAGCTTTACAGACAAGCAAAAGCTAAGAGAATTCAGCACCAACAAACCAGTTTTACAACAAATGCTAAAGGAACTTCTCTAGGCAGGAAACACAAGACAAGGAAAAGACCTACAATAACAAACCCAAAACAATTAAGAAAATGGTAATAGGAACATACATATCAATAATTACTTTAAATGTTAATTGATTAAATGCTCCAACCAAAAGACATACCCTGGCTGAATAGATACAAAAACAAGACCCGTATATATGCTGTCTACAAGAGACCCACTTCAGACCTAGGGACACATACAGACTGAAAGTGAGGGGATGGAAAAAGATATTCCATGCAAATGGAAATCAAAAGAAAGCTGGAGTAGCAATTCTCATATCACACAAAATATAATTTAAAACAAAGGCTATTATAAGAGACAAAGAAGGACACTACATAATGATCAAGGGATCAATCCAAGAGGAAGATATAACAATTGTAAATATTTATGCACCCAATGTAGGAGCACCTCAGTACATAAGGCAAATGCTAACAGCCATAAAAGGGGAAATCGACAGTAACACAGTCATACTAGGGGACTTTAACACCCCACTTTCACCAATGGACAGATCATCCAAAATGAAAATAAATAGGAAAACACAAGCTTTAAATGATACATTAAACAAGATGGACTTAATTGATATTTGTAGGACATTCCATCCCAAAACAACAGAATACACTTTCTTCTCAAGTGCTGATGGAACATTCTCCAGGATAGATGATATCTTGGGTCACAAATCAAGCCGTGGTAAATTTAAGAAAATTGATATAGTATCAAGTATCTTTTTTGGCCACAATGCTATGAGACTAGATATCAATTACAGGAAAAAATCTGTAAGCAATACAAACACATGGAGGCTAAACAACACACTACTTAATAACCAAGAGATCAATGAAGGAATCAAAGAGGATATCAAAAAATACATAGAAACAAATGAAAATGAAAACATGACGACCCAACACCTATGGTATGCAGCAAGAGCAGTTCTAAGAGGGAAGTTTATAGCAACACAATCATACCTTAAGAAACAAGAAACATCTCAAATAAACCACCTAACGTTACACCTAAAGCAATTAGAGAAAGAAGAACAAAAAAACCCCAAAGTTAGCAGAAGGAAGGAAGTCATGAAGATCAGATCAGAAATAAATGAAAAAGAAATGAAGGAAACGATAGCAAAGATCAATAAAACTAAGAGCAGGTTCTTTGAGAAGATCAACAAAATTGATAAACCATTAGCCACACTCATCAAGAAAAAAGGGAGAAGACTAAAATCAATAGAATTAGAAATGAAAAAGGGGAAGTAACACCTGACATTGCAGAAATACAGAGGATCATGAGAGATTGCTACAAGCAACTATATGCCAATAAAATGGACAACCTGGAAGAAATGGACAAATTCTTAGGAACGCACAACCTTCTGAGACTGAACCAGGAAGAAATATAAAATATGAACAGACCAATCACAAGCACTGAAATTGAAACTGTGATTAAAAATCTTCCAACAAACAAAAGCCCAGGACCAGATGTCTTCACAGGCGAATTCTATCTAACATTTAGAGAGGAGCTAACACCTATCCTTCTCAAACTCTTCTAAACTATAGCAGAGGGAGGAACTCTCCCAAACTCATTTTACAAGGCCACCATCACCCTGATACCAAAACAAGACAAATATGTGACAAAAAAAGAAAACTACAGGCTAATATCACTGATGAACATAGATGCAAAAATCCTCAACAAAATACTAGCAAACAGAATCCAACAGCACATTAAAAGGATCATACATTGTGATGAAGTGCTATTTATCCGAGGAATGCAACGATTCTTCAATATACGCAAATCAATCGTGATACACCATATTAACAAATTGAAGGAGAGAAAGCATATGATCATCTCAATAGATGCAGAGAAAGCTTTCGACAAAATTCAACACGCATTTATGATAAAAACCCTCCAGAAAATAGGCATAGAGGGAACTTACTTCAACATAATAAAGACCATATATTACAAACCCACAGCCAACATTGTCCTCAGTGATGAAAAACTGAAAACATTTCCACTAAGATCAGGAACAATACAAGATTGCGCACTTTCACCACTGTTATTCAACATAGTTTTGGAAGTTTTAGCCACAGCAATCAGAGAAGAAAAATAAATAAAGGAATCCAAATCAAAAAAGCAGAAGTAAAGCTGTTACTGTTAGCAGATGACATGATACTATACATAGGAATCCTAAAGATGCTACTAGAAAACTTAGAGCTAATCAATGAATTTGGTAAAGTAGCAGGATACAAAATTAATGCACAGAAAGCTCTTGCATTCCTATGCACTAATGATGAAAAATCTGAAAGAGAAATTAAGGAAACACTCCCATTTACCACTGCAACAAAAGAATAAAATACCTAGGAATAAACCTATTTAAGGAGACAAAAGACCTGTATACAGAAAACTATAAGACACTGATGAAATAAATTACAGATGATACAAAAAGATGGAGAGATATACCATGTTCTTGGACTGGAAGAATCAACATTGTGAAAATGACTCTACTACCCAAAGCAATCTACAGATTCAATGCAATCCTTGTCAAACTACCAACAGCATTTTTCACAGAACTAGAACAAAAAATTTCACAATTTGTATGGAAACACAAAAGACCGTGAATCGCCAAAGCAATCTTGAGAAAGAAAAACTGAGTGGAAGGAATCAGGCTCCCTGACTTCAGAGTATACTACAAAGCTACAGTAATCAAGACAGTATGGTACTGGCACAAAAACAGAAATATAGATCAATGGAACAGGATAAAAAGCCCAGAGATAAACCCACGCCCATATGGTCACCTTATCTTTGATAAAGGAGGCAAGAATATACACTGGAGAAAAGACAGCCTCTTCAATATGTGGTGCTGGGAAAACTGGACAGCTACATGTAAAAGAATGAAATTAGAACACTCCCTAACACCATACACAAAAATAAGCTCAAAATGGTTTAAAGACCTAAATGTAAGGCCAGACACTATCAAACTCTAGAGGAAAACATAGGCAGAACACTCTATGACATAAATCACAGCAAGATCCTTTTTGACTCACTTCCTAGAGAAATTGAAATAAGAACCAAAATAAACACATGGGACCTAATGAAACTTAAAATCTTTTGCACAGCAAAGGAAACCATAAACAAGATGAAAAGACAACCCTCAGAATGGGAGAAAATATTTGCAAATGTAGCAAATGACAAAGGATTAATCTCCAAATTTATAAGCAGCTCATGCAGCTCAATATCAAAAAAACAAACAACCCAATCCAAAAATGGGCAGAAGACCTAAATAGACATTTCTCCATAGAAGATATACAGATTGCCAACAAACACATGAAAGAATGCTCAACATCATTAATCATTAGAGAAATGCAAATCGAAACTACAATGAGATATCATCTCACACCGGTCAGAATAGCCATCATCAAAAAATCTACAAACAAAAAATGCTGGAGTGGGTGTGGAGAAAAGGGAACCCTCCTACACTGTTGGTGGGAATGTAAATTGATACAGCCACTATGGAGAACAGTATGGAGGTTCCTTTAAAAACTACAAAGAGAACTACCATATGACCCAGCAATCCCACTACTGGGCATATACCCTGAGAAAACCATAATTCAAAAAGAGTCATGTACCACAATGTTCACTGCAGCTCTATTTACAATAGCCAGGACATGGAAGCAACCTGAGTGTCCATCAACAGATGAATGGATAAAGAAGATGTGGCACATATATACAATGGAATATTACTCAGCCATAAAAAGAAACGAAATTGAGTTATTTGTCGTGAGGTGGATGGACCTAGAGTCTGTCATACAGAGTGAAGTAAGTCAGAAAGAGAAAAGCAAATACCATATGCTAACTCATATATATGGAATCTAAAAAAAAAAAGTTATGAAAAACCTAGGGGCAAATCAAGAATAAAGACAGACCTACTAGAAAATGGACTTGAGGTCACGGGGAGGGGCACCGGTAAGCTGGGACAAAGTGAGAGAGTGGTAGTGTATATATGGACGTATATACACTACCAAATGTAAAATAGATAGCTAGTGGGAAGCAGTTGCATAGCACAGGGAGATCAGCTCCGTGCTTTGTGGCCATCTAGAAGGGTGGGATAGGGACGGTGGGAGGGAGGATGATGCAAGAGGGAACAGATATTTGGATATATGTATAACTGATTCACTTTGTTATAAAGCAGAAAGTAACACACCATTGTAAAGCAATATGACTCCAATAAAAACGTTAAAAAAAAAAGTGCTTAGGATAAGAATGAAGCATTAGATAACATTAGAGCACCCTGATTTTTTTAATTTTAGAAGAAAATATCCTGGCTAGAAGGCATGCTACTTGGGTTCTCAAGTCTCTTACTAATTAACTAGATGATCTTAGATAAGTTATTGAGAGTTTAAGACCTAACGCTTTGTTGGTTATTTTTTTGTTGTGTTGTGTTTTGTTTTGTTTTGAGTTAGTTTTTGCCTCCATTTCTCATATAACCCTCCTAAGCAGCCCTATGAGGGAAGTACGTACACTTTTCCCACTTCACAGAGTCTTAGAGAGGTTAAGTCACTTACCCAAGTGGTAGGGCAGGGCTCTTGCCCAGGGCTCTTGGACCCCAACACCCACCGTCAACCACCATGCTGTGCTGCTGTCTTGAGTCCAACAACACCTTCCACAATGCAAATACTCAGTGAGTGCCTACTGTGAGCCAGGCACGGGGAAGGGGACAGAGACAGAAGTGGCCTCTGTTCTCAGAGCTTGCAGATCAGGACAATTAAATTCTCTCTGGGCTCCTTGATCTTCTACTATAAGAAAAGAGTTCAGGTCATTGATATCCCTTCCAGCCTGAAAGCTTATGAGCATTTAAACAATGACTTCTACTCTTCCATCTCTTTATTAATATTATTAGTCACATGCTTTTATTGGATGGCTGTCATGTGCCAGGTGCTCCACTAAGGGTTTTTATAGAATTATTGAATTTAGTCCTCATACCAGTCTAGGGAAAGACTGCAGATGAGGAAATGGAAGCTCAGAGAAGTTACCTTGGCCAAGGTCATTTCGTTTATAAATGGCAGAGCAGAATTTGAACCCAGCTCTTTTAGATCCATGATCTCCCCCATGTAAACAACTTCTTGAGCTACTGCTCTTGAAATTTAATAAGCTCCATTCATTTAAATGAGCTAATCCCTATTACTACAGATATCATGAAAACAGAATTCTAGGTAACTGAGCAAGTCTGAAGCCTGGGCAGCAGCCTGCTTATTATAGGCAACATTGTACACCAGAGAATTCAGACCTGGACAGCCTCAAACCTGGTGTTTTGTTTGTTTGAAGCTGAGAATGAATCTGGAAACCTTCACAGCAGTGAGAGTTAACATTTCACCACAGTGAATTGAACTTGGGAAGTTGTTAGTTATAAAAACAACAACAACAATAGCAAAGGACTAATGTTTATACACCCCTTTATAAGTTCCCAGGCCTTTCTGCATCCATTATCTCATTTGATAGAGGAAAAGAACAATGGAATGAGTTGGAAGCCTGCAAATATATAAAATGATATTATTGAGTCTGTCAAAGAGAAACTCAGAGCAATGAGAAAAAGGAGCGGGGTCACTCGTCAGAAGCAGACAGGCTTATCTTTAAATACCTGATCAGGATGGTGGCTGAGCAGTAAATAAATGTAAAAGAACCATGAAGCTGTGAATAAATGGAGCAAGCTTTTTCTGAATGGAAAATAGCTGAAATTCCAGAGCCAGGGAAGGGGAGGGGTGGAAATATTCAGAAATTATGGCCTGAGAAGAATCTCTAAAGCTGTCAGGCAGCAGGCGATGAGAACAGCCCATCAGGAGTGGCCCAGAATAGATGGGGCTGTAAATCAAGAGGGGGAGCATTATGGCCATCACAAGGCACCGCTGTGCCTTGCTGGGGAATGGACTGGAAGACTTTATGAGAGCTGGGTCTACCTGGCTCTGGGCATGATGGAGTTGACCGTGTCAACCTTGGGAAGGCTCAAAATTCAACTTGCTTTTAAAAATGGGCCTGAGGGGTTACTTAGATTATCTTGAAGATCTGCAAGTCATTTTTTCTCTCTCTCAAGAGCGTATTTAAAATAAAAAAAGATTATATTCTGTTGGGAAATAATGTGTGCGTGGGAGGAGGGGAGAGGTTCTGGATATATAGGCTTCTATGTGTTTGAATTCCATCAGTGCCCATAGAAGCAGTCTGGAGTGTTGGTGGTGGAAGGGGTGGTCTTGGTTCCAAGTCCCAGACAGGCCACTTACCTATCAGTTATGTGAGCAATCCCTTCAGCTCTCAGCCCTCAGGTTTTCTCAGCCTCAAATTATCATCTATAGAATGGGGACAATATCCCAATTATAGATCATTGTGAGGATCAAATGAACTAATGATTGTAAAGCACTTGACATAGGGTCTAGTGCAGAGTACGTTATCAGAAGCTATTATTGGACAGGGAAATAGGCATATCTCTTCATTCAGGAATCACAATCAGCAAATGAAGAGTGTAGTAGAAATCTTTCTCTGAGTTATGCTGCATAAATAACCTCAAACTCCTGTTGCTTTACAACATTTATGTATTTCTCATTCATGCTGCCTGTTGGTTCCATGGATGGCTGGTACTGTCAGTTCCAGGCTGTCAGTAGGTTCAGATCTGCACCATGCATCTTCTCATTCTGGGATGCAGGATGAAGGGACACCTCTTATCTGAGCCTCCATATTCTCATGGCAGAGGAAACAAGTGCAAGAGAGCTCTGAGAGCCTCTGCTTGGAGCTGGCACCTTGCCACTTCTAATACATTCCAGTTGCCAAAGGAAATACTAAGCTAGGCCAACATCAGTGGGGCAGGGAAGTATATTCTCCCATGGTAGATGGAGAGGGGAGACTAAATATTCGCAGGACAATAATCGAGTCCATCTCAGGGGGTATGCTTGGGATCATGGCTGTGTGCGCACAGTCATCTGACTGGGTCAGGAGGAGATTGACTGAACTCAGTCGAGCCGCTGTTAGGTAAACAGTGGACATGAGGTTGGAGAATGGGCTTTTGTCGAATCTTGCTCTTGGCTCTGGCATTGTGTGGAGAAAGGCTGGATGTCAGGAGGGCAGTGGCTGGGTTCTCCCCACCGCTGTTGCCCTCAGGTATTGCTGCATCTGTGGCTCCGCCTGTGACATGGCAATGACTTCCCTAACCAACCCCTTCAGCTCTCAGCTTTCGGGTGGCAGTTCCAGGTCTGTGTGAGCTGATGGTGAGTCAGTGTCTCCCTAAGCAGTTGGATGTCAGTGTTAACACTTGTTCCCAGACAGCATCAGAATTCAGTGGTTTCTTATAGTTCTCCCCAGAATCATAAAGTGTCCTTCTTTATGGGCCTCAGACTTGTCATTTTTAGATGAGATGTGGTGGAGTGATCTCTAAAGCCATTTCCGGTTTCTATGGCCTTTGACCATGATGATTTGACAAGCGTTTAGGAGGCATGTATGAAATACTTGATATGAAACTTCCTAATGTAGATGTGTTAATGGCAACATTATGCTCATTAAAGCTGCATTGCATTACCCACATTACTATAAAAGGGTAATTGTCACGCGGCATCCTCTCCAGGTCTCCTGTTACACTGGGGTGCTTGTTTCTCCTACATCCTCTTTAAAAAAATCTGCTTAAAGGCTGAAGGGTGTCACTAAGGTGTGTATGACTGATCATTATTTCCATTTTTGGAGGAGATGAGTCTTTACCTCCAAAGGAATGACTTTCAAATACCATGATGTGGCAAGTGTGAAGAGGACGACACTTTGGGCAGGAAGCCCCCTCTTCTTCCTTTTTCCCAATTTGATAAATATTTATAGAGAACCAATCCCCATGCTTTCATTTATATTGACTTACTTAATCCTCACAAAACCCCCCTGAAGGAAGTCAATATCCCCAACTTACAGATGAGAAAACCTAGTTCCAAAGAAATGAACTTACCTACAGTCATACAGCCAGGAAGGGCAGATCTAGGCTACAAACTTAGGTCTATTTGCCTGCAGTTCCCCTTTTATTACATTTTGATGAGATGTGCACTGAGCTAAGAGTTGGGGGCCTCTGTCCAAGACTTGAGCCTGCTTCTGGCCTGAGTGGCCTGAGGCAAGGCTCTGACAATGTGGAATTGAGGCAAGGGAACATTTAGCTACTAGGAGACCTTTGTTTTCAAATCCAGTTCACAGTTTATTAATTCTATGACTTTAGATTAGTTACATTTATATGACAGAACTTATGATACCAGCCCTGCCCACCCCACTGAGATTCTGGGGCAGTCTGAGGACATAATAAATGTGAAAATACTTTGTAAACTGTTTAATATTATTCAAATATAGACACTGGTGGTGGTTCTCCTTAGAAGGAAATGGGAACAAAGCTGACTGCCACTTCCCTTCTTAAAGAGAGGTTCTGCCTGGAAATGAAATCCTACCCCACAAAATGTTTGTTTTGAGGGTTCCAGGATGCAAGAGAAGGAGTATCAAGTCTGTAGCTACTTTGTAGCTACAGAGAGAACAAAAGACAGAATTTCAAACTCACTTGTAGAAAACCCAGTACACAGAAATCCAGATTTCTACCAAAGGCATTCGGGGATTCAGGCTCAGGCTTGTTTGACTTGGAAACTCCCACTTTTTCATCCTAAAACACTAATTAGGCTAGGAACTAACAGAGGTTACCAAAAATGACATGGTCCCTTCACTCTAGTGACATACAGTCTGACTGGAGCAGGGAAAAGGCACACTTTCACAGAACAGCTAAATCACAGTGCAGTGTGGTATGGGGTATTGGGTCTATCACCAAGGTGAATATCTGGTTAAGACAGAGGGTGAAGCTTGCTTCTCTCCTACTGTAGGCAGGAGAGAAGGCCCTGTGTTCCACCTAAAAGTGTAATGGCCTAGAAATACTTGTTTAGAGGACTGAAAACCTCAGGATGTATATGTTTTTGGAAACAGTGCTCTATAGTATGTTTGTAAAGCACCCTGTGTTCTCTTAAGACTTCACTTGACAAAATGTGTATCAACAAACAGCATGCAAATCCCTTTTTTATACCAACAGTGAGTTTCCCACGAGTCAGTAGGAAATGCTAGGATAGGATGTTAGGGTAAAATTTTTCCAATGGTAATGAAACCATCTTAGAAATTGACATGTAACTTGGTATTTTTTCCAAGTGGTTTTTAAATGAAAGTATAAATGATGCAAAGATTGTGGGTATAGTAAGAAGAAATCCTTTTTGGAAAATTAATAGGAAGTCACTGTACATGTCTTGAACTTGACTTCTGTGAAATTAAAGTGCTCCAGGGCTTCCCTGGTGGCGCAGTGGTTGAGAGTCCGCCTGCCGATGCAGGGGACATGGGTTCGTGCCCTGGTCCGGGAGGATCCCACATGCCGCGGAGCGGCTGGGCCCGTGAGTCATGGCTGCTGAGCCTGCGTGTCCAGAGCCTGTGCTCCGCAATGGGAGAGGCCACAACAGTGAGAGGCCCGCGTACCGCAAAAAAAAAAAAAAAAAAGTGCTCCAGAGCTACTACAACATACTGAAAGAAGCATACATGATTTCTTTTGGGTAAATCACAGCGTGTTTCAAGACCACCGGTGCCCATGTGCCTCTGAGTTCTGAACTAGGTTCAGTGACTGGAGCAGCACAACACCTGAAAGTTCTACATGTGATAAAACCTGTGCTTATTTTTATTTATTTATTTTATTTTTTGCAGTACGTGGGCCTCTAACTGTTGCGGCCTCTCCCGTTGCGGAGCACAGGCTCCGGACGTGCATGCTCAGCGGCCATGGCTCAAGGGCCCAGCCGTTCCATGGCATGTGGGAACTTCCCAGACCGGGGCACGAACCCGTGTCCCCTGCATTGGCAGGTGGACTCCCAACCACTGCGCCACCAGGGAAGCCCAAACCTGTGCTTATTTTGATTGAACAAATGGCAAAATCCATTAAAAAATAGGTGCTACAGATATGGTAATTTGTAACAGTTGAGAATTAGCCCAGAAGTTGCCATATTGTATCTAGAGGTTTATATTTCTTTGAATCCTGCTTTGAATTGTATCATTTCTTAAATAAGAAAATGTAAGTTAATATAGTTGTGTTAACATTGGTCATTAGCTAATACATAAGTTCATTTTTTATAGAAAAAAAATTGATTGAACTGTGTGCTCAATGCCTCCAGGCCCAAGGCTCCATACCCAGGAATAGCCATAATTGGGACATTGATGTGTATGACCAGAACCCGAGGCATCAACGTTTATTGGTCAGCAGCTAGCTGAGTCACAGATATTGTCTGAATCTCCAAGAGGTGATAAACCACCAGTGAGTCCTCTTCTCACAGTCATCTTTATGGATGTGTCTCTATTCAAATGAATGGTGGAGAAAAAGGTACCCAGAAGGCTTTATGACTACCTGACCTGACATCCTCATGTGCCAGAGGTTTTCCCTTTAGCCATTTTAAGCTCCCTGTGAAATCTAAACATAAGGATATTTCTTTCTTTTGAAATAAAGGTCTTTGAACATAGCAGCTCTTCCAGTAAGCCTGAGAAGAGATTAGTTGGCTGAGTTCTAAATTAAATGAAGCTACCAGAGAATGAGACAACAGAAACAGTAACAAACAGGAAGGATTTGGGTGCAGTGGAAGATGCAACATAACGGGTTGTCAAAACCTTTTCTTTTTCTTTTTTTTTTAACATCTTTATTGGAGTATAATTGCTTTACAATGGTGTGTTAGTTTCTGCTTTATAACAAAGTGAATCAGCTATACATATACATATATCCCCATATCTCCTCCCTCTTGCGTCTCCCTCCCACCCTCCCTATCCCATCACTCTAGGTGATCACAAAGCACCGAGCTGATATCCCTGTGCTTTACGGCTGCTTCCCACTAGCTATCGTTTTTACATTTGGTAGTATATATAAGTCCATGCCACTCTTTCATTTCATCCCAGCTTACACTTCCCCCTCCCCGTGTCCTCAAGTCCGTTCTCTACGTCTACGTCTTTACTCCTGTCCTGCTCCTAGGCTCTTCAGAACCTTTTTTTTTTAAAGGTTCCATATATATGTGTTAGCATATGGTATTTGCTTTTCTCTTTCTGACTTACTTCACTCTGTATGACAGACTCTAGGTCCATCCACCTCACGACAAATAACTCAATTTCGTTTCATTTTATGGCTGAGTAATATTCCATTGTATATATGTGCCACATCTTCTTTATCCATTCATCTGTCAATGGACACGTAGGTTGCTTCCATTCCCTGGCTATTGTAAATAGAGCTGCAGTGAACATTGTGATATGTGACTCTTATAGAATTATGGTTTTCTCAGGGTATATGCCCAGTAGTGGGATTGCTGGGTCATATGGTAGTTCTCTTTGTAGTTTTTAAAGGAGCCTCCATACTGTTCTCCATAGTGGCTGTATCAATTTACATTCCCACCAACAGTGCAAGAGGGTTCCCTTTTCTCCACACCCTCTCCAGCATTTATTGTTTGTAGATTTTTTGATGATGGCCATTCTGACTGGTGTGAGATGATATCTCATTGTAGTTTTGATTTGCATTTCTCTAATGATTAATGATGTTGAGCATTCTTTCATGTGTTTGTTGGCAATCTGTATATCTTCTATGGAGAAATGTCTATGTAGATCTTCTGCCCATTTTTGGATTGGGTTGTTTGTTTTTTTGATATTGACCTGCATGAGTTGCTTGTATGTTTTGGAGATTAATCCTTTGCCAGTTGCTTCATTTGCAAAAATTTTCTCCCATTCTGAGGGTTGTCTTTTGGTCTTGTTTATGGTTTCCTTTGCTGTACAAAAGCTTTGAAGTTTCATTAGGCCCCATTTGTTTATTTATGTTGTTATTTCCATTTCTCTAGGAGGTGAGTCAATAAGGATCTTGCTGTGATTTATGTCATAGAGTGTTCTGCCTATGTTTTCCTCTAAGAGTTTGATAGTGTGTGGCCTTATATTTAGGTCTTTAATCCATTTTGAGTTTATTTCTGTGTATGGTGTTAGGGAGTGTTCTAATTTCATTCTTTGAAAGTAGCTGTCCAGTTTGCCCAGCACCACTAATTGAAGAGGATGTCTTCTCTCCACTGTGTATTCTTTCCTCCTTTATCAACGATAACGTGACCATATGTGGGTGGGTTTATCTCTGGGCTTTCTATCCTGTTTCATTGATCTATATTTCTGTGTTTGTGCCAGTACCATACTGTCTTGATTACTGTAGCTTTGTAGTATACTCTGAAGTCAGGGAGCCTGATTCCTCTGGCTCCATTTTTCTTTCTCAAGATTACTTTGGCTGTTTGGGGTCTTTTGTGTTTCCTTACAAATTGTGAAATATTTTGTTCTAGTTCTGTGAAAAATGCCAGTGGTAGTTTGATAGGGATTGCATTGAATCTGTTGATTGCTTTGGGTAGTAGAGTCATTTTCACAATGTTGATTCTTCCAATCCAAGAACATGGTATATCTCTCCATCTATTTGTGTCATCTCTAATTTCTTTCATCAGTGTCTTATAATTTTCTGCATACAGGTCTTTTGTCTCTGTAGGTAGGTTTATTCCTAGATATTTTATTCTTTTTGTTGCAATGGTAAAGGGGAGTGTTTTCTTAATTTCAATTTCAGACTTTTCATCAGTAGTGTATAGGAATGCCAGAGATTTCTGTGCATTAATCTTGTATCCTGCTACTTAACCAAATTCATTGATTAGCTCTAGTAGTTTTCTGGTAGCATCTTTAGGATCCTCTATGTATAGTATCATGTCATCCGCAAACACTGACAGCTTTACTTCTTCTTTTCCAATTTGGATTCCTTTTATTTATTTATTTATTTTTCTTCTCTGATTGCTGTGGCTAAAACTTCCACAACTATGTTGAATAGTAGTGGTGAGAGTGCCTGTTAGTATTTGCCTTATGTATTGAGGTGTTCCTATGTTGGGTGCATAATATTTACAATTGTTATATCTTCTTCTTGGATTGATCCCTTGATCATTATGTAGTGTCCTTCTTTGTCTCTTGTAATAGTCTTTGTTTTAAAGTCTATTTTGTCTGATATGAGTATTGCTACTCCAGCTTTCTTTTGATTTCCATTTGCATGGAATATCTTTTTCCATCCCCTCACTTTCAGTCTGTATGTGTCCCTAGGTTTGAAGTGGGTCTCTTGTAGACAGCATATATATGGGTCTTGTTTTTGTATCCATTTAGCGAGCCTGTGTCTTTTGGTTGGAGCATTTAATCCGTTCACATTTAAGGGAATTATCGATATGCATGTTCCTATTACCATTTTTTTAATTGTTTGGGGTTTGTTTTTGTAGGTCCTTTTTTTCTCTTGTGTTTCCCACTTAGAGAAGTTCCTTTAGCATTTCTCATAGAGCTGGTTTGGTGGTGCTGAATTCTCTTAGCTTTTGCTTGTCTATAAAGCTTTTGACTTCTCTGTCAAATCTGAATGATTTCCTTGCTGGGTAGAGTAATCTTGGTTGTAGGTTTTTCTCTTTCATCACTTTAAATATATCCAGCCACTCCCTTCTGGTTTGCAGAGTTTCTGCTGAGAAATCAGCTGTTAACCTCATTGGGATTCCCTTATGTGTTAACTTGTTGTTTTTCCCTTGCTGCTTTTAATATTTATTCTTTGTATTTAATTTTTGATAGTTTGATTAATATGTGTCTTGGGGTGTTTCTTCTTGGATTTATCCTGTATGGGGCTCTGTGCTTCCTGGACTTGACCAACTATTTCCTTTCCCATATTAAGGAAGTTTTCAACTATAATCTCTTCAAATATTTTCTCAGTGCCTTTCTTTTTCTCTTCTTCTTCTGGGACCCCTATAATTTGAATGTTGGTGCGTTTAATGTTGTCCCAGAGGTCTCTGAGACTGTCTTCTATTCTTTTCATTCTTTTTTCTTCATTCTGCTCTGCAGTAGTTATTTCCACTATTTTATCTTCCAGGTCACTTATGCATTCTTCTGCCTCAGTTATTCTCTATTGATCCCTTCTAGATAATTTTTAATTTCATTTATTGTGTTGTTTATCTCTGTTTATTTGCTCTTTAGTTCTTCTAGGTCCTTGTTAAACTTTTCTTGTATTTTCTCTATTCTGTTTCCAAGATTTTGGATCATCTTTACTATCATTATTCTGAATTCTTTTTCAGGTAGACTGCCTATTTCCTTTTCATTTGTTAGGTCTGGTGGGTTTTTTCCTTGCTCCTTCATCTGCTGTGTGTTTCTCTGTCTTCTTATTTTGCTTAACTGACGTGTTTGGGGTCTCCTCCTCACAGGCTGCAGGTTCGTAGTTTCCTTTGTTTTTGGTTTCTGTCCGCAGTGGCTAAGGTTGGCTCAGTGGGTTGTGTAGGCTTCCTGGTGGAGGGGACTATTGCCTGTTTCTGGTAGATGAGGCTGGATCTTGTCTTTCTGGTGGACAGGTCCATGTCTGGTGGTGTGTTTTGGGGTGTCTGTGGCCTTATTATGATTTTAGACAGCCTGTCTGCTAATGGGTGGGGTTGTGTTCATGTCTTGCTAGTTGTTTGTCATAGGGTGTCCAGCACTGTAGCTTGCTGATCGTTGAGTGGAGCTGGGTCTTGGCGATGAGATGGAGATCTCTGGGAGATTTTCACTGTTTGATATTACGTTGGGCTGGGAGGTCCTTTGTGGACCCGTGTCCTGAACTTGGCTCTCCCACCTCAGTGGCACAGCCCTGACTCTGGCTGGAGCACCAAGGGCCTGTCCTCCACACGGCTCAGAATAAAAGGGAGAAAAGAAAGAGGAAGATAAAATAAAATAAAGTTATTAAAAGAAAAAATAGAAACTAATTATTAAGAAAAATACTTTTCTTAAGTAATAAAGAAAAAAGAAACGCACAGATGGAACCCTAGGACAAATGGTAAAAGCAAAGGTATACAGACAAATTCACACACAGAAGCATACACATACACACTCACAAAAAGAAAAAGGGAAAAAAAAAAAATATATATATATATATCGTTGCTCCCAAAGTCCACCTCCTCAATTTGGGATGACTCGTTGTCTATTCAGGTAGTGCACAGATGCAGGGTACATCAAGTTGATTGTGGAGATTTAATCCACTGCTCCTGAGGCTGCTGGGAGAGATTTCCCTTCTCTTCTTTGTTCGCACGGCTCCTGGGGTTTAGCTCTGGATTTGGACCTGCCTGTGTGTGTAGGTTGCCTGAGGGCGTCTGTTCTTCGCTCAGACAGGAGGGGGTTAAAGGAGCCTCTAATTCAGAGGCTCTGGCTCACTCAGGCTGGGGGGAGGGAGGGGTACGGATGTGGAACGAGCCTGCGGCGGCAGAGGCCGGCGGGACGTTGCACCAGCCTGAGGCGCGCCATGTGTTCTCCCTGGGAAGTTGTCCCTGGATCCTGGGACCCTGGCAGTGGCGGGCTGCACAGGCTCCTGGGAGGGGAGGTGTGGAGAGTGACCTGTGTTCGCACACAGGCCTCTTGGTGGCTGCAGCAGCAGCCTTAGCGTCTCATGTCCGTCTCTGGGGTGCGCACTGATAGCCGCGGCTCGCATCCGTCTCTGGAGCTCCTTTACGCAGCGCTCTTAAACCTCTCTCCTCGCGCACCAGGAAACAAAGAGGGAAGAAAAAGTCTCTTGCCTCTTCGGCAGCTCCAGACCTTTTCCCGGAATCCCTCCCGGCTAGCCGTGGCGCACTAACCCCCTGCAGGCTGTGTTCACGCCGCCAACTCCAGTCCTCTCCCTGCGATCCGACCGAAGCCCGAGCCTCAGCTCGCAGCCCCGCCCGCCCGGGCGGGTGAGCAGACAAGCCTCTCGGGCTGGTGAGTGCCGGTCGGCACTGATCCTCTGTGCGGGAATTTCTCCGCTTTGCCCACTGCACCCCTGTTGCTGCGCTCTCCTCCGTGGCTCCAAAGCTTCCGCCCTCCGCCACCTGCAGTCTCCGCCCGCGAAGGGGCTTCCTAGTGTGTGGAAACCTTTCCTCCTTCACAGCTCCCTCCCACTGGTGCAGGGTCCGTCCCTATTCTTAGTCTCTGTTTATTCTTTTTTCTTTTGCCCTTCCCAGGTACGTGGGGGAGTTTCTTCCCTTTTGGGAGGTCTGAGGTCTTCTGCCAGCATTCAGTAGGTGTTCTGTAGGAGTTGTTCCACATGTAGATGTATCTCTGATGTATTTGTGGCGGGGAAGGTGATCTCCACCTCTTACTCTTCTGCCATCTTGAAGCTCCTCTCTTCTGCCCATATTTGGATTGGGTTGTTTGTTTTTTTGATATTGACTTGCATGAGCTGCTTGTATATTTTGGAGATTAATCCTTTGTCAGTTGCTTCATTTGCAATAATTTCTCCCATTCTGAGGGTTGTCTTTTTGTCTTGTTTATGGTTTCCTTTGCTGTGCAAAAGCTTTTAAGTTTCATTAGGTCCCATTTGTTTATTTTGTTTTTATTTCCATTTCTCTAGGAGGTGGGTCAAAAAGGATCTTGCTGTGACTTATGTCATAGAGTGTTCTGCCTATGTTTTCCTCTAAGAGTTTGATAGTGTCTGGCCTTACATTTAGGTCTTTAATCCATTTTGAGTTTATTTTTGTGTATAGTGTTATATGAAAGGGTAGCATCTGCATAACTTGGAAATTTGTTAAAAATGCAGAATCCTAGGCCCAACCCCACCCCTGCTGAACCAGAATCTGCATTTTTATAAGATTTCTAGGGTGGCAGTTTAAAAAGTGGGCCCCAAATCGTTGATACTTTCATTGACAGGTGGGGAGTCTATGTTTCCTGTCCTTGAATCTGGGCAGGCTTGTGACTGTTTTCACCAATAGTTAGTTATTGCAGAAGTGACCCTGTATGACCTTTGGAGAGTAGGTCAGAAATGGCCCTGTAGTTTTCTCTGAGATGCTCACTGTGGGAGAAACTAGCTGTCATGTAAGAAATCTGAGCGCCCTCAGATTGTCATGAAAGCATGTTGCTAATCTGTCTCCCCTAAGCCTAGTCTTCCAGCCACCCTTGCCAAAATGCTGGACATATGAGTGAGGCCACCGTGGAACTGCAGACCAGCCCATCCACCACTGAATACCACCAAGTGACTCTAGTTGGTGCCATAGGGAGTGGAAGAGTCAGCTAAACCAAGCCCTGCCTGAATTTCTGAACCACAGAATTCATGAGATATAATAAAATAGTTGTTGTTTTAAGCCACTACATTTTTGTGGTCATTTGTTACCTAAAATGTATCAGTACCAGATGAACTGTACGCCCAATAAAAATTTGAGAAGCACTAGACAAAATGACAACAATAACTCACTCAGGGAGGCATTGAGAGAAATGTCAAATGCTAGGGTGGTTTAAGATGTTCCTGATTTCAAGTGGGAATGCTGTTCTTTCAGCCTTTCTCTTCTTGTCTTTACTGTGTAAACCACAGCAAGTCTTAAAATAAGACTGAAAACTGACATCTATTAAGTGTCTACACTGCCAAGCATTGAGCTAAGTAAGTGCTTTACTGTGTTATATCAGCTACTCTTCATGTGACCCTATGAGTGAGGTCTAATTATTCCTATGTTATCAATGATGGAACTGAAGCAAAAGAGGTTATATAACTTGCTCAAGGTAAACCACCAGGAAGTTAAATGTAGGTCTCTATGATTTGAATTTCCCTTGACTGCGCTCGGTTTTCTGTTCATGGCACATGGTTGAGATGCATTTGCCCTCAGGCCAGACAAGGTACTGTCAGTTAAGAGCACTCTTACTTTCTTCTCTTTCCTCCTGGGAGGAAATGAACATGGCTGGTACCATAACCTGAGTTTTGAGTTTCATCTTTTTTTATATCCAGTCTCTGATGGAAGGGCTTACAAAGACCAAGATGCAGGTAACTAGAGAGATACAGGACCGGGGTGCTGCACATATGTGTTGAATTGTTCTTAGGCAACAGGTTCAAATGTAATTAACTGGCCTAAGAGAAAATCCTGTCTCAATCTTCAATGAGTAAGTAGATCAGAGCCTAGTTTTTAACCCCATTGAGTTGGAGCTTCTCTGTATATATCTTTTGGGAGAGAAATGTATTTCAATTCAGCATCTTCTACTGAGTGCCACTGTGTGCTTGGTGCAATGCTGGCACTGTTGGGGGTGCCATTACAGTGGTGAAAGAGACTCAGCACCTCCATCAGGACTTCCTCATCATGTACTAATGAGTATCACTGGGCAGAGGCCAGAGGATAGTTGGCCCAAGATAGGCCTGTGCAGATTTACCAGAGAGAGATGGGGTTAAGAGCATCCAAGGAGGGGCATACTTAGAGCAAAGGCCTCAAATAAGGAAAAGGCCAGAGGGATTGGGGAATGGCAAAGAGACCTCAGTGGCTAGAGTTAGTTTCAGGCTTTGCATTGTGTGTGTGGATAGGGAGGGGCTAGGATGGGGAACCCCCATCTTGTTGACCTTCCTAACAGGAAAATAAGGGATTCTTAGTTTTTGGTAAAATTCCCTGTCAGTATCAGCAGTAAGTTTACTTGTTTTTCTGTTTATTACCAAGGAAAAATGTTTGGATATTAGCTGGAACTGCCAGATTCAGCAAATAAAAACATAGGATGCCCAGTTACATTTGAATTTCGGATAAACATGTTCCATACAATATTTGGGATACACATGTGCTAAAAATTTATCTGAAATGCAAATGTAACTGAGTATCCTGTATGAGGCAACTTTAGTATTAGGAAAACATAAACAGCCCCTTGGACGTCTCATGTCTATTCCACAGATGAAGTGAAACCTACTTGGTATTGTCTAATTTTTATAAATAAATGAAGTTTCTAAACCCAGTGTAATAGTTTATGTGTTTATAGTTTATTGTGTTTTGTTTATACATTATTTTTTGTTTCTTTTTTTAAAATGACCTGTTTGCAGTCTGTCACTGGTTTCTTCCTGTCTGCCTTTATTCTCTTGATTTTAACACTTCCAAATCTGACAGCCAGTTCTGGAAGGTGTTCTGCCTCAAGCTAAGGTTTGCCATGAGGTGACACCGAGGCTCTCATATTGATAATCCTTCATTACCTTTTGCGTTTCGCAGCAAACTTGGAAATGTTTGTGTATTTAGACAGCCTTAAGAAAGTGTCCCTGCTTGCAGATGGACAAATTGGGTGGAGGCTGTGGTGTGGTTGGGGGGTCTTCACCAGGCTCAGGATCAGGAAACACAAAAGGACATGCCCCACCCCTGGGACTCACTGGACTGAGGAGCCTCTAGTTTCTTCCTCCAATTTGATGGCAGTAGAAATTATAGAGAATTTGAGTTCTGAGGCCAGGGAAGGGGGAGGAGGACATGCAATGAAAATAATGATGAGAGTGATTCATTTTGACCTAGAGTAGTTGAAGAGGAAGTGGGAAGGTGAGGAATTAGGAAAAGTTTCATGGAGGAGGTGGCATTTCAGCTGAGCATTAAAAAGTCAGGCAGAATTTTTAGCCCATTCTTGCCTGTGGAATCTCATCCACTCTCCCAGTCCCATTACGTTACTTTGTAAAGACTACAGTGGCCCACCTTGTAACAGCAGGCGGAGGAGTCAGGGAGACAGCCAGCACCCTGCTGTGTCTGGATGTGCTGGCCGGGGAGCCCGGCCCATGGGCACGAAAGTTTGCTGTGCCCAACAATGCCACCATGTCCTTTGCTCCAGAGTCAGAACAGTTCAGCCCCATGTATCTCCCTTGCTTCCTGTAACATACAGAAATGCCGCTCTTTGAAACTTGGTAAAGGCACCAACCTTTCAATCAGAAGAGGGAGGATCATAATTAATGATAATAGCCCTGTTTTAATTACAGCTATTTAGCAAGTTAGCAGAACAATAACAGTAACACAGCTCGACCCTGAATGGGACAGGAGCAGCCTGCTCTTTCTCTCAGCATTCACATGGTGCCCCTGGAACTTTGCAAGGCTCAGCTCCCTGTAACTGGAGGGATTGCAAGTGAGGACTAAGCAGTCTGCAGCTCCCTTTAACCCAGAGAAATCTTTCTTCCTTGCTGTCTTCCAGACAATTTGCATCTCATGCCAGGTGCATCTAGCTTGAGTCAGTGGCCTCTGGGGCTGCAAGATTGAAGACAGACCCACATTCTGTTGGGGTAGAGGCAAGAGCTGTGTGTGCAGACCCCAGTGAGCCCCCTTTTGAACCATCCATTCTTGGCTCAGTTCTCTGTCCTGGCCAGACAGCTAATCCTAGAAAGGTAGCCCTGGAAGGGACCTTAGAGAACCTCTAATCCAGAGACTTTCAAACTTCTTAAGGCCAGAAGAGCTGCTCTACTTGAAGGAGAGGGGTGAGAATGCCACAAAACCCTGCTCACCCCGCCTCTATCTTGCCTCTTGTTATAGCTGCCTGGTTGCTCCATGGAACCCTTAAGACTCCTTGAAGAAGTTGTTCATCACCCTCATTTTTAAAATTGGGGGAATAGAGGAAATACAGCTTTCTTACATCTAAGCAATTAGATACGGGAAGAATTAAAACCTGGATCTCCTCTCTCTCAGGCATGTGCCCTTATAAAAAACCCACCTAAGCTACTCTTTCAGTGCTGAAAACCGAAGTCCATGTATCCATAGATCCCCAAGGACCTATAATAGAGGAAAGGAGGAGCCTAGGTAGGTCTTGAGGTGTAGAGAGCCCCTAAGTCAGTGGCTTTTAAGCTGTGTGCCACAAGTGGATTGGAGAATTCTTTTGTGTGTTTGTGTGCGACACTTATGAGCACCCTTTTTTCTTTGTAGAGAAGAGGGTCTATAGTTTTCATTAGATTTCAGTGAGATTCATGATCCCAAATATTTAAGAACAAAACCCAAGCTACTGCTTCCTTTCCAGATCATATCAGCACACCCTCCTGCCCTGGGGCACATCAGCCTTCCCAGCTGGTTCTTTCTACTTCACAACTAATTCCAAGTGACCACAACCTAATGGAGATAGAACCTGACAGGCAGCAAAGGCGTGGAGCAGAATGGAGAGGAGCAGGTTCTTCCCCAAGGCAGCCAGGGGGAGATTGGCTCTGAGAGATGACAAAGTGGCCTTGTCATTAATGAGGGAGATACCTCTCCAAGGATTGGTCTGCAGAAGAGACAGCACTTCCTCAATGCAATCTCTTCTGACAAGACCCAGACTTTAACAGATGCAGAAGAAATCTGTAGGATGGGGTTTCTTGGATCTGCTTTAAATCTGCCACAGCACATTGGCAGTCAGAGGAAATTATCACAGATGATAAAAGAGTTGGATTAGTATCAGATGACTGTGAAGTAATAATTTGTCCTTTTGAAATAATTCAGGTGGCCTTTCTTCTCTGAGAAATTCAACCCATGAAGTTTTGGCCTTGTTAGTTACCAGATTTACAGGAAACTTACTGGCTGCTTCTTACTGAAGGAAAAGAGAAATTTCTCCCTAAAAGACTTGTTGTGGCAATCTTCCTTCCTCTTCTGATTCATAAGTGGGCATGTGTTTGTTTCCAAGGAACAATAACTCTGTTGCTTTTGAGAGCAAAAGGACAGAATAAGCTGGTGTACTACAGCCACCCCATCTTTTGAGTCAAGATGAATAGACGTCCTCGACACCCCAACTTTCTATGTCAGTCTCCTGGGACATGGTTTGGGAGGGGAAGGCATTAGACCAAGGAGCTGGAGCAGAAGAGTTTAAAACAGGCTGTCTGGTCACACACCATTACCAGTCATGACTGGATCAAGGATCCAGTGTAAGGATCTTGCACCAGAGTGTAAATCATTTTCATCACTGAGTTTGCAGGTTAGTTCAGCTGACATTTTTTTCATTGCAAGACCTTCTTGCAGGAGGATGCAGTGTGTTGCTGCTTGCTTGGTGTACACTCCTTATTTCATCATGGCCTGGCACTTTGAGAAGCACTGGTTGAAAATGAAAGTATTTCCTCAAACAGCTTTGTCTAAAGGTTGGAAGTTTTCCAGGCCAGATGCTCTCAGAATCCAGGAGAATTGATTGGAGGAGAGCTTCTTGTCAGCTGGGTCAGGTCTGTGTGTCCTGGTGCTGCCGTGCAGACCTGGGCTACCTGTGAATAGTAGCCCCTCAGGACCATACACTGGAAAGCTGAGTGCCCTAGTCATTGAGTGCAAAGTCATGGTCCTAGAGTCATTGTTGGCAAAGGGTGCTGAGTAGAATTACCTCCCCTGGGGGCACTGGGGCCCACCAGGGTGGCACTACCTAGCATTAGTCCTGTTTCTTGCCTGTTCTCTGCTTAGTGCCTCTGCCTAGACTCTGCCCAGCCAGCCTGCTGTGTTCTCGTGCAGCTCCTTGCCCTGGCCTCTCTTCCAGCTCCATCTATTCGCCTTGCCTTTTTGACTCTGGATTCCTGGCCGATGTAGTCTCCTGATGCCACTTTCCTCATAGACCCAGTGACCCTGTACCCCACACACTTGCTGACTGTAATCCTTCCCAGTCCCTCAGCCCAACTGTCTGCTGGGCTTGGTACCCTGTGCTGGCCTAGCTCCCTTCCTTTGAAATTCTCTTTGCTCCCAAATCTTATGGCAAGGGAGTTCCTTCATCATGGTTATTAGAAACTGCTTCATTCTCCAGAGTAGTGGAAATTCTAAGATCCCAGTAGTGACCTGGGCCTGCTGGTAACATCCAGACCTGAGCTGGGTAAAGTTGTTAGAAAATGCCCCAGCAGGACAGTGCAGCATATTTGTCAGAGAACAAAACTGAGGCTTGGTATTAAATCTGAGGTTGATGGTTTACCAGCTTTTGGAGCTCAGGCAAGTCACGTGACTACCAAACCTCAGTTTCTCAGTCTGTAAACTATGGACAATCACAGGGATGTGTGAGGACAGTAGATGCAGTGGACACACACTTAACACAAGGCTTGACTTATGACAGTTTCCAGTACTATCACTTAACCACCCGGAGACCTAATTTCCCTAAAGACCCATGACTTTCTTCTCTGTTTTTTTCTCTCGAGTTTCTACTTCTCGGTGGGTAGAATACTGCAGCGCCACACTAATATTTCTCAGAGGCAATCAAGTCCCTTTGCAAATGGTAAACAGGTGGTTTCTTGGTAAACAAAAAGCTGTGTACTTGATTTACCCTGCAATCCAACAAAATGAAGGAGACAGCCTTTTATTCTGTACAATAACAGAAAAGCCATTCTTACCAAACAATAACTCTCTTCAATTTGTCTCCCAAGTTGGGGTGGATGGAATAATCACCCCTACAGACTGCAGTAAGCAGGTGCCCCCCAACCCCTGCCCTCTGATCTGGTGGACATGTCTCTCCTCTGGGCCTTGGAAGGAGTCCAGTGTACTGGTGCTGGGTAGAGGGAAGAGGGGCTTCCTTGCCTCTGCTTCACTGGGAGCCACGTGGCAGCTGGTCATGCTTGGGGGAACGGCAGCCTCCTGGGCAGTCTGCTGCATCCTCCTACCACTGAGCCAGGGGCAGCCACGAGGAGCAGCCCCTGAAGCCCACCTGCCCTGAAGGTCTGGGCAGAGCCTCTGTGTGGAAGGACTGGTGAAGTGGGGATCTTGCCCATAATTTGCCTCTGCGTTCTGTGAAATTCTGAGCCAATTAAATTGATGGTGGACTAGGGCCTCCGGAAACAACTAACTTACTCACTAAATGAATGAATGAACAAATGAACAAATGAGCTATTATTTATTTAAAATCTCCTGTGTGCGAGACACCATTCTAGGCACTAGGAATACAGTAGTAAACAAAATGGGAAAAAGTTCCTGCTCTCATGGTGTTTATATTCTGGAGGGGAGAGCAGGCAATAAACCAAGAAATACATAGCATATCAAGGGACGATAAAGGTTAGGGAGAAAGTGAAGCCTGCTAAGGGCGTGGACAGTGATGATGATGCTTTTTTACGGGCAGGGCAGGCTCTGTGCCAAGTGATGTTAGAGTAGGAGTGGGAATGATGTGAGAGACGGAGCCATGAGCATGCCTGGAGGAAAGATCTCCAGGCAGAGGAAAGAGCAAGCGGAGCTCTGAGGTGGATGTCTATTTTGGTCCACAACAGCCTCCAACTTTAGCTTAAAAACAAGGGGAGAAAAAGTTACATATTTATTTCTAATATCTAAGTATGACCCCATGGGGGTCAAAGGAGACACTGATCTTTGAGCAAATTACTCATTGGACCTCAATTTACTCACTTATGATGTAAATGTGCTGGATTAGGTTTGCTCTCAGCTCCCTTCTGTAGGATAGGGTTTGGAGACTGATTTTTGTTATGGGTCCTGGGAGGCTATGAAAGCAGAGACAATCTGGGATCAAGGCATTATACATAGCTGTGGTATCTGTGTTTGCTTCAACCCTTTAACGTTCATATGTGGTAAAGGGACACTCAATAAATATTTGCTGAATGAATGACCTAGAAGTCAGGCAGACAGATGAGGGCCAGGAGAAGCTATTCAGAAATGCAGCAGACACTTGGGAATGAAGGGGCTGGGTGGTTAGATTTGATGACCTTTCAGGTCACTTTCAGTCCTGAGAATCTAGTTAAACTCCAGGGTTTGTTTGAATACAGGTGTTTTTGTTTTTTTTTTGAATACAGGTTTTGCTACATATCAAATTATCTCAACATTTAGTAGTAGCTTAAAACGGCAAACATGTATTATCTCACAGAGTTTCTAAGGGTCAGGAATTCAGGAATGACTTAGCTGGGGCTCAGATTCTCTCCTGAGGTTGCAGTCAGCTGTTGGTCAGGGCTGAAGTCACCTCATACTTGGAGCAGGGCTGGAAGACCTGCTTCCCAGACAGATCACTCATGGGGCTATTGGTGGAGGCTTCAGCTGCTCATCCTGAGGGTCCTCCACACCAGGACCAGAACCCCTGCACAGAGCTGCTGGAGTGTCCTCACCCACACCAGGACCAGAACCAGGACCAGGGACTAGAGTGAGGCAAGTTCTGGCTCTGCACTTCATAATGGCAGCTAGCTTCCCCCACTGTGAGTGACTCAAGAGGGAGGGAGCAAGCCGGAAGCAGCAGGATTTTATTCTATTAGTTGGAGGCCAGTATGTAGGTCCAGCTCATAGTCTAAGGAAGGAGTATGTAAGAATTTGTGGACTTGCAAAAATCACTACATTCACTTTTTAGCCATGGGAGCCTCATCAATTACTTTCCATCCTCAGGTGCTCATTTCTAGCTCTTAGCATAGTGCTTAAATTATGCAAGGCATTCGATTAATGTTCGTTTGTTTGTCTAGGGGAAAAGGCAAGAATGGGTGGACAAAGGGCTGAGTGGGTGGTCAGATATTTAAAAACACATGGGCCACACCCAAGAGATTATAATTCAGTTGGTTTTAGGTGAGATTTGAGGACAGATACGACTTTTTAAAAATAAATTTATTTATTTTGGCTGCGTCGGGTCTTCGTTGTTGCGCGTGGGCTTTCTCTAGTTGCAGCCAGCAGGGGCTACTCTTCATTGCGTTGCGCGGGCTTCTCATTGCGGTGGCTTCTCTTGTTGCGGAGCACGGACTCTAGGCACATGGGCTTCAGTAGTTGTGGCTCACGGGCTCTAGAGCACAGGCTCAGTAGTTGTGGCATACGGGCTTAGTTGCTCCATGGCATGTGGGATCTTCCCGGACCAGGGCTTGAACCCGTGTCCCCTGCATTGGCAGGAGGATTCTTAACCACTGTGCCACTGGGGAAGTCCCAGACACGATTTTTTAAAAAATGTTTTGTGCTTATTAAACTTTTTATGTATTTATTTCTTATTGTGGTAAATTATACATAACATAAAATTTAACCAGTTTTAAGTGTACATTGACATTAAATGTATTTACAGTGTTGTGTAACCAACACCAGTGTCCATTTCTAGAACTTGTTCATTACCCCAAACAGAAACTCCGTACCCATTTAACAGTAACTCCTCATTTTTCCCTGCCTTCAGCCCCTGGTAACATCTAGTCTACTTTATTTCTCTATGAATTCACTTTATCTGGGTGCTTCATATCAGTGGAATCATGTAATAATTGTCATTTTGTGTCTAGCTTATTTCACTTAGCAAATGTTTTCAAAATTCATTATAGCATGTGTTAGAATTTCAGTCGTTTTAAGGCTGAATAATATTACATCGTATGTATGTACCACATTTTATTTATCCATTAATCTGTTGATAGTCATTTGGCTTGTTTCCACCTTTTAGCCATTGTGAATAATGCTGCTATGCACATTGGTGTGCAAGTATCTGTTTGAGCCCCTGCTTTCAATTTTTTTGGGATATAAACCCAGAAGTGGAATTGCTGGATCATATAATTCCATGTTTAACTTTTTGAGAAACGGCTATATGTTTATAAAAGCTCCTCAGGAAATTCTGATTTGCATCCAGAGTGATAAAGACTGATAATAGGTGAGGACTTCTAAGGAGGTTCATCTGATGGGAGGGGAAGGACAGAACTAGGAGTCAAGGCAGATCTTGGTAGTTAAGTCCACGCTGTTTGCTTCTGTGTAAACTCACCTCCAATATCATTCATGAAGTCCCCTCTGATATGAGAATAACTGTATGCAAGTCCAGAATCCACTCTTGACCTCCCCCAATGGCTTCCTGTAAGACTTTCAGAAATGATTTCCCCACATGTATCTCAGTTTCCCCATGTGAAAACCCATATCATGCCTGCTTTCCTTCTCTATTCCTGGCATGTTGAGAAATGACATTGGTAATGTGGAGATAAAATCTCTGAAGCGTGCTTGAACAGTGTAAACAGTGCTTTCTCTGGATGCGTGTGGGCCGAGAGGTCCTGTCCATGATATGGTAACTGCTTTAGGTAAGGGCTCCAGCAGTGTCCCTTACTGTGCACGTCTTAATTTTCTCATCAATTTTTGAGTTCCTTTCAAGAGGGAGGGAAATGTCTGTAATGATGTATCTGATACAGCTTGTCATTGCCAAGGTTTCTTTCAAGTATGCCAGCCTTTGTCACACCAACAGAGCACTTTTTTTTGTACTGGGCTTCAGTTGACAGATGTCGAGTGTTGCTTGGTTCTGGGTGGTAGGGATGGGGCCCAGTGAAGGAAGCCATAGATGAGGAAATAATCTTGCAATTTTTTAAAGCCACGAAAGCAATCACACCAAGTATTTTGGGATGCACAAATCCTGGGGCAGTGGGTCAGGAGGATTTGTACATCCATTTCTTTGCATCAGTAGATTTGGTTAGTAGTTAGTTCATGCTTTGAGAGCAGAGCAATTTCTATTTGCACTTGGTGAGGTCATTGTAAGAATGGCCCTTTTTGGAACTTGTATTTCTCTACTGCTAAATTTGGGCCATGCAGAAAAAAAGAGCTTCCAGACCAAACCAAGTTCCCATGACACATGAGGAAATAGCTACTTTATTGACGACATTAAAAGGGTCAGGTTTTTGAGGCCCAGTGCAGAGCGGAAGCGCTTCTCATGCAACTCTGATCTGGGTGACGAGGAAACGGTGGGGCTTCTGATTGTTCTGGAGGTGGTTCCATATCACAGGCACCCGAGAAGGGTGACTCCAGCTCAGTTGGCTACTGCTCTGCTCAAGATACAGCCACTGGGAGGCATCTGCTTCTTCCTGTCTGGCTTCCATTGAGATGCAGCTTTGACTTCAAATGCTGAATTCTCTTCCTAGAGTTTGGCTCTAGGCATCTTCTGGATTCTGTCTCTGGGCAGATTTCTAGCATCTTGGTTTGTTCCACTGATTTTAGTTGCCCCTCTACCTCTCTGTCTGAGCTGAAACCAACACTTGAGCGCGGTTGTTATTACTGTCTCCCCATCATCACCACTAGGTTTCCCTTTCTGAGGGCCTGTATGTCTCAAATGCCAGAGTTCTGGTCGCACCTCAGCTTCTGTTGCTCCCTTGGCGTATGCTGGCCTGTTACTTTGATAAAACATCAGAGTCAGTGGCAAGAGCTGCAGCCTGGAGTGGACACCAGCAGTGCCCCAGTTTCCTGAAGGGAGTGTGGATGCGGACACAGCAAGCTGAGGAACCCACCCAGTCTAAGTCACTTCCAAAGTAGACTTTGGGAATCCCCTGGGGCTCTTCCAAGGAGAGATGTTATACATCTTTTTTTTTTTTTTTTTTTTTTTTTTTGCGGCACGCGGGCCTCTCACTGTTGTGGCCTCTCCCGTTGTGGAGCACAGGCTCCGGACGCGCAGGCTCAGCGGCCATGGCTCACGGACCCAGCCGCTCCACGGCATGTGAGATCTTCCCGGACCGGGGCACGAACCTGCGTCCCCTGCATCGGCAGGCGGACTCTCAACCACTGCGCCACCAGGGAAGCCCTATACATCTTTTAAACTGCTTACTTTTTGATTGGTAAATGCCCTAGCCAACTTGAAAGTGGGGAGGAGTGCTGGTTTTGGACAAATCTATAGCAGAGATGAGGAAGAAGAAATTTAAAGAAATATATAGTTATGAGAGGCCTTAATGATTATCTACCACATATTTTATTGTTTTGTCCACCTGTTTTGTCTCCTGACCAGATGAGAAAACTGAGGCCTAGAAAGATCATAGGATGTCCTTAATGTCATGCAGCTTTTCACCAGTCAGCTGTATCCCCTGACTTGCTCTTTTCTTAAATTTTTTAGATTTATAAGTTCCCAGTTCTTCTGCATTAAGAATGTTCTGGAGACCAGTTCAGTCAACCTCCTATCATTATTTAAATATTCTAGGGTCTCTTCTATGAAAGTATCTAGAACTTTATAAAAAAGTGATGTAGGTGGAGAGTGTGAGGTTTCCTGAAGCTTGGGTCTAAGGGTCAGTGTGTCCAACAGGCCCATGAGATTATCAGCCCTGTATGTAATGATACACAATCTGTGGCTTGGAGGGCAACGGGTTGCATGGTTTCTTTGGCAAGGAGGGGGTGTCACAAGGCAGGCCTCTCTACCAGATATGCGTGTTTTTTCTCCATTCCGATGAGGCAGGTACTATCGTTGTTCTCAAATTGTGATTGCTTCTTTAAAACTAATGCCAAGCTTCTGTCAGAGATGGTCTGCCATATGCTGTGAACCAGCTGTGTGGCCTTGGACAAGTCACTTTCCCTCTTTAGGCTTCAGTTTTTCTCCTCTGTAAAAAAAGGGGAATTGCTAATACCTGATTTTTAGGGGTCCATGATTCCATGACCCATGTGCTATCAACAGCATTTACTATAGAGTGATCCCAAGCCTCTTTTTAAGCACATCTTCAATTTCTACATTTCTCACAGGCTTTTTATGGTCAGGAATATAATTGGGACCATTGGTTGGGAGTTGATTCCAGAATCAAAGGTTTTGTTGCTGTTAGATGCTGGGCCTACTCTGATTTGATTTTTCCCTTTTCTTGTTGCTTGTGTCTAATGGGCCTAAGCTTCTCACTGCCGTGTGGTTAGACAAAAACCAGCCTTGGGCTTCTATCTATGGAGCACTAGCTGGGTGGGGGTGGGAGGACCCCCATGAGGGAATGTAGTGGCTGATCCCATGAATCCTGTCCAGGACATTCCATCCAGGAGGATTTAAGGGGTCAGTGCAGGAGAGTTGTGTGGATATATTATGGCCTTCATTCTAATTGGAGATAACCCTAGGGGAGCCTGGATTAGTCTAGATACAAACTTCTGCTAGGCCAGAGGAGGCCTGCAGTGGCGGTTGGCCGTGGGCTTGGTTTCGCTGGGATCTCTCTTCTGCAGTCAGGCATCCCCCTCCTCAACTCTGGGCTTCTACCAACTTTCCTGAAGCCAGTGAGGTCTACGCCAAGGTTCATGTGTGTTGAACAGCTGTACCTCTGTGTTCCCACAATGGACTGGAAAAGGAACATGAAACACACCTATCCACAAACTGAAGGCTGAGGTGCAAGACAGTCCTGGAGTCATTACATTTGGCCCCCTTTCCTCCAACAGTGGTTATATGAACTGCCCTGTGATATGGCATGGCCTTGTGGTTCTTGTGGGCAATGAGGATTGCTCTTCATCACAGACCTATAGCACTTAATTTCTCTTACAGGGGAATTGGGAAACAAATCTTAATCAGTCTTGCCCTGATTTTATTTCCCTAAAAAAAGTCTACCAAAAAAGAAATTTATAAAGTAAATAAGGAAATTCACTAGTATCTCTAGACATAACCAGCACTATTAGTTTGAGGCACATCTTAGAATTTTTTCTTTGAGGAGAAATACATATAGTTGCATATTTTTAATTTTATTTAAAATTTGATTACATTTTCCACATCTTTTTTATTTATATATTTTTTAACATCTTTATTGGGGTATAATTGTTTTACAATGGTGTGTTAGTTTCTGCTTTATAACAAAGTGAATCAGTTATACATATGTTCCCATATCTCTCCCCTCTTGTGTCTCCCTCCCTCCCACCCTCCTATCCCACGCCACTCGGTGGTCACAGACCACCTAGCTGATCTCCCTGTGCTATGCGGCTGCTTCCCACTAGCTATCTATTTTACGTTTGGTAGTATATATATGTCCATGCCACTCTCTCACTTTGTCACAGCTTACCCTTCCCCCTCCCCATATCCTCAAGTCCATGCTCTAGTAGGTCTGTGTCTTTTATTCCCATCTTACCCTTGGTACTTCATGACCTTTTCTTTTTTTTTTTCTTTTTTGCTGTACGCGGGCCTCTCACTGCTGTGGCCTCTCCCGTTGCGGAGCACAGGCTCCGGACGCGCAGGCTCAGCAGCCATGGCTCACGGGCCCAGCCACTCCGCGGCATGTGGGATCCTCCCGGACCGGGGCACGAACCCGCATCCCCTGCATCGGCAGGCGGACTCTCAACCACTGCGCCACCAGGGAAGCCCTATGACCTTTTTTTTGTCTTAGATTCCATATATATGTGTTAGCATACGGTATTTGATTTTCTCTTTCTGACTTACTTCACTCTGTATGACAGACTCTAGGTCCATCCACCTCACTACAAATAACTCAATTTCGTTTCTTTTTATGGCTGAGTAATATTCCATTGTATATATGTGCCACATCTTCTTTATCCATTCATCTGTCGATGGACACTCAGGTTGCTTCCATGTCCTGGCTATCGTAAATAGAGCTGCAATGAACATTGTGGTACATGACTCTTTTTGAATTATGGTTTTCTCAGGGTATATGCCCAGTAGTGGGATTGCTGGGTCATATGGTAGTTCTCTTTGTAGTTTTTAAAGGAACCTCCATACTGTTCTCCATAGTGGCTGTATCAATTTACATTCCCACCAACAGTGCAAGAGGGTTCCTTTTCTCCACACCCTCTCCAGCATTTATTGTATCTAGATTTTTTGATGATGGCCATTCTGACTGGTGTGAGATGATATCTCATTGTAGTTTTGATTTGCATTTCTCTAATGATTAATGATGTTGAGCATTCTTTCATGTGTTTGTTGGCAATCTGTATATCTTCTATGGAGAAATGTCTATGTAGATCTTCTGCCCATTTTTGGATTGGGTTGTTTGTTTTTTTGTTATTGAGCTTCATGAGCTTCTTGTAAATTTTAGAGATTAATCCTTTGTCAGTTGCTTCATTTGCAAATATTTTCTCCCATTCTGAGGGTTGTCTTTTGGTCTTGTTTATGGTTTACTTTGCTGTGCAGAAGCTTTGAAGTTTCATTAGGTTCCATTTGTTTATTTTTGTTTATATTTCCATTTATCTAGGAGGTGGATCAATAAGGATCTTGCTGTGATTTATGTCATAGAGTGTTGTGCCTATGTTTTCCTCTAAGAGTTTGATAGTGTCTGCCCTTACATTTAGGTCTTTAATCCACTTTGAGTTTATTTTTGTGTATGGTGTTAGGGAGTGTTCTAATTTCATTCTTTTACATGTAGCTGTCCAGTTTTCCCAGAACCACTTATTGAAGAGGCTGTCTTTTCTCCATTGTATATTCTTGCCTCCTTTATCAAAGATAAGGTGACCATGTGTGCGTGGGTTTATCTCTGGGCTTTCTGTCCTGTTCCATTTATCTATATTTCTGTTTTTGTGCCAGTACCATACTGTCTTGATTACTGTAGCTTTGTAGTAAAGTCTGAAGTCAGGGAGCCTGATTCCTCCACCTCCATTTTTTGTTCTCAAGATTGCTTTGGCTATTCGGGGCCTTTTGTGTTTCCATAAAAATTGTGAAACTTTTTGTTCTAGTTCTGTGGAAAATGCCAGTGGTAGTTTGCTAGGGATTGCAATGAATCTGTAGATTGCTTTGGGTAGTGTAGTCATTTTCACTATGTTGATTCTTCCAATCCAAGAACATGGTATATCTATCCATCTATTTGTATCATCTTTAATTTCTTTCATCACTGTCTTATAATTTTCTGCAGGTCTTTTGTCTCCTTAGGTAGGTTTATGCCTAGATATTTTATTGTTTTAGTTGCAGTGGTAAATGGGAGTGTTTTCTTAACTTCACTTTCAGATTTTTCATCATTAGTGTATAAGAATGCCAAAGATTTCTATGCATTAATTTCTGTGCATTAATTCTACAGGTCTTTTGTCTCCTTCGGTAGGTTTATTCCTAGATATTTTATTGTTTTTGTTGCAGTGGTAAATGGGAGTGTTTTCTTAATTTCACTTTCAGATTTTTCATCATTAGTGTATAAGAATACCAGAGATTTCTGTGCATTAATTTTGTATCCTGATACCTTACCAAATTCATTGATTAGCTCTAGTAGATTTCTGGTAGCATCTTTAGGATTCTCTATGTATAGTATCATGTCATCTACAAACAGCAACAGCTTTACTTCTTCTTTTCCGATTTGGATTCCTTTTATTTCTTTTTCTTCTCTGACTGCTGTGGCTAAAACTTCCAAAACTATGTTGAGTAAGAGTGGTGAGAGTGGGCAACCTTGTCTTGTTCCTGATCTTAGTGGAAATGGTTTCAGTTTGGTGAAATGGTTTCAGATCTTTGCTATTGTTTCCTTCATTTCATTTTCATTTATTTCTGATCTGATCTTTATGATTTCTTTCCTTCTGCTAACTTTTGGGGTCTTTTTGTTCTTCTTTCTCTAATTGCTCTAGGTGCAAGGTTACGTTGTTTATTTGAGATGTTTCCTGTTTCTTAAGGTAGGATTGTATTGCTATAAACTTCCCTCTTGGAACTGCTTTTGCTGCATCCCACAGGTTTTGGGTCGTCGTGTATCCATTGTCATTTGTTTCTAGGTATTTTTTGATTTCCTCTTTGATTTCTTCAGTGACCACTTGGTTATGAAATACTGTATAGTTTAGCCTCCAAGTGTTTGCATTCTTTTTTTTTTTTTTGCAGTACGCGGGCCTCTCACTGTTGTGGCCTCTCCCGTTGTGGAGCACAGGCTCCGGACACGCAGGGACAGTGGCCATGCCTCACGGGCCCAGCCACTCAGCGGCATGTGGGATCTTCCCTGACTGGGGCACAAACCCATGTCCCCTGCATTGGCAGGCGACTCTCAACCACTGCACCACCAGGGAAGCCCCACGTGTTTGTATTTTTTACAGATCTTTTCCTGTAATTGATACCTAGTCTCATAGCGTTGTCGTCGTAAAAGATACGTGATATGATTTCAATTTTCTTAAATTTACCAAAGCTTGATTTGTGACCCAAGATATGATCTATCCTGGAAAATGTTCCATGAGCACTTGAGAAAAATGTTGTTTGGATGGAATGTTGTTTTTGGATGGAATGTCCTATAAATATCAATTAAGTCCATCTTGTTTAATGTATCATTTAAAGCTTGTGTTTCCTTATTTATTTTCATTTTGGTTGAAGTCCCCTACTATGATTGTGTTGCTGTTTATTTCCCATTTATGGCTGTTAGTATTTGCCTTATGTATTCGGGTGCTCCTATGTTGGGTGCATAAATATTACAATTGTTATATCTTCTTCATGGATCGATCCCTTGATCATTATGTAGTGTCCTTCTTTGTGTCTTGTAATAGTCTTTATTTTAGAGTCTATTTTCTCTGATATGAGAATTGCTACTCCAGATTTCTTTTGATTTCCATTTGCATGGCATATCTTTTTCCATCCCCTGACTTTCAGTCTGTAAGTGTCCCTAGGTCTGAAGTGGGTCTCTTGTAGACAGCATATATACGGGTCTTGTTTTTGTATCTATTCATCCAGTGCATATCTCTTGGTTGGAGCATTTAATCCATTTACATTTAAAGTAATTATCGATATGTATGTTCCTATTACCATTTTCTTAATTGTTTTGGGTTTGTTTTTGTAGGTCTTTTCCTTGTCTTGTGTTTCCTGCCTAGAGAAGTTCCTTTAGCATTTGTTGTAAAGCTGGTTTGGTGGTGCTGAATTCTCTTAGCTTTTGCTTGTCTGTAAAGCTTTGAATTTCTCTGTCAAATCTGAATGAGATCCTTGCTGGGTAGAGTAATCTTGGTTGTAGGTTTTTCTCTTTCATCACTTTAAATATATCCTGCCACTTCCTTCTGGCTTGCAGAGTTTCTGCTGAGAAATCAGCTGTTAACCTTATGGGGATTCCCTTATGTGTTACTTGTTGTTTTTCCCTTGCTGCTTTTAATATTTATTCTTTGTATTTAATTTTTGATAGTTTGATTAATATGTGTCTTGGGGTGTTTCTTCTTGGATTTATCCTGTATGGGGCTCTCTGTGCTTCCTGGAGTTCACCAACTATTTCCTTTCCCATATTAGGGAAGTTTTCAACTATAGTCTCTTCCAATATTTTCTCAGTGCCTTTCTTTTTCTCTTCTTCTTCTGGGACCCCTATAATTCGAATGTTGATGTGTTTAATGTTGTCCCAGAGGTCTCTGAGACTGTCCCCTATTCTTTTCATTCTTTTTTCTTCATTCTGCTCTGCAGTAGTTATTTCCACTTTTTTTATCTTCCAGGTCACTTATCCGTTCTTCTGCCTCAGTTATTCTGCTATTGATCCCTTTTGAGAATTTCTAATTTCATTTATTGTGTTGTTTATCTCTGTTGTGTTGCTCTTTAGTTCTTCTAGGTCCTTGTTAAACGTTTCTTGTATTTTCTCCATTCTATTTCCAAGATTTTGGATCATCTTTACTATCATTATTCTGAATTCTTTTTCAGGTAGACTGCCTGTTTCCTCTTCATTTTTTAGGTCTGGTGGGTTTTTTCCTTGTTCCTTCATCTGCTGTGTGTTTCTCTGTCTTCTCATTTTGCTTAACTTACTGTTTTGGGGTCTCCTCTTCACAGGCTGTTGGTTCGTAGCTTCCGTTGTTTTTGGTTTCTGTCCGCAGTGGCTAAGGTTGGTTCAGTGGGTTGTGAAGGCTTCCTGGTGGAGGGGACTAGTGCCTGTGTTCTGGTGGATGAGGCTGGATCTCGTCTTTCTGGTGGGCATGTCCACGTCTGGTGGTGTGTTTTGGGGTGTCTGTGGCCTTATTATTATTTTAGGCGGCCTCTGTGCTAGTGGATGGGGTTGTATTTCTGTCTTGCTAGTTGTTAGGCATAGGGTGTCCAGCACTGTAGCTTGCTGATTTAAAATATCTTTGTAAACATGATTTTAATTACTGCATAATATTTTCTTTAATAGATATATCATAATTTGATTAACTCTTTCTCTAATGGTGGAAATTTACCCTAACTTGTTTTCAAGTACTTTTTTCTTTTGATTTGCTATTATGCATTTTGCCAACTTACTTCACCAAAGATTATTTAAATGTATACTTCCACCAGTAATGTATGAGAATACTCAGCTCACAATACAGCATTATTATCATTTTGCTATTATTATAGATGAAGATCATTATTACCTCATTATTATTTTAATTCAAAATTCTTTGATAACCCATCAGGTTGAGTACTTACCATTTGGATTTTCCCACTTCAAATTTTTCTGTTTGCATTCTTTGCCCATTAATCAATTGGGATCTTAGTGTTTTTGTTTCGTTTGTTTGTTTTTTGGTATTTGCTCATTTGCTTATAATCTTTGTTGCAGATATTATTCGTTAGTCATTGTCTTTTAAAATTGCTTATAATTTTTTGGCATGCAGCTCAGTCTGACAGTATTTTCCTTTGTAACTCTTTGCTTTTAAATTTAGAAAGTCTTTCCCCACAAGAAATAAAGTATTCCTTTATCCATATTTTCTTCTGTTTTATTATTTGATTGTTTATATTACGCTCTTTGATCATACTGAATTTATTTAAGTGTAGGATCTAAATTGATTTTCTACTGAGTAGTTAACCAGTTCTTCCAGTATCAATTTTTAAATAATCTTCTCTTCTTTACTGATTTGTGATACTTCTTTTAACTTTTTAATAAGGTTTGTTTATGGCCTATTTGTTCCTTTTTGTTGATCTCTGTTAGGGGTAATGTTGGGAATATTAGGCAGTTCCTAGTTCAAGGGACAAAGAAACACATTAATCTTACCTTAGCCAAACCACTTGCCTCCCTGAGAGGTACCTAAGGAAGGTATAGGCACAAAGGACAAGCAAATTAATATTTTATTTTTAGCTGGCGTAGGCTCTACACTCTAATATGTATGCTCCAGTTTTCTCTCGCTGCATAACAAACCACTCAAACTTAGAGGTATAAAACAGCTACTTTATTATGCCCATGGATTATATGAGTCAGGAATTGGAAAGAACATCACAAGGACGTCTTGCTTCTGCTCCACGATATCTGAGGCTTCAGCTCAGAAGACTCAAAGTCTGGAAGAGACTGATGGCTAGGGGCTGGAATCATCTGAAGATTTGTTCAGTCATCTGCCTACTGATTGAGGGTGGCTGTCAGCTGATATCTCAGATGAGACTGCCAGCCAGAATACCTGCTTGTCACCCCAGGTGGCTATATGGGATTCCTCACTGTGTGGTGGCTGGGTTCCAAGAGTGAGTGTCCCAACAGAACCAGACACAAGCTTTACTACCTTTTATGGCTCAGAAGTTACGTAGGATCATTTTTCTGCCAGTCTCAAGACTTAAGGTGATAGAAGGAGTGTTAAAGTCACATTATAAGGACAGCCTGTGGGAGACAGCTTCTCATGATGGCAGAGTAGAAGGATGTGTCCTCACTCCCTCTTGCTAGAGCACTAGAATCACAACTAACTGCTGAACAATCATTGACAGGAAGACATAGAACTCACCAAAAAAGATACCCCACATCCAAAGACAAAGGAGAAGCCACACTGAGATGGTAGGTGGGGTGCAATCACAACAAAGTCAAATCCCATAACTGCTGGGTGGGTGACTCACAAACTGGAGAACAATTATACCACAGAAGTCCACCCACTGGAGTAAAGGTTCTGAGCCCGACGTCAGGCTTCCTATCCTGGGGGTCCAGCAACGGGAGGAGGAATTCCAGAGAATCAGACTTTGAAGTCTAGCATGATTTGATTGCAGGACTTCGACAGGACTGGGGGAAACAGAGACTCCATTCTTGGAGGGCACACACAAAGTAGTGTGTGCATCGGGACCCAGGGAAAGGAGCAGTGGCCCCATAGGAGACTGAACCAGACCTACCTGCTAGTGTTGGAGTGTCTCCTGCAGAGGCAGGGGTCGGCTGTGGCTCACCACAGGGACAAGGACATAGTCCGAAGAAGTTCTGGGAAATACTCCTTGGCGTGAGCCCTCCTGGAGTCTGCCATTAGCCTCAGCAAAGAGCCCACAGGCTCCAGTGCAGGGTCACCTCAGGCAAAACAACCAACAGGGAGGGAACTCAGCCCCACCCATCAGCAGACAAGCAGATTAAAGTTTAACTGAGCTCTGCCCACCAGAGCAACACCCGGCTCTACCCACCACCATTCTATCCCATCAGAAGCTTGCACAAGCCTCTTAGAGAGCCTCATCCACCAGAGGGCGGACAGCAGAAGCAAGAAGAACTACAATCCTGCAGCCCGTGGAACAAAAACCACATTCACAGAAAGGTAGACAAAATGAAAAGGCAGAGGACTATATACCAGATGTAGGAACAAGATAAAAGCCCAGAAAAACAACTAAATAAAGTGGAGATAGGCAACCTTTCAGAAAAAGAATTCAGAGTAATGATATTGAAGATGATCCAGGACCTCAGAAAAAGAATGGAGGCAAAGATCGAGAAGATGCAAGAAATTTTTAACAAAGACCTAGAAGAATTAAAGAACAAACACCTAGAAGAATTAAAGAACGAACAAACAGAGATGAACAATACAATAACTGAAATGAAAAATACACTAGAAGGAATCAATAGCAGAATAACTGAGGCAGAAAAACAGATAAGTGACCTGGAACATGGAATGGTGGAATTCACTGCCATGGAACTGCATAAAGAAAAAAAGAGTGAAAAGAAATGACGACAGCCTAAGAGACCTCTGGGTCTCTTTAAACGCACCAACATTTGCATTATAGGGGTCCCAGAAGGAGAAGAGAGAAAGAAAGGACCCGAGAAAATATTTGAAGAGATTATAGTCAAAAACTTCCCCAACATGGGAAAGGAAGTTCAGAGAGTCCAGGCTGGATAAACCCAAGGAGAAACATGCTGAGACACAGAGTAATCAAATTGACAAAAAAAAAAAAAAAAAAAAAAAAGGCAAAGAAAACTAATTGAAAGCAGCAAGGGAAAAACAACAAATAGCATACAAGGGAACACCTGTAAGGTTAACAGCTGATTTCTCAGCAGAAACTCTACAAGCCAGAAGGGAGTGGCATGACATATTTAAAGTGATGAAAGGGAAGAAACTACAACCAAGATTACTCAGATTAGATTACTCTAATCTGAACAGCAAGGATCTCATTCAGATTTGATGGAGAAATCAAAAGCTTTACAGACAAGCAAAAGCTAAGAGAATTCTGCACCACCAAACCAGCTCTATGACAAATGCTAAAGGAACTTCTCTAGGCAGGAAACACAAGAAAATAAAAGGACCTACAAAAACAAACCCCAAACAATGAAAAAAATGGTACTAGGAACATACATATCGATAATTACCTTAAATGTGAACGGATTAAATGCTCCAACCAAAAGACACAGGCTCCCTGAATGGATACAAAAACAAGACCTGTATATATGCTGTCTACAAGGGACCCACTTCAGACCTAGTGACACATACAGACTGAAAGTGAGGGGACAGAATAAGATATTCCATGCAAAGGGAAATCAAAAGAAAGCTGGAGTAGCAATACTCATATCAGAAAAAATAGACCTTAAAATAAAGAATGTTACAAGAGACAAGAAAGGACACTACATAATGATCAAGGGATCAGTCCAAGAAAAAGATATAACAATTATAAATATATATGCATCTGACAGAGGAACACCTCAATACATAAGGCAACTGCTAACAGCTATGAAAGAGGAAATCGACAGTAACACAGTAATAGTGGGGGACTTTAACATGTCACTTACACCAATGGACAGATCATCCAGACAGAAAATTAATAAGGAAACACAAGCTTTAAATGACACAGTAAACCAGATAGATTTAATTAATATTTATAGGGCATTCCACCCAAAAGTTGCAGAATACACTTTCTTCTCAAGTGCACATGGACCATTCTCCAGGATAGATCACATATTGGGTCACAAATCAAGCCTCGGTAAATTTAAGAAATATGAAATCATATCAAGCATCTTTTCTGACCACAAGCTATGAGATTAGAAATCAATTACAGGGAAAACAATGTAAAAAACACAAACACATGGAGGATAAACAATATGTTACTAAATAAGAGATTACTGAAGGAATCAAAGAGGAAATCAAAAAATACCTAGAGACAAATGGCAATGACAACACAATGATCCAAAACCTATGGGATGCAGCAAAAGCAGTTCTAAGAGGGACGTTTATAGCAACACAATCCTACCTCAAGAAACAAGAAAAATCTCAATTAAACAATCTAACCTTACACCTAAAGGAACTAGAGAAAAGAGAACAAACAAAACCCAAAGTTAGTAGAAAGAAAGAAATCATAAAGATCAGAGCAGAAATAAATGAAATAGAAACAAAGAAAACAGTACCAAAGATCAATAAAACTAAAAGCTGGTTCTTTGAGAAGATAAACAAAATTGATAAACCATTAGCCAGACTCATCAAGAAAAAAAGGGAGAAGACTCAAATCAATAGAATTGGAAATGAAAGAGGAGAAGTAACAACTGACACCGCAGAAATACAAAGCATCCTAAGAGACTACTATAAGCAACTCTGTGCCAATAAAATGGACAACCTGGAAGAAATGGACAAATTCTTAGAAAGTTATAACCTTCCAAGACTGAACCAGGAAGAAATAGAAAATATGAACAGACCAGTCACAAGTGATGAAATTGAAACTGTGATTAAAAATCTTCCAACAAACAAAAGCCCAGGAACAGATGGATTCACAGGTGAATTCTATCAAACATTTAGAGAAGAGCTAACACCCATCCTTTTCAAACTCTTCCAAAAAATTGCTGAGGAAGGAACATTCCCAAACTCATTCTACAAGGCCACCATTACCCTGATACCAAAACCAGACAAAGATACTGCAAAAAAAGAAATTTACGGACCAATATCACTGATGAATATAGATGTAAAAATCCTCAAGAAAATACTAACAAACAGAATCCAACAACACATTAAAAGGATCATACACCATGATCAAGTGGGATTTATCCCAGGGATGCAAGGATTATTCAATATATGCATATCAATCAGTTTGATACACCATATTAACAAATTGAAGAATGAAAGCCATATGATCATCTCAATAGATGCAGAAAAAGCTTTTGACAAAATTCAACACCCATTTATGATAAAAACTCTTCAGAAAGTGGGCATAGAGGGAACCTACCTCAACATAATAAAGGCCATATATGACAAACACACAGCAAACATCATTCTCAATGGTGAAAAACTGAAAGCATTTCCTCTAAGATCAGGAACAAGACAAGGATGTCCACTCTCACCAATATTACTCAACATAGTTTTGGAAGTTCTAGCCACAGCAATCACAGAAGAAAAAGAAATAAAAGGAATCCAAATTGGAAAAGAAGAAGTAAAACTGTCACTGTTTGCAGATGACATGATACTCTACATAGATAATCCTTAAGATGCCACCAGAAAACTACTAGAGCTCATCAATGAATTTGGTAAAGTTTCAGGATGCAAAATCAATGCACAGAAATCTCCTGCATTCCTATACACTAACAGCAAAATATCAAAAAGCGAAACAAGGAAACAATCCCATTCACCACTACAACAAAAAGAATAAAATACCTAGGAATAAACCTACCTAAGGAGGTAAAAGACCTGTATTCAAATAACTATAAGACACTGAGGAAAGAAATCAAAAACAACACAAACAGATGGTGAGATATACCATGTTCTTGGATTAGAAAAATCAACATTGTGAAAATGACTGTACTACTGAAAGCCATCTACAGATTCAATGCAATCCCTATCAAATTACCAATGGCATTTTTTACAGAACTAGAACAAAAAAATCTTAAAATTTGTATGGAGACACAAAAGACCCCAAATAGCCAAAGCAACCTTGAGGGAAAAAAACAGAGCTGGAGGAATCAGACTCCCTGACTTCAGTCTATACTACAAAACTACAGTACTCAAGACCATATGGTACTGGCGCAAAAACAGAAATATAGATCAATGGAACAGGATGGAAAGTCCAGAGATAAACCCACGCACCTCTGGTCAACTAATCTATGACAAAGGAGGCAAGCATATACAATAGAGAAAAGACAGTCTCTTCAATAAGGAGTGCTGGGAAAACTGTACAGCTACATGTAAAAGAATGAAGTGAGAACACTCCCTAACACCATATACAAAAATAAACTCAAAATGGATTAAAGACCTAAATGTAAGACCGGACACTATAAATCTCTTAGAGGAAAACATAGGAAGAACACTCTGACATAAATCACAGCAAGATTTTTTTGACCCACCTCCTAGAGTAATGAAAATAAAAAACAAATGGGACCTAATGAAATTTAAAATCTTTTGCACAGCAAATGAAACTGTAAATAAGACGAAAAGGCAGCCCTCAGAATGGGAGAAAATATTTGCAAGCGAATCAACAGACAAAGGATTAATCTCCAAAATATATAAACAGCTCATGGAGCTCAATATTAGAAAAACAAACAACCCAATCAAAAAATGGGCAGAAGACCCAAATAGACGTTTCTTCAAAGAAGACATACAGATGGCCAAGAGGTACATGAAAAGCTGCTCAACTTCACTAATTATTAGAGAAATGCAAATCAAAACTGCAATGAGGTATCACCTCACACCAGTTAGAATGGGCATCCCTCAGAAAATCTACCAACAACAAATGCTGGAGAGGGTGTGGCGAAAAGGGAACCCCCTTGCACTGTTGGTGGGAATGTAAATTGATACAGCCACTATGGAGAACAGTATGGAGGTTCCTTAAAAAACTAAATATAGAATTAACATATGACCCAGCAATCCCACTACTGGGCATACATCCAGAGATAACCATAATTCAAAAAGGCACATGAACCCCAGTGTTCATTGCAGCACTGTTTACAATAACCAGGTCATGGAAGCAACCTAAATGCCCATCATCAGACGAATGGATAAAGAAGATGTGGTACATATATACAATGGAATATCAGCCATAAAAAGGAATGCAGTTGGGTCATTTGTAGAGATGTGGATGGACCTAGAGACTGTCATACAGAGTGAAGTTAAGTCAGAAGGAGAAAAACAAATATTGTGTATTAACGCTTTTATGTGGAATCTAGAAAAATGGTACAGATGAACCGGTTTGCAAGCCAAAAATAGAGAGAAAAATGTAGAGGACAAACGTATGGACACCAAGGGGGGAAAGTGGGGAGTGGTGGTGGTGTGATGAATTGGGAGATTGGGATTGACGTGTATACCCTAATATGTATAAAATAGATAACTAATAAGAACCTGCTGTATAAAAAAAGAAATAAATATCATACAACAGTGCCTCCCAGGACAAACACTGTGAGTTTTGTTATTTGTTTATACCACAAATCCATTGAGCTGGGAACAGGGAGTTGGGTTAGAAAGCAAGTTTCAAGGCATGAGGGGGCATGTGTAAAAGTAACTAATAAATATTTGTTGAATGTAAAAATAAAAAAAAGTTGAGCATGTGGGATGCAAGATATTGTTGTTGCCATCTTTTGATGAGGTACATTATCAGGGCAGGAAGCTTTGACAAGCTGGCCTAGAACATGAGGCTTAGAATATTTCTCCTGCTTGATGTTCTCTTCCCCGAGATACACACATGGTTCGCTGCCTCAATAACTTCATATATTTGCTCAAAGTCACCTTCTTAGTGAAGTCTCTCCTTACCACCCTATTTAAATGTGACTTCAGGGCTTCCCTGGTGGCGCAGTGGTTGAGAATCCGCCTGCCGATGCAGGGGACGCAGGTTCGTGCCCCGGTCCGGGAAGATCCCACGTGCCGCGGGGCAGGTGGGCCCGTGAGCCATGGCCGCTGAGCCTGCGCGTCCGGAGCCTGTGCTACGCAACGGGAGAGGCCACAACAGTGAGAGGCCCGCGTACTGCAAAAAAAAACCCAAAAAAAAACAAAAATAAATGTGACTTCACCCACACCCTGGAACTCTCTATTACCCTTCGTTGCTTTATTTTTTCTTCAATAACACATCATTTAACATGCAATCTAGTTAATTTTATCTTATTATTTATTGTTTATTTCTCCTCTGTAGAATATAAACTTTACAAAGGCAGAATCTTTGTCTATTGACGTTCATGGATGTCTTATAAGTGCCCAGAACAGTGACTGGTACGTAGTAGGTGCTCAAAATTATTGAATGAGTAAATAGATGAATCAAGGGCAGGGGCCCCTCATCCCTTTCTTTCTCCTGGCCACCTTCCTTCTTGGGGCTTCTTTTAAAGCCAGATGAGACAATCAGCCCATCTGTTTTCCTTCTTTTTCCTCTTCTTGACTTCTGGAATACATACTCCCACCTTCCTGCTTTAACTCTATAGCCTTTCTACTCACCACTCCCTCCTTAATGGGTAGTCCTCAGTCTGTTTCAGCTGAAGCATTAGGAGTGCTCTCCAGGCTCTGGGCCTCCCAGGTCCATCATACCTGCTCCTGCCACCCTTGCTGTCCACCTGCTTCTGCAGGGCCCGTGTCTTCTCTGTTGTCACCCACCATGGGAACTGATGGCACTGCTCCCTGGGCAGCTGCCCATTCCTCCATCCTCACCAACTGTGGCTGTGTCATCTCCTTCCACCACACTCCTCACTCAAGCAGTGCAAGGACACTTTGTCCTCAGGACAACTCTGGGAGGCAGGAAGGCCAAATATGGAGGAAATGAGGAAATTGAAGAGCCAGTGTAGTAAAAGAGTTTGCCGAGGTTACAAAGAACAATAGCTCAAGCTAAGATGCCATGACTTGGAGTCCTTGCATCTCCACTTACAGGCCTCTATTTCCTTTTGATGTGGTGACAGTCTTATTTTGTGACTCTGGGCCGCTTCTCAGTCTCTTTGTGTTTCAGTTTTCCCGAAAGGGGATTACAAAACATCCTAAGGCAATTGTAAGCCCTCAAGTTGTCAGGGACAAAACAGCAATTCATGAATCAGTTGAGTAGCATGAGCAGAGCAACAGAATGGTTGAATATCTCTTTAGGACAAGTGAACCTTGTAATTAGATCAAATTACCTTCCAGAAATACCATTTTGACTGTTCTTGATACAGAAGTTACATACTGAGCAAATGACGGTTTTGGGTTATGGTACTTCTACTCCAGCTGCCTTCACTCTGGAGGACATTATGACAATCTCCTGATTTTTTTAAGGACCAGACTTCTTTGAAGGGATGTAAGGACACAAGAAAATAACTTTATTTTGCCTTCTTTGACATGCTCATTTGAGTTCTGGGCCTCGATAAAATGAAGACTATTTTCTAGAAGTTTCCCCTTCAACCTGTCATTCTGCTGTTGTTCAGTGAAGTATCTATCCTGTGGAATGTGGAGTGGGCTGCAGGCTTTCTTTATGTAAATATATTAATCCTTCTGTCACCCTGGAAACTGTCATCCAGTGCCAGCCAGATAATGAATTTCACCCGTCAGATATTGAGCCAGTGTATATATTTTTGCCAAAAGGTAGAAACTGACTTGTTTGCAAGTGGCAAAAATGCCTAGGAATGCACAGTTGTGACAGGCACCCTGGGTTTCCGTTGCTCACTGCCGCCTATGAACCACAGATCAGAGAGAGCAGGAACAGAGAGCCCCCAGGAGCCACACCGGGTTGCGTGATGCGCTTGTCTTGCCCACACGACAGTTGCAAGAGTTTTGGATTTTCAAACAGGTGACTTGTTCTCCATGTGGCACATTTTCAATAGGTCTTTAAGGACTTTTTTCCTTCAGTCCCTTCTCTGTTTCAGTCTCTCTCGACGCCTTTAATCATGGAGTTCTTTTCATCTGCAAGCTCTAATTCCTCCTCATGTAGGTTCTCTTTAGTCCTCGCTAGTCCCTGCCAAATCTGCATATCATAGTGATCAGCCTTCAGCGTAGGAATGTAGCTCATAAGTTTAACCTGTAAATAGAACTGCAGTTTAAGCTCCTTATTACCATAGAAATTAAAAATTCTTCCACTCCCATGTAGGTTTGGTCCTTAGACAAGGTCCGCTAAACCCGCCAACCCCTAGTGGGCTGTGAAAGCCTTGAGCATGCCGCACACTGAGCTGGCACCTCTCCTGAAAGGCGGCAGACGCTGCCAGCTCCCCCTGCTTGAGGCCCCCAGTGTATTGCTCATCACGCTGTCAACTGCGGCTCTGTAGACATGAAGGGGTTTCATTGCTCTTCTTTTCACTCCAGTTAACCAGAGAGTCAGGGGGAGTGAGTTCAGTTCCTGGAACTGAGCTGGAGATAGGAAATGATGTGGAGGAGATGATCTCCTGAGAATCGAGGTGGACTCATTCTACTTCCTGAGGAGTGGGAGGAGACCCTTCTGCAGCCTCTAGGCTGGTCAGGGTCAGCCTACATTTTCCCCATAACCTTGTCTTTCTCTGCCCTGAGAAAGACATTGATGTTGCTGTGGCTTTAGAAACAGTGGAAACAACTGTTTATTTTTCAAAACATAAAGAACTAATTTCCTGCCAAGCACTGGGCTAGATGCCAAGGATATGATGCTGAATAGATTGGTCCCTGCCCCCAGAGAACTTTGGGCCCTGGGGAGAGAGACCTTCGGCATCCAGAGACCTGGTTTCAAGTTCTGAGTCCTCTCTTACTGGTAATATGACTTTGGGCAATAATAACAATATCAATAACAATAATAACTTCTATTTTGGAATGCTAACTATGTGCCAGACAGAATGTTAGGTGATTTCACACACATTATCTATTTAAATAAATTTGCCTTTTCAACTTTCAGTTTCTTTGTACCAGACAGACTTTTTGCCAGCCTAGGTTTTCCTTCACCACAGTCCCTACCCTCATGCCCCCATGACCACAGTCATGTGATGTAGGGATGGATATCTGAGCAAAGATGGGCCAACAGTTTCTTATCCTGGAATTTGGGGATAGGAGTGAGTTGTGTCAGGAGAGAGAGTAGAATGTGAATCTATGAGTGTCTGGGTATGTGGATTGTTATACATCAAACTGAGGAGCAGAGGAAGTCAATTCACACATGAAAAACAAATAAAGCAAATTGGCAGAAAGGTGGAGACAAAAGAAGCTGAGAGGGGTCGTGGGAGTTTCCCAGGCCCAGGTGCCAGTGTGCTCTGGACGCCCAACTATTTGCTTGTTCTTGGGTTCTCTGAGACAGCCTGAGTCCTCGCAAAATCTTCCCTTGTTGGCTGGAGCTAGTATGAATTGTCTCTCTAGCCATTGTAACAAAAGGTCCTAAATAATGCATTTCTTTTGTGCAAGGAGAATTGTTGTCAAAATTAAATGAGATCATGTGTCTGAAGATACTTTATAATCTGTAAGGATATATTTAAAATACATGGGATTATTGGGTGATGAGGATGACCGTGATGATGACAAGATGAGGATGATGATGATTAGCATCAAACAATGATAGACAAGCTAAGTTCTCTATAACATGTAAGATGGGGAGAATTTTCCAAGAGAGATCAAATGATGATGATATAGCTAGATGTTGGGTGGAATAGACCAGGATTTGGTGCTGAACCCAGTGGCTTCCAGGATGATTTAGGAGGTGATCTAGAAGTTTGAGTTCAGTGAGGATGAAGCTTGCATCAGGGGAGCAGCTGCAGTCCCTCTTGAAAGAGTCTCAGGAAGTATTGTCCTAGATTTGCCAGAAAGGGTCTCCCCCTCACCCAAGAAAGGGAGGGCTTGTTTCCTCCTTCTGCTCCTGGAAATCCTAACTCTAATCCCACTATTTTGAAATAGTTCTGGCCAGCTTCTCAGTAAAAGTGGGGGCTAAGTAGCAGTCCCATTGAGTGAACGTGCCCTGTGAAGTCATTTTAGGGTGGCAGAGAGGTCATGGCCATGTTGGGAAGATGTCATTGAGCCAGCCACCAGCTCTGCTAATTTAATTACCTGCAGGTAAGTTCTGCCCTGGATTGACAGGGGCAAACCCATTCAACTTAGTAGCATCAGGCCAGAGTGTGGCTGAGAGAACCTGGCTGACATCTCTGACACCTTTGATGGATATCAGCCCTGCTTGATTCCAGTGTCCTTCAGGGTTGAGGATGGTAGGTGTTTGTCATCACAGTGTGACTCACATGAACTGCTGGCTCTATACACATCTCTTCTAGGAAAAACACTGTCCTTTCTCCCAAGATGGATGTGTCCTCTCAAGCTGCAGACTCTTCCATCGTTAGAGACACCCTGGCACCTGAGACTGTTACAGAGATGTGGCATGATCTTTTTCTCTCATCCAATGGATTTAACCTCTTTTCTTTGTGTTCTCTTCCCCTGGTCATTAAATGAGAGAATATATATGGGAAAGTGGCATGCAAATACATTCATTTATTCAGCACATATGTATGTATTGATTGACTATGTGCCAAGCACTATAGTAGGATTTATCAATGCACTGGAAAGAGAAAGACATGATATCTTGGGACTTGAATTCTAGGAGCAGAAACAGAGAAAAACACCATGCAGTAAAGCAGTGGAAATAATCTTATATTGAAGTGAATGTTGTAGAGGAAATAAACCAGGGGCAGAGGTAGAGAAAGAAAGGATCCACTTAGTTTGGGAAGCCAGGTAGTACTCCTTTGCCAAGACCCAAAAGAGGAGAAGGAACCTGCCCTTCCAGAGAAGAGCATTTCAAATAGAAGAAACAATGTGGGTCAAGGCCCAAGGCAGAAGAACCAGTTGTGTTCAAGACATGGAATACGGCCAGTATAACTGCAGTGTGGCAGATGAAGGGAGGACTGGCATGTGTGGGTAGCTAGGGGGAAGAACACAGACTCTGGAGTCAGACACACATGGGTTTGGATCTCAGCTCTGTCCAACTAGCTGAGTGATCTTGGGCAAGCACTTAACCGCTCTGTGTCTCAGTTTTCTTATCTGGAAAATGGGGACAATAGTATTTATATCTTGGGTTATCATAATTATGAAATGGCATAAAGCATTGTTTCTGTCCAAGGCTTCTGAGAACCAGATGCCAAGACAAGATTAGGTGTGCAACAGATTTATTGGGAGAAATACCTTGAAAAAAAAAGTTAAGGAAGCCAGAAAAGGTGGTGGGTCTTCAGATGTTGATGCAGGTCTGACACCTACAAAGGAGAGGGGAAGGAAAGCATTCCGAGAAAGATTTGACCAGGCCAGAGGGGAGCCCTTGAGCCAAAGCTGCTTGTTGGCAGAATCTCATAGTGGTATCACTGCTTTGCTCAGTCGTTGTCTGGGAACTGCCAAGGCAGAAGCGTGGCCTTGCTGTGGACTCTCGGAGTCAGAGGGGTGGCTGCTGAGGCTGCTGGTCAACCGCGTTCCTGTAGCAGGACATCTGAGCCGTGCATTTTCATGGCTGCCGACAGTATACGCCTTAGCAGACTCTTCTGGTACATAAGAGGTGTTCAATTTAAGTGTAGCTTTTGTTAATAAATTATTATTTCCAAGAAATCTTAATAATCACTGTTGTTATCTTACCCTTGTTTTCTTGATTCTTTTTCTCTTTTTCTCCTCTGCCTTGGCTGTCCCCTAGCCAGCTGGTAGAACCTCCGGACATTACCCATCCTCATGGTTGAGCAAGGGAGTTCCTAACAAGAGTGAGCAAGCAGTTGCCATATGCTGGGATTTGAGAGATAACAATAAAATTACCTTTTCTTAAAAAAAAAAAACAAAAAACCTGTCACATTACCAGAAGTTCCATCATTAAGAATTTCCTCCTTTGGATAAGCCTCAGACCACAGCTCCCAAGGGCAAGATTTCAAAGTCTCTGTCCTTCCTGCCGTGGCCTCCTCCCCTGTCTTTTTGCTGCCTGCCCCTGATTCCTCCATTTATTTGGAACCATCTGTTGATTATTTAATACATATGGGTGAAGTCAGTGGTTTTAAAGTTCTTGAAAATGGCTTGTTTTCAACAACTTAAGCTGCTTGCCGCCTTCTTTACACATGTCACTAATGCATAGGTCTGTCTCTTGAGTGAGCAGAGGCCAACTTCATCTCCAGGGTCTTTTTGGACCAGCCTGGCTGCTATCCCAGAACTGACCACTTGCTGAACAACCGCTGTCTACATTGGACCCTCCAGACCCTGCATCTTCTTGTCACTCCTCTTATCATCTATGGAGGGTCCTGTCCCAGTGCATGGCCCCTCTAGTGGGACATGGCCCCTCTGTATTCTGCCCCATCCACTCAAGTTGTTAAATAAAACAAAGTGGCTATCTCCTGTGAATGTCAGAAAGTTCAACTCCATAAGACCCATCGTCTGTGTAGCCCACTGTTAGCACATAAGAGATACTTTGTGAAAGGGGTAGTTCAACTTTGGGTATGAATTATTACCTCAAGCGATGTTCCTTATCCTTAATTATATGCTGTTATCCATAAAATGTTAGCGCTCCTATGATTCCACGTATGTAACATTATTGAAATGACAAAATTACAGAGCTGGAGAACAAGTTAGTGGTAACTGGGTGTTGAGGATGGGGGCGAAAGAGAGGTGGGTGTGGTTATAAAAGGGCAACACGAGAGATCCTTGTGGTGATGGAAATGTTCTGTACCTTGACTGGTGGTGGTGGATCCAAGACCTAACAGATGTGATAAAATTGCACAGAACTAAACACACACATACACATACACACACGTACACATACACACACACACACACACACACACACACACACACACGAGTACAATTAAAACTGGGGAAATCTGACTAAGACTGCTGGATTATATCATTGTCAGTATCCTGGTTGTGCTACTGTTATGCAGCATATTACCTTGAGGGAAACAGGGTAAAAGGTACACAGCAGGATCTTTCCTTATTATTTCTTACAACTACATGTGAATCTACATTTACCTCAAGATAAAAAGTTTAATTAAAAAAAATGTTAGCACTCCTAGTTCTAATCCTCAGTGGTATTTGTTGAACTGAACCATTTATTTATTCTTTGTCAGTTCTGCCTCTTGGGAGCAATAGATTTCATGGGGCTTTCCTTCACTTAATTAGAGAATGTTTCTACTTCCTTTCCAAAATGTACCTCTGGCTTCAGCTTCTCCAGTGTTCTTATTCTTATAATTCATGATTTTGAAGACATCACTCATACGTCCCTTGGTGCTCTTGCATATGGACTGAAGAATCCCAAAAATTTTAGAGTAACCTCAGTGTTCCTTTGATAGTTGAAACTGCTCTTCTCTGGTTCCCCACCTGTGAATTTTTTGTTTTCTAAAGCAACAGGGATCAGACCACACTCAGCTACAGTCCAATGGTGACTGCACCATGATTCAGTATAGTCAGAATGGGATCTTCTGTTTGGTTTTTATTTTTCCTCTTCCTTTCTTTTTCTTTCCTATGTTTTTGGCTATAGAAACACATTAAGTAGACCTTTGGGGTCCAATTGTGGAGATACTCCCAGGTGAATTCCCTAGGTCTTAACTGGGAACTGAGAACTCTGAATTCTTTAAGTTGGAGAAAACTCCCCTGCTGCCTTTCCCCACCTAATCACATAATCTCAGAGGATCTTGTGGCTTCTTCAAATCAATTTGCCAATTTAATACCCCAAAAAAACTTACTGTCATCTGCAAATTCTGAAAGTGCATTGCACATTCATACTCTGGGTAATTTATAAATAAGGTAAACAATTTTGAGTCCAGTTCTAAATTCCACAGAGATGCATATTCACCCCTTCTAGATGTTTCCTACCTCTAGGTCAGGGTCCTGTATTTGCCAGATCCCATCCCCACAGTTCTCTGCCCAGCACATGCAGTTACACAAGGACAGCTAAGATGACCTAGCTAAAAAGTAAAACTAAGAACCATGGTCTAACTTACTACAGAATCCTAGAGACAGAAAAGACTGGGAGGTCACCTTATTTCTAATTCAGCACTCCTCCTAACTCAAGAACTTCACTTGTTAGACATTCTTTCTTATGTTGAGTTCTCAGCTATGTGCCCTCAGGAGAGACACAGGTCCTTCCACCTACGATGCTTCTCCATAAATTGAAACCCCTGTCCCCTCCGTGTAACACCCACACGCACCTTCAGCCTTTTGTGCACATCAAAGATAGACAGACGACACGACCAGTCCTCCTTTACCCACTTAGATGGGAGGCGTGATTTGGTGAAAGCAGCCTGATGGTGGATTTACAACCATCTGGTTTCAGATATCTTTTCCTGTACCTACTAACTGGTGACCTTGAGCGAATTACTAACTCATCCTCAGACTGCTTCTTCACATGTAAAACCTATCTCAAGAGGTGAGGGGAGAAGTAAGTGAAGTCCTGTATGTAAAATGCCAGGCACATAGTAGGTGCTTTCACCATGACAACGTATGTTACTAGTAGTAGCTGTAGTAATTTACTAAACACTTACTATGAGCTAGATACTGTATGTACCAAGCACTCCACATGCAACATTTATTTTATTCCTCATAACAATCCTATGATAATGACATTATTAATACTGATATTTCCTGCTTTACAGATGAGAGAGCTGGGGCTGGGTTAAGTCACTTGTCCAAGGGCACATAGCTGGAAGATGGTGGAAACAAAATTCAACCTCAGGTTTTCCTGACACCAGAGGAAAGACTCCTAACCTACAGCTCCATGTCATCTGTTTTTCCTCTTCCTCCATCAGAGAAGCTCAATACATTAATCAGGCAGTCTCGTCACATCTTTTCTTGGGACGAGACGGCGAATCAGTAAAGAGCATATGCATATTTTAACTGGAAGAAGCCACAGTACCTCTCACTCGATGTTAATGTAATTATCATGAATTTCAAATTAATGTCATCTGAATTAATGGGGTCACACATTAAGGAACAAAACATGATCTTTAGGGTACTTTTTGGTGTTAAAATGTGATGATTCTATACACATAGAAAATTACAGGGAAGTAAACAATGAAATAGTTGAAGAGTTGGGAAGACTAAACAGAGGCTAGTTTTCATCAGGATTGACCTAGGAGCTGTAAAGCCATGGATGTGCAAAATTGGCAGGGCCTCTGTCTCTCCAATCTTCTCTGACCTGGTGGCTCTAAAGTGAGAACCAGGACTTGTAAATTCCTGTAACCACTTATTTAAGGGAAGCAGGGAGACCTCTGTCAGTGTGTTGATTCCTACTAATTAATTTTTAGGAGCTGTTCTTTTAATTTTTCCTAAAGTTCAAGGATGTAATCCTTAAATATTGACCAACTAATTAAAGGTTATATATGAGCCTATTAATCAAGATTCTTCTCTTTACATTTCCATTTTCCCAGCTGTATGAGGCAGCAATCTCTTGATAGCAGGAGGAAAGGAGTAGCTCTTCCAGTGTCGTTCTCAAGAAATGAGGATGGCACTGCATAAAGAGATGGGTCACTTGGCCATTTAGGCTCAGCACCGTGCAGCGTGAGCTCAAGACTCAGACTGATTCAGGTGTAGGTGTAAGTCTCTTAACCTGTGAGCCTTGGTATGTTCAAGTGTAGAAAGGAAATAATGATAACCTTACTACAGGGTGACTGTGAAGATTAAGTGGCATAATGTATGTTAAAAGTTTCCAATACACTGGAAACCATGGTGCCGCCTCCTTCATTGGTTCATTTAATAAATATTTATTGAGTCCCCCTGTGTGCCAGGCCCATGCCATGCACCAGGATTACAGTGGATTACATTGTTTACAGTGGAAAATAAGGTAGGTTGTTCCTGTCCTCAAAGACCTCACAGTCCAATCAAGAAGACAGACCAGGACTTCCCTAGTGGCACGGTGGTTAAGAATCTGCCTGCCAATGCAGGGGACATGGGTTCGAGCCCTGGTCCGGGAAGATTCCACATGCCATGGAGCAACTTAGCCCATGCGCCACAACTACTGAGCCTGCGCTCTAGAGCCCGTGAGCCACAACTACTGAGCCCGCGTGCCACAGCTAGTGAAGGCTGCGCACCTAGAGCCCATGCTCTGCAACAAGAGAAGCCCCCGCAATGAGAAGCCTGTGCACCGCAACAAAGAGTAGCCTCCGCTTGCCGCAACTAGAGGAAGCCTGCGTGCAGCAACGAAAACCCAGTGCAGCCAAAAATAAATAAATAAATTTATTTAAAAAAAGAAGACAGACCAAAAAAAAAAAGTCACAGATAAAATATGTAATTATAAAATATGATAAAGGACATGGGAAAGAAACAGGGCTATAAAAGAGAATATGCCAAGGGCTGGGGGGAAAAGGAAATGGGAAATTGCTGTTTAATGGGTATAAATTTTTCAATTATGCAAGATAAATAAGTCCTAGAGGTCTCCTGGATGACAGTGTGCCTGTAGCTAGCAATCCTGTATTGTGCACTTAAATTTTTGTTAAGAGAGTAGAGCTCATGTTAAGTGTTCTTAGCACTGTAGAATAAAAATATATACAAATAAAATGAGTGTATTTAACAATAAAAAAGTGTGCACACACATCAAGGCACTCATATTAGTAAAACATTTAGGATATTGCCTGGTACAGAGGATGTGGTATATCAGTGTGTGTTGAATAAAATAAATACGTACAGGTATTAGGGCTTTATTCTAAGAAAATAATCATGGGACGTGCAGAGATTTAATTGCAAGGATGTTTAACCCAGGGTTGTTAATCTAAAGTTGGAAACAACCTAAATGTCAAACAATGGATGACTGACTAAGTAAATCATATTAATCCATAAAAATTAAAGAGAACCCAGAGAGTGTTAATATAGATCGCACAGATAGTGAAGGGTCTGAGGATGTGAAAACTGATATGTGAAGGATGAGAAAGTCCCATCCTGTTCAGGGTGGGTGGAGGGTGGGGGTAAGAGGAGAACATTCCTGGTGGAGGGAACAGTAAATAGAAAGGCTGGGAGGTGGGGAGAAGCCTGGCAAGTCTGAAAGATGAGCCCCAAACAAGGAGAAAACGGAAGGAAGAAGGAGAATCTGAGAGGCTGGGGAGCCAGGCAGGGTCTGATCCTGCCTGATCTCCAGGCTGTAGGAATGAGTTTAAATTTTATTCCAAGTACAATGGATGGGAAGCCTTTGAAAAGCTTTAAAGTGGGAGGATGGCACAATCTGATTGACATGTTAAGAAAACTGCTCAGATGGCTGCATGGACGATGGATGGGGAGAAGGACAGAGGTGGAAGCTGGGAAGCCGGTCGAGAAGCTGCCGGACCAGACTAGGTAAGAGTTGATGGCAGCTGGCCTGGCATGGTCCAAGTGGGGAGAGCAAGGTGGCTCTGAGATACTGTTTGGAGTCAGACAAGTAGGACCTGTGACAGACTGGGCATCCAGTGAGAGAAGGTAAAGAATTAAGGATGAAGCCTGGGTTTTTGGTTTAAATAACAGGAAGATAAAGCTGTCATTTACTAAGATGGGGAAGACTGGTTTGTGAGGAGAAACAAAAAGTTCAGCTCTGAACATGCTGGATTTGAGATGTGTGTGAAATATCCAAGTGGGGAGATCAGACAGGCTGTGGAGGAGTTAGGATTGGAGGTATAAGTTTTGAAGTCCTCAACCATACTGGTGGTTTTGAAAGCCTACATCAGTAAAGGTGGTTTTATATTCCCATTTAATAATAACAACCACTAGTTTATGAGTTTTCTCTATGTTGTTCTCAGTTTAGCTGTCAAACACACCCATTAGGTTGTGTACCATCAGGAGTTGTAACTGAGCGACTTAGGACAGGGGGAGTATTTGTGGAGGAAGATTCCAGAACTGTTGGAAATCTCTGCTGGGAAATCTACTTCTGCAGTTCTGACTCCTACAGCTAGGACTTGAGAGATCTTCTCCACATTGCAGAATGCATCAACAGCCACTGTCATACTCCTTGGACCACCTGGGGTGGCCCGTCTTGGTGAGCCTGGGTGATGGTGGGTGAGGCTGCCAACCTGATTTTTGAGTCTGGAGAGGTTAGGGAGCCACACAGATTTCACTGCAGAAGAGCCACATAGACTTCACTGCAGCCACAAAGATTTCACTGCACAGCCTTGGCACTGACACACCCCATCTGCTTGTCTTATTGTCACCTGGGTGGAAGGCTGTGATGCCCATAGAAAGGTAAGGAGGTGTATGAATTATTAATGCATTGCTACTTTAGCCACCTTAGCATATGCTCCTCCAAGGAATCAAACTTTGTGCCACAGGTCATGGGATAAACACTACATAATGGGCTGGAGTTCTTATACCTGTAGAAGCACCTAGGGGAACAGAAGAGAAAAATCAGTAACAATTTTTGCTCTGTTCTCTATCTTCCCCCACAGGCAGATATGGCCAGAACAGAGTAATAAAATGAAAAAGTTCTCTTGGGCTGAAATGTAAGACAATGCTGGTTTTAGCCCATGTTCTCCTGCTTACTGCCTCTCTGCCCTTTTCCTACATGTCCCCTGAGCACCCCGAATCTCAGCCAGTCTATCTGAGGAACAGGAGCAATCTCTGCCTGCTCTGCCCTTCTCCCAGAACCATCTTAAAGATTAAACAGGGCAATAGGTGGCGGTGCTTTGGTAACATTAAGGTGCCATAGAAATATGAGATTTCTGTTTTCATTTATTCAGGCACTGCCCTGCCCTCGTGGAAGTTACAGTTGGTGAGGAGGCTAAACACTGAACAGACAATGGCAAGCACGGACGTAAAGGGGACAAGAAGAGGTGTCCTTGGAGACTGTAACAAGGGGGGTGGGGCACTTGGTCTTGACCAGTGGTTCTCAAAGTGTAGTCCCCGGACCAGAATCACCTGGGAACTGGTTAAAAATGCAAATTTCCAGGTCCCACCCCAAACCCAAGGAATCAGAAAGACTAAGGGCTTGTGTTTTAACAAGCCCCCCAGGAGTTTCTGACCCCTGCCCAAGATTGAGAACCACTGGTCTAGGCATTCAGGGAAGACCTTCCTGAGAAAATGAGCTCAGTGAAACCTGAGAAAGAATTAGAATTTGGTCAAGACAAAGGGGAGGGAAGTGTGGGGTTAAGAACACTGTTCCAGAGGAAGGTCCTGGCACAAGAGAGAACTTGGTCCTTTTGAAAAACAGAAGTCAGTCCAGTGTGGTAGAAGCAAAGGAAGAGCAAATGGAGAAGGGTGTGAACGGAGCAGCCAGTGGAAGCAGCCTTGTAAACCTTGGGAAAGATTTTTGCAGTTCGTGCTCAGGTCCATGGGGAGCCATTAAAGGGTTTTGAGCAGGGAAGGGCTTTTTCTGGTCGATAACGTGCTATTGTACTTTTAGAACATTTCCTTACAATTCAATAAGGCAGTTAATTGTCTTAATTAGAACTTCCACTAATTCAGGAAAAGACAATATAACTATTGGACCAACCCATGGAAATATATTTGCCTCTAATTGTGTTTGGCACTGTGCTAGGCATGATAAAAAGGATGCAGAAAAAGATGTCTCCTTTCAAAGGATTGAGAACCTGGGTGAGAAGACAGATGAAAGTACACACGCAGCTCCCGGTGAAGCATCCCAGACATCTTCACGTTAAATCTCTAATGGCCTGGGTTGGCCGTGGTAGGATTCCAGAGACTAAGTAGTGAATGAAGGGTGGGGGCAGTAAGACAAGGCTTCCTGGGAGAGGTGGGCACAAGCCTGGCATGGCAGAGAAGGAGGGCCTGAGAGAAGGTGTAGGGACAGGATTAGCTAGGACTCTTCCTGTATCCTGAGGGAGCAGCCTTGACAGGATTTTACAGTTCACATTGGGAAGTACTGGAAAATATGCTGGGAGGAGCAGGCTGAGACCAGATTGTGCTACCAGGCCCAGGGAGGGGAAGCCCCTGGACTGTCCTGACCCCAGATGAAGCCATCCTTGGGGTTGTGGGCAAGGGCACTGCTGGGAGGCCTCAAGCAGGGAATTTTCTGCAATCACCGCTGGGAATATTTTTTCTGTCTCTTTCCCAGGCTCTTGGGCATCCCTGATAGTTGACTGCTTCACACTTGTTTTTAAATCCTTTTATTGAACTATATTAATCATAGGAAAAAGTCACAGATCTTAAACTAACAGTATAAAGAATCTTACCAAATGAACACACCTTTGTTACCTTCACCATGATCAAGAAGCAGGACATGGCAGCGCCCTGAAATTCCCTGTCCCCGCCGTTCCCCTTCCAGCTGCGTCCCTCCGCTAGAGAATCACTGTCCTTTTTTTGTACCGTACGTGCTCTTTGTTTCTGGCTTCCCACCGTTACACGTGTGAGGTCCATCCATACCATTGCCTGTAGTCATAGATTATTCCTTTTCATCGTTGTATGCTAGTCTGTCGTGTAAGTGCATGGCCATTTATTCATTCATTCTACTGTTGATGGGCGTGTAGGTAGTTTCCAGTGTGAGGTTAAAATGCAACAAAATAATACCTCACACCAGAGGTATCAACAATACTTCAATTTAGAAAAAACGGAAACGTCTGTCGAGCACTTCGTCTTGTGCCACGCACCTACTAGGTGTTTTATATCCCTTGCCCCCTGTAATTCTTACACAGCCCTGTGGGGTAGTTTCTGTTCTTTCCCCCATGTGTGGATGGGAAGCTGAGGCGTGCCTGGCCCAAGTCACATGCCAGGCCCATACTCACGAGTATGTCATGGGTAACGTTGAAAGCCAGGAGGTCGGGCTCTAATCTGTGCTCTTCACTGCCACACGGCTGGTGTCAAATGAGTGCAGCCAGCAGGAAGGGCCATGGGAGGAAGGGCAGACAGGGCACCACGCCCAGACAGGGCCGTGGGAGCCCCCACTTCTCAGGGGAGGTGGAGTTTGGGTGGGACCTCGAAGAAGGGGTGATACTTATGCAGGCGGAAAAGAACAGGCAGGTCCTGGGAGATGGGGGACCAATCTGAGCACACTCCTAGGGTGGGCGAGGGGAATGCTGGGGGCCCAGGGAGGCTGCCAGAGGAGGTGAGACCATGGGGAGAGTTGGCATGTCCTGGTTGTACTTAGAGTACAAACTCTAGGAGGATATTGTGGCAGGTCCATCCACCAAGTGCTGCCTGAGTTGATATTGCCCACTCCAGGGTCTCTACCACTTGGCCACTGCTTGGCTCTCTGGCGGTCGAATCTCTGTGGCCCTTACTTCTGCACTTCCTGTGAGCTCAGCTTCCCTTCCTGAGTCAGCTGCTGCCCACCGCCCCCAGGACCAGCCTCCCTTTGGAAAGGCTCCCCCATCTTGTCCTCCTGCACCTGTTGTGGGATCACAGCTACAGGGAGTTCAGAGCCCAGACCTGCCTGAACCTTTCCCTCCCCTCCCCACAGAGCTGAGAGCTTAACCTTCACTCCCCATCCCAGGGAACCCTCTGGACGACAGACAAATCCATTAACACTTATTAAGGTTTTAAAGGCTGGGTATTAAAACACTATGCAGAAAGCCCTGCAGGCTAGCAGAGACAGTTTAGAATTCTCTACTCGTCCCCCTTTCACCACTAGCAATTTGATAATTATCTTGAAGACCATATGGTTTGAAAGCCCATCATCTGCATAGAGATGTTCCTTTCCTTCCTCCCTGTAAGTCTAGCTCAGTGGTTTTTAAACCAGCTTGTGAAAAAGCCTTTCTGAACCAGGTGGTAAACATGAAGCAGAGCACATATGCTGCACTTTATAGCCAATTTAAGGGATTTTCAAGTATAGTTTTGACTCTATGCAATTTTCACCTTTTGCGCTGACTTTGGAATTGAAGTCCCACTGTATTGCTGAGCTGGCTGGGAAGAAACTCTTCCTCCTGCCCCATCCCTGGGGGACTAAGGCACACTCACACCCTCTGCCTCTGAGCCCCCAGGGACCCTGGCAGCTGCATACCCAGTCTTGCCAGCAGCCAAGAGGACACTTCTTGGAGACTTGGAAATCTCTGCCACCTTATGGAGGGATTTAAATCCAGTTGGCTCCTAAGCTGAGCCTATAGTGTTGGAGGCAGGAGCCTGTCTCCCCCACTAGACAATGAGCTCATCTAAAGGCAAGACTGTTTCTTCTTTTCCGCTCCTTTTCTCCCTCCCCCGCTTCCTCTTCTTTCTTTCTTCCTCCTAGCCCCTCCTCCTGTCTTGCTCTCTTCCCTCTTCTTCGTCCCTCCTTTTCTCCTCCTCATCCCCCCTTTCTCCCCCCTATCCCCCAATCCATATTTCCACCACTGAACACAGTGCCTGGCACAAAACAGCTCTTCTGTAAAGTGTGATGGATGAATGAATGTCATTATTTGGCTTCAGAGGAAAATTCACTCTTTTTATTTTTCAGTCTGGGATGCTTGGAACTGGATTGTCATTCACCTTTCTGTCTTTTTCATTATTCCCTGAAAGCACAAACGCAATTTAGGCTATAGTGAAAAATGAAGAGCATTAGACCAACCTTTTAAAGTTGCTTGGTCAGTACTTCCTGCTTGCTTGTACTTCATGGTGCTGTCATCACCGGGTAATTATAACATTAAGTATGTACCTGATTAGCAAGTTGCTTTCAATTAAAATTCCCTGTTGGTTTCCTAGCACCTCAGGGCTCCTGGAGCATTCATTCAGCTCCTTGGGCTGCTGGCAAAGTTTCAGCTCCAGGGGGGATAGGAGCAGACTTCCAGAGGTCCTGGTCAACATCCTCCCCAACTTTCCCAGTACTATTTTGCCAGCTGTGTGGTAAGCAGCTCCAGAAGGGGGATAGCTATTCATAAGGGAGTGCTGAGGCCCTGCAGAGAGGGACGGGAACCCCTGCAACCAGAGCTTCTCTTGGAGATTCGTAAGCCATATTCAACCTGAGATTCTTCCCTGTGCCTTAGCTGGTGGGCCCACCTGGCTTCTCTTCCCATGTTTCCATGCAGAGGAGATGGCAAGGGTGTCAGATCTGTTTCTACTCCTATTCCCTTCACGTGTATTTACAAATTCTATAGCTCAGCAAGAGTCTGGTTCTAGAGGCAGGGTGACCTGCTTATAAATCCTGGAGCAAATGATTTTTTTCTGAACTTCATTTCCTCATCTGTAAAATGGGCATAATAATAGAACCTATCTCTTGGAATTCTTGTGATGATTAAATGATATATATAAAGAGCTTCACATAGTTGCTGGCATGTAATATACTCTCAGTAAGTGGTGTCTACGACTATCATGATAATGACTACTACTACTACCACCACCACCACCAGTAGAAGTAGTACTTCTACCCAGTGAGGAGGTTGCCCAATTTTTGGCAGTCTCCAGAGGAACATGGCATCCCTTTATTGCAATGTTGAATGTCCTTTAATGCCAGGGAGAGGAGGTGGGGATTGGACCACTCAGAAGACTATGGGTGGAGAAAGGAAGCCATTCACAGGATAGACTGAATAGGCTGTGGAGACTGAGAAAGTCTAAATGTGGAGCAACATCAATATTGGGACCTCAACATATGTGCCGGTAAAATTCACTAATACTTAAAGTAAATGCCTATTTCTTTTACAAAGGATTATATCCCCCTTACCATATAAACAAAAAAAAAGTATTACTATTTTATTTCAAGAAGTATTTATTGGGCACTCACTGCATGTCTAGTAGACATGATAAATATTTATTCAATCACCCAGTGACCTTTTGTATGCTTACTCTGAGTTGGGTGTAGGTGTACAATGGTGTACTATGGGAGTTGCTGTACAGAAGGAGGAACTGAGGCACAGAGAAGTCAGGAGCCTTTCCTAAGGGGACACAGTGGCAGGCTTCCTCTCACTTATCTTGGATCCCTTTCTACTGTAGTGCACTGACATATAGTCTCTGCTTTCAAGCAGATTGCAGTACTTCTTATGGAACAAAAGTTATAAGCAACAGATCATTGAGAGCAATCATTCATTCAACAAATATTTATATCCCTACTGTGTGCCAGGTTCTAGGTGATGGATGAATACAAGAGACAAGTTCTTGTTTTCATGGAGCTTATATTCTAGAGGGGAAGACAGACAATAAATAAGCATATATATATATATATATATAAACAAGGCAATTTTACATAATGATAAATATTGTGGAGAAAATAAAACATGAGACCAGCAGGGCCAGACTGTGGAATATAAGACATCATATTCCCAAGTCCTAAATTAAATTTCTTACAATCATGGCCTCAAAATGTATGACCCAGTATGCAAGCACTAAATATAGACGAGACCATTGGCAAAGTCTTCCTTCATGAGGTAGGATTTAATATGAGCCTTGAATGGGAAATGGGGGCTATACATTGTGTTAAAGAGAACCCTGTCATGAACCAGGACACAAGGCCTTTTAAGAGAATTTGGAGAGCCGGATTTCCCCAAATCTGCCTTGGAGCACAGATGTTTTGAGACGCTCCTCAACCAAAGTCTTCTGGGAAAGTCTTTTAACAGTTTTGGGAAATTATAAACTAGATTTCCTTCTCTAGGGTTGAAAAGAAGCTATAAGGGATTGGGGACCTTGGATTATAAAAGATGCAAGGACACCTCTTGCATCTTTTATAATCCAAAGTATCCCAAATTTACTTGACCATAGAATTTTATTTATTTTCAGAACTCTTATTAACATCCCCTAGAATTAAGGTATAAAAGAGCACCCTTTGGGAATCACTGCTGAAATAGAAACGGGGGTTTACATGGGCCTGAGGGATCAGTAGCCTCAGCCCTGGGATCCCAGGGTGGATGATTCACCACTTGTGCCCACGATGGCTCATGCTGGTGATCCTCTCCGGTGACTCAAATCATTGAGTTTCAACTGTGCCTTTGTTCGCTATGATCCACTTGCCATATTTTCACTTTGCTAGCAGAACAAGGGAGGCCCTGGAGAGAGGAAGTGAGTAGACATGTATTCGTAATCCCCCCTCCCCCCCAGCCTAGCTGTGACTGAGCTGGTTATGTGAATGCTCTTGGGCCTTAGACGACAGCCCTGGGAACCTCCAGTGTCAATGTTCTGAAGGGGTCGATATCCACAGGCTATGAGGGGCCTTTCCTTGGGATGGGCAGCGTGTGTGTGTGTGTGTGTGTGTGTGTGTGTGAGAGAGAGAGAGAGACAGAGAGAGACAGAGAGACAGAGACAGAGACAGAGAGAGACACAGACATGGAGGCAGGAATCGGGGTGAAGATGAGTGTATTCTTTGCTATACACTGATGCTAGTGACAACAAAACCATATTTTCTAACTTCAAGCTCTAATTTCTCTGCTGGTGACAGTGAACCTTAGTTAGTCAATCTGTTAGATGACTCAGGGTTGATTTTATGCTCATGAATCTTAGAGACGTAAGGGACCCTAGTAAGAAATCATCCAGTACACTCTCCCAGTAAGAACCAGGACAATGGTTCTAACCTTTGGAGGGTTGTGGACCCCTTTGGGAATCTAATGACAACTATGGACCTTAATCCTGGAGAAAAAGCACAGGGATGTATTCAAATAACATTTCACCTACAACATCAGAGGTTTACAAGCATTTTTACATTGCTTATCTATAATATATTCAATAACCTTTTCTTGAGTACCCATTTAAATATCCATAATTGAGTCCCTTTGCTCCTTGGGATAAAGTGAAAACATTTTTTCAAATGGTACACATGGCCCTGCATGATCTGTCCCTGCTCCCCACTGCCCTCATCTGGCACTACTCGTTCTCTATGCTTCCGTTTGCTACCCATCTAGCCATACTGTTGCCCTGCTGAGGGTTCTTGTGCTCACCTTGCTTCTCCTTTCCACAGGGCCTTTGCATATGCTGTTCCCACTACCTAACATGTTCTTTCTTCCCTTGTTGCTCAGATTAATCCTTCTTATCCTTCAGATAGCAGTTCAGGGGTTACTTCCTCAAGAAGGTTTCCTTGACCTTTACCAGGTCCTATATATCAGATTATCCATTCTATGTTCTCATTAACACTTGTGGATGTTTCTTTCAAAAGTACCTGTCATAGCTGAGTTTTACCTCTCTTTGTGAGATTAACTGGTTGATGTCTGGCTGCCCACTAGACAGTAAGCTTCATGAGGGCAGGGACTGGGTCTTTGGTGCCTAATGATGTGCTTGACACACAGTAGGTGCTTGGTGGTAATGGTGTGTGGGATGAGAGGATGCTCTTTGGTCACCAGTGTGCACTATATCTCAAGGCAACACATTCCATGGTCCCAGGGCTTCTGTTGGCTTCTGGTTTTGATAAGTAACTATTTATTGCATGTCCATTATACTGACAAATTGTGAGAAGTTTTGTCCTTCTCTAAGTAAATCAGTGAACACTTTAGTCTTTACAAAGCTGTTGGCCAGGTCTCTACAATGTAAATTTCCCTCAATGATTAAATCTACACCTAGAACTTGGACTTCACTCTGCCCATCCTTACGCTGTAGGAGTGTATGATAACCATATCCATCAGTAGCCATCCACACAATCACATTTGCAGTTTGTTCCTTCCTTCCTTCTTTCTTTTCTATCTCCTTCTCTCCTTTCTTCTAGCACTTGCATAGCCACCTTCAGGAGTTAAGAAGTTGTCTACACACCCACACAACTCTTGGAGGAAATTGTATGTGTAGGCGTGTACCTGTTGAGTGGGAGTGGGTGCAAAGTATGGCACAATTTCACTACCAGTAATTCCATTTCATAGTTGAAACTAACTCTGTGTGGTCGTGGGGCACTAAGATCCCTTCTAGTGGACAAGGCCCTGGCCTTCCACCCTCAGTCCCATTCCCCTTCTCTCTACCAACGGGACCTCATAATATCAGTATTACTCAAGTCTCACCCGATCATCCTTACCTGTTCACCCTTCCCTGGACATTTGGTCAAGCCATGTCCTGGGGACTTCTCACAGTGGGGAGGAGAGATTGTGAACCTAGCCTCACAAGAGGTGAGAAGCCAGAGAACTTCCCCTTTATCATTTCCTCTGCCCGTTATGCTAGAACATTTGCTAAAAATTTCCCTTCCCCTCAGCATCCTATCACCAAAGTCCAGATATCTATGAACTTTGAGCCCATAGTTCCCCAGATACAACTTACTTCCCCACTTGTAAGAGAGGAGTTTGGATGGAACTAGGTGTGGAAAGGGATGTTTCTACAGCCCCAGGTGCTCAGGGCACACTGCTCTTGTTGTTGAGACTACACAGACAAATATAGCACTTGGCAAAGCTGCTGTCATGGAAATGAGCCCTGCCTGCTCAATACTGCCTCACCTTCTCTCCCCAGTGCTTGATCCATGCTGTGGAGGCCTGGAGGATGGTGCTAATCAGCTCCTGCCCTATTGCCATTGGAAATGTCCAGAGCCCTTACTGCCCCTTAACTACAGCTGCCCCTAACCCAGAAGCGTGATTGTTTATCCTTGGAGACTTGAGTGGTGACTGTGTAGTGGGTGAGAAAGTCCATTGTTAAGTGAGAAAAAAACCAAAAAACAAAAACTGACACATAGGATGTAGCTGTGCACCCCAGTGGAGCACTAGAGTGATGATCAGTGAGCTCCTAAAACACCCCCCAACCAGTTCAGGTTCACCCTCCAGTTTCTGCTTTTTCTGAGATGTGATGGCAGGGCTCTTTTTGAGTTCCCATGATCAGGTATACTTCCAATAAATTCTTTGTTACTTGAGGTAACTCGTTGCAACCACAAGAGTCTGCCTAGATAGAACCTCTCCTAGGGTTCTTCATATATTTTTAAAGTTGTCATAAATATACCTGTCACATTTTCCCTTTCAAATTGTAGACACCTTGAGGCAGGTTTCAATTCATAGTCATCTTTCTAGCTTCTGATACAAATTTGTTAGAATAAAGAGAGAAAGGGATGGAGGGAAGAAGGGAAGGAGAGGAGGCAGGGAGGGAAAAAAGGAAGAAGGAAGGAAGAAGAGTAAGAAGAAAGGAGGAAAAAAGAGAAGGATGGAGGGAGGAGGGGCAGGGAAAGTAATTTTACGAGGTATGTGACCTGTACAACCTGCATGTCATCATACTGTACACCATGGCTGGGTAGGAGTGGGGAGGAGGTGGGATGAGGGTGAATGAACGTTAGTGGCAGAAGAAAGGCCAGACAAGCCCCTGATTCAGAGCAGAGTTTAGTTTTTGGAGAAATTAGTTTTGATGGATATTTTTGGAAGTTGAGAAAATGGAAGTCTGTTTCACTGCCAAATCTGCCTGTTTCAATTTGGCAAACACAGATTTCTTCACCCTGTTTTGTGTTTCAGATGGCGCTGAAATGAGCAGTGCTGGCTAGGCTGTACTGACTGGGCTGGTTGTTCACTAAAGCTCCCTGAGACTCACTGATCACTGAGCACAGCCAACAGAGGCTGCCTGCTATTCCCCAGAAGACCAATAGAGGGCTCTCAAGAATACTGAGCAAAATCGGGTGGAAGTCACCACCCAGAGAGGTTCAACTCTTAATGGCAGTGATTATTATGCTTACCTAACACAAATGGATAGAACTGGATTCAGATGGTAAAGGTACAAGTGAAGGGGTACCTGCCATGAATGCAGTAGAATAAGTTGCTACATAGGAAGGAGCTCAGATTAGGTTAGCTTGTATACAGTATGTATATAGTATGCTGGATATATTAAGACTTGATTCTGTGAACTGTTGTCTTGGAAAAAAAAATCACTTAATTTCTCTAGACCTCAGTTTGCCTACTTAAAGAAAATAATGGGGTGATACTGAGATAGTCTGTATTTATGAGACTTTTTAAGACATAACCTTATATTACTATAACTTAAAACTACATTGAGAACCAATCCGACAAAACATGGCTTACTCAAAAGGAAGAGGGTTAATTCTGTCCCCCAACACAGGCCTAACAAAATGGTCCTATTATCCACGTGGAGTAATAGTTTGAATAGGGATGCTGTCTTTGATGATTAATGAGCTAGACACAGTGTGGTGAGAGTGAAAGATAACATTAACTATAGCCAAAAGACTTAGATTGAGATCTTGACTTTATTTACTAGCTAATCACTTTACCTCTCTGAGTCTCAGTTCCTTCATCTGTAAAGTTGGGGTAATACAAATTTCCTTGCCTACTCCAAAGTGTGAAGGTCAGATAAGATAGTGTAACAGAAGTACTTTGCCTATTGCAGTGTGTCACAGAAATGTTCATCTATTAATAGATGCACTAACTTACATGGTCCTAATTTACTGACATAGTATGTGTGAATGCCTTGAGTCCTTTCGTTCCTGAACTTAAGGTCTCATGCAAACAACATGATAGCCATAGTTTTTCATTGTAATCTTCTTTCAACAGAAAATAAATTAGAAAAGTAATATTTCTGAAATGCAGAGGAACAGGAGCTAGATTTGCAGATCTTAAAACTGGAAGAGAATTCAAGAGACTAAGCAAAAATGAAGCAACTGACAAAGGATTAATCTCCAAAATTTACAAGCAACTCATGCAGCTCAATATCAAAAAAACAAACAACCCAAATTCTGCCCAAAATGGGCAGAAGACCTAAATAGACATTTCTCCAAAGAAGATATACAGATTGCCAACAAACACATGAAAGAATGCTCAACATCATTAATCATTAGAGAAATGCAAATCAAAACTACAATGAGGTATCACCTAACACCAGTCAGAATGGCCATCATGAAAAAATCTAGAAACAATAAATGCTGGAGAGGGTGTGGAGAAAAGGGAACCCTCTTGCACTGGTGGTGGGAATGTAAATTGATACAGCCACTATGGAGAACAGTACGGAGATTCCTTAAAAAAGTAAAAATAAAACTACCATATGACCCAGCAATCCCACTACTGGGCATATACCCTGAGAAAACCATAATTCAAAAAGAGACATATACCACAATGTTCACTGCAGCTCTATTTACAATAGCCAGGACATGGAAGCAACCTAAGTGTCCATCAGCAGATGAATGGATAAAGAAGATGTGGCACATATATACAATGGAATATTACTCAGCCATAAAAAGAAACGAAATTGAGTTATTTGTAGTGAGGTGGATGGACCTAGAGACTGTCATACAGAGTGAAGTAAGTCAGAAAGAGAAAAACAAATACCATATGCTAACACATATGTATGGAATCTAAAAAAAAAAACCCAAAATGGTTCTGAAGAACCTAGGGGCAGGACAGGAATAAAGATGCAGACACAGAGAATGGACTTGAGGACTTGGGGAGGGGGAAGGTTAAGCTGGGACGAAGTGAGAGAGTGGCATGGACTTATATATACTACCGAATGTAAAATAGATAGCTAGTGGGAAGTAGCCGCATAGCACAGGGAGGTCAGCTGGGTGCTTTGTGACCACCTAGAGGGGTGGGATAGGGAGGGTGGGAGGGAGACGCAAGAGGAAGGAGATATGGGGATATATGTATATGTATATGTATATCTGATTCACTTTGTTATAAAGCAGAAACTAACACACCATTGTAAAGCAATTATATTCCAATAAAGATGTTTAAAAAAATGACTAAGCAAAACCACATGATTTATACCCAATACTGAGACTATATTTGAAGTAGGAACTAAGATTCTTTTGTTTCCATTTATTTATTCATTTAATCGTTCATTTCAGTTGCTTGATGCTCTAAGAATACAATTTTTGGAATTAGGGTAAGAACTAGAGTCTAGCAACGGGCTTGTCTACCTATCCATCCCTTCAAGCGTATGTTGGGATGTACCCATTTGCCAGACACCATGTTAGATGCAGGAAGCAATACAAAGATGTGCAAACCTTGATCCCTCCTTTCAAGGAAAGTGTAGCACTCTGCCTGTCATTTGTAAGTGATATAGAAATAGAGATAAATTTTGTTTTTGTTGTTTTAGGATAAATGAGACATGGATGTCAAGGAGGTAGTATAGTGTTTAGGAACAAAAGCTATGGAGTCAGACAGCCCTGGTTCTAATCCTAGATCTGCTAAGTAGACCACCTTTGTCCTTGAGCAAGTTATTTGGCTTTTCTAAGCCTTGGTTTCCTCTGTGTAAATCAGGTTAATGTTATCTACCTTGAAGAGTGGCTGAAGGAATTACATGACCTGATTATTAATTAGTATGCTACTATTTTAGTAGCATATAGTAAACCCACAATACATGGTAGTTATTATTGGAATCATTATTGTTGTAGAGAGCCACAATACCAAGCTATGCTAGATTTCATAAGACAGACGCTGGGAGCCATGCAAGTCCAGAGAAGGGAGCACTCAGCGAAGGCCCTTTGGGGACACTTAAAGGATAAGAGGATTTTCCATTGGCAGATATAAAGAAAAAGTCATTCCAGAGGAGTGAAAGGCCCATCCCTCTGGGAGGGATATGGGCAAAGCAGGGAAGCAGGAGAGAATGTGAGGAGTGCTGGGAATGGAGAGACATTCATTTTGCCATGAACAAAAAGCTCATGTTGTGATCTACTTTTAACGTATTCATTCTGAGTTTGAAATTTCCTTAAAGATATCTTGTCATGTCTCTCTGTGTAGGAAATTGCCTTGATTATCCTAATGTTTTGCTGGTCTGAATTGGAAGGCAGTTACTTGAAATCTTAAAGATGATGAAATTTGTCTTCTGGAATTCTGAGCTACTTTTTCCTCTGCCAGTTTTCCATCTTGCTGGGGCCACCCACCCTGCCCAGTCAACCAGGATCTTCATTTACTTAAAAAAACTTTATTCATTTTTCTTAATACATATGTAATATATGTTTATTGAGGGGAAATTAGAATAAGAAAAACTATCTCTTGTGACCCCCGTGGTATTTGACTCAGCCATCCTCACAAAACACATTCTTTTTTTTTTTTTTTTTTGCTGTACGCGGGCCTCTCACTGTTGTGACCTCTCCCATTGCGGAGCACAGGCTCCGGACGCGCAGGCTTAGCGGCCATGGTTCACGGGCCCAGCCACTCTGTGGCATGTGGGATCCTCCTGGACCGGGGCACGAACCTGTGTCCCCTGCATCGGCAGGCGGACTCTCAACCACTGCGCCACCAGGGAAGCCCAAAACACATTCTTAGAAAAGCTGAGAAACTAATATATAATAAGGTCGAATGGTTTTCAGTGTGGCCCTATTTAAAGGCCATTTGATTTTTGAAGAGGCATAGAGCTTCAAGGTAAATTACTTGGAATTTCAGGCATCCATAGGCACATATGGACGTCATTTTGGGTGGTAAAATGATACCAGTAAAATGATATTTTTGAAGTATTTTGTACTTTAAAAATAAAAGTACATTATTGACCACTTATATACAGATGTTGATTTTATTTTTACTTCTTAAATTATTTTATTGAAAAATAATATATATTCCAAGAAATGCACATTTCTTTAGTGTACAGATTAGTTTTTTTGTGTGTGTGTGTGGTACACGGGCCTCTCACTGCTGTGGCCTCTCCTGCTGTGGAGCACGGGCTCTGGACTTGCAGGCTCAGTGGCCATGGCTCACGGGCCCAGCCACTCCGCGGCATGTGGGATCTTCCCGGACCGGGGCACGAACCCACGTCCCCTGCATTGGCAGGCGGACTCTCAACCACTGTGCCACCAGGGAAGCCCTACAGATTAGTTTTGACAGTTGCATGTACCTGTATAACCCTTATCCTTATCAAGATGTACATTACCATCACCACAGAAAGACCCCTCATTCCCCTTACCTGTAACCCCTCCTACATAGGCAACCAGTCATATTTCTTCCACATAGATTATTTTTGCCTGTTCCAGAACTTCATATAAATGGAATGATACAATATGTGTTCTTTTGTGTCTGGCTTCTTTCATTTAGCATAATATCTGTGAAATCCATAAATGTTGTGTGTATCAGTTTATTCCTTTTTATTGATTAATAGTATTCCATTGTATAATTATATTAAAAACTCTTTATACATTCTCCTGTTGACGGACATTTGGGTTATTTACAGTTTGGAGCTATTATAGATAAAGTTCCTGTGCACACCTGTATGCAAATCTTTTATCTATCATTAATTTTTAGCAGTTTGATGATGATGTACCCTGGTGTAGCTTTCTTTGTATTTATCTTGCTTAGAATTCATTGAACTTCTTAGATCTATAAGTTTGTATTTTCCATCAAACTTGGAAAATTTTTTGTTTTTGCAAAAAATTTTATTTCTTCTTTATTATTATTTCTTTATAATATTGAAGAAATATTATTTCTTCAAACATTTTTTTCTGATCCAGGCTTTCTTTCTGTTAAGCCTATTACCTGTATGTTACACTGCTTAATATTTTCCCAGAGATCACTGAGGCTATATTCATTTTGTTCTTGTCATCCTTTTTTCTCTATTTCTCTCTACTTTTAGTTTGGATAGTTCCTATTGCCTGGTTTCGAATTCACTGATCTTTTCTTTTGCAGTGTCATCTGTTGTTAAGCCCATCCAGTGAAATTTTCATTTTGGACATTGTATTTTTCTCTTCTAGAATTGCCATTTGGTTTTTTTTTCATTTACCATTTCTCTATTATTTCTTCTTTGTTTTCTCATTAAATTTATATTTTCCTTTTAATCTTTGAACAAATTTAAAATACCTATTTTAAAGTCATTGACTGCTAATTTATTCTTCTCTATCATTTCCAATGTGTTTCTACTAGACTTTTCTCCTGGTGATAGATCACATTTTCTTGCTTTTTTTTTTTTTTGCCCATCTGCTAATTCTTTTATTGTATGCTGGACATTATTGATGCTACATCATTGACTGCCTGGATTTTGTTGTCTTCCTTGATAGATAGTTTAATTTTGTCCTGGTAGGCAATCAATTTACTTTTGAATCAGTTCAATCCTTTCAAGGCTTGTTTTTAAATTTTCCTAGGTAAGACATGGAACCTAAGGCTAGCTTAGGCCCACCATTAAGGACTGGACTTTCTGAGGTCTATACTGAATTAATTGAGGATTTTCCACTGTGTTGGTGAGGACTCTCATGTCTCCCAGTCCTGTGCAATTTTCATTAGATTGAAATACAATTTCTAGGATGCAAGGGAAGAGTTATCCTCTGGTAGTTTTTGTTTCTTTGGTAGATGTTATTTCCCTGGCCCTGTGAAGTCTGCCCTGCATATGTGCAGTGTAGTGTTCAGCCAAAGACTAAAGGAGACTTCTCTGCAGGTTTGTGGATCACCTTCTTTGTATAGCTCCCTTGTTTCTGGTACCATATCACATAATTTCCAACCACCTCAGTACCCCTGAAACTCAATGCCTGTCTCCTGGGCTAGATCATGTTTGGGCCCCCCCGTGTTGTACCACAGTACAACAAGTGCCTCCAGATAGAAAACTGAGTCAGTTATGTGGCTTATCTCATCTGCTGCCCTTTTCTCAGAGGTCACAGTCTTCTGCTGCTTGCTATCCAATTTCTGAAATAGTAATTTCATATGTTTTCATTAGGCCATATATATCCTGACCAAGTAAAAGACCACACAAAGTAATTCTTGTTAGTTCATTTTGAATATGGAGAAACTAATGCACTCACCATGGATTGTCTAATGTTACTAATTACCAACCCATGGGAAAGCTGGAATAGTAGCAATATTTTTCAGCTCTTGGTTTCTCTAAACCCACCACAGAGTCTTTTGGAGAAAGTATCTGTAAGCAGATTATGGGGATAAATTGCTACTCATGGAAAGCAAACCATATTTCATAGAGGGGCAACAGATATCAGGGTTCTAAGCTCTGATTTACTATAGAAGTCATTAGTAAAGTTCACCCCTGGATGCTTTTGCTCGGGTGGGGCCATGGAACTAGTTCTGGACAATGAGTTGTTAGCAGCAGTGATGTGCGTTAATTCTGAGGGAACACATATTGCTGGCTGAGTCTTTCTGTTTCTCTTTTCATTATGTCATGGTAACTGGCAATGTTCAAGATGATGGCTCTGTAAACCTGTGTCTTTGAGTGATTAAGTTGAGCAGAGACAGCTTCTTAACTCTCAATGGACAGGTAGCATGGACAAGAAGTAATCCTTGTTTTAAGCTACTGAAATTTGGGGTGTTACATGTTTTCATGGTATAACTTAGCCTATCCTGAATGTCAGAGAGAACTTTGATAAAACTTGATTGTCTTGGGTTGGTTCTCCAGAAACAGAACCTGAGATAAAAATTAGCATGCAAGTGACTTGCTAAAGAAGTGCTCCCAGGGGAGAATACTAAGGGAGTGGGGGAAGCACGATAGGGAAGGGAAGAAACTAAGTTAAGGTGTGATCTCAGGCAAAATTCCCTCAGCTAGTGTGCTGCAACCTGATTTTACAGGGGAATTCTGCAGCTTAAATTATGCCTTGGTGTTTTCCCAACTCAAAGCGAAGGAGTTAGGCTTTCTTATGCCTACACATAGCCAGGGTTGGGGAGAGGAGGTTGGTCCATGCAGAGTCAGTAGAAGGCTGTACAAGGGGATTTGGGTGAAGCACTGGTGTGGTCCACTAGTGTGATCACAAGGGAGGAAGAAAAGGCTCAGTACCTTCATTTTCAGTTATATATAACAAGAAGACTCATAAATTTATTTTTTATGAAAATGGCGTGGAATAAATGCACTGTAATATTATTTGAGGATAGAAATGCTAGTGGTTGCTGAAGTCTCAGATGGAAAGGCCATTTCTTCCTTATGTCAGTATGTTTTGACTGTTGATATATACTCCATAGTAGAGCCACTGAATATGCCTCCCAAATATTTCTAATTTCTCCTACTTTCTCAGCTTCTGAATCAACTTAGAGCAAAATAGAGCTTCAAGATTTGCCTTCAGCTCGTGTTGTTATTTATTATTTGCTGGCTACCATGCTATACAAAAAGACATGGTCACAATTGCTTGTTTCCTTGTCACCACTTGATTTACCCCCTCACTACCCAGCCTGAGTGATGGCTGCCTCTTTATTTGGCTTAGATCACAAGGTTTGGGGGAGCTTGTCTTAAGGGGAAATTTTTCTTAACTAAGAGAGCTGAATAAGTTGCATTGTCTTTCTGCTCTTTTGAAAGGTAAAGCAAATGGAATTTTGCCTGCCATGATTTGAAGTGAAGGTGTGTGCTTTTCTTGCTGTAGTTGATGATATAGTTAGTGCTGAAGGCGGATCGGGGAACTCTGGTCTTTGTGGCTTTGGTGTGAGTGATGTGGAAAGACTTCTAAATTTGGTGCAGTAAAGTGGTTTGGGACCAATTGCCAATTCGGGAGTATAGAATCATACCCCTCTTTTTCTTTCCCTCCTTTTTTTGTGATCTCCCCTTCCCACACTCACACACCTTGTATTTGTTGACATTTCTGGACAGAGTATTTCCTGTTGCAATCTCAGTTCTTCATCTTGATTTCCATTATATTGGCATTATAGCTGATGTGTAAACCAACTTCACTATTAACTTTGGCAAATCTTTACCGTCGCCTCCCACTCTATCTAGTTTCTATATATTAGCTTTGCCCTAATTGTTTAGAGTTGATCCTTCCCCTAGAATTTTCCGCCTCCAGCTCTGTCAACCCATTTCCCAAGATAACCTGTCAAATCAGTTGAGAGAATTGATGAGACTGGCTATTTGGCATTGTGTCAAGCCCACAAAACCTGGCTAACTCAGCTGAACTTTTCACTTTTTATTACTAACTGGGTGGGTATCATGTAGACAGTAGACATACCATATAATTAGAACTCTCAGTCAGTAAGAAGCATTCTTCTCACCTTGTCCCCAGACAGCATTAGCTGAGAAGTCAGTGGTTTTGACCTTACCAGATCTGTGACCTTACTGGACACATTATCTAATTTCACTAGCATTTTGGAGTTTCACATTTCTGATGTGTATCTTAGGACAATTTTAATAATATATTAAACATTTGCATGGCCCTTTGCAGTTTACAAAGTCCTTTTAATTGGGCTAGGGCATTTGTGTGGGCCCTGTGTGCACATGCCTCTCTCTCATGTTCATTCTATATATTCCACCCCTCCATAGGCAACCAATTTTGGGTTTCTTGGTTGTTGCTCTGTTGTTTTCCCCCTTGAGAGATCCACCCCTTTCTCTTCACCTCAGTTTCCTGATTCTGACACATTGAGCTCTGTCTCTGCTTCTTGGACATACTCCTGCTTGTGAGACCCCCTGCCAGAAACTGATGTGATGGGACTCTCCACACTTAGCTTTCTGAAATTACCGCCTGCTTGTCCCATAATCTTGCTTTACCTCTTCCAGTCGTGTCATTTGTCCAGAGTCCTGTGGAATTAACTTCTGAGAATCCAAAATTCCAATCCAGTCTTTTCATGATGTTGAGTGAGATGTCTCACATTACAGTCCCTTGCTTGTTCATCTCCATAGAGGTGACAAAGCAGGCAGGGGACCTCACCTCCCAGTATAATAGTGAAAATTCACCCTTAACTCAAGATTCCTTTCCTGTTGCTAGAGTTACTCCAAATAGCCTGTTAAGTACACTGAGATATTTGTATGATAAGACCTTACCCAGCTGAAGAGCACTGTGAAACTGCCACTTTGCTAGCAGTCTCAGAATTAAGCATGCAATGAAAATGGTTAGCCAGTTCAGGAGATAGCAGCCATTAACTTAGACAGATAATACCTTGCACTTGCTGTATATTTGCTCACAAATAATACCTTGCACTTGCTGTATAATAATGAGTGCTATTAAATATGAATGGCCTCATTTGTCCTCCTGGCATGTGTGTCCCATAGAGAGTGACACATATGTATGTGGCCATTTAGCATCTTGGGAAATGTAGCCTAGACAAGTTAAGAGATTTTTATCCGTAACCAAGGCTAACTATTAGGTGTTGAACCTTGGGAAGGCATTGTATTTGGTAGACTCGTGCCATAAAAGCTGTAAATTAGAACGAGGGTGGGATGAGAAGCCAAAAATATAAACTGATTTGGGTCAACAGTGTTGGGACGGGTCAGCATGGGTCACAGTGCAAACAGTAAAAACAGAAGAGGAGCTGATTAGGAACTAGGAGTTCGGCCTGTAGTGGAGTTGTCGTACCTAAGGGCACAGGGGAAAGAAGATCTAAACTGTGCTTCTCAAAGCTTAATATACATACCAGTCTCCTGAGGATCTTGTTAAAATGCAGATTCTGATTCAGGAAGTTAGTGGTGAGTCCTGGGACTTTGCATTTATAACAAGCTCCCAGGTGGTATTGATGCTGTCTGTTACTGGATCACCTTGAATAGCCAGGTCTCAGGAGTCCTGGGCTGGGGACTGGAGAAGACCTTGCACCAGTAGGACTTCTCTTAGCTGAAGTATCTTTTGAAAGCCCCAGATCTGTTTCTAGGATTGGGGAGGTAATGACTGTCAATGGGTCATACTGGGTTATGCCCATATCCTGGAAATCGACCAGTGATTTTTCTTAGACTGCATTAGGAGCAACCCTACTCTTTGAAGGTTGGGGATTTTTCCCCCTGCATGATTAATTCAGTTGAAAGGAGAGAGAAGTCTTTGCTGTCAGTGTCTTTGTGAAGGACAAAGTATGTATTTGTTCACAGAGTTAAAAGAAATGACTGAAAAACATTTTCCTGAAGGTATTTACAGCCAAGAGCCTCACTAAAACATCCACTACACATTGAATAGAGGGGGTGATAGGCTACACAAACACTCTGTCTCAGCAAATCCAAGCCAAGTCAGTGTTAAACGTCTCAGCAGCCAGTGGCTCCGTGCCACTTCAGTTTGCCAAGGGAGTGATGAAGGATGCCCAGATTGGAAAGCAAAACCTTGGGAGAGACAGCACATTACGGCATCAACTTAATGGAAATATCAAATCTTCACCCAGAGGCTGACAGCTCCTGTGCTTCTATCAGCCCAGAGTATTTGCTGAGACTTGTAGCTACTGGAAGAGAGATCAAAGTCCAGGAGGGGGAAAGAGCCTCACAGACCAGGGCCATACCAGGCTGAGGAGTAGGTATATACGCTTATAGCTTGCAGCAACAGGCTTCAGAGAATCTGGGTCAGCTTTGCACTGGTACCCTGGGATTTTTCTAACATGAGAACTCAGTAGTGTTAGGATGGGTTCACAATTCACTGAGAATTAATCTAATGAATAATGTATTTCCTTCTGTAAATGGAAATTATCTTAGTAGTGGACCCACCTCCTTCATGTGACTCTAAATAAACTAGTCAGAACAGCTGTGAAGAGCCTAAAGCACGTACAGCCTTGCTTGGTAATGATCTTAGGCTCCATGCGGTAGGACTGCGGGTAAGGGATGTTCTTGCTCCCTGATCTTACAAACAGACATTTGGACTGCTTCTCACCCAGCTCTCTGGTCTTGGGAGGGATACCAGAATTTACAAGCTCAACTCCAGTAGGCCCTAAGGGTAGAGCTGGGTTAGTTTAGCCCCATCCGCCCTTCATCCCAGGGCCCTTTGCAAAGCCAGTGGTGGGAGCTTTCTCAGGCTGTGGAACCAGCTTCTCAGAAGGGACATGAATCACCTCAGATGGAGTTTGAGACTGCCGATTAAGTCCCTGACCCTGCCCTCAGCCAAGAGAGCTCACTAAACAAATTGGACTGGAAATAATAACCAGAAATCATCTTTAATAGGTAAACTCTGCAAAGCACTCGTTACTTGATAGCAATTCATAAGCAGAGAAGACCTGTACATTAGAGAACATCACATCATTACAGCGAACTACATGGAGCAAGTGTGTTTCCTGTTGGAAATGTCTGGCTTGCCCCTTCTTAGGTGGTCAGTGGGGTTTTGCATTAGACAGTGAACCACAAATTAGGGATTTTGAACACATTCCTTAGCCTCTCTGACCTTGACTCCTTCCATATAAAATCATCTTAGAGGCCTACCCTTTCAGCTCTGATATTTTAATTTTTCTGTGCTGGACAAAAGCTATACAACGACAGATGCTTCTGAACTGTGTGCTGTTCTGAGACCATTACTTGATATCTCTAAGCCTCTCTTTTCCTTCTAGCAATATTTGCTCCATCACAAATCTCATGATCATGCTTGAAAGATACTGGATTAAGACCAGTTTCTCTGTTAATGTCTAACACTTGGATTTGAGTTCATATATTTGGAAATCAATCTCCTGTAAGAGTACAGCAGCTGAAGGCAAACCTTTCTGAAATGTCACACCATTAACATGCCCCCTTAAATGCTATAAAGTTTGACCCCGGACTGATATCAGCATAGCATGTGCCTGTAGACTTGCAGCCATGAGCTTAGCTAAAAGCATTCTGAGTGTCAGTCCAGTTCTCTGTTCCTAACGGCAAAGAAACCAGGAGATGCCCTCTCCTCTGTGCTCAGTCAGTGCTTGGGGTCCGAAAGACGTGGCAGGTAGCCAGGGAGAACGAGATCTGTTTTATTGTGCCGATTAATCATGAAGGGCAAGACAGGCATTGGTCTGGTGTTGGGTTTTTCTCCTGAGAGTGTGAGAACATTATTCTCCTCATTCCTTGCACACCAGGAACATTTGCTGCTGCTTCAAGCACAGAAAGGGTTGTATAAACATTTTAATATTGCATGAGGCTTGTATAAGATCGACTGCGTTTGTGAATGCTAAACCCTGATACATAAAGAGACAGAGAGAGTAGAAAAAAAAGAGAGAGATTTTTTATCAACTGGGGAGACTGTAGTAATTCAGAATGTTTTGATGATTCTCATTGTAGAATTTTGTTATGGTGATATATCGAAGCCGATGATAAATCAAGCCCCAAATGCCACAAACTACAGGGATATTTTCTGTTTTTGCTTGATTTTTCACACACAAAAAAGTCTTATTAAATCACAGCCATTCTCTCTTCCTTTCCCCCCAAGAGTTTGGGTTTTGCACTTGGATTTCTACTATCCCAGATGGAGAGGCAGGGTTCATATAGATTATAAAACTATTGTGATTTTCTCCTTCCTACAAAACAGACAACCATGACAGAGCTTCTGGGGAGGGCGTGGTAGGGCAGCACAGGGCAGGCCAGTCCCAGGTGGGTATCTGTCACCTGAAAGGGCCTGAGGAAGGGCAGCTGTGTAAAGAAAACTTATTTTGTTTGGTTTAACATCCGTTGAGTCAGAAGAGCAAGCTGTGGATCACCAGGCATCCTTAGTAATGGTTCCCCAGCCTCCTGAACGTCTTTCTTGTAATCCCTCTCCTTCAAGCTCCACCACCTCCACATCTAACTGCCTTATTTTGTTGTTTTGGTTTCTAGCTTGTAACTATTCCTTAGATGCTTCCATGTTTCTTCATCTCCTTCCTAGTCCAAGTTCAAATCATCTCCTGTCTGAATCACTGCACTGGCATCCTAGATAGATTCCTTTATTTTCATCTAGTCAATCCCTGGTACACAATAGTGATTTTTTAAAAATAAAACATAAAATAAGCTTTCCAAGATAAAAACCTATTTCCATTACAACCATGCTTAAAATCACTCAGTGATCTCTTCTAGAATGCCTTTAGATAGAAATGATCTTTAAGCTGGAGTATCTGGTCCTTTAGATCTGCCTCCTGCCTACTCTCCAGCTTCAACTGCCACCATTCCCTGCCTTGCACCTCATTGTTCAATCCTGTTGCTTTACATTCCTTGAAGTACCAAGTTCCCTTGTTCCTCTGGCTTTTCACACACACTTTGTGATATTTATTTAGTTCTCTCCTTCTCCCCCTTGACTGTAATTAGGACATGGACTGAACCATGCTGCTCATCTTTCTCATTGTTGTGCCCCAGTGACTAACAGAGAACCTGGCCTTGTGATAGGCATTCAGTACATATGTGATGAATGAATGGATGGACAGATGAAGAGATGAAGCAAAGAAGAGTCAATGTCTGGAACAGACTTTTTGTACTATAGCTCCTTCCACATATTGTACAATCATTGAATTTAGAGATAGAGGCCAAACAGGGAGGGACCTTAGGGAGAATATGACCAGCCACCTCATTTGATAGGTGAGGAAACCAAGTCAAGTGATTCACTCAACATCATACAGCTGCTAGTGGGCCAAGACTAGAATCAAGGTCTTCTACTGCCTATTCTATTAATCCTATATCCCTTGCCATACCTCTAAAGATTTCATATTTGTCAGCTCTTAGAACTTTAGAGCTGGGAGGAATTTCTTTGTCATTTTATGAGTGAGGAACATTGTTGAGGGTCAGAGAGGTAGAGGGACTTCCTCCAGGTCAGTTTTTGCAAATTGACCAAGTCCTAGAGAACAGGATGGGCACCAGCCATTCAGTTGGAGCCACTGCCAAGCTGAAGTGAGGCAACTCTTGAGCCAAGAGCACATGACTTTTGACTATGCATGAGGCCAGGATGGTGCCCCTAGCAAATGGTCAGAATTCAGATTCAGCTATGCCAGTTTCACATTTCCTCTGCCTTCGCCCAGCTGAGAGCTGGTTCTGCCTTTGTCTTACTGCTCTGGCACTTTAGAACCCTAGGCAGGTCCTGTAAACTGCCAACAGATTCTAGACCAGCCAGGTGGAGTTCCAGATCTACCCCTTGGGCAGTGGGGAGCCATGGAACCACTCACCTTTCTGTGCTTTGGTTCCTCCCTTGGCTGAATCAGGAGGCATCCAGGGCCTGGGAGATGACTTTACTGTATTACCGTGAAAATGTACATAAAATCCTTTGGGCTCCTTAGGGAAAAGGACAGTGTAAATTCCAGACATCTTTGTTATTTCTTTCTGTAGAAAAAGACCTGATTTGAGGCTTAGAAGCTAAGCAAATAGGGACTGAGAAGCTTTGTGAGATCATTTTGCTTACTAACAGGCCATGAGGAATGTCAGGAGAACATGGAGGATAGTCACCTTGGAGAGGCCCATCAGCCCTCAAATCCCCTGTTCTGGGGTAATGTTTAGGAGGGTGACTGTGGGGAGGAGTGGTTTAGACAAGATTGATTTTCCTTTGCTAAAACTTAATCCTGACTGGCAGCAGGAGATTGAGTTTCTCTCTATTCCCCGAGGTCTGAGGAATGGGTACAACAGAGAGAGGTCAGGACAATTCAGTTTGTGAAATGCATTCCAGAGGTCTTTCCATTAGTGCCGGGAAGATGTCAGGACCTGAGTGGTCTGGAGTAACTGAGCTCCCCAGGACCACTCCAGATGTACTTTATCATGGGTGGGTGGCCAAGGCTGTGGGTGGTGATGGCTTCCTTTTCATTCTCATTTGTGGGGGCTGGTCTTGGTCCTTTCAGGGAAGGAGGATTGAGGAAATTCAGGGATCAGAATTTCTTACTGAGAAGGCCCCAGGGTCCTGAAGTTCAGGGCTTCTTCACTTTCATCTCCTATGCAAGATAAATTTACCCAGATTCCTGCAAGTCCTCCTGCAGTCTTCCCAAGAGGTAGATTCTTGGGGACAGGGTGCAATAACAGAGAAAATGAAAACCAAGCAGGGTGGGAGATGGCAGAAGGTGGGGCTAGGGAGAGCTCTCTCCATGACTCGCACAACCTTCCTCTTCTTGATCGGGCACCAGTGGGTGGAAGAGCACAAGGTGGGTTCTACTTGGTGGCACAAATTTTATTGTATCTCACAGTTTTGGTGGGTCAGGTGTCCGGACATGGCTTAGCTGTATGGTTTAGGCTCAGGGTCTCTCCTCAGGTTGCAGTCAAGTTGTTGGTCAAGGCTGCAGTCATCTGAAAGCTTGACTGGGGCTGGAGGATCTGCTTCTGTGATGGCTCATTCTTGGCCTCAATCACTCACTATGTGTACCTCTCTGTAGGGCTACTTGACTGAGCTCATGACATGGTAGCTGCCTTCCCCAGAGGAATTGATGTGTAACCTAAATTTGTGAGTTATGTGCTATCACTTCCACCACATTCTATTTATTGCAAGTGAGTTGCTAAAGAAAAAAAAAAAAAACGAAGAAGGAGTATTAGAGAACGTGTGGACAGCCTGTTACCCAAGGCATCCCAATCTTAGGGACCTATGTTTTCCATCTTCATGTCAAGTGAATGTGGGCACTGGAATTTTCCATTCCTCGCCTGCAGTGGGACCCAACCCCAAGAAAGACACATTGCATTCTGGCCCACTGAGGTAGCATCATGCATCAGGGAGTGTGGATGGCGTAAGCAAGCAGTCACTTCTGGTAACATCTTTCAGTGCCCTGCTGACTGTGGGGAGGCTAGTTCTCCAAATGAAGTCCTTTTAGCAAAAGAGAACAAAGGTGTACAACATTGTAAATCGACTGTACTTTAATAAAAAATGATAAAAATGATTTAAAAAAGAGAGAACAAAGGTACATACATCCTCATGCTGCATGTATTTGTTTTAACCCTTACCTAATGCCCTGACATAAGTGCTACCATACAATTGGTAACATCAGTTTGGTATGGCAGTGAATTTTTCTGTACACAATAGGGAGATGTGAAAACATCAGGGTGGGTGGGAGTCTAGGGCTTCACCCAGTTATCCCTCTCATGGTAATAATTGATAACACTCAGAGAACACTTAAAAGGATCCAATCACTGTTTTAAGCAGTGTTAACTAATTTTCTTCACTCAACAATTCTGTGAAATAAATGCTGTAATTCATTTACAGATAAGAAAACTGAAACACAAAGAGGGTATATAACATATCCAAAGTCAAATAAGCAGCAGAATGTTTTTGAGCCCAGCAGCGTCTGGCTGCTGAATCTGGGCTCTTAGACGTAAGTCCTGGTGGCTTTACACATAGCCTTGAATGAAAAACAAACACACAAACACACAAACAAAAAAACTCCCCCCAAAACAGGGGATAAGGCAATGTTTCTCGATTTGTAATGTGAGTATACATCTCCCAGAGTCCAGGGAAATCTCTTAAGATGCAGGTTCTGATTCAGTAGGTCAGTTGGGGGCTGAGTCTACATTTTTAACTCATTTAACTCATTTAACTCATTTTAAGTCTACATTTTTAATTCTTTTGGGAAAAAGGTTCTCCGCCCAGTCTGGACTTGAGAATCACGGGGGTAGAGTGGAGGAGGGAGATGTTAAAGAAAACAAAAATGAGAACAACCCTTCTGCCCAAGTCCCACCCTGAAAAGTTCTGATTCACTTGGTCTGGGGTGTCTTCCTGGGGAAGCAGTATTTTTAGAAGCACTCCAGGTGATTCTCATGTGCAGCTAGGGTGTAGAACCAATACCCTAGGGATAAATCTGCAGTCCAGGACCAGACTAGTCTTATTTCTTTTGGCAGAAGCTGTGGCATAGGGTCCCCAAGGTGAGGGCCACCCCATGCTGGGCCAGGCATTATCAAACTCTTTATCCGCTATGGAGCTGCTGAAGGGATTGGGGACAGAGCAGCTCAGAGCTACGTTACTTATGCAACAGAATATTCTCGGAGCAGAGCGCTAATGGGCTGCCTTGCTTTGGGGGAGAACAGCAGGTCCCAGGCTGGAAAGCCTGCTTGCTGTTCCGGCCAGCGTGTGCTGGGGATGCAGTACACGCGCCTGGCTGGGCTTCCTCTGGCATCGCATTCTGCATGACACTTTTTGTTTTCATTATGCCTAAATTTGGCCTGCCCAGAGAGCGTGATTAAAATGAAAACCTTATTCTAACCGGGCTCAGAAAATGGGGGAAGGAATCTAAAAATAGGCCACGGAAAAGGGAAGAACTCAAATGGTATAATGACCAAGTTGGTTCAAACACACACACTTGCAGTAATTTCTCTTGGAGAGAGAAGACAGCAGTGACATCCACACAGGTGTTTGTATAATCCAGGTCACATCAAACTCCTCTCTGCTTTACAAATTCAAAGCCCTGGAAAAATGGAAGCAGACAGTAGTAGGAGATAATAAGAGGAATAACAAGTCTCACTCCCTGCTTCTCGCACAGTGGTGCTTGGTGTGCCAAGAGGGTGTCTGTAATGCACTTTTGTTCTCTGCAGAGAAATACTGGATGGTGGGAAGAAACATGTCCTTAACTTTCTAACACAAAGCCTGAGGAGGACTGGCTATGGACACTTGGTTTCTAGTTTCATTCCTTGCTTTCTCTGTAATTAGATAACCCACCCTTAAGAGCTCAGCTTAAATTTAACTCCCTGTAGAAGGCGCCCTCTAGTCCCCTGGCCTAAGTTAAGTTCTCCAGTTCCCAACACCACCTCTGTTTCCCCATTAGGGGACTTGCTTCTCTTTATTACTTTTGTTTGATCTGTGTTTAGCTCAGCCGTACACCTCCATGGTCTTTTACAATACAAGACACTTATTAGATGCTTAGTATGAATGAATGAATGAATGAATGTATGAAGTCTTGGGAAAGACATTTAAGTTCCCTGGGCCTCCTTGTTCAAGTCAGTAAAATATTGATAGAGAGGAGTTTGGGCAGGTGACCTCAAAACTCCCTTTCTCTTCTGAGTCTCCATTAAGAAGGCTTTACTTTTTGTGGCCTAGCAGTCCACTCTTGAGGGACAGAGTGGTTGGCTGGGCACACCAGTGGCAGAATGCATGGCCCCAGCCTTGTTGCTAAGACTTAGGAGCAGAAAAGATCACTAGAAGAGATACCATCTTGCAATCACATTGTGTATTCATCTCACACCTCATCCCCTCAACACATTCGTGCTGTGTGACCTATAATTTATTCTAGTGGTTTGGTGTTGTGTGTGTAGGCTCTGGGGTCTTACCCTGGCTCAAATCCCAGGCTTTACTAAGCTGTGTGACCTAGAGCAAATTACTACTTTCCCTCCCAGTGCCTCCATCTTGCCCCTTGTAAAACAGGAAGGATAATTTTTCTACTTTTTAAGGTTGTTATGAGGATTTAATGAGTTAATACACATAAAGCACTTAAAGCAGGGCCCAAAGTAGGCACTCAATAAACGTCAAGTTTTTTTTTTTTTTTTTTTGGTAGGAGTTTATTAATTAATTAATTAATTTATTTTTGGATGTGTTGGGTCTTCGTTTCTGTGTGAGGGCTTTCTCTAGTTGTGGCAAGCAGGGGCCACTCTTCATCGCGGTGCGCGGGCCTCTCATGGTGCGCGGGCCTCTCTTGTTGCGGAGCACAAGCTCCAGATGCGCAGGCTCAGTAGTTGTGGCTCACGGGCCTAGTTGCTCCGCGGCATGTGGGATCCTCCCAGACCAGGGCTCGAACCCGTGTCCCCTGCATTAGCAGGCAGATTCTCAACCACTGTGCCACCAGGGAAGCCCGTGTTTTTTTTATTATTCCCATTCTCTTGTATATTCCTGTCTCTGCCCCTTTGTCTTTATTCATGAGCTCCCACTCCTCTACTGAAATCTGATTCAGCTTTCAAGGCCCAGCCCCTCATAGACCATAGATCACAGCCTGTCAAGCTGGGAGGAGCCGTGCAGATAATTAAATCCAAATAACCTCATTTTACAGATGAGAAGTCGGAGGCACAGGGAGTCTCAGCCAATTGCTCAGGGTAGCAGAGTCAGCTGGTGTAGCGCTGGCCCCAAACCTGGGGGACGGACCCTACAGCTAGGGTTTTCCTTCTGACACTGGGTAGCCTCCCTCTTTGGAGCTCAGAGCTCTTCTTGTTGGCGTCTTTCCTTCTGGTGCTTGCTCTCTTATGAAGTCTTTTCAGTAGGATGTGGTTAGTAATCACTTTTAGAATAGACTTTCTTGATTAATCTTACATCCCCATTTGTTAAGCAGGTTGTTTTTGTCCATAGTAGGTATTCACCTCTAATAATAATGAGCTATATTGGATTAGGACATCATTATTTACAAAGTACTTTCTGATATGTTGCTATCTCATTGATACAAAAATGCCAAGAGGCAGGGATTATTTTTATCTTCTCTAGAGAAGAGGAAACAGGGTTAGAGAAAGGAAGAGAATTGCTCAGAGCCACCCAGCCAACACAGAGGGGAACTTGTCTGTCTGCAAATGGCCCTGCTCTTCCTTGCTTGCCCGAATGAATGAATCTATTACTTAACGTTTCATGTGGATTTGTCTTGTTTCCTTCACTAGAAGGCCTGGGCCGTGTGTTAAGAATTATTTATATTCTCAAAGGGTCTACAGCAATCACAGCAGTCTCACAATATGTGTTTGTTGAAGAAATAAGTAACAGTTTTCACTGCTGCCTTCAACCTTAAAGAGGTAGGGTCTGTCCAGATACACACATATCGTTGGCTGTGTGGCCTTAATCCACTTACTTCCCAGTCTGTGTTTCTCTTTTCTGTACAATGTGGTTAAAGCTATTTGCCTCCTTTCAAATTGTTGATGATGCTTTGAGAGCAGGCTGGCAACTAAACTTTTGTGGTCTCCTCAAGCTGTTAGAGCATAACCCCGGGAGAAAGAGTGGGTATGGGAGCTTTAGAGGCTCAGTCTTGGGGCAGAGTCTTTCAGGATTGTATCAGGAAGCAAAAGTTGGTGGGGGGGGGGGGGGCATGTTCAGGAGGTGGGAGGGAGGCACATGACTAACCCACTCCCACACCCTGTTCCCTCAATCTTTAATTTCATCCTTATTTCATGAATTAATGATGACACCACTGCCTTAATATTATTCATTAAAGCAGTTGATTCCATGCACCTCTGCATGGCCTCCTCTCTGAATCCCACAGAGAGACCTCTCCACAATCTAACAGCAGAGGCTTCCAAGAGCAAACCTCCTCTCTCAGAGAGGGACCAGCACAAGAAGGGGGCTTGTGCAGTATCCAGGTGCCTCCCTTGCCTTCTAGGTCCCACCAAAGAAATCTGTTTAAACAGATGATGGACCAGGAATACTGGAGTCACTCAAAGACTTGAATGAACAGTCCCTACCCCCTCCGTTTTATTTTTAAATAAATTAGGAATAGCCGTAGAAACATAGAAAATTTAAATTGAACCCAGAGGGGTTACAAATTTAAATGCCTATAGGTGTAGGCAATTTATGTAATGAAATGAAAGAATGAAAAAAGCCCAGTCTGATAAAATGGTACAAGCTGGCTTCAATGAAAGAGGTCAGGCTTAAGTGGACTCTTGCCTTATGGGAATGTGGGACCATAAATGAAGGCTTGCTGTTTTTAAGTGTTGGCAACTGATTTAAATAAAAACAAATTAAAATGACACACACAAAAACTGTGGGATAAACAAGACTGTAGGGCAGGATGCAACCTTGGATACCAATTTGAGATATGGGATGGGTGACCGCATTCATGTAGCTGACACCAAAGGCCCTAGCCTTGGGTGGGAGAGAAGCTTTTTTTTTTTTTTTTTTTTGCGGTATGCAGGCCTCTCACTGTGTGGCCTCTCCTGTTGCGGAGCACAGGCTCCGGACGCGCAGGCTCAGCGGCCATGGCTCACAGGCCCAGCCGCTCCTCGGAGTGTGGGATCTTCCTGGACCGGGGCACGAACCCGTGTCCCCTGCATTGGCAGGCAGACTCTCAACCACTGCGCCGCCAGGGAAGCCCGGAGAGAAGCTTTTGAACACGTTCTGGAGGTCAGAAAGTTTTGGCTACACACTTCCTTTTTTAAAGTGTGCCCCTAAGCGGTGTTTAGTGGTGATTCTATAAAGAAATGCAGGTACTGTGTTAAATACTGTACACACTTTGACTCATCCTCACAGCTTTGCAGTTTGGCTATTATCATCCCCATTTGGCAGAGAAGAAAACAAAGGCTAAGGAAGCCTAAGTAACTTACCCAAAGTCACACAGTTGTGAAGTGACAGAAGTAGGGTTTAACCCTAATTTGGACTGCTGTGCTAGGAATATCTGAGATTCCAGACACAGTCACAAAGCACTCTAGATTTTTATGGTTCTCTGCTTGTAGCCGGCAACATACCAGAAAGCATATAACACTAACGCTGGATCTGCTCATGTATTATCCTTTTATTCATTCCAGATTGGATTAGAGGGTCTCTAAGACTTGACATTCTGTGGTTCTGGGACACAAACACAACTACTACTGCTACTAACATTTCCCTGTGTCGACAGCTTACTAGTTGCCAAGCTCATTTAACTGCATGTAATTCTCACACCAACCCTATGACATAGGTATTAGTCCCATTTCACAGAGGAGGAAACTGAGGCTCAGAGAAGTTAAATAACTTGCTCAAGCATGCAGTTAATAAGGCAGTCCCAGGATTGGGGCTCAGGTAGGTCTGACTCTTAACCCCTGAGCAAAGGTGAGGTGCAGGTTTGGAAAACAGGCGTGGTCTGTCTTCCCAAGGGCCCTGGAAGAGCACTACTGAATCACAGCTCCACCACGTACATTAAGTACAGTGTGACACGAGCAAATCACTTAGCCTCACTAGTGCCTCTTCTGTAAAATGAGGTAATAGTAGCACACCTCCCTCCTGGGGTTGTTGTTGAGTTCACCTGTGTAGAGTGCGTGGAGCCATGCCTGACACATACTGAAGTGTTCCATGTTGTTTCACTTTCTTTTTCCATTGCCCAGAACCTGTGCTCTCACTCCCTAGGAGGTCAGCTGCACATCTGTTCCTCCCTTGAACCACTGTGGGGGAGATTTGGCCCAGACTTCTGGAGAGAAGCTTAAAAGATGTTACGGAAACATTAACTTATCCTTTGTTCCTCTCCTTAAGTGTCTTTCAGCCATGACAGCCACGGACTTAATAGAATTCAGTTCACTAAAGTTCTATTGGTTCTGGATATGAGTTATAGAAGGAGGTTTCCCAGGCAGCTGCTTATGGGACTGGCAGTATAATAGCTATTTGCCACATAATTATGGATTAAAGGATTCCACAAAGACAACACACTTAGATAGTTTAGATGAGGGACTCAGGGCAGGCAGGGCAGGTGTGGATGCTGCAAGGGTGTGTTGTAGAGTTCAGCATTGGTCCAGGGAACAAGTTGTCAAACTACAACGGAGCATTATTTGTGCAGGGGGAGGGGGCCTTCTGTTTTTTGAGGAAACATGCAACCAAGTTCTAGGAGGTTGATTTTTATGCTTCTATTTTCATCTAAGTAATGAATTCAATAGACTGTCTTGAGGGAGACATTGCCCCCCTGTTTGTGATGTAACAAGAATGTGTATTCAGCCTTGCAGCCCTCGATAGGTTTATTTCCTTAGCCTGCTTCCCTCCTCCCCAATCCGCTCTCTAATTCTTACACCTCCGTCCTTAGCGCCAGAGATTCTAGCTTGTGACACCTCTGCTGTGCCCTTCTTTGAAGCTTGCTGGCCAGACTGAAAGGGATGATTGGCACCTTCACCTAAATACAAGAAAGAGAATGCTGACCAGAGGGAGGGGAACCCCAGAAAAGACATCTTCGTGTCTCCTTTGACATCTGGCACAGTGTGAAAACTTAGTAGGTGCTCAGCAAATGCTGGCTGGAGGAAGGCATGAACATGCTGTGCTCATAATCAGCCAGATTTATGGGGATGCTTCTCAGTCCTCCATCACATCCTCTATGAAGTCTTTCCTGGTTGCATCTTCATCCAGAAATAATGTCTTCCAATCTAAAATCCCATGAAGTTTATTACCTCTTAAGAGAGTACCACACTTCACTTCTGTCGTATGTAAGTCTTGGTTCCCTGGCAGGACTGCACACATCTTCAAGTCAGGACCAGTTTGACCCCATCTTTATTATCTGTATGGTACTAGCATGAGCCCATTAGTGAGAAGTGTGCGCATGTGTATATGTATGTGTGAACTTGAACAGCACTTTTTCTGTGAGGGTAGTCCACACTGCAACTCCTAAGTCTGTCTCTCCCACCAAATTGTGAGCTTCTCCAGGCCAGAGGTTGTGTCCTACACATCTTCGCCTCACTAGCGCATGGCAGAAGCTCATGCTCCTCACACAGCCATGTGTATATTCCCCTACGTGACTGTGCTCGCCATCTCTTTGCCAGGGATGCACATTTCTACTTTCTTTCAAGACCCTGCTCAATTACTTCACGCCCACCAGAAGAAGATGCACTGAGAAGAGATGATTTCTCCTTTATCTGTGCCATCACTATACCTAATAGAGAGCCTGGCTTATAGTAGCCGGGCAAAGAGATTGTTGAATAAATAACATACAATTAATACTTTATACTTTCTGAATAGAAGATGGACTCTGGGAAAGGAGACCAGACTCCACTGTGCACCTATTTCTTTTTTTTAAAATTTAATTTAATTAATTAATTTATATATTTATTTATTTTGATATGTATGTCTTTTTTCTTTTTTAAAAATTTAATTTAATTTTTTATACAGCAGGTTCTTATTAGTTATTCATTTTATACATATTAGTGTATATATGTCAATCCCAATCTCCCAATTCATCCCACCACCACCACCCCCGCCACCACTTTCCCCCCTTGGTGTCCATACGTTTGTCCTCTACATCTGTGTCTCTATTTCTGCCTTGCAAACTGGTTCATCTGTACCATTTTTCTAGGTTCCACATATATGCGTTAATATACAATATTTGTTTTTCTCTTTCTGACTTACTTCACTCTCTATGACAGTCTCTACGTCCATCCACGTCTCTACAAATTTCGTTCCTTTTTATGGCTAATATTCCATTGTATATATGTGACACATCTTCTTTATCCATTCATTTGTCGATGGGCATTTAGGTTGATTCCATGACCTGGCTATTGTAAATAGTGCTGCCGTGAACATTGGGGTGCATGTGTCTTTCTGAATATGGTTTTCTCTGGGTATATGCCCACTAGTGGGATTGCTGGGTCATATGCTAATTCTATTTTAGTTTCTTAAGGAACCTCCATCCTGTTCTCCATAGTGGCTGTATCAACTTACATTCCCACCAACAGTGCGAGAGGGTTCCCTTTTCTTCACACCCTCTCCAGCATTTGTTGGTTGTAGATTTTCTGAGGGATGCTTATTCTAACCGGTGTGTGATGATACCTCATTGTAGTTTTGATTTGCATTTCTTTAATAATTAGTGATGTTGAGCAGCTTTTCAGGTGCCTCTTGGCCATCTGTATGTCTTCTTTGAAGAAATGTCTATTTAGGTCTTCTGCCTATTTTTGGATTGGCTTGTTTGTTTTATTAGTGTTGAGCTGCATAAGCAGTTTATATATTTTGGAGATTACTCCTTTGTCCGTTGATTCGTTTGCAGATATTTTCTCCCATTCTGAGGTTTGTTTTTTGTCTTGTTTATAGTTTCCTTTGCTGTGCAAAAGCTTTTTTTTTTTTTTTTGGCTGCATTGAGTCTTCATTGCTGCACTCAGGCTTTCTCTAGTTGCCTTGAGCAGGGGCTACTCTTCATTGTGGTGCGTGGGCTTCTCATTGCAGTGGCTTCTCTTGTTGCAGAGCGCGGGCTCTAGGCACATGGGCTCCAGTAGTTGTGGCACAAGGGCTCAGTAGTTGTGGCTCACAGGCTGTAGAGCGCAGGCTCAGTAATTGTGGCACACAGGCTTAGTTGCTCCGTGGCATGTGGGATGTTCCCGGACCAGGGCTCGAACCCGTGTCCCCTGCATTGGCAGGCAGATTCTTAACCACAGTGCCACCAGGGAAGTCCCTGTGCAAAAGCTTTTAAGTTTCATTAGGTCCTATTTGTTTATTTTTATTTCCTTTACTCTAGGAGGTGGGTCAAAGAAGATCTTGCTGTGATTTATGTCAAAGAGTGTTCTTCCTATGTTTTCCTCTAAGAGTTTGATAGTGTCCCGTCTTACATTTAGGTGTTTAATACATTTTGAGTTTATTTTTGTATATGGTGTTAGGGAGTGTTCTAATTTCATTCTTTTACATGTAACTCTCCAGTTTTCCCAGCACCACTTATTGAAGAGACTGTCTTTTCTCCATTGTATATCCTTGCCTCCTTTGTCAGAGATTGGTTGACCATAGGTACATGGGTTTATCTCTGGGCTTTCTATCCTGTTCCATTGATCTATATTTATGTTTTTGTGCCAGTACCACATTGTCTTGATTACTGTAGCTTTGTAGTATAGTCTGACGTGAGGGAGTCTGATTTCTCCAGCTCTGTTTTCTTCCCTCAAGATTGCTTTGGCTATTCGGGGTCTTCTGTGTCTCCATAGAAATTTTAAGATTTTTTGCTCTAGTTCTGTAAAAAATGCCATTGGTAATTTGATAGGCATTGCATTGAATCTGTAGACTGCTTTGGGTAGTGTAGTCATTTTCACAATATTGTTTCTTCCGAACCAAGAACATGGTATATCCCTCCATATGTTGGTATCATCTTTGATTTCTTTCCTCAGTGTCTTATAGTTTTCTGGGCACAGGTATTTTACCTCCTTAGGTAGGTTTATTCCTAGGTATTTTATTCTTTTTGTTGCAGTGGTGAATGGGATTGTTTCCTTAATTTGTCTTTCTGATCTTTTGTTGTTAGTGTATAGGAATCCGGGAGATTTCTGTGCATTGATTTTGCATCCTGCAATTTACCAAATTCATTGATGAGCTCTAGTAGTTTTCTGGTGGCATCTTTAGGATTATCTATGTAGAGTATCATGTCATCTGCAAACAGTGACGGTTTTAATTCTTCTTTTCCAATTTGGATTCCTTTTATTTCTTTTTCTTCTGTGACTGCTGTGGCTAGAACTTCCAAAACTATGTTGAATAATAGTGGCAAGAGTGGACATCCTTGTCTTGTTCCTGATGTTAGAGGAAATGCTTTCATTTTTTCACCATTGAGAATGATTTTTGCTGTGGGTTTGTTGTCTATGGCCTTTATTATGTTGAGGTAGTTTTCCCCTATGCCCACTTTCTGGAGAGTTTTTAACATAAATGGGTGTTGAATTTTGTCAAAAGCTTTTTCTGCATCTATTGAGATGATCATATGGTTTTTATTCTTCAATTTGTTAATATGGTGTATCACATTGACTGAATTCCATATATTGAAGAATCCTTGCATCCCTGGGATAAATCCCACTTGATCATGGTGTATGATCCTTTTAATGTGTTGTTGGATTCTGTTTGCTAGTATTTTGTTGAGGATTTTTACATCTATATTCATCAGTGATATTGGTCTGTATATTTGTTTTTCTGTAGTATCTTTGTCTGGTTTTGGTATCAGGGTGATGGTGGCCTTATAGAATGAGTTCCTCTGCAATTTTTTGGAAGAGTTTGAGGAGGATGGGTGTTAGCTCTTCTCTAAATATTTGATTGTTTCACCTGTGAAACCATCTGGTCCTGGACTTCTGTTTGTTGGAAGATTTTTAATCACAGTTTCTATTTCATGACTTGTGATTGGTCTGTTCATATTTTCTATTTCTTCCTGGTTCAGTCTTGGAAGGTTATACCTTTCTAAGAATTTGTCCATTTCTTCCAGGTTGTCCATTTTATTGACATAGATAGTCTCTTATGATGCTTTGTATTTCTGTGGTGTCCATTGTAACTTCTCCTTTTTCATTTCTAATTGTATTGATTTGAGTCCTCTCCCTCTTTTTCTTGATGAGTCTGACTAAACATTTATCAATTTTGTTTATCTTCTCAAAGAACCAGGTTTTAGTTTTATTGATCTTTGGTATTGTTTTCTTTGTTTCTATTTCATTTATTTCTGCTCTGGTCTTTATGATTTCTTTCCTTCTACTAACTTTGGGTTTTGTTCGTTCTTCTTGCTATAGTTCCTTTAGGTGTAAGGTTCGATTGTTTATTTGAGATGTTTTTTGTTTCTTGAGGTAAGATTGTATAGCTATAAACTTCCCTCTTAGAACTGCTTTTGCTGCATCCCATAGGTTTTGGATTGTTTTTGTTGCCCTTTGTCTCTAGGTATTTTTGATTTCCTCTTTGATTCATCAGTGATCTCTTGGTTTTTTAGTAACGTATTTTTTAGCCTCCATATGTTTGTGTTTTTTACATTGTTTTCCCTGTAATTGATTTCTAATCTCATAGTGTTGTGGTCAGAAAAGATGCATGATATGAGTTCAGTTTTCTTAAATTTACTGAGGCTTGATTTGTGACCCAGGATGTGATCTCTCCTGGAGAATGGTCCGTGTGCACTTGAGAAGAAAGTGTAATATGCTGTTTTTGGATGGAATGCCATATAAATATGAATTAAATCTATCAGGTCTATTTTGTCATTTAAAGCTTGTGTTTCCTTATTAATTTTCTGTCTGGATGATCTGCCCATTAGCGTAAGTGAGGTGTTAACTTCCCCTGCTATTATTGTGTTACTGCCGATTTCCTCTTTCATAGCTGTTAGCATTTTCCTTATGTATTGCGGTGCTCCTCTGTTGGGTGCATATATATTTATAATTGTTATACCTTTTTCTTGGATTGATCCCTTGATCACTATGTAGTGTCCTTCCTTGTCTCTTGTAACATTCTTTATTTTAAAGTCTATTTTGTGTGATACGAGAATTGCTACTCCAGCTTTCTTTTGATTTCCATTTGCATGGAATATCTTTTTCCATCCCCTCACTTTCAGTCTGTATGTGTCCCTAGGTCTGAAGTGGGTCTCTTGTAGACAGCATAAATATGGGTCTTGTTTTTGTATCCATTCAGGGAGCCTGTGTCTTTCGGTTGGAGCATTTAATCCATTCACATTTAGGGTAATTATTGATATGTATGTTCCTATTACCATTTTCTTAATTGTTTTGGGTTTTTTTTGCAGGTCCTTTCCTTCTCTTGTGTTTCCCACTTAGAAAAGTTCCTTTAGCATTTGTTGTAGAGCTGGTTTGGTGGTGCTGAATTCTCTTAGCTTTTGCCTGTCTGTAAAGCTTTTGATTTCTCTGTTGAATCTGAATATGATCCTTTCCAGGTAGAGTAATCTTGGTTGTAGGTTCTTCCCTTTCCTCACTGTAAATATATCATGCCACTCCCTTCTGGCTTGTAGAGTTTCTGCTGAGAAATCAGCAGTTAACCTTATGGGAGTTCCCTTGTATGTTATTTGTCATTTTTCCCTTGTTGCTTTCAATAATTTTTCTTTGTCTTTTATTTTTGTCAATTTGATTAATATGTGTCTCGGCATGTTTCTCCTTTGATTCATCCTGCCTGGGACTCTCTGTGCTTCCTGGACTTGGGTGGCTGTTTCCTTTCCCATGTTGGGGAAGTTTTTGACTATAATCTCTTCAAATATTTTCTTGGGTCCTGTCTTTTTCCCTTCTCCTTTTGGGACCCCTATAATGTGAGTGTTGGTGCATTTAAAGTTGTCCCAGAGGTCTCTTAGGCTGTCATCATTTCTTTTCATTCTTTTTTCTTTATTCTGTCCATGGCAGTGAATTCCACCATTCTGTCATCCAGGTCACTTATCCATTTTTCTGCCTCAGTTATTCTTCTATGGATTCCTTCTAGTTTATTTTTCATTTCAGTTATTGTATTGTTCATCTCTGTTTGTTCTTTAAGTCTTCTAGGTCTTTGTTAAAAATTTCTTTCTTCTTCTTGATCTTTGCCTCCATTCTTTTTCTGAGGTCCTGGATCATCTTCACTATCATTATTCTGAATTCTTTTTCTGGAAGGTTGCCTATCTCCACTTCATTTAGTTGTTTTTCTGGGCTTTTATCTTGTTCCTTCATCCACTACATAGTCCTCTGCCTTTTCATTTTGTCTCTCTTTCTGTGAATGTGGGTTTTGTTCCATAGGCTGCAGGATTGTAGTTCTTCTTGCTTCTGCTATCTGCGCTCTGGTGGATGAGGCTATTGAAGAGGCTTGTGCAAGTTTCCTGATGGGAGGGACTGGTGGTTGGTAGAGCTGTGTGTTGCTCTGGTGAGGAGAGCTCAGTTACACTTTAATCGCTTGTCTGCTGATGGGTGGGGCTGAGTTCTCTCCCTGTTTGTTGTTTTGCCTGAGGTGACCCAACACTGGAGCCTGTGGGCTCTTTGGTGGGGCTAATGGTGGACTTCTGGAGGGCTCACACCAAGGAGTACTTCCCAGAACTTCTGCTGTCAGTGTCCTTTTCCCTGTGGTGAGCCACAGCCGCCCACGCCTCTGCAGGAGAACCTCCAACACTAGCAGGTAGGTCTGGTTCAGTCTCCTATGGGGCCACTGCTTCTTCCCCCTGGGTCCTGATGCACACACTACTTTGTGTTTGCCCTTCAAGAGTGGAGTCTCTGTTTCCCCCAGTCCTGTCAAAGTCCTGCAGTCAAATCCACTAGCCTTCGAAGTCTGATTATCTGGAGTTCCTCCCGTTGCTGTACCCCCAGGTTGGGAAGCCTGATGTGGGGCTCAGAACCTTTACTCCAGTGGGTGAACTTCTGTTGTATAATTGTTCTCCAGTTTGTGAGTTACCTATCCAGCAGTTATGGGATTTCATTTTATTGTGATTGCACCCCTCCTACCATCTCAGTGCAGCTTCTCCTTTGTCTTTGGATTTGGGGTATCTTTTTTGGTGAATTCCAGTGTCCCCCTGTTGATGATTGCTCAGTAGTTAGTTGTGCTTCCAGTGCTCTTGCAAGAGGGAGTGAGAGCACGTTCTTCTACTCCGCCATCTTGAACCAATCTCTTGCACTTATTTCATTGTCATATTTTATGTCTGTCTCCTCTCCTAGACTGTGTATGTGTGTGCGAGCACATGCATGTATGTGTGTGTGTGTGTGTGTGTGTGTGTGTGTGCATGTGTATGTGTAGCCCGAGTTCCCAGCTCAGTGCCTGATACATAATAAGTGACCCATAAATATGTGCTGAATGCCAGAAACCCAGGTGAGAGATGTTATGGGAGGAAAAACAGCCAGGAATGATTGGAGCATGGTGGACTCTGTGAAGGACCTTGGGGGTTGAGGTCTCCCTATAGATATGGCATCTGTAGTGATGGTTGAGATCTCCCCTCCCCTTCATGTGGCATCAGCCTAAATCAGCTGAGCCAAATCAGTGGTTCTTTGTACTTCATTGGGCTTCTGGTTCCTAGAGCCAGGCTCCATTTTGGTGACACCAGTATTGTTACAATTCCTCAATAGAAGGCAAATGGAATTTAATCTGAAACTCCATGAAATAGGAATGGGATATATATGGAATAATAATGTAAAGTTCTTGGGGGGCAGTGCTGCAAAAAGATACTCAGTGGTTGGTATTAGCCCTGTGTTTTCCTCCCCTCAGGGGTGTGTTGGAGTTCAGCTCACACAGGTCCCTGACAGCCAATTATGTGCGTTTCTTCCAAATCCTGTTCAGCAGCTTTTTGTTGATAGCCAGAAATTGACAATTGTGGGAGTATTTACACCACAGAAATCGTCAAATGCTACAAATCAGAGCTTATCTCCTCTCTTATCCCCAAAGTTGGCTGTTAAACATTTATCAGTGTACCCATGACACCCCCCTTCCCTCTCCTCCAGGTTTTGCTTGTGCATACTTGATTTTTTGTTGCGTGTAGCTTCAATGGGTCCAAGCATAGTGAGATATGTGAAGGAGAATTGGGTGAAGGTGGACTGTGCTGTAACCTGGGTCTCATATCTTCTTTCTTCAGGCACCTGCATCCCCCCGGCTAACACTTGGTAGGCACAAAGAGGCATGGAGGACCTAATTACTGTCATTTAAAAATAGGGATTTACCTTGTCCTCTTTCATATTTGTCTGTGTCCCACCCCCCACCCCCCTTTAGTTTCTTTCCCCTTGCATCCTCTACTTAATTTTTTTCAAGACTTTACTCTATTTGTGCCATCACTTTGCCACATTAGCATCACAGAATCTGGGAACATTTGAAAAGGAAAGGACTTAGACATCATCTGTTACCTAGGAAGGTATAACATAAATATATGTTATTTCTTGTACCAGATTGAATCCACTGATTGAGGCGGCCCTGTATTCTGAGTCTGTATGTGAGCTCAGTGGGAATGAGAGCCAGAATTGATTATTTATGTCTGTTAAGGGTGTGGGATGTGGGAAGCAGGTCTGGCTTTGTGCATGTCATGTAGTTGAAGATCCTAAGTTCAATCCATCTCATGAAATAGATAAGAAAACTGAGGATCAGAAGATTAAATGGGTTGCCAGGGTCACACAGCTTGTAAGTGGGTAACCTGGGATTCAAACCCAATTTCTTTTTCAATGCCTCACCTTGGATTTCATTTCTGCAATGAGATATTCAGCCTTGATGGAGGAGAAGAAAATCATCAATAACATGAATTTTAAATCCAGATCAGAACTAGGAATGGAGAGGCAGAGAGATTACAAATCTTACAACACAATCTACCATCCTCTCCTTGGTTTTGTTGCTTTTGTGCTTCAGAGTTACCTCCTTGTGTGAAATTAGCTTGTGTTAAGTGAAGAACAGGATATTTCTTGTTTGAGGCAAACAATTAGTCCCATCTCACCCCCTGTCAGTGAGTTGTATGCTTGATAATTTGAAAGCTCTGCCTATGCATAGCCTTTGGAACCAGAGAACATCCAGTTTGGAGGGACTATTAAATTTGGTCTAATCCTCTTCTCTTAAGAAATGGTTTGACCTCATGATGATGCAGTGTAACTACTACTATTTTTTAGTATCTCATGGGTTGACAATCTCCACATCTCTTTTAGGTACTTATGGGAAAGATTTTGACCCCATCCTACCAACCCTCTCTCCATTGTGCTACCTCCTCAAGCTCCTCCCCATATCATGCTCTTAAATTCCGAAGGAGGAGTTAAGATGTGCCCTTCCTACCTTTCCACCTTGCCCTTTCTTCCTCACAGCCTGGCGTTAGACTATGTGAATTCTCCTCATTTTTGTGTCATTTTACAACTCTTTTAAGACTTCATCTCTTTGGACCCTGTATGAGTCTGTTCAGCTGCTGTAACAAATATCACAGACTGGGTGATTTAAACAATAGGAGTGTATTTTCTCACAGTTCTGGAAATTGGAAGTCCAAAATCAATGAAGGTGCCTTCAGGATTGGTTTCTGGTAAGGCTTCTCTTTCTGGCTTATGGATGACCACCTTCTCACTGTGTCCTCACATGGCCTTTCCTCTGTGGGTGTGTGGAGAAAGCTATCTCTGGTGTCTCTTCATTTTCTTATAAGGAAACCCATCCTACCAAAGTAAGGCCCCTCATTTAACCTGATTACCTCCCTAAAGGCCCTATCTCCATTATCTCCTCTTAGGGCTTCAACCTATACATTCTGGGGGAACACAATTCAGTCCATAACAGACCCTTAATATAAAGCCCAGGAGATAGTAGGACAGGTGTTGTGATTGCCTTTTTATCAGCCTAGGGTCTGAGGCTCAGAAAGCTGACAGTGTTGCCAAGTGACTTGCATAGTTTGCCAGGCTGGCCAGTGTTGAAACTGAGGAGAGAAGCTGTTTTCTGACTCTGCTCCTGACCTCTTCCCATTGTTCTCTGAGGTCCCTCAACACAAGTCACCCCCAACTACAAAATACAACAGTTTTTTTCTCAGTCTTCATCTTCTTGACATTTAACAATATGACTACATACCCATTATTTTTTTTAATGATGACATCTTAATTAATTTAAATCGTAAAGGAGAAACTGTACCCAGAACACCACCATCTTGACACCATAGCTCTTCTCTTTCGTCTGTGTTACATTTCAAGTTTTGTCCATTTGTATTCATTAGACTCAGATGTAATGAGTAAGTTGGAGCAGGAAATCCATGGGCTTGTCAAGCTTTTCCAGTCAATGACTTGGGAGGATTCTAAAGCTATGGGCAGATACAAGCCCAAGCAGTACGAACTGGTTGCAGATAGACTGGTCCTTTTCCATGAGGCTGGACTATCCAGCAGTTACTTTGTTGCTGTCTTCATAAACCAACTGGCCAATACTAGTTGCTCTCAGGAATTTTCTGGCTTTATGTATATCTCTGGGAAGTAATCATTTGAATTCAGGACAGGGCAGCAGAAGATACATCAAGAGCCCCATGAGGCCTATGCTTTGACTGTATCTCAACATGGTAAGTGGGTGTCATTGGGATTTCATATACTATTCCGAATGTCCTGCATACCCACCCCTACCATCAGGATAAAGGCCTTGAGGAAGCAAGGTGCTAGGCATATATATCAAGAAGCAGCCCTCTCCTGCCCTTAAACCAAGCTTCCTTAATGACAGGGAAGTAGTGAAGGCTAGTAGAATGAATATTGATGGAATCAGACCAAGTATAGTTCACATTTCAACTCTGCCATGCAGCCGTTCATTCTTTAATATCCTCCCTTGTTCCAGCAAAATTTTAAAAAGCCCTGCTGCCTTGTTACTTGCCATTGGGGTGACATTTGTAAGATACTTAACTGATTTCTGACTTTCGGTATAATGGAGATTCTAAGAGCCACTTTGCAAGGCTATTTGGAGAATTAAACAAAATAACGTGTGAAAGTTCCAAGTGTAACACGTGGCACATAGTAGGTGCCCAGAAAACAGTATCTGTTATTTAAAAAATGGATGTGTGTGCTTGTGTTTGCAAAGCCTTGTATAAGAAAATGTCCCTCATCCATATTCTTCTTTAAAACTCATATGCTAGTGGATGCAGTTTAGCTTCTGCATAAAGTTTATGCTGCCCTGGCATCATCAGTAAGGGGCTCAGCGGTCTGATGAAGCAACCCCTGGAAAGGCTTTAGGATTTGAGAACAGCAGGTGATTATGGGTGGGGCTAAATTATTTACTTCATCAACGTGTCTCTGGGCTTTATCATGCAGACCTGTCATAGGAAGCTGTACATAAAGATGAATAATGGATCCTTTAACTCAGGGATCTGAAAGGTCGCTGGGGCCGTGACAGTCATATGAAGTTGTGTCTTCTGCATCCATCAAGATGCAGTTGTGTATGGATGTGAGGCATGGCAGGCAGCATGAGGCTGGATTTTGCTTTCCACTTAGTATTCTGGCCACACTGGGCTGCCATGTGGAAAGGCGATGATTAGCCCTCTGGAGGCCCAGAATACTGTACTTAACACCATTCTTTGCAGCCACTACCTCCTGTGGTGGTGCATTCAGGCCAACAGAGGTGTTGGAGAATGGACCAGGGAGTGTAGGATAAGGCCGTGTCTGTTTTTCCATCTGAGAGGCATCCTGGCTTGAGCTCACTTGTTATCTCCAGGGACCTAGGAAATTGATAGAAAAGGAAAAGAAAATGAGGCAAAGAGACTAATTCTGTCACCACCATGTGATGTACCCAGTGGGGGTCAATTGACTGTTCTTTGTACGTTTCTTGGCCTGATAAGGAGGGACTGACTCCTGCCGAGGCTCCTGGGTCCCAGAGTTTTAGAGAAGTCATGTGGCTTCTCTGAGCTCCCCATGCTTTTTGGACAAGGCTGACTTTCACCTTCTCTCCTCCTTCATAGGGGCCCAGCAACAGGAGTGGAAGACACCAACCAAATGTGCCACTTTGGGCAAGCCATTTCCTGCTCTGGGCCCTTGTTCTCTGAGCTCCAGTCACATTAGTGCCGCATCATCCATGTCCTATTTGTGTAACATGTACTTAATATTTTTTTAAATGGACTAATTTTTTACTTCAGTAAATTTATGTTTAAAGAAGAAACCTCATGTCATTATAGCAAATGGATATGGAAAATACTTGAAAGAATATTTAAAATGAATACCGAGCAATGAGATTAAATTCTTGCTAGATGCTTTGGCTAAATCAAAGGTTCTACACCTGAAGCTTGCTCTCTCTCTGTTAAAAACGGAGCTTGACAAGTGTTAGAGAAGTGTTAAAGACATAGTAGCATCCAATTGAGACTTTGTTTTTGAGGTACTCAGAAGGGATAAAAGAGAACTGAAACAGGAGTAACTTTCTCACGATGTAATTTAATGACATTTATTATCTTGTCCTTGTGTCACCTGCAGCGTTCCCTGGCCCATCTAAAATCCTAACATACTAACAGTGGTATGAATCCTATACTTTGGGGGAAACTGTACTAGGAAGCTTTAGTTCCCTTTCAACTCCAGATTTTTATTACTTCCATCTATTATCCCTAATGATCCCGTAATTAACTGTTTCTATTTCCACTTTCACTTCTACTTGCTTACTGGCTGTATTAAGCCGATATTTGCTTGAACCGCCCACCCAGCACTTTGCACCTTCAAAAAGCTCCCACATGCTAATTAAAAACTACTGACACTTAAATAGCAAATTACTGGAACCTGGAAGCAGACCAAGGAAGGAGCCCCTGAGAATCCCCCTGCCCATGGCTCCTGCCCCTGGCATGCCTTGGGCCCTTGAGTGCAGAGCCCTCCCTAAGGGCTGCTGCCATTCCGGTGAGTAATGCTTTGAGACAGATGCAAAATCGATAGCACTAGACTCACACTGCTCCAGTTATCTTACATTCTTTTTCGTTCACCCTCCCTTGGCTTCCCCTAGGTGAGAGTATGGGGAGAGATTCATCTCCTCCCTTGTTTCTTATTGTATTACTGTTATAGCCACAGGGATGAGAGTGACAGATATTTCTAGGTTGTCAAGGGAGAGATGAGAAAGATGAGCTCTTTGTAGCACCTGACAACTCACCATAAAGACCCAAAGTGCTATTTGTGTTTTTTTTTTTAAATAATGTTTTAATTGTCATCTTCGGTCTGCACAGATTGTAATCCTTGCTGAGGATCACTCCCAAGTGAAAGTGCTTTAGGTGGTTGAATTGTCTGAGATCTCTTTAATGAAGAGGTATGTCTGTGTGTGTGTGTGTTTGTATGTCTATGTTTTCCCTGACAATTGTCTAACATAGACCTAAGATCTTTTCCTTCAAGACCCCTGCTTGTCCTTTTTACCACCATCTAAGTTGAGACCTTCCTCTGCGGCTCCCTCTTTTTGCTTCCTTTCTCTTAGACATCCAGAAATAGCTCGTTACCCAGGCCTGGATGTTCCTTGTGTGGCAGGAAAGTTGTCATGAATCAGTCATTTTGTCCCTATTCTTGTCTCATTTTATAGGCGATGGATCTCAGGAACAGAGAGGGTAGGCATATTCTGAAAGGTCAGAAGTAGGACTAATGGGCGGCACCCTCACATCTGGTGAGCACCCTAAACCAAATGCTGGCCTTCCTCTAGCAAATGGAAAGCACCAGAGGTATGGTGGGAGCCATGGGCCCTACCTCCAGGCAAGGAAGTTTTTATTAGCTTGAGAACCTCTCTGACCTTCTGTTGCCTTATCTGACAAATATGGACAGTCCTCCAGGCTTTACTTACCTCACCTCATGGTCAGGGTCATGGTCACAAGCTGCATGTGAGGTGGTGGTATGAAAGTCCTTTGTGACCTAAAGAATGCTGGGCCAAATATAAGGCTTCAGGGACCAATTCATACCCTACACCCAGCCCCTCTTCAGTTCCTACGATGTCCTTAGTTCCAGGTGGAATGACATGGCATCAAGGGGGGCAGAGCACTGGCTGCTTGTGAGCCCCGCTCACCTGTCTGCGGGGTCAGAGGCAGCAGGCAGGCACCCTTAATGTGCACTTAGAAATTCATCTGTAAATACAGTGGTTAGCTTTTGGAGGATGAGATAATTGTTCTGAAAATATTGTAACTGCTGGCTTTACAGATAGGCAGTCTTTTACATCTGCAATACAGTAACGAGAAAAAGAAAAGGAGATTTCGTTTTCCTGGTTTGCCTCTGAGTATTGTCTAATTGTCTTCAAAAACAATTGACTTGGTGTTTCTTACCCAGCTTCTAATACTCAGCATACATATATTATGTCTCCCAGCTTACTTACCTATTTACCATTGTTGCTTGGGGAAGGTTAATTTCCTCAGTCTAAGTTGTTTGTTCCCTGAAAATGCTGCCTTTAAGGGACACTGAGGCCAATCCCATGGAGATGAGCAGGGAAATGGAGAGCGATGTGGTTTACTGAGACACAGATCCGCAGAATGGTTTGGGTCCCCTCCCCCAGCCCTCCACCTCCAAGCTTGGGATCCCGTTATCTAGCTGCATAACTGTCTTTAATCTACATTTCACTGTAGACAACCCGAAACAATGTTTATTCTACATGAATGAATCAACCCTGGTGCAGCCAATTTATTTCTCGTAGTAGGATAAAAAGACAATTTCCACATGATGGATCTGAACAAACATACAGCAACCTGAATTAATGGTTAAGAAGGTGAAGACCAGCACCCTGACAGCCCAATGTTATTTTTATCTCTAAACAGAGCCAGAGACCATTGAAACTCTCTATTCAATTTTCCACACCTTGACTATGACGAATACCCCAAACATGATAGTGGGATGGCAGACTCGTGCAAACGACCAATTACTATTTTAAGAAGTTAATGACAAGTTGCTGGTCATTTAATTATGGTAAAACAACCAGTTGGGCTTCCCTGGTGGCGCAGTGGTTGGGAGTCCGCCTGCCGATGCAGGGGACACGGGTTAGTGCCCCGGTCCAGGAAGATCTCACATGCTGCGGAGCGGCTGGGCCCGTGAGCCATGGCTGTTGAGCCTGCGCGTCCGGAGCCTGTGCTTCAACAACCAGTTGAAGTCAACAGACAAGGGTTTGCTTGTCCATATTCAGCTTTTCAATACTAGCTTGCGGGAGCTGGATCTCTTCTGGCCCACTCCCTGCCCAAGTCTGCTGCCTGATGAGCTAAGTTGTTCAGAACCTCACATTAATGGAGTTGTAGCAATGGTCTGAATTTGGTCTGAATTACATGGACAATTGCCCAAATTGCCACTTTGTTTTGCTCGCAACGACACAGCTTGTTGAGAACGAGTATCTCCCTGAGGTTGCTTTAAAAAAAAAAAGACTTGGCATTTAATAAAAGCAATTCCTTACTTGCATTATAGTTCAAGCCATTTAGATAATTAAAGAATTCCTTTGAATACATCTTAACTATTTTTAAAAGTTCTCTTATTTTTTAAAAACCCCATTTAGGTTATTTGCACATTCAAAAGGAAACAGAGAAACTGGACTAAACCAGAATGCATGGTTTGGGGTTTGGTATAGAGAGGATGGCTATAATTGTCTAAAATATGTCTTGGACTTTCTTTTTGATTTTCAACCTCCTCCTCTTTTGTCATTGTTGTTACAAACCCAACTGATAACCAGATTAGTTTCAGGGTTTTGTTTCTTTTCCCCTTTCCAGTGTAGGTACAAGGGAAGAGAACAGTGGTTTAAAACTCGTGCTGGCAGGGGGAGATGGGAAAAACAAAGATCCTGCATAATCTGCCAACTTAATAATGAGCCCCTGAATACAGAATTGGCTATGAGAGGTCCTCCCCATTTCCCTTTAGTGACAGGCAAGACCATGGAGTTGCCCACTACAATCAACTATTCAGCTTTCTTCTCCTCTCATTCACTCTCCATACTTTTTTTTTCTTTTTAACGGTACGCGGGCCTCTCACTGTTGTGGCCTCTCCCGTTGCGGACCACAGGCTCCAGACGCGCAGGCCCAGCGGCCATGGCTCACGGGCCCAGCCGCTCTGCGGCATGTGGGATCTTCCCAGACCGGGGCACGAACTCGTGTCCCCTGCATCGGCAGGCGGACTCTCAACCACTGCGCCACCAGGGAAGCCCCACTCTCCATACTTTGACTGAGCTTAAGTGCGTGACTATTTTGGGAGGCATGAATGGGTTTCTTATGTGACTGAGCAAAACATATTTGTACTTAATTTGGTCTGGGAGATTTTATTTTGTTTTGTTTTGATGTTTAAACCAAATCAACATTTGAAACAGAACTATTTTCTTTGATAGTACAGTTTACCTTATAGAACTAGAGGTAGGTTTTGATTTGGAATATATTATTATTGTCATCATTATTATTTATGCCCTTCTAGACCCAGGGGTTAAGAAGTTGTTAATTCTGTGATGTCCCAAACAGTTTTACCCTGAGACTGCATTGCAGTGCAGTGGTACAAAGAATCCTAACATAGGAGTTAAGTGACCTGGGATCCTAGAGCTGACTCTTCAGTCAACAACTGTGACTTCAGGCTGTGATTTCTCAGCCTCAGTTTCCTCAATATGAAATGATGGGTTCCTGGAAGATTTCTAGAGCCTCTTTTAACTTTAATGGTCTGTGTTCTCCTGGCAAATAGAGAGGTACATTTCTTTTCTCCTGGAAAAAGAGAAAAGTCAGACAGGGATTCAGCAGAAAGAAAGAAAGCAAAAATGAAAACGTTAAAGGAAGAAAATGAAGCAAAAACAAGGAATAGAGACCAGTTTCTCTTGAAGTGGCTGTGTTGCCTTCTGATCCTTGAAGGAGGCTGAAGGTAGCACAGCAACAGCATACACAATGCACAATACAGGCAAAACCTATATGTCTTGGTGCTGAATTCACAATCATTAAAAACATGAGAAAACTGAAGCTTTGCTCAGTACACGTGGCAACTAGAATGCTCTCACTCTCTTTTTTTTAACAAAACAGTCTCTGGGATGGAGCGATAGATGACTAGTCATTGAGCTTAAACAATTCTATGCATTTTTCAAATTAGATGCAATGAAGGGGAACTGCAAATTGGGAAAGCAAATGGGTTATTGTTTCCTATGTTTCTTGTTTTCTTCTCTTACTCTTGGTAGGAGACATTTCTCACACCACCCACTGGTTATTACATATAGTTTTTCTTTTCCTCCGTTAAGTAGGTGGGAGAGAGGTCTCCTGCTCCGTCATCTTTTCTGGCTTAAAGGATGTACCTATCTTTCTATCTGTGGATTCCTGGGAGCCTGGGGTGGCTGCTTCAACACCTGTCCCTCCCTGGGGAAGGAGAAGGCTGTGCATGCCCTTAGGGTTGTTCTGCTCTGTGAGTAGGACCCATCTGAATCTAGATGAGAGAGAGAGAGACAGAGACAGAGAGAGGGAGAGTGAGCCTATGGGAACTAACAGCATGCCTACTCTCAGCTGCAAGGCTCTGTTCTGTTACCATGTATCAGAGTTGTAAAATGACTAAGCTGTGAGTTAGCTCCCCAAATTGTCTTGCTCAGGACCTGGAGGCCCCAAGCCTTGGGGAAGCTGTAGTTCTTCCCTTCTGCCTGCATTCCTTGGTGGTGGTTGTGGATGGGATAGATTTGAGCCAAAGGACTCTTCTTGGATCTCAAAGAGAAAAATCGGCTATTAAGTCCAATGTGGGGGAAATCTGAATGCCTCAGGGCCCTGGCCCCTCTGAAAGCTCTCCAGTTGTCAGCTGGAAGCTCCGGGGCCCTTAACCCCAGTGTTGTTTTTTTTGGGGGGGGGGGTTGTTATAAGGGGCTGTGAGCAGTCTGTCCCTAGTGAACAGCTGCTTCTAACAGGGATCCTGTTCCACAGCAACTTATTCTCTGTGTAGACCTAAACTCCTCCTTCCAACTCGCTTTTATAGAACCATCTTAAGATTACGTTTAAAACAAGACAGGGTATAAATAACAAATAAGTTAAATGAATGAATGGTTCAGGGATTGCTGGATTGATGAAGATACATGCAAGGATTTATTGGTCTGCCCAGAGGAATGTTAAGGGCTGACTCAACCTGAGGCCTTTCCTTTGGCCAGCATGGTGGTGGCTGGACCTACCTTAGGTCTTTATTCTCTGAGAGACTGATCCTGCTGTCTCTTGGCCATGAACTCCCTGCCCCAGCTTTCACCCTTTTTAGCCTCAGTCAGGGCATCACCTCCTCTGAGGGATTTCCTCCCTCTCCCATGTTCCTCCCCATCACTCACTTCTAAGCAGTGTGGGTGTCCCTCTTCTGGGCCACCATCATTCTTAGAGGATTGAATGTACCACAGTGAACTACAGTTGTTACTTTGCATATTTGCCTCCCCTATTTGGAGGTAGGGCCTTTGCCCTCTTCTGCACCCAAAGGCTACACAGTGCCTGGCACAGAGAAAATTCTGAATGCAGGTACACTGAGTGAATAAATGAATAGATGAATATATGACCACTGGCATCATGCCTTTTGGGAATCCACTTTTGCACTCCTTGTTCAGTCAAATGCGATTTGTTAATGATAGTACAGTAGTATGTCTCTCATTTTGAGATCTTTTTTTATCATGATTTTTTATCCATTTCTCTTTTTGGCCAACTATTCTCTAACTTTTAAAAAATGCTGAAATTCTAAGGTTCTTAAAGTGATGTTTGGTCATTCTTTCCAACCCATTTCTTCCCTATAGCCCTTTTCAGAACCACTTCAGCATCCTCTTTGCTGCCCTGGCTGGATCTCAGTGGATCACTCAGGAGGTTTTTTTGTTTGTTTGTTTGTTTTTAAAATTGGAAGTTTCTGAAAATGTTTCTTCTTTAGTCAAAAGAGAAATGAAGTGAAAAAAACATGGAATGAAGATCTCTGGAAGCTTTATTGGTTCTGTTGTAATCTTTCTGGTGAGAAATGCCACACCAAAAGGAGCTAGCTGGTGCAGCTAGCTAGGTTTAGATTTCAGATAGTTTTACATCCCCACATCTCACTGATTCCTTACCATAGCTCTGTGACAGAGGAGAGCAAATATTGATATTCCCATTTTCAAGGTGGTAAAACAGAAACTCAGAAATGCTTAATGTCTTACTCAAGTTCTCACAGATAATAAGCTCAGAGGCAGGACTAGAGTCAGGGCCCCTGATGGAACACAGTGTTCCAGCCACTACGCTCGCCATGCTCTCATTCTTTCTCTTTTGTTTTTCAGGAAAATTCTGCAGAAAAGTCAGAATCCCTCCCCCTCTAGGAATAAGCTTTCTGTGCATATTGCCCTTAGGGGCTGGATAAAAGCTTCTCTACCTAAATGGCATTTGAAGGATGAGTGGAGTTGTTTGGGTTACCATCATCCTACCTTTGGATGTCTGTGGAGGCACGGCAGGTTCTAGATGTGGGGGCAATTTACAGAACATGGTCAAGGATCAACCCCTACTTCTCGAGAGCTTCGCCATTCCCTAAATGCACATGAAAGTACCTTTGCTAGAAAGACCTGGACACTAGGAGCAGGGAATTTGTAGTTTGTGATGGGAAAACCAAATTCTACATATTTTCTATCCCACACAAAGTCTATGTTATGGATTATTTCTAATTTCCAACCAATGATTCTCATTCCAGAAATATTTGAAATCATAATTTTCGAGCGGCAATAAAAAATAATTCTTAATTTCTTAGCTTTTCTTTCAATGGGATGCATGTGGATAATTTGCACCTGTGAATGAACCTATGGCTGAGAGTACTTGGCTATTTCAAAATGGAGGGTAGCTGGTGAAGGTACTGATTTCGTAATAAAGCACTCAAAATACTTTTATACATGCACACAGAAAAAGAGGATTTGGCTGTGTTAAAATTACCAAAACGATGGCAGTTATTCCCCTTTTGAATTTAGATTTCTGAGCTTGTTTCCTGATTATCTAATGTAGTAAATGATACTGGCAGGTGTGCTCACCCTCTCCTTCCTGAATCAGTGCTTGATGACAGTTCCAGTGCAGTGCTCTCCTTGGTCTTTAACCCTCAGGCAGTCTTCCCTACCCCAGCTGTAAGACTTGCTTACTGACCAGGGAGATCCAAAGCTCACCACCCACTCTCTTCTGCACATGGTCCCACCCACTCATGTATGCCTTCCCCTTGTGCCCCTTGGATGGCCAGGGCTAAAGCCTTACTTGACTCAAGCTCTTGGGTCAATGACTACATGAATATACGAGTCTAGTCCTTTGGTAAAAGTGAAAAACTCCTCACATTTCCCTCTCTTTTAAAATCTTCAACAAGTATTTATTGAACACCTACCTTGTGTATAGTTATGGACATGAGTAAGAAAGAGTCCCTGATCTTAAGGAGATTTAAAATATAAGAGTGGACAAATAACAAACCAGTGCATAAGTAGTTCATTCATTCAACAAATATTTGGTGAGTATTTATATGCCAGGCATTTGAGATATATTGATGGATGAGACAGACAAGGTCCCTGCATTCAGGGAGCCTATAATCCAGAAAGGGAGAGAGATAATTAAACAAACAGTGACAGTAAGGAGTAATAAGTGATTTGATGGGAGTAGGGAGGATGGGGTGCTCTGGGACCTCCAAGCCAAGGAGGCTACTTTAATCAACTGGGTCTTAAGTGAGATTCAAAGGAAAGAAACCAGATATGATTGGGGATGAAGGGGCAAAGATCAGAGGATGCTTCAAGGAGTATTTGAAAAAAAAATCTATGAAAGATTGATGAATCATAGCAGGAGGAGAGCATTTTTGGTGGAGGGGATAGCATGAGCAGCACATGGAGGTGGGAAAGCAGAGAATGTGTTCAACGAATACAGAGTTATCTGGACTGGTTAGAATACAGTGCGTTCACCCAGTTGTGGAGCCAGCACTGTTAACAGAGTTCAGAACAAATCATTTTTAAATTTATGTCAAAAATCTTTAAAAATGAGTCAAATCTGAAGAAAGGTGGCTAGAATACTATTATAAATCTCCATATACACTTCTGTTAGATTTTCCAATTCTCAATATTTTGCTACATTCTCTCTCTCTTTTTGTGTATACACACATACATGTATGTATATGCTTATATATTTGTAAAGGAAAAGCTCAGCTTTTTCCCTTTCTATGTAAGGAAAAACACAGTTCTTATCTACTGTGTCTTTCTTTATCCTGTGTGTCTCTTTTACCTTCACAGAGAACACTTCACTTCTCACCAAATATGTGGAGGATTTCCCTCGTACCAAGCAATTCTCTGCAACATAATTTAACTCGATTCTGATGCCATCTACCCGAAGACAGCGTCAGATCCCACAGATTAAGGGCTCAGTCCCACAAGACTGAGTCCCTTTAGCCCCCACACACACTTGAGACACCAGTTGCAGGCCCGGGTTATCACCTGAGCTTCTGATCCACCAGTGTAGGTCAGAGGTTCCAGTGACCCCTTCCTTGGGTTCAATTAATTTGCTAGAGCGACTCACAGAACTCAGGGAAACACTTGCTTACATTTACCAGTTTATTATAAAAGGATATGGTAAAGGATATAGATGAACATCCACATGGAAGAGATGCATAGGGCGAGGTATGTATGAAGGGACGTGGAGCTTCCACACTCTCTCTGAGTGTGCTGCTCTCCTAGCACCTCCATGTGTTCACCAACCCACAGGTTCTCCAAACCCACTACCATTAGAATTTTGTAGAGGCTTCCTCACATAGGCACAATCAATTGTTAACTCTCATCTCCAGCCCCTCTCTTCTCTCTGGAGGTTGGCCAGGGGCGTGGGGTAAAGCTGTAAATTCCAAATTTCTAATTATGGCTTGGTCTTTCTGTTGACCAGCCCCCATCCAGGAGCCCAGCCAGGGTCACCTCCTTCAAACAAAAGATGCTCCTAGTGTTCTTATCATTTAGGAAATTACAAGGGTTTTAGGAGCTCTGTGCCAGGAACTGGGGGCAGAGACCAATACATATTTATGTACATCTATATATAATTTTTTGTTATTGTTGTTGTCACTGAACCATTTGACAGTAAGTTGTAGATACCATGACCCTGTGTCTATCTCCTAAAACCAGACAAATGGGATTTTATTTGTACTTACTCTTTTACATTAACAAAAACAACTTATTAAAAGGTAGCTCAACTGCCCCCTACCGCATGACATTCATCATGCACATTTTCACACCCCACTCCCTCCAGCCTCAAGTTTCCTTTAAGGTAGTTTCATCTCCACCTGCATCTTTCTGAGCCTTGAAATGAACAGCTGCCAAGTAGCCAGGTTGCTTGGAGAAAAGGAACAAATTTAAACAACTCCAAAGTCGTTTGCAGTCTCTGCTGGCTTGGAGGAGACAGGGCCATCTGTGCTTCCTGCTCGTATCTCAGGACCCGAAAGAAAGTATTCTGAGGCTTAGGAGAAAATGACATAAAATTAATCCATTCCACTCTCAGAGATCATAATGAAGCTGAAAAAGAGGTACAAAATCAATGCATTCTTATTATAATTTCCAGATTGCCATCTTCCCGTTTGTTCAGATGTGAGTCTGATGGCTCAAATTGGTCTTTGGAATATTTAAGAAGCTTTTTTGGTCCCTTAATATTGGCTTATCAGTTCCAGTAATTTTACCTCCCAGAATGAAATTGGCTGCTAACACTTGGAGGAAATCCATGCTGTATTTTTTGGTAAGTTTTGCTGATCGTCACCCACCAGGCTACAGTAAATGTGCTTCTGGTTTATTAGGAAGACAGCTGTGGAGACTGGATGCTTTATCACAAAACTTCTGGTCATCCCAGGAGCTCTTCCCCAGCAGAGAGAGCCTTTGTCAAGCATTTATCGATTTTTCTTCCTGCACAACGCCTTAGATCTCCTGTTTAGAGGCAGTCTTCCCATTTGACTTCTGGGATAAGAGAGAAAAATCAGGCCTGCAATAAGCGATCCTTTTATTCCTCCTTCAAGGCCATGTGTCTGGGTTTCATAGAGATTAAGAAGCAAGAGAATGGTAGAAAGAAAAAGTGACTGAGTTTGAAGACCAAATCCCATTTTTCAAGTGTTGCAAAGTAATAATTGGAATATGCATCTATATTCTGTTTATAAAACTTTATTGTAAAATAATACACATTATTTTTTAAATGATGGAAAATACAGAATAAAATAATAGTCCATAATTCTACCAACTAAAAATTATTATTTTTTTTAACATCTTTATTGGAGTATAATTGCTTTACAATGGTGTGTTAGTTTCTGCTTTATAACAAAGTGAATCAGTTATACATATAGATATGTTCCCATATCTCTTCCCTCTTGCATCTTCCTCCCTCCCACCCTCCCTATCCCACCCCTCTAGGTGGTCACAAAGCACCGAGCTGATCTCCCTGTGCTATGCGGCTGCTTCCCACTCGCTATCTATTTTATCTTTGGTAGTGTATATATGTCCATGCCACTCTCTCACTTTGTCACAGCTTACCCTTCCCCCTCCCCATATCCTACTAGAGAATATCCATTCTCTAGTAGGTCTGTGTCTTTATTCCCGTCTTACCCCTGGGTTCTTCAGGACCTTTTTTTTTTTCTTAGATTCCATATATATATGTGTTAGCATATGGTATTTGTTTTTCTCTTTCTGAAAAATAATTATTTTTAACAACTTAATATTTCCTGTCAGTCTCTTACTTTGTGAATTTTAAACATAGAAGTGAAAATATATTACAGGAACATTGTTTTTTTTTTTTTGCGGTACGTGGGCCTCTCACTGCTGTGGCCTCTCCCGTTGTGGAGCAAAGGCTCCGGACGCGCAGGCTTAGTGGCCATGGCTCATGGGCCCAGCCGCTCTGCGGCATGTGGGATCTTCCTGGACCGGGGCATGAACCCGTGTCCCCTGCATTGGCAGGCGGACTCTTAACCACTGCGCCACCAGGGAAGCCTTTTTTTTTTTTTTTTACAAGAACATTTTTAAGATCATATTTTCACTTAACATTACATAAACTCTTAATAAACATCTTTTTTAGAGGTTACATAATATCTTATGGATGTCTGTAATTTACTTTGTCATTTCTTATTTCAGGCAGCTAGTTTGCTTCCTCGTTGTTCTGGTTTGTTTTGTGTTTCCTATAAAGATTGCAGCAATGAGTATTCTTATGCAAAAAGCTTTTATCAGATCATTTTCTTGGGATGGATTTCAATAAGTTAAATTACTGGGTCAAAAGGTAGGAACATTGTAAAGGCTATCTATGTTTGCTTTCAGAGAGTTTTAAGAAATGCTCTACCAGAACAGTTTATACTCCCACTAGCAGTATATAAGAATGCTTATCTCACTGAACACTTGCCAGAACTGAATATTACTTTAAAAATACTTTTAAATTTAATAGGTAAAGAAAAAATGCAATCTTATTTTAAATTGCAATTCTTTGCTTACTAGTGAGTTTGAACAATTTTCCACGTTTGTTAACAATTTGTGTGTGTATTTTTTTTAACATCTTTATTGGAGTATAATTGCTTTAAAATGGTGTGTTGGTTTCTACTGTATCACAATCAGCTATACGTATACATATAGCCCCATATCCCCTCCTTCTTGCCTCTCCCTCCCACCCTCCCTATCCCACCCCTCTAGGTGGACACAAAGCACCAAGCTGATCTCCCTGTGCTATGTGGCTGCTTCCCACTAGCTATCTATTTTACATTTGGTAGTGTATATATATCAATGCTACTCTCTCACTTTGTCCCAGCTTACCCTTCCCCCTCCCCATGTCCTCAAGTCCATTCTCCACGTCTGCGTCTTTATTCCCGTCCTGCCCCTAGGTTTGTGTGTATTTTTTGTTAATGTCCACAGACTTTTAACCTACTAGTCTCAGTGTTTTTCTAAATTATTTGGATGATATCAGGAGTAACCACTGTTTGTTGTAAATTTTCCCAGTTCGAAAGCCTTTTACATAATTTTTATGCAGTTTTAAAATTTCATGTTGTCAAATTTTCTTCCTTTTTCTTTTAATTTTTAAATTGCTTTTAATCTTAGAAAGTCCTTTCTTTTCTAGAGATGCATGAGATACTACTTTGTATTTCCACTGAGTTTTGTTATGGATTTTTTAAAACATATTTCATTCTATCTACCTTTTTATGTGGTGAATGATTTGGATTGAGATGCCAAATGAACTTTTTCCCACATAGTTAACCAATGGCTCCAGCAATATTTATTGACTAATCCTGCCCTCCCAACTAAACTGAGATACTGTTTTTATCATGTATTAAATTCTCACATAGACCTGGGTCTGTTGCTGAGTCTCCGTTCAGTTCCACTGGTCTCTTTTTGTTGTCAGCATCACACTTTTTAATTTTCTTTTTCAAAAAAGATGAAAACCTTTTTAAACTATTTGTTGTAACAGAGGAATTTTAGAATAATTTTTTCGAGTTCCAAAGAAAACCTATTGGTGTTTTTGTTGAAATGGTTAAACCTATACACGAATCCAGCCTTCTTCAAGATTCCAGGTTTTTATTTCATCAGTTCATGTTATGATCAGAACTACTGATTCATAAATTAGACAGTAATACAAATTTTCAGATCACTTGGTGCATCTGAGTTGTTTGGAAAGAACTCTAAAATGGAGTGTTTCAAGTTCCCTAGAATTTCAGTTGTTAATTGATCATTAATGACAAAGTCTGTCTCTGGGTCTATATTAGACAAAACGTAGAAACTGGTTGAATGTAAGTCAATGGATGAATGAATGAGATTGCAGATGGGCCATGAAAAGCAAAAGATCTGGCTTACCAGAGGCCTTCAGTGCCATTTGGGCCAAGTGACTGTTAGTTGGAAATTCCTGATTTCAAGTCTGATAGTATCTACCAGTGGTTCCCCATGTATGATACAGAGATCAGAAACTCAATATTTATTGAACTATACTAGGCATTTTGCTAGGTGCTTTTCATGTGTTATCTAACAGAAGAAAAAAAGGTAGAAGAAAGTGAGAGACTTGCCAGAAGTCATGGAGCTTGTAAGAGGTAGAGCCAGACACAAATTCACATTTCTTGGTCTATAGAGTCTTCACAGTCTGTTTCTGTTCCTATAGCCTATGCATGGGCAGGTCAAATGAATCAGTTCTTAAAGAAGGTTATTTCATCTCTTCTAATTTTAATGTGTCAAAAACAGCAAAGGAAGTAACATCTTAGAAATAGAGTCCCAGTAATGATTATTTATTCTTGGAAAAGACCCAAAGATTAATCTTTTGTCCCTATTACATGGAAGTAGATCCACAAAGACATGGGTCACAAGTCTACCAGGGGTGTGCTTGGGGACCAGAGGACTTTGCATAGATTAAAGTCCAGTCCATATCAATTGTGATTGCATAGACATGAAGGCTTGACCTGGTGTCTAGTCTTAACAAGAGCAGACCTTCTCTTATCTGCTTTCCACTCTGCTGCACTCCATCCAGGCAAGATAGTCTAATTATGGCATATGCAGGATTATGAACTGTGGTTTACTCTTCCTAAAAAAAAAAATGACATTAATGTTGCTGTAATCATTCTTTAGCTGCATGTATTAGAGATTCCTTCCCCAGAGCCCCAAACACTTTGCAAATACGATCTCGTTAACCTACATGCCAGCCCCCTGTGGTAGGTCAACCGTCTTGGCGGCATTCGGAAATTGAATTATGCAAAGAGAAAGTGGTCTTTTCAGAGCTGCCTGTCAGCTGAGGATGGGATCAAAATTAACAAGGAATCTTAGAATGTACAGGGCCCTAGATATCACCTGGTCCAAAATTCTTGTTAAATAAACAGGAAACTGAGGCCCAGAGGGACCATATCACTAAAATCCAGGATTCTCAATCATGGCTGTTTGTTGTCATCACCTGGGAAGCTTTAAAAATATGTACCCTTGTCCAGGTTCCCATCCAGACCAGTTTAATCAGTGTCTTTGGGACCTCCCTTCATGAATGGTTTTAAAAGCTTTGTAGATGATTCTAACGAGTAGTCAGAGTTGAGAGTTAGGTGGACAAAAGCAAATCCAGGGACAAAAAAAAAAGCAAAACCAAAACCAAAAAAAAGCAAAACCAGGGACAAAAGCAAACCCAGTTAGGGATCTGTCCATGGCATCCCTTTTTCATTCTACATCATATAGTTTGGCTTATGGCAAAAGTTCTTGAGGTTTTAACAATCCAGGCTGACATCTTTGAAACGGGAAATATCTGTAATAATTTCATCACTTTTCACTTTATTTCATCAGCAGAGACACATTGCAAAGCTGTGGCAACATGATGCTGAAGTAACTGTGTTATTCCACCGAGCCAGTCAATCAATCAGTCAGTTCACTGGACAAAATCAGTCAGATCAGCTAGTTGGCTGACTCAGCCATTTCAGGTAGAAGGGTCCGGCTAGTTGTCTAGGTGTAGACATTACTTTTCTAGACCTTGCCTTTTACAGGAAGGTGTGTTGATATTATATTCATGTGTTATATTATTTTCTGTTGTAAGCTCTGTTCTGGGGAGCACTGGAGAAGCTCAGCATTAGCCTTGTAAAGGAATAAATGAAACCCTATCCTCTGGCATTATAGGGATTAGAGATTCAAGCGTTCCTCACTGTGCCCATAGTGAGTGCTCGATAAATGGTAGCAATTTTTATGCTCACATTGCCCTGGGATATTGTAGCGACCTAGACCCAGTTCTAGACAGGCACATGTGCATGTGAGCGTCGCGCGCATGTGCGCGCGGGCACACACACACACACACACACAGTATACCAGTATGGAGCATGTTTTTAGATTTAGCTCTTTGCACACTTGGTTAAAGGTGAAGGTGGGAGGAAGAAACAACAATCTATTCATACTTTCACCTCCAGGAAAAAAGCAGCTCTACAGAAAGTGGCACTGATGGGGGAACTGGAAACACAAACAACATAAAGCTGTGTCTGAATCAGACAGTGCAGTTCCTCTTACCTTTTAGCCTTCTGTGAGGTACAGCTCTTGTGGGTCCCTTGGCTCCAGCTCCTTAGTCCGCTGGCTCCTGAAGCCAAAGCCCCTTGACCCTGGAACCTGGGATCACTGTTGTCCATCAGCTCTGTAGTTCTGCATATCCTTTTCAGTTTTATTATTTCTGACAATAAGCCAGTCTGATTGAAGTCCTGTCCAGTCCTGCCTGTGACCTGAGTCTCACTCAGTCTCACCTGAATCCCCAAGTCGCTGTACAACCTCGGTTCTCCCTAGCCTCTGCATCACACAAGCAACAAAAATGCTCCCAGTTTCCAAGGCAGGCTGCTGGGGATCTGTCTAGACCTCTCTGGTTTCCGCAGCTAGACCTCTTCCTTCCTTCCCTGATGAAGTCTGTTACATTCACTCGTCCACAGGAACATCCCCTCACTGCCTGCCTCTCACACACTCTAGCCCTTCTTGTCTCGAAACCCGTCATGACAGGTGCTGCGGCACGTGGCCAGGTCGTGAGCCATGTACCTGAGGCACTCGGCAAGTTATCACTAGGCTCCTTAATCTAAACAGCTGTTTCACCGTCAGATGGTTGGGTGAACTGAGACAACTGAATTTGCGGTCCTTAAAGACAGGTCACAGCCTAAAGACCAGGCAGAGGCTCTGGAGCACGTCTCTTATTGACTGTAATCACTGCTTGCTTTCAAGAAACTCTCTTACCTTCATAGAACTCCTTAATATCTGCAGCAAATGATGATGTGTTTCCATTTCTACAAACTATGCTTACATGCCATGCCTAACCAATATTTTCATATACCAACACTTTCAATAAAGACATGGACTTTAGGCTCACTTTGGTGAGATTAATGTTTACAGAAGAGTGCCAAAGAGGATCCTTGGTGACTTTGGTCCCATTCTTTGGTGTAGGGCAGAGTTGGTTATGTAGTCCCAGACACCTTTTCAGCATATGGTAAAAAAGAAATCTATCAACTCTAAAATGTTCCCTGGGTGGATGAGATTCCTCTGAACTTTTCCTGTGCATCCTAATATCAAGGGAATGGAAGATAAGGAGTAGTCAGAACCCATAGGGACGTGGTGATGGGGAGACCAGAGTAGGGGCCAGTGGTGATTCATGGCTGCCATTCATACTAAATTCCTTTTTCTGCTGCAGGGTTCATTTTTAGTCTCATCTGCTTTCTCTCTGGGTCTTAGCCTCGTGGCCTGCACAAATTCGTTTGCCTTGCTTCTTCTTTTACACGTTTTCCCGTATCACATGGGCTCATACCCGTGTAACTCTTCTTTGTTAATGCAAGGCTGTGTGAAAGGTTGTGGAGAAATGAAACTTTTGTAAATCTAATCATCTTTCAAATGTACTCAGGAGCTTTCTATTTAATAGGAGTCAGGCTTGAGTCTTGCACAAAATGAAAAAGACTTTAGCAATCTCACTCACCAGTTTGTCTTCACTGAAAGGTTGTTTTTTTTTTTTTAAATCATGAATTTTCTTAAAGCTCTGCCTCACTTTCCTGAAGCAATGAACAGGTGTCTGCAGTTTGTAGGACCTTGGTATACTCTGCTGAAAGAGCTCTGATCTCCCCACTCCCCTCACTTACTACCCTTGCTTGTATCCAACACTTTTTACCTAACAGCACATGTGCACCCAGGTATTCTGCAGTTCTTGGAGGGAGGTAGGGCAGGTCGGGCTCATGCACAGCCATTCAAGAAATTTGTGGCAAGAATCTACACCCTGTTTTCCTGATTTATAAGCAAGTGCTTGTCCCTCACTTCGCTACACTGTCTCCCTATAGTAGGATTCACCCTACAATGGGATACTTCTTGTCAATGATTTAGAGCATGTTCACCTTGATCCCTCCTTTCTCCATCAGAGGCACATTCAAAACTGCTGTTGGTTGAAGATGCTGCCTTCTTGGATTCTTCACAGATCCTCTACTTGAACTACACTTTATAAACTAAAGCAGAAGGGAGCACTGGCTCTCTTGCTAAACAATTGGGAGAATGGTTTAGGAGGCAGTATAACATAGTGGGATGGCTGGCTTGGGTTCTTGGGTTTGATCATGGTCTAATTAATTATTATCATTGTGAACTTAGACCAGTTTCTAAACCCCTCTGAACCTCAGTTTCCTCATCTATAAGATGGATATATTAATTCAACCTCAGAAAGTTGTGAATATTAGAGAAAATGTGTATACAGCATGGTAGGTGCTGAATAAATAGAAATCATCATTATCCTTAGTGTTTACTAGAACTAAAGTTGTTTTGACCTCATCTTTGTTTTGTCCTTACCTCCCCACTTTGTCTACCCTTCTGTTTCCTGTTACACTGCTCTTCTGGTTTTCTGTTTTCTGTCTCCTCACTCCCTAATTTCTTCTTCTCTCTCTTGCTCCCTCTCACATCTAACGTTATGGTATTCCCATTCTCTTCCATCAAAGGGTCATAAAATTTCAAATCTAAAACAGCTCTTGGATATTCTTGGATCCAGCTCCTGTGTGTCCGATGAGACAACTGAAGCCCAAGGAAATTGACATTTATACAAGGTCACCAGGTAGTGGAACCCTGGAGAACTCAGGTGGATGCTCAGCCTACCTGCTCCTTTATGACTCTGTCTCGGGGGGTGAACACGTGAGGGATGACTATCCCCAGGGAGCCTAGTGGGGAGAGGGATGTTACAGTGCTTAGTCTCCCTAAAGGACAGTGTTTTTCTTCTTTCCTTTCTAACCTCTCAGGAGCATTTTATATTTCAAAGTTCTTTGATAAAACAGCTATAAACCAGCTCATCTCCTGGGGCAGCAAAACTCAGATGAGATTTCTCCTGAAACTTTCTTGTTGTTGAACTGGGGGTATTTAAAAAATTTTTTAGTCATTAAAAAAATCTACAGTTGCTCAGCAGGGATAGTACATCATGAATGAAAAGTAGTGGGCCTTTGATCTAATTTTGTGTGTGTCTGCTTTCTCAATTATAAATGGGCTTTTGTTATGAGACAAGTTGACACTTACAGAGTTTGCTTTTCATTGGTCTGCGGTGAGTTGGGAGCAGCTGAGGCTGTGTTCTCTTTTCTTAGTCCTATAGCAAGACTGTGACTTGACACCTAATTGGACATTGTTGCTTAGGCCCTTTCAATATTCCAGGCATTGAAGAGAGAGAAAATTGTGTTCCATCCAGGAGAATAACACCAAAACTAAATGTCAGGTGACAGTTTAGCATAGTGGTGCCTGATATGAACTATTGATTATGATGCTAAAAAGAGAAAAGCACATCCCCGAGAAAAAAGCAGGAAAAAATGGGGAGCCTAGAATGCAGCAGCTATCTGTAAGTCAGTGCCCTTGAGTAATGACAGATGTCTTGCGTGGGCTCAGATTTCTTTGAATCAGCCTGGAAATGGATCCCAACGCCTCTACCATCAAAGGCAGCAGGAGTGTTGATGTTAAAGCTGTTTTGAGTACTGTTAATGTTGAGGAGGATGGCTTACACAGGACATCCATCCAGAATGTGGTTGGAGGGCACTCTGCACAAGGGTCTGTGAGTAAGGACTGGGGGATCAGAACTGGCATAAACACGTCAAGAAGGCTCATTTGTCTGTGTTCTCAAACAGGCGAGGTGAGAGGCACAGGCACGTGGAAGGCTGCTCTGGGGAGCGATAATTGTGTTTGGAGCCTTTCACTCCGGTGCAGGTCACCGGTTCAGTTCAAACCCAAACTGCTGGAATTGTTATGACTTGATGGATGATGGGAAATCAGGTCGTGGCTCTCATTCGGCTTCCTAAAAGTAGTCCCTGTAATTGGTCTCCTTTCCTAGAAGACTGCCGAAGGCTGGGAAGGGTGACAGGCACAGAACTGTTCTGAGGCCAGGAGGGGGTTCTGCTGGGATGGGGAGGGGAATACATGCTGGGCGGGCACAGAGAGGAAAGGCGGAGCAGTGGAGGGAAGAAAATGCTTTATTCCTCTGGTCCCTGAAAATGCAAGCGTTGCTGGGATCCTGAGTCCAGGCTGTAGGCAGACCAGCTTGGGGACACTGGACAGAGAGTTGGACTGAGTCCCATGAAGAAACTCATGTCTGACCCACAAGCCTCTTTGTCTCTCTCTAGTTCACCTGTAGCACAATTCCAGAGAGTCCTAATCTAATTTCAGGACACGAGAGTGTAACTTGTGAGCTAGCTTCCGGATCCCTTGTTTAAACCTCCAACCTTTCAGGTATCAGGCTATTGTAAAGCCTAGGCTCTTGCAAAGCAAAAGTTTTGGCCCTTAGATTTCAACTGCTTTTCTTGGTTTTTCTACTACTGTCACCCCTTTCCTGATGCAGTGAATGGGGAAAGGCGGGTGTCAACGGGTAAGAGGAAATATATGGAATAAAAAGCCCATCAGTTATTATCTCGAGCGGTCATCCTGCTCCACTTCATTACATGTGTTTCTTTCAAGAATAACCCTATTCCTGAGCTCTAGAAGCCTGCACCCAGGCCAATCAGTGGACCCGCCTATGGGTCCATCGGCTTCTTGTCAAGGAGAAATTCTCCCTGTGGGCAATTCACAAATCCAAAAAGCCCTGCAAAGGTCTATTTTGTAGAGTGAAATAGGGGACAGAGGAAAGAGCCCATGAGAAACCTGGCTGGGTCTCATATTCTATGGCTTACAACCTTTTGGTCACAGGATAGGAGATGAGGGACAAAACTCAATACAGCTCATCACCCGTCGTAGTAAGTAGGCAGTGTCATTTTTGTATAGATGAGAAAGTTTATTTGTTTGCTTTGCACTTTGCAGACGATCTGTTTCTAAAAAGTGTGCCTAGCGTGTCAACTACGTGATCTTGGGCACCCTGGAGGTGGGAGCCCGGTTTCTGACCTGGAAGGCCCATGGGAGAGTGGGGAGGCTGGTGTGCTACAGCTATTGGTAAGCTTGGAAGAAGCCTAGAGAGTGGTTTCCACCTGTCTCTGGAGCACAGGATTTGTGCAAAAGCTTACATGATGGGGTATATTTCTTTGAGGGACTGGCTCTGCCAAGGCAGAAGGTGGGACGGAAAACAAGGGTAGTGTTCTGCAGAACAAAGCGCTACATTTGTGCTCAGTCCCAGAAGGAGGTGGATGTGTTTTAAGTATTTGTATGTATGTTTGTCCTTCATTACACGTTGAACTCCCTGAGGGTAGTATCAGAATCATCTCTGTTTCCTCCATCCCTGGTGGCTGCCAGACACGTAGTAGATACCTAGAAATTACTTCTGTTAAGAGTGAGTAAAGGGGGAGAACAGAGCGTGGGGTAGTTCTACCTTTTCTGAAGATGATGCTTGGCTGCCTTGGCATATTTTTAGTCAGTTCCTACCTGGCCTGCTCTTTGAACTACACTTAAGCATCTAGAAAGTCATCAAAAAACATTTTGCTGAGTACGCAAGAAACAGATCTTAAAAATTAGAACTTAGGTTTCCATGTGATGATAAGGTTAACGCTTGGTCAATGGAAAGGATGTTGGATGTATTTGAAGAATCTCTCGCCATCCTCACCTTCCTCAAGCAACGTGGGCTCTTCCTTGTGGCATCTGTTCCTGCTACAGTCCTCCAGTTGTGCTAACGTGAACCATTCACTTCAGCCGAGGTTGGTGCTCAGATCTTCCCTGGGTGTCCAAGGATTAGCTTTCCACACCTGGCTCCCTCCTGCATGCTCCTGACCCCACATGAACCTGTCATGTTGCAGTTAGTCCCAACCAATAGTCTTTTAAAATGAGCTTTGCCCTTTGAAAACCAGCCCTAAGCACTTTGCATTCCTTTCCTGTTTGAAAAGTTCATTTCTGTTCTATGCTTAGTTCTAAAAATACCCAAGTGAGTGGGAGGCCCAAGCCATGCAGTTCAAAGCTGTTCCAGTAGGTGAGGGTCACAAGGGCTTCACAGTGAACTCACTGAGGTGGATCCATCACCTTCACAGCTTCAGGAAATGAGCTTTGTGAAAGACAAAGTAAGAAGGTGAGCATCCCATCACCTGGCATTCTCAACTCAATGGAAGACAGGACGGCACAGAGCAAGATCCTGAAAGTTGTTGAAATGCCTGAGTCGAAAAGGGCTGTGACATGTCTTGAATTTTTTTTTCCAAGATAGATGCAGTGTTTAGACAGTATTGACTGCAAGTCAACTGATAGTCTTCAGTCTGTGTTTTTGAGTGTGCATGTGGAAATCACGGGTCGATACCCATTGTCTTCAGGGCTGGGATTCTTGATCCACAATTGATGCTGGGTATTTGCTTCTCAGCATTCCCAAGATCAAGGAGTCTTATCCAAAAGCCCCATAAATGAAAGACTGTTTCTGGGTGTGAGTGAAGTGATATACTTGTCCCCTTTACTTATAGTTGTGTCAAAGTGGGTAGCAGAGGCCTGATCTCTGTTTTGACTCCACGCCCTTGGAGAATAAAGGCACGGTGAGATACATGCTGTTCAAACACTAAGCTTTTTACACTCTGTTTATCTGATTCTTCTGTCTAATTAAAGTTACCTTCTACACTTGATTGGTTTTTAAAGCCCAATATTTAGCAATTAAACCTTCTTTATTCTAACAACTGGGTGGCACTTTTCTGAGTGATTTAGCACATGATGTATTATCTGCTAAACCAAGAACTGGCTTCCTTGGAGAGCTTCTCTTCCAGAATTTAATGCTTGGGTGACCACTAGGAACACCCACTGAGGAATCTGTAGACAGAATTGTGTGGATTCAGCTCAGGAGTCCATGGAGCAGGTGTGGGGAGATCCTTGACTTGAATTAGAATGGGGAGACCTGATTTAATCCCCAATGAGGCCACTTTTCTAGAGCTCCCTCAAGGTCTTCGAAGGTGTGCTTTATCCATGTCTATGAGTCATAGCCAGAGAAGCAGGGCGGGTGTTGGTAGGGAAGCTGGCCTGACCCCACCATCATAGAGGGAGCTTAGCCCTGCCAGCCCAGCCCTGAGCTAAGCCTCCTTGGTGTGCAGAGTGCTTGATGGGAGGATGCTGGCAGATCATCTCCACTTGGTCCTTCCTGAGAGCCCAGTCAGACCACCACAAGGCTTTCCTTTTTCCAAGTCCTCTCAGACAGGAAGACCTGTGATAGGACATGCAGGGAGTGGAGGGGTGCCAATGTCATAATCAAAACCTCTCCCCTCATCTCACAAGAGTAGACTCTGTTTCCTAGTCATATTTGTTAGGTTTTTGAAGGACAGAGTTTTAGTGTCATCTTTTCCAGGGAAACAGAGAGGAGGCTGTTAAGGAGATGGTAGCCGTTTTATAGAGAAAGGATCAGTACGTTTACCTCTTCCTCCCGGCCTTGCTCCTGCTGCCCTCCCAACAGACACACACACACACACACACACACACACGCACGCACACACGTGTGCTCATACCCCAGTGGAAACACCTGCACACACATACATGCAGGCACACATGCACATACATACAACCTTGCATGTTCAAAGCCAGTGAATCTGAGCTGTCCGGAAATTCACACATGCTGTCATTCTGGCCTGTTCTCACTCTGGTGGGAGGACGTCTTCTCCAAGTCTAGCATTTGTGCCGAAGTTTATTCAGTGACAGTGGCCCTTCCTGGGAAGCCCGTCCAGCCACAAAAGACGTTCTTTATTTGTTTGAAAGTGTTTTCAGTCTTTTATCCTCACATGTAAGTCCACAGTGATGCTTAAGGGAGGCCAAATTACTGCCACCAAGCTGATCTGATTCACCATGAGGTGATTAGCTCTGCCACCTGACACCAAGGACTGTGGGGCACATCTTAATATATTTGTATTCCCTGTACTGTGAATGCAAATGATTTAAGGTTTTTTTTAGACTTTTTGTCCTTTGCTGAGGACTCCCCTGGGGAGAATAACTGGAACTATTGAAGACCCAGTGTAGTCATTCTGGCACGTTTGTAAGCTTCCTCTGTGACACCTCTGTGCCTGGAGTTGAGGTGTCCTCCTGCTACTGGAGCCCTTCTGCATCTGAGTTCACTGTTTTCACAAGGTGGAAGACTGGGCTGTTGTGCAGGGATGGCACGGAAAGCAAGGGGCCTGTAGGAATGTTCTGGGAACTTCTGTCTGAGATGGTTCTGGGTGAGCTCATAAGCTTAGTGCAGTCAGAGCTGGAAAGGTCTCTAGTCCCTCCCCACTCAAAGTGTGGCCTGAGGACCAGAGAAACGAACATCATCCAGGAGCTCGGTAGCTGCAGTGTCGCAGCCCCCAGCTTAGGCGTGCCAAAGCAGAATCTGCATTTTCACAAGAGCCCCCAGTGATCTGCAGGCATGTAAAAGAGAACGGCCAGTCAGCTCCCTCATCTTATGGGCTATTCTAATAACTGTCCCTCTGAGATATATTGAACTGAGAAAATGTCTACATTGGGGAATGGAAAGGAAGCAATACAGCAGAAATTGGCAGTGTGGAACTCTGACTCTGGGGTCTCTGGGTGGCAGAAGGACCAAGGAACCCAAAGATAGGCAAAGAGATAGACAGTGGCATGAGAGGGCGCAGAGGGAAGGTCTGAGTCGACACAGACTTCCTTGACATCCCTTTCTCCTCTTCTTCTTCTCCATAAAGCCGCTGCCACTAACCTTGTGGGTGCCCACTTCTAGGCTGGGTGATTATTTTAAGAGACCTTGGTCTGTAAGAGTTTTATGGTGTGCTCATTTGTCCAGTCCTGCCAGAGAACTAAAGGTAAAATAACAGTAAGCTGTAAAACAGGTATGAACAGTCTCATGCAATTCTGGTTCTCCCATCAATAAATACTTTAATCTTTGCTTTAAAATAGCAAATGCGAGTTTCACGTGTGAGCCCCAGCTTTGCTGGTACCCTGGGCACATCACTGGGGAGTCAGACCCTGCCCAATGCACCCTCGTCCTGCCCTTGCGGTGGTTTGAGGAGACTCATTCCTGAGACTAGATTAGGAGACTAAGGTCCCAGCTCTGTGTCTCCCTCCCAGTGACAGAGCCACTTACCAGTAGATTGGGGACCAGAACCTGGTTTCTGGGTTCCACTTGTTGAGGCATTTCTACTCAGGTCACCAGTAATCCTAGGTCCACCTTGGCACAGCCGGCGCCCTGAAGGAATCATGAAAATAATTTTGGCTTCCAGGGCTTGACACAAACTAGGACCTAGGACCTGTTTTGAGTTTATCCACATCTTGGTGTCTGGGAGTTCTCTAGTCTTTGAAAATCATGTGACTTTTTCAAAATGATCAAGAATTTTTGAAACACCCTATGAGGCCAACACTTTTCTTGTCGTAACCTTTATGGTTCTCCTTCAAGGCAACACTTTCGCACTAAAACTTTGAATTACAGCAATTGCTCATTCTCATATTCATTGGATCGTTACTATATTCTAGCCAGGAGGCTAAGCAGCTCTACTTAATTAATTTAATCCTACAATAGCCTATGGGTCAGTACTATCATATCCCCATTTTACAGATTAAGTAACTGTCTCAAGGTCATTCAGTTAGTAAGTTGGGAAGCAACGATTTGAACACAAAGAAATCTATCCAGATGAGCCTAAGCTATTAACCACTGTGTTATCGTCCATTAAAGGTATATGGAGCCCTTCTCTCTCTCTCTCTCTCTCTCTCTCTCTCTCTCTCTCTCTCTCTCTCTCTTTCTCTCTTTTCACCTCTGCTTTGGCTTTTTTTGCAGGGGAGGGAGACTACTCATATCCTGCATGGTGGAACTGGTCTACAACTATGAGTAAGAAGTTTGGGATATAACATCTCAGTCCTCCACCTCATTCTTCCATGTGGTGTTCAGCTACTTGGGAGAGGTTTCCTTCTCTCCTAGTGGCATGACTATCTCCAGTTTCTTTGGTTAGCAAAATAACAAGACTATGTCACTTTGCTTTAGGTCAAGTGTTTTGGTAACAGAAATAGTCAGCTTCAGTGAAACATTACCCTGACTTCCAAGTTAGAGAATGGTTTTGCCCACAGATTTCAGCAAGACCTGAGGGTAAGAAAGGATTTTAAAAGCCCTTTTGTCCAAATTCCTATCTAATTTATGACTCCCCTTTATAACTTTCCACCAAGCATCATGTTGTATTTTGGTTTGTCTTTTAATCAGTCAAAGGTGGCCATGTGCTTATTGACACTTTCAATGATTAAAATAAAAGATCTTTTCCCTTGCCTGTACAGATCTTCAATCTGGCTTTCTTTTCTTGTCTCCATCTTTTCTCTTCTTAGAACCTAGTTGTCTGTTTGACATGAACATCCAAGTTAATTACATCCAGAAATAAATCCCTTCTTTCAGTTATAGAATGATTAACTGTGTAAATTTAAATTAACCCAGCACCAAGTCAGCATTTTGAAATCATCTTTTTGGCAACTCTTTGGTGAAGCTTGTTTCATCTACTGATTTTTCTTGGGAGTACAATTAATACTGTCCATTTTCAACGAGGGTCCATATATACACAACCGAAGTCATTTAATTGTTGTCTCCAGTTTTTCTATTTCTCTTTTGGCCTGAAGAGCTGTACCTTTTGTATTTTATTGGAAGAAATTTATCAGACACGTGGCATTCTATTTTTATCTCTTAGGCTCACCTCAGAGTCCAAATGTCAGCATTTTTGGAAAAAGCACTGGGCTAGAAGCCAAAACAACCGAGTGAATCCTAGGTTGGATTCTGCCCTGGGACCTTGGTCAAGGCATTAACCTTTGGGAATCCTGGTTTCATCCTCAGGAAAATGGGCATTCTGCCAGCTCTGCCCTTGTCATAGGATTGTTGAGAGGCTTGAAATAGGGAATGTATATAAGAGCACTCAGTAAACCGTAATACAGGATGGAAGATATAAGGCCGAAGCCCTGGGTTCACAGAATGGTTACGAAGTGGATAAATATGGAGATGGGGAGCCAGAGAGCATGAGAACCCCAAACTCTCAACTTGACAGTTGATTCTTATCTATCTGGAGCATGTGTGTCTGCAGATGTCAGGGAGGGGTTGAGATTAAGTTGCCTCAGAGCTGAGCTTTCTTTTCAGTGAGAAATGTGTCCGTCAGGGCATTTCAGAGCAACACAGAGAGAATGAGTTCACAGTCACTTGTACCAATGTAATGAACACTAATTAAGTATCCTGTTTGTAAATAGCACTGAAGATAGTATAACATAAACCTTACGTGGCCATTTCAGGAGGTGGCATTAACCAGAGGTGTGTTGTTCCGGCCACCACTGTGCATTGCTTTCAATTGCTCTGAGCATTGTCAGGCACCTGATTTATATTTTTCTGACATTTTCATCAACAGGATTAGCTCTCAGTTGGATATTATCCTACCAAATTGTGTTTTTCCCAAGATTTTTATAACTCCAGTGCCATCCTAGTTCTAAGACCTTCTCTTTAAGGAAGTCTTCACATAAAAGAGGTCTTCACAGATCCTCTTCCTTCTCCTGTTCCTTTCGAGATTCTAAATTAATCTCTTTCTTCTTTAAATTCTTATTTTTTATGATGCTTTCTGAAAATAATATAATTTTACGAGGAAATCCATGAAACAAAATTCAGCCCAAAACGCACATAGTGCTTAATGCAATAAATAGTTCAGCTGTCATTTCCATCATCCATCCCAATGGATAAATGTGTTACTTGTATTTCTTTGAAAAATAATGAGTCTTTCAGTTATCAATAATTCTTAATTTTATACCAAAGAAACCCATCTTTACCCATACTTATGTAGTGAGTTTTGCCTTCTATGGGCATCAATGACAATGCATTTTGGGGAAATCTACCAAGGTACTAACCGATGAAGTCAGAGCTAAACCCTCCCAAAGGGCAGAGGCTTCCTCTCCGAAGTCATAAAGAACAGAGGGGAGGGTAGAAGTCACTCTAAGAATGCAGGCTCCTGAGAGATCATTTTGGCTAAATTTCTCTAGTCAGACTTCCTTATTCCTTACTCATTCCTGAGCAATAGCTGTAGGTCCAGTGGTGTGCCTGTAAGTGTTTAACCGTTGGTACTCTGAAAAGGAAAATGTGTGTGTGTATAGACACACACACATAGACACACACACACATTTAATGTATATTTTACTGATACAAAAGATATGTACTGCACAATTTACAGATAATAATAAATAGTTTTTCTTTGTAAATTTAACTTGATTCTCACAGAATGCTTCTGTTGATTTTTGCCAATTTAAAAAAATTTGTAGGCAACATATGGTTGTAATTAACAAAGGAGTAGAGTTCCAACATCAATGGTGGTTGATATTTTTATTTATGTTACCAGGTAAGACAAACATGAAACAACAAAGATATAGGTTGAAACTCCAGCACACTGTTACGTGAGTCCCATTTTCCTGGAACTCTGAAGAGAAAGAAGTTTTTCCTCCATGTCTAACCCAAATCCTTTATGTTGCATGTTAAGCCAGTCCTCTGCTTTGAACACAAAAACAGATAGGAAAACACTATTATGATCTGGGAGAAGAAAGGGCACTCGAAAGAATGAGATTCACTCCTTTTTTACATTCTATTGTTTTATCAAAATTTGTGCCTACCTGTAGTTTAAAAAGGCAAATGGTGAACAAGTCTTGTCAATGAACACAGCAGTCCTCTGCTCCTGATCGTTTGTTTACTAGACATGCCAAGCCATGCCTTTCTTTTCCCTCCACTCTCCCTATAGTGTTACCTTTTAATTTTGTTCAAGTCAATATTCAGTGTTTATACTCTATGGCAATGCAAATTAGATTCATGGCTAAGCCTTTACTTTTCCTTTCATGCACAATCTTTTATTTTCCCTAGGGGTTTTGTTTATTTTTGTTTTGTTTTACATTTACATTTAGATTACATTATATCCTTTTATATTTGCTTAGTTTCCTCTGAATTTATCACTGTTTCAACCCCAAACTCTCTGCCAGTTTTCTAAATGTCTTCTCTACATATCTCATGTGTTCATTCACTTGCCAATCTCATCTTCTTTAAGAAATCTCTCCTGGAACCCTCTGCCCTGCTCTGAACTGGATGGGTTACACCCTGGCATCTGGGGCCCTCCCTTCTGCCTCATCCTAAGAACTTCCTTTGCCTGTCCTGTGTTAAACCCCTCTCTGCCAGTGTCCTGCTGATTCAGGTGTAACATATCCCCATGTAGTGTCCTGAGAAAGAATACAGGGAGGTAAAATATTTGAGACCTTGTATATTTGACAAAGCCATTAACTTACCTTCATATTTGATTGGTAGTTTCTCTTAGTATAGAATTCTAGGTTGAAAGTCATTTATCTTCAGATTTTTGAAGGCATCACTCCATTGTTTTCTAGCTTCTGGTATTGTTTTCTAGCTTTGCACTATCAAGAAGTTCAAAGCCTTTCAAATTCACAATCTTTGGAATGGGATCTGTTTTGCTTTTCTCTTTCTGGAAGTTTATTTGATTATATCTTTGCCCTTTGTGTTTTAAAATTTCATGACACTGTGCCTTCTGAGTTTATTTTTATATTGCTGTATGAACCCCCTTTAATCTGGAAATTCGAGTCTTTCAGTTGAGACACATTTCCTTGACTTGAGTTATTTTGTGGCTAATTTCTTTCCCTTGCGTGTGTGTGTGTGTGTGTGTGTGTATCTGTGTGTCTGTGTCTGTGTGTGTGTTGTTCTCTCTTTCTGGAACTCTTATCATTTGCATGTTGGGCATCCTGGACTTGTCATTTACTTTTCTCCTCTTTTCTGTCCTATTTTCTATCTCCTTATCTTATAACCCTCTGTTGACCTTTCCATTTTTACCATAATATTATAAATTTCATCAGTCCCTTTTTTTTATTCTCTTAGTGTTCTTTTTCTATATTATCCAGTCCTTGTTTGCATAAATGCAGTATATCTTGTTTTGTATCTTCAGGTTATTAAATATATTTTGAATATAAAATGTTTTGTTTGAATGATTCCTGTTAGGTTGCTTTTGTCCTGTGTGATTTGATTTCCATATTTCACATTAGAGACTTTTCTCATGTGTCTGTGAACTCTAGTTTCTGCTCTTATTAAGAGCAGAGCACTCAATGCTGTCTGGAAGCTCTGAACTTGCCATTGAGGCTTGTTACCTGTGGGCTTCACTGTATGCTGTGGCTGGACTATTTTGCTGGAGAACTTCGATATCAGTGTCTTTAGGTCTTTCTGCTTACCATGTTCATATCCCCCTAGGAAAGCCCTCTCAGTCTCCTGCTTACAGGTACAGGTCTGGTGGCTACATTTGTGGAAACCCAGTGGGGAAGAAGGTTGGAGGTCTCGGTATTTAAGATGTAAATGCCCACTCTTTCCCCTGTGTCCAGTACTCTTCCCTCTTCCTCTAGTTGTGCCTGGTGTCCCCTGGACCAGTGGGTCTCCATCTCTCCCAATCCAGATAGCAAATGCACATTTCATTCCTGCTGTGGATTCCACTGCTTCTCAAGTGGAATTTGATCAAGCTTCTTTACTTAGCTCCCGTCCTGTCCCACATTTGCAGAGGTGGTAGAGTCAATTCCTCCTCCTTTTGAGGGGTTCTGCTGGGAAAATGGGGCTGCTTCTAGGCCTCCACAGTGTCAGCTGAGGATACAGCTTTCTCAGATCTATTAAATCAATTGAATATTAGTCTACTCATCCATTTGCTGTCCAGCTTCCAAACTGTTGCTGCTCTTGTCTGCTTTCTCATTCTCTTTGTCCTTGCGAGTTTACACTCCTCTCTCCTCCCACAGCATTTCAGCGCACATTTGTTTCATGGTACCTCTTTTTGTGTGTTATAGTTCACTGTAAACCTGTCTAATGTCTCCTCTGAAGAGGGAGCTCCTCTGAAGGAAGAGATGCTTGCATCCCACATATTCAATAGCCCTTGGTACTTAGCAGTGAGAGACAGCGTGTGCTGAAATGCACCTACACTGAGGTCAGTTCAGTGGCCTGGCTGGCACGGGGCTAGGTGCTGAGGCCCAGAGACTGGGGGCCCAGTCTCTGCCCTCAAGGAGCTTATGGTTGGGTGCTGTTTTCCTCCTTCCAACCATAGGGGGTCTGGTTCTGACTATTGGCCTTTCAGTGGCTAAAGAAAGAAGTGATGGTTCTAATCACAAACTTTCCTTGTTCTCTCTTTATCAGAAAAGAGACATAGAGGGAGGTGAAGACAGCCTAGAAACAAAGAGATACAATGTCTGTAGATGGTAAAGTAAAGGAAGGGCTGGGGTGAGGATGAAAGTGAAGAGGCCCAAGCCCCTTTCCATACTCTTCTTTTATATGAAAGATTGTTTTCTGATTATGCAGTAATGCAAGGTCATTCTGTATTTGAGAACTAGAGAGAAGTTAAATAAAAAACTTGAAGTTGCTGATAATCCCACCACCTTAACATATTCTGTTGTGTGTATATATACAAATACACACACAAACATAATTTAGAATCATACTGAATACAATTTATACATATACTGCCTTTACGCTTAATGTTACATTGTGAGCTTTTCTTACACCACTAAATTTCCTTTGAAAGCATGAGTCTTAATAATTGTAAAATTCTACTGTGTAGATGTATTTTGTATTTTAAACTATTTAGACTCTTAAAAAATTTTTCATTATTATAAATAATGCTTAATTAATAATCTACAATATCATTTTAACCCATTTCTAATTATTTCTTTAGAATTTATGCAAATGGTTTACTGGGTTATGGAAAAAGGACTTTTTAAAAGATCATAATGCCTATTATCAAGCTGCTGAACACAAAAGTTGCACTCATACTTAGTACCACCAGCTGATGATAAAAGACTATTTCTCTAGTCCCTTACACTCGTGTGTGTGTGTGTGTGTGCATGTGTTTGTGTGCATTTCACAAGCAAATTTCATTAAGTTTGCATCTCCATATTTGATTAAACTATCCCCTTATTATTTTTTTTAGCTATTGGGTAGCTACTTTTAAAATCACTGTCTTGTTCAGTTTTGCCCATTTTAATATTCTCAGGTTTATAATTTTTAATTGATTATCAAGAACGTTATATATCAATGTAGTCAAACTTTTGTTGTGTCTTTTCCTTTGGTTTCTTCTTTCTTTTTTTACTTTTGACATCTTCTGACATACAAATTAGTAGATTTTTATGTTATCAAAGCTGTTTTTCTCTCTATGCAGTTTCTTCTTGCTTTATACCAGGAAAGTATACTGAGTAGATGTCCTAACAAGGACGTGAAGAAGTTTCTTTCTCAAAAAGCCATCAGACTTTCCCGGAGTGGCTCAATTACCATTTATTAGGCCCACATTTACTCAGAATCTGAAGGCAGGCTCAGATACTGGATGTGAAGATTAGGCTCTTTAGAGCTCTGGCTCCCTTTGCTAAATGTGTCCATTGTCCCCTCTGCCACTTACACAGAGAGGATGTGCTGGCTGCTGGCAGAACCACAGACATTGCCACAGCTGTCATCAGGTCTCTAAATCATGAAAATTCCCTGGTATCCCCTTGAGATACTCCAGCCTATAATCCACCTTAATTTGAAAGTCCTAGGACCCTCTCCAGAAGACTTGCTTAAACAAGAATTAGCAAAGGCTGCTTCAGGCACCAACTGACAGCCGGATGGTAACAAGTCATTTTTCTCTTCTTGTAGCTACCTAATGAGTAATCGTCAGAACTTCCCCCAGACTGGGGCTAGAAGATGAGCAGTGTTTCTTGGAGTTATGTCCTTTCATCTTGCCTGCTTGACATCCCTGTTGACAGGACACGAGATTCTGGGCCAGATGGTGCTAGGAAAATTATACAGATGAGTGGCAGGAGTCCAGGTGTGCTGAGCAGGGGAAGGAGGCAGGAGAGAGACTGGGTATTTCATCACTGGAGTGTACTAGAAAGAACAGTTCCAGCTGGGGTCTGTCTCTTCTTGAGAGCCCAAGTGATTGATGTTAGAAACAGATTCTGAAATGCCTGTTTCACTAAGGGCCCAGGAAAAATGAATACGTGCATCGTAATGACTTCATCTTCCATTATGAAGAGAGAAAGTATAGTTTGCGATAGAAAGAGTGCTGTGCCAGGAGTCAGAGGTCCTGGGTTCTACTTCCTCATAGGGGGACAAACCGTGCTGGTTTGCCTGGGACTGATGGTTTGCCCAGGACATAGGATGCTTCATTTTAAAACTGCAATAGTCCTGGGCAAACTGGAATGTTTGGTCTCCTAATCTAGCTATGTGGCCTTAACCGTGTTGTTTACCCTGCTGAGCGACTGTCTCCTGACATCTATCCCTGCTCTGCCTTTAAAAAGTTGAAGTAAGAATCACCAAGGTATTGGGAAGCAGAGCAATTTATAACTTGGGTGACCTTAATCAGGTTACTTAAAATGTTTAAACTAGATCTTACTTCATTGTCTCTACAATGAGGGTAATACTAGTGAATACCTCATCAGATTACTATGAGAATCAAATGAAAAATGAAAATTATATGAAAATTCCTGATCACAGTCCCTGGCACATAGTAGACCCTATTATATGTTAGCCATGGTTCTCATTATTAATGTATGTAGACCACTGTCAAAAGTAAACTATACTGATGTCATTATTACTGGAAGAACCCTTGAATTTAGGGAAGTCACCTCTGCCCTCTTTGGGTTGGATTGCCCTCATCCAAGAGCCAGGAGTCTCAGAAGTCCAGGGTGTACAGTGGCTTCCAGAAGAGCCTTTTGGAGGCTGGGCTCTGGGCTAGTTAGGAACCACACCCAGAACCTGGCAGTAAAGATCTCTTCCTCTTCCCCTGGACATGTATTCCAGTTCTGTCAAGGACAGTCATATGCTTCTTATTCAAAAGTAAGGTTGAGGTGAGGTGTTGCAGGTGAGTTATATAAAGGATTTTATTTAACAGTCGTTTATTAAGCTCCAGCTCTGCTCTAAGCCTGATGCTTGTTGTCCTGCATATAAATATGTGGAAGACTCAGTTCCAATCAGATCCTCAGGCACTCACAGTCCTGTTTTGGAGACAGATATATGTAAGTTTAGATCATAGACATTTGTTTAGGTGCCATAACAGAGATGTGTGTGCAGTGCTGGGAAGCCCAGGGAAAGCACCGACTTCCTGGGATATGTCTTGAAGAATGAGCAGAGGATGAGAAGAAAGTTTCAGAAAGTGGAGAGACTATGCACAACTATACAGGCACAGCCTGCATGGAGTATATGGAGTGATTCTTGGAGGCTGAGGAAGAGAATGGAACCTACACTGTGTAAATTTAAATGCCCAGCTTGCAGGTCTGAGAGGTCCAGAGCAGCCTGAAGGGCACTGAACACACTATGAAGGAGCTGGGCTTTGTGGGAGATCCAAGGGGGTCCATCCTAGGTGTTTAACGAAGAGATAGAGAAGGTCAGATTTCTGGATTTGAGCTTGTTTTGTCTACACAGATTTATCCTCGGTTCTGTTCCCCATAGCACTGTTTATAGTAGCAAACGTTAGAGTTGTTATGGATTCCACTGAGTCAGTTATGCATTGATACAATAGAATATCATATGGCTATTTAAAATTATATTGGTGGGGACTTCGGTTAAGACTCCGCGCTCCCAATGTGGGGGGTGTGGGTTCGATCCCTGGTCAGGGAACTAGAGCCCACGTGCCGCAACTAAGAGCCCTCGTGCCGCAACTAAGAGCCCGCGTGCTGCAACTAAGAGCCCACGTGCCGCAACTAAGAGCCCGCGTGCCGCAACTAAGAGCCCGCGTGCTGCAACTAAGACCTGGCACAGCCAAATAAATAAATAAATATTAAAAAATTATATTGGTGATATATATTCACTGGCATGGAGAAGTCAAGGGATTAACCTCGAATAGGGAATCGATTGGACACATTGGATTAGGGTTGAGGGAAAGCTGTGTTCTATTCATGATTGACCACACAGAGGTTACGGGATGTCTCGGGTCCCTGTCCTCTCACTTGTCCCTTAGAGATTAATGATCTCCATCTCCCAGAGTGGCTGTGAGGGCAAAATAAATAAGTTGGTACTGGAGGGAGTTCTAAGGATTCTTGTAAGTGGTCTTCCCTTTCTTTCTGTTTCACCCATTTACAGCTCCCACCACTCCTCCCCTCTGGCCCCAGCCCAGAAAATTGGCCCTGGCCCTATTACATGGGAATAGGAGCCAAGACTCCCTTTTGGTGTCCTAGGGCTAGGGGACGTGGGTTAAGATTTCAGGGGTCTCAGAGGACTGAGACAAATCATCAATAACTATGGAGTGCAGCCTTCAAAATTATACGAAGGGACAACAGGACAGCACCCTCCACCCTTCTGCTACCCCCTGTGACCTGTCAGGCAGGGCCAATTGGTTTCCTGCAGCAGAGGTGCTATGAGCTCCTCTCATAGCTATGAGACCCAGAGGCAGCTGGGTCTCCAGTATCCGATAAACATGGGGGCTGAGCTTGGTTTGATGGGGAAACACTTAATTTCCTGGTTTATGAAGCGCTCATTTTTATTAACTGTCCTATTTTATTAGACCTCATTCATGGCCTGGAAAAATACCTATCCTTGAAGGTCCCAATGCCAAGATCTCCATCCAAGCAGAGGGAAGCTCAAGGGTCACATCTCTGGGGGAAAAGCTGACTCTCAAAGTGCCTAGAAAGAGATAATGTTATTTATATCATTGTAATAATACTGGTTGGGCCTACTATGCGTCTGATCCGAGACTGGTGCCTTATATGTCATCTAATCCTCAACGCACCCCTATATAGTGGATATCATTACCCCCATTATACAGATGAAGAAATCGAGGTTTAGCAAAAGTATACAACTTGCTCAATGTCATACAGCCAGATAGTGGTGGTACATGACCTATACCTAGGTTACCTGACTCCAGAACCATTGTTGAGGCACTACCATAGATTTCTGGATCTAGGAAGGGCCTTAGAGCTCCCCCCACCCCAGGCTCCTTGTGTGGCTGGGTGCCTCCTGCTAGTTGCTTAAGCCTCCCTGTATTCCCATTTCCTCTTCTGCTTCACAGTTCAGAGACACAGTGGGGTGCATCTCCAAAAACTGCTTATATTTTAAGCACTGACATCATCTCAGTCACAATGGAATCCTAACTAATCCTTTACTCTCTCTCTCTCCTGCAACATGGATTTGGCATGGTGCTTTCTCTTGTCAGGTAGATCGAGGTCTATAAGTTGCTCCACAATATATACTCATGGGGCAACTGCAAAATGCAACCCTCCACTCAGCTATTAAAATAGCCTTCCCTCTGTAATGGATTAGTTACTTCAGCAATGAGGCCCATTTGAAGGGAAATCATGAGATAATTGACTGTCGAGCAGTTGAGCAATGTTAAGGTCAATTGTAGTAGAGGTCAATTCATTTGAACAATGGGCTTGCTTCTGTCGGGCCTCATAATGTTGATAATAATAACTTTGGTTTAATGGAAGTGTTCACTGATGTTAGAGAAGAATGAACTATTAGACGTTCAGATTAAGTATTGTCTAAACTCAGAAGGTTTTGGAGCTGGTTTGGTCATAGCAAATGTAAAATCCTCGGCTAGGGAAAAACGACTTTAAAGAACAGATGGATTTAATGTCAAAGGCAAATGATTTTCTTTCCCCCTACACCGATTGACTTGAATTTACACTGTGTAGACCGTGATTATTCCCTGACTCTATATTTACAGCTTCTCATTGGTATTTTCCAGAATAATTAAGAATTTAACCTAGAACAGGCCATTTTTAAGTAGAGGTGAATGCTTTTTGATTTTTAAGTGAACTGTCTAAATTAGGTACTAAATATGCATTGTATTCTCCTTACCTCCTGTTTAAAGGCCTTCTAAACTTCTGGACTCATTACTGGAACCCAAGGGAAGAGACTGCTCACCCCATCCAGAAGTCTGTTTTTGTCTGGGGGGGGTTCCTCTCATCCACAGAGGGCGAGCTGTTTCACAAACGTGCCGCTCTCCCTGGGGTTGTGTGGAACCTGAGGACAAGCCCAGTGGTCTCTTTAATGGGGGCACCAAGGGACTCCCCAGTGAGTCCCCAGCAGACAGCTGCAGGGGAAGGCAGCTCTGTAGTTTTTGCTTCAATTCCACTGGAAATCATTTCCAATCTATTTCTGTTTTGCTTGACAGTGCTGGCTCTTCCTTGTTCCTTTAAAGGATTTACTTCTCCAGGAAGAGTGTAACTCTGCATTCCCCCGAGTAAGGCTGCCCTCCAGGTTCAGCTGAGAAGGAGGGAGATACTCCTCAGGAGTGCCTGCTTTTCCGGTGGAGAGTCTTCATCCTTATTATTGCCACCATTTGGCACAGGAAGGCTGACGTGGCCGGGAAAACTAGGAGCTCTACTGTCATCTGTCTGCCTTAAATGTCTGCCTACTCTTCCTCTCTGCCAAGCTACCTCCCACATTTATAAATGGGGCCTGTTCTCTTAGTTCTCCAGCAATGAAGCCCTGTGTCTGTCCCCTAAGCTCATTCTTTTTTAGTGGGAAGGGGCCCCTAAGGCCCAGTCACCCTGCAGCTGCTGGATTCTACAATGTAACAACAGTTCCTAAGAGAGGGGATGTATTCTTTCTGGGAAGGTGGGCCCTGTGTCCCTGGAAGGCAGATTAGAGCTGCAGAGATAATTCACCAGAAATTTCTGGGAAACCTGCAGCCACAAGCAGTTGTTTCTTTCCTTAGAGCAGAAGGGAAGGCGGGGGCACTGTGAGGCTTTGGAGGGGTGTAGGCATGAAAACAGTCAGAGGTGCGTTCAGAGTTCCAGGATGGAGACGAAGGCATGATGAGGCATGTTGAAGACAGCTCACCTGATCTTACTAAAGGTTAGTGAGTTGTCTGCATTCCAGGGTACCAAGCACTCCTTCTACCTTAAACAAAACTGAGCAGGGATCCCAGCATTTGTGTGTATAATGCCTGTTGCAGGAGAGAGAAATGCCAGTCAAACAGGGCAACTCATGAATCCATGGCACTCACCTGGACCACGTCAGAGGTCAGACTAGTTAGCAAAGATCACGGAGGAGGGCTTTATGGAATCTGATGGGTCCATTTAGCTTTTGAAGTCTAGTGTTTGGAACATCTCCAGGAACGGTGGGCCTCAGTGCATTCTGCACTGGGGTAGCTTGGCCAACAATAATAATACTTGCTGACATTTAGTAAGCCCTTACTATGTGCCGGTGTGGCAGCCGAGAGAATGACGTGCATTTTCTCACTTCATCCTTACCCAGTAAGGATGCAAATATTATTATTACCGCCCCCCCCATAGTCAAATGAAGAAACTGAGACTTAGAGGGGGAAATAGCGTGCCTGAGGTCACTCAGATAATAAGTACGGGAACCAAGAGTCTCACACAAGTTACTTAGACTGCTGAGACAGGCTGAACATAAGTGTGTGTGTGTGTGTGTGTGTGTGTGTGTGTGCAGGGCGGGTGGGGGGGCAGTGATTAACCGGGGGGGGAAGATTTTGCCTACTTCACATTTGTCTTGAATTGTGCTGGCTCCCTTGTGAATATATGGAAAATACCAAATACATATATATATATATATATATATATATATATATATATATATATATATACACACACACACTACAGAAATTCACAAAATGAACTACATTTACCATCACCTTCTCCCCCACAGTTAGGGCTATCAGACAAGATTCTCAGTATAAATGGTGATCAGCCATTGCTATATGGACTTCTATTTATCTGGAAGGCCGATATAAAATTCACAGCCAGAGTAAAGCAATTATCAAAGCTAGTTCTCTAATATTAACAAGAAAAAAACATAAAATTGATACATAACCAATGAATAGTCCTGTCCTGAAGATCTTCTAAGTAACTCTCTTTTAGAATTCATCTTCCTACTTTCAGGCTAGACAGAATGAGGCCAAACATCTTGCCTGGTCTGAAAGCAGGAGTAGAATGGTGGCTGAGTAAAATACTTCTAGCTTAGTCACACTTCCTCTGACTTTACCTCCATGAGAATGATAGGCAGAGGTTTTAAAAAATCCTGTAGTACTGCCTTTGTTTTGGTTTCAAACATGCTGTTGATAACAGCTGTTACTAGTGTACAGTGTGTTTATTGTTGAGTAATTATGTCTTACATTCATATTGGCAAAGCTCTTACTTGCACTCTTACGAGCAGTGGACATCTTGTGTGCACAAATGAATTAATGTGACAATGGCTTTTGACTTTGGAAGCAGTGACTTATTAATACTTTCATCCATACTGTTGTTAAATAAATATTCAGATCTCTCAACATGGTACCTATCACTGATGAGTTTCTCCAGCTACAAATTCCACAGGATCATGTAACCCAGAGGACCAAATTATAGAAAAGAGAGATAGAAACTAGGGACATCTTTCTTATTATGATTTTAAAATCCTGTCCAAAAGCCATAGAGTGTTTCTGATTTAAAACAGTCAGATTGGTCATAGCCAGACATTGGAAACTCCCCAGAGAGGATATCAAGAGGAAGACCTCCTGTGCTATATCCTGTCCCTAGAAGACTAAATCAAAATGACATACCTCTTCTTCCACCCCACACACGTGCATGCACACACATGCATATCCACGGATCTTTTATTTCTCTAGAACTTCCTAAGTCCCTGGTGGAGGGCTCAGTCAATAGTATTGCTTGGTTGTTTTATTATTACTTACTATTTATTATATACCAGCTAAATCAGCCACTAAATTGGAAAAATGGAAAGGCCGACAGAAAACCTAAGTTAGGTGAAGGATGATGAATGTTTTCAAGGAACAGGAAGGTACAATAATGAAGAAAAAGGTCTTGTGTGAGGATCCTGCAGACTTGCATTTAAATTGGTTAACTTCAGAAAAGAGATGAGGCTGGCAAGCAGTGAGGAGACAGCTTGGAAGCACAGAGAAAGGGGATGGGACATGAAAGAACTGCACTTGGAAAATAATCTAGTGCCTTCATTATGTGCAAAGTGAAGTGTGGATTGCAGAGAGAGAGAGAGACAGACAGACAGAGACGGCTTTTAATTCTCAGAGAAGTTAAATTCTACGACAGTGTACACCAAGCATATAAAGAGGAAGTGATCTCCACGCATACAAAGGGACTTGGTAAGACATGGTGAGAACAAAAGGAAAACAAGACGTTACCTTTGAGACTTTTCCGGGCAAATCTGAAATGTCCAGGAAATGGGAGACTTGAAGGTCTGATGGAGTAGGAAATGTATTTTGACTGAAGCCTTTTTAATTGGGAGGAGGAGAAAGAAAGAAGCAATAGAGGTCTGGAGGGGGTCACCCATGGGGACAGGTGATGAATAAGGCAGGAGCGAAGCCTGGGGAGAGAAGAAGAAGCTGAGGAGAGCGCAGGGTTCCACATGCACACACACAGGGTTGGAGAGCAGAAAGGAGCCCGAGGAGGCTTGGTCCACAAGGTGCAGCTCTCGCTCATCTCTGAAACATCCCATGGGCAGGGAAGCCCTGTGGTCAAATCACCATCCCAGACACAACTAGGACAAACCTGATCCTCAGAAAAGGCTTCTCCAGTGCTTCGTTAGTCAGGAACCATGACTGCACGGTATGCCAAAGTGAGTGCCAACCCTGAGTCCAGCAGGCAACCATTCCTCCAGCCAATGTTGAACCAAAAATCAGCCAACCCTTTCATGCTCCCCAAATAAGAGTACTGTGGGTAAGGTGTGAACACTGTCTCTTAGGACTCTGCGAGAGTTTTCTCGAGTGCAAAGAACCAAGACCTAAGTAAGACCATGTCTGTCTGGTACTCAGAACCTTCTAGATCAAGGATCAGAAACTGCAGATGGCATGCCCTGTGTGCTAAGAATGGTTTTCAAAGCATTGCTAAAAACAAACAACAGCAAACAAAAAGAAAAGAAAAAAAGAACTAGTGAAAAATGTGACAGAGGCTGTATGTGGCTTTCAAAGCCCAAAATATTTATTAAATGATCCTTTGTAGAAAAAATTTGCTGACCTCTGCTCTAAAGGATTTCAGGACGTTTAGGAAGAAATCCAGGTGATGTTGACAGACCTGACCAAAAAAATAAAAAAAACAATGGCAACAGCAACAAACACAGGATGCCAACACAATATTTGAGATACTCTTAAACTAAAAAATCACTTGTTGTTTATCTGAAATTCAGATGTAACTAGGCATCCTTATTTCCTTATTTTATCTCGCAACCTGTGTACAGGGCATAAAGGGGTGGTATAACAAGACCCTGGCTTCTGGAATCAGACCACCTGGGTTCAAATCCCAACTCTCCCACTTATATCACTGGGCAGGCAGTTGGCCTTTCTATGCCTCTGCCTTGTCATCTGTAAAATGGGGATGATGGGCTCTCCTAGGGCACCTGAAACAGTGCCTGGCATCAGCCACTGTTACTATATCATCGTGCTCCAGGCCACCCCTCTGACTTCACCTCCTGCTTCTCTCCCCTCCCAGTCTTCACTCCAGCCACAGTGGCCTCCTGGCCCTTTCTGGACCCTGCCACACAGACTCCTGCCTTAAAGTCTTCGCACCCATACTATCCTCGACCCAGAACTCTCCTCTTTCTTTCAGTGTCACCTGCTGTTCTTGACCTCCATGCATACAGGATTCTGATCAGCTGCTATCTTCTTAGGGGCCTTCCCTGACCACTCTGACACTCCCTAGCCCCCTGTTCTGCTTTACTTTGTCATCGTAGCTTTTACCTCTCCCTGACGTTATATATCTGTCCTACTTGTTCCTGGTCTGCTCTCCCACTTAGAATGTCAGTTTCCTGGGGGGCAGGATCTTGCTCTTCTTTTCTTTAATTTTTGAATTTTATTTAATTTATTTTTTTATACAGCAGGTTCTTATTAGTCATCAATTTTATACCCATCAGTGTATACATGTCAATCCCAATCTCCCAATTCATCCCACCACTAACCTCCCCATGGCTTTCCCCCCCTTGGTGTCCGTACATTTGTTCTCTACATCTGTGTCTCTATTTCTGCCCTGCACACCGGTTCATCTTGCTGTTCTTATTCACTGTTATCCCAGTTCGGTATCTGGCTCTTATTTGAAGAATAAATGAATGAATGAATAAATGATGGACTGTACTTCCATACAGGGCTTAGTTCTGTTCTCTTAAAGTCCCAAGGCAGTTCTAAAGCAATCAACATATATTTACAAGGGTCTGCTATGTGGTGGGGAAGAAACAGATGGGTCCTGGCTCCCTTTTGAGTTCACAGCCTGGCTGGGAAGGCAGATACTGCACAAGCACTTAGGAATGATGAAGTAGAAAATCTGAAAAGGGCTGTCAAGGAAAAGTCTTGGGGCCCTTGAGAGCATTTGGGAGGTCAGGGAAGGCCTCTTCCAGGAGGGGGCCTCTGAGCTGAGTCCTGAAGCGAGACCAGCAGGTAGCCAAGTAAAGAGGGGGAAGAGCACTGGAGGCTGAAGATGTGGGCCAGGTGTCTCAGATTCCGCAGCCTATCTGTCCTGTGTGTGTCATTTAGGTTTTGTCATTAGCGTTCTGGCTCCATGCTATGTCAGTACTACTGAGATGGATCTGGGCTAACAGCAGCCTCCTTGCATGTACTTTTCAAAATGTATAGATATTATTCTTTTTGAGTCATTTTAGCACTGGTGGAAAGGGAGGAACTGGCAGGTCTGAAGAGTAATCCATAGGTCGATGATATGTCATAGATACCATGAGGGTCCCAAACCTTCTTCATTGCCATTTTCTTCTCTGTGGGGACATCCATTAGGAAGAGCACAGGCTTCCAGCCATGCCTCAGTGTTCTTCTGCCGACCAGCTGCGACCTTGTGCAAGTTAGCTACCCTTTCAGAGCCTCAATTTCCCCCTGTACAAAAAGGGGAGGTGGATATTAATAAGTGCCTCACAAAGTTAATAAGAGAATTACATGAGAAGGAATGTCATGTGCTCAGTTTGTTGCCCGGCAGAGTCAAGGCACCCAGGAATGGACAGCTCCTGTCTCCCACTTCCCCCTTCTGAAACCCAGCCGTCTTCTATAGGCAGGATCCAGTCTGAGGAGAAGGAAGATGTCAGGTTAGCATTTTCCACCATGTGCCCTTTGAATCTCGGTCCCCTGAGATAGTCTGCAGACAGGTGTCGTGGTAAAATAGGTCCCTGGAGAACAGCTCCCCCAGACCTCAGTGTTTTTCCTCAAAGCACCAACCAATGGCTTTGTCTCAGAACAGAGCCGAGGATGTTTGGGTGTTTGAGACATTGGGGCTTCCTGGCCAAAGCGTTTTGCGATGCAGCCTGGACCCTCATATAGTGCCTCTCCCCTGTGGAGAGTCAGGGCCCCTGAGTGCGGGGTTGAGGTTGAAGCAGGCTGGTCCCTTGAGGGGAGCTGGAGCTAAGAAGCCAACAGCCCACAGACAGTGATGTTGGCTGCCAGTTTCAGAATGAAATCACTTCATTGTGGGAAACTGCTAGAGGGTCCCTCACTGCCACTCCCCACCGATCCCCTCGCCTCCACCTCCCAAAGTTAGTGCTGTTAGAGAAGCTACTAGAGGAGAAACTTCGTAAACATTCCTTCGTAGGCAGCCAAGCTCAAAGTCACCCACTCATACATGCTTCATACCAGCTCTGGGGCTGGGTCTGATAGAAGAGCCCATCTCATATCCATACTGGCTCCCAGCAGCTCCTTAGACTGAGGAGCTATTTTCTCCTGCACATTCTATACTACTTTTCTTCAAATGAATTTAGAAGCTATTGTGCTTAGAAAAATATAAACTCACTCAGAATCATTTTTCTTGTTGATTAATAACAATATCAGTGGCTACTCAGGTACAGCTAACAACATGCATAGGTTGGCAAAAATGTTTAGCCTGAAAATAGATCTTCGTTGCCATATAGTTTTGGAACACTGCTTTAGAATATGCGGTATTCCCTCATCAGAGATGAAGAAACTGAGTCAGGGAGCGGCTGGTATCCTGCCTACAGTCAGTAAGGGTGGGCAGGGGAGGGTGTGTGTGTGTGTGTGTGTGTGTGTGTGTGTGTGTGTGTCTGTGTGTGTGTGTGTGTGTGTGTGTGTGTGTCTGTGTGTGTGTGTCTGTGTGTGTGTGATGGGTCACGCTTCAAACTGCCCTGTCCTGCTCCAGATATCCTTCTGCAGAGAGATGCATCTGGGGGAGAAAGAATGCTGTATCCTTCCTTCTGCCATGCTTGTTCATGATTACCCTAGATGGCCTGGCTATCTTATCTGATAAGCCCGCTCCCATGCTTGGGCTGGCAGCATCCTGCAAAGGCATATGACAGAGTAGAAAGAGAACTGCATTAGAAGTCAGAAAACCTGGATTCTAATCCAGCTTAACCATTTATTATCCTTGTGGTTTGCGGTCAGTCAGTTCATCCTTTTTTTTTTCTTTTTGGTTTCCACACTCACATCTGTATAAGGGGGGAAAAATCTCCTTTGCCTTCGTTACAAAGATGCTACAAAGTAACAAGATTTAAAGCATTTTGAAAACATTTAAAGGAATTTAGCCAGATTCAGGCTGCTGATTGTGTTTAGATGCTAGTGCCAAAAGTGAATGTTTTCTTTTGGCATGTTTAGCATCAAATTCATGGCCTGGAATTATCAAAAACTGACCAGAAAAAGTTTCTTAGAGTCTTTCAAGGGCACCCTGTTATAGTGCAGTCGAGTTTAAACCTTGGGAAGTTGCAGGCTGAAACTGGAAATCGCCCTGGGTAATGGAGAGCCAAACTGGGCCTTACAGCAGAGAGCAGGGTGACTTATTTTTAATGTTTCCAACATGAAAGAATACAATCGATTTTTTTCCTCCTTAATCTCTCCAACTCCCTAGCTTTTATTGTTTCTGAAATAAGATAAACCAAGCAGGTGTTATTTCAGCTCCGTAAACAATCTTTATTTTTCTGGCCGATAGGAATAGAAATTGAGACGGAGACCAGGATTGCAAGAGGAGGAAGCAAGGTAATCAGGGAAATCATTGATCTTAACTTAGTCAACTACTACCACTTCTGCAAATGCTCACAGTGGCTGCGCCGCCCCCCCCCATAACTCACCCTCCAGTCTTTGTCCATACCTCATGAACGTGCGGAGCCTCCAGTAGCAAAATCTTCAGGTGCTCTGGTTCCTTGCTCAGATCAAATCACACTCATTTTTTTTAAGATTAGTGGCTGCTCCAAAAATGACTTCACTTTCTTGATCCAGGCAAATAATTGTCAAATGATTTTGTTTTAATGCCTCAGTGCTGGGAACATTGGAAGGGTTTCCATTTTATTGCACATTCTGAAGTTCTCAACCTGTTTCTCTACCCTTTGTGTGTTTCTGCCATGGGCAGAGCCATGTTAGCTTCAAAGACCTTTTCTGAGTTGGAAGACTGTTGGCAGGATGTTGACAAAAGTAGAAATGAGACTGATGGGCCTAGCAGAGGAGATGGGCACTTATCCTGGGCTTGGTATGAGCACAAGGGCTGGAACGCACACAGCCCCACTAGCCTCAACAGCTGGTGGCAGCTGGACATGGGCAATGCACAGGACATCTACTGTGGCTTCACTTGCAGACCGTGGCAGACACCCAGCTAGCTGCTGCTGGGGGTGGGCATCCAGCCAGCTGAGTGCCAGTCCCTGCTCCAGCTCCGAATCCTCTCGCTCACTTCTGGGTGTGTCCTTCGAATTCTTGGGGAGCAAGGTTTTTCCTTCTTCCTACCTTTAAGGGCCATTCTACAGTGTTGGTATAGTTTTGTTTGTTTTTGTTTATGAAATGTGTTTATTAACTGCATGTAATTGGGTTTTCTTGAGAAACACAGTAACCTCAATTTAGGAACTCTGTGCCCATATATGTAATCTGTGATATGAATTATGATAAACAGAAACTCTGCATTGTCCATGGACAAAGATTTGAACCATTTCCCCACCTTTGAAAATAAAATAAACCCCCCTTCCTTAAGTGTAGACATTTGTAGGGTACAGATGCCTTTATACATTCCATTGTGTGTAATCCTCAGCATGGTCCCCACAAGAGAAATTAAATAACCTGGGGCTCCAGGTCAGGCTAAATGACTATTTGAGGTCACTCTGATGGTCAGATGACAAGACTATTTTTCCTTCTTCCTACCTTCCAAGGCCATTCTGCCATGTTGGTGTCCTTTGTGAGGGGAGAAGCAGCAGGGTATGGAGGACAGGGAAGGTCTTTGGTGACAGACAGACCTGGGTTAGACAGTGGTAGCTTTGTGTAATTACCTTAGCTTTTTGAGTCTCTGTTTCCTTATCTCTAAAATGGGACCGACATTACCTATACCATGAGACTCAAAAATGTTAATTAAAATTACCATCATTGTTCTTTTGAGGTTATTATTAATAGTGTTTCTAGGGTTTATATATATTTTCATCACCAAAGATTGGGGCTTGTGGTCAAACAAGACAGAATATCTGAACTGGAAAGTGTCCCCCAAATCCAGAGCATGAGAACACGATCAGCATGCCCTCTGCCGCTACCTCACCCAGCTACATGTCACCCCACGGAAGGCAGCTTCTGCCTCAGAATTGTCCCTAAGCTTTGGCAGCTTGGAGCTTTACACAGGTAGGGTTCTGACCATTGGGATCCTGTCCTGCCTTGGAAACCAGCTGTCTGGTGTCATTCATTAACTCAGAAGGCAAGAGAAGCAGAAAATGCAGTCGTTGCCTAGGAAGAGAAAAAGAAACTGACATGCTCATACCCAAGATGCATGCGACCCAATGCCTTCACCAGCACCAAGACCACAGGACAGGCCAAACCCAATAACACTACTTCTCCGGTCCCAGCTCCAAGCACTCACATGCGCAGCTGAGGTGCTGTCTGTCTGGGATGACTTCTTTGGCTGCTGCCTCTTCCCTGAGATACTTCTCAAGGCTGCCCTTGAGATGTTGACATGAACCTTATTTCAAGGGTCTGGGGCTGTTTGAGGGAAGGGGCCACACCTCTAATTATCACAGGTCCCAGGGAGAATGTGTTACCATTCTGTGAAATGAGAACTCATTTCTCCTCTCCCTGTCTTGTGGGAATCTGGGGAAGAACTCGATGAACTAGAAAGTGTCACCCTACTTTCCATATAGGCAAGCTGTTGGACTAAAGCAAAGCTACCCTCATGTGGGCCAATAAATGATTGAGCTCATCTGGTTGAAGGTGTCTGAGTTGGAGGAAGTTATGACCTCTTTTTCTTTGGGGACTGAGAGGGAGAATGGGGTCCCACCACCCTGTGTAGGAGCTTTCCTCCTCCTCAGCAAGGATTAGGTCTTTCCTTGGGCTTGGTCCTAAGGACTTCCTTTGGGGATAGAAGGCGCAGCACATCTGGGACCCCTGCCCCTAGTCAGCAAGAAGTCCCACAGGTCCTTCTGGTGCCCTGAGGACATTTATTTAATTCTGTTGTCTATTCAGGATTAGTGTGCTTAGAACTTGAGGAGCTGTTTAAAAAGACATACCACCAGCCCCACACCCCCAAAGAATGTCATAATGAGGGTGGGTAGGTAGGGGTGAGTTGAAAAGCTGCTTTGGTGATTTTAATAAGATTACCTTTCACCTAGACCCCTGGTTTCCAAAATGTAGTAGCCAGAGCAGCAAGGTCAGCATCATTTGGAAACTTGTTAGCAATGCAAATTCTCCGACGCCACACCAGACCTACTTAAATCAGAAACTCTGGCCGTGGGCTGAGAAATCCATGCTTTAACAAGTCCTCCAGGTGGTTTTGATGCATCCTAAAGTTTGAGAGCCACTGTCCTAAGTGGTCAGGAGGACTGGATGCAGGTGAGTTATTTCTGCTCGGTACAGGCCAGGGGACATGCCTTCCATAAAATCTTCTGTTAGTAGCGTTTAAAGTTCTGTCCACTAACTGCCTTCTATGAATCACTCAGGGTTCCTGGGCCTCACTTCAGATTTGCTGAATCAAAATCTTTGCATTTGGGGATCTAGGGAGAGTGCTTGCTTAACATGTCCCCAAGAAGCTTCTTAAGCCTAGTTACTTCTAGTAATTACCTCATTGTACAGACCATCATTACTCAAAGTATAGTCTATGAACCAGCAGCATGGACATCACCTGGGAGCTTGTTAGAAATTCAGAATCTCAGGCCAAACCAGAACTATAGAGTCAAGACCTGAATTTCTAACATGATCCCCAGGTAATTCATATACATGCTAACATTTGAGAAGCATCGCCTTAGACCGTTGGCTTGGACCACCTGCTACATGTGGACAGCTGCTTCTTAAAGCCGTGAGTGGGAAGTGCCATTCCAGAGTAGACCAAGGACTCTCACACAGTACCAGTGTCCCGTGGGTCCTGCCTCAGACATCCTGGAGCATGTCCTGACGTGTAATTAATGGGGTAATAGATGCCCTTGCAAACCACTGGAGAGCTGGTCAACACCTAAGGAGTGTAGGGTTGTGGGTCTTACATCTTTTAAGAACAGAAGTTCACTCAAACATCTTTCCAAACTACCTTTTATTCTTTCCAGAGGAGAAAGGAAAACCCAGTTCACTCATCACCACCTAGCCCAGAGAGGCAAGGTTTAGGACTCACTGGACTCATTCTTTTGTTTGTAGTTAGTTTCATGTAGCTTTCCAGAAAATACTTGCCAGTAGTTCTTTACACCTTAGTGTGAGTTGAGGTTAATTCATCTTTTCTTTGGATCTTGACACTTTTGAAGGGAAGGCTTGACAATATGTGCTGGAACAGGCTCTACTCTTCCATTCAAGGAACTTTAGGCATCAATAGCAGATGAAAAGGTGTTTGGGGGAGGGGACATTCAAATAATGAGCCTTCCAAGAACTCCTCAGTCACGTCTAGTACCTGGACCTAACCTCTGAGTATTGCTGGTTTGTTTCTCTTTTATATTTCTGGGAGGAAAATTGTTGGGCTGAATGGTCTCTGGGACTCTTTCCTTTTTTGGAAATTCTTTGGAGTATTTGTTGAACGTTCATTCTGTGCTAAGTCCTTTGCTGGATATTGAGGGGATGGGAAATTTAAGGTGATGCTTCCTCTGGTCTCCCGGGCTGGAGACCAGAGGAGGACAGAGTTATTCTCTTCCTCTCACTTCAAAATGGATGTATTTGGGTGGTGACCCAGGAGTATCTATAAAGAATATAATGGAAACCTCTACTTTTATTGATGTGAAGAAACTAGTTCATCCATTCATTTGTTCAACAGGTTTTTTTAATGTCTACTACTTGTAGATAGTTCTTCATGAGATTTATTTGATTATGGAAGAAATCTTTCTTGAAAGCACCTGCTTCCAAAGATAAGTTTTTAAAATTTCAGACTAGTTGGAACATATAATGGATAGAGCACTGATTAGAAGAAAAGAACTATTTTCCCACCAGTTTCCCAAAGGGCATTTTGAGGGAAGTCAAGTTGAAATTGTAAATAAGGAGGACCTTTCCATCAGTCAGTACTGGCCACCCATGGATTAGAGTGACCCATCCCCCTCAGAAATACAAACACACACACACACATACACACATGGAACTGGTGGAGGAGAGGCAGAAGGGTCAGCTGTCATTGCCAAGGGCTTTGAGATGAGACATGCACTTGGTGGCCTCCTGAAGTATCTTTCAGCCCTGAGATTTTGTGAGAAATACAGAATTGCATGAGATTCATCTGAAGAATTGTAGTTCTTTTAGCATAACAATATCTACATGGCTTATTCCATTATGTTTCTGCAGGATGAATAGAAGGACTGGCAAATGCAAGCTAGATTTTATTTTTCTGTCCCAAGTGAGAAGACACTGGGAATATGGTTCAGATATAATGGACTGAGTAGAAAACATCAAAGGCTTAGAATTAAAAGGGCAATAGACATCGTAAGGCTAGTAACTGAGAAAAATTATAGGAACATTTTCCTCCTAAATTTGCCTAAAGTTCTAGAATTGTGGAGGAGCCCAGAAGATATCAAGCTTCATTTACTAACGGGTCTCCGAGTTAGTGTCACAAGACCCAACTAGGGGAGGTACTGGAGGTGGCATGGGAGCTGATTTCTGCATAAAATTCTATCACTAGGTAGAAAACTGAGAGTTTAGATTAAGTCATCCTCCTATTTAAAGGGTTCAAACAAAACCAGATCTTGTCATATTTGACTGTATTTGTCTTCTAAAGATCCAGGCTTGAAGAGGCTCATAAATAGTTCTCCTATAATTTGGGTACCTGTCACCAGCATGCACAGACCCAGTCCAAATATTAGCTTTATGCCAGGAATGCGTTTCCAGAGATTTTTGTATGCAATTCTTATTTTTCACAAAAATTAATTGTTCAAAATTGATTTCCAGCTGCTTTTTCTTATCAGATCTTTACACACACCCGTACTTAGCAGTATAGCCCAGTAGCTAAGAGATCAGGTATGGAGTCAAACAGACCTCAGTGGGAATCTTAGCTTTGATTCTTTTTAGCAGTGTTAAATGAGGGCAAGTTATATATCTTCTCTGGACCTCAGTTTCATCAGCTAGAAAATGGGAATATTTCTAATATCTATCCCAGAGGGTTGTTGTAGGACTAAATGAGAAAATATTCATAAAGTGCTGGCAGAGTATCTGACTCATAGAAAGTACTTCATTAAGATCACTTTTATTATACCCGATTTTTTCATAGTGGGGCTTGAGGATGTGGACCAATATCCTAGCATCCTAGAGGTCAGTAATTGATCTCAAGATTTGAACAGTCTAGGATTCCTTCCTTCTTTCATTTCTAACAAATATTTATTTAGTACCTACTCTCTGCTAGGCAGTATTTTAGCACTTGGTATAGCTGCATAAGATAGAGATTATCGCTGCCCTCATGGGGTTTGCACTCTAGGAGGGGAGCCAGACAGTGAGCAAGTGGCTAAACAGAGATGTGGTTACAGATTGGGATGAGCAACGTGAAGAAAGCAAATGATGGGTAGTAATGGATCATACCAGCATATGGGAACCTCCTCTAACAGGGTGATCAGAGAAGGACTGTTTAAGTAGGTGACATCTAAGCTGGGCCTGAAGAATGAAAAAGATCCAGCCAGGCAAAGAACCACTGACCCCTCCATTAGTACACGAGGTAGACAGAGTTTCACCAGGAGTACTCCATCCAAGTTGATAGCCCCAGCTTTCTTCCCATCTGTACAGGAAAAAGACTTTGCCAGCAAGTGGGAAAGAGAGTTTTCCTAATTTTATTGCATATGATGGAAGGTTCAATCATATCACAGTTCTCTAGGGCTCAGCATATTTTAGGATTTGCACCACGTATAAACGTTCTCCAGAGAAACAGAACCAAAATGAGATAGAATATATGTGTATGTTTATACATATAAAATGAGATTTATGATAAGGAATTGGGTCATGAGAATATGGAGGCTGAGAAGTCCCATGGTCTGCAGTCCATAAGCTGGAGACCCAGGAAAGGTGGTGGTGTAAATTCTAGTCTAAGTCTGAAGGCCTGAGAACCAGGAGTGATGCTGATGGTGTAAGTTCCAGTCCAAGGTCAAGAGAAGCCTGATTTTCAGCTTAAACAGTCAGGCAAAGAGGGAAAATTCAACTTTCTCTGCCTTTTTGTTCCATTCAAGCCCTCAGTAGATTGGATGGTACCCACTCTCATTGGGGAGGGCCATCTGATTTACTCAGCCCACCAATTCAAATGCTAATCTCTTCTAGAAACACCTTTACAGACTACCCAGAAATAATGTATAACCAGATATCTGGGCATCCCTTGGCCCAGTTAAGTTGACATGTAAAATTAACCATAACACATCACCAATATACAGTTTCTGTCTATTGCTGAAGAAGTGTAACTTGTGAAAAGAGATTTAGAACCAGAATACAACATTTCTCTGCCACTTCCTAGTTGAGTGAGCTTCAGCAAATTAATCTCTGAGTCTTAGTTTTCTCATCGGTAAAATGTGAGTGTAGCTTCTGTTGTTGTTAGAATTGACATTGAAATGAGATAATGCATACAAAGTGTTCAAGGACTTCCCTGGTGACGCAGTGGTTAAGAATCCGCCTGCCAATGCAGGGGACACGTGTTTGAGCCCTGGTCCGGGAAGATCCCACATGCCGCGAAGCAAATAATCCCGTGCGCCACAACTACTGAGCCTGCACTCTAGAGCCCATGAGCCACAGCTACTGAGCCTGCGCTCTAGAGCCCACGTGCCACAACTACTGAAGCCCGTGTGCCTAGAGCCCGTGCTCCGCAACAAGAGAAGCCACTGCGATGAGAAGCCCGTGCACTGCAACGAAGAGTAGCCCCTGCTTGCTGCAACTAGAGAAAGCCCACACACAGCAACGAAGACCCAACACAGCCAAAAATAAATAAATAAATAAATAAATGAAGTGTTCAGTCTAGTGCCTTATATATAGTATTCACAGAGTAAAACAAGTTTTCCTGTGGGATTGTTTAAAATAGTGTAAACCACCCCTATTTTCTACCCCATGTGGTTAAAAAAAGTCTTTGGCATATGTGATGGCTTTGAAACATGTCTGCCAACTCATTGACACTCCTTCTGTCAAGAGGTGGGGTGTAATTCCCTTTTTAAAAGTGGACTTTCCTAGTGACTCATACCTAACTGAGAGTAGCAGAAGGGACACTGAGTGACTTCTGAGGCTACATTGGAAAAGGTAACAGCTTCCATCTTGCTCTCCCCCTCTTGGGGTGTTCCCCCACCACCACCCTTGGCGCTCAGCCACCAGACTGTGATGAAGATAGGCAGCCACATGGAAAGGCCACTCATAGATATTCCAGCCACTGCCCTGGGTGAGGTCCCCGCCAAGAGCCAGCATCAACCCCCAGACATGTGAGTGAGCAAGCCTTTGGATAATTCCAGCCCCCAGGCTTCAGATACCCCTGCTGACCCTCAGTGGAGCAGGGATGAGCTGCACCTGCCAAGCCCTGCTCAAACTGCATATTTGTGAGCAAAATAAATGTTGTCATTGTTTTAAGCCCTAAGTATTGGAGTGGTTTGATACACAGCAATAGGTAACTGGAATAGCACCCTTCCCTGCCTTGGTCCATTCTACCCCCTACCATAGTGTCTTTCCTTCCATCCACTCTGGGTCCAGAGTAGCAGAGATATTAGGAAGGACATTGTATTGTAGTGAGATCTTGTTTCTTCCAACACCCTGCAAAGTTTTGGGCAAGTAGCTTCTTCTCTGTGGGCTTTAGTTTCCTCCTCTGTGTGCTGGCTTTGGACTAGATACTCTCTCATGCATTTGCTAGTCCCAAGGTCATGTAGGAAACCAATATGGAAATAGGGAAAGTTGCGCGCTTTAGGCATTTTGGATTGTATGTCTAAGTTTTGCATGCTGTAGTATAGAAATCCAATGTTCTCTGAGAGCCTTCTTTGTGAATTTTCAATTAAAGAAAACATAGCCTAAGCACTTTTGATTTGAGAGGGAGATTTTACGTCTCAAGACCTCCAGGTGAACTACGAATGGGCTTCGTTGGAGCCTCGCAGGCCCGTCTTGATCCAATTTTCTAGTAATTCTCATAGAGTCCTCACTAGAACCTGTGCCCTGAAGAGGCCTACAATTCCTGGGGGCCCATTTAACACCTGTAAATTCTCTTTTTTTTTTTTACATCTTTATTGGAGTATAATTGCTTTACAATGGTGTGTTAGTTTCTGCTTTATAACAAAGTGAATCAGTTATACATATACATATGTTCCCATATCTCTTCCCTCTTGTGTCTCCCTCCCTCCCACCCTCCCTGTCCCACCCCTCTAGGTGGTCACAAAGCACCGAGCTGATCTCCCTGTGCTATGCGGCTGCTTCCCACTAGCTATCTATTTTACGTTTGGTAGTGTATATATGTCCATGCCACTCTCTCACTTTGTCCCAGCTTACCCTACCCCCTCCTCATATCCTCAAGTCCATTCTCTAGTAGGTCTGTGTCTTTATTCCTGTCTTACCCCTAGGTTCTTCATGACATTTTTTTTTCTTAAATTCCATATATATGTGTTAGCATATGGTATTTGTCTTTCTCTTTCTGACTTACTTCACTCTGTATGACAGACTCTAGGTCTATCCACCTCATTACAAATAGCTCAATTTCGTTTCTTTTTATGGCTGAGTAATATTTCATTGTATGTATGTGCCACATCTTCTTTATCCATTTATCTGTCGATGGACATTTAGGTTGGTTCCATGTCCTGACTATTGTAAATAGTGCTGCAGTGAACATTGTGGTGTATGTCTCTTTTTGAATTACGGTTTTCTCAGGGTATACACCCAGTAGTGGGATTGCTGGGTCATATGGTAGTTCTATTTGTAGTTTTTTAAGGAACCCGCATACTGTTCTCCATAGTGGCTGTACCAATTCACATTCCCACCAGCAGTGCAAGAGTGTTCCCTTTTCTCCACACCCTCTCCAGCATTTATTGTTTGTAAATTTTTTGATGATGGCCATTCTGACTGGTGTGAGATGATATCTCATTGTAGTTTTGATTTGCATTTCTCTAATGATTAACGGTGTTGAGCATTCTTTCATGTGTTTGTTGGCAGTCTGTATCTCTTCTTTGGAGAAGTGTCTATTTAGGTCTTCTGCCCATTTTTGGATTGGGTTGTTTGTTTTTTTGTTATTGAGCTGCATGAGCTGCTTGTAAATTTTGGAGATTAATCCTTGGTCAGTTGCTTCATTTGCAAATATTTTCTCCCATTCTGAGGGTTGTCTTTTGGTCTTGTTTATGGTTTCCTTTGCTGTGCAAAAGCTTTGAAGTTTCATTAGGTCCCATTTGTTTATTTTTTTTTTGTTATTTCCATTTCTCTAGGAGGTGGGTCAAAAAGAATCTTGCTGTAATTTATGTCATAGAGTGTTCTGCCTATGTTTTCCTCTAAGAGTTTGATAGTTTCTGGCCTTACATTTAGGTCTTTAATCCATTTTGAGCTTATTTTTGTGTATGGTGTTAGGGAGTGATTAATCTCATACTTTTACATGTAGCTGTCCAGTTTCCCCAGCACCACTTATTGAAGAGGCTGTCTTTTCTCCAGTGTATATTCTTGCCTCCTTTATGAAAGATAAGGTGACCATATGTGCATGGGTTTATCTCTGGGCTTTTATCCTGTTCCATTGATCTATCTTTCTGTTTTTGTGCCAGTACCATACTGTCTTGATTACTGTAGCTTTTTAGTATAGTCTGAAGTCAGGGAGCCTGATTCCTCCAGCTCTGTTTTTCGTTCTCAAGATTGCTTTGGCTATTCGCGGTCTTTTGTGTTTCCATACAAATTGTGAAATTTTTTGTTCTAGTTCTGTGAAAAATGCCTATGGTAGTTTGATAGGGATTGCATTGAATCTGTAGATTGCTTTGAGTAGTAGAGTCATTTTCACAATGTTGATTCTACCAATCCAAGAACATGGTATATCTCTCCATCTGTTTGTATCATCTTTAATTTCTTTCATCAGTGTCTTATAATTTTCTGCATACAGGTCTTTTGTCTCCTTAGGTAGGTTTATTCCTAGATATTTTATTCTTTTTGTTGCAATGGTAAATGAGAGTGTTTTCTTGATTTCACTTTCAGATTTTTCATCATTAGTGTATAGGAATGCCAGAGATTTCTGTGCATTAATTTTGTATCCTGCTACTTTACCAAATTCATTGATTAGCTCTAGTAGTTTTCTGGTAGCATCTTTAGGATTCTCTGTGTATAGTATTATGCCCCCATCTGTTGAGTGATTTCTGGCAGATGGTCTCTAAAGGGTGCTGTTTGTTTTATCATTTCAGTTTCTTCTGAAGAAGGATTTGAAATCAATTTAGGGATCATGTTTGGGGACTTTGTCAAAACTACAGGCTCCAGCTCAAACAGGAATCGGTCCTCAGGGGCTCTCTGATGACAAAGTGAAAGTGATCTGGGCTGTTCCCTGTATCCTTGTTCTCATCCCCTTCCTGTGCCAAGTGGTTGGCTTTTCTTTCCAAGTCTATTGCCTCCTTCAATTATTCTTTTATTTCATACCACTGAGGTGCGTCCTGCTCTGTCTTGTGTACAAAACTGTCATGGGCTAGGCTTTTCTGTTGGACAAAAGCTAGCCTGCCTGAAAGGGTCGCTTTGAAAGCCAGGTCTCCAAATCAAATGTCATACCTCTAATAGAAACAGGAGAAACTCTCTAATTAAATAGTACTTCTGGGCAAGCTTTGGAGAAAAAAAAAAAAAAAAGATTGTAGAGGCTTTAGAGATCTCAGCTAGCTTATAGAATATCAATGTGGAAAAATGGATTTGTTTGTTTATCTACCCCCTCACCTCCAACCATGGACAGGCAGATCACGAAACTCAATGTCAGAAAACATTAGTCCTGAGAGCCCAGCCGGAACACAACTTGTTTTTCTTAGTCTGTTTAAGGCTGCTGAGATTGGATTATATCCCTGGGATATTGCGTTTTCTATCCTTCTACTGCCTAGAGCTTGGCCATTATTGTGATATTGGCAGAGATGTTGCCAAAGTACAAAAGGTGCTTGGTGTTATGAGTCCTTAACTGAAGGATGGCTGGCACATGAAGGACCCTGTTCCTCAGCTGGGCTTTGCAGCTGTTGTCCTGACTGCAGCTGTGTGTAAGGTTGGCTCTCGCTGTGGGATGCTCTATCAGTCTTAGAGCAAAGGAAAAGGAGGTAATAAGAGGTTTGGTATTGGAACCTCAATTGAAATTGCAACCCAAGGCATCTTTTATCACCTAGCTAGAATGGGAGAGTAGGTCAGGTTTGACATGCCAGTGGTCTCCTGCCTGAGGTTCTCTGTCCCTGAGCTGTGGTTGTTGGCTTCAGTTGGTTAGAGCACTAAACTAAGGGGTGGACATCCAGTGTTGGATCCCCAGCTTGGTGGAGGATCTAAGATGTAGATATAAAGGCTGTAGGTAAAACGAGAGCCACAGCCAGGGACTAATTTGCCCACAACCTGTAACAGAGGCAGGGCGGCCCATCTCTTCTCTCAGCTCCAGCCCAGGTCTCTGTCCAAGTCCGGCAGCCTGTAAATGGAGTCCGTTGATCACAAGGGTGACTGGAGAAGGGTGTTAGCACTAGTAGCCCATGCCTACTATGGGAAAAGCAATTTTGAGTGCTTGCCCTACAGGTATTCGTCAGCAGTGCCACCTTAGGGTTAAAGATGGTACCTTACGTAATGAACCTGGCCTTGCAGTCTCCTCTAGTAATAGGGCCCTGGGCAAAATAACCTCCCTCCCCAGTTCATCCATAGTCATACAGGCCCTGCCTGAGGTGAGGCTGAATGGAAACTCAGGCCTTGTCAAGTGATAGAGATTGTCTCCAAGTCCCAGGGGAGCCCTGTGGCTGTGAAGTTGTTGGCATGCAGGAGGCCAGTGTTCTCACTGATAGGGGAAGCAGATATCAGGTTTTACTGCAAAAATATTTAGCTTGTTTTTCATGAGTGACTAAACCTTGAGTCCCAGCACTTTGGCTGAGTGATTCTCCTCCCCACCTCAGCTCCTCCTCCAAATCCCCTTTGGACCTCAGTCATGTAACTGCTAGGCCTTACCAACTAGGGTCCCTCATAGCTATGTAGGAGCTATGCAGCTTAAGTCCCCTTCAGTCTATATATATGGCGCCTTCAGCTTGCCCCGGGAACTTTACAAGCGGATGAGGGCCAAAGAGACTTTTGTTTTGGAAGAATCATCAGGACGACTCTAATTTTAAGAAAGGGGTAGATCTTGGTCCCTGTGGGCTTCCCAATGACTAGACGAATGTCACTGGGGGAAACGTGGGCAGGCTAGATTTATTAACCAAGTAGCTCGACCGAAAAGTTCAGAATGAATCTGACCTCTTTTTCAGATTGTTTTTTGAAATTGATTGGCTTCAGTAGGCAGATTATAGGAATTTTAAAAAATCAAGTATTCTTATGTTAGTGTGATTTGTCTGTTTTATTTGACACTTAATATTGACACTCTTCATTACCATTTAGAACCTAATGCTTTCATTTTTAAAATGTTTGTTTCAGTAGCCCATGAAATAGGTAAGAACTGTCATGGTCAAAAGATAAGAGAACAAGAGGATAAGTAAGAGTCTATCAGTCTGTTGATTATCCCTCTGTGTGTCTAACCACCTATCCCTCTGTCTGTCTGACTGTCCTTTGTACTTCTGACTGCCATCTGTCTATCTGTGTGTGACTGACTAGGGGTGCCTCTCCTTCCCTCTTTCAGAATGTCTTCCCTTCTTCCATCCTTTCCTTTCTTTCTTCCCTTTTTTATTGAATAATTGTTTGATTTCCTACTATGTGGGAAGCATTATTTTTTGTTAATTCATGAAGCTGATAGAACTCCTTAGTACCAGAGTGAAGCTTAAAGGTCAAGTATATTGACCCTGCAGAGTTGGGGCCAGAAAACTTCTCAGTGTCAGAATGAGAGGTGTGAAACACCAGTCTCTCATCTCACAGAGAAATGCAATAGCTCTTTGAAGTTCCACTAAACTAGAGAATGAATATGGATGGTGTAGGCATTCAATAAATGTTTGCTGAATTGAATGCAATAAAAATGATAAAAGAGACATTATAAATGCATTTTTTAAAACTTCATTACATGCACTGAAAGATGTTTTTGACATTTTATCTACATTCCTAGTTACATCCCGAATGCCTGGCACGTATGATGATAGAGTTCCTTGCAGTGCCATGTTGTGAATCAGTGGCTGCAGCGTCAAAACCCATGCTGGCCTCCAACAATTTAATTCTAATGTGGGGCGGGGAGGAGACTCACATTAAAGCAGTCATTGATATATGCTTGGTATTCACAATACACATCTCATGAAATCTTTTAGTAATTACATAAAGTGGAATTTATATCCCCATTCCATTTTTTAACAGATGACAAAACTGAGACGCAAATACATTCATTAATCTGCCTCTGTCACATACCTAATAAGTGGTAGGATGGAAATGTAAATCCAGGTTTATCAAACTTTGCAAAATATTTAACCATGTTTTTTGTACCCTTTTCTATGCACCCTTCAAATCACATGTCACAGAAATTATTTTTTGCTATTTTGAGATTTGAGTTATCAATAACAACTATTCTTCCATGTTCTAACTTACAAACATTTCATTTTGAGTCTCATGAAACTTTAAGCATAAAGCTTCAAAATGTCAGATAGGGCCAATTATGTACTTAAGTTCAGGCCAGTCTTTAATGAATTCAGTTCCAATAGGGAATAAATGAGTCTGTCTCCAACAGTCCTTGTATGATCATTTCAGTTTTTCATTTGACACCCTTTCCCCATGTTGAAAGTCCTAAGATATATATACCTAAAACATGCCTCAAAATTTTCCTGGTCTTAAAAACCTGGGCAACCTCCTCTAAATATGAGCAGGGACTTCTTCATGAGCTGCGTTATCACCACCCTGTAAATCTGGGGTGACAACGAAGTAGTAGATGGCTGTGCAAGTTAAAGAATTTGCCCAGTGGGCTCCTATGCTAAATTATGCTGTCAGGACATAAACATGGAAGCCTATTTTCTGATAAAAAGTAATGATATGGGGCTTCCCTGGTGGCGCAGTGGTTGAGAGTCCGCCTGCCGATGCAGGGGACACGGGTTCGTGCCCCGGTCCGGGAGGATCCCACGTGCCGCGGAGCGGCTGGGCCCATGTGAGCCCAGTGAGCCATGGCCGCTGAGCCTGCACGTCTGGAGCCTGTGCTCCGCAACGGGAGAGGCCACAACAGAGAGGCCCGCCTACCGCAAAAAAAAAAAAAAAAAAAAAGTAATGATACGTAGAATTTGAGCATGATTCTTCTGCAAAAAGAACATGTAAATTTGTAATGTGTTATTTACTTTTCAACAAAGTCCATTTGGTTGTTCTTTTTCTATTGACACAGGCTCCAAACTCCATGAGGGCCAGGGCCACTTGGGTATGAAACTCAGTTTTATGTCTACAGCACCCAAGTCCTCAGGTAGTATTTGGTACATAAATGAATGAGTATAATATAGCATAAGCTCCTCCCAGATCTGAAACTGCCCAAGCTGTCTTTCTGTCTTGCTGTTGCTGGTGATCTCTCTGCTTCTCAACTCCTCCCATGCCAGGCTTTGGGTTTCTAGGCTCTCATTAGGCCCACCAGCCTTTCAGTTTTGCTCATCCCCTCTTGTGCCTGTCTTTCTCCTTCTCAGCTTAGCTCAGATACTCTCAACAGGATCATGTGTTCCTCCTGGCTCTAAAGTGCAGGGTCTGAAGTTCAACTCCAACCATTTCCCATCCTCTGTGCAGACAAATGTACTGTGTTATTCTGGGGAACCAGCCCAGGATGTTTCCTAGTGGTAGAAACAGGGAGGATTATGTAAAATACAGCAGATACCAAGCTGGGAAGGATGGTAGAGGTAATACCTTCAGTAGACTCTTCTTTCCTGGGCAAACCTTGCTCATAGCAGATGTCCCTGCTACCTGCTTGTTTTGCTCTGGACTCCCTGGTTTGTTGGTTCTTTTCCTAAAACAACATAAGAACTAAATGCAGTTATTATCAATGTTCTTTGCCCACTGCAGAGCCCAGGGGAGTCAATGCTGCCTATAGTTTGGAGGTTTTGCTGCTAGTGGTGTCACTTAAGATTGGAATTAACGTCTTTTTAGCTGCCATGCTGCATTGCTAGCTATATAAGAGCTTAGGGCAATCATACATCCAGACTTTTTTTTTACATGAAATATTGTAAAATCAGCACCAACTACAACACCCTAAAACACATTCTGTAGTTGTATAGAGGATATTTTTACATTTTTAAAAAAGTAATTCACATTCAACAGGGTATAATGAAAAAAATACAAATATACAAAACTACCCATAATTATACCATTCAACAATATCTTCTGCTAACATTTTAATGTCTAGCCTTCCAATGTGTATTCCATGCATTTATCTGTAGCTATCTATCACATATGTATTTTTTTTTCACATATGTATTTTAACTAAACTAGGATCACACTGTTTGTATTGTTTTATAACTTGCCTTTTTTACTTAACATATTATAATATTTCTAAATCAATAAATAAATTTCTACAATATCCTTTTACTGAGTAATGTTGTATTTTAAGGATACCCATAGTATATGTAACCTGTCATCACTGTTATATATCTACCTGTTTCTAATCTTTAAGTGTTACCAAGTATTACAGGGGATATGATTCAGGCTAAGTCTTTGTGCATATTCTTCATTATTTCCTTGGGATGTTTCTAGAATTAGAAGCAAAGCAATGGATAAATCATTTTAAGGCTTTTGATATGTAAACAATTGATACTTTGAAAACTTCAATGAGTATTATATTTCATCCTGTATTTGGCTTAGATAATTTCAAATCTTGAGTCTGTTTTCTGTTGTATCAGTTGTCACTACAAATTCCATAAACATCTCTTCGATGCCTTGTCACTGATTTTTAAAAAAATATTAAACAAGACAAGGTCACTCGTTTGGCAGGTATTTGCCAAAAGTTAACACTGTGTAAGGCACTCTGTTCTTGATCCTCTTTAATTTACATAATACAGGAAGCATTGTTCCATTAATAAATAATTCAAGATATTTTCTGTTAAATTTGTTCCCTTTCTTTTTTTTAAAGTTATTTATTTATTTTTGCTGTGTTGGGTCTTCGTTTCTGTGCGAGGACTTTCTCTAGTTGCGGCGAGCAGGGGCCACTCTTCATCGCGGTGCGCGGGCCTCTCACTATCGCGGCCTCTCTTGTTGCGGAGCACAGGCTCCAGACGTGCAGGCTCAGTAGTTGTGGCTCATGGGCCTAGTTGCTCCACGGCATGTGGGATCTTCCCAGACCAGGGCTCGAACCCGTGTCCCATTCATTAGCAGGCAGATTCTCAACCACTGCGCCACCAGGGATGCCCCCCCTTTCTTAATGCACTAAATATGTTACTTTGTCAAATTTTATTTTATTTTATTTATTTATTTTATTAATGAATTGATTTATTTTTGGCTTCATTGGTTCTTCGTTGCTGCCAGCGGGTTTTTCTCTAGTTGTGGCGAGTAGTGGCTACTCTTCGTTGCGGTGCGGGCTTCTCATTGTGGTGGCTTCTCTTTGTTGCGGAGCACGGGCTCTAGGCCCACGGGCTTCAGTAGTTGTGGCACATGGGCTTAGTTGCTCCACGGCATGTGGGATCTTCCTGGACCAGGACTCGAACCCATGTCCCCTGCATTGGCAGGCCGATTCTTAACCACTGCGCCACAAGGGAAGTCCCTCAAATTTTAAAATACATTGTCGAAATGGAAATAAGGGTAATTTGGCATGAGGATGACTTCCTTGTTTTTCACCCTGGATTTAAAAATAATTAAAAATATAAAGAGCACCTGCTTACTTTAGTAAATTAGAAAAATTCAGAAAAATATAAAGAAGAAAATAAATGACTCATAACCAAACCATTCAAAGACAATTACTGTTAATTGGTGTATTTCCTTCCAGGCATTTTCTTTGTATATTTTTTACATAGCTGAGATCATACTATATAGGCAAGTTTTCAAGAGTATAATGTAAATATTTCCTCTTGTTATGAAAAACTCTCTGAAAACGTTATCTCTAATGGCTTCATAATATTTCATCATGGAAATAAATATATAGAATTTGACGGTTAATAGTAAAAATGCTAGAGTGAAATTGCATGGGTTCTAGTCCTGATGCTGCCATGGTTATCTTCTGATCTTGAGAAGTTACTTTTCTGCGGCTCAGTTTCCTTATATACAAAATAGGGATAATTACAACCTCTATCTTTTAAAGTTTCTGTAAGGAATACATAAGACAATTCAAATAAAGCTTAAACTGGTACCTGGCACATAATGAGCATACAATGAAAGTTATTATTATTTTTCCTATTACTACTTAATCATTCTACCTATTGCTAGATATTTATCTCAATGTTACTGAGATAACATTTACCATTATAAAATTACTGTAGAGTATAATTCTTCACAAACATTTTTATAACCTTAGAATGTTTTTCATAAGATAGAATCAAATTCAGTGATATGAACACTGTTAAGATTCTAAATATTGCCAAAATTGCTTATGTACAGTATAATGCAGTATTGTTATTCTCATCAGAGAGGTATTGATAGTTATGTACAAATCGGGATCACCTGTGGGACTTTTTTTTTTTAAAGAAGATGTTGGGGGTAGGAGTTTAGTAATTTATTTATTTATTTTTGCTGTGTTGGGTCTTCGTTTCTGTGCGAGGGCTTTCTCTAGTTGTGGCAAGCGGAGACCACTCTTCATCGTGGTGCGCGGGCCTCTCACTGTCGCGGCCTCTCTTGTTGCAGAGCACAGGCTCCAGACGCGCAGGCTCAGTAGTTGTGGCTCACGGGCCTAGTTGCTCCGCGGTATATGGGATTCTCCCAGACCAGGAGCTCGAACCCGTGTCCCCTGCATTAGCAGGCAGATTCTCAACCACTGCGCCACCAGGGAAGCCCACCTGTGGGACTTTTTAATCCTCTCCTCTCATCCTCTCCCCACTCACCCTCATCCTCCCTCTCCCAGATGACATGTGATAATCAGAATCTCTGGGGCATTTGGACACTCTTATCCTTTTAATTTCTTCAGATGCAAAATGAGGATATCCGATATCTATTTCATAGGGTTGTTGTAATAAAATAAAATGATGCATGTGTATAGGGCTTTATACATAGTAAGCACTCAGTGTTAGCCATCATTACTTTATTATTACAAATGACATTAAATTTATAATTTATACTCCTACCAGGGAAGTATAAAATTGTCTGTCTCATTGCCCCTCATCAGTGTTCTGCATAATTATTTTAAAATTTATTTTAAATTTAGTTTAAATTAATTCAAGCTATTTAAAGTATTAATTATTTTAAAATATTTTCTGATTCAGTAAGTAAAAGGTAGCATTTCAGTGTTTTAATTTGCTTTCCTTTCATTACTGTTGGAGTGGAACTTTTGTCAAATATTTATTAGCCATTTGTATTACTGTATATGAGTGTAGGAAGGGGAGGGAGGGAGAGAGAGATAGACGGACAGACACAGGGAGGGAGTAAGGGAGGAAAGGAGATCAGGATCTATTTATTTTATAGGGGTCTTGATTTTGTACTTTTTCTTTTTGCAGGGAGGAGATCTGTTGCTCTTTGGTTAGTAAGAATGTTATCCTTAATCTGACCATGTTTTATTCCTACTGAACTCGTTTTGTTTCCCTATGATCAGTATATGTTTCTAAAGTTTTCCAAGCCCTCTGGTTAATTATCCATTTTAGAATTTTGCCAGAGAGCATTGTTAAGCTTTTAAGTCTATGGTCTCTTAACTCCATTCTTTTTTCTCATTAAAAAAGAAAAAAAATCTGAAAACATTAGCCAGTCTCCTATTCTCTGGCACAACTTGAAATCTCCATGATTGCTCAGAGCTTCCAGACGGTGATGGAGATTGTCTGCAGCAGCACTGTATGTCTGGGCTTGAATGTGGGTGAGGGGAATGAATATAAAGAGCACAGATGACTCGGTTGCAGTCAACGAATCCAGGAAACAGGGTCAGAAAGAGGCTGACACCTGAGTCGAGTGTTGGTTCTATGCCCTGTCCCTCTGCTTGTTCTCCAAGTCTCCCTCCTAATTGGGTACCTAATTTGTTTTTCCATGCCTGAGTTCTCACCTTGGTAACCTCTCAGACTGACAATGTATCTGGCCCTCTCCACCCTTTGTAAGCATCGGAACTCTACATTCAGGCCATCGACTATTGGCCTCTCTGACACAGGCCAGTAGTCTGCCAGGATCTGCAGGTCCAAGCTCTCATTGCCACCTTTTCTGGAGACCACCCCTTCAACCCCCACTGTCACTGTCTACACAGCTCTGAAAACCTGCCCCGTCTATGTGGCTGTGTATGGATTTCAGGTCTTTGCCTGCTGCCCACAAAACTCATGTTCTCCCTCTTAGGCACCATGTGGACTCTCCCTGAAATTTTAGAACTCAGACTTCTTAATGGATGTGCTCAAATTTTGTCCAGCATTTCCTTTATTTACTGTAATAATAATACATTATTGTTTATGGTGATATAAATAGCATTTACTGCATGCTTACTGTACGTAAGGCATTGTGCTAAGTGGTTCATAGGCACTTTCTCATGGAATCTTCAAGGCAAGTATATAAGGTTGAGCCTATTATTGTTCCCACATCACAGATGAGGAAAGCGAAGCTTAGGGAAGTTGAGTAGCTTGCCTGAGGTCACCCTGGTGGTAGTAAGTGTTGGAGCTGTGAGTTGATTTCAGGTCAGTCTCATGTCTAAGCCCATGATCTAAACTCCAAGATGATATTACACCATCTGGGACTCCCCATCTGGCATCCTCTTCCTAATCTAGTTTACGGCTCCTTTTATAAACCTACACCTCCTATCACATATCTCTATAAAAAATGATAATTCAAAACTGGAAGGGGCCCTGGCTGCCATTTCATTCTGCTGGGGTGACATCAGGTTTTGTCCTCCCTGACCATGCTTGTTAATTTCTACATGACTTCTGGGGAGCCCGGCTGGGTTACTCTTCTTCAGTTCCCCCTTGCACTAGCAGGGTGAGGGCCCCACTAGCCACCTGTATGTCTCTCTCTTTGCTGTCATGCTCTCCTATTGGCTCTGTGAGTGGATTTTCATCTACTCACTTCCTAGCTTTTTTCTTGCTCTCACCAGCAGGCTGCTTCTCATTCTGGAGCTTCTCTCTGTTGGTCTAACATCCGTTCCACTTATATCCACTCTGGAAGGTCAGGAGCCCAATGTCTTTACTTTTGGGGTCTCCCTAACAATTAGCAACCCACAAACATGTCTCCCTTCAGTTTTTTCACCTCATGGGTGAGTTAACCCTATTGTGGATATAATTGCTACTTATCTTGGACAAGAAAACTGCACAGATCTACAAATCTGGAGAGTGAGGAAGCCACAGATAGAACTTCTAGGGTGTGTGCTAACAATTCTTGCCTCCCCTCTGCTTGTTTCAAAGTCTGGAACCCAAGCATACCCCCAGTGAACCCCAGTGTACCTGGAAAAGTAGCTTTGGGATCTGGCTTTATCCCTGTAACTTTCACATTCTGACTACAGCAACTTCTTAGTAGTGGCAGATTTAACAGTCATAGTTTCTACTATTTGAAAGTGTCTCTAAATTCCACTATATGTAACAAATCTTCATTTTGTTTAGGTAAGAATTTGAAAGCCTCATACCCTTAGGCTGGGTGTGGGCACAAGTCGCTTAGTGGGTAATTTGATTTTTCTATCTATTGTGGCAATGCATTTTATGGAGGAAATGATATGCTACTTATTCACCTGTGTCAGGATTCCAGAAGTCTCTGGATGTGTCCCCGTGCAAAAAAAACCTAGAGTTTATTTACCCTGTGTGAAAGGTTCAGGGCAAAGTGATGCCTCCCCTCCCACTGCTAATCTGTTGCTGAGTGTGAACAATTAGTAGGGAATTGACTTCACCTTCCTACAATGCCTTTCCAGGTCATGGACAGAACCTCCCTAGAGGTCAGGTGCCTTCTTATACACAATTATAAGTAATATAAGTAGTAGTATCCAATTAGCTTGTGTTTCATTCATCTGCTCCAAATATTTTTAATTCTCAATCCTGGCTGCTTCTCTTGGGCTGGATCAATACAGGGCATGCTATCCTGATGAGAATGGAAACCTTTGGTTTGCATTTGGAGATAGGGAACTGAGGAAATATTTTCATTTCCCATCCAGAAGTTTAATGTTGTGTAGATGCTGCTTGAGTGTAAACTACTCGTATTGAATATAACGTTTTATTCAGCAGGGTTTTATTCAGAGGGTTTAGATTCTTATACACACGTGCTGGTAGCCATCATGTCCCAGTGCTGCCCAGAATCTCCAATGACAGCAAAACCTAGGAAGTCTTGGGGAGAGTGCCCATTATCTTGGAAGCTACTCCTGGAATCATTGCCAAAGGCAATTCCTCAGAGTTTATGCTCAAACCTTAGAAGGCTCCTCCTGCCACTATGATTGAAGGGGCAAGGGAGGGAGCCAAGCCGGCTTGGTCAGCAGATGTCATCAGTCACGATGAGTCACTAATTCTGATGAGACTTCCGATAAGACTCCGGTATGATGACAGATGAGGCCACTATAGCAGTTAACTCAGTCATTTGTAATCATTACTTTTGGACCATTCAATAACCATCCTGTGAAATTATTTTCTGAATTTCCCAGAGTAGAGAAAGGAGCTGAGTTTCAACCCTTTTCTTGGTGAAGCATCTTGGCAGTTATAAACGCTTGCAGGGAACTTTCTAAGGCATTATCAGATCCAACTTTAAGACCCTTATTTACCAAAATCACCTGCTTTGTGTGGGTGATGACACAGTGTTGGACACACCTGCTCTTTTCCTGACTCTGCCCATGGAGTAAGTCCCGGATTCCTCTGTGGCTAACATCTCTGTTTTTGTTTCAAAGTGTCCCCAGGGCAAGATGCAAGGGCGCTCTCTGTCACTTCTCATAATTGTGACTGTGGCCATACCTCTTGGCCCAGAGCTTTCTTCCCCAACAGTGTGCCGTGTCATGGGTGTGTTGTAGATGGCCAGCTGGCAGGCAGAGATACCAAACTGTTGAGGCCTTCAGCAACTCTGGGAGGCTGAGGTGGACCAGGTGTGGCTAAAGTCCCACCCTCACCCGAAGCCAGTTGCCTTCTGTTTATCCCAGTGGGCCATACAAATATTATCATTTTCTCTGTGTGTCATGATATAGAAAAAGGTTAGGAAGCACTGACTTAACCTCTTTGATTTTCATTTTCTTCCTCTCTAAGTTGGGATTTTTAAAAATATCTTACACAGTCATTGTAAGAATCAAAGGCGTGAATGCATATGAAGGGGCTTTAAGAGCTGTCATGCATTTGTTGGGTATATCATCAGCCACAGAGAGATAGAACTCTGTCTTTAGTTTACCCTCCTTGATTGTCCCTTTGAGAATAAGATGGAATTTCTCTTTTTAAAACAATCTTTCCTAAGTTATGAAATCAGAGTACTGCATCTATCCTTGAGGTTCAAGCACTGAAATACATTTCCTACAATCTTGTGACTCCTTTAAGGCATCTACTGGAGCAGAAGTTCTTTGCCTCTGCCCAGTGAAGTGCAGTGATGCTGAGGGTACACAGCATCCCCTGACTTATCTGTATTCACATCTCAGCTGCTCTCAACTCTACCCAGTCCAGGGTCCCGCCTTCCCACTAAAGACTGTCCTGTGTTGCCTTTGACTGCAGGCCCATGCTGTGGGCAGAGAGCGTCTCAAGTTTCCATGGTTTTAGCATCTGTGCCCCAAGGTGTGAGCTGGCTGGTGCTGGCCCACAGGTCTTCTGGAGATGACGTCTCTCAGTCCTGCAGACACAGATCTCACGGGTGGAGAGTAACTCCATCTCCTCAACAGACCTTAAGCCAAATGCTATCTTGATAAGCAAGTGAAAACCGAGTCACAAAACAATATACTCTAAAAGGGTAACACTGGCTTTCTGGATGCGGAGGTATGGGTCATATTTATTTTCTTCTCTAGACCTTCCTGATTTTTTTTCGGATTTTCTGTAGTGAAACTGAAAGAGTATTTGAAATTATCTTTCTAAAAGATGCACTCAAGATGTGCTGCATGAAGGCAAATAACAGCTCCGACATTCCTTCACACTTGCTGGCTCCAAACTACTGCCTCTGCTTTCAGAGTCAGGCGATTTGGAGGCGGTGCAAGCCAGGAGGCAGCAATGTGGGCCATTGAATTTTCTCTTTTCACACATTGCTCTGGCAGCTAATTCCAGGGTGCTCATCTGTATGGTGGCAGCATGACTTTCATGTTTTCCCCAAGGTGTTTTATGGCTTTTTTACAGAGGTACTTTGAATAACTTTCAAAGTCTGCCACCTAGTTGTGGCACGTGGGCTCAGTAGTTGTGGCTTGTGAGCTCTAGAGCGCAGGCTCAGTAGTTGTGGCACACGGGCTTAGTTGCTCCACGGCATGTGGGGTCTTCTTGGACCACGGCTTGAACCTGTGTCCGCTGCATTGGCAGGCGGATTCTTAACCACTGCACCACCAGGGAAGCCCCATCTATCTCTCCTTTATAACGTGCACCAACCCTGAGATGTTGCAATGATTTGTGAAGTTGTTGGACTGCTGTCTGTTGCTGCCCCACCACACTCTAAGCTCCTCAGCCTGTAAGCTTTAAGAGAGATGTTTAATTCTATTTACTAATACATCCTAACTGTCAAGGGCAGAGCTTGGCACATAGGAGATGCTCAATAAATACTCATCAAATGAATTAATCTTAGCTCCTTCCCTTTTGGCTCCAGGGCCTTGGGCAAGTTACTTAATCTCTCTGAGCCTTAGGTCTCATTAGAAATGGGGATAATAATCCCCCTTTGAGAAAATTGTGAGATTGACATGGGACAATGGTTATAAAATACCCAGTATGGGGCCTGTATGCATAATTGGCACACATGAAGTATTGGCTTTTCCCTTACTTTCTTTTTCATCCCAGAGTATTGCACAGAGCAGTAGTTTAAAGGTTTAAGGAACAAAATATATGTCACTCTATTTCTTTCCCCTCCTTCTTTCTTTATTACTTTCTTCCATGGTTAGGCGAGACACAGAATGAAGGGTCAGAAGATCAGTTTCTCGAGTTTTCACTAATGAGATGACTTTGGGTAAAGCACTGGTCCTTCCTGTGTTTCAGCTTCCTCGTATATACGATGGGAAGACATACATAAACAGTATTTACAATCCTTCCCAACTCTCTCACCCTGGGTCTCCGCATAGGAGTCAAGGGTAACATTGGCCACTGCTGTTCACAGTGCAAGATGAATGGAAGCAAGAGGGAAATGCAGCACCAGAACAGGGAGAAGCAAATTAGGTTATTGGCTTATCTGTTTTAATTTAAGTTGAGTTTATTTTAGTAATACAGGTGAAGAATGTTTTAAAATGTATCATCATGACAGTGCCCTTTGGTAACAGCACAAGGATTTCTGATGTATCTTTCTTCAAAAGAGCCTGAGGGCTTTGTATATACTGTCTCATTAATTCTCAGAGCATCCCTAAAGTTGGATGGGAAAGCACGATGAGTTCAGTTTTAAAGGTAGAGAAACAACGCTTCAAAAATGTTAAGTAGCTAACCCAAGGTCTCACGGTAACATCACTGTTCCCAGGAACCCAGGTCTCTATCTAACACAGCAGCCTGTAGACTATTTTGCTTCCGGTTTCTAGAAATGTGTCCAGCCATGGGTGAAAGGTCTTTGTTCTGAGCAAAGTAGTATTTAAAGTGTGGTTTCCTGGAGGATAGACTCTTTTTTTTCTGGAATGAGAGGAGTGACAAGTAGGTAAAGAAGGATTGAAAGGGCTGGAAGTTACTAGAAAGTATTCTGCCCCTCTCCATCTCCCCATCCCAAATGTCATTTCCCTGGACCAGCCAAGGCCCCATTTCAAGGCCAAGCATCAGACCTGGTGGTTGTCATGGAAACAGTGCTGGCTGAGCTTGAGGCCCTGGAGAGCCAGCTGCCCTGACTGAAGGTGTGTGTTTCTAGGTCACCTTCTTGGTTGACCTGAAGGGATTCTGTAGTCCTCAGTTAGGAGAATGCTTCAGGCACCTGCAATCTGATCGGTGTTTCTTCTGTATTTCACACACTGTCACTGTTCTCCAGGGCAATCAACATCATCTCCAAGAGGTCTGTGTTGAAGAGTGGCATTTCTGGTTGGTCCATATATCAGGGTCTTCAGTCCAATGTCCTATCATGATTCTCACTATGTGACCTTGGGTAGGGCAGTTGTGTTTTCTGAGTTTCAGTCTTCTCATCTGTAAAAGGGGTTAACTAATCAGACTATTGTAAGGATTATGAGAGTGAAAGGCCCTGAAAGGCATCAGTAAGTCATAAACCACAGTGATTGTGTAAGTAGTTAGGATCCACTCCTCTACGCTGGAGGTCACGTCTTCTAGTGTAAATGGGCCATGCCCTCCCCAGGGATCACCCTTGTAACTGTCGCTTCCTAACTAGAAATATCAGGTCAAGAGAAGACTAGTTGTTTATGGATAGTTTGTAGCTTCTTGTCCAACTTAGCCAGAGACTACTGGGCCTGCTGGTGGCAGTTGTCCCCACAGTCACTCCCTCACCTGGAAAGAGAAGGGTCCTTCATTGAGGGACTAGTTCCCTAGGCTGCCTGGGCTTTATGTCGCTTGTGGTACATTAGTTATTTAGTGCCTGGTAAAGCTCTCTGAGATCACAAAATGAAAGGCCCGGTGGCAGTTCAAAGTCTTCCTTTTGATTATTATTCTAGTCAGTGTATTTTGGGGGGAGAAGATAGGTTCGAGATCACAGTGGAGGAAATTTCATAAAGAGAGTATGAACAAGCCACAGAAACGGACCCAGAACACAGGGTCACATTGCCCTGCTGATGGAAGCGCTCCGGCCTGGGAGGAGTGCTTGTGTGTGTGTGTGTGTGTGTGTGTGTGTGTGTGTGTGTGTGTGTGTGTGTGTGTGTGTGTGAAGCATCAGGCTATCTGGAGAGTGATACCTTCTTTGTTGCGTTCTTGGCTTAGTTCAAATGCCAATTATTCTTCCTCTACTACCAAAAGCCAGTGAGTCTACCTGGCCTAGGTAGGTAGGACCAGGGACCAAGCACACCTGGAGCAGGGATTCCACGGCAAGAGGAGACATTGCAGGCTCACAGGCCAGTCAGGAGCTCTTTCTTGGGACACTGAGGTCATCTCTAGATAGGTCACAATGTAGTGACTTGGGACACAAAGTCTAAAGGGGCAACATTGAATGTCATATTACCTTCATTGTCTGGCTTTGACCATGAATTATGAGTCACTGATGGCCTACACAGACATGGTATCAGGGCTTACCTGGGGTCTATGCCCCTGATCTGGCCCTGACCTTGACCTTGGGAAGCATATACTACATGAGACAGAACAACAGCCTCCATGAAAAGTTTTTGCTAATTTCTTCTAAATCTATGAGCTTGAGACTTGTGAATGAAATTAATAAAGTATTATACTTCATTGTCACGAACAACCAAGGTAGTTTGAACAGCCTGTTTGATAAGTGGTCTAATGGCACCTTCCTAGGTGGCAATAAGCTGTAGTGGTTAAGGAGGAGGAAGGCCCAGTCAAGTTTTCTCTGGGCCACTCCAGATCCCAGCTCAACTGCTTTGATGGGGCTCCAGCTCAGGAAAGATGGGCAACCTTGGAGAAGGAGGGATTCGGTTTCGGCCTTTAAGAAAGGGTAGAATTTAGGAAAGCAGCAGGTCAAGAAGGACGTTCTAGGCAGAGATCAGCTTGGGCAAAAGATTGGAGACTTACGTGTAACGGAGACCATAGAATGTGAAAGGATTCTGAGTGGGAAATAAGGACGAAAAAGCAAGTAGTGGCCAAAGTGTGATGGCTTCAAATTTACACATTTTAGCCATTTCTGCAGCAGCCTCTTTGTGATTCCCTTTCTCATTTGGGTCTAATATACCCTGCAGGTAACCAATCCCCAAGAGCTAGAACCATGCTGACAATTTCCTTTGTGTTGCATCAATATTCCTTAATGCCATGCCTTGGGAAGGAATGCCTGCTTTTATTGACTGACATATGGGGTTCACCGCTGAATGAACTCAGTAGTTATACACAGGTCCTTTTGGGATCGGGTAGAGGCAAGGTACATGGGTTGAAACTATGCCTTTCAGTGGTACAAGAGAACATTATGAGAAATAATAATTTTTGCTTCAGGACTTGAGCTACCAAGAAAGAGCACAAACCTTCCTGTCAGGGGGGAGTGGGGTTTAGTGAAAGGTGAGGTGGAGTGGGGGCCTTTTAGTTCCCATTCAAATTCCGCCCTGACACTAATAGCTCCTCTCTGAATGAGCCAGCTGGAAGGAAATGTGAAAGCAAACTCCACGAGAATTGACTATGTGAACTGGAGAAGAGCTTAGTGAACCTCTAGTTCAGCCCCCTCAATTTCCAGGCCTGGAGAAGGTGTGGAGAGGTCTTTGTGTTTAGGACAAAGGACACATCTGCTAATTCTCCCTCTTCTGTCTGAAAATCACATATCAGTTTTTCAGACTAAATGAACTGCCTGTCACAACTCCAACATCACTGCTGACTCTAGTAGTCATGTAAATTCACTGAGAAGGTTTCTTTGGCTGCACAGGTGTGGGATCCGCCCCGTGAATACTGAAACTGTTTCCCTGGGCTGCCAGTCCCAGGCAGGAGGCCTCTCCTGTGCACCGGGCCTTGCTGTGCCCGCTCACTGCTGTTTGACATCTGGACAGCTATTTATTTGGTCACATTAAGCTTTGCTTCGTGTGACACAAAATCATTGTAAAAGAATGCATTATTAAGTGTGTTTTCAAATAAGGGGAGAAACTAGCAGGCTGTCACTGATTGTTTTATTGTTGAGAGGAAAATAAATAAGTAAAATGTGTATAAGGCAAGGCAGGAGCAGTTCCAAGGAGCGTTTAGAAGAGAAGCATTTTTACATTTTATTGATGGAGGTTTGTAAAACATGCTTGCTAGTGAACCCATGTAAAGTATGTGATTAGCCTGAGTTAAACAGCTAATAAGTACCAGAGCTAATAATTTTCTCAAAGGCTCTGGTTTCATTATTTGACAAATATTTATTGAGTGCCTACTATGTGCCGGGCATGGGGACATAGCAGTGACTAAGGAGAGACACAATAAACAGATGAATATAAATATAAGCAATAATAAATGCAGGTCAAGGTGATAGAGAGTGGTTAATGGGGTGTGCTATTTTCCTATAGGATGATCGGGAAGCTCTCTCTGAGGAGGTGACATTTGGGCAGAGACCTGGATGGAGAGAGGAAATGACCTGTGACTCTAGGGGAGAGGAGCTTTTTAGGCTGAGAGACCCACCAGTGCAAAGGCCATGAGATGGAAGTGTATTTGGCGAGTTTAGGAATAGAAAGGAGGCCTGTGGGGCTGGAGCTCCATGATCAAGGGAAATATGTTTGGAAATGAAGTCAGAGAGAGAACCGGGGCCAGATCATGTGGGACCTTAAAGGGCTAGGCTATGGCTGAATGCTATTTCAGGGCTGGAGTGTCAATCTGACTGCTGTGTGGAGAGCACACTGAAGGTGAGCAATAGTAGAAGCAGGGAACCAGCTGGGAGCTTATAGCAGTTGTCAGGGTAAGAGGTGATGTGGGGAGAGAAGAGAGGGACAAAATGCAGGTAGAGTCATCAAAATTGTTTGATAAACTGATGTGGGGTGTGGGAAAAAGAAGTTAAGGATTCCTCCTTGGTTTTGACCCAAGTAACCAGGAGAGTTTTGTCATCGCTATCTGAAATAGGGAACACCTTGGGTTTCGGTGGTGGGACATCAAGTTTTTATTTTTGCATGTGTTAAGTTTGTGATACTTACCCAGGAATAAAATGGAGATTTCAAACTGGCAGTTGGACATACATTCTGCTGTTCAGGGGAGAGGTTGGGCCTGGAGATATAAATTTAGTAGTATTAATATGTAGATGGTATTTAAAGCTTTGAAATTGGATGAGATCATTTTTGGGAGTGAGTTTAGATGGAGAAGAGAAATGTCCCAAGTCACCCAACTTTTAACAACTATCAAATAATAAAACAGAGATTCCCTCCCCCATCACATTTTTTAAAAAGAAAAAAAAAAAGCTGAGCTTATTTACATGTCGGGCAAGAAATTCACTGAGTAGTTCTCTAAGGAATAAAAGTCAGAGTTTTTTTTTTTTTTCTTTTTTTGGTACGCGGGCCTCTCACTGTCGTGGCCTCTCCCGTTGCGGAGCACAGGCTCCGGACACGCAGGCTCAGCGGCCATGGCTCACGGGCCCAGCCGCTCCGCGGCATGTGGGATCTTCCCGGACTGGGGCATGAACCCGCATCCCCTGCATCGGCAGGCGGACTCCCAACCACTGTGCCACCAGGGAAGCCCAAGTCAGAGTTTTTAAAGCCTAAGGAAGAAGGTTACATGGTGGTCATACTAATTCAGAATTGAAAATCAGCACTTTGCATAGGAGAGAATGAATTCATAAGTCTGAACATGCTTGTTTAAAACAAGTCCCTTGTTCATTGGTTAAGAGACTTTAGTGAAGTTCAGGAAGGGTCTGGTGTCCTGGGGTCACTTGAAATTCATGGTCATTGATCATTGTCAGCTGGTTAAAACCACTGTGATGAAATACAGTATTCAGCCATGAAATCTCCTGGGAAGTTACTGCTGGCAAGTGGAGAATGTTCCTTTTGTACAGCCCGGAAAATGAGGAGGATCTGGCAAAGAAGAGTAGAGAGGACCTTCCACCGAACTAGGAGGCAAGAACTATGGCAACCAAGGACCATGTGGTCACTGAGATGTTAAGAATCCAAGAAGCAGAGAGGATCGGCGAGGTCCAATGCTGCTGAGAGGTCTGGTAAGAGAAGGACCAAGACTCGTTCATTGTGTATGCAACTTGGGGTCTTTGATGACCTTGACCTGGAGTAGTGGAGACAATCCTGATTTAATTGAGTTTAAAAGAAAATGAGAGGGGATGGGCTTCCCTGGTGGCACAGTGGATAAGAATCTGCCTGCCAATGCTGGGGACACAGGTTCGATCCCTGGTCTGGGAAGATCCCACATGCCGCGGAGCAAATAATCCCGTGTGCCACAACTACTGAGCCCGTGCTCTAGAGCCTGTGAGCCACAACTACTGAGCCTGCGTGCCACACTACTGAAGCCCACACGACTAGAGCCCGTGCTCTGCAACAAGAGAAGCCACCGCAATGAGAAGCACGTGCACCGCAATGAAGAGTAGTCCCCGCTCACTGCAACTAGAAAAAGCCTGCGTGCAGCAACGAAGACCCAATGCAGCCAAAAATAAATAAATAAAATAAAAATAAAAAAGACATTAAGAGAAAAGAGAAAATGAGAGGAGAAAACTAGAGACAGAAGCATAGGCAAATCTTTTTAAGGTATTTAGCTGTGAAGGAGAGCAAGTAATTGGATGATGGCTGAAGAAGAGTGTGAAGGTCAAGGAAGTTTTTTCTTTTCTTTTTTTAAGATGGTGTATGTTTGCTGCAGATGAGATTGGCTTGGAAGAGGGGGAAATTGTTGATGCAGGAGAAAGGGCAGACTATTGCAACAGCTGATTTCTTGGGAAGTGATGAGATTAGCACCAAAGTGGAGAGGCTGCCACTGCTTAGGAATGTAGACAGCATATCTGTTACAACAGGACAGAAGGTAGCATATATAGGTACTGATACCTGTAAGTTGGTAGATTTGTTTCTCTTTTTTCAGTGAAACAAGTTCACTAGCTGAGAAAGTAGAGGAGTGGGGGTGGAGGATTGGAAGCTTGAAGGTAAGAGAAACTTGGAAGGAGTGGGTCTAGAGAGAGGGAGGGTGAATTGAGCCCATTAGCAAATTCAGAAGGATTCCTGGGCAGTCCTGCCTGAGGGTCCTCTTGAGGTTTGTTGTGATTTTTAAGTGAGACTTGTCAGCATCTGGTGTACTCCCCCTCCCCTTTTGCTCCCCTCCTCTCCTACCACCACATACAGCTGCTCAGGACAATTGTGAAGGACAGAAGAAGGAAGTGAGTTGCAGTTGTTTGCAAGGGAATTATTACAGTGGAATTATAATAGTGTTGAACACTGGAATCTAAGCTGAGGATGCAAGAGGGGTGGTGCACAGTGGAAAAAGCTGCGTCAAGAGGTTGGGGGTTTCATTCTGCCTAGACACCCTGTGGTGCCTGGAAAAGGGCTCAGGATATCATCTCCATCTCCCCCACCCCAAAGGAAAAACATAAAACTATCTTATCTGTAACCAATCGGTAATGCCCTCAGTCCAGAATATATTTCCTTACTTTTCTCCTCAGGTGGTCTTGGCCATCACTTGGGCACCTGGAAGCTCTTGCTCCTACTTTCAGCTCTCCTTTCCTTTCTGCCTCTCTCCCCGGGATTCCAAGATACACTCTACTTGAGCCAGCGGGTCTTAATTCACACCGTCACCCCATAAGTCTGTGCTGGTGAGACCCATTTTACTCTGATCCTCACGTTCTCAGAGGGAAGCACCAAAGAGCCAAGTTTTTTTTGTTTTTTTGGTTTTTTTTTTTGCGGTACACGGGCCTCTCACTGTTGTGGCCTCTCTCGTTGCGGAGCACAGCCTCCAGACGCGCAGGCCCAGCAGCCATGGCTCACGGGCCCAGCCACTCCGCGGCATGTGGGATCTTCCCGGACCGGGGCCCGAACCCGTGTCCCCTGCATCGGCAGGCAGACTTTCAACTACTGCGCCACCAGAAAAGCCCTTTTTTTTAAAAATTTTGTTTTAATATTTATTTTATTTTATTTTATTTGGCTGCATCGGGTCTTAGTTGCAGCACACGGGATCTTTCCTTGTGGTGAGTGGGCTCTTCATTGCAGTGCATGGGCTTCTCTCTACTTACGGCACACAAGCGCAGTAGTTGCGGCACGCAGACTTAGTTGCCCTGCGGCATGTGGGATCTTAGTTCCCTCACCAGGGATCGAACCAGCATCCCCTGCACTGCAAGACAGATTCTTAACCACTGGACCACCAGGGAAGTCCCTAAGAGCCAAGATTTTTTCTTGCTTAAATGGATTGCTTCTTATGGCATAGCTTTCCTCTATGCCGGAAACCCCCATTCCCACCAGGGCTGAGGATGGGGGGTAGGTGGTGGAGATGGAGTGTGAAGGGAGCAGAGAGCCTCTTCCCTGCACTTAAATGCAGTACTTTCTTTTTTCTCTTCTAAATGTATGCATATTCTATTAACTTTAATTAGAGCACATTTCTGTGTCAGTGCTTCTGATTTGGGCAAACAACCTCATTCATGCAGACTGCGTCTTTCTCGGTCCTCACCTTCTCAGGTGAGGAGGCTCATCCTCTTGGTTGACGCCTCCATTAGCTCGCCCAGCCTGATCCGGCAAATCACTATCCACTTCCCTCTGAGGACCGTGTGAACCCAACCTACGAGCAGAAATTCTGGGAGTTCCCATAGGGGCGGGATGAAAATGCTTGCTTTCTCTTCAGTATTTAACTTTGAAGATGCCCAAATATTTATTGGCATTTTTGGATATAAAATGGTTTAAGCTTATGTCTTTAGGAATGACCCACAGTGATGCCCATGGCTCCTTGCTGGGCCATGACTCAGCCCTCAGAGCCCTTCCTTTTGAATGATTTCAGATATTTCTTTTCCCTGAATATATAACCTGGCCCTCATCCATATTAAAAGTCATCTGCCACTCTGTGCAAACCCACAGATTCATAAGTGCTTCCTGAAGCCTAGCCCCATCCACTTGGTGCTTCACATCCAGGAAGAAGTTAATACCATTCCCAACCTGTATGGCTAAGAAAAAATGACATCATTGTGAAATAGGGAAATGTTGCCTAGACTTGGTCTTCCTGTTGCTTCAGAATTGCTTAAAATTTGAACTATGCTGATGACGCAGACATAGAGATGCCGATTTTTAATCACATGGGGGTTATTGCAAGGAGTTGGTTGTCAGAGCCTTCTCACATCCCTCGCACTGTTGCCCCATTCTGGAGCATACTCTCATCTCTGACCTTAGCCATTGACTCGTGGGGATGCTGGAGGGCCCTGTAGAGAACTGAGAAGCACCATGCAGTAGTTTGTGGGGGTCCATGAAGGGTGGTGGAAGGAGCATGGGCAATAGCATCAGGCCAATCTGGTCTGTTGCCTCTGGTCTCCTGCCTGGCCACGTGGCCACAGTTAGGGCATCCAAGCTCTCTCAGCCTCAGTTTCCCTGGGCTCAAAATAAGGCCCAATAATAGTATTGATACTTATTCACGAGGTTGTTTTAAGAAGTGAATGTAATCACACACTTAAAGCACTTAGCACAATGCCTGGTCCATGTGTGCTCAGTTAATATTATTAATTCTTTAAAAGTCTAATAAACTCAAGCCTGCTCCTAAGTAGACGTGTGTGGTCTTGGACCTCACTTCTCTCAGCCCCATTGCCCATCTATAAAACAGAGTTGATGTGAGGGTGAAATGAGATGGCTGCTCTCTGAAACTTACTAACATAATTTCTGACCCCTTTCAGTGCATTCCTCTAAGCCATTTTGGAGAAATGCTGCAAAAGATGTATCTGGGTACTAACCAATTCAATTCTTATCTCTTTAGATCAGATGTGGGAGAAAAGTCAAAAACTCTTTTCTTTGTACTCAGAAGCCAGCACTTCCAGGTCAAATCTTTGGGAGGCAGAAAGAAGAGTGTTTCTTTTAGGAAGGAGAACGTAGAATGCCCATTCTGTTCTAGTGGCAGGAACAAGTGGGCTTCACCCAAAGGCAGCACCTGTAGATAAAACAGTAGAGTGGTCTGGAAACAAAAGTCTGCTGTGGCCACTCAGGGCAGTTACTTCCTTAAAGTGTGTGAAGAGGGATTGATACTAAAAGAGGGTTGAAGGAGGATCGCGTGCTGGAGGTGATGTGGAAGTTCCTAAACAGAACTGATTCCCAAACTGATTCTATTTTTTTAACAGAAAAAGCTTTGCCTGCCTTAAAACGTTAGCAAATAGTGATTGAGTTGGGGATTTCTGGGAAGAGCTGCATAAGAGCATGCAGCCTGTGTTCATTTGATTTGTAGATATATTATAATTACTTTTCATCCCACAAAACCCACTTGAGGTACTGTTAAGCAAAGGAATAATGCTGCTTTTGCTCCTTTTCTCTCAACCCTTCTTTCTCTCATGCAAATCAGAAACATTAATCCTTTGTGGCTCCCTGGACTCTTAGTTATGGGAAAACTCATCACCTAGCTTTTTTTTTTTTTCCTGAAAATAACACAGTTGTCAAAACTCATAACTTCTGAGTGCAGTTTCAACACTCTCATTGATAAGGCAATAACCCAAGCAAACAACGTTAGATGAAATTACAAGTCGGAACATAAAGTAGAGTGGAGGCATTATTTAAATGAGATGAGTTAAAGTTCTCTGTAAAGTTGCACAAATTCTGATAAGCAGAATAGACTTTGGATAGAGCTATTAGGCCAAGCCATTAAGTAGCCTGGCTTCTAGTTCATCTCCCAGAGATCTTTGGCATGGCCTAGGTCGCAAGATTCGGACTTCTTCGATCTGGCTGCCCTTGGTAGAAAATGTGCAGTGAGGTCCTGAGGTCAATTCAACCTACTCGTGACTCAGTCTTTTTTCCCCTCATTTTCCAACTGATGTCATGAAAGCCTTTTATGAATTTTCTTTTATAAGCAATATGAGTGACAGCTAAAAGACACATCCCAAGGGCAAAGATCGGTGTTCTCTTTGTCTTTTCAGGTTCCCGTCAGAGCTCCTTGGAGTCACCAGCAAACCTGCCTTCTCTTCCTCCTGATTCTCTTGCCTGGAATCTGACCTGGATAATGAAAGATTCCTTCCCTTTCCTGTCTCATCGCAGCCGATATGGTAAGTATATTTTGATAGTTATTTGTGATGTACAGTCACCATCTCATAATTAAAGAAGTTGTGAGTCTCAGCTTGTGATGTATGGCTTGTCGGGGAGGAAGTCTTTCTGTACCCTTAGTCTCCATTGATACCCAAATTAAGACCGTTTCCCCCAGGACTGGCTTCTCCAGACTGACAGCTGCCTTATGTATCCTGGAGGAAGCCAAGGGCTTTGTTGCTGCCATGTCTCATCCCCCAGCCTTTATATGTGTGGTATTCCTGACATCCCCTTACCAGTCATTAGATGTAATGCTTATTTGCATTTTGACTGTAGCTTTCTAGATACAGGGTTCTAACCCATGAGTGTTTCTAATAGTGATCTCTTGAAGAGAGGATTGTTATTATGAGGGTCTTCTGGGGCCCCTCAAGTGATTTCCTTATGTTTAGGTACCTCCTTAAAAGTACCCAGACGTGTTCCTAGGTATTATTTTCAGTTCATTTGATTCTGCAATAACCTCAGAGGTAAGGAGGCCAAGTCCCATTCCATTTTTAAAGATGCAGAAATTGAGCATAATAAGATCATACAAAGTGGATTTTCTAACTACAAAAGCAGAATTCTTCCCTTCACTTTTTCTCCTAGGGAGCTACCTACACAGACTGGTAGGGTGAGGCCATATTTACATGGTGTAGCATTCCTCATCTTCCATGTTCATCCTAATAGCTCACAGGAGCTGGCCTCTGCAGAGGAAAGGGGTAGGTTTGGAGGAGAGCTGATGTATTTCAACTTGGACATTTTTTTCTTCTCTTGAACTCCTTTAGGGTGAACCCCATGAGGGCAGGCACAAATCTGTTTGCTCCCCACTTTATCCCATCACATAGAAGAAACTCAGAGGCTTGTGCATGATAAATGAATGCAGAGGTCTTTAGGGATGGAACTCACTCATCAGGCCTGATTCAACTAAGTATTTATGAACCTGGTATACACTGAGCTCTAGATTCCCTTCTGGGAATATTTACCTATTCCCGCCACTCAGTCTCTGCCCTGGGCCTGAGCTTTTTAAAGTGCACCTAACAGACCTTCCACCTGCTAGTGTCCCTCTTTCGTAGAGCAGTGAGTCTTGGTTCATATTAATTGTACCTTCATTTCAAACTTAAAAAAATAAATGCATGAAAAACCCTAGGGCAGTTTAGAATTGTACTCTGCTGGGATGTTTCCTGCTATGCTGCTAAGCCTCCCCGGTTGCAGGGGAAGATCAGTAGTTGTCAGGAGATTCCAGATAAGAATTACTTCTTGATTTTATTTAAGCCAGACACTGAGTATCACCTTAGGATAAGGGCAGGTGTTTATAAATAATTGAAATCTTGTCCTTTATACTGTTATTGCTTTGTAAAACCAGATTTGTGATAGAACCAGTCTTTGGATAACGTTTTTTGAATTTGCTCTCAAAGTCATTCAGTATCTACACAACTTCTATAAAATGTAGAATGTCCAAAACAGGCCGGTCTGCCTCCTGCATGACACAGAGGACATTTCATTTGTTCTCTCTGAAGCATCTAGAAAGAGATTTCAGGTTGAAAGGAGAAAACCACCAGAGCTTATTTAAACTGCTACATGCCCACTGCTTGGCTCTGATACACCTGTTTCCTCTCCCTGGGCCTCACCTATCTCATGTATAAAATGAGGGTGGGGTGGCATGCTCCTTGGGCAAAGGAATAGATATGCAAGACTCCTAGGATTCCTTTCAAATGCTCCTTTTAGCCTAGAAGCCTCATGATTTCCCTTCTTGGCGGAGGAGGGAACCCAAACCATTGGTCAGGCCTTGCTGAAATGCTCAGTGAGGGTGCCAAAGTCAGCACCGTCATTGCTACCGAGTCACAGGGTGAGAATAGATGATTCTTGGTTGGTGGCTCCTTGACTGAGTGCGGTGGTAATCTCAGAGCCTTTTCATCTCTTCCTATATTTAATTCAGCGGAGACTCATAAGGACCCACCTGTCCCCACCACCACCGGTGTGTGCCTGGTTCAGTGCCAGATGTTAGAGGTGATACAGAAACAAACATAAGTGAGACTTGCTCCTGCTCTCTCAGAGCTTATTGTCCAGAGAAACAATCCTGTAGGGAGCTCAGCCCGTTGCCACAAAGAGCACCTCTGGGGCACTGAGGTTGAAGACTAGTCCTGAGACACACAGCAGTGCAAACTGAGACTCCTGTTCTCTTAAAGATGTTTGCGGGGCTCAGCCCATATCTCTCTATGAACCAAAGAGGCCAGCAGGCTCACTGGTGGCAAATCCACACCTTTCAACTGCCGCAAAAGACATTTTAAGAAATGTTAACAACTTCATTAATTTTAAGGCCTCAAACTTGGGCAGAGAAATTTGACTGGAAAATTGCCGCCTGAAGGGATAGTTCTTCAGACAGTGAGAAGTAACCAAGACTCAGCAAGCCGATGCGGGCCCTGAGTGGTGGAGCTTGGTGCCTGGCTGGCTGTCTTCACCTGCGTTCTGGGGTGGAGGTGGGCGGGGACGTCCGGAGGGGGAGGTAGGAGAGGGCGGCAAAGGTAGGCATCAACAACCCGACCACAGGCATCATGATAGGCAGTGGCGGGCCATCCCTCTCAGGCAAGCTTGTCCAGTCCTGAATTGAGTATGGCTTTCTTTTCATGGGTGTTTTATGAGAAGAGATGAGGTGGAGAGAGACTAATAAGATTTACTCAACCCAGTCTGTAATTATCTGCTTGAGGAAAAAGTTTGACCTACCTTTTTGAAGTCTCCCCATATTTCTTCTAATTTACGTTGGGGCCTTTTATGTTGTGTAAAATATATTTTCTTCAATGGCATTTGGTATCAGATTCCAGCTCTTTCTTGTCTCTTGTCTTGAATGATGGGAGCCTGCTAATTTCATCATCAACAAGCAGAGCTGCACATTCTTCCCCCAAGGCTTTGAAGAAGCTGGGGGCGGGGAGGGGGGGACATCTAAAGAAAGAATTTGTTTCCTTTTATCATCCAGCTCTGATGCCTTAAGACTTATTTACAGGCTCGGCTAAAGGATTGGACTCCAACTCCCTACCCAGATAAAAACCTGTTTTATTTGGTAACTGCAGGTAGCTAAGAGATTGAGGCCACTGGGGGTTTTAATCACTTTGAGTTCTAGAGCCACAGAAGCAGATGATATCCTGCCCACCTTTAATTCATGTTTGCCTATTCTGGGTGTATGAAGAATCAGATCACCTTTTAAAGTAGAATAACCAAAGTTTCTACCCAGATGAGGCAGAGAAAGAGGATTTTCATTTATTGGAAAAAAAAAAGTTTGATACTTTGCAAAACTCTTCCGTGCCCCCCTTTCTCACTTAAGCTTGTCATAAAATTGTGGTGAGTGAAAATTATTTTATATCCCACTTTTATAGAAATGTAAATTGAGGGCTGAAGACATTCATTAACCGTGCTCCCAAGTTATGGAGCTGGTGAGCATTAGAGAAGACTGAACCCAGATTTTCTGACTTCAAGTCTAGTGCTCTTTCTACCACATCAAAAAGTTAATTCAAAGATGAAGTCCCCACTCTATGGAGAGGGCACTCATTCCCTGGACAACCTGGTGTTTGGACTGAATGACCAATCTGATATCCAAGATGTGGGCAGCTGTAGGACCAAGGCTTGGTGTCCCCAGATTGAGACTATCCCAGGTAGGCCAGGTAATTCACCTCATCCTAGACATGGATGTAGGCCCCCCCAGGCACTATGGGCAGTCTTGCCTTCCCTACCATAGACTCTGGTCCCTGCTATGGGTTCAATATACCCCTAGTGTCCATGAATGTGGCCTTATTTTAAAATAGGGTCTTTGTAGATGCAATTAAGTTGAGTCCATACTGGATTAGAGTAGGCCCTAATCCAATATAACTGATGTCCTTATAAGAAGAGAAAACAGAGATACAGGCATGACACATAGGATGAACACCATGTAAAAATGGAGGCAGAGATTAGAATGACGCATCTTCAAGCCAAGGAATGCCAAGGATTGCCAGCAACCACCAAAAGCTAGGGAAAGGCCTGGGACAGATCCTCCTAGAGCCATCAGAGCGTGGTCCTGTTAACGTCTTGATCTCAGACTTCTGGCCTCCAAAGCTGTGAGAGAATAAATTCCTGCTATTCGAAGCCACCCATTTTGTAGTGTTTTGTTATGACAGCCCTACTAAACTAATGTAATCCTTCATCCCTCCAGTCCTCCAGTGTCCAGAGCACTGAATCCTGGAAAAGAAAGATTCCTCCTAAAATCTCAGCATCAGGGCACAACAAAGCCATTGTTGGACTTTAAATAAAAGTTCTATTAAAACTTTGTCTGCTTTCAAGCCCATTGGGACCCCCATCCAATTTAGGGACTGGTGCTTTTGGAAACAAAGAAAGATTAGACTTTTTAATTACTTCCCCTGCTGCTGCTACCACCAACACCAGTCTTGTTAATGTATCAATTTCTCTGATTGAAAAGACTGGGTAAATTAAATCTCTCTCTCTCAAAAAAAAAAAAAAAAATCAACCTACCACAGAATCAAAAATGGAAAGCAAATAAGTCCTCCAGCCCCCCGTGGGATTTGCTTCATAGCTCTGGCAGGAAGTCAGTTTGATCACATTTCTGAAATTACTTATTTAATGTGGCTGGCCGTGATCTGCCATTCTGCCCTCAGAAGCCTGGTGTCAGTGAAAAGCAGCTCCACAAGGGAGCATCCCTTGTGGACCATTGTCAGGGCTGAAAGCTTTCTTACCAATTCCTCTGCCCTGATAGGCCAGGCCTTTTTGTGTTCTCTTCCCAGCCCTGTTCCACTGAGCTGGGAAGTCAAGTTCATTCCTAGCCCTTGCCTCTGTATTTTTATCTACAACATGGTAAGCACAAGGCTCTGCACGTATTCACCAAAAAGGCTGAGTCCCAAAGGGGACAGCAGTGCCAGCAGTCATACAAGACCGAGGGCAGGGAACATCTGTTACCCTGAGGACCAGTGACCTGCTGGGAACCAATGAACTCAGTCTGTGGAAATCAAGTGAAAAGCAGTTGGCTCAGGTGTTTCAAGGAGATACTTGTTTAAAATGCTCCACTGGATCACATTCCTTGCCTTTAAAATAAAGACATATAGGCCCACTCAATAAATAACAACAATTTATCTCTGTGTTAATGGCAGACTGAGTGAGGAGAAACGGAAAGGAAACAAGTCAGATTAAAAGATAATAAAAGAATGATTAACTAACTGACACAAAAGCAAGAAAAAGAAGTCAAAAGAGATCCATTTAAAATGACTGTCACAGACAGGGAAAGGAATTGACAAAAGGGAAAGAGAGAGATGAATGGGGGAACAGAGACAGAGACACACCAACAGATAGACAATGTGGAAAGGATCACTCAGGGTTGTGTGGTCTCCTGGCCTTGTATTCTTTCTCCTATTAACATGATCTCAGCTCTCACACCTGGGCAGGTGGCTCCCTAAAGCTTGCTCCAATCTTGAGCAACCTCCTCCTGAGGGTTGTTTCTGCATCCCTACCTATCTGCCTGCATCATTTCCCCCTTAGTGTCCCAGAGAATGGGGTAATGTATATAAACATTCTTTGAGCACCAACTGTATGCCTGGCTCTGCTCTAGACATGGCCATGATAAATACAAATAGTACAAGGAGCTCTTGAGGAAGAGGCAGACATGCCTGCTGTATGACAGGTGCAGTAACAGAGGCGTGGCCAAAGCTCCCTGAAACACAGGGAGGGAAAGACAGTTCTGCGGAGGACTTAGGAAGGCAGATGTTCTGGAGACAGAGACTGCTGAGCTGGGCCTTGGACCCCAGGCACCACTGAGATCAGTGAGAAGGGCTTTCCAGGCAGAGGGAATGCATGTGCAAAATGGTGTCCAGGAACAGGTCAAGCCCAGTGACACAGGGTAAAGATGGTCTGAGAGAGATGAGCCTGGAGAAACAGTTAATTCTGGGTGTACTAAGGGTTTAGATATGATCTTACATGTGAAGCATAGGTTGGAAAAGGAAGGGCAGGAGGGGAACCTGGGAGAGATTCTGGCTATAAGGTGAGAATGACTTGGTTGCCCACGTGGGAGAGTCCAGCTTGAGTAATTGAATAGATGGAGATCCCATTATCAGAGTAGGGAGGAGGAGAAACATTTGGCAAGGAGGGATGGTGACCGCGACGTCTAGAGGGAGAGGAGAAGATGGTGAGATCTTTGTTGAACAAGTTACATTTGAAGTGCGTTCAGGACATGCAAGTGAAGAAGGCCAGTAGAGAGTTGTAAATCCATGCCTTGGCTTTGAGGAGAGGGGTGTGATAGAGAATTATTAGCATAGGCTATGGTTGAGGCTGTGATTGGAGGTTGAAGACTCAGAAGGGATACAGAAAGTTGCATTTAAGAAGTAAACAGAAGAAGAGGAGCGTGACAAACAGAGATGAAGAAATAGGAAAGATAGGAGGAGAACCAGAAGGTGGAATAGCCACAGAAACCAAACGGGTAAAGAATTTTACATGTGGGAGTCACCAACAGTGTCGAAGCCACCCAACGAACAAGGACTGTGAGAAGGCCTTTCCTCACTCTGGTAAATACCCTTTCTGTTTTACATACCTCCTCCTTCCCCCATGTTTCCTTCTTTCTCATTCCATTTTGTCCACAGTTAATTTGTTTTTCCTTCCCTTGAACCTGTCTCCCTAGATTCTACCTGCTCTAGCTTGCAAGGCCCAGCTCAGTCCCTGCTTCTATCTCAGAGCTTTTCCTGAGTACCCAGGGTGCCCTGAGTCTCTTTCGCCTTGGAATTTTTCTTATGGAAAAAGTTGATGGAATTTTTTGTAACACTAGGGTGGTATCATCCCCCTCTTGAAATCTGAGAACATTCTGACTGTTTCCCGAACATCCCGAATTCTCCAAGAATCCCACTGTGTGACACCAACTCCACAAAACCCTGGACTCCCCAGATGTTTCTTATGACTCAAGTTACTTTCCTAGTTTGTATTTCATCCTTTTTATGGCCCAAGTGTAAACTAGGTCATATAATAAAGCAATCATGGATGAGTCTAATTTATCCAACCCAAGGTAGAGAAGATGATAAATGTCACTTTTATCTATCTATCTATCTATCTAATCTACCATCTATCTATCGTATATCCACTCATCCAATGGGTGTCTACAGTTTGCCAAGCTCTTTGCTCTTGCCCCTCATAGAGATTCTAGCCTAGTTCACTTTTATCATAGGCCTAAGATGGTCCTAAATGTCCATCTGAATGGTGCTGCTTAAATACTTGTCTGATTGTTTTGTATATATGTGCAATACCCCTGGGTCTGATGGACCATCAAACCTAATAGGAAGGTTTACTTGGGAAATAAGGCTTTTAAGCCTGTGGCATTTGTCAAGACTTCTAGAAATGTATGCCCAAATGAGGACATTTTACTGTATGTAAATTTCAAAATAAATAATCAAACATTAAAAAAATAAAATAAAATCCTTATTCATTCTTTAAAAAAAAGAGATAGTCTGCCTGTTATATTTAGTAGAGCTTCTTTTTGGAAACCATATAGTGAGCATTCACACCCCACAGCTGGTGACCAAATTAACCCCAAATTAGAACAACCTGCAAGGTTGTAGACCTCACTGTTCCCATTTTTCTCACTAAGGAAGGTTATATAATGTCTTTCCACAGCACTTTGCATGTCTGATGTCACACTTTTCTTCATATCTTAGTTATGTGTGGCCCTGAATCATCATGATTCCTAGACTGTAAGCTCTTAGAGGTCAAGTAATCTGCATCTTGTTTCCTTTGCATCCCCAGTACTTACGCCAGTATTTTGTACTTGGTTGGGTTCTTAGTAAACATACACTAGATGAAATTGCAACATTTGCTGAACAATCCAGGGGCAAACTAGGAGTATACTCGAGTCTCTCAATTCCCAATCTGGAGCTTTTCTGCCCCTGACGATCTCTATTTTAGTAAAAGGTATGGATGTTCCCATAAACGCTCTTATTCCTAATGTCATATTAATTGGTTTCAGAACAGACGTGTGTAAGGGGAGAACAGTTCCTGGCCTGGGCATATTTTCATTTAGAAGTCAAAGCTGTGTCTTTAACTACTTTGGGCAGGTTGTTTTTTTTTGTTTGTTTGTTTGTTTTCCCCTCAATCTAGAAAAGCATATTTAGCAGACATGAGTGAGCTGGGAAATTTTTGTTTTGACAGCTTTGGGACATCTGAGACATTGTATACAGAGCATTTCTAACCAGTCTAGAAAGACATGTGTCCAAAACATATGTGGGAAAATGACTGATCAAGAGTGAGAAAAATGAGAGAAAATCCTCTTAAAATGAAATGTTTTGTCAAGAACAATCTCAGGTGCAAAACTTCATGTCAGAAGAACCCTCAGATTAACAAGACTTTAACCCGCCCATTTGAGTAGATGCCTAGAATAATTTGGTCTGTGAGAAATTCATGGAGATTGTGAGCTGTCAGGGCCCACAGCAGTCTGGTCAAACAGCCTCATCTTACAGATGAGGAAACTAGGCGCAGAGAGGTCAGTGATCTGCCCAGGGCTAGTGGCAGAGCTGAGATTCACACTCAGGCTGCCCGCTTGGCAGAGCCCCCATCTAACCCTCCACAGCAGACACGTGGGTGATGGCTCATATTTCCTCAGTACTTGGGCTGCAGAGAATTTCCTCACATGTTACTTCTGAGCGTTGCTTTACTCATATCATCACTTTGATTCCTTCGATCTCTGTCAGCTCAGCGGGTTCATGCTGCCCTAAGGGTTGCATCAGTGTAGGGTCCGTACCATCCCGGTGTGGGTAAAGTCACATCCAGGCTCAGGCTACTTGCCTCACCATCACCTGGAGAGCTTCTTAAAAACAAGATTCTGGGGCCTGGGGACTGTAGGATTAGGTTTGGGAACCACAGGTCTTTCATTCACCTCCTAGTTGCCTTTTGAATCTCCTCTGTGACATCCAAGCAAGACATATCCCAGCCTCTGTTTGAACAGTGGGGAAGAAACTCAAGTTGGGATTGAGTTGTGGAATTCATTGCCAGCTCTGGTTCTTATGAGTGTTATTACCTTCAGTGACTCAAGCCACTCTCTTTGATTCTGATTGTCATCTGAAAAATGGAAATGGGCATGATTCCTAATTGACGGCATTACTGTCAGGACTGACTATAAGGACAGAGTTCCATGTGCTGGAGCACAGGTGCCTCACTAATGCTCTCTGAAGAGGAATCAGACCCACTCCAGTGAGAAGCCAATAGCCTGCATTTTGGTGGCATGGCTCTATTTGCTAGAAAATATTTCCTTAACTTTCTTAAAGTCCCTAACTTTGTCCTCTGGAACCTGAAAGCACTTTACCTTTAACCATGATACTTTCTGAGCTGGAATTTAATGCTATGCAGTCCAGCTTCAAAATTCATACAACTACATAAAAATAAGCAATACTAGTTACCCACCTCCCTGGAATAACCTCATTCCTTCCTCTATTCTTAACAAACTTCCTAGCTAAACCTCTATCATCTGTCAAAATCCTTCCATCCTTCAAGATGCAGCCCAAAAGTTGCCTTCTCCCTGAGCCTGTGATCCTTCAGGCAGAAGGTCTCTCTTGTTCTGTGTCCTCCTGGCTTCACCAGGTCTGCTTACCGTGAGAGCCAGGCGTGAGTAAGTCCATCTCTCCCACTAGATTGGGAGTTTCTGAAGGTCACAGGGTTTGTGCTAGGGAAGCCTGTGTTTTGAGATTGGCATCAGGGAGGAACCTCATGTTCACCTCCAACACTCAGGAGATCCTCACCAGAAGAGACAGAAGAGTAAGTGGGGAGGACCGTCTTGCATGTTCTGAGGTCAAGGCTTCCCAAGACCTTTTCTGGTTATTGGGGCTACCACACCACTCAGAGCTCTCCTCCAACCATCTGGTTTCAGGAATGATCTCATCTGGGTGGATGTCATGCTGAGCAGTGTACAAATTACCAAGGTTTTCACCATGCTCTCTGGAGCTGGCCTCGTTCTCTTAGAGGTACCATGTTCTGCATAAATGCTTCCTGGAAATTGTAGGCAGAAAACTGGACTGGAAGTCCAATCTGGATTTTGGTCTTAGCTTTCTGCTTCTCCAGGCCCTAGGCCATTCCACTTTGGCCAAGTCACTTCACCTTCCTGAGCCTCAGTTTTCCCATCTATAAAATGAGGAGGCTGTTAACTTCAGAAGTCTAATTATTTTCAATTTTCTGTTCTGGGATGAAGAGCCAAGTCCCATTTCTTCAATCTGTAATATTGTTATGTCCACAGATAAGAGAAATGAGAATTGAGCTTTCTGTGCCAATCTCCCACCATTGTGAACATGCATGCACACACATCCTCTTCTGAGATTGTCTTCTGAGGCTGCATTTATATAATTAATTGATTGAAGGAGACTTGGCCCTTCTTTGCTGCAGCTTGATTATAAGTGAGCTAAACAGATGTCTTGAATTGGGCAATTGGTTCCCAGATGCATTGTAGGGGGCAAGCGGTGGGAAAGAATTGAATGATTTCAGTTCTGGGACACCATGACAAATGAACAGTGGTTGGTGGGAGGGGGGCAGACGGGGGGCAGGTCTTACAAAGTGTGTGACAAGATGTTGATGGCAGCTGGTGGATTAACATCAAAGGTGATTGGTGGGCTAAGTGCTCCTTTAGGAGATAACCCAGAAAGGGGGAGTGGAAGTCTCTAATCATCTGAGCCTGAGCTAGAAGTCAGGAATCTTGGGATTCTGCTGACCAGCTGGCTAGAACCAAGTTAGAGCGCTTGCTTCAGCCATCTGTCCAAAAGGGAAATTGGTCTTAGAATGGTGGAGATGGATGAGACTCATCTCATTCCACTACTTTATTTTTCAGATGAGGAAACTGAGGCCTAGAGAGGTTAAGGGACTAGCTTGAAGTAACACCTCAGAGCCAGGGCTAGAACCTAGATCTTCTTACTCAAGGTCTAACATGACTTCACTTCCAAAGGGAAGCTTGATCAGCACATCAAAAAACAAAGATTGAGTGAGGAGCTTCAACAGAGTTTGACATAGGCAAAGTTCTGCCTTCAGTGCTGGACATGCCTTTTATCTCCCCTCTGTCGTGGCTGAGCCTGGAGCCACCTGGAGAGCAAGAGCAATGACTGCCATCACTTAGTAATAATCGAACGATGTGCAAGTCCCCACGCCAGGTGCTTGATGTGTGTATTGCATTTAATCCTCCTCACGGTTTCCTGAGGTGGCCCCTGTTTTAATCCCCATTTTAAAGTGAAAAAATTGAGCCACAGGGAGATTAAATAATTTGCCCTGGGATAACACAGCTAGTAAGTGACAGAGCCAAGCTTTCACCTTGAGCAGCCAGACCGCACGCAGGATCTATGCTTCTGTTTATCCCCCAGACACCCTGGTGCCCCTCTGAGGTTTTGATACAAGACAGGGCAAGGGAGGAGGGTATCTGTTCTGGATAGCATCTCCCTGAGTCCTCCAAGCTCAAGTCAGTTCAGCTCATCTCCAGGTTCCTGGTGGTAAACCTGAGGCACAGGGAGATCAAGTGATGTTGATGTGTTCTGCAGCACAGGCCCTAGGTGGTAAGGACATCCACATATAGTATCTCACTGGTAAGAGAGCACTTCCACATTCGTTACCGTATTTGATTGTCACAGCAGATATTATTATTATTTTTATCAACATCATTACTGTGATAATTCTCTCTGGTTTATCCATGAGGAAATCTAGACTCAAGTGGTTAAATAAATTGCCCAAAAGCACAAGGCTGATTGGCCCAGAGCTGGAAGAGTTTCCAAGAATACTCTAGTGATCTTCCCCTTTCACTCCTAGGCCACCCTTTTTCCTCCCTTTGTTCTCACTGTAGCTTCTGGCCTGTGCACAGACTTGCTCTCCAGCAGGAGATTCCAGCAACCATCAAAAAGCAGCTTGTTGGCAGAAGAGGACATTTAGGATGAAAGAAGCCAGAAAGCCTTATTGGAGATTGTCTGAGCCATCAAATCATTGGGAAATGGTTGAAACCTAGCCATGTATGTTTTTGCCAGCTTATTCCAGAAAAACACAGTATAGATTTTTTAGAATTTTAAGAATTATTTAAGGTATTGTTTTGTTTGTTTTTTACCCACAGCTTTGAATGAAAATAGTAAAAATTGCAAGGTCAGGAACTGGATTTTAGTATCAATCCTGCAACTCACCCACCATGCATCCTTTGGCAAGCCCCATCATGTCTCTGGGCCTCAGTTTCTTCCTCTAAGATGGTCCTCAAGGTCCTTCATGACCTTGAGGTCAACAATTGGAAAGTTCTGGGGAATCCCTTGAGAAAAGGAGACCCCATTTTGTGCCTTAGGATTGGTGGCAGCCGAGGGAGTTCCCTTGAACTGGATACAATTCTTAAGGACGGACAGTATTTCGAGAATGCTGGTTCCTGGAGCTTTATGTAATGAACTGTAGTTTCAAATATAAAGCTCTATTTTATGGCCTCTAAAGGCCACCTATAAGAAAATTGCCACATGTGTATGAAGCTTCACATGGTTCTTTACTGAATATACAAATCAGGTTTGTCAGGAATACATTGGCATTTGTATATGCCGCCCATGAATCAATCCAGCCTCGGCTTAAATGTGCCAATAAGCCAGGCCTGAGGAGGGGAGAGCTGGTGATTCAGTAACTCTGATTTTCAGCCCGGCCCAGGCCTGGTGCCTACTGGAGAGGATGGCATTCGGAAAGGCCTCCACAGCCAGGAGAAATGCCCTCCGTACTGTGTGTGAAGGACTTCCTGACCAGCCACGTGACCCTGGATAAGTCTTTTCCGTTGCCTGGGTCTTGGTGTTTTCACCTGTCCAATGGAAGAAACAACCTCAAATGTCACTTCAAGTTCTAACAGCTGACTCTGCGAATATCACCTTCAGACCGAACTACCGACTTTCCCACGGTACAGCAGAATACTAAGGAAATGGCCATGTGCCATCAGTTGACTGCCCCACATAAATACCGTTTCTCCTGGTAAACAGAAAGCTGTGTTCAAAAGGGCATGGCTATGTAAATTCTGAATCAGCTAATGTGCACTGGAAATTCTCCATTCCAAGCACATGCATCATCTCACAGAGTCCTCCTAGCAGTTCTGGGAAGTTAATCTTATCACTAAGATGACTGAGACTCAGAGAGAGGGAGAGAGTGCCCTGCACTGCACAGCTGACAAGTGGCAGGATTGGAGTCAAATCTCAGGTCTTGTGCCCTATCCCTGAGAAACAACCGTGATGGTGTTAAGGTTGCTTAATGAATAAGACATATGGGCAGAGACACATAGGAAAAGACTGCAGAGCTGGGTAGGACCAGAGAGACCACCATTCAGCAAGTGAGGGGCATCAGGCCCCGTGTCAGGCTATCAGCATCCCAGTAGTTAAACACTAGGTCAAGATAACTAGAGACAGAAGAGTAACCCCAAGACAAAATCACAGTCATGTTGCCATATTTAAACTAGTAGCAAACCTGATAATTCTCTGTTTTCAGATGCAGATCCCAGGGCCGAGTATACAGTTGAATAAACTCTCTTGTGGGCCCCTGATGACCAAAGAAAACTTGCCCATCCCACTGTCAGTTCCCTTACCTGTAACCCTCATCCCTACCCAGGAAACACAAAGGATATCCCAGAAGATGTCAGGAAACATAGACACGAACATTGAGCCCCAGACTTTAATGCACCTGTAGGCTTGGCTTCCTGAGTCATGCCTACGGGGATTAAGACTTGGATCTTATGGGTGTATACACTGACTCAGTCCTCACCTAGGGTATCCCAAGTCCACCTTTGTGAAGGTGGGATCAGGGCCTTTAAGGACAGCTCAGATGCTTCGGCTTCTGTCCTGCCTCCAGCGTGGCCCTGCCTGTCCCTGCATGGGCCCAGTTCCTGTCCTCCCTCACTGCAGGTCTGACTCCTGTTCGTGTCTGTGGCTCTAAACGAGGGGAGGTCTTTCTGCTGCCTTTTCAGTTCATAATTCCGTTTGTGAGATACTGACATCAAGGCCTTGTGGTCCCATGGAGGAAGCAGGTCAGTGGAGCCCAAACAGTCACTTCCTGTCTGAGTAACTTCAGGTGTGACTTCATTTCTCTAAGCCCCAGTGTCATCCTCTGTCAAATGGGGATAAGAGTCCTGCCTACTTCATAGGGATTCAATAAGATAATGATGTAGGGTGCCTGGCATACTGTCTGACCATGGTAAGCCCTCAGTAAATGTTACCAATTAAGCAAGTACTTCCCACAGGCCTTCATGGAGTTCCCCCTGTCTGGGCTCTTCTGTAAACATATGCCCCGTGCTACCAGAGTCGAGAGCATAAGTCCAACCCCAGGCTTGACTTCTGGAACACGTGTAATAAGAGACAAAATGAAGGGTGAAGTACCATGGAATTGATAAACATGGCATTCTTCTCTTTTTTTATGACTCTGCTTTTCACTCTGTGTTATTTGCTTCCAGTCCTCGAGCTGGGCTGAGGCTGGGCGACATCAACCAGTGGGCTCCTATGGACCTGCCCAGGCTGGCATCTGCCACCTGTGGTCATCTGGAAACCAGCCAGCCTTGGGAGGCATGTCTTAAAATCTAAAGGAGGCCCCTAATTTGAATTGTCTTAAGGAGACTTAGGAAACTAGTGAGAGGTCTCTAGGTTTACAGGGTTAGGATGAAGGAGGTACAAAGGACCTTGATCTAAGGGATTTTTTGGGAGCCTGAGGTCAATCTGGATACATAGGAGGGCTGTTGGATTTTCTAAGTCCACCCAAGGGAAGACCCAAGGGTCCAAAGTACACCACGTCTCCCTGTTACCCTTCTGTGGTGTTATGGACAGTGCCTGAAACTTCCATGCAATCTCCTTCTTGTAGCGCAGACTGGGAAGATCCCCATCTCTGCCCAAGTGGCCAAGGCTCGCTTCCTAGGCACAGGTGTTGGGCATGATTGCTTTGGTGGTTTCACACATTCCCAGAGGCTAGATTTCCACCTTCAGATTCAGTGTCAAAGTGCTTGGTCACTGCCAACTCACTACAGCCAAGGGAACTGCATCACTCCGGGCAGGGCCACCACAGGGTTCTTCTGATGGGTTACTGTGCCATTCTTCTGAATGGCTGTGTTTTATACTAGAACAATTCCTTGAAGCTAACTGTTAATTCAGTTTTTGAAATATGATTCATATCCTGGAAGATTTCAGAATATGGGTACAGACTGATAAAAATGCATGAATACACATGCAGACACAGACGCGCACACACACACACACACACACACACACACACATTCACCCTCACGCAGTCATCTGTAAAACTTGCCTGAACCTTCCTTCTTAATTCTTTGACAATCTTGAGGCAAACTGAGACCCCATGGAGTGTGATGCACATTCCACCTCCTTCCCTGGGGAACCTGCTTTAGGGATGACAGCAGGCCCTCATTTAGAGGCAGGCAGGGTGAGGGGACCAACGGTCTGTAAGTTTGGTTGTGTTGGCCAAAGATGAGCTCTATAGAATCACTGACCTTCAGAGATGGAGGGCACCGTAGAGGGGGTATGCTTCATCTCTTTCATTTTCAAATGCAGAAAGCCAGACACAGAAATAGGAATGGACGTGCTGAGGCCCCTCAGCTGCTGTGTGCAGGACTGAGCCTGGAACTATCCTCACTGCTCTACCAAGACCTTTCCCTTCACAGCACTTGACACTCCTCTCAGCAGGCCAACTATTTCCAGAAGATTCCATTACTTTATCTTTCTTCCATGATGGAAGTGACTAGAAAGTGGGGAGCAGTGATTTCAACTATGTGTTTAGCAGGTTCTGGAAAGTTAGATTCTCCTGGTTCCAAACAGGTATGTAAAAAGGAAGGTCGAAATCTCTGGATTCTTCTGCAGGTCAGTCACTTTGTAAAATGGACCTGACACAGAGGAAATATAGATCTGTCTCCTTAGGGTAGTACAGAAGCCTTTACAGGTATGAAAAGGTTGCAGACTTAGTATCTAATAATAACTGAAATATAGCACTTCATAGGTTTCTCATATATAATTTAATCTGTTGGCCCTGGATTAAAATTCTGAAGCTGTGGAGGTGTGATGAGTAACATCTAGATCTTCAGCATTAACCAGCCCTGGGTCACATTCTGGCTCTGCCGTAGGGTAGTCCTTTGGTCTTTGTACAAGTAGAGTAAACTTCCTGAGCCTCAGTTTCCTCAGCTTTAAAGAGAAGACACAATTCCCTTCTCAGTTTTGTTCAGTAGATTAAATACAGTGATATAAGAAACTCCTTAGCACAGTCCCTGGCAGACAGCCGGGGTCAGTGAATGTGATTTCCGGCCCCTCTCCTTGGGCATGGACCTGTTCAACCATTGGGTTGCTTAAGGCTGAACACCTCACGGAAACCCTTAGCCCCTCTGAGTCCTGCCTATAGGAGAGACTCTACAGCACCCACCACAAAGGGGCGGAGTCAGAGGAGGGCTAAAGAGAGAGATCCAAGAAGCATCCTAGGTCTAGAAACTCAGGAAAGGCCTAAGGAAAATGAGGCTTAACCTGGTGTTTTTAGAGAAGGCAAATCCCAGGTATTATTGCTCGAAAGGCACAGAGGCTAGCAAAGGAGAGAGAAACCTGTGTAGAAATTTTATAAGAAATTAAATCAGAATATAGAAAAGCCCAATCTGATTTCACCCAAAATGAGCAATAACGTTAACTCCATTCCTATTTAAAGCCAAAGAGTACATCTTTGACAGCTAAAGAGAAGCTGCCTCAGGGCAAGAATTTCAAAATGAACCCATTTGATAACAGGAGTATCTGCCTAGCTTGTTTTACTAGGCAGGGTCTGACCCAAACACAGCTGATTATCAGACTCCAGAGTTCAAAGATCCAAGAACTGATGGCACTTGAGACTGGGGTTGTAGATTCTGTTGTCTGATTGTCTAATATGCACACAGCGCATTTGCCAGGCAGTGTCTGAGCTGGCATGCCACACTTCTGTCCCAAATAAAAATAGGATGACTTTAATTGGAGAAGAAAAGTCAAGATGGAGGATGGGTCTCAGAAGTTGAAGCTTTGGGAAAGGTACCAGTAATTGTTGATGTGGGAAGGAGGTGGCCAGTAGCTTTCTCTCCCACCTTCTGACTTGATCATTCACTAATGTGGATGGGTCTTGTTAATCATCCCCAGAGGAGCCAGGTTTAATGGCTACACCTTTCGTTATAAGAATAATTTTTGTGCTACAAAGTACAAAATGTTGGATCGGTTTTCTTCTCCTTGCATTCTGCTATCAAACCAGGTTCCTGGCAAGCAAGTCTTGAAGATTAAGACAGCCTACAATTCATGGACACCAACTCATAGCAGCAGTTCAGCCCCCAGAGGCAGGTAGAAATTCTTCAAGGCTGATAAAATATGTACGCAGCAAGTGGCCTGTCAACTCAAACAAGGCTAGCCCTGCCTGTTTCAGCTTGACATTATAAAGGCGAATTGTCTGAATCGTGAAAGGGCGAGTGGTATTAACCTTAGGACCAGAAGGATGGCAGCTCCTGGAGAGCAGCTGGTACATAAATCTCGGCTGGTTGAGAAGTAGAAAGATACTTTAATGGAAGAGTAATTGAAGGATTTTTTTCTTCCCCCGCTAAACTTAGATCGTTTGGCCAATGTCAGTGGGCATTATTTTGCTCCCACTCCAGGGCAGGGCCATCTTCTATGGTGTAACTAAAGGACATTCCAGTGACTGGCTACCTGCACTAGTCTTGGCCCTACTTCTCCTCTGCCTCCTGAAATTCCCAACAGAGACTCATCTTGGAGATCAAGGTAGCAGTAGCTCCAGAAGCAGCTGTTAAAATGCACAATGATAATTGGGAGTTAGTAGTCATTAGCACCACCGCACAGATTGATTTATCAAATTAGTTATAACCCTTCTGAGAGCAAGGACTTTGGAATCTTAACAAAGTCAAATCAGCAGGAATAAAGACGCAGAGGTAGGGAATGGACTTGAGGACACGGGGAAGGGTAAGGGTAAGCTGGGATGAAGTGAGAGAGTAGCATTGACATATATACACTACCAAATGTAAAATAGATAGCTAGTGGGAAGCAGCCGCATAGCACGGGGAGATAAGCTCGGTGCTTTGTGACCACCTAGAGGGGTGGGATAGGGAGGGGATATGGGGATATACATATAGCTGATTCACTTTGTTATACAGCAGAAACTAACACAACATTGTAAAGTAATTATACTCCAATAAAGATGTTAAAAAAAAAAAGTCGAATCAGGAAGGAGCTTTAGAAGACATCTAGTGTGGGTCTCATTCTGTATTTGATGAATTTAAGGCCCAGAGAGGTTAAGTGGCTTATTCAAGGTAACCAGCAAATCAATGGCAGAGTTGGAGCTGGAACCCAGGTTTCACTGGGTACTTGTTTCTAGAATCATCAAGTCTAAACCTCTTATTTACGGATGAGGGCACCAAGTTCCATATGTGAGAAGAGACTGGCCAAGCCTGGATACCAATCAAATTCCCCATATTCCCATCCAATGGTCTTTATATCAAATTTTCCCTTTCTTCACATCCCCAGGGCTAAAGGGAGATGATGAAGTAAAGGGTGGATGACTAATTTGGTTTTGGGCACATATTCTATTGATCCATCAGTGAGCATTGAGGCCTTCTAGGTACAAAGTACTTCAGCCACTTTGGGTAATAAACAACAAGCAAGGCAAGGGAAAGAGAAGGTAAGTGTATCCTAAAAGTAGGGCAGACGTGGAATGATTGGACACAAGGATGATTCATGCAAAGAAGCCCAGAAAGCGATCACACAGAGTCCCAGGACACAGCCTCTTTCTGCATCTTCTCTCTCTCCTTACCCAGTGACCTTCCCCATTCCCTCCCCAAGAGAGAATAAACTCATTAGCTATCACAGCCTTGGCTCTCCTCTCTGGAGGGTGATTGAATAGATGATAGGGCTGTCAAACAGGGTTGTGAGCAGCTTAAGTTCCCTTTGGCCTTCTCTTCTCAGTTAGGATCCTGATGAGGATTTTTCCTGAGCATCAACTGTGGACCAGACTCATGTGTACAGATAATGAATTATACTACTAGTTCTTACAGCAATCTCCAGAGGTAGAAATTATCATCCCCAATGTACAAGTGAGAAAATTTCAGGCCAGAGAGGTTAATTTTCTTGCCTGACTTAGATTCAGACCCATCTGGTTGCAAAGCCAGGCTCTGCCCACTTGACCTCAGGCCCTCTCCATGTCACCAGGTAACCTTACAAGATGCAAATCTTTTCATGGTCCGACTTGTTTAGCTCTTTTTTTACCTGCCTTCTGTGAAGATACCTCCCATAATCTGAGTTATATAAAGAACACTTTTTTTCTCGTAGTCTGCTTTTCTCTTGTAGTCTCCTTTTCATGGAGCTCAGCCACCTGTGGAATTGACAGCCTGCCATACCTCGTTAGGGTGAAGGTTGTGGGTGAGATGGAGGCCAACTTCCTGGAGTGGAGGAGTGGGGCTGGAAGGTCACATTTGGGAGACAGTTTGCTCCACTGACCATTGGCTGTCCTTGCAGGTCTGGAGTGCAGCTTTGACTTCCCCTGTGAGCTGGAGTATTCCCCTCCACTGCACAACCTTGGGAACCAGAGCTGGTCCTGGCGCCGTGTCCCTGCCGAGGAGGCTTCCCAGATGGACCTGTTGGATGGGCCCGAAGAGGAGCATGCCAAGGAGATGCCCAGAGGTAAGGGCAGAGGCCACTGCAAAGCGTCCCAGATGGGCCAGGATGGGGCTGGGATGTCTATTTCTGTTTGAAATTTTGAGGCTTCTCCACCCCTGTTCCATCCTGTTTCCTTTGAAACCTGTTTGTAATATCTGTGCCTCTTCATGTCTTCTTGGGCTATACAAGGAAGAGGAGGTTGCAAGTCCAATTTCAGGATCAATCCAACCCTTTACGCTCTTATTAATGAAAGAAAATAGGATTTCATAGCTCTCTTTCATGCAGATTTCCCAATGTAAATATAGAAGAAAATGTTAATCTGTTTGTTCATTTGGAATGGGGTTGCCAGTTAAAACACAGGACATCCAGTTAACTTTGGGCTTCCAGTGAATAACAAATGATTTTTTAGTATAAGTATGTCTCATGCAATAGTTGGGACATACTTATACTTAAAAATTATTCAAATTATACTAAAAAATTCAAATGTAATTGAGTGTTGTACATTTTTATTTGCTAAATCTGGCAATCCTAATTTGGAAGGTGTTGTATAACTGAGTTAAATGTTAGTTTCAAAGCCATTAATGAATATTTAGACTGCATATTAGTTCTGCAAGGTGCTTCCAGTAGTTCTTTGCTGTTTATGAACATCCTCTTCTAAATTATCAGGACTGGAAAAGGTAGGCTGAGGGTAAGTAGTGGGTGCTTGTTAAATATTTGCTGAGTTTTTAGAGAGAGATGTGGAGGCACTAAGCCCTAGCACTGCCTCAGGTCTCTTTAAGGCAAATCTTAGAGCTCCCAATTCCTTGGACTCAGAAAACTTTACTGACCCAGAATAGACCACCTATATTTCTAACTTTCAGGAAGAAATGATAACTGACATAGTACTGGACTTACTGGACATTCAGAGTAGTATTTTCAGTTTGCAAAGCCCTTCCAACTGCACTCTCATTGGATTCCAATTTTGTGAGGGAGTCAGGACAGATGGGAAAGCTAGGGCTCAGAGAGGGGAAGCAACTTGCTAAAGATCAGCTTATACATGTGGGTCCAGGTCTAGATGTCTGCCGTGATGAGTCATAGACCAGAATACTTTTCACCATATCATGTTTCTGTCTTTGTAGCGAAAGCTGTGGTGACAGCCTGCTGTGGGCCCAGTTCTTAGGGGTGATTATCTCAGGCAGATGCTCTTGGGAAACTAACAGGGACAGGGCTCAAGTACGCTCATGGGAGACTAATAACTAGTAACTAATGCTCCCAGGCTCCTACATCAGCCTTGAGCCCTGAACTATGAGGCACCTTTCTTTTCTACACACTCTCCCAGGCTGACCTTTTCTATTTTTATGACTCTCTTGAAATTTCTTGACTTTGATACATATTTTAAGCTGCTTTCATCTGGATACTGTTGTGTAACGTAGGGTGTATATGTGTGTAGGTGTGTGCTCTTAACCCAATAATGCCTCCGAATATTCTGGAGAACTTATAAAAAAATACTTCCTAAGCGCTATAGCCTAATTCTGATTCAGTAGATCTGAGATAGAGCCTAGAAATCTGTAGATTTTAAAATTTTACTATAAAAGCTAGCATGTGCAAAAAAGTAGATATAACATATATGCAAGGATTAAAGATTACAATAAAATCAGTACTTGTATTCTCATCACCAAGTGTAAGAATTTGAATGCTGTCAGTCCCTTTACAATCTCTTCTGTCCCCCACCCAGATCAAAAATCTCTCCCTTTCCCCAGAGGTAAATATTATCCTGCACTTTGTGTTAATCATTCATTTGCTTTCTTTGTGGCCTTACCACTTATGTATATAGCCTCAAACAACATATAGATTAGATTTGCAACCTGTTATATAAATGGAATAATGTTTTTGTTCTGTGATTTGCTCATTTTGACGCATGTAGCTGTGGTTCATTTGGTTTTGAATCCATTGCAGAAAAATACCACAATTTCTCTCTTCCACTGTCATTAGATATTTGGGTTGTTTCCAGGCTTTTGCTATTACCAACAACTCTACTGTCAGCATTTTTGTGCATGCCTCTTGGTGCGTATGCACGTCCAAGAGTTTCTCTAGAGCGTAGAACTTGGAGTGGAATTTCTGGGTCACAAGGTACAGCTTCCATTTCAATAGATAATCCAATGTATTTTCCAAAGTGGTGGCACCAAGTTATACTCCCTCTAGTGATGTATTAGTACATCCGGGATCCTACATCCTCACCAGTACCCGGTATTGCCAGACTTTGTCATTTTTGTTCATCTGGTGGATGGAATACAGTATGTCATTGCAGCTTTGATTTCTATGGGACTCCGTTTTATTTTATGGTTGTGTAAGTTTCTCAGGTGATTCTGAGGTTTACTGTACTATTGGTGTGGACCCTTTTTCAGGCGTACTCCCATTGAGCCACCCTTAGGGATGTCTCTGTATCCCAATTCCTGACCTCTAGAAACAGTCCTGGCAGTACATGCAGTTTTGGTCATTGTACGGTTTTTTTATCTGATAACTATTGAATTGTGATTACAGTTCAGTGAGATCAGGAGAGAGGGACAAGTGGCAACTGTCCACAGATGTTGTGGTGTCAGACTTTATAACTTTGAAGATCAGTGCTTTTTAAATTTTTAAACAAGTTTTAAAGCAGTGCCAATAGATTATGTATTGCCACTCTCTGACCGGTTTCTCCTCCTCCATCCTCGATCTTATGATCTTTAGAATCTGCCCGTTACTCCCTGTACCGTGAGAAAAAATAAGGAAGGAGAGGAGGGAAGAAAGAAATACTCACTTCTCGGTGGTCCTGACTGTGGAAATATATTGAGGCCTTTATGTTTCTATAAAGCTGAGTCCCAAGGGCCAGAGCATGCATTGAATGTGAACCATTTCCCATTAGATGAATCAGCCAGGATTCGAATCTCCACTTTTTAGTAAGTATTGCCAACTTCCATCTCTCTGAAAAATCACCGCTCTTCGTAGCGTGGTAGAATCTCACATCACTGAAGATTATGATGGGAACAACCATGACAAAGCCGCTGTGGATATACCAGTTCATTTTATCAAGTTCTTTAGTGAACAAACACATCCAAACATAACTTGGGGGAATCTCACCATTATCAAATACTTGTGTTTATTTTTTTGGGGGTCTAATGGAGGGATCTATATTCCACAGCCTTGGTCAGTCTTAGAAACAAGAGACTATCCTCCCAGCTTTTGTAGCGATGCTTCTGGAAGGTCACTGAGAGGTGTTCAGAATTTCCAGTAATGGACCACTCATTGATTTTTGAGTCAACTGATTACATCGCTATCTGTTCCCTGAAGTAGGGTTGCTCCTCATGAAGCAGGCTGATGTATTGTAATGTCCCTTGGCCTTCAGGGAAAGAGGTGAAGGTGAGGGGAGAGGAAATGACATGCCCAATCCAGACAGCAGCAAAGCAAGGACCTAACTCTCAACTCTTTAGAATCTCACTTTCTCTGTCATTTCGGCAGAAATAATACCATTGGTGGAGATAAAAAGGAGTGATGGAGTGCCCTTTAGGGCACTGTAGTCAATAGAGTTTTTTTTTTTTCTTGTTTGTTTTTTAAACTCAACATTTATTGGTTGGATGGTATTTAGACTCTATTACAATATTTCTTGTCAGGGGATATAGAAGAGCCAGAGAAAGGCAGCGAGATAATACCAATCACATATAATGAACTGTAGGAGTATAAATTCTGAATGAATTTAATTTATGGCCCCTGTAGCTGAGAATAATAAGGGAGAAACAATTCAGAGCAGCAAGATAATAAAAAGTGATGATCTTGATAGAACACAATATTATAGATTAATAAAATCTTGAGGAATCATCAGGTGGAGGCATTCTGTGACTTTTTAAGAAGTGTCAGGGGCATGTTTAATGTCTACTACTTCTGGAATTAGTGAGATAAGATTTTGATCTCTAGCTAAGCTTTAGCTTTTTTTTTTTTAACATCTTTATTACAGTATAATTGCTTTACAATGGTGTGTTAGTTTCTGCTTTATAACAGAGTGAATCAGCTATATATATACATATATCCCCATATCTCTACCTTCTTGCGTCTCCCGCGTCTCCCTCCCACCCTCCCTGCCACCCCTCTAGGTGTTCACAAAGCACCGAGCTGATCTCCCTGAGCTATGTGGCTGCTTCCCACTAGCTATCTGTTTTACATTTGGTAGTATATATAACTCCATGGCACGCTCTCACTTAATCACAGCTTACCCTTCCCCCACCCCATGACCTCAAGTCCATTCTCTACGTCTGTGTCTTTATTCCTGTCCTGCCCCTAGGTTTTTCAGAACCATTTTTTTTTAAAATTCCGTTTTAGTTCTTTAAGGAACCTGCATACTGTTCTCCATAGTGGCTGTATCAATTTACATTCCCACCAACAGAGCAAGAGGATTCCCTTTTCTCCACACCCTCTCCAGCATTTATTGTTTGTAGATTTTTTGATGATGGCCATTCTTACCTGTGTTAGGTGATACCTCATTGTACTTTTGATTTTCATTTCTCTAATGATTAGTGATGTTGAGCATCCTTTCATGTGTTTGTTCGCAGTCTGTATATCTTCTTTGGAGAAATGTCTATTTAGGTCTTCTGCCCATTTTTGGATTGGGTTGTTTGTTTTTTTGATATTGAGCTGCATGAGCTGCTTGTAAATTTTGGAGATTAATGCTTTGTCAGTTGCTTCATTTGCAAATATTTTCTCCCATTCTAAGTGTTGTATTTTTGTCTTGTTTATGGTTTCCCTTGCTGTGAAAAGCTTTTAAGTTTCATTAGTTGCCATTTGATTATTTTTGTTTTTATTTTCATTTATCTAGGACGTGGGTCAGAAAGGGTCTTGCTGTGACTTAGGTCATAGAGTGTTCTGCCTATGTTTTCCTCTAAGAGTTTTATAGTGTCTGGCCTTACATTTAGGTCTTTAATCCATTTTGAGTTTATTTTTGTGTATGGTGTTAGGGAGTATTCTACTTTCATTATTTTACATGTAGCTGTCCAGTTTCCCTAGCACCACTTATTGAAGAGGCTGTCTTTTATCTATTGTATATTCTTGCCTCCTTTATCAAAGATAAGGTGACCATATGTGGTTGGTTTATCTCTGGGCTTTCTATCCTGTTCCATTGATCTATATTTCTGTTTTTGTGCCAGTACCATACTGTCTTGATTACTGCAGCTTTTTAGTATAGTCTGAAGTCAGGGAGCCTGATTCCTCCAGCTCCATTTTTCTTTCTCAAGATTGCTTTGGCTCTTCGGGGTCTTTTGTGTTTCTGTACAAATTGTGAATTTTTTTGTTCTAGTTCTGTGAAAAATGCCAGTGGTAATTTGATAGGGATTGCATTGAATCTGTAGATTGCTTTGGGTAGTAGAGTCATTTTCACAATGTTGATTCTTCCAATCCAACAACATGGTATGTCTCTCCATCTGCTTGTATCATCTTTAATTTCTTTCATCAGTGTCTTATAGTTTTCTGCCTACAGGTCTTTTGTCTCCTTAGGTAGGTTTATTCCTAAGTATTTTTATTCTTTTTGTTGCAATGGTAATTGGGAGTGTTTCCTTAATTTCTCTTTCAGATTTTTCATCATTAGTGTATAGGAATGCAAGTGATTTCTGTGCATTAATTTTGTATCCTGCTACTTTACCAGATTCATTGATTAGCTCTAGTAGTTTTCTGGTAGCATCTTTAGGATTCTCTCTATGTAGTATCATGTCATCTGCAAATAGCGACAACTTGACTTCTTCTTTTCCGATTTGGATTCCTTTTATTTATTTTTCTTCTCTGATTGCTGTGGCTGAAACTTCCAAAACTACGTTGAATAATAGTGGCGAGAGTGCGCAACCTTGTCTTATTCCTGATCTTAGTGGAAATGTTTTCAGTTTTTCACCATTGAGAATGATGTTGGCTGTGGATTTGTCATATATGGCCTTGTCATGTATGGTCTTTTTTATGTTGAGGAACATTCCCTCTATGCCTACTTTATCAAGGGTTTTTATCAAACATGGGTGTTGAATTTTGTCAAAAGCTTTTTCTGCATCTATTGCGATGATCGTATGGTTTTTATTCTTCAGTTTGTTAATATGGTGTATCACATTGATTGATTTGCACATATTGAAGAATCCTTGCATTCCTGGGATAAACCTCACTTGATCATGGTGTATCATCCTTTTAATGTACTGTTGGATTCTGTTTGCTAGTATTTTGTTCAGGATGTTTGCATCTATGTTCATCAGTGATATTGGCCTGTAGTTTTCTTTCTTTGTGACATCTTTGTCTGGTTTTGGTATCAGGGTGATGGTGGCCTCGTAGAATGAGTTTGGGAGTGTTCCTCCCTCTGCTGTATTTTGGAAGAGTTTGAGAAGGGTAGGTGTTAGTTAGCTCTTCTCTAAATGTTTGATAGAATTGGCCTATGAAGCTGTCTGTTCCTGGGCTTTTGTTTGTTGGAAGATTTTTAATCACAGTCTCAATTTCAGTGCTTGTGATTGGTCTGTTTATATTTTCTATTTCTTCCTGGTTCAGTCTCAGAAAGTTGTGCTTTTCTAAGAATGTGTCCGTTTCTTCCAGGTTGTCCATTTTATTGGCATATAGTTGCTTGTAGTAATCTCTCATGATCCTTTGTATTTCTGCAGTGTCAGTTGTTACGTCTCCTTTTTCATTTCTAATTCTACTGATTTGAATCTTCTCCCTTTTTTTCTTGATGAGTCTGGCTAATGGTTTATCAATTTTGTTTATCTTCTGAAAGAACCAGCTTTTAGTTTTATTGATCTTTGCTATTCTTTCCTTCATTTCTTTTTCATTTATTTCTGATCTGATCTTTATGATTTCTTTCCTTCTGCTAACTTTGGGGGTTTTTTTGTTCTTCTTTCTCTAATTGCTTTAGTTGTAAGGTTAGGTTGTTTATTTGAGATGTTTCTTGTTTCTTGAGGTAGGATTGTATTGCTATAAACTTCCCTCTTAGAACTGCTTTTGCTGCATCCCCTTGGTTTTGGGTCATTGTGTTTTCATTGTCATTTGTTTCTAGGTTTTTTTTTTTTGGTTTGTTTGTTTCTAGGTATTTTTTGATTTCCTCTTTGATTTCTTCAGTGATCTCTTGGTTATTTAGCAGTGTACTGTGTAGCATCCATGTTTTTGTATTTTTTACCAATCTTTTTCCTGTAATTGATATCTAGTCTCATAGCGTTGTGGTCGGAAAAGATACTTGATATGATTTCAATTTTCTTAAATTTACCAAGGGTTGATTTGTGACCCAAGATATGCTCTATCCTGGAGAATGTTCCATGAGCACTTGAGAAGAAAGTATATTCTGTTGTTTTTGGATGGAATGTCCTATAAATATCAATTAAGTCCATCTTGTTTAATGTATCACTTAAAGCTGTGTTTCCTTATTTATTTTCATTTTGGATGATCTGTCCATTGGTGAAAGTGGGGTGGTAAAGTCCCCTACTATGATTGTGTTACTGTTGATTTTGCCTTTTATGTCTGTTAGCATTTGCCTTATGTATTGAGATGCTCCTGTGTTGGGTGCATAAATATTTACAATTGTTATATCTTCTTCTTGGATTGATCCTTTGATCATTATGTAGTGTCCCTCCTTATCTCTTGTAACGGTCTTTATTTTAAAGTCTCTAAGACTGTCCTCAATTCTTTTCATTTCTTTTTCTTTATTCTGCTCTGCAGTAGTTATTTCCACTATTTTACCTTCCAGGTCATTTTGCTTAACTTACTGTGTTTGGTGTGTCTCCTTTCACAGGCTGCAGGTTCATAGTTCCTTTGTTTTCGGTGTCTGCCCCCAGTGGCTAAGGTTGGTTCAGTGGGTTGTGCAGGCTTCCTGGTGGAGGGGACTGTGTTCTGGTAGATGAGGCTGGATGTTATCTTTCTAGTGGGCAGGACCTCATCCAGTGGTGTGTTTTGGGGTGTCTGTGACCTCATTATGTTATTAGGCAGCCAGTCTTAAGGTCTAGCTTTAAAATGGACAACAGATTAGCAGTTCCTCCCCAAAACTCCTCCCCGACCCCTCGCTCATATGCATACACAGGAAGAATGGGAGTAGACTCAGCTGGGAGTCTAGAGTCTTCCTGTATCAACTCAATTCTCTTCCAGGGCAGTGATTCTCAAGTTTCTACTTTCTTTTGTTTTGTTTTTGGTGGAGGGCCTGGATGGAACTCTGCTACTGAGATTTTCCTGTTTATCTAAGTAGCTTAGTTTTCAAAAAGTTGAGAAATACTGTTCTGGAGCTCTGAAATGACTAGCGAAGCTGCCACAGATGATGAGGTACTGCAGTGCCAGAGTGGGGTCATTTAGCCTTTTGGTCCACTCCTGTTGTACCCTTCTGTGTTAGATTCTAGTAGTTGCTGCAACAAATGAACACAAACTGGGTGGCTTAAAACAACAGAAATTGTGCTTCCCTGGTGGCACGGTGGTTAAGAATCCATCTGCCAATGCAGGGGACACAGGTTTGATACCTGGTCCAGGAAGATCCCACATGCCGCAGAGCACCTAAGCCCGTGCACCACAACTACTGAGCCTGCACTCTAGAGCCCGTGAGGCACAACTACTGAGCCTGTGTGCCACAACTACTGAAGCCCACATGCCAGAGCCCATACTCCACAACAAGATAAACCACGGCAATGAGTAGCCTGCACACCACAACGAAGAGTAGCCCCCACTTGCCACAACCAGAGAAAAGCCCATGTGCAGCAACAAAGACCCAACACAGCCAAAAATAAAATAAATAAAATAAAATAAATAAATTTATTTTAAAAAAACTACAGAAATTAATGTTTTCCAGTTCTGGAAGCCAGCAGTCTGAAATCAAAATGTTGGTATGTTTGGTACCTTCTGGAGGTTCTGCAGGAGGATCCATTCCATACCTCTTCCCTAGCTTCTGGTGGTCAATAATTGCTCCCCTCACTTTGTCTGTATAATCAGTCTTTAGCAAAGACCTCTGGTTTTAGAAGGATGTTGAAGCTGGGAGAGCAGTCAGGAGAGATAGGCAAACTGGAATAGAAGAAACATGTAATTGGAAACACACACACACACACACACACACACACACACTCTCTCTCTCTCTCTCTCTCTCTCTCTCTCTCTCTCTCTCTCTCTCTCTCTCCAGGACAGTACAATGTTCCTTTCTTTTCACTTACATCAAATGGGGTGATCCAAACTGGGACTGTCTATCTACGTCGACTGTTCCCCTGAAGCTCCCTTCCTATTCTGCTCACGCTGTCTACTATGAAGTTTCTGGTTTAAGGCAGTGGTCTCTAAACTTTATTTTATTGTATGCCCCATTAGTAAAATATTTCTGAGCACCCCTGCTATGTATGTATTCATCAATTATATGTATATATTTGTTTCTATTGTATAATACTATTGGTAAAGCTTATTTTGTTTCTTCTTTAAATTAAAATAAAAATAATCATGCACACACTTTGGAGACCACCTCAGGACATCTGTCCTCTATAAATGGGATTGGGTTTGCTAAGGCATGTCACCCAGCCCCAGAGTCATTGATATCTCTGTACCTTTCCAGTCCTTTAAGAAGCCTTCTGGGCAGACTTCCCCCTATCTATTCATCTACCATGTCCTGAGCTGCGCTGGCTGGGCACTCTCCATCAAGAAGGCCTTTCAGACAGGTTTAGCTCTTGTGGTCGCTCTGAGTTTCAAAGACCATTTAGTCTCTTTTTTCAGAATCTATATGGTTTGAAAAGGAAAGGAATCACTTCTTGTCTAAGTGCTATTAATGTACTAACTCACCATCAAGAATCAAAAGATATTTTTCTCTATAGACTACCTGACAGGCCTGAGGAACAGGGTTGCAACCAAATATTTTCTATTGGCTTATCTAAAAACGTATCTTGGGGGTGTTGTTTATCATGGTGAAAAACTAGAAATCATTTAAATGCTCAAACAATAAGGATTTAGTTAAATAAGATATAGTATACCTAAATATTATGCAGCCATTATATTTATGCTATATAAAAATATTTAGTAATATGGGAAAGTATTCAAGGCCTATTATTAGATTTTTTTAAAAAAGGTTAAACGATGTGTGTTATATAACTTGTTTTGTAAAAGAGAAAACTATATGTATATAAGAAAAAAAGTCTTATAAGGAAATATACTAACATAGTAGCAGAAGTTATTTCTAGATGACTCAATTATCAGTGGTTTTTATTCTCTCCTATGTGCTCTTGGTATTTTCCAAATTTGAGTCCATAAGCATGTACTACTTTTATAATAAGATAAAACATGTCATTATTTTTTTAATATAAGGAGATAAAAAATTCTCATTTGAGGCGATGTATTATTGAATTATTTTAGACTTCTTTGGGAAAAAAAAATGTTAAAACATGTTAACTATTTTCTGCCACAATGATCAAAGAATCCAGCTGTACTGGCTTGGGTGAGATAGACAAGCAGATGGACAAGCAGGTTGCGTTCCTGCCTGCCTGAGTAGGTTACAGGGCACCAGCAGTTCACATCTTCTCACAAATCCACTGTACCCCCACCCCACCCTCTTTCTGCTCCGCTTATCCTTGAAGGGTTACAAAGGGTGACCACTTGTGCATAAGGCTCAGGAATGGACCCAGGGGCCAAGTGCAGCATGTAAGCAGGAGTGACATCAGCGTGACCTATTTCTATTCAATCTTTGCCCCTTCAGATGTATCAGAAGGGTTCTGGGTAGTCATGCATTTCATATGAACACAACTTCTCATCATACTAAGGTCAAGGTCACTGGGGCTATTTGTAGCCTCTTATCCCTGCCCCTCTTCTGGAACTCACCATGAGAGGCCATATTAGTTCCCTGGTTCTGCTTACAGAAATGTGTCTGTCATCTCCTGAGCAATCAGGTCACTGGGACTTAGATCTTGACCCCTCAACAAGCTGTGACTTGTGATTCTTTCATACTAATGAGATTCTGGTGCCAACCTGGCAGCTGGACCTTGAGCTCCAGAGAGGGATTTGCCTTAATGAGTTGGCATGTTTTCAGGGTGTCTGGTGAAGTATTTCTTGCCTCCCCATCAGAATGGGCCTCTTCCAGGGTGTTGCCTTTGCCTTCTACAGGAAGCCTTCAGTGGGAAGGGATGGATTATGGTTGTCTGGTGAAGATTGTGCCCTTCCTTAGCTGAATCTAACAACCCTGCCCACAAGGCATGTGGAGTAAGAGAGGAAGACAAGAGTTGGAGGGAAAAGGAACCTGACTCTTGTCACAACTTTGCCATAAGGGATGTCACTTTACCTCTCTGGGCTGTAGGTTCCTCATCTGTAAGGTAAAAGTCTTAGACTAGATTGTCACTAAGGCTACTTCCTGCTCTGATATAAGACTGGGTGTAGGCATATCCAATACAAAAGATAGCCATATACCTGGCACAAAATTTGTGAGCCACAGAAATCCCCACCAGCCTCAAGAGATATACCCATTCCCAAAGACTTAGCCATGGGTTCTGGAAGCTGGACACCCTCATGGCTCAAGTCACTCTTCAGACCACAGCACCAAGATGGGGCATTGCCTCTGGAAACCTATATGGCACTCTTGAGGGGAGGAAGAGGAGCTCCTTGAGAGGCTAGCAAGTCTGAGGAGTGTTCACAGCATAGTGCCGTGAGCTGGTGTGGCAGATAAAATTAGGGCCACCCAAAGAAGCCCTAATCCCAGAACCTATGAATATGTTGCCTTACATGGCACAAGGGACTTTGCAGGTGAGATTATCCTGGATTTTCCAGATGAGCCCAATGGAATCACAAGTGTCCTGATAAGTGAAAGAGGGAGGCAGGAGAGCCAGAGTCAGAGAAGATGTGATGATGGAATCAGAGGCCAGAGAGAGACAGAGATTTGAAATCATTTAATTATGTGCTATTTGTATCAATTTTTAAATTCCATTTATTCTTTGAATCGTATATTTCTTCCCTAAATCAACAATTGGTAATCCCCTACTGAATGCAGGGCACTATAAATTAAAATCTAAGTCAAGGGACACCTAAAATCAAGGGGGGGAAACAGTTCCACGTAAAGTGGCAGCACAGCAGCTGCTGGTGTTGAAGATGGAGGAAGAGGCCATGAGAGAAGGAATGCAGGCAACTTCTAGAAGCCAGAAAAAGTAAGAAAATAGATTTGCCCTTGAATCTCATCCAGAAGGAACATAGCCCACCAACTCATTTTAGACTTCTGACCTCCTGAACTGTAAGATAATAAATTTGTATTTTTTTAAGCCACTAAGTTTCTGATAATTCGTAATAGCAGCCATAGGAAACTAATACTGCTGGTCTTGAGGAACTTTGGAGGAAAAGTCATATGCTTTTGAGGCACCATTCTGGAAAGAGCAGGGCTCAGAGGACTAACTGGGCCTTAGAGACACATTTCCTTGTAGTTACTGTAGGAGATGTCCTTTGAGTTATTGCTGGGAAGGCAGTCTGTAGACTTCCCCCTGTACAGGGAACAGGGCAAACATCTCTGTGGACCAGAAATGGAACAGAAAGAGCAGCAGCAGGAGCTGAGGCTAGAAGTATGCAGCTGCATCTGGGAGTCTGGCTCCTGTGGGTAAGAAGGACTGAAGACACCCCAGGCTAGTACCTGGAGAGGCTCACTGCTCAAAATGGAGGAGCTGGGGTGAGGCTACCTCACCTGTGGAAGGAAGCTGTGATGCTGCCCAGGACAGTTGCTCTGAAGCTCCAGTGAGAGGTAGGTGGAAGATGCAGTGAAAGTACACATGCAGGGCCAGTGGTGAGTGGCTGCCAGTCAGGCCCTGGGCTCTGTCTCAAGAGAAACGGGAAAGAGCTATAGTCTGCAAAGTGATTTTCCATCCATGATTACCTTTGATTCTCATAAAACAACGAGACAGGTAGTGTTAGTGTCCCTAATGTATAGGTTGGTAAACTAAGGCTAAATAGTAGGCTTCAAAGAGAGGAAACTCGGTCTTTTTCATTCATTATGATGTCCCACGTTTACTCAGAAGAAACTGGGTCTTTCTCATTCACTGTGATGTCCCAGGAGCCTGGCCCAGTGCCCAGAATAAAATAGACATTCACTAAATGTTTCTTTCTTTTTAAAATTTATTTTTATTTTATTTATTTTTGGCTGTGTTTGGTCTTCGTTGCTGCATGCAGGCTTTCTCTAGTTGCAGCGAGCAGGGACTACTCTTCGTTGCGGTGTGCGGGCTTCTCATTGTGGTGGCTTCTCTTGTTGCGGAGCATGGGCTCTAGGTGCATGGGCTTCGGTAGTTGCAGCACGTGAGCTCAGTAGTTGTGGTTCATGGGCTCTAGAGCACAGGCTCAGTAGTTGTGGCGCACAGGCTTAGCTGCTCCACAGCATGTGGGATCTTCCTGGACCAGAGCTCAAACCTGTGTCCTCTGCATTGGCAGGCAGATTAATCACTGCGTATTTCTTGACCCACAGATGGAAGCTTAGAGAGATGAAGTAAGTTGCTCATCTACAAAGTCTACAAAGCTGGAATGTGGCAGAGCCAGGTCTTGAACTCCAGTTTTTGAATACTGAATTTCATATTTTTTCCATTATATCAAACTCTTCATAAAACACCGTGCTTCCCAGGCTACTCCTATATAAGACTTACTCTCATGAGATGTCTAACAGTATTCAGAAGTTCAGGGCATCGTGCACACACCAGTGATGCTTGGGAGACTCCCTCTGTTCCATGACACAGCCTATCCACTGTGGTATCTGGTAAGGGCAGTGTCTTCAGAAGGATCTGGGGAAGGCTACTCTCACCCATGTCTTCTCTGCAGATGGCCAGGGCAAGGAGAGCTGCCTCAGGCAGCCACAGCATGAAGCTTGCCATCTGGGCTACATAGCGATTCAATCAGTATGAGAAGATGGAATCCGGTTACTGCAACTAGAACTGCCCTTCCAGAAACGTAGGGAGCATTGTGCTGAGAGTTGGGAGTGGTGGGCTGCCCTCGGCTAACATGCGAACTCAGGCCTCAGTTTTTCAGTTGGTAAATTGAGTGTGTAGGCTCTTAGATAGGCTCTAAGAGCATGTGGAGTTGTCTTTCTGATTTTCTACTTCCTCTTATTAAGGTTTTTTATTAGTGTTATCTGGATTTTTAGCCTCACTGATTTCTGTATATCAAATGGTTCAGATAAGACGCATCTTAAAGAAATATGGACTCTGTTAAAGACAAGCTATGAACCGCTTGGAATTTATGCTTGAAGAGAATTGAGGGAAAGCCAAGACCTAGCAAAGAGGAATAAAATAAAATTCTCTTGAATGGGGATAACTACAGTGTAATTCTACTTACAGTGGAAAGATAATCTTTACTCATTCAAGATGGAGAAAGACTGGTCTAATGTAAGTTGAAGAGAGACCTGGGGGTCATTTTCTCTCTATCGCTCTCTTTCCTGACTTGTTATAAAAATGAATGGAGATGATGCACAAGAGACCACTCTGTAAACAGGAAAATGGCATAGCAGAGTAACACATAGCCCAGCCTAATAACAGTCATCCCAGCCACAGCAGTCTGAAGCAAGGCGTACTGCTCTGTCTTGATTTAAGAATCTTGACCCTAAAAGCCTTATTTGGCCCAGGTGTCCATGTATAACATATTTAAGACTTTTTTGACGTGACAAAAGAATTTGCTGAGAAGGACTGTGCACAGTTTCAAATCTAGTGTCCAGTTTTCCTACTGAAGGATTGGTAAGGACCTTTTACCTGGTTGCTATTGTAAGAGTCTAGGTTTTTCTTATCTAAAGCATTATGATCTATCTTGATTCTCTCCACTTCTTGCTTTAGAATTTTTAGTACTAATTGCTAGTCATACTTAATTGAAACATATTTATTTGGTATCAGTTCTTTCTTAGCTAATTTTTTGGAAGCTGTTATTATTTGAAAGTATGCTGGATTTACTAGACTTACTTGTTAATGAAACTGCCCGCATGCATGGTGTGGCAGCTCCCTGTGTCTCTGTTGTGGAGTACCCCGACCTGCACTTGTTTTCTCTTTGCCACCTGTCTTCTGTCTGATGTGATTGGCATTCTCTGCACTGGGAAGCAATGGAAGAGGTATTTGAAGTATTATGCTGGCAATAAAGAATTAGTTACTCCTTGTAAATAAAATTAGAATGGTCTAAAATGCGAATGCTGCAAATGAGAATGGTCTTCTCATTCTGAAGTAGAATTAAATTCACTTCTGCAGCAAAGGTATAAGATGATCCTGTTCAATACCTTCCCCTCCAATATTGCTTGCACTAACACAAGTACAAAATATTATTCGGGTATCGTTCCTGAGACTATATACTCTGCCTCTCCTAAGAATTATTTTTCTTCATTTATTAAGAGACTGCATTTATACCCCAAAGGTATCCATTCCAACAGTGGTATGTACTCAGGGAGCTGCCAAGTGTGGGGGGAATCAGTGCATTGCTGCTGTCCCTCCCATGTCCAAGCTCTTAACACAGATTCTTCCCTATTTAGTCTTTAAATATAAATTACATCAAAAACATTGAGCATATTAAAATATAGAGCAATCAAAATAATCAGTGTTTCAAAATGAAGAATTTGGAGAAGTTAATAGTCTCAATTCTTTGGGCTTGGCAACCCTCCAGAGATCAACGGCAATTGTCTAGCCTTCACATGAGTGCTTCATTCCTTTCTCTTATTTTTTCTGTCTTTCCTTTTTCGTCTGTCTTCTATCCTTGTGTCCTGTGGCCCTCTTCCCTCCTCAACTTCTATTTCTCCTCAAAAGCGAATGCATCCTTCACATAAACAACTCTGGAGGCAGAATAGGCAGGATCAGCAGGATTAGCTGACACACAGACTGGAAGTAGGCTTCTCCTACCGATAAAGACAAATTCAGACCTGTTGCCTTTTGTGTGATACTTGTACAAGGATAAATTTGAGAAATATTGCTTGCTAGAGAAACAAGAAAGTTGGGCAAATTCTGGAAGTCTTGTGTTTCAAGAGGAAATACTTAAAATTAAAACCTCATGTAAGAGAAAAATAAGCTGAGTCAATTGGCTTCTTTGTCCCTGAGGTCAGACTCAAGATGGAGAGTCAGTGTTCTTCAGAAGGGAACCAGGTGCTAGGATGGTGTGGAAGAAGGATCCCTAGTGAGTCATATCTTTCAGAGGGATTTATATATTGAGCTTCTGCAGGAAATGTAGTTAGCCATACTTTTCCCAACACCTCTATCAGCGGCAGTGGCAGCCCACAACTTTTTAAAAACCCATGTTTTCACAAAGCATGAATAGAGTCATTGAGTCCATTTACCCTGGAAAAGGAAAAGAAAAAATAAAGTGAAAATAGAGGAGAAACAACCAAAAGGCATGATATTGATAAGGAGCTTTCCTGTAAACATGTTGGACCAGATCAAGAAAAAGGATTTAGCCTGCTCAAGAAGGGCTAAGGTCAAGGGGAGGTAAGGCAGCCCTGGGACAAGCTAGGCTATATGGAACCTCTGTGTGAATTTGAAGAAGTTGCCTCCACTGGGTGAAGGAATTAGGAGAAAATGCCTCTTCTGGTTGTGTGCAGCCAGTGCTAAAACTCATAACTTGACAAGCAGAACATGAGCTGAATCTCAGCCCCACTTGCCCCCTCACTTAACACATTTGTGCAGGGCACAATCCACCCAACTGTATACAATGACCCTGTCAATGATTACCAAGGGCTTACTTTACGCCAAGTACTTATCATACTATGCCTTATATGATTCTCTCAATAAGCCCATAAAGTAGTTTCAGAGAAATGAATATCCATGTTTCAGACTAATAAAATAAGTTTCAGAGAAGTAAGGTGAGGCAGGATTTCCAGCTATGGCCAAGTGAAGGGACTGGCAAATTATCTCCCTGAAAAGAAACTCCAAAGCTGGACTAAATTGACAAAAACAACCATATGAGTGCTCTGAATATTGGCCAAATGAATCTAACAATCTGAGAAGCATTTGTGCTTAAGAAGCTGTTGAACTTCTATCTTTCCTTCAGTGTGTGGTTGCAGATAAGACCCAGGTAAGAACGTGGGAGTCTGTGGCATTCTGACCTGGTGCTTCTCCTGTCTACCTAACTTAGTCTACACAGAGGTCCTGCCAAAGTAGGGTACACCGTGAAGACCAACAGCTTCTGTGCCACACTTGAAGGGGGCTCACTTGATTTGGAGGAGGAGGTAAAGTACTTGCCTGGCAGTGTTGTAGGTGAAAGTGAAAACCTATGACTCAACTGGCCTGCGACTCTGTCATGGTTGGGTCAGGCACATTCATGATTGAGACTATGTATATTTCCAGTGGAGATGGGAAAGAGTCCAAGCCAGCCACAACTTTCTAGTCAACCCTAAGACTGGGAATATATGCAGAGGAGACATGAAAGAGATGAGCAGCCCAAGCACTGAATGCACTTTTTTACCCACAAACAGACCTACTGGCAAAAGACAGAAGTCTTACTGGTTCAAGGTGTTTGAGCATATCCTCTGCCCAAATATCTGCAGACCACTAAGCTACACACAAATGACCCATAGGAATTCAGGATAAAAAGTAAAATGAAAACGTTAAAAAAAAGAAAAACTGAACAGAGACATCAGCAGCCACACATTATAGGGAAGATGGATTTCACAGATGTAGCTCAGCCAAGTGATTAAACAAAGGAACTAACTTAAGAAAGAAAACAAAACAAAACAGCAACAACAAAAGGACCATCAACAATCTTCAGGGAAGAAAATTAGAATACACAGTTGTTAGCAGACCTGCCTTACAATAAATATTAAAGTAAGACCTTCAGAGTGAAATGAAATTATAGTAGGAGATAACTTGTATCCATGGGAAGAAATGAAGAACACCAGAAATAGTAAATATGTGAGTTAATATAAAAGACTCAATAATTATTTTTTTCTTATTTTTCTTAACATTTTTGAAAGATATAAGATTATATAAATGCACAATTACAAAGCTTTATTGTTGACTTTACACATATATAGATATAGTATGTAAGACAATAATAGAACAAAGGGTAGGAAATGGAAAGGAGCTATATTTGAACAAAGTTTCTGTATTTTACTGGAGTTAGGTTAGTATTAATCTGAAGTAGACTGTGATAAGTTCAGATGCATAACGTCGAGCAACCACTAAGAAAATAGCTCCAAAAACATTTTTAAAAATTCAACAGAAGTTTTTAAATGGTACATTGCAAAATACTTGGCAGTCAAGAAGGAACAAAGGAACTAAAAAGACAGGAGACATGTAAAAAACAAATAGCAAAAAGACAAGTGTAAATACAACCAAATCACTAGTTATATTGAACGTAAATAGCCCAAACATTGAATCGAAAGACAGAGATTGACAGACTAGATAAAAAAAGCAAGATCCAACTATGTGCTTTCTACAAGAGGTACATCATAGATTCAAAGACAAAAATAGGTTGAAAGTAAAAGGGTAGAAAAATAAATATTTGCAAACAGTAGCCATAGGAGAACTGAAGTAGCTATATTCATATCAGAAAAATTTAAGATTTTAAGACAAGAAACATTACTAAGGAAAAGATGGAAATTTTACAATGATAAAAGAGTCAATTTACCAGGAAGATATAACAATTATAAATGTATATGCATCTAACAGCAGAACTCAAAATACATGAAACAAAGCTCTCACAATTGAGAGGAGAAACAGATAATTTAACAGTTCTAGTTGGAGAGCTCAATAACCCCCTCCCAATAATGAATAGAACAATAAGCAGAAAAGGATATAGAGGACTTTAACAATACTAACAACCAACTCAACCTAACTGACAAATATAGAACACTCTACTCGAGAACTATAGAATGCACATTCCTTTCAAGTGCACAGAAAACTTTCTCCAGGAGAGACCATGTGTGAGGCCATAAAACAGTCTCAGTAATGGAATCCATACAAAGTATATACTCCAACCACAATGGAATGAATTAGAAGTTGACAACAGAAATAAATCTGGGAAATCCACAAATATTAGGAAATTAAACACATAATTCATGCATAAAATAAGAAATAACAAGGGAAATTAGAAAAGTTTAACTAAATGGAAATTAAAATAAAACATAAAAATTAGGGGATAAAACTAAAAAAAATTGCTTAGAGAAAAGTGAATAGATTTACATGCCTATGTTAGAAAAGAAGAAAAGTCTCAAAAAGAAAGGAAAGTAAACCCAGGCATGGAGAAGAAAAGAAACATAGATTAGAACAGAAATTAATAAAATAGAAAACAGAAAACAGTAGTGAGAATCAATGAAACCAAAAGTTGGTTCTTGGAATGAGCAATAAAATTTAACTGAATTAACCATGGGGAAAAAGAGAAGATAAAGCAAATTACCAAAATCAGCAAAGCAAAAGCAAACATCACTACAGACCCTAAAGAAATTAAATGAATATAAGGACATGGTAAATATTGTTTACAATATTACAATAAGTTGTAAATAAATTAAACAACTTGTATGAAATGGACAAATTCCTAGAAGGGCACAAATTATCAGAACTAATTCAAGAAAAAAATAGAAAAATTTGAAGAGATCTATAACAGGTAAATAACCTGAATTAGTAATTAAAAACCTTCCCACAGAGAAAAGCCCAAACCTAGATGTCTTCACTGATGAATTCTAGCAAATATTTAAAGAACAAATATTGGTAACTTTCTTTTAGAAAATAGAGGAATGAACACCCCAACTCACACTATAAGACCCCTCACTTTTCCCAGATACTAAAGGTAGAAAAAGACATCACAAGGAAAAAAAACACCAATATCCATCTTGAACATAGATACAAAAAGCCTTATGAAAATAAGCAAATAAAATTTAGCAACATATGAAAAGAATGATACTGTGATCAACTGGAAATTATCCAAGAATACAAGATTGGTTTAACATTCTCAAAAAAATTAATGTAATACACTATATTAATAGGATAAAGGACATAAACAATATGACCATCTCAATAGAAACAGAAAAGGCATTTGAGAAAATCCAACATCCATTTATGATAAAATCTCTCTACAGACTGGTAATAGAAGGGAATTTCCTAAACCTGATGAACAGCATCTATGAAAAACCCATACCTAACAACATACTTGATGAAAGACTGAAAGCTTTCTCCCAAGATGGTGGACATGGCTTTCATCACTTCTGTTCAACGTTGAAACTTACCAGTGCAATAAGGACAGGAAAGAAAGAAAGATGAGAGAAGGAGGGAAGGAAGGATGGGAGGGAGGGAAGAAGGGAGAAATAAAGGTAAACAGATTGAAAAGGGAAAAAGAAAATTTTCTGTATTACCAGGTAACATGATCCTTTATTTAGAAAATCCAAAAGAATTTACATAAGAAAGCAAAAACTAATAGAACAAAAAAATGAATTTAGGAACATCACAAGATACAAATTCATATACAAAAAATAATTATATTTCTATGTTCTAACAACAGAAAATTCCCAAAGGGAATTAAGAAATCAATTCAAATGATAAAAGCATCAAAAAGAACAAAATACTTAGGAATAGATTTAACAAAAGTGTAAGCCTTGCACACTGAAAATTACAGAGCATTGCTGAGAGAAATTAAGGGATAATATAAATAAAAGGAGAGCCATTATATTTTCATTGATTGGAAAACTCAATAGTGTAAGATGGCATTACTCACCAAATTGGTCTGTAAATTCAATGCAATCCCTACCAAGATCCCAGCAGGTTTTTTTTTTTTTCTCCTCCCCTCTCCCCTCCTCTCCCCTCCCCTCCCCTCCCCTTCCCTCCCCTCTACTTCCTTCCTTTACCCTAAAATCTGTATGAAGATGCAAAGGACCTAGAATATATAAGACAATTTTTTTGTGTAAATTTATTTATTTATTTATTTTTGGCTGCATTGGGTTTTTGTTGCTGCACGTGGGCTTTCTCTCGTTGTGGCGAGCAGGGGCTGCTCTTCATTGCAGCGCCCGGGGCCTCATTGCTGTGGCTTCTCTTGTTGTGGAGCATGGGCTCTAGGTGTGTGGGCTTCAGTAGTTGCGGCACATAGGCTCAGTAGTTGTGGTGCGCGGGCTTAGTTGCTCTGCGGCATGTGGGAATCTTCCCGGACCAGGGCTCGAACCCATGTCCCCTGCATTGGCAGGCGGATTCTTATCCACTGTGCCACCAGGGAAGTCCTATAAGACCATTTTTTAAAAGAAGAAGAAAAATTTGGAAGATTTACATTATCTTCTTTCAAAACTTACTATAAAGCCAAAGTAGTAAAGACAGTGTGATATTGGGGCAAGGAGAGGCATATATATCAATGGGACAGATTTGAGAGTGCAGAAATAAATCCTAACATTTATGATCAATTGATTTTTGACAAAGGTGCCTAGGCAATTCAATGCGGGAAAGGTAGTCTTTTCAACAAACAGTGCTGGGATAATTGGATATCCATATACAAAAAACCAAATTTAGACCCCTATTTCACACCATATACAAAAATTAACTCAAAATGAATATAGACCTAAATGTGAGAGCTGAAACTGTACAGTTTCTAGGAAAAAAAAAAAAGGATAAAATATTTTACCTGGAGTTGGGAAAATAGTTCTTCAATATGACACTACAATCACAATCAATAAAAGAAAAATTAATAAATTGTACCTCATCAAAATTTAAAACTTTTGTACTTAAAAGACACCATAAGAAAATGAAATAAGCCACAGCCTGGTGGAAAATATTTAGAAATTATATATTATGTAAACGATGTGTATAACCCTTGCAATTCACTAATAAGCCTAAAAATCCAATTAAAAATGAGAGTTATATCATCCATTTCAAAGGGATTTAGTGAAAATTAAACAAGATAATACACTAAAGCTCTCCTTTGGCAGTATTTGGCATATGGTAAACAATAAATGGCAGTGAGAGTTATGATCAGAAAAGTTATCACTATTTTATAAATAAACAATTTGAGCTCCAGAAAAGGTAAAGAACTTGCCCTAGGACACTCAGGGTATAAGCAGCAGCATGAACCAGACTCCAGCTTGCAGTGACCAAGGAGGATTTAGAAAATTTCACAGTGAACTTCAGATTGGGTGAGTGAAAGGTGCTCCTTTGTGCCATCCCATCATTCAAGGTGACCAAGGATGGGGCCACCTCCAGTATCCCTGTCCCATCAAGTTCTGCTATTAGGGGAGGTTGTGGGGAGAGGGAGAGGAAGGAGCAGCCTGCCTTTAGTGGGCAACTCTCACGGTCTCACAGCTCTCACTCTTTCCCTCACTTGATTTTCATTAATTGTTTAAACATTATCACAGTTCATTGTCATTAGTATTTGCAATAGAGAAAACTTGGAAGCTACTTTAGATGTCTGTTAATAAGAACTGGCCAAATTAACTAGGATTTAATAACAAGTCTAGTTACAAAATTTAATTTAATTACATAGTTAATTACAAAATTATTACATACTTATTGTGAAAAAAATTTGGATAGGTATATGTACTGACATGGAAATGTATTGATACATAGTAAAATGAAAAATGTAAGTTGTAAAGTACTGTGAGTATTATGACCTCATTTTGGCTTATATGTGTTTATTTATGTATAGAAAATATCCAGGAAGCATTTATATCAAATTGTTATCACCAGTTACTTTTGGAGGGTAGGATCTTGGTTGGAGAGACAAGGGGATAATACACTTTTGTGTCGTTAGAATTTTTCATATATTTCTTTTGTAATTAAAAATGAAAGAAGTATAACATTTTAAAATGCTTTTATTTAAAAATTCTTATTTTTGTCTCATTAAAAAAAGAAATAAAGTTACTTAAAGTCACACAGCTAGTAAATGGCACACTCAGGATTTGAACTCGGGATCAGATATATGCCTTCTTCAGCATACCATCCTCCTTTAGAAGGAACCTGGATGAGAAATGAGGAAGTGCTTCCTAAGCATAGGTTGTGAATCACTGATTCAATTATCAAAAGAGGTCTCAGATTCTCCTGTTTGGGAAATCCTGAAAAATGGATAGTGGTCTAGAATGGTTCAGGAAGGCGATGAGAGTCTTGTGAAGAAACAAGGGCATTGACCAAGTGACTCCTAGAAGCGCCTTTCTTATTCTTTTGTGATGCAACAGAATAAGGAAATACCATTATGTTGATAGTATCATATTAGGTAGCAAACTTTCAAAGCAGCAAGGGAAAAAGGGATCCTAGAAACTACCATCTAGTAATTCAATCCCTGTTAAAACAGTGGAACAAATATTAAGAGGAAAAAAATACTATCTAAGATAATGGAATTATGAGCAATAAGCATTATGGGTTTTAAAAGAACAAATCATGCCAGACAAAGTTGATTGCTTTTTTGATTAGTAGACTAAGGGGATAGAGTAGTCGTAATATATCTTGATTTTAGCAAAAGGTTTGATAGTGTCTCGTGAAATTTTACTCAGGAAATTAATTGAAAATGGCCTAGAGATGAGCACTGTTGTGTGAACTTCAGTGTGGTGGCAGGACAGCAGAAGGGAATGAGAAACAGCAATGTATCATAGTGGGGAGATGTGGGGTGGGAAGGTTCAGGTTAGGGGTCAGTTCTATTTAATTATTTCATTACTTCTCAGGAAGAAGAGGAGGCAGCTCTTACGTGAGTGAAATATATATTATATCTTATCTGTGTGCTTTAATGAAAAAATCCTTTAAAAGCTAGCAAGTCTACCTGGTTTCCAGTCCCAGTTGTAGCCTTGCTCTGGGTCCCAGAAGGAGCCGTATGGATTCAAACAATATCATGTGATCCTATAATGAACTTCAGCTCTAATTCTGAATGATGAGTTAAATATAATGGCCTTAGCCAAGAGCCCTACCTATCCTTGTCACCATGCCCTTATCCTGCCTAGGCTCCCTCTCAACCCCTAATACCTGGGAGCTCTCCAACATCTTGGAGCCCAGCACTCAACCCTAAAATCAACTCTTATTACCTACTATGTGCCAGGCCCATGGTGGACATAAAGGATGAAGAATGTCATAAATGCGTAAGACATGAAGGATAGTTAAGTGACAGAGACATTAAACTGATAGTGATCACTGCTGTAATCAAGTTTAAGGAACATTCTATGGAAAAATAGAGGAGGCTGAGTAGAGGAGAGAGAAGGGGAATTTGGGAGAGCCAAAGGTTGCTGAGGCCAGCTTCAAAGAGGAGGTGCTATTTGACCAGGGGCTTAAAAAAATATTACGTAAGATGGGCAAGGAAAGGGCAATTCACCCAGGGGATGGAGACAAGTTACTCAGCCTCTGTAATTGATCTGTAAAATTCTAACAGTAATCATATCAGCTGTGAGCATTGTTGGGGGGATAAAGTGAAGTGTTATCTGTATAGAACATAGCACTGTGCAGAGCACAGAGAGAGGTTCAACAGTTGGAAGCCATTATGCTGCTGCTGATGGTTGGGGCAAGGGGCAACGTGGGATGGGGTTGTGGTGGGACACAAGGATGGAAAGACATGTTTAGAACCAACTTGTAAAGAAGGACCTTAAAAGTCCCATTAAGGAATCCAGACTTTATAAGGCAGACAATAGGAGGATGTTAATGGGCTTATAAACAGAGGCGGTAACTTGGCCAGATCTTGTTTTACCAAGATCAGTCTGATAGTGATGGAGGAAGAATATAAAGAAAGAGTCAGGTAAGAGGCTACTCAAGTACAAATGAGGACCCAAACTGGGACAGTCCCACTGGGGGTAGGAAAAAGGCTGTGAATCTGTGGTCTGTCTTGATAACTGAGGGAAAGAGAATCAATATTAACTTGATTGCATGGTTTCAGCAACTAGATATTTTGTAATGCCATTATCTGAAAAATGGAGCTCAGAAACAGAAAGAGCAGATCACGAGTTTGATTTTCTATCATTCCATGGAAAGTTTCTGTGGACTTATGCAAATCGTGGCTCTGAATTGTGGTGAGAATGCCCTTCCATCATTACTACCTTTGCTTGTAGAAGTGAGATTTTAATAGGCTGACACTGAGCTGTCTCTCTCAGCTCTCAGAGACATTGACAATAGGAGCAGTGTTGTAGGAGAATCATCTCTGGACGTTTTACCTGGGGAAGAATTGGAAAAATTATACTAATCAGGAGGAAGTAAATGAGGAACCAAGAAAACAAGGGAGTTCCCAGAGATATTACACTTCTCTATTTTTTCCCTCTTATTTTTTTGTTTCAGCAAACAAAGAAACATTCAAAAGTCCCTCTCAGGGTGTTTTCAGTACAGAGCCAAACATTTCATTATTTCCCTATTTGACACATAGGCAAGCACAAGAGAGAAGTATTATAAATATCCCGACCTGAAACATATCAGGTTATAGACTAGACCTATTTGTTGTGATTTCCCTGCATTGCTACATGTGGAACCAAGTCTAAACTCTCTCAACCCCCGATGTCCAATGTTAGATTTTGTCCTATGCTTTCCTTTAAACATTAAACAAAAGAGAATGAAAAATAGCTGAAGAGATTGCCTGGCTCATTGAACCCTGTTGTGAGAACATATTCAGTATGTCTTATATACACGACACATCTGTGAGTCATCCAAAATACAATCCAGTCCTCTTGAAATGGTCCTCGTGAGGTTAAACTCAATAGAGGGAAATTGCTCCAGCACAGCTGTCATCACTGCCTGTGGTTCTTCTTGGGTAAAAGTTGCTGAGAGAATGGGGAAGGGAGTGAAGGAAGATGATGGGAAGGAAACAGAGAGGGAAAGCAATCATTTTTGGACCAAGAATTTTCTTTCAATTTCTTCTCTTAAAGTTTGATTGATTATGTTTACTTTGACTCACCTGAAGTGATTAATAAGAGCATGGCTTTGTGAAAGAATTTTGTGTCAGTGCAATCAAGACAGTTTTACTTAAACTTATTTCAGTTTCCCCAAGACATAATCACTAGGTCATTTTGGAATCATGTTTTATGGTTGGTTGGAAAGATGAATATTATGAGTTTCAGTGGGGGGAAATTAGGCCCACAGTTTAGTCTGCTCTGATTTATGAATTGCCCTTTAAGGAAATATAGTGGTAGTCGAACATGGAGTTATGGAAAGTCAGTGTTGTTCAGAGAATGTGTACAGTGAAGGGAGTATTAGTCCAACAGCCAAACTTTCTATGAGTTGACATAGGAATATGCAGATCTCTGGTTTCTTGTCAATTTTCTAACAGCTCTTAAGCACTTAGTATCTACTAGACACTTTTCTAGGCCTAATGGGAAATACATAGCAGTGTAAAGATATGTTACTTTTTCCAAGGAGCTTATACTTTCATGAAAGTGATGTCACAAGCTTGTGGCAAGGGTTTAACTGTATTGTAAAAGTTGGCACACAGGGCTTCCCTGGTGGCGCAGTGGTTGAGAGTCCGCCTGCCGATGCAGGGGACACGGGTTCGTGCCCCGGTCCGGGAGGATCCCACATGCCGCGGAGCAGCTGGGCCCATGAGCCATGGCCGCTGAGCCTGCACGTCCGGAGCCTGCGCATCCGGAGCCTGTGTTCCGCAACAGGAGAGGCCACAACAGTGAGAGGCCTGCGTACCGCAAAAAAAAAAAAAAAAAAAAAAAAGTTGGCACACAGTTTCCTCTGGGGGAGAAACTGTCTTTTATTTGGAAAAATATATTCATACAAATTGCTTGAGGGTTAGATAGTAGATCTGTAGTCATGGATGTACACGTATTGTGGTGAAAATAATGAGAGGACATTTCCTGAAAGAAGAGAAATGGGAGAGAGGACCGGTGAAGCCATTGTTGATAGTTTCCTACTGGAGGAGTTGTTGAAGGACTGTAGGAGCTGGCATGACTAATGTTCATTTTGAGGTCATTTGTATTCCTCTGATGTAAATTCCTACTCTGAATTTATTGTTGTGCCTGACTACAAAACTATTGTTTTCTAGTAACACACAAATTGCCTTGTATAAGTGGCCTTTTTGATGGAACTCAGGGAAGGGGTCAAGTTTCACCTTGGGGCCAACTTGTTGTAAGACAAACATGACATTGGCACAAATGAGACAATTTACAAGTTTGAAGCCAGAAATGGCCATGAGCACCTGGGAATTTTGGAAATCTTAATTTGAATTTGAAAATTTTAAACTTCCACAAAGTATGGAATTAGAGGTTTAAGCTCATCTTCTCTAAACCTCAGAGGGCAGGGAAGCAGGCCCTAGCTGACTTCTAGACAGCATATGCGTTGAAAAGACAGCTATAAAAGACATAGTATGAAACCTGCTACGTAAGTGAGACTTTAGCAGATAAGGGCTTTTCTTACATTGGCCTCTGTTAGACCGAAGTTTCCTGCTATGCAGATTCTAAATGATGTAGAACAGCCATTTCAGTAAGTGTGTAAGTAGAGTATAGAGTGGTTACAAGGACCATGGAGTCAAACTGCTTGAGTTCGTGTCTTGGCTCCATATTTATTAGCTGTATGACCTTGGGAAAGTTACTTTATTTCTCATATGCGCAATCCAAATAAAGAATCCTACCTTGCAGGGGTATAGTGAGGATTAAATGATTAGTACATGGCAAGGCCTTCAAACACCACCTGTAAGTCCTAAACAATCATTGTTCTTTCTGTTGTTAGGGTTCAAAGGAATTTCACATTCATGTGTCCTCACAACATTGCCATGAACTGTTCTTATCTCAGTCATAGAAATGGAAACATTTGTTTATTCATTAAATGAAACTATAATGAGCCAGACAGTGTGGTCGGTCTTAGGGATACATCCCAAATCACAGAAGCAGTGCAAAATTAATTTATCATCTGTAAAATAGGACTAATAATAATACCTACTTGTAGGACTATGATGAGATTTCTGTGAGGCAACATATATAAAATCCCTAGACCAGTGATTAATACTCAATAAATATTGATATCTTCCCCTTCTTTCCATAACTATGTTACCAGGAGCTAGAGATAAACAGAGGGGCAGTGAGTGCTTTTGACCACATAGGAAGAGGCCCACCATGAGGGCTTCATGGGAGAAGTCAACCAAGTGAGAAGTACGGCGAGCACCACGGTTTCAGTCAGGGCAACCTAATTCTTCTATGCCGTTACGGCCAAAGCAGTGCTTCCAGGTGGGGGTGGGGGAGGGCTGTGTAATCACATTTAGGAGGAGACAAGAAATACAGAAAATAGTGGAAATGAAGAAGATCCCAAAGAGAAGATCAGTGCACTTGGTGCAGCTGTACACACTTTTGACTAGAAGGAAAGTTCCAGTCTTACTGGCTTCCTGCCTGATGCCTCTATCCACGCTTTTTCCCACCTCTCTTTGCCCTCCTTCTCCCCTCTCCCTTGGCCGTATCTCTATTTCTCCTCTTTTTCTTCTTCCCAGTTTTCACCTGATTTTCTTTATCCCCCTTTTGCCCTTACTGCCTCCTATATATCTTTCCTTCCTCATCACACCCCATCTATTGGAAAGAAAGAGGGGACAGAATTAAGCATTGGTCTGAGGATTGACAGAACTGGCATCCGGGGAGTGGCCCCAGCCCCACAGGTGACCTCTGGATGAGAATGGCCTTCAGGAGAGCAGCTGAGACCTGCCACTCTTCTGTTCCTTGCTCCTCTGAACAAATTGGACACAGATGACTCAGGCTTTAAAGTGTTCTTCCGTCTGTGTTCACAGTTAGTCCACGTGCTTTCCTTTTTCAGCGGGTACAGCATCTCCTGGACCAGAGTTTAATCACACAACCAGTCAGCCAGCGTGTCTGGGAGTCTGGGAGTGCAGAGCCCTGGTTGGGCCTGAGCCCCAGAGAGACCCATCTCACCTCCATTTTCCACTTTACATCAGGGACTTGCTTGCTAAGGTCAAGGCTTCCTTCCAAAATTGTACATATTAAACAGCTGTTTATTTTATGATGTCTTGGGATAGGCGTGTTGATCTTTTCAAAAGATATTCCAGCTAATAATACAGAAAATAAGGGTAGGTAAGAAAGGGCCATATTAGGGCAAAGAAAAGGGAAGAAGAAGTGAGGAGAGATGAGAAAAGTGAGAAGATGGAAGGGTATATAAAGAGTGCAGATAGGAAGAGAATAGAAGGAGAAAGGGTATCTCTAAGAGACTGGTTAAACTGCTTATATTAAATTTTTTATGAAGATCAAGACCTGAAAATAAAAATAGATACACACACATACATACATAATACATAAATTAAATTTAAAAAACTAACATCCATACTCACTTTCCAAGTGAATACTGAGTTAGAGTGAATTGTCAGAAATGCCTGGTCCCTGATGACATATATTATAAGTGTGAAAATGAGTTGGCTTTTATTTTGGAGTCTGTTTACCTGATAGGTTGGTGCAGTTTGTTCGCTTGCTCTTTTAATATATGAGGTCTAGTCTCGGCCCTGAGAGACTACGTAATTTGCTTCATTTCCCTGAACTTCCAGTCTCCCGATGTAGAACACAGCAATTTGAATGTCTCACGTTCCTGCTCATTTAAAGTGCCTGGCAAGCTTTTGTGAGCAGTCCAGGTCCTACGCAGTGCTGAGTCACAGCAGACGACAGCGGCAACCCATAGTGGAGACTCCATCCCATCTCCTCAGCTCACTTTCCCAAGGCAGAGGAGCCCACTCCTAATTGCAGTGATGTTAGTCATACACACTTGCCTACCTGAGACCCTCACCAACTGATTTGCCGCGGGACATGAACTGCTGTCAGTGAATGCAATGCTTGTTTCATTAAGTAGCATTGTTCCTGGTAAGACTGCAAACCTCCCTATCAGCCACTAATTGTTTTGTTTGAATGGGTTTAGAGGATCCCGATCATTTCTGTTAACTACCTGCAGGGGGCTGACAGTGAATGTGCATGCTAGGAGGTGGCAGGAGAGGGACCACAGTTCTTGAGCACCTGGATAGACATTAAAACTTGGGCTTTGGGCTTCCCTGGTGACACAGTGGTTGAGAGTCCGCCTGCCGATGCAGCGTACACGGGTTCGTGCCCTGGTCCGGGAGGATCCCACATGCCGCGGAGCGGCTGGGCCCGTGAGCCATGGCCGCTGAGCCTGCGCGTCCGGAGCCTGTGCTCCACAACGGGAGAGGCCACAACAGTGAGAGGCCCGCGTACCACAAAAACAAAAAACAAAAAAACTTGGGCTTTAACTTCACAGTCTTTTATTCAAAAGGAGGTGGAGGGAAGGCTACTGTGAAAGCCTGGTAAGATGTATGTGGTGACTTGTGATAATGAGCCCCTCCCCAGCTGATTTTTTCTTTTTGCTGAAAACTTTATAATCTTAAATAAAATATAAGAGATTTAAAACCCACAGCAGCTGAACAGTAGCTTAAACTGGCTCAAAGAGGGGACTAAACTTATGGTCCCTGCTTCAGTGTAGTTTATAAGTCTCTCTATCTTGGTTTATTCTAGGGGTGAGTATGTAATAAATATTATATATGTGTATTATATATTATGCAAAACATATAATTAAGAAAACTTGTATCACTTAAGCCACCCTAGAAAGTAAATATACTAGCACGAATATGCATGCTCAACAAAATGGCATTCAATGTCCTTGCGTATTACATGTCTAAAGAAAAATTGCTAGTATTTTTTGAGGCCAGGTCAACCTCTGTACAAATACGTGGGTGTTTTGATCAAGCACTTTCTTGGCCCTGGCTCTCCCATCTCCGAAGAGGGGCTCTACCGGACCAGTGACGTCTTTCTGAAAGGATATTCAGTAGTATCTGCCAAATGCTTGACATTTCTTTGAGAAAGGATATATTTATTAACTCACATTTCCTGATGCTAGACGAGATGCCAAATGCACATCTTTCCATGCAGGTGGGCAGTTCAGGTGAGCTAAGGGAAGCCTGGAGAAGTTAAGCAACCTTATCATGGCTCTAAAGCTCTTCAGTGGGAGAGGTGGGCCTATAGTCCACTCTATAGTGGACTTTTAACTGATGTATAGAGGCAGGAATAACCTCATTCTAAGTAGTTTTATGATATATAGAGGCAGGAATAACCTCATTCTAAGTAAATGAGGTTATTTAAATGATGTATAGAGGCAGGAATAACCTTATTCTAAGTATTTTTGTTTCCTTTGTATCTCGTGGAATTACTACAGTCTTTCAACTCGCCTTGAGTGGATCATGGAGCAGTGGGTGGGGGTTGGGGGGAACAGGAAGAACCCCAGAAGCTCCTGTTTTTGTCAGCCTTGTGGTTGGCCACACCTCCTACTCCCAGAACCGGGGACAAATGCATGTCCTGGAGACACTCCTGCCATCCCTCCAGCTGTTCAGATGAGTGAGACAGATGCTTTGGCCGGCAAGTGACCTGAAGTGACTGGCAAAAATTAATTAACTTGCTGTGGAACTAATAATAAGCTGCTGGTTTGTTTTCTCTTTCCCTAACACCAGTCACCAAAGAGTTTTTCATTAGGGGCTGAATGCTTCCTTTGTAACCAGAATAACCTCATTAGTTACAGTTCCATCGTGGCTGGAGAGTTAGACAACAAATCACTGTCTCCTCCTCAGCCACCGTGACCTAACTTGTCATCTTTTATAGTCTTGCTGGGAGGAGTGTCTCTGCACCCCCAACATCCTCCATCCTTTCTTCAAGGTCTCCTTCCAAAGTGACTTTCAAATATACCTACTTACAGTTAGTTTTTTTGTTGTTGTTGTTGTTTTTTCTTGACAGCAGAGCTATTTTGTGTTTGTTGACTCAGGCATTTGTTGGAAAGACAGGGATTCTGGTTGATCTATGTTCATACTCCCAACTCCCCTGGCCCCTTTGTCTAGCCACCTTGGGTTTGTACTCTGCCATTTTCATTCAGATTTGCTGTGTGCTTTACAAGGTGCACATCAGTTTCAAAGACATCTTTCGTCTTCACAGCAACCCTATGTGCTATCCGCATTTTATGGATGAGGTCATTGAGGTTCACAGAGGTAAAATATCCAGAATTATGCTTCTACTGAAAGATGCAACTGGTACAGAGACCAAGACTTTTGACCCCAAGTTAAGTGTTCTTTCTAACATCAAAGCTGTCTCTCGGCTCCCTGTTTTTCCATGTTATCTTTGCAGTCCAGATTTTGCATTCCCCCCCAGCGCACACAGTCTTTCACCTTAGCCCTGTTGCTCCTTTCTTTAAGACTTTTGGGCCCAACTAATTGTCTTAAAACCACCATAAGTAGGTAGCAGGGCAGGGGCACTGGATTGCAAAAGATCGCCTCGTGTGGCTCATCCTCCTTGTAACTTCAGAAATCTTGCTTCTAGCTGGCAGCTTACCCAAACCAATGCCCTAGTGCTTGATGGATACTTTGAGTGAGTGCTTAGTGAGAAGGAGAAAATGAGAAGGCAGACCAGGGAGACACTGTGCTCCTTAACTAAATAGGAAAAAGTTTCTAAGATTTCTTCCTTGACCAATTTTATTCCATGCAAAGAGAAATGGAGAATGAGGAGCTAGGACAATGAAGTCTGTGATGGGGACTCACAGGCTCCAAAACTCCAGATCTACCTTGGCACAGGGTATAGTTGTTTTACTCCTCCCTCATTGGATACCGAGTCTCCCCACAGAGACTCCAATCTCAGGGTCAGACTGCCCGGCTTAAATCCTGGCTTTAGGACTTCCCTGGTGGCGCAGTGGTTGAGAGTCCGCCTGCCGATGCAGCGGACGCGGGTTCGTGCCCCGGTCCGCGAGGATCCCACGTGCCGCGGAGCGGCTGTGCCCGTGAGCCGTGGCCGTTGAGCCTGCGCTTCCGGAGCCTGTGCTCTGCAACGGGAGAGGCCGCGGCGGTGAGAGGCCCGCGTACCGCAAAAAAAAAAAAAAAAAAAAAAATCCTGGCTTTACTACTGACTTGCTGTTTGACTTTGAATAGGTCACTTAACCTCTCTGTGTTTCAGATTCCCCATGTGTAAGGTTGAGACAGTAATAATCTCAACTTCATAGTGCTGTTGTATTAAATAAATTAATGTGTCCATGTCACATAGAAATGCTTGACACACAGTTAATATTTAATAAATATTAGGGGGCTTCCCTGGTGGCGCAGTGGTTGAGAATCCACCTGCCGATGCAGGGGACACGGGTTCATGCCCCGGTCCGGGAAGATCCCACATGCCGCAGAGCGGCTGGGCCCGTGAGCCATGGCCGCTGAGCCTGCGCGTCCGGAGCCTGTGCTCCGCAACAGGAGAGGCCACAACAGTGAGAGGCCCGCGTACCGCCAAAAAAAAAAAGAAAGAAAAGAAAGATATATTAGGTAGTACTATTACATTAGCTAAGAATTGAAATTTAACATTTTTTTCTTTCAATATGTTCCTCTGGATATGGAAAGAAATGTGTGTATATATGTTAGCCAGGTTTCAAAACATGCTTATGGTCATTAGTTCTCCTATAAGTGTTCTGCAGGATAGAAATTTAAAGTGTTTGATTTGGGGTGGTTTAAATATATTCATATAATACTTGAGTTGGAAGGGACATTTGTAAAATTTACCCTTTGTAGCATACAGTCCCATGAGTTTTGAAAAAAACATACACAGCTGTGAAACCACTACCACAATCAAGAAAAAAAATTCTATCACCTCAAAAATTTCTGTCATGTCTCCTCTGTGCATTTGAATTTGTATGTACATGTAAGCTTTTGACCCTCAGACAGAATTATATATTCTTAGAGGAAGAAGTCTATGGATGTAGAGATAGAGATAGAGATATAGGCATTTAGCAGAATGGAGACTCAGCTCCCTTGACCCAGTCTTCGGCTATTGTATGATCACATGTCAATCGATAGAGAAATGCAAGAAGTATTGAGAAACTTGAGATTTAATCCAGCATTTTCCCAAGCTGTTTAAATTCAGTCACTCAGAAAAGAGAAATGCATCTCAATTTTTTCAGTTTTTTTCTACAAAGAGTGTCTAGATTAGTTTATAATTTTTCAAAGCAATTATATGATACATGTTTGTGAGTTTGTTTTAAGAAACTTGATCTCTGAATGGAACTAATTGAGACTTTACAAACAAGCTGAGGATGAGAGTCCAGAGATCATGAGCCTAGAAACTAAGGGACTATCTTCTTGCCCAATGTGGTCATTACTGAGATGTTCTAGGCCCCACTGGACATAGCTCAGAATAATCAAAGGGAGAACTTGATGAGTTCCTCACGGAATCCGTTGTTAGTAAGATTTCAATGTTATTGTACATCTCCTAAGATACTATTTTCAGTGTCTTTCCAAGCAACCAGAAGACTGGCTTAGAGAAACACCATAGGGAACTGGTATATTATAATTTACTATTCCATTGGACATCTTGATATCTTTCCAAAATCATGAACCTCAAACCATTTAATTATGTCCACAAAATGTTACAGTTCCCAGTTTCTCCAAATCTCTAGGTTATTAGTCCTATTATATTCGGTACCTACCAACATTTCTACAATATTCCGAAGTTGCCATTTTTCTACCTACAGGAGCATCTTAAGATCACTTTTCTCTAATCCAGACACACAGAACCTTCTTAGACTTTGAGGGTTAATAAATCAGAGATAAACGTGACTTGTCCTCTTTGTTTTTTGCATATTCCTAATAGGTTTTTTTTTTTTTTCTGTGTTGCGTCTTTGTTTCTGTGCGAGGGCTTTCTCTAGTTGTGGCAAGCGGGGGCCACTCTTCATCATGGTGTGCAGGCCTCTCACTATCGTGGCCTCTCTTATTGTGGAGCACAGGCTCCAGATGAGCAGGCTCAGTAGTTGTGGCTCATGGGCCTAGTTGCTCTGCAGCATGTGGGATCCTCCCAGACCAGGGCTCGAACCCGTGTCCCCTGCATTAGCAAGCAGATTCTCAACCACTGCACCACCAGGGAAGCCCCTAATAGTATTTTTTAACGTTTCTCTGAATTCTATTTCTGGGAACCAATATCTGGTCTTTAGCCGTTCTGATCCATTAAGCTTCTTGATGATGTCTCTAGTTGGTAGAACAAAAGAACTTGTTTTATTGGCCTACAGTAAGCTACCAATGACAGAAGCAGCCAGTTTATCATCTTTTCTTTATTAACGGACATCAGAGTAATTGATGAGGACTTTTTTTTCAACCTCTGGTGTATTTTTTAAATGGATTGATTCTGGGGCATTTCAGTTCATTTACTGACAACGTCTTAAGGAGTAGAATGTGACTGTAATCAATTTTCATTATCATTGTGTGGCTAATAGGGCTAAAAATAAGAACTCTTAATTTGCTGTGGCATGATTGATTATCCAAGAAGGATATGGAAATAACATCTTTTAATATGCCTGGAGAGCTACATTAGACCTTTAAATTTTTCTTCCTCAAAACATATCACTTCCTGTAGTTTTCTATCCACTAATAAAACAACTCAGGACTTATAACATCACTTTTCTCCAGACCTTAATTTCAAGTGATCTCCCGTTGCAGTTTTCATATTCAGTGTTCCCCTGCATACAAGCTCATGGCCAAAGCTTTCTTTTTAATAGATTCTCTCCATCCTGTGTCTCTTGAAATAATTCTTTGAAGCTGTGCTAGATTTGGAAGACCCAGAGCAGCTTCCTAGAGTCCTGACTCTGCTTGTATATGTTCTCTCTAGACCAGAAGTTGGCCATCTGGAGTATGGGGTTCATCACGGAGTCTCCAAGGTGGTATGGTAAAGACAGAAATTTGGAGACCATAAGGCCTCATGAGCAAAGTACTAGGCTGGGAATAAGGAGACATTGGGTCTAGTTCCAACTCTGTTCCATCATCTTAGCCAGCTCTTACTCTTTGGGGCTTCAGCTTCCTCCTCTGTAAAATGAATTTAATGCCTGTCCTGTCGCACAGCGTTGTTGGGATATGCCAGTGATACAGCGTGTATAAATTTTTGCTTTGTAACTATAAAATTCTGTATATTATTTTTATTACTTCTCATATTCTTTCCCTCTCTATTTTTCATCTTCTGTTTCTATGCCTTACAACTTTCCCATTTCCTTACTTTCCAGTAACTTTGGTTACCCTTTGCTCCTGCCTAATAGTTATTGAGCATCTACACATTTCTGGTCCTTTGGGATACGTTGAAGCATCTAATACTCACATTACCTCTGTGGAATACTTATTGCCATGATCTTTTACAGACAAGAGACTGATGTTCAGCTTAAGTTAACTTAGGTAAACAAGTGGTAGAGTCGTGATTTGAACTGAAGACTATCTGATTCTAGGGAACTGTTCCTCAATAGAGTGTTTCTCAGATCTGAAGAGGTTGCTATTTCCTGGCCTGACCTAATTAAAAGATGTGTTGTACTCAAAGGCACAGCCAAAAGAACAGGAATTGGAGAAAGTCCCAAGTGGATAAATTGATGACTTTCTTCCTCTTTAGAAATCGATATTGCTTGTGGCCTTCAATCTGTTCAGGAAACTTTCATTATGGGAAAGAGTAGCTCTCAGTAGAATACCTTCGTCAATCTCCTCATGATTTCAAATCACTGTTATACAAGAGAATTTCTTACCACTTCATTAACCAGCCTCATTCATTTTTTATTCTACTATGGGCAGGAAACTCTAGGCCAGGGAAGGAGGTCCCAATGTGAGGACTCTTATGCCTGGGGATCTATGATAAGGAATCCCAAAATCTGTTCATAGATGAAAAGGTAAAATGCTATCTAGATGCTGTTTTTCAATGCTCAACATCACTAATCATTGGAGAGATGCAGATCAAAGCTGCAATGAGGTATCACCTAACACCAGTCAGAATAGCCATCATCAAAAAATCTAGAATCAATAAATGCTGGAGAGGGTGTGGAGAAGGGGGGACCCTTTTGCACTGTTAGTGGGAATGTGAATTGATACAGCCACTGTGGAGAACAGTGTGGAGATTCCTTAAAAAACTAAAAATGGAACTACCATACGACCCAGCAATTCCACTACTGGGCATATACCCTGAGAAAACCATAATTCAAAAAGAGTCATGTACCACAATGTTCAGTGCAGCTCTATTTACAATAGCCAGGACATGGAAGCAACCTAAGTGTCCATCAACGGATGAATGAATGAGGAAGATGGGGCACATATATACAATGGAATATTACTCAGCCATAAAAAGAAACGAAATTGAATTATTTGTAGTGAGGTGGATGGACCTAGAGTCTGTCATACAGAGTGAAGTAAGTCAGAATGAGAAAAACAAATACCGTATGCTAATACATATATATGGAATCAAAAAAAAAAAGGTTCTGAATAACCTAGGGGCAGGACAGGAATAAAGACTCAGACGTAGAGAATGGACTTGAGGACATGGGGTGGGGGAAGGGTAAGCTGGGACGAAGTGAGAGAGTGGCATGGACTTATATATACTACCAAATGTAAAATAGATAGCTAGTGGGAAGCAGCCACATAGCACAGGGAGATCAGTTCAGTGCTTTGTGACCACCTAGAGGGGAGAGATAGGGAGGATGGGAGGGAGACGCAAGAGGGAGAAGATATGGGGATATATGTATATGTATATCTGATTCACTTTGGTATAAAGCAGAAACTAAGACACCATTGTAAAGCAATTATACCCCAATAAAGATGTTAAAAAAAAACATATAGAAGCAATAGTGAAGAACAAAATACAAATTCATTTAAGAGCATCACTAAATTCACAGGACAGTAGAAGCTGTCTTCATTAACCTCCACTTTTACCAACCCACTGTATTAACTGCTCCCTCTGTAAAGCATCGTGATTGATGCTAACAACAGCCTGAACACTCGAGGTCAACAGGCTATTCTCTAGCATACCTGCACCCTTCTGCTGCCATCAGTTAAGATGTTAGCTTCCCAAGAGTCCCTTGTTTTATTTGTTAGCAAAGATATTTATGGTAATTACAAAATTCAATTACAATGCAAGAACAGAGCCATTGTTTTTATGAAAATTCAGTTGAATGCTTTGGAAAGATTCAATAAAGGCAAGCCACTAAAAAAAGAAGTTGCTGCTGAATGATGCAGGGCCACTCAGAAAGGCTCTGCCGGTTGTCACAGAACAGTTCTGAGGAACACTCTGGATGACACCCCCTCGAATTGTATAGGGCACAACTGCAAGGCAGTGCACAGAGCATTTGCGTTGGGAGTAAGATGACCATAAAAGTTTGGAAAGAAAAGCATGAATATCTTTAAGAAGTCTATTCAAAATTCTCTGCAAATCCTTTTAGGTTCCTGTTCTTCTTTATATAAACCCAAATGGGAAATTGTAGGCAATGTGTTATGGATATGGGGACTGTAAGAAAGATGACTCACAGAGGACCCAAGACCTTGGCCTTGGCCCTACATCAAGATGGGTATGTGAATATATGTACCTGTCTTCTAGTTTATTTCTATTTTGAATGTTTAAGTGTCCTATTTTATAATTCTCTGTCTTAACTGGCTTTTTGGATTAATACATGAACTGCTCGTCCTGGGAGCTCTAACCTTTATTTGTTTACGTGTTTTCAACCAGCAGATACTCAAAGTATAGCCATGATCATGTCATGAAGGGTGGTCTATGAAAAGTTTTGAAGTTAAAAAGATTTGTTTTGGTGGCACTCAGCTAGCTGTTAACTGAGCACAGGGCTAGGTAATGCTGTCATTGTCAGAGAGGGGACCTAGATTCCTACAAACACCCATATCAGTTTCTGTGCAGGCCACATGCTCTCTGAATAGCCCACACCACTGTTGTTCCAAGAGCTTGAAGTCACTAGCAGACTCTGCATTCTCCATAATTACACCCAATTTTCCAATTGAATTATCGCATGATTTAATTCATTGGCTGCATCTGGAGAGCATCAGCATTGTGCAGCTGTTGCAGCTTCAAGAGCTAATTGTTGCTAAGCACATTAAAAGTAGCCCTATTGCAGTGCACTGCAGTCAGAAAGGGAGGGGGTGCAAACTTTCATTTCCCATTTTCTCTTTGGTTGAATCATCACCCAAAGAGCCTAAGGGGTAGAAAACATTTAAGCCCTGTTAACATGGAGACCTCATTGGGTATGGTTACTGTCACTGGATGAAAGCGCTTAAGTGAGTCAGACATATCCAGATACCAAAATGCATAGAGACCTGAAAGCTTTATTTGGCATGTCTCACAGAATCATGACAAATAAGATTAGGTTAGAAATTAAAGGCTCTGTTAAAGGGGAGGCAGTGCATCATCGAAAAAGGAAGCCAATTGTTGATGAGGCACCGAGACATCTGAAGACCCCCAAATCTTAGTTCCAGTAAGAAGTTACCATATATCTGCCACACGACCCTTATGTTAAATTCACCTTAATATGTTTTCATAGAGCATCAACTATGTGCATAGTCATTTGAAGGCTTGCTTCAGTCTAAATATTTCCTGATACTCATCTTCAATCTCTTGTTATTTGGTATCTTAAAGTCAGGGATCTGAAACTCTGAAAAGCATGAATTGGGTATTTCCCTTACCTCCTTCCCTTCCCTGTGGTTCCAAGTACTTAGAGTTTGACTTCCAAAAAATCTTCATCCTCTGCCTAGATTTAGGGCTCTACTCATAGGTTCTATTTTTACTTGAAAGGTAACATTTATGGGCTCATTAAAAGATATCAGGGATGTTCTGTCTGAACTGAAGGCTGGCACGGGAGGAAAGCAGGCCTTGGGGGAGCCATATGTAAAGGCTGAAGGTGGAAATGTGTCAACTGGGGGGAAGAATAGAGGGATGCAAAATGGAATCTGAGGAGAGTCCAGGAGACAGGCAGAAGTGAGGTCATGGGTTTACACCATACTAACTACTAGGGGATTAAGGGAGAGTCTGTATCCTAAATGGTGAGATTCCCAGGCCTATTCCTCCCCAACCAAAGACTTCAGGAGAGTGGCAGTCAGGCATATGCCTACCTATCCAGGCAGGAAAGCAGAAGGAGCCTCCATTAAGAGATTGACAAGCCCAAGAGAAAAATCTATTCATATTGACAGGGAGGGGGGACCCTTTACACAATGGTTAACTCCTGGCCCAATCATCCTCCTGTGAACTTTACAAAGCAATTGACCCCATCCATGCACACAGAGATTCCAACTGGCTTTTTGTTTTTTTCTTAACAACTTTATTGGAGTATAATTGCTTTACAATGATGTGTTAGTTTCTGCTTTATAACAAAGTGAATCAGCTATACATATACATATATCCCCATATCCCCTCCCACTCGTGTCTCCCTGACACCCTCCCTATCCCACCCCTCTGTGTGGTCGCAAAGCACCGAGCTGATCTCCTTGTCCTATGTGGCTGCTTCCCATTAGCTATTTTACATGTCGTAGTGTATGTATGTCCATGCCACTTTCTCACTTCATCCCAACTTACCCTTCCCCCTCCGCGTGTCCTCAAGTCCATTCTCTACATCTGCGTCTTTATTCACGTCCTGCCCCTAGGTTCTTCAGAACCATTTTTTTGTTTGTTTGTTTCCGTATATATGTGTTAGCATACGGTATTTGTTTTTCTCTTTCTGACTTACTTCACTCTGTATGAAAGATTCTAGGTCCATCCACCTCACTACAAATAACTAAATTTCATTTCTTTTTATGGCTGAGTAATACTCCATTGTATATATGTGCCACATCTTCTTTATCCATTCGTCTGTCAGTGGACACTTAGGTTGCTTCCATGTCCTGGCTATTGTAAATAGAGCTGCAATGAACATTGTGGTACATGACTCTTTTTGAATTATGGTTTTCTAAGGGTATATGCCCAGTAGTGGGATTGCTGGGTCGTATGGTAGTTCTACTTTTAGTTTTTAAAGGAACCTCCATGCTGTTCTCCATAGTGGCTGTATCAATTTACATTCCCACCACCAGTGCAAGAGGGTTCCCTTTTCTCCATACCCTCTCCAGCATTTATTATTTGTAGATTTTTTGATGATGGCCATTCTGACTGGTGTGAGGTGATACCTCATTGTAGTTTTCACTTTCATTTCTCTAATGATTAGTGATGTTGAGCATCCTTTCATGTGTTTGTTGGCAATCTGTAAATCTTCTTTGGAGAAATGTCTGTTTAGGTCTTCTGCCCATTTTTGGTTTGGGTTGTTTGTTTTTTTGATATTGAGCTGCATGAGCTGCTTGTAAATTTTGGAGATTAATGTTTTGTCAGTTGCTTCATTAGCAAATATTTTCTCCCATTCTGAGGGCTGTCTTTTCATCTTGTTTATGTTGTCCTTTGCTGTGAAAAAGCTTTTAAGTTTCATTAGCTCCCATTTGTTTATTTTTGTGTTTATTTCCATTTTTCTAGGAGGTGGGTCAAAAAGGACCTTGCTGTGATTTATGTCATAGAGTGTTCTGCCTATGTTTTCCTCTAAGAGTTTGATAGTGTCTGCCCTTACATTTAGGTCTTTAATCCATTTTGAGTTTATTTTTGTATATGGTGTTAGGGAGTGTTTTAATTTCATACTTTTACATGTAGCTGTCCAGTTTTCCCAGCACCACTTATTGAAGAGGCTGTCTTTTCTCCACTGTATATTCTTGCTTCCTTTATCAAAGATAAGGTGACCATATGTGCATGGGTTTATCTCTGGGCTTTCTATCCTGTTCCATTGATCTATATTTCTGTTTTTGTGCCAGTACCATACTGTCTTGATTACTGTAGCTTTGCATTATAGTCTGAAGTCCAGGAGCCTGATTCCTCCAATTCTGTTTTTCTGTCTCAAGATTGCTTTGGCTATTCGGGGTCTTTTGTATTTCCATACAAATTGTGCAATTTTTTGTTCTCGTTTGGTGAAAAATGCTGTTGGTAGTTTGATAGGGATTGCATTGAATCTGTATATTGCTTTGGGTAGTATAGTGATTTTCACAATGTTGATTCTTCCAATCCAAGGACATGGTATATCTCTCCATCTGTTTGTATCTTCTTTAATTTCTTTCATCAGTGTCTTACAGTTTTCTGCATACAGGTCTTTTGTCTCCTTAGGTAGGGTTATTCTTAGGTATTTTATTCTTTTTGTTGCAATAGTAAATGAGAGTGTTTCCTTAATTTCTCTTTCAGATGTTTCATCATTAGTGTATAGGAATGCAAGAGATTTCTGTGCGTTAATTTTATATCCTGCTACTTAACCAAATTCATTGATTAGCTCTAGTAGTTTTCTGGTAGCCTCTTTAGGAGTTTCTATGTATAGTGTCATGTCATATGCAAACAGTGACAGTTTTACTTCTTCTTTTCTGATTTGGATTCCTTTTATTTCTTTTTCTCCTCTGATTGCTGTGGCTAAAACTTCCAAAACTATGTTGAATAATAGTGGTGAAAGTGGGCATCCTTGTCTTGTTCCTGATCCTCGAGGAAATGGTTTCAGTTTTTCACCATTGAGAATGATGTTGGCTGTGGGTTTGTCATATATGGCCTTTAATATGTTGAGGTAAGTTCCCTCTATGCCTACTTTCTGGAGGGTTTTTTTATCATAAATGGATGTTGAATTTTGTCAAAAGCTTTTTTCTGCATCTAGTGAGAAGATCATATGGTTTTTATCCTTCAGTTTCTTAATATGGTGTATCACATTGATTGATTTGTATATATTGAAGAATCCTTGCATTCCTGGGATAAACCCCACTTGATCATGGTGTATGGTCCTTTTAATCTGCTGTTGGATTCTGTTTGCTAGTATTTTGTTGAGGATTCTTGCATCTATGTTCATTAGTGATATTGGCCTGTAGTTTTCTTTCTTTGTAACATCTTTGTCTTGTTGTGGTTTCAGGGTGTCAGTGGCCTCATAGAATGAGTTTGGGAGTGTTCCTCCCTCTGCTATATTTTGGAAGAGTTTGAGAATGATAGGTGTTAACGCTTCTCTAAATGTTTGGTAGAATTCACCTGTGAAGCCATCTAGGCCTGGGCTTTTGTTTCTTGGAAGATTTTTAATCACAGTCTCAATTTCAGTGCTTATGATTGGTCTGTTTATATTTTCTATTTCTTCCTGGTTCAGTCTCAGAAGGTTGTGCTTTTCTAAGAATGTGTCTTTTTCTTCCAGGTTGTCCATTTTATTGGCATATAGTTGCTTGTAGTAATCTCTCATGATCCTTTATATTTCTGCAGTGTCAGTTGTTACGTCTCCTTTTTCATTTCTAATTCTACTGATTTGAATCATCTCCCTTTTTTTCTTCATGAGTCTGGCTAATGGTTTATCAGTTTTGTTTATCCTCTCAAAGGAGCAGCTTTCACTTGTATTAATCTTTGCTATTCTTTTCTTCATTTCTTTTTCATTTATTTCTGATCTGATCTTTATGATTTCTTTCTTTCCACTAACTTTGGGGTTTTTTGTTCTCCTTTCTCTAATTGCATTAGGTGTAAGGTTAGATTGTTTATTTGAGATGTTTCTTGTTTCTTGAGGTAGGATTGCATTGCTATAAACTTCCCTCTTAGAACTGCTTTTGCTGCATCCCATAGGTTTTGGGTCATCGTGTTTTCATTGACATTTGTTTCTAGGTATTTTTTGATTTCCTCTTTGATTTCTTCAGTGATATCTTGGTTATTTAGTAGTGTATTGTTTATCCTCCATGTGTTTGTATTTTTTACAGATTTTTTCCTTTAATTGATATCTAGTCTTATAGCGTTGTCGTCAGAAAAGATACTTGACATTATTTCAATTTTTTTGAAATTTACCAAGGCTTGATTTGTGTCCCAAGAAATGCTCTATCTTCGAGAATGTTCCATGAGTACTTGAGAAGAAAGTGTATTCTATTGTTTTTGGTTGGAATGTCCTATAAATATCAATTAAATCCATCTTGTTTAAGGTATCATTTAAGGTTTGTGTTTCCTTATTTATTTTCATTTTGGATGATCTGTCCATTAGTGAAAGTGAGGTGTTAAGGTCCCCTACTATGATTATGTTACTGTCGATTTTCCCTTTCATGTCTGTTAGCATTTGCTTTAAGTATTGAGGTGTTCCTGTGTTGGGTGCCTAAATATTTACAATTGTTATATCTTCTTCTTGCATTGATTCCTTGATCATTATGTAGTGTCCTTCTTTGTCTTTGTAACAGTCTTTATTTTAGAGTGTATTTTTTCTGATATGAGTATTGCTACTCCAGCTTTCTTTTGATTCCCTTTTGCATGGACTATCTTTTTCCATCCCCTCACTTTCAGTCTATGTGTCCCTAGGTCTGAAGTGGGTGTCTTGTAGATAGCATATTTATGGGTCTTCTTTCTGTATCCATTCAGCCAGTCTGTGTCTTTTGGTTGGAGCATTTAATCCATTTACATTTAAGGTGCTTACCGATATGTATTTCCTTATTACCATTTTCTTAATTGTTTGGGGTTTGTTATTGTACATCTTTTCCTTCTCTTGTGTTTCCTGCCTAGAGAAGTTCCTTTAGCATTTGTTCTAAAGCTGGTTTGGTGGTGCTGAATTCTCTTAGCCTTTGCTTGTCTGTATAGGTTTTAATTTCTCTGTTGAATCTGAATGAGGGCCTTGCTGGGTAGAGTAATCTTGGTTGTAAGGTTTTCCCGTTCATCACTTTAAATATGTCCTGCCACTCCCTTCTGGCTTGCAGAGTTTCTGCAGAAAGATCATCTGTTAACCTTATGGGGATTCCCTTATATGTTATTTGTTGTTTTTCCCTTGTGGTTTTAACATTTTTTCTTTGTATGTAATTTTTGATAGTTTGATTAGTATGTGTCTTGGCATATTTCTCCTTGGATTTATCCTGTATGGGACTCTCTGCAATTCCTGGACTTGATTGACTATTTCCTTTCCCATATTAAGGAAGTTTTCAACTGTAATCTCTTCAAATATTTTCTCAGTGCCTTTCTTTTTCTCTTCTTCTTCTGATACCCCTATAATTTGAATGTTGGTGTGCTTAATGTTGTCCCAGAGGTCTCTAAGACTGTCCTCAATTCTTTTCATTCTTTTTTCTTTATTCTGCTCTGGGGTAGTTATTTCCACTATTTTATCTTCCAAGTCACTTATCTGTTCTTTTGCCTCAGTTATTCTGCTATTGATTCCTTCTAGAGAATTTTAAATTTCATTTATTGTGTTGTTCATCATTGTTTGTTTGCTCTTTAGCTCTTGTAGGTCCTTGTTAAAGTTTCTTGTATTTTCTCCATTCTATTTGCAAGATTTTGGGTCATCTTTACTATCATTACTCTGAATTCTTTTTCAGGTAGACTGCTTATTTCCTCTTCATTTGTTTGGTCTGGTGGGTTTTTGCCTTGCTCCTTCATCTGCTGTGTGTTTCTCTGTCTTTTCATTTTGCTTGACTTACTGTGTTTGGGGTCTCATTTTTGCAGGCTGCAGGTTCATAGTTCCCATTTTTTTTTGGTGTCTGCCCCCAGTGGCTAAGGTTGGTTCAGTGGGTTGTGTAGCCTTCCTGGTAGAGGGGCCTGGTGCCTGTTTTCTGGTGCATGAGGATGGATCTTGTCTTTCTGGTGGGCAGGAGTGCATCTGGTGGTGTGTTTTGGGGAGTCTGTGACCTTATTATGATTTTAGGCAGCCTCTCTGCTAATGCGTGGGGTTGTGTTCCTGTCCTGCTAGTTGTTTGGCATAGGATGTCCAGCACTGTAGCTTACTGGTCATTTAGTGGAATTGGGTCTTAGCATTGAGATGGAGATCTCTGGGAGAGTTTTCGCCATTTGACATTATGTGGGGTTGGGAGGTCTCTGGTGGACCAATGTCTGAACTTGGCTCTCCCACCTCTGAGGCACAGACCTGACACCTGGTTGGAGCACCAAGATCCTGTCAACCACACGGCTCAGAAGAAAGGGGAGAAAAAAAGAAAGAAAGAAAAAATAAAATAAAGTAAAGTTATTAAAATAAAAAATATAAAAATTATTAAAAATTGAAAAGTAATTAATAAAAGAAAGACAGAAGAGAGCACCCAAACCAAAAAACAAACCCACCAATGACAGCAAGCACTAAAAACTATACTAAAAAAAAAAAAAAAAGCCAAAAAACGGACAGAGAGGACCCTAGGACAAATGGTAAAAGCAATGCTATATAGACAAAATCACCCAAAGAAGCATACACATCCACACTCACAAAAAGAGAAAGAGGAAAAAATACATATATATCTCTATATATATAAAAGAGAAGAGAGCAACCAAATCAATAAACAAATCTAAAAATGAAAATAAACTCTAAATACTAAAGCATAAAACTAGAAACAAATTAGATGCAGAAAGCAAACCCCAAGTCTACAGTTGCTCCCAAAGTCCCCCGCCTCAGTTTTGGGATGATTCGTTGTCTGTTCAGGTGTTCCACAGATGCAGGATACATTAAGTTGATTGTGGAGATTTAATCCACTGCTCCTGAGGCTGCTGGGAGATATTTCCCTTTCTCTTCTTTGTTTGCACAGCTCCTGGGGTCAGCTTTGGATGTGGCCCTGCCTCTGCATGTAGGTCACATGAGGGTGTCTGTTCCTGCCCTGACAGTGCGGGTGTTAAAGTAGCAGCTGATTCAGGGGCTTTGGCTCAGTCAAGCTAGGGGGAGGGAGGGATACAGAATGCAGGACAAGCCTGCAGCGGCAGAGGCCAGTGTGAGGTTGCAGCAGCCTGAGCCAAGCCGTTTTTTCTCCTGAGGAAGTTGTCCCTGGATCACGGGACCCCGGCAGTGGCAGGCTGCACAGGCTTCTGGTACAGGAGGTGTGGAGAGTGACCTGTGCTTGCACACAGGCTTCTTGGTGGCTGCAGCAGCAGCCTTAGCGTTCCATGCCTGTCTCTGGTGTCCACACTGGTAGCCGTGGCTCACACCCATCTTTGGAGCTCATTTAGGTGGTGCTCTGAATCCCCTCTCCTTGCACATCCTGAAACAATGGTCTCTTGCCTCTTAGGCAGTTCCAGACTGTTTCCGGGACTCCCTCACTGTTAGCTGTGACACACTAGCCCCCTTCAGGCCGTTTTCACACAGCCAACCCCAGTCCTCTCCCTGGGATCTGACCTCTGAAGCCCGAGCCTCAGCTCTCAGCCGCCACCTTCCCAGCGGGTGAGCAGACAACCTCTCAGGCTGGTGAGTGCTCGTTGGCAGTGATCCTCTGTGTGGGAATCTCTCCGCTTTGCCCTCTGCACCCCTGTTACTGCGCTCTCCTCTGTGGCTCCAAAGCTTCCCCCCGGCCCACCCCTGTCTCTGCCAGTGAAGGGGCTTCCTACTGTGTGGAAACTTTTCCTCCTTCACAGCTCCCTCGCAAAGGTGCAAGTCCCGTCCCTATTCTTTTGTGTCTGTTTATTCTTTTTTCCTTTGCCCTACCCAGGTACGTGGGGAGTTTCTTGCCTTTTGGGAAGTCTGAGGTCTTCTGCCAGCATTCAGTAGGTGTTCTGTAGGAGTTGTTCCACATGTAGATGTATTTCTGATGTATTTGTGGGGAGGAAGGTGATCCTTTCAAGAAAATTGAAATCATATCAAGCATCTTTTCTGACCACAATGCTATGAAATTAGAAATCACTTACCTTGAAAAAGACATTAAAAAAAACCAAACACATGGAGGCTACACAATACATTACTAAATAACCAAGAGATCACTGAAGAAATCAAAGAGGAAATCAAAAAATACGTAGAGACAAATGACAAGCCAAACCTTATGGATTGGATTGAAAAACACGACAATCCAAAACCTATGGGATGGAGCAAAAGCAGTTCTAAGAGGGAAGTTTATAGCTATACGATCCTACCTCAAGAAACAAGAAAAATCTCAAATAAACAATGTAACGTTATACCTAAAAGAACTAGAGATAGAAGAACAAAGAAAACCCAAAGTTAACAGAAGGAAAGAAATTGTAAAGATCAGAGCAGAAATAAATGAAATAGAATCAAAGCAAACAATAGCAAAGATCAATAAAACTAAAAGCTGGTTCTTTGAGAAGATAAACAAAATTGATAAACCTTTAGCCAGAGTCATCAAGAAAAAAGAGGGAGAGCACTCAAATCAATAGGATTAGAAATGAAAAAGGAGAAGTTACAACAGACACCACAGAAATACAAAGCATCTTAAGAGACTACTACAAGCAACTCTATGCCAATAAAATAAACAACCTGGAAAAAATGGACAAATTCTTAGAAACGTATAATCTTCCAAGACTGAACCAGGAAGAAATAGAAAATATGAACAGACCAATCACAAGTCATGAAATAGAAACTGTGATTAAAAATCTTCCAACAAACAAAAGTCCAGGTGAATTCTATCAAACATTTAGAGAAGAGCTAACACCCATCCTTCTCAAACTCTTCCAAAAAATTGCAGAGGAAGGAAAACTCCCAAATTCATTCTATGAGGCCACCATCACCCTGATACCAAAACCAGACAAAGATACTACAAAAAAATAAAATTACAGACCAATATCACTGATGAATATAGATGTAAAAATCATCAATGAAATACTAGCAAACAGAGTCCAACAACACATTAAAAGGATCATACACCATGATCAAGTGGGATATATCCCAGAGATGCAAGGATTTTTCAATATATGCAAATCAGTCAACGTAATACACCATATTAACGAATTGAAGGAGAAAAACCATATGATCACCTCAATAGATGCAGAAAAACCTTTTGACAAAATTCAACACACATGTATGATAAAAACTCTCCAGAAAGTGGGCATAGAGGGAACCTACTTCAAAATAATAAAGGCCATATATGACAAACCCACAGCAAACATCATTCTGAATGGTGAAAAACTGAAAGCATTTCCTCCATGATCAGGAAGAAGACAAGGATGCCCACTCTCACCACTATTATTCAACATAGTTTTGGAAGTCCTAGCCACAGCAATCAGAGAAGAAAAAGAAATAAAAGGAATACAAATTGGAAAAGAAGAAGTAAAACTGTCACTGTTTGCAGATGACATGATATATACATAGAGAATCCTAAAGATGCCACCAGGAAACTATTAGAGCTAATCAATGAATTTGGTAAAGTTGCAGGATACAAAATTAATACACAGAAACCCCTTGCATTTCTATACACTAATGATGAAAAATCTGAAAGAGAAATTAAGGAAACACTCCCATTTACCATTGCAACAAAAAGAATAAAATACCTAGGAATATACCTACCTAGGGAGAGAAAAGACCTGTATGCAGAAAACTGCAAGACACTGATGAAAGAAATTAAAGATGATACCAACAGACGGAGAGATATGCCATGTTCTTGGATTGGAAGAATCAACATTGTGAAAATGACTCTACTACCCAAAGCAATCTACAGATTCAATGCAATCCCTATCAAGTTACCAACGGCATTTTTTACAGAACTAGAACAAAAAAATCTTAAAATTTGTATGGAGACACAAAAGACCCCGAATAGCCAAAGCAGTCTTGAGGGAAAAAAATGGAGCTGGAGCAATCAGACTCCCTGACTTCAGACTATACTACAAAGCTAAAGTAATCAAGATAATATGGTACTGGCACAAAAACAGAAACATAGATCAATAGAACAAGATAGAAAGCCTAGAGATAAACCCATGCACCTATGGTCAACTAATCTATGACAAAGGAGGCAAAGATATACAGTGGAGAAAAGATAGCTTTTTCAATAAGTGGTGCTGGGAAAACTGGACAGCTACATGTAAAAGAATGAATTTAGAACACTTCCTAACACCATACAGAAAAATAAACTCAAAATGGATTAGAACCCTAAATGTAAGTTTGGACACTCTAAAACTCTTAGAGGAAAACATAAGAAGAACGCTCTTTGACATAAATCATAGCAAGATCTTTTTTGATCCACCTCCTAGAGTAATGGAAATAAAAACAAAAATAAACAAATGGGAGCTAATGAAACTTAAAAGGTTTTGCACAGCAAAGGAAACCTTAAACAAGACGAAAACAAAACCCTCAGAATGGGAGAAAATATTTGCAAACGAATCATCAGACAAAGGATTAATCTCCATAATATATAAACAGCTCATGCAGCTCAATATTAAAAAATCCAAAAATCGGCAGAAGACCTAAATAGACATTCTCTAAAGAAAACATACAGATGGCCAAGAAGCAAATGAAAAGCTGCTCAACATCACTAATTATTAGAGAAATGCAAATCAAAACTACAGTGAGATATCACCTCACACCAGTTTGAATGGCCTCATCAGAAAATCTACAAACAACAAATGCTGGAGAGGGTGTGGAGAAAAGGGGACCGTCTTGCTGTTGGTGGGAATGTAAATTGATACAGCCACTATGGAGAACAGTATGGAGTTTCTTAAAAAACTAAAAATAGAATTACCATATGACCCAGCAATCCCACTACTGGGCATATACCCAGAGAGAACCATAATTGAAAAAGACACATGCACCCCAATATTCATTGCAGCACCATTCACAATAGCCAGGTCATTGAAGCAACCTAAATGCCCATCAACAGATGAATGCATAAAGAAGACATGGTTCATGTATACATTGGAATATACTCAGCCATAAAAAGGAGCAAAATTGGGTCTTTTGTAGAGACGTGGATGCATCTGGAGACTGTCTTACAGAGTGAAGTACGTCAGAAAGAGAACAAGAAATATCATATATTAACGCATATATGTGGAACCTATAAAATGGTACAGATGAACCCGTTTGCAGGGCAGAAGTTGAGACACAGATGTAGAGAACAAACGTATGGACACCAAGGGGGGAAAGCCGCGGGGGGTGGGGCGTGTGTGTGATGAGTTGGGAGATTGGGATTGACATGTATACACTGATGTGGATAAAATGTATGACTAATAAGAACCTGCTGTATTAAAAAAAAGAAAGAAAGAAAAGAAAAATAAAAACAGAGATCAAAACCAAGAAGCAAAATAAAGAAAGGGATGGGATTCTCAGAGTCAGTGTTGGGAGCAGGAATAAAACTTAAACACACACACACACACACACTAATGATAACCACAGAAAGTGCTCAGCACAATTAGCTCCAAAATACAAAAGGTATACATGATAGCACATAATTGTGAAATTTTTAAAAAATAGAGAATGAGGAAAGATCATACATCTTTCAGAAGAAAAAATATAGATCACATACAAATAATAAAGAATCAGAGTAATATCTGCCTTAACATCAGCAACTTGGGGATCTAGAAGTCAATTGATAAATGTAATCAAAATCCCAAAGGTAAATAATTTCCAAGCCAAATTTTCATATCCAGTCAAACTTCCATTAAACATGAAGTTAAGGGCTTCCCTGGTGGCGCAGTGGTTGGGAGTCCGCCTGCCAATGCAGGGGGCGCAGGCTCGTGCCCCGGTCCAGGATGATCCCACGTGACACAAAGCCGCTGAGCCTGCGTGTCCAGAGCCTGTGCTCTGCAGCAGGAGAGGCCACAGTGGTGAGAGGCCCGCGTACCACAAAAAAAAAAAAAAATGAAGTTAAAATAAAGATACTTTCATAAATTTAAGGTCTAAAAAATTTACCTTTTATGCACCCTTTCTTAAAAAGATACGGGAGGATGTGCCACATGGAAATAAGACAATAAAGCATGGAATAGGAAAATATGGGAACCATGAAACTGAAACAAAAGACCCATCCCAGAAGAGAAACAAAGAGAATTCTGAATATAATGGCGAAAGGAATTCCTGAAGTGAATTAAAACTGTTGCATGCTACACCATGAATGAACCTCGAAATCATTATGCTAAGTGAAATAACCTAGTCACAAAAAGACAAATACTGTATGATTGCACTCATATGAGGTACCTAGATTAGTCAAATTCATAGAGACAGAAAGTAGAGTGGCACCCTCCAGGAGCTAGGAGGATGGGAAATGAGGAATTATTGTTTAGTGGGTATGGAGTTCCAGTTTGTAAAGAAGAAAACAGTTCAGGAGATGGACAGTAGTGATGATTGCACAACAATGTGCCACTGAACTCTACACTTAAAAGTGGTTAAAGTGGTAAATTTTATGTTGTGTGTATTTTACCACAATTAAAAAAAAATAATCTAAAGTGTTTGTTCTGGAGAGTGGGAATTAGGGAGAAGGGAAAACTGCTTTCTGTTAAAAGCCTAGAGTCCTAGTTGACTTCTTAAATTATGTATGTGTAATACTTTAATAAAAATATTTTTTTCAACTAAAACTAAATGTTAATGCGATAGGCATTCTAGGCAAAAGGAACAAGTGCATGAACAAACTCAGGAAGGCATGAAACAGCATGAGGAGAACCATAGGAAAGTCCACACTCCTGGAGGGTGTTGAACAGGCCATGGGAAGGAGCTGGGGCTTTACTCTCTAGGCCAGTGTTTCCCACAGTGTGGTGTGCACTTACAGATGTACCTGATGATCTTTGTCATTTAATAGTTATATATTTAATTTTAAAGTACCTTCTATTCATAACAAATGACACTGATTTTTAGTTTATGGTGATGATACAAATTCCTTAAACGAAGTTTATAAATGTGAGTTGGTTTTAAGAAAACCATTAAGTTGATAATAATACGAGATGCACACAACTGTGGCAAAAAATCATGAAGGTGGTGCATGGATGATTAAGGTAGAGGAAACACTTTTCTAGGTGATAGGGAGCGCTTGCTGGTTTACATGAGGCAGAGTGTCCAGGCCGAGTTTGAGTCCCATATCAATCCAGGGAATATGAACTGCCTTCTACAACTCTGAGACCTGGAGGCATCTTCAGAGGCAGTCTTGAGGTGGGGCTAGAGCTTCAAATAGCGACTCTCTGTTCTGTAAGTCTGCCTACAAGTAAAAAGAAGTGGCCATTAAAAAATAAAAGATTGAAGACCACAAAAATAGATCATTCTGGTTGTAGGGGACGGGGTGGAGAATTAAGGGAGAAAGGCTGAGGAACAGAAAGACCAACAGAGCAGCTTCTGCAAGTGACCTAGGAGGAGACTATGGCCTGGCCTGGGACAGTATGTAGGAAGAGGGGGAGATAGATTAGAGAGGTAGAGCTCCTGACTGCAGGCATAGTGTTCTACCTGGTGGCAGCCCATCTGAACTGCAAGTATACGCTTATAAAGAAATACACAGCTCTTAGAGAACAAGCCTTATCTGCCCAAATAAAGAAGTGATGGCAGAAGTTTATTGCCATATCGAATTTTCCAACATTAGTTACACTATTAGGAGCAGTTGTATTAGAAACTGATTTTTCCAAGCCCAGAAAAGTATGAAAGTAACAGAGGAACCATATGTTATAGTAGGAGACTGGACTTGGAGCCATCATTCATTCCCTCCTTCACTCATTCGTTTATCCATCGATTCATACAACAACTATTTATTCAACACATATGTGTAAGGAACTGTTCTATGTACTGGAGACCCATCAGTGAACAGAATTGACATCAATTCCTGCTTTCCTGATGGTTATATTCTTGTAGAAAAAAACAAAAAAATAAGTTAGTAAAATATACAATGTGTTAGAAGAGAATAAATTCTATAAAAAATAATAAAGCCGGGAAGGTCAGAATGACAGGGCAAAATTTTTTAAAGGGTGGTCAGTTAAAGCCTTGTGTGAGGGTTGACATTTGAGCAAAGACTTGAAGGAGGTAAGATAATGAGCCATGCAGACATCTTGGGGAAGAGCATTCAGGATGAGGGAGTAGCAAGCACAAAGGCTCTGAGGCAGGAGAACGACTAGAAGGTTCAGGAATAGCCAGGAGGCCAAGGTGACTGGAGCAGAGTAAGTCAGGGGATGAGTAGCAGGAGATGAGGTCAGGGAGGTTTGAGGGAGTTGGGGGGCAAGATGTATGGTCTTGTAGACCATTGTAAGGACTTTGGCTTTTACTCTTTGAGAAAAGGAAGGCCTTTGGAAGGTTTGGAGGCAAGGGGTGACATGCTCTACCTTAAGTTTTAAAAGGATCACTTTAGCTGGTATGTTGAGACTAGACTACAAGAGCTGAGGCAGGTCGATATGTAGAAGGCATTTGCAAGAATCTAGGCAAGAAAAAAAGGTAACTTGAACCAGATGCTAGCAGGACAAGTAGTAAGGAGTGGTCAGATTTGAGGTGTATTTTGGAGGTATTGCCTACCGATGATTTGGAAAGTTTGGGCCTGGAAGGATGGAGTCACAATAACTGGGGTTAGGAATGACCTTGGATAGATCAAGTTTGTATGGGTCGATCATGAATTCAGTTTTGACATGAAAAATTTGAAACATCTATTAGTTGTCCAAGTGGAGATCTTAAGAAAGCAGAGAGATAAATGGGCCTGGAAGTCAAGGAAATGGTTTGGGCTGAATATACAACTCAGGGTCTTTACTAAGGAGATGAGGTTAGCCAAGGAATGAGTGTAGCTAGAGAAGAGCAGAGGTCCAAAGGCTGAGCCCTGGCGACCTCCAACAAGTTGGGGAGATGAGGAGGAACCAGCAAAAGGGATGGAAGAGAGGACGGTGAGGTAGGAGGAAACCCAAGAAGGTCCTGTGTCCTGGAAGTCACGTGAAGACACTATGGGAGTGGGAGTGATCAGTTATGGATAAATGCTGCTGATGGTCCAGGAAGAACACCTGAGGCTGAGGATTGACCACTGGATTTAATAACATGGAGGTGACTGGTGACCTTGGCAGGAGCATCTTGGTGGAAGATGGGACAAAAGCCTGATTGAAATCATAGTTGCTGGGCTCTGGTCCATACCACTAACATGCTGGGTGACTTTGAATAAATCATGCAACTTCTCTGGGGTCCGTTTCCTCATTTGTCAAATGGCGGGGTTTGAAGTAGAAGATCTTTAAAGCCCCTTCTAGCGCTAAAATTAAAAGATTTTGTGATGATTCTAATAAAGCGGGTTTTTCTTTTCATGAAACTGATACCCCAAAAGTATTTGGAATCTGAAACTTGCATGTGGGGCTTCTCTTTTCTCAGAGTGAAGAAAATGTGGGTGGAAATGCAAGACATTCAGCAAACTGACCACTGGGTCTAATGTGAAAGAAGCCAAGTTAGTTCATCGTTTGTTTCAAGATAATGGAACACACATGCACAGACACATTTTCTGACTTTTCCCACAAGGAAAGACACCTCATTTACATTTGTATTTTTGTTTTTATTCTGCGTGTAATATTGATCCCATTTAATTAAGATTTCCAGTCTCTCATTAAACAGTTTGTTTTGGTAATTTCCTGAAAGTGAGCCTATACACTTTGATAGCTCCACCTTTGCCATGGAAGCACCTACCTACTACCACCTGGTGGAAGCAAAAATATTACAAAATAGAGGAAAAGAGAAAAGTAAAGACACTTTCTTAGTTCACTGCTCCCAAGGATTGGTCCTAGGTCTTTCCAGGTAATACTGACTTTGTGATGTCTCCAAGGCCTTGGAGGCTGTGGGAATCTGCATGACCCCATGGAGATCTGACACCTGGGTCTTGGCATGGCTACCTTACATTCAAAGCCAATGAAATCCAGACATGCAGAATATTCACTGAGTATTCCTGGGGGAATGAACTAAGTAAGTGAGGGTCATTAAAATTAATCCTGGTTTTCTGAAACCACTTTAACTCTCTACTTAAGAAATTACCTATGCAAGCATTGTTTTAAAAAATACCTTTTTGAAGAAGTATTCTTAGAAAACTGTTTTTAGTAGAGGTTGAGTTTTGTATTTTTAAGATCTTCCATTCATGTCATAGACAAACTGTGAGCATACCTGGTTGCTAAGGGTTATAAACTTCTTTAAATTATCAGCAAACATGATAGCTAACAACTGGATTCCTACATGAATGGAGAAGATTCTGCTATCTCTGGAGAGTAAAAAACAAAGCAAAACAAACAAAAAAAAAAACCCTTTAATTTGAAAAAAAATAGTCACTGGCATTTAATATGCTAATGCAAAGACACACCAACATGACTATAATCTCTGTGTTTATGAAACTTCAGGGAAAGCTGGAAGCAACTCTAAGCAAGGAATAATAAAAGATGACAGGAAACTGCTAGATTTCTATCACTATAGAACCCCATTCCCTCTCCTCCCCTGATTTTTCTGAGCCAGCTCAGAGAAGAGGGTCTGAGTTACAAGACAGAGCGAGCCAGAGTTGTGACACTGAGGAGAAGGGAGATTTTCCCCAAAGAAGTCTGTACTGTTCCCGAACAACCCTAGGATTCAACACCATATCGAATGAGTGAGATAAAAATATTGGAGTTTCTCTTAATAAAGGAAGCGATTAAATATCACATGAATTTAAGATCACTTTAAAGGATAACTTGACCTGGGTGTTTATTTAGTGAAATAGTTCTGCATAAATGTATAACATTTTAAAATTGTACTACTTGATATTGAGTGGCAGTTTTGCCAATCATGGCAGAAAATAAGGGGAAACAGGGAGGACCCAACTAATGATAGAGACCTACTACATACTATGATCCAAATTTTTAATTTGATATAGGAAGAAATAAGAAATCATTGAAAGCCTGAAATGATCTTAGTTGGAGCAGCAGGCAGGCCAAGTAAATTTAGTAGTAGAAGTGTCAAATGATCAGTGAGTTGGCATTGGAAAGGAGAAAATGTGGCGTATTTGAGTGATGTCATAGAGAGTGAAACAGCTGGTCTTCATAAGCTCCTTCCTGTCACAGTGGAAAGACTTAGAGAGTTAGACTGTGGATCTTCTGGTCTACTCCTCTACACTTTAGATGCAAACTCAAGGCCAGAGAAGTAGGATTACCTACCCAAGTATCAAGGGAATTAGTGCAGAATCAAGACTAGAATCTGTGTTTCCCAGGCTAGTGCTTTCCCAATGCTTCAAGGACATCTTTAAGTCCTCTGTGAAGCTTAAACCTTAAGGGACATGTCTAAATGAGGAACTTTGGTGGAGATGGGCAGGGAAAGCTGCTGTGAAGGACAGATGGGTGGGGGGTGGGGTAGGTAGATAAGAAGGGATCTTCAGCTCTGCTATTATATTGATTTTAGAACATCCAACTAAACACCCTCGGTGCCTTCCTCTTCTTCCTCTTTCTCCTGTCTCATTCAATCCCATGGCCTCAACTCTCATCTCTAAGATAAATGATCCCCAAATCACTTCCTTCAATCTCTTCCAGTCTCCAGTTCTATATTTCCAATTGCCTGCTAGACATTTCCTCCTAGATTCCCACTGGAGTCTTAGGCTGAAGATGCCCAATTGGAATTTATTGCCTTTCCTTCAAAATAACTGTCTTAGTTCCCTGATTAGTACCATCATCCTCCCAGACATCCAGATCCAAGCTTTTAGCATTATTTTTACTTCTTTCTCTTCCTTGCAAATCCCTGATGAACTGCAATCTACTTAGATGCCATCGTCACTGCATCTCTTGTCCCTGCCCCCTCTTCTCTGCCTGCCCTTAGCTCATGCCTTCATTGCCCTGTACGAAGCCTTTTATGATACCCTTCCTTTGGGCTTTCAATGTCCTATACTCTTTTATCAGGATTTTCCTCCAAAATCTCAGACTTGGCTGTGTCACTCCTCTATGAGAAAGCCTTCAGTGTCTTGTATTGCTAATATAATTAAGTTCAAATTTCTTAGCCTAAAATTTAAAACCTCCATAATTGTTCCAACATATTTTTCCATTACTTTACCTGCACACAGGGGCCACTGAAGTCAACTTTGCTAGATTCAGCTGTTTACTAACCCTATATATGTGGTAAGCACCAGGCCTTTGCCATATGCTGTTCTCTTTGCTGGTGATGTCTTTCTTTCCATTGCCAGCCCTGGAAGATTAAACATCTACCCATATTATTATTATTATTTTCACTCTTTGATGCATGTTTCAAACCCACTGTAACCCTTAAAAAACTTTTATTATTCTTCCCCAGACAAAAGGATTCTCTCCTTTAACTTTCTCCCAAACCGTTTTATCTCTTTCTCTTTAGAAATCTTCACTTTTCACTTTCTGTTAGGTATTATTATTTCTGAAGTTTAAATCCCCAATAAATTTTGAGCCCCCAGAGGGTAGAGATGGGTTTGATTTAATCCCACCTAGTATGATACTTGGGTATCATGCTAAGTAGGTGCTCAATAAATGTTAATTAAGTGAATGACTGAGTGAATGTTAATGAATACATTTCTGAAGACAGTCGGCAAGTTGGTTTTGAATGAAGTAGAGAGGTAGGAATGGAAAGAGATTTGGAATTTATTCATATTCTACTGATGGTGGAAATTACACAGGTTTTTATGGTTGTTGCTTTTTTTTTTTTTAAGATGAGGTGAAAAGGCGAGATCCAGGTCTGAGTCAGGGAAACTGCAGAACATAACCCAGGATGAGAAGGGCCCAGTGAAAAAGGAAGCTGAAAGGGAAAAGGATATACAATACCCCTGAAAAGAAATTTATGCAGACCCAGATTTGAAGCCAACCTCTGATTATCTACTATTTATTTATTTTAAAGAAATATGCACCAGATTTTAGTGCTTCCTTTTTTGTTTGTCTCCCAATATATGCATGTGCCAGAACAATCCAGGACTTGATTTACCTTTGCTGATCCGGCTTCTTTTCTCTGAGCTTATTTATGGCCTTGAGAGAGGCATCGTGTCCTTGCTGATAAAGGACAACTGAACTGTATTCTAGGCTCAGTCGCCAAGTTGCTGTACGACTCCTAGAAAGTTGCTTTCTTACCCAGCTGCCAAATTTTCCTGAACTATAGGAAATGAGGACCACGTGTGAAAGGTAGAGTCCTAGACTAGAGCATCTCAAAATTTAAAGTGCATTCAGTCTCCTGGGACACTTGTTAAAAAAAGTTGATTATGGGGCTTCCCTGGTGGCGCAGTGGTTAAGAATCCGCCTGCCAAGGCAGGGGATACGGGTTTGAGCCCTGGTCCGGGAAGATCCCACATGCCACGGAGCAACTAAGCCCATGTGCCACAACTACTGAGCTTGTGCTCTAGAGTCCGTGAGCCACAACTACTGAGCCCGTGTGCCATAACTACAGAAGCCCTTGCACCTAGAGCCAGTGCTCTGCAACAAGAGAAGCCACCATGATGAGAAGCCGCGCACCCCAATGAAGAGTAGTCCCCACTCGCTGTACCTAGAGAAAGCCCACATGCAGCAACGAAGACCCAACGCAGCCAAAAATAAATAAATAAGTAAATAAATAAAAATTTTAAAAAAAAGTTGATTATGTTTCAGTAAGTCTAGGCTGGAGCCTGAGATTTGGCACGTCTAACAAACTCCCAGCTGGACCCACATTGAATAACAGGGTCCTTTTGAATACAGGAGGAACCTTAGAGATCAGCCAAGCCAGTGGTTCACAGCCCCAACTAATCCTTAGGATCAACTGGGGAGCATCTAAGAATACAGATACCCAGGCTTCACACCCAGAGGCTTGGATGGGGCCCAGACAAGTGAGGTTTTAATAAGCTCCCCAGCTCATTCTGATGCATGGCCAGGTTTGAGAACCACAAATATTGTCTGGCCGCCACCCCCAACTAGAGATGGCAAAACCGAGGCCCAGAGACTACCTGAATTCCACGAAGAAAGATTTTGTTCATTTGAAAGGGGTTTTCCTGAAAAAATTACCCCTATGCATTTCGTTACTGTAAGTGAAAGTTCCCCTTTAAAGCCACAGAAATAACTGGGTCCTGTATAAAATTTATTTCTTAAAAGCTACTAACAGAGAAAACCAATGTTTTCAGTCTCTTTTAGAGTGATAAATTCTCTAGGTTACTTTAGTTTCATCCTAATGTAGGGGGTGGTGGTAGGTGGTGGTAAGTGGTGGTAAGGAATGGCTATTAAGCAATTATGTTATTCAAACACATCATTATTATTATTACCATGATGAGTGGACTCATTATAATCAAACAATAAAAGTGTGAATGACTTTGCATTGTTATTAGTGTCTGTCTCAGTGCCCCTGCCTTTCCCAGGGGCTACTGCGTTCAGCAGAGATGATTCACCATGTACCGTACTTGTAGTGCTCAACTTGTAAGCTGTTGGATTAGTTTTCAGAATCCGATGTGGTCATCTTTTCTTTGCTGGTGCTGACCTATTGTTCATTTAAGATTCTTGCTTCCCCCTCGCCCAAATAACCTAATCTTAGGAAGCCTATGGCGTCCCTGTATCCACCCTTGTTGTTTTCCCATCCTTTCTTTCACACAGCAACTAGTGATCATCAGAATTATGAACCGACATTATAATCCCCCTACTTAAAACTTGCCAGTGGCTGCCTGTTTCTTTTAGGATAAAATAAAAATCCTTAGCAGGTCTTCCCAGACCCTTAATAAACTGTTCCACTTCCTTTCAGCAGCCTCATTACCAGACATTCTTCCTTTCCCTCTTGCCATACTGTTTTGGGCTTCTGGGATATTCTAACATCTCCAGTTTCTGGAATGTTTTAACATCTCTCACCTAGGGACTTTATATATGCTCTTCTCTCCATTTATAAGATTTTACCCAGCTACATCATCCTCATCCTTCAGCTCTTAGCTTAAATTTCTGTTGCTCAGGGAGCCTTCCCTGACCACCAGACTAAATTAACACCCCCAGTCAATCTCTTCCGTAAGATCTGGTGCTTCTCCATTGGTAACAGTGACTACACCAGTAATGACTTGCTCAATATCTTTCTTCCTTCACTCATGATAAGCCTCAAATGGACACAGCTGTCCTTTCAAAGCTAATTTCTCATTGTCCAACACATACCTGGCTTAATAGTTGTTGGAGGAATGAGTGTAAGAATCACCAGGCACTTGAACTGACCATACAGAATCCCAGAGATCTAAGGGGAAACAAAGACACTGAGCCTCCTTCTGTCTAATTCTCTGAGTTAAGGGCTCCCCTCCTTTTCCCAGTATCCACATTTCCCCCCAGATACATTTTTAGAAACTCTAAGTGATTAAAATATTTCACCCCTAAACTGAACATCTAGTCCCAGCATCTTAGATCTACGTTTCCTAGAACTGCTGTTGCAGTGTTACTCTTGGAGGATACATGGGTGAAGCTACACAGAGCCCAGAACTATACTTCTGTGGAGATACTGTTGTGGATGCCATTTGCTACAGCACTCCATGTCCCCTATGGAAAGGCCCACCAAAGAAATGGCTCTTTTAGATTTAATGTCAGGAAGAGCTTTGCTTCCTTGGGGAACTGGTGAGTGCTTTCCTTATGCCTACTGAATTTCTGTACCACATTATTCTCTCTTAACTTTTGTTGCCAGGAAGCTCAAAGCCATATTCTCAGCTCAACTTTTGTAACTGTGGAAGCCTATGGCTTGTGTACTTGCAATATAAATTTGCCCTGGTCTTGATTTTCTATTCTAAATGTACTTTCTCTGCTCTTGATTTATTAAATTATTTATAGCTTTCTATTTTAGAGTACGAAGTGTTATAAGCTTCCTCAAATCCTTAGTGGCATGAGGCAGGGAGATATACGAAAGAAAGAAATTCATGAGGCTCTGAGATACATTCCCTTTAAAGTCCAGAGGGTTCCTTTCGCAGGTGGTACTGGCAGGAGCCATGAATAGAGGGAGTCCGGCTGGCAAGGGTGTTCCTTGCCATGCAGAGACATGGCAGAGCTTCTGGGAGAGGGAACCCTTTTGGAACAGCTTATTGAGGTGATTTTGTTTCTGATTCTTGCCAAAGCTATCCTCAAGTGACCCAGAAGTGTTAGTGTCTCTGTCCTCCCCTTGAATTGTTTTCTGGGGAGGGGCTAAATAGAGTAAGCTTTGTAATCTGTCCTGGAATTCCATGTGAAAGCTACATTTCCATTGGCATAAATCTTCTATTATAAGGTCAGAATTAGAGTGCTTTTGTAGACAAGAGTGTAATTTTACTTACTTTCCAATTCTACTTAAGTGTCCAGCATTGCAGTGGAAGCCCTATTTACTTTAAGAATTCATTTCTGTCCCTAAAGGAAACAAGAATGAGCATATGTTCCACATGTACTGTATGCTGGATACTATGTATGTACCTCAGAGCTGATTTAACTCCTGTATCCACCCTGTGCACCAGGCTCATTATCTGCATTTTATACATGGATAAAACAAGGCTCAGAGAGAGACTTGCCCAACATCACCTGGATAATGGGAGGTGGTGCCAGGATTATATCAGACCTTCTGAGCCCAACAAGGCTGATCTTCTACGGTCTACTGGGAAGATCACGTGAAAGCAGGATAAGCTTAGGGCAAAAACCAGGCTGCTCAATGGGTAAGATAAAGAGCAGTCACACGTGGAGCTGGGAAAGGACTCAGAGGCAGGCAGAAGAGAAAAGAAGAGACCTCACTGAGTCCCTGGCCTCATGAAGATGCTCCAGCCCACTTCCATCTCCTTCCTCCATCCTGTCATCTTTGGTATACTACTGTTGCCACAAACAATTTTCCTGACATTCTAGGCTATCCTGGCTGTCAGCATTTTTGCCACTTGGAAATTAGATACAGATAGATATAGATATAGCTATAAATATAGACACAGACACAGACACAGACATAGATATATCCACAGCATTCTTCTGGGTGGGAGATGCTTCTTGAAGGTGAATACTAATCACTGACTATTGATATTGGCAGAAGTTGCTATATATTGAGGTATTGTCATGTTCTGGATCCTTTAGAGGTCTTATCTCATTTAAGCTTCACAAAAGCCTAACATGGTAGACATTATTATCTCTGCATTGCAAGTGAGAAAGCTGAGGATTGCAGAGGTTGTCCATGGTCATGCTGTAAGCAAGTACTGATGCCCCAGTTTCCTGCCTCCATTTTCTATCATTGCTGAGATGCTAGCCATGGTCAGGAGAATTCTCTAAGTATTAAGTTTGAGGTGCCGCTTTAGGGAGAATGGAGTCAATAAAGAGGAATGAATTTCACAGACATTCATAAAGCTCTGATTTGAACATTAGATCTCTCCACTCACTTCATTGACATGGATATTGAGTTTTAATAGCAACTATATATTTTAATTAAATTTAAAATTTTGAGGTAATTATAGATTCACATGCAATTGTAAGAAATAATGTAGAAGATTCCATTTGCTCTTTACAGTTTCTACCAATGGTAATATCTTGTAAAACTGAAGTGTAATATCACAGCCAGAATGTTGAGATTGATAGAGTTAAGATACAGAATAGTTTCAGCACCACAAGGATGCCTCATATTGCCCTTTATAGCCACAGCACTTCCCTTCCATCCCCATCTCTTCCTTTACCCTGGCACCCACTGTTCTGTTCTCTATTTCTATAATTTTATAATTTCAACAATACTGGATAAATGGAACCATACAGTACGTAACCTTTTGGGATTGGCTTTTTTCACTCACGATGAATTCTTTGGAGACTCACCCAAATTGTTGCATACATCAGTAGTTCATTCCTTTTTCTTGCTTAGTAGTATTCCATAGTATACAAGTACCATAATTTGTTTAACCAGTTACCCACTGAACAGCATTGGGGTTTCTAGTTTGGGGCTAGAAATAAAGCTGCTCTAAACATTCAAGTACAGGTTTTTGTGTGAAAATGTCTTCATTTCTCTGGGATAAATTCCTAGGAGTTCAGTTGCTAGGTGCTATGATAATCACATGTTTAGTTTCATATGAGATTGCCAAATTGTCTTCCAGAGTGGCTGGACCATTTTATATTCCCACCAGCAAGGTGAGAGTGCTGTAGTTTCTCTGCATCCTTTCTAGTATTTAGTATTGTCACTTTTTAAGATTTTAGCCATTCTGATAGGCATGTAATATATTATTGTAGTTTTTTTTTTTACATCTTTATTGGAGTATAATTGCTCCACAATGGTGTGTTAGTTTCTGCTTTATAACAAAGTGAATCAGCCATACATATACATACATCCCCATATCCCCTCCCTCTTGCGTCTCCCCATTCCACCCCCGCAGGTGGTCACAAAGCACCAAGCCGAACTCCCTGTGCTATGTGGCTGCTTCCCACTAGCTATCTATTATTGTAGTTTTAATTTGCATTTCCCTAATAGTGATGTTTAACCTCTTTCCTGTGCTTATTTGCTATGTATATATCATCTTCGGTGAAATGTCTGTTCACGTCTTCTGCCTGTTTTCTCATTGGACTGTTTGTTTGTTACTATTGAGTTTTGAGTTTCTTTATATACTCTAGTTACCAGTCTTTACTCAGATACGTGGTCTGCAAATATTTTTTCCCAATCTATAGCTTGTCTTTTCATCTTCTTTTTTTTAAAATTAATTAATTAATTAATTAATTTATGGCTGCGTTAGGTCTTTGTTGCTGTGCGCGGGCTTTGTCTAGTTGCGGCGAGCGGTGGCTACTCTTAGTTGTGGTGCGCGGGCTTTTCGTTGCAGTGGCTTCTCTTATTGTGGAGCACAGGCTCTAGGCACATGGGCTTCAGTAGCTGTGGCTCAAAGGCTCTAGAGCGCAGGCTCAGTAGTTGTGGCGCACAGGCTTAGTTGCTCTGCTGCATGTGGGATCTTCCCGGACCAGGGCTCGAACCTGTGTTCTCTGCATTGGCAGGCAGATTCTTAACCACTGCACCACCAGGGAAGCCCTGTCCTTCCATCTTCTTAACAGGGTCTTTTGCAGAGCAGAAGTTTTTAAAGTTGATGAAATCCAAATTATCAATTTTTCCTTTAACGGATAGTGTTTTTGACGTCAGGTCTAAGGTTCTTTGCCTTGCCCTATATATCCAAAATTTTCTCCTATATTTTTTCTCAGAGTGTTATATTATTTCATCTTCCATAAGTCCATGATCCATTTTTAGTTAATGTACAATTGCTCCAAGACCATTTGCAAAGCCTATCCTTCTTCCATTGAATTGCTTTAGCACCTTTGTTAAGAATATGGGCATGCTTTGTGTGGAGTCTATTTCTGTGTTCTCACTCTATTCCATGGATCTATGTGTCTGTCCCTCCACCAACAGCACACAGTCTTGATTACTATAGCTATATAGTATCTTGGAATCAATAGAGTGATTCTTCCCACTTTATTCTTATTTTTCAGAAGTGTTTTAGCTATTCTAGATCCCTTTTCTTTCTATATAAATTTAAGAATAATCTTGTCTATGTCTACCAAAATCTTCCTGGGATTTTTATAGGAATTGTATTAGACCTTATTATTAGTTTCCTGTGGCTGCTATAACAAATTACCACAAACTTGGTGGCTTAAAATGACAGAAATATGTTCTCTCAGAGTTCTAGAGCCAAAAATCTACAACTGAGCTGTCAGTAGGGCCAGTCTCCCCCAGGAGGCTCTAAGAGGGGAATCCTTTTCTTGCCTCCAGCTCTGGTGATTTCCAGAATTCCTTGGCCACATCACTCTGCTCTCTGCCTCTGTCATTACATCACCTTCTCCTGTGTTTGTATAATTGCCCTCCACCATAAGGACACTTCTGATTGGATTTATCCAACACTTGGATAATCCATAATGATCTCCCCATGCCAAGATCCTTAACGTAATCACATCTGCAAAGACCCTTTTTCCTTATAAGGTAATAGTTAATTTACAGATTCCAAGGATTAGGACCTGGTATCTTTGTGTTCCTACTGTAAACCTATATACATGTCAATTGGGGAAAATTGAGATCTTTACTATGTTGAGTCTTCTAATCCATGAATTTGGTATGTGTCTCCATTCATTTGGACCTTTTTTCATTTCTTTCATCAGCTTTTTGTAGTTTTCAGCACACAAGTTATATACAGGTTTTGTTAGATTTATATATAAGTATTCAATTTTTTGAGCAATTGTAAATGATACCGCATTTAAAATTTTGATGCCCATATGTCCATTGCAGATAAACAGAAATACAATTGATTTTTGTATGTTAATCTTGTATCCTGCAACCTTGCTAAATTCACTTATTAGTTATGTGATTTTTTAAATTGATTCCTTGGGATTTTCTATGTAGACACTCATGTCATCTAAAAATCAGGGCAAGTTCAGCAACCATTCATAATAAAAACTATCATCAAAATAGGTACAGAAAGAACATAGCTCAACATAATAAAGGCCATTTATGACAGACTCACAGCCAGCATCATACTCAATGGTGAAAAGCTGAAAGCCTTACCACTAAATTCAGGAACAAGACAAGGATGCCCCACTTGTATTTAACATAGTATTAGAAGTCCTAGCCACAGCAATCAAGCAAGGAAAAAAAAAATAAAAGGTTTTCAAATTGGAAGGGAAGAGGTAAAACTGTCACTATTTGCAGATGACATGATACTTTATATAGAAAACCCTAAAGTCTTCACCACAAACCTATCAGAACTAATAAATGAATTCTGCAGAGTTACAGGATACAAGATTAGTATACAGAAATTTGTTGCTATACAGTAATAATAATGAAATATCAGAAAGAGAAAGTAAAAAAATGTCATTTAAAATTGCAACAGATTTAAAATCACATCAAAAAGAATAAAATACCTACGAATAAACTTAACGGAGGTGAAAGACCTATATTCTGAAAACTATAAAACATTGATGAAGGAAGTTAAAGATGATACAAAGAAATGGAAAGATATCCCATGCTCTTGGATTAGAAGAACTAATATTGTTTAAAAGGCCATACTACTCAAAGCAATTTACAGAATTAATGCAACCCCTATCAAAATACCCATGACATTTTTCACAGAACTAGAACAAATAATCCTAAAATTCATGTGGAACCACAAAAGACCCTGAATTGCCAAAGCATCTTGAGGAAAAAGAACAAAGCTGGAAATATAACCCTCTCAGACTTCAGGCTATACTACAAAACTACAGTAATCGAAGTGTGGTACTGGCACAAAAACAGACACACGGATCAATGGAACAGAATAGAGAGGCCAGAAATAAACCCACACACCTATGGTCAAATAATCTATGACAAAGGAGATGATTATACAATAAAGAAAAGGCAGTCTCTTCTTCCCATCCAAATGGTGATGGGACAACTGGACAGCTACATGTAAAACAATGAGATTAGAACATTCCTTCACACCATTTACAAAAATAAACTCAAAATGGTTTAAAGACCCAAACCATAAAACTCCTAGAAGAGAACCTAGGCAGAATACTCTTTGACATGAATTGTAGCAATATTTTTTTGAATCATTCTCCTAAGGCAAAAGAAATAAAAGCAAAAATAAACAAATGGAACTTACCTAAACTTAAAAGCTTTTACACAGCAAAGGAAATCATTGACAAAATGAAAAGACAACTTACTGAATGGGAGAAAATATTTGCAAATGATGTGACCAACAAGGGGTTAATATCCAAAATATATAAACAGCTCGTACAACTCAAGATAAAAAAAAAAAAAAAAACAACCCAATCAAAAAATGGGCAGAAGACTTGAATAGACATTTCTCCAAAGAAGACGTACCAATGGCTAATAGGAACATGAAAAGATGCTCAACATCACTAATTATTAGAGAGATGCAAATCAAAACCACAATGAGATATCACCTCACACCTGTCAGAATGGCTGTCATCAAAAAGTCTACAAATAACAAATGGCAAAAGTATGTGGAGAAAAGGGAACTGTCCTACACTGTTGGTGGGAATGTCAATTGGTGCAGCCAGCTTGGAAAATAGTATGGGATTTTCTGTGTAGACACTCATATCATCTAAAAATCAGGACTTTGTTCAGGCTTTGTTTTTTTTCCTCAAGATTGCTTTGGCAATTAAGGGTCTTTTGTGGTTCGTCAAAAAAACTAAAAATAGAACTACCATATGATCCAGCAATTCCACTCCTGGGTATATAGCTGGAAAAAATGAAAACATTAATTCAAAAAGATATATGCACCCCAATGTTCATAGCAGCACTATTTACAATAGCCAAGACATGGAAGCAACTCAAGTGCCTATCAACAGGCAATTGGATTAAGAAGATATGTTGTTTATATATATAATGGAATATTACTCAGCCATAAAAATAATGAAATTCCGCCATTTGCAGCAATGTGGATGGACCTAGAGAATATTGTACTCAGTGAAATAATTCAGACAGAGAAAGATAAATACTGCATGATATCACTTATATGTGGAATCTAAAAAAGTAATACAAGTGAATGTATATGCAAAATAGCAACAGACTCACAGGTACAGAAAACAAACTAGTGGCTACCAAAGGGGAGAGGGAGAAATTAGGGGTATGGGATTAACAGTTACAAACTACTATGTTTAAAATAGATAAGCAACAAGGATATGCTGCATAGCATAGGGAATTAAAGTCATTATCTTGTAATAACTTAAAATGAAGAATAATCTGCAAAAATACTGAATCACTATGATATATACCCGAAACTAATATAATATTGTAATTCAACTATACTTCAATAAAAAATTCCATTTTCATAAAAAATAAAAATAAGGACTATTTTATTTCTTCCTTTTTGATACATATGCCTCTTATTCAACCCCCCCCCCCTTTGTTTTTGCCTTATTGTCCTTGCTATAACTTTCAGTGCTATATTGGATAGCAGTCGTTAGAGTGGACATCTTGTCTGTTCTCAACTTGTAAAGCATTCTGTCTTTTACCATTAAGTATGATGTTAACTATAGGTTTTTTGTAGACTTCTTTTATCAAGTTAAAAAGTACCCCCCTCTGTTCTTAGTTTCTTTAGAGTTTTTATCATGAATGGATGTTGAATTAGTCTATTGCTTTTTCTACATCAATTGATATGATTATGTGATTTTTTTCTTTAGCTTGCCAATATGGTGGGTTATACTGATTGATTTTTGAGTGTGGAATCAGCTTTGCATCCCTAGAATAATTCCCACTTGGTCATGGTGCGTAGTTATTTTTATATATTGCTGATTTTTTTGGTCAATATTTTGTTAAGGATTTTTGCATATATATGCAGAGAGGATATTGGACCATAGTTTCTTTTTTTGTACTCTGTCTAGTTTTGGTATCAGGGTAGTTTTGGCTTTATAAAATGAATTGGGAAGTGTACCTCTTCTATTTTCTGGAAGAGATTATGTAGAATTGGTGTTAACTCTTCTTTAAATGTTTGGTGGGATTCTCCAATGAAACCATCTGGGCCTGGAGATTTCTTTGGGGGGAGTTTTTAAATGATGAATTCAATTTCCTTAATAGTTGTAGGGCTGTTCAAATTAATTATCTATTTCATATTGGAAAAATTGTGATAGTTTGTGGTTTTGAGTATCGGTCTATTTTATCTACACTGTTAAACTGATATATGTGGAATTGTTTGTAATATAATCATATTATACTTTTGATGTCTGTGGGATCTATAGGATCCCTTGATTTGGTCTTCATATTGATAATTTGCTTCTTGCCTTTTTTTTACCTTTGTTATTCTTGCTGGAAGTCTGTCAATTTTATTGATCTTTTCAAAGAACCAGCTCTTTGCATTATTGATTTTTCTATTGTTTATTCTGTTTCCAGTTTTATTGATTTCTGCTCTTAGATTTATTATGCCCTTCCTTCTGCTTGTTTTGGGTTCATCTGGGGTTTTTTTCTTCTTTTTTTGGTTTCTTGAGTTGAGAGTATATGTTATTGATTTGAGAATTTTATTCCTTTCTAATGTAAGCATTTGGCGATATATAATTCCCTTTCAGGGATATTGGCTTTATCTGTGTCCCACAAACTTTGATATGTTGTTTTTCATTTTCACTCAGTTCAATGTATTTTAAGATTTCCTTTGAGAATACCTTTTTGACCCACAGGTAGTTTTTAACATGATAAAGCTATCCCACACCTGAGCACATACCCAAAGTGGAGCCTCTTCATGTTCTAAAGAAAATTTTTGACATGATCATTGTTATGACTATGATGAAACAGTTTCTACCAGAGAAAGAAGTGAGAAATGAAGCCCATTAAACTCATGAAGTAGGTCATCATGGACTCAGTTCACCCCCAACCCAAGGTGCAGTATGTACCCCTGCTGTCTAGTCTGCTGGGGATGTCATAACAAAATACCATAGACTGGGGGGCCTGAACAGTGGAAATTCATTTTCCCATAGTTCTTCAGGCTAGAAGTACAAGATCAGAGTGCCAGCATGGTTGGTTTCTGGTGAGAGCCTTCTTCCAGGTTTGCCAGTGGTCACCTTTTCACTGTGTCCTCACGTATATGAGAGTGAGAGAGATCTCTTCCTCTTAAAAAGGCCACCAATCCTATTGGATTAGGGCTCTACCCTTCATTACCCTTTTAAACCTTATTTATTTAAACTTTATTTAACTTTATCTTAATCCTGTTCAACCTTAATTGAACCTTAATTATTTAACATTAATTACCTCCTCAATCATGTAAATTTAACCTTAATCGCTTTCTAAACTTAACCTTATTTACCTCCTAAATTACCTAAATTTAACCTTAATTACGTCCTTAAAGCTGTATCTCTAAATACAGTCACCATGGGGGCTAGGACTTCAACATATGAATTTGTGGGGGAGTGACACAATTCAGTCCATAGCAGCTACATTCCCACCAGCCCCACACCCTGAGAGTAGAACCTGGCTCTCTCGGCTCTCATGGGCTCAGTTCAGCATCACTCACTTTTATTGACTTCGTACTTCATGCAAAGTTATGCACCAGACAGCATGGAAGTGGAGAGGGAGAAGTCTCAGCCTTTAGGAGTTTACCACCTACTCTAGGTAGAGACTTGCAGAAACTCTCTGCAGGAGGCAGCTGTAAGAGACAGATCTGGACTCACCTCATGATTCCACCACTTACTAGTCATGTGAGACCTGTGCAGTTCACTTATTTTCACCCTTATATGCTAATTAGAGACAATCCCTATTCTGCCTGCCTCAAAGGGTTAGGATGATCAAACGAGGTATGCACGGGAAACACAAATGAAGTGCTTTGCAAAGTTGCCACATGGGAGAAAATGGGGATTTGATTCACATTGTGGGAGCAGAGGATACATAGATCAATGGAGAGGAAACTGAAGCAGGGTACATGGGATGGGAGAAGAGGGTGTAGAGCAGCGGTCCCCAACATTTTTGGCACCAGGGACTGGTTTCGTGGAAGACAATTTTTCCACTGATGGTGGGTCGGGGGGAATGGTTCAGGCAGTAATGTGAGCGATGGGAGAGATGGGGAGTGGCAGATGAAGCTTTTCTCGCTTGCCCACTGTTCACCTCCTGCTGTGCGGCCTGGTTCCTAACAGGCCACGGACCAGTACTGGTCCAAGCCGGGGGCGGGTTGGGGACCCCTGGTGTAGAGCATGGAAGGCTGTGTTGCAAGCTCTAAATTTCATTCTTAAGCAGGTTAACTGTGGAGTTCAATGCTTATTTTTCAGCTTTCAGAAGACCTTGACATCCATTTTCATTTGATGAACAAATAGTGCTTTGAATTGCTCAGGGCAGATATTACTTTCTCAGTTTTAGCCGTTAAAAAAAAAAGAAGAAACTCAGAAAGGTTAACTAATTTGCCAAGGTCACAGAGCTAATAACTGGTAGAGCTGGAATTTCTAACTCCTATTCTAGTCCTTTGTCTACTGTCCCGCCAGCTGCTGTAGAAAGGCACAGCCAATCCCTCGATGGGATCTAGAATTAAAGCACATTTTCATTCTCACAGATTCACACATATTAGCAGAGCCAGAAGTAGAGGCTCATCCATGTTACCAAGATTTCCCTGATTGATCTCAATTCTCTTGAATTTATGAACAGCTTAGACTCCTACCTGGAATGATTATAAAGGCTAGGTTTCCTTTGATTTGTTTTTGAGTTAGTTTTAGACGTAGTCTTCATCATCCTCATCATGAGATATGCCCCAGGGGCCAAAAGCATCACTTATTCAATGATATCTATTAATGAAAAATTTTCTTAAATGAATCTTAATGAACAACATGTATGATACAGAGAATGCATCAATGCTTTATAAATCTTAAAGCTCTCTATATAACTGTAAGAGCTTGATATTCACTTATTTTTATGTAGTTTGTATATATTTAGTACAGTTTTACTTTGGTCATTTTATCTATAGACCCAGTGAATTGACTTTCTTATTTGAATATCTTGAAAATGTACATTTTTATATCCTGAACTTTCACAAAGAACCTAAAGTACCATGTACTACACAAATCACACCTAAATACATCTGTCTAAAGAGGGATTAGTAATAATGGATCCTTGGCCAATGTGATGCTGGGGCTTGAAAAGTTAGCCCACAAGAAAAAGTAGACATCAGTAGGTAACTAGGCTATGAGTCATGCAGGGTGAATACCAAAGTTTCTCAAAGACATAGATAACCAAATTTCAAAAGATCACTTATGATGACTGTAGTATATATTTCCTCCTATATGTGTTTACTAAGTTAGCAAAGCATTAATCTAGGAGGACTGCTATAACATTTATTGTGATACCCTTAAGAATAATATTTTAAAAATTATATTAAAATTGTAAGTACCTAGTACACTCAGGTACTCAATGGTTGCCAATCTTGATTCCATCTCTCTTTTTCTTCTCTGCTTTCAGTAAAAACATTTTCTTCTCATTTATGGTAGTTTGAGTGTCAAAGTCCCTGAGCTACCATATAACTCCCCAGTGCTTGGAATTAGAGACCCTGTACTTAGGCTTAATATCACTTTCAAAAAAGTGAAATAAAATTCCTTATCTCTGATGGCTCCATTAATTCCAGAAAGTCCCTAAGGTTGCCTTTTAGCTACTGTTTTACTTTCCTCCTTCTTTGCAAGGAGAGACTTTTACTTTCTCCCCACTGGCTTTGGAAAAAGCCAGAAGAGAAGGAATATCTGCAGTCCACTTAGGGTACCTTCCTGTGCATCCACAGCTACTGTACTCCTACCAAGTGCCTTCCACCTCACCCTCTTTCATGCCATTGCCAGCACTTTAAGGTACATGTGGCTATTAACGCTTAGTCAGTTTTCTGTCTAGACTCTGAATTGTAGCTGTGGTGCCTCAGGAAGACAACTGACATAAACTACCTAAAAAATAATGTTTTACTATTTATGATTAAAGAACTTTTATAGGCAATGATGGAACATAGAATGGGAGCTGCATTTGTTGGGTACACTACTGCCTCTAGGGTATGCCCATCATTTTATAGGTCTAGAAATGTGAGGCAACCTCCCAGGGTCAGCTTGTTTTCAGTTAGCTTAATGGTTAAGACTCTGGGTGTGGAGTCAGACTGACCTGCATTCAGTTCCTGTCCCTTACCTGCTGCAGTGTGACTTACTGCTCTAAGACTCCATCTATAAAATGGGAATAATAACAGTACTCACCTCAGAGTGTTGCTATCAGGATTAACGGAGATCATGTATGTAAAGGACTGCACAGAGCCTGGCAACTCAACAATATTGAATGTTGTTGTTGAAAGATATATAGTGATTACTAAGTGGACAGCAATGCCTTGGATTGTGGTTTTTTGGAATCTGTGCTTGATGTAACAGAAATAACTACAAGAACAATTTAAGATTATTCAATTTAAGATTCTCCTGTATACCTTAGCTTTAAAAATCCTAAAAGAAGGGCTTCCCTGGTGGCGCAGTGGTTGAGAGTCCGCCTGCCGGTGCAGGGGACACGGGTTCGTGCCCCGGTCCGGGAAGATCCCACGTGCCGCGGAGTGGCTGGGCGCGTGAGCCATGGCCACTGAGCCTGCGCATCCGGAGCCTGTGCTCCACAACGGAAGAGGCCACAACAGTGAGAGGCCCGCGTACCGAAAAAAAAAAAAAAAAAAAATTTCTAAAAGAAGAGTTTGACTACTACGTGGGGGAATTCAATATTCCATTTCAAGAAAGGTTCAAACAAACTCCTGTTGTAGGCCATTATGAACCTGTTCACTACCATAGATGTCTGCTGGATAAAACACTTGTGCTTAGAAAGCAATTTTCCACTTGCTCCATTCCTTCCTTAGAATCTCGAACTTTCTAGCACTTGTATATAGTTACTTTGTTAAATATAATTAGGTTTAAAATATTTGATATGAAAAATTATTTTAACCATAGTTAATAGGCAGTAGTCCTGTGGATTGACTTTGAGTGTGGGGCTTCTTAAGCACCCAGAAACATGTGTGAGGGGGAAATTCTCCCAGGGTGCCCAGGTCTAGATCTGACTTCATTGCTATAGCACACATATAACTAGACAGCGCTCTGTGTGCCTTCTTTAAATAACAACTTGCAGCTTATCATAGAAAGCATGTAATTTTGCCTTCTAAACCCTCTCATAGCAGGCTTAGGCTCCATTTTTATTTTAGTTCCTTGCATCTTCTCTACAAAAGAAAGAATGACAGCCCTGTGTATGTTTGGCGGTGTGCTGCAGCTTCTGTGGAGAGACAAATCACAGAGTTTTGAACATACTTAATCTGTATTATGTAGCTCTTTTATTATGGTCTTTTAAAATTTTTTTTACAGACTTTCTGGTATTTAGATAGCTTCTCCTTTAAAGCTTCATTAATTTAAAAGTTATTTGCATTGAATTGCTTGGGTTACATAGGAACTATTTTAGCAAACAGGTTCTGCAGTCTGGTTTCTGCCAAGGATATGGTTTTAGTTATTAAGGTAGCTAGACATATTTTTCTGACTCAAGCATTTTAAGCAGAATTCTACTAAGTTTTAAAACAGAACTGCACACGATCCTCTTTGTAACAACGTAGTAGGTTTGCTATGCAATAACAAATGAATACAGTATAATAGTTGTGAAGTGGTAAAACTGAATTCTGTCCAAGCAAATTCTGCCATATGGTTCCTGCTGCTCATAAGTTTGGCTGAAATCCTAAAGCATTCTCCTGGTAACTATGGCTGCTTATACATTTAAGTCCCATGGAGTCACGAAAAATTGCAGTAAAGTGAAAATTTGCTATATAACATGTTTTAATGGGGAATACATGTGATTCATCCTGAATGTGCCAAGATTATACAGAAAAGCATAAATTTTTCTTATGGTTTTGTGGGACGATTTAATGCTCATAGATTTCATGTTGACAAAGGTAGAATGCTTTCAGTGAATCATAAGAGGACTAAATGGTGCTTTTATTATATTTGTGGGTCTCAAGGAAACATATATCTGAAATCATAATGGAAGTCAAAGGGAAAAGAATATAGCTTAATACTTACTTTTTAACTTTACACATAGCTGTTTGGGGACTGCCTGAGATGCATAAAGTAAGATGAAGCTTCACTGAATTTACTAATTCTTCATCTGAAGAATTCTTCAACTAAGCCCTGTTGATTTCTCCACTGAATTCTGAAAGAGAATTAATGATATTTCCTAAACCAAATCAAGGTTTGATGCTCTAAAGATTACTCGCTCCTTTTCCCTTTTTCAGCAGTTTCTTTCAACTTGGGCCCTTTGCAGTGCCATCAAAAATGGAACACGCTAAACTTTTCTGTCTTTAAACACACTGTCTTCTTGCTTAAATGGTAATGAATAAATTACTTTCTGCCACCTGACAGAAAGATGAATTGTTTAGCACTTATTATGCAGCCATCTACTTTAAGCCCTGATTACAGTTCAATTCATATTTGATTCATAGAACTTGAAGTGTTCATCATTCCACCCTCTTTCCCGCTTTGAAAAGTCCTGGGACATCTTCATGTTGTAACAAACAAGACGTGACTCATGCCTTCTCATTCCTGTCTCCTGCTGGGGTCTTAGCAGTAAACCAGCCAGAGACACGTTTGCAAGAAACAAGACTTAAGTTGGATGGATCAAATGCTTCACAATTCCCTGGCCCACTGCAGTTCACACAATGTAAATATAATACTCATCTTCATTTGCTGAATTAGGGAACAGAAATGGACTACCAGCCATCTGATGCAGAAATTCGCAGCATCAACAGTGAGCGGTGTTTTGGGAGAGAGGGAGTGGAGAGCAGGCAAGTGTTCTTCCTTGCAAACAGCCCTGCTTTAGAATGCATGAAAAAATGTTATCCTCTCTTGGTTCTGTGTAGAGGGTGGCTGGGGCCAGAGAACAGAGGAGAATTTTCTCTTATAATTGGGCTAGAGAGAAATCTTTTATGAAACAGAGCCATGGTGGTCTGGAAAAGGCTGCTGTTTGCCTTCTGGAGTGTGTCTTGCCCAGCCAAGCCTCTTTGCGTCAGCCAGGCCTCAGAGCCACTGCGGTGCCTGGCATTAAGCATCATTAGGGAATGATGAGCATGATTACCTGACACTGGTATCTTTCTCTTTTGGAAACTGCACCCAGACTCCTAGAAGCAGGTCTAATAACTGCAGTGGGTAGATTGCAGATGGTTTTGGAGAAGCCCCTGGGTGCAGTGATGTTTGACAGCTGGGGAAGGAATAAGAGGAGCATTCTTTTCACTGCAAGTCTCTCCTACTCCTTGAACCTCCACCATCATCTCTGCAGAGATGGAGACCTGTCTTGCTAGAAGGCAATCATGTTCGAAGCAGAAAAGTAGAGTGAAAAAATCACACTGTCATGGTCTTCTCGGGCTGCTGTAACAAAATACCACAGACAGGGTGGCTAAACAACAGAAATTTATTTCTCACAGTTTTGGAGCCTGGGAAGTTCATGATCAGGGTGCCAGCGTGGTCAGGTTTTTGGTGAGGACTGTCTTCCTGGCTTACAGATGGTTTCCTTCTTGCTGTGTCTTCACATGGTGGAAAGAGAGCTCCCATTTCTTGTAAGGACACTAATCTCGTCATGACCTCATCTAAACCTAATTCCACCACCCTCATGACCTCACCTAAACCTAATTCCCTCCTAAAGGCCTCACTTCCTAATACCATCACACTGGGGGTTAGGGCTTCAACATATGAATTGAGGGGACACAAACACTCAGTCTCTTATACATATCGTGAACAGTTTTCCAGAGCCCTGTGCTTCTTCTCACTTCTTTGCATTTTTACAGGTTGTTTCCTCTGATGGGAATACCTTCGTCTATCTTGCCTCTCTTGGCAAACCCATGTTTAAGATGCAGATTGTATCTTAAGTGTAAGAGGGTTCTCTTTTCTCCACACCCTCTCCAGTAGTTGTTATTTGTAGACTTTTAAATTTTTTTTAATTTATTTTTATCTTTTTAACATCTTTATTGGAGTATAATTGCTTTACAATGGTGTGTTAGTTTCTGTTTTATAACAAAGTGAATCAGCTATACATATACATATATCCCTATATCTCTTCCCTCTTGTGTCTCCCTCCCACCCTCCCTATCCCACCCCTCTAGGTGGACACAAGGCACTGAGCTGATCTCTCTGTGCTATGCAGCTGCTTCCCACTAGCTATCTGTTTTACATTTGGTAGTGTATATATATCCATGCCACTCTCTCACTTTGTCCCAGCTTACCCTTCCCCCTCCCCATGTCCTCAAGTCCATTCTCTATGTCTGCGTCTTTATTCCTGTCCTGCCCCTAGGTTGTTCAGAACCTTTTTTTGTTTGTTTTCTTAGATTCCTTATATATGTGTTAGCATATGGTATTTGTTTTTCTCTTTCTGACTTACTTCACTCTGTATGACAGACTGTAAGTCCATCCACCTCACTACAAATACCTCAATTTTGTTTCTTTTCATGGCTGAGTAATATTCCATTGTGTATATGTGCCACATCTTCTTTATCCATTCATCTGTCAATGGACACTTAGGTTGCTTCCATGTCCTGGCTATTGTAAATAGAGCTGCAGTGAACATTGTGTTACATGACTCTTTTTGAATTACGGTTTTCTCAGGGTATATGCCCAGTAGTGGGATTGCTGGGTCGTATGGTAGTTCTAGCTTTAGTTTTTTAAGGAACCTCCGTGCTGTTCTCCATAGTGGCTGTATCAATTTACATTCCCACCACCAGTGCGGGAGGGTTCCCTTTTCTCCACACCCTGTCCAGCATTTATTGTTTGTAGATTTTTTAGACTTTTTAATGATGACCATTCTGACCAGTGTAGGTGTTACCTTATTGTAGTTTTGATTTTCATTTCTCTAATAATTAGTGATGTTGAGCATCTTTTCATTTGCCTGTTGGCCATCTGTATGTCTTCTTGGAGAAATGTCTGTTTAGGTCTTCTGCCCATTTTTTGTTTGGGTCATAACCATGATTTTTAATGGTCATGAAACATTGCATTGGATTGCAATTTAACTACTCCTCTGTTATTGGACATTTAAATTCATTCCAGGTATTTTCTATTTTAAGTAATGCTGCCCTGAATATCATCATGGTGATCACTTTGTCACAGCTTATATTATTTTCTGAAGAGAGATTCTCAGGAGTGTCAAGGTCAAAGGCTATGATGTTACTATTGTGTGTGATGTGTCTTGCCAAATGGCTTTCCAAGGGCCTTGAGACAATTTATATTTCCACCACAAAGTAGAAGTTGAGTGCTTCAACGCACCCTCAGCAGAGTCGAGTTCTGTCTTTTTTTAAATCAGCAAATTTAACAGGTAAGATAATGGCTCATTCACAAAAAATATTTTTCAGCATTTCCTAGGTGCTGGGAACTGGGTCTCACACTGGGGATGCTGAGATGGAGACCACTGGTTCTGCCTATGCTCTAGAGGAAGAAACTGGAAACTAAACTAACAATTATGACCAGAGTCGCAGTTGCTGCCAGATGCAGGGGAGGGACCCACACCTGGCCTAGGAAGTTGGGGAAGGCTTTCTGGAAGGTGTGGGCTTGAGTTTAGTCTTGAATGAAGCATAGTGGTTAGCCAGGTGGAAGGGGCCATGAAGGGCATTCCATACCAAGGGAACAGCATGTACAGCGGAGGTGTGAGGGAGCTGGCTTATTTGAGGAGCTATAAGAGATTGGATATAGGTATGTTTGAAGGAGTGTTGAGATGTGAGGCTGGGTCTAGGTCATGCAGAGAAGCTGGATTCTTTTAAAGTTACAGTCTTTAAAGGTTGTTGTTCTTTGGTTTTGATAATAAAAGCAATCTCAGTAGGACCCTGCAGTGGAGTTTCTGACTGCATAAGATTAGATTTGCCGATTGGGTCACAGTATTAAATGTTACAGTAGTTTAGCTGTATGGATGCTTCACTAAGTAAAGTTAACATGTAAACTACTAGTATTGCTGCTTCACTAAAATGAGGTTAACCTGTACTGTAGCCCATCTGACAGAGTAATGAAACAGGCAGAAATGATCTTCAGAGTCGTCCAGCCACCCCTATGACACCTGTTTTTTGTTCCTCTCCTCCTTCCTAGTTCCCACCACAGTCTTCGGAACCTACCATAGCCAGTTCCTCTCTAAGTAATCTCTCAACACCACAGCGTAGGATTGTTAGGACAAACTTTTACACTAAGATGCTGGTGATTAGTTAAGAGGTCTAGCCCCTCACACGTCTAGAAGAATTTGGATTTTAAAGGGAGTCACTTGGAGATAGAAATTCTTGCAACCCAAAAAAAATATCCAATGTTGGAATTTCAGGCCAGAAGCCTGGCCAGTGAAGGAACTATTTAAGCTTGGGCTGATCAAGCAGTGTCTTCCTGGCCTCTCCATCATCCAGCATAGCAGAGGGCCTTTGTGCAAGTCCAAACCTGGATGTAACCTTTTGTCCCGTGCCCAGAGGTCGGCTTCCTTCACTCAATTGCCCACTTCATCTTCTAGATGGAATGTGGGATCAGTGTCCTGGGATAGAGTGTGTGGTCAGCTGTCTCTGAGAGCTGGTCAGAATCAGGATGATGGCCAGTGGCTGGGGAGGGCTTTTGTGAAATGGCCACATCTCCATAATCTCAACCTCACCTACTTTTTAGCCCTGGTATTAAAAAAAAAAAAAGAAAAGAAAAGAAAAAGAAAATCATCTAGGGCAGTGTTTTTCTTCACTCTTCAGGAAAACATTGTAATTCCCTCCCAGAAGATTTCCTAGATCTTAAATATCAGCTCAAATATTTATGCATGAAAAATTAGAGGCCATGAATGATGCATGTGTTCTAGAAACTCTGCTCGTAAATCTCCCCTCCCTCCTTTGGAAAGTCCCCCAGGAGGGCAGCCAAGACCTCATTTCCAACCCCTATTTGGAAGCCACCTGAGATGAAATTTCCTATTTGTTTCCGACTTGCATGGCCTTTGAATATTAAGCCCTCCCTGTGGCAGATGAGTCTGCTGTCATCTTGTCTGAGATACTGTTCTTTTACTTGACCAGATTATAGCACAGTTGTCAGTTTGCTCTTTAAAAGTACTACTTCACAGGGGATTTGTGAGGATTAATGAAATAATATTTGAAAACCACTTTGAATTTGTATGCATTTTTTCTATGGAGACTCGGGGGTTATTATTTCTTAGTGTTTATACTGTATCTTCCATGTAAGAAGTTTTAAATGCTTTGTTAATATTTGGATGTGTTTCAGTTAGATGATGAAGCTATTGGCTGTTAGAGCTAGAAGGGCTTTTGAGATGGTCTAGTCTTAAATCTTCAGACTGAGGGGCCCAGGAAAAGCCTGAGGCCTAGAGAACCTACTCAGTGTACTCTGTGCCACACAGCTGCGTAGAGTAGAGTTGGTTCTAGAATCCAGCTGTCCTGGCTCCTTGTTCGGTTCTCCATGTCTGCTGTGGAATGAATTGTGCCCCTCCAAACATTCATATATTGAAGCCCTCACTCCCCAGTACCTCAGAATATGATTTGATTTAGAAGTAAGGTTGTTGCAGTTGTTACCAGTTAAGATGAGGTCACTCTGGAGGAGGGTGGGCCCCTAATCCAATTGACTGATGTCCTTATAAAAGGGAGAAATTTGGACACAAGCCACATAGAGGGAGAACACCATGTGAGTGTGAAGACAGCCATCTCTAAACCAAGGAGAGAGGCCTGGAAGGGATCCTTTACCTCACAGCCTTCAGAAGAAAGTAACCTTGTCAACACCTTGATTTTGGACTTCTGGCCTCCAGAATTGTGAGATGATACTTTTCTGTTGTGGTACTTCTTTACAGCAGTGCTAGCAAACTAACACCAAGTCTTTCCTGTTCTGAATACTAATTATTGCCATTTAGCACATTAAGAGATTAAGACAGGAAGAAAGGGAATCATTTGGCCCCGTTGAACCCAGAAGCCCAGCTGCTTGTCCTCATTCACCCCAGGCTTCTCCTGGGGCTGCAATGGGCAGCTGCCCTTGCTTGATGTCCCTTGGAAGCCCTCACCGTGGGTATAGGCACCTGATTCAGCCCATAATACTAAGCCAGTGCCCCAGGAACTGCTTCCTGGCATTCCTCCAACATCCTTCACATCATCAGAAGGCAGCAGCAGGGCAAGTGAGGGCAGCAGCCCAGGGACCCTCGCTGCATGTTGTTCGACAATCCAGGAGGGGTCTTCAACTATAAATGAATGGAGATAGGTGCTAAAAGTCTTCTTGTGAATGAGATGCTGGCAGCTCAGAATCCATTCTCCTAGGATAGAGCACACTGTGCATCAGGGTGGGTTCCTAGGCCTGTCCACAAAGCCCATTTAAGTTGTATTATTCCAGAAGCTGCATACTAGCAGCTGTTTGTGAAGTCACAGTAACATGGAAGGGCTCTTTCAGAGGAGCCGTCAGGCTTGCAGGCAGATTGTGGGGCTTTTAAGAGAGGGAAGGGATTAAGAATGCAACACCTCAGAATTCACACAGTAAAAAGGGATGGAGAGAACCCAGAGAGCTAAAACTCGAGGGTTCAGCACACCCAAGGAATACTTTGGAGAGGTTGTTTTTAAACACACTGGGAAAAGCTGAGTGAATTTGAAAATCAGGAAAAGAGCCAGCCCCGTGAAATCACAGACAATCCCAGTGGAGGCCTAGAGAGGTTAAGGCATGTGTTTGAGGCCACATGGAGAGTGAGTGGCAGAGCAGGGACTCCTGGCTGCCAGCCCAGGGCTCTCTACTGTGCAGACCATCCAAACTTCAGTCCATTGTTTCCAAAGCCACATATCCCTCCTGCTGTCATTTACTTGGTATTATTATAAGTCAGTTAGCTTTTTAAAAAACTTAAATGTATTTAACTTCACCTAAAGCAGTAATATCTGCAAAATTATGGGTTTGATGTTCTAGTTATATAATTTGTTTCTTAATACATATTCAAATTAAATGCATAACTATTTTAAAGTGTTTTATTTTTAATCATCTTGCACATCACCAGTAGTAGCCACCTGTTCCAAAGTTTGGGCAACTCTGCACCAGGTGGTAGCAGGTGATGGAGAGAGGAGAACTGGGGGCGGGATCCATGTCTTCAATTCCTTGAGGGAGAGAGAGTGGACAGGTCGGTAGCACAGAGGGAGGGTTTATCTCTGGAGAGGAGGGAACTTCTTTTCCCAAAATGAGGGCAAGTGGATTCAGGGGCAGAGCATCATTGAAATGGAGGTGAAACAAAATGACAGAGCTCATGCCCACTGACCTTGTTTTTTTTTCAACAAAGCAGTATGGCAAACTGATGACAACTTGAAAGGAGCATGGAGCTTTAGGTTTTAAATTAGAATTGTATTATAGTCCCCTGAGACTCAACCTTGTTTGTCAACGGGCAGAGGCAACTTGTTTCAGGAAAAAAAAAAAAAAAAAAGTTGAACTCTGACCCTCAACTGTGGTTCTTAAAACACTGCTGTAATTGCTTCTGGATTGGATTTTGAAGTTGACCTTTGATCAGAGACATTGGTTTCCTAAGATGAGGCCTTTCCCTGAAAAAAGGCTGGTTTGACTGCTATGAACTAGGCTGAATGTGGGTCAAAGACTAGGAGCATTTCTAAAGAACTGGCCCATCCCCTCCCCGGCAGTAATGTAATCCCATTTGTCTGTGTTTGCTTTTGTTTCCTGTGATTTTGGTGTCACATCCAAAAGATTATTGCCAAGACCAATATGAGCCAACAATCCCACTTCTGGGTATATATCCAAAAGAGCTGAAATCAGGATCATGAAGACATATTTGCACTCCCAGGTTCATTGCAGCATTATTTACAGTAGCCAAGATATGAAAACAACCTAAATATACTTTGGCAGATGAATTGATAAAGAAAATGTGATACAGAAATAGAGACAAAATGTATATATACACACACACATACATACACACACAGTGGAATATTTTCAACTTTAAAAAAGAAGGAAACCCTGCCATTTGCAGCAACATGGATGGAACTGGGAGACATTATGCTGAGTGAAATAAGCCAGACACAGAAAGACAAATACTGCATCATCTCACTTATAAGTGGAATCTAAAGCAGTCAAACTCATAGAAACAGAGAGTAGAATGGTGGTTGCCAGGGGCTAGGAGGAGAGGGAAATGGCCAAAGGATATTTCAGTTACGTAAGATGACTAAGTTCTAGAGATCTAACGTACAGTGTGGTGATAATAGTTAACAATACTGTATTGTATAATTGAGATTTGTGAAGAGGATAACTCTTAAACTCCTCACCACACACTCACACACACACACACACACACACACACACACACACACACACAATGGTAATTTTGTAGAGGTGATAGGTATGTTAATTAGCTTGATTGTGGTGATCTTTTCACAATGTGTACATATATCAAAACATCAAGTTATACACCTTAAATATATATAGATTTTGTATACTGAAGATATCTCAACGAAGCTATTGAAAAATGTAGAAGTAAACTGCCAGAGAGTTCATATGTGGGACCCATCAACACCTGCCATGAATTCTTTATCAGACCAGTTGTTATCAGCACAGGGACTGAGTGCGTACGGTGGGCCATGGTGACGTGAAGCTGGAGGGAAAATGCAAAGATGAGTGAGACCCACTCCTGCTGTGGAGGAGCTTCCTGGTCTAGGATTGGGGGTGGGGACAGGGCAGATATTATTAATAACAAAGATAATTATAAAATGTGAGAAGAGATAACAGCAATGGTACTGAGCACTTACTGTGAGCCAGACACTATATCCAAGCACTCAATAGAATTCATGCAACAACAGTCCAGTGTGGGGGGTAGAATTATTCTCCTCATTTATTGATGAGGGAACGGAGGTACAGACAGGTTAAATAACTTTCCCAAGGTCAAAAGTTAAAGAAAAGTGGAATTGGGGTTTGACTCCAGGCTGTCTGGTGCCGAGTCCTGTACTAGACAGGCCTTGGAAGTGGCGGTGAGGGTTGCCCGTGAAAATTGTGCAAAGGAATTGACATTATAGAAGTGAATATCATTTAACCAAGTTGGAAAGACGAGAACAGGGAACAGAAATTTCAGAAAGTCACAAGCAAGAGCACAGATGCTTGAGGTCTTGTTAAAGAAAAAAATTATTCGTGACACTTGTTAAAGAATGGTAGTGCAGACTTTATTCAAGACTATTGCAATAGAGATTTTATAGTATGGGAGACAGATTGAGCTCAGCCCCGAATACAACGAAAAGTGGGAATTTATAGCCAAGGATTGAAGGGGTGAGGGCAGAAAATTAGAAAGAGGAAATATCAGGAATAACGGGGAATTCTAGATAAATGGGCATAACAAGAGTCTTGCTGAAAGCAGGCCAGGGTGATCAGATACTGAGGATGAAAGATTCTGGCTAAACCATCTTGACAGGATTCTTGCTAAGTTGGGCTCTTGGAGGATGGGGCCTCATTGGGCTCAGCGAGCCTGACTAACATTTGGTCAAGGAGAGAATACGTGTCAATCTCTGAATCATTTGGAGGGGATGGAATGTGCTATCAGTCTAGAGGGGAGAACCTTGAAGAAAAGAGACAAGCTAGTTGAGTCTCCAGGTGGGGCGAGGGCTGGAGGATAGAGAGGGAAGGGAACTAACCATAACTGAGCCTTTACTGGTACCCCAACATCATGCCAGTCACTTGAAATAGGTTAAAATTAAAAATATATATATTTTCCAGCTTTATTGAGATATAATTGACACATAATATTGTATAAGTTTAAGGTGTACAACAGTGGTGATTTGATACACTTATATACTGCAGAATGATTACCACTATAGCATTAGCTACAACCTCCATCCTGTCACAGAGTTACCATTCCTTTTTTGTGGTGAAAACATTTGAGATCTACTCTCTTAGATCTACACTCAAGTATATAATACAGTATATAATACAGTATTATTAGCTAAAATCAATCACCATTGTACATTAGATTCCCAAATTTCTTAATCTAGTAAGTGGAAGTTTGTACCCTTTGAGCAACATCTCCCCATTTCCCCCACCCCCTAACCCCTGGCAACCACCAGTCTACTCCCTGTTTGTCTGAGTTTGCCTATTTTAAGATTCCACATATAAGTGTTATCATACAGTATTTGTCTTTCTCAGATGGATTTATTTCACTTAGCGTAAGGCCCTCAAGGCCCATCCATATTGTCACAAAATGGCAGGACTTCCTTCTTTCTCGTGGCTGAATAATATTCCATTGTATGTATGCATGTATGTACGTATGTACATACATGCATACATACATACCACGTCTTCTTTATCCATTTATCCATTGACAAACACTTGAGTTTCCACATCTTGGCTATTGTGAATAATGCTGCAACAAACATGGGAGTGCAGATATCTTTTTTTTTTTTTGATATTCTGTTTTCATTTTAAAATACGTTAAAATTTAATCATGAGGTGGGGATTATTCTTCCTGTTGAGCAAATAGAATTTCCAAGAAGTCAGGTGATACAGAGCTACAAGTGGCAGAGCTGGGGTAACTAACCAGGTCCTACTGGTGCCAGAGCCCCCTGGAACCTGCTGCAGGGGTTGCTGTCAAGGGAGGGGGTGAAGAGGCAAGGGGTGCTGGTCAGCGGGTGTCCAAGGACCCAGGGGTCCAAGAAAAGCAGGGCACTGGTTTAGGGAAGGAATGACAGGAAGAGTGGAGTGAAAGTAACCCTGCCTCTGGCTCCTCCTCACTTTTTCGGATCCTTGACATCCCTGTTGAGTCTCCTACAGCCTGAGCTCCCTGCGCCAGATCAACACTGGTTGGAAGCAAGATGATGGAGCTAGGCAGCAAACCATGGCTCTGCTTTGCTGTCCATTACTCCCTGTGCTGTGGAGCTCACCTTTTCCCTGACTCGCTAGAAGTGGCCCTGGCTCTGCTAAGCCAGAGGAAAAGCAAGTCCAGCTGAATTTGCACAAAGCTAAGTAGCCAGGCTACCGCAGGGCAGGAGTAAATCAGTCTTGATAATCGCATTTGGCAGTATTCGAAGCCATTTTGCTTGGACAGTGCAAATTCACTTAATGGTACAAAATGCTGTTTATTTGTTATGGAAAAACACTGAAGTCAGGCCCACTACCTGGTGTTCAGAATCTCTGTTCCATAGAGAAGAGGGCTTTATTTCCTTGGTGTAGGAGACATAGATGTGTAAGGTGCTTGTGTACCTAAGTGTTACATGCCCAGCTGCAGACCAAATGTCTGCTGGCGTCCACAACAAGGAAGAGCAGTGTGCGAGCCAGTGGATTGTGTTTCCATTTACACTTGTGTTTCCAAAGCTGATTTTTTTACAGTAAGGGCTTATTCCTGAAAGGAATGTCAACATCTGAAAATATTAGCTAATTTGACTTCCTGAGTAGAAATGCAAAAAGGATTGAGATGATTTATTATGTTAAAGCTCAAATAAACCTTGACAATTAAAAATGGAAAGGGAGCCAAAACTAATCAAAAGGAGAGGAGAATGAGAAATGCCAGGCATCTGGGATAAATTTATGATTGCAGTTGAGCACTAAAGTTAGCTCCAGGCTTCCTTTTGGTATAAGCATTCAAAAAATAATTTGGGTTAATAAAGTTTTTTAGGTTCATTGACAGAAAGCTACTGATATGACCACAATTGTGGCAGAACACTTATGACTAAACAATTAATTTGGGGATTGAAATGTTAACAGGACTAGAATTCATGAACTTGCTCTCCGTTCATGTTTGCTGTTGTACTTGAACATGTATGCTTACTCCGACCCCCCCTTGTGTGAGCACATCCAGAGTGAGAGGAGGTCACGCTCCCTAAGTTTTATATTTGCTTTGATTCCTTTCTTCCCAAACTGGTCTGGCGTTGTTCTTTGATTGTTGACACGTCAAAGAGAACCAGAGCTGGACAGTAAAAACAGATTTGACTCAGGAAGAATTGCAGTAGGAGAAAAGAGACCCCAGTACAGAACAGGGCTCAATTCTGAATACAACAAGGAGAAGTGGGCATTTATAGCCAAAGAGCAGTTGGTGATGGAAAACCGCTCGAAAGTAGGTTAATTCTTGTTGCGCTGACCTAACAGGATTCTTGCTGAAGGCAGGCCTGGGTGATCAGACATCACCTGCGGGAGGCGGCGGGGGGGGGGCGGGGGGGGGGCGGGGGGGTGCCGCATGAGTAATTTCGTCAGATATCGGGGGTGGGGATCTGGATAAACTGACTTGACAGGATTCGTACTACATTTGGGCTATACAGGCCGGACAAGGAGGGACACTGAAGGTCAAGGTGCAGAGGGCTTTGAGGAACCTGGTGAGAGTTAGATCAAGGAGAGGGACTTTGTCCGAAGACAGGAGGGGAGACAGCAAAACTTCCTGTTCCCAGATTCCCCTCCTCCTCAACGTTAACAGCCCAAGCCCTCAGTAAGCACTGTGTAGCCCTCCCACTCCCACCCCCATCCACTTTGTGAGCTGAAGTATCTGGAGAAGTTGCCACTGTGGATTCCTCCACAGCAGGCCAGGCTTCAGGGCTTGAGGCCAAGGGAAAAGAAGGAAGAGGTGAGAAGAGCAGTGGCTGGAAAGAGAATGACCACAAGAGAGAACTCTCCTCTGGACAAGGGTGATTCCTCCTCAGCTGGCTCAGCACTTGTTGATCTCATGATAACTTTGGGAACAGAAGAGAAGTTATCCATGTTGGAAGTAGAATTCCTACATTTGTCTTCAGCTTGAAACCCTGACATGTGGACATGACTGCCAGGAATGAGTGAGACCAAGAAAGCAGAGTGAAATGAAACTTATCAGGGACTTTAATGATCACCCGGATAAAAATTTAAAAAGCTAACTTGAGGGAGGTCCCTGGTGGCTTAGTGGTTAGGATTCCGGGCTTTCACTGCCATAGCTGGGGTTCAGTCCCTGGTCAGGGAACTGAGATACCACGAGCTTCGCGGCACAGCCAAAACAAAAAACAAAAAACCCCAGCAAACCTGAAGCTAAAAGTGAAGGGAACAGATGCAAGTTATATTAGAAAAGGCTTATTTTTTAAATTTCTTCACATTTAAAATCAGAGACACTGCTAGAACACTACCGAGATGGGATGACAAACATATCTCCTGAGTATAAATGCATTAAACAGACCATTAACATGGCAGGCAGTGGAGTGGGGCTTGGGGAGGAGGAAACATGGGTTCTGGTGCCCACCCTGGCATCAAATCTCAGTTCAGCCACTTTCGGGCCATGTGATCTTGGGCAAGTCATTCTGCCTGGATCTGCTCTGGTAAAGAGGTAGTGGCATTAATATTGGAGAGGAAGAACTTATGTGTCTGTCTGCTGTTTGTTCATTTATTTATCCAGTCTCCCAGTAAGGTTTAAGATGGTTGACATAACCATTTAATCAAACTGCTAACAGCACACAAGCAAGCAAAAAATCCCCCAAACCCACATTACAACTCCACCTAATTCACAGGGTTATAATGAGGCTTAAATGAAGTACTATTTATGAGAATGTTTACTTTTTTGATGGGCACATAGTAGATACTTAGTAAATGTTTGTTGAATCTGAAAATATGCTTCCATAGCCCAAGGAGGCAAAGCATTATGGGTTTTGCCCACAAAGCACCAAGGAGAGCTAGAGAAAATATCCTCTGCAGCCTCCTTTCCCTATACAACGTCTCACATCTTCCATCCCCTCAAGGCCTATACTTTTTTTTTAAACATCTTTGTTGGAGTATAATTGCTTTACAATGGAGTGTTAGTTTTTGCTTTATAACAAAGTGAATCAGCTATACATATACATATATCCCTGTATCTCCTCCCTCTTGCATCTCCCTCCCACCCTCCCTATCCCACCCCTCTAGGTGGTCACAGAGCACCGAGCTGATCTCCCTGTGCTATGCAGCTGCTTCCCACTAGCTATCTATTTTACATTTGGTAGTGTACATATGTCCATAAGGCCTATACTTTTGATGGTGCTCTTGCTGCCATTCTCCTGCAGCCCACCATCCCTGGAGTCTATCAGATAAATCACATTTGGTCTGATGGGTAACATTTCCCCGACTGCCCCCTCCCATACCCTGCCTTTATTAGTGACCCAGGTCATGTGAAGGAAACATCTGTTCTTCCTTAGGAGCTGAAGCCTGAGAAATGGGCTACAACAGGAATCTGGGAGAATCAATTAATGGTCCCAGATACCTTCAATACATTTTGCAGTGGGGTCCTGAGGAAAGTACAGCGTCAGCAACTCCAGACTGATTTCGGTATAAGTGAAATGTATTCAAGTAACAAAATTCACAAGCAGACATAGAGCATGATTTTATTGAGTCATTTTTTTAATTACTGTTGAGAGGCAGGATCTAGTTACAGAGAAATGATTTGATCCTGATGCCCAGACTCTAGCTGAAAAATGAGATACAGGGTAACATTTGCCCAATGACCTTTTCCTTCCTCAGGACAATTAATAGATCTTATTTTTGTAGAGCTATGATCTTGTCAGTTTAAATCCGGCTTGCTGACCAAACTGGAGAGAAACCATTGTCTCCAGAAGACCAAATGCCCCTGTCTGCTGCTGCCTGGAGTCTAGTTTGCTGGATGGTGTGAGTGGAATTTTAGCTTTATCAGGCCAGGAGTGGAGTGGAAATAGTAAACATGGAATTCGAATGAAGGGAAAGCAGAAAGTAGAACTCATCTAAGCAGAATGAAACCCTTTAAATGAAACTGCATCTTTCTCAATAATAGCAATTCTAATGTTCTTAGAGTCATTTTTATAATAGCTTTCTCTGGAGTATGTACTACATTAGGGAATCCAAGTCAGAGCAAAGGACAAGTAGTGCCGAATCTTTTGTCCACTGTGCCAACAGTGAGTCATCTGCCATCCATATGCCTTGGTTTCTCCATCCACACCATAGTAATGGCAGTACTTTTTTTTTTTTTTTTTTTTTGCGGTATGCGGGCCTCTCACTGTTGCGGCCTCTCCCCCTGCGGAGCACAGGCTCCGGACGCACAGGCACAGGGGCCATGGCTCACGGGCCCAGCCGCTCCGCGGCATGTGGGATCCTCCCAGACCGGGGCACGAACCCGCGTCCCCTGCATCGGCAGGCGGACTCTCAACCACTGCGCCACCAGGGAAGCCCAATGGCAGTACTTTTAACTCCATTGCTGCCTGGGGGTAAATAGAAAGATTTATTAGCCAATATTCGCTTTAATAGCCAAAAGAGTTATATTGGTATCTAGGTCCAGCACGAATGGATCTAGTGCTTTTTTCTATGCTCACAGGACTATTTGAAGACCTGGCAATAAAGTGAAAGGTGAGATTTACATGAGACTAGGTCTCAAGAACAAAACCAAGACCAATGGGCAGAGGCTTTAGGTGAGGCTGTTTTTGACTCAACCTAAGGAAAGTTACATGAGAGTAAAAATATTTTGTTGATAAAGAGGCTCAAGTGGAGGTGACCCTCATGTCACAGATGTTTCAGGGGTCACTGGACTGATGCAAAATGGTGGGACAATATGACATTGGTGATTCCATCCAAATCTAAGATTCTGGGTTCTAAGATGTTATTCACTTTGAATGGAGAGATGAGTGAGGGAAGACCTCTGTAACAATGGTTCTTAACATTTTTCTTATGTGGGCCACCAGGACGGGCTAAAGATCTCACAGAACCCCTGTCACTCCCCACTGGCCACTGTATAGCAGAATCTTCTCAAAATGAAAGGGCAGACTCAGTGCTTTGGACTAGACTCTGGTGAGGGTAACAAAATTAAAACCATTCACCTTGCTAAGGTGTGGGCATTACAAACTAGAAGTGCAAATATGGGAGACCAACCAGGAGATACAGGGGCACGCGACAAACCACACAAGATACTCACTACTTAATAATAGTCATAGTTTAGAAAGCTGGAAAGGTTAGCTTAAATGTGAGGTAAAAATTCATTTCACACTCCAGAATCCTCTAAGATTTATGCCGCAAGAAGGAGTAATGGCTGCTTAAGGACAAAAACCTTGGTCTCAAAGGGTCATTTTGGTGGTAACAAGGAGCCTCGGGAAGAACCTGGCCTAGAGGTCAAGGGTTAAGTTGCCATTATCTGTTCAAAGTCGGCCTTCACTGAAAAACTACATGAGAGGGCTTCCCTGGTGGCGCAGTGGTTGAGAGTCCGCCTGCCGATGCAGGAGACACAGGTTTGTGCCCCGGTCCGGGAAGATCCCACATGCCGCCAAGTGGCTGGGCCCGTGAGCCATGGCCGCTGAGCCTGCACATCCGGAGCCTGTGCTCCGCAACGGGAGAGGCCACAACAGTGAGAGGCCCGCGTACCGCAAAAAAAAAAAAAAGCTACATGAGAGCAGAAATGGAACCTGTGTCCACACCCCCCCATCAATCACATGACCAGGATTCATATATCAGTTTTGCCACTTACAAGCCATGTGATTTGAGGCAAAAAGACCTAAACTTAGCTTCCTCAGCTATGAAATCATGTTGACTCCTAGAATCCCGAGGCAGGCAACTCACACCTTTATTCATCCACCCTGAAGCATTTACTGAGGGCCTACTATGCGTCTTCCAGGGTTTTAGGCCCTTGGATTGTATCAGAGAACAAAAAAGTACCTGCATTCATAAAGCTTATGTTCTAATGAGGGAAAACAACCGAGAAATAACTAAATATATTTAGAGAGGATTTCAGATGGTAATAAGTGCTAAGAAGAAAAAAAAAAAGCATGCTAAGGGAGCACTGGTAGGCAGGAGTGAGGGGTGAGGGTGATATTTATACATATATTTACAGAGGGTGATCAGGGAGGACCTTACTGATAATGTGGTATTTTAGCAAAAACATGGAAAGAAGTGAGCCAAGCAAATTTCTGGGGAAAGAACATTCCAGACTGAGGATAGAGATAGAAATGTGGGAGTCACTGGCATTTACAGCCATGAGACAGGATGAGATCACCTAGAGAACATGTAGGTGGAGAGAGGCATTCTAGTGAGGTGCCTTAGGGAATTCCAGCATTTGGAGGTCAGGGGGATTATGGCGACCCATGGAATACTAAGAAGGAGGGGCTGGTGAGGTAGGAGGAGAGCCAAAGGAGAGTAGGATCCCAGAAGCCAAGAGAGGGAAGTGTTTGGGGAGAAGGCTCATTATCTGTAGAATACTGTAGATATTCTGAGTACAATAACTGAAACTTGACCTTGGGTTTAGCCACACGGAGGTTGTGGTGACCTTGACAAGAGCCATTTCAGGGGAGTGGTAGGGGAAAAAGCCTCAGTAGAGTGGGTTCGAGAGAGAGTAGGAAGAGGGAATTGGGGGAGATGAGTATAGACAATGTTTTAGGGAAGGTCTGTTATAAATGTCAGCAGAGGAATGGGGATGGGGTTCAAGAGAGTGTTGGTTTGCTTTTTGAGATGAAAGATATGTTCTTTGCTCAGGAATAATCCAATAAAGAGGGAAAATATGATGATATTGGAGAGGGAATCCTCCGGCCCACTGAGGGTTCTTCCCAATTTCTAATGCTGCCACCTCCTCGAGGAGAGAGGCACTGCTCCCTGTACCACTCTGGCCTAAGGGGGAATACCACAGCCCTTATTGTAAGGATATAATACCAGAAATGGTGAACTAGGTTGGGGGTGGCAGACTTTTTCTGTAAAGGGCTAGTAAATGTTTTAGGCCTACTGAGGCTCAGTCTCTGTCACAAACTACTCAACTCTGCTATTATAGCACAAAGGCAACCATAGTTAATAGGTAAATCGTAGGTGTGGCTCAGTTTTGATAAAACTTTATTTACAAAAACAGGCAACAAGCTAGATTTGGCCAACCACTGAACCAGATAATCTGCATCAGGAGATTCTTCTTCTTCTTCTCATTCTTCTTCAGTACAACTGCCCACAGGGGTGCCCAGTTTCTAGCTACTTCTATGTGGCAGGGGCTGTTGTTTCTTTCCCTTACACTTAGGAGAACTCTCAAATACACTTAAATTCTTTGAAGTTCAACACAGAGGCCCAAGACCTGTAATGGCCCATTTAGATTCCCATTTCCTTCCTGGGGTCCTGCCCCTTTTCTCTATGATTGATACCAGGAATATCTACTCTTTATGCCATTTTCACAAGACACCTGTTTGGGTCCAAACTGAAAGCAACTCTTAACGATCCACATTGTGGCTTATCCAGTAAGGCTTTCACTTACTTGCAACTCATTTCCTTATTCCTGGGAGGGAGTCAGGGAAGGGAAATGAAGTGAGCATCTAACACATTGGCTGCTTATTTTCTCTATTGAAAACTTTATTGGAAATATGAGACTTGGAAGCATATCGTATAAAGAATGGTTAGGAAATGTTAGCTTACTGGGCCTAGAAAAAGATGGCTGGTAAGGTTATGGGGGTGTGGCAACGGGTGTGAGAGGTGGGGACACATGGCATAGTCATGGGCCTCTTTCATGGAATGGAAATGGAATCCAAAGGATGGAACCAAGAATATGAGGTCAGACTTACAGGGAACAAATTTCCATTGATGATCATTAGTCATTTTGATTCTGTTAGAGGGGTGGGGAGGCGGCATCACATGAGAATTCAAGCAGAAACTATGGAGAGGACACTCGAAATTCAGGTGTGTGGATGGGCTGGCTTTTTAGTCACCTTGGGTTCCTATAACAAAATATCGAGCCTGGGAGGCTTTAACAGTAAATATTTATTTCTCTCAGTCTGGAGGCTGAGAAGTCCAAGATCAAGGTCCTGGCAGATTCAGCTCCAGGTGAGAGCTCTCCTTCTGACCTGCAGATGCCTAATCCTGCATAGCTGCTGTCCAGCTATGTCATCACATGTTGGAGAGAGAGAGAGAGCACTCTGGTCTCTATTCCTCTTCTTATAAGGACACTAATCCCATCATGGGGGTCCCACCCTCACGACCTCATCTAAACCTAATTACATGCCAAAGGCCCCACCTTTATCATCACATTGGGGTTTAGGGCTGCAACACATGAATTTTAGAAGGACATATTCAGTCTTTAACAGCTAGATGACCTTTTAAGACCTCTTCCAATCCTGAGAGTTTATGAGATCGAAGCTATCAACTCAAACATGGTTTCCTCTGAGCTTTAGATTATTGCCTTCCCCATAGCTTCCTCCAGCAGCTACCCTAGCCCCCAGTGTCATTAAACATCACCTATTTTTATTAGTTGAAATATGCTTGAATATTCCAATGGCAATGATTGAAGGAAGGATTCACTGACTTTCCGAGAGACTTGAATTAACACCAGTATTGCTGCCTTAATACAGCTGGTTTGAGCAGAGCACTCTAATCCAGGGACATTTGTTTGCACAGGCCTGTGGCTTTGTTCCCATGTCAGAAATGTGAGCAGGAACAAAAGCAAGATAAAGCAGAGCGATGTGGCTGGCGTCAGAACATGAAACTCCTGCGGTTGTTGCATATTGTAGTAGAATGGAAAGAAACCTCAACTTCAGCACAAACAGAACACATCAGGCCCCTTTTCACCAGAAACGCTTTATCCCTGTAAGTGTCTTTTCTCAGGGAGGTGTTCAAAGTGGCTTTTAACAAAGCACCTTTTATCCCAGGTCCTTGGGGATATTTACCTGTCACGGATATCTAGAAAACCGGCTGTGAGGGCCAGGTTAGATTCTGGGCCGTGGTTTTTGCAGTCCTTGTTGTCAGTTTGGAGAAATTCAATAAGTGGAAACGCTGCAGGAGTTTGAAAGGTCTGAGTTTAATCCCTGACACATGTCTGAACTTCAGCATGGCCCTTCTCTGCTTTTCTTCTCTGTTGTAACTACTCAGCTCTGCCATTGTAATACAAAAGCAGCCAGAGTCGATATTTAAATGAAGGAGCATGGCTGTGTTCCAATAAAACTTTATTTATGAACATTGAAATTTGAATCTCAAATAATTTTCACATGTCACAGAATATTATACTTCTGATTTTTCCCCAGCAATTTAAAAGTGGAAAAATTATTCTCAGTTCTTGGTTCATACAAAAGCAGGCAGCAGGCCAGATTTGGCCCACAAGCAGTAGTTTGCCAACCTCTGTGTTTGACCTTGAGTATACAATGACAGATGCGATCCTAGCCTCGTGGCACTTATTGTTGATGGAAGAGATGGATATTGAACAAATAATTTGAATCGTTTTTATGTAATTACTAATGTCATAGGAAGGAAAATAAAGAGTTAATTAGGAATTATAACAGTGAAATATCATTTAAATTGGGGAATCAGAAAATGAAATGAGAACAGAGACCTAAAGATGAGTGATATCCAGCCAGGAAAGAGTGGCTAAAAAAGGAAGTCTTGGGCTTCCCTGGTGGCACAGTGGTTGAGAGTCCGCCTGCCGATGCAGGGGACACGGGTTCTTGCCCCGGTCCAGGAAGATCCCACATGCCGCGGAGCGGCTGGGCCTGTGAGCCATGGCTGTTGAGCCTGCGCGTCCGGAGCCTGTGCTCCGTTGCAGTGGGAGGCAGAGAGGAATTATAAGGTCAAACTGATAAACTGACTGGTGAGTTTTAATCCTTCACAGTCTTATCAGGTAAGTAAATGCTCCAGGAAGTTTTCAGAGAGAATGTGGTGGCCCAGTGTGCTGGGGGCAGTGTGAGGGAATGACCTTGTCTCCAAATGTGACACAGGAGAGGGAGTTCCCTGTGCCTTCCTTACTGTCTTCCTATATTTTCCCAGAGGTTCTGGCCTCTTCATCCTGCTCTTTTTTCCTCGCCTGGGAGGCAGGTGAGAGGTAGTGACATTGTGAAGCAGAACAGGAACTCTGCAACTGAGAGTCAGGTGTGCTGCGTTCTGGATTCAGTACTGCCATCCCTTGTCATGTGGTCCTGGGCACATTGCTTACCCTTCCCTAAACTGAAAAATAAAGGACTTTTATACATCAAGAGTCTCCAGGCAGGTGACCTAAGAATGACCGAGTGGAGGGACTCCAGGGCCCTTCAGAGCAGGAGTTCATTCAAAAATAGAGTTCCATGAAAGGCCATTGGACTTGGTGACTGCTGGGTCCTCCCCAGGCCTGGCTCTCTGTGATTCTGTGAAAAGAGTCTTTTCTACAAGCCTGTCCATGTTGGATCCCGAGCTAGGAGGGAACCCAGGTCTGGCTACTCCCTGGGTCAATAGAATGTGGTAGTACCTGTCCAAGCCCTGTGTAACAAGAATCAGGGAAAGATCAAGCCACTTTCTTCAGGAAAATGATAACTTCTATCCTGTTGGCAAACTATGAGGAAAAAACAAAAATATATGATTCATATCAAGGTTGTTCAGATTTCTATTACTTCAGTGGCAGCACAGGTAATTAGTGACATAAACTAGGTGGCAGGCATTTAACTTCCCAGTAAATCAGCATCTTACCATGAGAGGCTCACACCCCAGAGAATTCTGAGCCAGGCCAAGTTTCTGTCCCCTCACACCTTGAGGTGTCACAGGAGGCAGCCTCAGGGCTTCTGGCCAGCTCTATCTAGCTTCCTTCTGTGCCACCGTGAAGCTGCTTGCCTCAGAGCTTCTATCTCCCCCTCCGGTCTGATGATCCAGTAGGCTTTGCGTCTGAGTCTGCTAAGGGACATCCAGACCACACATGGCATGACAAGGTTCTGGACCCGTTTTATTGAAATCTGCCCAAACTGTGTTCCGAGTCACCTGAACCCAGCACTGCTCCCCTGGACGTGTTCTTCAGGCCTATTTGTATGAGGTTCCTGCCTGCCTTTTTTTTTTTTTCTCTTCTGGGAATGTCTTCCCACGGCTCTCTTGACTCTACAGAACCCTCAGAGAAGCTGCGTGAGCACCATAATTCTGTCCTGTTCTCTTTGTGCAGTCATCACACAAACCCACAGGTACTCTTGACACTCCCACTGGGAAGAATGGAGTCTTTAGAATCCAGGCCTTGGGTTGTACCTACTTCCCCTGGGAATATCCCCCTAAGTCACTACCCTGATTTCACATCGCAGTTAATAAAGTCTTTTCATTCATATCCTTGCAATGGACACTCCAGATATCCTCACAGGAAGGTGGAGGAGTTATGATTATCCACTGGGACACATGGGGAAGCTGAGGCCCCAGGATCAAGTCATTAAATCAGGATGGAGCTATAACTGGTACCCAAGATCTTGATTAAGTATGAAATTAATATTTGTAAAGTACTCAGAACCAGTCTGCGGGGCTTGTTTCAACACCAAGCTCCCACTCCCTGGTCCCCTCTGATATTTCTGTACTGTTCACAGAGACCACTTGCCAAGCTCTGAATTGGCTAGTTTGAAACTACTTTTAGAAGGGGCATCAGACAGAAGAAATTTCTCTGCATATAGGCAGAGCTGTGTGCAAATGGCATTTTGGTTATTTTAAACTATTTCACAGTGAATTTGAGCTCCAGAACTGAGTGATTTCTGAGGAGTTGTAAATAGGTTACAAACCCTATTCTGAAACCATTAACCAAGTATAGTTGATGACCCAAACAGCCCTCTCCATTTCCACGTAGATGGATATCCCCTGGGCTTGCCTGTTAAGGAATTTGCCATTAAGCTTCAGTAGAGACACTTAGCCCTCTCTTAATTCTCCAAGTTAAGCTGCCTATTTCCAAATATATGACCTGAGTTCCTTCCTAACCCCCCACCAACCCACCACCATGCCTCTGTGCTCTAATTTCTATTTTATAGCTTATTCACTAGCCCAGCTGTTGAAGTGCCCAGCCCCTCCCTTTGAGTCATCTCATCCTACCATCTAGCTCCCAAAAAGTTCAGCCCTACCTGAATCCTCTGAGCTCCCAGGCCCACCACACTGTGCGACCAACATGGCGCACAAGCAGTGCCTTGCACCCAGGCAGCAACGTGGTCTCGGTGGGACATCTCGCCTTGTCTCCCAGCACCTTTCAGAGTCTGCTTCCCTCATCCCTGTCTTCTGGTTTGCTTCTCCTCTGATGCCAGGAGCTATGTCTTCAGCCTCAACATTTCATTTTCCACATAAACAATGATTTAATTTCTTCTTTTACAGCCTTCATTTCCAAAATTTCTATGGATTTTCTTTCTTGGAACCCCCTCTTGTTATTCCATATCTTATATTCTTTTCCATGAATGCTATTGCCTCCTTTATCTCTTTGAGTTTCTTAAAGATACTCACTCAGAAGCTCACTTAAGGTTATTCTAGTATCTTTATTCACCTCAGGTAAGTTCTTCTGTTTGTCGTCTGCCTTTCAAGGTGTTATTCTCCCACACAGGCTGGAGGATTTCTGGTTTGTGAGCTCATCTTCTACTAGAGGTTTTACCTCTGAATATTCTAGGTGCTACCCCAGAGAAACCATCTTGCAGGGCCTCAGCTCCAGGCTTGAAGGGAAGTGGCTGCTCATCAGGCCTGTGCTGGTCACTGGTTTGACCCCTTCCTGGATGGGTGGTGTGGTTCCCAGCCCATCCTCACTGGTGCAAGGCAGCTCTGGGTCCTGGTCTCATATGACTGGAGCTTTCCTAACCTAGACACAGGTGAGCAGCTCAACACTGCCTGCACCCCAACCTTGGTATGATGGCAGGAGTGGGAGATGACATAGCTTAGTTCTGCAACACCTATGAGCATCATGACCCAGCTCCCACCCTCCTGAGGATGGTCTTGGCTTCACTGTAGGCAAAAAGCATTGGCCCTGTTGCCCATTAAAGATTCCCTTTTTTCTTTATCTCTTTTGAGGTTTAAGGAATCACTATTTGTCTAGTGAGAAGTCTCTTTCTTGCTTTTCAGTATGAGATATATATTAGTTAACTCTTATTATTCAAATATTGTTCTATCCTTTCCTGTGTTTGGTGTACAAAAGTGAGGTATAGCTTATGCTCATTTTCCCATCTTGAACAGAAAGTACAAGTTCAGATACTACCCTTCTGATCCAGGCAGATCCCTGAGAGCCTGCATTTTCTTACAGGCCCTGCCAACAAAGCCCTGGTCACATTCTTATACCCCAAGAGCAGGCCGATTCAACAGCTTAACCTAAAAGCCCCCTTGGTACCTCATGATTCGAGCCCCCAGCTTTCTTAATGGCAACTTCTCATCCCCTGCTAAGGGATTTTTCAGCTTAAAAACGTGTTATCACGTAAAAGAGCCACCATCCTATTCCTGGCGGTCAGTCCCTCGTTGACTTTCAAACATTAAAAAGTACTTAAGAGCTCACACTTGTATTTTATCACATTTGGGATTCTCCCTTATTCTAAGGATGTTCTTGTTACACCATAGGCTTTTCAATTACATAGCACTCCTCTAGGACAGAGTGTAATATTTTTTTGCGGAGTCAGATATTTAAGTGAATTTTATTGTCAGATTTTCTTTGTAGTCATTTTAAAGCCAGACACTGTTTCTTAAGTTACCTTTGCGGGTAACTTATCTGTTGATGACACAGCTATATCTTTTTACAGTGTTCCAGACCATACAACTTAAGTGCCTGGACATTGTTATTTTAAAGTAGAGATTTTTTTTTTCTTTTTTTTGGTTTGTGATTTTCTATGTGTCCTTTTACTTGTAGTTTTAGCTGTTCATATATTTTATCATAGGGAACAGAAGTATGGTTTAAGGTGCCTTAAAATTTAAAACATAATACTTATTTGAATAATATGAATGTTATGTTTATAAGTTTTTCTATTATAAAAGCAATTCATGCCCATTGTAGAATATTCATTAAGTATACAAATGTATAAAATAAGAAAATAAAAATTATTCATACTCCTATCAACCAGAGCCTTTTAATCACTATTAATATTTGGGAGCATTTCCTTCCAGTCTTTTTTCAATGTATGTGAGTGTACATATATATTATATATTCCATAATTAGAATCAGTACATGTGTGTGTGTATATATATATATATATATATATATATATACTATGCATATATATATATATAATTTTTATAGACCACTGTTTTCACTTAGTATCGTGTAATTTTAAATCGAGAGCCAACTGCCCTTTGCTTTCTATATCTGTTGCAGCTCCCTTCCTTCTTTATAAAGTTATGAAGCCATGCACTTTCACGGTGTCCCTGATAAAAGGTATTAGGATGAGAGCAGTTTGCTTTAGGGTCATGCACTGCCTTAGTGTCACCCCTATTTTTCTATACTGAGTCCTATTACACTAGTCCATGTGCAAAGAAAACAAAAAAACACAGTGCGTGTTTTTTAAAAGTACTCTCTGATCCTCAGTTTTTTCCTCCCTTAAAGTGAGGAGATAGAGTAGGTGGTCAAATTTTGGCCCAGCGTCCTTTGGCGGAAACTGGCATTGGCATCAGCACAGTCCTCGTGTGAGCAGCGCTTAGCCCCTCTCCTTTCAATCCTCCTCGGCCCTGCATCCCCTACCTGCCCTGCTGTCCTCTTCCTACGCCAGAGGCATTCTGCATCTCCTCATCTGGTGAAAAGAAAAGAGAGCTCTCTAGGAGCTTTCAAGGTTTTGATTAAACATGACATCAGCTGAGTAGCAGTACGTATTAAAACTTTTATTAAAAACACTGCTAAGGTTCCACGTTAATCAGGAAGCCACATCTTCCCTTAATGGACAGAATTACTGATTAGATCATTAGAACCAGTGAGACCTCTCAGCTGTCAGACTTGTTTTCCCTAATGCAAAAATCTGTGTGAGTCACTCTCATGTTAGGTATTAATAAATTTATTATTTGATTGGTTATGTAATTTTAAGAAAAGGGCACCTGGCTTTGTTGAGGAATTTCTGACAACTCCATGGCAAATGGAAGGACTCGGCACCAAATTAGCAGCATCAGTCATATTCCTATAGGATTTATCATCTTTCACATGCTCTGAAGCACAACAGATATGATGGCTCTGGGAATGAGCACTAAATCTCCTCTCCCTCAACACCGTGTTGACAGTAGCTACTTAAGTAGAGTCTGATTTGTGAGGCTGGCCAGGCTCACTGTCCACTACCTCTGTCACCGCCAGTCAGGGGACTGGATTTCCAAAAGACTGTCTCTTTTCTTTCAAGTTCCTTCAGCTAACTTTTATTAATAGTCTCATATTTCCCAGGTACTTTTCTGTGACCTTAAAGAATTTCATTGATTTTATCTTACTCCCAGTGTTGGAGTGAGTGGTATCTTCATGTCCATTTTGAAGTCTGGAGGTGCTAAGAGATATAGGTACTGACTGGCCCATAGTTACACAAACTAAAAACCCAATGGCCCAGACTGGAATGCTCCCTCTGGGGAGGAATTCAGTACCAGAAAGTCCCCTTTGACCCTCACCACAAAGAGTAATGATGAAAGACCTCATGGACCACTTGATGAGGTCTGACCTCATTCAAGGTGTAGAAGTCAGTATGCACTCCAGAAATACTCCTGGGAAACTCCACACCTGCTCTCAATGCTCCTTATTAGGAGTCAGACCTGCCCCAGTGTGCCCGGGAAATTCTCAGGTGGCTGGAGTCCTTGCCACCACGTCAACACTCTTCTGGAGTCTATTTTCTCAAGGACTGTTTTGTCTACAGCCAACCCCTTACTGTTAGAGCTCCCCACTGGGTTTCATGAGTAACTCATAAATCCTTAACATGGCTCAAGGCTCTCAAAATCTGGCCCTGATCACCCCTCCAGGCTCTGCTTTCCCCTCCCCATCTCCCAGTCATCCTGAATTTCTGTCATTTCTTTAGGGGTCCATACTCTTCTCTTGACTTCAGTCTTCAGACGTATTTCTCCCTTTGCCTAGAACACTTTCAGGTAGGGGAAGATGGCTTGGGAAAGAGAAGATGAGTTGTTTAGGACATGTCGAGTGAAGCTGACAGCAAAATATTCTGAATACCTATAGGCTACTAAAAATATAGGACATGGAGAATGCAAGAGACTGAGACTCAAGCCGTAGATCTAAGAGTCATTTCCAGAGAGAGGGTGATTCCCATCAGTGGGAATAAAAGGAGAAGTGAGAAGTGCATAGGTCCCAGAACAGAGCTTCTAGTGGGGTTTGGGGAAAGAAAAATCTAGCAAAAGGGTGTGGTAGAAACAGGTTCAACTGGGGAGATCAGAGGTAAGAAGAAAATAATAGTGTGTCATTGGAAGTAAGAGAGGAGAGCTGACACTTGTTGAGTGTCTAGTCAGTGCCAACTCTGTATTGGGTAATTTATACACATGTAGCTGAAACTCAAACCTAAAGTTTAGGTTCACCCCAAAGATGATTCCAGTGACAAGTATTACAGAGATCAGTAGGATGAAGGTTGAGAACCATCATTAAATCAAGCTAAGGAAATCATTGATAATTAACAACAGATGAGACACTGTTGAAATGAGGTGTAGTTTTTATTAGTATTTATCATCTTTGGGGTATAATAAAAGAAGCACTGGACTAGAAATGCAGAGGATCTATTCTTAACTCTTCAATTAACTAAGTCACCAATGCATTTGACTTCGTTTTCCACAACTGTGAAATGGGATATGTTACTAAAGGATTTGGTCCTCCAGCTCTTTCTGGAATCCATAATCCTAACCAAGTGAATTTTTCAGGAAATGTACATATCTGACGTACTGCTATGTGAGGCAGAAACATTGCCTACTTTTTTCACTATTGTGTCCACAGAACCTAAAACAGTACCTGGAACATAATAGACAGTAAATATTTCTCAGTTACATATATCTTTTATTAATCTAAAGAAAAAAATAGGCATTATCACATGCAGAACTTGGATAGTTAGGACAGTATATTAAAATTCAAACTTCAAGAATAACAGGTAAAAATTACTGATTGTTCTGAAATAAAGTGAATATTCACATATATTTTCTTTCTAGATAGAAAATAGTGGGAATTAGAGTTGAAATTGAGAGATGGGCCAAGAAGTTTGAGAATCACTGGTCTAAATTGCTCTGCCTTTGAGCTATTAAAATCAGAAAGATGTAAGTCAGTCCAAGTCTTTACTATATAGCCGAAATATCATTATTCAGACGGTGTTCATGAAATTGCGGAAAACAAACCCAAACTGCAACAAGGACAATTCAGTGCTGCGTTTTGGGCTGACCATGTGGATTATACTATAACCTGGGAAGACACAGACCTTTTAAATATACTTACTGTGTTCATCTTCTCTTTTGAGAACCAACTTTTTTTTTTTCTGGTTATAAATTAGCCCCTGTTTATGACAGAACATTTTGGAAATGCAGAACTGTAGAAAGAAGAAAATAGAAACGACCCATAACCCTAGCTAGTAGTGATGCCCTGTTTTATATTTGGAATGTTCCCTCCTGTCTTTTTTCTAGGATACTAATTTTTCATGTAGCCCCTCAAGCTGAGGTTAACTTAGCCATTGGTAGACGGACATTTGGGAGGCCCAGCAGTTAACTTATGCGCTCTCCACGCCCACCTCCACCTTCTGGAGAGCGAGGACGGGGCTCAGTTGTCTGGGTTCCCAGGGTCTGAGTGGACACTGTCCTTTACCCACAACTCCTCAAACACAGTCCTAGCCCCGTTTCCTCATTGTCCAGCCAGCTCGCATCTCCTGAAGCGCAAGATGCCTCGTCTCCGGCCACAGTTCACTCCTGTCATTGTCTGGGGCTCTCCTGTGCTCTCCCCTCAGTTCAGAATTCTCTCAGCTTCAGAGAACCTCTCCCCTGGGCTTCGCTCTCAAAGCCACCACTTTATCTCATCAGACTTCTTTCATTCGCGTACTTGGTTCTAAAATTCATAAAATTTTCCTTTACTTGAAAATGTTCTGTTTTTTCTCTTTGTTTTCCTCTCGCCACCCCCCACCACATTTTCTTATTGAGGGAGGCTGTTTTAAATCCATTACCACACAGAGTAATCTCAGTTATACACACAGCAAGTAGGCAAATCTGGGCGAGGCAGCCACTGTCTAGTGCCCACCCTGGTTTCCAATGTGGATCATTCTGAAACCAAGTTCTACTTTAGCAAAATTGAAAGTGCTTTCACATATCTGAACAGCAAGAAAAAAGTGGAAAATCATCTTAATATTTCCTAATATTGAGATATTACGCTTCATGTAATCTAAATGTTTGAGTATTCATCTACTTGGCATCACTCAGACATCTGAGTGAAAGATTGATTGTTCAGTTTTCATCCAGATGTTTTAATAGTGTAAAAAGATAGATTTGGATGCATGACTTCCTTTCCATTTAGAATTATTTCTTGTAAACACCCAATTTTTCCATTTCTTCCTTTTGCATTTTTATATGGGACTTTATTTCTCTAGCCTCCTTTGTCCCCCCTCCCAGTTTTTGTTTAGAAAAAATGGAGATCTCCATTTCACTGTGTTCTTCTGAGAGAAGTAAAAAATGAAAGAGAAAATCCCACTGCCCTTCAGATACCCTATACCTATGTGTACCTGAAGTGGTGTGCTATTGAATATTTAACAATTAGATCTCCAAAAAAAAGAGGAGACCTTATATGTAGTGTTTGCCTATTTCCATGGTGTAAATCTGCCCATCATGGCTAGTTTGAAGTTACTGACATGATTTTACTGAATGTGGTGTTGGGAAGAGATGCACAGGTCACACCATTATATAGTATTTCCACCATGCAGATACAATATGTGCAGAAATCTATAACCTCAAAAACATAGATGCTAGTAAATAATTAGGAAGTGATGAATTTGATGTATTGATTGCCTTTGTTTTTAATTTAATTTTTGTAATTCAGGATTTCTCACCCTTGGTACTGTTGACATTTGGGGCTGGGTAATTTTTTGTTAGGGGTCTGGCCTGTGATTATAGGATGTTCAGCAGCATCCCTTAGCCTCCACCCACAAGAGACCAGTAGCACTCCTAAGTTGTGACAACCAAAAACCTCTCCAGACATTGCCAGTGTCTCCTGGGGTGCAAAATCGCCCCCTGGTGACAAGCACTGATTTTTTTTTTGCGGTACGCGGGCCTCTCACTGTTGTGGCCTCTCCCGTTGCGGAGCACAGGCTCCGGATGCGCAGGCTCAGCGGCCATGGCTCACGGGCCCAGCCGCTCCGCGGCATGTGGGATCTTCCCGGACCGGGGCACGAACTCATGTCCCCTGCATCGGCAGGCGGACTCTCAACCACTGCGCCACCAGGGAAGCCCCAAGCACTGATTTTAATTGTAAGTTTTTATACTTTAACTTTAATAATAGCGGTACTTAACAACCTTCTCTCAAAATTCCTGAAAATTTAACAATCAGCTCTTGCTCTCTCACCACTGTATCTCCCATAGAGAAGCTTGTCTAGAGAATATACTGCTTTGCCATGGTCACATAGTGTATCAGAGAAAATAAAAAGAGGAGTGTTCACCTTCTGACCTTTTTGGTTTCTGCAGTTAACCACTGGGTTTGTCCCCTCCCAGTAAGCATTGCAACATCTTTCTTTCATTTCTATGAATTAAAGAGTGTCTTGGCCGACTGCCTAACTTTCTTCCAAAGTGGACTTTACTTTGTGCACAGCCCTAGAGTTCCTTCTAAGTGAATGTGATTTTCTGCTCAGCCAGACTTAAGAATCTCTCCCAGATCCTTATGTGCTTTACAAGGAAGCCAGCTTTGGAGTGGGAGGTGAGAAGCAGGCAGAAAATGAAGGGAGAAGGGGCTGCTAAGTCAGTGATAGGCAGTGATCTAGGTGAAGAAGGGCCAACTATCCCAGTCTTGGGAGAGACTATGTCCTGAAATAAGAAATTCTAGTCTGTCCCCATCTCTCCACTCCAGGGGAAGGGGAGCTGGAATGTGAAAATGTGAACTGAGAGTTCTGCCAAGCCATGGGGCTGGGGGGCCCTACCTGTCTCATCCATAGGCAATAAGGTTAGTCTTTGTAGCTATTTGAGGTCATTTCCAACCATCTCCCTTTCTGGGCCTTTCCTGACCTGATGCCCTCACCTTTTGCTCTAACCAAATGCCCAATGGCCCTTCACAGACCGAAGTTACCTTTGGCTTCACGCAAAGCTTCTACTGCACATGCCAACCAGGCACGGGGGAGCATAACCTGTGGGTTAATTTGTCCCAACTTGTGAGAACCAAATTTTAACCCACTGTCCTTTCTGTGTCAAAGAAATGTTCCAATATTGGTAGAGTTTGCTTAGCGGGATATATTAGTTTCCAAGGGCTGCCGCAGCAAATTACCACACACCAGGTAGCTTAAGACAACAGGAATTTATTCTCTTATAAGTCTGTTGGTTTTAAAGTCTGAAGTCAAGGTGTCGATAGGGCCAAGTTCCTTCCGAAGTCTCTAGGGGAGGATTCTTCCTTGTCTCTTCCGGCTTCTGGCGGCTCCTGGTATTCCTTGGCCTATGTTAGTACTCTAATCTCTGCCTCCATCTTCACACGTCTTTCTTCCCTGTGCCTCTGTGTCTCAAATTTCCCTCTCCTGTCTCTTATAAAGATGCCAGACATTGGATTCAGGGTCCTTCTGAACTAAAATCATCTGCAAAGACCCTATTTCCAAATAAGGTCACCTTCACAGGTGCTGGACTCGAGGACTAGGACACATCTTTTTGAGGGACACTATTCAACCCACTGCAGGGGAACTGGGAATGAGGGTCATTTCTTCTGCTTCACCAAACACTGAACCTAGCCAGGAAGTGAGGAGAAGGAAGTCGCCAGCGCCGGCGATCCCTCTCTCCAGGTGTCGGAAAGATGAAACACTGGCAAAAAGAGATCTTAAGCCAAAAAGGCTAAAGATGGACCCGTGAGAAAGGCAGCAGAAAGACTAAAACCCAGAAAGAATTCAGGCCCTGAAAATGCTAGTGACGGCCCCAAAGGTTTGTTTTAGCTCTGTTAACAGTGATAAAGAGAGGGCACAGGCCCACAGCTGGGGGAAGACAAAGTAATATACGTAACTAAGGTTCTGGGCATTGATTAGTTTTGAAAAAAGCCTTCTTTTTTTCTCCCTTCTCCTACCAGCCCCCCTCCTTCCTCTCCTCCCATTTCTCTCTCTGTCTTTGCTGCTTTCCTTCCTTGCCTCCCTTTTCTATCTGACCTTCGGTAAGAAAAATCCAAAGCACAGTCTCCAAGGGGTTGCTTTAGCGCTCTGCGTTTATTTCTGTCTCTTTAAATTCTGATGGAGTCTAGCCTCTGCCTGTGCTCCTCCAGTGTTTTATACTCTCCTGTCTTCCTAGCCATCAACATTAATGTTTCAGGACTTTGTGGTGTAATGAAAGAGGCAGCCATTCCCACTCACCTGAGTCCAGCCCTCCTGTGTGCTTCTCTGTCTTGTTTTCTATGCTTCCCTTTGTTTACTGTCCTAGCTGTGGCTGGCTGGATGCTTTGGTAAGCCTGATATTGCTGGAGGTCCCAAATTTAAGAGGAGCTTTAACTCTTTGAACTTCTTTCTAGTGACTAAAAGGAATGAGAGGAGCATTTCGTGTCAGAATGAGGCACTCCAAAGGACCTGAGAAGTGAAACTGGTTTAGGTGGCATCATGAGTGTTTTGTTTTAATATGGGGGCTACTGAACATGAACATGAGTTTGGATGTAAAACAGTCAACCTTTAGGGGCTTCCCTGGTGGCGCAGTGGTTGAGAGTCCGCCTGCCGATGCAGGGGACACGGGTTCGTGCCCCGGTCCGGGAAGATCCCACATGCCGCGGAGCGGCTGGGCCCGTGAGCCATGGCCGCTGAGCCTGCGCATCCGGAGCCTGTGCTCCACAACGGGAGAGGCCACAACAGTGAGAGGCCCGCGTACCCCCAAAAAAAAAAAAAAAATCAACCTTTAAAAGTAACCAACTGAAAACAAACTCTGGAACCATGCATGCACATGATTTGGGTATTTCACTGTAGACTGATTAATGCAATACAAATTAGTGACCAGTTTTCAAGGAATTAAAACATAATAAAATTACCAATAGCATTATGTTTAGAAGAATTAAATTGTTTCATGGTTGAGGATGCATGTGTCCTTAGCGTGCCCCTAGTCATAGTTATGCACACGGTCATCACTGCCCTGTAGACCTGGGCACAGGTTGGCTAACAAGAAGTCCTTCTGATGACAAGCCAGACAAGCCAGCTTTGGCTGGATGGCATTTGGGGGAGACTCTTCCCCAATGTGCTCAACAACGTCCTATTCCCTGGCACGTAGAGAATTTGATTTGATGACCCCAAAGTCCTTCCACACTGGCAATTAGACAAGCCTGCTACAGGGTACTTCACTGTTTACTTTCCATTCTGCCAAAGAGCTTCCACCTCATACAGAGATAACCACTCTTTGGTCACCGATTCTGTCTTTATAGAAGCACTTTATGCCAGTTCTGTGAATATTGATTGGATCCTCTAGGTCACTAGCTGAATGTTTACTCATCCATAAAATGGGGATAGTGCAACTTCCCATGCTAGCACCATGGCTGAGAAGGCCCCGACTGTACAATAATGGCGGAGTGACCCAATGCTTTAGGTTATTGTCATAGTCATGGCCTGAAAACAGCAGACTGAGTTTTTGAGGTTTCTCTGGCCCTTGTGATACTGAACGCTGTGTGGTATAGCAAAGCCCACAAAGTTCAGGATCCTAGAGACCTGCATTAGAGCTCCAACTCTACTGCTTATAAGCTGTGTGACCTTGAGCACGTTGCTTAATCTCTGCCCCTCAGTTTGCGCTGTGTGCAGACATGGGCCCACCACATTTTTCCTGGGCCCTTCCTTATGCAGGGCTGTTATGAAGACCTTTACCCATCTGAAAAAGAATGAGCTTGGACCAGGTCAGAGCTTCTCCACCTTCACCTGTCACACAGCTCTGGGGCATCCCTGACAGTTGGTCTTGCCTGTGAACTTCACCTGTCATTCATGTCTTGGGAGACCCCCTCTTACTACCCTAAGAGAGCAGATCAGAATGAAGTGAGAGAGAATAGCACTCTTATAATGAAAATGTCAAATCTGCTCTAATTTTTGAATAGACATTAATCCCTCGCAAGCTTTGGTAGTTTATTATTGGTAGCAAATTACTTATGATACACCTCACCTGTCACCGCTCCATGGTTGAAAACTGCAAAGATAATAAGATTTCTTCCACCTCTCGAAATCTCAAACCTCAGCCATGTGTTCAGGCTGTATAAATATAATTGTTGACTACGATGATACCAAATGTATACAGAGAACAGAACCAACAGAGCACCTCCCAGAAGAGAACAAGGGGCTCGTCCACAAGTACCCAAGTGTGTTCACACAGGTGAGAGAATAGCATGGGGGTCAGCTATGACCTGCAGGCCAAATCTGGCCCTTGAGTTAAGAATGGCTTTTACATTTCAAATGGTTAAAAAATATATGAAAAGAAGAAAACTATTTTGTAACACATGAAAATTATGTGAAATTAAAATCTCTGTGTCCATAAATAAAGTTTTTTGGAACAAAACCAAGCACATTTGTTTACATATTATCTATTACCACTTTCTCTGCACCAGCCAAGTTGAGTTAGTTGTAATAGAAACTGTCTGGCCCACAAGGCCAAAAATATTTACTATCTGATCCTTTACAGAAAATGTTCGCCAACTCCTGGAATAGCGTGTGACTCATCTTACCTCAATCCCCAAATCTAGAGAGAAAATGAGAGTTTAATTTCTACTTCATCTCTTTCTCTACAAATAATTAGGGTAACTGTATAATTTATCATCCAAACTGAGACCTTTGTGAGAGTGCCTTAGTCTATTCAGGCTGCTGTAACAAAATACCACTGGGTAGCTTATAAACAACAGAAATTTATTTCTCACAGTTCTAGAGGCTGGAAGTCTGAGATCAGGATACCAGTATGGTCAAGTGAGGGCTCCACCCTCATGATTTAAGCACCTCCCAAAGGGCCACCTCCTAATACCATTACAGGGGGCATTAGAATTTCAGCACACATTCAGACCACAGCAGAGAGTGAAAGGGACAATGGTGTAAACTGAGACAGAACTGGGAAAGCTGGGACACATGGTCACCCTACTTAAAATCCTTGGTGTGAACAAACTAGAGTAAGTTTGTCCTGGTTGGGGTGTGGGGCGGAGAGGTAGGGGGACAGAAGGCCTTGTTGACCCAAACTCTAAGGGGTTCGTTCTCTGGCTTCTTGAACTAGTAGAAGCATCTCTGTACAAGATTGGAGAGGAGGACTGGATCTGGGAGGGTTGACCTCCCCTCACTCTGCCCGCCCACTTCTTTCCTGTCCCACACCCTCATTGTTTAGGTAATATTTCAATGTTCCTGTACATTCTTGCTTTTGGAGGGATAAGCTACTTAAATTTATTTTTTCGTACATAAGAGAATATTGAACACAACATAAACACAGTCTCTCACCTTTATTCTTCTTTTTTTTTTTTTTTTTTTTTGAAATTTACTAAAAGATGTCACCCAACCTCTAGTTATTTGTTTGGGAGATCTGGAATGAAAGAAGCTAAAGAAGGAAATGTGAAGCTGCTGACAGGAATTTTCAGGAAAACCAAAAGCAAAATGCTAAGTATTTGCCCCAGGCCAGAGAACTGACAGTAGCATGTGGTTGAACTGAAAAGGGAAGTGGTTTTCAGGTGCTGAGACCTTTGGTTCGTCCAACTAGTTCATCTCAGGGAAAAAAAGAAACCTGACTGACTCTGATAGAGGCAGAAGGAGAAGTGATCTCTCAAAAAAGTCAGGGCCATATCACCTTGGGCTTTATATTTCATTGTGAAATCGATGCTTTGAGTTATGCTTAAAAATAAGCTCACAGCCTAAGCCAGTTATGAAAGACAGATATAACACATCAAGTAACAGCCAGGGATCATGTGTCTGCTGTACAGGAGACCAGGGACTTTGTGTCTGTGCCTGGGTCTGAAACTTGGGAATATACTGTCCCTCTTCCACATGCAGGGGAATTAGATTACTCTCCCTCCAATTGCCCTGGGGTGTCTCCTAACTCATCAGTGGAGAAAGGCCCACTGTGGGAGCAGAGCTAACTCTCAGGCTAAGGGGAGGGGGGAGCAGGAGGATGTAGGTGCAAAGCTGTGCTTTAGGCCCCGCCCTCACAGGCAGGTGAGGCCATGCCCACCTCAGCCTTATGGATCCCCCATCCCAATGTTCCTTCATCCTGGGTTTTGTCCTGTTGAATCTGGGACTCTTAGCTAAAAAGTCCTGGAAAATAATCACCCCTAACTCTGGGATCCATCTCAAGGATTTTACTTCCCTGGCTTGGGTTTTTGTTTGTTTGTTGTAACCTAGTAGAAAGAAAAGGAATATGTGTATAATGGAAAATTTGGGGTCTTGCCCCTGGATGCTAAATGTACTATATATTTTTTGGTATGTGGCAGTGGGTTGGGGTGGGGGAATCCTCCTGATTCACTTCTAATCACAGTGCATAAGTTGTTACCTGTGTTACTTTCTTCAAAGAGGCCAGGTTAAATGAACACTAAAAGTGTTCCTATGTCCCAGTTAGATAGCAAAACCACTAGCTAAAAGGATCTTAGCGATGACTGATGCATTGCCATGGGCTCAGGGCTTGAGTCTTCAACAGAAGCCCAAAATATACCAAAATAAATTCTGGATTTCAGCTAAATTTAGTTAAATTTAAAAGAGCAAAGCATTTTTTGAAACTTAAAAGAAAAGATGTGTGGACAGTTACTTTGTCCTCAAATGTAGATAAGAATTAAAATAAATTGAACAAATATGTTGAGATAATTATATAAGAAATAAAAAACAGCAATCAAAAAAATTATAAACAGGGCTTCCCTGGTGGCACAGTGGTTAAGAATCCACCTCCCAATGCTGGGGACATGGGTTCGAGCCCTGGTCCGGGAAGATCCCACATGCCGCAGAGCAACTAAGCCTGTGTGCCACAACTACCGAGCCTGTGCTTTAGAGCCTGTGAGCCACAAATACTGAGCCCGCGAGCCCCAACTACTGAAGCCTGGGCGCCTAGAGCCCATACTCCGCAACAAGAGAAGCCACCGCGATGAGAAGCCTGCATATGCAACAGAGTAGCCCCCGCTTGCCGCAACTGGAAAAAGCCTGCGCACAGCAACGAAGACCCAACGCAGCCAAAAATAAATAAATAAAATTAATTAATTAAAAAAAATTATAAACAAAATGGAAACACAAACTTATTTTTCAAAAATACATAGGAAGGGGCTTCCCTGGTGGCGCAGTGGTTGAGAGTCCGCCTGCCAATGCAGGGGACATGGGTTTGTGCCCCGGTCCTGGAGGATCCCACGTACCGCGGAGCGGCTGGGCCCATGAGCCATGGCCGCTGAGCCTGTGCGTCCGGAGCCTGTGCTCCGCAACGGGAGAGGCCACGGCAGTGAGAGGCCTGCGTACCGCAAAAAAAAAAAACATAGGAAGATAGTGGATGTATTAAATATGTGTAAAAAGCCTCATATAAGTAAAAATGAAAAGCATTAATACCCTAAAAAGAAACATGGGCAACATATGAAGCAACAATTCAAAGAAAAATATGTGGAAAAGATTAATAAAGAGATGAAAAATGATTGAGATTCTAGTAATCAAAAATGCAACTTAAATTTTGTAACAATGTATGATGATGGATGTTAAACAATGAAAAAATATAAATTAAAAAATAAATTGTTTTCAACTACAAAATTGGCAACTTTTTTAAATGATAAAAACATAATACTGCCAGTGAAGTCAGTATGAAATAGGCATGCTTCCTATGCTGCTAGCAGGAATGTAGGCTGATGCAATATTTTTGGAAAGTAGTTGTACAATATTTACCAAAAACATTAAAAATGTTTATATCCTTATAGAGGACAAACTAGTGGTTACCAGCTGGGAGAGGGAAGGGGGGAAGGGGCAAGATACAGGCAGGAGATTAAGCGACTCAAACCACTACGTATAAAATAAATAAGCTACAAGGATTTATTGTACAGCACAGGGAATATAGCCAATATTTTATAATAACTTTAAATGGAGTATAATCTATAAAAATTTTGAATCACTATGTTGTACACCTCAAACTAACATAATATTATAAATCAACTTTACATAAATATAAAAAGTTTGTATTTTTTAAACTCCTAATTCTCTTAGGAATTTATCCTAAAATAATAATTTAAAACTTGAACAAAAATATATTCTAGGAAGATCTTTACACAGTTATATTTATAACATCAAAAAACAAAATAAAACCCTGAAAACATGCTAAATGCCCACAAATAGGAAAGCATTAAATACATAGAGAATATTTAAAGTAACAGAGGGCTTCCCTGGTGGCACAGTGGTTAAAAATCTGCCTGCCAATGCAGGGGACACGGGTTTGAGCCCTGGTTCCAGAAGATCCCACATGCCATGGAGCAACTAAGCCCATGCACCACAACTACTGAGCCTGTGCTATACAATATATCTTTGTAACTTATTTATTTTATACATAGTAGTTTGTACCTCTTAATCTCTTACCCCTATCTTACCCCTTGCCCACTCCCTACCCCCACTGGTATCTACTAGTTTGTTCTCTATACCTGTGAATGTTTCTTTTTTGTTATATTCACTAGTTTGTTTTATGTTTTAGATTCCACATATAAGTGATAACATACAGTATTTGTCTTTCTCTGCCTGACTTATTTCACTAAGCATAATACCCTCGAGGTCCATCCATGTTGTTGCAAATGGCAAAATTTCATTCTTTTTTATGGCTGAGTAGTATTCCACTATCTAGCTCTCTCTCTCTCTCTCTATCTATCTATCTACTTACCTACCTACCTATATCTACCACATCTTCTTTATCCATTCATCTATTTATGGACACTTAGGTTGCTTTCATATCTCAGGTATTATAAATAATGGTACTATGAACATGTGGGTGCATGTATCTTTTCAAATTGGTGTTCTTATTTTCTTCAGATTATACTCAGGAGTGGAATTGCTAGATGGATCATATGGTAGTTCTATTTTTAGTTTTATGAGGAGCTTCCATAATGTACCCACAGTGACTGCACAAATTTACATTCCCACCAACAGTGTACAATGGTTCCCTTTTTTCCACGTCCTTTCCAACATTTGTTATTTGTCATGTTTTTGATGATAGCCATTATGATAGGTATGAGGTGATATCTCACTGTGGTTGTGATTTGCATTTCTCTGATGATTAGCAGTGTTGAGTATATTTTCATATGCCTATTGGCCATCTGTATGTCTTTGGGAAAGTGTCTATTCAGGTTTTCTGCCCATTTTTTAATTGGGTTGTTTGGTTTCTTTTGATATTGAGTTGTATGACCTGTTTTGACATTGAGTTGATGAGCTATGTTTTGGCTATTAACTCCTTATCATTCATATTATTTGTAAATATTTTCTCCCACTCAGTAGGTTGTCTTTTTGTTTTGTTGATGGTTTCCGTTGCTAAACAAAAGTGTTTGTATAATTAGGTCCCATTTGTTTATTTTTGCTTTTGTTTCCTTTGCCTTAGAAGGCAGATCCAAAAATAAAATATTGTTACAATTTATGTCAAAGAGTGTCTACCTATGTTCTCTTCTGAGAGTTTTATGGTTTCCAGTTTTACATTTAGGTCTTTAATCCATTTTGAGTTTATTTTTGTATATGGTATGAGAAAATGTTGTAATTTCATTCTTTTACATGTAGCTGTCCAACTTTCCCAGCACCACTTATTGAAGAGACTGTCTTTCTCCATTGTATATTCTTGCCTCCTTTGTTGTAGATTAATTGCCCATTAAGTGTGGGTTTGTTTCTGGGCTCTCTATTCTGTTCCATTGATCTGTGTGTCGGTTTTTGTGCCGGTACCATACTGTTTTGATGACTGTAGCTTTGTAGTACAGTTTGAAGTCAGGGAGCATGATACCTCCAGCTCTGTTCTTCTTTCTCAAGGTTGTTTTGGGTATTTGGGGTCTTTAGTGTTTCCATACAAATTTTGAAATTATTTGTTCTAGTTCTGTGAAAAATGCCATTGGTATTTTGATAGGGATTGCATTGAATCTGTATATTGCTTTGGGTAGTAAGGTCGTTTTAACAATATTAATTCTTCCTAACCTTATACCTAAAGGAACTAGAAAAATAAGAACAAACAAAACCCACAGTTAGTAAAAGGAAAGAAATCATAAAGATCAGAGCAGATATAAGTGAAATAGGGACTCAAAAAAAATTGAAAAGATCAATGAAACTGAAAGCTGCTTCTTTAAAAAGCTAAACAGAATTGATAAACCTTTAGCCAGACTCATCAAGAAAAAAAGAGAGAGGGTCCAAATTAATAAAATCAGAAATGAAAATGAAGAAGTTAAAACCAACACCACAGAAATCCAAAGGATCATAAGAGATTACTAAGAACAACTATATGCCAATATAATGGAAAATCTAGAAGAAATGGATAAATTCATAGAAATGTTCAATCTTCCAAGACTAAACCAGGAAGAAATAGAAAATGTGAACAGACCAATTACCAGTAATGAAATTGAATCAGTAATTTAAAAAAAAAAAAAACTCCCAACAAACAAAAATCCAGGACCAGATAGTTTCACAGGTGAATTCTTCCAAACACTTAGAGAAAACTTAACACCTATCTTTCTCAAACTATTCCAAAAAATTACAGAGGAAGGAACTCTTCCAAACTCATTCTCTGTGACCAGCATCACCTTGATACCAAAACCAGACAAAGATATCCAAGAAAAGAAAATTACAGGCCAATATCACTGATGAACATAGTTGCAAAAATCCTCAACAAAATATTAGCAAACCAAATCCAACAATACATTAAGATGATCGTATGGCATGATCAAATGGGATTTACCCTAGGGATGTGAGGATGGTTCAAAATCCACAAATCTATCAATGTGATACACCACAGTAACAAACTGAAGAATAAAAACTGTATGGTTTTTATGATCATCTCAATAGTTGCAGAAAAACCTTTTGACAAAATTCAACATCCATATATGATAAAAACTCTCAACAAAGTGCCCTTGGAGGGAACATACCTCAACATAATGAAGACCATATATGATAAGTCCACAGCTAACATACTCAGTGGTGAAAAGCTGAAAACATTTCCTCTGAGATCAGGAATAAGACAAGGATGCCTACTCCCACCACTTCTATTCAACATAGTATTGGAAGTCTTAGACATAGCAATTGGACAAGAAAAAGAAATAAGAGGAATCTGATTTGGGAGGGAAGAAGTACAATTATCACTGTTTGCAGATAACATGATACTAAACATAGAAAATCCTATAGATGTCACCAAAAAACCACTAAAGGTCATCAATGAATTCGATAAAGTTGCAGGATACAAAATTAATGTATAGAAATATGTTACATTTCTATACACTAACTGCAAACTTTCAGAAAGAGAAATTAAGGAAACAACCCCATTTATAAACACATCAAAATGAATAAAATACCTAGGAATAAACCTACCTAAGGAGGTAAAAGATTTGTACTTAGAAAAGGATAAGACACCATGAAAGAAATTGAAGAAGACACAAACAGATGAAAAGATATACTGTGTTTATGGATTTCTGCAGATCCTTAATTACCAAGTTTCTCTGTGAGAAAAGGAATCATTTCCACGATCACAGGAGTATAAAGTCACATGTGTACTCTGTGTGCCTTTCCGAGAGTCCCAATGCATGATTACTATATCAAACTTTGTTAAATTCAGGTTTGCCCAAATTTATTTGACTAATATCTTTGCAAAATTCCTGTTGAGATCCTGATGAACCAGCCATTAGTCCTCAGATTTTGCTTTGGAAAAATTCCCAAGGAACATTTATTGCTTTTAAAAGTAGAGGAACAACATTTAACAAATAATAAAAGCGGAAGCTCCCTGTATGATGGAGTGACTGTAAGTGTGGTATTTTATGGATTTACTACCTCCTTGACCTTACATTAAATCCTACTAGATTTGACTCCAGGATGCTTCCTAGGGACTCATTCTCACAGAAACCCCATTCAGATTTGGTGACTTTGGAGGTTTTGGGGGGAGTGGGCTCTGTCTTTTGAGTTTCCACCCCCCACCACCACATCTCGGCCTTGCCTTTAGCACTCTGCTTCCTGCTGCTCCAGAGCCAAGATCCAGGAAAGACAGAGCTCATTTTCCTTGTTACGTGCCGTGGTTAGAGTGGCCAGAATGCAGAGCTGGAGAAGGTGGTGAGACCTTGATAGACACAGAGTAAATAAATCAGGCCTCTAATTAAATTTACATGATAAATAAATAGGTTGTCTCATTTATTTGGTAAACAAATTTAGGCAGATAATGAGATTTCTACTAGAGGCCAGTACAATGCCCCAGAGGCATATGCCAGCTATCACCCTGTTAACATTCCAAGTTTTCTGTAAAGGGCTTATCTGGCTCATCAAGTGGTTGTGTATGTAGGAGAAGGGACACGTGACAGCAAGCAAGATACATGCTGGTACATACAGGAGTCTGTCCTTCCATTTATGGCCACAGAAGAAATCAGAGAATAGCACCCAAGAACGGGTTTTCTTTTTAGGGAAGAAGGAAGCAGGTTTGTCATGGTCAAGGAACAGAACAGATGGAGCATTTATATCTCAGTGTTAAAAATCAGGAAACTGAGGTCAAGAGAATTAGAATCAAGACATGTTCTCTCCTCAGGGCTCTGCTGTGACTAGAGGTCTAGCAGAGAGCCAGGACGTTTGGTTGCATGGAAGAAGCTTCCTTGAGTTAGAGAGGCAGGCTGTGGGATTTCCTCCTGGCCAGTGAGGTGGCCTTAAGCAGATCACTCCATGTCTGTGTGACTTAATTTCTTCATCTCTAAATAGAGACTGATAATGGTGGAAGGATCAACAAATGTTTGTGAGATTTGGAACTCTTTACAAATTGTAAGGCATGATGCAAATGTTTTGTTTTATTTTAACATTATGTAAATAACAGTAGGAAGCAAAGTATAGTAGAAAAAACAATTTCTCTGGATTAAGAAGAGTGCTGGCCTTGAATTCTGACTTTTCATTCTTTTCCCTGTGTGAAGATGACACTGGAAAAAATTCTGCCTGTCTCTGATTCAGCCTGTTTGTCTTTCTGTGTATCCATTCTTGTACTCTTTATTTCTCTAGTTCTGTCTATGAAACAAACATGATCACTTCTTGGAAGGGAATCTTGATGCCAGACTTCGGAGAATCCTGTTCCCTAGAATTACTGTGCAGGTGAACGTTCTTTCGAGCATCGACATAGGAACTAACAAAATGAGTGTCCCTTTAATTCATGAGCCTCTCTAGCCCTGGAAAAGCTGGCAGTTACAGGACAGGTGAGAATGTCTTGGATGGGGTTTCTGAACAATCTGACATGTTCATGGTTCCTCCCCAAACCCAAGGCCTCAATTTTAGGTCCTAATTATCAGACTGGTCCTATGAGCTCCTGCCTCAAATTCCCTCTCTGGGCCTTATTGCCAGAATACAGGAAAAAGTCCATTCTGCATTAGAAAAAAACAAAATAAAAACACATAGAAGGAAAGTGAGTGAGATTCCCATTCTTCCAGGATTTGGGATGGAGTTTATAAGCTCCACTCAAATCTCCCTCCTCCTTGAGCCCTTCAGGATTGCCTCAGCTAGAAGGCCATTCCCCTCTGCTGCACCTGCATGGTGTTTTGTTTCTAACACTTTTAGGCTCTAGTCTCGTTCTCTTCTCCAGATACATTTTTGTCCATGCAGATCTTCTCCTATATAAACAGTGCAAACAACATGAGGTCAGGCCTTTCAAACAGACAGGGCCTGATAAATGCTTGTTGAGTCAATGTTCGGCTTGAGTCTACACCCAAGGACAGGGGAGAGAGAATTGCACCATGACCATCACCTTGCAGCCCACTCTGCAGAGGTGCCACATATTCACCCAGGCCCACGCTACCCTTATCCTGGCTTTTCTCACGTTTCTCTCTGCTTAAGAGATGAGGAAATGAGGCAGGATGAGCATATAAGCGATCCCTGGGCAAAAACATAGAGCCAGATGCCAATCTTCTCAAAAATTATTCTCACTTGAAAAGGAGTAGGAAGAGAGAATAAAGAGACTCCTTCCTGATTCGTGAGTCCAGGAGCTGGGGTCCCTGCTTTACCTGCACTTCCCTAGTCATCTCTGATGGTCAGCATTTCCTGCAGCTCTGGCTATTGGTCCAAGTGCCTCCCACCTCTAGCCTTGACCTGCAGTCTCTAGCCCTCAAGATGCCCCACCTTCCCAGCGTCTCCTCCTCTAGTGCTCTGACTGCAGGGAGTGGTGAGCAGAGCCTGGCGGGAAGTGGGCACAGCAGAGTGGTCCTTGTGGGTGTTCCCTGGGCTCTGGGGCTCTGGGTGAATTCCACCAGGGAAGGCCCTTCTTCTGAACTGTTGCTGCACACAGGCTCTATCCCAAGCAGTTCTTGGGATAGAACTGCTTGGGATAGTAGGGACTTAGAGCTGCGTAGAAAACCTCAACCTTGGGAAAAGAGGCACCATATATTCACCATTACTAATTCACCCCTGAGTCCTGGCCTTTTCTTTGTCTCTGCCTGAGACATGAGGAAACTAAGATAGAAAAGGCCTTTAAGCTATCACTCAGCAGAACCCGACAGGGCTGACCACTGTGGAAACCCATGGGCGAGCTGCCGTTCAGCCTCTTTGAATTGCCGCCTCTGGGCAGCAGGATGGCATAAAGAGCCCCAAACCACGTCAGGGCCCGTCTCTGTTCAAGCTGAATTAAACTGTCATATGGATGGCAACTTTCCCCTCCACATCTGTTTAGCATAATTTAAAAATCACAGCCCTTGCACCTACACTATCAGCACCACATGTGGTTCATCTTCCTTATTACCCTAAATTAAAGCGCTGCCTGGTGTCTGGATTTTCTGCATTGACCGTAATAATGGAGCTCTAATCTGACTCCCAATCCAACTTTGGGAGACAGCACGTTGAAGCGGAGGGGAGTTATGTAAACCTGATTTCCGAGGGCCGCAGCAAAGGAGACCTCCACTGTGGCTGGGCCTGAAGTCCCAGGCTTAGGTTATAATGACATTCAGATGCCAGCGCTGGCCTTGCGGTTGGCTCCTGTGCGTGACAGAGAGAGGGAGAGCGAGAGAGTACACGGAAGCAAGTGCATCTGGGCTTCGTTAGTTGGAATGTAATTTACGAAAGGCAGCTTTTCAGATGTTGGGATAATCAGCAGGCTGTTATCGAGGTAGCGCATGGTAATCATGGGTTGACATGAGCAATCCATGCTCAGTGAAATAAATGGGCTTGACTGGCAGGGCAGCGGTTGGACTTTAATAAAAAACAAATTGAATTTTTTTCCTGCAACTTAATATAAGAATCATCTGGACATATGCATAAAACCCACACAGTAGCAAAAACCCCTCACAGAAAGAAAAATGCCACAGCGCCGGGTCTCAGAGCCAATTTCAGCGTTATAAATTCTGCACATGTTTGGGCAGTGGTTGAGACGGGGGTGGGTGAGGTGAGGAGGGGAAAGCAATGCAGGGACCTCTCAGCCTGATCCCAGCATAAATCACATAATAATGGAAAAGTAATTTAATAGCATCCTGAAGCCTCGAAGTGAATCAGTGCTTTTCCTACGATGAGGCTGGGCTCTGGTGGGTGAAGAACTTGAGGCTGTTGACTCCTAGAATTATGCCCTCTTTGGGGGCCGTATACCCACGTGCCTTGCTCGGTCAAGACTGGAGTCTTCGCTAAGGGGTCTGTTCACCTTTCCTCTATATGCCCAGTGTCCAGAGCACATGGATGCTGTGGCTACTCACCCAGAGCCTTCAGTCTGCCCCGCGCACCATCTCTGCTGTCCTAAGGGCTCCACAGGGCACCCCCCTCCATGCCTCGGAGCAGCTGTTTCATAGTCCAACTAGTTGGCTGTATGCACAGCTTTTCAAGTCTGGCACGTAACAGGTGCTCTTGGACAAGCCTTGGGATGGCTCATGTATGCTGAGTCAGTTTGCAGGGCATAGAGGAAAAGGGCAAAATTTCAGCAAAGAGCACTGAGGACATCGATGAGGGTGTGCAGGAGGCCACTGGAGTTTCTTTGCATATAACAATACAGGTTATCATCAAAGCTGGGCTGAACATTTTCTGTCATGTCACCCCACCAAGTGGACCAGAATGTCATCTTTTTGAAGGTCAGATTAAATAAGCCATGGGCATCTTTAAGGCACCTGAAGCTTATAAGGATACAAAAGGGGAGCAGAGACTTATTTTTCATGGCAAGTTGATTTTAAATATAGACATTTGTACGAGGATGACGTCATCATTAAAGATCAGAGAAAGCCTAGAATTCTAAAGCTGGAATGATCTTAGAAATTATCCATCTGTAGATGAGGAGGCTTGAAGACATAATTACTTGCCCAAGGTCACACAACAAATTGGCTGCAGAGGCAGGGCTAGAACCCCAGGCTCTGGGGTGTTTGGTGCCGCTCCATGTCCTATGGAGTCCCAGACCCATTCAGCAGAGCTACCTACAGATGCTGTAGAAAGGGCCTGGCAAACCAGGAACTCCTTGAAATATCTCACAGCAGATAGCTGCTGCTTCTTCCAGACTGTGCACTCCCCTGTCGACGTTGCTTAGACACCCTTCCACTTCCCACATTCCACTGCCCGTGACTACAGCTCCTGGCATCACCAGCCGGGACAGCATGGAGATAGCAATCAGATTGCTTGAAGGGCAAGCTGTGGGGGAAGAGCTTGACTAACCAGCCGGGATTTGTACTAACCAGCTGGGAGACCTTGGAGAAGTCAGGCTCCTTTGACTCTCAAATGTGGACATGGGATAAACAACTCTGGGGCTTTCGTGGCAGTTTTTGTTTTGCTGCAGTGGAACCCTTTTATACCAGGTGAACCCTTCATTGGCCACACCCTCCAGCATTAAGAAAGAGATGGAGTGGAGTGGTTCTGGTCGAAGGTGGAGAGGAACATGTGCCTTCTTTCTCTCCGCTGCACACTCCTAGCAGACCCTGAGATCGCCTCTCAAGCTCAGGACTCTGCAGAGCATGGTTAGAAAAGCACTGGAATAAGCTGTCTCAAAGGCCCTTTCAGCTTCAGCATTTTATGATTCTGTTAATAGCCCGGACTCAGGTGTCTGAACAGAGACCATATTAATTCAGGGCACTGTACCCTGTGACCCCTCCCGAAGCTATTGCAGATCAAGATCCTCTCCTGCTCTTCTTTGACCAGGGGAGAGAGCCCAGTGCAGCCAGGGGGTGCTGCCCTGGGCCTGCCCACCTCCCTGGTACCCAGTGCCTCTCTCTGCTTTCCCCTGATCTAAGAAGCAGCATAGCTTCAAGGATTGAATACCCTATCCTGCAAGAAGAAAGACCTTAGGTGTCTTGAGAATTGGATTAGGCTGTCCGTTTAGGTTGCTGGAAAAGACTCATCACCTGCCAACTCATATGAGAACTGGGGCAGAGATTCACCAAGCACATGCATCGCTCTCAGATCAGTGGGGTTTTTTGTTGTTGTTGTTGATTTATTTATTTGGCTGTGCCCGGTCTTAGTTGTGACACGTGGGATCTTTGTGGCAGCACATGGGATCCTTAGTTGTGGCATGAGGGATGTTTAGTTGCGGCATGTGAACTCTTAGTTGAGGTATGTGGGATCTAGTTCCCTGACCAGGGATGGAACCTGAGTCCGCTGTCCTGGGAGCATGGAGTCTAGCTACTGGACCACCAGGGAAGTCCTGGGTCAGTGTTTTAAGCCATCTGGGAAACAAGGAAGTTGTGAGACATGTTCCTGTATTTTGCAAAGCTGGGGGTGGATTACACATGCTAAAATGATGGTCCCGTGATGGGCAGTGATGCACGGAGCTGCAGCATCCCCTCAGATAGGACCCTCATCTCCTCTCTCTGCCTTTACTAATCCTTCACTGTCTCAGCCCCAAATCCCCTCCGTGTGGACTTAACCAGCCCGCCCCCTGCACCCATATATTATTATCTGTGTTATATAAGGCAATTAGACGCACTGTGAGCACTGGACTGCTCACCAAATCCCTTCTTGCATGTTTCGCACCTCAGGCAAGGAAGTGCGATTTATTCAGTGACTGCTGGATGCCAGCACAGGTTGTATGCAGACTGTTACAAAAAGTTATCTGTTTTAAGCTCATCTGAAGTGTATATCTTTATTTTCAAGTGAGGAAACTGAGGCTCAGAGGGATAAAATGACTCAAAAAGAATAAAGATCAGGCCCAATATTTGAACCCAGACACACCAGAGGGTATTTTATGAACTCCAGTGCCACTTCACGCAAGGGCATGAAGTCTTGGGCTCCCGAGGAGCAGGAGGGGGCTGACAGGTAGCTAGGAAATTCTGCTAAGGACCCGAGAAGGGACTGCCAGGGGCATCTGCAATCAGCAGGTAGATTTCCTGAGGGTACTGGGTGGACAGAAAAGAGATGGAACCAGGAGGGAGCAAGGGCCGCGCCCATTTCCTGAGCAAACCTGACAGAGCACCCGCTGAGGATGAGAGCCGCTCCCTCACCACGTTGGCAGTGGCCGTTGAGGGCGGGGGGCTGCCAAGCTAGCCTGCGGTCCCAGGGGAGCATGCAGGGTGCTAAGAAGGAAACCGATGCAGGAAAATGAAGAGCACCACCCAGGCTGGGACCTGCAGCCATGGCCCTAGACAGGCAGGAAAGGGGGACTCGGAGTTTTGCTCCTGGTCTCTGAGAGCTTAAAGATCAGGTGAGTTTGGGGCAAAGCATACTTGTAAACTGGGCCATTTGGAATATATAGGCAACCCCTGCTTTTTATCAATACAACATATTTCTCTGTTTCATTCATTTCAAATGAAATGAAATTCATTAATTTCTCCAAAATGTACTTTGGCGAATCAGTCAGCCACACCCCTGTGCATCTACCATTTCACAGAAAAGGGGTCACCGCAGGCTCTTCCCTGGAGCACCTCCTCGTTGTTTCTTCAGCAGTGAGACTAGCAGGAACCTGCAGGCAGTCTTGAGTGGGGAGGTTGATAAGGGAACAGTGTGTTCTCAAATAAAAACGTTTCCCCTGCGACACTCTATACCTCTCAGGATATGCCATTCAGGAGCATATCAACATGTCCCTGACGTGAAGCCCCCCTGCACTCCATTCTGGCCGTGTGCTTGGTAAGCCTGGCGCTAGGCAGACTTGGCCGACAGAAACACCGCTCCAGGGCCACAGCACTGCAGAAGAGCAATCTTCTGCCCAGAAACTTTCCAGAAGGCTGGGAACTCGCTTATCTGCTGGCAAAATTGCCAACTGGGGGATTCAGCGCTGCTTCTCTGCAAAACAGGCGCTGAATTACCCCACACTTAACAAATGGTTGCCCTGCTCTCCTAAGCTTCCAACACAAATTGAATTGTATTTTTTCATTCGTGTATACAGTGGGTGTGCTCTAGCGCCAGCACTAATTTCCCCCAAGCAAGATAAATGCACAGACCTGAGCCTTCCTGCTTATATTATGTCTCATTCCAGCAAATTAAAATGTCACAAAGTTCCAGGATTATTTAGGAGACCCGGTCAGATGGGAGTGGTGCAGTGGAGGCGGGAGACTATCATCTGCTTTCACACCTCAGCCATCACTTAGATAACGAAGAATGAACACTGATCAAAACCTGGTTAAACACTCACCACTTGCCATAAGATGAGAGTCTGTAGAAGGCAGTGTCGATGGAACCTTGCGAGAAGCAAGAATCTCTTGTTTTGGCAGTTTTCTTAAGTTATTTTTACGTTACTGGTATCCTGTTGTGGATCATCCCCCCCCCCCCCGCATTCACTCTTATAACCAACCACAATCCATTTGGCTTAATTCGGTCCTATAAAAATTTTCACCTAGAGTGGCCACTTGGTGAATCAAAGTTCATGAGTAAACAAAGTTCACACGATGAGAATTAGAGTTTGATTTCAAGAGGCTCTGAGAGGAGAATAGCAGTAGGAAATGGAATTGAGTTTGCAGCTGGAATGCCACTGGTTGTGCCCGCCTGAATTCTCTGAAGTTGCCAAAGAACAGGTATTAATAATTTAATACATTGCTTACGCATGACCCTTTTCTCACTGGTATCTCCCAGGCGTCAAAGGGCACTGCAGCAGCTCACTTTTGTCCCTAAGGCATCCTTTTAGGAAAGGGGGTGTGAGTCATCCCATTTTCCAGAGCAGAAAACAGAGGCCCCTAAAATCCTCCTGAGTACTGAGCAGTACCTGAGAGAGGAATGCAGTGCCGCCCCACTCCTCGCCTGCAAAATGGTGGAAGCACTGACCTCAAAGCAATTCTAGGGAACTTTTCCCTGTTCCCGCCCAGAGGTCAGGCTTTTCACACCAAATCTTCATGAACGAGGGTCTGCAAAGGGGCAGGCACTTCATGTGAGAAGTAGTCAAGAGAGGTAGTTCGGAGACTAAAATATGTGACTTTCTGGGACATTTCAATGGTTTATAGAGCCAGTGGGACCAAACACATGAAGTCAAAGCTGTCCCAGAAAATTCAAGATAAATGGTAGCCAACCGATGGGGGCTGACAGTCAAAAGCAGGGGCCACCAAAAAGGCAGGCAGGTAGAAGCCCATCGTAATGATACTTAATCCCCTCATGTGTGTTTCAGTTTAGAAAGAGCCTTCAAATTCATCTTATTCAACATCCTGGGGTCAGAGGTGTCATGGCCCTGCTTTACAGGTAAGGAGGCAGGGTGAGGCTCAGGGAGACGGAACGTCAAGAACAAATCTCTGAGCACAGCTGGGATCCAGACACAGCTCTCCTGGTGTGCAGCCACATTCTGACCACTGCACCACACTCCCTCTCCACACAGGGTTAGAAACAGAGGAGCTTGCTGTCTCTGCTCCAGTATAAATGATGACTGCAAGGGAAGTTTTCAGATGGAAGGTTCTGGCCAAGGACTCTCCTCACTTGAAGCCTTAATACCTGGGGTTCTCACTGCCTGAAATCCTCTCCCCGTCTCATCCAGGTCCCCTCCTGTACGTCCCTCAGGTCTCTGCTCAAATGCCAGCTCGCCAGGGGGGGGTCTCTTCTTGCTACCTACCCATGCCCATCAAAGTTATCCTCCTTACCTTCTTAAAGTTTTCTCCATAGCATTCTCACTTTTTATTTGTCAGTGACCTGTCTCCTTCCTCTGAGTCCAGCCGTGAGAGCTGAGACTTTGTCATCCTTGTTGCTCTATCCCTGTGTCTAGATTAGGAGTTGGCTGTTTCTGTAAAGGGTCACGTAGTAAATAGTTTAGACTTTGGGAGCTGTACATTCTCTGTTGCCACCATTCAGCTCTGTCACTGTAGCGTGAAAGCAGCCATAGACAATGCGTATATCAATGGGCATGACTGTGTCCCAGTAAAACGTTATGGACACTGAAATTTGAATTTTATATAATTTTTATATGTCATAAAATATTCTCCCCACCCCCCCCCACCCAGCCATTTCAAAAGATAAAAAACATTCTTACCTTTTGTATGGGCCGTACAAGACATGTTGGGCTCAATTTGCCTTCAGGCCATAGATTGCTGACCTCCTCGTCTAGCTCAGAATAGGCACACTGTAAATAATTGTTGAACGAGTGACTGAACAAATACTTGCCTTAACCATATCATGCAGTTTTGTCAGGCAACAGGTAATCAGCCATCCAGTGTTGTTTAAGAGGCAGGTGCCATGAAGGGGGCTCTGGAAGTCAGACTTGGCCCTGTGCGCAGGGAGCCCTCAGTCTTGTTGTGCATGTAAGGGGAGGGAGGGCAAGGAGGGGAGGAAGGCAAGGCAGGAGCTGTAGGAGCTTTTCATCAAAACAAGGGGAAGCCAGGGAATTATCCCATCTTCCCTGAAGCTTACCCAGAGACTGGTCCCCTTAATAAAAACCTCTTTGGACCTACGGATGGACAGGATGATGGAACAGACCCACAGATATAGAGATCAAACTAGTGGTTACCAAAGGGGAGAGGGAAGGGGGAGAGGCAAATTAGGGGTATGAGATCAAGAGGTACAAACTACTGTGTATAAAATAGATACGCAACAAAGATATATTGTATAGCATAGGGAATTACAGCCATTATCTTATAATAACTTTTAGTGGAATATAATCTGTAAAAATACTAAATCACTATGCTGTACACCTGAAACTAACGTAATATTGTAAATCAACTATACTTCAATAAATAATAAAATACTTAAAAAAAAAAAAAAAGAGCTCAGTAGCCACAGCCTGAGGGGGGCAGTGTTGTCTTGGAGGCCTGATTCTCTAAAGAAACACTGCAGAATGCTTGTCCCTTAGAGACACACAGACAACTACAGTGCTGTGCGTCTGGGACTGGGGAAGGAATGCACTGGACACTGTGGGACGGCAGGGGAAGAGGCCCCTCCCACAGGCTGGAGAAGTAAGGTGGATCAGAGGCATTTCTCAGAGGAAATAGCTGAGAGAAACCTTCATTCATACATTCAACTACCAAGTGTTGAGAGGCACTGGGGTAGGAGCTGAAGATAAAGACAGGCGTGGGCTTTACTTTGAAGAACTCAACAATTGCTAGAGGTTCATAGTTAACTATTATTTCATTAAATTGGTGGTAGGTGCTATGGAGAAGAAATAGAAGGTGTCATGAGAATACAATAGGCACCCAGGCTAGGTGCCAAGGAGGGTATGGGTTTGTCTGGCAGACAAGTGGGAAGGGGCGTGCCAGGCCTGTGCAAAGGCTCAGTGGCACGAAGGAGCCATCAGTATGGCCACAGTGTGAGGTGTGTGCTGGGGAGAGGGGGTAAGGACTCCCCCTGAGGGGGTGCCCAGCTACCCCAGGGTCTTGTGTGTGGTGCTGAGGAGTTTGGGTTCAATCGTAAAGTCTGAAATTTTTCATTTGAATGGTGGCCAACCATGTCTCTGGATGGTCTAAAATCTTGAGTTCTCCATCAAGGGCTTAAGACCTGTCATCGAATCTGCCTCACAGGAGAATTTGCAAGAAAAGAACTTGCCACCTATACTTAGGGTTGAGCAAACCCCAGACAGCTCGTGATGTCAGCCGAGATATTCTAAACAAAGCATCACAATCGGGAAATGACACTCTGAACACAGACCTGTTTTTCTTTAAAATGGGACATGATTCTACCCATTTTGCAGGATGAAAAGTTCAGAGTTGTCTCCAGTGAAAGTGAGGGTAAGATGATTTCTCTCACATCAGTTCTTAACCTTTTGTCACTCATTCTGACACATTCTTCAGCTGGGTTTTCTTTGTGTTTGCAAGTGTTCTTGTTTGTAAACCACCCCTTTGCATGGCTGAGCTCCTGTGGGTCTCTGGATGCCTCTGAGTATGTGGCTCTGTGTGGCTCAGTGTAGATCTCCTTGGTCCCTCTGCAGACTATTCGTTTTCATCTTTCACCCTGATGGGGGGAAGGAAACCTGTGATGCCATGCCTCCCCCACTCCCTCTGGGCCTGTAGGCTCCTTCTATGGTCCTCTGTTTCCATTTTTCTCTCCTCCAACTTTCTCTTTCCCCTCTTTTGTCCCCCTTCCCCTCTCCCTGCCTCTCTGCTCCATAACTGTCCGTAATATAGACAGAAAATTGTATTATTTTGTTATAATTATTTGAAAAGATTTTATGTTTCCTGCTTTTCATTTAAAAGGCTGATGAGAGAACAGTATTATATTCCTCTCTCAGAAACCGGTAAATAAAAGGTTTTCTTTGTGGATGAGCCCTCCCTGGCTACAGCGTTCTCCATCTGCTTTCTACACAAGGGTGCCCTACGCCGGGGAACTCCGTTCTCATCAAAATCACTCTTGCTAGAGCAGCCAGCTTTACTGTGGGGAGAGTGAAAACTCTAAGAGAGATAAGCTCCAGGGAGCCCTCCTCTGGAGCTGAAGTCGCCCAAGTTCTGAGGAAGAACTTTCTCCACGGGCTCAGCCTTAGATCCCGCTTGCCCTGAGACTGTTTGCATCTCTGTATGAGACCCTGTGGTTTGGACTGGAAGAGGTCCTGAAAATAAGCCAGTTTCACATACTGAGACAACTACATATGCATATAGCAACTCTTTTCCTTAAATCATCTTCCAGGTCTAATGTCCCTGTAATATCTTGAGAATCGATCTTAGTTGTGTTTATCTTCTCTTTCTTTTTAGAAATTCATTAGAATCCTAGGTTTTAATAGTTGCATCCTTGATATAAGGAGTTTAATTGTGCAGCTCTTAGCATGCCCTAGAGAGTCTAATGAGGAATAAATAATCCTAAGTAGCCTCCCTTAGGGATGAGGAATATACTCTTTACCCAGAGGCTCTTGTTAAGGAGATTTGCTAGTTGTTTCTACAGTGATAGGCTACTCCCCAATTAGGTAGGAGATTCCCTCAGGGCTGGAATCATTTCTTATCCTCTGAGGGTGTTCCCTTAAGTCCTTAACACAGGGCCCAGGCAGAGGAAGGATTCCAGACTGTCCCCAGGAGTGCTTCTGTGCCCTCGGATTGTTTAAGCAATGGTTAAGGAACTCTATCAGTTTTCTTCTTGCCTTCATGTCCTCATCTGTAGAAGGAGACACTCTCTCTGGACCTCATTTAGGGGAAGAAAAGGGAAAGAAAGTCCCATTTATTGAGCATGAGTGACATCCTGTGCTTTCCCATCTGCTCTTACCCCTGACTTCTATGAGGCACATTTTAGTAGGAACTCAGGCTCAGTAAGGCTAAGTGATTTACCAAGTAATGCAGTTAAGTGTTAGAAATGGGACTAAGTGACTTCTGGGTAAGGACCTAGAATAGCGGTGGTAAGGGGTCAGTAGGTGTTGATCACTGTTTCTATCACTGCCGTAGTCACAAAACCAAGCTATTGGATTTCCAAGCCCATGCTGTAAGGGTGAATGAGAGGAAACATGCAGAATTCACTGAGGTAGGATGAAGAGCCTTGTACATTGGGTGAAATTCAAGTAGTTTCCATCACATGTAAACTACAAGTTAACAGCCAATGTGGAAAGGGTTTGCCAGTGGGGCTGTACAGGTGGAAGCCTCCCTCCTTGGGTCTCTGGCCTCCTTCTTCCAGCCCAGCCTCCTTCCTTGGGTGGAAAGAAGGCTACTACAGAGGGCCCAGGCTACAGTCTTAAAAAAAAAGACTAATTTTTCCCAGGGCAAGAAGTGGAGAGACCCAGCATAATTTTGGAGCGTGTTCTGTCAGTCCCTCCTGCAGACTGCACCCAGGAGTCAGGCTGATGAAATGGCACCGCCCATGACCACTCCAGTGCCAAGCAACTGCTTTTCCCACCCAGCCCTGCTGAGAATGCACTGGCAACACACACCAATTTTACAAACAAGAAAGCAGGATCCAGAGGAAAGAAGCGTTTTCTCCCCAATTGAAGTTCGTTCTTTCCCCTGTTTTTACCACCTCCGCCGACCAGGGGCCCAGCTCGCATTTCCTCTTTCTTCACTTCAGAGGCTGTGGGATCAGTGTGCAGGTGGAGCTGGGGAGGGAAGGGGGACCCCTTGACGCCCAGGTTCCCGAGGCTTTGCTGCGTCCAGAGACCACTAGGAACCTGGACTTGAAGGGTTTGAGTCACCCGCCTGGAAAGCACACACTCATTCAGAGTTACTGACTGAAACTGGTTCCCAACTCGATTTTCTCTGCCCCTTCTCATTTTCCTGCCTAAACTTAAGCATTGACACTTGTCGCTGCTATAAAATGTAGCCGTGGGGGGAAAAAAATGTCTCTGTGCGGTTGACAAAAGAGAAAAGGCACTCTGTTCAATCAACTGTGGGAGAGACAGAATTATTTATGCTGCCTTTATCAGTCACTGGAAAAGGTAATTTCATTGCTGAATTTCAAGTTTTTCATTAATTAACCACTTTTTCAGTTCAGTGCTCCGCAGCTAGGCAAAAACCCATGGCAGAGCCGTTTTGGAAGGGGGCTGGGGGGAACTTGGCTTTGGCCCTAATGCTCCCAGTGACATATGGATGTTTTCATGTGTTTGTTTTCTGCAGTTTCTTTGGCTGTGTGCTGGTGCAGATATTGGTTGTTTCATTTAAGACTCAGAGTCTCACCCAAACTGTCTGCAATTTAGTATGTCATAATATATACGTGGGTAAATCATCTCTGTGTCATCTTTCTCAACGTTCCGTTATTAAAGCCCATTTATCACGGTAGAATGTCCCTCCAAGAGATGACACAAGGTGCACACGTCCCCGAGTCTGGTATTTAACACTAATAGGCTGAGCTTTCTCTCTGAAGCTAAACTAGGAATTGAGAAAATGCAGCGGAATGAATCAGGAAAATGCTTTCTTGGAGATGGAATGAGATTGAGACTAGAAAGGGGATTCGGAAGAAACCTGAACTCTCCAGATAATTGCTTCCTCTTTTCCACTTCGCTCAGAAAGTGGAAACCTGGCGAGACTTGCCTAGGGAACAGCGAGTGACTTGTTTCAGGGAGTCCGTGCGGCGGCTCTCCATGAGATAGAGGCGTGCAAAGTTTTCAGAACGTTTTCAAGCGTAGCAATGAATGGATGATATTGTGTGATTGTGACATTTCTGTCTGAAGACATCTTTTGGGATCAGAGTCTTTGAAATGTCATTCTGCCAAAACAGAGAGCAGATAAAAGCTTTGTCGATTCCGACACACCTGAGTGGCTACTATGTACCAGGCTCAGGACAGGTTCTAGGCGTGTGGAGAAGAATGTGCGCTTGGTCCCCATGAGCTTATGAGTGAATGAACAGTGAAAAATGGCCCCAGGGCCTGCCTGTTGGCTCTTAGCAAGGCCAGTATTTCTGGGCCCTGGTCACATGATCCCACAGTATCTGTAGGGAATCAATTACCTAAGCCATAGGTAATCAGTTTGTCAGCTGGGATGCCTTGAGTATGTAGTGAGTTTTTAATGTCTGAGAATACCGAAGGCAGTGAGACAACCAAATAGTGTGATCTAGCTTCTGTAGCCTTTGGTCACAGAGCAGCTGGCTTTCCTTAAAGGCCCCTCCTCACTAGGATTTCTTCATTTACAGAAATCACCACCCAGAGTTCCTTACATCTTAAAAAAAAAAAAAAAACTTTTATAATTTATTTTTATTAAAATAACATATTCATTGTGAAAATTTGAGAAACCAAAGCCAGAAAGGTAGAAAAATTACTCATAACTGTATGACTTCAAGATGACCACATTTAACATTTTGGTGCATATCCCCCCAGTTTCTTTCTATGCATATATCTATGTTACATAGTTCATAGATCATACTACAGTTCTGTTTTGTGACTTTTTTATTACATAGAAATATATCATAATCATCTTCCAGGTCGGTTGTTCTCCTCCAGCTTTATCTCCTCTTCACATTGTATGCATGAATTACTTCACTTAACCATTCTCCTTTTTAGGCTGTTTCTTTCTTTCCTTACTATTATCAATATGTCATAATGTTCTGGAAACTAAATTTTACTCACCTCCATATCATTTCTATTAAACAAATTTTCAGTTTTGAATTGCCGAGGCTAAGGTTTTTGCCACATTTCAAAGTTATTGCCAAATTTTCCACCAGAAATCTTCAACCAATTTACGTTCCTGCCAGCAACATGTGTGGCAACTTGTTTCTCAGCATTCTTGCCTTGGTTTCTTACAAGGGTTAACTTCTTAACAACACATGAGTGCTTTGGGGATACACCCAGAACATCTTATTTCTTGTATTGGGAGACAGCAAGTTAATTCTGCTACTATTACTGGTTTCTTAAATATAATGGGACAAGCTAGTGGTGCCTCCTCGATGCTCGAGTGAGTTCTGTGTAAACCCAAGATGTCCCGACCAAGCATGATGTGGCCACTTGAATCCCCGGGAGCCTAATAACTGGTTAAGGTTCAGCCGTGGTGAGTGCCATCATGAATAGGCCAGGATAAACTGAACAGCTCATAAAGTGATCCAGGCAGGGTGGCTCTGGCTGGGCCTTAGCCTGTTTTCCTGACCTGGCTTTCCTCCCCGCAAGCTTGTAGCTCAAGCATGGGACACTAGGTTCAACTTGCCATAAAGGGCAGCTCCGGTAGACCCTGTATAACTAGCCACACTGGAAAAGTCTCTCAAGGCAGTAAAAGCTAACTCGGTGCTGATACACAAAATTCTGAGTCTTAGTAGTGGTTCCCACACATGCCCATAGATTTTTCTCTTTCTTTTCTCTTCTCTTTCCTTCCTTTTTTCTTCTTCCTTTCCTCTTCTCTTTCCCTTTCTGCTCCTTCCTCTTCCTGTTCCTCCTCTTCTTCTTTTTCTCTTTTAACTGCTCTAATTTAATCCCACCAAGTATTGAACTCATATGCAAAAGGTAATAAAATCCTTCTATGAGAAAAACAGAGTTTATGTTCAGAATAACAACCTCTGTATTTTGCAAGATTCTGTGAAGTTGCTGCTGTGCGACAGGGACTGGGTGAGGGGAGGCTGGCTGCTTTTGTCTTGCCGCTCTGCTTTGCCATGTGATAAACCGATCCCGGGGAGAGGTGGCTGCTGGCAATTAAGAGAGCTGGGCCACTGCCTTGGGGATTCTGCACTGAATAATCTGACTGAGAAGGAGATCCCTAGGGTTCCTCTCATTTGTTTGGGCTCTGTTGTTGTTTATTCAGGAGCTAACAAATATTATTTTTCCATAATCCACTTGCTTGATGCCTGGTTTCTAACACTTGATTGGTTTTCTCCTCCCTTTGCTCTTGCTACCCTTCCCTCACTAATTGTAAGCTTCTCTTAGGCTTGCCAAACAGGGTTCTGGGATATCTATCTATATCCATCTATCTATCTATCTATCTATCTTCCTGCACTTCAGTGCCCTTCATGCTCACCATTAGGAAGCTACATGCTAGCAAAACCTAAGTTTAAATCTCCGTTTCACTGTTTGGGGTCTTTTTTATTCTTAGATTTGAATCTTCTTTGCCTCAGTTTTGTCATCTGCAAAAATAGGTGTACTAATCCTCTCTCCCAGGGATTTATGTAAGGATGGAATGAGACTACATTAAATCATCCTGCCATGCAGAGCCACAACAGCCCCACAGTTCACATTGTCAGCTGGAGCTGTGCTGTGCAGTCATTTTCCCCAGCGCCATGCCTGGCACAGCGAGGTGATCGGTAAATGGAAGCAGCTGCTACTGCCTTTCTACTTCCTTCTGAAAACAGCCTCAGGTCAGTAGGCTGTACTGTTATCCCCAGTTGTACATGGGCTGCAAATCTGGGGTCCCAGTGAGAGGTCAGCTGTCCTGACTCTCTGGAAAGGTCTATGAATGGTGGATCTGAAAGCAGACAAAGTCTTCTCCTTCCCAAGGAAGGAAGCAGAGTGCCTAGGAGGGCACATCACATATCCATTGTCTAGGCAGAGCCTAGTCTCTAGAAATGTCATTCTAGTCTCATAGAAATGTCATCCATACCTATGAGAATGAAACTGGTTGCCTTACCTGAGCTGTCCTAAAATCCCCAGCAGACTGCTGACATTCACCTGGTGAGAGTTTGGAACTGATCTAACTAACAAACTATGCAATTCCTGGATCTCTTCTAGAAACAATGCTTTCCATCAGTTCATCCTGGTGGTTCTCAAATTTATCTGCACATTAGAATTTCCTGGAAATTTTAAAAAATTGTCAAAGCCCAGGTCCCACTCAGACCAGTTAGTCACAATCTTGGGGGTGAGACACAGATACCAGTGTTTTTTTCAAGGCACCAGGTGATTCCCATGGCAGACCAGTTTGAGAAGCACTTGATTTAGCGTAAGGTGCAAAGAAGGTGAAGACGGTGCAGTGACTCAGAGCCCAGCATGGTCCGTGCCTGCCATTATCTGGTCCACCATAGCGCTGCCTGCCCCCAGGAAGGTTGCTGGGAAATTTGCTATGGGCCGTGTTCTGTTCCATTGATTGTGATGCTGTTATGTCTCTTGCTAAGGCCTCCTTGCCACATGCGTCCGAGGCATAGCATCTAATCTCTGTTTTCCTTGGAAGAACTCAGAGGAGGCTTTGCAAATACCATAGTGAGAGCCTTAAGGGAAAGTAAACCAGAGTAGAAGTTTTCAATCACTTTGCCCTCAGCAGGCAGGACCCCATTCCCTAGTCTCTCTGTAATAAAGCAAGAGGCCCAGGGGTCCTCTCAGATCAGGTTCTTTCTGAAAGAACCTCTCAGGTTCTTTCTGGAAGAACCATAGAAAAACAAAGTTATTGCAGCACAAACACACCAAAACGTAAAGCAACAACCCAAAGATAACAACTTGTCTCTGACTCAGAGCAGAGCTTTAGATGTCACCACCCTTCTTAAGGCCTCTGATTCCTCACTCATGATGATCTCAGTGGATAAACTGAGCTCTTCCATTCCAGGACTCTGTAAATATGAGTGCTTTTTATTATTATCATTTATTTCTTAGGAGGGAAATGGAGGAAAAAAAAGAAATAAATGGGAGGATAGACTGAGCAACCCAGGGTGAGGCATCCCTACAGATGACCTGGGTAGTGACAAGAAATCTTGGAGGAGATGGGCATTTTGCCACATGGTCTCAATAGAGGTAGGAAACAGTGGTCTTTCCTTCTATAAGGATGGGAAGTGGTAGAGGAGATCCTCCATGCCAGGCACAGGACTAGGTGTTCTGTGAACACCCATTTGACAGTGTCTACTCCTCTGTTGATTTGATTTTGTTTCAATTTTGATAGTTAAAAAGATAATACAGGTAAGAGAAAATGTCTGTCACCCACTTGAGACTGGCCTTTGAGAGTCCAAGTTAGAATGGTCTGTTCCCAAGGTTCAGAAGGATTATCCCCTGAGAGGAGGGTATATTATCCCCAGGGATGGGGGAGGCAACTCCCCACATCAGAAATAGACTATGGGTTTGTATGTTACAAAATCATCAATTGCCCTACCTCCCCCTGGTGTGTCATTCAGCCTCTGCCATGTCTGTCTGTAGAGTTTTGCTAATTTCAGGGGGGAAAGGATCCATGATCCACGTGAGCAACATCACTGTGGATGAGGATGCGTTAGGCTTTGAAAATCATCCTAGTCTACAGATGGTCTCAAGATCAGGCAGGAAGACTAGATATTCCTGAGTTTTTCTATTGCTTCCCTGGATCTTCTCCCAACTCTAACATCAACCCTTCCTCCCCCTGGAGTCGAGTGATCTTTTCTGAATGGTAATCAGTGTCTCCCTTTCATTCTTTAATCCAAGTTACCCCCTTGCAAAAATTGAAAATATTTATATCATAAAAATATGTAAAAGCCTCCTACCAGGGTATCTAGCACAGAGTGAGTGTTCCATGTAAGTAAACTGAATTTGAAATGAATTGTCTTTGGAGAGAGATTTGGGTAATTAATTGTTAAACAGCTAATACTTTCTACCATGTTCTAGGCCCTATGCCAGCACAGAGGAGTCAAACTGACCACTGCTTTGGGAGGCCATGTTTTTGTGAGCAAAGCAATATAAAGACCAGCTTCAATTCACAGCAGTTTAAATGGCCTGTCTAGGCAGGGGATGTAATGGCCTGTCTAGGCAGGGGATGTAATCTTCATTTGATCTTACCCTTGGGAACCAAGTCACATCTCCAAATAGAAGGTACCCTACCCAGGATGGACTAGCCCTTTCAGATCTGCTAAGCCCTTTGCTGAGTAATGTCATTTTGCCAAGGATCCCAACCTCTGGTCACTGGAGCACTTGATAGAAGGCTAACAGTTAAGAAATGTTAGAACAAAGAGATCTTTTCTCTGCCCCCAAGCCCTCCATTCTTGTAAATTGGGTCCACGTTCACTCCAGTGAGTATGTTGTGAAGTGCCAGAGGCAAATGTTAAAATTTTGCAGATGGAAAATGTCGGGAATCTAGCTTCCCCTTTACTTTCTTCTTCCCTCCCCCCTTCCCGGTTGTTCTGCTGTTGAGCCAATTACGAGGAGTGTAATGGCCTGATCAAGGAAAGAAATTGTCCTGCTGTACTTGGCCCTGAGCAGACACCATCAGGAGAATGAACATTTGGAGTCTCCACATTTTAAAGAGGAAATTGACAAATACATGCTGAGAAGGTTATAGGCCTAGAGAGGGGGCACGCCTGATCAAAGAACTGGGGGTATACAGCGTAGAAAAGAGAGAACCTAGAGGTCCTGATAACTGTTTTCAAATAGTGGAAAGAACATTGTGTGGGGAGAGGATAGACTTCCTCAGTCCTGTCCAGATGGCAGGATAGGACCCGTGAATGGACATTAGAGAGCAGCAGGTTTGAGCTTGGACTAGGTCAGACACAGCTCACAATGAAAGCTCATCCGATACAGAAGGCGCTGTCCCATAAGCTGCAGGCAGCACCCTCCTCAAGGTGCTCCAGCAGAAGTTGGATGGCTGCCAGGGAGAGCAGAGGGGGATTCCTGCCCTGGCTGGTCAGAGGATTGCAAGGTTTGTGTGGCCGGTGGGAGTCTGTGCTTCCTCCTTGTCCATTTCTTCCTCTTCCTCTTTCTCTTAATCCTAAATCCATTATTATGTCCTTGCTGAGCAAGGCCGGGGATCGGTGATGCTCATGCTGGCCTACACCCGAGTCCCTTTGCAAACCTTTCAAATAGCATCACCAAGACTCCGCCCCAGACTAGTTAAATAAAAATATCTGGGGATGAAACCCAGGCATCCACATACGTTTATAGTCCCGCAGGTAATTTTAATGGGAAGCCTGAGCTGGGAACCACTGGCCCAGACAAGGAGAGAATGTGATAATAACCCTGCTCCACCCCCTGCCTACCCCAGGCCACTGACATTTACCCGTTTAACATGCTGTATGATATTATTTTTTTTAAATAAAGTTTAGTTTTGTCTCAATATATTAGTAGCATTTAAGTTTAGATCCTCGTAAGTGGTTTTAGTAGCTTATATTCTTATATTACTTTAGCAGGTAACACTGGCATTGAGAGAGATAAAGGGTGTGTGGACATGTGGATATAAATGAACATGATCCGTTTTCAGACACGGTGGATGCTCTACTGACGCTGAACTTTGTTTCCTCTTAAGCTTCTGTGCCTCACCCAGCAAAGGGCCATACCTTCCTCCATGCCCAGCCCAACACTCCTCTTCCAGTCACCAGGCTGCTGTTGTATAGTCAGTCACCTAATAACTGTAATCCGGGCAGTGCCGCCTTATTTTAAAGTCTTTTGAAGGGTGCAAGCATTCTTTTCTCTTATGGCGCTTGTTGTGAACCAGAAAGAAGGGAAGCCATTCTCTGAAATTGTAAGGAGCTGTGGAGCTATACTTAGCTGGTATCATGGGACCTTCTAAAGTTGTGCTGTCCAATAGAAATGTAATACAAGCAACATAGGCAACTTGAAATTTTCTAGTAGCCACATTAAAAAAGTAAAAATAAACAGGTGAAACTAATCTGAATACATTTTATTTAACCCAGTATAGCCAAATCATTATAATTTCAATATGTAAATGATATAAAAATTATTACATTAAAAATCACATTTGAAGTTATTATATATTAATAAGATATTGAGTATAATTTACATAGTACAAAATTTTCTCATTTTAGGTATAAGAGTCAATGATTTTTAGTAATTTTATAGAGTTAGACTGTGGTGTGCAGCTACCACTACAATCTAATTTTAAAACAGGTCCATCATGCCCCAGAAAGCATTCAGCCTATTTGTAACCATTCTCAGTTCCCAGCCCCAGCCCCAGGCAACCACTAATCTAGTTCCTGTCTCTATAGCTTTAAAGGTAATTGTAAAATATGTGTCTTCTGTGTTTAGCTTCTTTCATTTAACATAATGTTTTTGACATCCATTCGTGGTGTAGCGTGTATCAGTACTTTGTTCCTTTTTATTGCTGAATAATATTCCATTTTAAGGATATGCCACAATTTGTTTATCCACTCACCAGTTAATGGACACTTGAGTTGTTTCAAGTCTTTGGCTATTACATATGAATAAAATGCTGTGAACATTCACATACAAATTTTGTGTAGACAAACACAGGAAATGTTTTCATTTCTCTCGGGTAGGTACCTAAGAACGGAATTGCTAGGTATACGTTAACTTTATGTTTAACATTTTAAGAATCTTCAAAACTGCTTTCCAAATAATGAGATATTTTACATTTTTAAAAATGTATTCAAAATCTGCTGTGTGTTTTATACTTTATAACACATTCAGTTTGGACTAGACACATTTCAAAAGCTCAATAGCCACATGGGACTTGGGGCTACTGTATTGGACAGTACAGACCAAAAGTGTCTGCCCAGACAGACATCCTATTCGAATCCCAAGCCAGGTCAGAAGAACACACACAAAAACACACACACGTCCATGCATCTCTAAACACACACATATATGCTCACCATAAACTCATGCACAGCAGTTCCACTCTTATTACTCTTCTTCTATGACTTATTCGTTTGCCTTTACTGAATGTTGCAATAATTAGATTGTACTAAATAAATATGCTTTACAATAATTTATCCGTGGCTTGCTGAAATACATTTCTCACGGAACCAAAGGTGATAAATTAACAGAAGTATATCCCCCTAAATGAAGATATAGAACCTCATGAAGAGTTGATGGCAAATATTCAGAGTATGGCCAGGCAACGAAGATTAGAAAGCTGAACATGATAAAAATTATGTCATAGTTCTGGAAATCTCTATTTCTTGTCAGTGGCGACGAGTGATTAGCCAGTGCTTCTTCTGGCAGGAGTCTGGGGCTTCACCTCTTACTCCATCACTCTGACCCAGTTATCAAAGATCTCGAGATGTTTGGTCTCTTGGCTCTCTGGATCCCTACCAAATAGCCTCGGATGTAATTCTGAGTCTTCAAAACCACCTACAGAGTAAGGGTCTCCAGACCATCAGATGGGTCCCCCTTCAATACACAAATTCCTGGAAAGGCTGTTGAAGTTCCGTTTAGGGTTATCTATACCACTTAAGGCAGCTAAGCTAACATCCGTCCACCTTTTCAGGAACTCTCTTTGCTTTCAGATCTGGGTAGACCTGTCAGAATCTTTCAGAGTGTATCAGATACTGGATGTATATTGACTAGAAAGGTAACTTTCCCACCTGTGCATGTTTATGGTAGTGCTTATGAACAGAAAATTGTAGGCTACCCTCTTAAACTTTTCAGGTTTGATCTGTTATAGCAATTAATGGATTATTTCACATTTCTAAACCTAAAATCCCTGTCAGTTTAATTCAGGAGTCACTTATGGGTATCTCCTATCTGCAGGGACTGGGAGAAATGCTGGGGAGAATGAATAAATAAATGAATGGATGAATTCTGAATGAATGAATCACGATGTGCACCCTTGGGGAGAACATAGACTAGCTGGAAACATGGGCACAAGTCATAATAAGGCACTAAGTTTTGGAAAATGTTATACACAATGTTATGGATGTAGGAAAGGAAAATAAGACTAACTTTGCTTGAGGAAGTTGGAAAAGGCATATCAGAAGGGCAACCTTTGACTATGCCTTAAAGGGTGAGTAGGAGATTTCTAGGTGGAGAAGGGGAGGAAGGGCAGAGGGGATGGTCTGTGCAAAGGCTTGGTGGCATGGAAGAGAACAGCCCAGGATAGCAGTGACCAGCTCTGTGGATTGGGGGCTGGGTCACAAAGTGAACGGAAGGACCTGGGGGCAGGGAGATGTAAAGGTGATGCTGAGTCAGGCTAAGGAGTTTGGGCTTCATTCTATAGGCAAAACTAACAGTAAAAAGGACTCCTGGGAGAGGCAGAATCCATTTAGCCAAGGATTAACTCTGAGATGAGCAAAAGCGTGTCAGTGTGGAATCAAAAATTTTCAAATCTAGGAGTCCTTCCAAGTCTAGAGTTCTATGATTCTGTGAATGACCTAAAGCATTATAACACATGCCGTAAACAGATAAACATGGTTGAAAATGAAGAAGAGATAGGCCTTTGATTAAGAATGATCATATAGTATTTATGGAAGCCAGAAAGAAGGAAGAACTTTTCAGATCGGATTTTGTTGGCATCAGTGTTTTCCACCAACCAGAGAATTTTTGAAACACAAGGACTCAAATGAGGAATGCAGTGCAGACATCATTAGCCAGACATGGGAGGAGGAAAGAGACAGCCTTTCATGTCTTTAAAGGCACTATGGACTCTTAGCCCAGAGGACCCCTTTGCCAGGGCTTCAGAAGAGCACATGCATGCAAGCCCAGACTCCCTGAGTCAGCTTGGAGGAGAAGGCACAGGAGACGGCACATATGCAAATGTCCATCTTAACTCACAACCTAAAATCCCAGCATCCATTATTTTACAGCTCTTTGGCACCCATGGCCTACCTGTGCCTTTTGTTTTGCTCTTACTTCTCTTTCCATTATATGTTCCTTGAGGACAAGGAGGGTACATATACCCCTTTAGAGTCTTCCCCCACCCCACTCAATATAATGCTCTATGTAGTAGATCTAAAATCTGTTTTGTAACCTATCAGTGGGTGTTTCAGATGAAGGAGAATGCTTTCATTCGGAGGCCCTTGGTCAGTTTTGTCTAGCACCCATCTGTTAGTTAAAGGGTTAAAGTAAAGGATGCTGACCTGTCTCTACTACCTGTTCCCAGTCTGCCAACCTGCTGAAACATCCCTCTTGCCAAATGCCCCAGGTTCTGAGACCAGGGAGCTCTGAGGCCTGAGCCCTGAGGGTCTGATTGGAATTATTTCAAAAGTAGTTCCCTAAGAGAGTGTCAGCATCCTTGGCTGGATAGGAAATACCTACATTTCTCAAGACCATTTGGTTCCTGAAAACCAAGCACTTTCAATATGTCTTAATGTTTCCAAATAGGCTATTTGATGACCTGCCCTAGGCTACTTATAAGCAGAATTTAGAGGATATGTCTCAATTTCAAGGTTATGCTTAGTGCCCTTATTCTTTTCTTTTTTTCCATTAAAAAAGGTTGTGTTTGCTTTTTTTCAGTCATCAATCAGTCAGTGAATATCTAGCTGTCTAAAACTTGCACAGTACTTAGAGAACAAAGTATATGTGATTTTTTTTATACCTTTGTAGGATAAATGTTCTAATCCATGGAATAGACCACATGCTGTATGAAATATTGTAGACTGGAGTCAGATAATAAAACTGAAACATTTGTAAGGATATTTCTGATTTAACCAGATAGTATTAAAAGAAGGAAGAAATCAAAATATAGAAGCGTAATTTAATACAAGTTCGCTGGACGAGAGATATTTATAATGTGTAACAGGCTAAACCTTGTAAGTATATACACTACGAATGCAGGCTAGCTTTGGTCCGTTGAGGCCTAGTAACAAACTTCCAGAAACCTAGGAAATATCATGAGTATAAACCTGTGCAGGTAGAATATTGATCAGAAAACCCTAAGCTGAATGTCACTTCCAGGTTTAAATGAAACCTGGATAGTTCTCATAGGCCCCACTAAAATTACTAGGAAAACCTAAGATGTCTTGATAATAACTTTTATTTAAAGGAGAGTGAACCCATGAAGTCACAGTGGCTGCCTTTCTTATGTCCCTCCCTGGCCCACTGCCATTCAGGTCACTATACAGTGACTGTGACCCTGAGAATGTGTCCCTGCTTCATTTCTTGTATCCTTCATCACTGAAAGTTGTCAACAACAACTTAAGTGCTCAGGACAGTCTTATTTATGATAGTAATGATTGTGATGACAGTAATAATGAGAATGAATAGTTACGGGGCCTTTGATGAACACCAGAGAGGATACTAAGTGCTTTTACATGGTTTCCCTCGATGAATCCTCACCACAACACTATAAGAGGGTCCTATCACTGTCCCTATCTTACAAATGCCTTAGAGAGGCTGTTTACCTCATTGTACAGTAAGATCACACCTCATATAATAGAGCCAGGATTTGGCCCAGGTAGTCAAAGCCTCAAGTGCTGGGACCAAAGCTCCAAGTGCTGGGGCCATGACCACTCCAGGCTGCAGCATCTCTCAGGTAGGCTCCCAGATACCAGTTGGGCCGTTACAGGTACAGAGCTCTGATGCCAAGTTCCCCTTGGGGCCAATTTTGCCCATCTCCTCACTCGGTAGGGTTGCAGCTGCTCAGGATTTCAATCCTTTTCTCCTACGTTATGATCCTTTAGCTTGGCTCTTAAGGCAGTTTCCTTCTGCACAAACTTACACCTAAAATAGCCTGAAAAGCTATTATTTCTTCCATAACCAAGTGTTTTTTTCTAAACTGTTTTTGTAAATATTTGACAATTAACCTTTTCTTTTTATTTAGTCCTAAACAACTGACTGATCTTTTTTTTCTGATTTTTGAAACTCAAAGCATTCTTATTTTCCAAAGAAATTGAGAGTCTGCCCTTATTTATTTACCATGATTACCTGTATTAGGATGTAAGATACAAGATACCAACTGCATCTTCAGACTCTCACAATGAGTGTCATTTAACCATCTGCTTCTTTAGCTGGGCTTTAGTTATAGAATTTCTGAATTGAAGGCAACATAAATTATATTCATTAGGTCCAAACCAAGGGAACAAAGAGGAGAGCGAAGTGTTGGGTAGGGGTAGGAAGTAGGCAGCAAATTCCACTTATAGAAATGGGCAGATCAAATACTCAGATTGACTCTTCCCGGTTCAGAAGCACTGGATTTAAAATGAATCCTCGTAGCTCCATGGTTGAGATTACCACACAGATTCCAAGAGTCTGATTTGATGTCATAAACTAAAACTCAAATGCCTACAGCAGCTTGTCAGACCAAGTAATTAATGAAGTGCGCCAAGAGTATGATGATAAATGGCCACTGACCCTTATCCTCAGTGATGGGACACTAGGGAGTGGTGGGGACTATGGAGAAGTAAGAGCACATTGAGACCACTGAGTGGGTAGCAGATATTCAACTCTGGCCAATTACTGCCACCAAAAAACCAGGCCCATTCTTGCCAGACTTTCTTTTTTTCCCCCCAGAGCAGCTGGATATGCAGATATTAATGTGATTGATGTTTCCTGACTTTTAAACATTGACTACCAATCCAAATTTAAAAGCCAGTGCTGACCAAGACCTGGGCCAAAGGAAAGCCCACCCATGGACAATGGCTTCTGAGGACTGATGATTTGCCAACTCTTTCCTAAACCTTCTTCTCCAGGCCTGATATTGTTTCACAATTTAGATGTCACTTGAAATTTAGGGCTTTTCTCTCTCCCTAGCTGTAATAGCTAAGGAAGTCCTAAAGAAAGCTTAGTTTACAATATAAATTCAGTGACTTCACTTAGATTTTCTTTTTTTTTTTCACTTACTGATTTCTATGAATATAATTACGCTTAGAAGTTCCATCCAATACTCATAAAGCAATTGGTGTACCTTTAAATATAGTAATTATTCTTATCAAATATTATTGAAGTTAATACTAAGGAAAGCCATTATAGAACACTCAAGTTCATCAATATAAAATGGCAAATTGGTAAACTTTATACGTAAGATTTGATAGCGTAAAATTGTTCACATTGTTTACATTAAAAACAAAATTAAATGACAAAGAACAAATGGGAATGATTTCTTTTAGCAAATATAATAGACAAAGGGTTAATAGCCTTGCTTTAAAGAATTCTTACAAAATCAATGAGGAAAACACTAAATTTCCTACAGATAACTGAACAAAAGAAATGAACAGACAATTCACAAAAGAGGAGAAATAACTAATTAAAGAACATATGGGGAAATGATTCAACCTCACTAGTAATTAAAAAAATGCAAATTGAAACAACAAACATCATAATTGCAGGCAAGAGTGCAATGAAACAGGTACCTCTATGCATTGCTGATGGACAAAATAGAAAGCCTTGTCGACAAGCAATTAGTTACTATAAACCAAGAGTTCAGTTCTGTTAAGTAAGTATTGAGCTCCTTCTGTGTGCTAGGCATTGGTATATGCAGATGACAAAGGCCTACCCTTATTCTCAATGAGTGAGTGTGTTCTGTATGAGAGAAAGACACAGGTAACTCCATCATTAAGAGGTAAATGGCAGAGGCATCCACAGCATGTGAGAAATGCAGGAGTAAGACCATCACTCAACCTGGAGAGTTCAGAAGGATTATTTGAAGAAATGACCCTGAGCTGACTCTTACAGGGTGATTAGAATGTGGCTGGATGAAGAAGGGCAATGAGAAGGAAAAAAAAAAGAATAGGAGGCGACCTCTGCAAAAGGTAGAGCATGGGCAAAGAGACCTGGTGTCTGCAGGAAGTTTGGAACTGCTGCAGCATCCAGTGTGAAGCAGGAGGCTGCAGAGGGAGCCCAGGTGGCCCATGCTTTGGTAGCATGAACTTCAAACCAAAGGCAGCGCAAGCAGGGAAAGGACACAATTAGATATGCATTTTCACAGTCCCTCATAAAAGTGACTGTGGTTTACTTTTCTAATTTAAAAAGTAACAGATGAAAACAAACAACCCAATTAGAAATTGGGCAAAAGACTTAAATAGACATTTCTCCAAAGAAGATACACAAATGACTAATAAGCACGTGAAAAGATGTTCAGCATCCCTAGCCGTTAAGGAAATGCAAATCAAAACCACAGTGGATACCATTTCATACCCATTAGGATGGCTATTATTGTTTTTTAAGTAAAAAAAAAAATGGTGAGAATGTAGAGAAATTGAAATTGTTGCACGATGCTGATGGGCATATAAACAGTTCAGCAGTTCCTCAAAAAGTGGTATTTCTTAAACATAGAATTACCATATGACCCAGCAATTCCATTCCTAGGTATATACCCAAAAGAATTGAAAGCAGGGACTCAGAAAGATACTTGTACACCAATGTTTATAGCAACATTATTTACAATAGGCAACATTATTTACAGCAACCCAAATGTCCAGCAACAGAAGAATAGATAAACAAAATGGGGTATATATACACTATATATATTATTTAGCTGTAAAAAGAAATGAAATTCTGACAAATGGTACAACATGGATAAACCTTGAAGAAATTATGCTAAATTAAAAAGGACATTCATAAAAAAGGCAAATACTGTATGATTGCACTTATATGAGGTACCCAGAGTAGTCAAATTCACAGAGACAGAAAGTAGAATAGAGGCTACCAGGGGCTGCAGGAAGTGGGTAAATGGGAGCTTCTGTTTGGGATGATAAAAGAGTTCTGGAATTGGGTAGTTGTGATAATTGAACAGTGTTGTGAGTGTACTTAATGCCACTGATTTGTACACTTAAAATGGTTAAAATGGTAAATTTCATGTTGTGTACATTTTACTATAATAAAAAATACTGGAGAAGTAACAGGTGTTTTGGAAAATTCAAAAAAGTATAAAGAAAAATATTCTACCATCCAGAGTTACCCATTTAACTTTTTGGTGAATAATCTCAGGTATTTTCTTTTTCCATATATATATTCATGTATTTATTATAAGTATCTTACCATATCAGGTCATTGCTATCCATGCTATTTTGTAACTGCCTTTTCCATCTAATGATCAAGGGTGAACATCCTAGGTGTTTATACAGTGTGGCGGTTAAGGGGGTAGTAAGCCCTGGAGACAGACCAACAGTTCTGTGTCTTGATTCTGTTGGTTACTTGGCTACCAGCTGTGTGGCTCTGAGAGGTCACCAAACCCTCTAAGCTTGTTTCTGCATCTTTACAAAGAAGATGATAATAATAGTACCAAACACATGGTTGTTGAGATTAAATTAGATCCTAAATATGTATAAGCACAGTGCTTGGTAGTCAATAAAGGAAAGCTATTAGTAGTAGTAGTAGCAGTATTTAATAATCCTCACTTATTTTTTTTAATTATTTATTTATTTATGGCTGTGTTGGGTCTTCGTTTCTGTGCGAGGGCTTTCTCCAGTTGTGGCAAGCGGGGGCCACTCTTCATCATGGTGCGCGGGCCTCTCACTATCGCGGCCTCTCTTGTTGCGGAGCACAGGCTCCAGACGCGCAGGCTCAGTAGTTGTGGCTCACGGGCCTAGTTGCTCCGCGGCATGTGGGATCTTCCCAGACCAGGGCTCGAACCTGTGTCCCCTGCATTGGCAGGCAGATTCCCAACCACTGCGCCACCAGGGAAGCCCCTCACTTATTTTTAAGATGGTATTTTTAGTGGCTTCATGAAGTACTTCATCACATGGATACACCATACATTACTTAACTAATCTCCTATGTCCAACATTGACCGTTTCTAAATATTTTGCTCACATAAATAGTGCAGAGCAACTTTCCAAAAAAGTATTTTTGGATAACTCTATTTTTTTTTTTCAAAGCAAATTCCTAGAAAGGAAACTGTTGGGTCAAAGAATGTGCACAGTTTAAGGTTTTTGATACATGTTGGTGGACTACCCCTCCAGAAAGACTGTACTATTCCGGGGAGCAAGAGAACAACTTTTTCTATAATCGCAAAAAATTGGAAACAACCTAATTGTCTAAACTAAGGAAATAGCTTGAATGTTATGTCCACTTACTTGGAATATTATACAAGTATTTATAAATATGTTTGTAAAGCCTACATAAGAGCATAGAAAATGCTTATGACATAATGTTAAGTGAAAGAACAAGGGATAAAGTATACTTAGTGAGATTATAAATTTTAAAAATTCTATGCGTATGGAGGAACAAAAAAACAAAATAGAAATTTCGAGTAGTAGAACTAGAGATAAATTTTTTCTCTTCCTTTTTTTTTTTCCTAAATTGTTTTTAATGAGCATACAGAAAAGAAAAATAATTTCACTGGGAAAGTATGATTTGCCCCTATATTTGAAGGCTGTTATTATATTTAGTTTCAAATTGCAAGTAGATCTTTAAATAAGCACCCATGGTAATGAAGCCCATATTTCAATTTTCTGGTTGAAAATATTTCAGATACAAAGTCACCTTCTTGAGCCTTGTCTATATTTTCAAAGACTGTGGCTCTTGGAGATTTCTACTGTATGGTATTGGAATCAGCAGCAAGATCAGCAGACATCATTCCCAAAGGAAATTAAGCTAACAGGATTCTGGGAGATACAGCTACATTACCCAGACACAGCCCAGCTGCTTTTGCAAGGGCCATCATCCAGGGAAAGGCTGTAAGTGTTCAGTCATTTGTATGGACCCCCTAGGCTCTGGGCCCCTCCATCTGCACCACCTTGAGCTGATAGGCAGGTTAACTGATATCTCTGAACCTTAGTTACCTCATCTAAAAAGTGGGTATAATAATCACATACCTACCTTACTAAGCTGTTTAAAATCAAATGCAGTAAACCTTGTAAAATGTTCACCTAGTGCCCAGGACATATTAGGCACTCATTAAATGTTAGCCATCATTATCATTATATTATTATCATCCTATAGTTCACTTGCTGTTTTTACAGATAACAGTGAGGCCTAGGGAGATGTGACTTGTAGTTTAGCAGAAAGAGCCATGAATTTGGAGTCACATGATCTGGACTGTAACAGTGCTTGAAGCACGTACTCATCCAGTGGCCTAGGGCAAGACACTTGATCCTCAGAGCAAGGCTGCCCAATAGAAATATAATATGAGCCAAAAATGTAGTTTTCGATTTTCTAGAAACCACATTACAAAAAGTAAAAAGAGACAGGTGAACTAAATTTTAATAATATATTTAACTCAATATATCCAATATTATCATTTCAACATGTTATCAATATAAAAATTATTCATGAAATATTGTATATTCTTTTTTCTGTACTAAATCTTTGAAATCCATTATACCTTTTATACCTACAGTACATGTCAATTTGAGGCTAGATTTTCATCTGAAATAGTTGATCTGTATTTCATAAAATTTATGGTTGAAAAATTAGATTTGCATACCCAAGTTGTTCCAAACATATTTTTCTATTAACTAAATCAAGTATCACTTTTTAAATTTAATTTTTAAATTAAATTTAAAATTTTTTAAATTAAATAAAATGAAGAATTCAGTTTCTTAGTTTCATCAGCTTCATTTCAAGTACTCAGTATCCACGTGTGGCTAGTGGCTGCCGTGGTAGACACAGGTACAACTGGGGAAAGCATCTGTTTCACTGAGTTTTTATAGGATTGTTTGTATGGGAGAGTTTTATAAATCATAAAATTCTGTCCAAATAGATTTCTTCTCCTCCCCAAATCACCCACCTAATGAGAGGTGGCCCAGGGAACAGAGCCCAGCCAGTATAATTTCCATGTATGAACATTTGAAATGTGAACAATACTCACCTTGAGCTTTTCAATTTTTTTTAACCATGACCCACAGTAAGAAGTATATTTTACATAACAACATGGTACACAGAAACGTGTGAGTGTGTGTGTGTGTGTATACATATAGATCAGCAGCCGTTATTTCCCAAGGGAAAATTGCAATATGGATATTTTTAAATTTCATTTTTTTCCTCTTCCTGATCCCCTTCTCTTCTTCCTTCTCATCCTTTTTATTTAATGCTGGGCACTCTATGAACACAATTCTGCTTACATTTCGTTGGCCAGAACCGTGTCACTATCTGTGAGGAAGGCCTGTTAAATCAAGTCATTTTGAAACTTCCAGTCTCAATAAAAGAGAAAGACAAGAGAGAAGGAAGTTGGTCTGGGTGTTGAGTGAGCCAACCTAAGGTATCTGCTACCAGTCTGTTCCCCTCTGGCCTTCCTTGTAGATCATAGTAAGGAATTTGGATTTTAATCTATTGTCAGTAGGAAACCGTTGAAGACTTTAAAACAAGAGAGTGTGACTGACTAAATTATATTTAAGAAGATGGCTATGGCTGCTGTCTGCAGAATGTATGGGGGGAGGGTGAGTGGGACGTGGGAAGACCAGTTAGAAGAAGCTGGATCATTCTAGAACATTTGAGAGCTCAACCTAGACCTTTTTCTCTGCCCAACCCTCCTCAGGCAGGTCCATTATCTTCCTGCACATGAGTTTCCTCTTCTGAAGAACAAAGAGTTGGGGGGGAAGGTCTCTTGGTGCTCCATGGATCATTTCCATAGTAGCATGTGGTGACATGGTAGCCTTCCCCTGCTTTGTGGCTTTGTGGTATGGTTGTCAATGTTTGTCCAGGCTTCGTGCTCCTTCTTCAACCGTGGGGTGACTGAAAGCCACAGCACATGAAATGTCAGAGCTTATTACTATGAGGCTGAGATCCTGTGAGACTTCCACAAGGATATGGGTCAAAAATTGCTTTTTCAAATTTTTAATTTAAAAAAATGCGAAGAACAGCACAAATAAAGTAATACAATCTGCTACCTCTTAGCACAATTTCAAAAGTAAAATGGAAGATTCTTATACCCTGACATCTGGGACCTAAAGCAAAAATTGAACAATTTAGGCTTCCCTGGTGGCGCAGTGATTGAGAGTCCGCCTCCTGATGCAGGGGACATGGGTTCATGCCCCGGTCCGGGAAGATCCCACATGCCACGGAGAGGCTAGGCCCGTGAACCATGGCCACTGAGCCTGCGTGTCCGGAGCCTGTGCTCTGCAATGGGAAAAGCCACAACAGTGAGAGGCCTGCGTACCACAAAAAAAAAAAAAAAAAAAAAAAAAAGAACAATATGATTCCAGAGTTAAGAACCTACATAGAAAAGGGAAAACTTGAGGGAGACCTTCAAGATGCTGGAGGAGTAAGATGTAGAAATCACGTTTCTCCTCAAAAATATATCAGAAATACACTACATGTGGAGCAACTCCTACAGAACACCTACTGAACGCTGACAGAAGACCTCAGACTTCCCAAAAGATATCTATATCTATATCTATATCTATATATATATATATATATATTTCCTTTTTTCTGAGTGTGTATGTGTATGCTTCCTTGTGTAATTTTGTCTCTATAGCTTTGCTTTTACCATTTGTCCTAGGGTTCTGTCTGTCCTTTTTTTTCTTTTTTTTTAAGTATAGATTTTAGTGCTTGTTATCATTGGTGGATTTGTTTTTGGTTAGGTTGCACTCTTCTTTCTTTCTTTTTATTACTTTATTTTTTTTTAAATTTTTGATAAATTAATTTTTTTTTATTTTAATCACTTTCTTTTCTTTTCTTTTCCTTTTTTCTTTATTTTTTTCTCCCTTTTCTTCTGAGCCATGTGGCTGCCAGGGTCTTGGTGCTCCAGACGAGTGTCACGCCTGTGCCTCTGAGGTGGCAGACCTGAGTTCAGGACATTGGTCCACCAGAGACCTCCCGGCTCCATGTAATATCAAACAGCGAAAGCTCTCCCACATATCACCATCTCAACGCTAAGACCCAGCTCCACTCAACGACCAGCAAGCTACAGTGCAGGACACCCTATGCAAAACAACTGGGAAGACAGGAACACAACCCCACCCATTAGCAGAGAGACTGCCTAAAATCATAAAAAGGTCACAGACACCCCAAAGCACACCACAGGACACGGTCCTGCCCATCAGAAAGACAAGATCCAGCCTCATCCACCAGAATACAGGCACTACTCCCAACCACCAGGAAGCCTACAAACCACCAGGAAGCCACCAAAAAAACAGGAACTACGAACTTGCAGCCTCTGAAAAGGAGACCCCAAACAGAGTAAGTTAAGCAAAATGAGAAGACAGAGAAACACACAGCAGACGAAGGAGCAAGGTGAAAACCCACCAGACCAAACAAATGAAGAGGAAATAGAAGTCTACCTGAAAAAGAACTCAGAGTAATGATATTAAAGATGATCCAAAATCTTGGAAATAGAATGGAGAAAATACAAGAAATGTTTAACAAGGACCTAGAAGAACTAAAGAGCAAGCAAACAGTGATGAACAACACAATAACTGAAATTAAAAATTCTCTAGAAGGAAACAATAGCAGAATAACTGAGGCAAAAGAACGGGTAAGTGACCTGGAAGATAAAATAGCGGAAATAACTACCACAGAGAAGAATAAAGAAAAAAGGATGAAAAGAATTGAGGACAGTTTCAGAGACCTCTGGGACAATCTTAAACACACCAATATTCAAATTATAGGGGTCCCAGAAGAAGAAGAGAAAAAGAAACGGACTGAGAAAATATGTGAAGAGATTATAGTGGAAAACTTCCCTAATATGGGAAATAGTCAATGAAGTGCAGGAAGCACAGAGAGTCCCATACAGGATAAATCCAAGGAGAAACACCCCAAGACACATATTAATCAAACTATCAAAAATTAAATACAAAGAAAAAATATTAAAAGCAGCAAGGGAAAAACAACAAATAACATACAAGGGAATCCCCATAAGGTTAACCGCTGATCTTTCAGCAGAAACTCTGCAAGCCAAAAGGGAGTGTCAGGACATACTTAAAGTGATGAAAGGGAAAAACCTACAACCAAGATTATGCTACCCAGCAAGGATGTCATTCAGATTCGATGGAGAAATTAATCTAAATTTGACAGACAAGCAAAAACTAAGAGAATTCAGCACCACCAAAGCAGCTTTAGAACAAATGCTAAAGGAACTTCTCTAGGCAGGAAACACAAGAGAAGGAAAAGACCTACAAAAACAAACCCCAAACAATTAAGAAAATGGTAATAGGAACATACATATCAATAATTACCTTAAATGTAAATGGATGAAATGGCTGAATGGATACAAAAACAAGACCCATATATATGCTGTCTCCAAGAGACCCACTTCAGACCTAGGGACACATACAGACTGAAAGTGAGGGAATGGAAAAAGATATTCCATGCAAATGGAAATCAAAAGAAAGCTGGAGTAGCAATTCTCATATCAGACAAAATTGACTTTAAGATAAACACTATTACAAGAGACAAAGAAGGACGCTACATAATGATCAAGGGATCAATCTAAGAAGACGATGTAACAATTGTAAATATTTATGCACCCAAAATAATTACATCTCAGTACATAAGGCAAATGCTAACAGCCATAAAAGGGGAAATCGACAGTAACACAATCATAGTAGGGGACTATAACACCCCACTTTCACCAATGGACACATCATCCAAAATGAAAATAAATAAGGAAACACAAGCCTTAAATGATACATTAAACAAGATGTTCTTGTTATTTATAGGACATTCCATCCAAAAACAATAGAACACACTTTCTTCTCAAGTGCTCATGGAACATTCTCTAGGATAGATCATATCTTGGGTCACCAATCAAGCCTTGGTAAATTTCAGAAAATTGAAATCATGTCAAGTATATTTTCTGACCACAAGGCTATGAGACTAGGTATCAATTACAGGAAAAAAAATGTAAAAAATACAAACACATGGAGGCTAAACAATACACTACTAAATAACCAAGAGATCATTGAAGAAATCAAAAAAGAAATCAAAAAAATACCTAGAAACAAATGACCATGAAAACACGACGACCCAAAACCTATGGGATGCAGCAAAAGCAGTTCTAAGAGGGAAATTTACAGCAATAGAATCCTACCTCCACAAATAAGAAACATCTCAAATAAACAACCTAACCTTACACCTAAAGCAATTAGGCAAAGAAGGACAAAAAAACACCAAAGTTAGCAGAAGGAAAGAAATGATAAAGATCACATCATAAACACATGAAAAAGAAATAAAGGAAACAATAGCAAAGATCAATAAAACCAAAAGCTGGTTCTTTCAGAAGATAAACAAAATTGATAAACCATTAGCCAGACTCATCAAGAAAAAAAGGGAGAAGATTCAAATCAGTAGAATTAGAAATGAAAAAGGAGACGTAACAACTGACACTGCAGAAATACAAAGGATCATGAGAGATTACTACAAGCAACTATATGCCAATAAAATGGACAACCTGGAAGAAATGGACACATTCTTAGAAAAGTACAACCTTCCAAGACTGAACCAGGAAGAAATAGAAAATATAAACAGACCTATCACAAGCACTGAAATTGAGACTGTGATTAAAAATCTTCCAACAAACAAAAGCCCAGGACCAGATGTCTTCACAGGCGAATTCTATCAAACATTTAGAGAAGCGCTAACACCTATCCTTCTCAAACTCTTCCAAAATCTAGCAGAGGGAGGAACACTCCCAAATTCCTTCTACGAGGCCACCATCACCTTGATACCAAAACCAGACAAATATGTCACGCGGAAAGAAAACTACAGGCCAATATCACTGATGAACATAGATGCAAACATCCTGAACAAAATACTAGCAAACAGAATCCAACAGCACATTAAAAGGATGATACACCATGATCAAGTGGGGTTTATCCCAGGAATGCAAGGATTCTTCAATATACGCATATCAATCAATGTGATACACCATATTAAAAAATTGAAAGGTAAAAACCATATGACCATCTCAATAGATGAAGAAAAAGCTTTTGACAAAATTCAGCACCGATTTATGAGAAAAACCCTCCAGAAAGCAGGCATAGAGGGAACTTACCTCAACATAATAAAGGCCATATATGACAAACCCACAGCCAACATCATCCTCAATGGTGAAAAACTGAAACCATTTCCTCTAGGATCAGGAAAAAGACAAGGATACCCACTCTCACCACTATTATTCAACATAGTTTTGGAAGTTTCAGCCACAGCAATCAGAGAAGAAAAAGAAATAAAAGGAATTCGAATCAGAAAAGAAGAAGTAAAGCAGTCACTGTTTGCAGATGACATGATACTATACATAGAGAATCCCAAAGATGCTACCAGAAAACTACTAGAGCTAATCAATGAATTTGGTAAAGTAGCAGTGTACAAAATTAATGCACAGAAATCTCTTGTATTCCTATACACTATTGATAAAAAATCTGAAAGAGAATTTAAGGAAACACTCCCACTTACCATTGCAACAAAAATAATAAAATACCTAAGAATAAACTTATCTAAGGAGACAAAAGACCTGTATGCAGAAAACTATGACACTGATGAAAGAAATTAAAGATGGAGAGACATAGCATGTTCTTGGATTGGAAGAATCAACATTGTGAAAATGACTATACTACCCAAAGCAATCTACAAATTCAATGCAATCACTATCAAACTACCAATGGCATTTTTCACGGACCTAGAAAAAAAAATTCACAATTTGTATGGAAACACAAAAGACCCCGAATAGCCAAAGCAATCTTGAGAAAGAAAAACGGAGCTGGAGGAATCAGGCTCCCAGACTTCAGACTATACTACAAAGTTACAGTAATCAAGACAGTATGGTACTAGCACAGAAACAGAAATATAGATCAATGGAACAGGATAGAAAGTCCAGAGATAAACCCATGGACATATGTTCACCTTATATTTGATAAAGGAGGCAAGAATATAGAATGGAGAAAGGACAGCCTGTTTAATAAGTGGTGCTGGGAAAACTGGACAGCTACATGTAAAAGAATGAAATTAGAACACTCTCTAACACCATACAAAAAAAATAAACTGAAAACGGATTAAAGACCTAAATGTGGGCTTCCCTGGTGGCGCAGTGGTTGAGAGTCAGCCTGCCGATGCAGGGGACACAGGTTCGTGCCCTGGTCCGGGAAGATCCCACATGCCGCGGAGCGGCTAGGCCTGTGAACCATGGCCGCTGAGCCTGTGCGTCCGGAGCCTGTGCTCCGCAACGGGAGAGACCACAACAGTGAGAGGCCCGCATACCACAATGAAAAAAAGACCTAAATGTAAGGCCAGACACTATAAAACTCTTAGAAGAAAACAGAGGCAGAACACTCTTTGACACAGATCACAGCAAGATCATTTTTGATCCACCTCCTAGAGGAATGGAAATAAAAACAAAAGTAAACAAATGGGACCTAATGTAACTTAAAAGCTTTTGCACAGCAAAGGAAACCATAAACAAGTTGAAAAGACAACCCTCAGAATGGGAGAAAATATTTGCAAATGAAGCAACTGACAAAGGATTAATCTCCAAAATTTACAAGCAGCTCATGCAGCTCAATATCAAAATAACAAACAACCCAATCCAAATACGGGCAGAAGACCTAAATAGATATTTCTCCAAAGGAGATATACAGATTGCCAACAAACACATGAAAGAATGCTCAACATCATTAATCATTAGAGAAATGCAAATCAAAACTACAATGAGGTATCACCTCACACCAGTCAGAATGGCCATCATCACAAAATCTACAAACAGTCAATGCTGGAGAGGGTGTGGAGAAAAGGGAACCCTCTTGCACTGTTGGTGGGAATGTAAATTGATACAGCCATTATGGAGAATAGTATGGAGGTTCCTTAGAAAACTAAAAATAGAACTACCATGTGACCCAGCAATCCCACTACTGGGCATATACCGTGAGAAAACCATAATTCAAAAGGAGTCATGTACCACAATGTTCATTGCAACTCCCTTTACAATAGCCAGGACATGGAAGCAACCTAAGTGTCCATTGACAGATGAATGGATGAGGAAGTTGTGGCACAGTTATAGAATGGAATATTACTCAGCCATAAAAAGAAACGAAATTGAGTTATTTGTAGTGAGGTGGATGGACCTAGAGTCTGTCATACAGAATGAAGTAAGTCATAAAGAGAAAAACAAATACCATATGGTAACACATATATATGGAATCTAAAAAAACCTGAAAAAAATGGTTCTGAAGAACCTAGGGGCAGGACAGGAATAAAGATGCAGATGTAGAAAATGGACTTGAGGACACGGGGAGGGGGAAGGGTAAGCTGGGACGATGTGAGAGAGTGGCATGGACATATATACACTGCCAAATGTAAAATAGGTAGCTAGTGGGAAGCAGCCCCATAGCACAGGGAGATCAGCTGGTTGCTTGTGTCCACCGAGAGGGGTGGTATAGGGAAGGTGGGAGGGAGATGCAAGAGGGAGGAGATATGGGGATATATGTATACATATAGCTGATTCACTTTGTTATACAGCAGAAACTAACACAACATTGTAAAGCAATTATACTCCAATAAAGATGTTAAAAAAAAAAATAAGGAAAACTTCATTTCATGCTTCTCTCCTTCCAAAGTGGATTTTGTTACACCAAAGGCACTTTAGTCCCCTAACTCCTCCCTTCCCTACCCCGCCTACAGCAAATACTTTTATCTCTCCTTCCTCCTTCTCTTTGAATTAAATCAAATGTTTAGTTTTCCTTTGGCTTCTGCTTTCTCTGTCTCATCAAATCAAGTGCTGCTCCATTTTGCTTGAGGATTATCGCAATAAGCTCTTAGGGAAAAGAGGTTTCTCAGCACTTCAGCTTGTTTCCTTCTAGTTATTTGCTTTGCCTTTTATTATCTTTTTTTTGCTGAGTCCCCAGGACACAGAGACACACAGAGTATGTAGAGATCTTTGGCCTTTTCCTTTTTTCCTAAATGAAACCTGTTGGTTAAAAAAAACATAAACAAGAAAAATATGTCTCCCACAAAAAGGTTTGTCCTTTTTAACAGGGTCAGAGATCTAAAATGAGATCTACATAAACATACACACATACACACGGATATATACATGTAAATATATGTATGTATGTATCTATCTATATATATATATACACACACACATATAGAGTATGTCTACACATGCACACACACAAATATACATGTATTCACTGTATACACACACAAGCATAAATATATGTTACCATTTCTAGGGAGCTTTTTGCCTCAGTTAACTTGGACCTGAGAGATAGTTTACAGAAATCCACCAAATAGGCAAATGTACTACCACTTTACGCTACAACTGAACTCATAGTGTTAAGATTAATAATACTGTTAATAAAAATCAACTCCTTCTACCTCCCTTTCCTCCCTTAATGAACACACTTGGTTTTTCTAATCATTAGATCTCAAAAACCAATACCATTTCTCTTCAAAGTACTTCATGATGAAGGTGCAGTAAAGCAATACATTTAAGTTCTGGTGGTGGCGGGTAACAGAGCTAATTCCAAGTATGTGACATCATAGCAGAGTGAGACAGTAAAAGTGCCCAGGGCTGGGACTGGAGGAGCTGGGTCCTAACACAGCTCAGCTGCCTGCTGTGGAACCCAGCCATATCCCTTCAACCCCCTGGACTGAACGTCTCACCTGCCAGGTGAAAAGGTTGGACTAAATAACTCCCAAGGGCTCTAAGTCTGGATTCCTAAGTTATCCCACTTTTAGGCAAGGCATGGCAATGAGGACAATCCCACCTATTCCTTCCTGTAAATTTCAAAACTTTGAACTAAAACCTAAAACCTGAGTTGAGATTACATGGGGTAGCCGAATTCGAATTTGGAAAATAAACAATAAAGGAGCTCTCTCAGTGCCCCCAATTTGGCTTGGCACTTCATAAGACCACGTGAACAGAGGAGACCCTCAAATACTTCCCAGACTGGGGGGACTACCCTAAGCCCCTATGAGTGATTTCCAGAGGATAACTCATCCATCTGGTGCCCACCTGCTCAGGCTTTAGTCTGTGACTTTAGATATGGGGCAGTCAGATAGATGGGCTTGATGCAATCTACTGGAGCCCGATCCTTAGAGCTGTGAAAGTGCAAGGAAAGAAGGTGATGTCTGGGGCAACTGGAGACCAAGCCATAGAACATTTGACCAAAAATATCATCATAAAACTCTATTATGGGCAGGCAGATACTGGGTGTTCCACTGGACAGGGTGTCTGAAAACCTTGCTCCTGGTTCCAGATCTACCACTGATCTGCAGCGTGACCTTGGGCAAGTGTTTAACTTATTTGCTTCTTGGTTTTCTCCCCAGTACAGCAAGGGATTAAGCTATGTGACCACCATGTTTGTTTCTAGCTCTGACATTCTGAAAGTCAGTTGTGGAATGTAGCATCTTTAAATATCCTCAGGTAGAGAGACAGACGTAGTAACCCAGACGAGGCTTTCCAAAAGCATGATTCTGCTATAAGAATCTTAGTTTTTGATGAGAGGACAGTTTGAAAGTCATACAAAGAGAGAAGATTTAAGAGATGACATAGATGTAGATATAGATATATTATTCACTTCTACACTACCTTCATTCTTATCATGATGGTTATTTCCTTTCTCACTTTCTGCAGATGGTCTCTAGAGCAGAAATAGAATAGAGTTTTCAAAGCATATTCCATGGTACATGATACGCAATAGCAAAAGAGTTCTGTGCCCAAAGGAGTTTGGGAAATTTCATTTTATGTTTTACTCTTAAAGAGTCACAAATCTTAATGGCATATTAAGGTTCTAAGATGTCCTGCAAGGAAAGAACCTGTTTGCTTTTGTTTAACTCTGTAATCCTCAAACTTACTTGATCCCAGAGCTTTCTCATACTACCTATTAACACCTTGTGGGGCTGGTGTTCTGTGGAACATACTCTGGGGGATGGCATTATTCCCTGACGCTGCACCTAGTGGCACGTGTCTGCACATTGCACTTCTTCTGTCCATATTCCAGCCCAATAAACCTCTGTTGTTCTTTAAGCCCCCCATGATATGAATGGCATCATTATCAATCAATAGCTTGTAATAATGATTTAATAGTTTAATTGCAATATAGACAATTAGCCAGAGGTGCCAGAACTGTGTGTGATTTATTGAGATGGAAATCTGTTCATTCATGCATTTGTTTATTTGTGTTCTCAGGCAAAGAATATGATTAAGAGCCTTATGGTTCAGGGTGGTGGACTGAGCACACATTTGTCTTCTCTCCTGCAGTCCCACTAAAGCAATAATAAGGGATTCAACAGAGGAATAAATCCTGAATAGCAAACAGAGCAGGAAGGGAACCATGAGTGAATTCTAGAGCACAAAGAGGAGATGGAAGCTGTTGATGGAGGAAATAAAGTGACCAAAGCTGAGAAAATGCTCCCTTTAGAGCAGAGGAGGGAGCCCATCTGCTGGGAGGCACCATGAGTACTGATAAGGGATCCTCTGAAGTAAAGATGAGAGTCAGGAGGAAGAATGAGATTCCTCTGTGGTGTGGTTAACCCATATTGTCTCTGCCGCCTTTTAACCCCATTTTCCCAGATGAAAACATAGCAGGGTGCTTAACCATGAGGGAGAGAAACAGGGGGCTCTTCTCTAAACATTCAAGTGGACTTGGGAGAACTAGGGCTGCTAGTGGGTGTGTTCATGGTTCATGCAGAGCGTGACTAGTCCATGATGCTGGAGTTGGGGACCGGGCACTGCAGGATGGCCGGCTCCCCACCAGCCATCAGGCCAATTCTGACATGGAGAGCAAGCACTGACTGTGTGCAGAGAAGTTTCTATCTGTGCTCCTCGTTTCTCCTGTTTCTATATGAGGGGCTGATCCAGGACCACCCTACATATGATAGCCCAGAAACATGAAAAAGAAATAGCAACAAAAAAAATTGACTCCAGAGGAAACAAAGATAAATTAGGTAATAGAAGTTAACTTGAGGGATAAATCTCTTCAGAAAGATTTAAGACTGAGAAGAGGGAAATGAAAATATCAGAGAAATAATAAAACAAATTTATCAGAGATGAAAGAAATGTGTTTTCTGATTGAAAGAGCCCACCAAATGCTACCGCAGAATTTTTACAGAGATCCATTCCTAGATCCATTGTATTGAAATTTCAGCACCTCCTAAAGAAAGATCCTGAAGGCTTCCAAAGGGGGCGGGGGGAAAGCAGGCTGACTACAAAGAAATTAACAGTAAAACCAGCCTCAGACTTCACCTCAGTCACACAGATGCTAGACAGCACTAAAGCTAGGCCTTCAAATTTCTGAAGCAAAATTTCTGATCTATAAACTATAGCCAGAAAATCTATTAACCAAGTATGAAAACAAAGTAAAAATATTGCAGATATTCAAAGATGCGCCAAGAAGCTTTCCCCTGAGGAAATTTCCTGAGGATGGTGGGACTAATGGAAGAGCTCTAGTGAAAATGAATTCCAGAATAATAGCTGTACTGGAGGCCCGGAAAGCAACTGGTACAAATTAAAAACAGGGTGTCAACGTCTTCAAGAAGGGAGAGATTTTTCAAGGAATGTGTAGAAGTGCTAGAGATATGGTGCAAAAGGCAAATAGAAAATAAATAAAAGAGAAAAACAATTAGAAATTTCTGAAAAAACAAAGTGCACAAGAGATTCCTGATTCAAATAAATATAAGGCAAATTATAACGTGCCACAATTTTGACAAGTGACAATGTAAGACAGAGGAGAGAGAATGAATATTCATTTACTCTTGATGTTAGAAACATTCTGTGTGGAGTGGGATGCATTACTGGACCTATAAAGACGTTTATAAGTATAACCATTGGTCACTGTAGTGAAAATATATATATATAGTTTTCAGTATAAAAGCTCTGTTTATTGATTTTCAACATTTAGCATCAACCTATAAACAAAACACAAGAATTAATCATTCTTACACAACCTTGACAATATAGAGGAAAACATAGCTGCCTTGGGAGGTGGACGTGGAAAAATGCAGAAGAGCAGGAAGACTAATAGCATCATCTTCCAGGGAGGAGAGTCAGGTGATGCTGTCTAAAGCTGATGGAACAAGTGATACATTTGCCATGAAGAGTTAAAAAGGAAAGTAATAAAAAAAGTAAACGGGGATTAAAAAAATAAAGAATTCGAAGGGGATAGTATCATTTTTTTTTACTGTACCATCAGTGTTAAGGAGCCAAAATTGTTGCACCAACAAATAACTCTGTGATCATAATATCTAGAATCATGAAGGCAGCTGCCAAAAGAAATTAGAAATCCTTAAAAATATTTTTGGGACTTGGTGAGAGGAGCAGCATTTGGGGATAGTTTTTTTTTTTTTAATTATTATTGTGAGCTACTCTGAACTATTTAACTCCTCACCATATGTATAAATTACTTTCATTTTTAAAGTCATTGAGTGCCTGCCATATGGCAAGCATTGTGTTAAATACGAGACATTTAGAGGTGGTACCAGCCTTATAGCATCAGCATCTACAGAAACAAATGATGCTAGGACAGGAGCCCTTCCCAGGGATGCATTCATGTGAATTGGAAGAGAGGAGTCAGGGCAGGGAATCACAGTTTACAGAATATTTGGCCAACTGATTGAAACTGTTGGCATAGAAGCCTCAGAGAGGTGAATTAGGAAAAGTCTTTAGGACTTAGGAGCTTGGAGATTTGACATGTTTCCTTTAGATTAATAATATTCTAGGCAGGCAGAGAGAGTTACTGACAGTTTGGAGCTCTAAGTGTCCTTAGAGAGACTCTATCCAACCTTTTCATTTTACAGACAAAGGAACCTTGGTAGTGGCAGAGCTAGGGCTCAAATTCAGTCCTTCTGATTCCAAGTTTAGTGATAGATAAAAGGAGCTCCAGACTGAGACACCCCTCAAAGCTGGAAATCAACATTCCTCACATACCTACTAAGGGCCAGGCACTGAACTGGCCACTCCATGCATGTAGTTTAATTTAATCTCCACAACAGCCATATGAGGGAGGCACTACCCATATTAAATCTGAGCAAACTAAGGCTTAAAGAGTTTAAATGATTCGTCTGAAGCCTAGAACTGGATAGAGATAGAGCCTGAATATGAAAGAGTCTGTCTGATCTCAATATTCATGCCCCTTGGTTTCTGGCTCATAATTTGAGCCCTGCTGGCTGGGATAAGAGCAACACATCCCTATGCCGGTGACCAGAGATAAAAATAATAACCACTTCATATTTAATCATTGAACACATCAACACAATCCAATAATAAGGAATCCATGATCGTGGCACCGTGTAAGCAGGGCTCTTTGATCTGCCTCTCCACCCCTCCATGGCCCACACTGGGGGAAGATCTGTGAGATGCCAGGCCATCCTTCTTAGTTAGAAGGGACCCCAGGAGCCTTCCCATAGCCCCAAGCTATTCTGAGCAAACTAAACAGGAAACAGGGAAAGAGGAGAGAGAAATTCTCACTGACTTTAAAAGATTTATACTGACAATATCCCAAGGAGCTTACGAAATGTATTTTTTCCTTTTGTTTTATTTTTTGGAGGTAGAGGAAAGCTGCTGATGAAGAGAGAGCTCTCAACTATGGAGTTTCATTGAGAGTGAAAATATTTTAAGCTCAGTCCCTTGTTGATAGTCCAGTTGCACAAAATAAAATTCATATAAACATTATCTCACATATTAGAACTGGAAAAGTAATCCATCTTCCAGTCAACTTTGAAAGAGTCTCATTATTGAGGTACTGAATCACAGGAAAGAATTCAAATGTGTTTCCACACCCAGGAGGGAGGAACGGTGGTACAGGAGAAGCCCCAAAGCCCCAGCAACTTCAGCTTCATTTGCTCCTGCTGGGAACTTGAGTTTCGCAGGGGTGCGTGTGTGTGTGCGCGCGTTCGTGCACACACGCACACACAAGCACACTTGCATGTTATCTTTCTGAGAAAAAGGGAAGCACCTCCTTTATTTTGCCCACACTCTTTCTTTTAGTAGCTCAGAAAACTGGTTTCAATCCAACTTTCCACCAACTAAAAATACCAGAGTAGGGTCTCAGACCAAGACACAATTGTTGCTCCCTAATATGTGGCATGTGTGGCTTCATCCTAACCCCGGAATGCACCCCCAATGTGTCTGCAGCAAGACTGTGCCCCCAGAGATGCTTCCAGGGCTCTCACTTGCTCTGAAAAGATATACGCTAGCCTAGTGTTAGAAGCCCCGGTAGAGTCCCAAAGTCTGCCCCTAAAATAGCACCTTTGCTTACAGAGGTAACATACGAAACACATCACATTTGCATGTAGTCTCGTCCTTGCCTAGCGTGAACTGGTGGTAGAGGATGAGGTTGGGTCAGTTTTGATCCCTCCTGCCCCCCACCATACCAAATTCGTCTTCCTGAAGCACCACCCTGATGATGTCCCCGTCCTGCTCAAAAACCGCTTCTGGCTCCCTGTTATCCACAAAGTAAAGGTGGACATCTTTAGCTGGGAATGAAGTGTTCTCTGTGGTCTGGTCCACACTCACTGCCCTTCCTCATTTCTCAGCCTTCTCGTCACGTGTGCCACTCGGCAGCCAAACGCCACTACACCTTTTCTACATTTCTGCCTTCACTCCTCTTCCTCTCAACTCTTGCACAGCTGTTTCTGCCAGTATCCTTGTTTTTCTCTCCCTTTAAGACCTAGGTCAAAGGTCATCTTCTTTATGAGTCTTCCCAGCTGAACCTAATGTCTCTTTCATGGAGCCTCCCAAAGTGCTTTATGTCTTGTGTGTCTTATGACTCTATAACCTCTACTTTTGATTAAAATTAGTGCAGACATGTCATCACCCCTACGGGACCTCGAGTTCCTTGAAAGCCAGAACTGTCTGGCTCATGTCTGTGTCCCCAGGGCAGAGCCAGTGGTTGGATGTTTGCTCAAAGCAGGCATCCAATAAATGAAATTTGAGGGCAGAAAGGAGTAAGGAATCCAGTGAACAAATGGATTTGGTCCAGTACCCATCTGCCCGCCTTTCTCCCTTCCCATCCGTCTGGGCTCCTGAGATATACAACTTGCCCACAAGGCACCCTGGTCATATTTTAGGATAAAGAATACAGTGGGACAATGAGAAAGATACAAGGGAAAGAACACTGGTTAGGAGTCCAGAGACCTGGAGTCTGGTCGGTCTCTGGACTTTCAAATTAAGACTGGGCAAGTCATTTCCTCATTCTGATTTCCAGTCTGCTTCTCTAGAAAAGAGAAGACATTATATTAGATAATCTTAAAGTCGTTTTTTTTTTTTCAAAATTATAACTTTAATATCCACAAATGAGAACTTTATATAAACTCATATAAAGTAGTTAGAATTGGCTGATAGCAACAAGACTTGACGTGATAGTTGAAACAAGTAGAAAGTTGCTATTTTAGTTTGTAATAAATCATAGAAAAAGACAGTTTCTAGCCCAGGCTCAGCAGTTGTACATTGTCAGGGTTTGTAAATGTATTAACTTTTTCCATATAGTCACAAGGTGGTTGCTACATATTAGCTGTCACAACCTCATTCAAGGCAGCAAGAAGGAAATAGTGGTGGGAGTGACACCATCCCTTCTGTAAAGAAAGGAAACTCTTCCCAAGACACGGCCAGTGGATCTCTGCTTACAGAACTCCTTGTTCAAAGCCAAGTTCACTGCTAACTGAAATGAAGGCTTGAGACATGAACATTTAATCAGACTTACAGTACCCCAGTTGGCAAGAAAGAATAGTGAATTGGATAAGGAGTAGATAACCAAGAACTTCAACATCATTGGTGTCGCCTCTTATTATTTATAAAAACAGTTTCATATCAAAGGATGATCCCTGTAAGGATAGAATTATTTAGGAGCACTTTTTAAAAAGGAACTAAAGGCAACCCCAATCTAAACAGTATCAGAAGCAATAGTTTACCTTATTAGAAACAAATTTTGGAAAGGCCCATAAGTTTAAATGAATCATATTCCTACCTAAAACACTGAATTTGTTAATATGCATTTGTTTAATTTACTTTGTTTGAATATGTTTATATAACTTCTATGTTTTCAAGGCAAAACTGGGATAGAGGAGGAGGAAAACATTTAAAAGTACCTCCAATTCCTTCTGGTCCCATTTCCTATTTTCATCTATTAATAATCCCACATAGCTTTCACTATTTAAAGTCCTTTCTAATTCTGAGTCTTTAATTCTAATTCCTTTCTTTTACCTCTGTGCCTGTGACAAGAATGTCTCCCCCATGGTAAAACAGGATAATAATATAGATTATTTACTGAGGGTTGTAGAGCACTTTTCAAAGGCCCATAGGCCATGCTGAAACTTCCCAGTAATTACAGAGGGTTCAGTTTCCAGTACTGACCCAAGTCCCTGATTCAACTCAGAAACAGTCTTGTGCTGACCTCATCCTGATTGTAATTAGAAGTCACATTTATTTACTTCTAGAACATTGCACCTCTCCAAATTCCTGACACAATATGTGTGCTTGGAAATGCTTTGCTTCTGGTAAGCATCCCCTTCCTTCATCTGCATCATTCTTTATTGTAGGCTGCTAGTTCCCTTTGCCTACTCGGTAAATTGGGTTATCTGCAGAAGGAGACTAATTCAAAGCACTGGGGGGTGACTAAAGAAGGCTGAGCACTTGTTAGCTGGTTTCTACAGGAGTTGGGGGTCTTGTGGGACTAGGCTTTCACTGCAAAAAGAGCAGCATCTAAAGGTCCAAAACTTCAGTGCAGAGTGTAGCAAGTAAAATTAATGCACCAGAAGGAATACCGGGAACATAAAATGGTGCCCTGCTTTTATGCCGACAGTAATACCCATGCATACAAGGTGCTTTTAGGTCTCTTGGACTGTGCTGCTGGAGTTAGGGTTGGCCTGCCCCAGAGGGAAACTCTACAGGCATGGCACCAGGAGGGATTTGTAGGGCTGTCTTCATGGAGACCAGTTGCAAATGCATATGATTCATAGACTCAGGAGCTGAAATGAATCTTAAGAGATGATTGACTTCAGCCAACCCTTCCCACCCCATTTTATAAATGAGGAAACCGAAACCAGAGAAAGTTAATGCTTTGCCCAAGATCACTTAGCTAGAAAGCAAAGGAGTGGGAGCCATGATCTTAGCTACATAATAAGTGACCCAAATAAGCCACCCACCTCTCAGAGAAAACCTTGAACTGGTCATAACTATTTGGGAAGCCTAGAGCCAACCCATACATTCCTGGGAAACTCTGAATTGTCCAGCAGATGTCAGTTGAGTCCGAAGTTGGCTTGAGTGTGATATGGAGAACTCAGGTCAGCTCTGATTTAAACTGTGACCCATAGCGTGGCCTGAGATACCCCGGAGTGTCCTGGTTTGTGAGGTGTGGAGATACGCTACGTGGATGTTTATAAGATGGAACTGATGTCCTGCCTCCACTCTGGGAACGTGTACGGAGGGAGGGACTCTCTTTAGGCTGCCCTCCTCCACCAAGAACATCTTAACACTGGGTTGAGTTTCTGACTCTCATCACTCTTTGGGGATTAAATAATCTGTCCTCGTCTTCTGCTTCTTATGGGACTTTGTTAATTGTGCCTACTGGCTGGGAAAGAATCTGTGAGTGTCATCTCTAACTTAGAAGACAGTCGAAATCAAATAATTGATTATTTTATAAAGGTGCTTCCTCTCTACCTGAAACTGTGTAATGTGCTCTCCATGCTTACCTCACATAATCCTCACAACCACTGAAGTAGATGTTTTCATTCCCATTTTACAGATGAGGGACCTGAGTCTCAAGAACATAGAGCTAGTAAGTAGGGGAGCTGAGGTGAGAACCTTGATCTGCCTGATGATAAAGCCCGAGTCCCAGGTCACCATCCTCTTGCCTCAGGCTTTGCTTTTTACAGAGACAACCTAAGAGAGGGGGAAGAGGGCCAGGTGTGTGTAAGGAAGGCAAGAAAGGCCTCCAGCATCGCTGACTCTGACGCCATTGGTCTCTAACTCCCGCCACAGAGCTTATGCTGGTCCTCCCTTCTGGACACGCTGCAGAGTCACCTTCCCTGTCTCTTGGCAGGCGCCTTCCTCCTCCTCAACACCTCGATGAACTCCAGGCACAGCATCTTGAGTCCATGGGTGAGAAGCAGCAGTGAGCACTGCAGGCTGGCCGTCTCGGTGCACAGGCACCTGCAGCCCTCCGGGAGGTACGTCGCCCGGCTGCTGCCCCACAGTGAGGCTGGAAGAGAGATCCCCCTGGTACCCACTCCAGGAAAGCATGGGTAAGTCCTTCCCCGTGTCCAAAACCCATTATGTAAATGGAGATTTGGCTTTGGGCTACAAATTTCCAGAACACCCTGGAAATTTGACATCTACTTAATTGACATCTATTTAAAACTCACAATCATCCTTGAATGGGTAGTAGGGTCCAGATGGAGCCATTACTGCTAATATTCCCTGCATGGTGTCTTGGGCACTGATCTGTGGGGTCCTCTGGCTGCCCAGGCTGACGGTCCTTCCAGAGGCCAGAGGACCAGCTGGCAGAGTGGACATTTAATGAGTGGCTATTAAAGATATTCATTTCCCAAAGTCCAGATGGGGCCAAGAAGAAAACAGCCAAGGGGAGTGTTGAAAGGCCAATATGAAAGTAATTGAATATGCTGGAAACTGGGTTTTACCAGAAGAAATCTGGCGGGAAGGGAAAGAGCAAACAATTGTGGCTGCCCAAGCAGGCCCTACAGCAGTGTGGGACACCACAGCAGAATAGGTCAGGGATGCCGCACGGTATCCGTTCAGGAGAGGAACATGATCTGTTCTAGAACCTCTAAGGCTTGCACAACATTGAAGTCATACCCAACACCCGTGTCAGTGAACTTAAGCCTCCTGGACACACTCACGTGCTTCCTCAGGGACCCATCAGGCCTCTAGAAGTAGTGACGCTGGAAAGCAAACCTGAACAAGGGAACCTCTGTGCCTGCCTTTTTTCTCATTCCATAAGACTTCAGTTTTGAGGGGTCCCTGCTCCGATAATCAACAAGAGTGCGAGATCCTTCTTTGTGGCGCGTTTGCTAGAGAAAGACCTCAAATTTTTCCTTCTAAGAAAATACGTTTCAGAAAGGCTCCATCTGAGCAATGATGTTCCCCATCTCCATGGTGTGCCGGGTCAGTGGGGAGATCCTGCCTACTGCAATTCCCATGAAGCTATATGGCCTCCTTGCTCATTTCTTGAAAGTCTCCACCCCACTCCCCTGCTACTGGCCCATCTGTATTTATTTGTGTTTCAAAGAACTACAAGCTGCTACAATCCCAGCAGGAATGAAATCTTGGCTTCAGAAAAGGTGTTCTCCTCATACCTAAACTCATATCTATCTTCTTGCCTCTGAAATGTCTCGTTGGACTGGCTGGGAGGGACCCAGCCACCAATTGTGTCTGTTCACCAGAAATCAGGAATGTCAGGTGTGTGAGCTGCCCACTATTAGGGATGAGCCGTCTTCTGATGGCCAAGGCTTACTCCAGCATAGCCTCCTTTTCTTGTGAGAAGCCCCAGATGGCAAGGTCTCCCATCCATGGGTGGGGATGGCGGTGGCCTCGGCTGCAGTGCCATCCTGTATGTGTTTGCCCAGCCCCATGAGCTGTTTGTTTTGACTTCTGCTCAACATTCCTGCCCCACCAAGCCTGGCAGAGACCAGAGAATTCTTCCTGGGGCTGCTGGGACTTCAAGCAATCAATCTGTTGAGGTGCTAGGTAGAGGGTAGGGAGACATTGATGTTGCAGGTGGACATGGAGTTTGGGGTCTCCCTGAAATGCAGGCTGAGAATGAGCATGTGTGTGAGAGGACAAGTGCTGCAGGATTTCAGCACTTCCTAAGTAGCAGGGCCTGGTCCCTGTCTAGCATCCTCAGGAAAACGATAGCGCCTCGGTGTGACGGGCCACGGGGGCTTGCTAAGAGCTTTCCCCTCTTTATCTTCCTGTGCTCATAACTACCAGCTGAGTTCCCATTAACAAACAGGAAAACTGAGGCAGAGAGCAGAGGTAGGCAGCCTATTTATAGTTGCCTTAACTGGACCCCAGGTCTCCCCTTTCCTCATTCGGGCTGTTTTTGGGAAACCCATAGCCTCTCAGCAGGTATTCAGGGGGTAAAGGATCGGGTTGGGAAAGAGGAAATGGAAGATGAAGGAACCGTGCAAAAAGAGCTGATCTAGATTCTTTGAAGAGCCAGGGAGCATGTGATGGCAGCCTTTCCTCCTCATGTGTTGAGAACAAGGAGACCAAGACTGCGCGGTACAGGAGGCTGTAAGCGTCCCCTGAGGCTGCCCTGGCCGCCAGTCTCCGTGTCCACCCTGCTGGCCAATGCATTTTCTTCCCAACCTGACTCTTCCGTCACCAGGATTGGTCTGCACCCTGGAGGGTGGGAGCTGAGCCAGGAGAAAGGGAGCAGGGGTGCTGGGCAAGCCCATTAACCTGATGGCTTTGCTAGGGCTGTCCCTACATCTTCAGGGGCTTTGCCTCAGGCCAGGCTCTGTGTGTCTTGTGCCGAGATGTTCTCCCCTCTCCCTGGCAGGGCCATCGTGGAGTTTGGTGATGAGCAAGAGTGATTCCAGTTTAAGTTAAAGATGCCTGAGCTATAGCCTCCCCACTAACAAGATCAGCGTGCTGAGGGCGCAAGGGCGCAGCTGAAGGGGCGACCTGTAGACTGCTTTGCTGCGTGGAGGAGCTCTGCTGCTGGGCCTGGCAAGCTGCAGGTCACAGGCACTTGTCCAGCAACTCAGAGAGCTCTGGCTATTCACGTCGGCCTGGATCCGAGTTGCTCAGCCTCGGTACTATTGACGTCTAGGGCCGGACAATTCTTTTTGTGGGCACTGCACTGAGCATGGTCCTCGGCTTCCCAGGCCTCTACCCACTAGATGCCAGTAGCACCTCCCCTGGTTGTGACAACAGAAATGTTTCCAGACATTGCCAGATGTTTCCTGGGGAGCAGAATTGCCCCACTGAGACCACTGAAATAAATAGAGCATTTTAGAGCGGGGAGGAGCCCTGGGATTTACCCGCTTCAACCGTGTCAGTTCACAGGTGTGGGAACTAAGGCCAGGAGAGGTAAGGGACTTGCTCCCTGTCACGTGATGAGTGTCAGTGTTGGGAGGCAAGTGTCTTGAGCCCTACACTCATGTGTATGTGCCAGCCACTGTACCAGGTACCGGGTTTCACAGACACATAAGGCCCATCCCTACCCTATAACAATAGTAATTGTTATTACTCTTACAATAGTAGTAACTATTGTTAACACTAATTACACACTTCCTAGATGTGCCAGCCAATCACTGCTGTGCACTTTACATGCCTTTTCTTATTTAATACTCAGCAACACAATGAAGCAGGTACTGTTATTATCTTCCATTTCACAGATGAAGAAATTCAGTGAAGCCAAATAACTTGCCCAAGGTCACTGGCTAGACAGGGAGGAGGGGGTCTGAACCTAACCAGCCTGACTTCAGACTGTTTTTACCCATTGCTGGAAGAGCTCAATTGGACCACAGTAGTGCAGCAGAAAAATTATTATGCCCTTGAATCAAAGCCCTAAATTTAAGTCCTATTTCACTATTCAATCGTCAGTTCAATGAACAATCATTTATTGGGTATTTTGTATTTGTTAGGACCATAGAGGTGATAGGGATACAGAAGGCCAGCCTTTGATGGTTCATGAAAGGATATTCCATGAATGAGCTCTATGACCTGAGGCAAATTCCATCCCCACCTAAGCCTTGGTTTCCCCATCTGTAAAGTGGGGATGATGATGCTGGCCCAGCTCACATGGTCACGTGGGGTCATGTGGGGTCATGTGGGGTCAGTGCAATTAAGGATGTGAAGGGCTTTGCACACTCTGAGCAGGATACAAATGTAAGAGACCATTACTTAATACCCTCATCTGCTCTGTTCTGCTCTGCTCTGCTTACAATTGGGGATCACAAAGGATTGAGACTCGTCTGCTCTCTGATTATGGAGTCAGTGTCAGACTCAAGAATCTGTTGGTTTTGAGGTCCTTGGCAGTTTGCTCTGCTGGAAGCTCATTCCCTTTAATATCAGAGATGACCCCAGCAGCCCGTCATTGTGGTCAGGGGGACATGGTGAAATCTTGGCGGTGAGTGATGACTACAGATGGCTTCCTCTCAGAGCAGAACATGGTGGTTCAGGGACCGCTACTGGGAGAACAACATTCGGCATTTGTAGTGGCGAGGAAGGAAGTTGTCACAGCAAAGTCGGCTGGGGTGAGTCTGACTCAGAGGAAAGACAAGTCAGAGGCCACCAAGTCCCCAGGAAACCACTAAGTCGTGAGCACTCGGTGCAGCAGCCTGCGTGGAGGCACGGGAGGCTGGGGGAGGCTGCTGGGGAAGCCCCTCCTCATTGCCTGGAAGGCCGCAGCAGCGTGCATGACATCTAAATGATTCAGAGCGCGAGCGCCTGAGTCTGCCAAGGCAGCCTGGCTCGGCCCGGGGCCTCCCAGGGGACAGCCAACGACGCGTGCCTGGCCTGCTCATCTGCCTGGCCAGAGCGGCCACAGAAGCAAGGAAGCAGAGAAATGGGCTGTCAGACAGCCAGCCCCGCTGGCCACAGAATCCAGCAGGCAGAGGACATCTTAACTCTGAATTAGAGACCACGAAGTTCCATGAATTGAATGAATATAATAATACCTATTTAATATGATGAGTCGTGAAACGGCATGAGGAAGATGGCTCACATTGTACCCAACTGTAGTAGATACTTAATACATGCTAGATCCTTCTCACTCATAATTCATTTAACTCCCATGGATGGAGCGCCACTGTGTAATAGGTGCTAGGAATACATAGCTGGAGATGACACAGGCACGGCCTTCAAGGAGCATCCAGTCCAGTAAGGGAGAAACAAGTAAAAACATCTGCTTATGCAGATGTTTTAAAATTAGGGCCCAGAAATTTTAAGAGGCTGAGCTAAGGTCACTGGCCAGCAAAGCCAGCACAGGCAGCCCAGCTGCTGCTTCTGCCTCCAGCACGTCCCTGCCTTTCAGCTGAAAGAGCAGTCAGCAGCAGTTGGCAGTGTGAAACCGGTGCCTTCCTGGACCCAAGAACACAAGCACAAGGGCTGGCGGTGTCTCAGGCTGTAAGAGCGACTCTCCAGGCCTCCTTCCAGGACATCGTCCCGAGTCTTCCTTCCTCTTCACGCACACAGTTTCTCCTGCAGCCTCGGGTGTCTGGGGACTTTATTATGTGTGACCAGAACTACACAGTGTGTAGTGGGAAGAATTGGACACTGAGGGGATAGAAGTTGCCAATCTTCTGAATTACTAATTCTTTTTTTTTTTTTTTTGTGATACGCGGGCCTCTCAGTGTTGTGGCCTCTCTCGTTGTGGAGCACAGGCTCCGGACGCGCAGGCTCAGCGGCCATGGCTCACGGGCCCAGCTGCTCCGCGGCATGTGGGATCTTCCTAGACCGGGGCACAAACCTGTGTCCCCTGCATCGGCAGGCGGACTCTCAACCACTGCACCACCAGGGAAGCCCTGAATTACTAATTCTTGAAAAGATGTTTTAAACCTAAAGGATTTGGTGATACCCGGGCTTGAGCCAAGATAAGTGGTCCGGGCCTTTTCACAGCACAAACAAGGCTCATTCCAGTGGGTAGCAGAGAAACAAGATTCTTCATGGCATGAAGCTTCACCTTTCTGTGGGAGCTTAACCCCTACACTCAAAGGAGACTTGAGTTCCATCTGTCCCGTTGATTTCCTGATGTGGGAAGCCAGGCCTAGAGGCCTGATGAGGTATGATGAAGGTCAAAGTGCAGGCTCCTGACAAAGCCAGGACTCACGCCCATGTTGGACCCCAGAGCCGAGTTCTCCTGTGCTCTCTTTTGTCTGTCTCCCAGCTGAATAGTTGCATTAAGAAATTCTCAAATTCATTGCCCTTGGACTAAAAACTGCAGCCCCCTGCCCAGGTGAAGAAAAACCCATGTCCGTGCTGTGTACCCACACAGCTGCCATGTTTATTTAAACCAGTCAGTTCTGACCAAAGAGTCCAGCTTTAAAACCAGGAACAATCCTAATGGGAGACCTGCCGAAGGAATTTAACCCAAAGCGATATTGATTCGTGGGCGTCAGGAAGTGTGCTGTCGGTCGGGCCTCCACCGCTAATTTGCAGTGTGGTAGTAGAACAACCACAGTTCCTCCCCACCTCAGCTTCTTACCTCCTGAGGTGGAGATTCCAGTGCCCCCGCCCCTTCCTCCATCCTGCAACGCCAACACGCCACCTCAGGTTGCCACTCAGGATGGAAGAGCAGGAAATGCTAGACTCTGCTCTATGTATGGGCCCCCCAGTCTGGCACACAGGACAGTTACCCACTACTGACCCACAGAGACCTTCCACCGCTAATGTACAGAACCTGGATTTTCCTATAAACAGACCGGTTGGTCTCAGCAGGCTGAGTGAGGGACAGGCTCAGGGTAGGGTAACGTGGAAAGATGACGCAGGGCATTTGATCATTTATTGGAATTGATGACGCAGGGCAGGTGATCATTTATGGAAATTGATGCCCTTGAGTGGCAGTGTCACAATGCTTTAATTTCAGGCCCAGCTTCTTCTCACTTTCAAAGTCATTCGTAGTGTCAGCTTTTCCCTTTTCCCCTTGGTCTGAATAACACACTAATAAATGTACAATAAGAGCTTTAATGTCCGGGTGATTTACACTAAGAAGAGAGAGCCATTCAAAGGCTTTAAAGATGATTTTTAAAAGCCTTAAAACTCACACCTAGGCTTGTCAGGGACATATTTCCCGGACACCCCGTCACAGGAACAGTCGTGCAGCCGGGAGCTCTCTGAGCAGAGGCGGTCGTGAGATTCCAGTCCTAAGTGTGCGGAGAGGTAGGCCCCACACACAGTGTGGGCTTGGGCAAGTCTCTGAGTCTCTGGGGGCCTCAGCTTTCCTATCTGTATAATGGTAATAACCGAACCACCTCATAGGGCGGTTGTGAAGTTAAATTAGATAATGCAGGGTGGGTGTTCCCCTCACCCCTCCCAGCTACCCCTCTCAGGGCTCCTGGGCCAGTCTTCCTCCAGGCTGCTCAGGGTTGTAGGGGAGTGGGTGTAAGAAGGGCCAAGGTTAGCAATTTCATGCCCCTCGGAAAAATCTAGGTTGCACTCCAAAGTACCAGTCCCACTGACTGTGCCTGGATGTATCCTATTTCTCACCCCTTTAAGTAGTAATATTGAAACAGTGATTAAATGCTAGTCTTCTCTAGCACATGGACTTTAAGCCATCGAAATGGTAGGTCTCAAGATTTGGGGGTACAAATAAGAACCACACAGTTTACAAAATCCATACAGCTGAATTTCCCCCCAGTTGATTCTGATTTTATTAGTCTTGGGAAGGGGCATGAGCATAAGAATTTTTAGAAGTGCCACCAGGATTCTGATGTGCATCAAAAATTAAGAATGACAGCTAATATCTCAGTTTGACTTGCTTGATCACATAAGCGGGTAGCTTTCTATAACTATTTACTAAACACGAAAGAGAAAAGTTAAAAAGAAAGCTTGGAGAGGAGAGATGGACTTGTGTGCAGGGTGGAGAGTCATTTCTCTCTCCCTTATGGGTAGACATCCTAGTGACAAGGCTATCCAAGCCTGGCCTGATCCTGCCTGCTGTGCAGCTCCCAAGCTGGGGTAGCTGGGTGTATCCCAGGTCATGGATGGGACTGGTCTCCACTGGTTGGTCTTCTCAGAACACATCTGTTATTCTTTCTTCAAAAGGACTGTGGCTTTCAAGGCCATGGAGACTGAGAAGAATACATAGTGGACTAGAGGGAGCCTGACCTTTTAGAGTCAGAGGGAGTCTCCATCCCATCTATCCATCCATCTATCCATCCATCCATCCACTATTCACCCACCATCTACCATGCATCTTGTTCTTCAGAATGCCGTATATTGTCTCTCATCTAGTTCCCAGGTTAACAGCAGGGCCATGGCACTCTTTTTTGTTCTTAGGAGGTAGACACTATGTTGTCAATATTCATGGTAAATATCTGCACAGTGCTTGTTCAGGGTACCAGATACATCAACATCCATCGACTCATTTCATCTTCACTGCAATCTGTGTCGTATATATTATTATCCTCACTTTACAGATGGGTAAACTGAATCTGAGTGATGAGTAAACTGAGTCACTGAAAAGAGGTTCAGTGATTTGTCGATAGTCATGGGTAACACACAGGGGAACACAGACCTTCTGTGTCTTTTTAAAATCTCATGTTATTTCCCCGAGGAAGCCTTGTAGTTGAACCCTTGTAGCACACCTGGCTCTGGGGAAATTAAGACCTGTTCTCAACCAGTCAGGAAAAGCTCATCTGATATTTGGTCATCTAGTTCTGGGCCACGCGCCTTGAAGCTAGAGTCCTTGGTTTGTACATCTTCTCATTCTTCACAGTGCCTGGCACGGCACCTAGCACATAGAAGGTGTTCTGTGTTAGGTGAACGGACACCAGATCAGTCTACAATAGTTCTGTGATGCAAGTCTTCTTAAACCTAAGCTCTGAAAATTAAAAGTTCAGCCTGAGATCAGAGAAGAGTCTCCAATCAGTCAAAAGATAAAAAGTACTTCTCCCCACCCTCTGCCCACGCCCAGGGATAGATGTGTGATTCTCCCTGGGGCTCAGGAAGCAGCTGTCAGAGTATACCTCAACTGTGAAGGTTGCCACTAAGTACAAAGGACAATTCCTTTCCTGGCAGGTACAACTTTTACTCACGATTGCTTTCATTGATGGGCGTCACGAAAAATAAATGAAAAGACGATCGGCTTCTGCCAGTTTTGACCTTCGAGATTTGACAGCCCAAGGCTTGTAGTGGGGCTCTTTTGAGCTGATTGCTTTCATTTTCCCACTGTGCCCTGGATATTTGATGGATTGAACACTAGGAAGATTAGAGAACTGTGAATACCTGTAAACCCCTCTGGCAAATCCCATAATGATAAATATATGTTATATGCAAAGAGAAGTCAAAATGCATAAAAGCAATCACTTCTCATCTCAGGAGTGCTTACTGAGCTTCACCGTTTCCCAGTGGGGAGGGAGATATTAAGAACAGGTGGAGGAATTAGGCGATACACCACTGGTGTCAAGGAATTCACCCATTCATTCTATCATGCGTCTGTCAACAAACGTTTATGAGTCTTACTCTGTCCCAGGCAGTGGTTGGACTCTGATGGTTCATCCTGCCTTCAAGGGGCTCAGAATGAGGTTTGGTGTTGAACGACATCAGGGACAGTTGCAGTGCTGTGATGGGTATGTGCGCAGGTGCCGCGGAGGTGCTGGTGACAAGCTGGCATGGAGAAGACAACTGAGCTGGCTCTGATGGGAGAAGGGGAGTGGTCAGGCGGACAGTGAGAGGAAGGCACCCCATACAAAGGGGGCACATATGCCAAGGCCTGGCAGCCTGAGAAAGGAGGTGGTGTGCTGGGGCCGCGTGATCGCTCCGCCACCCTGCCCCATCCAGTCTCTCAGCGTGCCCAGACTCTCAGGTGTCTGTCCCACTGGCTTGCGTGGCAACAGAACCCATCCACTTCCCACCGAGGCAGTCTCCAGACAGACGTCTCTAGACCCCCACCCCTAGCCCACCTCTTCTTGTAGCAAACATCCTGCTACAAGTGCTCAAAAGATTTCACCCTGGGTCCAGGCACTTTTCATACTTTCTCTTTCCCTCTGGTAGGATCTACCTCCCTGGAGACAGTCCATGTATGCAACTGTTTTCTGCTCCAGCACAAGTGGATTTCAGAGTACAAGCTCTTTATGCTTTTTGGCTACTGTTGGCTCAGACCCCAGGACTCTCCTGTCATCTTTCCTTCCTCCCCTCCTCCTTTGCAGGAAGAGTAGCTAAGGCACGTTATTCCTCATGGATTGCCCTCCACCTCATTCTCTGCCAGAGATCCTTATTCATTCTTCAGCCCCCAGTTCAATATCTCCTCCTCTGAGAAGCTCTTTTAGGGTTCCTGGAATGGCATTGGCCCTGTGGCCTGTGATGATCCAGCTGCAGTCCTGGCTCTCCCACTAGTCGACAGGGATCCAGTGCTCTCTCATGGCTGACTTCTTCCTAAGTGCCAACACATAGAGGACAGAGAAGGAGTGAGGCTGCTGGCAGAGGGTGAGCCGGCACCCTGGCAGCCCGAGTAGGGGCTTGCCTCCCTTCCTTCATTCCTCTTAATTTGTATAATAATAATAATAATAATAATGACGAGATGGAAAATTTTAGTCCTTGTTTGGGCTGCTATAGCAAAATGCCACTGATTGGGTGGCTTATAAACAACAGAAGTTTATTTCTTACAGTTCTGGGGTCTGGAGGTCCAAGATCAGGGTGCCAGCAGGAAGAGGGCGCTCTTCCTGGTTCATAGTTAGTGCCATCTCTCTGTGTCCTCACATGGTGGAAGGGGCAAGGGAGCTCTCTGGAGCCTCTTTTATAAGAGCACTAATCCCATTCATGAGGGCTTCACCCTCATGACCTAATCACATCCCAAAGGCCCCACCTCCTAATGCTACCACATTGGGGCTTAGATTTCCACATGTGAATTTGGGGCTCAGACCATAGCCAGGAGGTAACTGGTGCTTCCTGTGTGGTGCTGGGCGTTGGTCTAAGTGTCTTCCATGTGTCATCTCACTTAACACTATGCTTACCACCACTCAACCGGGGAGGCACTTTTATTACCTGCATCTTATAGTGGGGAGGAAGCTGAAGCTCAGTGGGGTTAAGTAACTCCCCCAGAGTCACACAGCTAGTACAGCAGACCGGATTTGAACCCAAGTAGTCCAGCTCCAGAGTCCATGCTCTCAATCACTATGCTACGGGCTTCCCTATCGCCAATAATTAGAAATACATTATCATTTATGTGTGATGATTAACCTTTGATTATTCTTAATAAATGCCCAGCTGCATATTTTCTATGGTATATATATATATATATATATATATATATATATATATATATATATATATATATATATATATATATATATATAATCCTTCCCATCCAAAATTAAGGGCAAAATTCTAAGGCCTCAGCCCACAGAAGAAACACATTTTGGAGAGCAGGCAGCCCTGAGAACAGGAACTAGAAAGCATTATGCCTGGCCCTGCAGAAGGTCATAGAAAGTCCAACCAGGGAATGTGGCCTCGGATTCCTATTTCCTGAAGCTCTGTTCCAATCCTGCCCCCTGCCTGCAGGTATCAGGTCTCTGTCTGTGGCAAGGAGGCAAAAACAGGTGATGGAATCATCAACTCTTTTAGCTGTAGTGGAGAAAGTTTAGGTAACCGGTGCTGACAGCACAGGAGTAAAGAAACACCACAACCTGCATAATCACCCAGGTCAGCCTTGTACTCACTCTAGGCCTCAAAGTAAAGCTCCCTGTTTTTCATTACCTGGCCTGCTTCTAAGTTTTCTTTTTTCCTTTTTCTTTTGTTTGTAGTGCCACACTCACATGTCTAGCTAAACCTCTTGCTGTTAGAAGAGAGATGCATTCTTTTATGGTTCAAAGCCTATGTTAAGAGCTGATCAACCAAGGGATTTCACATTTAAAAGGCTTTACAAAAATCTACACACGGATTTGGTGCAATGTCTCTTCCTGAGAGAATCTTACATCACTAAACTCCAAGAGGAGAGTTCCCACTGCTTTCAGATTACTGATAGCTTTCCCTCTGCCAGTGGGTAAGTCTTGTGGTGGCAAGAAAGGGGAGGGCTTGAAAGGAAGGCCACAGCTTTCGAATAGAGCAGGCTGAGCCCAGGCGTGCGAACTACCATTGCCAGTGGCTTGGATATTTCGTGAGGCCATTCACCCAAAGGCACCAGGTTACCTGAGTGTCTGGGGCCTTCCTCCACCCACGGGGTAACTTTGCTGAAATGACTGGTGAGCAATGGGCCTCTGAGGAGAGAGTCTGTTTCCTCCGTGGCCCTGCTGCTTGACTCAGATTTTCAGTCCATTTGAAGGAGTGTGAGGGAGAAGCCAAAGCCGAATTGTTATTCTGTGTTGTACTGTTAATTCTGTGGAACGTTCCTTGAAGCCTTTGAGGATGATAACCTCAGTGACTCTTCCTGGGTATTAGGAAGTCCCAAAACGGAGCAAATCAAGACCTTAAGGAGAGAACTGGCAGGTGAATATTGCAGGCTGCTGTTAATCCTTTGCTTCAAACCCTTCAGTAAAACCCTGTCCAACCCAGGCTCAAGTCTGAGGCCATTGGCATGGCACCAACCCTGACCTGGCCCCGCCTCTCTTGAGCCTGCCTCACCCCATTCCCTTAGACCCGTACTTCATTTACATCAACTACTTACAGTTGCCCCCAAGTAAAGCAAGTTGTTTCAAGCCCTCTTGTCCCCCTCCACACACACACACACACACACACCTGCCTGACCACCACATACAGTCTTTCTCCTCTTTCAAGAATGAATCTCTTAGTTCCTCTTCCATCAAGCCTTTCCTGAGACTCTACACCCACCCCAGGCCATGTTAATTACACTGTCCTTTGCACCAACTTTTGTTGCCTGTTCCACATCTCTATTAGAGCTCTCAGCACTGTACCACGTCTGTTTCTTTACATGTCTTTCTCACCAAGTAGGCTCCCTAAGAATAGGGATGGGCATTATTTATCATTTTATCTCCAGTGCTTAGCACAGTGCCTGACTCACAGTGTATGTTCAAGAAATGCTATCTAGGGACTTCCCTGGCAGTCCAGGGGTGAATACTCCACGCTTCCACTGCAGGGGGACGCAGGTTCGATCCCTGGTTGGGGAACTAAGATGCCGCATGGCACAGCCAGAAAAAAAGAAGAAAAGAAAGGGGCCAAGAACTCTTCAAGAACTTAAGATATAGTTTTAAGGGGAAAAAAATGCACCTAGAAAGCTCTTGACCAAAATTTTACCTCTATCTTCCACAACAACTTGCTTCCTTCTACCCAACCCCAAATATATTGACTGTCCTCAGCCTGTGTCATCATTTGTAGCCTAACCATCCCACACTGCTAAGCAGATGCCGGCATACATTAGCCTCAGAAATAAGTGGTTCCAATGTTTTCTGATTACCCCACTGTGATCCTTTTATCCCTTGCAATTTTCTAAGTAATTTCCTATATATTTTTTCTATGTTTCCTAATCTTCTACTTGGTACTTTTCCCCCAGTTTCTTCCCCTCCTTAGTTTACTGAAGTCTTTACATCCCCACTTTAAGCACACTGGCTCCTATTGAGTTTTTTATCGTTTCATACAAGCTAGGATGAATTCCAGTTGCATTCTCTCCACTGTTCCTTGAATATCCTCTCCATTATCTTGTTTTTCTCTCCCAGGACCACCATTCCTCCCTGACTGCATGGAATTTTATTCATTATTCTATCTCTATCGGATGTTTACCTGCAGGCCTGAGAGAGACTCCTCTGTCTGGAGTTTTGCAGCCTGGTCACTCTCCATAGGGAGCCTCTTGGTGCCCATTGGGTCATCCTCTCAGTAGACCTAGATGATTTCCATTTCTCAAAATCCCCATTTGTCTGTCATCTTTCTTGATTAACCTTCTGTCACCTTGTCTAAGTTGTCTAACTGGCCTCTGGGGTGTGGGGAGCCAGCGACAGCAGATCCATTGTGTACGGAATGTGAGCCAGATGAATTTGGTGGTTGACAAAGCCAGAATTCAGATAAAAATAAAAACTCCTGCATTTCACTGTATGTCCATGGTCCTTGGGTCCTTGGCCTTCTTCTGTGTCTCCAAGTTCACATTCCCACTTAACCATTTATGCTAAGATGGGTTAAAGGCATAGTCTAGCTAGCAGAACTTGGAAAATATTTCAGTCATAGAATTATCAAGCATTAAAGAAGCTTAAAGGTTATTGAATTCATGATACAGCCAGTATGGAGAACAATGGAGGTTCCTTAAATAACTAAAAGTAGAACTACCATACGACTCATCGGTCCCACTACTGGGCATATACCCTGAGAAAACCATAATTCAAAAAGAGTCATGTACTACAATGTTCATTGCAGCTCTATTTACAATAGCCAGGACATGGAAGCAACCTAAGTGTCCATCAACAGATGAATGGATAAAGAAGATGTGGCACATATATACAATGGAATATTACTCATTCATAAAAAGGAACGAAATTGAGTTATTTGTAGTGAGGTGGATGGACCTAGAGACTGTCATACAGAGTGAAGTAAGTCAGAAAGAGAAAAACAAATACCATATGCTAACACATATACATGGAATCTAAAAAAAAAAAAAAAATGGTTCTGAAGAACCTAGGGGCAGGACAGGAATAAAGACTCAGATGTAGAGAATGGACTTGAGGACACGGGGATGGGGAAGGGTAAGCTGGGACGAAGTGAGAGAGTGGCATGGACTTACATACACTACCAAATGTAAAATAGCTAGTGGGAAGCAGCCATAAAGCACAGGGAAATCAGCTCGGTGCTTTGCGATCACCTAGAGTGATGGGATAGGGAAGGTGGGAGGGAGACGCAAGAGGGAGGAGATATGGGGATATATGTATATGTATAGCTGATTCACTTTGTTATACAGCAGAAACTAACACACCATCGTAAAGCAATTATACTCCAACAAAGATGTTAAAAAAAAGTTATTGAATTCAACCCCTAACCAATGCAAGACCCTCTTCCTAAGCCCCTCTGACTTTAGTTCACCTGGCTCCAACCAGTAGCACACTCACCATCTTGCACAGCAGACCACCCCATCACGGGGCAGCTAGAGCTGCTAGGAAAAACTTGCTAATGGCCCCCTCATTGGCTTTGTTCCCTTGGAAAGTTATTGAATGTCTCTAAAAAGTTATTTAATTTCCTCAAGCCTCTGGTGTCTCATCCATAAAATGGGAACAGTAATACCTACCTTGTAGGATCTTTGTGAGGATTATTGCTTTGAACAATGGTAGCTAATATATATTGAGTTCTTACCATGGTCATAGCACCAAAGCATATGATGGCATTTAATACCGCCATTTCCCTATGAAGCAGTACTATGATAATGTATACAAGGCACCTAGGATCATTGGAGTAGACAATATATGTTAGTCCCGTTCCCATTTCACCATTATCTTGATCCTCTATTTCTCCTCTGAAATCACATAGAACAAGCCTACTTTCTCCTAACAAAGCAGTTTTTCATTTGAGGATAGTTTTCATGTCTCTTCTTAGCTTTCTTCCCCAGGCTAAACAATTTTATTTCTTCTCTAGCATATTTTCCAGAGCCACATTCTTCCAATGTGATCTTACTAGTGAAGGACTTATTCTTCAGTGATCTGGAAAACCCCACCCACCAATGTAGGGTAAACTTGACTCTTTCTTCCACTAGCTGTATCTACTGTTTGAAACCCAGACACCCGCAAGTTGACACCATTAGGAACCAGGGAGGCTGCCAGAGCATTCCATCAAAGTCACGTCTCAGACTGTTCCCATCGGTTTTTGCCGATGGAGAATCCTCACGTTTCTCTTGTGAAGAATGCTTTTGTTTACTACTGACATTCCCCAAAATGTCTGATTCAAAAAGAAAATTAATTCTGGCCCCAGCTTTCACGTCATCTTCTTTGTCTGTCATCCTTGTGGTCTGCCAGTTTTGCCCCTTTGTTCCCCTAATTGCCGGAGACATTTTTATACTGAGTAAATTGCATCAGGCTCACTGCAAAATGAATCAATTTGGAAAGAGTATGAGCTGCACTGTTGTCTTAAGTGTGCATTAACATTTAGATGTGTTATTTAAAACAGGTCTGGGGTTAGTGCCAGGGAGACAGCCTCATGACTATTCTGACTCACTCTCTGTGGCTGAACTTCACAGAAGGGAACTGGGGAACCCTGTAACCCATCACCAGCCCTGTTTAATTCTCCATCCCTCTAGGGAACACTGAACTAGGTAAGATCTTTTAAGAGCTCAGATTTGGGAACTTGATTGACAAACTGAGCTTGACTTGGTGATCTCTGAGTGAAACACAGCTGGAAGTAGGAGCCGACGGGGTGGGAGTAGGGGGGGAGCATCTCTTCCTCTTCCACCATCCATCAGACACACACATGACATCTAGGTTTAAGCGCAAACCAGACAGCCAGAGTCCTTGGCAGTAAAACATAGCACACACAAAGAAACAAAACACGCCAGCCACCCTCTCCAGTGTAAAAATTAAACAATTCTCTGGAAACCAGTGAAAAAGAAAAGCTGCCATCCGGATGATCAGGTGGTGATTCAATGAGCTAATTCTTTTACCATCAGGAAAGTCGGGTAATATCTCCATTAGTAGCAGAAGGTTTAAAAATTGGAGAGAGTGGCAACACCAGGACAATTGTCTGATTTATGCTTTCTCAATCACCTGAGCTCATGGCCTAAACTGGTAATGGACTCCATCCATCAAAAAATTATCCCATCTGGCATCCTGGTTTCTGAAGAAATCTGGACATCCTCGTAGAGAACTGGCTAAATGATATAATGTGTGTGAAAGCCCTTAGCGCAGTTCCTCAGTAAAAGGGGGTTGAATCCATTCAGTCTATTTTAATTTTATGTTCAGAGATATGATGGTGCATTAGATTACACAAGAGAAATAAAGCATCAGTTGTATAATGCTATAATTAAGATCTCAAAGCCTGAGATGTATAACCATGAGGATTGTAAGAATGGCACCTTCTCAGGGAGATCTGCCGGACATCTCCGTCCCTGTGTGTCCCTTCTCTCTTAGCCCCTAAGACTCTTTGTGAGTAATGGCGCCAATCTCATGGAAGGTCACCAACTGTGCATATCTGCCCATTTCTCTCAGTGGAGCCCCAGCTTCATGCAGGCTTTCATTTTGGTGTCTACAGGGTCCAAAACAGTGCCTGGCACACAATACATATTCAATAAGTATTTGTTGACTGAGAAATATTTCCAAATAGAACTCAAAAATATTGTCATGCTAATTTCTGAGTTGAAGTAGATGATAGGTAAGGGTATCTGCCTCTGTGCTAGGCAGGCAGAAAGTTGTAGAATCTCTGACCAGAGATAGAACACAATGCATAAAGACCACTGCTGCCACTTGCATAGCACTTACTATATGGTGGGCATTGTTCTAAGAGCCTTTACCTATATTCACCTATTTAATCTTCACCATAGTTCTGTGAGGTATCACTGTTATTATCCCCATTTTATGGATGAAGGCACTGAGCTTGCCCACAGTCCCACTAGTACTGATCAGAGCTGGGATTTGAACCCACAGGGTCTCACTCCAGAGCCCAGGGAAGGGGAGGCAGGGGGAGGATCAGATCTGTGCTCCAACCAAGTCCCCAGTAGTGCACTTATTTCCTTTTATTTATAGGCAAAATTGAAAAACCACTAAGGGGAGGGACACAAACATAACATTTTGCTGGATAAACTGAGGCAGGATGGAGGTAAGGAAGTCTGCATGCATTCTGCTGCTGTGTGGGAACCCCCGCTGAGCTGGGACCCAGACTCCTGCTCTCCCACTGCCCGAGCCCCCCTCAAATCGCTGGACCCTGCCTTCCTCAGCCCTGCTCAGTCAGACTTGAACTGACCATTCACATCTGTGTGAATAGGATTTCCAAAAGCTCTAGAGGAAAAGTGCAAAAAATCTGTCTCTTTTCCAATTGGCTCTGAAAATATCTTCCTCTACTTGAACCTTCCCCTCTTGCTAATGCCTTTTGATGCCTGCACTTAATTGCTTTTAAACAGGAAGCTGCTGTGATCAGAGAATTCAGAGTTACATCTGCATCTTTTGTGCTGAAACTATTTTACCATACGCTTTTAAAGCTGTTTACAGGTTGACTTTGATGAGAGCAATGTAGGTCTCACCGGTCTTGCTATAATTTGACTGGGGAGAGAAAATTATTTATTGATTCTCACTTCAAAAAGAAAATCCACAAGCGTGTTTCCCACAACCACGTAATTACATTCTGACCCCCATCTTGGTGAGATCTTGCACCGTGGCCCACCTCCCTCTCTCTTTCTGTCCAGGGTTGCCTTTCTCTTTGCTTCATTCATTCACTCGTTCATTCATTCATTCACTAAATACTTAATGAGTATTCCTCTACTACATGCAGGGAAATATACGGGATGGTGGGGAAAAAGCTGAGAACAAGCAGAAAAAATTGCTGTCCTCAGGAAGCTTGCATTCTAGAGGATGAAATGAATATTACGTTACTAATTACATGTATAATCATGCAGTTGCCATAATGATACATGACGAAGGAGTATAGGCTTCTATGAGCTCTTAAAAGAGGGAACCTGACCCCGGCCAGGGGATCAGATGAGCCTTCCAGAGGAAGTGGCCTTTGAACTGAAGTCTGAAGAAAGAGTAGTATTATGACTAGTGGGAAGATTCTTTCTGGGAGTAGAACAGCATATGAAGGCCCTGAAGGTGAGATATTTTTGAGGAAATAAAGGAAAACTGATGCATCTGGGTCTGAAAGTAAAGAGAGGGCTTACTGGGGAAAAGGATGGGGAGAAAGGCAGAGGAGGGATCAGACACATTTAGGACCACAACCTTTATCTTAAGAGCCAAGGAAAGCTGATGTAGAGTTTTAAGGATAGAACCGTGAGTGAATTGGAGGTAGAGTAAAAGTGGCTGGAGACTCCAGACCTTTTCAGTGGTCCAGAGGACGGGGAGGGTAGTCCTGTAGTCAGAAAGTGAGGTATAGAGAGACGTGAACAGGCTTGTACATATCTATGTACAAGGTACAATGGACAAGATTAGTGCTGGATTGGATACAGGTGAGAGAGAAAGGAAGGTATTTTTGCCTTGACCAATTGGGTAGATGGAGCGATTCATTAAAACAGGCAAAAGTGAAGGAGGCACACGTGTGGAGAGGAAAGTAGAAATTTTAGTTTGGAGATGGAGTTTTTAGAATCTTATAAACATCCAAGTGGATATGCAGGTGGACATGGGGCTCTGGAGCTCAGAGAAAAGATCTGGGCTGAATAAAAATAAATTTGGGAGTTGTTAGCATGTTGGCATGACTTTGAAGCCAATGGGAACGTATTAAAATGCTTAGGAAATTAACTGGTAATAGATCATCGACCTAAATGTAAAATCTAAAACTATGAAATTTCTGGAAGAAAAGATAGAGAAAATTGCAGCAAAGTTGTGTAAGCAAAGGTTTCTTAGCACACGAAATGTATAAACTATACAACAAAATATTGATCAATTGGAATTTATCAAAATTAAATACTTTTGCTCTTCAAAGGATTCCATTTAAAAAAAGAAACAACAGAATAGGAGAAAATATTTGAGATTTTATCTATGCCTATATCTATACCTATATATCTGACAAACGGCTTGCACCCACCCAGTTAAGAAATGGTCAAAAGACTTTAATGGACACTACACAAAAGAAGATACAGAAATGCCATTAGTAGGTGTGGAAGTGGGTGTGCAGGTGGTTAGCTTGGAACTGGTGAGAGATGGCAGCTGGAGGGGCAGAGGAATCAAGGTCACTTATTTGTGCCCCACTTGTCCCTTGGTCTGACTTACATGGCTAGAATACAGCTAGTCAGAATGGAGCCCCTGATTCATGAATCACCTCCCTCACAAAGGCTTCCTGGGAGACTTCAGCCCACTCTGTTCTCTTTATTTCTCAATTCCATATAACTATCTAAACTAAATGACACTCCGGTGTCCCATCCCATCAGAGAATGCCTGTAGGTTGCTATACTAAATTCTTTGTTTACTTAGTCTATCAACATCCAGTGCTCTCTTTGTTCACAAATTGTTTTGTATAGATGTTTCTGGTTTCCCCAACGGGACTGTTCTTACTGTTCTTTTGCTATTAGTTATTGAATTTTTTTGTTTAAGTTAGGCACTTTACAAATATTGTAGGTATTGAATACTTGTAAAAGCCTATGAAGTAAATGTTACTAACTTCAGTTTACAGGGAAGACACTAAGGCTAAGGGAAATCAAATAACTTCCCAAAGCATTAGAACAGGATTTGAACTTCGGTTTTTGTGGGTTCTGAGTTCTCAGTTCTTTCTGAGTTCTAAAGCCTGCTCGTAAGCACTGGAGACGTGGTCTCCTTCCAGTTGGGGCCATGTTTTATACTTACTTTGCACACCTTTGTGATTGGCATGGTGCTAAGCACATGGCACACGCTAAACAAATATTGATTTGTTCACTGATTCCCTCAACTAATACTTTTATGCTTTGAAATAGCAACCACCTGCCGTGAGGGACTCTTAAGGGGCTTTAAGAATGTCAGTTATTGGGCACACGTCATCCTTGCCAGAGCAGATGAAGAAATTAACTAAAGGAGCTCCAGACATTTTGTCACCGCCTTGGTTTGAGAAGAGGAAGGCAGAGCAGCTTCCTACTCTCTGCTCATCCCAGCTGCCTTTCCACCTCTTCTGAGACTTCTCTTTCCTTCTTCCAGAAAAGCCACAGGAATGTCAGGAGATTGACTGGTCACCTTGACCCAGATCCAACGTAGTAAATTGTGTTACACCCATGATCCCCATAAGGAATTCTAGAGCAGGGAGTGGTGACTAAAGCCACTGCTTGGTCTTTCTTCTTCTGATTGCAAAGTGACAAATCCCAAATGTGAACACAAACAGATAACAAGTATCTTGCAAATAAACCTCCCTCACACGTAATCACCTAATCTCTCTCTCTCCCTCCCTCTTTCTCTGTCTCTCTCTGACTCTCTGTCTCTCTCTGTCTCTCTCTCTCTGTCTCTCTCTCTGTCTCTCTCTCTCTCTCTAGCTCTCTCTCTCTCTCTCTCTCTCTCTCTCTCTAATGCTACCTTCTTTCTTTCTTCCTGGCACTCTAAAGGCCAAACAAGTCTCCATTACAATTGCTTACCTAAAAGGTTTTCTTAGTTGTTGTAAAAGGCATTCTATCGGAAATAGACTGGAATAGATTCCAGTTATGTAGCCTTGATTTTTGCATAATTTAGGGTGAGTCACTGTTCTTTGATGAGTCAGTTCAGGGATAAGAATTCATTCATGAATTAAGGTTTCCAAGGATTCATGAGGACCCAGAGTGAGATACTTGCCTAGAAGGTAGAAAGGCTCTTTTCTTCCATATTTCAGACTTTATATTCAGCGAAAAGCTCAAGAGTAGGCGGGACCAAAGGGATTGTACAAGTAAGTACAGAAAGCTTTTGCTGATCTAATTTACTCTTTTTTGTGTGTGTGCGTGTGAAAACATTTTATGTATTAGATACAAATAGTGTATTTATGAATATATTTAAGATATTGTAAAATTCAGACACTTAGGGGCATTTAAGTTTCAGAGCCACTGAATGTTTCCTGTTCCTTAATTTCTGTTTTTATATTTTATTTTATTTATTGTTTTTAATAGATCTTTATTGGAGTATAATTGCGTCACAATACCGTGTTAGTTTCTGTTGTACAGCAAAGTGCATCAGCCATATGCATACATATGTCCCCATATCCCCTGTCTCTTGAGCCTCCCTCCCGTCCTCCCTATCCCACCCCTCTAGGCCATTGCAGAGCACCTAGGCAATCTCCCTGTGCTATGCTGCTGCTTCCCACCAGCCAACTATTTTATATTTGGTTGTGTATATATGTCGATGCTACTCTCACGTCACCCCAGCTTCACCCTCCCACCCCATGTCCTCAAGTCCATTCTCTATGTCTACCTCTTTACTCCTGCCCTGCAACTAGGTTCATCAGTACCATTTTTTCTTTTTTTTTTTTAGATTCCATATATACGCGTTAGCATACGGTATTTGTTTTTCTCTTTCTGACTTACTTCACTCTATATGACAGACTCTAGGTCTGTCCACTTCACTACAAATAACTCAATTTCATTTCTTTTTATGGCTGAGTAATATTCCATTGTATCTATGTGCCACATCTTCTTTATCCATTCATCTGTTGATGATGCACATTTAGGTTGGTTCCATGTCCTGGCTATTGTAAATAGTGCTGCGGTGAACACTCTGGTGCATATCTCTTGTTGAACTATGGTTTTCTCAGGGTATATGTCCAGTAGTGGGATTGCTGGGTCGTATGGTAGTTCTATTTTTAGTTTTTTAAGGAACCTCCATACTGTTTTCCATAGTGGTTGTATCAATTTACATTCCCACCAACAGTGTAGGAGGGTTCCCTTTTCACCACACCCTTTCCAGCATTTATTGTTTCTAGCTTTTTTGATGATGGCCATTCTGACCGGTATGAGGTGATACCTCACTGTAGTTTTGATTTGAATTTCTCTAATAATTAGTGATGTTGGGCATCTTTTTATGTGCCACTTGGCCATCTGTATGTCTTCCTTGGTGAAATGTCTATTTAGGTCTTCCGCCCATTTTTTTAACTGGATTGTTTGTTTTTTTTGATATTGAGCTCCATGAGCTGTTTGTATATTTTGGAGATTAATCCTTTGTCTGTTGTTTCATTTGTAAGTATATTCTCCCATTCTGAGGGTTGTCTTTTTGTCTTCTTTATGGTTTCCTTTTCTGTGCAAAGGGTTTTAAGCTTAATTAAGTCCCATTTGTTTATTTTTGTTTTAATTTCCCTTATTCTAGGAGGTGGGTCAAAAAAGATCTTGCTGTGGTTTATGTCAAAGAGTGTTTTTCCTATATTTTACCCTAAAAGTTTTATAGTGTCCGGTCTTACATTTAATATTTAATCAATTTGGAGTTTATTTTTGTATATGGTGTTAGGTAGTGTTCTAATTTCATTCTTTTACATGTAGCAGTCCAGTTTTCCCTGCACCACTTATTGAAGAGGCTGTCTTTCCTCCATTGTATGTTCTTGCCTCCTTTGTTGTAAATTAGGTCCCCATATGTGCGTGGGTTTATCTCTAGGTATTGTATCCTGTACCATTGATCTATATTTCTGTTTTTGTGCCAGTACCATACTGTCTTCATTACTGTAGCTTTATGGTATAGTTTGAAGTCAGGGAGCCTGATTCCTCCAACTCCATTTTTCTTTCTCAAGATTGCTTTGGCTATTCAGGGTCTTTTGTGTTTCCATTCAAATTGTAAGATTTTGTGTTCTAATTCTCTGAAGAATGCCATTGGTAGTTTGATAGGGATTGCACTGAATCTGTAGATTGCTTTGGGTAGTATAGTCATTTTCACAATTTTGATTCTTCCAATCCATGGACATGGTATATTTCTCCATCTGTTTATGTCATCTTTGATTTCTTTCATCAGTGTTTTATAGTTTTCTGAGTACAAGTCTTTCTCCTCCTTAGGCAGGTTTATTCCTAGGTATTTTATTCTTTTTGTTACAGTGGTAAATGGGAGTGTTTCCTTAATTTCTCTTTCTGATCTTTTGTTGTTAGTGTATAGGAATGCAAAAGATTTCTGTGTATTAATTTTGTACCCTGCAACTTTACCAAATTCATTGTTGAGCTCTAGTTTTCTGGTGGCATCTTTAGGATTCTCTATGTATAGTATCATGTCATCTGCAAACAGTGACAGTTTTACTTCTTCTTTACCAATTAGGATTCCTTTTATTTCTTTTTCTTCTCTAATTGCTGTAGCTAGGACCTCCAAAACTATGATGAATAATAGTGGTGAGAGTGGACATCCTTGTCTTGTTCCTGATCTTGGAGGAAATGCTTTCAGTTTTTCACCATTGAGAATGATGCTTGCTGTGGGTCTGTCATATATGGCCTTTATTATGTTGAGGTAGGTTCCCTCTATGCCCACTTTCTGGAGAGTTTTTATCATAAATAGGTGTTGAATTTTGTCAAAAGCATTTTCTGCATCTATTGAGATGGCCATATGATTTTTATTCCTTAATTTGTTAATGTGGTGTATCACATTGATTGACTTGCATATATTGAAGAATCCTTGCATCCCTGGGATAAATCCCACTTGATCATGGTATACGATCCTTTTAATGTGCTGTTGGATTCTGTTTGCTAGTATTTTGTTCAGGATTTTTGTATCTATGTTCATCAGTGATATTGGTCTATAATTTTCTTTTTTTATGATATCTTTTTCAGTTTTGGTATCAGGGTGATGGTGGCTTTGTACAATGAATTTGGGAGTGTTTCTCCCTCTGCAATTTTTTGGATGCATTTGAGAAGGATCGGTGTTAGCTCTTCTCTAAATTCATAGAATTCACCATCTGGTCCTGGACTTTTGTTTATTGGAAAAATTTTAATTACGGTTTCAATTTCATTACTTGTGATAGGTCTGTTTATATTTTCTAATTCTTCCTGTTTGTGTCTTGGAAAATTGTACCTTTCCAAGAATTTGTCCATTTCTTCATGGTTGTTCATTTTACTGGCATACAGTTGTTTGTAGTTGTCTCTTACAATCCTTTGTATTTCTGCAGTGTCAGTTGTGAGTTCTCCTTTTTCATTTCTAATTTTATTGATTTGTGTCCTCTCCCTTTTTTTCTTGATGAGTCTGGCTAATGGTTTATCAATTTTGTTTATCTTCTCAAAGAACCAGCTTTTAGTTTTACTGACTTATGCTATTTTTTTCTTCATTTCTGTTTATTTCTGCTCTGATCTTTATGATTTCTTTCCTTCTACTGAATTTGGGTTTTCTTTGTTCTTCTTTCTCTAGTTGTTTTAGGTGTAGGGTTAGATTGTTTATTTGAGACTTTTCTTGTTTCTTGAGGTGAGACTGAATTGCTATAAACTTCCCTCTTAGAACTGCTTTTGCTGAGTCCCATAGGTTTAGGGTCATCGTGTTTTCATTGTCATTTGTTTCTATGTATTATTTTATTTCTTCTTTGATTTCTTGGTTATTTAGTAGTGCACTGTTTAGCCTCCATGTATTTGCGTTTTTTACAGTTTTTTTCCTGTAATTGATTTCCAATCTCATAGTGCTGTGGTTAGAAAAGATACTTGATATGATTTCAATTTTCTTCAATTTTCCGAGGCTCAATTTGTGACCCAAGATGTGATCTATCCTGGAGAATGTTCCACGTGCACTTGAGAAGAAAGTGTATTCTGCCACTTTTGGGTGGAATGTTCTATAAATATCAATTAAATCTATCTGGTCTATTGTGTCATTTAAAGCTTGTGTTTCCTTATTCATTTTCTGTTTGGATTATCTGTCCATTGGTGTAGGTGGGGTGTTAAAGTCCCCTACTATTATTGTGTTACTGTTGATTTCTCCTTTCATGGTTGTTAGCATTTGCCTTATGTGTTGAGGTGCTTCTATGTTGGGTGCATAAACATTTATAATTGTTACATATTCTTCTTGGATTGATCCTTTGATCATTATGTAGTGTCCCTCCTTATCTCTTGTAACAGTCTTTATTTTAAAGTCTTTTTTATCTGATATGAGTATTGCTACTCCAGCTTTTTTTTTGATTTCCATTTGCATGGAATATCTTTCACCATTCCCTCACTTTCAGTCTGTATGTGTCCCTAGGTCTGAAGTGGGTCTCTTGTAGACAGCATATATATGGGTCTTGTTTTTGTATCCATTCAGCCAGTCTCTCTTTTGGTTGCGGCATTTAATCCATTTACATTCAAGGTTGTTATCGATATGTATGTTCCTATTACCATTTTCTTAATTGTTTTGGGTTTGTTTTTGTGAGTCTTTTTCTTCTCTTGTGTTTCCCGCCTAGAGAAGTTTCTTTAGCATTTGTTGTAAAGCTGATTTGGTGGTGCTGAATTCTCTTAGCTTTTGCTTGTCTGAAAAGCTTTTGATTTCTGCGTCGAATCTGAATGAGATCCTTGCTGGGTAGAGTAATCTTCATTGTAGGTTTTTCTCTTTCATCACTTTAAGTATGTCCTGACACTCCCTTTTGGCTTGCAGAGTTTCTGCTGAAATATCAGCTGATAACCTTATGGGGATTCCTTTGTATGTTATTTTTTGTATTTCCCTCACAGCTTTTAATATTTTTTCTTTGAATTTAATTTTTGTTAGATTAATATGTGCCTTGGTGTGTTTTTCCCAGGGTTGATCCTGTATGGGACGCTCTGTTCTTCCTGGACTTGGGTGACTATTTCCTTTCCCATGTTAGGGAAGTTTTCCACTACAATCTCTTCAAATAATTTCTCAGACCCTTTCTTTTTCTCTTCTTCTTCTGGGATCCCTATAATTCAAATATTGGTGCATTTATTGTTGTCCCAGAGGTCTCTGAGATTGTCTTCAATTCTTTTCATTCTTTTTTCTTTATTCTGCTCCTCGGCAGTTATTTCCACCATTTTGTCTTCCAGCTCACTTATCCATTCTTCTGCCTCAGTTATTCTGTTATTGATCCCTTCTAGTGTATTTTTCATTTCAGTTATTGTGTTGTTCATCACTGTTTGTTTGTTCTTTTGTTCTTCCAGATGTTTGTTAAACATTTCTTGTATTTTCTCAATCCATACTCCATTCTATTTCCGAGATTCTGGATCATCTTTACTATCATTACTCTGAATTATTTTTCAGGTAGACTGCCTATTTCCTCTTCATTTATTTGGTCTTGTAGGTTTTTACCTTGCTCCTTCATCTGTGATATATTTTTTTGCTGTCTCATTTTTTTTTTTTTTTATGAGTGGGATTGTGTTCCTATCTTACTGGTTGTTTGGCCTGAGGCTTCCAACACTGGAGTTTGTAGGCCATTGGGTAGAGCTGGGTCTTGGTGCTGAGATGAGGAGCTCTGTGAGACCTCACTCCAATGAATATTCCCTGGGGTCTGAGGTTCTCTGTTAGTCGCTCCACCCCCAGCTTGTGAACCAAGATCCCGCGATATGGGGTGGCAAAAAAAACATGAATAATAACAAAGTAAAAAATAAAATTTAGACTAGGAAACTAACAAATATGTTAGAAAGAATATAAAGATAAATATATAGATGAATCAACAATTGGAAGGTACATCAGTACCACAATAGTTAAAAAGAGGAGGAAGGAAAGGAAAAAAAAAAAGAAAGAAAAGAAAAAACGGGGGGAGGCCTTAGCTGTGGAGGGTGGGGCCTAAGCAAGGGGGAGGTTTGGGTGGTGGGCGGGGCCAATGCTCAGGACCCACAGGGCTGGAAAAGGCCCTGGGAGCTGTGGGGGGTGGGACTTAGGCTCAAGGAACAGAAGGGGCCCAGGCGTGCCCCCCACCCCTGGTCTCAGCGGGCAGAGGACCTCACCTGGGAGCTCAGCAGGCTTCCTGGGCTCGAGTGGGTGGGACAAACGCCCTCCTCTCCTCTCCTGCTCCTCCAGGACCGGAGAGCCAATCCCAGCTGCACTCCTCATCTCCCCGGCCTCCCTCCTATGCCCTCAGGACCAATGTGGCTGGGGGGAGGGGCACCCTGGGAGGGCAGGGGACAGGCCTGGGAGCCCAGCAGGCTCCCTGGGCCTGAGTGGGTGGGGTAATTGCCCTCTGCTCCTCTCCCGCTCCTCCCGGAGGGCCCCTCCCACCTGCCTTTCCTGATCTCCCCGGCCTCAGGGACGAGGATCCTGTCTGGCCTCCACTTCCCCTCCCGCCTCAGTCCCCCCACATCGTACCGGTTCACTTGGGGGTTCCTCCTGTCTCCTTGGGTGGCAGGGTCCCCCACGAGCAGTGGTCAGGCACCCTAGTTGTGGGGAGACGGTAACTCGGAGTCTTACCACACTGCCATCTTGACTCTGTCCCCTAATTTACTCTTAAAACAGCCTTCTCCATGGTTGAAGGATTCCCTGTTCTCTTTAAAGCCTTTGTATCTTGGCTACATTTTTTTTTAAAAAAAAAAGCTTCTTTTAATGTATCGGGGGAAACCAGGGATGTGAAGGAGGTGCTTCAGTGAGAGAGGAGGCTGAAATCAGTAATGCTGGAAAAGGTCAGAGCCAGAATTGTTATTTAAATACTGAATACCCCAAATTTGCTACAAGTTGCTTATGAACATTCACAGAAGTCAGCATCCATTCCCTCTAGAAGCTTTCATTATAAGGAAGCCCCCTGCACATGACATTAGCACCTTAGGCTGTGTGTGTGTGTGTGTGTGTGTGTGTGTGTGTGTGTGTCCCGGAAACAAGCATCTTTTTATAGCATGGCTTAAATATCCCTCTTTCCTGACTCTTCGCACATTGTGGTACCTGCGCACACTACTCACATGCCATTTCCACTACTGAATCAGAATCTCCAGGAGGAGGAGCCTGGGACTCTCTTTAATAATGCATGCCAGATGACTCCCATGACTGGGCGAGCATGGGGAACAGGAATTAGATGGTCTATTGTGCTTATGAACCACCCAGAGATCTAGTTAAATCCAGATTCCGTTTAAGTGGGTCCGGGATGGAGCTGAAATCTGCATTTGTAACAAGCTCCCCAGGTGATGCTGATGCTACTCCAACCACTTTGCCTAGCAAGGGTCTAAAGGAAAGGCAGTGAATGTCCACAAGCAGGTGTTGATTGGGGCTAGAGGCGAGAATAATTAGAGAGGGACCGAGCGGACTTTCTGCTCTCCTTGCTCATCTGATGAGTGATGGTAGAAACGATTCTCGATTCTTGAGAAAGCCAGCAAGGCCCTCCAGGGTGGTAATTCCTCAGTAGACTCACCGAGTTCTAGACCAGACCTTCAGTTTTGCAGGACCAGTCATACTCAAGACTCAGGCAAACCACACTCCCGAAGAACATATGTAAGTCATATATGCTAATTTTTAAATGCCCGATAAAACATATAATGATTGGTTAGAATCCTCTCTTTGGCCAACATATGTGTTCTCTGCCTACAAGCAGGTCCACGTGGGCAGCTAAAACTCAGATCACAGTCAGCAGGTGGCTTGGTGAGCAGACCTTCAGAAGCGTCAGCTGAGTGATTTCAGTGGCCTATCACGCTGCCGTGGGGACACACCTTAAGTCATGTCTCAGTCAGCCTGGCCTGCCTTTCCTGCTCCTATTCTTGCTTCTCCTGAAGCGTTTAAGTTCCACTCATTCCTTTTGTTGCTCAAACACGAAACACTTCTAAGTCCCAGGCACTGGCTGGGCACTGGGTCACAGAAATGTTAGTGAAAATTGAGCCCTACTCTTCCTGATTTGCATCTGGAAGCTACTCTATCTCTTACTTGTTAAAAAATAATTTTTAATTTAAAATTTTAATAATGGTAAAATACACATAAAAGTTACCATCGTAAGCATTTTTTAAAAATATTTATTTATTTAATTATTTGGCTGTGCCGAGTCTTAGTTGTTGCATGCAGATCTTTTAGTTGCAGCATGCAGACTCTTAGTTGAGGCATGCATGTGGGACCTAGTTCCCCAACCAGGGATTGAACCTGGGCCCCCTGCATTGGGAGCACGGAGTCTTACCCACTGGATGACCAAGGAAGTACCTACCATCTTAAGCATTTTTAAGTGTACAGTTCAATTGTGTTAAGTACATTTAAGGTGTTGTACAACCATTACTAACTATGCATTTCCAGAATTTTTCATCCCCAAACTGAAACTCTGTATCCATTTAACAACAACTCCCTATTCCCCTTACCCCCAGTCCCTGGCAACCACTATTCTACTTTGTGTCTCTATAAATTTTACTACCCTAGGTACTCCTATATAAGTGGAATCATACAGTATTTGTACTTTGGTGACTGACTTATTTCACTTAGCGTAATGTCCTTGAGATTCATCCATGATGTAGTATGCTTCAGAATTTCCTTCATTTTAAAGGCTGAATAATTTTCCATTCCATCTTTATACCACATTTTATTAATCCATTCAACTGTCAATGGACATTTAAGTTGCTTCTACATTTTGGCTTGTGAATAATGCTGCTATGAACACGTATGTACATATATCTTTGAGGCCTCTTTCAATTCTTTTAGACATATACCCAGAAGTGGAATTGTTGGATCATGTGGTAATTCTATTTTTAATTTTTTGAGGAACCACCATTCTATTGCCATGGTGGTCGCATCATTTTACATTCCCATCAACAGTGCACAAGGATTCCAATATCCTTGCCAATACTTCTGCCTCTTACTTCAAGCAACTTCCTTAGTTATAATCTGGGCCGTTGCCCCAATGTCCCACCCAAAATATGCTCTCTCAGTCTTCCCTGCCCCCTCCAAATTCTGCTCAATCTCTAAAGCTAAGTCCCATGTTTTCTAAAAGTCCAAGGTCATTAGCCAATGATGAACTCACCTCATCTTTATCTGAGACCACTCCTGTTTTCCCTTGATGATGAGTATCTCATTCTCTAATCACCTCCTGTTACTCCAAGTCATGTTCTACGCTCATTGGTTTTTACCCAGCAGTGAAAGCAATTGGTATTTATTGTAACGTGCTTGATAGAATAAGAAAAGCAAGAAGTGTGCAGACAAAAAGGGATCAAATGCCCAAAGCTTGATTCCTGATCTAAGAACTCTGTACGTGGAGAAAAGAGCCCGAGTCCTATTGCCCCAGAGCACTGTCTCTGGTGGAGGCTTACTAAGAGCCTCTGCACCGTCTAGTCGGACGTCCTTCCCCCAGCCGCAGTCACCCTGGAGAGCACTGACCGTAAACATCATCAGTTGAGGAGAGATGCTTCTCAGAGGAGAACTGGCTCTGGGAGTGCTAACCACAAATTGTAGCAAACCAGAATTCATTAGTTCAGGGGACTGCTGCAGAAGTCTGTGTGAGTGTTATTACAACGTCTGCAGCCATTTACATTACACAAGGGCCAGGTTTTCTTCCATATCCATTCACCCCATGGTGGATGCCAGCAAATAATCCCAGTGGGGCTGCTGCTGGCTACCAAACCAAACAAACGTGATTTTTTTCCCAATTAATCTGTCGCCTTTTGAGTTTGAACTCTTCCCGACCCTTCATTGTGTTCTCTTTAGGGATGCTATAGAAACCCTTGGCTGTCTTATGTTATAGAAAGAGCCTATCAGTGCTGGCGTTGGCCTCTTGGAATGATGATTTCTCTGCCATCACATGAATGCTCTGATGTGTGACATGGCCTCTGCTCTCCATGGCTTGCCCTGCACCCATTTATCAGCATGAAGCAACTCCCTGAAGCCCCAGCCACCACTAATGGCATGGGCAGCAGAGGGCTCAGTTCCAATGTCCCTTCAAGCTCTTCCACCCAGAACGGAATTTCAATCATGTCAGGAGTGTCTGACCCAACACAGATCTCCCAAGCTCATCAGAACCCAAGGGGAACTGGAAGCTCTGGCAGGAAGGAGACTTTTAGGATATTTAAAGCAACTTCCAGCTGGTATTTGAAGGCCTGCCAAGTGGTTGTCGGCCTGTTTGAACTTCTGTGACAGGGAACTCACTGCCCTCCAGGCACTTCAGTCATCTCTAGACAGCACTTTTGTTCTGGAGCTGTTGATGCCCCAGTCTGCTGAGAAGGAACTGGCATATACGTAGGGAGAAGCCCCCTCCCTGGCTCTGGGGTAAGAATTCGCCTTCCTGCCCTGAGAACAACAGAGCATCCCATCTGTTCCCAAGTTATGCCTCATCAAGAGGCCCCAAAGGTTTTGGAGTTACTCTGTACCCAGCTGGCTACCCTTACCGTGGTCCAATTACTACCCACTCCCCTCCCCAGTGGGAACCACGTTTCCCTCATAATCCTAACAGCTGGACCCCCGGGGTGTCAGCAGACCATAAGCAGCCCAGGGTCTCTGCCCTACTTCAAGCCCTCATCACCTCTTGTCTTGACCATTACAGTCACCCTGGACTCACCTCTCTGTCTCTAGGCGCCTTGCCTCCTCTCTCCATGCAGCTGTCAAAACAACCTTCTAAAATGCCAATCTGACAATGGTATCATGCTCAGCATCAGGGCATCCCTCTTCTGTGAAATCAAGCCCATCTTACTGCCGAGCCTTGGGGTCTCTCTGGTTCTCCAGGTTAGTCCACCCCTGGCTGCTTCCCCGACTCCATCTCAGGAAGGACCCCACCATCCCAGCATTACCCAAGGCTGGGATTCTTCCTCATCTCCTCCTTCACCCCTCACCCATATCCACTCTGAGAGCAAGTCCCACCCATTCTACCTACAAAATATATATTTAGCCACTTACCCCCACTCTCCCACCTCCCTGGTCCAAGCCACCATCATCTCTCACCTGGGTGACAACAGTAGTCTCCTAACTGGCCTTCCTACTTCCACTTTTGCTCACATCTAATTCATTCTCTACATAACAGTGAAAATAAACTTTAAAAGTATAATTCAAATTATGTCATTTCACTGTAAACATTTGAATGGCTTCTTATTGGTCTTAGAATAAAATCTGGACCAAAGCCCTGTATGACCTTGCTTTGCCCACATATCTGACCACCTCTCATACTAGTCTCTACAGTCATTGTGCATCTGTCTCTACCAACCACAGGCCCTTTGCACTTCCTGCTCCCCCAGCGTGGAACACCCTTTCCGTGGCTCTATAATCTGCTGCTCATCCTTTAGGTCTCAGCTGAAACATCACCACCTGTGGAACGCTTGCTGTGACCTGTTTTTCTCTATTACACCACCTTGTTTAGTTCATTTTAGCACTACTCACAATCTGTAACTAATTAGTGTACTTGACTCCTTGTTTATTGTCTAACTCGCTCAATAGAAAGAAAGGTCTATGGAGGCAAGGACCTCTCTCTTTCACTATATCCACTGGATTAACCACATCGAACACAGTTCATACCATGTGATCCTCTATAAATTTTGTCCACTGGATGCTAAATGAATCCAGCCCCTGCTGCTTCTTCAGTCTTTCTCCTCTGCCACTCCTCACCATGACACCCACATTCCAGCCATGCTGATTGGAATTCCCTGAAGATGCACACTGTTTTCCATCTCTGTGCCTTTGCACATGCCCCTGGGCTGGGATTCTTGATCTACTATGTCTAACTAGAAAACTCCTCTGATTGAAATATCATCTCTTCTCCACAGCCTTTCCAGCCTCACAAAGCAAAGTTAGTCCCCCAGACCTCCATGGCCACAGTATGGTGCCCGTGGCTCTATTCTTGCTCTTGGAAACTTGGTTATAATGATTCGTTTTCCTATCTCTGTCCTCTGTAAACTCTGATATCCCTGAGGAAATAGAGCATGTCTCCATCTCCCCAACCTTCATGCACAATCAAGTCTAGAACCTCGAATATATTAGTTGCTCAACAAACATTTGTTGAAAAGATGACTGAATGAAGTGGAAGAGCAGTCCCTGCATGTAAATTCAACAGGCCAGGTTACTAATCTCAGCCCCCTGGTAATTGGGTAACTCATAATGCCACTTTGTGTCTCAGTTTCTTCACCTGTAAATTGGGAATAATAAATCATTACCTATCTAAGGATAGTTTAAGAATAAAATAAAACAGTAAATACAAAAACCGTTTGAAAAATATAAACTCATTCATTTCAAAAATACTTGAGTCCTTCCTTAGTGCTAAGGCACTCAAGTTACAAATATGGAGACATGATCTTTTAAAGGGTTTTACTTCTTCAAGATGGCATTAGCCACCCACCATTAAGACACGTCTACCTCCTACTGACTTGGTTCTTGGTCTGCTGCATCTTTGCGTGAACCCTTTGGTTCTGGATTCACTACATACCTGTATAGTCTTGTTTTACTGAAGGTCTCTGCATGCTTTTCAGCTATAATCATGGCTGAGAAATTCCCTTACCAATCCTGGTTCCACTTCAGGAAAACTGTCAGCAGTACACACAGCACCAGGCCCATCCATCTGTGTAAGAGATAATGCAATTCTAAGACAATATTTAACATTGTGAGATGAGGCATAAACTCAATATGTTTTCAGGCAGAATAGAAAAAAATATGTGCCTCATCTCATTAATCACAGTAAGAATGAGGGATGGGGCAGGTACCCAGGCTGGTGCTCTTCCCTTCAAGTTAATCTGTCTTAATACTAGGCCCTTGATAAAAAGAATGCCCATGCCGTTGTTCTGCTTGCTCAATGGCAATTTACATTGGTGGAGCACAAGATTTATGGAGTAACAAGAACCTCTCAGTGATAAAAAACTTGAGTGATCCGTGCTGTGTTTGGAGGTAACCTACTGCAAACACTCTCTGGGGTGAAACTTCAAGAGAAGGATTTCAAGGTAGGTATTTATAAAACTGATCTATTCACAAGTGCCTGTTGGGTTCATTCATTCACTCAATGAACAAATTTCTACTGGGCACTGACTCTTGCAAGAGGCTCTGTTAGGGGTTTGAAGCTGCCAAAGAAACCAGATATGCTCTGTACCCTGGAGGGACCCGCATTTGGGGATATGCAACTCATACACAATAATGAGGGCGCCACGGGGACTGCAAGCTCTACTGTACACCAGTGCCTGTCACGGAGCCTGGCATGGAAAAGCTCATTAAAAATCTGTTAATGACAAGTGCCCATCAACAGATGAATGGATAAAATGTGGTACATGTGTGCAACGGAATATTATTCAGCCTTAAAAAGGAAGGAAATTCTGACACATGCTACAACCTAGACAAACCTTGAGGACATTATGCTCAGTGAAATAAGCCAGTCACAAAAGCACAAATACTATGAGTCCACTTATATGAGAACCCTAGGGAGGTAAGGTTCATGGAGAGAGAAAGCAGAATGATGGTTGTCAGAGGCTGGAGGTAGGAGGGAATGGCGAGTTATTGTTTAACGGGTGCAGAGTTTTGGTTTTGCAAGATGAAAAATGTTCTGGAGACAGATGGTGGTGATGGTTGTAGACCAGAGTGAATGTACTTAATGCCAGTGAACTGTACACTAAAAAATGGTTAAGATGCTAAATTTTATGTTGTGTATAGTTTAACCACCACAACAACAAATTTTAAAGGTCTATCGGGATGTCTAGAGAGAGCTTGAGGCCAGAGATGCAATGGAGTGTTCCACAGAGAAGGGATCACTGGGAGGATATGGGCTTTCCCAGGGAGGTAGGAAGAAGAGGGCGTAGAATTGTGCCAAGGCCACACTCCAGCGGGTCAAGGAAGGGAAGTGTGGTCAGAACTTGCAGGAGCAGTGGGCCAGTTAGGGACATGGAAATGAAGGATCAGAGAGTTCCAAGGGGATCATTTTAGAGCATGACAGACGTTGACCAAAGCCTTTGCATTTGACAAGTAAGAGGTAACAGGCAACCCCTAGGAGAGCTTCTTCAGAGAATTGTGTTGGCAGTGAGACTGCAAAAGGTTAAATACCAAGCGAATGGAGAATAAGACATTGAAGTTTGATAGTAAAGGAAGGAGAATGATGGCAGAAACTTGAAAGAATCAGTGGACAGGGGAGAAGAAAGATTTAGCAAGGGACACAGGGATTGAAAGAAAAGGAGAGATGTTCTAGAAGGATCTGGAATGGTTGGGAAGGATGCTTTGGGGAATTCCTTCTCCCTTTGAAACAAGAAGGCAGGATAAGGAGATGGAGGAGGTATCAGGAAGAAATAAGGCGGAGAACAGGGAGCTGAAGGGCTCCTGTCTCCTCAGGGAAGTGGGAAGCAAGACCGAGTGCTGACAGTGAGAAGACGCGAATGTGCCAGAGAAGAGTTGAGAGTTTGGAGACAGTGTTGTAGGGAATGTGGACCGGCATGGATTCAGCTGAGATCAGAGCCCCTGTGCGTTTGGGAAGCCCAACAATGCTCAGCTGCTGGTGGCCTGAAGGAAGAGAGCACATGGAACATTTCCCAGAGAGACAGGCTTCCCAGGATGGGCAAGGGCATGGGTAAATCCCACCTCCACGAGGCCTGGGCTGGATGGCAAGGAAATCAGGATCCAAAGGAGCTAGGAAGGTGTGAAGTCAGGGACTAGGGTTCATGATGACGGTGAGGAGATGGTTCCGGAAGAAAGAGAAGGAACTTTGGAGCCTGAAGTCCTGGTCGAGCAGCTGTGTGGGATGGCAGCGTCCAGGTGAGTGGTGCTGACAGGGAGTGGACACCATCCAGGTACAGGAACTGTGAGGTCCACATATTTGTGGGATGTTGAAATGTCCCCAGAGATGGTGACAGGGTGATGAGGTGGGAACAAATGTTAGATGAATGAGAAAACCAACCACCAGGGAGGGAAGATGGTGTGAAGAAGAAAGTTTACTTGGCTGGCTAGGACAGGAAGGGGAAGAGCTTGTTGAAAGACAGAGGCGCCACTGTGGGGGGATGGGAGCTGAGGGTACCACAAGACCCAGTCAGTCAGGAAGAAACGGGCTGGGGGCAGGAATCAACTTCCACTGAGGAAGGTTCACTGTGGGAGAAGCGGAGGCCACCCATGAAGAAAGGAGGGCTGGAAGGAGAAGGTGCTGGAGTTTGGAATTTATAGCTTGAGCAATAATTGTGAACAAGCTGGATGAGGAGTCAGGCTAGAGGGACTAGAGGGACGGGAGGGGGTTCCAGACGGAGGCCTCAGGGAGATGTGGTGAGAAAGCGTTCACACTCCAAGCGTCCGTGAACCTAGTGAGCCCTCAGCCTGATGGAGAGGACCCCTGGGAAGGAGGTCAAGGGCAGTACTCAGTGGGTGGATTCTCAAGTGCAGCGAAGCTGGGCTGACAAGCATGTGTCTTGGGACTGGAGGACTCCTATGTGCAAGCATGCCAGCCAGGACACCAGGGTTCTCATTCCAGCTGCCACCAGCCAGCTGTATGAACCTAAGTAATAAGCCTTTTCTTTTTTTCTTTTTTTTATTTTGAGGGTTAGGGGAGCTACTCTGAGTCTTGGACTCCTTTTCTGAAAAATGGGAGTGTTTAGAATAGGTGATCTTTCAGCTTCAAGATGCTGTGATGCTGTGAATCTGTTCCTTGGTGTCTTCATGCCACCACTTCTGCCCGTGTTCCATTATGATGATCCAAGTCCGCCCTGTCTCCATTGGTGGGAAGGATAGACGCTCATTAGAAAAAAGTAGAAGCCCTTGGCTGAGGAAGAATGTCATTACATACTTAATCCGGGCAGCTGCGAGCACAAACGTCTCCTTCTTCCAAATCAGATACAGCCCTCCGGCTCTCGGGAGACAAATGAGCAAAAGGCTGAGGCTCGGCACGTGGAGCCGGGCTGGATCGGGGACCCCTCCTCCCCTCAGCAGGATGCTTCAGCACAGGCCCCAGGCTGCACAGCTCCGACTGATTTTGATTCTTGTGACAACAGAAGTGTCATTGAGGGCACGTGAGCACTCCCATTTTACAGACGAGGAAACCAGAAACCAGAAAGCTGCGGTTACTTCCCCCGCATCTTGTACGCCCTCCACACACACACTCCAATTCTTTGGATCCTGCTTTGGATTCCTGAAAAGTGTCACATTTCAAAGCTCCTCTATATTTTTGCGTATTTTATATCAATGAGTATTTCCTTGCCTAAATAGCTTAACACTTCATGGATACCTCCTCCTCCACAACCCCCTCAACCCAGTCATCATGCCTCCCATTCCACTTTCCAAACCATATTTGGACATTAATCCCATCACCCACAGTCAAAATGCCATCTAATCTGGAAGGAATACAGTTACAATATTAGGAGAGCAGAGAATAAATACTGAAACCCATAACACTTTGTCATCCTCTTAGCTCCTGTATGCACTTACTGAAATGCATTTGGCCAAATGAGAAGAGGGGGAAAGAGAAATGAATGCTAACGAAATTAATAGCAATGGCATAAAGAAATTGTATTTTGACTTATACTATTATTACTTATTATAAGTGATACTATTATAAAGATCTCAGGCACTTTCAGTTAGTTCTGTGTTTCTTGGACTTAAGAAGAGAGAAAAAATTTAAACTTACTTCCTGGACCAGGAGAGTAATAATCATTTTATGACTATGTATATTCATTTTCTTAGCCTCAGACGAAAAAGGTGACCAGGGACTAGTGATAACAAATGTTCATGCTTTATTTGTCAGGGCACCCTACATGACCAAAACAATATGGTTTATGGAGTTCCCATGAGAGCAGAGTATTGAACCTAAATGGAAGAAAAAGATTCTGTCTTCAAGGGATTTGCCTTCTCGGTGGGAATATAGGGCCTAGACACATAAAAGAGTTATAATCAGTTTTACAAAGACTTGCAAGTCACCGCCAAGTGCTGATTGGTAGGGAGCAACAGAGCGTGGGTCTGTGTGGAGCTGACAGAGGAGAAAAGGGCCCTGAATGATCTGAGGTTGGTGAGGACATGCATAGAGCTGGGAGACCAGGTCACTCTGGGTTACAAGCACAGTGTTTGACATAGACCAAGGCTTTGTTCATATTCAGTCAATATTTGAGGCAGAGCATATGTTGGTGGAGAGGTGGGCACCAGGTATTGCCAATAGAGGGAATGGTATGCCAAGCTGTAGACAACATCCCCAGAGCTCTGGTAGAAGTTTTGTGTTCTCCTCTAACAACAGTCATCATCATATTCCAGGCCCTGTAGGTTCATCATCCTGAGATCCTTACAACTACCCTCTCACGCAGTGATGGCAAATGGGCGTCAGCCAACCCCAATTGGCTGTTAGTAGTTGCTTGGGGCATCATGTGGGTGGCATCCAGGCTTGGTGAGAAAGGGAGTCCTGATGGGCTGTGGGATCTGCCATTGGCAGAGAGTGATGTGGTACCCACAAATGTATTTGCCATCTCTATTCTAAGAGATGCCCACTGATTAGATTAGGAAACCAGGGTTAAGTTAAAGAACGTTCATAAACTCATATAGTTGCTTTTTGTGAAGCTAGGGAAGGGTAATATTAGAAAAATGAATCCCTTTTTCAAGACATTTTCCTTTCATCTGTTGTAAAATTGTCATAATATAACAACTTTAACAGAGCAAAAGCCACTCTACCACCACCTCCTGGAAAGTTGTCCCCAAAAAGAGATAAAGATCTATAGCATCTGTGATGTGAATGCCTTAGATGTGGCATCCTTGTGCAGGACACAGCCTGCACAGCTATACATTGATGACCCTGAACCAGGATTTGAAACGAGATGATCTATAGTGGTTCCACTACCCGACACTGCCTTAAGGAAAAAGTGAGGCAGTTGTAGAGGAAAGGCAGTAGGGTTTTAGAGGGCCTTCAAATTTTGCCTAAAGAGCTTGGATCTGATGTAATAGGTAAGGTGAAAAGGGCTGTTTATATGCATATGCTCTCCTTAAATCAGATGTTTATAGGTTGAGTACCTATAAAGTTTCGCATTTTGCGAAGCGTGTTACTTTTTATGTTTTGTTTTGTTTGTTTTCTGCGGTACGCGTACGCGGGCCTCTCACTGTTGTGGCCTCTCCCATTGCGGAGCACAGGCTCTGGACGCGCAGGCTCAGTGGCCATGGCTCATGGGCACAGCCGCTCCGCAGCATGTGGGATCTTCCCGGACCAGGGCACGAACCCGTGTCCCCTGCATCGGCAGGTGGACTCTCAACCACTGCGCCATCAGGGAAGCCCATTACACTTTTTAAAATACTTCAGATAGGTTATTTCGTTTGATCCCTACATGTGAAACTACAGTAGATTCCTGAACAAGGAATCATCATCAGTTGTGGGGGAACTGGGGCATGAATCTCAGAGCAGAAGTTATATAAAGCTTCCCTCTTTTAAAAAAGGCATGCGAGGTTGTACTCCTTTCCTCAACTAGGTTTGAATTCTCTTAACTGAAACTGAAATGTGCATTTCATTATTTGATTCATCAGCATCTCGAATAGACTTGCTAAATCATAGCTCCAGTCACGGGATGTGCCAGAATAATTAATTACACTGTGAATCCTCCTGACAGCATTTTCCAGGGACTGAGGGGGGAAAAAAAAAAAGACTAAACATAAGAAAACTGGAAAATCTGGGTCAACTTTCTATATATTCATCCTGGGCTTCTTCCATTTGAATCCTGGCTTTCTGTAATTGAGTGACCTTGAGCAAGTCACCTCCTGAGTTTCCTCCCCTAATAAAAATGAGAAGGTGGGAATAGATTATCATTCAAGGTGGCAGAAGGGAAAGAGATGATATATTCAATTAGATAATTTGAGGTGCATTTAAGAGAGAAGATTCTTTATAAAAGTGTGGGCAGGGTAAGGGAACCACCAGGGATAGAGCAGTAGCCCAGGGCCAGTAACCACAGGCCGTTACTGCCCCAGTCCTGAAGGGAAAGTGGAGCGCAATTACCAGAATCCAGAGGAAGAGAGCTGTGGAGAGAAGGCTGCCTTGAGAAGGGCAGTGACCTTTACTGAGGTACAGACTGGCATGCCGCAGCAAAGGAAGTAGAGAAGTAGATTCCCCAATGCTACTCTCCTTCCTCCCTCTAATCTACAGTGATGCTCCCCATTGGCCAAACCCAACTAGAAGACAGAAAGCAAAGGAGCTGGGGATGTACTCCATGCAGCTCAGCCTCCTGCAGCAAAAAACAGGGAGAAGGGCAGAGAGGGAATCAGGGGTTGGGCAGGAGATGCCCAGCACACTCCCTGAGTTCATCCAATATGAACATACTCAGTGTACATCAAACACCCTATCCTCTTAAAGCATGCCAAATGGAAACATGTTAGAATTTTTTTTTTTTTTTGAGTAGAGAATGTGCTGGCAACTTAGGGGAACATGGCATAAAGCACGGAGTCTGCCATGGTAGGTGAGCAGAATACATTTACAGAATGAACAAATACATGAAAGAAAGGAAATAGCCCCAACTGAGGTCTAACAGCAAAGAACTATGACTCGCTACACATACACACACACATGCACACACACAGACCGTCTCTAAAGTAAACTTTAAGCTTCTCACAGTGACATGGAATTTACTAGGCAGTGAGTCAATTCTGAGATTCCAACCTTGAGGCAGAATCACTGAGGCACCCAAAAGGTCCATTGTTATGCTGTGTCACAAGCCTGGGCAGACCTGGAATCCCATGATTTTAAGTCTGGGAAGGACTTGAGGAAGCAGCTAGTTCAACCTGCCCCTTTCTATTGCAGGGTGGGTTCCATGAGCTGCAGAAGGGCCTGTCAGATACCCACCTGGACGGGGCAGAACCTGTGTGGGAGCCATGCCCAACCCCTGCTTCCCCACCCGCCCCCTTTAGGACTCAACGCTTCACTCCAGTGTGGCAGTTCTCGTGAGTGTGGGAAAGCTTGCTGGTTTAAAAACTTTCAGATCTTAAAAGATCTCAGAGCCCCAAACTTCGTGGGCCTTCTAAATATCCTTTCTGCAATCTTAGCATTCACCTCTCATCACGATTTTCCCACAGCTTCTGCCCAAATTGTCTTAACTGCACTCTCCTTCGCCATTAACAGAGCCCCTGAAGTGGACTAATACCAGGTCTGAAGACCTAAAGGCTTGGGCTGTTCTTGATACTAATACTACAGATAATTATAAAACCTGCCATTTATTCATCACTTTCTGGATGTAAGGCTCTGATCCAGACAATCTCACATTCCTTATCTCAACTAACCCTCCCCAGACCCATCGAGTTGGGGATTCTGCTTCTTGTTGCTCATTTGGGGGCTCTGGGGTAATTGCCCCAGACACTGAGCAGCCTGCGTGCCTGCCAAGTTAGTGGGAGACTCAACGTATTTCTCTGCACTCACCCCGATGTCTCCCCTGTGCTCTGCAAAGACCTTCAAGGGTAGGAAGAACCTGCTACTTCTCGTGTTTGGGGACCTGTTATCCTGGTAGTGATGGCCTTGCAAAGAGGGATTCTGTGGACTGTATCACTAACCAAGCCCCAAGGGCTCTGCAGGGCCTTCTCAGGGAGCCTTGTTCAGCCTCTTCACCGCATGCAAGTCCTAGACCTGGGTGCTGGAAGACAGGGGGTAGCTAACATTATTGAGGGCCTACTCTGTGCTTTGTGCTTCAGAGAGTCCATGTGACTTAATCCTCCCACAACCTTGTAAAGTCCGAATTATAATTCCCGTTGTACAGATAAGGAAACTGAGATTTGCCAAAAGAGTAAAAAGTGAAGTCAGTTCTGTTTTGAAAGCAAATATTCTTTTCACTACACACTGCTCCCTCAGATAATGAAAGAAAAAAGGGAAGACAGGAAAGCTTCAGAGATCATCTTGGTCAGCCTGTCACTGATGCAGGGACCTCCTAGAAGGACAGCTCATTCTGTTACGGGACGACTGGAGAAAACATTCTCTGATATAATATGACTTTGGCCTTGGCTGGGTTGGGGGACAGAATTTAAGAATGAGGGGAGACCAGGGCCTGGACCAGAGGACTCCCTGAGGCAACTGGAAATGCCAGAATCACGGGAGTGAGCTACCCAGGTGGAACCATATGAAAATATGACCAGCCAGCCTTCCAGTCTTCATCCCAGTGTTGGATAAAAACCTCTAATAGGACAGGGCAGAGGGCAGAGAGACATTAATCCACACTCCTTTGCTGTTGAAGCTCAAGTAACTGTAAATCCACTTAATACTGTTATCAACTAATCCACATCTATCTTATTACTTGAAAGGATAGCAGGAGAGATTTCATCGAAAGCTGAAATGAGATGCATGTTCTCTGCTGCATTACTCCCCGACCTGTGCCAGGCCTAACAGAGAGAAAACGACATTGGTTTGCATGCCTGATTCTGAATTTACCCGTAGTAGCTTTTCAGTGATCCCTGCATTCTTTTCTAAATGCTCCCAAACCATCTGGTTAGATTAAAATTGAGCCAAGGATCTATGCCAGTATTCCCACTATGAAATGGATTTTTAAAATTCAGAACACTTACCTACATCTAAGCTGCAACAGGCATCTGTGTAATCAAGACAGCCTTGAGTTACCTGCATGACTTAGACAACCACACCCTTGATATCACATCCAGCCTCAGAACTCACCTTTAAGAACCTTTATGAACACAAGACATTTCTCTCAGTTTCATTCTTGTTAGCAGAACCGCTGGACCAAAATGAAGTCAACGAGTTTTTGCTAAGCCCCACTTTGTGCCAGACACTGAGCCAGGCCCTGGAGAAGCCAGAACTGAATAGGGCCCAGTCCAGGCCAATTCAGAGTCTCACCCTAAGGTCCTGATTCTTTCTTCCCGTCCCTAATGCCTTCTCCCACTCTTTTTAAGCCACTCTGACCTGAACCACCAAGGACTCACACCGTTGTCTCTTCTCTCCTCAAGGGCAGGGACTGTTTTATTTCTCCATGCCTGCCCAGTAGAGAGCCCCATGTCTTCCATGGAAAAAACACTCGATACACACATGTAGCAAGGGTAACAGTGTTGCTGATGGGTTGGGGAAAGAAGACACAGCCTAAAGATAAATTAGTTTCTGGTTTAGAAGGAAGGGATTACAAAACACATTAACTGTAGTGTTGCCGATTAATATGATTGAGTATTAAAACAGATCCTGCAATACTGTAATTTGGAATGGAAACCATGACATATGCTTCCAGTCAAGCCAAGGGTGGTATTTTTCATTATTAGCTTTTGATTAATCCTGCTAGATTAATCCTACAGCCTATACATTTGTTCTTAAGGGTTTAGTTGCTGTTATGTAAATGAATTTTCAGCATCCAGTTCACCTTTAAGGTAATTAAATTAAGTGTGGTTAGTTAAGGACATTAGGCATCTATGAAAAGTGCCTGAGAAAAATTTCATTTGCTCAGATGAGAAGGTGGCCTTCTCTGCTTCTTTTCCTTCGTTCCTGTTTCTCCCAGGTCTTGGGTCCTCCACATCCCCTCCCAGCCTCCTCTCCTGCTGACTCCAACTAATTTGTCAGTTAAAAAAGGACACATGGGGCTTCCCTGGTGGCGCAGTGGTTGAGAGTCCGCCTGCCGATGCAGGGGACACGGGTTCGTGCCCCGGTCAGGGAAGATCCCACATGCCGCAGAGCGGTTGGGCCCGGGAGCCATGGCCGCTGAGCCTGTGCGTCCGGAGCCTGTGCTCCGCAACAGTGAGAGGCCCACGTACCGCAAAAAAAAAAAAGGACACATGTTGAGTAAAAGTAACAACCTGTTTCATAAACAAGCTCAGCTGCTTCTGACTCAATTCGTTGAATTGTATTCCAGTTTTGATGGTGTAATGTTGCTCACGCACGAACTGTGTATTTAACATGAATTTTAGAATCAAAACTCAGCTGTTGGGTCTAGCAGATTAGAGAACTGAACTTACCTTTTCCTGCCTCCTGGGTAAATATGAAGAAATGTCCCCTTTTAATAGTGGATGCATAGCATAGGGTGGATGGGGAGTAGAAAGAGCATGGACTTTTGAGGTAGGCAGGCTTGGCTTTCAGCCCGTCCAATTCAGTTCATTCGTTCATTCATTCATTCATGCGGTGAATACTTATTGAGCACATACTGTGGACCCACCCCATTCTGGGCATAGGGGAGAAGCAAAGAAAACCGCATTTTATGAGCATTGCCTGCTATTGGTCTTCTTTTTAACATGTTTCTCCCTTCTATGGGGCCACGTCCTCTTCAGAACACCTGCGTAACCAGCAATACCTATTGCCATGTCCTTCAGATTCCAGATCCTGGGCCTTTGCCAGGCTCAGCACCTGAGACAACTCCTCATTTTGGAATAAGCTTCTAGGGCCCAGGTTCTGCCTGCTTCAGTTAACCCATCCTTCTGGAGTTTACACACCCTATTATGCCCCAGTTAACACATTTGTCATGCTTTGTGATTTGGGGCAGGATCAAGCCCCAAAGATTAATATAACATCTTTGGAAGTACTTATGCTTGTGGAATATTTAGCTCAATTAATCATTTATTGAGCATCTATTAAGTGCTATGTATTATGCCAAGCCTCAGGGATATAAAAGGGAAAAAACTAAGATTCAGACCTTGTTTTGAGAAATGTACAGACTAATATGAGATGTAAACATATAAATAAATAATTGTGGTCTCTTTTCCTCTCCTTTGCATAATGCATATTCATTTGCATAGTTCTGCTCTAGTTCATAGTTCATCTCTAATTCTTCTTTAAGTGGAGTTTTTGTTTTTCTTTTTATCCTGAAGATGACTGGTTGTGAATTCTCCTTTAGCAAGCTTTTAGTCCTTTGCTTTCTTCTCAGAGCTTGTAGCCCCACTCACTACTCCAGTGATCCCAGTGATCATGGGTGTTGAGCTGGTGCTAATAAAGTGATATCCCTCTCCTTTGCTCCATGAAACCAAAGTCATGGGCTTGGACAAAGACCACAGCTTTCCCAGGTGGAGGAGGACCAGGCTTGATCACAAGTGCTCAACTAACTTCACCTTCCTGCTAAGTCTACCTGATATTCACACCTCTAAAGCTCTCATCTCCCTTTAAAGATACACCATGGTTCTGGGGCTCCACTGGATCTGATGTTCTCCCCATAGACCGGATCTGATGTTCTCCCCATAGACTGGATCTGGTGTTCTCCCCATAGACCGTCATTACTAAGTGAGAGGTAGAGATCATGAGTAAATTATAAGGAAAAGAATGTTAGATGCCATTTTTTTTTCCATTCTTTGCTTTTTCAACCAACCTCAGTGTAATTTATGAAACATGACCATGAAGGCTATCTCGATTCTTAGCAATGTTATCCAACCTAAACCAACCCTACAGCTCCAATGCGATCAGTCATGCTGGGGGAGCTGCTTGACATCCCCTGAACTAGTGCTGCTCTGCTCCAGAGCTGCTGAGATTAATTAGATGTTTAGGAGAGATGGGGAGTCACCAGTGTTTGAGCATCAGTTTAGGAAGTGACCCCAGCATTCTGCTGAATATAACAGCGCGATGAAACACAACTTATATAATAGCAAGTAGGCACCTGGTAGAGCATGGTGACAAATTATCAAGGAGTAAGTAATAGGAACTTGTCAGTTGCCCAAAAAGCAGCCTACGAAACTAAAAGAATGCAAAAAGTTTAATCATTTACATAGGCGTATATTAATAGCACCTGTTTTGTGCAGAGAACGGTCCTAGGATTACCTAGACTTGCATATGAGTTAATCCCTGCTGCTATGAAGCCAGGGTCTAAGTAGGGCAGGCAGAATGTCAAAGGCTGTTTGTGTGTCTATGTATGCATGCATGTGTGCATAACTATTATGGAAGAGTCCAACAGAAACAAAAAAACAATCTAAGAAAATATGCTGAGCAGAGAAGACCAAAATAACTCCAGCCACACTGGGTCCCTCTTGCCTTTGAATGTGGACTGAGATCCAGGAATAAGTACAGGATAACATGAGGCCTGCGGGGAGGGGGTCAGACATACAAGCTGTCAGTGCTGGGTCTGGCCCTGTCTATGACTCTGATTCTGTCTCATAAAATGACAGATGAGTAAATGAGCAGGAAATTCAATGAAGCAATGTTTAATACCTAGTAAGGTGAGTGGTACATAGTTTGCATGGAGTAAATGTCTCCCCATCTCCTGAATCATCTACCATTAACCCCATTTTACAGATTAGGAAACAGCTTCAGAGAGGTTAAGTGAGCTGCCCAAGGTCACAGGACTGTTAACTACAGAGACAGGACTTCCAACCTTGCATCTGGTGCTCTGAACAATGTACCATGTTGCCTCCCATTTCACATTTTCATGGATTAACCATCTCAAGTAGAGTCCTTTCTTCAGCTGATGTTGGAGTTCATAAGTAGCACAATTCTAATCAGATGCAACCACCTTTCCTCAAAATCCACGCTGGGACTTGGAAGAACAGTGCCACCTTATCATCTAACCTGAATCCTATTCCCTCAGCTTCAGATTCAGTCAGAGCCACAGACGACTGTCTGGGGGCTCAGCAGTTCCCTCCCACACAGCTCTCCCACCTCATGCCCGGCTGCTGTTCCAAATGCAGCAGAGAGCCGATGGGAAACCCCCATTCAAGCTCCCCCACATGCTACTCTGTTTATTTCAGTCCCTTTTGGGCCATGATCCCAAACTGGCAATCCTTAGAAATCCAATTTTTGTCTACTTTTTTGATGAGTCCAGAGTTCAGAAAGTTAGAGTTGCTTTTTAATTAATTCTACCTTCCAGAAGCTGGAAATGCATAGTCCTGCTAACAGTGGTCCCCTCTAACTCTTCTGGAAAATGTGTATGGACCTGTTAGTTGGCATTGTTTTGGGTCATTATTTTTCTCTTAAGACTCTACTTTAGAAGAACTTGCATTTTTGAAATTGCTGTCCTTTAATTCCATAGGCAGTTGATTTAAGCTTCATTTTTTTCCATTAAATGAAAATTAAATTAAGCTCATTATTGTATTCAGCAGGCATTGATTGTACTCACTTTGTTTTTAATTAAATGCTACTATTCATTATTTCCTCCCGTGTAGTACTTTTAATTTTGTTTGGTATATAATTTGGGGTAACAACAATATCAGTAAATTATCTCACATAAATAATATTCAAAGAGAAAAACATACAGAACACACTGTGAAAGCAATTTGAAGGTATTTGCTTATTGTTTTTAATTTACTGGTAGAATATTTATCAGGGAATATTTTTCCATGTTGTTCCTTTGTGATAAAACAGGGCATGCTCATATCTCTCTTCAGCAGCTCTGACTTTTGTAGTTAATGGATGACTTCAAGATGTCATTGATCTTAAAATGCGCTGACTTTATGTGCAACACTGAAGGTATGGTCCAGGGGGTAGATGCTTGAATTTAAGTCTAACAACATTATCAGAAAGCTTCAGAAGAACGTCCAGAGAAGCTTATTTAGTTTTTTCCTATAGCATTTGTGAAGCACTCATTTCATGCCAGTCTCCTGGGTTCTGGAAATGCATGGAATGATGGAGGACCACGGACCTTGTCCTTCTGGTACTTGTATTCTAAAAGCTAGGAGATAACCTAATATATACTGACTCCAACCCTCCAAGAAAACAAGACTCCCATTAACCTGCTGGCAATGCCTAGGCCTTCCTCTACAAGTCTAGACTTTGAGGAAGATCATGTATTTTGCACTCCCTTCCTCTAAATATATCAGAATCATAGGTATGGAATAACATAACTGAGCTCAAAAGTACAGACACCATCTCTCAAATCCAGAACAGAAGTGGAAAATAGTGAGTAGATCAAGCTGCAGGCCTCCAGGGCTCTGGGTAGAGAAGCAGTCCATTCAGCTAGGAATTTGGCCCCTACTTGTAAGTAGTTCTAAGGGTGACCACCAAGATGAGAGCTCAGTGGTCAGTGCTTTAGCCAGGGTTGACAATGGGATAAGCTCCCCCAGTCATACAGGGAGCCTAGGCCAGTGTTTTTAGCAAGCCGTAGTCCTATGGGGAATGTCGTGTGACCTGGAACTGAAGCAAATTGCCAGTGATTGGATCTGATTTTGGCCTTGAGAGAGTTGCAAGTGCCACGCAGACAACTACACAAGGAGGGGTAAGCCTGGCTGGGAAGAGGAGGACATGTAAACAAACAAATCACTCAAAATGAGCCTAGCCTTCAAGTACAAAATCCGAAAATGTAAAAACATGTCAAGAAGGAAGGCTAAAATCAATGATCAGGATATGAATGCTCTTCAGATTAAAAGAAACTTATGTACCAGTCTGAATTGGTTTTAAAACAAGTACATTTAGTATATACTCAAATAGATACATAAAGGAAACTTCTGTTTAAAAAGTTATGAAACAAAAGTTATGAAACAAAAGCAGGCTGACATGAAATCAGAACAGGGAGATATGAAAAGGAACCAACTATAAATATTAGAAATAAAAAGATAGTCATTAAAAATAAAATTTTAAGTAAAATTTAGCAGCTTACTAGATGAGATGAACTCTGGAATGGTCTTGTTCAAATGGAAAATTAGTGGAGTTTATGATTATACTCAAGGATTCACCCAGAATGCAGCAGAGAGAGACAAAGAGACTTTCTCAGTTTTTAAAAAAGCCGTTGAAGACGTGGAAGATAGAGAGGGTCTTACATAGTCAGGTGTCAGGAGAGAGTAGAAGGGATAGAGGAGAATCAATACTTGGGGAAATAATGTGAGAATTTTCCAGATGTGAAGAAAGGCAGAATTATTTAGATAAAAAGTTCACTCCAAGTATGCAGCAGAATTAAGGAATATATATACATATATTCCTTAATTATATGTATATATCAAGGATAATAAAGAGAAAATCCTTAAAAAACTAGTAGAATATTTTTATTTGAGGTATAATTGATATATTAGTTTTGGGTATATAACATAATGATTTGGTATTTGTATACATTGCCCAAGTAGAATATTTTTTAAAGGGATTAGCTATAATCAGAATGTCAAACTTCTCATTAGCAACAAAAGATACCAGAAAACAGTAGTCTGATAATATCTTCAAATTGCTGAAGGAAAGCTGTCAACCTAGAATTTTTTTTCTTTAAAACATTTTTAAAAATTTTTTATACAAGTTTAAAAGGTTACTTTCCATTTACAGTTATTACAAAATGTTGGCTATATTCCCTGTGTTGTACAACACATCCTTGAGCCTATCTTATACCCAATAGGTTGTGCCTTCTACTTCCCCACCCCGATATTGCCCCTCCCCCCCAACTGGTAACCACTAGTTTGTTCTCTCTATCTGTGAATATGCTTCTTTCTTGTTATATTCGCTAGTTTGTTGTATTTTTTAGATTCTACATATAAGTGATATCATACAGTATTTGTCTTTGTCTGTCTGACTTATTTCACTTAGCATAATGCCTTCCAGGTCCATCCACATTGCGGCAAATGGCAAAATTTTGTTCTTTTTTATGGCTGAGTAGTATTCCATTGTGTGTACATACTACATCTTCTTTATCCATTCATCTGTTGATGGACACTTAGGTTGCTTCTGTATATTGGCAATTGTAAATAATGCTGCTAGGAACATTGGGGTGCATGTATCTTTTTGAAATAGTGTTTTTGTTTTCTTCAGATATATGCCTGGGAGTGGAATTGCTGGATCATATGGTAGTTCTATTGTTTTTTTTCTTTTTTGAGAAACCTCCATACTATTTTCCGTACTGGCTGCACCAACTTACATTTGTACCAGTGGTGTATGAGGGTTTCCTTTTCTCCACATCCTCTCTAACATTTGTTATTTGTGTTTTTTGATGATAACCATTTTGACAGGTGTGAGGTGATATCTCACTGTGGTTGTGAATTGAATTTCCCTGATGAATAGCAATGTCGAGCATCTTTTCATGTGCCTGTTGGCCATGTGCATTTCCTCTTTTGAAAAATGTCTATTTAGTTCTTCTGTCCATTTTTTTTAATTGGGCTGTTTGTTTCTTTGATGTTGAGTTGTATAAGATGTTTAGATATGTTGGATATTAATCTCTTATCAGTCATATCATTTCTTTTTTTTTAACAAATTGCAATAAGCTTGAAAGCAATTGTTGTTTCTACTTATAGTCATATCATTTCTAAATATTTTCTCCCATTGAGTAGGTTGTCTTTTTGTTTTGTTGATGGTTTCCTTTTCTGTACAAAAGCTTTTAAGTTTAATTAGGTTCCATTTGTTTATATTTGCTTTTGTTTCTTTTACTTTAGGAGATGGATCCAAAAAAATATTCCTGCGATTTATGTCAAAGAGTGTTCTGCCTACGTTTTCCTCTAGGAGTTTTATAGTATCTGGTCTTACATTTAGGTCTTGAATCCAATTAGGGTTTTTTTTTTTAACATCTTTATTGGAGTATAATTGCTTTACAATGGTGTGTTAGTTTCTGCTTTATAACAAAGTGAATCAGATATACATGTACATATATCCCCATATCTCCTCCCTCTTGCATCTCCCTCCCGCCCTCCCTATCCCACCCATCTAGGTGGTCACAAAGCACCAAGCTGATCTCCCTGTGCTATGTGGCTGCTTCCCACTAGCTATTTTACATTTGGTAGTGTATGTAAGTCCATGCCACTCTCTCACTTTGTCCCAGCTCACCCTTCCCCCTCCCCATGTCCTCAAGTCCATTCTCTACATCTGAGTCTTTATTCCTGTCCTGCCCCTAGGTTCTTCAGAAACATTTTGGGGTTTTTTTAGATTCCATACATATGTGTTAGCATACGGTATTTGTTTTTCTCTTTCTGACTTACTTCACTGTGTATGACAGACTCTAGGTCCATCCACCTCACTACAAATAACTCAATTTTGTTTCTTTTTATGGCTGAGCAATATTCCATTGTATATATGTGCCGCATCTTCTTTATCCATTCATCTGTCAATGGACACTTAGGTTGCTTCCATGTCCTGGCTATTGTAAATAGAGCTGCAATGAACATTGTTGTACATGACTTTTTTGAATTATGGTTTTCTCAGGGTATATGCCCAGTAGTGGGATTGCGGGGTCATATGGTAGTTCTATTTTTAGTTTTTTAAGGAACCTCCATACTGTTCTCCATAGTGGCTGTATCAATTTACATTTGCACCAACAGTGCAAGAGGGTTCCCTTTTCTCCACACCCTCTCCAACATGTATTGTTTGTAGATTTTTTGATAATGGCCATTCTGACCAGTGTGAGGTGATACCTCACTGTAGTTTTGATTTGCATTTCTCTAATGATTAATGATGTTGAGCATCCTTTCATGTGTTTGTTGGCAGTCTGTAAATCTTCTTTGGAGAAATGTCTATTTAGGTCTTCTGCCCATTTTTGGATTAGGTTGTTTGGTTTTTTGATATTGAGATGCATGAGCTGCTTGTAAATTTTAGAGATTAATCCTTTGTCAGTTGCTTCATTTGCAAATATTTTCTCCCACTCTGAGGGTTGTCTTTTCGTATTGTTTATGGTTTCCCTTGCTGTGCAAAAGCTTTTACGTTTCATTAGGTCCCATTTATTTATTTTTGTTTTTATTTCCATTTCCCTAGCAGGTGGGTCAAAAAGGATCTTGCTGTGATTTATGTCACAGAGTGTTCTGCCTCTGTTTTCCTCTAAGAGTTTTATAGTGTCTGGCCTTACATTTAGGTCTTTAATTCATTTTTGTATATGGGTTTAGAAGAATGTTCAAATTTCTTTCTTTTACATGCAACTGTCCAGTTTTCCCAGCACCAATCGTTTCTCCATTGTATATTCTTGCCTTCTTTGTCATAGATTAATTGATCATAAGTGCATGGGTTTATTTCTGGGCTCTCTATCCTGTTCCATTGATCTATGTGTCTATTTTTGTGGCAGTACCGTACTGTTTTGATGACTTTAGCTTTGTAGTCTGAAATCAGGGAGAGTGATTCCTCCAACTCTGTTCTTCTTTCTCAGGATTGTGTTGGATATTCAGTCAACCTAGAACTTTAAAGTCATGTAAAGTATCATTAAGGAATAGGGTCAAAACTAAGACATTTTCAGAATTATTAGGACTAAGAGACTTTACAATCCATAAAATCTCATGAAAAGAATATTCAAGAATGTATTTCATCAAAAAGGAAAATAAATCTGGAGGCAAGGTATGGGATAGAAGAAAGAGTAGCTCAGAAATGATTAAAATATGTTGGTAAATTTTAAGATATTATAACTAATCATTGATTATAAGAAATAATTTAGGATATTTTAAACGTTAAAACTAAAACTCTAAAAAAAGTAAAACAAGATTGGAAGTGGTGTTCAATATGTACTTCAAGGATTATAAGTTCCATGTTGTTTTGGGGAGAAGGATAGAAACACAGAAAAAAATTCAATTTAGTTTTTCTTAAAAATAAATTATAGTTAAGTATGTATGTAAAATGTTAAGACTGTTTCAAAGAATAGAAAGATAATCTATAGCTTCTAATTGAGGTGAGGATAAAGTTAATATAATATGCATAGCATATACTATATATGCTATAGTATATATGGTATCTATACTATATATGATATAGTATAGTATCTATCTAATAGAAGGTAAGGGGAAAAATAAAAGCAAGAAAATTGTAAAATATCAAAGAGATAATGATGGTTGTTGGTTGAAATAGGTTAAATATATCAGTAATCACACAAAAAGATAAATTAACTAAAGTCACCTATTTAGAAGACAGATTTTCACAATGAATTTAAAAAGATAAACGTAATCTAGCTACCTACTCCTTACAAGAAGCACACCTAAACAAAACCACACAGAAAGATCGAAAATAAGGATATGAAAAAAGACACACCATGTGACCAGAAGAAATGATTAATATCAGACAAAATGGAACTCTGAGCAAAAGCTTGTAATATGGATAAGGGACACAACAAAAATAATAAAAGAAGACTCTAGCAAGAAGACATAGCAGCAGTAAATGTTCATGTACTTAATGATGTGGCCTAGTTATATGTAAAGTAAAAGAAAACTGAGCAAAAACAAAGAGGAACTGAAAAAGCCACTCTATCAGAAATTTGAAAAACAGAAAAATAATTAGTAAGGATACAGAAAATTTTAAAGAAATTAACATGTAGCATCTTATTATGAACCCAATAAGTATAGAGTTGGCATTCTTTCCACAGACACGTAAAACAGTTATAAAAATGTACCACATTCTATATTCAGGAGTCTTACATTTCCCAGGACTGATGCCATAGAAATCATATTCTCTGATCACAGAGCAATTAAATTTAGAATAAAAATAATACCAACATATGTTTGAAAACATAAAAATGTCCTACATGACTCATGTATTAAAAGACAACCACAGTGGAAATTACTAAGTATTTAGAACTGATATACAATAAAAGTGCTAATAAAAATTTGTGAAATGCAGCTACAGTGAATTTTGAGATCAAATTTATAGCCTTATATACAGTTTCCAAAAAAATTTATGATTTAGGGGCTTCCCTGGTGGCACAGTGGTTGAGAGTCTGCCTGCCGATGCAGGGGACACGGGTTCGTGCCTCGGTCCGGGAAGATCCCACATGCGGCGGAGCGGCTGGGTCCGTGAGCCATGGCCGCTGAGCCTGCGCGTCCAGAGCCTGTGCTCCTCAACGGGAGAGGCCACAGCAGTGAGAGGCCCGCATACCGCCAAAAAAAAAAAAAAAAAAAATTATGATTTAACTCAACAAGTTACAAATTTAAAACCTAATAAAACTTAAATTAAAAAAGAAATTTTAAGTTTTTTTTCTTTTTTTAAAAAAAATTAATTTATTTTTGCTGTGTTGGGTCTTCGTTTCTGTGCGAGGGCTTTCTCTAGTTGTGGCAAGTGGGGGCCACTCTTCATCGTGGTGCGCGGGCCTCTCTTGTTACAGAGCACAGGCTCCAGACGCGCAGGCTCTGTAGTTGTGGCTCATGGGCCTAGTTGCTCCGCGGCATGTGGGATCCTCCCCGAACAGGGCTCGAACCCGTGTCCCCTGCATTAGCAGGCAGATTCTCAACCACTGTGCCACCAGGGAAGCCCAGAAAATATTTTTTTTAAAAGGGTAATAAAGAGTGGTTAGCAAAGCTGGTTCTTTGGAAAAAACGAATAAGTCAAACAAAAGAGAAAAAGGAAAATCAGGCAATAACTACAGCTACAGTAGAACTTTTTAAAAATAAATTCAGTGTCAATAAATTTGAAAACTTAGATGAAACACAATTTTCTGGAAACAGATAAATTGCAAACATTGACTCAAAAAGAAACAGAAATGCCAAATAAACTGATAATGATTAATGAAAGTGAATCAATGAAACTTAGATGAAACACAATTTCCTGGAAACAGATAAATTGCAAACATTGACTCAAAAAGAAACAGAAATGCCAAATAAACTGATAATGATTAATGAAAGTGAATCTTCAACACCCCGTAAAAGATGCAAGATCCTTTCTAACCCCCCAGAAACAGATAAATAAACCTTATCTTTTACAAACTATTTCAAAGAATAGAAAAAAGGGTAAAACTACCTAACTCATTTAATATGGCCAGCATACTCTTGATAACAAAACTGACAATAAAGTAACACTTTAGACCAATCTCATTTAATACCGTAAGCCCTAAATAAAATACAAGCAACCAAATACATCAGTGTATTTTAAAAGTATATATAGCATAACCCATTATGATTCGTCCCAGGAATGCAGGGATGGATCAGTAACGGAAAACCTATTAAATAGACAAAGCCATTTTATCTATCTATCTAACTATCTATCTATCTATCTAATTACCTACCTGTATAATAATAATATAAAAACATTCATGAAATAGAAAAAGACTGAAGTCACGATAGTGACTACATCTATGAAGAGATGGAAAAAATAGGATTCAGGAGGATAGATAGAGTGGCTTCAACTTAAAATATATATTATTACATTAAACAAAACCTAAATCAAAATGGTAAAAAAATAATGATTTGATAAAGCTGGGTTGGGCACACAGGTGTTATTTAAATTATTCTCTAAGGGTTTCTACGTGTTAAAAGTATCTCACAATTTAAAGTAAAATGTTACTTAGGGATCATCTGTCTTGGGACTTCTCATCCTTGGATGTACATGTAAATCATATGAGAATCTTACTAAAATGCAGATGCCGGTTGGGTAGGTCTCTGGGCTGGGGCCTGAGATTCTGTACTTCTGAAACGTTCCCAGGTGATACTGATGCTACTGGTGCATGGACCACCACGCAAGAGTAGTTCTCAAACCTGGACATACATTAGAGTTGGTTGGGGAGCTTTAAAGAGAACCTGATGCCTGTGCCCCTGCCCCAGAGATTCTGATTCAGTTGGTCTGGGGTGGTGCCTACACATCGGTCCTTTTGGAAAGCTCCTCAAGTGATGCTAGCATACAGATGTGATTTAAAACCATTGAGTGCAACTCATTTTATAGCTAAGGAAACTAAGGCTCAGGAGAGGCAGATCCGTGTTCGGGTTGTGCAGCTTGCTGGTCACTAGAACCTACTCTTGAAATTCCTTTTCCAGTTGTCTTTCTAGGCACAATATTTTTACTTCAATCCCTTCCAAGCTCCTGCCCTTCAGGTTTCCAGTTTTAGGGTGTCTGTTGCTCATTCACTCTTAGCCCAATAACTGTGTAGTCATAGCCGAGTGAAATAGGATTGGGCAGATCCAAAGCATGATTGTAAATCGAGTCAGGCTGCCACTGGCACTCTTCAGCCACCTCCCTTCCCATCCATTGCCCCTCCGGGCACAAACGGAAACCCTCTTGTGGAAGTTCTTGCCATGGATTTGAATAAATGACATCACGGAGGAATAAAGAACTTTCTTCTCCAAAGTTCTTCAGGTTTTTGTTTTGTTTTGTTTTGCTTTGTTTTCTCTTGCACAGCACTCTCCTGCTCTCTCATCAGCTGAAATATACAACACTGCAGTCATTCCATTGCACTAACAACACTCATTTATGTGCAAAGGACCCGTGAGAACCACACATGTATCTCATGCCGAAGAAAGCCTTAGTACGTGACCTCTTGTCACGCTATTAACTTGACACAGGTTTCAAACATTAGGTAAACTTTTCCCAGGTGTTCCCAGCTTTCATTCTTCTAGCCTTGATCTCTGTTTTTCCTTACTAATCCACACTGATTTGATAATCCTCCCTCAGATGTAGGCATAGACATCTTTCACCCTTAGTTCTCCTTGACCTTGAACAAGTAGGATTTATGCCTGAACTTCAAGTCCACCTTCAGATACAGAATTCTGGAACTACAGACTTTAAGAGTTTAGAGACTAGAAAATCTCACAAATCAACCTTCCCTTTTGTAAAACCACAGCGGTGGCATAACTTACTTCTACTCATGGCATGTTTTCCAGTGGTGTATCTCATACTGACCAGCTGAATCCTACCCCTAGCAATACCTTTCCAAGCCCAGAGAGAGTCTTTATGGTTCAAACACTAGTGGGGGTTTCATTTCTAATACTGGTCTCATACCAGGACTGTCTCAGGGGAAATAGGCAATGACTGGTTAGGATTCACCCAGGGGTTACACTAAAGGTTTATACTTTGTCCATTTGGGATCTGTGGTCACAGGCAAAAAGGGAAAGGCACAATTGGCTTAATTAGGATTTCTAACAAGCCCACTGAACGGGCTGTATTCTTCGGGCCGTATTCTTTCTTCTAAGGCAGGTAGGATGTGGGGCAATTAATTACTTTCCTTTTTTTGTAAGAAGAACTGAGGTTTAAGAAAATCAATCCACAAGTCATTCTGTTGCTGGGTTTTAAATAGTACCTTGACCCTCTTCCCTGAATACAAAGTAACTACTGTATCAATAGTCATTCCTTTCTACTTATCATTTTTCACGGCAGGAAAGCTGTGAACCATGTAAAGAGAAAAATGACAGCTGCAGAGGAGTCCCAGAAAATCATATTTAAGGTATACAAAGAAGAAAACTTAAGACTCAAAAATCATCAGAAATGAAAAGAACTTAGAGACAATGAGTCTAACACCATTGAAGAAATTGAAGCCTAAAGAAGTAGCTTTGCCAAAGTCAGAGACTCTAGAAAGCTAAAGAAAGACAGGGACCTAGGGTCTGGCAGGCACAGAATAATCAGTTAAGGTGGGCCTTCATTTATGCAATGTGTGCTGATAAAATAGTACACATAAATTGATTTTTGGTAAAATCAAATCATAAGTGAAGTCTATTATAGGAGCTTGCAGTTTACAGGAATCCTGTGATAAAGACTGAAAAACAAATTTCCCTTCCCCATTGCTTAATCTGGGTTTGTCCACGGGGAGTTGCTTGGAGCCAAATATGTTGGCAAGTTAATGAGTTCTTTCTTACTGCTGAGTCTGTTTTCTCACTAAGATGAAAATGATGAAATGGTAAAATAGTTAAAGCAATAAACTACAGGTCAGGAATCCAAGTTCTAGTTCAGATCTGCAATGCCACTAACCAGTTACGTGGGCTTGGGTGAGTCACTGAACCTCCATAGGCAGCTAATTCCTCACCAGCTGTTTTAGAATAATCTCTAAGGCCTCCCCTTCCCTAAATCTGTTACTGATCCTCAGACGCAGGAACGTAGGCCCCCAGTAGAGGAATACACTCAGGTGCTATATGCAGTGACTCAGAGGACCGCACTCAATCTTTTTCCTTGTTTAGGACCTGCTCAGAGTGTGATCCTTGCTCATCTGCAGCATTACCACCTGCGAGCTCATTAGAAACGCGGAATCTCAGGCCCACCCAGACCTCCAAATCGCCAAATCTGCATTTTTAGCAAGGTCTCTAGGGGATTCATATGCGCATTGGGAAGCATTGGCTCAGGACACCTCGTCCAGCTTCCCAGATGATAGTTTTTCTTGGAGCTTCCTCGCTGCCCGTTTTCGCATCCACCTGTGTGTTGATAGTGCTTGTCAGGCTCTAGCGGACCCAGCCAGCCCCAGTTCTGCCTCCCTTCCTGTGTCTGACTGACCTCTCCTCTCGGCTGGTGTGTAAAGTAATGGCGTAGGTTGACAGACAAGATCAAGAAAGGTAAACATGTCCCTGGGGCAGGGGGACAACAAAAAAGCAGAGACAAGACATATAAACAGACAACCTGGAATCAGTTCAGAGATAAAGTCCCATACAACTCAATCAGCTCTGAAAATACTTACAATATGTTATGTCTATTTAAGGAGTCATTAGACAAGTTTTTCTAGGTCGAGAATAAAAAACAAAAAGACAAATAAATAAAAGAAAAATAAGAATATAAACAGGCAGTTCACAAAAGAGAAGTAGAATGGTCAATAAATCCATGAAAAGATGTTCAACCTCAGGGAATTAAAATTAAAGCAACGAGATAACCATTTCAACATCTCTCCAAATGGCAAAAAATGTATCTTTTATTCTTTTTTAAAATAATATTTTACTTTTAATTGTGAAATATTGCAGACATACAGAAAATAATATAACAAACACCCATGTACCCACTGCTTAGAATAGATATTAACATTTTGCCCTATTTGCTTTTTTTCTTTTACCCCTTTTTCAGTTGATAAGGCTAAGGCTTGGCTCCATTCCCCCTTCATCTCCCCCATCACTCTCCTGAAGTTGCTGGGTGTTATTCCATGTGAGACTTGGTACTTTTCCTACATATGAATGTGTCCACAGTCAATGCATATTCTTGTTTTGATCATACTACATATGTCTTTTAGAACTTGTATTTCTTCACTCCACATTGGGGGATTTTTCTGTGTTGATATATAGTTTATCCATTCTTTTTAAATGGCTTTTTATCATTTAACTGAATGAATACAACAGTGAGTCACAGGTTGAAGGGAATGAAAAAAAGACTAACAAATTTTAGTTCTTTGTCTAGTATATTTTAGCTCAAAGATTTCTGTACCAGATTCCAAGAATCCCATGCCCCTTTTCCTGGTCTAAACCTGTGGCTTCCACCCCTGAGATGAATGCTCTCCTCCACATTTTACTAACCTCTCCCAAGGTCACTGCCAGAATGGAAGCACTCATGTCTCTCGGTGGTGGCAGAAAGGCAGAGGACCAGCAACCCTTAGGGCCTACAGTAAAGCTGCCTCATGGTCCCCTGTCTTACCCCATAGTCTGCAATCAAAGTGTCCATGATTGGAAAAGGCTCAACTCCCTGCATCCAACAGTACAGGGGGAAAATGCAAATACTTTAACGCTGCAATTTATCCTAAAGGAGATTTGCAAAGCCGCATGCCTGAGATTTATGGTGTGACATCCAGAGATTTCATGCACTGTATTTCTCATTTATGGGCCTCAGTTTAGTTAAGAGAAAAGAAGCTATCTAGAGCAAAAACACCCTAAAGCTTTGGTAAAATGGGATATTGAATTAATTCCAAAATCACCATGTGGATAAAAAGTGAGTTTCAGACCCATGTGTTCAAGCATCCCCTGGCCTGCTTATTAGCTCCCTCCTAGGTCTTGTTGACAGCGCTGTGCTCTGAGAAACCTGTGCTTAAGAGCGCAAATCCTACAGCTCTCTCATGCAGGCCTGGAGCCTAGAAAGCTCAGGGTGGAACCTTTCCCCTAAGTAACCTGGTGATGTGACTTGATTTGCATATGCAAATGACTCATTCCTAGTTGGTCTGCAGGAGCCTGGAGAGCACAAAATAAGTCCTCTACTTCAAAGCTCTCCTGAAAAAGCACAGGGTAAGGGAGTAGTGAAGAGAAAGCAGTGGCCACCAGGGAGACAAGTCCTCCACCTGCCCATGGCTGTTTCCACATGCACACACGGATGACAGCACCTGTCCTACCTTTCTTGGAAGGAGCTTGAGTGACTCATGGCAGACAATGGATGTGAGGGCTGTCTTGAGGCTGCAATGCACTTTATACAAAATAAGGATCATTATAGTCACGTGCACAGTACAAGATGGTTTGTTGATTGACTCTAAAAAGAGATTACAGGAGGGAGACGTATACCACATTCATTTATAGGTTTATGTTTTATATGTATGAACATGTTTATGTTCACCTGTGTGTTTGTATTCATATTCATATTTGTGATTATATTGATATTCATATTTCTGTCTATTCGGTCTGGAGCCAAAAGCAGGGAACCTAGAGAGCTCTGAGAAGCTGAAAGTGAGGCAGTCTCTTCAATTCTTATGGATGGAGAAGCATACACCAAGTGGGGCAGTGCTTTGTACAGCTTATCAATATTGAACTCAGACTTGGGAAAATAGTCTTTTTTCTTTGTTGTTTAAAATCGATGTGTTATCTGCTGGCAGAAGATCTTGCCTTGCCTTGCCTATATGCTCCTGCACAGCACCTCCATGTAGAACCTGAGCTGTCTTGATTCTAAATCACATTCAGCTGCAGCTCACATTTCCTGACTGCCGGCCTCATGCTGGCCGGGTAAGTAATTTGCCCTAAGCCATCCAGGCCCATCTGAAGTCCCCACCTTTCTCATTGCCCCTTACCACACTGAGACCCCACTTTCCTTTGCATCTTTCCACATGCCCGATGCTTGCCATCCCTGCACCTCTAAAACTGGCAGCTGGTTAGGATCTATCACCCTCAGAACTGCTGTCTCCCAGAGCAGAAGAGCTGGAAATTGCGAAATGTTACCCCTTTAGTCTATGACCTTCAAAATCTGGGAACCACTCCAGGTTGTTAAGAACCACATAATGTCTCTGATGAAGCAGCCTGAACCTGAGGGTGGGGACTTAACTGACTTGCTTAGCTGGGAAGGAAAGAAAATCAAACATCAATTGAACACACATTGTGCGCCAGGCACTCTCCTAGACAATTTCACAGTTTCCATCTTCCTAAATCCTCACCACAACTAGAGAGACAAGTGTTGTAGTTTATTTTATGATATAGAATCTCCGAAAGGTAAGCATTGTATCTCAGACCACACAGCTGGTAAGTGATAGAGCAACTTTCTGTGTTGCGTGCTGCGCCTCTGGCCTGTGGGATGAGGTGGTACTAGGCATGTTGATATGGGTTTATAATCTGCAGGTCCCTGGCTCATTCCAGTCTCTATGACCCACTCAAACCCTCTGTGCCAGGCATCATCTCCCTGTTCCTCTTCACTTACCCAAACCTAACCCAACCTGCACTGCTCAGCTCAGCTCTCTGATGGATCACCTCTTCCTGTAGAGCCACAGTCTTTCTAGTCTGGCGTCCCCACTCTACTGATCCTCCGCCCACCAAGTGATAAATGGGAATCCCGCCTCTGCATCACCCAGTCACGTCCCTGAAGGCATAGTGCAGGGCCCAGGACAGCCATCTGTGGCCCTCCATGTGGCTGGAATGCCATTGTTAGCATTCCATTATTTGGTTCAAGAATTTGTCTTTGCTAATAGGGAAGGTAATAATGCACTAAGCCTTACTGGGCATTTACATCATTCTTTGATTTCACTTTATGAAAGCAGTTTTGATAAGAACAAGACTAGTAGGAAGTCTATTGGAGTTGCTCAAGGACAATTAAAAGAAGAATAGCAGTTGAGAAGAAGATTGAGTGGGAGAGGGGTGACAGAGGACAAGGTTGACCTCACCTGAATGCTGACTTGGCCTAAGGGCCAGATAGGTGTTGACTGATTGGTCAAGGATTCTGGAAGGGAGAAGTAGAATAATTCTTAGGGATCATCTAGGCCTGTTGGCAGAAATTACAAAAAAAGAAGCTAAGGTTCAACAGAGGTAGCCGTCAATCTTTTTTAAAACACACATCTGACTGTGCCAATCCCATACTACAAGCTATTCAACTGTTGGCCACGGCAGCCAGGCTTAGATGGAGACAAACCTCTCGCAGGACACACACCCATTAGCATATGCAGATTCTGACTTTCCTTCCATTCAGTACATAATTATTTAGTGCCTGATACGTTTCAGCCCCTTTAGGAACCAAGTGAAATGTCATTTCCTCAGTGATTTCTTCATTGCTCCCAGTCTGATTAGTCCTCCCATGCAGAACCCCTGTGCTATTCTTCCATAGTATTTGTCACCCTTTGTAATGAAACATTTATTGGTGTCTTTATTCGCTTAAAGTCTGCCCCTCACACCCGAACTAAGCCGTAAACTTCACGAGGCTGGGAGGTTTGTTCGACATAGTGAAGTGAGTTGGTTGTCCAACGCATAGTAGATATTCAATAAATACGTCTTAAATGAATAAATGAATGAATAAAATGTGCTAGGGACTGGAGATATAGCTAACAATAAGACGATATGGAGTCCACCCTCACAGAACTTAATCAGGACAGAAAGGGGAGGCAAAGCAGACAGTTATCAATGGGGCAGGAGTAATGATGCTGATGCAGATTTCCAGGGGAATGGGGTGGGGGGCACCATCCTTGCTCTACTCTGCCCCCTTCCCATCCACTCTTGAAACTGACTAGAATGCAAGTGAGTGAGAGTGAGGTGCACAGTGACTGCGCTAAAGAAAAACAACTATAAAAAGGCAAGTCAATCAGTACCTGAAGAATCATTGTTAACAAATTACTAGCAATGCCTCTCACAACAAATTTCTGCATGTGACATTACAGCGAGAGAGGCTACAGGATGGAATCCTAGTTCCTTCTGCCCGTGGGGTTGCTTTGCAACCTGCCTGACCTGTCTTTTCCCTCCTCTCATCTCTTTTCCCTGGGTGCCCTCACATCCCCTGAGTCCCAGCCCACATGCCATGCTTTCCTGCCCTTTCCTGTGCTCCCTCCCACCTGGAAGCACCGCCCTCCTCCACCTGGAAAGCCCTCCTGACTGCCTGGGCTGCCAACTCCCTCTCTCTTCTGTGCTCCTGCCCACTCTCTGCCTCTTCCACCATGGCCCTGGTCATGAGCTATATCCATATCCCTAAATACATACAGTAGTTGTTTCTGTATAGTGGGATTATGTGTGGTTTTTATTTCCTTCTGGATACTTTCAGAAATTTTCCTTTTTTTTCTACAATGTATCTTTCCTACAATTATCTTTATAAATGGAGGGAAAAACTGCTGGTGTTTAAAAAAGATTGTGGGTATTGTATGTCTGTCACTTCCGCAATACTCTGGGAACATCAAGGCCAGAAACACGGTCTTTTTTGTTTCATCTTCAAACTTAGAACCTATCGTGTGCTCATTGTATGTCAGATGGACAGATGGATGGATGGATGGACGAATGGGGAGAAGAGGGCAGCAACTGAGTTGACAACTAAAGACATGGACCTGAGCCTCAGTTTATCATCAGGAAAGTGAATAACAAATCCTATCGGTCTCAGCATCACAAATTAATAGATCATTCCCAGGGAGTTTCGTGGCCATTCCCTCCCATAGCAAGTGCTGGTGGGGCTTGCAGCTCCCTGGGATCTCTGGCCCACTGTCCCCACGCTATCTGTCTGAAGTTAGCCCTACATGGCACAACTGAGACTCTCCTTTCATTGCGGTTGTGGAACTCGATGTCACCAGTCGCATTGCTGCCTGTCTGGCATTTTATACACATGCTTTCTCTGTTTATTGTGATGTCAGTTTGCACAGTTTCTCTTCAGGAGCTCAGAGCCTTTCAAGCATGAGGCTCCTGGAGATGAATGAGCCTTTATCGGGACCTCAGCGCTCTTTACTCAGTGGGAGCCAGCTGTGCTCTCAGCTGTCTTAACTTTTCAGCCGGAATTTTCAAACCTTTGACTGAGAGGCCAGGGCCAAATGGAGACTGGCCCCAGGGGTTTGCCGATATCTCCACGGAGGAGCGGGGATTCGGCCACACACTAAAGGGGAGGGAGTGAGGACGGTGACACGTGCCTCCCTCTGGTGCCCTCTGGAAAGGCCTGGAGATGTCATCTCATGCAGCTAACCCAAGTGGCCCAGAGTGTTCACCAGTGTGAGGGCTTGGAGAAGGGAGGAAGCCCCGCAGGGTAGGGAGGGCCTAGGGGATAAGACGGAAGGAGATTCTGCCACCTACAAAGTATGCGGCCTTGGGCAGGGCATTTCCCCTCCCTGAGCCTATTTCCTCTTTAGCCAAATGGCAATGGTGTGAGCTGAGATAATGTGGAACACTAATAAGAGACAGGAAAAAATAAGGAAAAAAATAAGGAAAGCCCTCCTGTTTGAAGGTTGCCTTTGGGCTCCCTGCGCCCCGTGGCACTGAGATGTTCCTCTGGTTCAGCTGCGGGCCGGGCGCTGGGGGGCGGATCTCCAGGGCTGCCTGCTGACCTGCCTGCTGCCTTACTCACTGTCTCCTCTCCACTCCCCTCCCTCACTGCCGCTCCAGGAGGTGAGCTGCAGAATCAGAGGCAGAGTTGACGCTGAGTGGGGGAGATAGGAAAGGACCTCAGATTAGACAGAGGAGCCCTGAGGCAGCTTCTTCTGCAGAAACTTCGAGGGTCCTCTAAGGTCTCCCTTCAAAGTGACGCCAAAGCCTGGGCCTTGACAAGTGGCAGGAGTGGCAGACAGGCCCGACAGGCAAAGCACTTTGAGTAGTTAGTTAGTTCAGGTTTTTGTGCTCCTCTGTCTTTGCCTTTCAACTTGATCTGATGAATCAACCTTCCCCACAACCGTCTTTCTCTTCTGGCCCCGACTGACTTTTATTCCTCTAGAAGACCAATCTGAACTAAACTTCCCCCAGTCCAACAGAATAAGAAATGAATTCAGGAGTAAGTTTCTATACTGCAATGCCATCTTGTGAAAGAGGGCTAATTCCTGAATTCAAAATTTTTTCCCAGAGGCAAAATAGGTAGTATTGCTCCAGAGTTAGTTACGCAGTGGTAACTGGAACTCTGTTCGTGACAGTTACACGGAGCCCACTCCTTGGGCGTTTGGGAAAAGAAACACAGTTCTGCTGAGGAACAGAAAATCATCACTGCTGCCGTCAGCATCCCCAGCCACCACTCATGTCTTTTCTTCTTTGAATATTTTAAATGAAATATAATACATATGCTAAAAACCACACATCAGTGCATAAATTCTTACAAAATGAAATTATTCATAAAACTACCACACAGACCGAGACATGAAACATTTCCCAGCGCGCGAGAAGCCTCCCTATGCCCCTTCTGGTCATTACAGATTCCTTAAAAATATTCATTATTTGGACTTCTTTCCCTATAGACTAGGCTTTCCTGCTTTTAAAATGTATATAATTTTATATGAATGAGCATATGAATAATATTAACTGTTTTTTGTCTGTGAGCTATTTCCATTTAGTTGTATGTACTGGCAATTCCATTTTCATTGTGTAATATTCCATTTTATAGATGTACCCCAGTTTATCCAGTGAATTAGGTTGTTCATGTACATGTCTTTCAGTGCACATATGTTTGCATTTCTTTCAGATATTTACTTAGGAGGGTCAAAAATGTGTGTTGGGCTTCCCTGGTGGCGCAGTGGTTGAGAGTCCACTTGCCGATGCAGGGGACGTGGGTTCGGGCCCCGGTCTGGGAGGATCCCACATGCCGCGGAGCGGCTGGGCCCATGAGCCATGGCCGCTGCACCTGCACGTCCGGAGCCTGTGCTCCCCAACGGGAGAGGCCACAACAGTGAGAGGCCCGCGTATCGAAAAAAAAGTGTGTGTTTGTTCAGCCTTAGAAGATATTGCTAAGCATTTTGCCAAAGTGGTTGTACCAATTTACACTCCCTCCAGCAGTATATGAGACTTCTAGCTGCTCCATATTCTCAACTTGGTAGGGTCGGGTTTTTGTTTATTTTGTTCTGTTATGTTTGTGTTTAGCCATTCTACAGGGTGTGAAGTGGTATTTCATTGTTCTTTAACTTTTCATTTCTTTGATGAATAATGATGTTGAACATCTTTTCATATGCTTATTGGACCTGTGCAAATCTTTTGCTCTTTTTTGATGTTATTGTACTATATTTTTTTTACTATTTATTTTAGGAGTCCCTTATGTATTTTGAACAAAAGTCCTTTATCAGATATATGCATTATAAATACTGCACATCTTTTTCGCCAGTTCGTGGTCTGCCTTTCCAATTACTTAACAGTATCTTCTAATGAGAAGAACTTTTAAATTTTTATGAACTCCTATTTACTAATTTGGGGTTATGGTTAGTCCTATTTATGTCCTGTTTAGGAAATATTTACCTACAGCAATGTCATAAATATATGCTCCTATGCTATCTTCTAGAAGCTGTATTATTTTGCCTTTCATATTTAGGATTATAATTTATTTAATGTGGATTTTTATATATGGCATGAAGTGGAGATGCAGACTCACTTTTTCAAATAGGTAGCCCATTAATCCAGCACTATTTGTTGAGAAGATTATCTTTTTCCCATTGCATTTCAATGGCATCTTTGTTATAAATCAGGTGATTATAAGTTTGTTTCTGAACTCTGTTCTATTCAGTTGGTCTCTATGTGTCTGTCTTTGTGTCAGTACCACTCTGTTTTCATTAATGTAGCTTTATGATTTATCTTGATATCTGGTACTCTAAATGCTCCAACTTTGTTCTTCTTCAAGATTGTCTTTGCCGTGCTTAGCCCTTTACATTTCCATATACATTTTAGAATCACCACACACACACACACACACACACACACAAATCTGATTGGGATTGCATTGAATCTCTAGATTAACTTGAGGAGAGTTGATATTCTCACGGTACTGAGTCTTCCAATCCATTAGCGTAATAGAGCCTTCCATTTACTTAGGTCTTCCTTAATTTCTCTCAGTAATATTTTGTAGGTTTCCTTGTGTTCTTGCCAGTATTTCTTTAGATTCATTCCTTTGTGATCTTTAAGTGCTTTTGTAAAAGTTGTTTTAAAAATTTTATTTTTCTTTTATGACTAGGTTTTTTTAAATATAATTTTTGTTGTATATTGATGCTGTATCCAAAGACTATGCTAAATTTACATATTGATTCTAAAAGTTTATAGATTATTTTGGATTTTCTATCCTGTTATCTGCCAAAGTTGACAGTTTTATTTTTTCCTAAATATTATTCCTTTTATTTCTTTTCCTTGCCTTGTTGTATTGGCTAAGAGAGCCAGTAAAATGTATATTAGAAGTGGTGATAACGGATATCATTGTTTCATTCCTTAACTCAGAGGAAAGCTTTCAGTATCTCATCATTATATATGATGTTAGCTGTAGGGTTTTCAAAGATGTCTTTATCAGGTTGAGGAAGTTTCCTTCTGTTCCAGTTCCTATGGTTGCATCACAAAACTTAGCGGCAAAAAATGTCCATTTATTATGCTTGAAGATTCTGAGAGTCAAGAATTTATACAGAGGCTAGTAAGGAAGGCTTATCTCTGCCTCACAATATCTGGGGCCTCAGTTGGAAGACTTGAAGTTGAGGGGGTGGAATCATTTGAAAGCTTGTTCATTCACATCTGGTGGTTGATGCTGGCTGTTGGCTGGGGGCCTCTCTACTTGGGCTTCTACATACAGTCTCGCCATACAGGCTAATTTGAGCTTTCTCATAGCATGGGGAATAGGTTCCAACAGCAAGTATCCTGCAAGAGGTCAGGGTGGAAGCTGCATTCCCTTTTATGGTCTAGCCTCAAAAGTCACACGGCCACACTTATTGTATTCTATTCAGCAAGCTGCTCACAGAGTCCTGCAAGCTCTGGCAGAGCGTGGGGGGGCAGCATATTGCTGTGGCCATGTTTGGAAAATATAGTCTGCCACAACTTCTATAGCTAATGGGCTGAGGGTTTTAATCATTAATGGGTGATGAATTGTGTCCAATTCTTTTTCCATATCTATCAAGTCATTTATATAATATTTATTCTTTTTTCTGTTAAAGCAGTGAATTACACTGACTGAATCTTGAGAATGAAACCAACCTTATATCTCAGAGTTAAGCCCACCTTGTGGTGATGGATTACCTACTTTACATGTAACTCATGTTGATTTGCTCATATTTTGTTTAGAACTTTTGCATCTGCGTTCATGAGAGAGATTGGCCTGTAATTTTTCCTCCTAGTAAGCCTTCTTGGCTTTTGTTATCAAAGGTATGGTAACCTTGTGAAACAAAATGGGAAGTCTCCCTTATTTTTTTTATTTGCTGTTGAGTTTGTATGAAATTGGTTGTACTGGATCTTTAAATATTTGGAAGAATTCACTGGTAAAGCCTAGAATAACCTTTATGGAAAAGTACTTGATTATGTACCATATTACTATGCCGTTAATTGTTACCTAGAGATCACTAAAGTATATATTAAATTAGTATGCTTACCATTCCTGCACAAGGCAAGAACCTTAGATTACTTAAATTCCATTTACTCCCACCCTATCTTTTGTCCTTTTGTTGTTATATATTTTATTGATACACATATTTTAAACCTCTCAAGGCAGTATTACTGTGTCAAAATAAATAGTCAAAATTTATTTAAATATTCTTGCACATTTTTCCTTCCCAGTGCCCTTGAATTCCTTACATTACTGTGCTTCTACCTGGAACCATTTTCCTATCGCCTCAAGAACTCTTCTTAATATTCCTTTTAATGAAGGTCTGCTGGGGAAAAACTGCTCAGCTATTTTGACTGAAAATGTCTTTATTTTACTTTCATCTTTGAAGACAGTTTTCACTGGGTAAATAATTCTTGCCTGACGGTCATTTTCTTTCTGTGCTTTACGTATATCACTGTTCTCTTCTGGCCTTCATTGCTTCTGTTGAAAAGTCAGTGTTCAGGTTTCTTGATGCTTCCTTAGAGGTAATATGTTTTTCCCCTCTAGCTATTTTAAAGATTCTCTTTTTGTCTTTGATTTTAAGCAGCTTTATTATGATATGACTATTTATGTTTATTCTGTTTGGGGCTTATAAAGAAACAATGTTTTGTTAATTTCAAAAAAATTTTTTTTTTCTTCAGATACTGCCTCTGTCCTTTTCTCTTTCTCCTCTCTTTCTAGGACTTCAGATTACATCTATTTTACACCTTTTCATTGTGTCTCATATGTCTCTCTGACTCTTTTCTGTGTCTTCCATTCTTTTTTTTTTCTCCCTGTGATTCAATCTGGCTATTTTCTACTGGCCTCTCTTTTAGTTTACTAATTCTCTCTTCTGCTGTGTCCAATCTGCTATTAAGCCCATCTATTGAATTACTGATTTCAGTTATTGTATTTTTCACTTCTAGAATTTCCAGTTGATCCTTATTTCATAGATTCATGTTCTCTGATGAAATTCTTTATATTTCACTGATTTTCTTGAACATATTTTTCAGATAATTATTTTAAAATATGTATTTGATAACTCCAGTACCAGACTTCAAGGTCTGTTTTTCTCTTTGTTTTTTTATCTTGGCTTTGGGTCATTTGGCTCTGTTTCCTGTCATTCCTGGTAATATTTTATTGAATTCCAGAAGCTTTAGATGATGTTCTTCTTCTTCAGAAAAGTTTCATTTTCTTTGGCAGGCAGGTCACGTTGATTCAATCAAGGAGTAGATGATTCAGGGCTGTGGAGTCTCAGTGAAAGCCTGGGTAGAATTGGCAGAAATCAGCAACTTACTGACAGACAGTGAAGGGGCTGGCCTGAGGAAAGGAGGTAGATTAGTATTGGCAAGAGAGAAAGAGAAGTCAAACACTCTAAGCTGAGAACCTCAGTGACAAGGAGAATGATGCCATTAGGAGAGCTGCAAGGAGGATCCGAATTGGGAAAGAATAGGGAGGGATTTGATTGCCATGGAGTTGGAGCATGCCTGTGAAAGGATGTTGGGGCTGAATAGACACAGTGATTTCAGCTTTTTGGAGAGAAGCCCTTGAAATACAAGTTAAAACTTAGAGTCAGAGGGACCTTATCAAAATACTTAGGCTAATAAAAGCTGCAATATCCAAAGACCACCTGCTGCTTTCTTATTTGATATTCTTGTTGACATCACTGGCTCTTCCCAGGCCCTGTCAAATCAAAGGTTCTGGTATGGAGAAATCAGTTTGCCACAAGATAATGGCTAATGTTCACTGATTTGGGTAATTCCTTATGTTGGTCCAACATATCCACAGATGTGAATAGATTGAACATTTATCTTTTCATTATCTTGTTGACAGGATGCCTGCTCCTTCATTCAGATTGGCGGTGAGAATAGCTTCCTTAGGAAAGCTTCTTAGCACCATCTTTACCTTCTCAGGCCTCACTAGGGCTGGCTACTTCCAAGACACACCAGTCTGTACCATTAACGGTGAGGCAGCTACTGCAGTTTGTTTTGTGCCAATTCAGTTTGAACCTGACCTTTTCATCTATGAGGATAGAAGGGAGAAATGTACGCTCGTGAACTTATATTGTACCCACACCTCCAGTAAGCTGACATTCTTCTAGTCTGTTATGTCCATGGCTCCTCAGTTTCACCACAAAATATATCTATTGGCTCTCCGACTGTTCAGCACTGGTCTAGATTAGCAGGACTCAAACTTTTTTGTCCCAGAATCACTTGACAGTCTTACAGATTATTGAGGGCCCCCCCAATTTTTGTTTGTGTGGGTTAAATGTATTGATTTTATATTATTATTAACCTCAGAAATTTAAAAAATATTTATCTATTAATACATTTGCAAACAATAGTAAATCAATTACACAGAAACATAACATATTTTAAGAAAAATAAAACATTTTTACCAAAACGAAAACAAATTTAGTGAGAAGAGTGGCATCGTTACACATTTTTTTGCAGATCTCTTTAACATCTGCCTTAGTAGAAATCATGTAGTTTCTGGAAAACTCTACCATATTCTCATGAGAGAATGAGAGCAGAAAAGGCAAAGAACATCTAAATATGATTATGAAAATAGTTTTGCCCTTATGGATCCCCTGAAAAACACTCAGGAACCCCCAGGGATCTCTGAGGCACACTTGGAGAAGCACCGGTCTAGCTGATTAGCTTTTATACTAGAAAGAGTGAGAGGATTCCAAGTTCTGGTCTTCAGTCAAGCTCTTCTTTTTAAATGATCCTCTCAGCTTTTAAAATCAGATTTAAGAGTGTGTTTGAACTCTTTCAAGTGACAGAGATTAAAGGTAAACTAAGTGAAAAAGCAAGATTAATTGGCTCATGTAACTGGGAAGTCTAAAATACTAGGATTGGGCTTCAGATTCCACCCTGTCAAGGGGCTCAAGAATTCCCTAGAATGTAAGCATTTAGAGGACTTGTTCACTGCCACACCCTCAAGGCCAAGAACAGTGCTAAACACATCATAAGTACTCTATATAGGCTTGCTAATTAATTAAACAATAGATTAAGTACTGTTAGCAGGACTCTGTTTCCATTCCTCAACTCTGCTTACCTCTTATTTCTATTATCATTTCCCTAGAAGCTGTAGTCAAACTTGGTTCTCAGTGCTCAGAATCCTAGAGAAGACATTTTTTTCTTCACACAGCATCTATATAATTCCCAAGAAAGGAAAATCATTGCCCTTTCTTGGGCCATGTGCCCAAGCTGGATCAATTATTGTATGTGAGGGGAATGGGTATCCCCAGCTTAGAAGGAGAAGGGGAGGGGATTATTAACAACCCCACCAGAATCAAATCAAGTGAAAATGTGGCAGTTCCCCAGATGAAGGAACTAAGCATACATCACACAAAATTACGGATGTCCACTAAAGATTTCATAGATAATAACCTATCAACAAATATCTAATCACATAACTCAAATTATCAGATGTATAATATGTGGTCTGGTCACTCAGTGATCCAGAAAACTGGATGCCACCCAAGTTAACAACTGGGTGATTGATTTGTGATTATTCAAGTTAGTTTTAGTGACTGAGCTCTAGAACAAACTATTTGACTTTTCTCTACCTCACTTCATCAAATCTAAAATATGTGAGGGCATTGCTGTCCTGTGTCACACCATTTAGAAACCATCAGTGATTGCTTGTTACATATAAGAAAGAATCTCAAGGCCAAGTCCTTTCATCCAACACAGTGGTTCCATGGTTCCTGGCCTTTTCAAAATTGAGGAGCCCTTTTTGTTTTTAAATTTTAATTTTTTTTTTTTTTGCGGTACACGGGCGTCTCACTGTTGTGGCCTCTCCCGTTGCGGAGCACAGGCTCCGGACGCGCAGGCTCAGCGGCCATGGCTCACGGGCCCAGCCGCTCCGCAGCATGTGGGTTACTCCCGGACCGGGGCACGAACCCGCGGCCCCTGCATCGGCAGGCAGACTCTCAACCACTGCGCCACCAGGGAAACCCGAGGAGCCCTTTTAATGACTCCCATGTAGTAGAAGTTGTTTAGTCATAAACATTAATTGATTAAAAAAATGATAGTCTTATCAATTTAATAACACTTTAAAATTTGCACCATTAGAGCATCAACATGTATTTGAATATTGTTATGCATATTTTGTGTGGCATATTTGACAGTCAGTCTCCAAATAAAGTTTGATGTGTGTGTGTGTGTGTGTGTGTGTGTGTGTGTGTGCGGTTTCCATGACTCTCTGGACATAGAATGACAACAGATACTGAGAACTAAGATATCAACACATTAGAGAGGTTTGGAAATTCTTTTCTAAGGTCTTTACTAATATTTTCATGGAAGAAACAACCCATGTGGTGCCCTGGGACCATGAAAAGTTGAAAAATTAGTTGAATTTTTAAAATTCAATTTTAGCTCCATTTATTAGCTGTATTTCTTTGTTTTTATATCTTAGTGGGTTTTTTAGAGTTTTTAGTATTCATCTTAAAGTTATCAAAACCTACCTTTAAATAATATTGCTTCATGTGTAGTATAAGGTATATTGGTGTATGTGCAGTCCCCACCCCCCAGCCTTTGTACTGTTGTTGTTATACACTTTAATTCTACATGTTATAAATCCCACAATACCTTATTATTTTTGCTTTATGCTGTCAGTCCTTTAAAGGAATTGAAAAATGACACCAAGTGTCTCTTATGTTTACCTACATATTTACTCTTTCTGGCATTCTTCATTCCTTTGTGTAGATCCGAATTTCCATCTGGTATTTTCCTTCTGCCTGAAGAACTTCCTTTAACATGTCTTATAGTGAAAGTTTCTATCAGCTTTTTGTTGCAAAACTTTTACTTTGCTTTCATTTTTTAAAAATGTTTTTGCTTAAAAAAATGTCAAAGTTGACAGTTTTTTCTTTCAGCACTTTAAAGATGTTGCTCTGTTGTCTTCTGGCATGACTTCTAACAATGAGTTGGCTGCCATTCTTATGTTTGCTCCCCTGTACATAATGTATGCTTCTTCTCTGGATGCTTTAAACATTTTTTTAATCATTGTTTTTAAGCAATTTGATTATGATAGGTCTTGATATGACTTTTTGTTTTTTTCAGGTTGGGGTTCATTGAACATTGAACATAACTTAACCCTATTACTACTAAAGTGTGATTCTTCTGAGTACTTTACTGAATGGTATTACTAGGTCTGTCCACTCTGGCTGGTGGCTCCAGGAATTGTAGCCTATTGCTTTCTGGTGCTTCTTTTCTTGTCCTCTGGTGGTTTTCTCACATACATCCATGAATTCATACTCAACCAAAGGGGATTCCTCTGCAGATTTCCAGGGTGTTCATGTTCTCTCTCTCTCTCTCTCTCTCTCTCTCTCTCTCTCTCTCTCTCTCTCTTTCTCTCTCTCCATCTTCCTCTCTGGTATCTTGCCTGGAAACCATAGATAGCTACTTTGGTTTTCTTTCCAAACTTCCATCTTGGCCTCAACGCAGCAAAGTCAACACGCTCTGTTTGGGCTTGCTTGCCCTTAATTGCAACCTGAAAGCTTCTTCCAGGCAATAACCCGGGGAAATTATAAGACTCATCTCATTTCTTTCCCTTCTGTCATGTACCACAGTCTTGTGCTGCCTGTTGTTCAATACCTGAAACCCACCACTTTATATGGATTTCTGATTGTTTATGACAGGAGACCAATCCCTATAGCAGTTAATGTACATGGGCAGAAGCAGAAGTCCCGTAAGGAGCTTTGAATAAATGAAAGCAACAGCAGACTTTTACATTTAAGACATTTTTTCAGTATTTAACCTGCCATTGTGGATCTCAGAACAACAGTCATCATTTTCCGTGGTATTTCAAATGAATATTTGGAATCTATCTGCTTGCTGCAGGAGTCAGTCCAAAACAAGGGAGTGCATAAGTGCTAATTTCACATTTATAAGAGAAGTGAGCATCTACATTGTCCTGTAAAGTTCCAGCTGAAGTCTCAAAGAAGCAAATAAAATTATCACCCACATGTTTTTGCTTTATTATTGATAACATGTTAGTTTTAGGTCAGATTATGGTATAGATTTTTATGTTTATATTATATGACTGCTTTGATTATACAATAATCCCAAATGTGCTATAATATGTTCAATATATTCATTCCCATTTTATAGGAGCTGGAACATAATTTTATTATTTCAAATGATGTTACATTTTGCTCCTGAGCCTTGTTATTGGCTATATTTATAATTAATTGGATCCTACATCTTTGGTTAGGAGCACAACCCTTTTTATGGCATAATTCCTATGGGGGAAATAAGAATCATTTTATAATTATTTGCTTTATAACACTGTTTTCAGGGACATATTGTGGCAAAAGTAGCCTTTGCTTTAAACAGCTTTAGTTTAACTCCTGCATTGCTCCTCAACACAGTATGTGTATATGTCTTATCTGCTGAACTAGGTAACAATGTGCTAAAAACAAAGATCAAGTATTGTAGTCTTTTGTATCTACAATTCCTTACATATAAGGGGAAAACAGCAAGGCATAATGCTACTTTATTTTAAACTATATTTTAAATCAGCAGAACCCTTTCTTCAAATTATGTTTTATATTTGACAGTCCAATTTATAAAATAGATTAATAAGAATTATTCTAGTTGAAGTGGGATAAGGAGCCCAGACCCCCACTCACTTCTATTGCAAGGTAGTCACTGGAACACCTTTATTGTACAGTGAAGCTCCAGGGTAGGTGGTTCAGGATTTAGAGTCAGTCCATCTGAGTTCAAGTCCAGGACCCACTATTTACTTGCTAAGAGATTTTAAGCAAGTAACTTAACCTTCTCTGTGGCTGTTTTCTATAAAAGAAGGATTTTAATAATTATAACACCCCTGGATCAGTTAGGGATGCTTTTAGCTAAAGGTGACAGAGAAAATCTAATTTAGAGTGCACCCTCAAAAAAACCCAAAAAACCCAGAGGTTCCTTTTTTTCCTTTCTTGTAATTAAGAACAAGTTCAGATGTATTCAGTTGCTGAGGGTTTTTTTTTTCACAGTTTAAGTGGTATTGTTGAAGACCCCCAGATCATTTTATCTTTCTGCTCCACCATATTTAGCATCTGGGCTTTCATCCTTATACTTGTTGCTTTACAGTCACGAGATGACTATTCATTTATGAGTTTCTGAAAGAAAGAAGGGGCAGGCATTCGCCTCAGGAAGTTGTTTTTTAGTTCAGGAAGGGGAATTCTCCCCAGTGTACTTCTTTTTATATCTCATTAGCTAGAACATGCCCATTTTTTGCCAATCAGTTGCCTGAAGTAGTTTGTTTGGACGTCAAAAAAATTTCCCTGGACAGGATACGGGACCCATGTTTCCAGGTTTCATGGGATCTCCAGCCCAAGAGATAAATGCATCAGGATGCTGCTGGCAGAGAAGAAGAGAGCTCTCTGGTGTCTGCCGTGTCTGCCCCCACACCTACCTGATGGCGTTTAGATGGCTGCTGTGAGCTTCAAATGAGGGCGTACATGAAAGTGATTTTCAAACTGCAAAAGCACCATCCACATGGGATTCTTTATTATATTAACTTCTTGGTGAATGTTTGAGAAGTGAATGAAGGTGAAAATTTCAGTAGAGAGTAGGAATGACATTGCAAGTCCTCAATCAGTGATTATCAAAGTATACCCCCCGATGCCTATATTAGAAGGCATCAGAAAGATTGATAATTAAAAATATAAGTTCAGACCTACTAAAATGTTAGGTGAGTCCCAGAAACCTATATTTTAATACATTTCCCAAGTAATCCTTATGCCCCTTAAAATGGAGAACCATGACCCTGCATGACTGGGGACAACCCAGTGAGGTAGAGCCAGGTGTTCTTGCATAGATGTGCACATGCAGTGGGTTTTTTGAGGAACGAGGGAGGGGAACACCAAACAAAGGAGCAGACTGCTGAATAGCAACCATACCTTCTCTTAAACCTGAAACACACTGTAAGCACTCAATAATGTTGGCAACTTTTATTATTATTGACAATTTTCTCCAGCACCAGGAGACCTAGATCTTAATGGAAACTTCAGCTATGGTTCAGTTGTTCAGTCACCGTCTGTGAAATGAACTCACTATCGCCCAAGCTTGCTAGCAGTAGACACCATGGAAGTCTCCTAATTCAATCCACAGGGAACAATAGGAAGTTTTCCAGTGCATTCCATAGGTCAATAAGAAATCTCAAGACTCAAGACTGTTTCGAAGTTATTTGCAAGACTTATGTAGTATCTTTAAAGGGTATAGACTCCCTCAAAAGAAAGAGAGAGTAAAACAAATTCAAGCTGTAATGATTAGTGGCATCTCCTTAGCCCAGGGTGTTGGGAAGGGCAGATGATAAATTACTACAAAATCCTTGACAGAAATACTGAAAAGGTCTACATAATATAACGACATAGCATGTCTGAAGCTAAGTATCTGGGTATGATTAAGCAGATCCTTTCCTGGTTGATTTTGAAACAAATTAATCAAGTTGTAGGTGATCATTCTAGGCTGTGTGTCCCAAGTTGTATAACTGGAGCTGAAAAATATTTGTGTATAGCTATAGATATAGATATAGATAGATGTGTGTGTGTGTGCGTGTGTGTGTGTGGAGGCACATATACACATATATACATATATGTTTACATTTATATAGATATACATATATACACACGTTGTAAAAATACTGAGAGTCACATGGTCAATATGGTTATTGGTTTAAAAAAAGCAGATTGCAAATGTTCATTTGTCATTCTTTGAGCCTTTTTCCTACAAGCCAAGCACACCTCTAGAGCTTGCACCAAGGCTATTTGTAAGCACAGCACCTGAGAACTTCCTAAACTTTCTAACATGTTAACGGTACCTTCAAGGTGCTGAAAAGTTAGGAAGAGCAGGGGGAGAAGTATATGGAAATAAGGAGGATTTTTTTTTTACCTTGGACAAGACACCTAGGCTCTCTCAACTTCCATTTTTGCACTCATGAGATGGGAATAATAATACTGACAACACAGCTGTTCTAGGGATCAAATGGAATAATGTGTAAAGCACCTAGTACAGTCGCCAGTACATAGTAAGCCCTTGATAAACCACTGTTATTTTTACTTTTATACCCTCTATACTTAGATGTGATAGGTTTGAAGAAGTGATTTGAGCCTAAGCTCCCTGATTCATAGTGTTCAAAGGTACCACCTGAGAAAAAGAGGGACAGTCCCGACCTGACCTGGCCAGGTATGCTGGGGGCTCAGGGCCTGGCCTGGGCTCCTGTTGGAAGAGTTCTCCCTGAAACCTGCAGGCTGCAACCTGCTCTCCAACAGGGAGCCACAGATGTACCAAAAGTTGGATTTGGAAGAAGGCTTAGAGAAACACTCTTTGGCATCATCCTTTAGAAGTCCAGGTCCAGCCAGCTGCGGAACCCCTCCCCACTCCTGCCTCAAGCAGGGACTGCCCTCCAGTCTACCTCCTCATCCTGTTTCTGAAGGTCACCTGAGCATAGGTGGGCAGGTGTGTAGATCCCCACCCAGAAACACCATTCAGCAAGGTGGATGAGATTCTGGTTCCCACGCCTGAATTAAGCTGGTGCTAAAATGTTTGTCGGCCCAATGAACTAGGTAGGTTAGGATGCTTTCCTTCACTTTTGAGACCTAGAAAGGTATTTCTCTCTTCTTGTTTTAAACTCAAGAGAGATTTGCAATGGTTCCTCAGGTGCACCTTTCTGCCTTCACTTTGCTTTAAGGAATAAATTATTCTTAAGGCATAAAATAGAAGGAAGCAAGTTCTCCAGACTCACTTATAATTGTGTTCCTTCTTTGAGTATGATCATCTTTGTGCAGAAATGTTATTCTGTGCCGTCTCCATCTGTGTGGCCACTTTTCAGTTATAATCTTGTAAGGCAAGGAGAGGTTTCGTGAAAATTAGATATGCTCTGTGGGGAAGGAAACCAGTATGTGTTGAACAACTACAGTGTGACAGGCATCATTCCAGATATTTCACGTATGATATCTACTTTAATCTTTAAAATAACCCAGTAAGTTAGATGGTAATATTTCCATTTTTTTACTATGGTAAAGTATACATAAAATGAAATTGACCATTTTAAATGTAAAGTTCAGATGGCACTCACATTTTTCTGCACCTGTCACCACCATTCATCTCCAGAACCTTTTGCATCTTCGCAACTTGAAATTCTGTACCCATTAAACACAAACTCCCTATTTCCCTCTCCTCCCAGCCCCTGGCAACCGCATTCTATTTTCTGTCTCTATGAATTTGACTACTCTAGGTACCTCATGTAAATGCAATCATACAGCATTTGTTCTCTTGTGTCTGGCTCATTTCACTTAGTATAATGTCTTCAATGTTCATCTATGTTGTAGTGTATGTCAGAATTTCCTTCCTTTTTAAGGTTAAAAATATTCCACTATATGTACATACCATATTTTGTTTATCCATTCACCTGTCAGAGGGCACTTGGGTTGTTTCCACTTTTGGATTATTGTGAAAATGTTGCTATGAACATTGGTGTACAAGTATCTGAGTCCCTGCTTTCAGTTTTCTTGGGTATATACCTAGGAGTGGAATTGCTGGCTCATGTGGTAATTCCATGATTAACTTTTTGGGGAACTGCTAAAATGTTTCCACAGTGTCTACATCATTTTCTATTCCTACCAACGATGCAAGAGGGTTCCAATTTCTCTATATCCTCACCAACACTTGTTATTTTCTGGTTGTTCTTGTTGTTTGATTATAGCCATCCTAATGGATGTGAAGTGGCATTCCCGTATTATAGGTGAGGAAGCTGAGGGTCAAAAATCTAGGGTAACTTATTCAACAGCAGGCTATTAGTAAGCAAAAGAGGCTCAGTTCTAACCTAGAGCTCCTAGGCCTCAAACTTTTTGCTGTATTCCTTGCATCAGCACAATGCTCAGAACTCAGGGCCCTTGGGAAAACCATAGAGGAGAGAGTCTGTTTAAGAGAAGAGCTCCATTGAGTCTGTTTCTATCTTGAAAAGCCACCCAAGGATGGACAGACTGTTTCCATGATGTAATTACCTGGTCAAGAGCACAGCTCAAAATTTCAGTTTCCACAGTTATAAATAGAGGCTTTTGAATTCCCGTTTCTCTCACTTCTCTTGGGCAGTCAAGTGGTTTTTGACCTTGTTCCAACTAAGGTTCCCGCTGAGGATATCATGCATGTTCCTTTCTGCAGCCAATTAGATTGTTCTGACTGTGGAGCTAACAAACAGTTCTTGTTTGAAAACTCAGAGTGAGAGAGAGAGAGACAGAAAGACAATGAAATAGAAGCATGAGGGAGAGAAAAAGATAGTAGATTCTGAGGTTGGTGTAATTAGCATGGTGTAAACAGCATTTCAGCAAGTTAAACAACTTCCGTGTCTGTCGCTGGCCTACAGGATGACAGGAGTCTCCAACTGGAGACCAGACATAAGGTCCCACCTTGCAGCTTTCCTGGGATAGGAGAGGCTTCCATATCTTTGTCATCTGACAGATGACACCAGCCAATGCTTGGACAGGGCAAATGCCTTGACTGAGATCCCACAGCTAATAATATGAGAGGCAAGAAAGGCCCCCAGTCTGCTGACAGTTCCCCTGGGCTTCTGCACTGTTCCACTGGCCTCCTGCTTCAACACTTTGTGAAAGAGGGTGACCAAGGGCCCCTTTCTATTAAAGTCTAGTCTATCCCACCTGCTAATGCCTACTATTAGCAGCGTGAAAGATGGGGCAGAGCAGTGTGGAGTCAGAACAGATGATGTCTAAGACCCTTTCAAGAGCTTTGGATGAGCGGGAGCTGGGCTTGAGTTCTGGCTTCATGACTTTAGTGCTGTGTAAATTAGGATCGGTCATCTCACTCTCTGAGCTTTATTTTCCTCATCTGTGGAGCAGAAATATTAACGTAATTTCAAAGAGTTTTTACTGTGAACAGCTAAGGAAGTATATAACTAGATGCTAGGCACACAATTAGTCATTTATAGATAGAATTGAAATAATGTTCATCAGTGAAATTTCATTCCTTGTACTGGAAAGACATCTCAAATTTTGAGCCCTTCTTATGTCCTTAAATTTGGAGGACGGCGCAGCACATGAGTTTTTACATCCTGCACTTGAAAATAAATTCAGTTCTGTAGGCCATCCCAGGATGGGCTGTTTCACTGAATTAATTTTGCTCCAATGTCCAACAGTCTATAGAGACTCACTTACTCAAGCCCTCAGGACCCAGGCCTTAGACTGTGCCAGTTCAGTTCAGCAGCCAAAGTTATTAACCTGCCCACCGAAAGCTGGAGAGTTCTCTTAGGAAGGCATTGCATGTGTTAATCCAACCACTGCATTTAAGCCAAGTCATTAACTACTTTAAATCGAATTCAGTAAATGTGTATCGAACACCTAGAATGTGGCATGGGCGCTGGGTTCCGGGAACACAAAGGTAAATAGCCATAGCCCCTGCTTGGGGCATATCCCCGAGCCCTTGTGTATCTAGGCCATGTGACAGGTGCTGTGAGTGAGCCTTTTCCTTGAGGACCTTAACAGGGCTGTTATGTTTCACATCTTCTGAGTCTTCCCAAAGGCGTGCACTCCCTTCTTCCCACACTTCCTCCAATTCTTCTTCCTCCCTTCCCTCCCTCTTTCCCTCAACAATTTTCTCCCTTACTCTATTCCATCCTTCTTTCTTCCTTCTCACCTTCCTCCCATTCACAAATAATTAGCTAATTCCTACTATGTAAAAGGTACTGTTCTAGAACAAGACAGATAAGCCCTTGCTCTCAAAAGCTTATATTTTTTTAGAAAAATCTTTTATTTTAAGATAATTTTAGACTTATGTAAAAGTTATAAAAATAGTACAGAGTTCCTATATACCCTTCACCTAACTTCCCCTTCCACCAACATCTTATATAACCATAGTATAAATACTGAAACCAGGAAATTAACAGTCCTACAGATATTATTAGCGTTTTTTTCCAGTTTTCCTACTTCTTTTTCTGGTTCAGGAACCAGTATAGGTTCCTGTATCATGTTTAGTCATCACGTCTCCTTATTTTTCTCCAGTCTGACAATCCTTCAGTCATGACCTTGACACTTTTGAGTAGAACCGGTCAGATATTCTGTGGAATGTCACTCAATTTGAGATTGTCTAATGTCTCATGCTTAGATTGTGGTTCTGCATTATTGGGAGGATACCACAATAGTGATGTACTTGATGTCAAAATGTTTTGTCACTGGTGCTGTCAACCCTGGGTTACATTTGGAAAGTTAACACTTGGTATGGGTGGTTTCTGATAGTTTTCTCCTCTGTAATAAAGTTACCCTTTTCTCCTTTATAATTAATTAGTATCTTGGGAGTTAGTTTGAAACTATGCAAATATCTTCTTTCTCATCATGCTTTCACCCACGGATTTTATTACACATTGGTATTTGAGTGCTTCCTTAAGAAGCCCATCTTTTATTAGGAAGAGTTAGACAATAAAGAAGAAGCGAACTAAATTAGATGATTTTAGACAGTGAAAGGGTTGTAAAGAAAATATGAGAAGGTGGGGTGACAGAAAGAGAGGGCTATTTTAGACGGCACATCAGGGACATCCTCTCTATGTAGGTGACATTTGAGCTGAGATCTGAGTAACAAAATCCCAGCTGAATGAGATCTGAGAGAAAAGCACTCGAGGCAAAGCACAGGGCAAGAGCAAGAGCCTGGAGACCAGCATGAGCAAGGCCTGCTTAAGAAAAGGAAACAAGCCAGGCCTGGCTGGCGTGGGGGTGAGTAAGGGGTAAAGTGGTGGGAGCTAAGGATGCAGAAGTAGGGAGAACCAGATCAGGTGAACCTTGAAGGTAGGGTAGCAAGCTTAAAAGTTTTCTAAGTGCAGTGCATCTTCCTCCATTAAATATGTTCTCTCTGTGCTGCCCCATAGTATATTCGTTAGCCACATCCACAACTTAAATTTACATTTCGATTTGCTAAAATAAAATAAAATTGAAAATTTACTTCCTCAGTCACACTAGCCACATTTTAAGTGCTCAAGGGTTCCACTGTGGCTAATGACTACCCCATTGGATGACACAGATATGTAAATTTCCACCATGGCAGAAAGCTCTATCAGATAGCCCACTTACGTATGCCTTCTGGAGGTCATTTATTAGGTGTGTTTCTATGGGTGATACAGAGTTGAGTGAGTTACGGGCCCGGCTCTCCAGTAACTTTAAGGCTAGTAGACAAATAGGCAAATAAGCACAATACTAGGTAGCATGTATTAAGACCATGGCATAGCACAGAAAAAAATACTGTAGGGTTTGGACGAAGCACTTGTAACTGGATAGCCAGAAGAGGCTTCTGAAGAAGCAGTGCTTAGATGTCTGGAAAGATCTAGAAGGATGGTAAGATTCTGATGGGTTGAGATGAAGAAGTTTGGTGTGAGCCGAAGTTCTGGAGATGTAAAGTTCCAGATGAGGATGACGAGTAGTCTAGATTGGCTGGCGTTTGGGGGTGTGTGTAGGAGAATGTAAGGGGAAGATTAGCTGGCAGGTGAGCCATATCGTGTGAAAGGCCTGGAAGCCAGGCCAAGGAGTTTTATCTTTATCCCATAGGCAGTGGGATAGGGAGCCACTGGTGGGTTTTTTGGCGAAAGGAGTAACCTTACAGAACCATGGTATATGAGGTGGACTATGGTTGGGGAGAGAGACAGACTGCAGGGAGAAGGTTGGAAATCCATGTGCAGTAGAGCAAGCGTGAGGTCATTCCTATTCCACCATATATTTTTCTAAAACCTAAAAGCATTCTCAAGCACATAAAGTTAGGCTGCTTGAAATGTAACATTTTGAAGATAAATGTAACATTTTGAAATAAACTTTGAGACTTGAAAATATACTATTTACTCCGTATAACAAACAGATATGTTACATAACTATAGTATAAATACTGAAACCATGGAGTTGATATTAACATATAAAGCCCACAGGATCTGATTTGGGTATAAACAGGTGTTCTTTGTGAATGTTTATTCACCAAAATCAGGGTTTTTTAGACATTAGGCGTCATAAAAATGACCCGGGCAACATGCAGCAGCGCAGAGTGCTGGGTCCCACCCCAGGGGTTCTGATTTTTTAGGTATGGGATGGGGCCTGGTGACATGGATTTTAACAAAAGAAGCAGTAATCTGAGGAAAGTCACCCAAGAAACACTACCCAGTCCTAGTTCCTTATGAGCTCTCTGTCTTCAAGTTAACAGATTCCCCTCTTCATTAGTTATAGGCTATAGCCCTGCAGATATAAAAAAAGAAATGTTCCCCTTTCATTATGCCTTTTTCTCCCACCTCCATGAAGTAGTAGACTTAAGAGGACTGTAACATATTCTTCCACTTACAATTTCTTTTATCCAGTTTAAATAGGCTTAAAGAAGTATCCCATCATTTTCCTCTTTTTCTCCCAAGTGCTGATTTCCAGAGCTTGATCTGTCCACCTTTCTCCCATGCTTCCCTTGTAGAGACATTAGTTTTGCATTGCCCCGTCCACCCTGCACAGCTAAAGCTCCTGCGAGCACAACGACCTTGTTGAAGTCACTTCCACGGACCTTGCAGGGCTCTGCCAGTGCCCTGGGATTACCACATCTAGCACTTGTAGGACCCTCAGAGCTCTGGTCCAACTGGTACCATGAGTGTTCTAATAATCCTGCAGAGCTAGAGTTGCTACCAAAGCCATTTCACAGATGAGATTACCCAATCTCAGCGGGCTTAACTGGCATCCTTAGGGGCACACAGTAATTATCTGAGTGATTTTGAACATAGGTCTCTGAACCCAGCGTCCCATATAGGTTTTTGGTTTTTTTGTTTGTTTTTTTGTTTTTTGCGGTACGCAGGCCTCTTACTGTTGTGGCCTCTCCCGTTGCAGAGCACAGGCTCCGGACGCACAAGCCCAGCAGCCATGGCTCATGGGCCCAGCCGCTCCGCGGCATGTGGGATCCTCCCGGACCGGGGCACAAACCCATGTCCCCTGCATCGGCAGGCGGACTCCCAACCACTGCGCCGCCAGGGAAGCCCCAGGAGCTTTCATATTTAACATGGCCCCTTTCTTCCAAATACGTCACATTGCAGACAAACTGCTTGCGAAAGGAGCTTCAAGATTTCCCTTGGCAATCCATGCCTCTGTGAAACAAATGGGGGTTTTGACACAAGAGCCTCATATGCACAGACAGTTCCTGTAGGGAAGTGACTGGGGAGGGAACTAGCATCCAGGAGCCCTCGGGTTCTTCAGCCAGATCCTCAGGGCCATTGTCCCCTCGGAGGGCTTCCCTGCTCCAGATGCCGTGCCTCCAGGTACAAACACAGGTGAAGCAAGCTGGGTCTGGACTGTGAGCAGAAACATACCTAAGAGTCCAGACTGTCAGAACCTGCGTTAACGGAGACCCCAACACAGGGACTGGCCAGACCCCGATGTGCAAATATCCTCTTGAGACATTTGCCCGGCAGCTTGAAGAGAAGGTAGGAAACATGTAGCCCTCAGAGTGCAAGACCACAGCCACTGCCTTGGGAGGCCTTCTCTGCTTCCACTCACCTCCCTCCCACCAGGCAAATAAATATGCTTTCCTGTAGGCCCCTGTGGACATTGTTTAGACCTTCACTTACCACAAAAAATTCAACTTAGTTGATAAGGTATATAGTTCCCTACGCTACTGTGAGCAGGTTCCGTGTTCTCCAAATCCTAGCCCTGGACCCTGCTTTCTGGCATGTAGTAGATGCTCAATACAGGTTCAGCTAATGAATGAACAAATAAATAAATTACAGGGCGTGACAGCTGTCTGCCACTCTTGGAAGACTGTCATGCCAAGAGGGATTATTTCTGCCCTTTGTGCACCAGTGGATAGAACTAGGATCAAGCAGTAGACGCGATGATTTTAACAACATAAAGTAGAGGGGTTTGTTTCATTTCGCTTTCTAACCGCCTGGACAATGGGAAGTTGAGATGGGTTAACTGCTGTGGAGCAGGCAGTGAGAGCCCCATCACAGGGGTTCAAACCGGTAAGTGGAGGAGGATATGCAAAGATGTTAAGGGGACACAAGCATGGGTGTCTGGATGGGCGGCTGGTCTAGTCATCTTTAAAGTGTCTTCCAACCTTGGGACTCTGATTTCAGGATTTGTTTTTATTTACCTGCATGGCTACTTTATTGGCCTGAATATATATGGGGATATTTTTCATCTTCCAGAGTAATCCGAAGCAGCGTCTCCACTTACCTAAGAAGCTTTTGGTGGGCAGCATGGATTGACTTATAGTGGGGCTGACTTGCATGTTGCATGATTCACTGTGCTCTATAGATGCCCCCAAACACGTATATCATTGTGTCTGCTGTTCCAAGATGACACTGTTATTTCCCACCTGTGCAAATACAGCTGTAAAAAAGTGATGCATGGCCAGCCATCCCTTCCCTAGAGTGTAGACAGAGAGCACACACCCTCGGGCCTAACACGCCCAAGAGGCACACACACCCTCTTCTGAATTTCAGTACTCGTTTTCAAGCCGGTTGAGAAGGGAAGAGAATTGCAAATGAACTCACATTACCAGCAAAACCAAGCCAGGCTCTCCCCTAAATTACTTTGTATATTAAGTCTGTGGACTGCAGAAACCCCTGCGTCCTCTGTGGCTTCCTGGAAAATGAAAAAGGTTTCCAGCAGTTTCAGCAAACAAGCAGACTCTGAGCCTTCTCTCTTTGTTAGAGATTTGATTCAAACTGTGTCTGCTAGCAGTGAAATACAAAGGGAAAGAAAGTCAGTATGGTATAACTTTGAAATTTTTAGCAAGCGCCACGGGAAAGAATAATAAACTATAAATTGCTGCATCTGGCCCTAAATTTACAAAGAAAACAATAATACCGGAAACTAAAAATGTTCCTCTCCTTTGTCATTTAAAAAAAATAGTTTCCGACTCTTCATCACTTTTTGTTCACCCTTTTCCTTCACCAATTGTTGAACTGCATCAAAAGCAACATCGCTTTCTCCCCACCCCTCCCTTAGACAATACACTTGTGAGGAAAACTCCACACTAATTCACGCAGCAGAGAGATGGGGAGAAGTTGAGAGTGGTAAGGCCCTCCGCCCCAAACACAAGAGGTGTGGGTGCGTTTTTGATTAGGAAGCAAAGGCAGGAACTTACCCGGAAGACCAGTGCCATTGACCCTGAGATGTAAAGTGACATCTGTGTTCAAGGTGAAATCCCTGCATTTCTCCCCCAGCCACCCTCTTTTCTTACCAAAGTTGCCATTGAATCGTGTCATCTCCTAATAGAAACAGACTGAAGAGAAGGACGGGGCCTGACTCCATTTTCCCTTCTTTTATGTGTGCTCAGCAAACCAGGACCAATTCTATTTCATTCATTCAGGACAATCGTCTTGGACTGCATTATGATGAACACATAGGATTTTTCCCCCTCCTGAAACCACTGCTTGCTGTGCTGCTCACAATAATTTCCCAATCTGACGAAAGCACCGCATGTCAGCAGACCTGTTCTGTGTGTACTCTCGGTCCCCATGCTACCCAGATGTTGTGGTGGCTTAATCTGAATGCCTCCAGCCCAGAGGCGAGTGTACCTACTAGAGTCGTTTCTGCAAGAAATCATAGTGGGCTGCTCTTAAAAAAAAAACAGAAAATGACCTCTGGACAAGTAATAGGGCTTGGCCCCTAGAGGGTCAGGGTTAAGGGAGGTCTGTTCCCTGCTTCCTCCGTTATCTCAGGATGGATGGAAGCAGGAGGAGGCCGGATGACATATCAGGGTTAGTGCAGCTGTACCATCGTCGTGGGTAATGAACCAAGTGGGTGGCAGAATCAGAGGACATAGAGAGGGTCTCTAGGCACAGGGAGGGAGCCGCATCATTTCCTCTCTCTGCAGCCTGGCTCCTCTAGGTATATTAAAGGTATTGACACCTGGGCCTCACTGCTGAGGTTCCATTTAATTCTTCAGGAAGGAGGCTGAGCACTGATAGGTTTCAAATCTCCCCAGGTGATGTTAGTGTGCAGCCAGGGTTGAAAACCTCTTGTCCAGACTTCGGAGGAGCAGAAGAAGGTTGCAGAGCACCCGACGCAGGGTTAATGGACAGTACATGTGAGCTCTTCTCATGAACGTTATTATCGTTAAGCCAAAGACTGGTTGCACATCCTAGGAGCATCGGGATTGTAATCCCCTGGAGGGGCTGGCCTTGTCCCAGAATTCGTGTCTGCTCACGAGTTTCCACCCGCGAAGATGTTCAGTAAACATAACCTGATTTGTTAAGGTGACCCCTAGGAAGCAGTTCAACTTGATTTTTTTTGTGCTTATAGCTGTGAGCTATGACCATGATGCAATTGTTTTGAAGCATCCTGGAGTTGGGTCAGGACACATGGGTTCTTGTTCAAGCTCTACCACCTTGATCAAGTCCCTTCCCTTCTCTTAGCCTCAATTTACCCATTTGTAGAACCAGGGTGTTGGATTATTTGATCACTAGAGACTCACCTGCTCTGTCTTTGGCTTTAGAAGCAGAAGTTAGCAAAGCACTCCTGTTTGTCTACTAACAGGAGACTCAGGCTAGGAGCAGTGATTTAATAATGCTCTTTGGTATTTGGAAAATAAGCAATATCAGAGGCACAGATCCAGGGAGGGGTAAACATGTTTGGAAGGATACTTAATATTACATACTAAACACATGGGGAAGAGGGGAGAAGGGGGAGAGATTCTGGTGGAAAGGTCAGTTGGGTCTAGGTTATGAACAGTCTTGAGTGCCTTGATCAAGTATTTGGACTTTATTCAGAACAGAATCGGGCACCAACCATGAATGTATGTCAGGAAACTGATGCCCAGCTGTGTTGTAGCAGCCAACTCTGGCATCCACATTGCCAGGGAGTCCTTAAGGGAGGACTCGGACCTTACTCTGCTTCCATCACTAAGTGCCTGGCACCATCATTGTTCAATGATTAATGAATGAAAGACTGCTTAACTGATGTCCGATATCCTGATGAGTACTGAAAAGGGATCATGACCAGCTGGTAAGCCACACAGTAAACTCTAGGTTCCCTAACATCCGTATTTTCTTAAACACCTGGAAGGGTGACTGACGTTTAAAATATTCTTCCTGATTCTTCCGAGGATATAAACAGCCTTTGGCCACCAGATCTTTCTAAGCCAACACAGGGACACTATTTGCACATAATTTTGCATGAAATGTAGTCATTTACATATATTTGCATAGTGCTTTCAAAAAGTCTTAATTCCAAGTATGTCAAATAAAATAAAACAAGTTCGTGTAATCTACTGCCATTGTATGTTGGCCCAGCTTGGGGATCCTGGTGGTGATGGGGCCAGATTTTAGAAAGCTGTGACCACCCCTGGCTCAGTGTATCCAGGGGAAACAGACACGGTGAAGTGTGAGAACAGGGGACTCTCTGGCAGGGTCAAGTTTCAAGCATCTGGACAGCGCTCTGTAGTTCACAAACCCAATGTACATCCCTTATTTCATTTAAGCCTCACCAAAACCTGTGTGCTTGGTAAGGCTGGGGTTGCTATAAACTTTTCATTAGCAAGGAGGTTACAGAGGTGAAGTGACTTGCTCGTGTCACGGTAGTAAATGGTCATGCCTAGACTTTATTCCAAATCTAGGCCTCTTGGTCCTTGGAGACTTTATGCTCTGAGAATTGATCCAGAGTTCCGTTGAGAAGAGGCAGAATGTCCCCATTTACTGCTAATCCAGTGTCTCCTCTTCAGCCTCCACACTGCCATTGGGAAACTGTACAAGGGAACCCCTGATGGCTCAAAGACAGTGTCGCCTAGCCGGTGATGCATCTGGCCCTAAGTAATTGCCTTTTTATTGTTTGAGACAGTTATCTGAAAGTTATGGTAATGGGGTGAAACTATAAGCAGCTTACAGGTTACCAGAACATGAATCCTTTCTTTTTTCCCTCTGATTTCTTTTTCCCTCTGAGCATCTCTGTGGGACCTTTTCCACTGCATTAGGTAGAATTTATTTTTAGACTTTTCTTCTTATGACATACTATCACCTATCCACCCTTGCTTAATTACTCATTTCCATATTTGCTAAGATATAGATATAGTTATATAGAAACATCTATCATATAGATAGATAGATAGATAGGTAGGTAGATAGATGTTTCTGATGTAGGTCCCAGACAGGAAGACCTCTGGTCTAGGGAGTAGTGTTCAGGAGCACCAGATACACACAGATACACACAATGGGAAGTGGGAGTCAAATCACGGGCTTTGGGGCCAGACGGAACAAAGTTCAAAACCTGGCCCCTCCATCTTGGATAACTTGACCTTGGCCTCTTTGAGCTTCAGTATCTTCATCTGTAAAGGCAATGGGGCATCTGCACCTCCTAGAAGCTCAGACTGATGCTTTGAGGCTGATCCTATGCATTTGGGTGAGCCTGGACTGGACGGGCTTGAGCAGACCTGAAGGGCCATCCTAGGAGGCAAGGAATGTTCCCACGCTGCTGACTAATCCCTGAGGCACAGCCCACACAGTGCCTATGGCTCACAAATACTTTTAAGGCCCCATGAAAACATTTTAATTTCTTTGAAAATCATAGGGAGGAAAATGAGCTTTTAGGTGGAATAAAATGTTTTAACATATAATATTAATATATTGGTTTGGCCGAAAAGTTCGTTCGGGTTTTGCCGTAGCATGAAAAACCCGAACGAACTTTTTGGCCAAGCCAATATTTGTACACCAACGCAATTGTAAAATCGAATTTTTAATGTGTTTTGTGGAGGAAGGGTCCCATGATGGCAAAAGTGCCCAGGCCCTTGGAAGTCATAGATTAGTTTTCTGGGGCTGCTGTAACGAAGGACTACAGACTGGATGGCTTATTCTCTCACCATCTTGATGGCCAGAAGCCTGCGATCAAGGTGTCAGCTGGACTTTGCTCCCTCTGAGAGTCTGAGTAGAATCCTTCTTTGCCTCTTCCTAGCCAATGGTGGTGGCCATTGATGCTTGGCATTCCTTGGCTTGCAGCGACATCACTCCAATCTCTGCCTCTATCATCACAGGCCCTTCCCTCTGTGTGGCTTTCCTTTTTCTCCTTGTTAGAACATCAGTCATATTGGATTAGGACTCACCCTAATGACCTCATCTTAACTTGATTACATCTACAGAGACTTCATATAAGGTCACATTCACAGCTACCCAGGGCTAGGACTTCAGCGTATCTTTTTGGAGCGTACAATTCAACCCAAAATAGAACCTGAGTAGAAGCAGTCTGATGCCCTATGCGTCCTGTGAGCAGGAACGTGTTTCAGTCAACAGCACCTGCATCACACTGAACTGTCTGTTAATTTGAGTTCCATGGTTTTGTACATTTGTTTGTATTTACTTCGCAAATAATTATTGAATTATTTTGTTTGGTTTCAATAGTCATGCAAAGGTTATAAGCATAAGGAGTTTATACCCACTTCTACGTTATATATTTTAAAATAACATTACAATACGAACAGTTTGTCAGTTCAGGTAGTCCTTGACAATATCCATTTGTTCTATTTAAAGTACCTGCACGTTGTTTCAGTACTGCAGCCCCTGGGGTCTAGATGAATGCCAGATGTGAGAGGAGATGGTGGCTTTGTAAACCTTGTATGTGTGAGTAAATCTGTTAAAAGCAGCTTGCCTGGGCACGTGGTCAGATTTCAAACTCCCTGCAGGCTTGTGTACCTCTTAGGACCAGCGTATGCCCTAGGGTAAATGTTGGGCCTTGACATGGCCTGGAGCCAAGGCCAGTTCCCTTAGGATCCTCTCCCACCGCACCCATGCTTCTCAGCAGTACTATCTGGTCCAAAGAGGGGCCAGATTCTGGCTTGAGTCCCACAGGGAGGTCTGGCCTCGAGATTGCCAAGCTCCAGAATTCTAAAGAAGAACTGGCGTCCAGGACAAGTCCACAGCTCCCCTCCCCCAGAATCAATAGGAGCCCCAGGGTACACGAAACCCTACTCCATTGACCCTAATGGCCCCGAGGACAAATTTGCCCTCAGCAGTGAAACAAGAGAGCCAGTCCAAGGTGTTTGCTTCATGCTTTTTGATCCAGAGATGGATTGATGGACATTAGATGGAATTCTCAGCTCCACTTAAATATCCCTAAATGCAGACCCCTGGAGGGTGGGGACGATATCTGGGAGAGTAGCCTTAAGTCACTTGCAGCAAATAACAAATATCTTTGTTCTCTTTTTATCTTTAACTTTTTCTTGAGTTTTCCAAAACGTTTAAACCTCATTCTTTTAAAAAATATTAAACTAACTTATTTCCTCAAAAATCTTATATTAAAATCAATGCTTCTAAAAGATATTTCAGATTTATTCCATAACATTGTGCCTACCACCAACCTCATTCCCTTCTCACCTGCAGGACTTCTTTCTTCTAGGACCAGCCAAGGGGAGAAAACACTGAGTATGGAACAAGCAGACTTGGCTTAATCGCTGATTCCAATACTTAATAGATATTTGAATTTACACAACCCATTTAACTACATTGGGCCTCAATTCCCTAATCTGGAAAATGGGTACAATAATACCTCTCATCTTCCTCATAGTCATGAAGATTGAATAAAATAATGCTTGTGAAAGTTTTTTAAAAGGTAAATTTCTATTTAAATGTGAGCTATTTTTATCACTTGTCAATGTCCTTCAGGCAAAGGCCACCAGTAACACACCTGTAGCTACACAAGCTGGGTTTATTACTAGTTGCAGTACAGAAAAGACACCATGGGAAACATGGGGTGTTTCAGTAAGAGGGTGTTAGAAGGAACCTACCATAGGATTTGGGCTTTGGTTGGATGATTTGAGGGAGGTTTAGGGAAGAAGGGGGTTGCTCTAAATTGGATTCTGTACAAAAGTAGGGACAATTCTATGATTGGGTATCTCAATAAATCTTCTCAGAGAGGAAAGACTAGAATGAGGATCATGGTGCAATTGTAATTGGTAAAGAAGAAGTAACTCATCTTTGTTGCAAGAGGGAGGTGTCTGGTATTTTGTATGCAGCACAGTGATCTTATTTCCATCAGTGCTTAGAAGGGCCCATGCTTTGTCTCATTTTATCATGATCTCAGAGTAACCCTGTCCGAGCTTAGTATTCTGTGTTCGTTTCTGATAGGAGAATAACGTGGCCAAGCTGTGAGAGCCAGGCCGGCTTCTGCATGTCAGGGGCCGCTCTTCTTTCTCACATCACACGTATTCAAACCAACAGTTTCCCTGTAGAACCATGGGCCTAAATGTAGTTTCAAAAATAGATGCACCTAGAGTAGGTAAGAGAGAGAAGGAAGAAAGGAGGGAAAAGAATAAGGAGGAGGGAATGAGACACTTAGAGGGAAAAGAAGTTACGAGGCTGTCGTGTATCCACCCCAAGAGGCCCTAGGAAGAGAGGAAAAGCTCAAATAAATTGAGTTGATTCCACTTCATAATTGGTCACCATTGGAGGCAGCATCAAAAGGACAGCCTAGAAAACACCAATGCTATTCAATTCCCTTCAGTGGCTCCAGTTTAACCAAATCCTGTGGATTTGGCCCTAACTGTTACCTCTCCCACTCCCCCTGAATTCTATGTCACATAGCCCTTGGGGTCTGTGCTTGCTAATGGTTTGAGGAGAATTTCAGAGCCATTTTCTCCTCTGGTCTATGATCAAATTGCACAGATGTTTCATAAAACTTAAAATGACTAAGCCATTTACCTCAGGTGGCTGATCAAGCAGGTTTAAAGAATTTCAAGGTATCAAGGAACCACAAGTGCTGAGTGGAAATTGAATTGCCGTCACAGATACAGTTTGTCCATTAAAAGCTCAACTTGATGGGCTAATAGAGAGTTATCAGCTGATGAGCAAACATCAGTATGATAGCAACAAAACTGGCCTCTGTTGAAAGGGGCTCTTCTCAAAGACCTCATGATACCCAGTAGAAGATGAACTCTTGATACCTGCTATGTCTCAGTTAATAGCATCAGTTGAATCAGATTAATTTAAAGGGACTAATGAAAATGATGTAAGAGAAGAGTTTGGAGGTTATAATTTGATGTGGCAATATCAGCTGAAAGATTATGAAACCAGTCCCCTTGGGAATAGGTACAAGTGATAGAAGTTAGAAGGGAGCAAAGGGTCCTGGCCTCATTTCTGTCAGTTCACCATGTCTTCTCAGGAAGATGTGGCAAAATTGGTTGACATCTATCGGTAAATTTTTTAAATGACTATCAGATTTCTAAGGAGTTCAAGTCTTACTGATGGTTTTGTAATAAATGGATCTTACACTTTTCTTGCATTACTAAAAATGTTCTCTGGCTGTACCTGCTATGCCTCTTGGCCTCTAGCTATCTCTTTTTTTTTTTTTTTTTTTTTGTGGACCAAAGTTATACTCAAAGTCAAATCTTAGCATTATTGAGTCCATGTCTTATACAGAAAAATAAAAATACCAAAGGCAAAGGTGGAAAATTAAATGGTCAACAAGTGGGAGGAAAGAATCTTAATGACCAAATGGATCCTACCTTTGCTACTTGTGGTAGTATGCTCAGGCTGCTATAATAAGAATACTACAGACTAGGTAGCCTAAATAACGAACGTTTTCTCAAAGTTCTGGAGATTGGGAAGGCCAAGATCAAGACACCAGGTGATTCGGCATCTAGAGAGAACCCACTTCCTGGTTTGCAGAGAGCCACTTTCTTGCTATATCTTGACGCGGTGAAGAGAGGAAGCTCTGGTCTCTTCATCCCCTTATAAGACTACTAATTCCATCACGACAGCTCCACTCTTATGGCCTAATCGCCTCCCAAAGACCCTGCCTCCCATCACATTGGGGATTTAGTCTCCAAAATATTAATTTGGGGGGAAGAGTGGACACAAACAGTCTATAGCACTATAAAGGTTAAAGTTGCCAAAATCTGTCTAGCTGACTGCTCTTGACACAGTTCCTCAATAAAATTGGCAAAAGGGTGAAGCTTGTATTGCCTTTTGGAGTCAACTTTACCTGTATTCAGATCTTAGCTTCAGATTTTATTACCTCTGTGACCTTGGATAGACTTCATAAAACTTGTACAAACTTCACTATTCTTATGTTTATATATATATATGTGGGGGAGAGGGCAATACTTCACTGTGTAATTGCCAGAACCAGGTGAGATCATGGATATAAAAGCACCTAGCATTGCACTTGGAGGTTCAAAAACTTTGAGATGTTATGTTGTTCTCAGTTATCTTCTTGTTTACAGCACCCGGCAGGGCCACCTCTGACAGATGTGTAAAGGGATTACTCTTGAAGTAGATCCAGCAGAGTGGTTCTGGTGGGCTGAACACTGCTGTGAGTCTTCATGTTGAGAAATGAGCTTTGACATTCCAGGTGAAAGAGTTTGATGACTATTTGGCATTTAATCATTTGAGTGCCAGGCATATAGTAGGCTCAATATATATTGTGTGTAATGAATGAATGTCAAGTGGTAGAAACTCTGTTTCCTTTAATTGATTAGTTCATTTCCCCTGTGTTTTGGGTCAAAGCCACAAAAATCTATTGGTAGAAATGGTAATGGCCCACTAAATTGGGAGCTTCCAAGGACACTGCTTAATACAAAGCAAGTACTTTCTTGAACTGTACTGGGTTCTTTAAATAGTTGTACGACCTTGGGCAAATCAGTTCAGTTCTGTAGTCTTAGTTTCCTTATCTACTAAATGACAGCTTCGGGCTGGAAGATTTCCACCATTCCTTCCAGTTCTAATGATCTGTGATCCGAAATTGTGTCACTGCAAATGGATTTCCTACTGACCTAATGGGAAACATACAATTGCCTTATCTGCCAACCATGAGCCCAGCAATGTCCATTAGAATTAGAAGGCGACTCTCCGTTGTAAGTGGATGATGTGTATGTTGGGGAGTGATCAATGCCTTTCCTTTGTGAGCGAGGTGTGATTTTGATAAACGCCTATCTTATGAATTTTAATCATGTGGCTTGTCAGCGCTCCTCAAACTCTAAATACCAAACTATTGTTATTACTCATGGACTGATTTAGAACCAGGTCAAAAAAACAAGTCCCAAACGTTAACAGCTGAAATATTTATGATGCAACTAGCGTTGCTTCCAAGTAATGCACACCATATTCAGGAAAAAACACATTATGGCAATCCAGGCCTTAAATTGATGAACATGTTTCCATTTTAGCCTGCAAATTGTTCATCAGAGAGCAATCCATGTGAATTTGATATTCCTAGGAGGCAAAGCCGGGGTGAGAGTGAGCCTTGGGACTGATTCTGCTTGTCACCTTTCAGAAAAGGAATAAGCTATCCCCAATATCCCATTGTAGCCCCAACCCTATTTTCATTAGTCCATTATGCCCCTCCGTCCTCTTTTTTAAAGGACAATGTGCCTACTTAGAGTGTATCATATAGATAGCTATATAAGATTGATACAGGAGTTTTTGAAAATATTCAGTTAAAAACTGCATGCATTCCCTTTGGAAATGTAACCAAGGATGATACATTAGGGATTCTTGTACAGGTGCAAGTGGTGACGTGATATGGAAAACATCCTTTATAAAACTGCAGGCAAAAGTATGCACCCCTATGCCCACTACTTCTTCACACTTTCCTTTACTTTACAAACACCCAGTGACTGATCCAGATATTGGGAGTTTGGGGTCAGAGAAGCTCTGAGTTTTGAAACATCTTGTAGATATTCCATTAAATTTGGCCCAAGAGATCCAGAAAGCCTTAATAGGAATTACCAGCAGGACAGGGTGTGTACACCAGGTAGGAGAAGCCATTTAGGCTAAATTGGCCAAGGTAGTGAAGAAGGAAAGAGATACATTTTCTTGTAACTTTTAACAAAAGAGTAAAATCCATCAATCAGTGAGCAAGCACTTATTAGGCACCTGCTCTGAGCAAGGCCTTGGGGTAAGCACTTGGGGAGAGTACAAGTTAGCAGAAATTTGGTATTCTTTCAGATATAGTATCAGGCCTCCTAATACTGGTCTCTTGTCCTCTCATCAAAACCCTCCAGAACCTTGCTACTCAAAGTGTAGTGCACATCAGCATTACCTGGGAGCTTGTTACAAATACAGAATCTTTAGCCCCACTCTGGACCTACTGAATCAGAATCTACATTTTAACAAAATCCTCCTGTGACTTACATGCACGTTAAAGTTTAAGAAGCACTGCGGAGACCAGAGGAGTCTGAGAAACTGTCACTTAGCTAAGCAAAGGGTACTTACAGGGGGCGTCCTGAAGTCCCTACCATGCATCCAGTATTGTCATAACAGACTTTTATATCAGTAGTTGTTAAACATTGCCTGGTCACTTGGGAGACAGAGATTTTCTCTACAAGTCTGATAAAGAGGACATTTTTGTTGATTATGTGAAATCATAGATGGTCCAGCTGGGTAGGATCTTACTGACTACAGATTCCCTCCTGGTAGAGATAAGGAAGCCCAGAGCAGGGAAACGATCAATGGCCCATGACTAGTAAGTGGGAGAGCTGGGGCTAGAACTGAGGTTTCTGAACTCACTGCTTATTCACCTCCACTTCACTGAGAAATGAGGACAGAGGCCCAAGGGCATGTCTGGATGAATCACTTACAAATCAATTGCTGGTCGATGGATCAGATGGGCAAAAAATGACATCTAATTTACCATTAGGTAATCCACTGCTTAGAGTCGAATTCTCAAGGGGAAAAAATGGAATCATAATAACACAGTCATTTGTACTGTAATCAATGCCATGGCATGAGTAAGGACAAAATTGATACTGACCAAGTTTCATCAAATAAATGACCTAGTTATCATAAAATCTAAAGTTATTTGTCCCAGTACAAACCCAGGAAATAACTGTGTCAGAGAGAGGCCTACGTACCTGTAACCTAGGCTTCAGGGATTGAGGGGGTCTCCCCAAAGTTCCTTTTATGCTAAATGTCCGCCCTCAAGTTCCATCCTTCAAGAGCCCGTAAAATGCTGCCTCTGCACTCAGCGAGTGGGAATGAGAATGGAATGAGATGAAATGGTGCAGAACACTTGCTCCTATACTGACCTGGGAGCTCCTAAAGACAGAATGCACATCTGATTCATATCTGCTTCCCAAAACATCTAGTACTTAGTAGGCTCTCAATCCCTATTTGGTTGGTGGAACTTTTAGGGGGGTGCTCTTTTGTAAATCACAGGTCGATTCAGCTTCTATAGCAGGAATCACTGCAGCAACTTCGGGGAGCCTCAAATCTGCTGGCAGCCATCACCAGAGGCACAGACCTACCTGAACAACCCCAAAGTCCCTGTTGCTGTTCTTGCTTGCAGTTGGTGCAGTACACATACCTGTCAGTCAGCTGAGTCAAGGGGCAAGTAGACAATTTGCACGTAATCCTGAGCAAGAAGAAAGGTTTAACCAGATTCATTAGTCAGTCCTCATGTGCCTAGAATAGACCATTATGAATGGAGAAGACAAATCACTTCAGTGGTTTTGATTTGTGATTTAGTTTTGGCTAAAATTCAGAGTTAGTTGCTTACAGGAGTCAAGAGGATTGACTCTCACCTCCTAGTTAATCCATTAGCCTGAATGTTCCGCTCTTCACCCTGTTGTTTTCTGTCTTGCAGACATAGCCTTGAATACAAAGTAATGACTCTTGGGGGACACAACCTGAGAGCATGTTATCTTCTCATATTTCTCATTTGGTTTGATTTTCCAAACTCCTAGGTCCCTCTGTGTCTTCAGCTATTTTAGTGTTGTCCTTTCTGGTTTGTTCCTTATAATAGTTCTCTTGTCTCTGGCATCTCCAAATTTATTTTTTGTGGAAGTGATTATGTTTCCAAGAACTCTTACTTTTACCCCCTAGTTATAGAAAAAAGCCATCCCTTTGCAACGTAGCTCCTTGACCTCACCTTGCATTGCAGCCCAGCTGCACTTCATCTGGAATGCTGACAGAGTGTACCAGCACTGCCCTGACTGGGCTCTCAATCAAAATGCCCCCAAACATAGGAGATTTGTGTGGAATCTAGCATCAGAAAACATGGGAGACCATATACAATATGTGGCCTATGCCTTGCACATTCATTTCTTTGTTCATTCATTAAACACTATTCATTAGTTGTTCTCTTTACATCAGGCAATGAGCACCTGTCACAGTCTGGGTATGCCCATAGGGTCCATTGTATCTCCACAGTTGACTTATTAGCTTTACCTCTTTGCTTTTTTTATTTTTTAGGAGTTGCTGTTGTGCAGGGATTGGCAAACTATGACCCTCAGGGCAGCTACCTGTTTTTATAAATAAAACTTTATTAGAATACAGCCATGTTTATCTGTTATACATGTTCTATTGCTGCTTTTGTGCTACAATAGCAAAGTTGAGTAGTTGTAATAAAGACTGTGTGACCCTCAAACCTAATATATTTACCATATGGCCTTTTACAGAAAAAGTTCCCCTACAGTTGGTTTACAGCATACTTTGCACATTTTAAAATTGGCTTATATGGTTTTTTGTTAATGAGTTCTAAGAGTTTTTTGTATATTCTGGATAACACGCCCCTTATCAGTTATATAATTTGCAAATATCTTCTCTCATTCTGTGAGTTATCTTTACACTTTCCTGATGATACCCTTTAAAATGCAAAAGTTTTTAATTCGGGTGAATTCCAATTTCTCCATTTTTTTCTTTTGTTGCTTATATTTTTTGTGTTATATCTAAGATTCCATTGCCAAATATAAGGTCATGAAGATTTACTCCTATGTTTCCTTCTAAGAATTTTATAGTTTTAGCACTTAATTTAAGCTTTTGACTCTCTTGAGTTAACTTTTCTATGGTATGAGGTAGGGCTCTAACTTTATTCTTTTGCATTCAATATCCAGTTGTCTCAGCAACATTTTTTGAAAAGACTATTTTTCCCCCATTAAATTGTCTGGGTATCCTCTCAAAAATCAATTAGCCATAAATGTGAGAGTTTATTTCAATTCTATTCCATTGATCTATGTATTTATAGTTATGCCAGTATCACATTGTCTTGAATACTGTCACATTATAGTAAGTTTGAAATCAGGAAGTATAAATCATCCTATTTTGTTCTTATTAAAATCTGGGTCACTTAAACTTTTATATGAATTTCAGGATCAGCTTCTCAATTTCTACCAAAAAGTCACCTGAGATTCTGATAGAATTACACTTAATCTGTAGATCAATTTGGAGACTATTGGCATCATATCAACAGTGATGATGAACATGGATTTTTTAAATTTATTTAGATATTTTTTATTTCTTTCAACAATATTTTGTAGTTTTTAAGAGTATAAGTATTGTACTTCTTTTATTAAATTTATTTCTAAATATATTTTTGATACTATTTTGATACTATTTTGATACTATTATAATGGGATTGTTTTCTAATTTCCTTTTTTGGATGGTACATTGCAAGTGTATTGAAATACAATTGATTTTTGTATCCTGCAAACTTGCTGAACTTGTTTACTTGTTTACTAATTCTAATATTTGTTAGTGAATTCCTTAGGATTTTCTGTATATAAGATCATGTCATTTGCAAATAGAGATAGTTTTACTTCTTCCTTTCCAATCCTTCCTTTCCTTATTTTTCATGCCTAATGCCTTGGCTAGTACCCCCAGCGTTGAATGGAAGTGGCATGACCTGATATCTTTCTCTTCTTCCTGATCTTAGAGGAAACCATTCAGTCTTCTGTAATTAAGTATGATGTTAGCTGTGGATTTTTTGATAGATGCTCTTTATTAGTTGTCTTATATTCCTAGTTGTTGATTATTTTATCATGAAAGGGTGTTGGATTTTGTCAAATGTTTTTTCTGTATCTATTGAGATGATCCTGTGGTTTTGTTTTGTATTCTACTGATATGGTATATGACATTAATTGATTTTGAAATATTAAACCAATCTTACATACATCCCACTTTGGCATGGTGTAAAACCCCTTTCATATGTTGCTGGATTCACTTTGCTAGTATTTTGTTGAGGATATTTGTCTATATCCATGAGAGATACTGCTCTGTAGTTTTCTTTTCTCATCACGTCCTTGTTTTTGGTATCAAGGTAATACTGGCCTCATAGAATAAATTGAGGGGTTCCCTCCTCTTCTATTTTTTGGAAGAGTTTGTGAAGAATTTGTATTATTTCTTTAAATGTTTGGTAGAATTAAGCAGTGAAGTCATCTGGACCTGAGATTTTCTTTGTGGACAGGTTTTTTTCTTTATTGCTAATTTAATAAACTCTCACATATAACCTAGTTGGTGTCTACCTAGGACTTTGTCTACTTCATCTAAGTCATCTAATTTACTGGCACATTTAAAAAATAGTATTTCATTACAATCCTTTTTATTTTGTAAGGTTGGTATTATAGTAATGTGCCTTCTTTCATTCCTGATTTTGGTGATTTTCGTCTTCTCTATTTTATTCTTGGTCAACCTAGCTAAAATTTACCAATTTTAGTGATGTTTGCAAACAACCAACTTTGATTTTCCCTATTTTTTCCTGTTCTCTATTTCATTAATTTCTGCTCTAATCTTTATTATTTCCTTCCTCTGATTGATTTAGGCTTAGTCTGCCCTTCTTTTCTAGGGTCTTAAGGTGGGTGGTTAGGTTATAGATTTGAGACCTTTCTTCTTTTTTAATGCAGGCATTTACAGCTATAAATTTCCATCTAAGCACTGCATTAGCTGCATCCCACAAGTTTTGGCGCATTATTTCTTCATTTTAATTCACCTAATTCTTCTTTGACCCTGCTATTTAGAAGTGTGTTGTTTAATTTCCATGAATTTACCAAATATGTTTCTGCTGTTGTTTTCTAATTTTATTCTGTCATGTTCAGAGAAAATAATTTGTGTGATTTCGATCCTTTTAAATTTAATGAGGCTTGTTTTATGGCCTAGTATGTGGTCTATCCCAGAGAATGTTCCATGTACACTTGAGAAGCATTTATATTATGCTATTGTTGGATTAGATGTTCTATATCCTTCTATTAGGTCTAGCTGATTTATAATGCTGTTCTATTCTTCTATTTCCTTGTTGATCTTCTGCCTAATTTCTATCCATTGTTGAAAGAGGATACTGAAGTTTCTATTATTGTGAATTGTCTATTTCTCCCTCCAATTCTATCAGTTTTTGTTTCATGTATTTTAGGACTCTATTGTTACATATGTTTATGTTTATAATTTTTATATCTTCCTAATATATTGATCCTCATAATTATGAAATATCCTTTCTATATATAATAACATTTTTTGTTTTAATATCACTTTTGTCTGATATTAGCATACCCACTCCAGCTTTCTTATGGTTCCTGTTTACATGACATATATTTTTCCAGCTTTTCACTTTCAGCCTGTTTGTGTTTTTAAAATAACATGTATCTCCTAAAGACAGCACGTAGATGGATTTAGGTTACCTGCTAACCTTTCAGTATTTTGTATATATCATCCCACTGTCTTCTGGCCTCTATTGTTTCTGATGAGAAGACAGCTGTTGATCTTATTGGGGTTCCTTTGTAAGTAACAAGTCACTTTTCTCTTGCTGCTTTAAAATTTTTCTCTTTGTCTTTGACATTGAGCATTTTTACTGCAATAAGTCTGTGTGTGGATATTATGTGTTGAATTGTGTCCCCAAAAGAGATATGTTGAAGCCCTAACCCCCAGTGCCCGTGATGTAACTTTATTTGGCTTCAGTGAGGTCTATTTCCCTTGCAGGGTGAAGATTCTGAAGTCACTCTTCAGTCTTGGTTATGCTAGGATGACATCCTGCAACGTCAGTGGTATTAACAGGGCTCTCTTGAACTGTCTCTTTCCCTGACTCTGTTAAATTGTCTGCTTCTAGCATCACATCCAGCTGTTGACTGCCACAAATTATTATCTGATAGCTCTATTGTTTTTGGCAAAGTTCTGGGGACATATATTCCTCCAGTCTGATCCAATTAAATGTGGGTCCCTTTGCATTCTTTGAAGTTTCTTTTGAACTCAGCTGGGCTCTTCCTAGCTGTCTCTTTCCCTGGTTCTCTCTGGTAAAATAGCTGTCCTACTGTTTACCTTCTGCTCTCATGAACCTACCAGTCTCTCAATTATTTACCACCAAAATCACCATTGTTTTCAAGAGCATCTTTAGGCCTGAACTCTTCCACACTGTTTCAAATAAAGTCAGTTCCTTTCAAGAGAACTTTGGAGATATCTGTTCTTATAGCCTGCCTCTCCCTGGGGCTGGGGACTGTTTCTCTTGGAGTGACACCCTACTTTATGGGCAGGGTGCTGGGCAGGGTTAGTAGCTTCTCTTCTTCTCAACTTGCCTATTCCAGCTTGGCACCTCCATCCTACACATGAACTGTGGTCAGGGTAATCAAGACCCCAACATTCTCAGTGTCCCATGTTTCAAGTAGAGCCTCTACTCTATGAGTGGAGTTGGGTGTGGTAAGAGAGCCTTGACCTCTTGACCACACTTGCCTGGAGTTTAGCCTCTACTACACATGGCTGGGGAAGATGAAAACTGTTATTGGCCTGCCCCTCCTGGAGAGGCTCCAGAACCCTGGATCAGGAGCTGGGGATAGAGGGAGCCCTGTGTTCTTCGCTGAAACTGCCTGGAGTGGAGTTTCCATCATGTTGAGCAGGGAGAGGGAAGGAGGGTTCAAATGTCACAGATGCTCACTGTTCTTACCGAGTTTTAGTAGGTTTTCTTGAATAAATGTTTTTTCATTTGCTGTATGTCCTCAGACAATTTCCAGAGGCATTAAATGATTAGGTTTTTTAAAACAATTTTCACCAGTTATGCGTCTTTCACTGGGGAACAGGTCTTCAGAGCTCCTCATGTCACCATTCCAAAAGTGGAGCCCCTCTGCAATTCTTTATCTTTCTGTCTCTCTCAGACCAGATGGGGAGCTCCTTTGGAATAGGGGCTGTATCCAAATAATAATTGCTGCCTACATTTACTCTGAACTATGCTTGGTGCTCTGTGAATATTATTTCTAATCCCCTCAATAGCAAGTTGGTTATTATCATCCCTCCATAGGTGAGGAAATTGAAGCTAAAGACAGCAAGTGACTTGCCTGAAATCTCGCTGTTAGTAAGTATTGGAGCCAAGAGCCCAAACCAAGTCACTCTCTCTAACGTCTGTGGTCTTCCCACTTCACCATACTGCCATTGTGCTCTAGTGTCTGGCATAGTGCTTGGAATACAGGTACTGGCTGAATGAATGAAAAAAAATTACAAATGAAAGGATAAATAATTGAACTCTCAGGCATAACAAGCCCAAGAACATCTATCAGCACACAGCTCTTCTCTCTCCTTTCACGTTTTGCTTTCAGGCTGATTAGTGCATCTTCACAGCAACTTCTCTGACTTTGCTAATTAGTTCCTTTGCCTTAATGGCAATCATAATATGTAAGAACAACTTTAATCCTAAATTTGTTAAATTAAATCAATGGGTACTATATAGTCACAATGTTCAGGAAGTATAGTACTAAGCTCTCTGGAATTTGCAAAAGGTCTTCCTTTGAGTTTATTTCAGCAACAGATCATAGTAGTATTATTTTGTGCTATCTGATTTTTGCATAATTCGTCAGTTTGGCACCTTTTAGGTTAGTGATCTTTAATGCTGTATTGTTCAGAAACTCAGATCAGGTATGTCATTAGCAGTATGACTGTACCTGAGTCTATTTCTGACAAATACAATGATCTGTTGGACACCCTAAAAGTTGAATCAGTAGCTTCATTCCTAAAGTGAGCTTTATTTTTTCTAAGTTTCACTTTTTCTTTCTCTTCTCTTTTCTTTTTTTGAATTAAATTTTCATTACCCAAGTAACACATGAATTTATTCTTCTTGTGGAAATTTCTATGGATACATATTTGTGTGTGCATTTGTAAGACACAAGAAGATACATACCCAAACTTAATATAGTGATTACCTCTTGGGAAGGGAGTGGGAAGGGGAAGAAGGGAGCCTGCTGGTGAAAGAGGACACTAGGCTGATCTGTAATGTTTTAATATTTTACAAGGAGAATGTTTCCTCTTCCTCTTTGTTCCCTTTGTTCTCTGTCATTCTTAGTGCAAACATGTGAGAATGTGTAAATCCCTACCTGTACACGAGGTAAGTTCAGCCAGAACCGCCGAGTGAGCCTCCCCAGTGGCCAGAGGAATCATTCACCCCCTCTTAATTGTTCTTATTGAGTCGGAGAATGGGGGTGTCATTATTCTCGCCTGTGCCTTTTTCATCTACAATGTACATTTTCTGTTAGCTTGTCCTGCTGCAGTTGATGGCGGTTTTATTGATTAGATCATTTGCCTGTAAACACCAGCTTGATCACGAAGAAGCAGGGAGAATTGAAGACGTACTTCTAAAGGCATATTCTGTTACCAGTAGCAAGCCGCTGACTTACTTGCATCTTCAAGCTGAGGCAGCCTGGAGAAGCAGATTGAGATGTAGCATAACCTAGGCATTGACTCTGACCATCTTCCCAATTGATGCTAATTGATCCCATGTAGTTAGTCACAAAAGGATGCAGATTGTTGGTTAGGTCGATGCAACGTGGTGGGGGAGCCAGGACTTTAGGGTTTTGATCCTGATACAAATCCTAGTTTCACCACTAGCTGAAGGGATCATAGGCAAGTAACAGTCGTTTTTAAGTCAGTTTTAGTATCTTTCCTCCCCTTCCTCCTCTTCATTCTCCTCCTCCTTTTAGATTTAGAATTAAGTGAAATTACATGCGAAAGAATGTAGTTTCATGAACGCTGGGGCACATAGAGATAGTCTGTGATCGACTGCCAGATTTGTTTCCCTGTGCTAAGACAAAAAAACAAACAAACAAACAAAGAAACCTCTTCTCTTTCTCCTTCTCACACTAATGTGCTCTCCATTTCTCCTCCTAAAAATATAAGGAGTAGTCCTCACCCATGCCCATCTCCCCTGGCATTGTTGGTGACATACTTACAGGTAAGATCCCTTAGACTAAACAGAGATTTGATGCAGAAAAAAAATAAAGTACCAAATGCTGTTCTGATTGAGGTTTGGGGTTGTCATAGACCCAGGCACCACTTCCGAAGCAGTTCCTGAAACAACTTTTAAGATGAAAGACTTCCAATATCTATAGAAAGAGTAAGACTTGGGATCCTTGAGGAACAGTAACCCCAGGCCATGCTGAGTGCTTCCATCCTTTATATGGGGACTCTCATGAAGAAACAGCAGCTGGCAGGAGATGTCACTGGCATTTCTTATTTCCATTTGATAAGCTTGGTGTAAAGGATATCCAACAAGTCTCAAAAAGAAAACAAACTAAATCAAAGCTTCTTGAGCAGCATGTTGCTTTCATCAAACATTTCCTCAGAAAGTAAGTGTCAGGGCAGCTGGAAGAGAGAAAGGTGAGTGTCGCATTCGACTGGCACCTCAGGAAACACTCAGACCTACTAAGGCCGAGGTGCTGCTCTAGGTGGTAAGAAGCCTGGGACCAGAGAGGCCTCCCATAGGAGCAGGGATGAGGTTTTTCTGAGTGAGTAGATCCCACCAATGTGCGGCCTGCAGTTAGTCATTCCTAAGGCTGTCCCTGTGCAGAGGGGGACTGTGTTTTCTGTTAGTGAGAAAGTAACCCTCCTGGATCTCACCCGATTTTGCTGGGTACCTTTAGGTTCTTCTGAAAGGACTGGACTATCATTAAAGTCAGCCCTTTACTTCTGTGATCCTGGCCTAGAGGGACTGAGCCACACCTACCTTACCTCCAGGCTCTTAAGAGACCACCTGGTTTCAGTCTCAGACTCACAGCCCTTGGCCTCTCCTCATAGACAAAGCCCAAGGAGCCTCAGTGTGGAATGAAGTTGTCCAGGAAAATTCCAGAATGGGGTTCCTCTAACAGCTGATCCTAATCATTCTTAAAAGTTAAGAAAAAAAGAAGTTGACTATAAAATGAGTTGCTTTTCTAGGATTTCTAGCAAACAAAGGCTCTTCTTGACAGTGAGGTGTCCCATAGAGTTTACGATTTGCAGAATGGGGCTTTGCAGGGAAGTTCAAAGGTAAGGGCTCTTCTTTACCCCCACTGTGGCTGTGATCTGGGCAGAGGTGGCTCAAGATGCCTGACCAAAGCCTGGCACTTAGGGTTCTCCTGCCTGACTCAGATGCTCTGGCTTTCTGAGACATACGCGGCAGCCAAGCTGAGCGTGAAACAGTGAACTTGGAGTCAGGAACCACATCTGTAACCCATTGCTCATCCCTGGTGGGGTCAGAGAGCCCAGTCTCCCACTCACATACTGTTGGAGTAGGAAGAGGCCTTAGAAATAATGTCCAACACCTTTGCGTTTAAAGGAAACAGGCCCGGAGACATCAAATAGCCTTCCAAATGCCTCCTCTCCCAGAATGCCCCTCAAAAATCTCATTTATCTTAATATTCTCAGCCACCTGCAGACATAGGACATCCGCTCAACGAATGTTGAATGAACGAATGTACATTGTGGTGGTGACTCAGTGGCAGAGCTGACATTAGCACACAAAACTCTCTTTCCTACCCCATCACTCAATAAGTCAACACTTACCACGACTTAACCAGCACGTTCAAGCACAGTCATCTGGAGCCAAAGGCAGACTCACAGAAGGTGGCCTCCTGCTTGCACTCAATCTGGACAGCTTTTCCTCTCATTGCTCAGTTGACTTCTGGATTGAGGGGCTGCAGCTTGCAGTACCAGCAGAGGATATTCATTGACTCAGGGAATGGATTGGAGCCAGTTTCCCCTTTGGATACCAGGCGCCACCAGGGAAGCCCGATCACTCATTCATTTTATATTCATTCATCATTTAAAAAATTATTTATTAAGAGTATGCATCATGGGGCTTCCCAGGTGGCGCAGTGATTGAGAGTCTGCCTGCCGATGCAGGGGACACGGGTTCGTGCCCCGGTCCGGGAAGATCCCACATGCCACGGAGCGGCTGGGCCCGTGAGCCATGGCCGCTGAGCCTGCGCGTCAGGAGCCTGTGCTCTGCAACGGGAGAGGCCACAGCAATGAGAGGCCCGCGTACCGCAAAAAAGCAAACAAAAAAAAAAATGAATGAGTGATCAACAAATTAGTTAATACTAGACAAACTTCCCCTTAACCTCTAATCTCTATTTTCCTATGCCACCCAAAGCAAAGAAACTCACTTCTTAGTAATATGATTTGAAAAGCAAGGTAATAAAATATCTGTTAGTAATTACGCTTTTTTTTTTTCTCTGAACTCCTTGTTTGAAAAAATACTATAAGGGAGTAGAGTATAAAAGCTTGGAACTAAAGGCTGGGTTTTCTGGTCCCAGGAATCCCCAAGGAGCACTGAGGTGTAGAGGTTGGAAAACATAAGGAATTAGACCAACCAGAGCACATAGAGGCTGACTGCTTTCTGGTCTAGGTGAATATTTTTTAATTGCAGAGTTGATTCAGGCCTCAAAGGTCATGAACTGGGAAATCTAGCTCTCTGTGGTTTTACTCAAATTAAGGACTAATCGAATCCAGCCAGTAAAAGCAAACCACTTCTTGTGGGTTGTGAGTATAGGGTAAGAGAAGAAAACCAGCAAGCAAGAACTTATAGGGGTTCTGTGCCCCAGGATTGTGAAGCTTACAGGTCTCTTCTGTAGATTTTCGCAAATAGAATTACAACTGAACTTGTGGCAAATAAATACATAAAATAAACATGTCCTGAAGCATACTAATTAAAAGCCCAGCCACTAAGGTTAGTGAACTCTCAATGTTAAGCATGGTATTCGGCTGAATTCCAGTACGTGGGACCATGATTCTTAGCAGCTGCAAGACTAGAACACAGCAGTTCCATTCCTTATGCATGTAAAGCACAAGGGATGGGACAGCATTGGGGAAGAGTCTCTTCCTGGTGTCATATCTGGGCTTTTTATCTGGCTTGGAAATTGTCTAGTTGGTGATCACAGGATGTAGGCTAGAGGCTGCTTAATCAGAAGAAAGAGCCTTGCCTTGGAATTAATATACTCTGTCACTAGCTGTGTGGTCTTGGGCAAATCAGGTCCTTCGCCATCAGTCTCTTCATCTGGTGAACTAAGGGATTAGAACAGAGGGTCTCTCCTTTCAACCCTAGGGCTCTCTTTTGTGGATGAAATTCTATGTGTCTGTGAATATTTGTTCTTTGTAGCATCTATAGGACTATCACTTTGAAGTATAAGTTTGCCTCTTGAACAGATTCAGGAATTTTGAGGAAAGGAAGGAGAATGGGTTTCAGAGGTTGATTCACAAAGCAAAGGAAGGATGCTAACATTGCTTGACCTGAGAGAATCTCTAACAGGAGTAATTCTTGTCTTACGAACAAATATTTATTGACTGCATACTACAAGGCAGGTGTTGAGTCAGGTATTGGAGGTGCAACGTGGAGCTTATAGTCTAATGCCATTTTACGCGTGGAAAAGCTGACTTTTAGAGGGGTTAAGTAATTGACACAGGGTCAGGTAGCTATTGGTGGATGAAATCTGAATTTGAGCCCTCATCCCTCTGACTGCTGTAGTATGTCACATTGCATCCTGGGAATCGAGACAAAAGGACCAAAAGGAGCCTGAGACTGGATCTGAAGTCTTGATATTCTTCCTCGTGGCTCCACGAAAGTGAGTTATTCATGCTTCCTGACACTATCCCCAAAGTCTGATAGCCTCTGAAAATCCCTTGTCTCCCGTAATGATTATTGTTGAACCATCTTCTGTTAACTCATGCTAATCCCTTGGAAAACTGCTTCTGGAAAACTCAAAACTAAACTTCTGAAGCCTGGCCCTTGGGTGCCATATTTGATATTTCTAGAAGCTAAAAGGGGACTTAGTCCTATTTCACATCACAAATCAGGTACAGGAAGAAATAGCTAAAAAGATGGCTCTCCTGCAAATTGGAGTTCCATTCCCTAATCCCATTCCCCAAAGCCCCTGGCTTCTTGTTGGATTGGCATATAGGCATTCAGGCTCCTGGCAGAGATTGTGAAGAGCGGGTTCTGTACCCATCCCACCCTCCCACTTCTGACCTGCAGCCTTCGGGTCTCAAAACAGTGAATCTGACTGGGGAGCCTGCTCATTACAAACCAGTGGATTGAAGAAGTAATTCACCACCCTAAGGTCACTCCTTGCTCACAGTCTCTTGTAGAGATGCAGGGTAGAGATCTCAAGGATCTAAGGGATCAGGATGGGGCTGGGGAAAGGGTAATGACCTGAGTTTAGACTCCATCTTATGCTAAAAGGATAAAAAGAGTTTTTGAGAAAAGCATGCCAGGTTAGGTGACCAAAAAGAGCTTTAGCAGAAGGAACGAGACTAGGGATAAAGGATGTGCTTTGGGAGCAGAGTGGAAAGATTATGGGTTTGAATGCCAGCTCAGCGTACTAACCATGCACTTTGGGTTACTAGGCATCAGTGTCTGTGCCAGTTGAATGGAGATAACACATCCTGTGGAAGGTTGTGAAGATAGTTGCTAACAAAAGTCGAGTTTGCAGTAAAAGTTTCCTGCTATTATTTTGCTGTATTTGTATTGTATTATCCTTCATGAATCAGGCAGGATTTCAGACCCAGCATGTCAGCACCATAGCATTCTGGATAGTCACTTGTTAGTGAGGGAAGGGGAAGCTTAACTGTGAACAGAAACATGTGATTTTGTTGTACATATGTGTGAGGTGCATATATGTGCACGTGTGAGTGTGCCCATATCCTGTGCAGACATGCAGGTGTATGCGTGTCCCTGGGCCTGGAGCCACACCTCCAAGTGGCATTCTTTGAAGTGACTGGGGGTTCTGATAACCTCCCTTTTCATGCAGCCTGCCTTGAATGTGGCAGTTTGAGAATCCCAATTATAGACTCTGGTCTCAAAACAGCCTAGAAAAAATCAAGACAAGCCTCACAAACATTGTCTCATTAGTTCAGTGAAACCTTACTAATTTACCCTAATTGTGGGGAAGGATTGTTTTCATGCGGGAAATGTCTGAAAGGGGCTTGCTTTAATAAATAGACAGGACTTGTTTGTAATTAGTGGTGCCACTCACACACAAACAATCAATGTGCTTAGTCCTTAAAAACGCTTTGTTCTCGTAAGCGGGTTGCACATTCCCACTGCCATCTTGAAGCTGCTAGTGTAAGGGGTGACCTGGGAGCAAGGGTCTTTTATTTTCCTTCTTATTTCCAAGTAAACAACAACCTAACAGACGGCCAAGGGGATTGAACTAGGGCTCTTTACAGGGAGAGAGGGAGACAACAACAGCAAAGCTGGAGAGTTTTGGCAAGAGTTAAGACTCAAAAATCCTAAATGCTAATCCCAGCTCAGTCCCCAAGCGGTCAAGTTACTTTATCTCTCTGGGTCTCAGTTTCTTATCTCTCAAGTGAATGAGTTTACCACAATGGTTTCTCATTGCTGTTAAATCATAGCATTTCAGGGCTGGAAGAGGTCCTAGAGATCATCTGATTCAACCCCTTGATTTCCTTGTGTTCTTCTCATACTCTGAAGCTTCCTGAGCTGCAAATTATGAAGGTTGAATATATGTTTAATGATACATGTGACTGAGATAAAGGCTCAGGCAAGAGGGCGGGACTCGAAGAACTTGACTTGAATCAAGTTCCAAGCAGAGAACAGATGAGCAGCCAACAGGGCACCTGGAGAATGGGCAGCCAGAGAAGCCAGAAAGGGGCAATGGGGTAGAGAAGTGGGCAGGAGGACCTAGGGTTCAACAAGCAAAATAGGTCACCAACAGAGCAGGCAGCAGGCAGGTGGGAAGCCCCTTAGGAATCAAGAACCCAGAGAAGAAGAGCCTTAGCAATGAAAGGCAAAAGTCAGCAAAAATATAAGGCCACAGCCCCAAAGTCCCAAAGAAGAGGATGAGGCCTGATGGAGAGCCATTGGCCCTGCCAATCGTGGTAATTACAAGGCTGGAGGTCCAAAGGTCTCTTCTCTGATTAAAGCAATTCAAGGAAGCCCTGGGCTTGTGAATTGTTTCCTACCCTCTGGAGACATGTAGAATAATGGATGGGAGGACTGGCTGATTGAAGGGAGCACCATGTGGTGGGGGACAGCCGGGAAGAAATGGTTCAAAGCAGCAGGAAGTGCAGCACTGGTGGCCCAGGTGACCCATCGGATCAGAGCTGGAGCTGAAGATCTGAAAGTCATCTGCACAGAAAGCAGCACTGAACCTGTGAGAATGGGCAAGCTCTCTGCAGAGAGAGAAAGAAAAAGGTCAAAGACGACCTCAGAGAACACTTTATTCTGGCTGGATAAACAAATTGAAAGGTGACCTATCCTCTTACCTCACTTGAAGCTAATAGTGAAGTATGTATTGAGGACAAGTGGAGAAAAGACAAGTGACATTTAGAGGACACAAGAATAAATATGGGCTTTCTTCCTTGAGTTGCATGTTACCAGGTCCACCTGTCTGTGCCTCCCCTCCACTTGCATTACTGTCCACCGATGAGATGGCATCTCCATTGTCTCCAGAATGCAAACAACAACTAAATGAGTCCCTGGTTTTCTTTTCCTTTAGAGAATATGGGTTGAGATGTGGAAGACACAGAAATAAATCAGCCTCTCCATGTGGTTGTTTGTGTGTTTCCTTCTCCCTGGGCAATTCTATGCCAAAGAAAATATCAGTTTTCTAACTGAGCATCTTCATGCTCAAAACTGGTGACCTTGAGGCAGTTGTCTGGGGCAGCAATCTCAGAAAGGTCTGCCTGCCTCCTAAATGCTCGTCTTCTCAGCCTGAAATTCCTAGAACTAAAAATTATCTCATCCACTCATCCTCCTTTTTTTTTTTTAACATGAAGAACCAGTCCAGGAGAGATGAAATGGCTCACTCAAGGTCATTAGTACATATAATGGTTAGATAATATTTCTCAAATCAGAGTATTGTATGAGCCCTTTTTAAAGTAAAAAAAAGGATACTTTATGGGTCCCTGTAACACATGCTTTTTCCTCCAGGGAACCCCAGACTCCAGGTTAAGAGTGCAGAGATTAGTTCAAGGTGACTGGTGGTAGGGACTTGTCTCCCAAAGGGCCAGGCTAAGACATTTTGTGTGCTCCTCTCTCAGCGGCATCCTGAGCTCCAGTTGGCTCATTGCCCTGTATGGCCCACGCCCATCCGGAGCTCCTGGCACGTTCTATAAACAAGGTCTTTTCCTGAATACTTTGGCCTCTAGGAGTCTTCCCAGACCCCACCCCGGAGCCTGCTCACTCTTCCTCCTTTGACTATGGTGATACATGTTTCTGTGCCTCCAGTCCTAAGGGTCTCTGTCACTGTTTGGTTTCCAAGGCACACCATGAGGTATTGGCCTTTGTTTGGCTCACCTGCTCTCTAAAAGCTACACTCATCCAAGGTGAGGCAGAGGAGGATGGAGGAGACGCCAGGCGATGTGATGGCTGGGCCGCCATGACATGGCGCGTGGGGGAGAGAAAAGTCAGCGGCCCCATAGGAGGAGGGCACAAGCCCAGGAAGCTCTGAATGGAATGTGGGTAGAAAAGGCTGCTGGTCAAAGAGGGTGTTGTGAGGACTTGATCTATAGCATGTGGGAACTGGAGGTCCCTCGGGAAGGCCTAGACCTACGCCCCTATTTTGCAAATAAAGAAGAAACCAAGTCCCAGAGACCCAAAGGAGCTTGCCTGGTCCCACATGGATCAGGAGGCAGTACAGGTAGTGGTTAAGAGCGTAGTTTTGAAGTTGAGCAGACCTGAGTCCTCAGTTCACACTGCATCTGTTACTAGCTGGGTGACCTTGAGCAAATCACCTAACTTTCTTCAGTTTCTGTTTCCTCATCATGATAGACCTACCTCATATGGTGAAGGTTGAATGAAAAAAATGGATAGAAGTGCTTAACACAACATCCATTAGAACTGAACTTAACACAACATCCATTAGAACAATTAGAACTCAGTAAATGTTGACTATGAACAGCAGCAAAGGTGGAATTAGAAGCCAGGTTTCCTGAAGCCCTTATCTGGGATGTTGCACATCTCGCCCATAGGGGATAAATTCATAGGTTTACTTATGGTTGAGCCTGGGTGGAAAATATGGTCTGCTAAGAAGATAAAGAACTGCCTCAGATCAGAAAGTTAGGAATTCTAGGCAGCTGGACGTGTTGCCTGGAGAGCTGAGGGACAGTTCTGCCTGCCCAGGCTTGAGCAAGGAGCACAGGTGATGCCTGTGGACTCCAGGCACAGAATCAGATGTGCTGCTAATTGGGACGGCTGACACACGGACAAGATCAGAGTCTGCCACGGATGGGGGATCAGGAAGTTCTGCCTCCCCATCAATATTCATGCCTGTTCTTTCCTGAAAATTCTGTTCTAATTTCATAATACAGAAGGTCCATGAATTGGGCAGCCATCTCAGCTCTGCGCAGACTCTGCAGATGAGTAGAGAAACCATCAGTGATGGTTGGACCTGACTTCAGAAGTGTTAGTCATCGGTCAGACTGAGGCCCCTGAGCCTAAGAGGGACCTCATATTTACTGAAGGCAATCTTGAGAATGGGCTGGGAACAGTTCAGCTCATAGCCTCACAGATTTTCATTCCACCTCAACTTCTAAGGAGTCTCAGTACAAAGGGGTTCTGGGCAGAAGGAATGGAGAGTGAAGAGGTGTGGGAGAGGGGCTTCAGGAGGTCAGAGTCTCAGAGAAGCCTAGGGAAGACACAGGCATATCTGGTGGAATGATGTGTTCGTTCCTTTGACCTTTTCTATAGAAGGTGCCATGGCCTTCCCTGAATTGCATCCCCAGGGAACAGTAGAGGGTGACTTGTCCCAAGGTCATGCTCATCAGTGATAGGGATGGAGAAATGTCACTCTGGGCCTTGCTGGCTCTGCAATTAGTCAAATGCTTTGCTTATAATACAATCACAGCTCTCAGCTCTGATTATTGGCATCATCAACATCATCTATTAATGGATTTTGAGCTGCTCTGGGTACAGGGCATTGTACAAGATGCTAAACAGTGCCAGATTCAGAAAGTGAAAGACAGAAAAGAGCAGAAAGTGGACCAAATCAGGCATCATTCTGTGTAGCAAGATTTAAATCAGCCTGAATCCATTCGTGTGTGCTAATCTTAAAGGGCCAGGGCCTTCTAAATTTCAGAAAGGCATTAATTATTCCAGAGTCTTCTGTATCCTTCCTCTCTCCATTATTTTCAACTGCTTACTTTTAACTAGAAGTATTTAAACTTCTATTAGTTTTCTTTTATCCCTTTTGTTAAATAAACTTTCCTTTATCACCTCACAGTCTCTCCTGGTGAGGCTGTCTGCAGGAGGAGAACTAAGCAGAAATCCAACAGTTAGAACAAAATAAATAGGTAAAGGAGGACTTGCCTCCAAGTGAGCCAGAGCGCGCTGTGTTTGCACAGTAGTGCCTTGCTACCTGGCATTTCTACCTGAGGTTTCTTTAGTAGCTTAGCACAGTGAGGAGACACGCTTTGCTGAAAATGCCCATCACCCTGGCATGAAATGTGCTCTACCCGCTACAGAGCTCCAAACATCTGTTCTGCCTCCTTTCATGCATGTGCTTTTAAGCTGATGGTGGGAGACAACCTGCCAGAAATGTCTGAGTTTCCACCAAAGACCTATTATAGGTTAGAAGGCAGACAGCATTGTTGTACTGAAAACCTGTTCATCAGAATTTCCAGAAGGAACAGATATGAAAGGTTCAAATGAACTCTTCAGGGTTTCTCCATCTAACCAGGCCTGAAGCTCTGCCCCTCATTAATCTTTAATGAACAACAAAGAAAAATGTGTCGCTGGCCAATTATCATGTAGGGTGGCAGATGCTGAGAGAGGAAGAGTCCCCGGAGTCACATCATTTAAAGGGACACTGTCAAAAAGAACGTCTTATTTTGAAACGGATTCCCTGACCTGTAACATTATCTATTTCTTGTTAAACTTAAATTGTGCTTCTCTCTCGACACTTCTACCATTGTCTCTGTCTTGGGGATTTGAACTTTAAAACTCTGGAGCAATCAGGTGACAGAAACTGAAGGACTGACGTGCTTTTCCTTGTGTCATGATGCCTACTTGGACTGTCTTTTCCCTGCCTCTATTTCCTTCAGATTTCCTCCTAATTAATCTTGTCCCATGCTGAGCTAGGCTCTCCCTGACTTTGAGTTTTCTTAAGCAGTCTCAACATGTGAATATAAGTCCCTTTAGGGCAGGATCTATGTCTCATCTATATCCAGGACCTACCACGTGCCTGGTACACAATATGCTCAGTAAGTGTTTATTGAATTCAGTGAAATTGCTTGTATGCACCTTGGGCTAATCTATTTCTTATTCCATGCTACCTCTTTAGCCTTCGCAATTAAAACATTCCTTGAGGGTAGGATTCCTGTGTTATTCTCCCTTTGCCCTACCGCTAAAACACTTGCTACAGATTAATGTAACAGGACCTCCACATGTTGTGTGGCCACATTAATTGTTGTTCAAAGTCAGATTTTTATACCAACCCAGCGTGAACTATATAAAGTGTCCTGTTGGAGTGCATCGTTATGTGCTCTCTATATAAGATGAAACTAGGCTAATCTGACTAGATTTCCTTTTATAGACAATTTTATTTTTAGGTTTAAATGCAAGGATCTCAATGCTATATTTTTAGGATTCTATTTACATCAGGAGTCAATCAGAAAATGTTTTGAATTTAAAAATATTAACCCCAGTTAAATTCTAAACAAGTTGCTGAAGAAGTAGTTTTGGAACTTTTAGAAAAGAATGCGGCAATTCCAAGAGTCAACACAGGCTCACCTAAAGCCAGTCCTGGAAAACCCTTTCTTCAGAAGGGGTGTGAGATTAGGAGGATAAGGGAAAGTGACAGACAGAGCATCTTGATTTAAGCACCCATTTGACAGTGTTTCCCTTAATATTCTGGTAGATGAGTCTGCAGCAAACTGAACGCTTGTATCCGAAGAGGCATAGTGAGTGAGCTCTGTCCATCTGAAAGGTGTCTCTAAGAGAAATGAGAAAGGGCTTTGCCTTGACCTTTGATGACTCTTCCATGTTTTTAATGCATGACCGAAATGGTGGCAGAGAGGGGATCAACATTTGTTCAGACCTATGACATTCTAGAAGCCACATGTTCATTATCTCATTTCATAGGGGGGCTGATCTACTGATGACACCAAGCTTGGTAGGAAGGCTGATACTACAGATTCTAAATTCTGGAAACCAAACCAGTTAAAATTTGCTGCAGGAAATGTGATGGTCCTGCACTCAGGTTCTAAACAATCTGCTGCTTTGAGCCACAACCTATAAGAGCTGGCTTGGAAACAGCTTGTGGGAAGAGGATTAGAGAGGGGTGGGAAGGTGGAGAGATTCCGATTGATTACAAGTTAACATAAAGCCCTGGTGTCCTGCAGCTGCTTGAGAAGACAACGCCCTAAGGGGCAGCAGGTGCAGAACCAAATCCTAGGGAGGGTTGACCAGTATTCCCTGCATCAGCCAATCCAGTGCAGGGCACTGCCAGCGCCCTAGTATCCAGGAGCTGAAATCAGCTTCAGGAGTCATCTAGCTGTATTTTTGTCGACGAATTGTAAAGGGACAAGCTTAAAAGACGTCCAGAGGAGAACGACCACATCAAGGCAGGTACCAGATATCAAAACAATAGAAATCTATTATAACATATATTTTCAAAGCACTCTCCTATTCATTCTACCATGTAGTCCTTCCAACAGTCCTGTGAGGAAGTCAGTGAAATAGAGGAGCCGTGAACAGAGAGGTGAGGTGACTTGGCCAAACCACCAGCCAGTGAAAAAGCCAGATCTCAAGCCAGAATCTCTGGACTCTCAGCCCAGCGCTCTTCCTAGGAGCCATGCTGCCTGTCCAAGTCAGCTCCCGGGCCAGCCCTCACCCAGCAGCTGCTCCCTGCAGGGCCTGGCGCAGAGCAGCTGCATAACAGACAACTGCACCCGTGGCTTTCAGCAGAGCTGGAGCTGGAGTGCCCTGGGGAATGGCTCTGCCAGGTTTTCACTCAACACCCTTCTGCCAAGCCCACCCTCCCTGCCTGCACTGCTCTTTTGTGAAGTGAGGGATGTAAAACACAACCAAATGCAAACCTGTGGTCCCCTGCCAGCCTGGCCCTCAGAGCTGCCCCTACTCCTAGAAACAGCACCCTGATTATCATTCATTATTTCTACTTCTTAGTATTAAAGCTCTTTTAATATGGCATTGGAGACCACTGGGGAGTTTTAAATTTCATGTCAAATCAGAATTTATGGGCCAGTTCTGAAATGTTACCTCTGGGCTCAATAATTGCAATTCCCTTTTAATCGCTCTCTTAGACACCTCTGTTAAAAGACTTCAGTTATTTGCACACAGTGGCCCCCGGGATTGGGCCAATCTGAATACTCAATTCGTGTCACCCTCTTTTGGAATCTTGCATATGAGGCTTTAGCCATGGGCCCAGTTTGAAGATACCAGGTCTAACAAACAGTCCCACAAGGAACCTGGGAGGGTTCTTAGGAATCTCCCCTCACAGGGAGTTGGAAGTTCAGGGATCGTACCTCCATCTACCCCTCCCCCTCCACTCCCCAATAGGAAGCAAGAAATGAATGCGTTAGGACGTGCATGTTCCACCATGCTTGTTGTGAAAGCTGTTCAATTCTGGAAACATGCAAATGATGTTGGGAATTTTTCCATGGGAAATAGCTTAAAGGAATATGATTTGAGGATTCAGGTGGGAGGGTCAGGGAGGGGAGAGATCCTTTAACTGAGCCCTAGGGAGCCCTGTGATGTTTGGGGGAAAGTGAAAGCAGGTGTTATCTGAGGGGTTGTACAGTATTGGAAAGGGACCCCCATCACCAAGGACAGAAAGAGGATACAGGAGCAGCAACAGCCTGTGAAGGGCAACCATGTCACAGAGAAGAGAGAACAGCTGGAGTGACAGCAAGCTCTTACCCTCTTCCCAAACATCCAGCTAGACCAGGGTGTAGTGAAGGGGCTAAGACAGAATGCTGGGGGCAGGAGTAGCTAAAGGAGCTACCTCTGAGGTGTCACTAGTGCTTTATAGCTGGTGACAGCAATTTGTATGGGAGAAATGCACCGCTCTGTATCCAGAATCACCAGTTGCTGAAAGAAGGTTTAATTGTGGGGCCGAAAACATTTGCTTCTGTTTGACAGTGGGCTGGGTGGGGGACAGAGCTCAGACTGGGAAAAGGGGACTTCACCAAAGAGGCTTGGGAGGAAAAGAGAAAACCCAGGACTCAGGGCCTCATACACTGATGCTCCAGTCCTGACCTTGAGTGAAGGCAGCCAGGAGGGAATGAGACTCCTCGATCTTGGCGAGGAGGTACCCCAGGCCCTCTGTCATCAGCCCTTTACAGGCTACAGAGGGATTTTCTGCACTGGCTGGCGCAACCTGTGAGAAGACAATTAGTGGCCTGGTCCAAAGCACGAAGAGCCTTCATCACTCAAGAGTATTGATCTAACAAGGCAGTGGACTAAGGGGCATCTCCAAACAGAGTGTAGTCACCCCATGGGCAAAATGATTCATTGGGGGTACTATTAACATAGCAACTTATATGTATTACTCATCTAAAAATAAGATATTAAATTCTACTAATATTTGATATCAGATTGACAGGGGTATGTGTGCATGCTCTAAAGACTTTTATAATAAAGGAAAATAAGTAATAAGATCTTTTAAATTAGATGATGTACTTGATACTAAAGGATACGATGACATATAATTTAATTCAATACGGGACTTTAGCCCCTGGTCCACCCAAGGCACCTGCCCACAAAACACAAAACAGAGCCAAGTCATAGGTGAGGACTAAAGGGCCCCAGTTACCTTTACTCAGTTCAGTAAGAGGCAACGAGGATTAGGTGTCAGATACTGGCCCTAAGTTTCTAGCGTCTGTGATCTTTTTCTATTTAAAAAACTGAGTTCCATTTCCTTCTGCTTTTCATGCCTCAATTTTCTCATCTGTAAAATGGGAAGAGTTATATATTATCCCTGTCCCATAAGAACTGATATTTATTTTCATCCATGTAAAAATGCCAGGGAAAGAGGAGGCTCCCAACTCAGATTTTTCCCAGGCCCCTCCCTACACACATGTTTTTCATGCCCCCGCCAAGGGATGGCTCTAGAAACAGAACATCATTAGCGAGGCTCCACATGTACCAGTGTCAGGCAGACATCATGGCAGCCAATCCCCACACGCCGAGGCCCTTCCTGTTTCTGGAGTCTTCAGGGGATGGAGAAGAGAGCACCAGCCTGGGAATCACAAGACCAAGCCCTGGCACTTCCTATCTAGTCCTCTGAGGAAGCCCTGTAACCCTTTATTCCACTCTACCTGGCTGTGGGACTGAGGATAAGAGCACCTGTGTTCTTGTCCCTCAGGGGGGCTGTAAGAATCAGGTGAGAGGGTGTGTGTGGAAACATGGAGCCACTCAGATGGGAGCCAGTGTGCTGAGGCAGTGGTCCCATGGCTGTCCCAAGAAGCACTCACCCTGTGAACCTGAGGATTCTGGCCTGGGGGTCCATCTTCACCCTGAGCCCATCTCTGGTCTAGATCTCCTGATACATGCAGTAAGTTCTGTGCTCTGCACGCGGTGGGCCCTCAAGAAACTATCTCAGCCGTCTCTGGGATACCTCTCAGCTCTGAAGATGTGGGATCTCTGAGTGTCTGAGGCCAGCCTCCCCATCTCCTACAGCAGCCCAGGCTACATCCTGTTTCTGTGGGAAGCCAAGGCATAGAGAGACATCCACGGACTTCAAGTTTGACAGGCCAGAGTTTGAATCTCAGCTTAGGAAATGTTGCTTACTAAATCGAGAGCAAGATAATTCGCCTGCTGGAATTTCAGTTTCCTCATCTGTACGATGGGGCACCAACTCCTACCTCTCACAGCCCCTAAGAGGATTAAATGAGATGGCTGTGTAGAGTTCCTTTTTATCCAAGAGTGGTCAGTATTATAACAGTTATAATAATCTAATAGCAATATAGCAAGTATTACCATCATTGCTGGATGTCGTCACTGGCGGGTTTCCAAAGGCAGAGATGCTAGCAGAACACAGATTCCCTTCCACATCCTTCAGGGTCCACCGACAGCAGCGCCTGCTACCCAGCCCCTGCTCTGTGAGCATGAAGAGCCAGAGATGAGTGTCTGCCACCTGCTCGGTGCAGAGGCAACCAGCCCCTAGAATCAAAGGCTCAGGGCTGTTTTGAATGATGTCTCTGAACCTGCTGCAAGCTGTCAGCAGAGCTTTGGAAACACCCACAGTGCTCACACTAGCCAGGAGCTCCTTTGCTGGACTCTGCCCAGCCTTCGTCACCGTCTGCTCCTGCAGTCCTCTGTCCTTTGAGGATGCCTTAGACTGAGGAGGGGAAGAGGACTCTGCTTGCCCTCTGGGCTCCACGAGAAACATGCCAACCGTTGGATAGGCTCCAGCTTCCATGATCTGTCAGTACAAGGCCTGAGCAAAAGGGTGGGTCTTACAACCTCATCCCCAGGAGTCAGTTGTTTTGACTCTTTGGAGGTCTCTGCTTGCCTTGGTTTTAACAAAACTGCATTTCAGCCTCACCGGTGGCTCTGGTGACCTTTGTAATACAGTAGGCACTCAGGCAGCCCTTTCTAAGGCACTGTGAGAGGCATACATCCCTTGAGAGGCAGGTAAAGGAAGATAGGCTATTCCTGTCTTATAGGTGAGTGTTCCCCAAGCCCTTGTTGATTAAATAGACCCCTGAAGGGGGAACAGGGAGCCTGCCCTTTCCAGAAAATTGCAGTTTCCAGTATATAGGGCCAGGGCCAATGTCAAAAGATTCTGAGTGTTCAAGGCTTTCTTATTATAAATATTCATAGTCCAAGATGAATTGAGAAGGGGGAGGAAAGCTTAGCCCACGCCTAGGGATTCCTGCCCACCCCTAACCCCAGCCCACATCTTTCTGGCTCTGCTTCGCAAGTGCTCTGCTTCTAGCGCATCCTTGCAAAGCTCCAGGTCACTCTTTTGAGCTGACCCTTTCCTGTCATGTGAGAACTGGTGGTGGAAATTTCAGCCCAGAAATTGGCTCCCGGCTAAACATACCATGGGCACAATCTCAGGGCCCCTCAAGTGGTTCCATCTGCTACGTTCTAGAGAGCTCCCACATGGCTGACACAGTAGAATCCTGAAGTTCAAATTCCATTAGTTTCTTCAAGCATGGCTTAAAGGTATGAGCGTCACCCAGGCGAATCTAATGGGCCCGTGGCTCCTGGGTTAGTAGCCAGCACTTGCTAGTATCATTCTAAAGTGGGGCCTCCCCGAGGCGAAGGTGATATTGCTCATCCGGGAGCCTGAGGTAAATGTGTAGGAAAGTGCCCAGCGCTCTTTCTGGCCCCAAGGAAAATGGGGCTCCTCTGCGAGAAATGAACTCTTTTCCCAGCAGCCTGTGGGCTGCCTGTCCGTGGCGGGGGTCGTCACATAGAGGGGTGATGCCACGCGTCATCCACCGTCAGTAAAAATATTGTAAAGTTTGTTTCTCCACTTGCGGGGGGGGATATTTTTTTCTTTTCTGTTATTGTTTATCATAAAATACTGAGTATAGTTCCCTGGGCTATACAGTAGGTCCTTGTTGTTTATCCATTCTGTATATAAACGCTTACATCCGCTAACCCCAGCCTCCCAGTCCATCCCTCCCCCAACCCCCTCCCCCTTGGCAACCACAAGTCTGTCCTCTATGTCCCTGAGTCTGTTTCTGTTTCGTAGATAGGTTCATTTGTGTCATACTCTAGATTCCACATATAAGTGATATCATATGGTATTTGTCTTTCTCTTTCTGACTTACTTCACTTAGTAGGATAATCTCTAGGTCCATCTGTATTGCTGCAAATGGCATTATTTCTTTTTTTATGGCTGAGTAATATTCCATTGTATATCCGTACCACATCTTCTTTATCCATTCATCTGTTGATGGACATTTAAGTTGCTTCCATGTCTTGACTATTGTCAGTAGTGCTGCTATGAACACAGGGTTGCATATATCATTTTGGATTAGAATTTTGTCTGGATATATGCCCAGGAGTGGGATTGCTGGATCATATGATAATTCTATTCTTAGTTTTTTGGGTTTTTTTTTTTTTTTGCGGTATGCCAGCCTCTCACTGTTGTGACCTCTCCCGTTGCAGAGCACAGGCTCCGGACGTGCAGGGTCAGTGGCAGTGGCTCACCGGCCTAGCCGCTCCGCGGCATATGGGATCTTCCCAGACTGGGGCACGAACCCGTGCCCCCTGCATCGGCAGGCGGACTCTCAACCACTGCGCCACCAGGGAAACCCCTATTCTTAGTTTTTTGAGGAACCTCCATACCGTTTTCCATAGTGGCTGTATCAACTTACATTCTGGTGGGGATGATTTTGAACTATCCACTTATATTGGTTTGCTAGGGCTACCATAAGAAAGAACAAACTATAACAAACTGGATGGCTTAAACAACAAACCTTAATTGTCTCACAGTTCCGGAAGTCCAAGCTCAGGGTGGCACCAGGGCTGCTTCCTTCTGAGGGCTGTGAGGGAGAACCTGCTGCACACCTCTCTCCTAGTTTCTGGTGGTTTGTTGGCAATCTTTGGAATTCCTTGACTGGAAGATGCATCACCCCAAACCTCTGCCTTCATCTTCATGTGGCATTCTCTGTGTGTGTGTGCCTGTCTCTGTGTCCAAATTTCCCCTTATTATAATCCCCTTATTATAAGAACATGGTCATATTGGATTAGGGCCCACCCTGATGACCTCACTTGAAATTGATTACCTTTCTAAAGACTCTATTTCCAAATAAGGTCACATTGGGAGGCACTGGGAGTTAGGACTTCAACATAGCTTTTTAGAGCGACACAATTCAACACAAAACACCACCATTTCTAAACATCCCTTCTAGGACCAGAGTAGACCAGCCAGAAATAACAAATGTCACTTCCTTCAAGAAGCTTTTCTACAAATGTCTCAGGGAGAGTCAGGCACATCTTGCCCTTGCTCCCCTGTACCAGTCATTCGGTCCAACCTGGAAGATGAATTCCCTAATCAATGAAGAACAGCCCAGTAGAGAAAACATAGAAAAGGGATGCTGGGTACAGGGAACCCCCTGAGCACATGCACAGGGGCAGGAAAGAGCCCTGCCATATACGGGGAACCAGAGGCGGGTCTTGAGGGCAATGGAGAGGGCAGTGGTCATGCTTGAGTTTTAAAGAAATTATTCCAGACACATGTATAGAATAGAACCCTTCTGTGTCTACAGAGTAGAGGAGAATAGTTCAGGCCTCAGTCCTTCTCTGCCACGTGACAGGATTGAACATGGTGATTTCCAAGGTTTCCAAGATTCATGCCAGATTTACATCTTTCAACCCCACAATAACGTCATCTACTATACCTGCCACAGTACAGTTTAGGCTCTAGCAGGGCCACTGAGCCTCTCTGTGCCAGGGGCTCGGGATATGGTCCATCAATGCCTCTGGCAGTTGCCTCCATGCCCCTGGATGGCCACCCAGCAAAGGGGCAGTACAGGAGCAGTGTGTGAAATGGGGACAAACCTGTGGGCTGTCCCGGCCCCGCCCAGCCAGGACCCTCCATCCTTTTCCAGCTGAGCACTATCCCAGCCCCAGAATTTGCTTACAGCGCCACAGTTTATGGCCAGGTCTACCCTACCGTATACGGTTTCAGTACAGTGGCCTGACTTGGCCAGAGATTTATGACTGAAATGGAGCCTCCTCTGGGCTTGGGCATCAGCATTTTGCTTGGCACAGGGGCTTGAGTTCACACTGAATGAATCAATACATTAATGCATTAAATGGCATTTAGGCTGGTTCTCTAGGGAGCGAGATGGGAGACTGGATCTCATTTGAGCACAGGCAAGGAGGACAGCTTGCCTGGGCTCAATTCCTGGGCCTTGAGGCGGGGACACAGGTTTAAAGCTCCAACCCCTGCCCCATTCAGGACTCAGGGCTCAAGCTGGAGGCAGACTGGGCCAAAGGAGGGATCCTCCAGAAAATGGCCACATTTCAGGTTTCAGTGTTTTCTTCATCTTCTTTATCTGGCTCTGCGGAGGATGTATTTTAAAAAAACAAAAACAAAAGAACTAACTGCATTGAGTTGGCTTGAAAAAAATGATTGTATTTGAAAAGAACAGGTGGTGCTAAAATTTTATTGGAAGGAAGAGAAAGTTAGGAAAACAGATTCCAGACTCCCCCTGGCTGCTGGTGGGTGATGTGCCCAAATCCCCATACAGAAGAAGTTCCATGGGCGAAATGATCACCTGAGCCTCTACTCAGAGAAAAGCCACCACCCACCCTGCCAGAGAGACTGAAGAGTCTGTGGAATGGGGAACCCCTCTGGGATCCCCTCCTGTGCTCTTTTCTGTAATTTTAAATGATTCCTGGAATGCTGGTACCAACCAAACTCTCTCCCTTCTCACTTCCCCGGCCCAGAATCCCGCTGGTCCCTCCACACAGCCCCCGATGGGGGAGGCTCATGGGATGCTGGAGGAGATAGTGACTGGCATGGGACCTAATCCAAAATTCAGAGAAATCAAAGGGGGCCTCAGGGCTCTCAGGCTCACTACTTCTGACTTGAAGAAGTTTTCTCTCACTTGATTTTTTGCCTAAGTAATCAGTGTTCCCTCCTTTAAAAAAAAGAAAACCGCTAGTGAATCCTCTGTGTATTTTTTTTTAATCTTATTTATTTATTTATTTTAGCTGCATTGGGTCTTTGTTGCTGCACGTGGGTTTTCTCTAGTTGCGGTGAGCGGGGGCTACTCCTCGTTGCAGTGTGCGGGCTTCTCACTGTGGTGGCTTCTCTTATTGCAGTGCACAGACTCTAGGCACGCAGGCTTCAGTAGTTGTGGCACTCGGGCTCAGTAGTTGTGGCTTGCAGGCTCTAGAGCGCAGGTTCAGTAGTTGTGGCGCACGGGCTTAGTTGCTCCGCAGCATGTGGGATCTTTCCAGACCAGGGCTCGAACCCGTGTCTCCTGCATTGGCAGGCGGATTGTTAACCACTGAGCCACCAGGGAAGCCCTCTAGGTATTTTTAAATACAAACTAGAGCAAAGAAATGTTCTTGGACAATAAGCTTAAAACCAATAGTTGCTTGAGAATCAACTTACACCCTTAAACATTTTATTTTAATTTGCAATTTCTAAGCATATGCTGATTCACCAGTCTCTTGCTGTAGGGCCAAGGCCTTTGCTTCCAGTGTGGCCCTGTTGATTGGGAGTTTTGCATTGTCTTTCCATGTAAGTCACATTCATGACACCATGACACCACAGCCACGATTTTCAGTTTCAGTTTCTCTAAGATGGAAATAATTTTAAAACACTCGTGAACCAATCTGAAGGTTTTGGGATTTTTAAGGTTTTTTTCCCTTGATCTTTTCTGTTGCCCTATTCACATCTAGTTAAACAGCAATTATTTTTAGTGACTTACCTCTACTAGTCTTCACAAAGTAATTCCAATTTTTCTTGCTCACATTGTATCAATTTAATGAGTACAGTTGGCATAAACAGAATTGGGAATAGCTAAATTAGCTCAGGTGATAGGGGTGGAAAGTATAGGAGCACTAGAGAGTAACCTTGAACATTCAGTAACCTTAAACATTCAGAGCAAGTGTGTTCCACTGAAAATAGAATGTAGAGATTATGCTAATCCAGGAAGCAAATTGGTCACCAGGAGGTCATTTAAGAACATTTCTTCTACTAACATTTTTTCTTATAACTGTGGCTATAATCAGTCTACTCCCCTCCACCCCACCCCCAGTGGTTTAGGGGTGAGGTCTGCAGAGGTCGACTCTCAGTCTCCTCTTCGTGGCCTGGTATATAGAATGTAGGAAAAAACTCTCAGCCAGGGACCAGGGTGGATATCTGCCTCCCTCCCACAAACCCATGTATTCCAACCTGGTTATGATGATGTGGAACTAGAGGAGAGAAGGAATAAGACAGCCTGGGACCTCACTGGGAGAAGCCAAAATATTTCTTGGAGAAGGCCTTTTCTGAGCACTGCTACTCTTCAAATACTAGCCACCTCCAACCCACTAGAAAGCTCTTCTATAAAACTAGCTATTTACATTTAACATAAATTTACACCCATGTGCAATATAGTAGAAAGTGCAACAATTTTGAAGATAAATCGTCTTCGGTTCATATTGCCTCTTACCATTTACTACCTGGGCAAGGTTATAAGTTCTCTGAGCCTCAATTTTCTCTCTTATAAAATAAGGATGACAATATCTGTTTCATGCATTTATTGTGAAAATTAAATGAGATAAAGTAAGATAGCTGCCTTAAATCCTTTCTGGAATGAATAAACACACACACACAAATAAATGAAATGTATATCGAGTGCCGGGCACAATGTTCCCTGGGGTATCTGCATTTGTGCATTTGTCTCTTTAGCTCCCCATGGGAGACTGGAAGGAATCCCAAAAGTTTTGCTGTTCTGGGGTGGGAGGCTCTCCCCAAATCCCTGAAATCCTGTCACACATGGTCAGTCTCCTGTTTCACCTTCTTGTAAAGTCATTCCTTGTAAGGTCATCCGCCGTAGTGGGTGTAGGAGAGAAAAGAAACACTAGCATAATAATGCATATTAATTAATATTAATGCATATTAATAACTAATGCATATTAATAACAGTATTAGCTAATGCTTACTGAGTGTCAGCTAAGTACTGTACATGTCTCAACCCACATGGTCTTCACTACATCCCTATAAGGCTCTATTATTATCCCCACTTCTTAATGATGGAACTGGGCACAGAGAGGTTAGGTAGGTAGCTGGCCAGAGGTCACAGCCAGTAAGAGGCAGAATTTAGATTATAAAACTGGAAGTCTGCCTCCAAAGTTTCCACTCTTAATTAACATATTTCTCCTGAAGGAAGGAAAGAAAAAGGGAAGGGAGGGAGGGAAGGAGGAAGGAAGGAAGGAAGGAAGGAGGGAGGGAAGGAGGGAAGGAAAGAAGGAGGGAAAGAAGGAAGGGAGGATGGAGGGAAGGAGGGAGGGAGGGAGGAGGTAAAATTAGAAGAAGCTAAAGAGAGGCCAGGAAAAAGAGCCCAGCACCATTCAATTTTGTTCTTTGCTCAAAAGCATGACAGAAGAATTAGGGGAAACGCAGTCTGGGAACAGTGTCTTGGCCCCCGCCTCAGGAAGGCTGGGCCACCTTCTGGATGCCTGTCACCCATACGGTATCTCTGATAGAAATCAAAACTGCTTTCCAGCCGCCAGTGCTGAGGTCGCAGTAGAGTCCACTGTGGCCCCAGGGAGCCCAACCCTGTCTCAGCACCCCTCTGCTCCCACAGCTCCCCTCCAGCAGAGCCAGAGGCCACCCTCAGCCTCAGGGTAGCTCTTTTCCACCACAGGCTCGTGGGAACCACATCCTGAAACAACCTGAAACCTAGCTTCCATCCAGATCCAGTCCTCTCCAGGACACATGCATCTAACTTCTGGGAAATTTTGAAGGACAAGGAATAACAAAGCCAGGGCTACTTGGGTAAAAGACCCCACACCACATGCCAAGTGTTATTATTACAGAAACTTCACTAGACAAAGGACTCTCCAGTAAAATTTACATTGATCTGGCATTTTCTACTCCTGCTCTCTCCCATAAAAATGCTTTCAAAGCAGGCTGGTTTAATGGAAACAATAAAAAGTAGTGCTGAAAGGTTTATATTTGCTGCAGAACTACTACAAGGTCTATTTTTAAAAAACCTTGAAAGTTATGTGTGTTTTATTCCTTTAGGATGAGATTAGGGAGAGAAGTGCAATTGAGTTTTTTTTTTTTTTAATTGATCTAGACAAGCTCCCACAGGCCCAATTCCTTATTTCTAATGAATCTTCACACGGACGTCCGGCCACTTGTCAAGAGAGAGTCTTAGCAAAGGGACATGTGGAGTAATGTCAGCTGTGAGGCCTGAGTCTTGACAGTGTTATGCTCGGTAGTAATAATAATCATATGACTGAGCTCCGTGTGAAAAAGACGTTGCTGGCTGTCTAATTGTGTGGTTTCCATCATCCTCAACTTAACCCATGAGCTTGGCTATCCCAGCACGGGGTTAGTCGCCACCTGAATGACTTGGCTGTTGTAGCCACTACAGAACATGAGAGTGACCACATCTTTTAGCTTCAGATCCCCAACCGTGTTCACCAGGGCCAGAAGTTGAAACAAAGGCTCAGGAGGACATGGTTTCTAACCTTAAGAAGCTTAAAAGAGACAGTTTAAGGGGGTGTTCATAGGGACTATGGAGTCACATGACGCTGGGTTTAAAATTCAGCAAGAAGAGCAGAGCATACAGTAGGCCGTCAATGTTAACTGTTGCTGTTGATCACATTATTAGTGCTGTTATTATTATCACTGGAATTGTTGCTCTTGTTAATATTCATATTGCTAAAGATGGCAGTGTGGGAATATGTGGAGTTAGCGTCTCCCCACAACTAGGGTGCCTGCGGCCGCTGGTCAGAAACCCTGACACCCAAGGAGATGGGAGGAACCCCAGAGTGAACCAGTAGGATGTAGGGGGACTGAGGCGGGTGGAGAAGTGGAGGCCAGACAGGATCAGCGCCCCTGAGGCCGGAGAGATCAGGAGAGGCAGGCGGGAGGGACTCTCCGGGAAGAGCGAGAGAGGAGCGGAGGGTGATCGCCTGGCCCACTGGGGCCCTGGGAGCCTGCTGAGCTCCCAGGCCAGTACCCTGCCCTACAAACCCCCTCCAGGCCACGTGGGTCTTTGCGGGCATAGGAAGGAGGCTGAGGGGAGAACAGGAGAGGCAGGCAGGAGGGGGCCGTCAGAGACCTTTCTCTGATGGAGTCTCTTACTGCTTCGCAGCTGAGCTGCGGTTTGTCACGTCTCACTGTCTTTTGTGTACATGGTTCTCACTCTTCCCGTCATACCTTCCCTATCTCTCTGGGCAGTATTTGACTTCTGCCTGAGGTTTGAGTCATTCCTTACCTCCTTACTCACATCCTGTTTCTCCATGAAAACCTCCGTGATGACCCCGCTCACTTCGATCTCCTCATTCTCTAATTTTGTATACACTCTGATCCGTACCAGCCTGTTGCTATTTGTTATCTTGGGTTTTGTCCTCTGATTGCTTTATTTGGGCAGATCTTCTATTCTGTTAGAAAAATCTTCAACTTTAAATGGACTGTGAGAGCATTTTGTACTTTCGTATTCACTGTAGCACATAGCACAGAATAGGTGCTTAATAAATACTTGCTAACTCATCAATAACTGAAGCAGAAAGGCACTCTACCACGACTAAAAGATTTTGTCTACAAATTTGGTTGGCCTTTCTGCTCTGTTCCACTGGCCTATTTGAATATCCCTGTGTTAGTACTGAACTTCATAATTACTATAGTTTTTTAATTTATTTTTTTCTTTTCTTTTTTTTTTTTTTTTGCGGTACGTGGGCCTCTCACTGTTGTGGCCTCTCCCGTTGCGGAGCACAGACTCCGGACGCGCAGACTCAACAGCCATGGCTCACAGGCCCAGCCGCTCCGCGGCATGTGGGATCTTCCCGGACCAGGGACGAACCCGTGTCCCCAGCATCGGCAGGCAGACTCTCAACCACTGTGCCACCAGGGAAGCCCTATAGTTTTTTTAAAAAATAAATCTTGATATCTAGAGGAAAGCCTCCTATCTTTTTCTTGAACAGTGTCCTGCCTGTTTGGCCCTTATACATTCAAACTTCCTTATAAATTTTAGAATAAGTTGTTAAGTTCCTTTAAAAAAATCTGTTGCAAGAGGGATGGGGGGCTGGGCGAAGTAGGTGAAGGGGATTAAGAGGCACAAACTTGTAGTTAAGAAATAAGTCACGGGGATGGAACCTACAGCATAGGGAACATGGCCGGTAATGTTGTAATAACTTTGTAGTGACAGAGGTAACTAGACTTATTGTGGTGATCAATTCATAATGTATATAAATGTCGAATCACTATGTTGTACACCTGAAGCTCGTATAATATTTATGTCAACTACACTTCAATTAGAAAAATAAAAAGGAAAAATAAATAAATAAGGTGATAAATATATCTCCAGGGCAAGAAAATATTATTTTGCAAGTACAAACTGGAATTATATCTCAAAAGAAGTGCTTGTCACAAAATTAAAGTTTTTTTTGCGCCTTAATAGAAAGTTAACTTTTAGACAGATAAATTAACAAATTATGTTAATGTTATTTTTAGTGTCAAAAAATAAAAAATATCCGTTGAAGTTTTAGTTGGTGTTACATATAAACCTTAAATCAGTTTGAGAACTGACATCTTTACAATATTCAGTCTTTTAATCGTAAGCTTGGGATATTGCTTTATTTAATTGGGTCCTTTAAAAATATCTCAATAAAAGTTTATGATTTTCTCTACAGATATTTTGTACTTGTTTTGTTAAGTCTATTCCTAGGTACTTTAGACTTTTTGATGCTCTTGTAAGTGGTATCCTTTTAACTTGAAACCCAGAAGTACACAGCAGAGATGGAAAGAAAGCTCAAAGAGAAGCCCTCTATTTGTGGTCTGAGGAGCAGGAAAGGGGTCTCCTGCTAGACAGAAAGTGGAGGAAGTCCCTGTTTTCTTTTGTGATTGCTCTTTTTTACGTCTTTGGTTCTTTCCCACCGCAGTCCCTAGGCAGTCCTGCATGTTGTAATAGCAGCAAGGGATGGCCACGCACCTAAAACCCCAAGGGAGGGGAACCCTTGTTTCTGGCCAGAGAAACTGTGGTCCCAGGAACAGGGATGGAATCCCCATTAGTTTTTCTTCTTTTTTCTTACTGCTTGGCCCCATAGGCAGAGTCAATCTCAAAAGGTTATATGACAGGGGCTCCCCTGGTGGCGCAGTGGTTAAGAATCCGCCTGCCAATGCAGGAGACACGGGTTTGAGCCCTGGTTGGGGAAGATCCCACATGCCGCGGAGCAACTAAGCAACTAAGCCACAGCTACTGAGCCTGCATGCCACAACTACTGAAGCCCGTGTGCCTAGAGCCCGTGCTCCACAACAAGAGAAGCCACCACAGTGAGAAGCCTGCACACTGCAACCAAGCGTAGCCCCCGCTCGCTGCAACTAGAGAAAGCCCACGTGCACCAACAAAGACCCAACGAAGCCAAAAATAAAAATAAATAAAACAAACAAACAAACAAGAAGGTTATATGACAGAGCAGGGAAATTAAAGCCTAGGCATTCTACCCAGAGTATCAGGAAGGGGTGCCTCTGGGAGCAGGAAAGTGTCAAGGAGACCGTGGTGAGGAAGGAGCTCAAGGAAGTGATCTCAGAATGGTGGGCTTACTGCCAGGTTGTGTGTGCATGCGTCTGACCACGGGCTTCGGTCTCCTGCACAGACCACTGCCCAGGTCTCAGACTGACTACTGGGTGGCTCAGCACACGAGACAGATCCCAAATAGGCTTTGGCAACTGAACTGACGTTGGAGCCACAGTCACAGAAGATGGGTAGGAACTGCCAGCCTGAAACTAACCGCCTGCTAACTGTCGAATGCCTGCTAAAACAGAACAGAGCAAAACAGTCAGCACTCTCCATGGAATTTAAGCAAGACCCAAAGTCCTGTAAAATATGTTCATACTGTACAGGATACAGTCCAAAGCTGCTCCAGATATGAAAAGCCAGGAAAATCTCACCAACTCTCAAGGAAAAAGACGATCAAAAGATGCCAACCCTGAGATTATACAGACGTTTATCAGATAAAGATTTTAAAGAATATATTATAAGCCTCTAAGAATTAAGGGTGAACCCTCTTGAGACAAATGGAAAATTTCAGCAGAGACATGAAGGTATAAAAAAAGAACCAATAATTCATATACACACGCACACACACACGAGTACAAGTAAAACTGAGGTAATCTAAGATTGGTGGATTGTAGCAATGTCGATATCCTGGTTGTGCTTTTATGCTATAGTTTTGTAAAATGTCACCTTTGGGGAAAACTGGGTAAAGTGTGCAAGAGATTTCCCGATACTGTTTTTTACAACTGCATATGAATTTCCAGTTATCTCAAAATTTTCAAATAAAAGGAAAGACTCAAACGGATATTTAGGACTGAAAAATATAACTGAAAATAAGCAATTACTCTGTGAGTTGACTTCACAGAGTCTCTCTCCCCCACCCCCAACCCAGTTTCTGCTGTTGTGGTTCTGGCCCTCACTCCTGGCCTCTGCTTCCAGTCTCTCCTCCTCTGGTTCCTTCTAAACTTTGCTGTTGGGGTAATGTTATTCACCTGTGACTGTTCATGCCATTCCTCCTTTGCAAAGCCCATCAGAGGCTCATTCCTTACTGAAGAGCTCCGGTTCCTTTGCCAGCACCGTTACCCTCTAAGATGTTACTGTGGCCCATCTATCCAGGTTACTTCTCCTGTGTTCCCCGAAAATCCATTTTATTCCAGCCAAGCTACTCATCCTTCTCTGACCCTGTCTTTCTTTAAGTTTTTTTTCTTTCTTTTTATCCATCCAAAATGGCAACCTTCAGTTTTTTCTGTTCATACCTCCAGTATTCACTGGAAGAAATCTGCCGTATCTCTCAAGACCCATATTGGAATGTGATCTTCTTGATGAGGCATTGATTTATCTTTATAACCATGATTATTGTCTCCTCCTTCTATGCTAGGGCTTACATCAAACATGTCCTCATATTATGGTTATTCATGTCTTTCTGCCACACCAAATTGAAAAGGTCTTCCTTTAGGGCTGGGACCATGGCTTGTTTTGTTTGCGACGCTCAGAGTGCCAAGCTCATTTTTCACCCAGAACGCTTTGTAAGTGAGTAGAATTGGAATGGATGCTTGATGGAATTCGAAACTGGTGTAGTCCATTAGGTTTCTTATTTACATAGTTTGGTTCTGTAGAATTGAAACAGAAGTCTTAATATTAAGTAGAGTATCATTCGTGAGCCCTCTTTTAAAATCAGTGTTTTGGGGAAGTTGGGTGTAGTGAGAGTCGGGTAGTCATTCAGAGAGTACAGGGTTTCTTACTATCTGACTCTGACTTAAATGAACAATTGCTTTAATGATTTGCAGAAATTTTTACCGCAAGTTTACTATCTAAATAGACAGTCTGCTACAATGAGTTTGCCTGCACACGCCAGTGAAATCATGAGTTGTTTGCAGGCCTTAGTAAGTGTGCAGCCGTCACAGCTGTACCAGGTTTGCTTTACACGCCGGCACTGTGCAGACACACTAAGAGTGCACTAAGTATCAGACACTTAGATAGCTGGGTTTTAAATGCTCTATATTATTTAGAATTCCTTAGTGGATTTTTAAATAGGTGGAAAAGATACTTTAGTGATATTTGGGGAAAGTGATTGGGGTTTTCAGATGGGCTTAAGAATACATTCTTTTCTTTCCCCTTTAAATAATGAAACATTGGGGAAACACTTTCTCTGGTTGAGAAGACAATTTGATCAGAAAACATCCCAAATTTCAGGCATTCAGAGTAAACTACCTTGTTCAAAGTCATCAGGCAAATGGTGAGCAGAGCCAGAACTGGAAGTGGACAGCTCCAGAGAGACAACTGGAAGATAATGGATGGCGACAGGCCATCCACACTGTGCCTTTGGCTTCCCAAAGTCCGGATGGCCTCCCCTCACTGTCATATTGATTGACTAAAGCGCCAATGCTGAGATGGCCACAAATCCCCAGCACATGGGTACAGCTGCACTTGTGTCTCTAGGAGGCTCTAGGTTAGAACATAACCTTCCCCTTTGCAAGCAGAAGTAGAGTTGCCACCAGCCAAAGAGGAAAACAGGACCCTGATGAGCTAGTTTCATGACCACTGCGATGTCAACAAAGAAAATGGAGGCAGAGAGAAAAGAGAGCTTGAGTTTTTTTTCACAGGGTTTTTGCTGTCTCTTACACAAATCTGAGCCTAGGTCTAAGCTTGCCCTTTTTCAGTCCCAACTTCCCTGGTTATAAAATCATGTTTAGCAACTACTCTGAAAGTTATTAAAGTTGCAGCAGGAAACTATGGGAGGCCAGAGAATTTCAGACAAAAGTTATTGCATCAGTAACTCAGAAACTAATCCCTAAAACAATTGACACATTTTTCCAGAGGGCTAGTGCCAATATAGAAATGGAAATCATTGTCAAGGGCCACTATGTACCTGGAATTAAAATCCATCATTCCTCAGAGCAGAGAGCTATGATTTTGGAAGAATATGAATAGTCATGCCTTTTATCACCATATTTCCTCGAAAATAAGAGTCCTTTATTTTTCAAAAGAACAAGAAAAATTCTGCTCTCTTTGTGTTTTTCCTTAAGGACCCCTCATTTACATTTTCTTTTCAAATTTTTTTTCTTTGACAGTCACACATTTAAACAGAAGGCCTTCTTTTCCTTATTCAATTGTACTGGTTTTATTTTGGATAGAAATCCTGTTGGGTACAGTAACAGAGAACAAACTACAACAGCAGTAATCCCTTCTACAGCATCTATTGTTGGGAAACTTAATACACTTTTTTTTTTAACATCTTTATTGGAGTATAATTGCTTTACAATGGCGTGTTAGTTTCTGCTGTATAACAAAGTGGGTCAGCTATACATTTAATACACTTTTATTAAATGGCTGAGGCACTGGCTCCAGTGATCTGAATTAACTACAGAAGAGCACAGAAAGGGAACAGAAATGCCTTCTGCCTTCAGCAGAGCGCACTGCATGCCCAACAACATGGCAGGGACCGGAGACAAAAACTCCCATCCAGGAACACCCACCTGAAAGACCATAGATTGCCTTAGGCGGCGCCTTCATTACCAAAAGTTAACAGATGGAAAAGATTTAATGGGATCTTGGGAATTCCCTTGCTGTCCAGTGGCTAGGACTCTGCGCTTTCACTGCCGAGGGCCCAGTTAAATCCCTGGTGGGGGAACTAAGATCCCGCAAGCTGTGCAGTGCGACCAAAAAAAAAAAAAGATTTGATGGGATCCAGTGTTAACAAGCAAATAAGCAAATGGAGAAATGGGCCTTCTGATTCACTGTTGGAGGACTGACAAAATCCTCAGAGTTTTAAATGTATGTACACTTTGACCCAGGTTCTAAGAATTTGTTCTAAGTTAGTATTTACGTAAGCACACAGGGTTAGCCTCAGCATGAGAGGAAAAATCAGGAACAATGCACAAATCATTAAAAATGCAATCATTGAAATGATCATGTAATTTATATTTATTGTCTTGTGACATACTGTTGAGTGGCAAAGTGCAGTCACAGCAAGCTTATGTGTGTATGACCTTATCTGTGTAAAACTGTAGCTAAAAGGCTGTTCACAGAGGAGTTCACCATGGTAGTCTCTGGATGACCTTCTGGGTGACTTTTACTTTCCTTGACCAACTTTTCTGGATTTTTAATATTTTTTTAAAAAAATATTTATTAAAAAAAATATTTTTTTAATATTTTTTATACTTGGGGTTTGGGAGGGTGCTTTAAATTTTTTTCAAACAGAAAGCTAGTCTTTCCCTAAGTTTCCCTAAGTTCCTTCGTACTTGTACTGCCATACCTAAGCCCAACCTAGTGGCAAAACACTATGAAACATTGTGATGAGTTCATGGGTGTATCCAAATGTGAAAATTCATTGAATTGTACACTTTTGTACATGTGATTTATTTATTGTACATCAATTACACCTCTTTAAAAGGAAAGAAAATACAAAATAGTCCAGGTAATTTCCATTCTCCACACAAAATTGTCAAAATAACTATATACATAAAAAAAAACCCTGAATCAATTTTGGAAAGTAAATTTGATGTTCCAATCAGTGACAGGAGGCTACTCCAAGAGGTTAACAGCCTGAGTGAGGTGTAAAAATGTTCATTTAGCTTATTCTCCGTTCTCCAGCGGTGTCAGTGTCCTTGATTATAGATAGATGCAGTGCTCAGTGTTTGACCAGCTTCCGTCTTCTTCTGTTTGAACCTTTTTGCGGAGTCCACGTCAATCTTAGGTAACTTTTACCCCAAAGCATATGCTTCAGTGCACTTTAATTTTCCTTCAGTAAATAAATAGCACTTGCTAGCTTCCCTTAAGTAGCTATATAGCAAACCTGAGGGTTCTGAGACTTTGGCATCTGATAAAATTACAAAAACCAAGCATTCTTTCCAGAGATAATAATGAATACACTGATAAATGCTTTGAAGACAATTCCTTCACTCTGCTGGCAGATTTTCTCAGACATGTATATTCTTTTCCTGTAAGACTAGCTACTGAAGTAGTCCAAAGGTCTGCAGTTGCCTAAAAAGTATGACAAAAGGAACACCAATGGTTACAGTGGGTTTAAGACTTGGGTCTCTGAGTTAGCTGGACAAGAAAGAAACAAATGTGTGTGTGTTGCCGTCAGAGTCACCATCCTCAGAGTTTTAAATGTACATACGCTTTGACCCAGGTTCTAAGCATTTGTCCTAAGGCAGTATTTACATAAGCACACAGGGTTAGCCTCAGCACAATCAGAAAGAGGAAAAAGGGTTCCACCTGTTGGTGCGGCATGAAGAATGTGGGCCAGTGCAGGGGTAGGACCTCTCTGCGGGTTAGGTCTGCTTCTCATCACCGTTTTTCTATGCTTTTCCCCTCTGCTTTCCAATGCAACCAGTTGGACTGTGCTGCAGGGAAGAATTGGGCGCCCAGAGAACCCGTTCCGAGTGGCCCTGGAGTACATCTCGAGTGGAAACCGAAGCTTGTCTGCGGTGGACTTCTTTGCCCTGAAAAACTGCAGCGAAGGTATCTGAATCTGGCTTTCCCCTCCACTCCTTGGTAGCTTGTTGTCGTAAGTGGGTCAATTACCTGCCGCCATGATTAGCTGGGAATGTGCTCACTTATATAGAAATGTCTACAGTGCTTTGGGTCTGATTGTGAGTATTGTCAAGTGCTCCAGAGCTCAGCTGATCAATTTTCAAAGATCGAGTATAGTATTATATCTGCTTAACTTAAAACTTTATCAAATAGAGTATAGTCTTTGTTAGATAACACATTAGCTTAACTCCCCTGGCTGTCAAATACTTTCAGCTGTGGTTTTGTTTTGTTTCGTGGAAATTTTCAAATGTTCACAATTGAATAGAATAGTGCAGTGAATCGCCATGTACCCTCAACCCAGTTTCAACAGTTATCAACATTCTGCCATTTTTGTTTCACCTATATCTCCACTCCGCTAACTTGATAATGATTAGTATTTTACTTTTCTTCCTGAGGTAAAATCTACAACTATGTATTTTTAATGATTTGATTTAAGCTGTCGTTAAGGGACAATGTGGGAAATGGTTATATGTGAATTTTTTGCTTATTTTGTCAAAATCTTTAGGGCATGGTCCACTGTGTCATTGAATTTCTTTTGCATAAGCCCTATATTGTGAATTTATTTCAAGATTTATTACCAAGAGAGGACATCTCTCTCCTGAAGTATAATTTGTTGATTTTTTTTCTTTTTGCCTTTGTTGCCAGGCAACTCTGAACTAAATGCAGTACTTAATCACAATAATTATATCTGTGTAGTTTTTTGTTGAGCTTATTTCCCCCTCCCTCTACAGAGTTTTTGATCTTCTATTCTTATTTTCAAGATCATGTTTTATATGTATCTTTCATTAGACGTTGCCTCAAGTCTGACTGGTATGCAGGATAAGATTGACCATCAATACATATATGAGGTCAATCTTTCCTTGGTTCTTCAGAAGACCTAGGGTCATAATTATAAACATCCTTTATTATTTCCCACATGTAGAGGGTATACAAGATGGGCTTGAATTATACAAATCTTCAGGGAAAGAGTTGCTTTCGTTGCCACTGTTCTGCTGTGCCTGTCTCTTCCCAGTGGCTCACTGGGAAGGGAACTCTCACCTGTGCCATGGAACCTGTGGTCTGGCGGCCCAAGAATGAAGTGTTGACAGGAAGGAAGCCTGTGGCACTCCCAGACCTAACCTCTCCCTTTAGACTGTCCATGAACAACCATGAAGGCCCATGACACACAGCCATCTGTTGCAGGTAGAGGCCCCGTTTTGAATCTGGAGCTGGTATACGAAGCGGACCCCCTTTGGTAGGGAGCCCACTGACCACCCAGTTCCTTACGTTGCTGTAGCTCTTCATTCATTGCTGGCCTTGCAAGAACTTTGAAAAAGCGTATTTGTTTCTTTTTTTCTTTAATCAAAACTGATTTATGTGTGGGAAAAAGAGAAGTCACCATAACATGATAGATTGAACTTCAGTTCAAGTTGAAAAGTTGCTTAGCCTGTGATGTGAGGCACTGTACAAGAAACATGTGGTTTGGGAGAAAGCCAGGAGCTTGTACGAACGTTTCCACACTCACGAGCTTAGGGATTTGTGAACCTCTCTGTGTTCACAAATGTCAAGGGTCTACCTACGTACTGTCCAAAAGAGGCCATGTGTTGAAATGGAGCCGGTTAACAAGAATGTGTCAAGGAGAAGGCATTAGTTCCCAGAACTGGCCTAATTGCATTTGAACAACATCAGGAGAAGGGAATAAGTGACTACAAAACTCCAGGTATCAGGCCCAGCACAAATAGTCCTGCAAAAATTCTTTCTACCTTTGAAGGACATCAGCCAGTTGTGCACAATTTTCGTCCCCTAGAACTTCCTTTCAGCTACAAAAGTTTTCCTCTGTAGCTTATGTTGCATTTGCAGTGACCTGTTGCACAGTTTAAAAGACATGTTTCTTTTCTGCTTCTCTACCTTTATGAAGCCAAGAGAGATGACCTCTCTAACTTTCTCTAATGATCCAGAAAGTGTTTCTTCTGGCAGGACACCCTCTTAAGGAGGGAGAAAAGAAGTCTTCATCTGATTCCCTAGGGGAAGTACACTGGCCAGGAGACCCAGGGAGGTTCTCATGACCCAGCTACCTTCCTTCAGAGGCTCCAAGTCCAAGAACAGATGGCTTCCATAGGGAACAGGTGTCCTTTATGCTCCTTCTCAGGCTTAGAATCCTGTGACCACCAAGGGGTGTGAAGGGATCACTGTGGATCTGTGTAAGGCAGAGAAGAACAAAGTGATCCCAGTGTGTCCTGAGAACTTCTAACTCTTCCTCCTGTTACAGAACAAATTCAGGTGCATATCAGTTGGTGTGGACTAGTTGCAAACATAAGAAGCACCCTAAAGCTACCCTCATATATTTAAAGGGAAAGAGTTGTTTTGGAGGCATACTCAAGGCCTGTTTGATATAGACAAATGTCTGCGTTTTCTGAGGTCATTGCTTTAGTTAGGTCATGAAGAGGAGGAGCTAAGAGGAGAGAAGTAATATCTTTGAGGGGGTGATGCTGATGACATGCTAGCCAGGTTGTTAATAGGTTTGCAGGTTGTCTGGTCTACTTTCTATAGAACTCTACAACCCTTCCTTGTCCCACGTGAAAAGAGGTGCCTTTTTTTTTAAGAAGATGTTGGGGTAGGAGTTTATTAACTACTTAATTTATTTTGGCTGTGTTCGGTCTTCGTTTCTGTGCGAGGGCTTTCTCTAGTTGCGGCGAGCGGGGGCCACTCTTCATCGCGGTGCGCGGGCCCCTCACAATCGCGGCCTCTCGTTGAGGAGCACAGGCTCCAGACGCGCAGGCTCAGTAGTTGTGGCTCACGGGCCCAGTTGCTCCGCGGCATGTGGGATCCTCCCCGACCAGGGCTCAAACCCGTGTCCCCTGCATTGGCAGGCAGATTCTCAACCACTGCGCCACCAGGGAAGCCCCCAGGAGGTGCCATTTTAATTAAACTGGAGAAAGGGGAAGTTGGACAATTTTCCTCGCATAGGAGATGATATCTATCTGTGGGTGTCATCAGGGCAGAGGTCGTGCCTCTTTCCTCTCTGAATCCTGACACCTATCACAGTATGTAACAGTTAATAGCCGCTCAGTTAATAAGCAATAAAAGCTCACATCTGTGGAGCACTTACCATGTGCACAGGCAAGGTGCTGATCCCTTTAGGTGTGTTAGTTATCTCCTGCGAGCTTTACAATAATACTAAAACATAGGTACTATTATCCTCATTTTACGTGTGGGGAAACTGAAGTTCACAGAAGTTTCTAAAGTTGCCATAGTCATTCAGTTAGGGAAAAGTAGAGCCAAACTCAATCCCAAGTCAACTGGATCACCAAGCCAGTATTTCTGTCCATGACATTCTGCTGCCTTAATGGAATGTGTAAAGGCTGGAGTTTTATAGATTACTGGAAACCTTAAAATTACCCTTGACTCTTCCTCTTATCCCTACATCCAGATGGTCAAGTCTTGAGCTCTAGGCTTGTGGCTGCCTCACAGTCTACCTGTTGCTATCTAGATGCTACTGTTACTGCTTCTCAAGTTTATCCTTCTGACTTCATTCCTCAGCCATGTGCCTTATCCAGGCCTTCACATATGCATACTGGGACTTTGGCAAGAGCCAGCTGGTCTCCCTGATATCATTATCCATCCTTCGCACATTACCAGGAAAATCTCCCCCAAATTCCTTTTCTTGTGGCACTTTCATGAGGATTTCAGTAACTTCTTATTGTCTACCACGCCAGAAATATGAGGGCTAGAATGGACCACCTCACTCATTTCCTGGGGCCAGGAAAATGATAGGCTGGGGGTCACCCAGCCAGTTGATGGTAGAGCTGGACCATCTTGACTCTGACCTTGGTATTTTCACCACTGCTCAGTCTTGCCTGGAAAGCCCCAGTGTCTCTGCCTGATTTCCAAGGTTCTTACAATCTGGCCCCCCTGTATCTGTTCAACATTATGCCCTCTGTTCTCTACACCTTCTGTCCTCTAGTCAGACTGGTGTTCTGTACACTATGCCAGGAGTGCCCTACTTGGTCCCAGGCCTTTCATTTTGAACACTGATTGATCATTTATGATCTAGCTTGGAGCCCAAACCCTCCAGAACATCATTCTCAGCTAAAGAAATTCTTCTCGGAAGACTTTGCTCTCTGCATCTAAATTTAGTAGCTGTTTTATAATTATTTCTCAACTAGTCATTTTAGGACCCTAACTTGAGGTTCAGAACCTTGTCTTCTATTTCTTTTATTTCTCCAGGGGGCAGTTAACACCATGCTAAATACATAAGAAACACAATGTAAATATTTGTTGACTGATTGGCTAATCAATCAATTGATAAATGCTACTCCTGCTTTTATAGCTTTGGGCTACTACTCCCAAAAGAAAGTAGCAGTGAGTGGAAATTACTTGGAAGAGGTTTTCCCCTCATCTTGAAAGAGCAGTGTGTATATTCAGCACTGAGGGGAGGGATGTCAGCTCCTAGAGACACCCATGCCCTGGCTCCCAGGGAACCCTTAACCCTTTCAAAACGACCTTTCTTCAGCAGACAACCCGGAGCAATAGGATTGTGAAGGACACTCATGGGGACCCCTCATGTTCAGAGAAAGCTACAGAAAGACATATGTCAGAATGGCAGGATTAGCATACTGAAAAGGATTTGAAAACTATCAGTGTGCCTCTGACCAGCTCATAAAAATACATATTGCAAACACCCATCTAGCACCTTCTGTGTGCCAGGTCCTGTTCTAAGCACATTGCTTATAGTACTCATTAAGTCCTTATTGCTGTGAGGCATACGTTATTATTATCATCACTCCCATTATATGGATGGGGAGATCGAGGCACAGAGGCCTAAGTAATTTACCCAAAGTCTCACCGCTTTGGCTCCAACTGGCTCCAGCATCCATACTCTCATCTACCACACATTGCTGCTACCTGTAGAAGGTCCCTGCTGGACAGGACCTCAGAAAGCATCTAATCTGCCTCCCTCCACCATGTGGAAATTGAATGCACAAACACCTAAAGATTTACCTTGAACTTTGACACACTAAATTACTGATTAGCCCAATGTGCTTTCTACTTCCATCTCAGGGTTGTCAAGTTCTCACTTTTTCTAAGAAACCAATTTAGAATTTCCCTCTCCCTGCCCAGATGGGTCAAAGGCAGTTTAGGAGGACCACCACCCCCTGATCAACAGTGGGCAAATCAAGGAACTAAAAATGGCTCCAGTGTAAGCTTAAGCCTATTTTACTGCAGGTCACCATAGTTCCACTTCTCTCTAATGAACCTGCAAGAATCTCACAGCTGAGGTCTCCCAGGTCAGCGCCACATTCAGCTCACTCACAGATTTCTCAACAAGAAGTGCTCTTGACCCCTTACCCTATCAAGACATCTCCCTACACATTACCTCTTCTGATCCATTCAGAGAGGGTGTCAGAATCTTCACATTACCCGTGGTGGGGGGCAGGGTGGATATTTCGCTAACTTCTGTAGTTCAGGAAAGGGAAGAAATCCAAGGTGTCAAATGCAGTCCAACCACCGTGGGTACCTTAAAACATGTGTCCCAGAAGAGTTGGAGATGCACAGATATCTTAACCTCTCTGGGCCTAAAATGAGTGCATTTGAACTAGATCCACAGTCCTTAAACATTTTTTAGAGGCTGAACTCTTAATTCAAATAAAATCTTATATAGAAGTCCAGTATATAAAATTACACAAGCAGAGCTGCCCTTGAGGAAGTGAGGGTGGGAAACCCACCCGTTCCACAGCCCTTGACACACCCTCCAAATGGGTTTTCATGAAGTACAGTTTGAGAACTCCTGGACAGTCTGATTTTCAACTCTCGTATTAACTCCCGCTTTTTGATCCTATCATATTGTACTTATTTAAAATGTGATAGACAAAAGTAGTTACATTAACCATACCTTCTTTAAATGATTAAGACTAAGCCCAAGGCTATTGTACTTTGAATATGGGCCATTTCCACAAGACAGATTTTTGTCACTGTGGGTCCTGGCTTTGAGATGCTAGGTATGGAGCTGATATGAATGTTTCCAGTAAAACATGCGTGGCATCTCCTGGCCTTGTCTCCTCTCTCTTCTGACTTCACCAAAGATAGTGATGGGCAGTGGAGGATGTCCTCCTTAGACCATGAGTTGACAAGAGGAAATGAGAGAAGCTAAACAAACAGATTCTAATCTTTGGCCAGCCATCTGGAACCAATTAGCCTCTAGAGTAAGCTCCAAAATCCAGCTGGGTAAAATGAAGGAGTACCTCATGGGCTCCTGGCAGCTTGGCCCAAACTGGGCATTTTCTGTTCCAAAAGCAAGCAATGCCCTGCAGGATCTTCAGTCTGTGCTTGTAAAATGAAGATTACTATGACACACTGTCTTGGGGCTGCTAGCAGAAAACTCTCTATGTAACAGACTCATTTATCCCTCTATCCATCCATGCATTCACTCACTCATTCGACAGATATTTACTGCGCAGTACTAAACTAAACACAATATGTATATAGTGACACTGATATAAACTTGTTTCTGTCTTAGGACTTAGTTTTGGTGTGGTGGCTTTAAGATCTCCATTCTACTCGGCATAAACACTGCTTTCCAAAAGACCTCCTGGCTTATATTTAGTGTGCAACGGAGGTATTGAATATGTGCTCCATTTGTAGAGATGTCTTCCTCCAAACTAGTTGCAATGCGCCTTTCTCAGACCACAGAACGTGCGCTGAATCAGCAATCAGGGGATTTAAGTCCCCTTTCCACCTCTTATTTGCCATAGACTAGCCAACTCTGTGGATCAGAAGGGACATTAAAGGTGTCCCCCAGAATTGGCACACTGATCGTTTTTTAGTTTAAAATAAGAATAACAATATGTCAATGGCTGTCCTGAAATTGACCTTAATCATGAGGGTCAAAAGAGAAGATGGCTGTGGAGGTGTGTTTGTAGGTATTGCCCTGAGCTACCTGACTTCTCTGCCCTCACCTGGCCTGAGGCCTTTAAAAATGAAGCTGCTCGCTTTCTGCTGCTCGGTTTCTCATGGAGAAACTACTATTCACAGAAATAAACTGGCTCTTCTGACGCCTCCTGCAAACGTTTCATGTTAATGATAACCAAATGCCAAGTGGGCAGTGGGAGCTGCACCATTGCCAACCTGACGCTGGCACCCAGGTGGACACCACCTGGGTTGGTCTCTTTAAGGGACTGAATCAACTGTGCGGTGGTGGGAGCTATTGCTTGGAAGTGAAAGCCAAGGAGAAATGGGAGCCACAGCCTGGTGTCCTCACTTAGTTCTCACTGTGTCTTCCAGGTGGAGGGTAAACCCCGTTTACCAAACACTCCCCTTCTTAATTCCCAATTTCTAAAGCTTCTTGCCCATAATTTATCTGTGGACTATACTGTTTAAAATGATGATTTCATCTTGCCACTGAGATGTACCCACATTTCCCCAAATGCCTCCTCACCTCAAGCTTTCGCTCCAGCTCTGCCCCCCTCCCCCATTCCCAATATCTGCCTGTCCCAGTCCTACAGGTCTTTTAAAATCTCAGCTCAAATGCTGTCTTCTCCAAGAAGTCTCAGCCCAGAATTGTGTTTCCATATATTTCTGTTTTAGAACAGTCTACTTCCTTCCAGAGTTATTTATGTCTTGCTCAATAGATGGATGCTAGGTTCTAGTTTTAAAAAGACCGTGTCTTTTTTTTTTAATCTCCTATATCCCAGTTAGCAACTAACAGAGTTTTTCCCATGGTAAGCAATGAATAAAGGTTTTGCTGTTACAATGTAGGAGAGAGATTACAGGCTTTGGAATCAGACAGAATGAGTGTAGAATTCCAGCTCCATCACTTACCACCCTTTTGAGCTCAGAAGAGGTTTTTTGTTTGTTTGTTAGTTTGTTTTTATCTATGAGTTTGGGTTTTCTCATAAGTAAATGGAGCTAATAATATATAATTATGGGTTTGCTGGGAAATTAAAACTGATATTGTGTGAAGAGCCCCTAGGACAGTGCTTGGCACAGTAAATACCATCTTCCTCTCTCTCCCATGTCCCCTGACTGAGCTAAGTGTCCTCATTCTGGAACCAGGGCTGAATAATTCTGCACGACTAGCCCAGGGTGTGTTATATATTTGCAGGGTCACACCCACCTTTCACTTTAATTTTTATTGTTTTTTCTTTAATATATTACCTTTTTAATAATTTATTTAATTGTTAGTTTATAGAATTTAATTTTCAATAGTAATTGTTTATCAGCTAGCTCACAAAATTTCTGAAAATTTAATAATCAGCTCTTGCCAATGAGTATGAGCTGGCTGTAACCCACCACTGCACTCTTTCCTTCCCAGACTGCTTTTTCTAAACCCCAGAATATCATCTTATTCATATATCATCTTATTCTTATATCATCTTATTCATAAACATTTCAGCATACACCTCTAAAAGATAAAGACTCTTTAAGAAAAAAAAGAAAGAACCGTAATATCATTATCACACATAACAATTTTAATAATAATTCCTTAATATTCCCTAATAGTTCTCTAATCAGCATGTAAATTGAATCTACCTTTCACTCTCACTCTGGGCATTGTCTGAACCATTGGGCCGAGGGAGAGGTTATCCCATGTCCAGCAAAGACCCTGACAGCCCAGATCTACATTCTGATTTTGAAGGAAGCTGCTTCTGTATGCTTTTATCTCTAATACAGTCATTTTTTCCTTTGTGACTCAGTGCACAGAATCCACTGTGTCCCCAAAGGAGAAAGACCATTTAATCCTGTGGAGATGACTGGAGACAAAGGAAGAGCCTGAAAGTCCTTTGACCTGCTTATCACACTGTCTCCTCAAGCAGACTAAACATGGGGTCTAAAACAACCAGGCCCCCAGCTTGTGGAACCAGAAAAGAACTTTGTCCGCCCTTCCTTTCCCTACTGATGCATAGCTGCTGTTGGCTTATGAATGGCTTATTCATAATCACTAATAAAGCCAATGAGAAATGCCCCACGAAGTGCTTGGGAACAATAATGCCTGCTTGGGCGACTATTTTAAATATTCGACCATTGAAAACCACCTGGAAATGGGGGCAGACACAAAAGGTCTTAAAATATAAATAGATAAGGAACCAGTGTGCTGAGGTCATTGTACTCCCAAAAGACAATTACTTCCAAATTACAACTACATAAAAGGAATAATTGAAAAGATTAATCACACTAAAATAATTGGTCTATCTGACAAGTAATTTGGAGCAATATTTAGTCATTGACATCAATGTCTAGTAGTAAAATAGTAATGAATTTCATTCTCTGACTAATGTATTTATTTTATTAATGGTACTAAATGGTGTTGTTACTGCTTATAAATATTTCATAACTTTTAATTCATTAAAATGTTCAAGAAATTTCCAAAAGTATTTATTAGCTTTAAATCATTCTTAGTGTTCAATATGCGATTACCACTCTGCCTGGGTAATTAAAAAAATTATTATTTTGGGTAATGGGAGCCTCTTTGAATGCGGAGGATTAAGCCCTGGTTATTAATGAGACTATCGCTCCAGCTGGTGAGGAATGAGGGACTTGGTGAAGCTGTGTTCCCTCTTCAGGTCTCTAAGGCCCTTCTGTAGCCATTCCTTAACACCTAGGGCTGTGAGGCAAACAGGGCGGACCCAGACCATTTAATTCTGGAGATGATAACCCATGTCTAAACTGACACTTCTCTTTCAATCCACCACCTCTCCCAGCCCCGTTTCATCTTCCTGGAACAGCTGAGAAAAAAATTCGTATATTCCAACCTCGCCCCTTCTGTTTCTTTCATTCTTTGATAGAGGCCATAACAGGTGAAACAGGCAAAAAGATGCAACAGAAAGAACAACGAGGGACACCACATAATGAATAGTGGAAGGAGGATAGGATTTGGATGAGGAAAACATGGATTTGGGTCCTGAGTTGTTTGGGTGCGGCGCATCCGTTACATCCTGCGGTACTGGATAATTCGTGTGTGAAATGAAGACAGTGGTACCTGCCCCAGGGTCCGTGTGGGGATTAAATATGTTAGTCTGGGTGCCCACATGCCTGGAACCTAGTGGGAAATCAAACAGGTTTAGTTCTACTCTTCTCTAAGTCCAAAGAGTGTGTCATGGCGGTATTGATCCAGTGGCCTTGGCACCTCTTAATTAACCTAGTACAAACAGTTGGTACGAGTCATCAAGGAAAATCAGGCCAACAGGGAGCTGTACAACTCAGGGACTTGGTGAAGTCTAAGGACAGGACGCCCCCTGGAGGAGGGGTGGGATAACTCCGCTCTCAGTGCTCTGCCCCCTAGGTCTGAGATCAGGCTCACTGCACTGCCTCCAGAGGCCCATCTGCACAGGGGATGGCTAAAGGCATTTGGTTGTGGGCAAATGGGGAGGGGGCGGGATCCACCAAGTGGCTTGAGGTGAAGTGTGGCCAGCGCTTCTCACGCTGGGATGCGTGTGCCTCAAGAATATATAGTGATGTTCTGGGAGTTTCCAAACCCACAGAATCCACATGGTACAGCTTTCCAGACTGGAGTGGAAGGACATTTTCTATTAAAATTTTCAGGGCTATATATTGGGCTCCAATGAAAACTGTGCACAAATTTAAGATAAAAGACCTTTTCTGCTCGTAGTGATTCCCCAGATTCTGGGAGGCGACTTCACCCTTCTCTGCCATTGGGGGAACATCAGAGGGTATGTTGGTGAAGCACCATTCCAGGGGGACAGAGGGACATGGGTAAGAGGAGGTACAGCCAGGCCTGGGGTCACCCACTGGAAAGCTGGTGCCAAAGGGAAGGTATCCTCTCAGTGCAAGCCATGGATGGGCAGAATGGCAGGCAGAACCCAGGTGACACCGGAAATCAGCAGTGGGGCCCTCATCTACCAAATGAAGCAGAGAAGGGCTCAGTTCCTAAACTTTAGGTACCAGATCAGGGACGGACTATCAACTATGAGATTGCAAAGTCCCCTGTGCATTGGCCTGAAGCTTCTTAAATTTCCCCAAGGACAGAATTGATCTCAGAGTTGGTTTGGTTTGGTTTTTGTTTGAAGGGGGACACAGGGAGGGGTACCAAACCTTTGAAGATCTGGGAGACATCTTACTTCCTCTCTTCCTGGACCCCTGGACAGAGCGCCTCACATCAGGGGTCTGGGAACGTCCGGAGTGGAGGACAGTGAGGGTGGGCTGAGGGAGCTGCCTGCTCTGCTCGCTGATGGGCGTAGACTTGGGAGCTCAGGAGCCTGCACTGCTGCTCTCTTCACTCATGGTTATTTTGCCATTTGGGGCCCTCTCTGTCTTCAAGTTATGCTGTGAGCATAGCTTTTGTGGAACTTTAGTTTGCCTTTCTTGTTGTGATTTGCTTGGGGAAGAAACACTGGGAATTGCTCCGCAGCTGCCTGGAAAGCCCCACAATGCACAGCTTGCAAACTGCAGGGCAAAAGGTCTCTGGGATCCCTGCTTCCCTAGGCTCCGACATTCTGGGATTCTCTGAGAAACTTATGGGTGGTTGTAGAGTCTTTCGGCTTTGGCCGCTTTTGCTTCTTCATTTAGCTCTTAGCCAGCATTTTGTGTCTATAAAACACTTAACAAACATTGACTAATTACTCCTCATTAATCATTCATGCAACTGGTAGACCAGGGTCTTATCATTTCCTTCAAGAACATGGGTGTAATATCCTGTCTGGATCCCAGGTCACACTCAGGGGGGCGATGGGGTCATCATGGCAGCACTGGGATCCTGCAGAGCTCGGTGGGGGAGTGGGCCAGAAGGCGGGCACAGGCTCTGTGAGGCTACAGCCACACTAGGATGCCCTTCCGCTCTATGAACAGGAAGGACAAGCGGCAGCGCCAGCCAGTGGCAGCTGAGAGGCAATAAGCTTTAATCAGAGGCTTCTTCCTGGAAATTCACATGAACATGATAAGTCTGTTGTCTTAAAAGGCCCAAGGAGGTTAAATGCCTCAACTTTCTTTTGCTTTTATAAGCTGATCCTTTCACTATTTGTGAAATGTAAATATAATGAAAACATTGGCTCTGATGAGCTCCCCAGTGCTACGGGGACAGGCAGCCCAAGTCTAGGGTCAGGAGGCAGCCTATCTGTAGGTTTATGGCTCAGTGCAGGTGAACGGGCTGTCACAGCTGGGAACAGCAGCAGAAGGGACCCTGGAGAAGGTCACTTGGGTCTCTAGGAGGGTCAGGAATGGAGCAAGCTCCCTGCACCCCAGTCCCCAGAGGCTGAGGAGAGCCTGTGAGTAGCCCAAAGCCTCTGTCCTATGGACTTGGGCCCATGAGTGTATATAGCTGGAGTGAGAAATGCCCAGAATTACATTATGTGGGTTAGAACAGAAAGCAGAAAATTAGAAGGAAAGATGGTGTCTGTTTTCCTTCCTATCTTACCATCTCAGGAATGATATCTTTCTTTCTTGTTAGTGCACAGACACAGACGCTTGCTCACTGGCTATCACGTGCTCTCTCTCTCTCTTATTTTATCTACAGAGCATGTGTGTACACTGATGTTACAGGCCTGTCATCTAGGCCATTCTTCCCCTGGTGTGGCCCTTTTCCCCATTCCTTTCTCTCACCTCTTACCTGTGGCTGTGTGTAATGCCAAAGCTTCTCCTCCTTTCAGAGTCCTGTCATGTGTTCACTCTGTGATAATAAATAAGTAAAGGCAGACAGATCATTTTCCTTCTCAGTTGTTTCTTGGGGCATCCCGTCGACAGCCTCTCGCTACATCTCCCTGCCCTCAGCCTCTCTTCCCTCTGTCTCTCCCAGACTCTGGATATCTTTGTCTTTTTGTCTGTTAACTCATTCTCTTCTCATCTTTCTTCCTCTCCTTGTGAGGAAAAGAAAAGTGGGCCGTGGAATAGCCTTGGGCTGGCTGTGGCCGCCTCCATTATCAGTGAGCCCTGCTCTGCTTTCACTCCAGGCACAGGCCTGAGGCTCTGCGCCCACAGACAACAGCTGAGACAGGCAGGTTGGCTACACCGGGGTGGATCTGGGGTGTGTGCACATGGAGTCTTCCTCTTTTCTTCCTGATTCTAAGCAGAGATTTTCTCCTCTCCTCCTTTTGCCCTTTCCCCATGTTTCCTCCTTTCCTTTCATGTAGCTGTCACGCTCTCATTCAGCAACCTCACCACTGCCCCAAAACACACACGCTCCCTCTCTCTCTCTCTCTCTCTCTCTCTCACACACACACACACACACACACACACAGAGAGAGAGAGAGAGAGAGGGAGAGAGAGAGGCACGTACATACTCATGAGCAGTGAGGAATTTTGAGGGACATTTGGATACGGTGACCCTGAGGAGGGCCTTAGGGGCAAGACCACCGTCTTTAGTTGAGAGTGAGGTCTCACCTAAGATGGAAGTCTTTCCTGGTGTTAATCACATGGCAAAGGCAAGGATCTGGGTAGATAAGAGGGTCTGGTGTTTTCCTCTTGGGGGTCAAGAAATGGAATTGGAGTGAGCTCTTGGGTACTGGAGCTGAGGTTGCGCTCACTGCATGGGAAGACACTAGAAGCTAGATAGGAAAACTAGCTGGGCTTGGGAAAACTTTCTTCTCTTCTGGGGTCAGCAAAGCACAGAGTCTAAGCTCATGGTGCACACCTGAAGTTTTCTCCCTTGTCTTTCCCAGTCTTTAGTAGAGTTGTGTTGAACGTTCCAGCTTACCTTGCTTGTACTCCAAGAGTTTTGTCTGGATACTGTCCAGGGTCTTAAAGGATTTAAATGTCACTCCTGAGACCAGATTGAAGATGGCAGTAGTGGTCCACAGGATTCTCCAAGGAAATGACAAACCTTAGAAAAAGAAGGAGGAAGGGAGGGAAGAAAAGCAGAAGAGAGAGAGCAAAAGCTTGAAGCCTAGCCCCTCCCCCCCAACCAGGAAGTCCTCCTTCTGGGCCAAACTTGGAGGTTCTGATCTTGCATTGATTAAGGAAGGTGGAATCTCCCTACCTGGTATATGTCCAGATGTATAAATTGGGCTTCCCATTTTCCCACCATCTACTAACTGGACTCCACAACAGAAATCCAGGCTTCCAGAACCAAGGCTGGAGACCTTACTAAAGAATCCAATCTCTTGAGACTTTTCTAGATTTAAAAATCTTTATTTTCACTTCCATGTTATTATATAATCTGGTGCAACTTCATCAGAGGCCCCACTGACATATGAGGTTCCCCCGTCTCTAATTGTTGGTTGTTGCTTTTCAGAGACAAAAACTAGAAAAGGAGTCACACAGTCACTACGAATGGGCTCTTTTGTCAGGTGCAGAACTCCTCAACTGCACCTCCACCCCAGCCCTTGGTTCCCACGCAGACAACTCCAGTAAGTGTGGTAGGAGAGGTAGCCCAGGGCTCTGTGTGCAGAGCTCCAGCAAGGCTTTACAGGACTCGGGTGGGTCATCCAAGTACCAAAGCCTGCTTGACTTCTGCTTCTGTTATTTCCCCCTCCTGCTAAGTTGCAAGCCTTCCACCTTATCTCTGTATCCCTAGCTCTTGGCTCAAAGCCTGCCACATGATAGGGGCTCTATGAGTTTTTATAGAGTGTTGAATGAGTGAACGAAAAAATGAGTTAAGAGGGAACAGTGTGGAAAGTGTCTGTGAAGGCCAAGTGGAGTGGAAAATTGAGATCAGCAGCTGGAAATTGTAAACAAGGCAAATGTATCAATGTTTCAGATGATTTCAGATATTCGCATAATCATTTAGGTGGACATTCTACTTTGTAAGTATAGGCAAAGACAAACGCACCCTATAGCATAAGCTTAAATTCCAGATTCTCCCCTGCCAAAATAATAATAATAATTATTATTATTAGGACTTCCCTCGTGGCACAGTGGTTAAGAATCCGCCTGCCAATGCAGGGGACACGGGTTCGAGCCCTGGTTCGGGAAGATCCCACATGCCGCAGAGCAAGTAAGCCTGTGTGCCACAACTACTGAGCCTGCGCTCTAGAGCCCGTGAGTCACAACTACTGAGCCCGTGTGCCACAGCTACTGAAGCCCGTGAGCCTAGAGCCCGTGCTCTGCAACAAGAGAAGCCACTGCAATGAGAAGCCCACGCACTGCAGCGAAGAGTAGCCCCCACTCGCAGCAACTAGAGAAAGCCCGCGTGCAGCAACAGACCCAACGCAGCCAAAAATACAATAAATTTATTTTTAAAAGAAATTAAACTTAAGTTGGCTCTTCGGAGAACCCCCCATTTCCATGGATGGCAAACAGTTAATCTAAAGTCAACTCTGAATGGGAATTTTCTTTGTCCCTTTTGAGTAGTTCAGAATTCTCCCCTTTGCCCTTCCCATTCCTCTGGGGAGCAAGTAAAAATGGGAAGGTTTCTGTGCCATGTGGTAATGAAAGAGCCATCCACTCTGGGCTCCCTTAAGACATTCATTCAATCTCTGTTGGCCTTTGGTCATCGGACCAGGCCCGTGAGAGTGACTGAAAGAGGGAGTCTTGCTTGCAGGTCCACATGGATCGCTCCAGCTCCGTCCGCAAGCCTCTGCAGCTCTGCCCACGCCCACTCAGCCACCTCTGGGCTCCTCTCGGGGAGACTCTGAGGCCCTTGACACCCTCCCATGCTGCTCTGGGTTCAGGAGCACTTTCTACCCTCAGCCTCCCAGCCGCCCCATTCCACTCTCCTGACCCTACTGAAACAGGCCCAGTGCTAACCCAGGGCACACAGGTCTTCTTACTTGCAACTACCCTCAACCTCTGGTCTTTGTGTCTTTCCCACACCCTCGCCAGGCCATGTCCCAGGTAGGAAATGCACAGACCTCGTTGCCCTAGCAGGGCCACTCATGTGCTCCCCTTTTCTAATTGTCTGTGGGCTCTATCCCACACCATTGTCCATTCTGCCCCACTCTATGTTTTTATCTAGGCAGTTTCAGGCCTGTGTTTTGGGGCCTCATCAATTCTTCGTGCCAGATACACCAGACTCAATTTTTTTAACTCCAAGATCTGGTTCACTCTCCAGAAGTCCAGATCTTACCATTGAACATCTGCTTGTCCAGTGTATCTGCCCTCCCCCATCCAAGGCAGTGTCTGGAGAAAGCAACAGCAACTCTCTAAATGGAGGCGAATGAGGAAGTGGGTCTGCAAAGCTTAGGAAAAAGAAACCTCAGATGATGCTCCAAAATATTATCATATTTGGAATCATAATTTTCATAAATATCATATCATCACACCCCCGACTCCAGCTAAACAATCCCCGGGGGGCGTTTCCAGTGCCCCTTTCTAACGACCTTCATGGAAAGCATCCCCACGGCAATTCTGATGGGAGACAAAGGACTCTAAATACTTCAAAATTCTAAGATGTTCCAGCCAACACCCGCTCCTTCTGGGTGCGGATTGTCGTCCTGAGTCGAGCTCAGAGCCCCACAGATCTGCGTGTGCATCTCTGTGGTTCCCCCCATGGTCTTCCCTGGCAAAAGATCATGACCTAAGGCAAACCCAGCCTGGGTTGTGTGATGGCCAGATTCATTTTTTGAAAGCACCTCTTCATCTGTTTCCTCCTCAAGATCCCTATAACCTGTGGAGTCAAGGTCAAATACCTTGAATCCTCACTTCTCTGCCCCAACCTGCCAGCCCAGACTTCTCCATCTTGGCCTCTGACTAAATCCCACAGTCCAACCCACCAAATCAACAACCTGTCCTCCGAACAGGCCAGAGATGGTCATTCCACTGGTCCCAGCCCCCTCTGTTCATCAGGGACCATCACAACTCTCAACTCATCCCCCAGTGACGTCCGTGAGCACTTCCCACAGTATTGTCGTTTAAACCACGCATCTGGCACTAACTAGCCTTAAGGCATCCACTGCTCATGGCTTCTCATAGAAAGTGATTTCACTTTTAGTGCTAGTCTATGTGTTATGCAGAGTCTACCAACTCTTGATTCCTCCAGCCCCCATGAGAAGGTGTCCCTGCCCGTCTAGATGGTACACTCTCTGAGGACCATGCACCGCAGTGAAACGGATTTTGGAGCCACACCCCCAAATCACCTAACTCAGCCTCTCTAAGCATTGGCTATTTCTCATTGTAAAATGAGAGTCATTATAATGCCAACTTTGGAGCAATGGGCTTAGACTCAGTGAGACAACCTGTGTAACAAATTGGCACAGGAAATTTTCAAAACCTTCTCTTCCTTCTTTCTCTTTAGAGTTCTATATTTCTTCCTCCTTCCTGCCCCCACTCACCAAAATGGGTCCTACCAGCTCACACAATGGCCCAATGCCTGAAACATAATAAGTCCTCAATAAAGATGTGCTTGATGGATGAAAGATAAATAGATGAATGAATTAATGAGAACAAACAGCATGTTAGGATCATTCTATTCCCACACTTGCTCTCTATTCCACATTCAGTCTCCACCAGGACAGCTGCACCCAGGCTCTGAGAGGCCTCCTGACCACTGCCCTGAGCCCCAGCTCTCCTTCATTCGTTTTGCTAAGGAAGAGCTTGACAAGGATCCCTGAGCAGGCTTCGGTTTCCTGGACAGTGAAAACCAGGGCACTTGCGAGGAACGATAGTTGGCGCTTTCCTCAAGGACAATGTGTCCTTCAGAAACAACTGGCAGGATTTCTATCAGAACTGATTCCGTCTTAGCACAGGTGTACTAGGGGCTTCCAGCTTTCCTAAGCAGTAACATGAGGCCCACAGCAAGCCAACCTCATTAGCTGGAACCTTCCCCAGGTTAACACCTGCCCTGTGTTTCAGAGAAATCGCCACATCTCCTCACGCTGTTCTGTTCCCCTTTCCAGGAGCCATGAGGCAATGTGATCATTACCTAAGCTGGGCACTTCTGTTCCAGGTCTGAGAACACCAGATGTCTTGCCGTGGAGGTGGGGTAGCTGTCTTAGACATAGGAATCTGGATGAAAATCCTCCTTTTAATTAATCTCTCATCATGAAAGACTGCAATTCAACGTAGAACATTAACTCAGTCATATTTAGTTGTTTCCCATTTTGAATATGTGTTTATGGCCCATAATAATGAGGGACTGTGAGGTTGGGTGACATTTTTAAGGGCTTAGATGTATTTCAGAGAGACCATTAGAGTTTCTTAATCTCAGTCCCAGGATGGGAGGAAGAAGGAGGTCTCATAGGGAAAGCTGTGTCAGTCCGCAGCAGTGGTACCCCAGTTTCCAGCTACGGTATTATATTCTCCCAATGCTTTTCACAAACAGATTGCAATCTGGTTTCTTCTATACACTTCTTAATAACTTTTCTGAAGAGATGACTGAGTCTGAATTGTTGACAAATTCTACAGCTTTCCAAGTATCCTGCTTTCACAGTGGGAATGATGAATTGAAGAGTTATTTCTGTTTTTAAAATGTGTCCATCACTGAGGTCCCTGGGCTTGTGTACAAAGATTAAAAGACACAATTCCCTCAGAAAAATATACTGAGTAACCTATATGTAGGCCAAGCCAACTACAGTCTAGACAATCCTCAAACCTACCCCTTAGATCCAGAGGTGACAGTGGTCCAGGGAGCTCATAGACCTAGTGGACATGTCCCAGTAGAAGTGAAGGTTTCATGAGGGTATGAGGGAGGAGGACAGCTGACTTCCACCTACACTTGACTTCCCAGTCAAGAGACCAACCTCTTTGGGGCTGAGTGCTGTGAGCTCAGAGAGGCACCACTCCATGGAAAAGGCCCTGCCTCCAATTCCCTGGATATGCTGTTTTCCAGAAAATAGCCCAACAGCAATGGATGAAGGCCCCAGGAATAAGGAAGCCAAAGTGGGGTCTGTGCTCCCAGGAAACAGACATTCCCAAAGCCATTGATTCATTATGTTAGTCCACACCCCAGGCTGTGCCTGAGAAGAGATCCCTGAAACCCCACACTTGTAGGAAAAGGCTCTAGACATCCAGGATGAAAGGGAAACTGGGGCTCACCCCCTTTCACTCAGGATCCCTGGAGAGGGGAAGAGGCAGGTGCAAAAGAAAGGGAAGGGAAGGGAGAGGCGGGGAAAAGAGGGAAGGCAAGGCATGGGTGTTGATAAAAGCATTCAGAGGAACATCTTTGCCTTTTCCACCCCAAATATCAGCAATGTGGTGGAAATGCTGGCTAGAAAGTTAGTTGTGGTGGTAGCCCATGTAGATGGGAACCAGTAGAAGGGAAATTACATATGCCTAACACTTTCATTCAATGCAGTTTTGTTATTGTTCTGGGGGGGGCTGGAGTTTGGGGGGTTGTGGTTTCTTTCAGCATCTGCTCTTTGCTGGCTCCGAGCTAGATCCTGGGCAATATAAATATAAAAGCAACTAAACCAAGTTTCCTGGCCTTAAAGAGCTCAGCCTAGTGCGTAAGGCAGGCACTGAAGGAAGTCATTACCATACGGTGAGGTGAATGCAGATAAAATGGTTTCTCAGCGCTGTGGAAATAGGGAGAATGCAGTGACTAACTCGGGGCTTGCGTGAAGATAATTCAGCAAAGCTTTAGAGGGGAAGCTGCGTATAGAAAAGCACAGAAATTTTTCTCTTCCTCTAGAGAGATCCATCTAGCTCCATGAGGCTCCCTGACCCCCCTTCCCTCCCCCGTCCTGTACGATCGATCCACTCCCCTTGCTGCATACACACCTCTCCTGTGAGAGTCTTTCCGCACCTTGTCACACAGTAAACACTCTGCCTCCTCCTAATATACTGTGAGCTCCTTTGCACGCAAGGACCATGTTGTGCTCACGTTTGCACCTTTAGCACCTAGGCCATTGATGTAGAATGTTGTGTGTCAGGTCGTGGGTTGCTAATAAGTGTTTGTTGGAAGGAAAGAAGGAAGGAAGGAGGGAGGGAGGGAAAGAGGAACTGAACTTCTTAAACTTCCAGCACTTACCTCCAGAACCTCTGCCATCTCCTGTATTTGGTCTCCTTCTAGTACCGCCTTCTCCATGATTGTCTCCACGATTGTCCCTCTTTCCCACACACACTGCTAATTCTCGCCCCCCATCCATGCCTGCACTCCCCGCATCCATCCACACTCTCCCTTTCTCTGTTTCTCCTCCTTTTCCAGCCCCTTCCCACTTCCCGTCTTACCCCCCAAGCCTTTTTGTCCTTTCCCCATCCTTCTCTCCCTAATTTCCCATTACTTTAATGGGGTCAGAGGTCTGATACGGATCATGAAAAGCAATGAAGTGAGGGAAAGGATGAGCCCAGTGTAATTTGTTTCCAGTCTTCTTACGCCTTAGGTCAGTGAGGAGCAAAGAAGAACCCTGGCCCAGTGCCTCCACAGCCTTCACTCTCTGGGTTGCTGGCAGTGGGTAGACCGCAGTATCCAAGGATCACATGGCCAATCCATTTTGAAAGTTTCCAGCCCAAAGCAAGAGTCATGCAGAGCCCCTGCTCTGCTGAAAAAGAGCCCACCCAGTGAGCCCAAACTGTAGATCTCACGGGAATCACCCATCCCGGCCTCCTTACTTCACAGCTTAGGAAACCCAGGCACCAGAGAAATCAAGTGACTGACTCAAGGTCTCACAGCAAGTCACGACTGAGCCAAAACCAGAATCTGGTCTCCAGACAACTAGTGCAGTGTTTTTCCCACTACAGTGCATTGCCTCTGCCTGTGGCATACATTTCCTGCATGCCAGGATTGATGCAGCACACACACACACACACACACACACACACACACACACACTCTCACACACACTCTCACACACACACACACACACACACACACACACACACACACAAGGGGTCATTCTTCCTGCAGAGAAATGCATCCAGTTATGGGGAGGAAAGTGACAGCTGCTTAATAGCAGCTCTGTGGGATGGTTCTGGACTTAGAATGTGGAATATTATCTCCCATTAATAAGTTAGAGGAGGCTCGGGGAAACAGAATGTAATTACCCAAACGACTCTTTTTCCCAGATACCAAAACCAGTTCTCCTGCCCTGGTGAATAATGCTGGCGGGTCTTTTTTTTTTTTTTAACATCTTTATTGGGGTATAATTGCTTTACAATGGTGTGGTAGTTTCTGCTTTATAACAAAGTGAATCAGTTATACATATACATATGCTCCCATATCTCTTCCCTCTTGCGTCTCCCTCCCTCCCACCCTCCCTATCCCACCCCTCCAGGCGGTCACAAAGCACCGAGCTGATCTCCCTGTGCTATGCGGCTGCTTCCCACTAGCTATCTACCTTACGTTTGGTAGTGTACATATATCCATGCCTCTCTCTCTCTTTGTCACAGCTTACCCTTCCCCCTCCCCATATCCTCAAGTCCATTCTCTAGTAGATCTGTGTCTTTATTCCTGTCTTACCCCTAGGTTCTTCATGACATTTTTTTTTCTTAAATTCCATATATATGTGTTAGCATATGGTATTTGTCTTTCTCTTTCTGACTTACTTCACTCTGTATGACAGACTCTAGGTCTATCCACCTCATTACAAATAGCTCAATTTCGTTTCTTTTTATGGCTGAGTAATATTCCATTGTATATATGTGCCACATCTTCTTTATCCATTCGTCCGATGATGGGCACTTAGGTTGTTTCCATCTCCGGGCTATTGTAAATAGAGCTGCAATGAACATTTTGGTACATGACTCTTTGAATTATGGTTTTCTCAGGGTATGCCCCGTCTGAAAGCTGTCACCACTGCTAACAGCACGGGGACCTGTTTTGTCACTCCGGGGTGTGGATTTGAGGTGCATCAGTTTCCTGAGGGCTCCTGAGAGAGTCTTTCCAACAAGGAGGATCTGGGCAACTTTGCTGCTCAGCTTCTGACGGCGCAGCCTCCGGGAACCCCCCTCAGATGTGGCCGTTCTTCTCCACTTCTCCTGGCCTCTCACTGAGCCCCTGGCAGCCTCTTTGGCTCCAGGCCCCAGTGACAGGATGAGTAGAGAGTGGGGATTCAGAGAAACACTCTATCCTTGGAAGAACCAAGAACAAGTGGGCTTCCTACCACCCCTCTTTCAACAAACCTCATACACAAGCATCTCAACTATAAAGCACAAAATTTAAGCATAACTAATTCATCTCGTCAACCCAGAAATAACTTCTCCTCCTCTAAATGTCTGCAGGCTTTTATTTTTACCACCATTATGGTACTTACGTTTTACCACAATTCCTTGTTATTTGTGCTTCTATCATATCTGCCCTAACACTGCTACTCTTAGAGGATAAGAGTCCATGAATCATCTCTGTATTTCCGCAGCACCAGACATCTACCACAGAGCCGTACACATGGAAGATGCCCAATGAGTAAAACCTTAACATGAAGTCACTAAAAAAACAGGTTCAATACATGGCTTTAGAGCAAAGAACCCACTGTATGCAGGGGTGAGCCTTGTGTAGGAAGCTCTGGGTAATGTGTGTCCTTTGTACTTGCTACTCTGCAGAGGCCAGTAGGCCTCCCAGAGGCTAGACCTGAGATGGGGGAGGGTTGTGTGGCCAGCGCAGGACAGCGTACAGACTCTGCAGCAGCTCACTATGCAGAAAGAAAGGAAGCGGAACCCACTCAGGCTCAAATGGAGACTGAGACAGAAGGCTCCCTCATGGCTGTGTGCCTCTGCCTTCCCGAGCAGAGTCAGTGGACGGCAGAAGGCCAGGGACACTTGAGATGAGGTGGAAAAGCCACAACTCACGGCTTGTAAATCTGATCAGGCTTTCGGACTGTGGACACCCACTGCCCTGGACATGAGAAGGGAATTGAAATGCACATCTTCTTCCCCACAGCAATGTGGAAACATTTGGACAAAGTCTGCAAAGACATAGGCACCACCAGAGGGCCGAGCTGCCTCAACTCTGTGTCAGGTAGAATACAAGATGGAGAGAGGAGGGGAGACGGTGGTGAGACCACCCAACCAGGCCGCCTGCTCGGGAGATGTGCAGCCTGGGGATGAGCTGGGTGGTGCTGGCCCCCTTCTGGGAGGTGAGCTGGCCGGAGCAGCCCACTAATGATACCGAGAGCCTGTATCAACTGAGTCTCTGGAAGTCCAACTAGAGAGTGTATTGATCCCAAAGTCACCCTCAGGTGGAACAGCCATAAATTACCCGTCAGCTTTTATTATGTGAGAGACTTTCACATCCTGAGAGTTCGCCTTTCTCCCTTTGATTATCCTAATGAAATACCATGACTTGGCCCAACCCCAAGAAAACACCCAAAGAAGAGGGAACAGGATTTCTAGGCTAATTGACTAAGCTCCCCGCTGAGAAGGCTGGGACACCAGCCCTGCCAGGAACTCTGCTGCGGGGGCGGGTGGGGTGGGGGGGACAGTCTGAAAGCCGTATAGCACAGCTTCAGTGGAGCTTGAAGGGGATGGAGGTTAGGATCTCGGTGCAGAGGAGCAATGGGTCAGCCTAAATAACCCCTCTGTCAAGGCATGGGGGACTGTCTGCAGTGCAAACCCTGATTTGATGATCCAGGGAAGACACCAGTCCCAGTTTGCATGACTGCCGATACTACAGTGCAAGTTGAAAGGCTCCTTTTAAATTCTGCTTTGGGCCATCCTTCTAGATATACTTAGAATATTTCTAATTGTTCATCCCTTAGTTGAAAAAGTCCTCTGCTGGAACCATTTATTTATTAATTCCCCAAATACATATTAATCACCTAGGAATGTGCATAGTAGGGAATCTCTGATCCTCACAGAGCTTGTGCCGTCGTCAAGAAGAAGGATATATGACAACCAGTTATAACAGAATGAAAGGCCACCGTGGGGGAAGCTGTGGAAACAGAGAAGAGCAGGTGACTCCAAACGGGAGAGGTGGCATCAGTGCGTGCCTCTCTCTGAGACCACACACCATTGATTTTATGGAGATGCAGATGAGAAGCTGTGCAGAGAGGTGGGCACCCACGAGTAGAGTAAATCCGCATTCAGGTAGAACTGGTGAACAATCGACTTTCCCGATGCTTGAGCAAAATTAAGATGGAAATGGTTCCTCCGGAGCCCTTAGAAGAATTTGCTTTCAGCCGGACTGCTTCCTGGGGCCCAAATGCCGGGAGACTTTTGTTCTTATCTGGAGACAAACAAGACGGAGAGCCCTACACGGTAGACTGATTCCCTAACGTTCCTCCTGAGGCTCAAATATTTATCTGAGTAAGGGATCTTCATCTTTACTTTTCACCTTAGACTAAAACATTTATTAAAAATTATAGAGTTTGGTTAGTCTTATCAGTCATCATTCAGAGAATTAAAGTTCCAAATAAATAAGATAAAATATCTTCTGAATACATTGCTTAATTCAAAGAACAAAGCCTATCGTTGGATTTTTTCCTACATTTCTGTAAGTTGTCCATCACACACACACACACACACACACACACACACACACACAACTTCAGAGATACCTTGACAAACTCGGTATCGTATCGGTTAAGAACTCTGGCTCTGCAGTCTGACATTCTGGGCTCAAGTCTCCATCCTGCTATTTACTGGCAGTGTGAACTTGGTCAGTTCCTTTTCTTCTCTTAGTCTCAACTTATCCATCTGTAAAATACTGATAATAATAGTACTTATCTCACAGAGATGCTGAGTGGAGTAAATAAGGAATTGTATATTCTGGCTTTAGCACAGTGATTAGTACATCAGGAGGTTCGATAACTAGTAATTATTGGATTATAAAGACCCAGGAAATGACCAAGCCAATGAGATATCATTAAGCATCTCAGAAATCAAGGGGATAGTTCCTGAGATACACCGTCGACCACCACATGTAAGAAGAACACTCTTTCTGCCCACCCTTCCAGGAGACCCTGCTAAGTCAGCCTGCAGATTCTGCAAAGGGGAATTGTTAACAAAAAAGAACACACCAGGTAGAGTCCCAGCCAGAGCTTGGCACTTCACACGGGGTACTTTTTAATTTTTTTAAATTTTATTTTATTTATTTATTTTTTATACAGCAGGTTCTTATGAGTTATCCATTTCATACATATTGGTGTACATATGTCAGTCCCAATCTCTCCATTCATTCCACCACCACCACCCCCTCCCCCCCACTTTCCCCCCTTGGTGCCCATACGTTTGTTCTCTACATCTGTGTCTCTATTTCTACCTTGCAAACTGGTTCATCTGTACCATTTTTCTAGATTCCACATATATGTATTAATATACGATACTTGTTTTTCTCCTTCTGACTTACTTCACTCTGTATGACAGTCTCTAGGTCCATCCACATCAATGCTCCATTTCTCAAGCATCGGGAAATTCGACTGTTCACCGGTTCTACTTGAATGCGGATTTACGCTACTCGTGGTGCCCAATTTCATTCCTTTCTATGGCTGAGTAATATTCCACTGTATACACATACCACATCTTCTTTATCCATTCATCTGTCAATGGGCATTTAGGTTGCTTCCGTGTCCTGGCTATTGTAAATAATGCTGCAATGAACATTGGCGTGCATGTGTCTTTTTGAACTGTGGTTTTCTCTGGGTATATGCCCAGTAGTGGGACTGTTGGGTCATATGGTAATTCTATTTTTAGTTTTTTAAGGAACCTCCATACTGTTCTCCATAGTGGCTGTATCAATTTACATTCCCACCAACAGTGCAAGAGGGTTCCCTTTTCTCCACACCCTCTCCAGCATTTGTTGTTTGTAGATCTTCTGAGGGATGCCCGTTCTAACTGGCATGAGGTGATACCTCATTGTAGTTTTGATTTGCATTTCTCTAATAATTAGTGATGTTGAGCAGCTTTTCATGTGCCTCTTGGCCATCTGTATGTCTTCTCTGGAGATATGTCTATTTAGATCTTCTGCCCATTTTTGGATTGGGTTTTTTGTTTTTTTAATATTGAGCTGCATGAGCTGTTTATATATTTTAGAGATTAAGCTTTTGTCCATTGATTCATTTGCTAATATTTTCTCCTGTTCTGAGGGTTGTCTTTTCATCTTATTTATAGTTTCCTTTGCTCTGCAAAAGCTTTTAAGTTTCATTAGGTCCCATTTGTTTATTTTTATTTTCATTACTCTAGGAGGGGGGTCAAAAAAGATCTTGCTGTGATTTATGTCAGAGAGTTCTTCCTATGTTTTCCTCTAAGAGTTTTATAGTATCTGGTCTTACATTTGGGTCTTTAAACCATTTTGAGTTTATTTCTGTGTATGGTGTTAGGGAGTGTTCTAATTTCATTGTTTTACATGTAGCTGTCCAATTTTCCCAGCACCACTTATTGAAGAGATTATCTTTTCTCCATTGTATATCCTTGCCTCCTTTATCATAGATTAGTTGACCATGGGTGCATGGGTTTATCTCTGGACTTTCTGTCCTGTTCCATTGATCTATATTTTTGTTTTTGTGCCAGTACCATATTTTCTTGATTACTGTAGCTTTGTAGTATAGTCTGAAGTCAGGGAGTCTGATTCCTCCAGTTCCATTTGTTCCCTCAGGATTGCTTTGGCTATTCGGGGTCTTTTGTGTCTCCATACAAATTTTAACATCTTTTGTTCTAGTTCTGTAAAAAATGCCATTGGTAATTTGATAAGGATGGCATTGAATCTACAGATTGCTTTGGGTAGCATAGTCATTTTCACAATATTGATTCTTCCAATCCAAGAACGTGGTATATCTCTCCATCTGTTTGTTTCATCTTTGATTTCTTTCATCAGTGTCTTATAGTTTTCTGAGTACAGGTCTTTTACCTCCTTAGGCAGGTTTATTCCTAGGTATTTTATTCTTTTTGTTGCAATGGTGAATGGGAGTGTTTCCTTAATTTCTCTTTCTGATCTTTTGTTGTTAGTGTATAGGAATGCAGGAGATTTCTGTGCCTTGATTTTACATCCTGCAACTTTACCAAATTCACTGATTAGCTCTAGTAGTTTTCTGGTAGCACCTTTAGGATTCTCCATGTAGATTATCATGTCATCTGCGAACAGTGACAGTTTTACTTCTTCTTTTCCAATTTGGATTCCTTTTATTTCTTTTTCTTCTGTGATTGCTGTGGCTAGGAGTTCCAAAACTATGTTGAATAATAGTGGCAAGAGTGGACATCTTTGTCTTGTTCCTGATCTTAGAAGAAATGGTTTCAGTTTTTCACCATTGAGAATGATGTTTGCTGTGGGTTTATTGTATATGGCCTTTATTATGTTGAGGTAGGTTCCCTCTATGCCCACTTTCTGGAGAGTTTTTATCATAAATGGGTGTTGAATTTTGTCAAAAGCTTTTTCTGCATGTATTGAGATGATCATATGGGGGTTTTTTGTTTTTGTTTTTTTCTTTGCATTACGTGGGCCTCTCACCATTGTGGCCTCTCCCGTTTTGGAACACAGGCTCCAGACACGCAGGCTCAGTGGCCATGGCTCACGGGCCCAGCCGCTCCGCGGCACGTGGGATCTTCCCGGACCGGGGCATGCACCCGTGTCCCCTGCATCGGTAGGCAGACTCTCAACCACTGCACCACCAGGGAAGCCCGATCATATGGTTTTTATTCTTCTGTTTGTTATTATGATGTGTCACATTGATTGATTTGCATATATTGAAAAATCCGTGAATGCCTGCAATAAATCCCACCTGATCATGGTGTTTGATCCTTTTAATGTGCTGTTGGATTCGGTTTGCTAGTATTTTGTTGATGATTTTTGCATCTGTATTCATCAGTGATATTGGTCTGTAATTTTCTTTTTTTGTAGTATCTTTGTCTGGTTTTGGTATCAGGGTGATGGTGGCCTTGTAGAATGTGTTTGGGCGTGTTCCTTCCTCTGCAATTTTTTTGGAAGAGTTTGAGAAGGATGGATGTTAGCTCTTCTCTAAATGTTTGCTAGAACACATGGGGTACCTTGAACATTCCAGAGCGCAGGGAGAACTGGGAGGTTGGCACAGCACTCACCTATGACCAGGACAGGATGAGTTTTGAATCTGACCATGGTATGACCCTAAATAGCAAAGGCACCTGCCGTGAAAGTTTGCCAAGATTGCTGAGACTTCAGAAATAATATAACTGATCTTTCTAGAAGCTAAAATCAGTGACCTCTTCTCCCTGGAAGAGCCACCCAAGTCTTCAAAGAAGAACCATCTGAGCTGGGCCTTGCCAGGGGGTAGAACTTGGACAGAGAGATGTGGAGGGTGATCCAGGTGAGGGGACAGTGAGAACAGTGTTGAGGAGGGAATGAGGGCAAAGCACTCTCATCCACCTCGTCACCATTAATCAGAGCCGACCCATATTTAGTCCTGGCCAGGTACCAAACCTTGTGCTAGGCCTTTAGATGGGTTATCTTATTATCCTCACCCGAACCCACATGGTAGCTCATTATCCCAATGTATATTTTTTTAATTTATTTATTTTTATTTTTGACTGCCTTAGGTCTTTGTTGCTGCGCACGGGCTTTCTCTAGTTGTGGCGAGTGGGGGCTACTCTTCGTTGTGGTTTGCAGGCTTCTCATTGGGTGGCTTCTCGTTGCAGAGCACAGGCTTTAAGCTCATGGGCTTCAGTAGTTGTGGCACGCAGGCTCAGTAGTTGTGGCTCGCGGGCTCTAGAGAGCAGGCTCCATAGATGTGGCGCACGGGCTTAGTTACTCCGCGACATGTGGGATCTTCCCAGACCAGGGCACGAACCTGTGTCCCCTGCACTGGCAGGTGGATTCTTAACCACTGCACCACCAGGGAAGTCCTATCCCAATTTTAATACAGAGAATTGGAGATGCTGAGGCTTTCATTAGAGCTAATATATAAGAACAAAGTGACAACCACGGTCCTGACTAAACCTTTTCATTCAATTCGATGGGGAAAAGGCCTGGGGCTTGCTTAGGAAACTGTGACTAGTGGAGGTGGCTGAAGGTCCTGAGGGTGGGGTTGGGAGTTTTTGAGGAAAGTTAGACTTGGGGCAGTCCAGGGAGTGTTACAAATGGTGGGGAAGGCTTCAGGCACTAATAGGTTTCAGTTCCTATCCAGGAACCTGGAAGAGTCTTTACCCTCAGCTGCACTCAGGTCTCTCCTTCCCTGTCCAAGGCAGCCCAGAATAAACAGCACCCAGCAGCTGCACAGGAGCCCATGCTGTGTGCAGAGCCCAGATGGTGTGCTTGATTTTCTTTATTTATTTAGGTGTCATTTTCAGCATGATTGAGTGATTCCACCACCCCAGTGGGTCTGCTCGGTCTCCTGTCCCAAAATCAGACAGGAGGAGTGGAGCAAGCTTGGGGTTTCTGAAGTATACTTATCACTCATTGATTGAGCCAACTCTGAGCAAGCAGTTTCTACTAAATTGAGAACCAGGGGTAGCAAAATGCAGGAGGGTAGAAGGGAATACTCAGGTCCCTCGATTAATACTTTAGTGAAAATGTTAATTTTCTAATATTTTTTTACCTGGGAGTTTTTTCCCCCAAGTTAAATCTAATGTAAAGAAGCAAAAGAGTGAGAGTTAAAGATGAATGGATAAAGAAGATGTGGCACATAGGTACAATGGACTATTACTCAGCCATTGAAAGAAACAAAACTGAGTTATTTGTAGTGAGGTGGATGGACCTAGAGTCTGTCATACAGAGTGAAGTAAGTCAGAAAGAGAAAAACAAATACCGTATGCTAACACATATATATGGAATCTAAGAAAAAAAATGGTTCTGAAGAACCTAGGAGCAGGACAGAATAAAAACACAGACGTAGAGAATGGACTTGAGGACATGGGGAGGGAGAAGGGTAAGCTGGGATGAAGTGAGAGAGTAGCAATGACATATGCACACTACCAAATGTAAAATAGATAGCCAGTGAGAAGCAACCGCACAGCACAGGGAGATCAGCTTGGTGCTTTGTGACCACCTAGAGGGGTGGGATAGGGAGGAGATATGGGGATATATGTATACGTATAGCTGATTCACTTTGTTGTACAGCAGGATCAAACACAACAATGTAAAGCAATTATACTCCAATAAAGATGTTAAAAAAATAAAAAATAAATTAAGAAAAAAAAGATTGAGAGTTAAAAGTCAGACTGCCTGAATTCAAATCCTGGTTCCATCTTTACTAGCTGTGTGATCTGCAGTGAGTTACTTGACCTCTCTGAGCCTCATTTTTTCATCTGCAAAAAGGCAGTTACTAATACTACCTACTGTTAGGGTCATAAGGAGATAAAGTGGGTCAATACTTGTAAAACCTCAGCACAGAAGCTGGCACATGTTTAGTGCTCAGTAAAGGTCAGCTGCTATTAGTCTGTGGAACGAACAAAAGCAGGGCTGCCGGGGTTGCATGGGGACTGAGGGGCCTGCAGTTCTGCCCCTTCAGCCTCCACCCACACTCTCCATGCAGGCTCTCGTGGTCCCTCTGGGGGCCCTGGGCAGTGGTGAGCCAGCACATGTTTAACAACTGCCTCTCCAGAGGGGTAGGAGAGAGGGGGCCCTGATTTTAGCATTTGTCAGTTTCTGTAGTGCAGACATTCCCATGGCCAATTTTAAAATCCCACCCTGAGGTGACTGAACATGGACTTGGGAAGAGATGCAGGCACACGATTGGCTCCGGCACACCACTGGACCTAGGGCTCTGAGGAGCCTGGTGCAGAGCCCAGGGAGTCTTACTCCCCTCCTGGCTCTGGCTTTGTATATCCCACCTCAGGGTAACCCAAACTTTGGAGCTAAGCTTCCCCTAATGTTGGGCAAACATCAGGAATGGGCAGAGTATGGAGCAAGAAGAAAAAGGCTTGGAGAGTTCAGGGTCTTAGTTTTATGCCTAATCCAAAAGGCAATGTGTCTGACAGTTCAGTGATTCTTAATTAGATGAGATTGAATCAGCAGAACTGCTTCTGTGGCTTAAAGGATTTCCCTTCGAGTGCAGCCATTCAATTACTGCCAGGGCCCATTGGGCAACAAGCCTCAGCTGAGGGATGAGAGCACGGCATAATGGTGTGCATTGCAGAGACCTGGAAGGGTGGTGTGTGTGTGTGCGCGATGTGAGAGCACCTCACCTCTGCCCCTATGAGGCAGGGATAATTAAAGCCTCTGAGTTTCAGTTCTTCTATGTCTAAAATTGCGATAAGGAGGAGAAAGGATAAAGAGGAAGATAAAGAGTTGGCCCGGTGTCCCGTGCACCCCTGATGGGATGCTGCTGTCGCCTTGCTCTGCTAAAGAGCTGCCGCTTAACCTCAGCTGGAACATGGCCCAGAATGGCTGCCTCGGCCCCAAATCCACCCCAGGACCCTTCAGCTGAGCCCTCACAGGCAACCAGCACTGCCTCAGTCTCAAATTCTGAAGAAAGCCATCTGACTGGCCCAGATAGACCTTTCAAGCAAGGGCAACTAAACAACGGGTGCTCAGCTAGCCTGTGGTGGGGCTGCCCTTCAGTTTTGGCCAGGAAGGGGTCATACAGCATGGAGAGAACGCAGCCACTTAAGGCACGACAGACTCCTTTAGAGCCAGTGCCGGTAGCAGCCTCTCTTCAACCTCCTGCCTTCCTTGGACACGTGTCCAGTCTTTTGTGGCCCCTACATACTCAGATAAAATTCTGAAAGACCTTGTGGCTGGCACATGAGACCACCGGAAGGTCACACAAAAGGTGCAGGTGTTAGTGGGAGGATAATGTGGGACGTTTGAGCTGCAAGTGAAGGAAGTGCCTCTGTCTCAGAGTTGAGGCTCTCCTGCAAATAGGGACCAAATGGTTGTCCTTTGTTCAAAGTTTCAGCATTTGTCCCTTTCTCTCCCTCACTTTGAGTCTCACTATCCTAATCAGGGAAAAAGCAGTGAAGATGTTTTCCTTGTGGAGTGTTTATGAAGAATTTCGCAGCGTCTGTATGCATTAGGTTGAATCATATGAAATTGTGGTGTTCGTGGGTCCAAAATGGTCCATGGTAGGCAATTTCAACCTAGTAGGAAGCGTTCAATAAATATTTTCCCTTGAGCCCCTCACTTCGCCATGACCTCCTCCACCCAAAAATACGGAAGCCTCAGCACTCTGCCCTCGGGTCCCTTACAGCTCAACACAAGCGTGAGCACAACACCTCTCCCTGCTGTGCAGACGGGCGGCTTCAGCTCAGACAGCGTCTTGTAAACCCCTGCGCTCTGCCCTCTAGAGATGGGGCCTGGCTGTGCGTGGTGCCAGACCCAGACTCGGCAGCACAACAAGAGCTCTGTGCTCTCAGGCTGGAAAGTTCCAGAGATGAGTCTTCAATCAGGTTTTGTTTTGTTTCTCCTCTCTTTCCTGGAATTTGGAGTAATTGCAAATGTAAATACAGAAAAAGGTGAAAAATTGACGGTTGATTGATAGGGAAGAACAATGCCCCCAACTCGTTACCCTCCCTTGGAGCAGCCCTCTGCCAGCCCAGTAGCTCTTCTCAGCCCCTGTGGCCCAGCCGGGCCTGGTGAAGGAGGTGGGCCACGGAGGAAAGGGAGGTCGCTGAGGCAGAACCCGGAAGATGCCGGCCTGGGGGCCAAGTCAACCCCTAACGTCAGGGGACTCAGGACTAGCCCCTCCCCTCAGATTCCTCATCTGCAAGATGATCAATCAGTCAGGTGTGCTCTCACTCCAGTTCAGCATCAGTGATGTCTGAGACAGGGGTGCCTATGGTCAGATACCCTGGAATGAGAGGGGCAGCCAGGTGAGCCCTGTGCCAACTGTGGTGCTGAATGAGTGGTCCCTGCCCATTCACTCCCACTCCCTTGACCCTTCTCACCTTTCTCCCTTCCCAGAGACGCCCTCCCTCAGGCACCGTTGAGCTCTGCCCCCTCCCCACACCCCCTATTCCTCACTGTCCCCCAGACAACACCTTCTGACCTCTCCTCTCCCTCCTCTTACCCATCACCGTCCCGGTGCCTTGGGGTCACTGCTCTACAGATGGATCTGAGGTGCCCGACTTGCTCATCGCTGATTAATTCGTCAGCAGCGCGATCTCACATAACCCTTCTGGGCCTCAGTTTCCCCAGTTGACCTGCTGTTTCCTGTGCCTTCGCTTGAGCACGTTCACGATCGCCACCGGGCACACACGTGACTTTGGGGGCGATATGGGAGAGCAGGGCTGGGGCGCGGCCCTCACGCTGTACCCACCTCGAGACCTCGTGGTCCACTACAGCTGGAGACTTGTTCGCGGCGTTCCCGCAGGCATCGCCGGCCACCCCGTGGCTTTTAAGGCATCTCCGCCTTTCCTCCTTACCTACATTCCACAACTGATAACAGTAATAAGCCTGTACCCCTCGTGAGGCTGACCAAGGGCTTTCACACCCGGCACTGCCTTTGCTCTTCCCCACACTCCTTATTGTGTCCGGGTTACCAGTGGAGGAGGTGAGGGCGCAGACAGACGTGAAGTGGAATGGCTACCGGTCGGCACACTGGAACACAGACGGCTGACTTCTAGCCCCCTGCCCTCTCCATAATACTGCACCACCTTGCTCTTCCACCTGTAGAGGCTAGAAGAAGAGATGGTGGCCGCAAACGTTGGGGCGATGACAGGGCTGGCTTCGCTGGGGCCAGGCCTCAGGAGGTTCTGAATTCCCAGGGCTACGCGGTCCCCAGCAGGAGAGTTCTTGGCTTTTACAGCCAACATCTGCTCTTCACGTGGATCAGCCCCAACCGAGTGTCGGTTCCTCTCATCTTCTTCCAGCCAGAGCCCTCTGCTTAAGGAATAAGCACGCGCCTTCCCCACGGCCCCCCGCGGCCCCCCCCGGCCCCCCGCTGAGGTAACTGAACAGCACCTGGCCCATCCGGTTCTCTCCAGCCTGACTCCACCTCAAGAATTTTCAGCGGCAGTTGTTGCCACAAATCACTGAGTCTTTCCATGTATTTGCCCAGATTTCCCAAGTTGAGAATCTGATGGCTCTAGCTTACTTCTTTGAGCTGGACCACATACGTTCACATACGTCCAGGTTATGGACAGCCTAGGGATTGGTTGTCCCTGGCTCAGTCAGATGAGGTGGAGATGAGGATACAGGAACTCGGGGCAGTGCAGGCAGCAAGACTGACACATCCCGTGTGGGCATGTTATTTGTGCGCTGGCCTTTGCCTGGGACACCCTCCCGTCCGTCCTTGTCAGGTGGTCCCTACTGATCTGCCATGGCCCAACCCAAGTGTTGTCTCCTTTGAGAAGCCTTCAGTGAGTGTGAGTCAGTCCTACCTCTAAACTCTAATACATGTCTCCTCGGTTTTCCCATATGTCTTAACCCCCACAAGAATATAAGGTCCCAAAAGAATAAAAGTATGTTTCATCTATCTTTAATAATTCTATATATTAATTCCAAAAAAAAGCCATGATATAACACAGTATCTCCTACCACTGTTGGGGTGAAAAAGTGCCCCCTGTTCAAATACATGTAATGAATGTTGAGTTTTAAAATGTTGCCCAAATTTCTCTAGTATTGGGCTTCTCAGAGCCTTTAATTTGCTAGCTAACGTGCAATGTTAGACAAGAGTCAAACTCAGCAGCCCGAATTCAGAGCCCAGTTCAGGACCCGTTCTGCCTCATTCCTTCCATGTGGTCTGGACAAGAACCAAACCTCTTAGTGGCTTTATAGCGACTTCATAGAATTATAACAAAGATGAAATCGCATAATATGTGTCAAAGTGCTTCAGAAACCATGACGTTGACCATATGAGTGATTTACACTTGCTGTTGTATGAAGAACCAGTGTGTGAAGAACTCTGGTCCTGTTACTAACTGGCTTTGTGAATTGGGGCCTCTGAACTTCAGCTTTTCAACCATAGAATGATACTATTGATACATGGCCACCTTCTCACCTTGCTTCCTACCAACCTGATTGTCCAAGCTGTTGTAAAGCCCCAGCGAACTGAGGCCCATGGGTGCCCTGAGGACCCACAGTGCACCCTATGAATGAAAAGCATTTATTATGATGATGATTGGGCTGAGGTGCCCTCTCCAGAGAGCTGCCAGCTCTTTACAGACACAGTTCATTCATTCTCCTAAGCAGACCCATATGGACCATCCTGGGGGACCATCTGGCTGGGTAGATATGCCAAGTCAGCCTGGGAGAGATGAGGAGACTGCCTCACTGGGGTGGGGGCAGAATCCCATAACTCATGCTGTCAACCCACGGCCAACCTGGCACAGACTGTGTTGTCTCTGAGAGAAGGGAGTAGACTCCCTCGCTCCCAAATCTCCCCAGTCCTCAGGGACCAGTTTGTCATGTTAATAGGCAGGCCATCAAGGTGACGCAGCAAAGCCCCATAGCTGTTCCTTATAGCCAAACCCTTACAGCAGAGGTTCTCAAGATGTGTTAAAGGACCACAGCACTGTCATAATTAGAAATGCAAATTATCAGGCTCTATCCTAGACCTGTTGAATGAAAGATTCTGGGGGTTTTAAGAAAACAGATTGTGGTGCGTGCCGAAGTCTGAGAAGCACTTTCGTGGAGGAATTCGCAGGTTCAGGTGCAGAGCTGCTCTGTGGCTCATGGGAGGCGTTACGCGGACGTGGAGGGTTAGCGCGAAGGCAGCCCAGTTCCTGAGCAGTCATTATTCTAAGGGCTGGAGCCGGAGAGGCGATGGAAGTTAAAGTCTCCCCCTCACAACCCCGTTACTGCCCCTTCCTTCCCCCTTGTTGCCCAAGTAGCCCCTGCATCTTAGGAGTGGATGGGACAGTAATCCAGTTCTTTTATAATTAATTCTTTTATAATCTTATTAGATGTAAGAGGAGACAGGCTTCCCAAATTCTTTTGCTTAGGAGCCCGGAATGTGGACCTAAATCTCCTCTCTGCCTTCTAAGAAAGGCGCCAAGGTCTTAGCTGCAGGCAGACCCCAGCAAGCTCAGAGCATCGGCCGTGTCACTCCTTCCCCACCCACCCCACCCCAACCAAACCAAATGATTAGCTTTAGTGGTCTTGTTTGGTATTTCTTCCAAGTGTTAATGGAACTGCTCCCCCCTCTCATTGCTAAGCAGGGACATCTGCTCTGACAGGTAGCCCCAGGTTAATTAATAACCAGGATGTGATCAGAAGCAAGTAGGCACACTCTCTGTTTAGCCTGGCATCCCCCAGCAACATTGTCTTATCTGACTTGGGAACCTCAGGGCCAAAGGCCATGCTGTGTCATTTATCTCTGCAGTCCCACATGGCATGTAGAGGCTGCTCTGCAGCTGTTTTGATTGGGGAGAATCTGCCCTGGGTTCACCAGAGTGTTATCAGCAGAGCCTGGATTGAAGTTCAGCGCCAAGCTGCAGCCCTGTAGCTGGCAGGCAGCAGTCCCGGGAGGCTTGGGGTTTGCCAAGGTCAGTGCCTGCAAGGATGTGGATCTGACTCACGATGCAGGTCAGGGGAAGCTTGAGACTGGCCTGAGGCAAGCAGGAATTGCTACCAAAGATGTTGGCACTGACTGTGGCAGAGAACCCATTGCCATCCCCTGTCTGCATCATCAGGGACCTCTCCACCCATGAAGAGGCAGGGGGCAAGGGGAGGGGCTTAGGTTTCGGAGCCTGAAAAATGACTCGAAAACTAAACAATTGAGTGGTCTTTGGCAAGTTACTAGACCCCTGAAAATTCTTTACCATCTGGATTAGGGAGAGAGCAAAACATATGTTGCAGGGTTGCTGTGAGAATCAAGTGAGCTATCATATACAAAGTACCTTATCACATAGGGTCACTTTCTCTTCTCCCCAGCCCCTCTGGGAACTCGATACTTTGAGGTAAGGATATAGGATTTTACTCAAATTTCCTAAAAATTGAGTATAACAGATTCCCAATTAGTTGCATAATGGCTTGCAAAGTGAAATAATGGAATGGTCTGGCCACACCAATACTTGGAGTTGGTGTTGGCCACTGGCTGATTGGAGTAGCTTCTCAGAAGCTTGTCATGTGTCCCTCCACGTGTAGACACTAACCCCAAACAGAAGCCTCCCCATTGCGTGCCCCCCCGCCACCCTCCAGGGTCTAGGCTCTGAACTCAGTGGGTGGCATTATCAAGAATGGAGAAGGAGAAAGACTCCGTACCACATGATTCCATTTATCTAAAATGCAACCGAATCTAGCGTGACGAAATGCAGACCAGTACCGGGACCCAGGGCTAGAGGGAAAGGATGGACTGAAAAGGAGCATGAGGAATTTCTTGGGGGGTGATGGAGAGATACTCTATTTTAATTATGGTAATGGCGTCACGGGTATATATCACTGTCATACTTCATCAATTTGTACACTTCAAATGAATGTGGCTTATTATGCATAAAATATTCGTCAGTAAAGTTGACAGAAAAAAAGAAGGGAAGATGTCTCGGCTCCTGAAAATTATTGTGAGGATGATTCAGCAAATGTAGGCTACATGCTTATTCTGCCTTTGTATAAAAGAACAGTCAGGACTTGAACAGGTATTCATACACCAGTGTTCATAGCAGCATTATTCATAACAGCCGAAAATGTAGAAACAATCTGTGTCCATCAGTAGATAAACAAATTGTATATGCATACAAGGAATTATTTGAATAATGAGGCTGAATACCTTAAAAAGGAATGAAATTCTGACACAGGCTACAACATGGATGAACCCTGAGGACATTATGCTATGTGAAATAAGTCAGTCACAAAAGGACAATTGTGATTCCACTTATGTGGAGTCCACAGAGTAGTCAAATTCGTCAAGACAGAAAGTAGAAGAGCAGTTTCCAGAGGCTTAGGGAGGGGGCAATGGGGAGTCAGTGTTTAATGGATACAGAATTTCAGTTTCGCAAGACAAAAAGAGTTCTGGAGGTGGATGGTGGCGATGGTGACACAGCAATGTGAATATACATAATGCCACCGAACTGCACACTTAAAAATGGTTAAGATGGTACATTTTATGTGTATTTCACCACTATTTTTTAAAATTTTAAGTATGAAAAAGGGAGGGGACACCAGCTGGCTGGCTAGTAGTCATGCTGCCTGGTCAGTGTGCCCTCTACCAGCGCAGCAGCCCACCTGGAAAATCAGATTCCAGCAGAGGCAGAGTACCAGAGCTTCCGAGGAATGGTCAGGGCCCTTTTGTTCAGGCAGGGTAAGAGATCTCACTCTTAGAAGGCTCTAGGATGTTCTAGAAGGTGTATTGGACTGGCAACCAGGAGATCATGACTCTGGTCTTGCTCTACCCCTTACAACCCATCTGACCTTGAACCAGCTTTCTCATCTGTAAAACGGAGGTGGACAATAATATGTCGTAGAATTATAGTCAAGATCAAATGAAATAATTTATGTTATTGAGCTTCAAAAAATGAAGAGTGCTGTGCAAATGAAGGCCTTTATTATTCTGAGTCACTGCTCTACAAGAGAGACAAGTGAGGTCAGTGGAGCAGGCGTAGACCAAGTCTGACCATCAGGGCAGAAATTAGGAGTGGAATTATCCCACTGATTGTAATGGAAGCGTGTTGCAGAGTGAACGACCAGCTCTTAGGGACTGCCTGGCCAGGTCAGCTGCCTCCGATTCATTCATCTCCTCCCAGTTGAGAGACTGACAGATGGACGCAGGAATTGCTTCCTAGTTCAGTGAGTGAAATGGATGCAGTGAATAGTTGACAGTTTACCCCTGAGCCAGTAAGTCCAAACTCCTCTGCACTGTGTTGGGCCTGGAACACATTCAATCTGACATAAGACAGAACAGAAAATGTATCAGAGTTTAGTTGATTTGTTTACTTAGCTGTCAAAGGAAATCAGATGTCGAGATCAGCAGTGCAAAGTAGCAATTTGTGCCTCTGTCAGAAGTGTGGGTCTAAACCTTGACTTAGAAGCCTTGCCAGAGCACTGTGGACATCTCGGGGATGCAGTAGCCCTGAGAAGGGCCAACAGCTTGGTGGTCCAGCGTGGGTAAGGTCCGTCTCCCCATCCCTACCTACCACAGGGCTCGCTGTACCAGCAGGAGGTTCTCGGGTGTGGGTCAGGGGTGTGGTTGAGATATGGATTCCTGAAAATAAAGCAGAGACTCCATTCAGATGGTACCTTGCTAAGCATGATGTTTTCCTCTCTAAAAATGTATGGAATCCCTGCTCTGCCTGCCTCCTGGAGTGACTGTGAAAAACTAATGAGATAATGGAAGTGAAAGTGTTCGAAGGGTTTCACGAATAGAAACGCAGGACGAATTGGTCTCCTTAGAATGTAAGCCTTGGTCTAGGAAGAGGGGGAGGATTGACTCTCTCGTGCTTCTTTTAGGGTAACTTTACTTCCTTTTTTCTGATTATAAAAGTTATATATGCCCATTATAGATCACATAAATTCAGAAAAGGTAGAATAAAGAAAACTCAAAGCATTCAAAATCCTCCAGCTCAGAGGTAACTTTGGCTGACAATTTGATATATTCCTTCTAGTTTTTCTCTGTTTTTTTCTCATGGGTTTTGCCATGCTGTCTCAGCATTCTTAGAAACAGGAGGGTTTGTCTTTTTTTTTTAAGTTAATTTACCATGAAAATGTTCTCATGTTAGTAAAAGTGTTTAGAAACATCTCTTTGTGTGACACAGCTGTGCCAACTGTAATTACCATTCCCCTGTCATTGGATTTCTTCCTTCTTTGTTTTTACTTTTATGTTATTATAATCTGCTATGAATGTCTTTGGGTCTAAATTATCTGTATAACTCTCTATTTCCTCAAGGATGTTTCCTAGAAGGGGAACTTTGGGGTTTTAGAGTCTGAGCAAAATTGTAAAGCTTCTTGTAACCAATTTCCAAACATTTCTAGAAAAGTTCTATCAGTTCATATTCTCACCAGCAGTATGTAGAAGTCCCTAAGCCACTACATCCTTGCTAGTAATGAATATTATTTAAAAATCTTTGCTAATTTAATGCAGCCCAGCTTTCTAAGATCTAACCCTCAGTTGACTTATGTGCTTCAGAGATAGCACTATAAAAAATGGCTAAATGAACTTGCTGTTGTATTGGCTTTACAGATGCAGGTGAAGGTGTTAGCTGTAACACTGATGAGGACCTGGGAAACCGTTTCTCTTAGAGCTCAATGTCAGAAAAAGCATTCTCCTAAGAACACTTTGAACCTTATAATGGATCCTGTTTCCTTTTTTGCTTTGGCTACTAGGAAGCACAGAAATGTACTTTAGCCAAATTTTAGTTATCATGTAGAAATTCTATGGCACATTTGTACTAAAATATTACCCTTAGATCACCCTGATTTATTTATTTATATCTCTTATTACATGTAATTGCAGGTAACCTCAAATCCTTTTCCGAACAACCTAGAAACAGTTGAGTTTTTCATCTGTTATCTTCAAGGACTTGAGCTTGTTTATTCCCCCTGAAGAGAGTAACTTTGCTTTCAGTAGAGTGTACTTTATAAGAAGTTCTGACTTGTGGTCCTCACCTTCATTTCCTTTCTGAAACTTAAACTCAGAGTTATGCACACAGAGGTCTCCAGCACCAGAGTCTTGGTACAATTTAAATGTGCTGCAAGTTCCACCCCACCACACCTACCCCTTCCCATCCCCTCCCCCACTTCTACCTTCCATTGGCGGGAGGCCTTCGAAGTTTGACATGACCGTAGCAGGAAGTAGACTGCTTAGCTCAAAGATGTCTGTGCTCAAGCATCTTCCTGAGAGTCTTTTCTTTGCTGGAGCCTACTTTAGACATAAGACATCCCAAACCAGCAGATCTGGCCCCGTCGATAACTTGGATGAGTCCCAGTCGTCAGCACTGCTGGCGCTGGTCCTTGGCCCGGGGTCTGCAATAGGCAAAGAGGCTGCCCTGCCAGCACGCTGGCGATGCTGCAAGGAGGTCCGGAAGTGGCTCTGCTGCTGCTCTGAATGCCAGGATCAGACTGCAGAGCTGCCCAAACCTGGGGTCTGAGCCAGCATCCTCCTCCCACCTGGCGCCTGCCCTCTCCCCTCGGCGGTGCTGAGCACTTCCACCAAGAGCTGCGAGGGGAATGCAGCACAGAGCAGCCCCCTCTGAAGCCAGGGCCTGCCATCGTCCACCAAGAGGCAGGTGTGTGCCAAGCAGCAAGGGGGGCCTCGTCCACCCAGAACTGCTCAGCTGACAAGGCGGGCCAGTGACTGCCAGTCCAAGCTCAGAGCAGAGCTGCCTGTCCATTCTCCTCATCGGTAAGGTGGAATCCCAGGTGTGAAGACTGGAGAGGGAAGTGTTATGGGCCAGCCTCTCTCTGACTGCTCTCCTAAATGCTGATTAACCCTTACAATTACCTTGCAAAAGAAAAAGACATTTTTCTCATTTTCAAGAAGAGGAAGCTGAGGCTCAGAGAGGTTGGACACATCCAGGGTCCCACAAATATTAAGCGGCTGAGCTGGGCTTGAATGTGGTCTGCTACTTGCAGAGCCTTCAGTCCCTCCACTCACTGTGCTCAGAGGCAGGCGGCGGGGGCTGTGGCTGGGAAGACTGGGACCCATGGGGAGAAGCCCTGTGCGATCTCCATCACAGGGAGCAAGGCCAAAGCCGTGACGCATCTGCCCGCCCCTCCCCAGACACCATGACACGGCCATGCCAGGGCCGGGCTCCACACGCTGCTGGCACGCGGTACGGGTGGTGAGGAGGAAGAAATAGACCCCTGGAGCAGAGGAGGAGAGGGGAGAAGGCACCCCTACATCTTCAGGCCAGTCTTGGCTTCACTAAGAGTCCATGACCCGTAAACCACTGCAGTGACTACAGGGTAGGGAGGGGCTGTGGAGCCCTCCGCTCTCGGAGCTTCAAGGACCACCCCTCGTGACAAGCTGGGGGAGGGCAGCAGACAGGAGCTTGTGATGGGGAAGCTAAGTTAACAGGGACCGACCGGGACCAGCTGGATCCCAAGGCTCTCTGCCTACACCTCACCCTTCTGCAGCCTGTGGGTGTGTCCACACACAAGACCCCTGTGCCAGCTCCTTCTAGAGCCGTGCCTTCCCAGAATGCTCCCTCACCTCCGGACCATCCTGCACGTGCTACCCTGAGCCACAGTCGGAGTCCTCCTGGCACTCCCCGAGCTCCCTGATGTAACCCTGTCCCTGGGCCCTAACACCACGGCAGCCGCCCTGGGAGGCCCCGCAAGAAGAAGGGGTGTGGGTGGTCCAGCTCACTGCCCCTCGGCACCATCCCAGCCAGCAGTAGCCTACTTCTCTCATCTGCCTTTGCAGATAAAGGTCCACGAGTGCCCGAGGCTTAAGCCTCAGTGCCGTCTTGTACGTCTTCCTCCATCATGCCATAGTCCTATCCTGACGACTCTATTTTTGAAAGAGTTCTCACCAGCCCCCTTCTCTCCACCCCACAGTCCTATCCTGGCCTAGATCTGCCTAGATTCCTGCGATGGCCCTCTGGCCACCAGCATCTCTGTCCCCCAGCTCCACCCTACCCCACACCTTTCTCCACACCCTCTAGGACACGGTCCTAGTCCTGTGTCCTGCTCTGGTCCTGTCCCTTCTGAAAGTATTTTAGATATTCTTTGTCATCTGTGGGCTTGCATTCCCTCTTGTCTATTCCTGAGATTCTAAAATGGCCTTTTCCACCCTGGTGGGTCTACCACATTGGTTAAGAGCATAGACTTCAGAGTCAGGCGGGCCTGTTAGAATTCTGGCTCTGCCAATCCTCTGTGACCTTGCAAAGGACTCTGCAAATCATTGGATCCCAGTTTCCTTCTCAGTAAAATGTAGACAATGACAACAACTTCGTGTAGATGCTATGTGGTCTGAATAAGATAACGCATGTTGGCTTTTCACGAATTGCTTCCGGCTTCTTTTTCCAGCTTGCCCCAACCCCCCAGCTCATACTTGGGGTCACCCAGACAACCTGCTGTTCCCTGAGCATGCTGTCCTCTTCCTGGGGCTCCCTTGTCCTTTCTCCTTATTTGGTGAACTCCTGCCCATTCTCTGAGCACAACTCAAGTGTTGCCTCTTTTCTAGAGTCTTCCTTTACCCCATAATCAGACACCTCTCCTCTGTGTGCCTGTCATTCGTACGTTCCAGCTTCTTATTTCTGAGCAGCAGATACTCCAGAGTGCAGCTGCTTAAAACAACTATTCTGCCTCACAGTTTTGTGGGACAAGAATTCAGGCAGGCCTCAGCTAGGTAATTTTTTTAGTACCACGTGGCACTGATAGAGGTCACACAGTGGTGTCCAGCTGGCAGACCGACTGATGGGCAGGGTCCAGGATGGCTTTTCTGCATGTCTGCTGCATTGGCAAAGACGGCAGGGAGGCTGGGCTCAGCTGGGACTGTCCCCTGGGTGCCTACACATGACCTCTCCAGCATGGTAGCCTTGGAGGAGTCAGTCTTCTTACATAGAAGCTCCAGGCTCCAGGGCCAAGTATATCCATGAACAAGTGCTCTAGTCTCAAAAGTCACATGGTGGCTTCTACCATATGCAGTTAGTCCAAGCAGTCCTGGATTCAAGAGAAGGAGACAGAGATCTCCACCTCCCAATAACCCTCTCGAGAGGATTATTAATGAATGTATAGATCAGTTTTAAAACTGTCACAGTACACCTCTGTTACCTATTTTAACACTTATCAGATGATGATTACCATGATGAAAACTATTTGTCCACATATTTGCCCCAACATACAGGATGGCCTCAAGAGGGTAGACTATGTCTTCTTCATCATCTACCATTTATTGAACACCTATTATGTACCGGGCACTGAGGTTCATCTCTAATATATCTAAACCTTAAAACAACCCTGCAGGATGGATGTTGAAGCTCAAGGCAATTGAGTACTTTGTACAAGACCAAGTGGTGAAGTCAGAATTCAGATTTGGTCCATCTGCCCCCAAAACCAATCCTCTTTGCTTAGCCTCTGCACAGTTTGGCAGATTACAAAGACCAGTGGAGATTTGGGACAGCAACACAATTAAAAAACTTTCCATCAGGTCCATCTAAAATGGGTCGTCCTCATACTCCCAGAAGTTCCCTAGCAGAACCGCTCTCCTCTCTGGACCCTCCCTGAACTGAGAGAGGACACGTGTCTGTGCCCCTGAGACTTTGTAGGTCTGCCTAAGACCTGTGGGCATGAACAGTCCTGTAGGTGTCCTCAAATATCTGTTCCATCAAAATCTTGCCTCTTTTCTCACCTATTTTCTCTAAAAGAAATTGTAAACTCTGTTCAGTAGCACTTTACTCTCAAGCATAGAGTACCAGGCAGGAACCCCCCTGGGTGTTCAGGAAATACTAATAGAAGTGGAAATGGAGCCCTGTGTGCCTGGGGATCTGCTGGGCCTGAAGCAGCCCTCAGCGTGATGTGCCCTACATTTATTTAATAGCAAGAGTAGAGGCTGAGAGGACTCTAGCTGAGCTGGGAGCCTCCCCATAGGCTTTCCAAATTGTCTTTCACATTTATCACCATTACTCCCCCCAGCCCACCTGGCACCCTCCTCCTACAAATGGAACTCTTCTCCACTATTCCCTGTGGTTGGCTGAGTCTTTGACCCACGGCAGTGGGGAGGGAGCCCCTTACAGCTCATCTGGTCCAACCCCATCACTTCACAGACAAGCAGACCGAGGCCAAGAGGGTGCAGGCCTGGTCCAACATCACTCGGCTGGTGCGTGGCAGTGTCAGGGCAGATCTGAGGCCTCCTCACCCCCAGGCCAGTGTGTTCTTGCTGCATCCAGTGCCTCACACACTAGCATATTCCACTGGAAGCCAAACAGAAGGGGGATTTAAAAGAAGAGGAAAGAAGAAGAAGAACCTGAACTTCTCGGAGAGCCACTGCCACGGGCTTTTCTCATGAGGCCATATTGATGTCTTCTTGCCCTGCCGTCTTAATTAGGGCTTATTTTCAAGGCCAGCATAAATCAATAGGCTGATAATCATACTTAAGAAAGCCAGCATAATCATCTTCTTGGGTTTTTTTAAATTGTGGTAAAATACATATAACATGAAACCCTTTTTAAGTGTACAGTTCAGTAGTGTTAAAAATATTCATGTTATGCAACCAATTACCAGAACTCTTTCATCTTGCAAAACTGAAACTCTGTACCCATGAAACAACAATTCCCCATTCTCCCCTCTCCCCATTCCCTGGAAACCAGCACTCCACTCTTTGTGGAAGTTGAATTTCTATGAATTTGGCTACTCTAGGTACCTCATGTAAGTGGCACCACACAGTATTTATCTTTTTGTGGCTGGCTTGGGTCACTGAGCATAATGTCCTTAGGGTTCATCCGTGTTGTAGCATGTGTCAGAATTGCCTTCCTTTTTCAGGTTGAATAATATTCTGTTGCATGTATATACCACATTTTATTTATCCATTCATCTGTTGATGGACATTTGGGTTGCTTTCATCTTTTGGCTATTGTGGATAATGCTGCTATGAACATGAATATACCTTGCTTTCAGTTATTTTGGATATATACCCAGAAGTGAATACCTGCATCACATGGTAATTATATGTTTAACTTTTTGAGGAACACCGTACGGTTTTTCGCATTGGCTGCACATATTACATTCCTACCAACAGTGTACGGGGCTCCAATTTCTTCTCCACATCCTGCCAACACTTGCTATTTTCCACATTTTTATGGTAACCATTCTAAATCACGCATCTTCTTATGTATTTCAGCTATGTCCATTCAAAGAATCAAGTGAAAGATAATACACACAAAAAATGGCTGGTACATAGTAGGTACCCATTGAATATTATTTCTTCTTATTATTATTATTTTAACCTTCTTCCCTGCCTGTCATCCAGCTTTCCTTCTTCATTAGATTTCTCCCAATTTTGTGGTTCTGAGAAGGTCAGACCCCAACATGAGAGTCTTAGAAGAGAACTAAAAACCAAAAAATGTAGAGAGATTCTTGACTCCTAGACAAAGCAAGTGACCTTGATCATTTCATAGGAGACTCTACCCCCTTTCCAGATTTCTTTGCCTATCTAAATGAATAACACAGAAGCTCTTCACATTTCCTCCAAGGAAAACTTTGCTTCATCTTGACTCTGACTGGAACACTGAACATTCATAGCTTGGGGCCTGGTCCCAGCCTCCCTCTTAGTTTTGAGCCTGGAATGGAAAGTACTTTCTGACAGTGTCTCAGCCTCTCGCTACCTACTGTGAATCGGCCATCACATCTTTCCTCCCACCCCGTGTGGCAAGGTCCCAGCAGCCCCTGCCTGCTGCAGCTTCCTCAACAGCCCACCTTCCCCAGTTAGTGCTTCACTGTACGTGTGAGTGTGCAGCCATCGTCCTGAACTGGGTTGGCAGCACTGAGTGAGGTCTTTAGACAGAGCAGGCCACAATCACTGCAGTGAGCCTCTTACATGACTTGGTTGTTATATAGACGAATCCCAGCTATGTACACATGGAGCCATGGGGGTTGGGACTAGGTGAAGTCCTCCTCAGTGAAATGCCTTTTCTCAAAAATACAAATTCTAAATTGTGAGTAAAACATAAGTCCTGCTTCTGAAACCACTGCCCAAAGTTATTTACTGAAGAGTCTATATAACCTATTCTTTTTTTTTTTTTTTTTTTGCGGTACGCGGGCCTCTCACTGTTGTGGCCTCTCCCGTTGCGGAGCACAGGCTCCGGACGCGCAGGCTCAGCGGCCATGGCTCACGGGACCAGCCGCTCCGCAGCATGTGGGATCTTCCCAGACTGGGGCACGAACCCATGTCCCCTGCATCGGCAGGCGGACTCTCAACCACTGCGCCACCAGGGAAGCCCTATAACCTATTCTTTTAACAAACTTTTATTGAGAGCCCACTATATGCCAGGCACTGTTCTAGGAACTGGGAATTCAGCAGTGAAAACACAGACTAAGCTCTCCATCCATCCTCTTAATGCTAGTGGAGGAGAAAGACTACCAACAAAACGAATAAGGACATTGTATATTTGCCCAACTGTAAGTAGCAAGGAGAAATAATACAGCAGGGAAGGGAGACAGGAAATGTCTAGGGTGGAGTCAGGGGAGAGACTTTAGATCAGGTCACCAGGGAAAGCCTCACTGAGAAGGTGACATTTCAGTAAAGACAAAGGAGGTGAGGAGTGAGCCTGTTGTGGCTTCGGTGAGATCCTATGGGAATGTCAGGTAATAATAAAAATAAAATCTTAATCATTTGCTACACTCACTGGTTTACAGAGTACTTTTCCATAGCTATCTCCTTTGACCCCAAAAGCCTCTGATAAAGATGAGATTTTTGTCCAGTCCAGGGGATAAACTATGAATTCTGATATTCAAGTCCTATCTTATTCCACTATGCCTGGACCGTGTCTTAGCACCTACCTGGTACATCGCTCCCCTAAAAATATTTGACCAGCACTTGAGGGGCCAGAAGCCAGTCCAGAACCTGAGCCAGCCTCACCCTCCACCCCTCCACATTCCCAAGACTATGGGGCCTCTGTCTCCAGCTCATCTTCTCTCTGTCACTCCACTTGCTTGCAGTCTGCCAGCCTCCCTCTTGTTTATTTCTGGGGCTACTAACATGGCCTTTTCCACCTGGTAGGTCTAGCATATTGATTAAGATCATGGGCTTCAGAGTCAGGTAGACATCAAATCTGTCTCTATGACCTTGGGTCCCAGTTTCCTTCTCAGTAAATTGGAGATAATAACTACTTCATAGAGTTGCTGTAGGTCTAAATAAAATGATGCGTAGAAAGCCTTTAACACGGTCCCTAGAAGATGATAAGCACTCCGCGAATGGTAAGGGTGGTAGTTATTCTCATCGTGACTGATATCTGTATCAGCACCCAATGGCTATCTTGTCTCTTCATCAAGCAGCCGTTCCTTCCACCATGGCTTCCATGGATGGAATGGAGGCAAGATGACCTCCCATCTGTCTTCAAGAAGTCGAATCTCCCCGACTCCCTTCTGTGGAGGTGCCTCATGGGACCACTCCCCCTAATCAGCGTTCCTGTCTCTACTCCTCCAGCCTGAATGATCTCTACTCCCCCTCGCTCTCCATCCCAAGCAGCCTTCTCCACTGTGTAATCTGCATAGTCCCTCCAGTGGTCTCAGTTGTAGATGTAATTTGTTTGTGATTAGTATTAATTCTCCAAGGTGCAACTGGAATTGTTCATTGTTTACTGAACAAGCAAGAGGAGAAAATGACATAGTGTATGGGGAGCTGTGGTGCAGAATGGTTAAATGTCATCGCTTTTTAGGGAGATTAATGGTAAATGTGCACCGAGGTCATTTACAACATTAAAAATAAAATTATTGCTTTGTCTTTTCAGCAAAGCAATGAAGATGAATGTCACATAGAGAAACCTTGGGAAAAGGACCATGCAACAAAATCAAGGGGTGTTGAGGCTACAGAGAGAAAATTTTTAATTTTTTAGGAGAGCTCAACCACAGAAATGAAACACATACTGCTTTCCTACTGATGGCCTGCAGGAATCCTTGTGGTTCTTCATAAGTTTATATGAAGACCAACCCTGAGGAACTGGGATTTTGAAACCAGCTCTGTCATGTCAGCTGGCAACCATGCTTTCACCCTAGCACCATCCTTGATGTCCCCTCTCCCTCAGCCTCACCTCCAGGCCATCAGCCTGTCCTGTCAGGGTCACCTCCAACACGAAGCTCACATCACTCACTTCTTACCAGCTCCACCACCAGCAGTCTCAGGCAGGTTGCCTCCATCACCTGCTTGGTCACTTACAATGGTCTATGAGCTTGTTTTCCCACTTCTATTGCCCTCTCTAATCCATTCTCCCTAAATCGCTCAGAATGACCTCTTTAAAAATCAGTGACAGGGCTTCCCTGGTGGCGCAGTGGTTGAGAGTCCGCCTGCCGATGCAGGGGACACGGGTTCGTGCCCCGGTCAGCGAAGATCCCACATGCCACGGAGCGGCTGGGCCCGTGAGCCATGGCCGCTGAGCCTGTGCGTCCAGAGCTCCGCAACGGGAGAGGCCACAACAGTGAGAAGCCTGCGTACCGCAAAAAAAAAAAAAAAAAAAAAAAATCAATGACATTATTTTCAGTCTCTTGCCTAAACCCCTTAAGCAAAATTCACACCCCTCCTCACAGCCTGCAAGATCCTGCCCAACTAGGCCTCGGCCTTCCTCCCCAGTGACCCTTCATGACCCAGCCCTTTGTGACTTTTTGAGCCACACTGGCCTTTGCTCTGTTCCTAGATCATTAGCGTCATTTCTCACCGCCAGCAATGCACTCCCTACTCCTCCACAGCCTTTTCACACGGCTGACTTCTCTTATTCTTCAGTATCAGCTCAAATATCTCCTCCCCAGAGAGGGCTCCCATGGCCCACCTATCAAACTAGGTCACCCATGTCACCTTCCGTTCACTATTCTAACCCCAGGCTCTTAGTAGAAGCTCTGAACATAGTCGTTCAATAATTGTAAGCTTGAATGGGATTTGGCTGCGGGGGGATGTGTGTGTGGAATTGCTACAGTATAACCTAAAGGAATTAGCAGTTTCCAGAATGCAAGGAAATCCTACCTCACCCTGTTCTTCTGCTTAAACCTGGTGATCTCTCTTGTACTTCAACATGCATTCATTAGCGCTTGCCATGTGCCAGGCACTCTCCAGGAGATAAAATAAGTACGACAGACCCCCTGCCTCAAAGAATTTAGAATTTAGTGGGAGAAGCTAGCAATGCGGACATAATTGCCCAATGTGAGAGACGAGTTCACAGTTACAGGTGTATAGCGATTGCCAGAGCGCCCCAGAGGGAGGCACATGTCTTCCTTCAAGAGAGAAGAACAAGCAGCTGGGGAAGGTTACACCTGAGTTAGGAGGAGTTGCTCAGATGGAGAAGATGATTCTAGCCCACCCAATCGGCTTACACAAAGGCTGAAGCCGTGGCTGCGTGTTCAAAACACCGCAAGTCATGGTCTTGAGCTGAAGGTGCAAAGGAACACGGTGATCTGGGAAAGTGGGCTGTTCCGGGTGTGCTAAGCCTCAATTTGGACTGAATCCCGGGGAAACCAGCAAAGGTTTGGATTCGGACCCGAAAGGAGCTGGGCTCAGAAAGCTAACTGGTGGTAGGGGTGACTCCAGAGACAAATAATCTTGAAAATTCATCATTGCAATTACTCTTCATAGCTATTATTTATGTTGCAAATTACCATTGCGTTTGTTTCTGCCACTGCTTTGCTGAAAAGGTCTGGCCCTGTAGATCGTCGCCTCTACTGTGCGATGTGAGGGATCCCCAAAGGTGCTCTCTGTCCCCCAAATTTGGCCTGTCCAACCCCTCCATTGACCACTTCCCACCCAACTTCCATGGCCAATTCTCCCAAACTCCTTGGGACACTCTCTAAAATTAGCTCATAAGAACCCCACATACTGTTTTATGTACCCAATGTCATTTGATCCTCACAGAAATCCTGTAAATTAGATAGCCTCTCCAACTTGCAGAAGAGAGAAGCCTGTGAGCTGTGTCAGGGTTCACACCACTAGCTAGCAGAAGAGAAGACTGGTAGCTAGTGTTAGTTTCTCTGTACCTTAGGGGTCTCTTCAACACAAACTAACGAAGTGGTGCCTTGGGCCTGCTGGAGTCATAACAGAAATGGAATCTAGGCATGAAAGGAGCTCTGACAGCTCTGAACCAAGGAAGGAATTGTCCGGTGAGAGAGAGGGTGGTGCTGGAAGGCTTGGGATTCTTCCAAGGGGAGAAGGAACTGAAGATCCATTCATTTCCCTAACACTAGAGGTCCTCAGGTTGTGGTGCACCCAGTTTTCACCCAGGGAGCTTGTGGAACATGCTGGATCCAGAGTCCCCCCGAGATGTTCTGACCCTGTAGGTCTGCAGTGGGGCCCCGGAAGCAGCCTGATTTCCAAGCTCCATGTGACGGATGCAGAGGGTCTACAGACGCACCATCAAGGCAGTAGCCTAAGCCCGTGGTCCATGTGAGTGGCTGGCTGCGGAGAGTCTACAAACAAGGCAACTGAGGCCCAGAGGAGTGACCTGCTCATGGCCCCAGAGGCCTCGTGGCAAAAGGCGAGGCCTCGAACCAGCTCTCCAGACTTCCAGCACAGCACTTCCTCACCCAGCCCGCTGGGCCCTCTGTAGCCGGGCCCTCTCCTCACCGATTTATATTTTGAGTAGGAACCCAAGATGCCAGTTCTTTAATGAGGTTGTCCACACTACAATTTATGAGGCCAAAGCCCTCGGCAGGACTGGTCTCTGCCAGGCTTAATTTACACAGTTCTCAGACCTTCCAACATCCCCATTAACGTCCACGCAGAGGCGGCGGCTGTTAGCCTGTGAGCACTGTGGCTACGTCCTCATCATGTCACCATCCATTTTCGTGTCTCTGGGCTTCTTTACCCTTGAGCACCGGATTCTCCTCGTCCCGCGAAGCAGTAAGTTTCTACTGGGAGCCTGGCCCAGCCTCTGGGCTCCAGCCAGCCCCACTCCTGACCTCCCTATGCTGTGGAAGTCAGCCTCCTCCCACACGTCATCTCTCCTTCTCTTTAATTAAGAGCAAGACCCCCTTCTCACTGATGCAGCACTCAATTTTTCCCCCTTTAATGAGTGTCATTAGTTAGGCAAGAGCAAGCAGGTGGGAGATGGCCTGAAAGCTGATACAAATGCGCCTTTTTTAATGCTACATAAATCACCGTAATTAAAAATTAATTAAGTGCCCTAAAACTTGACATTTGTTTAAAAAAAATTGAGTTAAGAGAGTTGTGTAGATTTTGTAGCATCAAATCTCCAAGACATGATTGAAGGAGGGGAGTATGTGTGGGTTTCTGTTTTGAATGCGCAATTAGGGAGAAGGAATCACTCCCAGCGAGTGAACCCAGTTAGTCACCCATGGTGTCAAATAGAGGTTCATGTAACCTCACCCAGGCCACACGTGTCTCAGGTGCAAATCTGAACCGATTTCTACTGCACCCAGAGGAGAGAAATGGGCAAGCAAGTGTCATGCTGTTTCAGGAGAGATGTTCCAGGATGCAAATGACAGATGACTGAGACAGGAAAAGCCAACATGAGGAAACCAGGGGAAGCTTGGTGGGTGAGTGACTTGGCAGCAGGCTCCAGGAAGTCATTAAATGGTCAGCATTAATAAAGATGACACACACTATACCAGGTCAACCCTGTAAACAGAGAGCCACCAACAACCATTGCTCAGAACTGCAGAATCAGGATGTCGAAGATGGAAGGGGTCTTGGAGGTCGGGTTTGAGGCCACCCCCCCTCATTGTACCAGGGGGCAGTGGAGAACCCAAGGGGTAAAAGACCCACCTAAGACACACAGGTGCTCAGGGGCAAATCCGCCAGCCTCCAAGGAAGTGGTTCTCAACCCTGTGCTCATGAAAATCATGCCCAGAGCTTTTAAAACCACCAGTGCCAAGGGCCCGTCCTCCAAAGATACTGGTTTCATTGGTCCAGGTGGGCCCTGAACATCAACAGTATTTCCAACTTCCAAAGTGACTCGCTGGGCCGTCAGGGTGCTGCTCCAGAAGATGATCTAATCCAAGTGATGGGAGAAGAACCCCACCCGGGATCATCTGACCAGGTTCTGGGCCTTCCCTGTGGTTTACTAGCTGTGAGACCTCAGGCAAAGCACCTAGCAAGCAATTGGTTGCATTTTGTAGCGCCTTACTGCTTAGAAAGCATTTCTCTATCCATTATTTAATCTCTTGAGTCCTCACTCTTCTGATTAATCAAATGGGAATAATAATAACTATTCTACCAGTTTTTTATGAAGTTCAAAGAGAGAAGGATTAGGAAAGCACATTGTAAGCTCTTACAATGCTATACAAAGGTAAGGAATGGTGACAGTTTACTACCCCCAGTGACTTATATTGTTATTCTGGGAAGAGCTACCTTTTCAAAGGTAATAAATAAATTTCCGTACAGAAGACCCTTGCTAACAAAAGGTCCCCAGGCAAGAGTTCTCCCCAGAGTGGCTTGATCTTAGCTCTCCCTAATCTTGCTGTGATTAGGGCATTTGGTGTTTCAGTGGTTTCCAGGAATCACAGGCACTCGTGGTGGGAAGGCATCAGGATGTGCCAGAAGAAAGTGGGTGCTGGATCTTCTTGTCTAAGCTCTGCCCCTTCCTTGCTGCATTGGAGCAGGTTGTGACCATCCAGGGCCTCAGGTTACCCTATTCCACAAGCCAGAACAATCATTTCACAACCACAGAAAGGATGCTGTTTCAGAAACTCAGGCCCTTGATTAAAACCATTCACCAAGGGTACTTTCCTCCTTGGAATTTATGGGGCCCGTAAAAAAAAGAACTGGAGAAGACAGAGCAGTTGTTTTTTTGTTGTGCTTCATTAGTTTTGAGTTTGGGCTGCTAGAAGAGATCAGAGTACTAGGCATCCATCTAATTGAATCTCTCACAAGCATAAAGTTCCCTGTGGTACGGAGGAGGCTGTACGTCGCCAGCCAGGGAGAGGAGGTAGGGAGGGGCAGGTAGAAGCAGGGCCTAAGGGGCTGACTTCTCTGGGCTGTGGCTGTGCAACAGAGAGGTCCTGGGGATAAACACTGGGGCATCCAGAGAGTGGAAGCGGCACACCCCTCCCACGACTGGACCCCTTCTTTGTCCAGGTTTGGGAGTAAAGGGCAGGGATACTGACTCCCTGCCCTTTCATACCCATTATCACCACTCCTGAGGACACTCATCACCTGGGGAGGGGGGACCCCATAGACAGACACGGTACAAAGGATAGAGAACAAGATGTGAAAATGTGGGTTTCCACCAATCTCTCCAGCAGTCCATGTAACCACTCAGAGCCTTTGTATTCTCAACTATAAAATGGGCATGATGATAGCTTCAATGGATAAGTTCAAGTCCCAAATATTGGGGTGGGGAGACCTCTATACAAGGTACTGTTATAGATTCATGGAGATAAGACTTGATACCTTCCTTCAAGTCACTTAGAGTTTGGTGAGGAAGACAGGCATGCAAACAGCTGGTTATAACGTATCAGCAGAACGTCTGCCAAGTTAAATGCAAGAAGAAGTACTGTCCTGTGGTATCCCAGGGGAAAGGACAGTCCATGGATGGGGAGAGAATGGGAGAGTCCATGAAAATGTCACAGATGAGGGGCTGAGATCTGTATCCCCATTGCTGAAAGAGGAGGAGTTGGTGGAAGACGTTCCCTGATGAGAGGGCAACCTTAGCAATGAGAGAGCAAACCAAGACCTACAAAAGGCGACCCACACGTTACCTACCAACCCCACATGGAACAAATTCTCTAAGGTGCAAAAGAAGAAGAAGAAATCACCAAGGAAAATATGGTTAGGTTTAGATTACATACAAATTTTAAACTCCTAGATATCATTATAAACAGAATGAAAATACACGTAAAATACTGGGGGAAAATGTGAAGCATGTAATAAATAGTTTCACATCCTTATTAATAATGTCGTACAATTCAATAGGAAAACGTGAATACCCTAACAGATAAACTGGCAAAAGGAAGTGGGCAGTTCCCTAAAAATCAGAGTAAAATAAAGCTAATAACACGTGCAAAAAAATATTCACCCTCGCAATCACAGAAATACAAATAAAACAGCAGGGGGATACTTTTAGTTAAAAATAGTGATAATATTCAGGGTTGGCCAGGATGTAGTAAGAGGAACATGCATGTATGAACACAGCTGGTGAGAGTGTAAATTGGATTAATTTCTAGAAAGCAATTTGGCAATATGTGTCAAGGGCCTTTAAAATGTTTATACCCTTTGATTCAGTAATTCCACTTCTGGGAATCTATCCTATGAAAATAATCTGAAAAGCGGGTGAAAGTTTATGCTCAAAGATACTCTTCAAAGTGTTATTATAAACAGTCTAACACTGCAGTCATTGACTGACGTTGAAATAAATTATGGTACGTATCACGTAGTATTATAACCATTAAAAAGTATTCTTATGAGGACTTTTTAAGCCCTTGGAAAAGCTTGTGATATAATGTTAATTAATTTAAGCAACATACATATATGACACAACTATACACACCTTTAAAGCACAGGCCAAAAAACACGAAAGAGAAATCTACCGAGATGTAAAAAAATGACGGCTTCTGGATAGTGGGATTCTGGGCATTGTTTTGTTGATTTTTACCCTGGTTTTGAACTTCAGACAATAGGCATATATTTTTCAAGTGAAGGAAAGTAAAAGAAACTGTAAAAGTAAAAGCTCTTTGGGGAATGACAAGTAAGTGGTATATGAAACGTGCATGTGTTCGTGAAAACACACGATGAGAAACAAGGCCTAATCATAAGGTGTGAAGAAAACAGGACACAGCTTACATTTGTTTCCAAGTTGAGGAAGGCTTGACAGGCGTTTTATGTGGCTCATGTTTTCTTCGGTCGGGCTGGGAATGAGGGCCATAAGGTCCTAACTGTATTTCGTGATCATGTACAAGGCATAGGAAAAAATACTTTGGAAACTAGAAATCACCAAGCAAAAGTGAAGGAGAATTTTTCTTATTATCCTAAATACGTCGACGTCTTCCTCACATTACTCCAAACTCTTGCTGCTATCACCAGGTCTACTTCGTACTTTGACCTTCTTGTCACCCTCCTATCAGAACCCTGTGATTATATTGGGCCCGCCTGGATAAGCAGGATAATCTCCCACCTCATGATCCTTGTCTTGATCTCACCAGTAGTCTCTTTCACCACATAAAGTAACATATTCACAGGGTTGGGGGATTAGGATATGGGTATTGGGGCAGGGTGGGGGGACACAGCATTATTCAGCCAGCCACAGAAGCATAACCTAATGTGCAGGGTTTTTGTGAACCCTCCCAGGGGCCAGGCACTGGCTAGGGCTGGGAACACACAGAGACTCAAGCAGCTTAGCAGAGAAGATGGGAGCATACACGTGTGTTCTGGTGCCAGGTTGCAACGAACCAATGCCAGATGCATCTAGAGCACAGCGTTCATGGGGAGAGACAGAGAGAGGTGAGACGGGAAAGGAAATTTGGGCCCACATCACAAAGGACCTTTAAGAACAGGTTAAAGGGTTTGGATGTGATTCCCTGAAAGAAGAAGGGCCTGTGTTTCCCATGCCCAGGAACTACTGAGAACGCCCAGCCAGGCTGGAGGCTGGTCTGACAATGCCAGGTACCATCCGCCATCAGCTGACACATTGAGCCTTATCTGGACTAGCCTGTGAAAGAGGGCCCAGGGCCACCTCCAACACCCCCTTCCATGAGATGGAGAGGCCAGCTTTGCAGTCTGACAAGCTGGGTCTAAATCCCACTTATCAGCTGTGTGACCTTAGGCAAGTCACTTAACCACTCTGACTCCATTTCCCCACTTAGGAAATGGACACTATTAAGACTTGCCTGGCTTCTTTACAGAACCAGATGGGCTGAGGTATACAGAGAGATTCTAGAAGTAAAGAGGCTGGACTTGATGTTAGTTTCAGTGCTGTTGGGAACCAGAAAATCATGGAATTTTAAAGATCATCTAACCTGGAGAGTCCCACATCACAATCAGCTGTAAGGTTTTATTAAAATAAAATTTAGTAAAGAAGAGTCTAATTTCACAGCCAGGGTTAAAGAAACCCGCCCCTCATGTGAGGCCCAGAGAAGCTGTGGGGCTTGGCCAGGTGAGGGTCCTGGTTCATCCTCTCCACCACCCAGCTGAGCATTGAGGTAGGTAGTATGGGGGTGGGAGGACTGTTGAGGCACTAGCTACCATCAGGATAGAGCTAGGAAATAGGACAGAGAGCAAGGCAGCCAGACCTGGGGGGTGGGGATAGGAGGTCAACCCAGGTGGGCCCTGCCCTCTCATCTCTACAGGGGCTAGAGGCTCCCCCATCCCATACCAACCGAGGCTGGGTATCAGGAGGCACAGTCAGAAATACCAGCCAGGCCCTTGCTAGGCGGTCCCCAGGCAAGGGACCCATTCAGTAGGCAGGCTGGGCCAGGCCAGCTGAAGCTTGGCTCTCTGAGGTCACAGGTTAATAAATTACCATAACTCATCATTCTTGATACAAAAGCAAATATCTGCTAATATGTTTGCTATAAACTGCCCCCTCTCCCTTCCTCCACTGGATAATATGACTTATCTAAGAATTTCAGAATCGGACAAGACCTTGGAAATACCGTCAAAACCCCTCCTTTTGTAGATGGGGAGACAGGGGGCCAGAAAGAGAAGGAACAGGGTCAGCATCACACAGCCATTCATGGAGGAGCCGATCCAGGGCCCAGAGCCCTGCTCTTACGACGGCGTTCTTTTCATTTCAAAACAGGAAGTGCTGTGTGTTTTAGTCACTCCAGTGGTGGAATCTGGGGTCAAGAGCATGGGGACGATATACTGGACCAGATATGCCTGTTGGTACCCCAAATTTGACCTTGAGGGGAAAGCTGTCTGTGTGCAGATGAGACTCCACCTGTAGCTGTCCACCTGGCACACTAAAGCCGTGGGTTGGAGGACCCCAAAGTGTTGTGGAACATGGCTCAAACCTCGGGCCACTCTACTACTCACATCACAGCCAGGGGGCCGGGGGGTTAGGGCTTTGACTTCCTCTTAGCCTCCTGGTGTTGACCCTGGTTTCGGCCAGATGAAAATGGGGTAGTCTCAGACCTTGAGGTGTGAACGGCGTGGGAGGGATGCTCTCCCCGCAGCCTTCCCACGGGGCCACCCAAGCTGACCAGTGTCATGTGTCTCTGTGTGCTCTCCAGGAACATCCCCGGGCTCCAAGATGGCCTTGCAGAGTTCCTTCACTTGCTGGAACGGAACAGTCCTCCAGCTCGGGCAGGCCTGCGACTTCCACCGGGACTGTGCCCAGGGAGAAGATGAGGGCCAGCTGTGCAGTGAGTAGATGGGGCTGCTTCGCCCGCCCTGCCCCACCCATGCCCACATGCCCTCCTTCCCCCACCATCAGAGGCTTGAATGACCTCCCTTATGACCAGGGCCACTTGTGTCCTTCTGGTGGCAACTTTCAAAAGCTACACAGTCTTCAAAAGACAGGGCTAAGACCCATGGTCTAGAAACAGCATATAATTAAGAACCAAGCAAGATCTTATAATTTTTGCTCTCAACAGCCTCATGTATAGAGAAAAAGTGCAGACTAAAGGCCAACTCTAACGTGCCATGAGAAGCCCTCTACGCCAGGACCTCCGTCACATTTTAAGCCTTTCTTTCATCACCCACCTGCCTCCCTCCTCCCCGCAACCTTCCATGTACCCCAGCTCTAGCCATATCAAACCACCTCTCAGCTCCCTCACACCTCCCTGGCTTTGTTTGTGTCCTATCCCTTCCCCAGAATGCCCTTTCCCATCTTAAGTCATATCTGCTCCTTCAAGACTCACCTCAAGAGTCAGTCCTTCTGGGAAGCCTCTTCTGACCATTTCCCACAAGTATAGTTGGTTCTTCTCCCTCTGGAACCCGCCCCCTGGAATCCATGCACCGTAACATTCATTACTTTTTAACAGCTTTTTAAAGATATAATTTACATACCATACAATTCACTCGTTTGAAGTGTACGATTTAGTGTAGTCACAACTGAGCAACCATCACCACAATCTAATTTTCGAACATTTTTATCACTCCAAAAAGAAACCCCTCGCAATCTCTCCTCATGTACCTCCAATCCCTCCCCCCCACCGACCCCCTCACCCACTGCCTAGCCCTAAGTAACCACTAATCTACTTACTGTTTCTACAGATGGGCATTTCATATAAATGGAATCATATAATATGAGGTCTTTTATGATTAACTTCTTTCACTCAGCGCAATGTTTTTGAGGCCCATCCGTGCTGTAGAATATATCAGTACTTCATTCCTTTTTATCGCCACAAAATATTTCATTGTAGGGCTGTACCACATTTTGTTGATCCATTCATCAACGGATGGGCATTTGGGTCGTTTCCACCTTTTGGCTATTATGAAAAATGCTGCTGTGAACATTCATGTATGAGTTTTTGTGTAGACAGATGTTTTCATTTCTCTTAGAAATGAAATTTCCTACCTAGGAGTAGAATTGCTGGGTCGGATGGTGACTCTATATTTAACATTTGGAGGAACTTCCAAGCTGCTTTCTAGAATGGCTATACCATCTGACAGTCCCACCAGTATTGTGTAAGGATTCCCATTTCTCCATATCCTCAGCAAAACTTACTCTTTTCTGCCTTTTTTTTTTTTTTTTTTTTTTTTGCGGTACGCGGGCCTCTCACTGCTGTTGCCTCTCCCGTTGTGGAGCACAGGCTCCGGATGTGCAGGCTCAGCGGCCATGGCTCACGGGCCCAGCCGTGAGAGAGCTTTTCCCAGGGATCTTGTGGGATCTTGTGGGATCATGTGGGATCTTCCCGGACCGGGGCGCGAACCCGCGTCCCCTGCATCAGCAAGCGGACTCCCAACCGCTGCGCCACCAGGGAAGCCCTATCTGCCTTTTTATGTTAGCTCTCCTAGTGTGTGTGCATCCGTCACATTTCATGGAGGTGGCTTCCATGTCTCTCTCCCTCACTGTGGACAGAGTGGGCCTAGTACTCTTCCCCATACCAAGATCTCAAACGATTTCTGGCACAGCATAGGTGCTCATTGACTCTTTGTTGATCAAAATGAATAAATGGGTTGGGAAACCTGGGTTCCCTAGAGGAAGCCGGTTGCTGAGGTCGCACTGGTAGTCAAGGGCAGAGTTAGACTCCCAGCACAGTGCTCCCTCCACTTGAAGACAGTGTTCTCGGCTGCTCCCTTGCAAGGAGTAAACACTCTAGAAGTTTTTTCCAGGGAAACCACGGACACTTCTAGCACACATATATAATGAGCTAAAAAGTAAACTAGATCCTGGAGCAGGGACAAGTAACACGGCATCTGTCCCTGTAGTGCTGTAAATCCAACACAGGGGCAGGGAGTGAAACAAGGGTGTTGTGGTTGGGAAAAGATGCAGCAGCCTGGGGTGCTGTGGGGCTCGGACACCCAACAAATGCCCCTCCCCTCAGATACACCGGCCCCAAGATGCTGTGACCTGCCAAATAGCTTTTAAGAAGGTAACAGTGTCCCCCAGGTCATTTGGAGGACAGATCTTCCCTTAGGGAAAGAAAGGTTTTATTTATTCCCTTTTAAATGAAACTATAAAGAAATCCATTTTTCAATTTGAAAATCGTCCTTTTTATACAAAACATTCCGATGAAGTTTTCCAATAATCATGGAATAGTGGTTGGTCAGATAAAGCTCAGGAAAGAGTTGCAGGTAAAGCCCTTTGCTTGTTCCGCACTGTTCTGCTCCTGGCTTCCTCTCGGAGCTCTCACTACACACATGGACCAAGAGGAAGCTAGGCCTGCCCATGTTGCCCTGGACAGGGACCTGTCTGTGTGTCTCTCTAGTTATTTGTCTCTGTATTATTTCCAGCAGTGCCTCTGAGCTGTGTGACTTTGCTTTGGCCTTTTTAAAGTTTTTGATACCCACTTCCCAGCTGAGACACAGGTCAGGGAGTCCATGTCCTGATTTACAACTGGGGAAATGAAAGCACAGAGAAGGTAATTGATTTGTTCAGGGTCACACAGCATGTCAGGAACAGAGCCATGATTAGAGCTTGGAGCCTGCAGGATCCAGCCCATTATTGTGGACTTAGGGCACTTTCCCACCATTTCGGGGCTTGCCATTAATGTGTTTTCAGAGCCAACTCCAAGCTTGAGGGCAGCCTGGTCCCAGTAAGGAAGGCAGGCGCCTGGAGCCCAGAAGGCTTTTCAGCCACACTTGAAAAGCTGTTCTGACCAGCTGTCAGAATGACCACTCTGCCCTGAAGAACACCCCCATGGAGCTCTTTGCTACAGAAGTCGGTTGCTGGAAGGGAAGGGGAGTTCAGTTAGAAGGAGGATTCTTCCAATCTTTTGGCCACTCTGACCTTGGCAGTACTCAGCAAGTATCCTTTTCCTTTTTGGGCGCCCCACTCTCTCTGGCATTTTTGCTGTTTTCCCTACCACACTGGCTGATGTTGATTCTGGAAACCATCCCCATGAAAATAACAACAATAATAATAGTAGCAGCTAACATTATTGAGTACTTTCTATATGCCAGGAGCTGCTCCAAACACTCTTCGTGCGTTAACTTATTTCACCCTCACAGCAATCCTATGTGATGCTATTATGCCCATCTTACAGATGAGGAACCAGATTAGTCCATGATCAGACTGTTAGCCAGTGGCTGAGCAGTGATTCAGACCCAGTCTGATTCCAAAGCCCATGCTCTTAATCACCGCAAGCCAGTTTCACTTGTTTCGTGAGTTTCCAGCAGTTTCTAGCACAGCCTTCACTACATATCTACCCAGGATGAAGGGATGAGGAAAAGGCAGGGAAGGTCCAGGGCTCTTCTGGGGGATACTCAGATCATTCGTCTCCACCCTCTAGGCCTCACTTTCCTCGTTTCTAATATGAATTGGAACATGATGCCCGCTGACGTGCTGACGCCCATGATGCATTAAGGGCAGTGCTCTTGACCTCACTTGGTCCTTCCCAGGTGGTCTGGAACCTGTTAGAACATTTTCTCTGAGCAGTGGTCACTTTAAGCCTGTTGGGGATGTCCAGGTCTTCTAAGGAACCCCCATGAGGGTCAGTAATCTTGAGCGAGAGTTTTCAACGAAAAACTGCCACGGCTAGAATTTGGAGGGGAAACGTAGGTTGTGTCCTGTCAACTCCCAGCCTCAGCCCCCCACATTTTCTCTAGAAGGAATTACACGCACACACTACAGCTTCATTCAGATTACCAGACGCAACCTTGTGGGACATTTCTGGCTGGGACAAGTAGGGGACCTGAAATGGAGGTGGTACCGCCCTTGCCCTTCTCCATCCGATCCGTTCACACCCCGTCCTCCAAGCCCACACACCATACACCGCACACCTTCTCTTTCTAATTAAACATTGCCGATCCATGTTTACATTCCAGGATGCTGTAACCCACTGAAGGGTGTCTTCAAGGTTCCCTGTGTGTCCTGAGCAATGGCCTCAACGGCATGCAGTGCCCCAGAAAAGGGTCAGGTGGCCCCGCTTCATCCCTTGGATGGGTCATTGACTCTCTCAGTATTGCAGGCAGCTCAGTCCCCCTCCACGTACTCAATAATCTCATCGGTTTGGTGGGCATACACTTCCTATCAGGCAAAAACAGGTTTTTTTTAAAGTTTATTTCTTTATTGTAAAGTAAAACATGTTGGTTGTAAAACATTTGGAAAATCAAAAAAGTACACAGGAGAAAATAATTATTGCCCATAAGCCTCCCTCTCAGACATTCAGAGATAACCATAATATTTTGATGTATTTCTTCTAGCACTTTTCCCATGACTCTATATTTTCAAGGAAATGTATAACACATATTTATCAAAAATGTTAACAGCGGGGCTTCCCTGGTGGCGCAGTGGTTCAGAGTCCACCTGCCGATGCAGGGGATACGGGTTCGTGACCCGGTCTGGGAAGATCCCGCATGCCGCGGAGCGGCTGGGCCTGTGAGCCATGGCCGCTGAGCCTGCGCGTCCGGAGCCTGTGCTCCGCAACGGGAGAGGCAACAGCAGTGAGAGGCCCACATACCGCAAAAAAAAAAAAAAAAAAAAAAATTGTTAACAACGTTGTGAGAAGAAGTAGTGTCATCTGGCCTGGAGTTTACACTTGGCAGCTCCTGGCAGCTGGTGCTAAGGTCACATCTCTATGACTCTATCAATTTGTGTCTCTTAGAGTGGAATCAGGTGTCGTAAGTGCCAAATGTTCTGGGATTGATTGACCCACACACAGCCGATTTGGCCATCCAGCCAACAGAATAACTGGCTGCAGCCCAAGAAGGGGGTGGGTTAGAGCAGCGCTTCTCAGACATTAAGGTGCAAAGGAGTCACCTGGAGAGCATTAAAAATGCAGATTCTGATTCACTAGGTCGGGAAGTAGGAAGGAGAGACCTGAGATTCTGCACGTCTAACAGTCTCACAGGTGATGCAAATGTGACTGGTCCCTGGACCACATTTTGAGTGGCAAAGGGTTAGGAGACTGAACCCACTCCCATGTCATTCAGCAAATAAGTATTTCGGTCCTACAGTGTGCCAAGCACTGAGCAGGTGATCAAAGGGGGTGACACCTTAGACACGACACTGGGCGCCAACACTGCTCAGCAGTGGACTTCCCAGCAATTTCCCCAACCCGGCCTGATCTGCCAAGGGCTCGGTGCTGGTACCCACCCCACCATCGTCCTCAGGACTGTTCCTGCTGAGCACATGCCCTGATGTGCTTACAGTGTTGGAAATCCTCTCGGCACTCCTGCCCACCCTTCAAGGTTTTAATTGGCACGTAAATTGCCCGTTGACCTAACTATTTTTGCCTACCTCGTCTCCTTTTATTCAGTCAACCAAAAAGAAAGGGGCTTCCACTCCCAGCTCACCCTGGACCCTTTGTCAAGCTGGGACAAGGACGGGCCTCCAGAAGGTGGAGAGTGCCAGTGACTTTCCTCATTCCTGTCCCAGCGGGAGGCATAGGCATTTCCGGAGAGGCAGCTGAGGGACCTGGCTCTGCCTCTAGGGCAGTGTTGGCAGTTTCAGCCTCTCCCCTGCTGCTAAGTTTCCCTGTCCCGGGTATGAGTGATCATTAATAACGCCACCGCCGCTGTATGTTTGCTCAACTCTGTTTGCAGAATGTTTCCACTCTCTCTCCCTTGCTTTGTCCTCAAAACAGCCCTTCAAAATATACAGTAATCTTACCCCACTGTATAGATGAGGGAGCTGAGGCTCTGAGGAAGGAAGTGACTTACCTGAGGTCACAGAGCGGAAGGCAGTGAGGCCAGGACCAGAGCCCAGGTGTCCGGTTCTGATGAGGTACCAACACCCATAAGTCAGGCTAAGTTCTCTGCCTCTACCTCCTAAAAGGGTAAGGAGGGAATGATACACTGTGCAGGACCCAGCTCAACCCTGCCTCTTCCTTCTACCAGGGGCCCATTGCCTGCTAGAATCTTCCATCACGGTGTTCAGTTTAAAGCATATGTGTGAAGGACGCTTTGTGGAAGGTCACTTCCAGCTACCAGTTAGTTTTTGCTAAAGAAGTGAATGTGAGATCCCTTGAGGGGGGCATAAAAAATAAAATAGAAAGATCTCCTTAGTTTTTGGATTTTTAATCAGGGGAACATGCGGCGCTTGCGGGGGGGATGATTTCTTCAGGGGGGTATAAATGGGAAGAGATGCTCAAAGTCAGTGACAGCCTGTTTTAATTTATAATTCTGCCTCTGTGTGAAATGCACAGAGAATCAGGGAGAAATGAGTAATAATTCACTAAGGTGCTGTCACAGCCAGGAAGCGGTAGGGCCGTCTTTGTCAGCCTGCTGTTGCCAAGAAGGCTGAGACAGAGGAAGGACACTGAGAGCGGTGGGTCCGGCTCGAGAGCTGCTGTGTGGAGACAGGCCTGGCCGGGGCTGTTGGGTACTATCAGGGTAGCCGCCTGGAATGGCCCACTGGCTCCTCGGGGCTGAGAGCCTTCCCTGCAGCCATTCTCCAAGTAAACTGGAGCAAGGGAGCTCTCTCTACCCCTCTCCTCCTGTCCTCCTCCTTCTGTGGGCAGTGGGGAAATATATGGTGTATAGAACTGACTGTGACCTCTTTAATGGGACCCGAGGTCGGGCTGATGTAGGGAAAAGCGTTAACAGGGCCCTTTATGCTGAGCCAACAGATGATATAAAGAGGCCCCAGGGACTGGGATTGCTTGGTCAGGATAGGCTCGGTTATGCGGCAGTAATAAACCATCTCCAGATTTCCGTGGCCTAACATAACATTTACGGCACCTGTCCACTAAGCGTTGGGGTGGGAGGGGCCTCTACTCCTTGGGATCTCTCGTGCTGGCAGAAATGCCGCCATCATGCAGCAGCACCAGGAACGAGAACTCTCCTTGGCTGCTTTAGCAGAAGAGAGAGTCTGAAAATGACACCAGGGCTTTTCACAGCCTCAATCCACAGGAGATGCACAACACTTCCACTCACGTGTCATTGGCCAGAACTAGCCATGTGGCTTCACTTAACTGCAAGGGGGTTGGGAAATAAAGGGGAGCAAATAGATAGTTTTGAGCAATATGTGTCTCTGCACGCAGGGGTGATTTGAGGGACCCAAACCAACCAACCCCCAGCCAACACTACCACTGCCACCACCACACTCTTATCATTGTGCCATTAGAAATGCCTTTCAGTGAGTTATACACTGGCTTTTCTAGGATCATGTTCATGGTGGATCTGTATAAAGAGCACAGAATTTAAAAGCAGAAGAGCTGGGTTCAAATCCCACCTGGGTTACCTGTCGGCTGTGTGACCTTGGTCAGGTTGCTTAACATCTCTGAGCCTCTGCTTTTTCATATATAAAACTGGGTTAGCAATACCCCATATTATTATTTTTTGAAGATCAGAAAAGTATAAACCAGCACACGTACAAGTTAGGGATTGGGCTTCTCTTCACTATGAGCATGATTAGACATTGAGGGTCTGGCTGGGGAGCTATCATTAACGAGGATGGTCGTGCCTGGCTAACTTTACTTGCTGTTGGCATATTTTGCCTTTAGCAGTCCTGGAAATGACTGTACCCCTGTGCTCTCCCTGAAGGTAAACTCCCTGCTGGTTTTTACTGCAACTTCGAGGATGGATTCTGTGGCTGGACCCAAAGCTCACTGTCACCCCACACGCCCCAGTGGCAAGTCAGGACCTTAAAGGATGCCCGGTTCCCGGACCACCAAGGTACCACCCTCTCTTCCCTTCCCCTGGTGCTCACCTGGCCAGACAATAGACTTGGGGTACCACCCCAGAGGCACTGGACCTCCCCCAAGGACCTGCCCTGGGGTACACCTACACAATTCCCTCTTCACACTCTCTTGAGCATTAGAATGATTGAATCAAGCCAAGGCTAATGTCACCTTTTGATCCTTAAAATGAGAACTTTGATCAAGGATTAGCTGGAAGATAAGAATAAAAGCAGCAATAATAATAATCCATTCATCTGACAAGTGTTTGTTGAAACCTATTACGCATCAGGAACAGAAATCCTTGAGAGATAAGGAAAACTGTAGCCCTCTTTATGACCGGGGAGGCTAAGGCTCAGGTAGGCCGTTGCGTCATTTGCCCCAGAACTGTGCCCTGGGAACCTTGCCCCATATCTAGACCATTGCCTGCGGCCCGCCTTCCTCGGTCATACCCCCCCAACCCCGCATCCAGCTGCCCCTGGCAACTCCCACCCTCCCCTCATTAGAGTCCCTGCTTGACTGCCAGAGGGGCAGAGGGCCTCCACACACCCAAGAGATGCCACCCATGCTGGGCTGGGCTGACTCCACGCCCGGAGGAACTGGCCTCGGGATCAGAGGAGGTCTGTGAGGCCAGCATATCTCCAAGAGCTGGGCAACTGGAGAGGCCAGACCACCCAGCCATGGGCCTATCCTAGGTCTGTACACAACTGCTAGGACTGAGCAGGCCCTGGGGCCCACTTCTCTGCAGGATGGCGGGCAGGGGCGTCTCTCTCCCTTCCCCTCCCCTGTATCTACCTGCTCTTTGTGGAGCTAGAGTCCCTTGTACCAAAATTTCTCTCTTTCCAAGCAACGATCATACATCCTACAGATTCCTTTAAGGATTCATAATAATGATAAATGTGAGAGAAGACAATGTCCAGATCAACCACTGAGGGTCTCAGAGCCCGTGCAGTCCTGTCCTCGGTCCCCAGAGCTGGCTGCATCTAGTGAGTTGGCTTTGGGCCCCATTAAAACGGAGGCTGAGTCATGGCACCACAGGGGAGCGCTGCAGGGCCCTCCCCAGACGTGGAGGCCAAGAGCGCCTGCTTCTCCTCCCGGCCTCCTCACCGCTCTGTTGAATACCTCTAGTGACAGGGCTCTCATTGCCTCCAAAAGTAGCCCTTTCCATTGTTTAACAGGTCAGAATCAAACACCGCTTTTCTTCGTCGAGCCCCACCCCTCTGTAAATTCTACTCATTGGCCCTGATTTCTGTCTCCTGGAACCCCACAGAACTGGACTATGCCCTCTCCCACAGAGGCAGCCCTTCAGATATTTGAAGACAACCATCATGACCTACCGACCACGAAAGGCCTTTTCTCTCCAGGGTCACATAACCCCAGCCACTTGATGTCTCCTCAAGGATGGGCAGGGTGCTTTCTAAGATTTCTGGCCTGGCCTAGTTACTCAGCTCTGGACCCACCTGAATTTGTTACTTGGTAGTAACTCTATAAAGACTTTGCTAAGAGAGAAAAATAGAAATGAAGGACTGAATTCCTACTTGGGGTTCTCTGAGGCCCCTAAAAAGTCGTGAGCTCACTCTGGCCCCATCTCCATAGCACCTACCAGCTACAAAATACTCCTGGAGGTTTGCAGATGCTTCTTCCCACCACCACGTGGGGCTGGGGCTCATGTTCTGCCAGGTTTTCAGGCAGGTCAGTGCTTAGAAAACAATAAGTGAGTCTTCCTGGTCAGGGCATGGGGCACAGGATGACCTGGGCTCCGGAGAGGGGAGAAGACAGTGAAGGTTTAGAGACCATTGGAGGGCAAAGCGCTGGCATGACTGGATACGGGGGGCAGGGGTGGGCCTGGGGGAGTCCAGCATACTTCAGGCAGCTCCCGGGCTAGGGGCTGAAGCTGGTGACCTTGGGAGATCAAGGACACAGTAACCCAGGTGTATGGTGCTGGGGCATTGCAGGCCATTTGGAATGAAGACCTTTGCATGAGCTAAGTTTTGTAGACAGTGGTCAGCAGGCTGTCTTCTCCATTAGAGGCCGCAGAAAACCTGTATCCTTAGAGATGTCCTGAGGCTAGAGAAGCATGGTGCAGGGCCCATTAACCCTGCACCCCGAGGCCCTTCAGTGTGCGAGGTTGGTGCGTCTTTGACTCTTTTCCTCTCTGCCCAGGCCACGCCCTGTTGCTCAGCACCACCGATGCCCCCACCTCTGAAAGTGCTACGGTGACCAGCGCTACGTTTCCTGCACCGATGAAGAACTCTCCGTGCGAGGCAAGTCTCACTGTTCCTCTAGTTCTCTGCCTTCTCCTCCCACCTCTGGGCACTTCCAGATGAACCCACACAGATGAGCAAAGTAGCCTGACGGTCGGGCTGCTTGTTCTGTTGCAGGAGGACAAGAGGGCCATTTGAGCCAACTTCTAGGCAGACAGTACCCACCAACGTGGTAAAGTCCCATCTGCAGAGAATCTTACCTTAAACACCATACTCAGCTTCACTGAACTATTTGCAATAGGACCTTGATTTAAACAAAACCAAAAAGTATTTCCAAGGCACAGCAGGGGAGGGTAACAGCGACTTGCTACAGAATCCTTTTTAAAAATGTCAATCTCTTATAATACATTTTAAATATTATAGAACATCAAAACTTTGACTTACATAAATTTCTCTAAGGCATCAATGGCATTCAGTGAGGTACCTCCAGAGCCACTTAACCAAATGATTCGTGTAGCTGTTACCTCTTTAATGTGAAGACTGAAGGTGCCATGATTCTTAACACAAGGTCACATTCTCTAGGGACCAGGAGATGTGCTAGACCCCAGCAGGGCCCAGTGATTAAGCTCGTGGACTCTGGAATCAACTACCTAAGTCCAAGTCAGGTTCCATCACTGACTGGCTGTACAATTTGTTTGATCAGCTAATAACCTCTCAGGACCACAGTTTCCCCACCTGGAAAGTAGAGACAATAAGAGTGCCTACCCCAAGGAGGGGAGGCTTAAATGGGTTAATATATGTAAAGGGCTTATCACAAGGTCTGGCACAACGTACGTACTACAATAGTTAACCAACAGTCTCTGGTACCCTGTATAATTATGCAAAGGAGAAAGGGAGAGAGGAAGAGGACTTAGCCAAAAACCTGCCTCCATGCTCTTGGAGAGCCGGGCCGTGCCTGTGCTTCTCTGCACTCCCACCAAGCACTGCGTCAACGCCTTGCACACAGTAGAAAGCCAGCACAGAGTTTACATTCGTCTGTCCTCTCTTTCTGGAAACTCATAGGTGAAACACCTTTCTGGCTTCATTTCAGGAAAAGCTCTGTGCCCTTGGAGCAATTTGTTCCCTTTGAAACAGTGGGCATTGTGAAACCGACTAGATTCGCTTCCCCTCTGAGGGGCTGCCGGCAATCCCAGGCAGGTGGGGCTTTGACCAGCAGAGATGCAGGAAAGAGCCTCCCCCTGCTTAGGGGTACAGGCAAATTCAAGCCCTCCAGGCTTTTTGTGAAATAAAAACCCACAAACATAAAAAAAAAAGAATGGAAGAGATGTATCAATGATTTTTTTTTTTAATCAGAAGAATGGTCAGATTAAATCTCAGGCTTTACCCAGTAGGCAAATAGGGGTTCATGATGTGTAGTTTGTAGCAGCCTTACTCCTGGTTCAATTTTATAACTACGTTTGCCCCATCTTCCTTACCCTCTCCTAGTTTATGTTATCTGGCTAGGTTTTGTGTATCTCTGTGAGCCACCTTAAATCCTTTCTTGAAGAAGTCAGGGCACAAATAAATAGAGTCATTATGTTAAATTGTATTTGAGAAACCACGCTTTCTGGTGCAGATGATGGAATTACTCAGTCATCATTGATATTTCTCGGGTGCCACAGAGCAGCACCTAGAAAGGGAGCTTCTTAAGAGGAGATCTAAATGAGGAGAGTTGGTTGGCCCATCTGAGAGGTGAGGGGGATCCTTAAAAGCATTTCATCTTTAAATTTATTCTTCACTGGATTTAATATGAGGCTGATTTCAGAAAAAGAAATGTCAAGGTAAAACTGGTATTTTTCTAATACTTCATCATTTCTCTAATAACCTTTGGGTTGATCAATAGCTTCAACAGGTGTTTTGTTTTACTCGCCTGTTCTATTATTCCTCCAGTCACATTTGCTCTGGGCGGTTTCCGCTATTTCCTGCCCTTTTCCAGAACTTGGCTCAGCACAAGGAGTGAAGGGAAAGCAATGAGTCCAGTCCGCGATCAGCTCGGTTATTTCGCATTCGGGTTTCAGACTATTCATCTCAGGCTGATGGGTCTTTGAATTCCCAACGTTGGGGGAAATGTTTTCATCAGAAAAATAAATGACCAAGATAGAAATATGCATTTCCAGGTTCGTAAGCCCTGCCATCTATTTCACTCGAATCCTAAATGCCGAAGGCAGGAAGTTGATTTCCATCTCTCCGGCTGGCTGAATGTCAGCGACGGGGAAACGGATGTTGCATTGCTGTGTGAGACTGTGTGAGGTTAACCCCCCAGCCCTAAAGAGGCCTCCGATGGCTGTGGGGCCCTAGTGCAGGAAGGCGGACACCGGATAGAGCCAGGGGTGAAGGTCTCTGATGAGGGGCGAGCCCACGGGAGCAGGCGGCCGGCTGAGCTGAGCTCCAGGCTGACACCCACCACTGAGCATCTTCTCTAAACCCTAACAGTCCTGGTCCATGGCCTCCAGGGAGCTGAAGTAATTGCAGAATAGCTCAAAATACCCCAAGAAACCCCACAGTCGTCAGTGGGTTCCATAGGGGAATTGGTGTCGCCTTCGATGCCTTTCCTTGGAAATCTAGCTGTAAGCAGACTAGTAGGCCTAGGTTTCTCCAGCTGTGGTCACTTGGAAAACATGACAAATGCAGATTCTTGGGACCCACCCCAGACTTCCTGAATGACGTACCTGACAGGGGCCCGGGGATCTGCATTTTCAAACCCCACACTTGGTGATTTAGATGAGACTTAAGAGCGACTGGCCATAGGCGTCCTTGCCAGTTGTGACCAAAATTCATTCTGAGCTCACGCTGAGAGTTGTCCTCCATTACCTGGGACTCCAAAGAATGTGCTGTGATTTGCCTTTTAGAAAGATGAGTCACAGAAGGGGGCAGAAATGACAGGGCGGGGGACAGACGTGGTGGAGACAGAAGGGGCTGGGAGAGCACCTCTCAGAGCCCGCGTGGAGCCGGGTCAGGTGCCCACCGAGAACGGAGACAGAGCCAGGGTGTGTCTTTGTGCCAGCCAGCTTGCAGAGCACTCAGAAGCCTTCCAGCTCCGGCCTCCTCCCTCCAGACCCCTGCAGCACCGCAGCCAGCCGCCCCTCTCCACCGTCTGCTCTCGGTGCACACGCTGCGTCCACCCCGGCCTGCACGCTTGCACGAGGGGCTTGAATATTTAAAGACTTCCGCCCAGCCCTGCCCCGCCCACCTACCACCAGCTATTCCCTGCGGGAAAGTGAGGCACCACTTATGATATATTCCAATTTTATTTTATTTTTATTTTGCTGAGCTCCAGTTCAATTAATTAAAGTTGCCTCTGGGGAGGGGAGCCTCACGGTGGCTTTCCTGCACTCGCTTGCTGTCAGAACTGCTGGCCTCCGCTGTGGCTGGGAGACACACTGGGATGTGTTTAGCATTGCAGCTGCTGGTAATAAGAAGGACGGGAGAGTGGCAGAGGCCGTCTCCACCCCTCCCCTGCCTTTCACACATCCTAGAAGCCCGAATGTCTCAACAAGCCCAGTGTGGCTTGAAGTTCTATTTTATTTGAATAGCCTGCCTGTGACTAGAATAGTTTATGCCATGTTCTCAGGACAGAACAAGGCTGGGGGGGCGGGCGGGGAAATGGGCTTCCCTCAATCTCCTCCCCCCTCCAAAACATGGAAGTAGTTTTTCATCTATGAGCTGCAGGAATGAAAGGGACACAGGAAGCGGCACGTGAGCCACTTAATTTGTGGTGACAGCCTAGGGCAGGCCAGTTCCTGGCTACTGGTCTTCTGATCTTGCCAAAGCTGCAGCCGCCTCTGAGCTCTCCCTGCACACGCGTGCGAACACGCAGGCACACACACGCTAGGGCTGGCGCACGGCCGGTCCTTTCTACTCCTGGCATCAGCCCTGTGGTGATAAAAGCTTTCATTAGCGGCTAGGAGCTGCTGAGATGGGAGCAGAAGGCGACCAGAGGGCCTCCTCCATGTCGGCATAAGCTATCTGGCCTGCAGGGAAGGAGACCTCAGCTCCGTGTCATTAAAACCAGCAAATGTGGCCAGAGGAACGTGGGAGAGGAGGCTGGCATCTGGAATTGCCTTCTGCCACCTGTTAAGTTCTGCTCAAAGGCCCGCTGAGGAGGAGCCTGCTACGCAGGCAGGGCCCCCGAGGCTGGAGGCGAGGGAGTTGTTCAGCGAATTGCACTCTGGTTGATTTTGTAAGGCTTTCCAGGCTGCTGGTGACCATTCCTGGACACAGGGCCCATCCTCTCCCAGGGATTTGGCTGGTGGGGCATTCTCCAGCATCTCGGTGTAACCCACAGTGAGTGTCATGGCTGTGCTGATGGGGCTTGGTCAAGCTGGCCTCACTCCCTCCCCATGGGCAGACAAACAGGACTTCCAGATAGGAAGAAGACAGGAACTTCGTGACTCCTGTGTTTTAACAGTTTATTAAATTCAATAGCAAAATCCCCCTTGGAAAGGCAAAAAAAAGGAGAATAAGAGTAACAATAATTCCTCTAGGATGGCTTGAGGTAGAAAAAAATGCAAAACCTGAATGGCTCTTCCTTTGTCAGCCCCACCAAACCCTCAACAAGCAGGAGCTAAAGATGCTAAGAATATTCTATGCAGCTCACTTTCTGGAGTAGATCCTAGGTGTCAGGGGCTGCCCCGCCCGTGATCTGGGTCAGGGTTCATGCAGGGCTGCCCAGGGGATGGAGCGTTCCATCTGTTCAGGACAGGAAAGAAATGTACCCAGAGCTGCACAGCCAGTACATACAAAATCAGGATCAAACTCAGGCCTTATGACTTCAAGCCTCGTGCTCTTTGTCACATTGCCCTGTCCCCGGCAATGGTGGTACCTTCTCAGTTTCTGGGGAGTTGATGTGGGCCTCAGAAGCATCCCTGAGGACTGGCATGGCTCTCACCTAACCCAGAGCCCTCACCCTACCTCACCATAGATTCCTCATCTCCAGAGGCAGGAAGGGAATTCATACCATTTTGTAGCAGACTAGTTACCCACTTTGCCTCTCCTCAAGCTGGGACTAGTTGCTGGGTCTAATTCCTGAGCAACCGAGGCGACACTGCCACTCACCTTGTATGTGCCTTGTTCTCAGCCCCACGTGCTCTCACTTATTTTAGCAAATCAGGAAGGAGAAGCTACCCCAAGGGGCTTCACGAGCTTGATCCCGAGTAAGGCTGTCATTTCCTGGATTCATTCAACATTCTGCCTAGAACATGGGCCCACCTGGGGAGAAGCAAACTTCAGCTTTCCCTTCTCCCTACTTACCGTCCTCCCCTGTGTCTCAGCTGAGTGCTGACTGGGGGAAGAGCAAGCAGTTTCTTCCAGAGTCCACCTAGGAGAGCCTCTGCCTTGTGTGGCCAAGCAATGCTGCACAAACACTTTGTGGTGGCTGCAGAAACCCTCTTTGTAAACAGTTAGGGCTCAATGCCAAGCTAGGGGGGATTCTGGGGCAACACCATGCCTAGCTCCCCTCCCACGAGCCTGAGCACCTTTGCACGGTGTTTGAGGTCTGGATATCCAACTCCCATCTCATCTAATGCTGTGACATCCACTGCAGTGACAGAACGCTCACCGACTCACAGGCAAGTCCCGCTCGTCTTCGGACAGCTCCAGGCTTCAGTGTTTGCTTAAATCAAGAGCGAATCCAGCTAGACTTGCCAGGCTTGCTTTTGCACCCTCTACTCTCTGCACCCCTCCTCTTTGGCTTCGAGGAGCCTTGAAGAAGCAGGGATAGAACTCCATGCTTCCTGTGCGACATCCAGCTGGGCTGTCCATCTCTGTCCAGGACGTCATGGTGGGCCCAGCAGGAAGCACAGGGCCCCTCTGGCTCCCGTGTGGTGATGCTGACATCTCAAGCAAGTCAGAGCAGCGCGGTGGCCCCAGGCAGCTGCCTCCCCCCCTGCCCCATGGCCCGAGAGTTGTGACATCTCCCATGTCCAGAGGAACCCAGCTGGTCATTCGGGGTCAGGACAAAAGGAGCATCACCAAGGCAGTGTGACGTGATAGGAGAAGCAGCACCTGGAGGTCATTCAGACCTTGGTGGAATCCTGCCACTTTCTAGCAGGGTGACCTTGTGCAAACACCTCACTCTTCTCAGCTTCAGTATCCTCTGCAGGGCTGTTGGGAGAAACGAGTAGCCAAGATAGAAGAGTGCCTGGCCCGGATCTGGACACATGGTAGATGCTTAATAAGTGTGGTTTCTGCTCCTCCACTGCTGCTATTACTATTATTACCTTTTTTTTTTTTTTTTTTTTTTTTTTTTTGCGGTACGTGGGCCTCTCACTTTTGTGGCCTCTCCCGTTGCGGAGCACAGGCTCCGGACGCGCAGGCCCAGCGGCCATGGCTCACGGGCCCAGCCGCTCCGCGGCATGTGGGATCCTCCCGGACCGGTGCACGAACCCGTGTCCCCTGCATCGGCAGGCGGACTCTCAACCACTGCGCCACCAGGGAAGCCCTACTATTATTACTTTTGTGATGAGTCCAAGGTCAAAGGCCAGAGCCTGCCCTATCCTGAATCTGGAGAACTTGGTCAGGGGTGGCACCCTCAGGACGAGATACATGGCAGCTGCCAGGATGGGACCAGAAAGGCAGCGTGGAACTTGGCTGGGTTCGATGGGCGCACAGATGCCTGGTGAGAGGACTGAGGAAGGGAGGGGCACAGAGGGTCCTCACTCAGGCGGGGAGCCAGCGAGTATTCATTTCAAACACACCATGTGACCAGCCATGCAGGAGACAGACCGCAGGAATCTGGGAACTTTTTAGTGTTTATTCAGCAGAAAAGTTAAGAACACTTACTTTCAGTATGACAGGTCCTGGTCTCCAAGTTACTTATGAACCACGTGGCTATGTTACATTAAAAAGCAAGCCAAAATTCTTAAATAGAGCCCTCAAACACCCTAAATCTTTGTACTCCTAGGAGAAAGAAACCTTCCCTTAGTCTGGGGCTAAGGGAGGGACCCTTAATAACTGTAGAGTAACTAAAGGAGTACGGTAGCCCCCCCTTATCAATGGAGGATACGTTCCAAGACCCCCAGTGGATGCCTGAAACCACAGATAGTACCAAACCCCATATACACTATGTTTTATCCTATACTGACACGTGGGTAGTGTATACAGCATGGATACACTGGCCAAAAGGATGATTCATGTCCCAGGCGCGACAGAGCGGGTCAGCAGGAGATTTCATCATTTTGTTCTGCTACTCAGAACGGTGCAGAATTTAAAACTTATGAATTGTTTATTTCTGGAATTTTCCATTTCATATTTTTGGACTGCAGTTGACCTTAGGTAACTGAAACTACAGAAAGGGAAACCGCTGATTAAGGGGACTACTATATTTTTTAAATAGTGATCCCCTCCTGTGTGTCTGGCACTGTGCTAAGCATCTCACTTGCATTATCTTATTAACAAAACAGACTTGTGAGGAATTGTTACCCCCATTTACTGATGCAGAATCTGGGGCTTCAAAAGCTTAAGTAACTTACTAGTCACCCTTGCTAGTGAAAGGCAGAGCCAGGATTCAAAACAGGTCTGTCCAACTCCAAAGCCAATCCTGCAAACACCCTAAGGTCACTGGACTAGACTTAGGTCACTCAAGTCAGTCAGTCTCCCTAATTGGGAATAAAACTGCCTGTGTTACTTGCTCGAGGATCAGATGAAAATAGGAAAGCTCTTTGCAATCTCTACAATATTTTATGAATGGCAGAAATTATTATTATCCCTCTTCTTACTCTGCATAGGCGTGAAGAAGCCACTGCTGACATAAATTCAGACGTTCTTATTTCTCCTCTGGGTCAATTAGCAACATGCAGACAGCTTGGGAGCATTCTTTTGCACAGTTCCTAGTATTAGCACCGGGGGGATGTGCCCAATGAACCTGCTTCATCATAATTAATTAATTAATCATGCAGCTTCTCAATCGTGAGTATAACCTTGATCCAGGATAAGCGCAAACAAGGAGACTCCTCATCGATTCTCAAGGGTCCAACCAATATAGCCCTACTGAGATTTGGAGTCCAAATAATTCTTACCTCAGTACCTAGAGCTGGGAAGCCACTGGAACCTAGCATTCTGTCACCACTTACTGTAATGTGGTTGATGCTGCCAGAACACGTGCTAATGGGCTAAAGTAATCAACAGCCATTGTAATTACAGTCAGACATAATTAATTTAATACCTTTGAGTCATTCAAACTTAATACCTCAGCCATTACATGATGAAACTGAGGCATAGAAGAATTACTGTCAAGGCTCGTGGGTGTGAATAAAGTCCTCCTGGGCACTTGGCAGAGATTTGGGTCCGATTCCAAGTCCACCTGTTCGTCATACGCCCCCTTGTGGCTCCCACTAGTGGTGATCATTATAACACGTTCGTGTGGTCCACATGCACGGGCCAACCTGTTGAAAGCACACTCTCCCCAGCTGTCAGGGCATAAACACTCCCCAGGCGGCTTTGCGACTTGCAGATACTCTCGTGCCTGGAGTCCATTCTCTTTCTGATGGCTGTTCATGAAGGTTGTAGGAATTTCATTTCACAGAGTCAATCCTGTTCCCCAGCTAAAGGATTTCAAAGCTGTTTCTCAGCATCATCTCTATCACCTACAGAGAAACTGAGGCACAGAGGAGGTTGTTTGCCCAAGATCACCTCATTACAATGTAACTCAAAAGAAAATATTGTTTCCTTCCCACAAGACTGGAAAGATAATTCTATAGGGAACCTGGAATATAAAACACTGGGCTGAAATTTTTAATACAGCATCCTTCATCCTGTCCTATTCTGCTTTTTGTGAGCTGTTTATCTCTGTCGTTGTTCCCTACCTGCTTTTTCCAATACAGGAAGAGGAACTAACATTGATAAATGTATCTGGTAAGCTGGGCACTGGGCTCACATAATCCTATTAAAGTCTCCTAGTGACTCTATAAGGAGAGTACGGTTGGCCCCATTTCACAAATGAAGACTGAGGCCCTGAGATATTATGTCATAAATAAAGACAGAAATGTTCTTTCTGATTCCAGAGCCACAGCATGACCCCACTTCATTCCCCCAGAAGCTCCCACCTTCCCTTGGTCTTCCTTGCAAAACCCACAGTTCAGGCCAGAGAACCTGATCCTCCCCAAAGCAGTGAAAAGACAGCATTCTCTTCTCCCACTTTCCAATGATATCGGAATCCTCCCTTGATGCCTTTTTTAATGCAGTGTTTATTGTTTTTTCTGATTACAGAAACGCTCTGCATTCATTGTAGAACATTAGGAAAAACTAAAGAAGAAAATTGAAATTGCCCAGTTTTACCCTCCAAAGATAACCCCCGTTACCATGTTTGTAAATTTCTTTCCAGGCAGATAAATGTAGATTTGAGCAGAGGGATAGATAGATAAAGGGTTTATACAAATTTGGTATCATACCGTATAAGCATTTTGTGTCTTCTTCATTACTTAATATTGTATTTTCCTAGATCAATATCATTCTTCATAAATATGATTTTACCCTAAATTTATTCATTTTGTTCTAGTTATCAAAAGTAATGGATGTTCATTGTAAAAAATTTAGAAAAGAAAGAAAATACCAAAGAAGGAAAAAAATACCCGTAACTTCGTAACTTCACCAGCCAGGGTCCAACAAATATATAATCTTCATTGCTTTTCTTGCTGTGTTTTTGCAAAGGGGACATGTGGATGTCCCTGGCTGGGTGTTCTATGGCTTCAGTGTGATGCCTGAGAAAGAAGGAAAGACATGGGGTGCTGTTTTCAGAAAGGATCTCAATGTTTTAAGTCTCTTACATGGCCAGGAATCCTTATGCCTCCGTAACTGCAAGTATTTCCCAGCATATTTTATTTGCTTGTTATCAGAAATCTGCATCTGGCCTGCTTCTTGCTGAGTCGGGTTGATTTTTCATTAGGCTATTTATAGCTAGAGAGTTGGTGTTTATTTTTTCTGGGTGAATTAGAAGATGGTGTACAAAACACTGGGTTTTGCAGTGAATCAGTACTCTCAGTTAAAATTAATAAGACCATATTGAAACCAAGGACCTCTTAAAATTACAAATTCAACCAAGGGAGAAAGGGGGGTGGTGGGAGGAATTGGGAGATTGGGATTGACATATACACACTATTGATACTATGTATAAAATAGATAACTAATGAGAACATACTGTATAGCACAGGGAACTCTACTTAATGCACTGTGGTGACCTAAATGGGAAGGAAAAAGAGGGGAAAAATTCACTTTGCTGTGCAGTAGAAACTGACACAACATTGTAAAGCAGCTATACTCCGAAAAAAATTAATTAAAAAAAATAAAATTACAAGTTCACACCCAGAATTAACAGCCCTGTTGCATCTTAGATTGGGAAGAAGCTTTAGCCTCCATTCAAAGCTTGGATGTCCTTGACGACATCCCTAATCCTGGCCATCCAGTGAGTGCTGGGTGACCCATAGTGTGGGGAATATCGAAGGAGTACCCACCCCACCGCCACAAACAAGCTCATTTCTGAGCATCTCAGTCTGTTAAAATGTGTTTTCTTCTGTTTAAGTGAAATACGCACTAGAACATCCATTCTTGGTTTTGTCTCTACTGCTAGAATACATGCAGCCCTTCAGAAATTCAAAGAAACGTAGCACCTCCCCTTCATAGCATTTCCTATATTTGGGGGTGCTGCCTGCTAGTAGACATTATTTGATACCATTGAGTCTCTTTTGTCCAACTTCAGCCTAAATTCCATACTGATTTTTTTTTAATTGGTTCAAGAGAAACTTGTGAAGTTGCCACAAGATATGCATAGCAAACAGGGGGCATATTCTAGACATAAAATTGCAGTCATTACCTCTGGAGGAGGAAAGGGCCGTGAGAGAAATAATAGCATTAGGCCTGGCCACGAGGCTGCTCCTGCTTTGCATACAGAACTTTAATTAATAAAATGACAAACACTGGTAGCACATAATTGGAAAGTCTATTGGGCCCCACCAAGAGGGAGGGAAAAATGGCCCAGAAAGGGCAGGCTGGGGCCAGAAAATACAATTGCTGGTGGCGTGCTCCTGGCGTTGTCTCTTTTCACTTGTCTCATTTGTTGTCTGCATGTAAAAGGGTTTATTAGTCAAAAGCTGTCACTTATGATCTATATCTATTAGAATGGGTCTAGAAAGGATCAAAAATTTTATTGTTACAGGCTCCGACAAGTGTTACTTCCCACAAATATTATGTAGGATTTGTATAAGATTTCCCATATTTGTGTGAATACATTTGAGGTACACCACACACACACACACACACACACACACACACACACACACACACGTATTTGTGACTATTAATTGTCTGGCAGAGGCAGAAACAAAGGTTGTAAATGGTTTAAAATGCACTATATCGGTAATTCCCCCAATATGAAGATGCTTCTATGATAAGATCTTATTAAAATATAAATTCTGATTCAGTAGGTCAAGGGTAAGGCCTGAGACCCTACATTTCTAACAAACTCCCAGTCATGCCAACACTGCTGGTCCACAGACCACACTTTGAGCAATGAGTATCCAGAAAACCTTCACAAGACACACCCAAAAGATTTATGTATTACCGTAATATGTTACATGTGTATAGCTCTATAGATACGGTAGAAGGAACATAGAACCTAGTATGGAACCCAGGTCTGCAGCATATGGGCTTAGTGACCATGCATGACATACTTAACCTTTCTAAGCCTTAGATTCCACATCCGAAAAATGGGTATGATAATATATACAGGAAGGGATGTTGTGAGTGTAAAATGAGACAGCATGTACGAGTGCCTAGTATAGCTCTCTAATATTCAATAAAAAGTCAGTTAATGCAGGAATAAATTGCAGACATAGAGAATGGATTTGAGGACACGGGGAGGGGAAGGGTAAGCTGGGGCGAAGTGAGAGAGTGGCATGGACATATATACACTACCAAATGTAAAATAGATAGCTAGTGGGAAGCAGCTGTATCACACGGGGAGATCAGCTCGGTGCTTTGTGACCGCCTAGAGGGGTGGGATAAGGAGGGTGGGAGGGAGACACAAGAGGGAGTGGATATGGGGATATATGTATACATATAGCTGATTGACTTTGTTATACAACAGAAACTAACACACCATTGTAAAGCAATTATACTCCAATAAAGATGTTAAAAAAAAGAAAGTCAATTAATGAAGTGCTTTATCCTGTAGGGCACCCAGATAGAAATTGGTCTCATTAAGATCAAATTCCAAGAGAGTTTTTTGCCTACTCTGGGTACCTGAACTTGACTGTCAAGATCAAACCAGGTCTACCTGATTTGAGTATCCATATATAATGACATCAAAAGGGTTATTTAACCTAGGGCTATATAAAGAAAATGGAAGACTTCAAAAAGGACTTCAGCCTTCAATCTGTTCTGGGAATCACATATAGCTGCTCTATACACTTAGATACAAGTAATTAATAAGGGATATTCTGTAAGAATTGATATCCGTCCTCCAGTTCTATTGAAGAAATTGTTGAGGACCCTATCCTGTAGGTCCAAGATGATAGCTCTGGTCCTGTTTGCATCCTCAGATCATCCCTGCTCACCCTCAGCCCACGGATCTCTCACTCTCAAGGTCATTCTCAGGCTTTGCCCAAGGATTGTGTGGCAGCCACATGAAGACCCTCTGCTGAGGACTGTGTCCTCCCCCACTGCAGGAAAAACACTCCTTCTATACCTTGGTGGTGGTGAGCACAGCATAAGCCATTTTCTAGCTATTTAATGATTGCCTTTTACTCAAAGTCCAAGGTGAAAATGGACCCCTCATGGAGAAGGCCAGGCTGCTTCCTGCACTAAGTAGCCCCATCTTCCCAGTGGTCTCAGCCTGGCTGCATTTTAGAATCACCTGGAGAGATTTGAAAAACTGTCAGTGCCCAGGACCTACCCAAGGCCAATTAAATCAGAATCTCTGGGGGTGGAGCCCAGATGTGGGTAGTCCCGAAAGCTCCCCAGGTGATCCTAATCTGCAAAGCATGTTGAAAACCACAGGTTTAACCATTTCATTCACTATATGTGAGCTCTACTTTCACATTCTTTAGTTCACTCAATCTTTTTTTTTTTTTTTTTTTTTTTTTTTTTTTTTTTTTTTGCGGTACGCAGGCCTCTCACTGTTGTGGCCTCTCCCGTTGCGGAGCACAGGCTCTGTATGCACAGGCTCAGCGGCCATGGCTCACGGGCCCAGCCGCTCCGTGGCATATGGGATCTTCCCGGACCGGGCCCGAACCTGTGTCCCCCGCATCGGCAGGCCGACTCTCAACCACTGTGCCACCAGGGAAGCCCCACTCAATCTTTATAAGCACTTTTAAGGCCAGCAGGGATGGTATGGTTATTATCACAAGTTTGTCTATAAGAAAATAGAGGTTCAGAAGGGGTAAGTGGTTGGCTTAAACTCATACAGTTAATTCTTTCTGGCCTTGGAGAACAAACTCCAAGTTATCCCATTGTCAACAGGCAAGGAAACAAGGAGAGTCTGACAAGCCACCTGAGAATGAATGTTGATACAAAGAGCAGTTGCTTCTGGCATGTTCTGGAAAGGCAGTGGGACGAGTGATAGAAGCAGAGGGGCAAGGCCCTAGAGGCTGCTCTCTAGTTCCATGCTTCTCTGCAGATTTTGATGCAGTAGGTCTGGGGTCGGGCCAGAGATTCTGAATCTCTAACGAGTTCCCAGGCAACATGGATGACACCAGCCTGAAGAGCCCTCCTTGAGTAGCAAAGCACTGACTGACTCTTAGAAGCAGAATCTGGAATCACTGGGTTTAAGTACAGGTGAGAAATGGTTAAGTGAAAGGCTTTAGGTTCTGCACTGCCTGTATCTTGAGAAAGAACAGCATCTGCCTGGCTACCTCACATCTTACCAGACACTCAGTGGATGAAAAACATAAATGGCCAAAAAGCATGCTTTGCTAGCTGCTCACTGACTGCCAGCAGGCAATCTTATTCCAAACCATTTGCATCCATTTCCAGAACTAGACTTTGCTGAAACTCAGACAGTGCACACCTCGGCTTGAGCTTGGCTATAGGTACCTGTTTCCTAAATAGGTGGTAATATTGTAAGATGAAAGTTAATTTTTAATTCTTCTATTTATTCATAGCACTAAACTGGATTAAGCGGCCATCTTGACCCAAATCCTGACTATCTTATGTCAAGTGTCTTGACTTGACTGTCTTATGTCCTCACTGTCAAGTGGCTCTGATTACTTTCCCTTTTGCTGTACTCAGCACAATTGCAGTTACTCATTTAAATTCAGACTTCCTGACTAGACGATAAGCTCCTTGAGGGCAGGGAAGAGATGCATAATGTACAGCACAGAGTAGGTATGCAATAAATATTTGTTGAATGAATGGATGGTCATCTCTCTCAAGGACTGATACCCAGAGGGAGCCCGGTAGACCTCTTAAGGAGCTAAGGATGCCATCCTAGGCACCATCCCTTGGCAGCCAGCCCAGTTCTCTCTTGCCCAGGCTTATTGTCATAAAATACAGTGCAGGAAGATGGAGAAGCTCAGCAGTCACTGGTCTATGGCCCCGTGTCTATTGTATAAGACAGGACTATATCTCACCGACATGCTCATGCCACTAGCAGAATCTACTTCAAATGTAGTTTCCTAAGAGCAACTGAGAACTATACAGTTTGCCTACAGCCAGTTGGCTGCGAAGTGGGTAGACCCTGCCCCCTTTCCGGGAACCTGACCCCTGGAATGCAGGCAAATGCTAAGGAGCTTCACAGGATGCAGAGCTGGTTTCTGTCCCTGAGAGGGGGAACCTGGTAAAGAGGAGGGTCTTCTTGTGTACGTATACATTTTTATTCCTTCTTACATTGATCGGCTCCTACCATGTGCCTACACTTGACAACTACTGTGAATTCAAGATGAATAAGACAGTCTCTGCCTTGAAGCAACTTGTGGCCCAAGGGGGATGAGGGTAGGAGGGAAGACAAGGCAGCAGAGCTACACCCCGTGATGGTCCCACCAGCCTCCGTTATAAGAGTTCAGACAAGGGGGATGTCATTTCTAAGACAGGTTAGAAGAAATGGCTCCATGAACAACAACAAAAAAAAGATTGATTTTTTAAGTGGCAAGAAGGAAAGAGGAGGTAGAAGAAATGGAAGGATCAAAAGCACAGAAGCAGAAAAACGTGGCAGGTGCAAATCTGGCATGTAGACCTGTGGGGGGAATCTAGGAACCCACACTCCTTTAGCCCCAACCTGTGGACTCCTGGGTGAAAACTCTGGCAGTTCCCACGACTTATCTGGTCACTCTAAGGTAATACACACCTAAAGTCTCTTCAAAACCCAAAACACATGCGTATTGAGAAATCAAAATTCCCATCCCGTCAAAACTTCTGTCTTGCTTAAAGTCAGGGCTTCTTCCTTTCCCCTCCGCCTACCACTCTCGGCCCTGTTGCAGATTAAAAGCCTGGAATCTGGAAGACGGTGATCATTGGCCTCTTTCTTCTTCATCCAACTCTCCTCCTCTTCTTGCTAACTTCTGACCCTTCAAGATCTTAAGTGCAGGGAAAGAGAAGAGGTAAGGAGAATAGGGAAGCTCTTACTTGGCCCAGACTGTTATAGTGACCTGCGTTGGTATTCTCCAGATGTGACAGGTATTTAAGGCTTACTATTTCTCACAGGGGGCACTTTTGCGGTTTGTTTGGAGGTCTACCTTTCTCCCCAGTCCCTCCACTATGGCTGGGAATCTTTTGCCTTGACTAGGGCATATGTGTCTCCCATCCAGTTGGTCACTTACTGCTTACTCTGCCTTTGGACATCTCAGGATATCTGCAGCTTCCTTCTGCTGAGTTCTATTTACCCCTCCAAGCAGCCCTTGCAGGCAAGATCTAAAATGACTGGCATGGGCTCCTTTGTACACGGCCCCCTCTAGTGTAGTTTATGTGCAGCCCTCATGCATTTTTTTTGCCCCAGCAAACTCTGGGAGCGCAGGCCACCCAAAATTGTCACTTCTCCCTTGTTCTGCCATCAAAGCAGCTAACCACCCTCTTGTTCATACTTTAGATTTTCCAGGTGAGAGATTGACACTAATCCGCTGTGCTCCCAAATTGCAGGGGGTAAATATTGAGTACTTGTTATGGTAGCACTAAAACCACTCTCTCCTGAGTTGGGATGAAAAGGGAGCCTTCTTCACAGGAAGGTGAAGTGAGGTGAAACTCATGATACACCAGAAGCACCTTCCCAAGACTCTCTCTTAGGAGTCAACCACCAACTTTTTTATATCCAAAGTCTGGTTGAGGGATTAAGAAGTGTGTACCCTATTTTCATCCACGTCTCTTGAAAGCCCTGTATCTCGCTATGCTGTCAGACTTCCCATTGAAATGTAATATCTATTGCCTCAGGGCTTGAGCCAAAATTCCTTTTTAATATTGTGTGGCACTATGTATTATCTCATCTAATTGGCCCTATAACCTTGTAAGGTAGATAAAACAATTCCCTTCTTAGAGAATAGAGAACTGAGCTTCAAATTGACCAAAGTGGCAAGAACAAGTTTTGAATCCAGATCTCTCAGACTCTAGAGCTCTTAGACCATCCTAGGAGGATACATGTGGCTCAGCAAAAGTACTTGATAGATATCCATTGAATGATTGGAAAGTTGATTTGTCTAGATTATAGAGGAATGTGAATGGCTTGATATTAATTGATAGGGAGTGAGAAACCATTGCAGAGTCACAGATGGCAGTGATAAACAGGAAAATGTGACAGAGATATACTGAAGAATTTAGAAGGGAGAAAGAATGGATAGGGAGAGGCACTTTTGGAGGCTATGGAAAGAGTACAAAGAGAAAGTTATAGAGGACGTGGTGAATGTTACTTTAGAGTCATGAGGGTAGAAGCCAGATTGAAGGAATTTAAAGAGAGAATGGGCAACAAGGAAATAAAGGCAGTGGTTACGTACCAGTTATCCAAAATGTTAACATCTGAATGGAGGTACAGAAATAGGTTGCAAGCCACAGGAGCTAGCAGGATCAAATAAAAAATATTTTTCCAGGATACGTGAAACCTGATCTTGTTTGTAAATAGAGGAGCCAGAAAGTAGAGAGACTCTGAAGGTACTGAAGAAAGGAAGAGCTGTTATTGAGAGCAAGGACGAGGGTAGCAGGGTGGAAAGAGAAGGGGTTAGAAGAAAGTGAAGGACACATCTTCCTATAAGACAGGGAAGGAAGAGAGAAGGTAGGTAAATAGATAATTATGCTGTGGGGAAAAAAAGAGGTTGAAGGAGATTGCACCTGGTACAGTAAATCTTTATCAGTAAAGTAGGAATCAAAATAATGGATCGGGAATTGGGGACCAAGAGGTGACAGCATCAGTGATTGAGGAAGAGTTTGAAACACCCACTGTGCTATGTGTGTTAAGAAATCAACTGTGGAAATCACCAGTGGATGAATAAGTACCATGAACATGAACCATCCAGGACATTAAGGTTCAACAGTCCAAATCAGCAATATTCTGTGGCCAGGGAGCAAAAGGAGAAAAAGCATGTAGCAAGCATTGCCCCAAGCTGGTCGCTGCAGGATAATGAGCTGAGGGCTGAGAGGGTTTAGTTAGCAAGAGTAGGATTAAAATTTCCAGTCATGGCATCCAGACTGCTCAAGAAAGCCAAGTGGGACCAGTGAAAAAATTTAACAGATTTGTGAGATTATCCTGGGACATGCAGTGGAGACAAGTATTTGCTACACTGGATTTGGGAAAATGGGAAAGGAATAAGCGAAGAGGTTATATGGTTATATAGACCAGGCTTACCAGGCTCAGGGGTGGCCTTCTTAGTGAAGGGTTGATATGCAACAGAGCCGGGAGTCTTCTGCTTCAGTGCCTCATGGTACGTAACCTCTTCGATCAGATTGTGAGTCAACCATGAGTTTAGAGTCTAGGAGAAAAGCAGTAGTGGTTTACAGAGAGGCATGTTTTCAAACAATGAGAATCAGAGAAAAGGAGGGATCATAGCTGATGAAAACTCCAGGTTGCCATAGGACATAATTTATCTTCCTTTCTATAATAGCCATTTTTATTACAGGATCTGAACAGGAATATTTAGGACAATGATATGCTGTAGTTGTCCTAAGTTTTAAATGTTGTTTATAGATTGTCTATCAAACGTACAACCTCTATTATTTTAAACACAAAGAGCAGAGACCTTGTTTATAGTATATACTGCCTCTGGGCATGACTGTACTTAAACTTTCTGAGATAGATTGGTTACAGTTCCCTTTCACATGTCTTAGGGTACAATGCCATAGAAACCTATAATAAAGACACAATGAAAACATATAATTATATCTTGCCTTAGGCAAAGTGTGCACCCTCATTCTGAAAGATACCACATTAAAAGATCTTTATAGGTAGATTCTTATCTCACTTTTGCCCACCAGTGACCACAGGTATCAAGTCATAGGGTCTCCAGTTAGCTAAGACATGACATGGTACCATTCAAATAAGATTATTACACTCTTTGGGGAAGGAATAAAAATCAATGATTCCTAAATCGCTAAAAGAAATTGAATCACAAAATCACTTGCCCAAGGTCACAAAGTGAATTGGGGCCACAGACAATAATCTTTGGGTCCTGTTTAGGAAGTTCATTTAATACCCTGTTGATCTCGATATACCCTTAGAGGCAGAATCTTGTGAAGTTTAAGATGATGACATCAACCTGAACAAAGTTCCAAAATTGCCCATCAGTTTCCCCCTCTCACCTCCTTGAACCTTGGTGAAAGCCACTTCGGGAGACCGCGAGTGAGATCAGGCTGTGGGTGACCAGCTCTCCTCACGGGGAAGACCCTGGCTGAGTCTCCAGCCAAATCCTTGAGAATTCCAGGAAGGTAAGTAACACCTAGTCCTTCTGGCTCTTCTCTCCCTTGCAGCTCCGAATGTCCTGGCTCATCCGTGGAGTGTTGCAGGGAAATGTCTCCTTGGTGCTGGTGGAGAACAAAACCGGGAAGGAACAAAGCAGAATGATCTGGCATGTTGCCACCACGGAAGGCTTGAGCCTGTGGCAGTGGACGGCGCTGCCTCTCCTTGATGTGGCCGACAGGTGGGCCTTTACCCAGCCCCATCAATCCCTTTTCCTGTATCAGCCAAAATGCAGAGGGGCCCTTGTCTTCCCTCCCCCTATTCCTTCTACCCAAGACACACATCCAGATACGCACAGACACGTGCACACACAAATGTGCACACACATTCTTCCTGCAGACTTACAGGAAGCACTGAGTTTCTCTGAGGGGTTTCCATGCTAATGAGATGAGTATCTCTCACGCCTCTGGCCTGGCCTGATTGGCTGCCTCCAGTATCTGTAGGAAAAAGTAGAACCGAACAACTCATATGACCCCCAAAGAATAATCAGGCTTTATGTGTATATGGCATTTGCTCTTAATTAATGGATTTTGCCTTACTTTTCCATCTGACGTTCTATTTATTCCTTATTAACAATAAGAAAACCTGTGACATAGGTAGGACAGACCTTATGGAGCCTCATTCCTGCCCTTTTACAGGGTTCTCCTTCACTGAGAACCAAAGAGGTGAAGCAACAGCAAGTCGGCATTGGAGTGAGGACTGGTGCTCTGGCCAATCCCAGTCCGTGCTCTGTGGAGCCTGGTCCCCAAAGCAGGTGGATGAGAAATTCTTCAGTAAACAGGGGAGTGCTTCTACCAAAGGCCCCGATTCCTAGTTAGATTCTAGGACTAATGCCCTTTGTAACCTTGAACTTCTCTGGACCTCAGTTTCCTCATCTTTAAACTGAGAGGGTTGGACTAGAGGATCATTAACTCCGCGTGGCTCAGAAATGGAGCAGTAACTTCTCTGCTCAGCTGCCACTTGTCTCCCCAGGATGGCACCAGTCTGCCACCTGCAGTCGGCCTGGAGCCAGCAGTGCCTGACCAGCACAGTTGCTAATGTGATGCTCCGCTGTGTCACACTGAACTCTCACAGTCGGTGCTGGTCTGTTCCGGACCAAAAAGTGACGGGGAGGGAGGGGCTCATTTATATAAATGGGACAGAAAACTGGATCTGGAAGGGATCTTTAAGCCATCTTTACTAGGCTAAATGTCAAAGCCTACGATCCAGGGCAGCCTCTGCTTTTGACTCCCCAGTACATTCAAATTGCTGTTCTAGTGGATCCTTCGAAAAATGAGGGCAAAGAGCTTAAGACAAAGTGGAGGGTGATGCCCGTTGACACACAGCTTTGTAAATATATAGCTGGGTCCCAAACTCTTCACCCAGATTTCAGAGTCTGCTATTTCCAAGAGCTCATAACTCAAGCTGTGCTGTCACACGAAGCTGCCATCAACCTCTAAGCAGCAGCTTCCCGCTCCTTCAGACGTGTGTGGGTTAAAGATCAAAGCACTTGGACATCCCAGGGCTCACTGCTGCCCCCAGGACAAATGGATTTAATTAAAACGGAGGAAGGGGCAGTGTGGGCGCCCTCACCATAGACTAGTCTTTTGTCCTTCGGGATTGCAGGGGCTCGTGTGCAGGGCATGGGGAACAGGTGGGTAATGCCAGAGTCCTCCCTCCTGGGAAATGCTAAATTAATTCAGATGAATCAAAAGGTTTTTTTCTCCTCGATCCAGCAAGTCCTCTCTCTTTCATAGCCACTCCAGGGGATTTAAGGCAAGTAAGATGTTGACTCTGTTCACTCCCGTCGGCTAGAGTTTTGTTTGAAGGAGACTTTGTTCTTAGCCTCCCTCCTTCCTGTTAAAGGCTGTTTACCAGACTGACATTTCCAATACTGATATTGAGACCAAACCGTCCTGTGGGGATTCAGACAAAGGCCAGCTTGGTTGAATGATGCCTCGTGACCTAATAAATGTGCAATTACACAAGTGGCCCCATTCACCGGGCGCCTGCCCACCACTGACATGCTCTGATGTGGGATGCTGCCCTCCCCACTCCCTGGAACTAGAGATGGTATAGGAGGCATCAAGACCCAGAGGCAAATGGAACTGGAAGAGAATGAGGCAGAGCAGCTTTCACTCGCTGAAATCCAGCTAGGCTGTAGATGTGACTGCCCCATAAAACCGAAGCAGACCTGTGGATGACAGAGCACAGGCTTTAGAGTCAGAGAGTCCCAAGTTTAAACACTGGCTCAGCCACTAACTAGTGTGACCTCGGCCAATTACTGAACCTCTCTGGGCCTTGGCACCTACATCTGCAAAATGAGTATAACATCAGTACAATTTTACAGGATTATTACAAAACTAACTAAAGTAACTGTCAAAAGCATCTATGTGTAGTACATGTCAGTGAAGTTTATTTCCCACACCCTGCATCATCATCCCTTAGTTTTGTGGCCTCAGATAATTTATTGAATACGTGGTACAAATCACAACCGCTGATCTTCCAAGTCAAGTCATATGCTATTATTTTTTAAATGTATTTATTTTATTTATTTATTTTTGGCTGCATTGGGTCTTCTTTGCGGTGCAGGGGCTTATTGCAGTGGCTTCTGTTGTTGCGGAGCACAGGCTCTAGATGTGCGGGCTTCAGTAGTTGTGGCATGCAGGCTCAGTAGTTGTGGCTCACGGGCTTAGTTGCTCCGTGGCTTGTGGGATCTTCCAGGACCAGGGATTGAACCCATGTCCCCTGCATCAGCAGGCAGATTCTTAACCACTGCACCACCAGGGAAGTCCCAAGCCATATTCTATTAAACAAAGATAATAAAGTCTATCTCTTAGGCTTGGAGAAGTAAAGTGCTTGGTGAACTGCCTGGCTCACAGTAAATGCTTAGTCAGTAGTAACTACTAACAATAACTATGATATAATAATAATAATAATAATATCTCCCCATCTAATGCCTCAGAAAAGGCTAAGATGGACAGTTTAGCAATAATAACCAGTCATGCAACCCTCAGATGGGGGTACGTGTTCATGTGAATTTGTGGTCGTCAGTGCTCTGTAGACTTCTTATAAAGGGGAAGCACATACTCCCTCTTACTTTCAGGGAGAGTGAGCTATAGCTGCCCAGATTGCCAGAAAATGAAAATGGGAGGATGGAGAAGGTAGAGGAAGAAAATAAATAAGGGAAAGAGACAAAGAAAATGGATAAAAGGCAAAGACCAACTCCCTTCCTCCCGACCCTGAGATAGACATTGGCACCTTACCATCTGCCCACATGCCATGAAGTGTCATTAGGCAGGTCCTGGCTTCAGCTATTCAGCACCTGCCTCTTGGACAGCTCTCCAGCCATGGACCTTGAGAGGGCAAGGACTTCATTCCCTATGTTGTCCCAAATCACCTCTGCTCCCAGGTTCCCCAACCTCCAGACATTACAAAGTTTTAAAAGCAACTTTATTAGGGCTTATGGATTAGCCCTAAAGAGCTCCCAGGCTCTAGAAACTCGTCAGAGCCCCCAGACATTACATGAAACTAGCCTCCACCTAGATATGGCAGTGCCCTCCTGTCTTGTCTCCTTGCCTCCATTTTTTATCCCCACCCAATCCAGTCTACACAAGGAAGCTGGAATAAACTTTCTGAAATATAAATCTAATTATTTCTCATTTTTTACATCCTTCCATGGCTTCTGTGGTTTTTAGAGTGCCTTTCAATTTCCTTTAAAGAGACCTTCATTTAGGCCCACATGTGCTCTATCCAACCATAACCTCACCAGCCCCTTTTTATACACTCTTCTATTACTCTACCTGGTAACCTCACTAAACTTCTTTCAACTCAGTTGCATCATGATAAGTTCTTACTTCCAGGCTTTTGCACCTGCCATTCTCTCCACACGCACTGTTATTCTACCTTCCATCTCCCTGATTACTACCCTTCCTTAACTTTTTAAAGAAGCGTCCCCAGACCCCTAGACTGTATAGTATACATACAATACAGTCTCATGACCCTTGAAACACCCTTATAATGACTTATCACTCTTTGCTGTCTGTTTTTTATTATCTAAATATACACGCCAACAAGGCAGGAATCAGGCCTCTCTTATATTGCGGTTTCCTGATTGTGTAGTACCATACCTAACACATATGCCCAATAAATGCATGTTGACACAATAAAGTATTGAGGGAAATTGCATGTATTTTCAAATTCCAGCTGAATTAACTGAGAATTTCACTTACTGGAATCCATCTAATATTCTTCCTCTCTTCAAACTACGTCTAACAAAACAGATAGAATCACAGTTTAAGAAATACTACTGTACAGTGTTCTGTATATCAGAACAATACCTGTGTCCCATCAGATGAACCCAAACAGCATTTGTTACTCTTGTGACAGGGAGTTCTCTTTAGACACTTGCCTGGTACCTGCACTCTCTTTGTCTCTGGGCACTGTCCTGCCACAATCACTTTGTAAGAAAGACTTTGATCTTAATTGTGTGCCCTGGTCCTTGTGAGTAGGGAGACCCAGAACTGGGCACTTGAGAGTAAAGAGCTGTATTCAGATTGCTCCCACCTCACAGTAGTCCTTCTGTCAAGACTCAGAGAATGTGCCATAGGTGTATACGGGCCGCTGACAGGGAGGCATTGATCCATGGAAGGATATTTCTTCTGTCCGCTTACAAACCGGCAAAGTGATAGAAACAATGCCATAGTCTGTCTTCATCATGAAGTGATAGGAACTTCACAACCTACTATAAATAGTGGCAAGAAAAAGCTCCAAAAGCCGTGCCCAAGATGCTTTGAGCAGTGGCAGTGCCCCTGGAGTAGAGACATGTGCTCTCAAGGTAATTTTTTTTCTATTTTTTTAACCTTTCTTTTTTTTTTAATTTAATTTTATTTACTTTTTTATACAGCAGGTTCTTAGTACTCATCCATTTTATACACATCAGTGTGTACATGTCAATCCCAATCTCCCAATTCATCCCACCCCCCCCACCCCCCGCTGCTTTCCCCCCTTGGTGTCCATATGTTTGTTCTCTACATCTGTGTCTCTATTTCTGCCCTGGAAACCGGTTCATCTGTACCATTTTTCTAGGTTCCACATATATGTGTTAATATACGATATTTGTTTTTCTCTTTCTGACTTACTTCACTCTGTATGACAGTCTCTAGATCCATCCACGTCTCTACAAATGACCTAATTTCGTTCCTTGTATGGCTGAGTAATATTCCATTGTATATATGTGCCACATCTTCTTTATCCAGGCGTCTGTCAATGGGCATTTAGGTTGCTTCCATGACTTGGCTATCGTAAATAGTGCTGCAATGAACATTGGGGTGCATGTGTCTTTTTTTTTTTTTTTTTTTTTTTGTGGTACGCGGGCCTCTCACTGTTGTGGCCTCTCCCATTGCTGAGCACAGGCTCCGGACATGCAGGCTCAGCGGCCATGGCTCATGGGCCCAGGCGCTCCGCGGCATGTGGGATCTTCCCGGACCGGGGCACAAACCCGTGTTCCCTGCATCGGCAGGCGGACTCTCAACCACTGCGCCACCAGGGAAGCCCTGCATGTGTCTTTCTGAATTATGGTTCTCTCTTGGTATATGCCCACTAGTGGGATTGCTGGGCTGTATGGTAGTTCTATTTTTAGTTTTTTAAGGAACCTCCATACTGTTCTCCATAGTAGCTGTATCAATTTACATTCCCACCAACAGTGCAAGAGGGTTCCCTTTTCTCCACACCCTCTCCAGCGTTTGTTGTTTGTAGATTTTCTGATGATGCCCATTCTAACTGGTGTGAGGTGATACCTCACTGTAGTTTTGATTTGCATTTCCCTAATAATTAGTGATGGTGAGCAGCTTTTCATGTGCTTCTTGGCCATCTGTATGTCTTCTTTGGAGAAATGTCTATTTAGGTCTTCTGCCCATTTTTGGATTGGGTTGTTTGTTTTTTTAATATTGAGCTGCATGAGCTGTTTATATATTTTGGAGATTAAGCCTTTGTCCGTTGATTCGTTTGCAAATATTTTCTCCCAATCTGAGGGTTGTCTTTTCATCTTGTTTATGGTTTCCTTTGCTGTGCAACATTAGGTCCCATTTGTTTATTTTTGTTTTTATTTCCATTACTCTAGGAGGTGGATCAAAAAAGATCTTGCAGTGATTTATGTCAAAGAGTTTTCTTCCTACGTTTTCCTCTAAGAGTTTTATAGTGTCCCATCTTACATTTAGGTCTCTAATCCATTTCGAGTTTATTTTTGTGTATGGTGTTAGGGAGTGTTCTAATTTCATTCTTTTACATGTAGCTGTCCAGCACGACTTATTGAAGAGACTGTCTTTTCTCCATTGTATATCCTTGCCTCCTTTGCCATAGCCTAGTTGACCATAGGTGCATGGGTTTATCCCTGGACTTTCTATCTTGTTCCATTGATCTATATTTCTGTTTTTGTGCCAGTATCGTGTTGTCTTGATGACTGTAGCTTTGTAGTATAGTCTGAAGTCAGGGAGACTGATTCCTCCAGCTCTGTTTTTTTCCCTCAAGACTGCTTTGGCTATTCGGGGTCTTTTGTGTCTCCATACAAATTTTAAGATTTTTTGTTCTAGTTCTGTAAAAAATGCCATTGGTAATTTGATAGGGATTGCATTGAATCTGTAGATTGCTTTGGATAGTATAGTCATTTTCACAATACTGATTCTTCCAATCCAAGAACATGGTATATCTCTTCATCCGTTGGTATCATCTTTAATTTCTTTCATCAGTGTCCTATAGTTTTCTGCATACAGGTCTTTTGTCTCCCTAGGTAGGTTTATTCCTAGATATTTTATTCTTTTTGTTGCAACGATAAATGGGAGTGTTTCCTTAATTTCTCTTTCAGATTTTTCATCATTAGTATATAGGCATGCAAGAGATTTCTGTGCATTAATTTTTTATCCTGCAACTTTCCAAATTCAGTGATTAGCTCTAGTAGTTTTCTGGGGGCATCTTTAGGATTCTCTATGTATAATATCATGTCATCTGCAAACAGTGACAGTTTTACTTCTTCTTTTCCAAATTGTATTCCTTTTATGTCTTTTTCTTCTCTGATTGCTGTGGCTAGGACTTCCAAAACTGTGTTGAATAAAAGTGGTGAGAGTGGACATCCTTGTCTTGTTCCTGATCTTGGTGGAAATGGTTTCAGTTTTTCACCATTGAGAATGATGTTTGCTGTGGGTTTGTCATATATGGCCTTTATTATGTTGAGGTAGAGTCCCTCTATGCCCACTTTCTGGAAAGTTTTTTATCATAAATGGATGTTGGATTCTGTCAAAAACTTTTTCTGCATCTATTGAGATGATCATATGGTTTTTATTCATCGATTTGTTAATATGGTGTATCACATTGATTGATTTGCGTACATTGAAGAATCCTTGCATCCCTGGGATAAATCCCACTTGATCATGGTGTATGATCCTTTTAATATGTTGTTGGATTCTGTTTGCTAGTGTTTTGTTGAGGATTCTTGCATCTATATTCATTAGTGATATTGGTCCGTAATTTTCTTTTTTTGTAGTATCTTTGTCTGGCTTTGGTATCAGGGCGATGGTGGCCTCATAGAATGAGTTTGGGAGTGTTCCTTCCTCTGAAATTTTTTGGAAGCGTTTCAGAAGGATGGGTGTTAGCTCTTCTCTAAACGTTTGATAGAGTTCACCTGTGAAGTCATCTGGTCCTGGACTTTTGTTTGTTGGAATATTTTTAATCACAGTTTCAATTTCATTCCTTGTGATTGGTCTGTTCATATTTTCTATTTCTTCCTGGTTCAGTCTTGGAAGGTTATACCTTTCTAAGAATTTGCCCATTTCTTCCAGGTTGTCCATTTTATTGGCATAGAGTTGCTTGTAGTAGTCTCTTAGGATGCTTTGTATTTCTGTTGGTGTCTGTTGTAACTTCGTTTTCATTTCTAATTTTATTGACTTGAGTCCTCTCTCTTTTTTGGATGAGTCTGACTAATGGTTTATCAATTTTGTTTATCTTCTCAAAGAACCAGTTTTAGTTTTATTGATCTTTGCTATAGTTTTCTTTGTTTCTATTTCATTTATTTCTGCTCTGATCTTTATGATTTCTTTCCTTCTGCTAACTTTGGGTTTTCTTTGTTCTTTTTTCTCTAGTTCCTTTAGGTGTAAGGTTAGATTCTTTATTTCAGATTTTTCTTGTTTCTTAAGGTAGGCTTCTATAGCTATAAACTTCCCTCTTAGAACTGCTTTTCCTGCATCCCATAGATTTTGCATTGTCATGTTTTCATTGTCATTTGTCTCTAGGTATGTTTTGATTTCCTCTTTGATTTCTTCAGTGATCTCTTGGTTATTTAGTAACATATTGTTTAGCCTCCATGTGTTTGTGTTTTTTACATTTTTTTCCCTGTAATTGATTTCTAATCTTATAGCATTGTGGTCAGAAAAGATGCTTGATATGATTTCAGTTTTCTTAAATTTACTGAGGCTTGTTTTGTGACCCAAGATGGGATCTATCCTGGAGAATGTTCTGTGCGCACTTGAGAAGAAAGTGTAATCTGCTGTTTTTGGATGGAATGTTCTATAAATATCAATTAAATCTATCTGGTCTATTGTGTCATTTAAAGCTTGTGTTTCCTTATTAATTTTCTGTTTGGATGATCTGTCCATTGGTGTTAAGTGAGGTGTTAAAGTCCCCTACTATTATTGTGTTACTGTCAATTTCCTCTTTTATAGCTGTTAGCAGTTGCCTTATGTATTGGGGTGCTCCTACGTTGGGTGCATATGTATTTATATTTGTTATATCTTCTTCTTGGATTGATCCCTTGATCATTATGTAGTGTCCTTCCTTATTTCTTGTAATATTCTTTATTTTAAAGTCTATTTTATCTGCTATGAGTATTGCTACTCCAGCTTTCTTTTGATTTCCACTTGCATGGAATATCTTTTTCCATCCCCTCACTTTCAGTCTGTATGTGTCCCTAGGTCTGAAGTGGGTCTCTTGTAGACAGCATATATATGGGTCTTGTTTTTGTATCCATTCAGTGAGCCTGTGTCTTTTGGTTGGAGCATTTAATCCATTCGCGTTTTAGGTAATTATCGATATGTATGTTCCTATTACCATTTTCTTAATTGTTTTGGGATTTTGTTTTGCTTTGTTTTGTTTTTGCGGTATGCAGGCCTCTCACTGTCGCAGCCTCTTCCATTGCGGAGCACAGGCTCCGGATGCGCAGGCTCAGTGGCATGGCTCATGGGCCCAGCCACTCCGCGGCATGTGGGATCTTCCCAGACGGGGCACGAACCTGTGTCCCCTGCATCAGCAGGCGGACTCTCAACCACTGCACCACCAGGGAAGCCCTGGGTTTGTTTTTGTAGGTCTTTTTCTTCTCTTGTGTTTCCCACTTTGAAAAGTTCTTTTAGCATTTGTTGTAGAGCTGGTTTTGTGGTGCTGAATTCTCTTGGCTTTTGCTTGTCTGTAAAGCATTTGATTTCTCCATCGAATGTGAATGAGATCCTTGCTGGGTAGAGTAATCTTGGTTGTAGGTTCTTCCCTTTCATCACTTTAAGTATATCATGCCACGCCCTTCTGGCTTGTAGAGTTTCTACTGAGAAATCAGCTCTGTTAACCTTTTGGGAGTTTCCTTGTATGTTATTTGTCATTTTTCCCTTGCTGCTTTCAATAATTTTTCTTTGCCTTTAATTTTTGCCAATTTGATTACTATGTGTCTCTGTGTTTTTCTCCTTGGATTTATCCTGTATGGGACTCTCTGTGCTTCCTGGACTTAGGTGACTATTTCCTATCCCATGTTAGGGAAGTTTTCGACTATAATCTCTTCAAATATTTTCTCAGGTCCTTTCTCTCTCTTCTCCTTTTGGGACCCCTATAATACGAATGTTGTTGCGTTTAATGTTGTCCCAGAGGTCTCTTAGGCTGTCTTCATTTCTTTTCACTCTTTTTTCTTTATTCTGTTCTGCAGCAGTGAATTCCACCACTCTGTCTTCCAGGTCACTTATCCGTTCTTCTGCCTCAGTTATTCTGCTACTGATTCCTTCTAGTGTAGTTTTCATTTCAGTTATTGTATTGTTCATCTCTGTTTGTTTGTTCTTTAATTCTTCTAGGTCTGTGTTAAACATTTCTTGCATCTTCTCAATCTTTGCCTCCATTCTTTTTCTGAGGTCCTGGATCATCTTCACTATCATTCTGAATTCTTTTTCTGGAAGGTTGCCTATCTCCACTTCAGTTAGTTGTTTTTCTGGGGTTTTATCTTGTTCCTTCATCTCGTACATAGCCCACTGCCTTTTCATGTTGTCTACCTTTCTGTGAATGTGGTTTTTGTTCCACAGGCTGGAGGATTGTGGTCTCTCAAGGTAATTTTGAAGGACAGCACCAATTCAAATACTGTCTTGATGTGTACTTAGAAGTTATCTCATTACTTTATATCTCCCTCGTATAACTGGTTTTCTCCATTCTCTCCCCACTTCATCAGCTTCCCCCCTCCCCCCGCCATTCAACTGCCACTCCTTCTGTTGGAATTAATTCTACCTTTTCTCAAAATGGAAGAAACGCAAGTTCTCTCCCTTTATTCTAATTGTCAGTCTCTTGCAGGGACATACCCTAGTTTTCCTCTTTATAATTATATATCCTAATAAATTAAGCACAATCCTCCCACACCATCCTAAGCTTTGACATGCTTACAGTGCAGAAGCAGATGCTAAGTTCAACTCATTACGAGATGGATTTGGAAACACCGTGAATCAAGCCATGCCCTACAAATCACTGCAATCGTACCGCCAAATAGAACGTACATAACTTATCACACGTATGTAGGCTCTATTCCCCAGGACTATCACTGTAGAGGCTTTTAGCCACACAGTTTAACAAGAAGAAAATGTTCCCTCTGGAGACATTTAGATTTCTGTTCCCTTTGCATCCTTGGTCCTAATGACAAGTGGTGTGTTTCACAAAGGCATCTTTCAAATGGGATTAATTAGACTGAGAGTTATGGCTTCATGTACTTAGACCAAAAACTCCTCAGAGTCAAGATTTTTCTCCTAGTCCATTCTTGTTTCTCATTCACAGAATCCCTGTTTTATATACGCAATACTTTCTCTTTGTGTAGCATCTTCTGTGTTGAGAAGGGCATTAGAGGGACATTTTCATTACTTATTCTTACCTGAGTAGAGAAGTACTCTACTCAGTGAGTGAAAATCCAAAGTGGAGATCCAGAGATTTCTAATGAACGTTAGTTTGCAGGTCTAGTTACGCCCCTGAAAGAGTTGTGTTTGATTCCTATTTTTGTGAGTTGAATCACAGCTTCCTCATAGAGCCATGGAAGTTATAAATGATGATGATTAGAGCTAGCATTTGTTGAGTCCTCACTGCATGGCAGTCACTATAACAAGTACTTAAAATACATTATCTCATTTCATCCTTAAAACAGTCCCTTGGGGGTAGATACTATAATTAATCCCTTTTGTATAAGAGGAAACTGAGGTCTAAAGAGGTGAAATAATTTTCTCTTGCTCCTGAGGCTAGTCCGCTTCCTATGTACATGTGTGAAGAAATGAAAGCACAGTGCTTGGCATATAGTTGAAAACTTGGTATATAGTAGCCATTACAATTAACAAAATATTTTGGTTTGGGGATTTTTTTAGGCCACACCTCTTACTCATTTTGAGTTAGTTTCCTTTGCTTCATCCACCCCCTGAGATCCATTGTCTTAATTCCCCACCACCAGCTCCTGCTAGAGACCTCCCCCGACCCAGCCCCACCCTGCCTGCCTTCCTTCTCTCACACCTCCAGCGGGGCAGCATCACAAGCCCAGGGAGATTCTCCACTCTTCCTTCCAGAGAACACCATCAGGATAAGCAGAGGCTTCGAGACAGGAATGGGGTTTTTTTGTTTTGTTTTGTTTGTTTGTTTTTTGCGGTACACGGGCCTCTCACTGCTGTGGCCTCTCCCGTCGCGGAGCACAGGCTCCGGATGCGCAGGCTCAGCGGCCATGGCTCACGGGCCCAGCCGCTCCGCGGCATGTGGGATCTTCCCGGACCGGGGCACGAACCCGCGTCCCCTGCATCGGCAGGCGGACTCTCAACCACTGCGCCACCAGGGAAGCCCCGAGACAGGGATGTTTTATGTGCGTTCAAGAATAGCCAAGTAGGCTGTGTCAGAGAATCCTGAGCCGTCTCCTTGGAGAGGGTGGCTGTGGATATTAGGTCAAGTATCTTGGACTCTGGGCTGTGGGGAATAGAGAGCCATGAGCAAAGCGACGCGATGGAGGATGGGAAACTGAGATTGAAGACTGTTGGAGGCTCTTGTGAGGGACCAAACATTATCTGAGCCTCAGAGTGGAGCTCAGAAAGGGAGAAGAGGAGCTGCGGGAGGCACTGCCTACCAAATGGCACCATCAGCCTGGGACAGGCTTGGGTCAGGCCTCCGAGAAGAGGGAGAGAGTGGCTGGGGTCTTAGCAATGCAGTGTGCAACCAGGCATTGACATATACAAATCAAACATTCATAACTCTGGAAGGATCTGGCCTTGTTTCTTTCTCAGAAAACATCCCAGATCATTGGAGCAAGGAGTAGATTAGCAGCTCTGAGCTTTAAATCCTATTTCTAACACTGATTTACTGTGATGTTTGGAACAAGTTGTTGCTTTTGATTGCTACATTTCCACAATCAAGAGTGCAAAACAGTGAGACAGATCCGGCCTGTGAGGCTGGTTTAAGAAGTAGTTGCTCAAAACAGCAATAAATGAAGCCCTTTAGAATAACAGGATGTTCAGATCTGCTCGAGATTTTATTGGTCATATCCACAGCTCAGTTTACAAGAAAAAGGCATACATTTTTCTTAACTCTTAGTGCCTCTGAAAATGTAGCCCTGTGTTCTCAGCCCCTTCTCTTCCCAGGCACAAGGTTTGGAATTGAGGAGATACCAGGGCTGTTGCTATTTGAAGCAAAGCAGCTGGATTTCCAGCCGCCTGATTGACCTCCCACCCACACCTTCAACCTGGCTCCCAGCCCCACACCTCACTCCTGAGTGATTCTCCCGTCCACAGCACTACCATTCTTTTCTAGGCATTCAGTTCTTCAGTCTTCCTTGACTTCTCTCACTGCCCAGATTCAATGTTTTCTCAAGTTGTGTAGACTGTAGCTCTATGGGGGCAGAACCAATAGGGACTTGACAAATCTCATGGTCAGAGAATAATATGAATTACAAGTCTGTCTGTATTCCTCAAGGTCCAGTTCCATGTCTTATACATCTCTATACTCCCAGCTACAGACACAGTACCTGACTCATAGAAGGTGCTCAAATAATCTTTGCTTGAAGGCAGAGGAGGAGATATGTAACTTATAATACTGCCCGAGGAAGTACAGATTTCTAAAAATAATATAAAACAGGAACAACAAACTAGAATCTCCCATACTGAAGAAGGGCTTCCAATATGAAAGTACTCATATTACATAGATTTTAAAAAACCATAGGTGCACCTGACAAGTTTCAGTGACTTGCCCAGGGTCCCACCAAGTATACAGCCCATTCTTCACCTCACTTTACCTTTTGAGACTCTGCTTCCACCACGCAGAGAAGGCTGCTACTTCACCCTCATAAAGATATTTGTGTCAGGGAGAAGGGAACCAGCAACCACCCTTTCCCTGGATCTCCTCTCCATGGGGAGGGCCGCCATCTCTGGCACCATCTGAGCCCTCCAAGCCACAGGCTAGCTCAGCAGCAGTGGGTAGAGGATGAGGCTAGTGTTGGAAATGTCTGTGTGTCCTGAGAAAGGTGGAGCAGGTGTCCCAGTCTTTCTGAGATGAGTGGGTATAGGCGCTTTCTGGCTCTGAGGGGCTGACTGTACTTCACCAGTAGTATGGAGGACATAAGAGGCTAAGCGAGATTAAAAGAGTTTGGATGGTTCTGCAAGGGATGGCAAAAAAAAGTGGCTGGGAAAGCAAGAGGCCCGGGTTCCCATCTTCCCTCTGCTACTGTCTCCCTGTGTGACCTGGCAAGTCAGATGATGCTCCCAGGAGGTCCCTGCCCTTCCTTCTTCAGCTCTCTTCTTATGCTGGTGCCCCCAGAGATAATCTAGCCTCAGTAACTCAGAAGGGGACATCAAGCCCGAGAAGCTCGCTCTCATGCTCTCTCTCTCTCTCTCTCCCTCTCCCTCTCTCTCTCTCTCTCTCTCTCTCTCTCTCCCTCTCCCTCTCCCTCTCCACCTCTCCCTGGGGAAAGTACATTAATTCTCCTCCCTTGGGACACTTGACACACTCGAGCCTGTGGGGCAGGTTTTTTTGTGCACAGATACCTCCCGATGGGCCAGGGCTCCAGGAAGCAAGATTTCCCTTTCACCTTTCCCCTGAAAGCCTGGGGCCCAGGGATAGCTCAATATATGGGACACAGAATGAGAGAATGAAAGAGCAAACTGGGAACTTGCTGGAGAAGGGCTTCTCCCCACAGTCTGGCAGAACATCCTTGTGGTGGGCCTTTCCGATAGGAGGCAAGCCAGAGCACACGTGGGCGCCAGATCCTTAAGAGTCAGCCTCCAAAATGAGCAGAGACAGCCAGTGCCTGGAAGGCTGGGACTGGGAAGGTTGGAGCGTTCTCCATGCTCGCTCAGCCGGACGGAAGATTCATTTTCTCCCCTATTTCACCCCAAAGCGCTCCCTCACAGAAGCCAGATTCACTGTGAAAGATCTGTGTGGCCCTTGGCAGCACTGGAATTGCTCTGTAATGACTTTTCCCCTCTCTGTTCTTGATGTCATTATGCCCAGAGGGGAGACCATGTCAGGAGATGGTAAATTACTCTGCAAATGGGACTGCCGGGGAAGCAGGGGGCTCCCAACTGCTGAGTGTGGCCTAGAATGTCCAGCCCACCGCTACTCTACCGTGCCGGAGCCAAAGACTCCTAGCATCAGGGCACACGTGCCTGGCCCTGGCCGCGTTGATCCTAGCCAAGGCTGGTCCCAGGCACCCAAGGCTGGCCATCAGCCCTTCTTCTTCCACTGGTAACTGAAGTCAATTATGCAGATAATAGGATGGATGCAGCAGGACTTTGTCATCACATACATCGTTCTAATAGAAATGCATGCAGCGACCCGAGCTTTGCGACGGTCCATTTTAGAAGCCTTTTGCGGAGCAAGTCAACTGCACGGTGAGAACTGGAAGAAAGCGTGTCTCCTCAGCATATCTGCCAGCCCGATTCTAAGCAGCCAGAGCCCGGAGAGCCCCAGCTGCGGAGAGGGGTGCGGGACGCTCCCACCTCCCAAGCCCGCTGAATGGTCAAGCTGCAGAGAGGGGTGCGGGACGCTCCCACCTCCCAAGCCCGCTGAATGGTCAAGCTGCAGAGAGGGATGCGGGACGCTCCCACCTCCCAAGCCCGCTGAATGGTCAAGCTGCAGAGAGGGATGCGGGACACTCCCACCTCCCAAGCCCGCTGAATGGTCAAGCTGCGGAGAGGGATGCGGGACACTCCCACCTCCCAAGCCCGCTGAATGGTCCACAGAGTAATCCAAGACGTGCAGAAAGGGATGCGGGACACTCCCACCTCCCAAGCCCGCCGAATGGTCCACAGAGAAATCCAAGACGTGGTGCCTAGCCATCAAATGCCTGTCACCCAGCCCGCCCATTCTTTCTTCTCTCTCTCCAAAGCCTTCCTATTCCCTCAGTCCACATTCAGACGCACACCTTTTTGTCAGCTATTTAAAATCAGTAAGTGAACTTAATTAGGTTTGTCAATCCCTAAGGCTGGCAAGGTGGCAAGTAAGGCATTATATCCACCGTCCATTAACAATCTGTGGCCTGAACGAGGTTGTGCGTTTCTGAGCTCTGCGTGAGCTGCCTCCGCACCTCCCATGCAGACATCTGCCCCGTGGGTCTGGGCGGCACCTGATGCCAAGGCCGCCCCTCTACCCTGGCCCTCTGCCCCAATGGCCAGCTCACAGAAGCCCCCTGGGTCAGCTGTCAACAGGCCTCTCTGTAAAGCTAAACGAGACAGAGTCGGGGGGCTGTTCTTCATGCAAAGCCAGGCTCCAGCCAAGAGCTCTAGCCAAGTCTGTGTTAGCAACAAGCTCCAAACCCCACTGGCTGGAAAAGAGGGAAAAAGCAACGACCACCCAGGCAATCAAAAGCGTCTTCTTTGGAGAAAGAGAAAGCCCTGAGGAGGCGTGAACTGTGGAGGGGCAGGGAGTGAAATCCCCACGGCTGAGGGCCAGACGGAGGGATCTCAGCTGCCACGCTCTGAAGTGACACAGCTCAGTAAGGGAGCTGGACAAGCCCCAGAGAGCTGGCTTTTCCTTGTCGCTGACCAGGCTGCCCACAGAGAGGGAGAGGGAGGCTGTGCCGGCCCTGAGGCTCTGCTTCCTTTCCCCACACAGAGCTGAGGCTTTGGGGCAGCAGAGTAACCCGTGCACTTGTTAGAACCACCTGGCCCCTGCCATCCTGGCAGTAATGTGGCATGGACCTTGTTTTCTCTCAGACCCAGAGCAGTCCTCCTGGTATGTGCTAAGACCCAAGACCTGAAGCCGCGGCTGACTCTGGAGCGTGACTTGGTGTCTGCACTTAGATCGGAAAGACTCTGAGAGCCTTGAGGGAGTCTCACCCATCCCCAGCTAGGAGAGGGCAAGCAGAGCCAGGAACAAACTCTCCTTCACCTGAGGTTCAGGCAAAGATGCTCTGCGAGGTACCATCCAAAGTAGAGAAGGCTGGGTCTGGTGGGCCCTGATCGCCACCTGGTCTCCTGGCTAGTGGTCCCACAGAAAAGAAGCTCCTAGGTTGGGTCTTCTGTTCCCTCCCTGCCCCATCATCCCCAGACCCCACTCCCCAACTGCCTCTGCTTCACCCCTGCCCCCCCCCCCCCACTTCCCAGCCTGATCCACCTGTCCCCTCCCTGCATCCTCCAGAGTCTGGAGCATTTGGGGGAGGGTTGGCAGCATGGCCTCCTGGGTGGACAGAGGCAGCATCACATGTTTACATCTGATTCGGCATCTGACTGAGTCTTCCCTGATTGTTATGAGTGTTCCTGACTCAAAATATGTGCAATTCCCAGTGTCAGTCAAACTCTTTGAGACAGGAGCTGCCACTGCCGTTGCCTTGCGGAGCCCTTTAGAAACTCTTCTATTTAGGAACCACTCCAGCACCAGCATGCATCGTGCCATCCATGCTAAGAGGCCAGTGGCTGGATGAGAACTTTGCAGCTCTAATCTCTCAGTAATAAGAAGGAAGGCAAGAGAGGGGCAGGGAGAGCAGAGAGGGAAGGGGAGACATGCATTTAGGGGAAGAGATCAGTTAGGGGGAAACAGGGGTTTCGGCCCTCTCCCCCATGCTCGATAGGCAGACAGGTGTAACTTACTTTCTCATGTTCCCCAGGCCCTCCTGGAAAGTACTCCCATGATGCACCTCAGCACTGAAATCGGTGCCTGGCCTGGCCCCTTGGCCTATGGAGGACAGTCTAGGAGATGACGAGTCTGAGTGGAGAATTGGAAAGGTGGACGGAGGGCCCCTTCCCCGCTGCTGTGCAGGAGCGTCGGGCAGATTTGCCTCCCTGATGTTCCACCAGGGAACGTGATTCTTCCTAGTCACCCTCTCCAAGTAGCTCTAAGCACCTGTTTTCTTGCTGCCTGGGAGCAGTCTCTCCCTAACCCTGGCAACTGCTGTAAAGAGAATGAGACAGCAATATTAGGGCGCTTGTTTGCCCCTTGAGAATCCCAGGTCTGGCTGTGCCTGGGGGTTACACAGGCTCCAGCTAGGAGTTCATCTGTAGACCACGTCCCCTGTGGAGATCCAGGAAAACCACACCTCTGACCTCGCCAAGACTCGTGGAGAAACCCAGTGCAGGTGTACTCCCCATCTCCGCGGCCTGGTGGAATTCTCCCTTCCTCTGAGTTCTCAGAGCATCTTACCGCCACCCCTCACGTGGCATCCACCTCCTTCTAACTGATTCTACACCGACATAGACACCCTTTGTCTCTCCACTGGTCAGCAAGCAACTTGAATGCAGCATCTTGTCTGATTTCTTTTAGAATCCCTTGTAGGTCTGAAGTAGGACCCAATACATATACATGAGAGGTGTACGTGAAACGAAAATCCTCTCAGTGGGTGCTTGTCAAGGTCATCACGAAAGACGCCTCTCAGAGGCCTGTGCCAACAGCTGGCTGGACAAGTTGGGTGGGTTCGGCCCCTCCTGCACAGTCATCCAGCCCAGACCAGGATCTGGGGACTCTCCACTGGGCACTCTTCTTTCCAAGCCCAGCCAACCGCCAGCCCTCTGTACCGGTCTATCCTAATGGAGGCACGTGGGCCCCATCATGGGGAATACGGCCTGAAGGCGCCAGTGCGGTTGGCGTGAGTACAGCGGGTTCAGGCCTTGCCTCTTCAGAATCAAACCAGGTTTGGGCCCCCTAATCGTGACTTTCAAATAAGAAGGATTATTTGTGATCGACCAGATTTCATAAGACAGGTAAAGGCATAGACGGATGTACGGAGTAGCTTGGTTAAGAGTAACTGATCACAAAAACACTATTTAGATAAAAGTTTGATTTTGTTTTCAAGTCTTTCCCCCACAAGAGGCAGTACTTCTTCTCTGGTCCCAGCATTGAGCCCTTCTACGTGTGGATCAGAGGCCATCCGCTCACGGGCACGATGGGGGCTTTCGGCCTCTGTGGCAGTTCACGCACTGACTATAAAGCTTTGCTGCCCTCACTGCAAATCATAAGCAGACATTCTTTCTCCTCAGGTTTCTTTCCTTTGTGCCTCTCCTCCCTCTGCTAAGGCTGTTTCCTGTGTTTGCTCTGCTCTCTTTGCCCCGCCTTCTGCATGCTGTCAATCTCCCACTCCTGCCAGCGCTTCTGTGTTCTGCTCTTGCTACCCCACACTGCCAGCTCCACTGTCTGAGTTCCCTCTCCCCTTTTGTTATACCAGCATTTTTGAACTATAATTTGCATACCATCAATTCACCTGTTTTAAGTGTACACATCAATGACTTTTAGCAAATGTACGGAGTTGTGCAAAGAACACCACACTCCAGTTGCAGAATGTTTTCGTCCCCCCAAAAAGAACTCTTGTGTTGGTTTACAGTCAATACTGTTCTCCTTCCCAGGAAACCGCTAATCTGCTTTCAATCTCTATAGATTTGCCTCTTCTATACGTTTCATATAAGTGGGAAAATGTAGATGAATAGTGTCGTGAGGCCTTTAATTACCATCTGGCTTCTTTAACTTAGCGTAATGTTTTTGAGGTCTATCCATTTTATAGCCTATAACCATGCCCGTTCTTTTATATTGGGGAGTAGCATTCCATTGTATGGCCACCGCATGCGTGGTTTATCCAGTCACCCATTGGTGGGCATGGGTTGTCTCTCTTGATATTTTAACATCCACACCAGAGACTGTGCCTGCTTCTGTGCAATCCAAGGTCATGCTGGATTGACTTTCTGAAAGGTGGGAGAGGGTTTTTAAGTTCTCAGGAAACTCACTTTACAGCAGGACAGGGCTGGCTATCTGAAGTCTTCCAGGAGGATGACTTCCCAGGAAACAGATGAACCAAAGGTATTTTCTATTTATCCCACTCTAAAGCCTTCCCTGGCCACAGTCCCAGGATCTGATCCTCCAAGGCTGTGAAAGAGATGGAAGGAAACAGTACGTCATGGGTTTACTGTTAACATTTATGGCCCCCTCCGTGTTGCTTACAAACACTCCCAGGGATCACACTCAAATCATTTAATATTTAACAGTCAGTCGGGCACTGCAGAGACCAACCCCAGTCAGAACTGATACTGAGCAAGACATGGGTTCCTCGAGATCCCTCTCTGTGTGAGGAGTTAACCTTTCAGTTGCTGGATAATGAGGAATCCAGGGGGCTCCAGGGACAGAGCCATGCTGCCTGAGGCAATCAACAAGCAGAGGACACGTGGGGGACAGAGGCGCCTTATCAGTTGGCACAGGAGCATCTCAATAGTTTAATAATGTCTTCAGCCCCGCCTGTGAGCACCAGCTGGTACGAAGCCTAGCCCTTCTGCCCACCCTGCACACCCAGAACGCACAAGAGGTCTCCTCAGAGTATCCGGGAGTCCTGATCTCAGGCCCCAAGCTCCAAATTCCATTAACCTACAGAGCAGTCCCACAGAAAGGGAAGTGCCCTGTGCTGGAGAAGCAGGGAGATGTTGACGGCTCCCCGCTCGCCGCCTCCCTGAGATTAGATGAGGCTGATAACAGCTACAGTTGCGAGCCGGGTCATCAGTGCACATTGGGATCGTGCTGGACGTTGAATCCAGGACATGACCCACCCGCGTAGTTTCTCACACCCGCTCCTCTTCACACGCCTACAGGTTCTGGTTGCAGATCGTTGCCTGGTGGGAACAAGGATCCAGAGCCACCGTGGCTTTCAACAATATCTCCATCAGCCTGGACTGCTACCTCACCAGTGAGTGCACCCTGTCCCCAGCACTTGCCCCCAACCCAGGGTATCCTGGGCTTCACAGTCCCTCTTAGACCCAAGCCCGTGGTCTCTGCCACCTTCCCCAGGGCGCGCTCATCTCTCTCCCTTAAGCCGAACCTCACTTAACTCAGCCCGTGGGGTCTTCTCTATTCTAGTTGGTGGGGAGGACAAGATGCTGCAGAATACGGCACCCAAGTCAAGAAATCTGTTTGAGGGAAACCCAAACAAGGAGACAAAACCCTGGGAAAGCACACCAAAAGAGAACCCCGTCTTTGACCCTACAGGTAAGGGTTCAACTTACATATCTGAGCAAAGTGATCTTATGTCGCAAAAGGTAGAAGAAAGATATGTGCTGTGATTGGGGTGGGGAGAGGTGTTCATAGAATAAAATAGTCGACCTTTAGAAAGAACATCACCTACACCCTGGCTAATGGGCTCCAAGAGGAAGCTGTTTGGTTGTCCTGTTCCCCGGGGAAACGGAGCTTGTGAAAGTTGTGCAAAGGAGCAACTGTCCTCCACAGCTGGGAAGTACCCAGGCCCCGGCACAAACAGGGGAACCAAGCTGGTACCCTTGTCTCAACTCAGTCCTTCGAAACCACTCCCCATTTACTGAACAAAGCAAACCTTCCATCGATTTCTTCTCCTCATAAAGAGGGCTGGGCCCAAGGCCAAGGTTATCCGTTGCTCAAAGGCAGACTAGCTCATCAGCGGTAAAACTCTCCAAAGCTTCAGGTTCACCGCATCTCCCCAGAGCTTGGCTCCCTTCTGAAGCTGTTTAATTCAGCATCCCCTGTGCTGAAGGACTTCTCGTGGGGCCCTTGCTGCTTCACACATAGGCCTCGTCAGCCTCTGGCCCTAAACTGCGGGTGTGACTTCTCATTAAGCTTTATTTGGGGCAATATGAGGACGATAGCCCAGGAGACGGCATTTCACGTAGCTCTGAGAGACTGCTCTGAAGAGGCAGGGGGGACAGTCAGTGTATATGTGGTTTTGGTGAAGGGGGAGCACGTGCAGTGCAGCACACAGGACAGAAGGTTGCTGCTAGTCTCATGAAGGTTACAGCTAGCCACAAGGAGCAGACATTACCACGAAAGAGTTTAGTGCTTTCTCTAGATATAAGGAGATGCAAGGATTGGGCTCATAAAATATTCTCCTGTGGCTTCCCTGGTGGCACAGTGGTTGAGAGTCCGCCTGCCGATGCAGGGGACACGGGTTCGTGCCCCGGTCCGGGAGGGTCCCACATACCGCGGAGCGGCTGGGCCCGTGAGCCATGGCCGCTGAGCCTGCGCGTCCGGAGCCTGTGCTCCGCAACGGGAGAGGCCACAACAGTGAGAGGCCCGCGTACCGCAAAAAAAAAAAAAAAATTCTTCTGAAAGTATCTAACTATTTGAAGGCCTGTTCTGCCAGTTTTTTTAGAGCACAGAGTGTCTCATTCCTGATCTACCCCCTGAGCTCCTTTCAGGGTGACTGGAAGGTCAGCGGTCACAGCAGCTTATGATTTGATCCTTGTAGAGGTAGATGCCAAGTGCCAGTTTGTAGTTGACAAGCTTAACCTAACTCAGAGCTTCTACCCGGGAGAGGCCCCTGGAGAGGAAGGGAGGGCTGGGGGCAGAGGGAAGGGGAAGGAAAGAACAGTCAGTGAGCACACCTGACCCTGGGCTGGGGCGTCTCACACATCTACTCCTCTAGTCCTCACTCTGGCCCAGGGCCCGCTGCCGTTATTAGAACTGCAGGGAGGAGAGCGATGATGGGGAAGAATGTAAACATCCCGCAGCTGGTAGGAAACGGGGCCCAGACGTAGCCCTGAAGTCTGCACTCTTCAGCCAACTGAGCTACTGCGAGTATCTAATTCTCCTATCAGAGATCAGCGCTGTAGACGGAAAAGAGCTGGGAGAGTGGCCCAGACGAGAGCCCCTGCATGATCAGTAAACAGATCTGCTCCCAGCCATCCCGACAAAGGACAGAGGAGGCTGGATAATAAGATTTTCTCCCCAAAGTTCAGCACTGTCAGTTTCTGCTGGGCTTGGAACAAGGGTGGCTGGTGGCATTTCCACTCTCCTCCCGGCAGGCTTTCGAGCAACTCCTAGAAATGCAAACGCCAGTTGGGTCTTCTGAAAACCTTCGCTCGCAAAGCTTCCAAATTTCTAAACGCTCCTCACGTCCCCCAAGCCAGCCCTTCCCTCTGATGAGGGCCTGACCCTCTGGGTCTGGGGATTTCCTTGCGCCCAGCCCACGGGGCAGAGCTGAGCCGCTGTAGCATCCAGGCAGGGAATAGCCTGTCCAGGTGCTTCATGGAACATTCTCGGAAGCCTCTGAGTCACTTCACCTAATCAGATGAAGAAACTGAGAGAGAAATGGGGCGAGTATTAAGGCTGAGAAATTACGTTTGTCCGCTTTGCACATATAGTGACACTAACCATATGGTTGGGATGATGCAATCACAGGCTGCAGAGCTCGTGCTCGCTCTCTCTCTCTCTCTCTCTCTCTCTCTCTCTCTCTCTCTCCCTCTCTCCCTCTCTCCCCCTCTCCCCCCGCCCCCCAGCAGTAATGACCACTGGGGTGAGGAGGTGAATGCAGGCTCTGTCACCTTCTCTCTCTCTAAAAGCCCAGGTAAGGACAGGCAGGACCCTCCCCCGACCCCGGGCCAGACGGCTCTGCCTCGGCTTCCTAACCCATCTCTCCTCTTTCGAGCTTACATATTGTGTAGGAGGGCAGGATGGAATCAGCTCAGTTTACATGCAAACAAGCCCAACCCACAGGTATCCATAACTTGCAGAACCCTGGCATCAAGCCACAGTCTTGCCTTTGAGTTGGCTGGTGACAGTTGGTTTACTGTATTCTGAATACACGTCTGTGCCAAAGGTTGGTGGGGAGACAATTAAAAATGTGTGGAAAAGAGCACTGGACCAGGAGTCAGAACTCCCGGCTGGCCTACACTAGCAAGCTGTGGTCCTAAGACAGGTCTCACCTCTGTCCGGCCTTCCATCCCCTCATCTGATGGCTGGGGCACGTCAGCAAACTCTCAGGTAACAGTTCGTGTTTGAGGGAATAACGCAAACACAGACAAAGGAGAGAAAACTGCTACTTTTGAAAATCAAGGTTGAAGTAGACAGTCTCCAGGTCCCTCGCCATCCCCAGCTCCATGGTTCTAAGAGCTGAGGGGATTTGGCATAAGGGAGCCAGAGCTCTCCTTGGCCCACTGCTAATGTGCCCAGAAGCGAGGGTGACGCACTGTCCATTTCCACACACACTCCTATGATTCAAGGACAGATGCCAATTCCAATGAGAAAGTTTTATGTGTTTCACATAAATTGATTGGGTCTATTTCTGCTAAATGCATTATCCGTTCACCACAGAACAACTATTAGAGTTAATAGAATTTGTAGCTAGAGCCATTATGCTCCAAGCACACCCTTCTGGGGATGACAGCGTTATTGGAAGGCAGGCTTCACGGGGCCTGGCCTCGCTCACTCAGAGCTGTCTTCTCACTCACTGGGGGTCTTTGTTTCCATCAGAGCCTTTCGCACCTGCAGGCCCAGCCAGGCTCATTTCAGCGGCATACCCCATTAGTGAAGATGTACCAGTTCCTAAAGAAATGCATGTGTCTCATCCAGTTCCAGAAAATCCTATCGTCTTATCAGCTGTTGGCATTACAGACGACCTCATGCCAGGTTGGAGGTACAGAGGCGGCTGGCATCCCTGCTTTAGCCGGGGCTCTTTACTGTGTGCCAGTTTTGAAGGCAGGAGGCCCCCAAAGCATTGGGAGGACAGGCAACAAGTAAAGGTAGACGCCCCACTCACTCCAGGGGGACCTCAGAATAGACTTCTTAACAGCTTCTTCCAGAAATAACCAGTGACGAACTGGGACTGCATGAATGCAGCAGCGAGCAGGTCGGCTGTTGGGGACCTAGATCTGGCCCAGGGTTTGTCTGTGTCATCACGTCATCTGCTTCTGGTTACCTGGCTGGGGGAGGGAGGACCCACAAGCGCTCCTGGTTAAAATGCTGATTCCTGGGCCCCGCGGACCTGTGTAATCTTAATGTCTGAGAACGAGAGGTCAAGCTCTGCCTTTTTAACAAACTCACAAGGAAAACCTGGTTTGAAACAGAGTTTAGGAACCCCAGGCTGCAGCCCGACCTCCTCGATGCAGACGGGCGTAGACCTTGGGATGGAGAGGAGGCGGGCTCGAGGCCACACAACATCCTCCGAGGGTTCAGCTCTCAGACAGTAAAGGCCTCGCCTCATGCGTCTCCTCGTTACACAACAATAATAACCACGATCACTGAGCACCGCCATGTGCTGGGCTCTTTCACGTGCATTATCTCATTTGCTCGTACTATAATATTACCCCCCATTTACAGATGAGGAACTTGAGGCCCACAGAGAGGAAGTAACTTGCTCTAAGTTATACAAGTTGTGTAAAATGTTAAAATCACATGCAAAGTAAAGTTTTCTAAGTCAAATAGCATTTGGAAGGGCAACGTTTCCTTCAAGAAACCTTAAAGGAATCCCACTGTTGAACGGGTCTTCTAGAGGAATCTCTCTTTGAAAAACCCTGAACTGAAAATGTCAGTTTTTGCTTAAACAGAGCACATAGGCATCTTCACTAATATTCAAAACAGCACACCAGGCGTACAATGCACCTCCGCACATGTAAGAAAGCTGATCATTGCAGCTAATTTGCGTCTCTCCGTGCACCCCAGCCTTCGTGGGTGCACATGAAAGGCACTTCTGTCGGCACCCGTTCAACTGCGGGGAGCCCCTCTTTGAGAGCTGGGCCGGCACGGGGCTGTAGATATAATCCTCGGAACCCGTTCGGGCACTGGCCGTTTCCCTGCTCAGCTGGCCTGCTGTTTAACCATGTGCTGCGCGTTCTCTCTTATCCACTGATTTTAGATTATCACCTATTTATAGCCAGAGTACTAGTGATAACGCGTGAAGCACCAGCTCTAACAAGGCTCGTGGGCCCCCAGTCACTGCGGCAGGCTCGGCGCCCTCCAATTAGGATGTCACTCTTCGTTTGGGTGCAGCTCCCTTCCCCAGGAGCTAGCGCGGCTGTGCTCCAGGGAGAGAGGTAGCTTGGAACTAATTCGTGACTCACAATCCCCATTACTCATGTTAACAAGTCCCTCCCAGAGCAAGAGGCTCTCAAGCTGGGGCGCCAGTCAGCATCCCCAGGAGCTGGCCGACACCAAGACCCAGGGGCAGCTTGGTGGCCGAGGGAGAGACAGCACTTCTGCAGGGACCCGGTGATGGTGACAGGGAGGAACTGAAGGCTGGATAAGAAGCCATGCTCCCTGAGCAGAGCACCCACTGGCAGCAGAGCTTCATGGGTTTGCAGACGGCCCCCTTCCCTCTGCACGCCCGTCTCCAGCTATTAAGCACACTAGGTGTCTCTCATGTGATCCTTACAGACTCTCCCCACCAGTCCCCCAGGAGAGACATCACGGTCCATCTCCCAGCCCTGCCACCTACTTAAAGCCACTCACTTCTCCTTTCTATGCCTTTGTTTCCTCACATCCAGAAAAATGGCGCTTATATTGTTAGGGCTTCCATCTCATAGGTTTGAGGAAAGGATCACATACGTGAATTGGTGTCAAGGGCTTAGAGAGGTGCTTGACCCAAAGTGAGCTACATGAGCTGTCATTATTTTCCCTATTTTAGAATTGGGAAGACAGAATCAGAAAGGTTATGCGGCTTACCTCACCAATCAGCTGCAGACCCAGGGTTCCCACTCAAGCCGGCTCACCCCAGAGTCTTCCCGCTCTAGCCCCATGCCCACTAGGAACAATCCCAGATACCACCCAGCTGCTGACTGTGGTTAGGGAGAAGCTCTTGCTACATCCAGACTGGGTACATCCATCTTCTCTTTCCACGAGGAGATTCAGCTCAGCGTTCAACACAGAAAACCTCATTGCTTTCTAGTTAATGTGTTCACAATTCCCTGAATCTCTCTCCTAGAAAAAAAAAAAAATCACATCGAGCCGAGTTTAATTTAACAGGCCTGTGCTGGTGCCCGCTCCGTGCCCTGTCCCGTGCTGGGTGCCTTGGGGCCTGCAGCTGCGAACAAGCCAAAGCGCCCCTCATGGAAAATGTACCAGCCAGAGCGGGGCCCACATAAGCCCGACATGAAGCCACTGTTACCCCAGTACAAGGGAGTCTCTGCATCTCTTTTCAGGTGTCCAGTTCTGATCACAGCTGGAATTAGGTCAGGTGCCCCCACTCCCCAGCTCTGCCTTTATCCTGCCCTGGATGGTGAAAGGGTCTCCATCCAAGACTGGTGCCTTGCAAATTATGCTGAACTGATCATCATTTTTGAAAAGAAATCCAGTGTCCTTTGAGAAAGCAAGGAATCAACAGTGTACTTCATAACTGCCCGACCCTGGGCCCCACTGGAAAAATAGTGCAGCAGCATCCAGCTCTGGCAGACTCAGAAACGCTTCACGAACCTCCAGCCTAATACGACGTGCTGGTTGGCATTATGGCGAAGCTGCAGACAAAATGCCTTCACACCATGCCGTGGTTCCTCTCAGTAGCAGAGAGGACCCATTGCCTTTCTCTCTCCTGGCTGGCCTGAGAAAACATGTTGTTTTTCCCATTTGTTTTAGTGAAAGATTACATAAGTGAGAGACAGTAAATGACCTGGGAACTCTGAGCTCAGCACGCCTTGATTAAGATCGTTTAGCTCCAAGACTAACAGGACGCAAAGGCCCCTCCGTCAGTGCAGGTGCGTTAAGCACTTGTTATTTGGGAAGCCCGCTTTTAATTATTGTCCTTCTCTCAGACTTGCTTGTTCTGCCTGCAAAATAACCCTGCATCCCCTCGGGGCCTATTCAGCTCTTTGCTTGTTAGAGCAAAGCTTCAGCGATCCTGGACAGAGAGGTTTTTTAAAATTTATCTGGACCCAGAGCTGGACAGTGGAACTAGGGGGAGAAAGGCTGAAATGCTAACTCTAGATCCCAAAAGGCTGTTCCTCCCTGCTTGCCCCTACATTGCCAAAAGGAAAAGGAACAAGAGGTGGAATCACCTTAGCCATCACTGAGTCAGGGAGAAGAGAGAGGGCACAGGGAATAAATGGGCCCACCAGCGCCCTCCACACTGGGTGCTTACCAAGAAGATGAGGCCAAAGAAAGCATTGGTTTCTGGGGAGGGCTTTGGGGTATACAGATGGGTATCTATTGCTTTGAAATGAACTACCATAAAAATATAGTGGCTTAAAACAACACACATTTGTTATATCAGTTTCTGTGGGTCAAGAAACCAGGCACAGCTTAGCTGGGTCCTCTGCTTCATAGTTTCTCATAAGCTTGCATAAGATGTTAGCCAGGGCTGGGTCTCATCTGAAAGCTCAATTGGGGAACGAATTACTCCCAAGCTCACATGGTTGTTGGCAATTCCTGGAGAAGCTGATGATGAGAAAGAGAAAGAGAGACAGAGACAGAGAAATAGGGAGTCTACTAGCAAGATGGAAGTTACAATCTTATGTAACATAGTCATGAATATAACATCCTGTCACCTTTGTCATAGTCTGTTGGTTAGAAGCAACTCACAGGTCTCGCCCACACTCAAAGGGAAGGGATTATGCAAGCGTGTGGCTACCAGGAGGTAGAGATCACTGGGGCCACCTGACAGCCTACCTGCAGTGGCTTTTGTGTGTCAACCAGTCACCAGGAAACTTTGAGAGCTCATTGTGGATTCTGATGGGCAGAATTCCTGGCAGCAATCTCAAGCCTCTCTGTTCAACATTCCACAGGCACTTAAATATTCACTAAGTACCTACTGAGTGCCAGTCCATAGCAGAATGGAAAATGGACCAACAAAGAATTCTAGAGACCGTGGTTCCAGCTGTGGGACTTCAGGAGAGTCAAACATTCTGAGCCCCAGTTTTTTCTTTATTCATAAAGTAGTGGTAATAATTACCTGCCACAGTTCTTTTTCAGAGCTGGCTATTGTAGTGAGCAAATGAGATCATTTGCTTTGAAAGGTACAAAAGAATATGCTAATATAAAATGTGTGATATTATTATTAACATTATTAAACTACATAACAGAAAAGACTAAGCCAGTTCCCTTGTCCCTCATCTGTTGCCTTCTCTACATTTTCAGTGTATTTATAATCCTCCTCCTCCACCTATGAGCTGTGCACTCTTTTATTTGTATGTAAGTATGTGTTCTGGGCATATTTTTCCTTAATTTTTTTAATTTAATTTTATTTTTTTTGCGGTACACGGGCCTCCCACTGCCGTGGCCTCTCCTGTTGCGGAGCACAGGCTCCGGACACGCAGGCTCAGCGGCCATGGCTCACGGGCCCAGCCGCTCTGTGGCATGTGGGATCTTCCCAGACCGGGGCACGAACCCATGTCCCCTGCATCGGCAGGCGGATCCCCAACCACTGCGCTGAACCAAAGAGCTGAATAAAAAATTAAGCCCTCCTTAATTTTTTTGCGAAAGTTTCAAGCACATTCTAGTTTTTGCCCTCTTAAAGCTAACCGTCTTAAGAAAAAAGGGGGCAGTATTTTGCATGTTGGGTCCTTTTGTTCAATCAATTCCCCCAACCCAGCTGATCATCAATTTGTAGGTGAAACCCTCAAACTCCACTTGGGGGAAATATGTGACTTGAGTAAGGACATAGAAGATTGCCCCCCAAAAGGCCCACTCATCAGTATAAATTGAAAGAGGGTTTTTTAGTCTTTCAAAGCTTGCCAAGATCTCAGAAATAATGGGGACGTCAGGACTTTCTCCAGGGACAGCTTTTCAAACAAGTCCCAGGTGGTTGGATCTGAGGGGCCTGATTTGGTTTTTATAGTGAGTATTGACAGTGACTGCATAATAATGTGAGAGGATATTTTATTCTTTTCATTGTTATTTTTTATTGAGTGACTGACAGACTCAATGACCCAGTTCTGGGATTAATGTTCACAAGTAAGGAAAATAAGGTACAGCTTGGGCTTCTTCAGCAGCCCAGCTGAAAGTCAGAAAAACTCCTGGGCCTCAGAAGAGCTCCCTGAAAAAGAGGAGTATTTCTTTTCCTTCACCCAGATGTATGACTTGGGGCCTACTAACTGGTCCATTCAGTCTAACAGCTGATCGGCTCCCTCAACCATGGGGCCGGTGGCGTGTCCACACTGCTAAGGAACAGGACTCGACTGTTTTCTTAGAGACACTGCAGGGCTCCCTGCCTCTCAGTTATGTGGGTGTGGGTGTGCGAGCGTGAGTGTGTGCTGGTGTGTGTGCGAGTGTGTGAAAGTGTGTGCCGGCTCCTTGGGAGCCTACCCCCTCTCTGCTGTGCAGTCATGAGTAAGACAAAATTTGCCTTTCGACACATCCATCTGTACCACCAGAACGCCTCTGGTCCGCTCCATCCTATGATGTTCTAACGCTAATACAAGAGCTCCAAAGGGTCAAAGATGCTTCCTTTGAAGCGTGCACAGTACGCGCAGCATGTGTGAGCTCCCCCTTCTAACCCCTCAGGTGGGTGTGGCGGCTGGCGTTTGGCCTACTCTCTTTTTTCTATTTTTTTTTCTTGGTTTTGTTTTTGTTTTTCATTTAACAAAGGTTTATTAACTATCTTCTGTGTGACTGGCACTGTTTTAGGTCCTGGAGACAAACAGTGAACAAAATCGGCTAAGCTTCAATCTTGTAAAGTTTGCACACTAGAGGGAAAAACAGGAAACAAACAAGTGTACAGATGATGTAGTTTCAGATGGTGATGTGTTATGAAGAAAATAAAGCAAGTTAAGGGGACAGAGATGACAGTGGCAGAGCATGTGTGCTATAACGATGGGTGTTAAGGGAGAGAACTCAAGGCTTCGTCAGGTGTGCCTCAGAGCAGAACCAGGATAATACTATTTGTTACTATCGTCAAGACCCCACTTTTTACTCCTGGGCTGGCGTGGCCTGGGGAACCTCTGAGGCCCCTCTACAACGTAACTACTGCTCTCATAAACTCTAGAGGCCTTGACCATGAAGTGTGCAGACACAGAGCAGAGTGTGGTAGAGAAGGGGGAGCACCCCTGGGCTGAGCAGGCTGGGCCGGGGGGAGTGACCCAGACACCTGCTCTCCTCCAAGGAAGGCAGGCTGAAGGCCACACACAGTTTCTAAAGAAGCATTGGAAACCCGGGCCCAATCCGGCCTGGCATTGCTGTTGGAGCGAGAGCAGCAGGACTCTCTGGTCAGTGGTGTTTTCTTTGCCAGTTGGGAGGAGATCTGTATTCTAGGAAGGCTCCATCCACATTACGTCTGATCCAGCCAATGTCCAGCAGCCCAAGGAAGTGTCCAGTCCAATAACAAAGATTACTGTTTAGTTGACTGCTGATGTGGGTTCGGGGGCCCTATACATGACTAGTCTCATTAGTTCAATGCCTGATGGTGTCAAGACTCACATCTCTGTGATCTTTTTTTTTTTTTGGCGGTACGCGGGCCTCTCACTGTTGCGGCCTCTCCCGTTGCGGAGCACAGGCTCCGGACGCGCAGGCTCAGCGGCCATGGCTCACAGGCCCAGCTGCTCCGCAGCATGTGGGATCTTCCCGGACCGGGGCACGAACCCGTGTCCCCTGCATCGGCAGGCGGACTCTCAACCACTGCGCCACCAGGGAAGCCCCTCTCTGTGATCTTTTTGGCCTTTTCCTCATGCTTGTTGCCTCATGGCCACTGCATCTCCAGGTACCATGACTGCCCTCAAGCGGGAATAGGAGAGACTTGCCTCTTCCCTTCTCTTCTCTAGTATAACATAGTTTGTCTTCTGTCTTTGGTCCACCATTTGGTCCTACTTGCTCCCCCACGACTTCCCTTTCTGCCCTGGACATTTGGATTCCCCCCTTTTCACGTGTCCCTGTTCTCCAATTCATCTTAGAAGGTCCGGGACCCTGACCCAGGAGTCAGGACACTTGTTCTTCTAGCTCCTAAGCACTTGGCCACTTGGGCTGCCTGCGCCTCCATCTGCCCATCTGTCAGAGGTGTCACAGTCCCAAGGCCTTGTAAGGATTTCACCCTTCATGATTTAGAACCAAACAATAAGCAAGAACTAGTAACCATAAAGCAGTGAGGGGCGCTGGCCTCCCACACTGTTGCCTCTCTCCCAGGAGCCAGTGGACCTTACAACAGGAGGCACCAGACCAGGGTTTTCTCTCCCAGGTCTGTGCACAAGAGCAGATGAGGGCAGAAATCAATGACGCTTCAGGCCTGAGTGTGGCAAGGCGGGTATTTGAACCACTGCTACTTCCCACTTAAGCCTCAGAACCAAATCCATTACGTGTGACCCCCAGCTGGGTGAGTCTGCAGCACCCGTCTCAATGTCAAATACTTTATTAACACAACTCTGGCCTGAAGCCAACTTGGGAATAACCAAATTAGCCCTGAGGCCTCCCTTAACTTAATTTTTACAGCTCTGCTTTCAGGATAGTGTCTTTCCTGTGACCTTTCCGCTCTCACGTGTTACTCACTTCCCCTCAGGGAGAAGGGGGTGGCTGAGAACACAACACAGACGCCATCACAGGAGCCATTAAAAACTGCCTCAGATTGCCAGGCGTCAGAGCTGTTTAGGGTAATTCAGTCCTGAAAGCAGCTTTTATCTCAACAGCCCAGATTTGCTGCCCTATTGGTGGGGGGCCGGCTTGTTCAGAGGTTCCTCTTCGCGAAGGGATGTCTGCCTCCCAGCAGAGAGGGATGTGGGCCTCTGGTCTTTGTTCCCCAGGAGACCTCGGCTTTTACAGGCATCCTGCCCATCTAGAGGAACTGCGTGAGGGTCTAGGGAGACAAAGATGTAAAAGTGAAGAAGAGATTATGTGTGTGAGCACGTCTAGTACAAAAGACAGAGCTGGTATTACAATTACTGTTGTTACCCCCTCCTAACTTCTCATCATCAAAATAGAACAAGAGAGAAATGACCAGAAAGCTACGCATGAGTAAACGAGGGGTGTGTGTGTGTGTGTGTGTGTAGATGCAAACAAATTCAGTCTGAGAAACAAAGTAGAACAACAAGGAAAATTCATCAACTGAAAACTGTTGTAGGAAGAGTAAATGTGATGTTCCCCTTCTCACTTAGTCTCTGTAACCACAGGCCATTTCTTTAACTTTTCTACATGGTTGCCTATCTTATGAGATAAACGTAACAGTTCTTCCCCCTTCCCTATCTACTGACCTAACATGGTTTTAAGAAACTAAACTAACTGGAGGATGGAGGTGCACCATCCGTGTACTGTAATTAAGTACATTGAAACTGAGGGACTAAAGATTCCCAGTCTTGTTGGTTCAGAATCACAGCAGCATCCTTTTATCTGAGGATAGAAGATACTTCTAGTACCTTCCACCATCCACCAAATATAAATACATTCCAAAACTCTGAAATAAAGGTTTTTTGTAGCTAGCTCCCCCTCAGTCTGATGCACAGAGAGGTATAGGGCCCTTCTCATGCCCTCACCCAACATTAGGTACCAAATAAGGTTAATCAGAGAACATCCTGAACCACTGAGAAAGCATACCCGACAGCAGAGAGAGAGGACAGTGAGTTAATATAAAATATTTATATCTGCAGCCATTTAGTAAAGGGTCAAATAGCCCTAAACAACTTAAGTCCAAGTGGCACTATCAAGAGGAAGTTAAATTATACTTAGTGGGCTGTATCCAAAAAAAGGGCAGAATATGATGTAATAGCAAGTTCTAGGCCATGGTCAGTGGGGATGTCCCTGAGGTGAAGTCTGAAAAACCCTGCAGTCCCAGGCGTAGAAATACAGGTGAGGAGCCTGACTAGAGAGATGGTATAAAGGAGCTAATCATAGCAGATGGTGTCAAGTGATTCCTAAATTTTAAAAAATTTTAAGGATTCTGGAAAGACGGCAGTGATGCCAGTAACAGCATAGTTTTTTTGTTTTTGTTTTTTTATCTCTCTGAATCCCTATGCAAAAATCAAGGAAACGTGTATCAAAACTGAAAACCCATGTATATTTACAAAAAAAATTTTTTTGCAAATATATTCCCCTCCAACCCCAAAATACAAGTGAGTGAAGACAGAGCACCAACAACCATAAGACCTGCATAGTATCAGCATCTGAACAAGGGGAAGAGAAGAAAGGCTATCTTACAAACCTGAGAACAGGAGAACCCCCAAATAGCTGACAGGTATTTGCTAGAAATGACAGACAATCTGAAAATAGCTACTGAAACTAGGAGAGTTCTTCCCCAACCCAGTGGTGTGTGAGAGCAAGGGGCCTTTGGTAAGATCTGAAGGAGCTAGAAGAGTCTGGCCACTGAGCATCCTTTCCGGGAAACGACGCACACTGAGAAGAACTTTCTAGGACTGGAATCAATATTGACTAGGATAGGGATAATAGGGACCACAAAAAGAGAAGATATCCAGATTCAAGTGGGGGAAACAAATAGAGCCAGAAACGTCGGAAAGCAAACTGCCATAGTTTTTAACACTATATGAAAATTTAAAAAGTGTAGAGGGAGCTGTGTAAAGTTAGAAAAGCTCCTGGATCCTAAAAGTTCTAGCAAATTAATTTTATGTTAGAATGCATAAGTATCAAGATCTAACCCCATCCAAATTACAATAAGAATTTTAAAAGAACAGAGAGGACATAATAACATCCCTACAGAAAAATGAAAGCATACCAGAAAGACAGGCCCACAGAGGAGATGACAATTGTAAGCTATTTCAAAATGAGTTAACAGACAAGAAAACAATGAAAATAACATAAATCATTATTATAAAAATCAGAAACTAGATGGTAGAACTCTCTAAAGAATTTGAAATAAGAGGAAAAAATAATTTCAGAAATGAAGACTAAATTAGAAGGTGTGCAAAAGCAAATAAACATAACAGTTAATGCCTTATGAGAAATAGAAGGTGAAAAGAGAAACTTTTTTAAAATCAAAAAGATGGTACACATCAAAGAGAGGCAAAGAAGATCGAACACACAGATAACAAGAGTGCCTGAATAAAGAAAACCAAAGAAGGGAGACAAAACAAATATTTAAAGCTATAATTCAAGAAAAATGTTCTTACTGAAACTACTTATTAAAAGAGCGTATCTGTATATCTGAGAATACTGACTCATATTGAGCAACACCAAAGTATCAGTATATTATAGTAGAATTGCTGTCCCTTAAGGAAAAAAAAAATACTGTGGGCACCTAAGCAAAAACAGCTAATGATTTATTAGAGAATGAAATTTGGGTTATCATCAGAGTGTTTGACAGCAATACTTTATACCAGAAGAAAATGGAGTAATATATTTAATATACTCAAAAGGAAAAAATATTATCAACATTCAAGAACTCAAGGAATATTGCTCCTATGAGCCCCTCCTAAGGAATCTACTTGAAAACAAACTTCAAACAACCAAAGTGACTAGAGATATATCAACGTGATTGATATGGGCATTAAGCATACACTAGTTACAGACTAACTAAAGGTTAAAGAGGAAAGAGTAGTATATGTAATGGCAATGTGCCCAAACAATGTAGATAATGTTCAACTTCGAGAAATTTTAGGAGAATAGAGAGCACATACACCAAAAAAAATGTTTTTACAGATCTCAGTTTTTCTATTGATTATGGTATAGCAGTAGTATTGTTACTCTGATACTATTGTGTGTATAATGGAGGATAAAGTGAATGAGTAATTATAGAATATTCTAATTCCATTATCACCTTTGTTCTTGAAAACCAAGACTCTCAGTGTGGAAAAAGAAATACAGATGTAATATAGAAGAGGATAAATGAAAAACCCTGTAGTCCTGAATTTGATTTGGAACTGTCAGTGTGAACTCATGGGTATTTTGTCATATAAATGTGTGTGTGTGTGTGTGTGTGTGTGTGTGTGTGTGTATTTATACTGATATACATATGTATACAACATGTATATTTTCTAGCTCTGTCCACTAAAGAAGCCTAGAAACAATCACCAACCCCGTAGCAATAAGTGTCTATAGCACCCAGATTTTATACTTAAAAACCTTTTTTCACTAAAAGAAACCAAAGCTTTTGAAAAAATGGCTGAGCCCAGGTCGGGGGAAGGAACATTTCATCATACCAGATAGCAAGGAAGTAAAAGAACTCAGGAAGCTACCACTGACCAAAAATGTGACAATTTGAGCTTCTAAGGAATAATAATTATGATTAATTAAAACTCAAAATATGTTTAAATTCATGTATTCATAATGATATGCAAACAACTAATTAGTCGACTTCAGAGGATGATAGAGGACCAATTCATTACCTTGAACACTGCAAATAAGGAGAAAGAATTGAGCATTTATCCTGCCTTTCCTATATGAACTATACCACTGGGTAACAACATGGTAGGTGAGAGGAAGCATCTCTTTATAAATATATGTCAACTAATAAATAAGGAAAAAAGTATATAATTTGAATATCATTATTTTGCAACTCCCAATAAATAAACGAACCTAGGCATTAAGCTTCAACAACTGTTAACATCAAAAAAAGACAGCAATAATCAGACATTGATCTTGTATCTAGAAGGGGATGCTACTCCATTCTTTAAAGAGTTGAAATGTTTTAACCTCACAATGGCAACGATATGTATATTGCTTTCATTTTGCCCTAATAAGGAGAACAACTTATTAATTTTCACCATGTATTCACAAGAAGGGCTACTTTCTCCAATTTATAATAAAGAATAGTGTCATATACATTTATGGATGGTGAATGATTATATTTACTTGGATTTTTGGTCATTATTTTGCTTAGCAAGATCTACGGTGGCCATCAAAATGGTTCAATACGCCACAGCTCCCATGAAGTTCAGCTCAGTCAACAGATATGGATAAAATTGAGCTCCGTGGATCAGAATAAAAATGGTATATAAGATCCACAAGAGCCATTGAGCACTCTTCTGTGGCACAACCATGTAGGCCTTTGATGTGAGGCAGATCCTTATTATTGTGATTAGTAATGATAGTTGAGAACTTATTTTCCTTTGTATCACGTTTTATTTCTTTGCATTCAATTGAGCAGATGAGATGGCTTAGCAACAGTAATAAAACCAGCACGATCACTACCTAGCCTATTTTTTTAACATTGTGCTGTGTATTACTAATTGATTTGTTTCTTCTTGGAGGGGGCTGCAATATACTTAAAATGAAACCCAGTGCTTGATGGATTTTTCTTTCCTCAGCTGTCTATAACCAATCAGTATTTTGATGTTTGTGGGTTCTTTATACAATATAGCTGTGACTATTAAACTAGGTTTCCAGTGGGTGGTATAATTAAGAACAAGATAAAGCAGTTCTTGTCTTTTCTCTCTCATAAATGAGTTTTAATACAATGGTTGTTTTTTTGTTTGTTTTTTAAGTAAGAGAAGAGGAAAGAGCCGGGTTTCCTCCCTCGCCTGCTCCCAATCCAGGCTCCTCCTTGGGGGCCATTTAATCCTCCTACAGCTCCACAGAGCCTCAGGGATCAGTGTAGACTCTCAGCTGGGGAAATGTGAGGCCCCTTGAACTCTCAGATTGGCAACTTGGCGTCAAGCTCACCTCACTGCTGGTCTCACTGTGACCTTGATCTTCTCTTTAAAAACCAAGATTTTTCCCTTGTTGCTTATTACCCAGTCCCTCTCATATGTCTGCTTGCTGATCTTGTAAACATTCCAGTTACCAGATTCCCTTTTGACACCCCCTGGCTCCCCATGGCCTCTCGGGGGGCCAGAGTCCTGACACTGAGCAGCTGTTTTCCCTGGTTTGTGCCCATGACCCCCTAAAGTGCACCCTCTGCTAGGCTAAGCTACTGTGGGACTTTCTGAGGCTGAGGGTCTACCTACCACATACCCTGATCAGACTCCTCTCCCCTCATGGTGGCCTGCCTACTCTCTGGTCCTGAGCAAACTTGGTCGGGTTTAACTGAGCTCTGGGCTCATAGATTTAAAAAGGGGGGGAAAAAAAACAGACTTCCAGAAAGGTTCCATGAGGATTTCATGGTAGCACCTTTTCAGGTCTTGAACTTAAACTCAGAAGATCTATGTTTAACTCCTAGCTTGACTGATTATCCACTCTGTTTACAGCAGGCTGGCTCTCCTGGAAAAGTTGTCATATAATGCAAATATTGTCCTCCCTCCACCGTGGCCCCAACCTAGTATCTACTAATCTGAATCTTCAGGGCCCTGGAATCTGTATTTTTAAAGGTCCTTAGGTGGTTTGGGAACCACTGAATTCAGATATCTCCAAGGTCCCATCTTGCTGTGGCATTCTGTGATGTCTGTGAGATTCCAAACAGAATGAGCAAAGAGAACCGACAGGATGAAGCCTTAGTAAGACAAGCCACACACATCAGAAGCAGGACAGCCCTTCACAATGGGCAATAAACTCAGAGAATTCATACCCCCAAGAAGTGCTGCTGGTGGGACACAGAAATTAATTCCAAACAACTTTGGGCAGATTTACGAGAGTCAGAGCCATCCAAGGGAGCAGGGAGGACCACCATGCCTCGAAGGCTGTGGGAGCAACAGAATTCCAGCTGGGTGAATCATGGGTTTGACCTGGGATGGCAAGTCCTCTATTCCCATGGAATCTACTTTAGAAAGAATTCCCGCTCTGGACCTCTCCATCAGCAGTTGCTGAAAATGAAAACAGAATTTTGTGCATAGAAACCACCTGCGACTAATATATGTCCACTGAGTTGGGAAAATATTGGTCCCTTTATTGAGAAACAGCCCTTAGAGTCCCTTCTTTATGGACTGGAGAACATAAATCTTGAGATTGGGTGTCTCTGCTTCCTTACAGTCAAAAACTGAGCAGGAAGTTACACACTTTTTTAAGCTATATTCACTATGCGTCTCTAATGCATAATGTTGTTCTAAGCACTTTGCTTAGGTCATCATTTAGTACTCCACAGCATGTCTAAGTACTAGGTGTTATTACCTCCACTTGTTCAGATTAAGAAATTGAGGCTCAGAGAGGATGTAGCGTTTACCCCAGTTCTCATACCTCATCAGAGGTAAAATCCAATGAGAAAATTTGGCCCATCTGGATCCAAAGCCCATTCCCCTCTTCCTACCCCGTCAGATGCCCAACTTGGCCAAGAAGTAGAAGCCCACCCTCTCTGGGAACATCTCAGAACCTTCAGAGCAATGTTAAGCGAGGCAGAAGAGGGTCCTGCTGAAGGACGTGCTCCAGTAGGGTGCCGAGCCCACGCCTGCCTGGAACTGTCTTCCTCAGCACACTCTTCAGGGGAAAAAAAATACATATTTATATTTATGTCTAAATTCTTTAATTTCCAGGACTGAACTAACTAAGTGAACCGTCATGCTTCTGCCCCAGATTGATAAGGCTGCCCCCAAACCCAGGCTGCTCGCTATAGGCACAGACCGAACCTGCAGAATAGGCTTCAAGGAGCTAGAGACCACGGGGAGGAGTGTACTTTTTAACTTCTTTTCTGAGCTGTTCTTTTTTCCCTGCTCCTATCGTCATCCCCAACTCACCGAGTTTAAATTCCTAGGTGCTGTTGGCGGAGGGATCCCTATACACAGAAATTCTGTCCGCATTTCCCATCGTCAGGAACAGCACCGGCCTTGGGTGCAGGCAGGTGTCAGCGACACAGCTCACATTTTTAGAGTTTTGGACTTTACAGTGACCTTTCATACCCCTCGCTTTCTTTAATCCTCATGGCAACCCAGCCCCTTTCACAGACAATGGGACATGATCAAGGTCCCATAATCAACAATGATGAGGCTGCTCCCGAACTCGGATGTTCGTGCTGATTTCAAAGCCTGAATCCTTTCCGCTTCTCCCCTCTGGCGCAGCCCACACATGTGATTTGAACACTGGAGAGGGTGAAAGGACATCTGGCCAAGACAGCTCTGCTGAAATGCCTCCAGTAGAGAGTTAGTCCTTTGAATGAACAGGTTACCCCTTATAATACAAATAGATGAGAAAATTAACAATCAGCCATTCACACCAAAGATGAATGGATTCGTCACCTTCTTGCCCTTGAAACAACCTTCAGAAACCAAATAGAAACCAACATCTTCATTCAAAAAAATGAAGCCAAGAAAGGTATTGAGTGCTCAGTATTGAGTAGCTGTATGCGTGAGAACCCCAACTAGAGCTTCGGTCTCCCCACCTCAGCTCTGGGGCAGTGTCACAAAAGCCCACCACAGCCAGCCCGGTTTTCCGATTATCAAGACTGCCCAGTGTAATCTCAATCTGATTGCTAATAATTAGCAACCCAAATTAACCTTTCATTTTTGCATCAAGTTAGCTGAAAGTCATCAAAAGAATTTCATGCTTCAGCAAACAAAACTATATACACCCAAATTAATTTTTTCATAATTTTCTGTAGGTAGAGTTCGACTTAATCACTTTAAAGGGAAATAATTTCTTCAACCTTATAATGAGATTTTTGTATTTTAAGTAAAAGTGATTTATCAAGAGCACATTTTTTTGGAAGTTTTTATAGGTTGTAAACATGTTAAAATTCCTGCCAGGATGAAATCTGACAATTCCCCAAGGTCCAGCCAGGCTCAAAGATAGAAAGTTTGGAAGGAATGGCCCAGTGGCAGTGGAGGGGTGGGGATGTGCTGGGTGTTCCTGAGGCACCCCCAGAAGGCCACCTAAGAGCATTGGGTGCTCCGGGGGAGGACAGAGCACCAGGAAGCGGTGAGGGGCTTGGAAAAGAACGTGCCCCAAAGGCAGATGTGACCTGTTTCCCATTTTTTACACTCTGTTACATAGAGAGCCTGAGAGCTGCTTCTAATGCATTTCCAAACCCAACCAATGTGGGGGAGGAGGGCATGGAGCTGACTCCGTGTCCACTTTACTCTTCTGATCTTCTCCAAGCTAAGAAGATCCTATATGCAGATATCAAACTTTCGGAAGCGGGTTAGATCCAGTCACAGTAGCACAGATTGAGCACCTGTTCTTTGCCCAGCACTGTGCTGGACTCATTGAGAAACCAGGAGAGGACCTGGCCACCGCCCGCCTGTCTCACCTGAGAGGGGTCTTCTCTCCCTCCTCAGAACCTTCCCAGTGCAATGTTAGCCAGACCCTCTTGAGGCTCTTTTTCTGTTACTGTCCTGTCTTGTTGCATCCCTTTGGGTCTCCCTTTAGTAGGCTGTAAGCTTCTTTAGGCCAGGCTCCAAGTCTGCTCCATTTGTGTCGCTCCCTTAGTATCTATCTGGTCCAGGGCCTGGCACACAGTAGATCTTCAACAGAAGTTTCCGGTTCAAATGACTGATTAGTGTTCCTTGCCCCGACATGGGTACCATCTTGGAACGTGGGTTTGGCCTCATGGAGCGGACAGCTCAGAGGCAGCAGAGGGAGGCCCACGGAGGAGGGAGGGCCAGGCCAAGTGAGTGATCGCCTTTCCTCTTGTGTGCAGTTCACTGGCTGTTCACCACATGCGGGGCCAGTGGGCCCCACGGCCCGACGCAGGCCCAGTGCAACAATGCCTACCGGAACTCCAACCTGAGCGTGGTGGTGGGGAGCGAGGGCCCCCTGAAGGGCATCCAGACCTGGAAGGTGCCAGCCACCGACACCTACAGGTGGGTATGGGGGAGGGGGAGGGCAAGGGGCAGATCCACCCTCCCGAAGAGGACTGGGGTCCTGCCGTTGGGTGCATGCCTGCTGTCCTGGGGTGCCCGGGCAGGCCAAGGCTCCGAGGCCACAGACTCTGGCCCACATGGGAGTGTAAGGGCTGGAGCTGGGGAGATTTGGGATAATGGAGTATGGCAAGAAAAGAAGCTGCGTCCTCTGTCCTCAAGGAGCCCAGACTCATGTGTGGAGATGATATGCATGCGTGCACCAGCTTCAGAACATTCTCTAGCTTTATTAATAACTGTAATTATAGTGAGCTGTTCTTTGAACTTCATGCTGTTCAAATAGGCAATGAATGTCAGAATGTTTGGGAGACAAAAGTGTGCTACACGTGCAAGACGATTTCTTACGCTTGAGCCTCCTTTCCTGGGCCTTCACTGTGTGCAAGTGAAGCAACTATTCTGGAACTCCTATCCCAGGCCCAACCCCACAGTGTTCCACCAGAGCCAGGCCAGGCTGGAGGGAGGCCCGACTCCAACGGGCACTCAGCTAAGCGAAGCTAATGGCAAGGCCTAGACCAGTGGCTCCTAACCTTGAGCGGGCATCGGAATGACAGGAAGGCCAGTTAAAACAGAGATTGCTGGTTCCACTCGCGGAGTGTATGATTTTATAGGTCTGGACTGGGGTCCAAGAATATGAATTTCTTTTTTTCATGCTAAACATTTTTACATTAATGAAGCAAATATGACAAAACACTGACATTTATTGGATGCAGGTTGAGGAGGGAGACACCAGTGGTACTCACTGTACTCATGGTATCCATCCATATTCATTCATTCACCGAGAATCTGAATTTCTAGCAAGTTCCCAGATGACGCCAATGCAGCCGCTGGGTTGACCACAGCACATGCTGTCATCCTCGCTCAGCTCGATGCCGTGGGCAAGGCCAGTGCCGCAGTCCTCATTTTACAGTTGAGAAAACGGAGGCTCAGGCGTCAGGAGCTTCCCACGGCCACGTGGTCAAGAAATGGCCTCCAAGCCCAGACTTCGGAGGCGCAGCTCTGCAGAGGTTCCTCCCACCGCACACGGCTGGGCTGTGTAAACAGGAAGCATCGTAATTTTGCTGTCATTTGTGCAGATGCCCCCTAGAGGCTGAACACAGTGGGAAGTGAGCTGCTTCCCCTCCCGCGGCCCCCAACCCCCGGCACATCCTCAGCCGCCTGGGAAGGAAAGGGGCTTCTCAGGTTGCCCTGTTTTCCGCACATTCCCACCCCTGGGACTTCAGTGTAAATGCGTTCCGGGGAAAGCCCTGAGTGCTTTTTAAATGACATTCTGGGCAGGAATGCAATAACAAGGCTTGACTGCAATCAGATTAGCTGCTCCAGGTCCCACACATCCCTAGTAAATGGCCAAAGACCTCCGGCTACCCTTGGCCACGCCATACTGAGCAGGCCGGGCCTCCCCTTCCGACCTGGCTGAATTTCCAGGGGTCATCCACTGTCCTAGAGAGAAGGGGATGCATATCTGTTGAGGACCCACTAGGTATTCCTCCTCCTTTTCGCAATGAGGTAGATGTTATTACTATTGTTTTTATCCATATTCCCTTGATTCCGTATGAAGAAACGTGTCAGGAAGCTTAGCAATAGATCTAAGGCCACTCAGTCAGTGACAAAGCTGGAATTTGAACCCAGGACCCTCAGTCTCAAAGTCTGTTGGTTCTTTCCATTAAAACTCCCACTCAGGAAACAGGAAATGGAAGGGGGCATAGGAATCATGCAGCACCCACCTCCAGGAAGCCTCCAGAAGTGAGAGCCTGGGAGGGGAGGCCCCACCGCCTGAAGGGATAGTGGCCAGCCCAGCCCTTGGTGCAGATCCCCACATACAAAAAGCAATGTGAAGAAGAAAGCAGAGGAGCTGTAAGGCAGACAGAGACCTCAACACTTTACCCCCAGCAAAACCCATTGTCCCATCCCTGCCCAGGGCAACTCCCAGGCTAGACTGGCTCGAAGTCCTCTGCGACTTATGGAGGTCCTCTTGAGCTGCGTTCCTCCTGAGATAGTGTGAATCAGACCCACTTCCAAACTCGGGTGGGTTATTTAATCTCTTGAGACTCTGTTTCCCCACCTGTAAAAGGCAAAGGTTGGGGGTTGCTAACACCTGCCCAGTTGGTTGCAAAGATCACGTACAAGTGCCTCGCACATGCCCTGCACGTGGCAGGTGCTCCCCAGCCCAGGTGACGGCAGCGAAATCCCCTGGAGTGGTGTCAGGCAGTGGCCAGACAGCATTTCCAGGAACAGCCGTAGTTCCTGACTTCTCTGCTTCCAAGGACTTTTTTCTGACTTCTTCAGCTAGGCCCTGCCTTTTGAAAGGTTTTGCCTGCCAAACTACACTTATTAAGTAATAATTCATTTTCCTATTTTTTATTAATCACAGCCACATCTAAGTCTAGCCAGGTTTCTGATCTGTGTAAATTGCCACAGTATAACCACCCGTGTTGCTACAAGCCCAGCCCAAATCAGACAACGGTTTCCGTTTCTCTCTTTGGAATATTGAGACTAGCTCCCAGCCCCCAGCACCGCCCGCTGAACACTCCGAAACACGCGCAGGAGCCGTTTCTCTGTTGAAGCAGGACACTTCGAAGTACCCACATTTGTAAAGGGGACTTCTGATCGGGACTTTTTGGAACTGGCCTGAGAAGCACCATATCAAAATGGAAGAATCAAAGCCAAACAATGTTGCCTTTGGGTTTTTGTTGTTGCTGTTGACTCCTTGTTTTTTAACCCAACAAAGACTTACAGATATTCCTGACCCCCACCTCATCCTTGACCCTGGATGAGGCTTGAGACTTGGACAATAATGTCTACTGGTCACATAACATCGCATCAAAGAAGCAGACCATTTAATGATTTGCTATACAGACCACATCGAAATGTCCCCAAGTCAGAATATCCAGGTTGAGAAGTCAGGTGCCCTTTTTCTGGAAGATATTTTCTCCATATTAACTAATTCTTATTTAGTAAGTGCAGTTCGTCTAGTGAGACAAATGTAGGACACACAGGAGGATGGATGTAAAAGGTTCTTGAGAACAGAAAGGTTGGAATCATTCCTTAGGGAGTCCATCTATTCCTGGAAGAGTGTGGCGCTCAGCTAGTTCTGCCTGGCTGCAGCTTGAGGCCTGGCACGATTATTGCTACAGTCAAGGTCTCTACCTACTGCTCAGAGAGGTGAGGGAAAGCGAGCTATACTTATCAAGCACCCACTGTGTGCCACAGTGAGACGTCATTGCCTGGGGCTTGCTCAGGGATGCATACAGGTAAAAAAAAAAAAAGAAAGAAAAAAAGAATCTTTTTTTTAAATTAATTTTTATTGGAGTATAGTTGATTTACAATGTTGTGTTAGTTTCTGCTGTACAGCAAAGTGAATCTGTTATACGTATACATATATCCGCTCTTTGTTAGATTCTTTTTCCATATAGGTCATTACGGACTACTGAGTAGAGTTCCCTGTGCTATACAGTGAGTTCTTATTAGTCATCTATTTTATATATAGTAATGAAAACACCTCCACTCTTAATTAACCGGTCATTTACCCGGTGTTCCTCTCCCATCTTCTACACCTTTGTCTACTACCACGAAGAGGGAGAGGAAGGACAGGCCAGGAAGGAGACAGGTGGGACGTGCCAGGCTAAGGTGGGGCTTTAGGGGCAAAACCTAAATCCCCATCTCCTCCCCACACACGCACACACTGCTTTCCTGCCCTGGGCTTCCCCTTCCCCTGGATTTGCCACTTCCTCTGTCAGAACAGGACAGGTGTCCATACCTGCTCCCCTCCTGCTTTGCACGTCTCAGCGGACCATATTAAGCACCTGTTAGGACACTATGCCTATATAAAGAGGTGCAAGACCCAGTTTCTGCCCAAGAGGAGCCCCAGTCAGCGGTAGATGTAGGAACAAAGCATTTCAGTGTGATGTAGAAAGTACTGCAATGGAGGATTACACACAGCCCTGTGTCAGAGGCCAGGGGAAGGGCCTGAGTTCATGGATGGCTTCCACAGGGAGACAGAAGCCTGAGTTAAGCCTTGAAGGTGACAGAGTTGTCTACGAAGACGAGGGGAGGGCCTTCCTGGTGGAAGGAGCCCCTGGGGCCAGCCAGGGCCTGCAGGAGCTGAAGCAGGACCTGGCCCTGAGGCTGGAGCCTCACCTCCCGAACACGTTCAGCTCCTTCTGGTGCCAGCGTGATGGTGGTGGTGAGAGAAGCAAGTGGGGAGGCAGGGAAAACAGAGGGAAGGCTGGTGAGGTCATGCAGGCAAGAGTCACATGGGGCTAAACCAGGGCAGGGGAAACATGGCGGGAGAGGCCGAAATGTTTGGGAGGTAGAATCGGCATGACTGGAGGACTGGGTGGGTGGGATGGGAGCGGGAGGGACGCCTGATCTGGGAGATTTCCAAATCTTGGTTCTGAGCGCCCATGGAGGAGGGCAGCTAAGGTGGATCAGAGCAGGAGCGTGGATTGTGGGGTGTGTGCTGGGGCAGGAGCCTCAGCCTCCGCCTAAAATGGAGACACACACTGACTGAGTCCGGCTCCAAGGCCCGGGGGCATTTAGTGCGATTCGGCGTGTGACACCCCGCGCAGGGCCAGTCGCATGCAGACGTCAGCCAGCCAGCCTCTCGCTGTCCTGACTTCTTCCCCTCTTCATCCTTCCCTCCCTCCGCCCAGCCCACAGCCTGTTCTCCTGCCTCTCCATATCCTTCCCTGTCCCCCTCCTCCCCCAGCTTCCCACGTACACACACAAATACACACACGCACATGCATGCGCACGTGCCCACGTGCACACAGATCGTCTACAAAAACTTAGATCAAGCACAGCCCGCAGCTCCTGATGACAGTTCTCACATGGTTCACTTGTTCCTCGGACATCACGTACAAGAGGTCTCAGATCCCAGCTGGAGCCAGCAAAGCCCCCCAGCCAACCTGGGCCACAGCTGTTCCTAACGGCCTCCATCACTGACGCTAGTTTCCTCACCTGGCTCCACAGACCAGCACGTGCAGCTGGATGACACCATCGTTCAAATCCACAGGCGTCCCATGGAGCGCCTACTGCCTGCTCGGCTCTGAGCCGGGGTGGTGCGGGGCGAGGGGCCTCCGGTCGTCTGCCAGGCCCTGAATAGATGCTGCAGAACTCGTAGAGAGGACTGAGCCTCTGGGGCCTTGCAGTCTTTGCAAAGGCCACAGGGCAGAAAAGTTCAATAACAGTCCACAATGCCAATCAAGTTCTAAACAATTGTAGAAGAGAGTCACAAGTCATGATTCATTGCCAGAGTAATTGTGCAGATAGCCACAGCCATGAAGAGCACAGAGCAGGGAAAGTGGAGGGAGGGGGGCAGCACTGAGCAAAGATCCATGAGCCGCAGGCAGAATGAAGTTTGGGTTCAACTTCTGACACACTGTATGACCTTGAAAGTGTGCTGCCCCTGCTCTCATCTGTTGAAGGAGGGGTTGGAGAGAGAGGTCACTGACACCTCTTCCAGCTCTGATATTCCTGGGTCAGGAAGGTGGTAGGGAATGAGTGGACGATGAGTCTTACTCATTGGTGCAAAACTGGAATGGAACTGGGGCAGCAAGGAGCACACGCCTCCACCGCTGACCCCCGGGGGTGTCATCTGATGGCTCGCTTGACCCATCTGGATCATACGACTGTGTACCTGCACAGAGCTCTCGCCCTGACCAAGCCCTGCACATACCCAATGTCTCCTGTGCTCTCACGGCAGACCTGGAGGCAGGATGGATACACAGGGCGGACCTAACTCTTCTGATTTCACAGAGGAGGAAACCGAGACACAGAGGATGGAAGGGACTCACTCAAGGTCCCACTGGGTGTTAGAGGCAGAGCCCAGAGCAGGTGTGGAAGAGAAATGAGGTGCTTCCTGCTTCCCCTGGGGGGGGTCCTCTCACTCCTTCCCCCCCTCCACCGCCCCCGGCAGCCCCACCAAGCGTGCCGCTGACACCGCCATCACGCTGCACACCAGCTGTGCTCTCCTTTCAGGTTCCAGCAGGCAGCCACTTTGATTTGCAGCTAATTCTTTATTTTAAGAAGATTCACAACTCAATTACATCACGTAACGATAGCTCACAGTCAATAATACAAAACGCAAACCCAATAAACATCCATGCTGACTAGGGGACGTGGGTTTAGATGAAGACAAACAAAAAAATTACAGCATCAGCTCGTTGAGAACAGTATCCTGTAACTTCCAGTAAATTGGAATCACTGCGAGGCATTTTCCCCACTTGAGTGGCAAGTATTTTAATTTGTTGTCATTTGTCAACCATCCAAATAAGTTGTTTACAAGCGATGGGAAAAGGCTTCGAAGATTCAGGCTGAGGTCATTATTCTGGCACAAGTTTGTGTAACATGATTCGTACAGTTCGGGGGTCCTCAGAGCACCAGGGCTGGCTTTATGCTCCCACTGCCTCCCTGTGGAAGTAGGTCCTGGGTGAAACTGAACACCCTTGACCCTGGCTCCTCGGCCACACCCTGCTCCACCTATTGCCCTGCTCTCTAGAATCCGGGGCCTTATTCACTCACCCCCTTCTGCTTCTCAGAAGTCACCCCAGGAGAGGAGTGGACAGGCTCCCCCAGGTGTACATTAGCACAGCAGTTACTATTTGTTACTCACTAGCTACCCTCCAGGGGCTGAACTAGGCCCCTTATAAGGGGCATTATCTCATATAACTCTCACAACAACCTTTTAAGGTAAATATTCTTATCCCCCTTTTATAGATGAGGAAACTGGAGTTCAGAGAGGGTACATAAACTACCCAAGGTCACACAGCTGGCGAGTAACAGGGTCAGAACCAGGAGAGGTAAGCAAGGTGCCTTGGACACAAAAGTTCAGGAGGCTCTGGCTCTCAAGGTTGATCAAGTGCAAGGCCAACACCCGGGCAGGAGATGTCTAACCCAGTTCCTGGCCCTGAGTGAAGGAGTTGGATTTGGATCCAGGTCTGTCTGCATCCAGCCTGTGCTCTTTTCACTGTGGCGCAGCCCACCCAGGAGGAGATGGGCCTTCTAGTAGCAGCTAGAAGTTTCCAAAGGAGTGAAGCTCTGTGGTGGGATTTCAGGCCTCACAGGGCTGATGAGGGAGGCACTACCCCCTACCAGTAGCCCAGGTGGGCAGCCGCCAGTCCCGTGTCTTTAAGCCAGTAATAGTCCAGGTGGAAACGTGGGGCTGAGGCCATCACGCAGGAAAGCAAACTCCAGCTGCTGACACCTGGGTGCCAATCTCTACTGTCTCCTTTGGGGTCTGTAGAGCTGACCCCAGCCCAGAGTCCCCCTTGCACTTGGGAGCAGTTTGTAATCTTTTCAAACCCACTACTTACCCTCATGAGGGCAGGGGTCCTCATTTTTTTCCTTGGTAGGGGAAGCTGAGGCTCTGAGAGGTTAAGCAAGTTGCCCCAAGTCACACAGCCAGCAGAGCGCCCAGGGTATGACTCAGAACTCAGGGCTCTTTCCATCCACTTCACTGCCAACAGCCAGGTCAAGACCCAAATGGGGCTGGAGTTCAGACTTGGTTGGGGGCAAGAGAAATAGGAAAGAAGGCTTAGAGAGGGGAAAACGTGTCAGGAACAAGCAACTTCTAAAATATAATGCTTTGGCTAAATTTAAACATGTGAAAGAGTTCAGAACGATTCATAATGCATGCGAATATGCAGAAAGGATGAGCCGGGTACAGCTTTCCTCTCAGACATAGCAGGAGTGGGCAGGGTGAGGACTCCCTCTTGGGCCGCAGTTTTCCAAGCCCACAACACCTTCAGATGGAAACGACTTTCTTAGGTAAACTGCCAAAGCCCCGGAACCTTGGAGGGGCCAGCAGGATAGATGTGGCCCGTCTACGCCCACGTTGCTGTCTCTACACTCCACAGAGTCTCTGGAATGCCCAGCACCGCCCCGGCCCCAGGCTTGCCTTCTCTGAGCTAAATAATTCTGCTGCTTTCCTTTCACCAATGAGCCTTCCTTCTTCCTCAGCCTTTTAATTGTCCTTATCACCTCTCCTTTTCCAATGGGTCAGGAGCGAGGGTGTGGCTGAGGGTCTGAGTGAATTAGGATGGGCCAGTAGCTTCTCAGACCACTCTCGTGCATCATATAACCTCGCAGCAGCATGTCGGAGGGGAAATGGGCTCCATGAGGGGAAATGTAGAGCTCTGGACCAGGGTTTGCCCGGTCCAAACGAACCCCTCTGGGCCTCGGTTTCCTCAACTGCCAAGTGAGATTGCTAACAGCTACTGTCTACGGCTGCTGGGGGGACGCCATAGGCACTCACGCCTGGCACATTGCAGGACGCTCAGGAATCGGCCCTACTTCCCTCTGCAGAGCTACGACGCCCCACTCCCCCACCCCAGCGCCTAGGTTTCCTGCCTCTTCATTCACGTTCACACAAGCCTGACTCGTACCCTCCACCTCTTTCTGCTTGTCTGGGTCCTACCCAACCATCATCTCCACCGTGAAGCCGACTTCAGACCCACACCCCACACGCCCCAAACCAGCCAAGGCCTCCAGCTCCGCTGCCTCAATGTCTGTCGCAGTCCTCCGCCTCTTTCCCGGGCCCCGAGCACCTGATGGCCCTGATTTGTGCCAAGACCTGCCACTTTCTCGGGGCTTTCACCCATTATCTCCTTCAGATGTTGAACCTTCCCATGCCCCTGTGAGTTCGGAAAGGAAAGAATGGTCCCTCTTTGACGAGGGAAGGATCTGGGACTCTGAGAGGTCCACTCCTCACATGGAACCCCAGAGCCCTTTGGTGCCTCCGCTTTGCCTCCCCGATATAACCACCCCCACAGGGAGATGTCATAACTCTGTCTCCCCAATTTCTTTAGAAGCCCCCCGAGGGCCTGGAGCCCATCTCCCGCCTCGTCTTAGGCACGTGGCCTTATGCCAGTTTGCAACGATCTCCCATCGGTGCCGGGCCCCGGAGACAGGACAGTGGGCTCAATTCTCCTTCGCTCTCTACAGAGACCTCAGGTCCTCACCTGCCACGTTAGCCATCAGCTGGCCCTCCAGGCTTGTCTCCGCAGAACAGGCCCAGGCTCTGCCTTAGGAAGGCCTCCAGGAGGCCCCTCCCATGCTTGGAACACAGGACATTTCCTAGAAGTATAGGTGGAGAAGCCGCCATGTGCGCACGTGTGCAAAACCATCTTGCAGCTCTCCCCGGAAGCTTTTCTTCAAGGACCTTGGATCTGAATATGCAGGGACTTGAAAGCCCCCCAAGTCCCTCTCCCTGGCAGCCGGTCTCTGGGGAGGCGTGTCTATCGGGCACGCGAGCTGTCTTCAGGGCACACCGCTCTTCTGGTACGGTTCATCAGTTGGGTCCTTTCTCCCCCATCCCTGCTTGACTTCAACCCAACAACCTAAGAGGCAGCAGAAATGCTCCCGCATCCCCACTTGCTGGTTTTATTTTCATCATGATTGGTTGTTTGTTGTCCGCACACACGTTGCTCCAGAAGGAGTTGCTGGCGGGATGCGAATAAACAGTCTGTGCTCATAAACACCGCTCTCCTCAATCATCATGTGGGACTCCTTGTGTCTAGACCCCATAGGGAGACTTTAAAACATTGTACCAACTCAATTACTGTTCCTTCAGCCAGTAAGAATAATAATAAATACTTAGTGGGTGCTTCTTACGTGCCAGCCACAATTCTGAGACTTGCGACACTTCATTTCTTCAATCTTCACCACACACCTGGGCTAGAAGGTAGGTTTTTCTTATCCCCATTTTACAGATGAGGAACAGGAAAGTTCAGTTACTTGTCTAAGGTTGACCACATGAGTCCTTTGCTCTTGGACAGGGAGAGAAGTCCATAACAGGAAACCCCAGGTATTCAGGACACCATCACCCCAACAGCCCACATTAATACAGACTCACCCTGTCTTCATCTCGTCTCTCTCTCCCTGCCCCCCTTCTCCCTCTCTTCCTCTCTTCTACCCCTTACTAGTTCTTTACCTTCCTAGCTCTGTGAATGAGGCATCTCCCTGCCCCTCTCTGAACTTGACCTCCCTCTCCTGACAGTGGGGAGAGGACCCTCCTTGCTGACCTCATGGGCTGATGCAGGGGAGAGACTTCCAGCACGAGGGTGGTGCGCTCGGCCTGTTAGGAGCCGCTGGGTTGACAGGAGGGGAGTCAGTTTTCATACCATGGCAGGAACCCATGCGCTCTGTCCTGTTGCAGCATATCAGGCTACGGAGCTGCTGGCGGGAAAGGCGGGAAGAACACGATGATGCGATCCCACGGCGTGTCTGTGCTGGGCATCTTCAACCTGGAGAAGGACGACGTGCTGTACATCCTGGTCGGGCAGCAGGGGGAAGATGCTTGCCCCAGTGTAAGTGCCCAGAGCGGGGGTTTCTCCTCCACACTCACCAGTAGCCAGGCAGGTCCCTCAGAGGACACAAACACTGCACACACGCCTTCGGAGACCTCACGTTCAAAGATGGCGGGACTCACCCTTTGTTCTGCCTGCAAACGCTCCTCCCTTTCCAGGGCCATTTGGGTGCATGAGAAGGTGGGTGGTGTGGCTTTGGGGGTCGCACATCCCTACAGGCACCAAGGCTGAGGCATGGGTTTCATGAGCAATCTTTCAAACTGAAGAGCTGAATTCTGCTAAAATGGACAAATGGTGGTTCCTCTTCGCACAAGTGCGAGTTGAAGCCCACTGCCTAAGCTTTCTTGCAAGGGCACCATTGTCTTTAGCCATATTATCATAAACAGGAAAATACCAGACTAAACATGTCTTGTTCAGCTCAAAATCACAGACTCATAGCCACATATATGCATATAAAACCATAGGAAAAGTTCTGAAAGATACAGGTAACAGTGGTTGTTTCTGGAGAGGGGACTGGAGTTGAGGGTGCTTTGTCAGTAATGTCTGATATTGTTACAAAAATAATGCATTCACATATTATTTATTATTTGTGTGATTAAATTTTTTTAAGTATTTTAAGCACAGACTCAGAGCTGAAAGACCATGTAATCCACTACCCCCATTTCACAGATGAGAACATGGAGACCACAGAAGTGAAGGGACTTGTCCAGAGTCACTCATAATGCAGCACAGAGACTCTGGCTCCTATTTTTGCTGCCCCAAACTTGCTTGGGGCTCAGTTTCTACAGCCTTTTCCCCTTTTCCACTTATAACACATCTCTAGACAAGCCAGACTGTCATCCTCTGCAGCCCCAGAGACAACCCTTCATTCTGGTTCCTGACCCCACTGGGGGTGTCCAGCTGTCGAACAGGGAGAGCTCCAACAGCAGTACTTAAGAAAGCCAGTAGTGGTCTACAATGACCAGGAAGGGGAGACAGTGGAGACTGATAAAGCAGCAGCCATGCCTCTTGCCTGTGCTGGGGGACGCAGGACCCTGGTGGTGCTGGCTGTCTTGATGGGAACTCAGCACTCTGCAGGGGGTTCTCGGCATTGGGCCAGGCCACGCCCTCACCTGAGGGTGAGCTTCTGCACTGGGTGGGACCGGGGCAGGGATCTGGGTTCTAGGTCTCAGGACCCAGGGCTCCTTCCCCAGAAACTTATTCAAGAGCAGAGTTGGAAGACAGATGTGGGAACAAGAGCTATGAGAAAGCAGTTCAATTCCACTGAATAACCTCAAGGCTCCTAAGAGCCAGGCCCCAGGCTGGGAGCCAGGAGTAAAGTATGTGCCCTACCCCCAACCCCACCTTAGAGGCTGAAAACCAAGCAACAGGAGTAAGCTGCGCAGGCGCAAGCTTGTGCATGAGAAATGTCTGGACTCTTTTATTTAGCAACTATAATCAGGACTTTCCAACCTGATTGTTAAGTGTTAAGCCATTACATTACAAGCCGCTGTAATTTTCACAGGAATTTATTGAGTGCTAATGTAATTCTTCCATCTAAGCAGAAAGATTGCATTGACTTCCGCAAGGAACTTTTACTTGATTGGATTGTCATCAATTACGTCTTTTCACAGGACTGAGTCCTTCTTTTTTAATTCAATTGTAATCTACTTGTTCCTCTGGACTGCTGCATTTTATCATTTTATTAATCAACCTACTTGCTCTCAAACCTTGGATGTGCCAGGGAAGTTCCAAAGAAGCCAGGGACGGAGAGCAGCCCCCTCTGCTGGTCGGGTCGGGCATAGCATGGGCATGGGGAAAAGAATTGCTCTTCCCAGTTGCTCCACACCTCCGCCCCTCAGGAGTCATTTGAGAAAGGGAGAAAGACCTTTTACAGGCACTACCTCAATCTCCAGTCCTCCCTAGGCCGAAAAATGGACTTCACTAGAGAACGAAGTGGACCCCAAGAATTAAACTTGCAGGCTTTGGCAGCTCTGCTGGTTCTACTGCATTTCTGCGTGGAGTGGCTCTTCCCGTGTGCCTGGCCAACCCAAGCCTGGAATGGGCTCCAGCTGCTGGAACCACCCCCCCATACACACACACACACACACACACACACACACACACACACACACACACACACACACACACACACACACACGCCCCTCAGCCCCCGTCCTGTACACTGTAGGCTGTTTAGCAGCATCCCTGGCCTCTACCCACCAGATGCCAGTAGCATCCCTCAGAAATGACCATCGAAAATGCCTCCAGACATTTCCAAACATCCCCAGGGGAGCAAAACCATAGGTCTAAATGTTAGCTTCCACCACTACCATCACTCACAAGGCAAGTATTGTGAAGGGCCAGCCCACACCCACCCAGTTCCCAAGTCTTTCAAATGTATTCAGCAAATATGTATTGAGTACCTACTACACGCCAGTCACAGTTCTAGGAACTGGGGAGATATTCATGAACAAAAGGAAGATCCTTTGCTCTCATGGAGCTTACATTGACTCCAGGGGAAGAGGGACAAACAGACAATAACCAGTAAACGTAAGTTCCTCAGGACACCCAAAAGAGACAGGGTTAAGGTGCATAGAATTAGGGTGAAGGGGAGTCAGGTGTGCTGGAGTTCAGAGGCAGGTTGCAATCGTAAATAGAGTGGTGAAGGGAAGCCTACCGAGAAAAAGACAGCTGAGCAGAGCCCTGAAAGAGCTGAGGGACTGAACCAGGAAAATAAGTGGGGACTCCGGCAGAGCAGAGGCCGAGTCCCCAGGCGGGAGCGTGCCTGGTGTGCTCAAGGAGCAGCCAGGATGAGTGGGTAGAACAGGAGGGAGAGTAGGTGAGAGACGAGGGAGGGGTGATGGGGACCAGGTCAGGCCATCAGAAGAACATACTGAAGCCATAGGACGGTTTTGAGCAGAATAGTGACCTGAAGCGATTTGCATATTAGCTCCTCTGGCTACAATGTGGAGAACAGACCACTTGGGCCCAAGGGAGGAGTCGGGGGCAATGAATCTAATGGCTATTGCATTAATCCAGGCAAGATGATGGTGGCTTGGATAAAGACAGTAACAGTGAAGGTGGTGAAAAGCGGCTGAATTCTGGGTGTATTTAGAATATAAAATCCAAGAACTATGCCCGAGCCACTGGAAGGAGGGAGCTGCCTTCACGAGAGCTGGGGCCCGCTGCGGAAGGAGCAGGTTCACTGAGCTCAGCTGATCTGGTAGACGGCCAAGGGGAGGCTGCTTGTGGACAAGGAAGACAGGCCACTGGCGTTCAGGAGAGAGGTCTGGAAAAGAGATGCAAATCCAGGAGAGGTCAGCATAAACTGAGACAGGTTGAGATTGTCTAGGGAGTGGTGTAGATGGAGAGGACCACGGGCTGAACCCTGCAGACCCCCAACATTTAGAAATGGAGAAAAGAGGAACCAACAAAAGAGGCGGGGAGGGGGGAGCCAGGGATGTAGAGGAGACTCCAGAAGTCAGGTCAAGAAAGCGAATCATGGAAAAGTGATCAGCTCCTCCAAATGCAGCTGTGGACCCAGCAAGATGCAGACTGAGAAGCGAATCAACTGTTCCCTCCCCCCACCCCATTCAAAGGAGACACCTGAGCCTCCGGGGCAGCGGGGAATGCGCTGACGCTGGGCTCTAGTTAGACAAAGGCCATCCTGCAGCCCAACTGCTCCCTCCAGCAATCTCCAGCCATCGGCAAGTTCCATTCAAGGGAAGAGGGCATCCCCAAGGGGTGGGGGCCCCACTGCTGCCAGGCAGAGGAGAGGAGGAAAGGGAACATGGTCAGAGGGGATGGACCTTCTTAGCACCACTGGTTCGCACTGGGCAGCTCCCCAATTTCTTTTAGTTATTTATTTAGACTTTTTGGCTGCATCGGGTCTTAGTTGCATCACGTGGGATCTTTCGTGGCGACGCGTGGGCTTCTCTCTAGTTGTGGCGCGCGGGCTTAGTTGCCCTGTGCCATGTGGGATCTTAGTTCCCCGACCAGGGCTCGAACCCGCGTCCCCTGCATTGGAAGGCCGATTCTTAACCACTGGACCACCGGGGCAGTCCCGCAGCTCTCCAGTTAATAGAGGAGGACAGATCCAGACAGATGGCCCAGCAAAGCTCCAGTCAGGAAGTGAGACTGGACACTGTCTTCTGTGCTCTGCTCTGCCTAGCTGGCAGCACACACTTCCATGCCCTGTCCCTGGCTCTGCCCTCAGAGCATGCCCCTTGCATCTCAGGCCCTCCCCAGGCAGCGGTTGGCAGGGTTTCCTTCCAGCAGACTCCATGCCACTCGGCCCCCGCCCCAGCCCTGAATGGCATTGCACATACACAGGAGAAATGTCAGCTGTCCACAGTAGCAATTCAGACCCTTCCACCCACACTAAATCCACTCTAAAACATATCAAATTATTTCCATCATTAAATCCAAAATGCCATAAAACAAATTGCATCTCAGCTATTTATCTGGAAATTTCTCTAGTACTCATTCCCGGCACCCCTGAGTGCTTTAGCATAAGGAGTCACTCAAGATGAATTGCCACGTCCACTGGCTGGTTACACAGCAACATTCGATGAAAATTTGATGTTTTGTTGGCCTTTTTTCTATTAAGCGAAAGCAGTCATTTTCCTCCAAGGTCAGGCCAATGCGTGGAGAGTTCGTCTCAGCTGCTGTGACTGACAAGCAGGGTGGCTGTTCTTGAAACGCTGCCCTCTTTATTCAGGGATTCCAGGCTTCTGGGTCACAGGAATTTCCAGCATGTCCCCAGAGACTCCCAGGTGCCTGGGCCCACACCAGGTGGAATAAAATCTGAGTTTGGCCTCCCACTGTTTTCTTCTCTTTACAAGATACTTCAAACTGCAACTTCTCAAAAAACCTCAGTGGCTCCTCGCTGCTTAGAGAATGAAGTCCAGCTCCTTCTCTGTTTGTACTCAAGGCCTCTGTCCAGGATCTGACTGTCCAGTTAGGTTCCCTCTACCCACTCCCATTTACACTCCCGCCAGCACTGTCTTACCGCATGGGGCCTTTATCACCCCCTCTTCAGAATCCAAAGGACCCTAACAGGTCCTCCTGGACCACCTCTCTGTCCTCAGATGGACTTTTCTGAGCCAGAGAGACTCCTTATACTTTTCCTCCCAAATACCACACTCACCTCCTTCCCTCTGGACTCATGCTGATCTCCTCCCCTGTAATGTCCTAATTTTCTCCCATTCTCAGTGTTTAAAAATCTCCCCATCCTTCAAGGCCCAGGTGAATGCCACCTCCCCCAGGCAGTCCTCCCTGCTCACCAGTCCAGCAACAAAGCCTCACTCTCCCTCCTCAACTTCCCATGCATTTTCTTCTAAGCTGTCCCTGTGGTCCTTCTCCAATACTGCCCAGAGTGACAGTTATCTGTGTGTAGTTTTTGTCTCCTCAATTCAACGGCAAGCTATTTGAGAGATCGTCAGACCCTATCTTTAAACATAGAAGGTCTGTGTGCTGGGAGGTAGAGAACCCTGGGCACAAACCTGAGGTGCTTTTTGTTTCTCCAGACAAACCAACTAATCCAGAAAGTCTGCATTGGAGAGAACAACGTGATAGAAGAAGAAATCCGCGTGAACAAAAGTGTGCACGAGTGGGCAGGAGGGGGCGGCGGAGGGGGCGGAGCCACCTACGTATTTAAGGTGAGGTCTGGGTGCCAGCTTCCCCAGGGCAGCGCCTTCTCTGTGTCCTGGTGTTGGATCCTCAGGACAGACCTGGGAATGAAGCACCTCGAGTGCTCTTAGCCCCGTTTAAAGTTGAGGAAACCAAGGCCCAGAGGGAATATAAGGTTCCCTGTCCGTCCAGGAAAGGGCAGGCCCTTCTCATGTTGATATGCCAGCTGGATTTCACCACGCACACCTTTGCCATCCTGCTTCAGAGTCCCAGAGGGTCCCACTGTGCCCTCCTCTGTCCTAAGGTGGACTTTTCTTACGTCATCGAAAATAGGCAAAGGTTTCCTGCTGGGTCTTCCTGCAGGGACGGTGATGCTGAGGGCTTATTCTTGAAGTTGTGGGGATCAGAGCAGAGACCCCTGAGTGTGCAGAGGAAGGAGAGAGGGAGAGAGACCTGCTTCTGCACACCAGCTGCCAGACCCCTGAGGCTAGAGAGGAACTTCAGGAAAGGGGCTGTAGAAACAGCCTCCTCGTATGCAGAAACATTTCTGTCGCCTAGTGCTTTTGCTTCACGTACTGAACCTGGACTAATACACGAGCCCGGGGCTGGAGGGGATGGAAGAGCTGATGGGTTGTTGTAACATGAGATCAGGGCCCTCAGACCACTGAGATGTCACCCACTGCCCAGCAAACACTCGGCCACATTTAAATTGCTCAGGGGTCTCCAGAGTGGGAACCCCACTCGGTTTCTCAATCTCTGAATGTCTCCCCTGGGCAGATGAAGGATGGAGTGCCAGTGCCCCTGATCATTGCGGCCGGCGGTGGCGGCAGGGCCTACGGAGCCAAGACAGACACGTTCCACCCAGAGAGACTGGAGAATAACTCCTCAGTTCTAGGGCTGAATGGCAATTCCGGAGCCGCAGGTAAACCACTGCAAGCCCACCCTCTCCCAGAACATTCTCCCGGGACTGTGTGAGCTTCAGCTCGGCCGGGCGCCATCACACACCTGTGGGCATCTTAGTCGCTGGCCCTTGAGATGCTGGGAGCTCTGGATACTGGTACCGGGATCAAGAGAGGAAGGGCAGGCCACACGCTGGGGACCCAGAGGCCGCCTTGCCAGCACGGGGTTTGGACTTGCAGAAGGTCACTGAGAAAATGAGGCAGGCGGCAGCAGTCTGACCGCCAACCCAACCGTACCCGGGTTTTACCAAATGCAACTGGATGTGAGCAGGTGGAAGGAATCTGGGCAGAGTCAGGCCCCCGGGCCCCTGTGGCTTGTTCGTACTTCCGGGCCCCGGGCTGCCAGGGCACACATCTCCTTGCTGGAAAATCTCTTTCTGGAATCTCCATGGTTGGGCTCTCTGTCTCCTTAATGAGAGCCAGCAACGCAGAAATAGGGGGCAGACACCAAAGGGGATGTGAATTCTCTGATTCCTCCCAAGTCAGCCATTCCTCTTTGTATTTTCTTTTTTCCACAATCAGATCGAGGGAGGATTTTTGAAGGTGTTTAAGATTTGAGATTAATTAAAATAAACACTCAGACTTTCTCTTCAATTGAGAGAGAGATAGAAGAAAGAGGAGAAGCGGTCACAGCGAGGAATTACCGCAGTGATACAGTGCCCCTTACATCCGTCCAGCATGTAATAAATTACAAAGCACTTCCACATCTATTATACATGTGCTTTTCAAAACAGTCCTGTAGGGTTTTCCAAACATATAATTTCATTTTACAGAAGAGTCAACAAGCTCATGGAAAGTTGGTGGATTTTTTTCCTCAAAATGGCCAAACTGTTTCGTACTTAATCCGTTTTTTAAAACACTGCTGTTGCTGTTTTTATTTTTACGTCCATCGTTTTCTTTTCCACACGTTTGCTTGAAGGCTGCAAGATAGAGTGGGGGTCGGAAACCAACTTAGCTGGGGACTGTGCAGGACGCAAGGGTAGGGTGCTCCGGGCAGGAGGGCAGACCTGGTATCAGGCCCATCTCGTCCTAACTTGTTCACTAAGCTCACGGCCCCAAATAGCCAGCAGAGCCCACTTCCGACTAACGGCGCTGAGGGGCCTTCCCTCCACCACGTGACATCAACCACCTTGACTGGCCCCATACCCACCCTCTGGCTGGCAAAGGGAGGCCAAACACTTGGAGTCCTGTAGCTTCCGAAGCTGACAGAAGGTCCTCACGACTTGTCCAGGACCTCGTTTCAGCTCCGCTTGTCTCTGTTCCAGACCCAAGCTTCTTCCTCACCTCGACCTCATTTCCTGAAACCTGTCTCCCTCTTTCTAGCACCATAGTCATCCCTGTCTGCAGCTTTCCCCACCTAGACGTCCCTCTGCTGCCCCCTCTGGGTCCAGAAGAACCTTGGCCACAAGTTCTCCCAGAGGACCCTTCCGGGCAGGTTGACCCTTCCGGGCAGGTTAACCCTTACGGTTCCAGCAGACACACGCACAGCTGTTTTTCCCGGTTCCCACCTGCCAGCATCTGCTGGAGCAGAAAGGGCTTTGGGGTCTTCTGGAGTAAACTGCCTCTTGAAATGTCACACAAAACGATATGGGGAGACAAGGTGGGCGTCCTGGAATTTCCAGGGCCTCGGGAGAGATGTACTGTGGTCTGCCTGTGGCCTTAAGATACAGTTACGTTCAACCTAGCTCTGTAAAGAACATTTCGTTTGCAAGAGCTCAGAGCAGGCCCAGGCGTTGGGAAGCACAGCTCCAGCTGCTGCCACTGTAGCCAGAGCATCACCACCTCCACCCACAGCTCTCTTTGCTCTTGACCTCGGAGCAGCTCCTTAGAAGCAGGCAGGCAAGACACTGCCTGAGCGTCAGAGTGTGAGGCCTTCTGCCTGTGTGTGTCCTGCCTCACAAACGCCCAGCGAGCCCTCCACTTGGCGGTTTGTAAAATATTTCATACGCTCCCTGTCTTCTTTGATCCTAACATCCACCCCATGAGGTGTCTCATTATCTCCAAGTGACAGGTGAGGAAACCAAGTCTCAGGCCGGGGAAGTTCTTGCCTAGCAGACAATTAAAGCACTTTGGGTTATCTGGTGCCTTAATCCAGGGCTCCTGCTAGGAATTTCACTGCCGTGACCTCGGCAGGGTTTTGACAGCTGGTCCCGGTTCTTTGAGATGGGAAGCAGTTAATGAAATGCAGGCCGGGCGCTTCAGGAGTTGGCAGGCATAGAGGGAAGGCAGAGGCAGAGTTTAGTAGTCGTGCAGCCTGTCCCCTCCCCCGTCCCTCACCGAGCACACTGCCGGGCTCTTGAGCCAGAGGCCTGACAAGAAGCTGGGGCGCGAGGGGCTCCCATCGGGACATGCACGACTGTGGCCAGAGCAGCTCTCCCTCGGGCAAAGGGCACGCTCGGCCGTGGACTCTGAAGGCCCCAGGCCCCACTGAGGACAGGGCCCCTGGGCACTGGACAGGGGCAAGCACCCCTCGAAGACACCGAGCCCCGCTTCCTTCGCCAGGCCCAGCTGCTGCCCAAACCCAGCCAGCACCCTCACCTCGGCGTTTCTCCGTCTCATCCCACAGGTGGCGGAGGTGGCTGGAATGATAACACTTCCTTGCTCTGGTCTGGAAAGTCTTTGCTGGAAGGTGCCACCGGAGGACATTCCTGCCCCCAGGCCGTGAAGAAGTGGGGGTGGGAGACCAGAGGGGGTTTCGGAGGGGGTGGAGGGGGGTGCTCCTCAGGTGGAGGAGGCGGAGGATATATAGGTAAAGATGATTCGCGTTCAAGGTGTCACTGCCCTCCCCACTTAGTCCTAGGCACCTCACCTCCCTGTCTGCCCCCCGGCCCCTGCCTGCACGCCCCTGGCCCACCCCCAGTGTGGACTGTAATGTGACCTTGCACGCCTTCCCCCCAGCCCCACCACACGAGCCAGAGGCAGGGTGTTGGCTTTCGAGCCAGCATCCTGCCTCGAGGTTTCAATAGGACAGCATCAAGATCCCATATGATTCTTGATCTCCCCCAAAGCCAATGATAAAGGGGCTTTGGCTTCCCAGCCTCTCCTCTGGGCCTCCCCCAAGGACGCACTGGCCTGAGAGCCTTGGAGGCCAGACTCCCCTACCCCGTGCCTCCCTTCGGATGGCCTGGCCCGAGTCCTTGCCGATCCCGCTCCCTGAGGGCCTGGTGTGCAGCTTCTGGCCTCGTGGACTCCCCACACTCCCTTTCCTGCCCCAGCCCGCCAGCTTCCAGAAGGGCGCCATTCCCCCTGCTGATGGGTGCTTGCCCTGAGGGCAGCTGCGGGCAGTCCCAGCCCAGCCCTTCAGCAAGCAGCTGGCCCCTGGCCCCAGCTCTCCTCTGGGCTTCAGAGCAGAGCAGAAGAGCCTTCTGAAGCTGAGAAGCATCCCCACAGACTAGGACACAATGCATGCACGCGCTGTGATGTGCTGTCCGTGTTTTGCTTTACGCTGTGTGTGAGATGCTCGTGTTGACCAGATGCTCTTCTTTTCCAAGCCTAGGGTGGGTGGGCGGAGCCCAAGGGGAGGAGCCCAAAGATAACCCAACCCCCACTGAAAGGAGGGACAGGAGCCTAGAGGCACAGGGGCCCATCCCCCCTGCCCCAACCCTGACCAGATGGGACAGGACAGCCACTCCTCGGTGCTACTGCCCGGCCAGTCCTGGAAGAGGGGCCAAGGGGCCAACCCAGCCCGGGGAGACTAGAACTCTTCTGACTCTTGCTAACACGGACTGCTTCCTGGGGGGGCCCAGCAGAGTGGTGAAGACCCCCCAGCGGGAGCTGGCCCAGACCTGGAGGAGAAAGTGGCCCACACACCAGGCTTCTACTGAGCCGAGCCCCAAGTGCAGCCCCTGTGCCCTGAGCCTCCCTTCCCTCCCCACCGCCCCGCCCTCGAGGCCCCTCCCTGACCCCGCTGCTTGCCCTGCTGATGCGCACATGTGTCCAGACTTGGGCACCCACCTCTCTGCGTTAAACTCTCCTCTGGTTTGCCACAGGTGGCAATGCAGCCTCAAACAATGACCCCGAGATGGACGGAGAGGATGGGGTTTCCTTCATCAATCCACTGGGCATCCTGTACACCCCGGCTTTAAAAGGTACCCCCTCTGCCAGGTGGCACAACCAGCTTCCTTAAGCCAGTTCTCCCTCCCGGCTAAAACTCCAGGGCTACTGATGTGAGTCCAGGACACAAAGGTGTGATCGTGGGTCCCTTGCAGGCAAGTCTACTTAGTGGTCATCTCACCAAGTTTCCTGGAAATCAGGATGCGTGATCTGATTTGGACACAGAAGGAGAAGACTGGCCAGCCCTAGAAAGTGCAACAGTAATAGGCCCGGTACCTGTACCAACCTAAGTGACCCTCGTGTGGACCCTCCCACTTGCCTGCCTGGCCTCTGTCTGAGTTCCCCTCACCAGATGCGCTGTGGACTTCCCTGCACAGGCAGCGCTCCCAGCGGCAATGGGACGTAGGAGCAGGGACCAGAGAACCTGCCCTGACCAGCTGGAGACAGAGCGCAGAGCCTGAGGGTGGGGTTCAGGGCGGCCTCCGCCCGAGGCTGACCCTCCCTCCTTCTCACCAGTGATGGAGGGCCACGGGGAAGTGAATATTAAGCATTACCTGAACTGCAGCCACTGTGAGGTAGATGAGTGCCACATGGACCCCGAGAGCCACAGGGTCATCTGCTTCTGTGACCATGGGACAGTGCTGGCCGAGGACGGCGTCTCCTGCATAGGTAAGGGGGTGGCGGAGGGAGCCCAGAGCTTGAGCCACAGCTGGTTTCTTTGGTTCTGGGACACCTCAGATGCAGTTTTGTAAACTTCCTGACACCCCGTCTGCCCCCAGCACCAGTGCTCTGCTGATGGGTAGAGGGACCTGTGTGTGAAAGGTGGGTCACGGCCTAAGAAGGAGTCGCAAGTCACCTAGTCCCACCCCTAATCCCGGATGTGACCCCCACATCCCCACCAGGGGACCGGCCCATCTCCACTGGACCCCCCAGCGCCAGGGACCTCAGTACTCCTAAGGCACAGCGTCCCATCGGGGAGTCACAGCGCCAGACCTGTTCCTTCCAGCTTCCACTCCTGGGCTCCCTGCTCACAGGGGCCCTTCAGGCGCGGCGTCTGAACACAGCGCTGCCGTCCTCCTCCTCAAGTCTTTTCCACATTAAATAACCCGTTTATTTCCATCCATTCATGTGGGACACAGGTTTATGCCTCCTTCTCATCCTGGTGTTCCAGTTGTCAACGTCCCTTTTGAAATGCAGTGTCCGGGCCCAGGCACGGTGCCTCGGTGTGGTCGATGCCAGTTTGCACCCGGGCGCTCCCTCCCATGCGCTGGGCCCGGTGCGCTCGCGGACAGAGAATCATTTCAGCCTCTAGAGTCTAACTGACCGGGACGCTCTGTCGCTGGGTCGTACTGAGCTTGTAGTCCTCTAAGGTGCCTGAATCTCTTCTGCAGCCGCTGCTGGCTCTCCTTTCATCCTCATCCTGTCATGCACATTTGATGTTTTGGATCAATGTCCAGATTTTGACATTTATCCCTTTTACATATTCCCTCCCCACGAAAGCTACTGTTGAAAGTTGTAAAACCAGGACAAACCTGCTTCATGCCCTGGTCCTCTGAAAAGGATGGTGGTCCAGGCGTCCAAGGCTGGGGAGGGTCTTTCTGACTTGGGGCCAGCTCAGAGGAGAATCCGTGTGGTCATTGGTGCCCCGTGGGGACCTGTCTTCCAGTGTCGCCCACCCCGGAGCCCCACCTGCCACTCTCGCTGATCCTCTCCGTCGTGACCTCTGCCCTCGTGGCCGCCCTCGTCCTGGCTTTCTCCGGCATCATGATCGGTGAGTGTCCCAGAGCCCCAGCACTTCCAAAGCGGGGCAGGGAAGGCAGACCTGGCAGAAGAGAACAGCATCTCAGGCTGTGCCGTGGATGCCGAGGTTTCACTCCGGGTGGGCAGTGATGAGGGCAGCCACGCCAAGCCAAAACAGAAGGCCCCCTCACTCCACCCCCTGCACATCCCTGCTTCCTAGGAGCCATGATTCTGAACCTCAGCCCTGTGCATAGCCCCCTGGTTGCTCAAGGAGGGGGCACTCTTCAGAGTGCTAAAGGTCAGCCCCACCCCAGGCCTCCCTTTCAGCTCTCATCAGACCTGGGCTTCTTCTAGTCTGGCTCGCTTCCTGTGTCGCGCCTCCAGCCCGCCCTTCCCCACTCCATGCAGAGAATGCAGAGCTGGTTCCTGACTGTTTCCAATTAGGCCAGTGAGCCAGGGGGTGCTGACCTGCAGGTCGCAGAGGGCCCTGCATGGTCCAGCCAGGCTCTTCCTGCTGGAAATGCCCGGGACAGGTGGGCAGGGACCTGAGGGGAAGCAGAAGGAAAGGCTCAGCTCCGGACAGCACTTTCAGGCCAGCCGCTCGAGGGCAGGGAATCTGGGGGGGGACAGGGAGGTGGCAGCTAATGTGATCCCCCTGATGCCATCCTGCAAAGGGCAGGATGACGAGAGCTACCTGGCTGCACGCTTACCACGCGATGGGTGACTGACACATTTTAGTTCACCAGACCCTCAAAGAACCCTATGATCACGGTCGGCATATTTCACAGAGGAGGAACTGAGCGCACAGGAGTTGACTCACTTGCCCCGGCCCCGCCCTGTGAATCACCCCCGTGGAGTCTGCCTTATATATAGAATGTTCTCACCCATAGTAGTAACAGTGATAGTGGTCACTTGTACTGGGAAAGCTGTTTAGAACTTTCCAAAACCACTTCTTTCCTTTCTTTCCTCCTTTCTTTCTTTCCTCCTTCCTTCCTTCCTTCCTTCCTGCCTTTATTTATTTATTTTCGTGGCACTGCACAGCTTGTGGGATCTTAGTTCCCTGACCAGGGATTGAACCCACACCCCGGCAGTGAGAGCACCGTGTCCTAAACACTGGACCGCCAGGGAATTCCCTCCAAAACCATTTTATGTTGGTGAATTCATTTCATTATCACAAACCTAGGGGACGGGGAGTGGGGCTTTAGGAGACAGGGCAGGAGTTATTGTCCCTGCTTACAGAGAAGGAGACTGAGATCCAAAGAGGTCACGTGTCGCTTGTCAGTGTCACAGCTTGTAAGTAACAAAGGCAGAATTAGAACTCAGGCACCAGCTTAGACCCAGTTTAGAGACCTTTCACTCTGTGACGGTCTCCAGCTATGTGGCTTGGCGGTTCTTCAACTGTAGGAAACACAGGTGACCAAGAACCCCAGCTGTACTCTCAAATCCATTGCCATGCTTGCCTCACCCAGCGCCTGGGCAGAGCAGAGCTGCTAAGGCAGGCCCCCTCCTGGAGGCATGGGACTCCTCTGACAGCCGACTGCAGATCGGCTGAAATATGTCCTTCACATGGGGTCAGACTTTCAACACAGTATGGTGGCTTCCCAGCCTTCCTGGGTTCCCTCCCAATTATCTCTCACAGGCATTTCCCCTAGTAAAATCCTTGCCTGTTTAATCCTGTCTTGGGTCTGCTTCTCAGAGGACCCAAACTAATGTGCCTCTGCCCCTGCACGATACAATAAATGTTTCCATTCATATGATTTTAAGCTTTACATTTACTTTCATCTTTCAATTAAAGGTACGCTTTCACATCTGTAATCATTTTGTTCGTATGACTAAGTGTGATGGAAAGATTTAGATCCCTGTGGAGGAGCTGGAGATCCAGGAAGGCTTCCTGGAGGAGGTGGCCTGGCTGCCTGGCCCGGGCCACCTTGCGCTGACCTCCGTGTGTCTGCAGTGTACCGCCGGAAGCACCAGGAGCTGCAAGCCATGCAGATGGAGCTGCAGAGCCCCGAGTACAAGCTGAGCAAGCTCCGCACCTCCACCATCATGACCGACTACAACCCCAACTACTGTTTTGCCGGCAAAACCTCCTCCATCAGTGACCTGAAGGAGGTGCCCAGGAAAAACATCACCCTCATCCGGTGAGTGCCCATCACTGTCCTGGGGGGCAGCGGGGGGTGTGGGGGCGGCAGGGAAGGGAGAGCTCCAGGGGGCTGGATGTCATCCCTGCACCACGAATTCCTCCGGCAGCAAGAAGCCAGTAGAGCCACCCCTCGGGGCCCCCCCAGCCCCCCCAGGGAGAGAAGGTTCAGTGTTCAGGGCCATTGGGGGGGTGTTTGCTTGTTCAACACCCCATATACACATGGGGTTGGTACAATGAGAGGAGGATTAGATGGGAGGAATGGGGCTCTCCTCAAAATCCGCCCAAGTGCCCCTCCCCAGGCCTTGCTCCCCTCCCCACTCCCAGAGCACCCTGTGCACGTGTCTGTCACTCACCAAGCACACTCCAGGGGGTGTCCACCAGCTGTCTGTGCCCCTCCCCACCGGCCCCAGGGAGCACAGGCCTCCCTGGCGGGCTGAGCCTTAGTCCCCTCTAGGCCCCTGGCAAATATTAGAGGCTCAGTAAGTGTTCACAGAAGGAATGTCCAGCCAGTGTCCTGAATCCTGGCTTGGAAACTTTCTTGCCAGGTAGACCAATGGAGGCCAGGACCGACGAGCAAAGCCAGACTGAGGGCGTTACCCTTGAGGGTGTGCGTGACCCCCTGGCTCCCGTGTGCGTCCAGTAAATGTGCCCCCGTCTCATCTCGCCTTCTCTTTGAACAGGGGTCTGGGCCACGGCGCGTTTGGGGAGGTGTATGAAGGTCAGGTGTCTGGAATGCCCAACGACCCGAGCCCCCTGCAAGTGGCTGTAAAGGTAAGAGACGCCTCCCTTGTGGGCCTGACCTTGGCCAGGGGTCTCTGTAAGTGTGGCTCTCTGCTGAAAGCCTCTGACCTCTGCGGCTCACAGCCTCCTTCTCCTTCCCACCCTCCCTTCTGCGCCCAGACGCTGCCTGAGGTGTGTTCCGAACAGGACGAACTGGATTTCCTCATGGAAGCCCTGATCATCAGGTAACGATACAGGGAGACACCCCACACCACTGCCCCAAGCCTGTAAGGGACACGAGATATTTCTAACAGGCACATCTCCGAGGGAAACAGGACTGTCCTGCAGCATAGCCCTCCCTCTCCAACAGGAGACTCTCTAAATTCTTAGCACGTCTTACCAGAGTGGAACCAGCCCCCTGTCTTAGAAAAAGAATCCAATCGATAGCGCTCCACCTTCAGTCCGCATCCCTGTGTCACCAGCTGGTTCTTTTCCCCCTTTTCTTAAGAAACAGAGCAGCTGGTTGTTGACAGTAGAAGATACAATCCTCCTCCAGGTATCTCTTCCACCAGGTGCTGGCGCCAACCCCAGCTCTCAGCCCTCATGTAAAGGAAATGGGCCCCCAAGTGATGGAAGGCGCCCACCCTGGTCCACCCAGCTGGCCTGACCCTTCAATTGGTGGATCTGGGGCCCCCCACGGGGAGTCTCAGTGGCCGGGGCTCTGAGAGCAGATGTTGGACCTTGAGATCTGGCCAGGCTCATGGCCTCCTGGTGCACTGGGGAACCTCAAACATCCTGAAGGCTGGGGCAGCCCGAGGTCTCCCCTTGACAGAAGTGGAACGAGTCCAGAGCAGCATGTGTGGTGCGCTGGGTCCATAGGAGGATAGCAGCAGGCTCAGCCCCTGCTTTAAAAATGACGTATTTTCTGACTGAGCATGTAGTATGTGATTATTGAATAAAACCTGGAAAGTAGGAGAGTAGATGGAAGGAGACCCGAATCAGTCCATCTCCGTACTTGGCAGTAACTAAGCAGCATTATATTTGGGTGTACAGTCACCCGGTGTGTCACCTCTGCACGCGTGCGCCCACGTGGAGTTCCCTGGCCCCGCTGCCTCACGTGTCCCGATAGGATCACGTTAACAGGAAAACCCGAATCTCAGAGCCCCCATGAGGAGTCCACAGTGGGATCCGTGGCCCACTTCCTTGTTCTCTTCCACACACGATCACCTGGCAGGTCTCACGCAGTCCCTCGGGAAAGCAGTTCCTCTTCCGCCTGAGGCCTTCCTCTGAAAACCCAAACCCCAAACGTGAATCCTGGCCAGCAGTCCGCGCCCCAGCCTCAAAGCCCTCCTCTCCCCACCCCGCCCCACCTGCTCACCCAAGTTCCTCCTCACCCCCTCGCCCCCAAGCAAGTTCTTTCAAGCAGACTGAGCTCCCGCCAGACCTGCCCTCTGGTTCTCCCAGCTGCTGAGCAGCCGGATTATCCTCTGCTTAGGCCCAGCCTGGGAGCCCTGCTTCCCACATTTACAGAAAGCATTTACAAAATGCGGCTTCTGAAAGCATAAATCTGTACCCGGCTTTGCCCACTTAAGGTTTTCCCAGACTCAGCTCAGTTAAATTCGGTTACTCCCCTCTGCTCTGCAGCAAGTTCAACCACCAGAACATCGTGCGCTGTATCGGGGTGAGTCTGCAAGCCCTGCCCCGATTTATCCTGCTGGAGCTCATGGCGGGAGGAGACCTCAAGTCCTTCCTCCGAGAGACGCGCCCTCGCCCGGTGAGTGAGAACCAGCCTTTCCCAGTAGCTGTGCCGGGGGACGGAGCAGGGGGAGGAAGGAGCCAGGGTGGGCAGCCTGGGAAGCAACATACTCAGTGGGACCGAGGGAGTCGGCCCATGGGCTCGGATCTGGGGGAAAGGCGGGAGAGAGGGGCCAGAAGGTGGCCGATGGCTGAGCCCAGCCCCAGGGATCTTGTGCAAGTCTTGTGCAACAGCTTCTCCAGGCTGTATCTATTTTTATGGCCTGCTGATTGTGGAAAACCAAAACTAGGGACAAGCACAGTGGGGGGACTTTCATGCCGGCTGTGTCACTCACTCAACCAGCTGACTTGGGGCAGGTCACTCTGCATCCACCTGTTCTGAACCCCACTGTCCTCATCTCTCAAATGTGGACATCCTGACCTTGTAGTTTTCCTATCATAGTAGAGTGCTGGGGTATTTAGGAAGGTGCTGCATACATGTTATGGTTAAAGGGCTAGAGCTTGGGGGAGTGAAGAAACCTAAGTGACCCACCCACGCCCAGCCCTGCTTGGCCATTAGACAACCTGCTTAGGGCAGCCAACCCCCTCTAACCTCAGCATCTGCAACGTGAACTCCTCGGGCTAGGCTAGAACATCTCGGACAGAGATCATTTATAAAATACAGCACACTGGGGGAGCCCGGAGTCCAGCTGTCCACTCCTGTCACTGCCGGGGTCTTCAAGAAGCCTGGACCCTGGAAACTGGAGCAGAGCAGACCCCTGAGTTAGGACCTGACTTCCTCTGGTTGCCACTGGACTATGAGAACCACGGGGAAGACTTGTACCCTCCCCACCCCCAGGACAGCAGAGAAAGACCGACAACCGCTCTGCCACAGCAAGACCAGAACGGAACGCTCTCCTCACGAGGACCCCAAGTGGTTGCGGAAACCTCGGAAGGTCACGCCTGCTCCAGTCCACGCCTTCGCTCAGGCTCAGTTTAGAAACCGCATCCTTAGTAGCCTCCACACCGTTCCCACAAGCCTCTGGGTGGCCTCTCTCGGCATCTAAGAGGAATCCGCTCTAACGCCTCGAGAAGATGAGTGTGTGTGCACCTGAGCACACCTGGCAGGAGGAAGGGGCTGGGGGAGGGGCAGAGAGAACTAAGCCCACCTCGCGGTAATCCTCATCTGCATTGTCACAACCACCCTGTGAAGGAGATGGTACAGATCTCACCCCATTCTGGAGACGGGAAAACAGTGGCTCAGGGCGGTCATGTGACTTGCCGAGGTGCACAGGCAGTGAAAGAGCTGGGGCTGGAGCTCAGGTCTGGTGGATCCTGATTCCATGCTCTCTCCAGCCTGCTGTGCTGTTTATCCAGATGGTCCCCTTCGAGAAGCCCTGAGTGCCAAGGTGAGGGTGGGTTGTTCAGAGCAAATGCCGCCAGCTATGCCGGCATCTCTGCCAGGTCTGGGCACCAGCCTTGGCTTTCCCACCAGCACCCAGCAAGGCCGAGCGGTGCTGGGAAGCAGTGCCTCTGGCAGACGTCACACGGAACACTTGGTATCACACTTTGGGCAGAGGCCTAGCTCTGGCTTTCCCACTGGAGATTCCTGGGGCTTGAGGACAAGAAAGTATTGTGACCTCCTTGTAAAGGGAATCTGGGAACCCTTCACTTGGCAAGTCTGAGGACTTGCAGGCAAAGGTATCTCTCTCCCTTGATGATGAAAGAGGATTTGGATGTTGTCTCAAAGAACGAAGCACCAGCAAGGACAAGCAGGTCACGGATCTCTCCCACCACCTCCAGCCCCAGTGCTGCCCCCAGGAGGCTCAGAGCAGGAGCCTGCTGCCGAGTCCCGACCTCTAGCTGCAGCCACCGCCCGAGGGATGCCCACAGCCAGCAGAAGGTCCACTCCGCTCGGGAGAGCCGCTTCTAAGGGTCGGGATTCCCCCGACCAAATCTGCCCGCTAACCCTTGACCCTGCTCTTCCGTGTGGCTCTCCCTGCCAGCCGTGCCCCTTGGTAGCACCCCAGTCCTCCTCCTTACCCCTCTACACACCCACTCGTCTCAGGTGAGCTGGTCGTTCCTGAGGGACTGCCCACGACGGGTGATTTAAAACGTCGGATCACAGCCTCCAGAGTGACCCCGTGCAAATGTTTGTAGCAGCAACTTCCGGCCGTGGGTGGAGGGGTGGGGAGGGGGGGAGGAGGTTGCTAGGTGTCCTGCTTGATTCTCAGAACCACAAAACCCAGCTTAGTGGAGTGGGGGTCAGGTTGACTGTGAGGAAGGAGCGCGATTCAGAAGTGGACCGAGGGGGCTAATATCAGCAAATCCTACACATGATGAAGACGGGAGGGGCTGGCTGATGGACATCAGGGCCGGAGAGATACACGCCCTGAGGAGAGCGTGGGCAGAGTCGTGCCTCCAGCCTGTGGAGCTCACTGGATTCAAAGGCCTGAAGTCCACCTGATTCATTTGTTTGAAGTCCTTGAGTCTCCAGGCTTACCTGATGATGACCTGATGTGTGCAGGCACCCGGCTGGGCACTCAGAGTCACACGAGCACTCTGTACTCACTTCCTGCCATCCCCGGGGCTCAGTGGCTCCATGGACCATCAGCATAGAAGGACATGAAGTAATGATGGATATACAGACTCAGAAGACAGAATGGGTACCTGGGCCAACCATGTCTGTCATGGAAATGAAATTCATGGGTACAGAGGAAAACATCGTTTGGTCCCAGGACCCACCTCCTCAAGAAGGAAGGACCCTTTTAATGTCAAAATAACTTTGCAGATGCTCTCTTTATTGAACAAATTTTTATTGAGGGTTTAAGATATGCCAGATGTAGGCTAGTAGCTGTCTTTTAATATCAGTTGATTCAATCAATAATGACAAAGACCATTAAGGAGTCAGTAATCTCTTTATTCAAGGTGGCGGTCATTGACTGCTATAGTGTCTATAGCTGTTTGGAACATGGTAATCCTGTAGGTAATGGCTCTAGAGAAGAGGCTCAGTACAAGACGGCTTCTTGGATGTCAGAGGTGAACAGCACAGAGGTGAGAACCTCTGGTTGCAGCTAATGCTTAGGTTTTCATCTTTGGCTTCAACTTTGCCAAATACCAATGCTGCCTCCAAAACGCGTGGAGGGGTATTTTCTCGGCCATGTCAGGAGCCAGGAATATGAGGGCCCAGCACCGTTCGCATCTCATCACTTTTCAAAATGGATTTTTGCCACGTTTAGTATTTTGTGTCCCCTGTCTGCATTCTTTGCTTCTTCCTTTCATCTTTCCCTCTTACCCTCATATGTGTCCATGTTAAAATATACCCCTAGTCTGTTTTTCACTTGGTGAAACAGTTCCTCCCCCATGTCCTGTGACCCTTCATCTCTAAATGCAGAAGCTACTTAAGGAAGGAACAGGTATCAATATTATTCTGTCTTTTGTTAGTATATACATTATCCTTTGGAAATAGCCCCTCAGAAACTGCGAGCAAAGAAATTATTCCACTTCAGTGGGCCTCTTTTCTCCCGTGTCAAAGTAGGATATTGGTCAAAACAGTGTCCCTGAAGGGAACTCCGGTACCCTGCGGTGCTGCGCACTCACACACGCTCAGGAGAATTCCTCGGTCAAGCAAACATCAGAGCCACGCAGACTCCTCTCTTCCCGATTCTCAACACACATTAGCGTACAGCAAAGACTCTGATCATTTCTGTGATAAGGAAGCCTATTTAACCCAGGAATTCCCATGCCTGTTTGATTGAATTCCATCCCACAGCCTGCTTTGGGAAATACTGCACAAAATCCTCTCTGAGTACTGGGCAGGCTACACCCATAACCATGGCTGCCCGAGTTGCCAAAGGAAGTGCCGCATTCAGTGGCGAATAGGGGGCAGAAACCCTGGTTCCAAGGCCTTCTTTGCCCAGGAAGGATAGAAATGACACTGAGCACACTGGCTACACTCTGCACTGCTAGTTTTAAGTATCGGTTTTGCCACAGCATCCACACCTCCGCCACCGCGCGCGCGCGCACACACACACACACACACACACACACACACACCCACCCACCCATGGGTTACCGTCTGTCTGCTCTGTTCAGACTGATTAGCGGCGCGGTTAATTTGCTCTGAGCAGCCAAAGACAGGGAGCCGAGATAATCCCGGCCCGTGGGTTAATGCATGGGAAGATTTAGTCCCTCCAGCACACCAGACTCATGGAGCATTTGAGACGTCAGTGGTCCTTGCATCCTGAGTGATGGGGGCTAAGACACAAAGAGACCCGGGGGGAGCTAGGACTGGGTCCTCTTTGGCAGGAACAGAAAGCAATTTGAAAGAAAGAGAGAGAAAAGATTGTTCTAATACTATAGCAAGATGGATGCATATTCCCCTTGGAAATATATTACTTTCCTTTTCCCCAGGAGAAGGGGACTGTCTCTCACAGTGCCCAGTACTTCTCAGCCTGACAAGGTCCCGGGAGAAGCCCAACACAAGAGCCATTTCCCGAGACCCCACAGCACCCCCAGGAGCAGCCCCCTGCATAACTGCAGAGCCCTCTATGAAGCGCTCACTCTGTGCCTCTGACTGTAGGTGCTCTTAACCATCCAGGGAGGCCAAGAGTGTCATGCTGATTTCACAGACCAGGACATGGTGGCTTGGACAGAGGCAAAGCGGTCAGCCCCAGCTCACACAGCCAATAAGGGACGAGCAGGATGAAGCCCAGCTCAGCTCAACCGAGCACCGGAATGTGCCCTCACGGCATCTGTGTGCTGCATCCGTATTCACTTGGGTACCATGCGCTGCGCCCATGGCTACTCCGGCCCTTCTCGGACACGCTCTCCCGAGAAACTCCATTTTAACTCCTAGAATCCTACTTCCCCCAACCCAGATCCTTAAAGCCCAGTTCAGGGCAGTTTCGGCTCCACCCTGTTGACTGTGTGACCTGAGCCTCTCTGAGCCCTCAGCCCTCGCATCTTTAATACAGAAGTAACCTCTCTTCCCTACCGACCACACGGGATGTTGCATCAAAGGAGATCATGTCCTGGGACTTGCTCTGTTGCATGTAAGGCACTGCCGAGTGGTCCATGGGCAGAGACTATGCCCCTCCCTGAGTCTTCCCTCCCCAGAACTGAAGCATATGCCCTAGACAAACGCCTCTCTGCCTCCTTCAGTCCCGTGCTGTCTCTCCAAGGAGTCCCAGGGAGGTCCTGGTCTGTGGCCGGCATCTGGGTTAACCCTAGTTCCGCTGTAATCAACCAACGAACCCCCTTGTTCACTGAACCACGGCAGCGAGCTAAGGGTCGTATTGGAGACCACGGAAGTGGACGCTGAAGGCCCTGCCTCGGGTACCTCGAAGTTTCCTTGGGGACATGGTAAGATAGGCACAGAAGAGCGCAGTGAATGTGACACTGCATGACGACGTGTTGCTGCAGACTTGGGGGTTTAGGAATTTAAAAGACACCAAGGAGGGCATAGCCCTCAGAAAAGACTTCCCGGGGCTCCACCAGGCTGCGGGGAGGCAACGGCGGGGTGCATCTCGGGGGCAGCGGGGGTGAGGGGGCGGCAGCAGCTTTTGCACAAAAGAGAATCATGCAGAAAGGCCGGAGATGGCTCTTCAGCTGCCCATCATTTTCTGGAAGCTTTCCTTTTTCAATCCACTTCAGGTCTAGGTCTTCAGGAAGAAAATTAATTTTTTAAAAAATATTTTTAAGCATTTAACTAGAGCATTTCTAAAACAATATTAGCCCCCTTTATTTCCCCACAGGCCTGTTTGTATGTTTGGGGGATCCAAATGTTTATGAAGATTGAGGTGGAAGAATGGGCAGAAAAAGTGCAAAGGGGCAGGACGTCTGCCAGTCCCGGTTCCTGTGGTTTAGGGCTCCAGCCCCGCTCATCTGGGAGCTGCGACCCTGTAAATGTTGCGCCCACCTGCAGAGATGGAGTCTTTGGTCTGGGCTGAGGCCCAGGCATCTGCATTTTTTAAGCCGCCAGGTGATTTCGAATGTGCAGCCAGGGCTGAGACCCTGGGGGTGGCGCACCTGTGTGGCCTCCTAGCAAGCATGGGAAGTGTTTCAGACCTTCTCTCCCCCAAGAACTTCTCATCATCTGGTCACTTCTGTCTGCCACAGAATCAGCCCTCCTCCCTGGCCATGCTGGACCTCCTGCACGTCGCTCGGGACATCGCCTGTGGCTGCCAGTATCTAGAGGAAAATCACTTCATCCACCGGTGAGTCTAAGTGGCCTTGCTCTACCCCCACCTTCTGTATGCTTCCCTACATGTCTCAGGGCCCCAGCTCGTGCCTTCAGAGCAGAACAATAGGTCTCTCTCCAAAGCTGTTTGGATGGCTCAGCTTTGTCTTTAAGATGGTTATCACTCTACCAGGGCTTCATCTGGCCCATAGGTAAAGTGGGATCATAAGACATCCATGCCAGCACTGGAGACCCAGATGAGCTATACCTGACCCCCTGCAGGGACTCCTGCCTGTGTCAAGTCCTAGATCATGTGAACGTTTCCATATCTAGAAAACTGGGCTCCTTAAGGGAAGTTTAAGGAGTTTGTATTTTCACATATCTGACTATGAGTAACTCGAAGGCAAGGACCCTGTTTTATTCATCTTCATATCACTGGCACATGGTGGGGCACAATAAATATTTATTGGATAAATTATTTTTTTCTAAAATACTCTGAAATGAAAAATAACGATTATTTTCTCCACCTCTGTACTTCATTTCTTCTACTCTTCTACTCTACTCCTTGTGTTTAAATGGTGTTTTCACTGGTACATCAAGTCCATGTGTAATGCTATAGACATGAGAGATGACACGTATGTCTTTCCATGTGGCCATTCATGGCTTTCTCAGCAGACAGCTTGATTCTGAAACCTGAAAAGTCAAATAGATTGTTAGGCTCTTTGCAAAGCTCTTCCTAACCATTTGCTTCTAATTTAGTAAATAACAACCTGGTGAACTAATAAACATTCATTAACCCATCCAGGAGTATAAGACATGTTCCTAATAATTAGAATATGTAATACAACATAGAAAAGGAGAGAATATGTATGAGTTTAGAAATAGAAAAGCGTGTAGGTAGATAACAAGCTACGCTTCCTTCCCTAATAAAAATGGGGAAGTTGAAGGTCAAGAAATACACTGGCCTAGCTTCCCAGAACCATTCCTGAAACAAGGCGAGACGCTCACATCGGCTCATCCTTTGACTGTCACTTCATCACTTTGATCTTCAGATCTTCCTGTTGATTTTCAACCTTTCCAACTTGCAGATCATTGTGCTTGATAGAAATAACAGAAGTAAAAGAGAAGCCAGGCTCCATTCTTTCTGTTCTCCTCCAACCCTGCCATTGTTATTCTTGCCCTTTTTAATGTGTACACAGCTTTCCATAAATCTCAGCTCTGGGCTTTATTGTTGTTCCGACATGACAAGGTTGTACTCTTTTTGGAATTAGTCCTTGGCTAGAGCCATCTTGCCATCTTTTGTCCACGTCCTCTAAATCTGGGCTCATCCGAGAGCAACATGTGCTGTCACCTTGGTGAATTCAGATCTCTCCCTTCGCTTCTCCCTGAGGTCGTTTCTGCCTTAAAAAAAAAAAAAAAAAAAAGATTTATTTATTATTTTATTTATTTTTGGCTGCTTCGGGTCTTAGTTGCGGCACGTGGGATCCTCGTTGAGGCATGCGGGCTCTTCGTTGCTGCGCACGGGCTTCTCTCTAGTTGTGGCGTGCAGGTTTTTTCTCTCTCTAGTTGTGTCGCACGGGTTCCAGAGCACGTGGGCTCTGTAGTTTGTGGCATGCAGGTTCTCTAGTTGAGGCATGCGAGCTCAGTAGTTGTGGTGCACGGGTTCAGTTGCCCCGCGGCATGTGGGATCTTAGTTCCCTGACCAGGGATCAAACCTGCATCCCCTGCATTGGAAGGTGGATTCTTCACCACTGGACCACCAGGGAAGTCCCCATTTCTGCCTTTATATCTCCACTCCCACATTAGTCACCAAGCATCCAGATTCTCTGACTGAGGGATCATATCCATCTTTCCTCTGACGTTTTGAAATCTGCTTTCCTAGAGGCATGATAACATGTTGAGTATATCCAGTGCTGTTATTACAGATAATAAGATAACAGGATCATATTCTCTTAAGATTCTTATGGCTTTCATATCTGTAAATAGTTACTGAAGGTCAGAATTAGATCCCAGAGTAACAGTCTGTTGCTCCTTTTATCTTTTTTGAGAAATGAAATTGTCAAAGATTGAATCAATAATGTATCAGATGATCGCTTTATAAGCAAAGGGTGACTATTAGCAGAAATTGTCCATCTCGATCAGAACTGTCTTCTGAGGTAATTGGTTTGAAGAAAGCATCTTTTACATCTTCTAACTGGCTTGAGGTCTGTGGCACACTCCCCCAATAGGTTTACCTTAATTCTCTTTCCTCCACCCAGTGTCTGCCTTAAGATTCGCAGACTCCCATGCAACCACACCTGCTGAATTCAGAGTGGAGCTCCCTCACCAGATCCACATGCTTCCATTTTTCTATTAGATCTCTTTCCTTTGGACATGCTTTATTGCCATTTCAATAAATATGTGTCATTCTACCAATTCTTGGTGTGTTCTATGATGTTACCTTTACTTTCCTGCCATTAGATTCAAGATCAATTTTTTAAGCAACCATTCCCTGCACATCAATGGAAAGACCTTTCTGGATCCATAAATATTGTTCCTGGTCTATTTCACTGTATTTCTCTTGAGAAGCAGTGGCTATATCTCTTACTGTTTTTTTCTTCTTTTTGACGTCATATATGTTATGCTTTTATGGTTGCCTTAGGGCATTTTATGCGCCGTTGCTCCTCGAAATTCAACTTAAACCTTCTGGATCAGGGCAGTGGCATTAATGACATCCATCTCCCACCCTGACCCATTGTTCTGATCTCCTAAGCCATGAGGCCCTATCCAGACCCTATTTTTAATACTATCCAGTTGTTTATTCTCCATGTCCTTCTTTCTCAGCCAAAGGTCAGAACCTTCATGAAACCAACTGAAAATGTGAAAACACCACCTGTTCCCCCCAAGGAGTACTTTTTTTTTTTTCCCCGTCCAGGACTTTAATGTTATTAGAAACCCATTCCAGACTTCTTCTGGCTGCATCCTTAATCCCCACATGCATGTCAAGAATGGGTTAGCGGGGCTTCCCTGGTGGTGCAGTGGTTGAGAGTCCGCCTGCCGATGCAGGGGACACGGGTTTGTGCCCCGGTCCGGGAAAATCCCACATGCTGCGAAGCGGCTGGGCCCGTGAGTCATGGCTGCTGAGCCTGCACGTCCGGAGCCTGTGCTCCGCAACGGGAGAGGCCACAACAGTGAGAGGCCCACGTACCGTTAAAAAAAAAAAAAAAAAAAAAGAATGGGTTAGCAGTCAGTGAGTAGAAGTTGATGAATCTTGGAAAGCTTCTGATCAAGGCTTACAGGTGTGCTCTGGGAGGATAGGCCATCTGGAGAATAACAACTAAGAAGACAAGGTAACTTTCTAACTCGAAAGAAGCGATTCTTTGGCCACATAGCTATGATGCATACAGCTTAGCAAAGGCTTTAGATAAAATCACAGATGTAAAAACCATAATGGCTTATTAAAAAATAAAACTAGAAGTATTTGGGAATACTTTGACCTACTTGAATCTGGTCATGGAAATTATGCTGTTCCAGGATACTCCTTCATCCAACCGGCAAAAACCAACCAGCAATCTGTACAGAACAATAGCCTACAGCCAAACGCATTTCTTACGTCCCTCTGTTATCTTCTCTTAGCTTAAGTGTTTTTGATAAAATAAGGATAATGATAGCACCTTGTGTCTTACAGAGTTGTGAGAATTAGATATGAAGCACATAGAACAACGCTTAAGTACACAGTAAAAGGCCAATCACTTTTCTAGTTCCTATTATAGTTATTTTCATTATTATTATCCCATTAAACATTTCAATCATCTCCCCAAATCCTTTTCCATTTCCCTCTTAGTTCTTTTTTTTTTTTTTTAACATCTTTATTGGGGTATAATTGCTTTACAATGGTGTGTTAGTTTCTGCTTTATAACAAAGTGAATCGGTCATACATAAACATATGTTCCCATATGTCTTCCCTCTTGCGTCTCCCTCCCTCCCACCCTCCCTATCCCACCCCTCCAGGCTGTCACAAAGCACCGAGCCAATATCCCTGTGCCATGCGGCTGCTTCCCACTAGCTATCTACCTTACTACGTTTGTTAGTGTGTATATGCCCATGACTCTCTCTCGCCCTGTCACAGCTCACCCTTCCCCCTCCCCATAACCTCAAGTCCGTTCTCTAGGAGGTCTGCGTCTTTATTCCTGCTTTACCCCTAGGTTCTTCATGACATTTTTTTTCTTAAATTCCATATATATGTGTTAGCATACGGTATTTGTCTTTTTCTTTCTGACTTACTTCACTCTGTATGACAGACTCTAGGTCTATCCACCTCATTACAAATAGCTCAATTTCGTTTCTTTTTATGGCTGAGTAATATTCCATTGTATATATGTGCCACATCTTCTTTATCCATTCATCCCATGATGGGCACTTAGATTGTTTCCATCTCCGGGCTATTGTAAATAGAGCTGCAATGAACATTTTGGTACATGACTCTTTTTGAATTTTGGTTTTCTCAGGGTATATGCCCAGTAGTGGGATTGCTGGGTCATATGGTAGTTCTATTTGTAGTTTTTTAAGGAACCTCCATACTGTTCTCCATAGTGGCTGAACCAATTCACATTCCCACCAGCAGTGCAAGAGTGTTCCCTTTTCTCCACACCCTCTCCAGCATTTATTGTTTCTAGATTTTTTGATGATGGCCATTCTGACTGGTGTGAGATGATATCTCATTGTAGTTTTGATTTGCATTTCTCTAATGATTAATGATGTTGAGCATTCTTTCATGTGTTTGTTGGCAGTCTGTATATCTTCTTTGGAGAAATGTCTATTTAGGTCTTCTGCCCATTTTTGGATTGGGTTGTTTGTTTTCTTGTTATTGAGCTGCATGAGCTGCTTGTAAATTTTGGAGATTAATCCTTTGTCGGTTGCTTCATTTGCAAATATTTTCTCCCATTCTGAGGGTTGTCTTTTGGTCTTGTTTATGGTTTCCTTTGCTGTGCAAAAGCTTTGAAGTTTCATTAGGTCCCATTTGTTTATTTTTGTTTTTATTTCCATTACTCTAGGAGGTGGGTCAGAAAGGATCTTGCTGTGATTTATGTCATAGAGTGTTCTGCCTATGTTTTCCTCTAAGAGTTTGATAGTTTCTGGCCTTACATTTAGGTCTTTAATCCATTTTGAGCTTATTTTTGTGTATGGTGTTAGGGAGTGATCTAATCTCATACTTTTACATGTACGTGTCCAGTTTTCCCAGCACCACTTATTGAAGAGGCTGTCCTTTCTCCACTGTACATTACTGCCACCTTTATCAAAGATAAGGTGTCCATATGTACATGGGTTTCTCTCTGGGCTTTCTATCCTGCTCCATTGATCTATCTTTCTGTTTTTGTGCCAGTACCATACCGTCTTGATAACTGTAGCTTTGTAGTATAGTCTGAAGTCAGGGAGCCTGATTCCTCCAGTTCCTTCTTTCGTTCTCAAGATTGCTTTGGCTATTCGGGGTCTTTTGTGTTTCCATACAAATTGCAAAATTTTTTGTTCTAGTTCTGTGAAAAATGCCAGTGGTAGTTTGATAGGGATTGCATTGAATCTATAGATTGCTTTGGGTAGTAGAGTCATTTTCACAATGTTGATTCTTCCTATCCAAGAACATGGTATATCTCTCCATCTATTTGTATCATCTTTAATTTCTTTCATCAGTGTCTTATAATTTTCTGCATACAGGTCTTTTGTCTCCTTAGGTAAGTTTATTCCTAGATATTTTATTCTTTTTGTTGCAGTGGTAAATGGGAGTGTTTTCTTGATTTCACTTTCAGATTTTTCATCATTAGTATATAGGAATGCCAGAGATTTCTGTGCATTAATTTTGTATCCTGCCACTTTACCAAATTCATTGATTAGCTCTAGTAGTTTTCTGGTAGCATCTTTAGGGTTCTCTATGTATAGGATCATGTCATCTGCAAACAGTGACAGCTTTACTTCTTCTTTTCCGATTTGGATTCCTTTTATTTCCTTTTCTTCTCTGATTGCTGTGGCTAAAACTTCCAAAACTATGTTGAATAAGAGTGGTGAGAGTGGGCAACCTTGTCTTGTTCCTGATCTTAGTGGAAATGCTTTCAGTTTTTCACCATTGAGGATGATGTTTGCTGTGGGCTTGTCATATATGGCCTTTATTATGTTGAGGAAAGTTCCCTCTATGCCTACTTTCTGCAGGGTTTTTATCATAAATGGGTGTTGAATTTTGTCAAAAGCTTTTTCTTCATCTATTGAGATGATCATATGGTTTTTCTCCTTCAATTTGTTAATATGGTTTATCACATTGATAGATTTGCGTATATTGAAGAATCCTTGCATTCCTGGAATAAACCCCACTTGATCATGGTGTATGATCCTTTTAATGTGCTGTTGGATTCTGTTTGCTAGTATTTTGTTGAGGATTTTTGCATCTATGTTCATCAGTGATATTGGCCTGTAGTTTTCTTTCTTTGTGACATCCTTGTCTGGTTTTGGTATCAAGGTGATGGTGGCCTCGTAGAAGGAGTTTGGGAGTGTTCCTCCCTCTGCTATATTTTGGAAGAGTTTGAGAAGGATAGGTGTTAGCTCTTCTCTAAATGTTTGATAGAATTCGCCTGTGAAGCCATCTGGTCCTGGGCTTTTCTTTGTTGGAAGATTTTTAATCACAGTTTCAATTTCAGTGCTTGTGATTGGTCTGTTCATATTTTCTATTTCTTCCTGATTCAGTCTTGGCAGGTTGTGCATTTCTAAGAATTTGTCCATTTCTTCCAGATTGTCCATTTTATTGGCATAGAGTTGCTTGTAGTAATCTCTCATGATCTCTTATTTCTGGAGTGTCAGTTGTTACCTCTCCTTTTTCATTTTCTAATTCTATTGATTTGAGTCTTCTCCCTTTTTTTCTTGATGAGTCTGGCTAGTGGTTTATCTATTTTGTTTATCTTCTCAAAGAACCAGCTTTTAGTTTTATTGATCTTTGCTATTGTTTCCTTCATTTCTTTTTCATTTATTTCTGATCTGATTTTTATGATTTCTTTCCTTCTGCTAGCTTTGGGGTTTTTTTGTTCTTCTTTCTCTAATTGCTTGAGGTGCAAGGTTAGGTTGTTTATTCGAGATGTTTCCTGCTTCTTAAGGTGGGCTTGTAGTGCTATAAACTTCCCCCTTAGAACTGCTTTTGCTGCATCCCACAGGTTTTGGGTCATTGTGTCTCCATTGTCATTTGTTTCTAGGTATTTTTTGATTTCCTCTTTGATTTCTTCAGTGATCACTTCATTATTAAGTAGTGTATTGTTTAGCCTCCGTGTGTTTGTATTTTTTACAGATCTTTTCCTGTAATTGATATCTAGTTTCATGGCGTTGTGGTCAGAAAAGATACTTGATACAATTTCAATTTTCTTAAATTTACCAAGGCTTGATTTGTGACCTAAGATATGATCTATCCTGGAGAATGTTCCATGAGCACTTGAGAAAAATGTGTATTCTGTTGTTTTTGGATGGAGTGTCCTATAAATATCAATTAAGTCCATCTTGTTTAATGTATCATTTAAAGCTTGTGTTTCCTTATTTATTTTCATTTTGGATGATCTGTCCATGGGTGAAAGTGGGGTATTTAAGTCCCCTACTATGAATGTGTTACTGTCGATTTCCCCTTTTATGGCTGTTAGTATTTGCCTTATGTATTGAGGTGCTCCTATGTTGGGTGCATAAATATTTACAATTGTTATATCTTCTTCTTGGATCGATCCCTTGATCATTATGTAGTGTCCTTCTTTGTCTCTTTTAATAGTCCTTATTTTAAAGTCTATTTTGTCTGATATGAGAATTGCTACTCCAGCTTTCTTTTGGTTTCCATTTGCATGGAATATCTTTTTCCATCCCCTTACTTTCAGTCTGTATGTGTCTCTAGGTCTGAAGTGGGTCTCTTGTAGACAGCATATATAAGGGTCTTGTTTTTGTATCCATTCAGCTAATCTGTGTCTTTTGGTGGGAGCATTTAGTCCATTTACATTTAAGGTAATTATCGATATGTATGTTCCTATTCCCATTTTCTAAACTGTCTTGGGTTCGTTATTATAGGTCTTTTCCTTCTCTTGTGTTTCTTGCCTAGAGAAGATCCTTTAGCATTTGTTGTAAAGCTGGTTTGGTGGTGCTGAACTCTCTCAGCTTTTGCTTGTCTGTAAAGGTTTTAATTTCTCCATCAAATCTGAATGAGATCCTTGCTGGGTAGAGTAGTCTTGGCTGCAGGTTTTTCTCCTTCATCACTTTCAGTATGTCCTGCCACTCCCTTCTGGCTTGTAGGGTTTCTGCTGAGAGATCAGCTGTTAACCTTATGGGGATTCCCTTATGTGTTATTTGTTGTTTTTCCCTTGCTGCTTTTAATATGCTTTCTTTGTATTAAATTTTTGACAGTTTGATTAATATGTGTCTTGGCGTATTTCTCCTTGTATTTATCCTGTATGGGACTCTCTGTGCTTCCTGGACTTGATTAACTATTTCCTTTCCCATATTAGGGAAGTTTTCAACTATAATCTCTTCAAATATTTTCTCAGTCCCTTTCTTTTTCTCTTCTTCTTCTGGAACCCCTATAATTCGAATGTTGGTGCGTTTAATGTTGTCCCAGAGGTCTCTGAGACTGTCCTCAGTTATTTTCATTCTTTTTTCTTTATTCTGCTCTGCAGTAGTTATTTCCACTATTTTATCTTCCAGGTCACTTATCCGTTCTTCTGCCTCAGTTATTCTGCTATTAATCCCATCTAGAGTACTTTTAATTTCATTTATTGTGTTGTTCATCGTTGCTTGTTTCATCTTTAGTTCTTCTAGGTCCTTGTTAACTGATTCTTGCATTTTGTCCATTCTATTGTCCATTCTATCTCCAAGATTTCGGATCAACCTTACTATCATTATTCTGAATTCTTTTTCAGGTAGACTGCCTATTTCCTCTTCATTTGTTAGGTCTGGTGCATTTTTATCTTGCTCCTTTATCTGCTGTGTGTTTGTCTGTCTTCTCATTTTGCTTATCTTACTGTGTTTGGGGTCTCCTTTTTGCAGGCTGCAGGTTCGTAGTTCCTCCTGTTTTTGATGTCTGTCTCCAGTGGCTAAGGTTGGTTCAGTGGGTTGTGTAGGCTTCCTGGTGGAGGGGACTAGTGCCTGTGTTGTGGTGGATGAGGCTGGATCTTGTCTCTCTAGTGGGCAGGTTCACGTCTGGTGGTGTGTTTTGGGGTGTCTGTGGCCTTATTATGATTTTAGGCAGCCTCTCTGCTAATGGGTGGGGTTGTGTTCCTGTTTTGCTAGTTGTTTGGCATAGGTTTTCCAGCACTGTGGCTTGCTGGTCGTTGAGTGAAGCTGGGTGCTGGTGTTAAGATGGAGGTCTCTGGGAGATTTTCGCCGTTTGATATTATGTGGAGCTGGGAGGTCTCTTGTTGACCAGTGTCCTGAAGTTGGCTCTCCTACCTCAGAGGCAGAGCCCTGCCTCCTGGCTGGAGCACCAAGAGCTTTTCATCCACACGGCTCAGGATAAAAGGGAGAAAAAGTAGAGGGAATTAGTAGAAGTATGAGGAAAGAAAGAAGGAAAGGAGGGTAGGAAGGAAGGAAGAAAGAAAGAAAGAAGCAAAGAAGGAAAGAAGGCAAGAAGGAAAGAAAGGAGGGAGGGAGGGAGGGAGGAAGGAAGGAAGGAGGGAAAGAAGGAAAAAAGAAAGAAAGAAGATACAGTAAAAATAAAATAAAGTATAATAAAGTTATTGAATTAAAAAATTCTTATTTAGAAAAAAAAAAGGGACGGATAGAACCTTAGGACAAATGTTGTAAGCAAAGCTATACAGACAAAATCTTACACAGAAGCATACACATACACCCTCACTAAAAGAGGTAAATGGGGAAAAATCATAAATCTTGCTGTCAGAGACCACCTCCTCAATTTGGGATGATTCGTTGTCTAAAGGAGGGAAGGAAGGAAGGAAAGAAAGAAAGAACGAAAGAAAGAACGAAGGTAAAGTATAATAACGTTATTAAAATTAATTATTAAGAAAAACAAATTTTTTAAAAAACATGGACGGATAGAACCCTAGGACAAATGGTGGAAGCAAGACTATACAGACAAGATCTCACACAGAAGCATACACATACACATTCACAAAAAGAGGAAAAGGGAAAAAATCATAGATCTTGCTCCTAAAGTCCACTTCCTTAATTTGGGATGATTGGTTGTCTAGTCATGTATTCCACAGATGCAGGGTATATCAAGTTGATTGTGGAGCTTTAATCCGCTGCTTCTGAGGCTGCTGGGAGAGATTTCCCTTTCTCTTCTTTGTTCTCACAGCTCCCAGGGCTCAGCTTTGGATTTGGCCTTGCCACTGCGTGTAGGTCGCTGGAGGGCGTCTGTTTTTTGCTCAGACAGGATGGGGTTAAAAGAGCCGCTGATTCGGGGGCTCTGGCGCACTCAGGCCGGGGGGAGGGAGGGGCACGGAGTGTGGGGCGGGCCTGCGGTGGCAAAGGCCGGCGTGACTTTGCACCAGCCTGAGGCGCGCTGTGCGTTCTCCCGGGGAAGTTGTCCCTGGATCCCGGGAACCTGGCAGTGGCGGGCTGCACAGGCTCCGCGGAAGAGGGATGTGGAGAGTGACCTGTGCTCGCACACAGGCCCCTTGGTGGCGGCAGCAGCAGCCTTAACGTCTCCCGCCCGCCTCTGGATTCCGCGCTTTCAGCCGCGGCTCGCGCCCGTCTCTGGAGTTCCTTTAAGCAGCGTTCTTAAACCCGTCTCCTCACGGCCCAGGAAACAAAGAGGGAAGGAAAAGTCTCCTGCCTCTTCAGCAGGTGCAGACTTTTCCCCGGACTCCCTCCCGGCCAGCTGTGGTGCACTAACCCCTTCAGGCTATGTTCAAGCCGCCAACCCCAGTCCTCTCCCTGAGCTCCTTCCAAAACCGAAACCCGAGCCTCAGAGCCTCAGCTCGCAGCCCCGCCCGCCCCGGCGGGTGAGCAGACAAGCCTCTCGGGCTGGTGAGTGCCGGTCGGCACCGATCCTCTGTGCAGGGATCTCTCCGCTTTGCCCTCTGCACCCCTGTTGCTGTGCTCTCCTCCACGGCTTCGAAGCTCCCCCCTCCGCCTCCCGCAGTCTCCGCCCGCGAAGGGGCTTCCTAGTGTGTGGAAACTTTTCCTCCTTCACAGCTCCCTCCCACTGGTGCAGGTGCCGTCCCTATTCTTTTTTTCTTTTTTTCTTTTGCCCTACCCAGGTACGTGGGGAGTTTCTTGCCTTTTGGGAGGTCTGAGGTCTTCTGCCAGCCTTCAGTAGGTGTTCTGTAGGAGTTGTTCCACGTGTAGATGTATTTCTGGTGTATCTGTGGGGAGGAAGGTGATCTCCGCGTCTTACTCTTCCGCCATCTTCCGCCTTCCCCCCTCCCTCTTAGTTCTGAGACCTAGAATTGCTTAGCTATTTTTTTCATACTGAAGTATAATGTAGAAAGGAACTATAGGGAAGAAAAGAGAACCTTCAGATTGGAGGTGAAAATCCTTGTGCTGAGTATTATACATTTATCTTTTCAAGAATAAAATTAGGAAATGCATTTTCTCATTTTTTTTCTTCCCAGGGACATTGCTGCCAGGAACTGCCTCTTGACCTGTCCAGGCCCTGGAAGGGTGGCCAAGATTGGAGACTTCGGAATGGCTCGAGACATCTACCGGTGAGTACAGACTGCCATCACCCATCAGAGCTCACCTCCTCAGCTTAACCCCCTCAAGAGAGTGTGACAAGGCTGCTGTGCCCTAAAGCACCTCTGCTGCCTTGTCAACCCGCCACCTAAAATGTCATTAAGTTCCTTTTCAGGACATGGGAAGCCTTAATCATTGCTCATGCCTGAAGGGCTAATTCAAGGATCACACTGCCTGCGATAATTGACACTAAGCTGTTAATTAGATTGTCTTTCTGTTCCAACTCTATAGTCCTAACATGTTCTGAGACACAGAATAACCTGGATACTTGACATGGAAAATGTTTCTAAGTAAACTTTAAGTTGCTTAACCCCTTTCCTCAATACTCAGGAATTCTAAACAGGCTTAGCTTCCATCACCCCAGGCAAGAGCACCTTAGAACTGACAGGAAACTGGGCCCAGCTCATCGCTCTTCTTTTCTAACACCAGGAGACACAGGAGTGTATTCAAAGCCCATAGGTACTTAGCTCAGCTTCATTTCTTTTCCCCTGTAATATTCTTAAGGCTACATTAAAAAACAAAGTAAATTTTAATTTAAAAAAATACTCTATTATACTTTATCCCACTCTTCTCTTCCCAACCCCTAGTTTCTTTTTTTTTTTGGTCTGTGCCGCACTGCATGGGGGATCTTAGTTCCCCAGCCAGGGATTGAACCCGTGCCCCCTGCCCTGCAGTGGAAGCGCAGAGTCCTAACCACTGAACTGCCAGGGAATTCCCGTTTCTTCTTTGTCTAATTATTTACAACAGTGACTCACTCCATTAGCTGAGCAAGGGACTCCCTTGCATGGTCACTAATTACACCTTCCCTAATCCGGAGGTAGAGTGAGGAGGGATGGTCATGTAGACCTTTCAGTCTTTGGAGAATAAGGGAGACCCTGAAGGCCTCCCACGGAACTGGTAAACAATCTCCGTGGGGTAAGAATGCCGATGGCATCCTGTTACCACAGGACAGCAGTACCTAGGAAATTAGGAGTTAGCAATGTTTTCAGCTACAGTCATCTACCACTGGTATCCACCATATACCTTGCTAATGCTCCACGTCACCCTCTTCTATCACCCAGAGTCTCAGCGTTCCTTCCCCTCCTGTCTCAGAGCACCCCGGGAGAGCCTGTGCTCTAAGACACAAATGTTGCAGTGAGACTTAGTGAGTCACATGATCTGGCCCTTCCTCTCCATCCTCAGCACCGACAGTTCCCCAGCTCTAGGCTTCACTGCCCAACTTCCCTACAGCTCCGGCTTCCCACAGGCACCGCACAACGCCACATGTCAGGAATGGTCTTCCTCGAGAGCTGCTTTGCCGTTCCAGCTCCAACAGCGCCCCCAAAAAACTTCTCCTATACTCTACCCCCCCTTTGGGTAGAACAAATGCATTCTTCATTGCTCACCGAGCTTCGTACATACCTACATCATCACGTGTTGTTCTTACTGCAGCTGATTCTGTTTCTTCTACTAAACCATACCTTGGAAGAGAGAGTCTATGACTTATTTGTGTCCTCAGCACGTGGCAGAACACCTGACACATACTAAGTACTCAGTTCATGTTTATTGGAGTAATTAATCTAGGCAGCTGGTGGGGAGCCGCCTCCCATAACACACCAGGCATGGGAGCACAGTGGTATGAATTCGGTTATTAGTTTTTATCAGTCAGTTGCATTAATGACATCAGTGACAAAAACTAGTGAGTCACCTCGTGCCATGGAAGGCAGGTGCTCTCCTGGGGGCTCTGCTATGGCATGCAGCTTCCCGCCCGCTGCCTAGAGGGTTCCATGTCGAGCACCTGTATTGAATTAGATGCTGTGTGAGTGCCGAGGAGGATCCAGAGTAGGACACCAGCCCTGCCCTCAATTCTCCCATTTGGGATCTCGCGTTACCGTGGATCATCGAGAACAGTACTTACAAGGTTGGAGTAATGTTATGCATTGTGAGCTGTAATAAACAAAACCCATCAGGGAACTCTAACTACCTGCCAGCGGGCATTTTTAGTCATTGCGTAGCTCTTTCCTTTCACACCTGCAGTGGGCTGTTCTGTCTCCTGTGAGGTGACACTAAGGTTGTTAACTAGGTGATCTGTGTCCCCTGCTCCCCTCCTGAACCACAAGCGCCCCTTGTTAATTTCAGTCCGTCAACCGGTAGATGTTGTTGCCACTCTCTCAAGGTACCTGGCTCAGAGCCATTTCCAGAACCAAGTCCGCTTTTCTCTTCTCCCTACAGAGCGAGCTACTACCGAAAGGGAGGCTGTGCGATGCTGCCGGTCAAATGGATGCCCCCGGAGGCCTTCATGGAAGGAATATTTACTTCTAAAACAGACACGTGGTGAGTCTTTCTGCCGCCCTCCTCCAGGTCCCACCGTGGGCCTTAAGGGAGAGCTCGAGAGCCAAATGATCCCACACTCTCGTGGGGAAGGGTAAGAAGAATCAACATACTCTCCTACGGGAGCTCTCAGAGGTTGGCGTACATCGAGCATCGGAACCACCGGAAAGGCTTTGGTAAAACACAGGTAAACACTGGACCCCACCCTGAGAGCTTAGGATTCAGAAGGTCTGAGGTGGCTGAGAAGTTGCATTTCTAGCAAGTTCCCAGGCAATGCTGATGCTGCAGGCTGAGGGACCACACACTGAGAGCCACACATAATAGCGAAGTTAGATTTATTCCAGGAATGCAACATTGAGTTAAGACTAGAAAAATTGATCAATGAAATTCTCCACATTGACAGAATCATGGAGAAAAGGAAATAATTATGAGCACAAAAGTGCTGCAGGTGATGGTGGTGGTGAGACCCCTTCTACAGCTAAAAATCAGTTTGGAAAACACTGTCTGCACATTAGATGTCCAGAACTTATTCATCCCGCATAACTGAGACCTTGTGCTCCTTGACCAACATCTTCCCCTTCCCCTCCCCTCAGCCCCTGGCAACCACCATTCTACTCTCCGCGTCCATGGCTCCGCTTATGAGTGTTTGTCTTTCTGTGTCTGACTTAGTTCATTTAGCATACTGTCCTCCAGGCTCATCCATGTTGTTGCAAATGGCAAACTTCCTTCTTGTTCATGGCTGAGTAATATTCTATGGTTTACATACATGCCACATTTTCTTTATCCATTTATCCATCAATCAATATTTAGGTTGTTTCCATATCTTGGCTATTGTGAATAATGCTTCAACGAACGTGGGAGTGCAGATACCTCTTCAGGATACTGATTTTATTTCTTTTGGATGTATACCCAGAAGTGGGATTTCTAGATCTTTAGTTCTATTTTTAATTTCTTGAGGAATCTCCATACTGTTTTACATAATTCCTGTAAGAGCAACACATAATTTTTTAAATGGCAAATTGAACCTGTGCTCCCTCCCAAAATACACACACACACACACACACACACACACACACATATACAAGGGAGTCTTTTTAGTTGCATAAAAATCCACAAGGTCAAAGACAACAAGGACAAAATTTGGGAAAGTGGAGAGTTTACAGACAAGTGGTCTCTTACTTAGAAAATTAGAAAGTTGATATCTAGGGCCATCCAGAAGCAGCCTGGTTCACTCTGCCTGATCAGGAGCCCCAGAAAGGCCCAGGAATGGAAGGTGCCGGCACCTCTGAAAGTAGAGGTGCAGCAGAGAGGAAAATGAGTTACAGATCTGTTTAAAAAGTAACTAGATCATTCCCTCACCCCATCCCTCCTCTACCATCACACAGGGCTGGGGTTCCTTCTCTGAAGAGGTTGAACTAAAGTCTTTCCGGCCTTAGGGACATCAGACATCAGCAATTCTCTACTATAAGCATACATATATATATATATTTTTTTTTTTTTAAGTCTACCTACTTAAAGGTATAATGCCCCCTCCATCCCCTCAGTGCCAAGAACACGGCAGCTAGGCAGAAGGAGATGAGGAGATTCTTGAAGGAGGGACTGACCAATGAAGTGAAAAACTTCAGACACCACAAGTGCTAGTGGGCTGAATAATGGCCATCCAAAGGTATCAGGCCCTCATCCCAGAAACCTGCCATTGTTCCCTTATAAGAAAAAAGGAGTCTGCAGATGTGATTAAGTTGAGGATCTTGAAGTGAGACAGTTATCCTGGATTATCCAGTGGGCCCTAAATGCCATCACAAGTGGCATGAGAGGCAGAGGGAAGTATCATACACACACAGAGGACAGAGGCAGAGGCTGAAGAGATGTGGCCACAAGCCAAGGAATTCCAGCATCCACCAGAAGCCGGAAGAGGCAAGGAACAGTTCTCCCCTAGAGCCTCTGGAGGGAGCGTGGCCCCGCGGTCACCTTGCTTTCAGCCCACGCGACTGGTTTCAGACATCCACCCTTTGGAACTGTGAGAGAATAAACTTGTGTTGCTTTAAGCCACCAAGTTTGTGGTACTTTGTTACAGCAGCCAGGAAACTAATGCACCTCGTGAAACAAGCGAGCCAGTTTGCCCGCCAGTTGACAAGCTTATCTACATAAAGCTTCCCATCAGCTTTGTCGTGTCCCAGTCTTAATACATGAACAGACAGCCAAGAATCAACAAGCACTTGAGAAAAGATTCTGATCTGAAGGAAACAAACGTATAAAAAGGAACTTGGAGGAAGAAGAATGCAGAAAACTTAGGAAAACTTTTAAAAACAATATCCTCAAAAGTTATATTATTGCAACCATAATCTAAAGACAAAAGATTATTTAAAACAATGTTTTTAGGGAAAAAAATTCCTGGATATAAAAATATGATGAGAGAGCCCTCCAACGAGATGGAGCATTAGTTCCCCAGAGCCCATGTGGGCAGCACACGGCAGCATCCTTTCAAAGAGCACAGGGAGCGAAAAGCAGGGAGAAGAAAGAAACTTGGCAAACGCTACCTCAGCCAGGCGATCAAGGTCAACGTGAACAGTGACAGATCATGTTGCTAGCAAGTACCTTCACCTGATATGATGAAATGGCAACCTCTGTGGTCTTTCTCCCAAAACCCAATAACTCCACTCTAATCCTAAGAAAAACAGACAAATCCTAATTTGACATTCTAGAAAATTCCTGACTGGTACTCCTCGAAACTGTCAAGGTCATCAAAAACGAGGAAAATCTGAGAAGTTGCCAAAGTCAAGAGTAGCCTAAGGAAACATGACAACTAAATATACCGTGATGTTCTAATGGGGTCCTGGAACAGCAAAAGGAAATTCAGCAAAAATTAAGGAAATCTCAATAAACTATAGGCTTTAGTTAATAATAATGCCTTAATATTGGCTCGTTAATTGTAAGGAATGTATCACATTAATGTAAGATGCTAAAAATAGAGGGAACTGAGTGTGAGGTATGTGGGGACTTTCTGTATTATCTTCATAATTTCTTTACAATCTAAAACTGTTCTTAAGAAAATAAAGGTTTTGTTTTTTAAAAGATGATGATAGATGTGTGAAAGTAATGGAAAGATTGGAAGACAGAGTCGAATAAATCTTCTAGAAAATAAAGCAACTATAAATAGATGGAATAGATAGGAAAGAAAAGAAAATTAAAGGGATTAGACCATTAGACCCAGTTAGCTGAGAACTAGGAGTCCCAGAAAGAATGAATAGAGGAAATGAAAGGAATAAAAATATCAAAGAAATAATCCAAGAAGATTTCCCAGGACATATGTTTCCAGAGTGAAAGCATCTAGCAAGTGCCAAGCACTGAATAAAGAGAGTAACACAAGAGCACATCATCATGAAATTTCAGACCAGTGGTGATCAAGATGCTGCAAGCTTCCAAGGAGACAAATAAAATCATAGTAAAAAATGATCAGAAGGGACTTCCCTGGTGGTCCAGTGGGTAAGACTCCATGCTCCCAAGGCAGGGGGCCCGGGTTTGATCCCTGGTCAGGGAACTAGATTCCACAGGCATGCCACAACTAAGAAGCCCCTGTGCCGCAACTAAAAAGATCCCACATACAGCAACGGAGTCCATGTGCCACAACTGAGACCCGGCGCAGCAAAAAAAAAAAAAAACACAGATCAGAGATGAATGGCACAGTGGTTGAGAGTCCGCCTGCCGATGCAGGGGACACGGGTTCGTGCCCCGGTCCAGGAAGATCCCACATGCCGCGGAGCGGCTGGGCCCATGAGCCATGGCCGCCGAGCCTGCGCGTCCGTAGCCTGTGCTCCACAACGGGAGAGGCCACAACAGTGAGAGGCCCACGTAACACACACACACACACACACACACACACACACAAAATATATATATATATATATATATATGTATATCACTCTGGCTTCCATTGAAAATAGACTGGAGTGGGGCAGGTGAAGATGAGAAGCCAGTTAGGCGAACACTGCTTATTTCTAGATAAGAGATGAGAGGGGCTAGACCTAGTGGCGGCAGTGGAAGCCATTGGCCGTGGTCAGTTTCAAGCTCTGTCTTGAGAGTAGTCAACAAGACTGTGCTAAGTTGGATGTGGAGTGGAAGGTGTGGGGAAGAGTGAGATCAAGGACGATTCCTAGGTTTGCTGCTTGAGCAGACAGCTGGACAGTGGTACTGCCGAGCTGGAAAGACTGGAGGAGGAGAGGGTTTGGGTGCAGAAAGAGCTCGTTGGAACATGTCAAGTCTGAGTTGTCTATTAAAATAGGCCGGTGGAGATGGCGGTACATGAATTTGAAGCTCAGAGAACTGCAGCGAACTGTGGATGGAATCAGCTGGAGATTTAAATACGATACAGTAACTTTGGGGTTCCCATTTTTCCTAAAAGTGCGCCCCACCCTCTACCATAATTGGGGCCAGTGGTGGTTCAGATGGAAGGGGCAGGCAAAGTGTGAACACGGAGACAAAATTGGAGACAATCTTCCAACTTCAAGTTATGAATAAAGGAAAATAAAGTTTAGCTTTAAAAGGTGATAAACATAGCACAGTTGTGACTTTAAATTTTTCATCAGATTATATTCATTGATTCAAATTTTTAAAATAATTTCATCAGCAATCACTTAAGCTATTTCTATAATTTCAGGCAGAGCAAGTTCAATACCAGGAGAAACAGAGTGGGATTTTTTTCTTATATTTGTTTCTGTTTGATTTTGAATGCTTTGGTGCAAAGCTTTGGACCTTTGCATAGTAGTTCCTATTTAGGACAGGTTCAGCTTATAGGTGATTAAAGAACCATTTGGCATACAAAATATAGATTTACCTTATCTGTAGGATTGCTAGATAAAATACAAAATGGCCAGTTAAAATGGAATTTCAGATGAACAGTGAATAATGTTTTGGTATAAGTATGTCCCATGCAGTGTTTGGGATACACTAATACTATAAAGTATTTCTTGTTTAACTGGAATTCAGATGTTACTGAGTGTCCTGTCTGGTTATCTGCTAAATCTGACAACACTACTTACCTGAAATTATCCACGTTCTATAAACAGCATGACTTCTTGCTCCCTTGAACTCTAAAGTAAGAAAATAAACACCGATTTTCAGTCTATACAGTGGTTCTCTCAAAGGATACTGCAATCTATCTCCCTAGCTGTCTATCTAGACAAGCAGAAAACATATCGCTGGAATTCTTTAAGCCCTGCTGCCAGTTTCATCCATGATTTTGCTTATTTTGTTTTGCCTTGGGGGAAGACCACCAAACAGAGAGGAATAATATATGCACCAGGCAATCTGTAGGTAGTAGAATTAAGAGATCTAATAATGTATTCCAGTCTGTCTTGAATTAGCTGTATAATAACCTCTGCTTCAGCCTTCTCACCTAAAATATATGGAAAATATCTTTGCCCAATTCTCCTCACAAGAACCTTTGAAATTTCACCTAAATTATGTCAATAAAAAGTACTTTGTGTTCCTTAGGAGATGGAGGAACTATAGTTCTTTACAATTTTTGAGGTAATATTTATTAACATCAGAAAACTACAACCAGACACAAAAATTAAAATAGGCTCTTTTTTTGGTCAAAAAGCTAATTATGAAATTAAAGTTTTAAAATAAAAGTTTTAGTCAAAATATCAAAGCAGATGATTTTGGAACATGATAAAAATCATTATAAAGTTCATTTAAAGCAAATAAATGAGAAATCAAATACATTTCTTTAAAAAGAGAGAAATAACGGGAAAATGCCCTACCAGATATTAAAACATAAATACACAAAAAGTAAAAGAGAGTAGTATCAGTGCAAGAAGGAGGCAAATCGATGAAGTGAATAGATAGCCTGGAACAGACCTGTTTTACTCACAAGTCAATAGTTGAAGAGAAAATTATTTTAGGAATATGTATTGTTCGAAAAGTGGTTTTAGAAGAGCTAATAAAGTGACATCCTTACCTCACACTATACACCAAACTCAATTCCGACTGGATTTGGGAAGAGAGAAAAAAACAAATACAACTGGAAGAAAATAGCAAATATTCATCTAATTGCTGGTAAAGAGAGGACTATAGAATCTATAAAACAGATGGAGGAAATCACAAAAAAAATTTTAAATAGATTTGACTACCTAAAAATAAAAATCTTTGCCATGCTAAAAAGGAGAATTAGAAAGCAACTAATAGAAGTTATTTGAATTGTGGATAAAAGGTTAACATCTTTGATATATCAAGTTTGTCTATAAATCAAAAAACTGATCGATACCAAAACAATATGTGGTTTAAAATGGACAATATGTGGTTAAATATGAACCATTCATAGGAGAAAAAAATGAATTAACACACACACTCAACCGTGTTAATTATCAAGTCAATGAACATAATTTAAAATATTCTACCATTTTTTACCTTAAAAATCAGCAGAAGTTCTCAGTGTTGGTGGGAGTGCCTGATGCACAATGCTGGCTGATGGTCAGAGTGACCCCTTGGGAAGTCAAATGGACAATATGGGTAACGAAGGTTTCAGTGTTCATATTATTTTGACCTAGTAATTCCTTTAAAATTATCCTAGATTTTACTAGATTATCCTAATTCTAAATTGAGGAAATTTATCCTAAGGAAATTATCCTTTTAAAAATGTATAAAGATGTTCAGCACAGTATTTTTAAATATTTTAAAAATGTAAAACAGTATGGAAATGATACAGCAAATTGTGGCACAGCTACTCAGTGGAACACTCTACAGCCATGTCAAATTCTATTTATAAAAATGTTGGTATTAGCATGCAGAATGTTTATGCTATAATGGAATTTGCAAAAAAAAAATCACAGCAATTATATAAAAAAAATCTAAGCACAGAAACGTGAACAAAAAAAAATAACATGCTGGTTATGTTTTTATGGAGCTTCACATGTGACTACTTTCTCATTCTTTTCTTTTTCTCCATATGAAGAGTTCTTTATTGTGGAAAAAATGTGAAATTTAAAAAATTAAAATTTTACATTGTGTACGTCTGTGTGTGTCTATGTATGTGTGTCTGTGTATGTGTTTATGACCCTGTGTATATGATATGTATGTGCGTCTGTGTATTTATGTGTGTGTCAGTGTATGTGTACACGTGTGTCAGTGCCTGTGTCTGTGTGTGTACCCGTATCCACATCTCCCGTCCTGTGCGCAGGTCCTTCGGAGTGCTTCTGTGGGAAATCTTCTCTCTTGGATACATGCCGTACCCTAGCAAAAGCAACCAGGAGGTTCTGGAGTTTGTCACCAGTGGAGGACGGATGGACCCACCTAAGAACTGCCCCGGGCCTGTGTACGACTCTTTTAGGAATTTCTACAAGTTACTAAGCACAGTTTTCCTTTTCAAGGAATATCTGCAGCCACATATGCTTTTTTGTTTTAAAATAAGGAACCAGACGGCTGACCTCATTTAATATGCCCCAAGAGAGGACTATGTCTGTGGCTTCAATGGGTTAGTCTTCCAGCCCCGTGAAAGCAATAATGTCACACCTGAAAAGGTATCCGTCGTCTGGATGGAGGCTGTGGCCTCACCAGGCTCACACGCCTCAAGCACCTCCTAGGAATCTGTGTCCCAGACTCCGCCCCTGCCGCCCTGCACCATGGGTCTTGAGTCTCCTTTAAGTGTTTCTATTCCCTGCGTTTTCTGCTGTCCTGTCTGGCATCCCTCGTTCCCACAAACAAGGCAGATGGGAAATAGAATATTCTGTCCCAGAGCTGACTTTAATTCAGGAATGGAACGAGAGGAGACATATGTAACGTAAACACCAGGATGTCCATGTTCACGAGCCCTATGTTATATACACCTTCACACTCTGCCCATCAGCAGAGGGCAACATGTGCCAACACGGGACAAGATGAGTCCCCACCCTCGAAGACAGTACCATTCCAGTCCCATTTAGAAAAGTGCTGGGGGAAAAAACGTATTTTTCATCCTGTTTCTCTTGATTTTAATTAATGTGCTTGTTCTTATTTTAGATACCGGATAATGACCCAGTGCTGGCAACATCAGCCTGAAGACAGGCCCAACTTTGCCATAATTTTGGAGAGGATTGAATACTGCACCCAGGTATAAACATTTCCGCCCCCCTTGGCCAGCATTTATATGGACAAGTCTTGCAGATGGCAAATACCAAAATGGGAAATAACAGTTACACCAGCCAGGAAACATGAGTTATGATCATGAGGACGAATGTTAATTATCTATAAAGTAAAATGAGTAGTAGCTCAGTTTGCCTGTTTTGTAGACAAATACTAGTCGCTGCCACTTAAGAGGAGCTGAGGCTTGGAGAGGTTTTGTCCAAGCCACACAGCTTCCCCGCCATCCCGCTCGTCCCTACGCAAATCCCGCTCCCATTTCCATCAGTAAGGACTAAGTTTTTCCTCTTTTGATAGAAATGGGATACCATTTCTGCAGACGACTATGCCTCCTACCTCCTCAAGAGAGGAGGCCATCAAGTGAGAACCCCCGCCCCCTCCGTTTCCTTCGTCTCTGCACCTGCGCCGTCCTCAGTGGAGCCGTGTCCTCCTCTCCTTCAGGGCGGCCCCTCCTTCCGCACCACTCGCACCACTTTCAGGCCAACACTTACCTCCTCTCCGCTGTATGTGCTTTCTTTCCCTCTCTTGCCTCTCATTCCGTCAGGATATCTAGTTCTGGAGAACATTTTAGAAGTCAGACAATAAGCCACTACCTCTCTAAACTCCCTCTCATCTTAGCTGTGACAATAGACATACCCATTTTCACACTGTAGTCATTTCCTGTCCTCATGATTCCATCTTTTCAGGTCCTTTGGGCTCGGAAGGCATTTATCTACACAGACTTCAAGTTATTCGGGGTTCTTTCAGAGAACTTTACGTTCAGTGGCTTTTAGGTTATTATGTTGTAATATTAATGGAATACATCCACTTAAGTATATATACTTTGGAGTAATTTTCTTCTCCAAAGTACCTAAGATCCCTCTTAAAAGCAAGGAACTCTGTACAAGCATATTTTGAATGACTCACTATAGAGATTAATGATTAATAGGGAAGGAATTAAGACTAAAGCAGAGAGAATTAGAAGGTAGTTGTTTTTTACTCTTAAACTCTTTACTGATGAATACTGGACCTATATGTTTTTCTGTTAAACCGAAGTAATGGTTTTTCCAATTTGCATAAAATATTACAGAATCAAGTTTCTGCAACTTTAAGCTTTCTACCACAGATTTTCCTCAAATCTCTGGCAACTGCCTTCCGCTTTTCTGTATTAGTCTGTTGCTGTAAAAATGATCTAGCACAGAGCTGATTTTGTAAACGGTTTTCCTCGTAGCACTTCAGTATTTCCTGGGTTTCATCAGATACAAACTAGTTAAAGAACCACTGCATTGTGATATTGGCCCGTGTAATGATACGATGACTACACCCAGAAATGTTATAATCAAGTGTAGCCCATCCAAACATGATGGAAATGGAAAGACGAGAACTAGAGGTTAACCTGTTAAGCCCACATAGTGTGTCTCTCCTCTCCTACCCTCCCCTTGCCCCCAACACACACACAAACACACACACACTTGAAGTCAAACACATAGACTTTTTAGTTGAAAGGAATCATTTTTAAAAGTAATTTACAATCTTTTAAATCCATTAATCTGTAAGATTTGCCCAAAGGTGGTCTCTGCGAAGTCTTTCCTGACCCCTCTCCCCTGCCCTGGCAGTGGGCCACTTCCCGGCACCCTCTCCCAGCACCCTGCAGGCACTTCCGTAATGGTACTTATCCACCAAGCTCTCCAAAGATGAGGATGATTTCCCGTTTCTTATTCCCCCGTGCTTATAAATTAGCAGATTCCCAATGAACACTGAATAGTCTCTTCATCTGTAAAATAAGTTCGGATGACATCCGCGCTAAGGGAGCTTCCAGATCCAACATGTTTGGCCTGTGGTTCAAAGTTTCCGTCCGTCCATTTCTCCCACCTGTAGGACCCAGATGTGATCAACACTGCTTTGCCCATAGAATACGGGCCCCTCGTGGAAGAGGAAGAGAAGGTGCCCATGAGGCCCAAGGACCCTGAGGGAATCCCTCCTCTGCTGGTCTCCGCTCCCCAGGCCAAGCGGGAGGAGGGCCGCGAGCCAGCCGCCCGCACGGCTCTGCCTTCCACCTCCTCGGGCAAAGCCGGCAAGAAGCCCGTGGCCGCAGAGGCCTCTGCCCGAGGCGCCAGGGCGCTGGCCGTGAAGGGGGGACACGTTAACATGGCATTCTCTCAGTCCAACCCGCCCTCGGAGCTGCACCAAGTCCAGGGGTCCAGAAACAAGCCCACCAGCCTATGGAACCCAACTTACGGCTCCTGGTTTACAGAGAAACCCACCAAAAAGAGCAATCCTCCAGCGAAGAAGGAGCAGCGCGAGAGGGGGAACCCGGGCGGCGAGGGCGGCCGTGCCATCCCGCCTCCCGCGGCCGCCGGCCACCGTCCAGGCACCTCTCTGCTCCTCGAGCCGTCCTCGCTGACCACCAGCCTGAGGGACGTGCCCCTGTTCAGGCTGCGCCACTTCCCGTGCGGCACCGTCCACTACGGCTACCAGCAGCAGGGCTTCCCCCCGGAGGCCGCCGCCCCGGGCCCGGGCCGCTACGAGGACCCCGCGGCCAAGAGCCAGCCTGCGCCCTGAGCCCGAGCCGCAGCCCGAGGGCGGCGTGCGCCAGGTAACGGGCCCTCCGCAAGCCCCAGAGCAAACGTCACTTTTCATTCTGTGCCAACTTGTTTTGAAGTGGCACATCACAAGCTGTATTTTCAAACTGCTTCAAGAGGTTTTGAGCACGGGTTCATCCTGTTCTTTCAAGAGGAGAAAATCTCATAAAGACGAATGATAAACACGAGTCCCGAACGGGGCTGCGCAGGGTTTTGACGCACGGCTGGTGTCCACCTCTCCCTGTTTCTTTCCAATCCTGTGCGCTCCGCCTCCACGCACGCAGAACTAGCGCTCATGTGTTTCCTAGTTGGAGTCATAGATGTTCCCTTACCTTGTTGATGTGGGCATGGACCACTTGAGGACAGAGGGAACAGAAATAAGGGAGTTCTCTGCGGTGAGTCAGCGCGGGGAAAGACATTCTTTACTTGGAAAAGAAAAATCATAGACAACTCGCTGAAACGTCACTGTGGATGACGTTTGGATGTTTTCAGTTGTGGTGATTCATCGACGATCGTAAAAATGTGGTAAATAGTTACGGTAGTAGAGAGAAAATGTGTATACACTCATCTAAATGAAATGCAAACACTCAAAGTGCTTTGAGATGACAAAACACGGGTACAGATCGAGAGATTCCAACATCCAATTAATATACCTCATGCCTTAAAAGAACCCTCCTACTAAAAGTGAACAACTGAGTGTGAGGTTTCCTACTGGGTTGAAAACTCAAGATTTAAATTATTACTTACTTATTTTAAGACTTTCCACTAAAATAAACTCCGATGATTTAAAAAGAAAAAATTTAAGCAGCAGTGATACATGGAAGCAGAGAAACATATCCACTCATGGGCATTAGTGTCAAACCTTCCAACAGTTTCAATCACGAAGCTTCCCAAGTTGAAGTTTCTACTACTAGTGGTGGATCATTGGAGTAGCAGGCCCTCCGACGGTCCTAAGAAGAGGTACGAATGCAGTATCGATCCTTCCTTCCTCGGGCTTCACCCGAGTTTTCGCTCCCTTAATCATGTGATCCTAGCATACACGGAAACACAAATTTGCTGAAATACACAGAGCATAATCTGTATATCTGTCAACTACAGGGTAAAAGAGAATTTTTTCTCTGGGTGGCAATGAGTAAAGGAACTAAGGAACACTTGGAGTGCTGAGGTTGGCAGTGACACATTAGGATGGGAGTTCTGAACTTGGTTTTCGCGGATGAAATTTATCTCCATGCAAAGGAGTTGGGAATCTGTTAAACCTTACACATGTACATATGCAGTGATGCTTTATCTCATTCTTTCTTTCTGCTCCCCTTCGTTCTCCTGCCCAGTTTCTTTTCTGGTGGTAGCTGTGCCAAAACATCACTTTGGGAGGAAAGCATCTTTTATCGCTTGTTAGGCACTAAGCATTCCCAAGCGAAAGGACAGTGTTTATCTACCTTTTCTCCTACCTTCTTAAGTTCACCTACATCAAAAGTCTCACTCTGGGGCTTCCCTGGTGGCGCAGTGGTTGAGAGTCCGCCTGCCGATGCAGGGGACGTGGGTTTGTGCCCCGGTCTGGGAGGATCCCGCGTGCCACGGAGCGGCTGGGCCCATGGGCCGTGGCCGCTGAGCCTGCGCGTCCGGAGCCTGTGCTCCACGGCTGGAGAGGCCACAACGGTGAGAGGCCCACGTACTGCAAAAAAAAAAAGAAAACAAAAAGTCTCACTCTGGTTGTGGGAAAGCCACTCTGTTCTAAGCCAACACTAGACCAGTGAGTGTTGATTCCTCCCATGGCAGAGCCTTGCCCTAGTCAGTAGTTCTGTACATCTCTAGAAGCACTGACACCCTGGACACCACTTTTCCTTTAACTGCCAAAAATATTTTCATCAGACACACATGAAGATGAACCATCCATGAACTCATCTCTAAATACCTGTTATCAATAAAGTTTTAGCTCATGCCTGGTGCGAAGTCAAGTCTAATTATATAAACATTAGTCTAATTTGTAAACCACCTGAAGGGGTGCAAGAATCACACTTTGAAAAACACTCTCCTCAAAGGATGACAGAGAGCTGTCAAAACTGAGAAGAACAATTTCATTTTATATTTGTAACACCAGTAGCCAGTGAAACAGGGAGCATGTTACGTGGTTAAATAGCCAACTCTTTCATTAACAAGGAAAAACATCTTAGCCCTTTCTCTTCTTAAAAACTACAGATCCATTACATTTTCAGGTTGTGCCTTACTACCACTGAGATTGATTTGTTGATTCTCTCTAATCATCTTTATTGGTATCAATTTTCGTGTAAATGAGAGTCCAATCTTAAAAGCTTGTATACGTGGAAAATAAACAACTCCACACTGAGATATAACGTCCTCAAGATGTTTTATTTAACTCACTGTAAGCCCAGGTATTGGCACGGTATTAATCTGGACTGTTGTACACTCAATATTGCTCCAGCCATATGGCTCCAGCAATTTGTACAGATGCTGTGGACTCACATATTTATTAGTTATGATGCAAAGTCCCACCCAGAACATGAACAGGCACAATTAAAAGTCTGTAGATGTTATGGGAATTAAACCATAAGCTAGTATAATTATTCTTATTCCATGTCTAGAAAGAAGCTCATCAGAGTTCACAATCGTTCCATTGGGAAATCAGCAATCTGTGAGGAATGACCAGTTTATCCATACGTGGCACCTCAAAATGACAGCCAATCAACATAGCAGGAATGAACTTCATGTTTTAGAAAGAGTAAGGTATACTTAGTAGTTGAAAGACCAGATTCTCTAGCCCGTTAGGATGTGAGTCCTGGCTCTCCATGGCTTATCAGACCTGTCAATACCTCAACGTCTCCATATATTGTACAAAATTAGGACAGTAACTTCCCTTTCTCACTGCCCCTCAGGAAGATTATAAATTGTGTGAAAACACAAGCACTCCCTCTCATGCCTCTTGAATTCCCAAGTGATTTGGGTTGGGTGTGGGGAGAATTTCAACAGTCAGCGTGTGTCTCTACACACCTGCCCTCCCCACCACCCCCGTCTGGCCCTCCCGGCCCCCCTTCTGTGCCATGTTGGCTTTGCCTGTCACTTATTTAATGACGGTAGCAAGAACCCTACCAGAACCAAGGGCTTTCAGGGCAAAAGAAGAATGTGAAGACTCTCTACCACACTTAGTGTTAAAAAATAAGCATCAAAGGAAGATATTTAACCCATTGGATGAATTCTTTTTAAAAATTTTCTGGCCTCTCCATGTAGTGCTTGGTAAGCGCTACAGCTGTAAGATATTACGTAACCACAGATTAACTTCAGCCCATAAAATGTGAGGCTTTTGCATCCAAATCCACGTGGCACAGCACTAAGAAATTCTAAGGGATCAGGCTATTTTGCTAGATTTTTCTCCAGTAATAGTAGGATTAAAATTCACATGAGCTTTGTAGACCTAAAACATGACGCTTATGAATTTAGACTACTCTGAATAACAGACTTCCTATGACAAGATTCATAAAATGTATGAAGTGTGTTGTCAACCTGTCTTTAGCTAATGACTTTTTAAATGGGTCCCCCAAGAACATACAACTTGACTTTGCTAATTTCATTGCAGCAGATGGTTCCCTATGCTGTTGTGTGAACATACAAAACGAAAACCAGCATTCCCATAATCCTCCACAGGATGCCCTAAAATAAAAGATAATTATCAAGAACAACTGGTAAGGCTTCTATTCAGATTCTGTTTTGATTTGGTATCCTCAGTAGGTGTGTTTAAGTTCTAATGCACCACTCAAGTACAAAGCTATTTTTAGCCCTAGCTTAACAGCTTTAAAACATTTGAAAAGCTCAGTGCAACAAAAGAATATGGCATGGAGTTGGGGGGCAGGGAGGAACACGGACACTAACCACAGCATCAGAGCGACGTCTCTCCCCTCTTCGGCTGTTCAGTAAATGTAAACACGCGTGTAACCCTTCCACGTAAAGATGGCACCACCAGGGTAGGAGAACCGCAGGTCCTGGGTCTGCCTGCAGCGCCATCCGCCGTCCATTCCTCAGATCCTTCTGCTTGACACGTGCTCCAGCGGTTGCCTCACTCCGTTCATCTGCTAAGGCCTACTGCCTCCTTGAAAGCAATTGCTCACAATTAGTTATCCCGCCATCACTAAAAGGCTCGTTGGGTAGGTGCTTTTCAGCCGGTATTAGCTGAAAGGCAGTCTTAACAAATGAACTCACTAAGCCTTAGCAACTAGTAGATTAACGCTCCCTAGAGTGTTGACATCTTGAGAGGTTATTTGCCAGTATAGATGACTATCAGACTGTTAAAACCTCAGATGGTTATGATATGTTGCATGGTTTAGCGCTCATCAATTATTTGAGAAACAGCAGGCAGACCGAGCAGGAGTTAAGGGCGTAGGTGTTAGACAGCAATTACCTACCTACATGACCCGAGCAAGTTAAACTCTCACTTTCTCATTTAAAAACATGAGCAGTTTGGTCTCAGAGGCCCCCTTCCTTTGATTCTGAAGTCTATGATTCTGTAAGACTTCACCTCTGTGTCAGGTAAATCCCAACACCTGGCCCACAGTTGGTAGGACATGACCGGTGTGTGCGTGCGCACGTGCATGTGTGTGTGAGACCCTTAATCCATTCCAAGGCTAAAGCCAATTAATTCAGTGCACAATCCCAGTGAGCCTATATTTAACCTTTATACAAAAGCAGACCAGAAAGAAGTTTAGCATCAGTTCTCTGTTTATTGTTCTATTCAAAGATCTCTGTAACAAATCACAAAATCATTAACATGGCAAAATGAAGTTGCTGTCTGGGGTGGTTTCCTGAAAGAAGCAAAGCTGACGCAGGACTGTGAGAACCACGTCTGTTTAGCGACCTTCACGCTCACCACGGCACCACTTACTCTCTATTACATTTGCCACAGTGGCCACCTTATTAGCAAAGTAAAATCATGCAACTTATCACTTGAAGCGTTATCTTTAACCACACCTAATACTCGATGACAGATCTGACGCACTTGCTGTCAGTGCTCATTCCCAGAGTAACAAAGCCCAGGACAGGCCACACGTTCGCAACCAGGCAGTGTGTGTGGAGTCAGGCATCTCTGAACAAGCACCATGGAACCATGATGATGAGGAATTCACTAATGACAGGAGTCTTCTCTCCCAGTCACCATTGGATTGGAGAGAATCCCTCTTTTCGGGTTTGTGGAGACACCCACTGCCACTGGAGGGCAATTTTTGGAAACCTGTTCCGAATTATATAGCGTTGTAGTGGATCTAGTAGTAGGGAATCCCCAAAAGACAGCCAACTCAAATGCCCCAGCAAAAGACCAAGAGAAGATTGTGACAACTGCAGGCAACTGTCTACATTTTAGCGCATCTAACAGTTGAGGGGAGAAAAACCAGTTTAAATATTTTTGCATTATTTCAAAATTATATTTATGTGGTAGTTCACAGTTCTCAGTAAGAAGGAAAGTAAGATTAAAGACAAATTCTTTTTCCTCATGTATGTACCAGTTAGCAGCCGGTGATGTTTTATAAAAGAAACTAAAGCAGAACATGACACTGAATTCTCCTCTGTCACACCCCAAGGAGTGTGAAGTGAGACCTCAAGAAATCTCATGCTATTTCTTACTTCCCTAAGCCCTAGTCCCTTCAAGAAAGAGAAAAGATTGCTTGAGAAAAATCACAACATTTTAAACTGATACATATAATCTACTGGAATTCTTATTAGAAATCCATTTTTACTGGCAGGTTCAATAAAGGAGACTGAAAACTTTCACTTTAATCCTCTTCTGTATTGTGTATAATACAAAATCTACTTTCCCCTGTCACCAATTGGGACTTTTATGACTATTAAAATTCATTTTAAAATCCATTTTAGGATTTTTCCCAAAGATATTGTGTAGTAACACCTATCCTTCATAACAAGAACTGTCATGGACAGCCAGTGTCATCAACAACACTGTTGACTGAGATGTAAGCTGAATCTCGGAAGTCGTATTAGAGAAAGAATAAAAAGAATGGCTTGAAGCTGTGCATGTAATTTTAACATGATTCATTTCCATGTCAGTCTGATTTGATTTGTTATGTGAAAAATAGTCCAGTCTTCAAGAAGGTAAGGGTACTTTCAGTAACACCTCTATCAGGCTGGAGGTGAAAGAACTTAACCTCTGAGATCAACACAGGTCAAGGAGAACACAGTATCTGGATATTTAAACTTCCTAAACTTTAGGAATGCTTCAAATTCAAATTCAGTTCAGCGCAAGTAGCTTCCTGATACTCCCTATTTAATTTCATCTATCCAATTCAAACAACTCCGACTAAACATCCAATCCTAAGACCAGTTCCTCCGAGGACAGAGGCGTACAAGATGTGCCTGAGTGTAAGGACCTGCGTATCTACAGGAGCAACAAACTTGACATCTGGGTTCATTTAGGGTTTTAGAGCTGAAATTAAAACCATATTTATGATCATTTGTCAAATGACGGCAGTGATCACTAGGGACAGGTTATGTTTTAAGCTAATAGGCTCAATTTAAACACCTAGAGTATCTTTACTAACATAACTCAGAACTTGCTGCCCTGCTGCAGCACCACGACCACACTTCCCTATCTGAACTGAAAAATAATGAGACCTGCTGCTGCTTTATCGTGAAAATTCTATTCGTTATAAGATATTCTAAAGGGACGAGAGGAAAAAGGTTCCCACACCGCTTGGTGCCTTTCTCGTCAAGGGAAAAGGCTACAAGCAGAAAAGAAATTTCATTTCTACCACGCATAATGAAAATATATTGTTGTCAGTAACATGTGCCCATCTACTCTAATTCCTCCCCATAAACTCCTTTTTCCCTTCTGTAAAAAGGAGCACTGGCAAAAATTTTGCTAGAAAAAATTCTTTTTGCCTACGCAAAGGCATCATATTCTGCTGGTAAGAAAATCTTAACATGATCTACTTAACTTGTTCAGCCCACACACAAGCTCCACTAAGAATGTCTGTTGTATATTCAAGCAGCTTATGTGACATTGTTTGTAAATAAGAGCCTATGTACCAAGGGATATTACTAAACAATTACTAAAAATATATGTGATGTGAGTTTTGTATTACCTACTGTGTTTGTATTACAAATAAGTGTAGTGAAGCAAAGGGCATGAAGAAAAATAAAAAATAAATTCTCCTACTTGCTTGCCATGTGGTGATACATATTATATGTCTCTGAGTCAATCATTTAGATAACAAATATCCAGTGAACGGTTAAAATTACTAGATCTATTTCTTAACTAAGCATGATTCCTAACACATTAGGTCTCTAGCCTCAGTCAACGTGGCTTAAATAATATTATCACATAGCCTAAATAAGCAGGTCCAAAATAAAACTCTGAAACAAAAATGCTTGGCACCGGAAACCAATGCTGTGCACACCTGGGTGAGATCCAGTTCATCCTCTCTGTGTTAGACCACACATGTTACTGTGTTCCCTAAATTACCATCATATCACAACAGAAATTCAAAACCAGCCCCAGGGACAATAGACAGGCAGTTAGGTGACCCCACTGTGTCTTTCCTGCCCCCTTTTCTACCCCTGACACCCAACATCCTTCTATCTCCTTCATGTTACTATTTTGGGGTAAAGTTGGGCTACCATGACTCAAACCTTTCTTGTCCTTTGTCCTCCCCTACCCAGCAAAATTTACCCGTCCCACGGCCTGGTCTCTCAAGCCCACCTGGCTGAAGCTGGCGAGACAACACCTCTACTTTAAACCATCGACAGCCTCCACTGCCTCTGTTCATTTAACAAATGCTTCCCGAGCCTGCAGTAGGTGCCAAGTGTTATTCCAGGTGTTAGGGAGGAAATGATGAACAAAACAGTCAAAACCCATCCCTCAATCCAGTGAGGGACAGGACAAGTAATGAGCAAAAAGTTGTAGCATGACCAAGGGTGGTAAATGCTAAGGAGAAAAATAACACACGAGAGGGGATAAGGAGTTCGGGAGAAGACAGTGCAACGGTCTCACCAAGATTTCAATGCCTCAGCTCAGATTCCACAAATGTCTGTATCTCAACACTTTTCAGCACTTAAAAAATACTCCCATCAAATTACCTGGAAATATAGAAACAAAGCCTTTTAGTAGAATGTAGATACTTATTTATATATATTTTGAAATCTATAAACGCAAGGTTTTCTATCCAACCCTAAATAAACAAATGAAATCCCACTGATATAAAAGATAATTAAGCAATTTTAGAAAACCAAAGAAATACATTCTTTTCTTAAATGGCTCTCTGTCCATCAAAACAATATAATCGGAGAGTAGCTAAAAACATAACTTCATTTGCTGAGTAGAAGCATGGTACTTTTAAGACTCTCTATAGGACAAGGGTCCCCAACCCCTGGGCCGCACAGCAGGCGGTGAGCGGCGGGCCAGCGAGCAAAGCTTCATCTGTATTTACAGCCGCTCCCCATCGCTCACATTACTGCCTGAGCTCAGCCTCCTGTCAGATCAGCGGTGGCATTAGAGTCTCATAGGAGCGCGAACCCTACTGTGAACAGCACATGCGAGGGATCTAGGTTGCGTGCTCCTTATGCGAACCTAACGCCTGATGATCTGAGGTGGAGCTGAGGCTGTGATGCTAGCGCTGAGCAGCGGCTGCAAATACAGATTATCATTAGCAGAGAGGTTTGACTGCACAGAGACCGTAATAAATCAATTGCTTGCAGACTCATATCAAAGCCCTATCAGTGAGTGGCAAGTGAAAACAAGCTCAGGGCTCCCACTGATTTTACATTACAGTGAGTTGTATAATTATTTCATTATATATTACAATGTAATAATAATAGAAATAAAGTGCACGATAAATGTAATGTGCTTGAATCATCCCGAAACCATCCCCCCACGCCGGTCCGTGGAAGAATTGTCTTCCACGAAACCGGTCCCTGGCGCCAAAATGGTTGGAGACCACTGCTATAGGGTAAGGATGGGACAAATCCAAGTCATTACTGTAAGAAGAAAAAAGTGAACTACAAAGCATATATACTCTGAGTACCTGAGAAGAGGAGAGTTGCAGGCAGGGTCAGTGACAACATGCCACTCCAAACCAAAACAGCTTCCCTTTTTATTAATGCTCAAGACATGAACTTTGAATGACATAAGCAAAACACCAATGAAAACACCTAATTTTTATGTATAGTATACGTAAACATACACATTACATGGATTTAATAATCCTAATCTAAATATGAGAACAATTGGTTCTCTGACCTCAAAATAAATTCAGTGTTGGCATTACTGTTACTAACTTACAGGGTTTTATATTTAACAGGAAGAATTATGGACAACCAAGTTCAGTGTAGTCATGGACTTCACGGTAAGGTATAAATAGAGTTTTTAAGAAATAAACTATATAATAAAATAAGTTTACTTTTGACACAGTACAGTCACTTTCTTCAATCAAAAATATTCCTTGATTACAAAGCAGCCTTATTTTGCAAATGTATTTCAGGAAAATAGCTCTAGCAATATTTGAAATTTCACACCTTTTTAAAAAGGCAGCAAAGCAAGAGAATTTAGATTTTAAATAGTATATTGCAAAATAGTTCAATGTATTATTTCTAAAGCACAAAGCAAGCTCCGTTTTGAAGGATGCTTTTTATCTTATAAAGCAAACTATTCCACTATTTCCGTGGTAGTTTAGAGTCTAAATATCTACAATAAAAGATATATCTTTATACATACAGGACAAACTTCAATACATACCCACAACACAAATGCTCTGCACTATTACATCACTCTATTACGAAGCTTAGTTTGTTAACATGTGCTCAAAAGGAAAATAAAAACATGATACAGTTCTGCAGCTTTATAACAGGCTGAATTCTGCAACAACTGAAAATATAAAAAGAGCAACAACAGCAAACGCAACACCGGTTTTATGAATAATAACACAAAACATCAAGAAACCATAAACATTTAAATGAATAGCTACTACATTCTTCTTAACACATCTTAATTTGCTCTCTTGTCATAAATATAATTTTTTTAATGTTTTTCATATCCCTGGAGGAAATGATGGCCAATCCTCCACAAAGAGGAAAGTGCATCATGCTTTATTTTAAAAGTGCTTCATATATGTATGTTTTATAGATATGTCCCATAAGGAAGTTAATTAAGCACGTGCAAAAAATTCTAATTGTGACTTGAATTTATAAACCTAATCATGGGTTTTTGTGGTTCCTCCAGATGAGGCAGTCAGTCACTAACACAGAAGAAAGATCTGAGATGACACGCTTTGTACAGCGGAAAGAGCCCGAGCCACAGGTCAGGAGACCCACGTTCTAGTTGTAGCTCTGGTAACCAGCTAGCCTGTGACCCCGCGTGAGGAAGAGCGGCTTTAGAACCTGGCAGCGGGCAAGAGACTGAGCTCCAGAGTCCCTTCCAGGAATGCCTTACCTACAGTCCTAATGTACCTGTAGGTGAGGCATTCCTGGAAGGGCAAATAACTTGACCCAAAGACATGAAAAATACCTAGTCACACAGCTATTATTCTCTTACTGTCCTTATTAGTACAGAAAGAAATAAAAACTCTGAAAATACTTGACAGAAAAAGGTCATGTGAAGGTCTTACGTTAACCAAAGCTATTGAAAACCTTCACAGTTATGGCATATGGAAAATCCACTATTCTGTGCAAAAATGAGACAGAGTAAGCAACATCAGTCAGTCACTTAATGGCACATTTTTTCCCAAGTCTCAGAATTCTCTTGGGTCTAAAGCTTTAAATCTTAAAAAAAAAAAAAAGGCTGATTTTGAGATTGTTTTAAGAGAACCATGATTCCCACAGTTCGTATTTCTAGCTTTTTAAAGGAGTCTCTCTGAATTGTTATAATGCTTTTCATGAAGATAGCTCTGTTTTCAAATTTTAAATAACGGCTAAAAGCTAAATAAAGTAAACCATTTGCCATGGACTCTTTATTTTACGTTGTGTGTGTGTGTGTATGAGCTCATTTAATACTGTAGAAGTTTAACTCAACAATTCTCATCCACAAGCTTTGACCCGTTTATTCCCCGGTAGGTCACTCTGCTGGGCCTCACTAGGACCCCGTGGTTTGGCCTGCAGGTGAAGTAGCGTTTGTCCCCCACTGCCCCATCATTCTTTCCCTTGGCGCTTCGAAGCTCCAGTCCAAGCCAGATCCCTGAGGCAAAGTCAGTGGGGCCCAGGTACCTAACGGTGCCCATCTCGTTGGAGCTGGTGAGGAGGACCTGGGAGCCCTCGTGCAGCCTCACGCGCCCCTCCAGGCCGCCGGCCGTGGTGCTGCTGCTCCAGCTGCGGCGCAGAGCGGGCTTCGACCTGTGCAGAGGGAACGCGAGAGAAACTCTGAAGCACGAAAGCCACGTGATGCAATTCACCGTATTCGTTTCCACAGCCAGGTTCACAAGTCATTCACAAAAGGGCATACTTTATGTTCACAACTTGATCTTTTTTATTCTAAATAGCAATATTAGGATATACTTTTCTTTAACATTAAAACGTTTTTCTCTTCTGGCTATTTTAATACTACCCTAATCTGGATTGAAGATTTCACTAGCAATTTATATATGCGCATGCCCTCGGTAAAAGAGCAATTAGAAAAAAGACACCTACACCTGCTGAACAAGCAAAAGGAAAAGAGCCTAGTGGTTTGGCCGTGGTAAATAAAATGCCATTTTGCTCACCTTTCAAATACTCCTTTACATGAAAACCATTTCTAAAAACTGTTAATCCACAACTTTAGAAACTACACACACACGCACACACGCACACACACACACACACACACGCACACACCTTCTACGAATGAACTCCAGTTACATTTAAGGGTTTGCCACTCTCCCTGTCACTAACATTAGGAAGGACCTTAGTCGTCTGGATCAGGATCCCTCCTCTTTTCTCTACAACAAAACATTACTTACAAGGCACTGCCTCCCAGCACCCGCCACCAGCCTGACCTGATGACACAACTACTGGGCACCCACACGTGGAACCCGTCCAAGGCCTCATGCCAATACTGCTCAGGGCTTCCTCCACTGTCCCTGGGAAGTAGCCAACTCTGCCCAAAACAGAAACATGCCCAGGAGCTTGTCCTATGACCTGAGACCTCCCAAAACAGTCATCCAGAAACCACCACCAGTGGAGCCTTCAACCCACCAGTCCACGCCACCTCTCCTCCAGGAGAAACCCTTCTCCCAGCCCCACAGTAGAGACAACTCGGAACCTGTTACCAAAACTGCACGGAGCCTGACTGCGAGCAGAGTCTGGGTCCTGCTTGGTTTCTATTTTATTCCACTCTCCGTATTTTTAAATACACTCTCACACACCATGTCTCATTTCTTCCTATTAACGACCCCGAGAAGGGAAGAGCACTCTAATTTTATGGGTAGGAAAACTGAGGCCAAAGCCTGTCCTATGCCACATCTGATAAATCCTAGTTATAAAATGTAATGAAAAAAATATCATTTACCACGTCAAATGCACAAATACAAAGTTAACAAAGAAATACGTAAGAGCTGTAAGAAAAGTATAAATCTTTACCGAAGAATATACAAAAGAAAAATGAAAAAGCTTTGTTCCTGGATAGAAACATATATATATAAATGAATCCTCCCCAAAATGATATTTTTTTTGCAACCTGATGAAATTACTCGAATTTCACATAATGACGGTATCTATCGTGTCCCGAGCACTTACTATGTGCCAAACACTTCACATACATTATCTCATCCAACCTCGCCCAGACCAGGGAGGAATTTGAGGCTAAGAAAAATCAAGCTATTTGCCTAAGGTCAGAGAGATGGTAAAGAGGAGACCTGGGGTTCAGATCCAAGGTCGTCAAGCACAAAGGCCAGGCTCTTGCTCACAACCACAATGGGTATTAATAATTAAGAAAAGGTTGAAAAATAATAATATGGCAAAATTTACATTGCCATTATGTTAAATTATAAAATTACAAAAATTAAAACAATGTGGGGACGTCCCTGGTGGCACAGTGGTTAACAATCTGCCTGTCAATGCAGGGGACACGGGTTTGATCCCTGGTCCAGGAAGATCCCACATGCCACGGAGCAACTAAGCCCGTGAGCCACAACTACTGAAGCCCGCGTGCCTAGAGCCCATGCTCCTCAACAAGAGAAGCCACCGCAAAGAGAAGCCCGTGCACCGCCAACGAAGAGTAGCCCCCACTCCCCACAACTACAGAAAGCCTGCATGCAGCAGCAAAGACCCAACGCAGCCAAGAAATAAATTAAAAAAAAAAAATGTGGCCCTGGCATAAGAATGTACTTTTAAATGACACAGAGAAGATGTTTTAGAAAAATACATGCAATTATTTCATATGTGATAAGAAGTAAAGCTTCAAATCAGTGGGAAAGGAGTGAACATTCTAATTAGGAATGCTGTAAAACCTGGTCATTTATTTGGAAAAGAATATGATTCTTACCACACACTACATATTTTAAAAATCCCCAAGAGATTAAAGAGTTAAATGCATAAATTAAAAAAAAAGAAAGAACTAGGAAAAAATAAAGCTATTCATCTGAACACACACAGACACACATACGCGGGTGGGGAGGGGGAGGCGGACATGCGTTTAAAGAGTATGCCACCTACCATTAGTTCATGTTTTTTCACGTATTATCAAATGCCACAAAAATGTTTCATATCACAGCACAGCACAGTCTTTAAAAACACTGCAAAAGTCACACTGAGTAAAATTATTAAAGAAGAAGAATAAAATTATTATTATTATGGGATATGTTAAGGGGAAAATCTTTCAAAGAGTATATAGAGTATGATTTGTCCCACTTTGCTTAAAAATTCAGATACATGCATTAGAAAAAAGCTGGAGAAGTATATGACAAAATGCTAACAGTGATAATCTCATCTAGGTGATAAAATTACAGACAATCTTGATCTGCATTTAATTTACTGTAATTTTTTCAGATTTTGTCCAATCTACTTTCATAATCAGAAAAATTTTAAAGAAAGAAATAAGTAATAAACGAACTCGATATCCAAGCCAAAACTTAATAGTTTGGGTAAAGATTTAACATTCCAATAAGAATGATTTGATTCACGTTACGTCAAAGCTCTAAAAGCCCAGGGAAGTGAGAAATTTGTAAATTACGCTACACTGGAGAGCATTGCTTACTCCTTCAAAAACACTAACGGATCACCTATGAAATGGCAGGTCCAGAGCTAGGCTCCAGGAACTTGTGCATAGTAATCTGTAAAACGTTACAGATCCTGCAATAAAGACGGGTACAAAGCAGAAGGCGCACAAAAGAGGGAGAAATCTATCCTCACTCAAGGTCCCAGGGAAGACACTTCAGCGAGGAAGTGACACTTGAACAAATCTGACAGATGAGCAGACAGAGAAGGGAAGCAGACATAGTCATGGGAGCAAAATATATTACGTGTAACTTAAAAAAAATTTTTTTGAACAGCGCAGAGAGTTTAGCAAATTGTCACTTGTGAGGATTTTACCACGAGAGCTAAGTCCAGAGAAACAGGCAGGCCTGTACACGCTATGCCAATGAATCTGGATTTCATTCCGCGTTTGAGAATTCAAAAGCTTTACGGGACAGGCAGAAAATGAGAACATGGGACGTGAAATGATGGAACCTGCAGCCAACCGGGTTATATGAGTTCTACCCAAAGACATTCAAATTTGAGCTGGCCAAATACATCATGTGGACAGGTTGGGTTCCACAGAGAGGACCCAATGGAGACTCTCAGGAGATGCACTCTGAAAACACGGGGAGAAGCTAAGTTGGTAATGATGGAAATGAGATGTAGCGACAGGTGAGCTACAGATCCCAGGCTGGATGCAGACGGTGGGAGAGAGGATGCCTGTGCCTACCAGGTGGCAGTGACACCTATGCTAACATCTCAAGCTCCCTGTGTTTATTACCCCCATGCTTGGTATTAGATATACTAAGAATTCTGAAGACAGAAGAATTGCTTCCAACACCCCCTCCATCATTTTTTCCTCTGAACGAAGGTGTTCATCACCACCACCTCAATAAGCCAACTGGAGAAGCACATCTGCTCTTTCTCAAAAACGGCGCAGCCGGCTGCTGCTTCCCTTTCCTCAGCCCTCTTTTGCAAACATGCCCTCTTTTGCAAACATGCCCTTTGCCCCAATTCCTTCCAGTTTCTTATGCAGGGATTTTCATTATCTCTGACTATATTTTCCATGTTTCTTCTGGAAGTATCTTTTATTTCCATATGAATAGACAAGAAAATGGCACAGGGTTTGATAAATGTCAATAAACTCATTTCTTCAACCCACATTCTTCAGAATACATCATGCTTCCAGATTAAAAACAGCACAATATACAATCAACTCTGTCACTTCAGCAGAAGGTCATCCAATCACTACAATGTTTCTTACCCCTGAGATCAGGGACAGGTTTCCTAGGACCTAAAGTCTAAACACCTAATGTCTTTCTTTTGTTTCGTATAACACTGATCACCAAACATCTGGTCACATATTGTTTAAGTAAAAACTAAATAAGTTTTAAATTGATTATATATCCTCAATAAGAATATGTTTATTTTTTTTAAAACAGGTACTAGAGTCAATCTGTAGAAGTATCAGTAAAGCTTCATTTATTTTTATTTTCAAAGAAAACCAACAGAAGTACTGATATTTTCTTCTCATGTCAACAGATCATCTTGTACATATCCATACCTGCTGTATAATTCCCACGGTTCAGATTTCTCTCTCCTTCCCTTGCTTCTCTGTATCATGTTCTTCCCCTCACCAACATCTTGACACTGATTTTGATACCTTTCCCCCTTCAAAATCCTTTATATCCTGCTTGCCTCTTCTTAGTAATTTCTTCCATTCTGCCTAAGAACTCTTGAATATCTTCAATAAACTGGAGCATAAAGTTATTGCCCTTAAACTCTTTCAGCTACTCAAGTGAGGAGACCAATTTTAAAATCTCAGAATTGGTAGAGGTTTTGAGGAAGGGAAAAAAACAAAACAAAACCCACCCAACTCTGCTAAACAGTACCTACCAGTGCCTCAGGACCCGTCAGCGTTCTCAAGTGAAACCTCAGATCTTGGCGAGGCCTTCCAATAACTTCATGCCAGATTATTATATAAACTACCTGCCTGTTGCTCATGTGATCGTCAAGTCCTCTTGTGTGGGCTATGATTCCTAGTGGCTTCTAGGGCCCCACAACTAGTGCACTTACCTACTGAGCTAGACGTTTTTCCCCCAGGGCATTGTTCATAGATTAACTGGAAGGATTTAAAATTAAAAAACAAAAACAAACAAACAAAAAAACACCTCCTTAACCTAATCAGCCTAGAAGAGCCTCATATTCCTCAAAAGGTTAAGAAGTTCCTAAACGTCTCAGAAAACTATTAGGGGGAGTAAACTGGGTCTGAGGTCTATAAATAGCAATATAAATGAAAAAGAGAAAAGGAGATTCTCTCTACAAAGAAACAACAACAACGAAAAAGGGAGCAGTATATTCTACAAGAGGAAGTAGGAGTATTTTTTAAAATAATAATAAGATGACCTGATGCAAATAGGCCTGACATTCCTTTTATGGACTTCCCAAAATATTAAATCAATTCTCTGACTAATCAAGTAAACAGAGTTTAAAATCAGTCCACCCTATTCAATGATAATACAGAATGTAAATTCCTCCAACTTTTATTAACAGTACTAAACCTCTTTGAAAATATATTCCGTATACTACTTTTAGTCACTGGTGACATTTTTAATTGAGCTTGCAAAGGAGGGAGGAAGAACTCTTCTCACTGACACACTCATCACACCTTTCCTCCTAAGTGTTAAAATTCTACCACGCAATGTAAAAGATACAAAATCCCACTTTTATTTCTTCACAGAATCCTGTCATGTTCATCCTGAAAGGCGTTTTTTCTAAATCTTCTTAATACTCACTTGGCAAAAGCATTTCTTCTGTTAATCTCTTTCTGGGAAGAAGCAGAAGTTGTACTGAAACTTCTCCTAAAACCTAAATATGAAAGTTAAGGTCAGATGAGGAAAACTAAATCACAAATTCACAGTCCTTGTTAAAAGTTATCTTTTATCATTTCTTCTACAGACGTTCTATTCTACCAAGTGTTTCTTTGGAAACAGAAAGCAAAGAAAATAAGTGCATGTAGATTGTAACAGTTTAGACTTCTTGATGATTGTTACCTCACCTTTCTCATCAAACTATGCACTACATGAATAAGTTAAGATCATGACATTACTTTTGGAGGTTTTTATTATAAACTTTCCTGAAAACCAAATGAAATCGAATTACACATTGATAAAGCTTAATCTTTTTACTCTCCAATATTATAATCTTGATAAATCGTATTAAAAAATAAAAGGATAAAAATGGTTTAAAAAAACACTATCACTAAATATACCCCATTTATAAAATTCTGAACAATGAATTTCAGAGCTTATGATTGTTGCCATCCCCAAATGACAGAGTTATTAAAAAAAAAAAAGAAAAAGACTTCACAAAAGGTAAAGTCTTTAAAAGATGCTTTTAAAAAAGAAAGGGATTTCCAGTTCTGGCAGTTACGGCCCACCAGATGTGCTGCGTGAACCTCCCGAATGAAGCAAGTATAATTTAAAACAACTATAATTTTTTTTAAAAAAATACTGTTGACCTCATACAAGTGGCACAATTCCAAAGAGGCCAAAAACCAAAAAGAGAAACCATGGAAGGTTTCCCCCAAAGCAACCTAACCACCTTGTACCCCAGGACTACACTGCCCTCCAGAGAAGCTGGGGCCTGCCAAGATGGGGTCCTAACAAAAGTGAGGGTCCCGAGCAGTTCATCCTCAGTGTCAAGTCAAATGAGAAACAAAATGAAGCACCACTCAGAGGAACACAAAGGAAAGCAGCTTGTGTCAACCCCACTGTGCAGAAAGCAAAATGTTCTCCCCTCCAGATCTGTGATCACCAGCCAAATTCATTTTATCTGTGTAATATAAAGACGACAACAACAACATTGCAGAGAACGTAAACTAAGGTTGGCAGTGCCTCTAGGCAACTGGCAGAAGTAAACACAGGCATACCTCAGAGAGACTGCAGGGTCGGTTCCAGACCACAGTAATGAAGCAAATATCTCAACAAAACGAGCCACAAATTTTTTGGTTTCCCAGGGCATCTAGAAGTTGTTTACACTATACTGTAGTCTATTAAGTGTGCGGTAGCATTATGTACAAAAGAAAAAAAATACACATACCTTAATTTAAAAATACCTTATTGCTAAAAACTGCTATCCATCATCTGAGCTTTCAGTGTCACAATCTTTTTGCTGGTGGAGGGTCCTGACTGATCAGGGTGGTGCTTGCTAAAAACTGGGGTGTCTATGGCAACTTCTTAAAACATGACGGCAGTGAAGTGTGCCACATCGACTGACTCTTTCTTTCACAAATGATTTCTCGATGTAGCACGCGATGCTGTTTGATAGCATTTTACCCACGGTAGAACTTCTTTCAAAATTGGAGTCAATCCTCTCAAAGCCCGCTGCTGCTGTATCAACCAAGTTTATGTAATGCTCTAAATCCTTTATTGTCATTTCAACAATCTTCACAGCATCTTCACCAGGAGTAGATTTCATCTCAAGAAACCACCTTCCTCGTTCATCCATGAGAAGCAATACCTCATCTGTTCAAGTTTTACGATGAGACTGCAGCAATTCAGTCACACCTTCAGGCTCCATTTCTAATTCTAGCTCTCTTGCTATTTCTACCACATCTGCAGGTACTTCCTCCACCGAAGTTGTGAATCCCTCAGAGTCGTCCATGAGGGTTGGAATCAACGTCTTCCAAACTCCCATTAACGTTGATATTTTGACCTCTTCCCATGAATCACGAATATTCTTAATGGCACCTAGAATGGTGGATCCTTTTCAGGTTTTCAATGAACTTTGCCCAGATCCATCAGAAGAATCACTGTCTATAGCAGCCAAAGCCTTACGAAATGTATTTCTTAAATACTAAGAGTTGGAAGTCTCAGAATTACTCCTTGACCCACAGGCTGCAGCATGGATGTTGTGTTAGCAGGCACGTAAACAACGTTAACCTCATTGTACATCTCCATCAGAGATCTTGGGTGACCAGGTGCATTGTCAATGGTAATATCTGGAAAGGAATCTTTTTTTTTTTTCTGAGCAGTAGGTCTCAACAGTGAGCTTAAAATATTCGGTCAGCCACGTTGTAAATATATGTGCTGTCCTCTAGGCTTTATTGTTCCATTTACAGAGCACTGGCAGAGTAGATATAACATAATTCTTTTTTATTAATAAATTTATTTAGTATTTTTTAAATTTACTTTTGGCTGTGTTGGGTCTTTGTTGCTGCATGTGGTTTTTCTCTAGTTGCGGCGTGCGAGCTTCTCGTTGCGGTGGCTTCTCTTTTTGCGCAGCACGGGCTCTAGGCACACGGGCTTCAGTAGTTGTGGCACGTGGACTCAGTACTTGTGGCTCCCGGGCTCTAGAGCGCAGGCTCAGTAGTTGTGGCCCATGGGCTTAGTAGCTCTGCGGCATGTGGGATCTTCCCGGACCAGGGCTAGAACCCATGTCCCCTGCACTGGCAGGCGGATTCTCAACCACTGCGCCACCAGAGAAGTCCCAATGTAACGTAATTCTTAAGGGCCCTAGGATTTTCAGAATGGTAAATGAGCACTGGCTTCAACTTAAAGTTACCAGCTGCATTAGCCACTAACAAGAAAGTCAGCCTCTCCTTTGAAGCCTCACACTGACTTCCCTTCTCTAGCGATGAGAGTCCTAGAAGGCATCTTCTTCTAGTGGAAGGCTGTATCATCTACACTGAAAACCCATTGTGTAGTGGTGCCACCTTCATTAACGACCTTAGCTAGATCTTCTGGATAACTTGCTGCAGCTTCTACGTCAGCACTTGCTGCTTCACCCTGCACTCTGAGGTTATGGAGACGGCTTCTTTCCTTATGTATCATGAACAAACCTCTGCTGGCTTCAAACCTTTTCTTCTGCAGCTTCCTCACCTCTCTCAGCCTTCATAGCATTGAAGAAAGTTAGGGCCTTGCTCTGGATTAGGCTTTGGCTTCAGGGAATTCTGTGGCTGGTTTGATCTTCTGTCCAGACCATAAAAGCTCTCTCTGGATCAGCAATAAGGCTGTTTCTTACCATTTGTGCATTCGCCAGAGTGGCACTTTTGATTTCCTTCAAGAACTTTTCCTTTGCAGTCACACATGGCTAACTGTTTGGTACAAGAGGCCTAGCTTTTGACCTGTCTCTGCTTTTGACATGCCTTCCTCACTAAGCGTAATCATCTCTAGCTTTTGATTTAAAGTGAGAGACATGCAACTTTTCCTTTCACTCAGAGGCCACTGTAGGGTTATTAATTGGCCTACTTTCAAGATTTTTGAGTTTCAGGGAATAGGGAGGCCCGAGGAGAGGGAAAGAGATGGGGTAATAGCCAGTTGGTGGAGCAGTAAGAACATACACATTTATCGATTAAGTCTGTCATTTTATATGGATGCGGTTCACAGCGCCCCAAAACAATTACAATACTAACATCAAAGACTACCGATCACAGATACACCATAACAAATATAATAATAACGGAAAAGTTTGAAATATTGTGAGAATTACCGAAATGTGACCCAGAGACATAAAGTGAGCAAATGCTGTTGGAAAAATGGCGCCAACAGACTTGCTCAGTGAAGGGTTGCCACAAACCTTCAATTTGTAAAAAATGTAGTATCTGAGAAGCAAAAAAAAGCAAAGCACAATGAAACAAGATATGCCTGTATAATCTTCTCAAGAGGCATCAACCCAGGCTTAAAAGAATTCCCATACATTAAATTCTAAGTAAAATAAGCATTTCACAACAATAAATAACAAAATTCACAAGGAAAGAAGGTGCCACAAGTTAGGCTCAACAGAAACAGATGGCAGAATCAGACTCACAAAGACTTCAGATATTGAATTATTAATCATAAAAAGTAACAATATTTAAAATGTTTAATAGCATAAAAGAAAAACTTGAAAATGTGGGGAAAGAATAAGTGACAATAAGTAACAACCAAACAGACTTGCAAAAAGAAAAAAAATGAAAACTTTGTAATTAAAAAACTTCGCGGCTGAATTAGGCAGTAGAATAAACATAGCAGAAGAAAGAATCAAGAAACAAGAAGATAACCCTGAAGATATCCAGAATGCAGTCCAGAGAGACAAAGTTGTGAAAAATATGAACGAGGCGTGGGAAAGTGAAAATGTGGACTATACTACTCGTCAGAATTTTGGAAGGAGATAATAAAGAGCATGAAGGAAGAAATATTTTCAGTATATGGGCAAGAATTTTACAGAATTAATCAAAGATACTAATTCCGAGATCCAGGAAGACCCAAGATGCCAAACAGAATAAACAAAGGGAAATCTCCACCTAGACATAATCATAGCAAAACTGTACAACACAAAGGAAATAGAGAAGATCTTTAAAAGCCGTCAAAAAGCAAAGATAAACCACCTACAATGGTATGGATTAAGGAGACTGATAGCTGATTTCTCAAAAATTTGACAGAAGACAGAAAGCAGAAGAATTATATTGTCAATGTGCAGGGAGAAAACAGCTTTCAAACTATAATTAAAATTGCACCAATTTTTACTTTTACTCAGTAAAACTATCATTAGAAAAGGCAGACAAAAACTGAGTTTCCTACCAATAGACCCTTTCTAAAAAAATATTTGAGAATATAGATGAGGTAGAAACAAAATGATTTCAAGTGTAAGTTCTAAGGATTAATGACGAAAGATATCGGTAAATATTGACATGCATGAGCAAATTAAATAAATATCAATTATATAAAAACTATTATAATAATGTGAAATTTGTGAGGGAAACAAAATAGAAACTCAGTTTCTAAGGACTTCCTATTATTTGAGAAAGAGTAAACATAATGATTAACTTTAGGCTTTGCTAAGTATGTATGTCAAAGTACCTAATTACTAGGAAGCATATTCATAGAATGTAATTTTTATACAAGTAAAAAATTAAATGGAAAAAAGAGGGGGTAGCAATATAACCAGAATGAAGTCAAGAAAGAAAAACATTTAAGTACAAAAAAGTTGAAAAATTAGAAAACAAATGAATAACAAATAAATCCAAATATATTACTAACTACAATGAATGCAAATAGGTGAAACTCAGATTAAAAAACAAAGGTTGTCTTTTTCTAAAAAAAGTAAAATCCAGTTATATTCTATTTACAAGATATTCCAGGGGCTTCCCTGGTGGCGCAGTGGTTGAGAGTCCGCCTGCCGATGCAGGGGACACGGGTTCGTGCCCCGGTCCGGGAAGATCCCACATGCCGCGGAGCGGCTGGGCCCGTGAGCCATGGCTGCTGAGCCTGCGCGTCCGGAGCCTGTGCTCCGCAACGGGAGAGGCCACAAGAGTGAGAGGCCCACGTACCGCAAAAAAAAAAAAAAAAAAAATGATAATAGAAGATATTCCAAAGACATGAGAACATAGAAAGATTAAGGCAATGGCTAGAAAAAGATTTTTTAGGCAAGTACTTAACCACAAGAAGGCTGATACAAGGTAAAAAGAATTACTATAAAGCAATACCACTTACATTAACACCAAAATAAAAAAAGAAACAGGTAGGTATAAATCTAATAAAACATGTATAGAATCTATATTAGGAAAATTATAAAACTCTGATGAAAGAAATCAAAGATCTAAATAAATGGACAAGCACTCCATGTTCATGGATAGGAAAATTCAATACTGTTAAGACATCAGTTCTTCCCAATTTCATCTATACATTCAATGTAATCCCAATCAAAATACAGCAAATTATTTTGCAGACATCAATAAACACATTGTAAAGTTTATATAGAAAGGCAAAAAGCCCAGATAAACCAGCACTACATTGAGGGAGAAGATCAAAGTCCACTACTAAACTTGAAGAATTTCTATACGGCTGCAGTAATCAATAGTTTGGTATCAGCAAAAGAAAAAGACAAATAGATCAACAGAACAGAATAGAGAGCCCAGAGATAGACCCACACTAACACAGTCAACTGATCTTTGACAAAAGAGCAAAGGCAATTCAATGGAGAAAGGATAGCCTTTTCAACAAATATGGTGGAACAACTAAACATTCACATGCAAAATAATGAATCTAGACATCGACTTACACCTTTCACAAGAAATAACTCAATGAATCATAGATATAAATGTAAAACACTAAACTACAGGACTTCTAGGAGATAACATAGGAGAAAATCACAGTACCCTTGGGTTTGGTGGTGACATTTTTGATACAACACCAAAAGCACGTCATGAAAGAAAAAATTGATAACTTGGACTTCATTAAAATTAAAAACTTCCACTCTGTGATAGACACTGTTAAGACAATGAAAAGACAAGTCACAAAACATGCAAAAGCATAATGGTTTGCTATTTTGACAACTTAAAAATTAAAAACTCCTGCTCATCAAAAGATGCCAAAAAAGGAAGGGGAGGGGGTGGCAAAAGACAAGTCAAAAACTGGGAAAGATATTTGCAACAAACAAAACTGACAAAATATTAGTGTCCAAAATATATAAAGAAACCTACAAATTAATAAGAAAAAAACAAACAAACCAAAAGAAGAATGGGCAGTAGACGTGAATAGGAACATCGTGGAAGAGGAAATGTTATGTGGTCCATAAACATGGAAACAGGCCCAACCTCATCTGCAATCTGAAAAGTGCAAATTAAAACCACAAGGAGATACCATTTACACCCATCAGATGGGCAAACAAGACTACTGTTGGTGAGGTGAGGAGTGACAGAGACTCTCATCCACTGCCCACGTGAACAGTTTGGCACACCCAGGAAGACTGAAGATATGGGTATCCCATGCCTGGCAATCCTGGAGACACTTCTGCAAATGTGCACAACGGCACAGTTTCTAATAGTTAAAAACAGGATATAACCCAAGTATCCATCAAATATAAAATGAATAATGTATTTTAATGGAACACTAACTAACATAGCAAACAACAATCAAAACTAAACTTGAAGACACGGGGAGGGGGAAGAGTAAGCTAGGACAAAGGGGGAGAGTGGCATTGACATATATACACTACCAAATGTAAAATAGATAGCTAGTGGGACGCAGCCACATAGCACAGGGAGATCAGCTCGGTGCTCTGTGACCATCTGGAGGGGTGGGATAGGGAGGGTGGGAGGGAGACACAAGAGGGAAGAGATACGGGGATATATGTATATGTATAGCTGATTCACTTTGTTATACAGCAGCAACTATCACAACAATGTAAAGCAATTATACTCCAATAAAGATGTTAAAAAAAAACTAAACATATATTATTTATTGACATATCTATGGGGGATAGACATAAAGAAAATCAAGGGAATAATTAACATAAAATTCAAGATGCACAACCTGAAGACAGAGTATACGAAAACGGAGGCAGGTGAGACTCAGGGGATACTCAGGGGTTTCTATAGGACATACAGGTAATCATCATCTTTGGCTATGGAGTGGGTAACAGATGTTGTTTATGATTACACAAACTATACAAATATATTTCATATACTCTTTTGTATACATATATACTTTACAATAAAAATTTTTCATTGAATAAAAGCAAAGAAATAATTATTAGGAACATAAAACTGTGTAATCTTACCAGGATACGAATGATTCTGTTTATTTGAAGAAATTTCTGAAAGAGTATCCAGGGAATCTGTTACTCTGTGAATAAAACAAGTAATGCAAACCTCATTAGAAGTAGCTGGTCTTCAGATTTAAGACTGGTGCTTAACTGAGGATTTCACACCAATGGTTCTTTCTTATTTCACTCGTTCGACAAGCATTTACTAAGCATCTATCATGAGCCAGGGATGAACTTCAATCTAGCACCACAGACAGGCAATATAAGCATAGTAAGTACAGAGAAAGTCAACTTCAGGTGACTTCATTTCAAATAGGGGCCTGACTTTGCTTCTTTGGAGCTTTATTTTCAAAGATGAAACTAAAAAATGTGAAAATTTTATTTTATGTGAAATTTAACAAATGTTAGGTTATAACTGTAAAAACACCACATTTTTACATTGAAAAAACATCAGCTGAGTTTGTGTATATATGTGATTTTTCTGATAAAACTGGCTAATACGATTCAACATGTTTTATTTTGTACTTGACTCTAAGCACAATCATAAAGGTCACGTTCACGATAGGTCTATTTCTTTGATACTCAAATCATTCTTTATTTTTAAAAAGCCAATCCTATAACAGTCTCATTTTCTTCCAGTTGTTTACTGACCTAAATCTGCAGTCTTTATTCTATCAATCACTTGCATCAGCACACTTTGTTACCATAAAGAAATCCTGCAACTCTTACAATATTTGCAATTTCATCTTGCAATTCACATGCATCATTTTCACAAGATACATAACATACAGCAATCAATGAGAGACTAATGAATGCAAAGAATATGACTTGATGAAGAGGACAGATACTTGAATTAAGCTGTGATGGAGAGTTGAGAACTTAATTCTAAAAGTGATCAGTTCATTAGTAATAAGGATGCAATGGTATGAACTGAGAATAAGAAAATTAATGCTATGCTGATAAAAACCACTTGAGTAAAAAATAGACAGAGAGAGAGAGAGAAAGATTAGATCCAGTCAGTGTCTTAGAATTTCTCTAAAGTAATATTGGTTGATATGTAAGTTAATAGAAGAAAAAGCATTAACTAGATGATACTTGGGTGATAGTAGAAAACCATTCAAGCAGAGGAAAGTACCATGTGCATTCTGGGAACTATTAAAATAAAAAAATTGTAAACGGCCAGCTACAATCTGGGGAGGAGTGCAATATAAGGTGAGGTTGTGATTGGTCACTATGTGATTGACTGTTCTCTCAGGAGTCCCTAGTTTAAAATTCTTCCTTCTTGAAGATCAGTGTTATCTTTAAAGAGCTCCAAAGCTGGTTTAAATTAGAAACTCCTCAAAATCAGGCACCATGTCTGTTTTATTTACTTATAGAACGCCTAGCACAGCACAAAGTGCTAAAAGACACTTAATAGTATTTGATGATGATGAATGAGACAATCAGAAGATGATAGGAAGACAGCTGGATAGAGAGAGCAGTTCATTTAGAGAGAGCGCCCTGCTTCTTCTAAGATGAGGGGGCTGCTTTTAAATGAATCACCTTAAAGAAGACCAAATAGATGGCAAAAAAAAGTAAAAAATGTGTGTTCCATAAACAAAGCAAGAAAAAGAAGGGAGAGAGAAAGAGGCTTCACAATATAACAGAGAAGAAAGCCGTTACAGCATAAAAACACTGAACAAAATTTGATCAATATTTACTGTGCACACAACATGCCAGAATGTGCTCCTTGGGTAATCAAACATGAGACGGAGAACCCCAGTCCTCATGACTAGGAGACAAATAAAACTTAGGAGAGACTGTAGCAATGATCAAAATTCAAAATGTGAAATACAGTTTCTACTAAACTCTTATCACTTTTGCACCACCATGAAGTCAAAAAATGGGTTAATGAAGCAATGTGTTAATGAAGATTTGTTCAAAGTAATATGAGAACCCAGAAGACTGACGGGTGACTCAGTATGGATTTTATTCCCAAATCAATCATTTATAAGGTATAGGTCCTAAAGAAAGTCACTGGGCCTCTTTTAACCATTATAGGGTAATGGTTAAGAGTACACATTCTGATACTACACTACCTGAGCTCAAATATCCACTTGGGAGCTGTGTACAACTGCACAACTCACTTAACCTCTCTGTGCCTTACTTTCCCCACCTGTGAAATAGGGATAACTGCAGTACCTGACACACAGGGTTGCTGCAGAGCAGTGAACAATACATACAGAGTACTTAAAACAGTGCCCGCACGTGTAAGTGCCACTAGCTACTACCTCTTTTTCTTCATTATAAAATGACTACCAAGAAAAACCCCAGCAAACTGCCTAAAAGCAAGGGCTTAGGAAAAAAACAACAGCAAAATAACAAACCTGGGCTGAGTCCAGCTCCACCATTAACTACTGTGCGAGATCAAAATATCCCACCCAAAACATGCCACTCTGGTGCAAAGATTATTTTGAGCTGAAGACATGTGAGAATCAACAAATGCAGGAAGAGGCTTTCTCTGAACTCCCCTTATCTGCCTAAAACAGATCTTCCCAAAAAAGAACTGAATTGTCATAAATCCCCTTCCCGGGAGTTTCATCAAGCAAAGACTGACTCTCATCACAAGAGAGAACATGAGGAGTTACCACCACACCCCACCAGACACTGTCACAGACTATCGTATCCCCATCCATTTTCCTAAGGGCCCACTAATCTTTCCTAACATCATCTGCTCCCCCACAGTGGCCGTTCTCCCCCTCCCTTTCCCGTATTGAGATGGTCTATAAACTCTTCACTCTCACCACTACTTGGGGCATTCACTGCTTTCTGTGATGCCCCCATGCATGTAAAATTAACATTTAATAAGTGTGCATGATTTTTCTCCTGTTCATCTATCTGTTGTCAGTTTAATTCATAGACAGGACAAGTTTTTCGTCCCCTACAGTAGCTATAGGACTTTAGCAAAGCTACTGTATCTCTTGTAACTTTTCTTCACCTGCAAAAATAGGAATAATCATATTACCTTATACCTCACTGGGCCTGGGGGAGATTTATGAAGTAACATGGTACAGAGCCCACCACTTACTAAATGCTCAATAACTATTTGTACAGATCCTCCTCAATTTACAACAGGGCTACGTCCCGATAAACCCATCTTAAGTTGAAAATGCATTTAATACACCTAATCTACTGAACATCATCACTTAGCCTCGCCTACCTTAAATGTGCTCAGAACACTTTCATGCGTCTACAGTTGGGCAAAGTCATCTAACACAAAGCCTATTTTACAATAAAGTGTTGAATGTCTCATATAATTTATTGAATGCTGTACTTCAAGTGAAAAACAGAATGCTTGTATTGGTACAGAAGGGTCGTAAATGTATTGGTTGTTCACCTCGCGACCACGTGGCTGACTGGGAGCTGCTGCTGCCCTGCGCAGCCATCTCGAGGGAATATTGTACTGCACATCGCTAGCTCAGGGAATGATCAAAATTCAAAATGTGAAATACAGTTTCTACTGAATTCTTATCACTTTTGCCCCACCATAAAGTCAAAAAATCGTAAGCTGAACCATTGTAAGTCAGGGACCATCTGTAGTTATTCTTTTCCAGCTCACCTGACCAAATACTTATTAGGATCAAATGAAACAACATTTAATTGAAGGTACTTTGTAAACTGAAAAGTATTATACGTTAAATGTTATAAAATCATAAATAATAAGAAAAGAATTATACTAAGTACATCATAGAAGAAGGAAAAGAATACAAAAATTACATGTAATTATTCAATAAGAAAAACAAAGTGAGAAAGAAAATGGATATAAAACCTATTAAATCTGCCAGGAGGCAGTCACACAGTCCAGTTGGAAGGGAACAAGATGGGACTCCGAGGTTGAGATCATAGATCTATTCTCATGAATGTGACTATACCATACATGTTATTTCCTATTTAAAGATGAGTATCCCATTTCCCATCCACTGAAAAGCATACCCAGCCAACTTCTTTCAGCACATTAAGTCATTTCACACAATAGTACCTGGAATTTCATGAGGACTCACTTCTGCTCAACTTTTTTTTAAAAACCCAGAGTGAGCTGGTACAAAAGTGTACTATCTTAAGAAGAAACACCGGGGAGGTATATTATATATAAATCCTTGAAGCTTCACTTCCCCCAAAGATCTACTGCTTATCTATTTTTGAAAACTAAGGAAATCAGAGGAAAAAGCCATTTTGGTTCCATTAGGTTTGTAGGAGAATGAATGGGGTGCCTGCTGGCAGGAAATTTAATGTAGTTAGGATGTGACTGAGGCAATCAGAGAGCATTTTTACTTTTGTTTGCATGACAGATTAAGCTTGCTGCTCTCACTGTTCAGAGCGGCAAACACCACTCCTACTAGCCTACACATACTCACAGGGTTTGCAAATGAGGAATAAAGGAGGTTTTTAAAACTGCAAATCCTCAGCAAAGCAAATTTAGCTTTCCATGAGCCTTCCCTCTGAAGAAGGTGGCTGGTTAACCCCATGAAAGAAGACATGGGCTACAGTCAGGGCATGTCTTTAATATAAAATTAGGGACTCTAACTATAACCCACTGCACATTACAAAAAGTTCTTGTGAATAGTGTAAATTTCATTGTTTCTCACCTTTGTACCCTGGATGGGGGAGCAAATATTCCATATCTTGGGGAACAACTAAAATACTGCACACCTCCAACTGAACCATCATTCTTGCCATGGGGTTTATCAAGCTCTATCCCGTACCAATATCCTAGAACAAGAACATGGGATTTTAAAAGCATCTGCACTTTATCCAAAATTGTTATGCTATTATACAAACCCAAAGTCTAGATGGTTTAACATTGTCACAAATGACCAAAATCCTCATGACCATTAAACTTTCACATGATAAAATTATAAAACAAAATTTGAAAAATTTTCAACTAGAAAAACATTTTACAAGCATAATTGCAGAGTTGTACATTAGGGGAGAAAGATAAAATGTACACACACAAATTTGGCAAGGATTAGCTATTATACCAGTAGTGTATGACCAAAACATATCTAAAAGCTACAATAAGAAACTGTCCTTAACTCGGTAGCATGGTCTGTTTAACTTGAGAGCAGTGTAACATGATACCGAGATGTATAAATCATAAACTGAATATGCAATCTTTTCATTTTACTCTTCCAGTATTAGAATACCACAAACAGTTCTGAAATAATTAAAGGGGGACAAAAATAATATGGAAAATATGACTAGACTTCATGGTGACTCTTCTTTTTCTTTCATTTTTTCCCTACCCAGGAAGGAAAAAAATATCATTTTTAACCTAAATGAAAAGATTTAGGTTGAGTTAATAGGAATAATTTTCTAAAAGGCTTTTAAGTATTTAAAAGCGCCCACTCTGAGGAGAGTAATAGGATTTCCTTTTCTAGAGAGCATAAAATTAAAATAGTGAGGTTGCTTTTAGTGTGGCAAATATTAGATAAATGGACATATACTCCTAGAGTAATGGCTCTGGATGAGGGTACCTCCAGTTCAGTTAAAAGTACCTGACAGTCCACTCATTTTTGTATTTAAAAGTAGAATACAATAGTAATTATATGTGGTCTCTTAGAATCAGTAACAAATAAAAAAATAAGGATACAGATATTGAGAAACTTATGACAAATGACAAAATACAAAAATATTGTTCCCTTCAGATTAATAGTTCAAAGAGTCAATTGTATAACCTCTAAAATGACAATCTAGAAGTTCTTAATTTTTTTCCTCTTACGTTCAAAAAGATGATACCTGAGTCCATTCCCGATATTGGAGTTTGAGTTGAAAAGACTAACGTAATGCGTGTAATTGTCTTTTATACCTAAACAGTCCTACCCTGCCCAGGTACAGAGTAAGGTATACAAACCCACTGCTCAGCCATACTAATGCTCAGTCATCGCATTTCTGAATGCCGCTAACTGGGTTACTCTGGTTGCCATCGTTATTTCTGAGTGCCACGGTTATAATTTTCCAAGTTTTACTTCCTTCTGCCTTTGATGCTTTCCTATATAATTTTTGCATTTTCCCATTTTAATACACCATATCACTGCTACATGTTTACCATGTAACTCCTGAAAGTGTGTAGCACACAGCAGGAAGGCATTATGGCAAGTGTTAACCATAGTGACTGCATACTGTCTGGATACTTTCTTTCCGAGGTGGCACTGCTAAACATGCTGAAGGGGCTAAACATGCCCTCTGTCAGGTCTAGATCTTATCATCTATAAAAAGCCTAGATATTACCACTGTCCTATAGAATTCATTGATCTAAATTTTGATGCCACAAGAAATACACGCTACTTCTTTCTGAAAGAGCAGAAGGACCTTAATGAAAAATTTCAAACTTTTATATTTGCTTATTACTTCTCAAATTTCTAAATGCTCTACACTAGGAGTTTAAAAATTAAAATTCAACCTACAACAACTGCTTCCAAACAAAACAAACCGTTCGAGCCTTGTTTAATAAAACCAGAGAAAGGAAGCTCAGAAGACATAGTGATTGTGGAAAAATAACCTACCTTTGGGATTCCTAGGTTTTTATTTGAGAACCATATTAAGAACATTCTAACTAATCTCAATTACTAGCTGGTGCCCTAAGAGAGACATGAATTATAAAACATATAGCCCATCTCCAATCCATTAGTAGTTGGACTGCAATTAAAAATGGTACTAATGAAACAAGAATGTGTTGGGAGACAATTCTCCATGTTTCTACAGGCCTTATGGACAGAGGCACTGACCGTCTTTTCATGGATGTTTGTAGAGAAGATGGCCTTGGGGGATGGAGACAGAGTCTCCCCCGGCACAAAAGACAGGAATGCTTATCGTCTAGTACAAAGGTTCAGATTCCTTAAGCTCGGGGCTCCTCTCCTATAGCATAAACCACTGGGTGTACAGGTGTCACCTGGCCCTCCCTATCTCACCCCCTGGGAACTGGGCTCAGGAAACAGAAGAGAATGCTGCCACTTTGGCTACCACTATTGCAGAGAGCACTGAGGTCCTCTATCGCTGACCCAGCAGCCTACCATCTTCTGCCAGCATCTATGAAACCATGGCAATCCAACTTGTTAACTTGCAAATAGGGTAAAATCTCAGATCCTTCAGAGTTCTTGACAGAAGGCTACAAACTTTTTTTAAAACATCAATGTTCTAGGTAACCATTTCCTAAAATGCTGCAATGCCACCATGTGTCAAAACAGCATATTGCTATTTAAAAATACAAACATGATTTTATTCAACCGGCTTCTGTTTGAAATTACAATCAGAAATTACTGAAAATATAAAAGAAGGATAATCTTTACTTTTGGAAACACAATGTTAATTTAAGTCTAGATTGGAGTGAGTATATAAATACACAAACATGCATTTTGAAGATCCCACAGTGCGCAAACATTTTTCATTTTCCTTTGAACCGCTTTGTTTGCTTTTCTCTCCGAGCCACTGTTAAAAGCTGTATCAGTAAACGCACAATCCACTCATTTTCAAGATTATGCTTAGCACAAATCTAATCCTCAAATGTTTTCTCTGTTATTTAGCACACTTGGCAATCAGTGAGAGTAAAACTGGAGAGTAACAACTAACTTTAACTTTAGACAATTTAAAACACAAACGGCAAAAAATTCATTAGTAACAATCAACCTGAGTAAAAACAGTCTGCATTTGAATCAATGTTTTCCATTTTCTGTGCCACAGCCACCACCCACAAGAACTATTCATCAAGAATTCTCTATAAGTTTTATTTACATGTAAAATTTTGAACCTTTTGTTATCTAAAGAATTCAAGTTGAGCAAAGACCATACAGATGAGTTACCTGGAGCGAAGTTTGTTGTCCCAAAGAACTTAACGGTACCAATTCTCTGGCCCACCACCAACACCCTATCTCCAAGGCGGAGTTCTCCTTCGCAGCGTGCATTACTTGCTACAGATGTTGCTGAGGAATTCAAACCTGTTTTGGGGTTGGTTGGGGAAGGGGATGGGGCAGGAAAAGAGAAAAAACAAAGGGAAACTCAAAAAGCACATAAGCCAAAAAACTACTATTTATTCTAACCAGTCTAGTTAGTTGGAGATGTCAACATATGCTGCCTTTCCTTATACACAGCATCTAAGCTGTGTTTCTCACATGTGAAGTAAAGCTACTCAAAAGAAATTTGAAGGGTTTCCTGAGACAATCATTGCCACAGGAGCTTACACTTGATTCCTGGTGAAGTATCAGCTTTATCCGACTTCCTGGTGGCACTCTCTACTAGAACAGAGGTCAGCACACCTGTTCTGACTCAAGGGCTGCATAGTAAATATTTTAGGCTTTCCAAGCCATACTACTCTGCACAACTGCTCAACTCTGCGGTCACAGCACAAAAGCAGACAGACAAGATGGGCACAACATGTTCCAATACAACTTTATTTACAAAAGTAGGTGGTAGGTTGGATTTGCCCCATGGGCTATAGTCCACCCATCCTTATTCTAGTAAAACGCTAGAATCATAGTAGTTCAGTGGGACTCAGTGTAAATGATACATACATAAATGTAATTTAAAAGTGAAATTGCTATAAGATTCCAATTACCCCAAATTGATTTCCTTATTAGAAACAAAAGCACTCCCTGCCCAGACCTCGATTCAAACCTAAAGCCTGCAACTCCCGCTACTGCACATCAGGAGTCCTGGAGAAACACTGCCTTGAAAGCTGTTCAATTATAACAGAGAAGAGGTGGGCCCCTGAGGCTTCTCCCATCAGTCCATGAACAGATTTGAGTGGCTGTCATCTGAGAACGCCTAGGGAACCCTGCGTGAGGGTGCGGGATAGAGGGTAAGTCAGACTGTTAACAGGGAGAAACTAAAAACATGGTAACAAATGAGGAACACAAACTCAGGGAGAAGGAAGGTCTGGATCAAGTGTACATTAAAAAGTCCTTGGCCCTCAAAATAACTAACATTTCCCAAGCACTTCACGGTTTACAAAGCGCTTTTCGTGAGAATTATAACCATAGGTAAGAAATAAACTCAGGAATTAATGAAGACATGGTGTTCACAGGAGTCAGTGGCACACCTGACTTAAAACCCTGACCCTGTGACCAGAAACTCTCACGTCTGTCCCCACGCTGCCTGCAGACAATGGACCAAGGACAGAGAGTTCAACGTGGACTACAGTGGGGCTGAGCTCACAGACGTCCTCCCCAACCTCTCCCATCCCCCAGTCTCTTCTCTCTGCTCCTCTTTCTCCTTAATCCTCTGTCCTTAGCTTCCCCTAAATGTCTACCCTCTGCAGTCCACATCTACCCCAAATGCAAACGGACAGAGAAAGCGGAATAGCCACTCACTCTAGCAATACTTTCTTAAGGAAACATCTCTGGGGTTCGGAACTTTCTCTCACACATCTCCCTCCCCTTTTAAAAGGACCTCCTTCTCACTCTAGTTGATAACTCTCTTCATCTCTACTATTATTTAGGTCCACAAACCCCTCAAATTTATAGAAAGAAAAAAAGGTTAAGTATGTAGGCACACTAGAACTATACCCTTATATAAAGGGTAAAAAAGATAATTCCATACCCACACATAAATTTTAAAATCAAGTCAATGTCAAAAGCCCAAATTCCAAATGAAGAGGGCCTTAAAATGTAAATAAAATGAGGACAAACGGGATTGCTACATCACTGCATCTTTTCACCTCTGTTCCTCACAGCATTAAAGAGAAACTGGTTTCAAGGGAAGAGGAATCTATTCAGAAAATAAATATTCAAGCAAAGTTTCCAGGTTCTCCACTTTTAGGGCCTCAACTTTTAACTTTATTATATCAGTGTTACTACTGAGGGTTTGGGGTTTTTTCCCCCATACAATAAAGTATCTTAAAGAGAAAAAGAAATCCTGTCATGAACATTTTCTACAATAAAATATTGGTTCAAGTATTAAAAGTATTAGAAAAAGAATCTAGTAATTACTATGAGGCTCATTAAAAATAAGTTATGGGCTTCCCTGGTGGCACAGTGGTTAAGAGTCTGCCTGCCAATGCAGGGGACACGGGTTCAAGCCCCAGTCCAGGAGGATCCCACATGCGGCAGAGAAGCTAAGCCCGTGTGCCACAGCTACTGAGCCTGCGAGCCACAACTACTGAGCCCACGTGCCACAACTACTGAAGCCCCCGCGCCTAGAGCCCATGCTCCGCAACAAGAAGCCACTGCAATGAGAAGCCCACACACCACAATGAAGAGCAGCCCCCACTCGCCGCAACTAGAGAAAGCCAGTGCGCAGCAACAAGACCCAACACAGCCAAAAATAAATAAATAAAACAATTTTTTTAAAATAAATAAAATATAAGTTATGCCAAAGTGGCTTCATTTTCTTTCTATGCAGGTAAATAACTGAACTGCAGTAAATTCAATATATATGTTGATTTCAACAAGAAAACGTGTTTTATATATCCTTACACATAACTGAAGAAATGTGGACTGAATGGGATCATGCAGGCTTCACAGCAAGTTAAAAAGGTTATCACTGTCAACCTCTCCTACACAGTTTTAAACAATGACTTGGCTAAAAATAGAGAAAGCATGCTTTTTAAGTAAGAAGATAACACAAAAGTGTGTGAAAAAGCTATACACAAGATATAAAAAACAAAATTCAGAGGGATAAAAATTCAAACATTAAATTAAATGAAAATAAATGTAAAGTCCTATGTCAAGCCACAAAACGAAGAGACTTAGCATAAGGCTCTGTCTGAGCCAATGACATAGTGTGGTCACCAGAACTGCATGAGTAGCCTCAGACTGGACTTGTACCGAGAGGCAGTGGTTCAGCTCTCTACCAGCAGGCTGGAAAGGGTCTGGGGACCCTACAGCATGAAGAAGAGCTGAAGGTACTTGAGACAGAGGCGGACTCTGGTAGCAGCAAAGCATCAGATAGACCTGCGGGTGAAGCCCAGGTGTGCACTTAGAAACTGCCACTGTGCACCAATGCCTAACCTCCCTAAGCCTCAGTTTCCTCATTCATAAATTGAAGATGATCATAATAGTACCTACTCCATAGGTTTATTTTGAGAATTAAATGAACTAAGGTATGTAAAATTCCTTTAATAGTACCTGAAATAGTAAATAACATGTATTGACATGTTAGTTATTATTATTAGGTTTAGATTAGAAAAGAGGTAAGTAAAGAAAGAGAACAGACCGTATGGTTTCCAAGTATCTGAAGATCTATCATAAAGTTCTAACACGAACCTTACAGGGGCTAGAGTCCATAGATACATGAGGAAGAGAAGAAGTCAATCCAGACAAGGAAAAATGGTAGGAGCACGAGGGAAAGGCACAGAGATCCAGAGTGTGCTGACGAAGGGGAGGGAGGTGGGGGGCTGGGGGGAGACAGGGGAGGAACAAGTAGTTCAACCTGACTGAAGTCAAGGGTTCCTTCTACACATTTAAAAAGAGCAAATCTACTTACAAACAAACCAAGATAAAAAACACCAAGAAAGCCTGGTTGAAAAAGCCATAGATACCGGCACTGGCTCTAGATGAGACAGAAGGGCTTTTGCTCATTGTCTTCTTGTTATTGCCACTTGCATTCAGTGTCTTGGAGTGACTCTGCTTGTGCTCCAAAGAAGATGTAGAGGAGGAGCTGCTGACGGATGCAAGCAGGGTAACTAAAACGGTACAGGAAAAGAACACATCAGAGGGTGGGAAATAAGAAGTGAACCAATGAGATGCTTTTCCAGGTAAATCCTTCTGAAACTCTCCACTTAGCTTCCTCAGTTGTGGATTAACTAGTGTTGAATTAAATGCCTGATTTCATCAAAATAGACTGCAGTTCATACATACAAGATTTTATAGCCCAAGCAGTTTTAAGGACCCAAAGGACCCACACTATATGATGGCAGTCTCATACAGGAGAGCGCTGTCACGTCACTAATTAGACCAACTACCTATCCTAACCACCGCTGTCTCACCTCTCACTTAAGATGAGTTAGTAGAATCACATCTTATTTATATAAAAAACATACTAATGTGTTTTTAAGGTAACAAAAGCTTAATATTAAAATGTTCTGAGTTAACCTGAAGGCAAGCAGGAATACTTCTGAATTTTCTATTTGTGCTCTATTCACCCAATGATTTGACAGCTAAAGGCAACTTTAAATGCTGTTATCAAGACATCTACACTATGGAATTTCCTTTTATTCTCTTAATCTAGTCCAGTAATTCTCTAATTTAAGTGTACATGAGAATCACAATACAGGATTTTATACAAAAAAAATATGTGTGTGTGTGTGTGTGTGTGTGTATAATATATATATATATATAATATACACACTTTATTATGAGCTGCTTAGGGGATTTTTAAGGATAAATTTTTACTGTAGTGATTCTTCCCTTACAAACTTTAAACTTTAGCCTCATATAAGCTACATCACTATATTATTTTAAAGTTCAATCAGTAAATTAAATTTTGAAAATAGAAGTTATAAATTATATTACCATCTTTCTCTGCTCCAGTTTTCAATTCTTCACCAGGAGGCAATGAAAGTGTTGATTCTGAAGCACTATCTTTTTTTGATGTCATTAATCCTAGAACACAAACAAAACACTTTCAGCAAGAACGAATTTTGTTTAACATTAAACAAAAATATGTATTTGCTTTCTTTTCTAAATTTTATTTATTTATTTGGGGCTGCACTGGGTCTTTGTTGCTGCGCGCAGGCTTTCTCTACTTGTGGCGAGCGGGGGCTACCCTTCTATGCAGCGCGCGGGCTTCTCATGTTGCGGAGCATGGGTTCTAGGCACACCGGTTTCAGTAGTTGTGGTTTACATGAGCTCAGTAGTTGTGGTGCACGGTCTTAGTTGCTCCGCGGCATGTGGGATCTTCCTGGACCAGGGCTCGAACCCGTGTCTCCTGCATTGGCAGGTGGATTCTTAACCACTGCGCCACCACGGAAGCCCTGTATTTGCTTTTTAAAGTACAAACCTCCTTCATTATCTAAATCTTATCCTCTTCTGAGAACACGCTGGATGATAAATTCACAGACGGCAGGGGCCAATGTTTCATTATTTAAAGGGGAAAGAAAAGAATGTATTCCTAAGCCCATCTGAAAACCCCCATCACTTTCCCCAAATATCACTAAAGTATCTTTTCCACCTAGTTAAAAATCCACTAAGGAATTCTAAATAATATAGAGCATTTAAAACCCAGCTATCTAAGTGTCTGATACTTAATGCACTCTTAGTGTGTCTGCACAGTGCTAGCGTGTGAAGCAAACCTGGTACAGCTCTGGCGGCTGCACACTTACTAAGGCCTGCAAACAACTCATGATTTCACTGGCGTGTGCAGGCAAACTCATTGTAGCAGACTGTCTATTTAGATAGTAAACTTGCGGTAAAAATTTCTGCAAATCTTTAAAGCAATTATTCATTTAAGTCAGAGTCAGATAGTAAGAAACCCTGTACTCTCTGAATGACTACCCGACTCTCACTACACCCAACTTCCCCAAAAAACTGATTTTAAAAGAGAGCTCATGAATAATACTCTACTTAATATTAAGACTTCTGTTTCAATTCTACAGAACCAAACTATGTAAATAAGAAACCTAATGGACTCCACCCAGTTTCTAATTCCATCAAGCATCCATTCCGATTCTACTCACTTACAAAGCGTTCTGGGTGAAAAATGAGCTTGGCACTCTGAGCGTCGCAAACAAAACAAGCCATGGTCCCAGCCCTAAAGGAAGACCTTTTCAATTTGGTGTGGCAGAAAGACATGAATAACCATAATATGAGGACATGTTTGATATAAGCCCTAGCATAGAAGGAGGAGACAATAATCATGGTTATAAAGATAAATTAATGCCTCATCAAGAAGATCACATTCCAATATGGGTCTTGAGAGATACGGCAGATTTCTTCCAGTGAATACTGGAGGTATGAACAGAAAGAACTGAAGGTTGCCATTTTGGATGGATAAAAAGAAAGAAAAAAAACTTAAAGAAAGACAGGGTCAGAGAAGGATGAGTAGCTTGGCTGGAATAAAATGGATTTTGGGGGGACACAGGAGAAGTAACCTGGATAGATGGGCCACAGTAACATCTTAGAGGGTAACGGTGCTGGCAAAGGAACCGGAGCTCTTCAGTAAGGAATGAGCCTCTGATGGGCTTTGGAAAGGAGGAATGGCATGAACAGTCACAGGTGGATAACATTACCCCGACAGCAAAGCTTAGAAGGAACCAGAGGAGGAGAGACTGGAAGCAGAGGCCAGCAGTGAGGGCCAGAACCACAACAGCAGAAACTGGGTTGGGGGTGGGGGAGAGAGACTCTGTGAAGTCAACTCACAGAGTAATTGCTTATTTTCAGTTATATTTTTCAGTCCTGAAGTATCCGTTTGAGTCTTTCCTTTTATTTGAAAATTTTGAGATAACTGGAAATTCATATGCAGTTGTAAAAAACAGTATCGGGAAATCTCTTGTACACTTTACCCAGTTTTCCCCGAAGGTGACATTTTACAGAACTATAGCATAAAAGCACAACCACAATATCGACATTGCTACAATCCACCAATCTTAGATTACCTCAGTTTTACTTGAACTCGTGTGTGTGTGCGTATGTATATGAATTATTGCTTCTTTTTTTATACCTTCATGTCTCTGCTGAATTTTTCCATTTGTCTCAAGAGGGTTCACCCTTAATTCTTAGAGGGTTATAATATATTCTTTAAAATCTTTATCTGATAAACGTCTGTATAATCTCAGGGTTGGCATCTTTTGATCGTCCTTTTCCTTGAGAGTTGGTGAGATTTTCCTGGGTTTTCATATTTGGAGCAGCTTTGGACCGTATCCTGTACAGTATGAACATTATTTTACAGGACTTTGGGTCTTGCTTAAATTCCATGGAGAGTGCTGACTGTTTTGCTCTGTTCTGTTTTAGCAGGCATTCGACAGTTAGCAGACAGTTAGTTTCAGGCTGGCAGTTCCTACCCATCTTCTGCGACTGTGGCTCCAATGTCAGTTCAGTTGCCAAAGCCTATTTGGGATCTGTCTCGTGTGCTGAGCCACCCAGCAGTCAGTCTGAGACCTGGGCAGTGGTCTGTGCAGGAGACCGAAGCCCGTGGTCAGATGCATGCACACACAACCTGGCAGTAAGCCCACCATTCTGAGATCACTTTCTTGAGCTCCTTCCTCACCACGGTCTCCTTGACACTTTCCTGCTCCCAGAGGCACCCCTTCCTGATACTCTGGGTAGAATACCTAGGCTTTAATTTCCCTGCTCTGTCATATAACCTTCTTGTTTGTTTGTTTTATTTATTTTTACTTTTGGCTGCGTTGGGTCTTTGTTGGTGCATGTGGGCTTTCTCTAGTTGCGGAGAGCAGGGGCTACTCTTCGTTGCAGTGTGCAGGCTTCTCACTGTGGTGGCTTCTCTTGTTGTGGAGCACGGGCTCTAGGCACACGGGCTTCAGTAGTTATGGCATGCGGGCTCAGTAGTTTAGGCTTAGTTGCTCTGTGGCATGTGGGATCTTCCCCGACCAGGGCTCAAACCCCTGTCTCCTGCATCGACAGGCGGATTCTTAACCACTGCGCCACCAGGGAAGCCCCTGTCATATAACCTTTTGAGATTGACTCTGCCTATGGGGTCAAGCAGTAAGAAAAAAGAAGAAAAACTAATGGGGATTCCATCCCTGTTCTTGGGACCACAGTTTCTCTGGCCAGAAACAAGGGTTCCCCTCCCTTGGGGTTTTAGGTGCGTGGCCATCCCTTGCTGCTATTACAACATGCAGGACTGCCTAGGGACTGCGGTGGGAAAGAACCAAAGACATAAAAAAGAGCAATCACAAAAGAAAACAGGGACTTCCTCCACTTTCTGTCTAGCAGGAGACCCCTTTCCTGCTCCTCAGACCACAAACAGGGCTTCTCGTTGAGCTTTCTTTCCATATCTGCTGTGTACTTCTGGGTTTCAAGTTAAAAGGATACCACTTACAAGAGCATCAAAAAGTCTAAAGTACCTAGGAATAGACCTAACAAAACAAGTACGAAATATCTGTAGAGAAAATCATAAACTTTTATTGAGATATTTTTAAAGGACCCAATTAAATAAAGCAATATCCCAAGCTTACGATTAAAAGACTGAATATTGTAAAGATGTCAGTTCTCAAACTGATTTAAGGTTTAAATGTAACACCAACTAAAACTTCAATGGATATTTTTACTTTTTGACACTAAAAATAACATTAACATAATTTGTTAATTTATCTGTCTAGAAGTTAACTTTCTATTAAGGAGCAAAAAAAACTTTAATTTTGTGACAAGCACTTTTTTTGAGATATAATTCCAGTTTGTACTTGCAAAATAATATTTTCTTGCCCTGGAGATATACTTATCACCTTATTTATTTATTTTTCCTTTTTATTTTTCTAATTGAAGTGTAGTTGACCTAAATATTATATTAGCTTCAGGTGTACAACATAGTGATTCGACATCTATATACATTATGAATTGATCACCACAATAAGTCTAGTTACCTCTGTCACTACAAAGTTATTACAACATTACCGGCCATGTTCCCTATGCTGTAGGTTCCATCCCCGTGACTTATTTCTTAACTACAAGTTTCTGCCTCTTAATTCCCTTCACCTATTTTGCCCAGCCCCCCATCCCTCTCTCAACACATTTTTTTTTAAAGAAACTTAACAACTTATTCTAAAATTTATAAGGAAGTTTGATGTATAAGGGCCAAACAGGCAGGACACTGTTCAAGAAAAAGATAGAAGGCTTTCCTCTACTAGATATCAAGATTTAATTTTTAAAAAAACTACACGGCTTCCCTGGTGGCGCAGTGGTTGAGACTCCACCTGCCAATGCGGGGGACACGGGTTCGTGCCCCGGTCCGGGAAGATCCCACATGCCGCGGAGCGGCTGGGCCCGTCAGCCATGGCCACTGAGCCTGTGCTCCGCAACGGGAGAGGCCACAACAGTGAGAGGTCCGCGTACCGCAAAAAAAAAAAAAAAAAAGAAAGAAAGAAAAGAAAAAAATAAATAAATAAACTATAGTAATTATACAGTTCATTACTAACACAGGGATATTCAAATAGGCCAGTGGAACAGAGCAGAAAGGCCAACCAAATTTGTAGACAAAATCCTTTAGTCGTGGTGAGTGTCTTTCTGCTTCAGTTATTGATGAGTTAGCAAGTATTTATTAAGCACCTATTCTGTGCTATGTGCTACAGTGAATACGAAAGTACAAAATGCTCTCACAGTCCATTTAAAGTTGAAGATTTTTCTAACAGAATAGAAGATCTGCCCAAATAAAGCAATCAGAGGACAAAACCCAAGATAACAAATAGCAACAGGCTGGTACGGATCAGAGTGTATACGAAATTAGAGAACGAGGAGATCGAAGTGAGCGGGGTCATCACGGAGGTTTTCATGGAGAAACAGGATGTGAGTAAGGAGGTAAAGAATGACTCAAACCTCAGGCAGAAGTCAAATACTTCCCAGAGAGATAGGGAAAGTATGACGGGAAGAGTGAGAACCATGTACACAAAAGACAGTGAGACGTGACAAACCACAGCTCAGCTGCGAAGCAGTAAGAGACTCCATCAGAGAAAGGTCTCTGACGGCCAGTTTCAAGAGTCGAAACTTTTTCTGATAAAAAAAGTCACTAAAATTCTTGAATAGGTGAGAAACATAAAGCTAGTTGTGCTGCATAAATATTTATCAGAGGTACAGAAGTCTAGCTTTGAGGTTAGATTGGGGGTGATAAAAGTATGGAAATAGAAGGGAAAAAAAGGAAGGAACAAATCTGAAAAACACTTGTCAGGGATTAAAATCATAAACCAAGAACTTTGCAGGTTTTATTAAATGCAGGTTTCACAGGCAGCTAACCAAAAAGTGTGAAGCAATTTAAATATAAGGCATTCCACAGAAAAAAGTAAAACACGAACAAGATATCAAACTTTCTGGTTTGACCTACCAGTATGTACTTTTGACGTTACATGCGCTACATCAATTTTCTGGGACCTGACGAGAGGTACAGCTTTTGTAGGAGGAGTGTGTGCTGTATTCTTCCTTCGATCTTTTGCTTTACTTATCTTTGAAAGGGGCGCAAAAATACCTAAAAGAGAATGCAGAATTTTAGTGTTAAGCAATTAAAAGCACTTCAAATAAAAGGACAAGTACAGCCATTCAGTAATATAAATCTTTAAGTTCTTTTTTAGTGTCTACTAGGTGCCCTGTAGTGAGAGACAGAGAAAAAGTACGTCTCACTCAGTACTTGCCCTCAGAGAGTTTACAATCTAGTTGTCAAGACTAACAACATAGGGCTTCCCTGGTGGCGCAGTGGTTGAGAGTCCGCCTGCCGATGCAGGGGACATGGGTTCGTGCCCCGGTCCGGGAAGATCCCACATGCAGCAGAGCGGCTGGGCCCGTGAGCCATGGCCGCTGAGCCTGCGCATCCGGAGCCTGTGCTCTGCAACGGGAGAGGCCACAACAGTGAGAGGCCCGTGTACCGCAAAAAAAAAAAAAAAAGACTAACAATATACACAATAATTTAAGAAGCACATAACATTAACGAGGCACTAAGTGAAACTCAGGGAAAAGAGAATTATAATTATTTCTAAGTACTGGCAAATAACAGTGCACTATATAGTACAAAAACTATTCCTCATGTCCCTTTATCTATAGCTCCTTAGAACATATTTTTTCCCATATTATAGCTTTTTATGTTCATGTTTTATCTATCTTCCAGACTTTAGAAGACAAAATCCAATACTCATCTCTGCATTCCCCCAATGTACCTAACTATAGTGCCTTACACATAGTAGGGATATAAAAAATCTTTTTGAGTATAAAACATAATTTCCCAAGAGGCTTAGCCCTCAGCTTCTGACAACTGACAACAGAAACAATACAGTGTGTGTTGTGTGGGAAGGTATGTGGGGACAGGGGGTGGGGGCTGCCTGTTTGCTGCAGCTAGGAGTATAAAATTCCATTAAAAAAGAAATTTATCCAGGCATAAAATTACAGTATATATAAATATGCACAGACATTAGAAATAGTGAATATGGACTATAAATACCAAGATTATTTGGCTAAGACATTTAAGAAGAAAAAATAAAGACATAATATGTACATTATACACTACCATTCAGTGTTTACGCCTAATCTAACAAAGACACATTATGACTAAAATGTAATACATTAAAACAACTTGTTTTAAAATAGGTTTGATGAAATGCTCAAGATTACAAAAAGTGAGTTCTTTGTTTATAGCTAACAAGTGCAAACTATACTACTTTTCTGCTAATCTCGAAATTCTTTCCTCCATCAGATTCTACAATCCTTCCTCCTGATTTTCCTAGCTCTTTTGACTTCTCCACAATGTTTTCTCTCTTCTGTGTCCCGCCTATCAGATTCGCTTTCTATTTTTTTCTCTAAATTATTTTCCTTGCCAAATACACACACATGCACACACACACGCACTCAAGCTTGATGATGATTACATCCAGTGTTGCCAAGGGTTTGAAGAAATAAATTATTTTATACTGTGGGATGTAAATTTGTAAAATCTTACTTGAAGACAAAAATTCTGACCTAATTTACTTTATGGCATTAATTATAAGGAAATACTGTGAACAAGGTTACAAACTTACGTTTGCATATTATAAGGAGAAGATAGACTTCAAGAGCCAAAGCAATTTCTAGTTTACTATTAAAACCCAATCATACTTTTGGAAATTAATTTACGAGAAAATAATCCAAATAGGAGGAAAAGACTGCATACCTGAGTATATCATCACTGCAATACTATATGTAGGAGAAAACAATTATTTGGCAATAGAATAAATGAATCCACTATGTTTATGAACTATGACACCACTGTTAATAAGTAAAACAATAAAGATTATGTAGAAATATAGAAATATATGAAAAGTAAATCAAGAGAACAAAAATTGAGTTGTATGTTTGATTACATTATGATTATATCTGTGAAAAGTTGTATGTGTGGATATAGGAAGGACTGTAAAAAACAGAAAACCAAAACATATTTGAGTGCAGACCATAAATTATTTTTCAAACCTGTGTCATTAATGTCACAATAATATTGTTCAATGAATGAACTACATAGCTCTTTCTCCTTGTTTTTTTTTTTTTAAATTAACTAAATCATTTGGGAAAACCAAAACTAAATTTAAAGCAATGACAGACTGGATATAATCAAAGCCCAAAGTGTGCACTGTGTATGGGTTAACCTTCCTGTTCAGAATCTCATGCTACTCAAAGTACTGACGGGACTCTCCTCAGATCTTGACATACAATGATAAGGCTTAACTAGAAATAAACACATAAGGAAGAATTATTTTTAAACAGAAGAGTAATGAATTTCTGGATAAACATGATCCATTTTGTTTAACCACAATTCCTCCCAAAACTCCACTAAAATTTTAGTAAGAAATAAAAATGGTACAAACTCTAAAGAAAAAAGAAAATGATAAAAAAAAGAGAAAAAAAGCTAAAGCTTCCAAAGAAGCTTCCAAAAACAGGGAAAAGGACAAAAACAGAAGAAAGGATGACTCTGAAACTTCTAAACAGCAGCAGTGGAAGCTCAGGATGATAGCTGGCAAACTATGGCCTGAGAGCCACATCCTCCCACCGCCTATTTTTGTACCGTTCTGTTGGAACGCAGCCACACCCATTTGTTTACATATTGTCTACGACTGCTTATTCACTACAACAGGAGAGCTGAATAGTTTTGCAACAAGGGACTGTATGACCCATAAAACCAAAATATTTACTACCTGGCCCTTTACAAAAAAAGTTTGCCAAATTGCATTAGACAATAGAGTATCACCTTCAAAATACTGAAAAAATGTGAATTTCAACCTAACACTCCTTATCCCACTAAACTATCATATGAAGTGTAAGGGTAGAAATAAACATTTCTGGAATGTAAAGTCTCAAAAAATTCACTCCCCATGAGTCCTCTGTCAAAAAGCTACTGAAGGATGTGCTCCACCAAAACAAATAAGTAAACCAAGAAAAAAAAATGACTTAGTATGAACACCAAATCTTTCTCTTCATAGTATGAAGTCAAAAGATGTCTAAAATTGGAAAGATTCATATATTATTTAAAATATGAATATGAACATCAGAAGATACATCTAAAGAAGTCAAAAAAGTTCTTGCCTCTAAAGAACAGGTCTCAGAGTTAAGGAAGGGCAAGCCAGGAGAGGGTTTAGCTGTTGTTTTAATAAACCTTATAATACAACTTGACTTATTAAACTAGGTATATGTGTTCACTTTGGTGATTATTAAGACATAAAAATAGTATTACCAAATATTAAAAATTATAAAAAAAATTTCATAACTGCCAAAACTTAGAGAAGCAACCAAGATATCCTTTAGTAGGTGAATGGAGAAATAATGGAGGACTGTGATACCTCCAGACAATGGAGTATTATTCAGTGCTAAAAAGACATGAGCTATCAAGCCATGAAAAGACATGGAAGAAACTTAAATGCAAATTACTAAGTGAAAGAAGGCATTATTAAAAGGCTATATACTCTATGATTCCAGCTATCTGACATTCTGGAAAAGGCAAAACTATGGAGACAGTAAAATGGTCAATGGTTGCCAGGGGCTGAGGTGGGAAGGGATGAGCAGGTGGAGCACAGAGGATTTTCAGGGCAGTGAAAACACTCTGTAATACGGCAATGATGGATACATGCCCTTATACACTTGTCCAAACCCACAGATTATACAACACAAAGAGTGACCCCTAAGGCAAACTATGGACTCTGAGTGATTATGATGTGTCCATGCAGGTGCATCCACTGTAAGAAATGTACACTCTGGTGAAGGGATGTTGATAAAAGGGGAAACTGTGCATGTGTGGGCAGGAGGTATACAGGAAATCTCTGTACCTTCCTCTCAATTTTGCTATGAACCAAAAGCTGCTTTTAAAAAGATCTTTAAAAAATTATTATAAAATTTTTACAATCAAAACAATCTAATATGTGCTAGAATTAATAGATCAGTGGGACAAAACAATCCCAAAACAGACTATAGCATTTATAAGAACTTAATTTATATTAAAGGAAGTCCAGCAAGCCAAAGGGAAAATGACAGATTTAGAGAGAGGAAAAAAAACCCAAAAAACTGTTGCTGAAAAGAGACAAATGCTTTGGCTTCTGCTTAGTCAGGGGGTTCTCTGCCTCTCCTGCTCCCCACACCTCAAGTACTGACAGTTTAGCAAAGATCTGGCTCAGACTACTGAGCTGGCTCAGCAGGAAGGGCTATTCCCATTTTTATATAGTCCAACACATGACCTTGCCCCCCAACTTACCGTAAAGTATGTAAAAGGGGATGGAGACAGGGTCCTTGCGTGTCCATCTTTGTCCTAATCAAGCATGCCTCTCCTTGGAACGATGGGATTTGGGAGGCCACATGCATTCTGTTACAATCTAAGCATTTCTCATGGCTCTGATTTACATCTGCTCTCTGTGTTGCTAAGGGTCTTGATCTTGCCCTTAGTCTGCTTGACAGTTGCCAAAATTAGCTAATAGAGTAAAACTAAACTTAAATTCTTATCCTTATACAACTAACCAAATAAACTCCAAATTAAGTAATGTGATATTTAAAAATTAAAACATTCAAAAGAATAAAATATATAACCTATAATGAATTCTGGATTAGGAAGAACTATCTACTTTAGCATAAAAGCAGTTATAAGAAATTATAAAGGAAAAGTCTTTTAACGGCATAAAACTACGTGTCCAAAAACACTGCAGATGAAGTTCAAAGGCAAATGACAAACTGGGTGAAAAATCTGTAATAAATATAAAGGCTTAATATCCTAAAGATGCATTTATTTTTTAAAAACTCATCAGTTTTTTAAAAAGCTAACATCCCAATTTTTAATTGGCAAATAATATGAATAATTATTTCTTGGCAATTGCCAAGATAACACAAAAAATACATGTGCTACAATAGAACATTTTAGGTATCTTATTTCACCACAGTCAGAATAACATGAATTTAAACAGAAATTTTCACCCATCAAATTGGAAAAATTAAAGGAAATTGAGCCATAAAAAATCACATTTTCAAACAATATTTAAAGATTTGAGGAAATTATAATAGGATGTCAGATAAAAATGCAGACTATTTAACTATATATAATCCAAATTTTGTGGAAAAAATAAACAGAAAATATATACAGGTGATTTTATTTTTTTCTCCTTTTTTATGTTTTTTAAATCTAATGTAATGGGCATTTTTTATAAACAAAAATTTTTAATAATATACCCCAAAATGAGGCTCCATCTTAAGTGTATGACAAAAGGAAACTGGTGATTTTGATAAATTCATAACAGCTAGCAAATAGTTAACATTTTGGGGGTGCTTACTGGGAACCAAGCACTATTCTAGGTGCTTTATATATTTATCAACACATTTAATTCCCACATGAACTCTTGCGGTATTGCTATCCTCATTTTACAGAAGAAAACTGAGGCACAAGAAGAGAAAGAAGGTCCCACAGCTGGTAGGTAGAGCAGCTGATTCACACCCAAGCAGTCGGGCTCCAAGGCCCATACTCTTCAACACTGTACCATATACTGCCTTCCCTGTCGAGCTATAAGATGAAATACTGCGCAACCAGGGAAATTAATGTTCTGGGAAAGTACTTCACAACAAGGAAAAATATTCACAACATAGTAAGTGACAAAAGCAAACTGAAATCAATGTGTCAAGGTGTGTGTGTGTGTGTATACGAGAGAAACAGAGAATATAAAATAAAGCAAACATTTGTCTGAAAAAGAATCATCCCAGCTCAGGAGCACAGTAATAAAGTTGGCCTCACTAGCTTTTCAAGTTTTTCAATCTCTAGAGCTCTGTATGTCCTTGGTAATAAAGAACAAAATCCCTCCTTCAGTCATGACACCACCATGAGCAGGATTCAGGAAGGTCTCCAGAGCTAGGTGCTCTCCTAGTAAGACACCCTCTCCCAAGCACAATATTGCTCACAGTAAGAAAAGGGCAGTCACTTCATTTATTACATAAGTAACCGGGGAGAAAGTTTTATTTAAAAATAATAAAAGAGTAAAATTTTATTATTTTAAATTAATTCTCATTAAATTAGATAGTATGTAACTTACCATATTTGGGGGCACATTTAAAGTACTGGACTTTCCCAACACTTCCATTGTTTTTTCCTTCTGGTTCATCCAACTCAATGCCAGCCCACTGCCCACTTGCAAATTCAGTTGTTCCACAAAATCTTAATGTTCCAACCTAAAGAAAACATAAATCAGAGTAACTTTTGAGTACTACCAGTAATTCTAAGTTTCCCACTCTTGCAACTTTATCATGGAAGTCTTTCAAAAACATTCTCTCAGGGCTTCTCTGGTGGCACAGCGGTTGAGAGTCCGCCTGCCAGTGCAGGGGACACGGGTTCATGCCCCGGTCCGGGAAGATCCCACATGTCGTAGAGCGGCTGGGCCCGTGAGCCATGGCCGCTGAGCCTGTGCGTCCGGAGCCTGTGCTCCGCAACGGGAGAGGCCACAACAGTGAGAGGCCCGCGTACCGCAAAAAAAAAAAAAAAAATTCTCTCAAAGTAGACTTCAGAAGAAGGAAAATATTACCAGGGATAAAAAGAGACATTAAATAATGATAAAAGAGTCAATGGACCAAGAAGGCATAAGAATCCTAAATCTATATGTACCTAACAACTGAGCTCCAAGACATATGAAGTGGAAACTAATAGAACTAAAAAGAGAAATAGACAAATCTACAATCACAGTGAGACTTCAACACACCTCTCTCCATAATCAACAGGCCAAGAAGGCAGAAAACCAGTAAGGATACAGAAAAACTGAAACCTGAAACCAGCTATAAGCCAGTTTGACCTGACATTTATAAAATATTCCATTCAAAACAGCAATACAAGACTTCCCTGGTGGTGCAATGGTTGAGAATCCGCCTGCCATTGCAGGGGACATGGGTTCAAGCCCTGGTCCGGGAAGATCCCACATGCTGCAGAGCAACTAAGCCCGTGCACCACAACTACTGAGCCTGCGCTCTAGAGCCCACGAACCACAACTACTGAGCCTGTGTGCCGCCACAACTACTGAAGCCCACGCGCCCAGAGCCCGTGCTCCGCAACAAGAGAAGCCACTGCAATGAGAAGGCCGCGCACCGCAACGGCCTTCCGCTCGCTCCGCAACCGCCCCCAGCTTGCCGCAATTAGAGAAAGCCCATGCACAGCAACGAAGACCCAATGCAGCCAAAAATAAATAAATAAATTAATTTTTTTAAAAAAGAGAAACACGGAGAACTAAACACACAAACCCTATCTATACCTAGCACTCTATCCAAAAATTAACTCAGAATTAAATGTAAAACTAAACATAAAACCTAAAACTGTAAACATCTAGAAGAAAACATAGTAGAAAATTTCTCAGATATTCTAAACACACAATCCATGAAATAAAATTTTGATAAAATGAACTTCATGAGAATTTAAAACGCCTGCTCTTTGAAAGACAGTCCTAAGAGAATGAAAAGACAAGCAATAGACTGAGGGTAAATATAAATGAAACAAGACTGGCTCTGAGGTGACAAAGGTAAACGCTGCCGACTGATATACGCATGTTCGTTATATGTTTCTACTTTTGTATAGCTTTAAATTACTCAAAATAAAAAGTAGTAAAATAAAACACAGAATAACTCTTCTAAAAGTCCATTCTCAGACGTAGGACAGGAATACTAAAGAAGCTGAATATTAATCCAAAGGGGACAAAATGCTATGCGTTCATAATTTCTTGGTATTTTAGCTCCACAGATAGGACAACGGAAAACTAACAAATGTCCATGAATGTATTCTTGTGGAAGTTGGTAAATGTCATTCTCAGTGTAAAGTTGCTTTTTGAAGCAACTTTCTTAGTAACTCAAATGTTCAAATTTCAGTGTTTTCTGAGAAAAGTGCATAACACTCCCCACGAAGCCACCCAGATGTTTAGCCGTAGCTATTTTAGAAATTCCACACGCAAGCGCAAATTCCCTGTCCCATTCTCCATACCGAGCTCCCAATTGGCCCCAAAAAGAGAAAAACAGCTCTCCCATAGGAGGTTTTTAAAAAGAGAGAAGGGCAACAAGTGAAAGCCACCTGGAAACTGAGGCTCTGGAGAAAGAGGTGTCCAGAGAATCTTCAGTCGGGTGGCGTTGGGAGTCCTCTTTCCCACATACATTTTCATTACCAGGTTGAAATCATATCTAAGATTTCCCTGTTTGTGGGATCAAGAAGCCAAACACCCAGGAACAGTGAGGGTCACCTTTGCTCCGTTTCTGTGCAGTAGTAGCTGTGGGAGAATCACTACTGAGGAGGGGTGCGAGCGGGGAGCTGCAAGGGAAACCCTGCAGGCTGGATGCCTCTAAATTCACTCGGCAGCTCCACTATGCTCCACTTTTCTCCCATTCAAATAAAGATGTCTTCGTTATTCAGTTTGAATAGTTTATATTCTTAAATTGTGCTTTATAGTAACCGTGCATCTAAGTTTCAAGTTTTCCATTAAGTATCCTTCTACCTACATATGGAACTTAAAAAAAAAAAAACTCAAAACCACACTGCACCCTTGGCACACAGCCCACATAATGACCTTGGACATCGCTTTAGAGACTGCAGCTACTGACTATACCTTCTGTCTTGCAATAACGACACGATCCCCCAGCTTCAGGCCAAGTGACGTCAGCATCACCTTGCTAGTAACACGGTCGTAACTTGGAAGCAAGGGCTTTGAGAGATCACACGACAGAGGCACCGCATCGAGCAGCATCTGCTTGATTTCTTTAGCAGTTGCCGCGGCATCGGCCATTTCTAAGGGCATTTCGACCGGGTCTGGGACAACGTCAGCAGGGATCTGTCCTTTGTCATTCTACAAATAAAGAGCAGAGAAATTTTTCAGTTCATATCTGCCCAGAGCTCTACACGGTCATATAAAAATATTTTTGGAAAAAGTAAGTTAAATTCATCTATCATTTATTTATTCAAAAATATTTACTAAACTTCTACCACCTGCCAGACACCATTCTAAGTGCTAAAGGCACACAGTGAAGAAAACAAAAGCCCCGCCCTCAGAAAGCACACAGCCTGGTGAGAGGCAGAACATAATCACACACATAAAACGTATGGTGTATCGAAGGGTAAAAAGTGGCAGAGAGAACAAAGCAGGTTAAGGGGGACAGGGAACACGGGCACAGAGATGGCGATTCACACACAGGGGTCAGGGAGGGCCTCGCTGCTGAGAGGCACTGGCGCAGAGGTCCAGGGAGGTGAGGGAACACAGGGCAGCTCAGCTGGTGGGGACCGAGGTCCAGGCTCAGGGAAGAGCAGGAAGGCAGTCAGTGGGAAGAGAGCCTGGCTGCACAGGCTGGAGACAGAAGTCACAGGACTGCCTGGCTTCCCAACCCCAGACCCGAGACTCCCTCCCCTCCCCCAGAGCTGCCACCTTGGCTCTGTGACCTCGACCCATCCTGCCCACTCATGGAGTGACTCAGATTTTAAGAACAGAATCTACTTCTAAAATCTGGGCTGGGATTTATCCTGCAGCAAGCAAAAATGGGCAGTCACAGGCCCACTAACATTTGCACAGTGTTTATATAAGCAAAATCCTATCATATAAATTATCTCATTTGGTTATCACAGCAAGAAAAAGCTTGTGAATAAAACAGATAAAAATTTTTACCTGTTAAGAGTCTGGACTGTAGCAGAAGACACCAACTAAACAAGTAAGATATCAATACCATTTCCAGTTTGCCAATTAGGAAAATTAGGCAAGGAGAGATGAGTGACTCGCTCAGCATCATCTCCATAATTACTGCAGGGATGACACTGCAGTCCATGTCCAGCACCCACTGGACTCTCAGCCCTTCTGCTGCTCTGTGCTGTCCTACCCTCAAACAAGTTCTCTTTCTTCTACGTTCCCTAACCAAAAACTCAGGCTTCATCAGAAAGATTCCAGACCGTAATCTTTTCTTAATAAGATGAACCAAGATTCTTTTGCTCAGAAAACTTTTTCCCTTTCCTTCTCCTCTAATAATTATCTTCAAATGCTCCACATGGATAAAAGCATGAGGCTTTTAGAACACATTTAGTTTGCAAGCGCCTCACATTTTTTATCTTAAAATTCAAGTCAGTTTCGTCCTAAGTAAAAACATGGTAGGAAGACATATTATCAAATTTCTGGGACAGTGATGAACTATTTTGATGCCCGATTTTTTTTTTTTCAAAGAAAAAGTACAAAATGTAATGAAAATACCTATAGCGCTTATCGTACTCTTGAGAAAAAGACAGAGGGAAAAGAACTTTTTTTAATCAACAAACCTGTCATGATAAGTTGTAAATAAGCTATATTTACAATGAATATTTACTTCAGATTTTTAAGTCCTCACCTTTCTAGAGTAAGTCACACACTTCCGTCAATTCCTATATAAAATAAAACTTCTGTTTAAAAAATACTAAATAATAATAAAGTAACAATGATATCATGTTAACATAAGGCGGCTTGTTCATGATTAGCTATAGAATTCCATTTTCTTCTAAAGTAGTGGCTGTCAGGGTCTGATCCAAGGGCTACTGCTGACCCACATATTGACTGCTTTTTTTTTTTAAGTATTAACCTCCAAAATTCGGTAATCTATTAATTCTTTGGGGCCTGAATTGGTAATTTACCTCAATGACACACTTCACTGCATCTTACTGGGTTCAAAATATTCTCTCCACTAATAGGGTCTTGTCAACAGTTGTACTAGCAAAAGCAGACACGTATCACCTTCACACTCCAGCCAAACTGAATTACCATCTCCTAGCCTTTGTGCACGCTACTCTCTCTGCCTAACATGCCTTTCTCAGCTTCCTCCTGTACCTGGTTAATTCTTAACTACGTTCAAGCACTCAACATCACTTTTGCCAGGACACACTACAGTAAAACTGACTGCTCTCTTGTCTGTCCTCCCCTCTAGACAATATTCTCTTTGAGGACAGAGACGTATTTGTTGTTGTATTCTCCCAGTGCCCAATAAACAAGAGGACCTGAAGGAAGGAGGGAGGGAAGGAGGAAGAAAGGGGTTGATTAAATAATTAACGGGGTTAAACAGAAAGAAAAGGGGCAAAGAAGTAGGGAGGGAAGGGAAAACAGGAAAGCAGAGAGGGAGCGAGGAAAAGAGGACGGGAAGAGGCTTTTTCTAACATTGCCCACCCCTGCCCCTTCAAGAGAAGGCACAGACCCAATTAAGAATCCCTGCCAGAGCAAGTCACTGCTATCAATATAACAGAAAAGAACACTGAGAGCCACTTTTGGGAAGACAACAAAATACCAGATGATTTGAAGATTATGAAATTCAATCCTGTGTGTTAACTTTGTAAATGTATAACATTACCCTGAAAAAATAAATGTTTCCTTTAAGTCGATTTTAAAGGTTTACTGCACTGTTAAATATGCATTTTTTAAATTGTCTGAAATAAAACTTCTTTCCAAAAGAATTTAAAATATGATTTAATACAGAAATATAACTTTAAAATATGCGCTTTTATTTAACAGCTAAGGTTTTATAAATATACCAAAAGCTTAAATGAAAGATATTTTTAAACTCGAAGATGATACTTTAAAGAGTATTTTACTTATCTGAATGCAAGTAAGGTTTATAGAGCTTATCAATATAAAAGGACTGAAATTCACTGCTATGCCTTAAATTTGAGACAAAAGTTTATCACCATTACTCTTTACATGCAGCACAAAAATATAAATTATTTACCTATATAAGAGCTCTACAACAACATCCAGATTCAACTCTTTCCTGGGAGATAATGTTAGATGTTTTTATTCTTTTAATTTAACCTCTTACCCTAAATGCAGGGTTTGCTCCATGCTCCAATAAGCATTTCACAGTACCCGCACACAGGTTATATGCAGCAATATGCAGAGCTGTTCCAAAATTAAAGTCACTGCAAGTGGCATCCACATCTGCAATTAGACATCGCAAGCGTATTAACAAAATTTTCAAATTAAGCTAGTATAAGGTAAAAGGAGACAGGCTGGGTTTATTTGGGGGAGGAGGGGTATTAGCTATTTATGAGACTTAAACCAACCCACTGAAAGGACGATTCTCACAATGGAACAAACTCTTCATATTACAACCTACTTAACTAATACTTTTCTTAGTACAATAAAATTTCACTATCAAATGGACTGATATTAGCATGGGTTTTCCAACCATCACAAACTAAACTATATTTTAAAGCAATTAATGGCAATAATTCATATTTGTAAAAGTAACTATCTTAACACACTCTCTCATTAAACCTCTTGCATATTTGCCATGACAACTATAATGTAGTAGGGTTTAGGTCAGGGACTAGCAAACTATGGCCATGGCCAAAACCAACTTACCATCTGTCTTTGTAAATAAAGTTTTATTAGAACACAGCCACATAGTCTCTGTGGCTACTTTCACACCACAACTGCAGAATCAAGTAGTTGCAACAGAGACCATGTGGTCCACAAAACCTAAAATATTTACTATCTGCCTCTTCACGGAAAAAAATAGTAGGTAAAACAATGGAGAATTCTCAAGACAGGAATAAATTAAAGAGTAATTAAACATATGCATCATGCTTACATACTGTATTCATTCACAATACTTTATTCAACAAATGAATTTGGACTTCACAATAAGAATGGGAATCTTGCAATTCTAAAAACATTTTAATAACTTTCAACAAATCATCACGATGCTATACAGCAAATACTCCAGATTTGGGGATCCCATTTTGACTGATTTTAGAATATGGGTTTAATATACCTCTGGTTCTGCCAATCCGACCTTAATCTAACTACAGCTCCACCATCCCACACCCTACCTACTGTTGTAAACAAACTAAGACATGCTCAGGACACTCTCCTGAGCTATTAAAGACACTGTACTATCAAGAGAGGCTTTCTTCCTAACATCATTCAAAAAGTGAAAAAGTAAAAAGGTAAAGAGGAGATGGACAATTATACAAAGCAGAGGTTAGAAACAGACATTCTGGGAAATTTATCTATGCCATCTCTAAAACAAGTCTTCTACAAATGGAGAAAACACTGCATACAACTTTTAACTTAAAGTAATACTACTGCACTTGCCCTCATTTTTTTCTCAAAAGAAAACTGACCCCCTGAGAGGACCCAGAGAGAATGTCTAAATACAGGACTGTGGTTTAGATATTATGATGTTCAATTTTAGGATAGCATCATTAAGACAGGAAGAAAAAAAAAATGAAAATCTATCCCTTAATGGAATCACAGAATTTCAGAACTGAATGCCACCTAAAATAAATATTCTTCATGATTTCAATGTTTAGCTCTGAAGGTTTTATTGCTCTATTTCTGGCTACACAAGTAAGACAAAAGAAGTATACATAGATTCAATTACACTTTATAAAATCCATGTTATACTGGGGGACTTGAAGAGATATAAAAGGCCAGAGAACACTTTATTTCGTTTCTCTTTGTACTAAGTCTTCTGTGAAAGGATAGTAACTAATCTTCAATAAAGAAAAGTTAAACTGTTTCTGAAAAATAAAATGGGATTGGAGGTCACATGGAACAAGATGGATTAGAAGTAAAAGTATCTTTGAATTATAATTTTTATGCCACTAATAAAGTATTCAATTAATAACATCTAATGGAGATCTTACAGTACTTGCCTTTTGGTTTAGATGTCTTCAAAATCACTCTTATAAGTTCAGGGACATCAAAATAAGCAGCATAATGCAAAGCATTCATATTTGTCCAGCGACTCCGCAAACTAACATCTGCTCCCAGATCGATAAGTTGAGTTGCAAACTTTACAGCTGTATCAACATCACCTAGAGAAGGTTTTCTAAATTATTTTTCTTCAGTACAAATTCCAGTGGATGGCCATCTACTACCTCATCTAAAAAGCCAATGCAAACAGCGTACTGAATATACACTTACAACTCAAAAAATGTAACAAGGAATTTATTCCAGGAAAATAATCAAACCCAAGGGCAGATAAAACACTTGGCTGTAAAGATGTTCATCACAGCACTTTTTATTACGAATAAAATTTTGAAACAACCTAAAAGTACAATAATAAGACACTGGTTAAATAAATTATGAGACATCCATATAATGCAATACTACAGAGCCATTAAAACCAGGGCTACACAGAGTGCACTCTGTGGACCACTGACGGTCCCAAACTGTAATTCATACTTTCTATAACTCTTTTCTTTTTCCCTATGTAATCATTTCTTCTGAATAAATTAACTGAAATATAATTTTAGGCTTTTGAAAAATACTTGGGCTTGTATTTTGTCTTTATCTCATTTTTCTATTACAAACTCATTTTTATTTTATTTTACAAAAGTATCACTCCATGATGGATTAGAGAAAAAAAAAAAAGTCCTTCACTATCAAGTTTAAGAAGCACTGTATCAGACTATTGAAACAGGGAGAGATGTTCACAGTATATAATTAAGTAAGAGGCAGGTGTAAAAATTAGTAAAGAACAGGCGAATATCAATTTTGGAAACTATGCACATATGTTATGTATGTAGGAACAGACCTTAGACAGACCTAAAGACCAGGTCTGTAGGATTGGGACTGCCTGGAAAACAGAGCATGGATTGTCAAACCTTGCCATAAACTCCAGGTGTTACCAGTTACTCTCACCTAGCAAACAGGCTGGTATGAAGCCTGTTCCAGAAAAGTTGGGAGGTACCAGGAGATTATAAAGACTCCCTTGAGAAAAGGGAGGAAAGGCAACAAGGTGTGTGGAAGACCTAACTGAATCCTCGCCTATTCAGGGAATATTATTATCACCAGCCAGGTGCCCTCCCAGGGACTCTGGTTGGCATAAACACAGTTATACAAGTACAAATACAGATGTCTTAAGCCATTAACAGATTCACCACACACTTACCAATACCATGAGCTCCAGATTTGCAAGTATAATGTAAAAGAGTCATATCTGTCAATCCATCTCTGTCATTCACGTTGCAACCTCTCTTAAGAATCTGAGGAAACCAAGGAAGATATTATTACAACATAACGTCTACTGATTTCAAACCAATGCTGGGAAACCAAGTTAGTCTATCTTATTAAATTAGTTCTCAGTAAAATGAGTAGACAGAACTGGCTTCTCTTAAGGATAAATTTTAAGTCTGTACCCTACAACAAAAATGAAAACTGAACTTGTCACCAGACGGAAGGAAATTCTTAAAGAGTATTCCAAAGTAATTTGGCACCCCAATATGTTCCTTAACTTCTCAAAGGACAAGCAAATTTCCTTTCTAATGGGAGTAATGGTATTTTAAAAAAGTATAAGCTCCCTCTTCTTACAACGAGACAGCATGCTGGTCAAGGAACCCAGCACTATTCTTTTATCCCTCTTTCAAAAAATCAAATATTTTTTAAAATTATATTTAAGCCTAGATCTTTACCAAGCCACCCCAAAGTATAGATAAATGTGACAGTAATCAAATCACCTCATGAAAGTATATTTTTAAATTTACAAAATCAACTTGTACAAAGGAAGAAGGCTCCCTCTGCTCCCACCAAGAGTCAGATGTCAGAACTCCAGATGCAAGGGAGTGAGGAGCATGAGGGAATAATGGAAAGAACGTACTAACTCACTGCTCCATGAAAACCTATGAAGAACAAGCATCAGCATCTTTAAAAGGTTTCCCCTTTATCACCACCTTTCCATTCAGATGGGGGAAAAAAATCTATACAATTAACAATCCTAACAATACAAGACTTAACAACGTTAGAATTCCTTACCTCATTTCCAATAACGTCAATATTTTGCTGGACTTGAGGAACCCACTGTCTTAAAATGGCAAATAATTCCGATACAGAAGTTTTGGGATCGAAGAGAATTTCCTGGCATGATGTATCATTAGGATCAAAGAAAGAAAACTCTGTTTGAAATTTAAAAGGTGTAAGTTAAATTTGTTAAAATTTCAAAATAAATACATTGAAAATAATAAACAAGACCAGGACTCAAATGACACAAAATATTTTTAGGTGCAGAAAAAGTAGATTTACCTTAAGCAATTCTCAAAACCAAAGTCAGGACCACCAAAAATTATGAGGCATTTCTGAACTGCTATGAGAATGCAGTCACATTCATCACACTACATCTTATCACAAATGAAACAAAAATCTGAGCGTACTGATCTTAAACGCTGAAGTTTCCAAGAACTTCTAAAGCACAGAAAATCTGTCAAATTTTATAGGTATTTTCACCTCTCAAAACATAAACATGTCATGAACAGTAGATCCACATCATGATTACAACATACATAATAGAAAGAAATACGCCAAAATCTCAACAGTGTACTAGAACAATGTGTAATTTTAAGTATTCTTTTTACTTCTCTGTTTTCCTTATTTTCTATAATAAACAGGCATTACTTTGAAGCCTTGGGACAGAGTGATTGGGTTATTTTGGAGTATGTATCAGTAAAGACATGGAATACTAGACACAATTGAACATGATTTTTAAATCTTTTAAAACTTCCTTAAGATTCAGAGAGAACAGATCATCCTATGGCTAGAGAATAAAAGAGAATAGAAGAAAATCAGATTCTACTATCTTGAACAATCTATAAGAAGGTAGGGAATCTAAAAAACCAGAAGCATCTAAAGAAGAGAAGCATTAGAGAAGCAGTATTTGCTGAGTGCTTACAATTTACCAAACACCTTACAAATCTTCCCAGACACCTTACCTGACAGGTATTATTATTCTCATTTTGCAGATAAGGAAACCAAAGCTCAGACTAAATAACACCTGCTCAAACTCACACAGCTAGTAAGTGGCAGATTTGGGGTAGAAAATCAGGTCTGTCTCCAAAGTCTATCTTCTGTCCTCTATTATGCTGTCTCCCCAAGAGAATTCACTATTGAGCTCAGATTTTAACAGCATATGTGAGTAGCAGGATTTGTGTGGCTTTTTTATTTTCTTCTTTGTGTCTTTATTGATTTTCCAAAATTATACTATGTACACACAGCTCTTACTTTTAGAATCAGGGTAACTGAACGATGAAAGGAGAAGCACAAAACCAAGGACGTGTATAAAAGTAGAGCAGTCCGGGCTTCCCTGGTGGCGCAGTGGTTGAGAGTCCGCCTGCCGATGCAGGGGACGCAGGTTCGTGCCCCAGTCCGGGAAGATCCCACATGCCGCGGAGCGGCTGGGCCCGTGAGCCATGGCCGCTGAGCCGGCGCATCCGGAGCCTGTGCTGCGCAACGGGAGAGGCCACAAAAGTGAGAGGCCCGCGTACCGCAAAAAAAAAAAAAAAAGTAGAGCAGTCCATCAGAAGAGAATCAGAAAGACTAAAACTAAGAGCATGTACTATTCAAAATCTCAGAGAACAAAATGGTCCTCTACAAACAGAAGAGTCAGAAGAGAATCAGTATGCAACACAGATACCAATTTCTCAAAGATGTGCGTGTGTTTCCTATAAATAGCAGTTTACTGGAATTTTTTTTTGGTCTAATTGATTCAGCCATTCAATAAATATTTATGGATCAGAGACATTTCTAGGCATTGGGCATTTCTAGTAGAGAAATTCCTAAATATATACCTAAACAGACTCTTCTGCATGTGTCTACAGGAGACATGTACAGGAATGCTTATTCTAGCATTGGTTATAATAGCAAAATAACTGGGAAACTGAAACATCTCTCCATAGAGGATGTATAGAAAGTGGTATATCCATAGGATGGATTCGATGCTTTCTTACAACGAAATAAATGAATTCGATATCTACATTATGAATTGATAAGGATAGGTCTCAAAAAAACATACTGATCAATAAAATAAGTTGAAGAATAATATACAACATCTATCGTTTCCATAAAATTACAAATACACAAAGCAATCCTATATACTGTTTATGGGTGCTCATATATGTAGTAAATGTATAATTAAATGGTCTGCAATCTTCACACTAAATATAAGATGGTGGTTGCCTCTGGGGAGCAAGGAAAATGGAGCCGGAAAGGAAAATGGAGCGAATTTCAACTTTAAGGTTTTAATTCTTGTAACTGAAAAACAGGAGCTAAAGGAAATAAGATACTATGCTAATAATTATTCTTTCTGATGGTGGATATGTGTGACACATGTTTGCTATCACTATATTTTCTGCATTTTTAAATGACTTCCCATTTTTAAAAAATGAAACACAATGGAAAAAGAACATAATAACAATAAAAGTGCCAATAAATGTGTAAGGCTTATTTAAAGAAAACTGAAGTGGTGGGTGACTTAAATGGAGAGACACATCATGTTCCTGGACTGGAAGGTAAAATATTTAAGGCTGTCAAGTTTCCCAACAACAATTATTTTAAATAATTTCAATTTTAATCAATCAAAATTTCACCAAGATTTATTTGTGGGAGGAGACAGACAAAATTATTCTACTGCTCATCTGTGCCAGAGCTTCTCAAACATTAACGTAGATAGGAATCACCTAGGGATCTTGTTACGATGTAGATTCCAATCCAGTAAGTCTCAGGTGGGGGCAGGGACTGCATTCTAACAAGCTCCCAGTGATGCCAATGCCACTAGACTAAGTACCACGTGATGAGAAGCAAATATCTAGACAGTAAATGTAAGAGAAATGAGCAAGAACATTTTAACTAAGAAGAATAATGATCAGAGTAGGGGGTAGGGGACACTAGCCTAATAAATACTAAAGCATATAATAATGCTTCTGTAATTATATGCTGAGATAATGACAAACAGCAGACAGCTCATTTAAATACTAATGATAATATGTTATAAAGTGTCTAATAGGTGCCAGGAACTGTTCTATGCACTTTACATATATTACCTAATTTAATCTTCATGACAGCCATATGAGGTAGGTACTTTTTTTTTTTGGATGTAGGTACTATTATTGTTCTCATTTTATCAAAGAAAAAACAAAGGAATAGAGAAAGTAAGCCATTTGCCCAAGATCACACAACTGTGAAGTGTGTGAACCTGTTGAGTCAGGATCCTCAATCCTGTTGAGTCAGGATTGGCCTATAATCCAAACTCACCTATAATCTTAAACTCTATGCTATACTACATATTAACGAATCTAACTACACCCAAATTTTAAGCTTCCACACAGAAAAAAAAAAAAAAAAAAAGTTTTAATCAAAAGAAAGGAGGTGAAGGGTAGATGGGAAGGATACCCCACCAAGTCAAGATGGAGTAACAGGGACCATATGTGTTCTTATTTCTGAAACAACCAAAAAACGACAACAACAAAGGAAAGAGATGAAATGAGGTTTCCAAGACACTGGACATCAGTTAATGAAAGACACAATCCCTAAGAGACAGGATACAAACAAGGGAGTCTCACAACTGCCTCCATGTCTCTGCCCTGAGACTTTCCAGATTTCAGCAGAGAGAGAGGGAAACCAAGAAAAAGCCCAGCAGACTCCTTGAGTTGCGGAGACAAAGCTGAGAGCTCAAGGAAATAAGGCAGCTAGAGTTCACAGGGCAGTGTATCAGACAGGAGAGAGATGCAAAGCAAGAGAACCCCAAAGATCTGAAGAGAGTCCCCCTTGAGTATTTAATATATGCTTATGAGGAAAAACCTGAGGTAAGGGAAAGAACCATCCAAAAGAATTAGAGGGATTAGTGCCCAGTGATCATACAGAGCCTAGAACTGTGCTTGTTCCCGCTAAAAAGAGTGAGAAAAAAATTCATCAGGCTTTGGGTAGAGTACTCAGTAGTGAGGAGTAATTAGCCCCAGATTAGCACTGCTCCAGAACCACCTAACAAATCATAAAGGCAAGATCTGAAAAGGTCAAACACTTTCCAAGTAATTTAACTGCATCCCAGAACAAAGCTCAGGAATATTTACAGAAACAGAAAAATATCCAGCACCCAGCAGGTAAAATTCACAATGTCTGGCATCCAATCAAAGACTACCAGGCCTGCAAAGGGAAAAACGTGACCCATAATCAGGGGAATAGTCAATCAAAACAGATCTAGAGTTGACACAAATATTATAATTAACAGAAAAGGACATTAAAACAGCCATTGTAACTGTATTCCAAATGTTCAAAAGGTTAAACAGACCCAAATCAAACTTTAGTGATGAAAACTACATCTGAGATGAAAACTACACTGGATGAGATCATCAGCTGATTAGACACTGCAGAAGAAATGATTAATGAACCTGAAGACAGAGCAATAGAAACTACCCAAAATGAAATACAAAGAGAAAAAGAGTTCTTGAAATATGAAAAAAAGGCATCAGTGAGCTGTGGGAAAACTTCAAGTGGTCTAATATTTGTGTAACTGGAGTGTCTGAAAAGGAGGAGGGGCAGAAAAAGTATTTGAAGAAATAATGATTATCCAAACTTGATGAAAATTGAAACCTACAGACCCAAGAAGCTTAACAGTCCCCAAGCATAAGAACATAAAGAAAATTACACCAGGGCACATCACAGTAAAATTACTCAAAACCTATGATAAACAGAAAATCTTAAAAGCAGTCAGGAAAAAAAGATCATTACATACAGAGAAACACAAATGACAGCAGATTTCCCATCAAGACAAGTGGGAACACAGTGAAGCAACATCTTTAAGCACTGAAAGAAAAAGCTATCAACCTAGAATTCTATACCTAACAAATATATTTTTCAAAAGAGACGATGACATAAAGATGTTTTCAGACATATAAAAGCTGAAAGGATTCCTCACCAGCAGATATGCACTGCAAGAAACATTAAAGGAAGCCCTTCAGGCAGAAGGAATGTGGCATCAGATGAAAATCTGGTCTGCACAAAGGAATGAATAACACTAGAAATGGTAACTATGTGGGTAAATAAGATTTTTTTGTTATTATTATTGCTTAAATCTCTTTAAGAGATAACTTCACTGTTTATGTAAAAATAATAACAATACACTTGGGGACTTTTAATACATGTAAACTGACTCTGAAGGCATTCAAAGCAAAATTGAGTCCAAAAATCTTTGTAGTCTTGCAGGGTAACCACCTTGAGGGTCAACACTGAGCTGAATGTCTAAGCTCTGGTTTGTGTGGGTTGGTTTCTTTTTCTTTGTTTCTTGATTTTAATCTCAGTCTCAGTCTCACATTCAACGGCTCCCATTACATTTAGGATAAAATACAAATTCCCTACCAAACGATCCTGCCTGGTCTGGCCCCTGCCTTTTCCTCTCCAACTTCATCTCCTGCCATTCTGCCCTTCAACCACTTTGCTTCTCAGCCTCAAAGGCCTTCCACTATTTCTTAGGACACACCAAAGTTTTTTCCCTGACTGTGCCTTTGATTTCCTATCCTTCTGCCTGGAACACTTCTCTCCAGGCTCTTCTCTCAACCAGCTGCTTCTGATTCTCCAGATGACCAGCCCATCTAAAACAGCCTCTCTGCTCCATTATCCTCTGCCGCAGCACCCTGTTGCTTTTCTCCACAGAATTCATTATAATCTATAATATTTATGATTGGTTTCTTCATTTGTTTGTTTATTGTCTGTTTTCCCTCCTAGAATGTCGGTCTTGGTCACCGTGCTATCCCCAGCATCTAGGACAGTACCTGGCATATAACAGGCCCTCAACAAATACTTACTCAATAAATACAACCCTGGATGCCACATTTTAAGGAGACACTGCCTGACTACAGCATACTAAGAAGAAAACAACTAGAGTGAAAAAGGTCTAGAAATCCTGACAATGAGAGACTGGTGAAGGAACCAGAAATGTGTAGTCTAAAGAAGTACAGACTTAATTTAAAATGTCCAAATTATCTTCAAATATTTGAAGGTCATCATATAAAGAAGTGTTTGTTCTACATATCAAACCAGTTAGCCAAAGTTTCAAGGAGACATACTTTGAGTCCATATACAAAAACAATTTTATCACAACTAAAACTTTAACAATGAAATGGACTATTTCATTAGTTTCCCACTATTGACAATATCCAAGCAGCTGAATGGTTATCTATCAGAGAACCTGAAAACATAATTTCTATACTGGGAAATGAGTAGGGAAAGCTGAACTATAGGTCCATTCAGATTCTAAGAATCTATCGTTCTAAGAATACAGGCAATTTTTAATTTCACTTATACAAAGAGAATAATATCCATTATCACCTTTCATCCAATGTATTTATTCAACAAACACTGAACAGCTAACATCAACAAATGACTACATTAGCCCAATGAGATAAACAAAAACAAAACATGATTCTACTCCATCCAAAGAGCTATAGTCTGGGAAAGGAAATAGGACAGTTATGACTCAAGACAGAATGAGGGAAGTGCCATTAGCAAGGTACAAAGTGCTTTTCAAGGTTGTTCCCGCATAACTGATTTTGTTGTATCTGAAAATCCATATCCAGTCAATTTTTGTAAACACTGCAAATAACTCCCAAGATCTAGTAGGCACAGGTTTTACGTAACACCTTTGATGACTGCAAGGCAAGCTGCTATAGAATATGAACACATAAAATAGCATACCTGGAGATGAGTAGTTATTAGAATGGATATGACTAAAAAGACAAATTCACAATCCAATCATTTTATATTCACTAATATTTAAAAATTGCATTATCTCTACCTCCAAAGACAATTTGAAATGGTGGCCCAATATTTTACTTGAAAAACTCTAACTAAATTAGAAATGTAACACATCCATCAAGCTTATCTCCTGGTTTTCTTTTATTCCTTTATCAACTACCTGATAAAATAGGGTCCTGGGGAAATAAGTCTAAATAGATAAAAAACTAGAATACTCCTAAATTTACATTTTACAAAGAACATTTAAATGAACCAATTTAAATATGAATCAATCTCACGCCATGTTCCAGGGAAAGGTCTCACCCTCTCTAAGTACAGGGCTTTTATTGTTTTGTTTTACTATACTTTGTGTATACACTGATAATTACAATGGGAGACAACTGAAACAGGATCCAAATTAGGCTTGCTTGTGTATTAAAACACATCACTTGTTGTTACATTGTCACCCAAGTTTGGATCATTTCAGCAGTGATTATTTGGTTTGTTAATTGGAATCCCAGTATTGCAGAGACAACAGGGCCCTTAAAGATGGCTAGTGCACTGTGCTTTTATGTCTTTTCTTTCTTTTTCAGTACATGGCTTTTTAAGCAAGTCAATATATTTAACCAAAATAAATACATCAATAGCAGAAGAATGCTAGATGTCTAAGCACCGCTGCATTCTAAAAATAAAATCCTCTGAATCCACCATGGTGCTTAAAATGAACGTTTTTACATAATAAAAATGATGACAGCAGAAATAAAGCGTTTAGCTTAAGAGGCAGAAAAAGCAATAAGCAATTGTTATTTTTGAAAAAGGAAAATTTAGCAATTTTATGAAAACCACAACAAATGGTTTCAGGAAAAATTAGGAGTACAATAAGGGTGTAAGACAGGGCTTCCCTGGTGGTGCAGTGGTTGAGAGTCCGCCTGCCGATGCAGGGGACACGGGTTCATGCCCCGGTCTGGGAAGATCCCACATGCCACGGAGCGGCTGGGCCCGTGAGCCATGGCCGCTGGGCCTGCGCGTCCGGAGCCTGTGCTCCGCAACGGGAGAGGCCACAACAGTGAGAGGCCCGCGTACCACAAAATAAAATAAAATAATAAAAGGGTGTAAGACAGAAGTCAAGTCACCAGTTCACAGAAAATAAACACAGCAACTTAACGTACCACAGTCTGAAGGCATTGGTGCTGCAGAAATGGAAAAGATAACTGGTGTATCAGAACCTTGAAATAAAAATGGGTATCTTCCAATCAACGAACTTCCTTCTAATGGAAAATCCGGAAGGTCCTCTATGGTCATCTTCTAGAAAGCCACCTTTAATGAAAGGGGGGGAAAAGCATATCTATTATATTTGTATGCAACTTAGAATAACTGCCTTCAGTCACAAAAAGCCTATTTTTAAAAAATATCTAATCTATTGACATTTTTAACTTCAACCTTCAAAAATCTATTTTAGAGAAAAAGGGAAAAATATTTCCTTTTAGCGAACTGTTGTTAAAGAATATACATTGCTTAACACTGTCTCTCAGGGTCAACAGCATATGTAATCTTTTTAGGCAAAGATCGGGAGTAATTAAAAACTACTACTATATATTTCCTAATAATAGGTGAAAACATTTTTTAAACACTGAGCTACCCTAAATGGGTGATGTTCTCTTTACTCGCAGTAACAAACGAGATGTTATCCCTTGTAGGTGCATCTCTAACTTCTCATAGGATCTGACACAGGTTCTATCATCTGTCATCCAGTAGCTCATGCCACGTGCTCATCACATGAAAAAAATCTAGTTTAAAATGTGCTCATTATTTTCCAACATCCCAGAAACCTTTACTGAAAATTGACCATATCACTTGTACAAATTTAAATCTAGGAGCTTACCGACATGGTTTCACTTAACAACACAGAGGATCTGTCTAGTTCGTCCCAGCAGAAGATGGAAGGCCATGCCTTTTAAACCACATCACTTATACTACCTCTCTTTTCCAGGAAACATGAGCACTCAGAATAAATATGTCTAAATTAGACAGCTGCTGCACCCCAGCACACATATCAGAGATGACACAGAATGCAGAGAAAATGTTAGTAAAACTGAACTCTGAAGCTTAAAAACCTTCCAGTTTCTTTTGCACCAAATCTTTGCAGTCTGAAATATTACGAACCTCTATATCTGTTCAAAATATAAGCAGAAAACTATATTACAAAACTAAATAAAGGTGATTTTAGATTATTTCAGTAGAAAGAATAGAATAAGTAAAGATGGTTAACAGATAGCTTACTCTAGCAGATAATGCCATGCTAGATATTATTCAATGTGTGCTCTATTATACTTGGTAAACCAACTCTATGTCTATCACCTTTACCTATCATGCTTACCTACCATCACCACCCTGCTCCAAAGAAACAGTCACCTTTCTGAGCTAAGAGGTTTGTTTCCAATTAGATTCATATGTTTTCTGAATACCAGCAGAAACTGGTAAAGAGTAAGGCAATTTCTTTTTTCTCATAAGGTACATGTTTACATGGACATGGATATTATATATCAAATAACTTAATACAGTGTTACTATGTTAAAGGTATTCAAGGTTTCTTGGATGCTAAAATTACTCGCCACCCAATACTTTGAATCATTTTGACATTACCCTGGCCACATAAATAGGAAAAGTTGTTGCCATACAGCATGGTGAACTTCCTCAAATACTAACAATTTCAAAAAGTAGCGCCTACCACAAAGACAGCCCTCCTTCAATACTATAGCTTCTCAGTATTCAAAGTCAGTCAGGATTTCTACTTGTTGGCTTCTACAAATTACCTACCTGGCAGTAAATTTGAGCAAAATAGTCTATGCCGGGTATGAAGCATCCTTTAAAGTCAAGGACCAGAATTAAAATTTAATAAATATTCATATGTACAAGGCACTACACTATTCTAGATGTTTCAGAGAATACAAAAATGAGTAACAGATGGTCCATGCTTGTTAGGTAGCTTACAGTCTACTAGGGTGAATAAAATAGTACTAATAACTATAGACGATAAAACTGAGTGAAATATGTTCCATAACCTAAGTACAAGGAACATTTGTTATGGGAGTTCCTGAGAATCAGAAATGGTGCAGTGAAAAAAGCATCACTGAGATGAGTCCTGAAAGATGAGTAGGCAGAAATAGGGGCATAAATTTAAAAGGGGAGCCCATTAAAGGAATAGCAGGCTGGAACTCAGGCACATCTAGTAAGAAGAAAGGCTGTTGTGGTTTTTTAGGACTCTCCTCAGTAGTGCTTTCTATACCTGATCAAACACCAAACCACTTAATTCCATGAGCACTGGAAACGGTTGATTTTTTAAAAGGAGACTGTCCTGATTCAAGCTGTCTTAGGAAGGTTAATCTGACTACAATCACACTTTGGGACTCAGCCATGTTTTTAATGCTCCAGCAAAATGACTAAGTGGTTTTCTTTCTGAGCTGGTTAAGAGGAAGCCACCTTTCAAAACCTCCCTTTCAAAGAGTGGGGTTTCCCATTCAAAACTATTTTTTAAAGTGATCTTCAGAGTGTACCTTTCATTTTTTTGTAGACTTGAGATCCTTAAAGACAGGAACTGTATCTTACACGACTATCACTTGCCCCAGGAGCTAGATTAGTGTTTTATACACAGTTAATAAATATTCAAATCCTAGATTTGACGTGGAAAGATGATTCATTCAACAAGATGTAATCAACTTCACTTTACATATTAGATATTTCAAACCCATAGAAGCTACTATATTACCTGAACAATGCAGTGAATATTCTTCATGTTTTGTGTCTGCATTGCATTTTCCCCTGGTCCCATTCCCTTTCTTTCACACGAAAAGCCCAACATTCTACCTTTTGTCCCACTTAAGAAAGCTATACACCTCCACAAACTTCTGTAGAGTTTTAGTTTAGAATCCTTTCCTAAAAGCGATTTCTGGGTCTAAGGATCTGGGAATCTTGGTTAAACCTAGAGATGTGCCTAGCTGGATTGAGTATATACTTTCATTTCAAATCCTACTATGGTTACTTGGTGAGAATGGATTATGTAAAGATATCCAAGATTAAAAGTTGGCCCCAATTAACTGTGTACATAACAGATGCAATAACAAGAATCAACTTCCCCAAAGTTTGATTTACATATGAATCTCATCACCCCGAATCAGCTCTGAGTAAATGCAACTTGTAACATGGCTCTAATATTTTGTATTTTTTTCAGAGATACCTGGTCAATGCGCTAACATTAACATAAGTGCTAAAAACATAAATGCTCAAAAGCCACATGTGTCTCGTGGCTACCATACTGAACACTGAAGAAAGAACACTCCCCTCATCTCAGGAAGTTCTACTGAATCAAACTCTAGACAAGAAAACAATATACAAATGCCTGAAACAACAAGGAACAAAGGCTAACAACCTAAGCAAGCCTATGGTGGCATACTTAATTATACATAATTAACAAGAGAACAGTAAGCCTAAAAGTAACCAGATGTTCGCAGATTTACACTGGGATAAAGTGTTAAGTTGATTCTGTAACATGAAGATCACTAGTATGTTTCAAAATTGGAGTTGTTATAAGCCATAAAAGACATCATATAAATATTTTTCTAAAAGCCTTGCTGATAGGGGCTGTTTCTGGTAAATCTGAAACGTCCAAAATAAATCCTGCAAAATACTATACCATGTGCCAAATCTTCTATAAAACAAATAAACAAATTCATTCTATTTCAAGATTCAATCTTACAGCCCAGGTAGTCCATATCAAACGAGAGTATTTCAAAATGCATATTTAAATTAGCAAAATAGGATGGAAACCAGGATGGCTTTGCCTCATAAAAATGCAGAAAGCTAGACTTCTGCCAATTTCAATTATCTTCTTTCTCTGCACAGTTGCTTCATGTCCCGCACCACGTGATCTTCTGCCATTTAGATGACTTTAATTCGTGCAGAAGATAATATAAATGACAAATGTCAATGTGAAAGTGAAGTACAATTAAAGTATTTGGCGGATGTTTCAAAGGAGGGTGTTTCTTCATCGAAATATTTAAAGGGCACCAATTTATACTATGACGTTGCTACAATGTGAAGCACAGTCTAGCTGGGAACATACAGCAAGTTATCATCCCATGAGAATATCCTCCTCTGATACATATCAAAACATTGCCTCAGAGTTTAAATTCAAATTGCCTACATAGTCTCTAGATTAATGAACAACCTGACATCTAATTCAAAAGAAAGCTGACATTATAAACCCACCAATTTAACCCACAAGGATGAGGAGTCTCTGTTTAGCAGTCTCAGCGCAAGTGTTTTCCCTAACTTCCCTTCCCATGATTTAGAATTAAGGAATCTCGGGGTAGCAAACGACTGGAAGCAGAGTCATTTGTCTTAGCTTTGAATTCTCACCGGCAAAAGGTTTCTCAAACAGCTTAATAAGCAAGGGGAGTAATGAGAGATGTGAAGAGGCCCCTTTCAGGAAAACCACGAAGGGCTGGGTACAGCACGCTGCCCATCGCTGCGCGCGAGACGCTCTCCCAAGGGCGTCGGGGCGGTCAAAGCTGGAGCTGCGGAGCGGGGGCCGGAACTCAGTTCCGCCGTGGGGTCCAGCCCGTCCCACACACCTGGCAGCATCTCATCCTGAAGTTAAACCGGCGGGGAGGAACAGAAACCAGAAACCCGGCTCCCCGCCTGTGGGCCGTTCCAACCCCGCCCTCGCCCCAGGGAGGCCTCCAGAAGCCGGAGACTCCGGCGCCCACTGCAGGCGACCGCGGGGCTCCCAGCGCCTCCGCGCTGCCCTCCCCGAACCGTCAACCGGCCCTCGAGCACCCGCACCCCCGCCCGCCCGGCACGGAGCCCCCGCGCCCTCCCGCCCCACCTGCCTCCTCCTGTCCTCTCCGGGCGGCCGACGGGGAACGCAGGGGCGCGGAGAGAAGGCTAAGAGGCGCGCTTCTCCTCCCCGCACCGCTCTCCGGTAGCCGGCCGCGAGGCCTCCCGCCGCGCCACGCTGCGCAGCGCAGCTCCGCGACCTCGCCCGGCCCCTCCCGCCTGCCGCCTCCGCGCCGCGCGCGCCGAAGCCTGGCCCCACGCGGGGTCGGCGCGCGCGCGCGCAGTGCAGGCGTCCCGGCGGCGCGCAGGCTTCGGCCCAGGCCCGCGCACGCGCCGGGGAGGGGAGACAGGCGGGGAGCGCGCGCCTGAGCTCGCCGCCTCCTGCCTTCGACCCCGGAGCCCCTCCGCAGAGCGACGGTTGAGGCTCGAGGTTAGAAAGGTCTGGTGGGCTTCGGGCGTCAACCCTGCGAGGATCGGGCGCCACTGTGGTATTTCCACCGCAGCCGAGGCAGGCTCTCGGCGGAACCCCGCCTGGCCTTAGGCCATGCTTGGGGAAACAGCCCATGGCACGCTGAACAGACGCTCCTCCGTCAAAGCCCTTAGCTAGACCAGTCTGACTGGCCTCCCAGTCTCACATCCCTGGGCTGGAAGCACTCCAACACCTTCTTAGGGGCTGGCACCACGTCTTACCCTTTTTAGGCTCCCCAGTATCTAGCCCCATGCATGGCCCAGAATAGGGCCATCAGTCAATTACCTGTTTGCAGGTCTTGCTGTAAAAAGCCTAGTCAAGGCTATAGCCAAGTTGAATGATTACACCCAAGGGTGTCAGTGTAGAGGCAGAAGAGGATGCATGAGTAGTCGTCCCAGAAGTTTATTTCCCCTGATGCTTTGCTCCCTTCTCGCCCCCTTCTCTCCTTCCCCCCTTCTCCATCCCCCAAGAATCAGAAAGTGGTGATGAATGCTGACATCCTGGTCTGTGGAAGGAAAGGTGTTACTTGACACTTAATGAAGGGACTTAATGAGTCCATTGTTTCCCCAGGACTGAAGTTTGTAACAGGGAGCCAGTAGTGTTCCCCTGTAACAACTTTCTCTGAGGCCTTTTTATTCTGGCTCTGATATACCAACTACTACACTGTACTTCCACGTTCACCAAATGCAGTGCCTGGCAAGAGCAAATGTTGGACAAATTAATGTCAACCACGACTCTTCAAGAGCAGAGGTAAGTGCTCGGGCACTCAAGAGCATCTTTTCCTGTTAGAATAATTGATTCCAGACCCTGGAAAAGACCCCCCTCCACTTGCTTGAGTCCTCCTTACGATATCCTCCCACCAAGTTGCCATAGTTGAGCACCTCCAGTAACCAGGAATTCACTTCCTTTGAAAGCAGCCATTTTATCTTTGACCAGCCTTGTTGAAAAGTTCTTCCTCCCTTAGAAGCTAAAATACAGTTCCCTGCATCTCTTCCTTATTGGGTTCTATTTCTACCCTGAAGACTCCAGATCATGTCCAACTCCAAGGAATCCAGGGAAAGCATTCTCAGTCCTTTAGGCTGCTCCTTATGAGACATGCTTAAGATTCCACTCACCAGCATTTTAAGGGTCTCTTTATGGTGCATCCCAGCTTGTCTAGAGCTCTCTTAAATGTGACGCTCAGGAGCGAATGGGGTGTCCTGTTGAATGCAGAGAGGAGAGAGACTGCCACCTGTTTCTTGGCCCTATGCTTCTATTAGCATAGCTCACAGTATCGAAATACTCATTTGCGACAGTCACATCCCATTGTGGAATCGGGTGGAACATACTGTCAACTAAAATTCATAGCGCTTACGCAACGTTTAAACACCATGACCATCCCACAGTCCCTGGTCAGCTGCCAGTTTCTCTGTCCCTGCAGGTTCAGCACCTTATGCACTCTCAGGGATGATGATGTGACACAGATGCTTCCTCCTCCCTTCGGGGGGTTCCGCCTCCCTCTCTCTGCTCTCATCACACCCAGTTCTCGTCTGACCCCACCCACCTCTTTGACTGGTTAAAAGAAGGAAAATAATCTGCCCTTGGTTGGCTTGAAGCAACTGTAAATAAGCCCTATTGTCAGTAAGCCACAGAAATTCATAAAGGTCTATGTGTAACAGAAGGTGCTGTTGGCAAACTTTCCACATATACAGTTCACTTTATTGCTGATTTAAATTATCCCTCTGAGAAACCACTGTTAGTGGTTGACAGGCTGTGGCTGGCTGAGTTGCTTTTCACTATAATGAAAGTCTGTATGAGAACCAGCCAGGCCACTAGCTTTTTCTGCTACACCCAAACACTATACAGTGCCTTGGCAAATTCCCAGGATACCAAGCCATTAGAGAGAGAATCTCCCACTCACTTGCTTACATTTACTGAAAAAACTGAAGTTACTCCCTAGACCATCATCAAGAATGCAAGCACTGATTGGAGTCATGCTTCTTGGAACACCCCATGGGTTATACAATCCTCAGACCAGGAGTTGGACTGGGTAATGATATGGGGCCAGAACTGGGAACATGAAACGTCCACTGGGATGGGAAGGCACATGGGGAAATGGTCCAGCTGCAGCTGCTGAGATTCAGTTATATCTGAAGGCACAACAAGGTTCCTGGACAATGTAGCAATAAACCACAGTCCCAGGAGGTGACCAGCCTCAGTGGTCAGCATCCATGTGGAGAAGGGGACATTACTGACTGACCACAGTTTGATTCCTACCTATGGGATCTTACTTGCCTTCACTTTACCAATGAAGAATCAGACTCCAGGAGGCTGTGGAACTTGCTCACTGTACCCTGGGACAGAAATAGGATTCAAACCCTAGTCTGTCTATCATGAAGGCCTGTGTTGATCCACAATTTTGTATTATCTGCACAGGGTGTACTTTGGGGCATTCAGGACACAGAAATGCTGCGTTGAGCAGCAGGGATCATTGAGAAATTCAGATAGCCAATCAGAATGTCAGCATCAGGAAGGTCTGTCAGGGGCTAACAGGACCACAGTCCATGAGAAAATGGTTGGGGAAGAAAATCAAAAGAAGACAGTGTCACTGCTGGTACATGGACTGAGGTATTGGGCAGGATATGATTCACGGGGGAGGAAGACAAGGGCTTGTTTCCAGAATGTGAGTGTACAGGAGACATCCAGCTGTTAGAATTGGGGTGCCAGATTGGAGACCAACTAGCAGAGGTAGTTAAATATAGACTATCAGAGCCCTGGGTAGAACCCCTAAAATCTTCCTATCATGTTTGCAGATGATAAAATCATCACCATAAAAAACCCAACAGAATCAACTATTAGACATTATACGTGAGTACAACAAGGTTGCCAAATACAAGATCAATTTCTAAAAATCAGTCGTTTCCTCTACTTCATCAGTAAGCACCCAGGAAATATAATAGATTGTAAGAGACCATTCACAATATCAATAAAACTCTAAAGCACAATATTCAAGAATTAACCTAGCAACTTGCAAGAACTTTATGGAGAAAATTAAAGTTCTATTTAAGGACATAAAAGAAGATTAAAAAAAAGAAGATATACTATGGATAGGATGACTTTACAGTGTAAAAATATCCATTTAATCTCTAAATTCAACGTTATACCAACCAAAATTCCATCAGGAACTCAAATTTTAAGGAACTTCCATAAAGTTACAAAATAGATAAGGAAAAATAAAATTTTAAATAGTTAAATCAATTTTGAAAAACAAGAACAGAGAGAGGAAACCTACCCTGCCAGATATTACATCATTACTACATAGTGATAAAAATAGTATGCTACTAGTACAGAAACAAATGGAACAGCCACACAGAATAGAACCCTCAGAAGCAGACCCCTGGGACCTCAATATATGTAAATGTGGGGCTGCAAATCAGTGAGAAAAATATAAATTATTTAGAAGATGGTTTGGGGGAAACTAGATTAGTTTAAGAAGAAAAAATAGAGTTGGATGCCCCATGTCTACCATATTCAAAGTGAACTCCAGATTGATTAAAGATCTACATTTGAAAAGTAGGTACAATGTAGGAGAAAATCTGTATGAATCAGGGGTAGGGATTTACTTCATAAAACAAGACGGCAAAAGTGCAAACCTTAAAACAAAAGACTAGGTGATTTGACTATATCACAGTGAAGGTTTCTCTTCAATGAAAAATACCATGGAAAAAATTAACAGGCAGCTGACAAATTGGGAGAAGATAGATATTCAAAAGCAGCTAGGGATTCATATCTAAAATATGTAAGTAACTTTTGCATATCAACAAAAAGAAGTCAGAGAATCCAATATAAAAGTGAGAAAAGGATAGGAATAGGTGATTCACAGAAGGGAAAGCCAGGATAGCAAGCACACAGAAGAGATGCTCAAACTCACTAGTAATGAGAGAAAGGAAAGACAGACAGTGTGGTACTGCTGATAGCCACTGGTTTGCTGGTATATATCTTAAAAACAGCTGGGAGTTGAGGGAGAGTCCTAATTTGTAGTGTTTGTCAGTTTCCATGGTACAGATACTCTCACCCCTGCTGATTTCAAGCTACCAGTGTGAAGTCACTGAACAAGAAATTGGGAAGAAATGTGCTCAGTCAGCTCTCATGAGTCAACTCCAATGCACCACTATTTACCCATCAACCTGGCAAAAGTCAGAAAGATAATCCCCAGTACTGGCAAAGATTTGGGGAAATGGGAATCCTCATGCACTGCTGATGAGAATTTAAACTGCTAAATACATTCTGTAGAGCAATTTGGTAACATTTAGTAAAACAAACAAAAAAAATTATCAGCATTTTTTATAACTCAGCAATCGCCTTCATAGATATGCCTCAAAGGAACCATTACAAGCGTCCTATAGGAGCTTCCAGGAAGCCAGTTTCTCATTTACTAGGTGATCTCTTCCAGTCCCTGGCTTTAAATACCATCTCTATTTTCATGATTCCAAAATGTCTGTCTCCAGCCCTGAACTTCAGACATATATTCATTTGTCTACTCAACATCTAATCTAGAGTACACTCTAGATTAATAGACATCTGTTAATAGGCATCTCAAATATAACATGTTCAAAATAGAACCCTTACCCATAACCTTTTAAAAGAAGAAGCTCCAGGAGGACAGAAGTTTTCGTCTATTTCTGTCACTGCCATATCCTCAGTAACTAGAACATATCTAGTATCGGGCCCATAGTAAAAATTTAATAAATATTTGTTGATTGAATGGGCCTGGTCCTTTAAGATTTCAGTCTCAGTAAAGGTAGATTATTATGTCCAAGGAATTTAGAAATCACAGAAGTTGTCTTTGTATCACATGCATGCACACACTCTAAAGTGGGAGGCATTCATACATCACTAAAGCTACATCAAGTTGTCTTTCCAGCAGCTGTTTACAAAACCAATACAGCTTCATCTCTGTTCACTGGAAATCATCAGCTGCTATAATAACATCTTGATTAGGGGTTGAGAGAATGTCAGACCCACTGGAACATCCTGAGAGTGGGTAGAGAGCAGCTTGCACCTTGTCAACAATGGATCAAATGACTCACCTAACAAAGAAAGCCATTGACAGACCAATTAGCTGGTACTGAGTCATGAGAAAGTCTCCTTTGTGACAAAAACAGCATTGATAATAAGATCGGTTCTGACATTCCATACCTAACCATATTTGCAACAGCAGGGAACAGTTAAAGTAAAAATAAGTGTGAATTGCTTTCTTAGATTCACACGGGGTTCAACCCAAGAAGAAGTTATAGTCTATCTTTTCAAGGCCCAGCAAAATATATCAGGCAATATCTTTATCATCATCAAGGTAATCACAACCCTAATGCACTTCTGAGGAAAAGCCACCTGAGTTTCTAACGAGGGAAAAAGAAGGAATCTGTCAGCACTCTTCAAAACGGAAACCCCGCCTAACCTTTATGTCCCATATCTGATATACTCTCTTAAGGAAAGCCTGAAACAAACGCATATTTTAAAATTCGAGCATTTTAAAGTGAAATTAAGCACCTAAGAATAGTTACCTTGAGTCTTAGCCTTTATCAATTCAATTTCTGTAGATTTTTTTAAAATAGCAAATGATTTTTATAAATGATTTCTCCACAGACAGCTTAGGTTTTATATTTAATATGTGCTCAATAATGACCTGCATTCAGAATGGAGCTGAGGCAAGTTTTACAGATGCCCTTAGGGGTTGGAAACCTACTCTTTCTGCGTTTCACATCACACTTCATCAACCACTTTGCCGCATAACAGTAACGCGGCAACCACTTAGCTATTACGTAGTAATGTAAGAATATATTAATTTTTTGGATATGTGCCCATTGCACAAAAGCACAGTGCCAGCAAAAAAAAAACCCAGCCACTCAGCTTTCTTGGCTGCTGTCCATCCAACAATGTGCTGATGTTTCTCCAGCTTCACCCATGCCCTAACTCAGAATTCAACGCAGGGAGTCTCTCAAGGTTCAGCTTGTCAAGTGAGGCAGCACACGCCTGCTAAGGAGCTGCATTTCACCAATTTAGAGGAATCGTTGCTAGTAACAATAGCCTAGCATCTTTGCAAGCAATGGCCAGAGACATCATGGACACTGTGTGTCTCTGTTGCAAAGACTACTGGCCACGCTCAGATCTCTGATGCAGCTGAGATCGGGCACCTCCTAGCACACTGGTCCACACGGTCCTCAGCTCCTGCCATCCAAAGAGGCCCAAGAAAAGAGGTGTGACCTGTGAGGGGAGCTCCTGGTCCTCCTTTGTCAAGCATGTACTAAATAATTCTAAGTATCATAAATGCCATTAGATACTGCCCTGTCCTCAGGGAGCTTATAGCCTAACTGAGAGGAAAAAAATTAAAATTCTCCAAAAAATGGGAAGCAGGATAGAATCCCGGGCTTTGAAGTCAGACTTATAGGGTTTGCCTGGAACCGAGAGTGTTCCCAGGTTACGGCACTTTCAGTTTTAAAACAAAAACAGTGCCAGGGTTACCGGAATAAGTTGGTCACCCTACAGACAGATGAAAGTTCAAGTTTAATTACCTTTGGGACCTTAACAAATAAAATAACTTCTCAAAGACTCGGATTCCTCATTTATAAAATGGGTATCAGCGTAGTACTACCGTACCACATATTTCTTCTAAGAATTCAATAAGCTATTGTATAAAGAGAACTAAGCACAGTGCCTACTATTGAATAGTTGATCAATAAGTGTTAATTCTGTATATACAATCAATAATACAAGATAGCATATAATGAAAGACTGAATTAGATGTTTGTGGAACTAAAAACAATGGAATAAGAGATAATTGGATCATTAAGAAAAAGTTCCATAGTGATAGACTCAACAGAAAAAATATAGATTGCCCAATTCAATTTGAATGTCAGATAAACAACAAGTAATTTTTTAAGTATAAGTATGTACTGTACTTTTAAAAGTTATTTGTTATTTATCTGACATTCAACTTTAACTGTCTATCTAGGTATTTTATTTGCTTAAAATGGCAACCCTACATAGAGGAGGTAGAACTCAATTCGTCCTTTAGAGGAAGAGGGAAGAAAGAAATGCCAGGCAGAGGGATACCCATGAGCTGCAGTGGACCAAAGACAGGAGCAGTGCATGGGATGCCTTGTAAGTTTTTAGAGCAAACACTTTGAGATCCAGGCTAAAGAGGCTAGATTTAATGCAGAATATATGGGAGAGTTAGAGGTAAGGTGCAGGGTCCTGGGATAAGGTGAGAATCCAAAGGAAGAGATGCTTCACAGAAAGAATGAATGAGACATTATGAAGGAAAAGAGTGGATTCCATATTTTGAAACCAAGCCACTTTGAGCGGGACTTTGTAGCCAAGGAGATCAAGTATGTGGCTATCATTATAGTTAGGTAAGTGGCCTGAATTCAGCCACGTCACTCCTGGTGGCAGCAGGAATGGGGGGGAAAAAGGGGTTGGATGCAGAGAGATATTATGAAGGAAGGCTATATGGAGAAGGCAGTAATTAAAATTCTAATGTGAATGTGTACTTGCGCTATAAAAACTTTTTTGAATCCCTGCAGGATCATTATTGGTGACCTAAATAAACAATTATGTATAACTCTAGAGAGGCATCTTGAGATAAGTTAATTCAGACCAAGAAAAAAAAAATAGGGCATTTAATGCCCTCTTTGCTCTTCCCTTAGTAGTAAGAGGAGATTAAAGCTATGGGATTCATACATTTCCCTCCTCGCTTTCCCCCCTCCTCGGAGACTCCACAGGGTTCTCCTGCCCGCCAGAAATGACAGAGCCCTTCAAAGAGAGTGAGTTCAATGCAGCCAGGCAGTGAGGGGACTGGGAAACTCAGGGCAACTTCCCTTGGGGTCTGTGTTACTATTTTGGACCTCCCAAGCAAGTTACTTTTTCCTGATATGTGTACATGAAATTCTACTCTTGTAGCAAATGAAAAAGGTACAGACCCATTTGGTAGCTTTTCCCCAGAAGGGCAGTGCTTCTCCTTAGAAACACTCCCTGGCATGAGCCTGTAACTCTGATTCAAAGAAGCAAAGGGTTCAGAATATCTGCCTTGAGGTATATGTGAAACCAAAACCCAATGATCCTACAAGAACCAGACCCCAAAGATCTGCTTAGAAGCTCAGCTCTAAGCATTTTATCAGCTTCTGATTGCTCACACTGACATTCTTTTTATTTTTTGAATTTTTGAATTTTATTTTATTTATTTTTTATACAGCAGGTTCTTATTAGTTATCTATTTTATACATATTAGTGTATATATGTCAATTCCAATCTCCCAGTTCATTCCACCACCACCACCACCACCACCACTTTCCCCCCTTGGTGTCCATACACACTGACATTCTTCAAGGTCATTTCCCACCTCTGCCAAGCGTGATAAAGCCCACCCCTTCCAGACTGCCCTCTGCATCCTTGTGCATGACATTTCTTATGCTTACACTTTGCATCCAGTCAATCTCTATCTTTCCAAATCCTGCTACTCTTCCAGAGCCTTCCTACATCTCACCTCTTCCGTGGAGAGCTGGCTCCCTATCTACTCCAAACTACTACTCCTAATTTCTCCCTTTCACTTAAGGAAGGACACATATTAAAACCCAACTGTGGGCTTCCCTGGTGGTGCAGTGGTTGAGAGTCCGCCTGCTGATGCAGGGAACATGGGTTCATGCCCCGGTCTGGGAAGATCCCACGTGCCGCGGAGCGGCTGGGCCCGTGAGCCATAGCCGCTGAGCCTGCGCGTCCGGAGCCTGTGCTCCGCAACGGGAGAGGCCACAACAGTGGGAGGCCCGCGTACCGCAAAAAAAAAAAAAAAAAAAACTGTAAACTATTTTGTATTAGTTGCTCATATGGAGGCATTTTGTTCAGCCTTCCCAGTGAGGTCTGTAGATTCCATGAGGGCAGGAATTATTTCTTTTTGCCTAAAAGCACAAATACCTACTTTCTGTATTAAATTTTAAAAATTAAAGTCATAACAAATGTATCACACTAATGCAAGATGTGAGCAGAAACTGTGAGGGGCTTGAGAGGCTTATAGGACTTCTCTATACTGTATGCTCAATTTTCTATGAACTTAAAACTGCTCTTCAAAATTGAAGTCTACTAATTTAGAAATGTTTAATTTAATATCTTTTCCCAAATCCTGAGTTCCATCCTCTCTTTCAAGAAACAGAAAGAAGCAAAGAGAGAAAGGGGCAAAGAAGACATTTAAAAGATAGACCTACATATAAAAGTCAATTGCTTTCCTATATATTAACAATGAACAAATGGATTCAAAATTAGAAACACAACACCATAAACACTAGCACCAAAAAAAAAATCTATATGAGGAAAACTAGAAAATTCTGCTGAAAGAAAGATCTAAATAAATATAGAGGTATTCCATGTTCATGGATAGGAAGACTCAATATTATTAAGATGTCAGTTCTTCCCAACTTGATCTATACATTCAATGCATTTCCAATCAAAATCCCAGTAAATTATCTTGTGGATAAGAACAAACTGATTCTAAAGCTTATATCGAAAGGCAAAAGGCCCAGAATAATCAACCCAATATTGAAGAAGAACAAAGTCACAGGACTGACAAGACTCAATGTAAAGACTTAACCATAACGCTATAGTAATCAAGACAATGTGGTATTGGCAAAAGAAAAGACAAATAGATAAATGAAACAGAATAGAAAGCCCAAAAATATACCCACACAAATAGAGTCAACCAATCATTGAAAAAGGAACAAAGGCAATTCAATGTAAAAAGGATAGTGTTTTCAACAAATTGTGCTGGAACAACTGGACATCCACATGCAAAAAAATTAATCTAGACACAAATCTTACACCTTAAACAAAAATTAACTCCATATAGATCATAGACATAAATGTAAAATGCAAAACTGTAAAACTTCTAGAAGATAATAACATAGGAGAAAATCTAGGTGACCTTGCATTTGGTCATAACTTTTTACATACAACATCAAATACACAATTCATGGAAGAAAAAATTAACAAATTGGACCTTATTAGAATTAAAACCTTCTGCTATGCAAAAGACCCTGTTAAGAGAATGAAAAGGCATCCATAGACAGGGAGAAAATTTTTGCAAAACACATATCTGATGAAGGACTTGTACCCAAAATATACAAGAACTCCTAAAACACACCAATAAGAAATCAACCCAACTAGAAAAATGCGCAAAATATCTGAATAGCCTTGACCACAGAAAATACACATACAGATGGCAAGCAAGCACATGAAAAGATGCCCAACATTGTAAGCTATTAGGGAAGTGTAAATTAAAATGAGATATCACTACAAACCCATTAGAATGCTAAAACCCTACATAATGACAGTACCAAATTCTGGCAAGAATTTGGAACAACCAGAACTCTCATTCATTCATTGTCGATAGGATTGAAAAATGGTACAGCCACTTTGAAACGCAGTTTAACAGTTTCTTACAAAGCTGAGTATAGTCTTACCACATGATCCAGCAATCTCATTCCTAGGTGCTTACCCAAGTGATTTGAAAACATTATGTCCATACAAAACATGCACATAAATGTGTATAGCAGCTTTATTCATAATTACAAAAAGATTGGACACAACTAAGACATCCTTCAATAAGCGAATGGATAAACAGATTGTGGTACATCTATACAACGGAACATTATTCAGCAATAAAATGTAATGAGCTATCAAGCCATGAAAGACTTGGGGGGAATCTTAAATATATATTGTTAAGTGAAAGAAGCCAGTCTGAAAAATCTACAATACTATATGATTCCAACCATATGACATTCTGGAAAAGGCAAAACTGGAGACAGTAAAAAGATCATTGGTTGCCAGGGGCTGGGGAGGGAGGGAGGAAAGGACAAATATATGCAGCATGGGGATTATTAAGGGCAGTGGAATTATTTTTTATGATATTATAATGATGAATACACAACATTATGCACTTGTCAAAACTCATAGTCTGTACAACACAAAGAATGAACTCTAATGTAAACTATGGACTTTAGTTAAAAATAATGTATCAATACTGGCTTATCAATTGTAAAAAGGAAAAAAATAAAAAGTGGATTGTGAAGCATTTTTAATTTATTCAGGTTTTTAAGCACTGAACTGACTTTCTGACTTTTTGATGCTATTGGGTAGGAAAGGATGCATTTATGTAAAACATACCTAAATTGCCTCACAGTCTATGTCCAGTTACTGAAACCTGTGTTAATTTGTCCAAAATAATAGTATGGTTTGTCCAGCATGCTCACCTGTGCCTTAGCAGAAATGAGACTTCACCAGAGGCCTAGGCGGGCACAAGATTCATTTTATGATGAAACTTACCCACATCATGTCACGGTCGTCTTAATGTCATCCAGAAAAAATTTTTTTCAATTTCTCATGGGTCTTCCTCAGCAAGGGCACAAATTGTTTAGAGTGTTGGCTGGGAGTGTATGGAAACAGGTGTATTCATAATGGGCTCCCTTGGGCCCATATGCAGATTCCAGCTAGAGAAATCCTGGGTGGTGGTGGCAGGCTTTGACTTGCCTCCCTGGGGTGGAGTCCTCCTTTAAGTGTACTAGCCTGCTTCTCTACAGGCAGCATATACACAATAATGACATTGCCTGTGGTGCTATGGTTACCAGATTTAAAGGGCCAGAGGCCATTAGCTATGACCCTTAACCTACCTCTTACGCTCCAGCAGCAATGGCAGAGGAGAAGGAATCGTTAGTGGGGCCTGGCCCTTCACTTCATGGCAAGGAAGAAGCCTGGGAAGCTGAAGATACTCTCCCAAAGAGAGATGGGGGAACCAATACCCTGACTCATTCTTCTCCCTCCCTCCAAGTTCCTGCCAATGCCTCTCAAAGGTGGGAGCCCTAGGGCCCTGCCCACCCCCCAGGGTACCAAGGCTTGGCAGTGGGCCTAGAAGGGGCAAACAGAAGATATTCAGAAGAACCTGCAATTTCATACTTCCCCCTTTTAGAATCATAGGCTTATCATCTGGACTGAACCGCCTCAGAACTTCAACACATGTTCTTGTTCTACCAACAAGCATTAGCTCTGCTTTCTAATATAAAGAGAACATTTTGAACAGAAATTGGAATATATTTTGTCATGATTTCTGATGATAAGACATTGTGTTGACTTTTTGCACTGCAGCCACAGATGAGCAATAACTTGGAAGAGCATCCCATAATGATCCCATGGTCTGTTCTTGAGAATTTACTGATACCTGGCTGCCTTTAAGTATTGGAGCCAGTACAGATTTCACAGTTACTGACTCATGTGTGCAAAAACGTAATTTTCTCTATTCTCCTATAATTGAGTGTAATTTCAATTTATAATTGAGAAAATTTAATCTAGTCACTCTCAGAGAAATTCATTTGAATTCAGTCATTTCTTAGGCAATTCAAGTTTATAATTCAGTCACAATTAGGTTGAAAACGTCCTCTCTTTTATCCTCCCTGCCCTCTCCTCTTCCCTGGAACTGATCTCAGCTCTCAAGGGCTTATCCTAGGAGCCCACTTCTTGGTCTTAATCTGTGCTGCCTGGTTCTGGGTGTAGCAGATGACACATGCTCCCTTGGGGGGTCTGCAGGACACAAGGGGGTTCCCATTAATTCTCTCCATTAAGAGGGTAGCTCCGTCCTCACCTGGTTTTCATACTTCATCTTGGGCCAACCCCCTGGTTCTCTCTCTTTCTCAGCTAAATTTTCTCTACACAGAAACCTTCAGGACATTGTGGGTGTCCTCTTATGCCACTCTGACCTGTGGGACACTGGGTCTGGCCAGTCTTCTATCCTCTTGTACCTAGACATGCCACACCACCATTCCTACTTGCCACATCAAGAGGACCTGAGGCACTTCTCCCCGAGGCTTGCTGGCTTGCTCTCTCCCCAGCCTCAGGCTGTGGTCCAGGGAGGGGGCACAAGTACCTCTTCTGTCAGGAGCCTCCAGATAAGGCCTTGAGATGCACTGAAGAAATCTGATGCACATAAGTAAAGAGAAAAGCACATCCATTGACCTGTCACACCCCAGTCTGCCGCAGTATCCTCTGGTTTATTTCCATTTACTATTTTACCTTGTAAGGTAATACTAACGGTCATTAGATTAATTTTATTTCATAACTGAAATTGACCAGAAGAAATTTCTAAACAAGATTGTTTCAAAAATATTTTGGGGGGACTTCCCTGGTGGCACAGTGGATAAGACTCCATGCTCCCAATGCAGGGGGCTCGGGTTCGATCCCTGGTCAGGGAACTAGATCCTACATGCATGCTGCAACTAAGAGTTCGCATGCCACAACTAAGGAGCCCACTGCCACAACTAAGACCCAGTGCAACCAAATAAATAAATTAAAAAAAAAAAAAATTTGGGGAAACAGCTACTTGTTAGAACATATGTTTATGGCTACCCCAGCACTCTAGGACCCCAAGTTCCCCATTCCCCCACTTCTGACGACTTACTTAGATATGTAAATTACTGAAGGATGGTGATCAAATTAGCCTCCTTACTCAATAATCACACTTGTTATCCTCATAAACTTCAAAGCTCATCTCTCACTAAGTGCTTACATACATTTTCAAGTCATCCCACTGGTTTCTCATTTTGTGACCCCAAAGAACTTAGTATAATACGTCAGCCAGTTCACTTCCATTTTGAGAGTTCTTTAAAACATTAAAACCAGTCCCAGAAATCCCTACAAGAGGCTGTAAGTTACAGTCATCCATCTTGAAATGTGTCCACTGTTAGCTGTTTCTGAGACAAAGCTCAATCTAGTCAAGCCATGTCCTCCCATTTCACGGGGTCTCAACTTTAAAAATAATAACTTCCTAATAATAATAACAACAATAATAATAATTTCCTGAATATAAATTTGTCCAGGTATGTTACAAAGTATAAATTTAGCATTTCTAAACATGACGACACAGATAGAAATTACAAAGGAAAAGGCTGATAGAGTTGATCACGTAAAATGAAAACTTCTGTACCCCCCAAAATACCATAAACAAAATTAAAAGGCAAAAAGAAAACTTAAAAAAAAACACCAATGGCATTATGACAACTTATAAGACCAGTCAAAATGTTAATATCTTAAAAATTAATAAAACAAAGGTAAACACCTCATTTTTTAAAAATGAACAAAGGATGTACAAGTAATCCCTGAAAGAAAATATACAAATGACCAACAAAGTATATAATTTTTAAAATATACCAACTTTCTAATAAACTCATAAATGCAAATTAAAATGAGATGCCATTTTTCCTCTTTAAGATCAGCAGATTTTTTTTTTAAAGGGTAACACCAATGTCGGCAAATTTGCAGTAAAGTAGACACGTATTCACACTGCTGCTAAGAATGTAAACTCGTAAAATATTTCTGGAGAATAATTTCACAATTTGTACCAAAAGCCTTAACAATATTTATATCCAGGGGGAGCATAACTCTCTTCTCCCTGCGTGGCTGCCCAGAGTACCTCCAAAGAGTAGGGAAAGTTGGGGGGAATAACTTTACAGTTGAACAACCTGACACACACTGCGTCAGCCAGGTCAACACCAACATCATAATCATCGACATCAAGGTCTACTTCAACAGTCGTAAATCATGCTGACAGTACATATTCTTGATATGATGTAATAAAAATGGCATATTACCTCTGCGATCTTCCTCTCAAAACCCCACAGCCCCGATCTAACCATAAGAAAGACAGTCACTCCCATTCTCCCAACTCCTCAGCCCCTGACAACCATTAATCTGTTTTCTGTTTCTGTGGATCTCCCTACTTTGGATATTTCATATAAATGGAGTCATCTATGACCTTTTGTATCTAGCTTCTTTCACTTAGCGTGTTTTTAAGGTTCAACCATGTTATAGCATTATCAATACTTCACTCTTTTTATGGCTAATATTCCACTGTATGGATATATCACATTTCGTCTATCCCTTCATCAGTTGATGGACATTTGAGTTGTTTCCACCTTTATCTATAGTGATATGGCGCTATAGTGAACAGTGAATAGTGCCGCTATGAACATTCATACACAAGCTTCTGTTTAAACATATTGCTTCTATAATAAATAAAAATATGCCATTCTTAAAAAAGTAATATCTCTTTTAGTCTTGTCAGGCTGCCATAACAATATACCATAGACTTGGGTGGCTTTAACAACAGAAATTTATTTTCTCACGGTTCTGGAGACTAGAAGATCAAAGTTCCAGCTGACTGAGTTCAAGTATTTTAATCATCACTTGCCTTAGTTGTTCTTCAGGGTCAGCCTTGGATAATTAATCTCTCTTAAACATTATTATAAATACTTGGCAGTTTGGGGGAAGGCTATTTTTGTCTTCGTAATCCCAAATTTATACAAGGAATGCATTCAAAAAAGTTGGGAGTGAGCAGGAATGAAATTTCCCAGGTAAGGTTATAAGCGGGGGTTGGAGTTCCATCCCCTAGTCAGCCCAGACAAGCCATTCTTATGAGTGTAAATGTTAACAAAAGAACTGAATCTGCTATCTACTCTTCAATCCAAGGGCAATTTTGCGGAACGCTCAGAAAATGTTATAGTATTTAAATATAAGGAAAATTGCACAGTGTTGGCTATGACGTTACAAAGGCTCTTTAGCTAGTCTCTCTCTTCTTGCTTTGCAAACCCTGGGAAATCCTGAGGCTCAATTCTCACCTGCATTCCACCATGAATTCACATCATCACCTGATGTCTTTCCCCAAATGTGACACATACGCAAAACCAAAAATAACAAGAGTAAAGAGTCTATTTTGAGAAGTTCATACAACTAACAACCAAGATCTTTCCAAAGCCCAGGGTACATCTGTTTAAAAGTAAATATACAGAAGTCAAGAAATTAGATTCTGTTGTTATTTCCCTACTGGGAATTAGCAAGTGGTCCCTCAGTTTATATGGATGTTAAAACAATTTTTCCATGGGTCTTTCTGATAACATGTGAGCAGTGATCTAACAGCTATGGAAGAATTCTTGATTAATTCCTCCCCTGTGTGCTGCGTTCTGACTCCAAGGCCAGGAGCCCTTCCCCGGCACCATCTTATCTTCCCCATGTTAAGGGTGCAGAGACTGAGACCTGGAGGTCAACGGCAACGAGCTAAGGATTTTTCTTGGGCTTGGGGAGTGGACGAAAGGGCAGCAGTGAAGAAAGGAGGGACTCCATTCAGCCAGTGAATCAAGGGCTTTTCAGGGCACAGCCTTCTTTACAAGCACCTCAGTGACAAGCTCCCAGAAAACCTAGGCTTAATTTAATCTTTCCTGTCTTCCTGGTGTGGGGTCTTGTCTAATAATAACATTAATTTCCATTTGTACGTGTTCAGCTTCACAACCTGCTCCTCCGGCGGCATGAGCTGCATGAGGCGTAATTAATGAAGGTGTGTAAAGTGTTTGCAACGGAGCCTAGCACCCTCACGATGATAAACATCACCACCACCATCATCATCACCATCCCTAAGTCAGTAGGATTTCATAATTCACATTTCAGTTTAGTTTTATTTTTGTGCATGAATTGCCTTCACATTAAGAAGAAACAGTAAAATCTTTTCTTCGGTTTTAAAAATACTATAACTACTGCATTAAGAAAGTTGGAAGGGCATGAAGGTATTGTATAATCTGACTGATGTCTGTACTATTTGAGCTGAAATCAGATCAATATATCTGGACCAGTGGCAGTGGGAGAATTCCATGGTACAGGGTTTGAGATTTGGGTTCCCCTAATGATCACTCGTAAGGAAGGGATGGCGATCGGACTTCTACATTATTGCTCTGAAGGAAAATACCTTGTTTGCTGTTAAGGCCAGACTCTTACAGAACCACAATCCTAATGACAAGGGTGTTAGAGTCAGAAGGGACCCTGGAAACCATCTATGATGTGGCACAGGGATTGTGACAGCCCGGAGTTGGGCACTGGCGAAGTCCCAACAGATCTCTACTAAATCCCTTCCCAAGGTATTTTACAGGAAAGCCCAGTGTATTAAACAGAGAAAAATGGAAGTGTTCAGTTAAAGCTGAGGTGTCCCTCAGACCCCTCACAGGCTCTTGAGAGCAGAATTTTAAAATTATCAACACACTTCCACCCCTCATTTTGACCCATCACAGCAGACAGCCTGAGACAGTGGAAAGATCAGAGCCTGAGAGTCAGCCAGACCTGACGTTTAAGTCCAGCTCTGCCACTTCATTAAGATGTTTGTCTCTGACACAGACACTGGCTTCTCAAATAAATCCTGTATTTCTCCATCCATCTACACCATGGGGTGGCTGTATGAGGTTATGTCTATGTGCATTTCTGTGAAGGACTTTATCCTGAGAAACATCTGTCTCAGGAAAGAAGAGTTAGCAAATTCACGAACTGTGCTTTGCTTTATATGTATAGACTCGTTGCTATTTATCTTTTTGTTAAAGTAAGAGGTTGTTGCCTCGATTATACACATCACTGTTTTTTCTCCTTAAGTGTGGTGAACGGATTGGGATTGACACACATACACTAATATGTATAAAATGGATAACTAATAAGAACCTGCTATATAAAAAAATAAAATGAAATTCAAAAAAAAAGTGTGGTGAACGCTGTAACATGGAAAATGTCTCTGATACGTTTAAGTTAATGAGGATAATACAGTGGCAGGATGATTAGCAACTATGCAAAATATATGTACAAATAGAAGAAAAGAGTGGAAAGTAATAATAAAAATTACAATGTATGTAAAATGCAAAGATGTTTATGAAATGCAAACATTTTTGCTGAAATCCACATCTCTTACTTTAAAATATCGCTGGAAATAGAAGTCTACTTTACCAAGGAGAGACTTGAATTAATTGGTAGTTAACATAAAGCCATTTAACATATTCAGTTCCCTGGTCCCAAGCACCGCTCTGGCTGCGAGCCAGCTGAGGGCCAGAGACCCCGGAGTCTGGGCTGAGCGCAGGGGTGTCAGAGTTTGGGACTTCCTGTGGGATCCAGAATTCAGGGCTAAGGGCTGTCTGAAAGTCGCCACCCAGAGACATAATTTAAACCAATGACCATCCGGCCAAGTCATCAATCCAAAGGTCCTTGTCAGAGACAGAGACAGTTTGGAAGGGCAACCTAGAGGACTTCTTTGGGCTGCAGGGCAAATCCAAAGTTGCTTCTCACAGATTCCTGCAGCCCTCTCTCTGGTGGGGCTGGATCTGAGCAGGTGACTGAAAAGTCCAACATGTGTTGAACTGCTAACCCAAGAGAAGATTGAAATAACAGCTGTCTTATTCCCCAAAATGTAGTAAGTACAACACAGGCTTTGGAGTCAGAGAGACAAGGGTTCAAATCCCAGATCAGCTACATGCTAGTTATGTGATTTGAGCAAATTATCTAAACTCTTCAGCCTCAGTTTCCTTATCTGGAAACACGGGTGTGGCAGAGGAGACTACTGGGCCTCTAAAATTGGGGCTCCCTTCCACGGTATAGAGATGTTGCTGGAAAGTAGCTATCCTGCCAGGGACTGATTTCATTTCCCAGGACATTTCCATCTAAGTGGGGCTATGTTACAAGGCCTGGACATGAAAATGTGGGCAGAAATTATGGGTGTGTCAAAGAAGCTGAGAATCCAGTATGATTTCCCCATACTCTCTTCCCCTCCTGCCTTGGAAGTCATGTATTAAAGCTGTCAGTGTTTCAAAATGGAAGGGCCTAGATCCTCAAATCACCACTTGGAGGAGAGCTGTTTAAGACAGCAACCCAACTAAGAACTTCTACCTTGGCATTGGGTAAACAATAATATCTCTTCATGTGTTAAGTCACTGAGATTTGGGGGTTGCTTGTTACAGTAGTTAGCATACCCTACGGTAAATATCTAATTTTTAGGGAAGAATTTAATCTATTTCAATAAAACAAGTTACCTTATCATACCAAAAAAAAAAAAAAACCCAAAAAACAAAACAAAAACAAACACACACAAAACAAAACTGGATAAATTCTTGCCAAATTTGGAAAGTACATTTAAGGTACTTTGATGCCATATATAGGCTACATAGTATAGAAGACACTTATTTTGGTGGCTTCTCAGTGGCAACTCAAAGAGTTAAACAGTCAACCCCCAGAAGTACAATGAGAGGCCTGTGTAACTCCTGATTCAGACAATAAGACATACAGAATAAGAACTGGTGAAAAGACACAGGGGTTCCTAATATGATCACCAAATCAGAAGCCACTTAGAGCAGACACCTGAATGTCACGTGCTGGTTTCCACAGAATTGCCTATCACATGAGCAACTCTGGATGGATTACTCTAAGGTGTGTAACAGTAGCCAGGTTAATTTTTTAATGATGGTTACTGGTTCTCCTCAGCAAAGCAGGGGAGGCAAGCTAGTGAAATGATATACGTAAAGTGCCTAACACAGTGTCTGCAACCAACCGCTAGCTCCCTTTCCCTGCTAGCTCACCACAGTCGTTGCTTGCTTATTGCCTCATCTCACATCTGGAGCAGGAAATTGTGTTGCAAAGAACATTCCTTCGGATCTGAAGGACAAACTGTGCCCTAGGCTTGGCTAGTGGAAAATTTTTCTTAGTTTTGAAGGCTCAGGAGAGCTCACTGGTGATGCTGACAGAATTTGAGAAATAAGGCATGTTTTTAGGTTGCTTAAATGAACTTCAGTGTTGGCTCAGAATCAGTGCCACATGAGAACCATCTTTTGCTGACCAATTAGTTCAGGGCCACATGAAAAAAAATGGGGTGGAACTTATTTGACATGTTGAAGGGCAATGACGATTCCTTAGTAAACAAAGGTTTACTGTACATAGTTATGTTTTGGATGTCATGGTTTGACCTATAATATGTCCAGATCTTAAAAAAAAATTTAGTGACCTTTTGAATGTGGAGCCTAGTTTTTCCCTCCTTGAGTGTGAACTGTACTTATTGATTGACTTCTTATTTTTTTGGCCACACCACACGACATGCACGATCTTAGTTCCCCGACCAGGGATTGAACCCGTGCCCCCTGCAGTGGAAACTCGGAGTCTTAACCACTGGACCGCCAGGGAAGTCCCTTGATTGACTTCTAAAGAATAGAATGTGAGGCAAGTAAAGGTGTTTTTGGCTTCTGAAATTAGGACAGAGTGGCCTCCTCCTTGCTCTCTCTTGGACTTTTCACTCTGGGGGAAGCCAGCTGCCATGTTGTAAGACACTCAAACAGCCCTATGGAGAGGTCCCCATGATGAGGCCCTGAGGCCTCCTGCAAACGTCCAGCAAGGAACTGAGACCTTCTGTCAACAGTTATGTGAACAAGCTACCTTGGAAGCAAATCAACCAGTGCCAGTCTCTACCCTTCAAATAACTGCAAACCGGGCTGATGCCTTCACTGCAACCTCATGAGAGACCCTTAGTCAGGACAATCCAGGGAGCTGCTCCCACATTCCTGACCCACAGAAACATAACGTTTCATAATGAGATAATGTTTGCTGTTTTAAGCTGCTAAATTTGGGGGTTATTTGTTATGCAACAATAGACAACTAATACAGGGACCCTTTTCCAAGACCAAGAATCTTATAGCTGGGACTCTCTTAGGCACAGAGTAAAGTATACAATATTGCATTTTAGTTAGGGGCGCGTGTGTGTGTGTGTGTGTGTGTGTGTGTGTGTGTGTGTGTGTTTTAACACACATAAAAGGCAAAACTTAAGTGTACACCCAAGGACTTTTTACCTATGCATATACCCGTGTAACCACTACCCAGGTCAAGAGATAGAACATTTCCATTAGTCTAAGAAATTCCCTCATGCCCATATCCAGTTAATAACTTTTACCAGAGGTAGCCACTTCTCTGAGTTCTGTAACTATAGATTAGTTTTGTATATTCTTGAACTTCCTATAAATGGAACTATTCCATATATACTCTTTTATGTCTGGTTTCTTTCACTCAGTATAATAATTTTTAAGTTTATGTTGTTACGTATTTCAATAGTTTGTTCCTTTTATTGCTAGGAAGTATTCCACTGCCCAATTTATTTATTTCCCTATTGACAAATGTTTGGATTGTTTCCAATTTGAGGCTATTATGAATAAAGCTAGGGCTTCCCTGGTGGCGCAGTGGTTGAGAGTCCGCCTGCCGATGCAGGGGACACAGGTTCGTGCCCCAGTCTGGGAAGATCCCACATGCCACGGAGCGGCTGGGCCCGTGAGCCATGGCCGCTAAGCCTGCGCGTCCGGAGCCTGTGCTCCGCAACACGAGAGGCCACAACAGTGAGAGGCCCGCATACAGAAAAAATTAAAAATAAAAAATTTTTTTAAATAAAGCTAATATGAATGTTCTTGTACCAATCCCTTTTGTGGACCTAGGCATTCAATAGTCTTGGGTAGATCCTTAGGAGTAGAATTGATGGGTCAGAAGGTGGGTGTATGTTTAACTGTTAAACAGTTTTCCAAAGTAGTTGGTCACTTTTACATTCCCACTGAAAGTAATGCTTCTTTTTTTTTAATTTGAAGCCACACCAGTTTGAAAAGAAAGAAAAACAAAAGCGAGTCTTAATGAAAAATGAGAGGCAGTGAATAAAGAGCTTCCTAAATTATTTGGAATAGTCAAGAAAACCAGTCTATAAGGCACAGAGCTATCTGACAGCTGATCCTCCGGGCAAATACTTTTATTTTGATTATTGGTTTGGAAACAATTTTAGTCACTTAGATCAAAAGTTTTCACAAAGATGATTCAAGCAGGGGCCAAAATCCCAAGAGGAGAAGAACTTACATAAAGAACCCTTCAGATGAGCTTTGCACTGTGTTAAATGGAAGAGAGAAGAATCTTCCCACATGGTGTGCTTGTTTACGGGGCCAGCCCAGGCTGTGACAAATGAAACAACTTTTTGATGCCTAACGCAGTTCGCCCTCAGGCACTGAGTCAGCTTTGTGTTTCCCATGAGTCCTGCTTCAAATAAACAGATAGGAGAACTTGATTAATTAAGCACTCTGGGGCACAGGACTGTGATAGGCCCCAGGCTCTGCACACAGGCTGGTAGCCGGTCTGCAGCTTGCTCCCGGCAGAAGAGTCCTAAAACCCACAGTGTTATTTTCGTTGGTTGTATGGGGCTCAGTGAGAGAAAATGAAAACTGTAAAGCCAGAATATAAGTCCGTTCTCAGCAACTTCAGGAGATGCTCGATGCAATCTTTTTTCTATTAGGAAAATTAAACATTGTCAATGAGCTAAATAACCAAAAATATGAAATGGTTAAATCAAAGCCTCTCTTCCTCCTGCAGTTGGTGGGAATTATTGTGTGTTTAAGAACAGAGAAATGACACAATAAGGCCTTAGAAAAGTCCTGAGGCATCAGTGTGCCAAGCAGAGAGCCGTCTGCACAGACGTAGAATGGCAAAAACCCGATCTGGGGCTCTAAGCCATCTGTAGGCAGTTATTCCCAGACAATTCAGGAGACGACTGGGGCTTGGTCCTGGACAAACTAATGAATTTTCTCATGACTTTATTACAAGTGACTTAGATGCCAGGGGGAAAGGAATAAGGAATACCTTTTTTTTTTTTTCTTGAGTACCTACCTCTTACCAAGCACCACACCAAGCACTTGCCTAGCATTAGCTGACAATTGACTTAATCCCCCCAACAACTCCACGAAGTAGATATCACTATCCCCATTTCAAAGATGAGCTCTGCCCCAGGGAAGTTAAATCACTTGTGGAAATTCCCCCAACTAAAAGGAGAAGAGCTCAGTATTTAAACTCAAGTCTTCCAACTTCAAACCCCTGCTCTAGACTTTACTGACAGCAAAGAAAGTTTTAAAGGAGGTTTTCTTGTTTTTTTGTGTTTTTTTTTGCGGTACGCGGGCCTCTCACTATTGTGGCCTCTCCCGTTATGGAGCACAGGCTCCGGACGCGCAGGCTCAGCGGCCATGGCTCACGGGCCCAGCCGCTCCGCGGCATGTGGGATCTTCCCGGACCGGGGCACAAACCCGTGTCCCCTGCACTGGCAGGCGGACTCTCAACCACTGCACCACCCGGGAAGCCCTAAAGGAGGTTTTAAATGGGCAGCTGCGACCTTAGCCATGGGCAAGAGCACCAGGCTCAGACTGAGTATAGAAGCTGGGCTTGAAAAGGAAAACACATTTTTCCCTTAAGTTCTACTCCTAATGGCTCTCCACTGCCCAGGTTTAGCTTATTTTCCTATGAGGAAGGTTTAGTAAAAAGCCTTTTCCTGTGAGAGCATTGTCTCCCCGAGCCCCTATAGTCCACAGGGACCAGCCTTAAGCTTTATACGATGGAGAGTTTTTCCTGCTTTCCCCTCCAAGGCTCCCTGCGATCGACCTCCCTTTTCTAGTGTAGAGGAAAGCCTTCTTTATTCCTGTCTATTTAGAGATGTCCTCCAGCACTAGAAAGTCGTAGCATTTTTATAAGCCACACAAACAACAATGTATCACCTCAATTCCCAGCTACTGTGCAGTTTGGGGGTCTTCTGGGTGGCAGCAGGTTGGAGCACACTCAGCTAGTTTGCCCTTATTAAACTGTGAAGGTCACTTCTCTGCCAGGATTCATAAACGGTCAGCCCTCGCTTCCCCTCCACAAGTGTGTCTCTTCCAGAGCCTTCTGCAATTATGGCTCATTTCCCTAGGTTTCATATAGCAGGCATCTGAACAGAATTAAAAGCATACGCACGTGCAAAAATAATCCGCTTCCCAAGATAGTAAATGCTGAGTTCTATATTAGAACACGTGTGAGCGCTGACTGGCTAGGGCGTGATTAACCTAATAGGCTTAAAGTTCCACTTGCCATGCACATCTGTCAGGACACGAGCAAAATGCAATCCGGTAATCCACGGGACTGAAGTCCTCGAGAACTGCCCTGTGGCTCACCAGCGGCAGAGGGTTCAAAACTTAGAACAACACCAGAACGGCGGCAGCATCACTACCTCTACACGATGGGGCCAAGGAAGTAAAGAAAGCCGGTTCCAAGTTTAGGACGTTGCACCTTGGACTTCAAAGGATTCTGGCTTGGAAACTGCCTGGATGGACTAGTAAGACTGCCTTTTGTTCCTGTTTTGAATACAATTCTCTGAAAATTGTGAGGGTTGCAGATGGGAGATGACTACAGGCTGACATCATGGGATGTACACCTTCCCACAGTGATATTGTTAACAGCGTTGCTAAGAGTGGCATCCAGTTTTTTAAAAAGCCCAAAGCAACTCTGCCAGGATGTCAGGGGCCCAGTGAAAGATGCTCCATCCCTTTGCTGGTTCAAAACTCCACCTGCTATGACTCTGGAGGGGGCTCGTCCCAGGGACAGAGGCCAGAAGAGCAGCAAAGTCCCCGGTGGATCCAATCCGGGGCTGAAAGTCTTTGTCAGCTCACCAGAGATCCCACTTCGGGCAAAAGGAAAGACATGGAAGGACTGATCCCAGAAACCAAAACCTCCCCATCCCAGCTGAACAAAGCACAGAGCTACGTGGCTACAGACGTTCCACTCAAGAGACAGAGTTCCCATGGATCACAAGGGGCGGCCTTTTCTGGGGAAGAGAGTGAGGAAAGCAATACCCGGGAGACTTCCAAATGGGGAAAGAGGCCAAAATGTCACAGGTCGAGCAAACAGGGCCATGACTGCCAAACCATCCTTCCTGCCCACGAGTCTGAAGACAAAGTAGACTTCCCTGAGCCCCTGGTGAAGGCCCACCAGCGTGCTTACACCTATCTGCACACCTGCCTCTCCAAATACGAAGCAGTTATGAGCATCACCCATTGCGCCACGCAGACCCAGGAGCTGCTGCAGCCCATGGTCGGCTTCCTGTTGCTGTGTTTTGATGAGGTCAACCAGCTCTTAGGGGAAATCTCCAAGGATGGAGAAGAGCTCCTCCAGGAAGTTAAGGAGGATCTGGCTTGGCCTTTGAAGAAAAGAGAGCCCCAGGAGCAGCCAGATCTCTTGCAGCAGCTTCTGCAGTACACAGTTAGCAAGCTGCAGGCGCTCAGCGGCACGGTGGCCTCGCTCTCTGACAGCCTCCTGGAGGGCTCCGGCCGCTACTTCCAAGGCGCCGCGGGCCACCTGGGAAACAAGCTGTGCAAGAAGAAGGGTGCGGATGAGCACCTCCTCAGGGTTCTGGGGCACCTGGAGAGCTTAGCGAGTGGCCACGGTGACCCTGAAGTGCAGGGCCTACCCTTGTGCTCTGAGGACAGTGGCATCGGTGCTGACAATGAGTGTGTGCAGCTGGCAGACAAACTGGGCAAGCGAGCCAGCTGGGACTTCGTGCTGGAGCCTGCAGAGTGGAGGCCAGCGATTCCACCCACAGTGGAGGCCAAGCTGTCCAGACATACCTGGCAGCAAAGCCCATTCTGGATGGGTTCAGCCAGACCCCAGGACTGCCCGCTCTCCAGGCCTCTTACAGCAAAGGTTCAGCCAGCAGTGCAGGGTGGATCGGGGAGCCCCTGGCCCTCCAGCACAGGCCCAGAAAATACTGCCTCCAGGCCTTGGGGGCTGGGCCAAAGCGCTCCGTGTGATTCCCCTGGGATCAGGATCTCCAGGGAAGCACACTTTCCTAAAGGCTCCAGGTTGATGGACACTCCGCCCCTCAGTGAATGTGAGGACAGCAGCCCAGAGGCGGAGGAAGACAAAGAGAGCTGCCTGAGTCCGCGTGCGGGGCAGGGAAGCGCTTCCCATGCAAGGCCTCGGTCTTCACCTGCCGGTGGTGCCGAAAGCCTATTTCAACCACACCCCCGGAGGCTTAGGAGCCCCCAGGACGAGGAAATGATTCTGAAGATGAAGGAAGCAATCAGTGAAAGGATCAAGTTTGTCCCCCTGCCCTCTGAGCACCAGGAATGGATCGAGGAAGAGGAGAGAACCGTGGTGGCCCCAAGACCGAACACGGCCAGCGACAGCAGGAAGGCCCCCTCAAGGCAGAGGAGGTCCCAATCTGAGGGGTGTCTGAAGAGCCACGTGGAGGACCCCACGCTCCAGGAGCTGCGGAGGGTCCAGAGAGACCTCAGCCAGAGGCTGGAGGCGCTTTGCACCCGGGACACCCGACGGCAGGGGCACAGCCAGAAGCAGGTTCTGCAGCCCAGGGCAACAGCGCTGAGGCCTGACCACTACTGCAAGGTCACCCCAAGCAGCACCATCAGCAAGCTGAAGGCGTCCCTCACCAAGAACTTCAGCATTTTGCCAAGTCAGAGCACCTTGCAGAAATGCTGTCCCCACCCTGAGGGAGAACAGCCCTGGCCGGGAAAAGCTGAGGGGCTTCCAAACGTCATGCCATCAGGTGAGAGGGCCAGTGAGGCTCCCAGGGCCCGGGACTGGAACATCAAGAGCTGTCCTACCAGAACATCGGTCAAGAAACTCATTGAAACTTTCAGTCCCACCGAGGGTCTAAGGACACTGGGGGATTCCAAGGACTCTGGGCCGAGCCCCTGCCCCAGGAAGTGGGGGGTCCCCACCATGCCTCCCAGATTCCCCATTTACAGGGGACTTGCCCCTTTGTATCCAAAGCCTCGAATTTCTCCAGCAGCAGGTGGAGAATCTCTCAGGATGGGCCCAGGCTGGAGGCCCTTTGCTCCCACCTTTCCCCCTCTGCTCACAGCAGAAGCGTCCAAGAGTGAGGACCTCAACTGTGAAACAGAGGAGAACCCAGAGCATCTCCCTCCACCGCCTCTGGAAATCCTGATGGACAAATCATTCACTTCCCTGGAGCCCCCAGAAAACAGCAATCTAGCAGAGAGCTCCCTTGAAGGGACCCACGTGCCAGGGCTGGGAGGGGCTGGCCCCGCCCGGAGAACGTGGGCTTCCCCAAAGCTAAGAGCCGCCATGAGCCCCTCTGACCTGCTGCCCAGCAAAAGCACGGCCACCCTCGCCAGGGCCCGCAGCACAGAACCAGGGAGAAGCAAGAGCAGCTGCAATCCCGGAAAGCTCGCCTTGGACCTCAGTCACCCACCAGCAGCCAGCGGGAACCCAGAGGTGCAGGGCAGCAGGGCTCAGAGTCAGGCACGAGCGGACAGGGCCACAGGCCTCTCCAAGCATCCCCGGAAGGTCATCCACTGGCACCACTCCAGCCACACATCTGGGCAGGGCAGGACCTCGGAACCCAGCCTGGCCAGGCCAATGCGAGGGCCGCATTCTCCCGAGGCCCCAAGGCAGAACCAAGACGGAAGCCCCGTGCTGGTCAGGAAGGCCTCTCCCACGAGGGCACACTGGACACCCAGAGTGGACAAGAGGCACTCAAGCGTGCCCCCCACTCACAGACCTGCCCAGCCAAGTGTGCCCTGTGTGCACAGGTCCCCCAGCCCACCGCTCAGCCCTCCAGCGAGCCCCAGGATGCTAAGCCCCCCAACAGTGAAGAAACGAGCCTCCCCTCCCCCCCAGCACAAACTGTCCACCCCTCCCTCGGCAAGCCCACCCGCTCGGCACAAGGTCTCCAGCCCCCCTGCCCAGTGCACAGAAGCCAGTTCCCCTGCCTCTGGCCCCTCCCCATCTCCCCCAGCATCTCCCAGTCAGGGGCCCAAGGAAACAAGAGATTCTGAAGACAGTCGCGCAGCCACGGCCAAAGCATCCGGGAACACATGTTCCATCTTCTGTCCAGCCATCTCCTCTCTGTTCGAAGCTAAGTCACCATTCTCAACAGTACCCCAACTCACCCCACCATCGCTGCCACCTGAAGCTGGAGGTCCTTGTGGGACCCCGACAGGATGCTGGAGGAGCAGCTCAGGGCCACGACTGAGGGCGGACTCACAGCGAGGGACAGCCCTGTGTGCCCTCAACCCTCAGCCTTTCATCAGAAGGACAGCTTCTGACTGCCAGCCGGGCATCCGCCTTCACCTGCCTGTCCCGGGCACCACCAGCGACGCTTGTGAATCCCAGCTTGGCCAGAGCAGGTAAGGAGAGTCCTCGGGCCACAGCCCTGCAGTTATTGGGATAGAGCTGATATGCCCTTAGGCTCATCTGGGTCAGTAGTTTTCAAACTGTGCTCCCAGAGAAGAGCAGCTGGGAGAGGGGTCTAGGAATGTCCTATCTCCCAGTCCCCCATGCTTAAGCAACCGTCTTTCATCTGTTACACACTTCAGGTTCCCGAGAAAGATTTAATTGCAAGGGGCTCTGCTGTACTAAAGATAAAGTTTAAAAGAAAAATTAAAAAAAAAGTTTAAAACAATCAGGTTGGTGCCACCACATGTGCCCCTTATTTTACACTTGGGGAAACTGAGGTGAAGTGACTTGACCCCCAAAGTTGAGTCATTGTCACCTGTCTGGAGCCAGCAGCCTGATTTCTGTCTTTCCTGGTTTACGGCAATAGCCCAGCATCTTAGTGGGACGTGCTCAAATTTTTGGTCCCAGGACTTCTTTAAGCTCTTCAAAATCGAGACCCCCAAGGAGCCTTTGCCTATGTGCATTGCATCTATCGCTTTTTACTGCGTTACAAATTAAAATTGAGAGATGTTTAAAATATTTATTAATTGAAAAAACGACCCCATTCTATGTTAACATAAACTATATCCTAATGAAAAGTAACTATATTTTCCACAATAACAAAAAAAATGAGCGAAAGGAGTGGCACTGTCTTATAGTTTTACAAACCTCTTTAGGGTGTGGGCTTCACAGACAGACACTTGGATTCTCAGACCTTTGTCCACAGTCAATCTGTTGTGATATCACACATCATGTAGTCTGGAAAACTCCACTCTACATTCCTGAAAGAATAAGTGAAAAGGGCACATAACATCTTAGTATTATTATGAAAATAGTTTTGACCACGTGGACACAACCCCCCGGCCCCCCCCCCCCGAAAGGATCTGGGAGGCACCCAGGGGACACACCTTAACAAACAGCGGGTCCTGGAGGTATTGGATGTAAAAGTCTGGCTTCCCCATACTCCTGAGGACCTGCCCCCACTTCTGCAATCCAGCCTCATCTCCATCTCCCCTTTCAGAGGAGTGTAGAGCAAGAACAAGACTCTCGGGCTTCCCTGGTGGCGCAGTGGTTGAGAGTCCGTCTGCCGATGCAGGGGACGCGGGTTCGTGCCCCGGTCCGGGAAGATCCCACACGCTGCGGAGCGGCTGGGCCCGTGAGCCATGGCCGCTGAGCCTGCGCGTCCGGAGCCTGTGCTCCGCAATGGGAGGGGCCACAACAGTGAGAGGCCCGCGTACCGCAAAAAAAAAAAAAGAAAGAAAAAAAGAACAAGACTCTCCATGAGCACTGAGCACCAGAACCCAGGCGGAAGGGCTGCCATGCCTGCCCTGGGCCGGCTGAGGTCTAAGCGTGCCTTTCTCATGAGGGGCAGCTGACTTGCATGTCCTTGGCCCAGCCCCGCAGACAGGTCTGGGCATGCAGCTACAAGGGGGCGTGACTCAAAGTATAGCCACTGCCTGGGAGTTGAAAGGATTTGAATGGTGGTGTGATTATTTTTCAGAGTTTATGGGGACACGCATCTTTTCCCAAATTGTAGCACGGGGAGAAAAATGTAAATCTGAGGTCGATTAAAGAGGAACTCTTATCAATGTGTCTTGATATCATATCAGACAAAGCTCAACCCACAGCAGTCCTTGCTATCTTTGCATTGCCCACAGTTGTGTAAATGAGAAGTTAATTTCTGCCAGAGCGATATGTGTTACAGACTTCACAGTCTGTCCTGGCATAAATGGTAGTTTTTCACAAAGTACCAGGCAGTCAATTTTAAATAAAGATATTATCTCGGGAAAGTTGTGCATGGTTATAGTTCTAGAAACTTCCCCAGCCCCTTGAAAGAAATGAAATATTGATTATTTTTGCAAGAATCTTAATGTAACGTTGCTCTTTTCTTAAATCTAAAATGAACTTCCTACAGCACAGTGCCTTTCATCTGAGAACCTCTATAAATGTTATTGCATTATTCCTCACACCAGCCAGTTATTCAGTTATTAGATTTCTAAAACTGTGCCCTTCCGGAGAAGAGCTTGAGAGAACAAGGACAGTAAAATGGCATTAATTAAAAACACTAACATTTTAAAACAGCAGGAGCAATAATAAAGCAACAGAAAATTGTTCAAGGAGAAAATATTGCCATTCTTGCAGGTTTCTCCTCGGAATAGGGCGGCCTTAAAGGTTGTTTTATGTCCTGAATCTCAATATTCAGAGAGATGAGGCGGGATGGGGAGTAACTGTAGCTTTAAAGAGGGAGGAGGATTCATAAAGAGGAGCCTTCCCAAGGTCACGTGGAAGGTCACAGAATGACTCACAGCCATTCCCGTACCTCCTGGTCAGACCACACGTCTAAGCTGCTCCAGACTGTGAAAATGTGAGCACGTGACGAATGTGATGGGAAAATGCCTATTCCCCAGATACACACCCCACTCCCCACTCAGCCCTGTAAAACTGGCGTCTGGGAGCAGAAGTGCACCAGCTGTAAGAGGAGGGCTTTTGCGGCTCTGGAGATGACAAGCATTTTTTTCTGCCCTTCCTGTGTATGGGAAACAATGCCAGGGAACGGAGCGTGATTCCCCCGAGATCATGCAACAAGCCAGTGCCCGAGAGCCAGAAACTCCTACAGGCTGTTTCCCCAAGCAGGGACTTGCAGGGACAGCCCTACCCATTGTATCTCGCAGCTGAGGCAGGCTTGCAGGATGCACTGGCCTGTGTCTGGTGTTGACCCCCTGCAGGTCAGCCCGTGCCGCTTTTTTAGAAAAACTGATGGTGTTGATATCTTCCCCATCTTGGGGCCCAGGGATTGGGCACAGTCCTTGGAGGCTTCCCCAGGAAGCTCTGTTACTGAGCTTCAACTGTTATTTATGTGTTGAATGCCCAGGTGAAGGCACCTGTCTCTATCCAGGTCTCAGTGTGCCCAGACTTGCTCCGCTAAATGCGGTGCTTTTAATTTTGCCAGGACTGGACCAGCCAGTCAGGGTCTCTCTGCAGCCCCCTGACCCCGTTTCCTGGAGACCTGGGCTGCCTGGCTCCCCAGCAGGTCTGGGAACAGGTGGAAACACGGCCATATGGCAACCAAAACAGTCGACCTCCTGGCCTGAGCCTCACACATATGTGGGACCTGGTTGGGGGTGGGGAAGACACAGTTCAAGAACCAAATCCTGCGTCACACGTCGGCGTCGGCCTCCACTGACACTGCGTGCCACGGCCTGTCCTCTGCTCCAGTCTGGGAGCAGCAAAGTGTCACGCCCCCACCCCTGCTCAAAAGGGGCACAGGAAGAAGAAAAAATAAGGTGGGAGCTGTGGCCCACAAATCACTGGGTCCTGCAGGGACTTATGATGGGGCCGGAGGCTGACAGAGATGAGACTGGCTCTAAGGAAGAGGGTGGGTTCCTCACTGCCTGAAAATCACGTATGACGGCCAGTGTCAGTGCCCACCCCACCCCCCCCCCCCCACCATTCCTGCCACCCTGATCTTGTTAGGATCCAAACTCAAACTTGTCCTCCACTGGTTGGACGTCCCACGTAAGCGTAACCACGCAGAGCCGAGCACACTCATAATACAGTCGAGAAGGTGCCGTCACGGGCAGAGAGAAGGGCTTCTGGTCTGTGCATGTGCGGAGCTGGGGCCAGTCCTGGTCCTCAGGTGACTGATGGAGAGGCTCCGAGCCTCAGGTGCCCACCTGTCATATGACAGGGTGGTCCCTCAGGTCCCTTGCTGGTGCGACTTCCTAGTTCTACTACAAAACAGCACTAGTGACAGCCGACAATTTAGTGAGCACCTATCATATGCTGGTTAGTGTGCGGAGAGTTTTCCAGGCGTCATCCAATATTGATAACTTTGAGTGTCCTATGAGATGGGTATTATTACTATCTCCCTTTCACAAAGCAGGAAACTGAGAATCAGAGAGATCAATCAACATGCTATAGGTCACACAGCTAGTAAGTGGAAGGGCCAGAACTCGAACCCAGACAGCCAACTCCACCCTCCACGTGGTCTTTGTCAGGCTAGCCTGGCTGCCCGTAGCCAGTGTGGCTTTCCGAGCTGGTCCCCCATCTGGCCTAGGCCTGATCTGTGCTGTGACCACCCTCCATTCTGTGCTCCCAGAGCACATTGGGTGTCCCTCTCTGTTCCCCTCAGCAGCTGGGAAGCTCTATTCTAGCCATATGCCAGGTCTGAGCCAAGCAGTTTTCATTTTATTCCATTCAGGAAAAGGGTGGCAGCTGAGCAAAGCAGGGTTTTTTTTGCTGTTATTGTTGGCATTATTTTTGATTCAACTAGCTAAGCCTAGCTCTTTATTAAATAAGAAGTGCTCTTAAAACAAAAACAAAATAAAGGCCTGGCTCCCGAGTTCCTGAGGGAGACGCTTTGTTCACAGCAGCAGGATCTGGGCATCCGAAGAGAGAACAGGACTCAGCCTGTCCTCTGAAACGCCAGGAGCTTGGCTCTCACAGTGCCCAGCCACAGCAGACACCCACAAGGACAGCACCAGCAGGCAAAGCTGATATGGAAAGGCAGAGGCCTGGCACCAAGAGTCCACCAGGTCTGTGGGTGACACAGACGGGAGGGCTTGAGAGAGACAGAATGGAGATGGGGCGGGGCCAGAGGAACGAGGAGGGTTTGATTGGCACCTGTGCTTTCTCTCTGCAGCAGCGAGGAGAGCCCCAAGGACACAGAGCCATGGAACAGTCCCTGTGCCCCAGAACCGAAGGGCGGCAGCAGGGGTGCACCACCCCCAGAGCTCTGCGTGCTGGGCCACGGGCTGCAGCGGGAGGCCAGCGCCAGCCATGCCCAGGACAAGCGCCAGCAGAAGGAAGTGGCCTGACGGGCTGGCTGACTGAGTCACACTGATGCCAGTCACCCCAGAAGGCAAGGGTGACAGCCAAGCGTCAGACAACCCCAGAGAGGGTGGGCCAACCAAACTCCTCCTGAGAGGTAGGAAAGGCCTGGAAAGGGCACTGCCCAGAGGCTCTCCTAAATTCTAAACCATCACTGTTTGCAGTCCTAGATCCTGGTTTGCCTTGGGGTTCAATGAGTAACTATAACTTTGGACCCCACAACGAGACTCTTTAATCCTTCAAGTGCTGGTCTTAATTTAGCAGGAAACGATATTTACCACGTGCTGCATGAGCCAGGTGTCTTACTTGGGTTCGCTCTGTGAAACCATTTAATTCGTTCAACAATGAATGAAGAGAGAGCATTCTCCTGGTTTTTGCAGATGAGAAAACCAAAGCACCTCTCCTCCATTCACTCCCCACCCCCCCCCCCCCCCAGTGCCTTGCCTGAGGTTACACAGCTAGGAAGAGAACAGAGTAAAACGTGAACAGGTGTGCCTGGCTCTAGACTCTATTGTCTTTCATTCCTTTTTATTTTTTTGAACATTTCATTGCCCTTGACTGTTCCATCTGCAAGCATACGTATGTACTTGTGCAGGTGGAAAGCTGCTGCTTCTGTTTTTTTAAGGTTAAATAGTGGCACAGCTTTTATGTGCCCATCATGAGCTCTGTTTAGAAGCTGACTGCTCCAGAGATAAGAAGCCTGAGGTGGCATTAAGACACACAGCTCCACCCACCCTCCTTCCCAAGCTCAGCTCCAAAGCCCTAAAAGCAAAGCTTCCAGCCCAACAGTGCAGCCCTGCTGCGTCTCCAGCTAAGCCTGTCTCAGAGGCGTATCTCAGATGCTCTACCCCATGTACCCACATGCCTCTCAGACTGAGTGGGTACAACCGACCCTCGCAAACAAAGCAGCCTATTCTCTGAAACCCGTGGGGGCTGAAGCTCAGAAGGACGTGTGGGTAAGGCAGGCACGCGCGCGCACACACACACACACACACACACACACACACACACCCTGGTCTCCCCCAGGGGCTTCTTTGCCAACTTTATTCCCAGGTCATCTGCAGAACTTCTGCTGGAGTTGAAACTGAAGTGAAGAACCATTGTTCATGCCCCAAACCTGCTTCTGCCAATGAGCTAGATATTCGCTGCAGAATTTGGAATTTTTCCACTGGAGGCTGTGGAGTGCTTTCTATTTAGAAAAGAATTTGCAGTAATTGGGTGATTCAATGCCAGCTCAGTGGGTTGTCAAAAGACAAGAATTCTCATCCACAGGGTACAGCTAAGGGCCAATCCTCCACATCTGCTTCAAAGCTGATTTTTTAAGTTTGGAAAAATTATAGACTTCAAGTCCTTTCTTGTTGAAGTAGATCACGACTCAAGAACATGTTAAACTGGGTCCTGAGGACTAAGCTCCCTCCCCCAGGGATAGGCTGCGGCTCCAAGTAAAGGATCCCCACCTTGACCTGTCCAGTTATTCAGACAGGGGTGACAGGGACAATCTCTTCCAAGGCACTCAGGAACAGTTGATTAAACTACCAAGAGGGTTGCTGAGGCCAAGGGGCTGGAAGGCAGCAAAGGTGTAAGATGAAGGAGTGCCAAGCTGACCCCGGAACAGATGAGTCAAAGGTATGTTTTTTGGGCTACAATCCCAACTACCGCACTCAGCCCATATTACATGTGAATTCGACTTTGTATAAAAGAAATTAAATCCACCCCAATAGACCATTTGTGTGGCATCCACGGGCTCACCCCTCCTGAGATCAGGCCTTTCCTCAAATCTGTGTCTTTGTCTGTGCCTGGGAGAGCACACTCCCAGTGGCCTTGAGGGGCAAGCCCCACTCCACAGCTTCTCAGATGGGTCCCTCTTACCCACCCTCCCCCTCCACCCAAGAACCTCGTGCTTGCCGGGCTCAATCCACTTCCGGTGCTCAAGGGAGAAGGGAGAGCAGGGTGTTTTTGTTTTGTTTTGTCTTGTTTAATTAAGCCAATGGCCCCAACCCATTAAAGACTCATGTGTCTGTTCTTTTTCTTCACAGTTAGAAACCAAGAAGGAATGTTGGGTATAAAGACAAAAGGGCATCCACATAGGAGATTCATTTAAGAAGTGCGTATTATACCCATATTCTTATTGGGGCCGACTCGTTTCTGGGGGTTTACAGCCATCCTCCATGCACACGGGGACCCCAGAGCCGTGGAGAGGGAGGTGTCCAGCCCCCTCTTTATCCAACACATTAGTAACATAGCAAAGAGTGCTGCCCCAGGGGAAAAACACAATTTTCTAGTTCCATCAAAAGGATTCATGGAGTAAAAAAGCAAATATAATATTCTAGTGGAACAGTGATAGCTTTTTGCAAATATAAATACAATCTTCAAGATGAAATATATCTTCTTTCCGCAGCTTGGTTCTGTGCGGTCGTTCACCCTAAGCAGCATCTATTTTCCTTCCTCACGTCATACACCCAGTTCAGAACCTAAAATAATCCACGTTGATAGAAAATGAAGGGCAGACAAACCAGAGAGACTTTTCCTTCATTGTGAAGTGCTTACGTTTGGCAAGACTTGCCTCATAAACCCTGCAACATGAATGAAAGGGATTTTGAGAAATATATTCTATTTTTCTGAAATAAACCAGCGTTTTGCATGTATCAGAGGAGCTGGTGCCATGAATTATTGTGTCAACATGTTTGTCAATTGATCGTCTGGTTGACTGCGTACAGGCTGCCAACACCCACTCTATCTGCCAGAGCAAAGCTTTTCAAAGGTAATATATTTTTAAGTAGCCTCACATCAAAGTCTGTTGAACTGCTATAAAGTAAATGTGTTCTGAGCCTATATTAACAGAGCATGTTATAGTGCACTATGGTTTCCGCCCTGTACCTCCCTGAAGTTTAAATCAAGGTCCATCAATCCAGCCACGTGGTTTTATGAGATGTAATTAAAGATGCGTTGCACAAGCAGGGGAGCAAACAGTTAACGCACTCAGGACTCTAATCCAGTTTTACGGAGGACCCTGGGCGCTGCTGGCTTGATTACACTCATGGACTTCAGAAAGTAACTTAATGATAGTCTGAAGGCCCTGCATCAGGTGACTATAGAATTCAACCGACCTGGTAGCCTGGGTTCCGAATGCAGTAATTTCAGACACCCTTGAAGTCAAGCACCCAAGGCAACAATCTGGCTGGAATGGTGGCACTGAGGACTGAGCTAACGTCCCTAGACGAACCTGATAGGCCTGAACGGAAGGAAGATCTAAACAGAAGCAGAAGGAGGAAGAAGGAATGGTGTGGTACACGTGATCGTCACCCTGCGAGCCAGTCTTTCTCCCACTCCTGATGGCTGGGCCGGAGGCCTGACACTTCCATCAACCCGCCCCGTGACCTGGCTTATATGGGCTCGTTTCTTCATCTACCCGGCAGTGACAGCAATGCCAATCTACTCATCCTACCCTCTGTAAGACGTGAGCAAACCTGCCTTTTCTAAACCATCTTATGGAGCCATTTGTGGGGACTGAATTCATAATCCCTCTGCCATCTTTGCTTTTAATGTTCATCTCTGCCATCTCTGCACGCTAAGTTTCTGATTAAGAAAAGAACTCAGGACCATTTCCCCCCTCCTTCTAGATCTGAGCTTTGATCCTTGGAGAAAGTTAAAAACAGCTGTCAAACTCCGCTAGAATTGACTTCCTTCTTTGAAGGATTCCATGTCTTTCAAAGTGAAAAGACTAAAACATTTAGCTGGCAATCACAACTACATATGTCAAACATACCAAACAGGAAAAAAAGCAGATTAAGTTTCTGAATCTCCTAGTTATTCCCACGTTGAGTCGTAAGTGATCTATCAGTCAGCTGGTAGGAATGACTGACATGCCTTCAGAATAGCAGGTTTTACTGGGATAAGACTGGAGTTAATCATAATTATATTTTTTCTCTGTGTTTAACACTCTACTTTTTCAAAATAGAATTATCTACATTGTTTCATTAGATCTTTGGGGGGAAAAAATCCTAGGAGATGAGCAAAGCAAGTATTTTTTCAGTGCCTTTTACAGATGAAAAAAAAAAAGGGAGGCTGAGAGATGTCAGATGTTTTCCTCCAAAGACACATTGCCAGCTAGTGGCAGAACAAGTCGCCTAGCCCCTGGCCAGCCTTGGTTCTAACACCTATTGCAACGATATTTAGATTATTCCAGGGGGCAGCCTAGAGAAAGATACAACAAACTTCTCTGGAAGAAATTCTCAGTTTTCACAAAAAGGAAATTTTTCATATCCGGCCAAAGTCTAGCTATAGTTTTAGCCATTCCTCTTAAACTAGCTTGGATGGAAGCTCAAAATTTCCAAAAGAATTAAAAAAAATAATAATCCCCTCAACGCACCTTAACCACTCCTCATCTACCGCCCCCCACACACAGATAAAACTGCCCCTGGCATTAAGAAAAAGTCTTGTCAGAAAACTATTTGTGCCTCGTTGCCATGACCCCCCCGAAGTGGGCTTCCAGGTGAAACCTTCTGGCAGGAGCAGACAAAGCCTCATTCTGGAGACGCCTCTGAGGCTTCACTGTCAGTGTCCCAAAGTGGTAAAAACCAGTGGATGAGACAGAAGGGAAATGCAGACCCTGGGAAACAGATTGCCTTCGTGAAAATTACTTATCTAGCTTTTCTTTCTCCTTTGGAAGGGGACAGGATTGGCTGTGTTTACAAAACCTGGTGACATTCTAAAGCTTTTGTTTAGATAACAGCTTCTGACATCAGCCACAGAGGTGCTGGATCACTTTCTGGATGTAAAAATTCTCAAGGAGAACCCAAAGTGATGCTAATTAATGCTAATTAAGTGATGCTAATGTCAACCCACAGAGAGGTAATTATAAAGCTGTGATTAAAACAAAACAAAACCTTCAAATGTTAGAGCCTTCTTCACTGAAACACCAGGTAGTAGGATACAGAGATGCCATAACGCCTCCCTGAGTAAGCCCCAGTAACAATATGGACAAAACTGGACCCCCTGAATGGTCCCTGACTCAGAAACGCCCACCTAGTGAGCAACCTGTATGCACAGTGATGCTGCCCTGACTGCCTGGCCAGGGGACTCCTGAAGCCCAGCTGGGAACAGGCAGTTAGGACACTGCTTCTGCAACCGGCCTGATCTCCAGCAGATCAGACTCCCAGGCCCCAAGGACCCCGTTGCCTGTCTCCCTCCCTCCTCCAGTCTCCATCCCTCCTCCCCAAGCAAACGTTTCCATCAAACACATTTGGGAAATACTGGCTTAGGGACGCTGACTCTCAAGTGTGCGCTAGCCTGGAAACCTAACAGCCACTAAGAGCACTGGGACATGCCCCAGGCTCTTGACCTTGAGGGTGTATAAGAATGGCTGAGGGTTCTCATTCAGTAGGTCTGGAGTACGACCTAGGGGTCTGCACTTTAACAAGCACCAGCAGGCCGCGATCCACACTGCGTCTACACCTTCCTCCAGGCCAACAGCTCCACTGATCATGGCATACCTGAAACCTCCCCCTTTTTCTGTTCCTCTACCTGCCCTTGAGTCCCTGCCAGAACACGAGTGACTGTGGCTGACTCCCTGGCTATCGCAAGCTCTATAAAGAATAGAGAGTCTTTGCATTTCTCATTTGGTTGGTCTTCATTTATTTGCACAAATCCTATCCCACCAAAGGCCACGGTTGGATGGCCAGGTGTCTGCAGCAAGCCCTGGTGATCAGAGCAGATGCAGCAGACCCTCTCTGCCCTGAAGGTTTTAGGGCAGAACTCTGGGGCCAGACTAACTCCAAGAGACCATGGGATTTTAACTGGTCTTCTCAAGGGGCTCAGACTGACCCAAGGGGAGGTCAATATCTGCGAGCCATAGAGTACCCTGGAGCATGCCAGGCGCTTTGGAGTCAAACAGCCCTGAGTGCAGATCCATGCTCAGCCACGCCTTAGCTGTGTCCCAAGGCCTGGCCCCCAAATTGTGGTCCCGGCCAGACCAGTGGCATGGACATCCCCTGGGGGCTTATTGGAAACAAAGGATCTCGGGCCCCACCCAGACCATCTGAATCAGAGTCTGCACTTGAACAAGAGTCCCAGTGATTCCCAGGCGTTGGCTGAGGTAGCTTATTAAGCATCTCTGAGGCTCAGTTTCCTCAGCAGGAAATGGAAGAAATATCTTTCTTACGAGATGTTGAGAAGAATGACGGACCAGGAACACGGCAGACACTCCGTTGAGAGGCTGACCCCTCCTCCGGTCTTCCCTCCTCGGGATGCTTTTTCCTCCCTCCATTACCAGGAGACGGAAGACGATCCCCCTTTCCATCAGTATTTCTCCTTTCTTTTCCTATTGGCAGGACCAAATTATAATATAAGGAAAATGCTTTCAGCAAGAAAGTGCTCGGAGATCCTCCCAGCCATTCTGCCCCCAGCTGAGAGTCAGAAGAGGCTTGGAGGGGAGGGAACAAGCCTGCAGGGAGAAGAGCTTCCAGATTTCTCCTGGGGTAGGGGGTGGGGATGCTGAGGGTAGCTGTGAGGGACGTGTCAAGTAAGGAGAAGGGGGAAGGCAACTGGAGAGGTGACAGGCTCCAGTGGCAAGAGCAGCCCTAGCTTCCCAGCAGAGAGGGCAGACCATGCTCCGTCCTCTGAAACAAGCCCGGCCAAGTTAACAGTGGGTCTCAGGCTCCGCAGGTCTCCAAGGTAACATCCACTCCTCCAACTCCAAGGGCTGCAGAGCCCGCAAGACCCTGGTCCTAGCTGAGCCTAGACCTGGATCCTAAAGCAATGTCTCCAGAAACATAATGGCCAATATTCGTCAGGCGTTTCCTGTGCTCATGGCCTCGTGTTAAGTATTTACAAGAATTATCTCATTAATCGTCACAACAGCCCGGTTAAGGTGGGCAATATTGTCATCCTCCTCCCACCCACTTACCACATATACAACACACACACACACACACACACACACACACACACACACACACACACACACACACACACACACACACACTGGATTGGTAAGGGAAGATCAGAGAGGTTGACAAGTGTCTCCAAGGCCACACACCAGGAGCAACAGTGCCTGCACTCGAGTCCAGCCTCTCTGACTCCAGTGCCTGGCCTCAGTCAGCCTCTGTCCCCAGCCCAGGACACCCCAGGGCTGCCAGTTGGGAAGAGCTGGCAGGCCAGGCACCCACAGGGCCAAAGCCACTGCCACTTTCTACACCTTTGATTTACTGTGGTTTCAGAATTTGGCCACCCATTAGAATCACTTGTAGAGAAAAGAAAAAAGAGAAGAGAGAAAAGAAATGGATCAAGAAGATGTGAGATACACACACACACACACACACACACACACCCCAGAATACTATTTAGTCATAAGAAAGAAGGAAACCCTGCCATTTGTAACAACTTGGATGAAACGAGGTCATTTTGCAAAGTGAAATAAGTCAGACAGAGAGAGACAAATACTGTATGATTTCACTTATACATGGAATCTAAAAAAGCTGAATTCGGAGAAACAGACAGTGGAGTGGTGGTTACCAGGGGTTGGGGAGGTGGGGGCCAGGGGTGGGGACTATGGGGGGACATGGATCAAAGTGTACAAACTTCCAGTCAAAAGGCTGATAAATTCTGGGACTCTACTGTACAGCAGGGTGATTATAGCTAACAGTTTTGTATTATACACGTGAATGTGGCCAAGAGAGTAACTCTGAGATATTCTCAACACAAAAAAGAAATCGCAATTGTGTGAACGGATGGAGGCTTGAGCTAAGACTGCGGTGGCCATCGTTCTGCAATATGTAAGCGTATCAAACAAAACATTGTGAAGCTGAGGCTAGTCATCAGTAGATCCATTAAACTATAACTTGCTTAATAAATAATAACTATAAGCTGCCTACACCGATCAAGCTCGCTTTAATTGTTTTCACAAAAACTTGCACGTCCTCCTAGCATTACATAGCCTAAACAATAACATGTTTTGCCCAAGTTATTTTCCAGGAGCTTGGAGTCAGCTGTTGCCCAGCTCAAGCCAGTTAAGACTGGTTGGGACAACTGACCCTCCAACTGTGCATGCGTTAAGTGTCATGACCTTTTGAAGTCAGAGGGCCAAAAACTTCACCCTCAGAACATGCTAAGGCCACCATTTTCTGAACATGTGTCCCATGAAGAAGCACGTAGCCTAGTTGCACCTGCACAGAACGCAACCTTTTTCTTACCTCACCTTTTTTCTTATCTCCAATCACCTTTCCCCACACTCCCCACGCCTCAGAACCCCCCTGCTTCTTTATCCTACAAATATCCCAGCCCCTCACCTTCTGGGGAAGCAGATCTGAAACGTTCTTCCAGCTCCTCGCTTGGCTGCCTTAGAAACCCTTTCTCTGCTGCAGACCTCAGCATCTCAGCGTTTAGCTTCCTGTGCGTCAAGCAAATGAAATCTGGTTTGGTAACAACTGCACACCTTAAACTTACACAGTGTTATATGTCAATTATACCTCAATAAAGCCTGAAGGAAACAAAGAAAAGGAAAGGAAAGAAAGAAAAGAAAGAAAAGAAAAGAAGAAAAGACAGCCGTCTGGGCCCTACCCCATACCCATGGAACAAAAATCCCCGGGGATGGGCCCAGGTGTCAGCATTTTTAAAAATCTCATTGGACGATTCCGAAGTACAATGAGAATGGAGAAACATTTCTCCACTCAGGAGGCAAGAAATGAAGCAGGGAAGAGAGAATAAGATAAGAAGTGGGGCCTGTAAAACAATTTTCCTAAAATCTCAAAAATTCCCAAGCAAGGAATTCCTAAGCAGTTACATGTTCTCAGACAAGACTTTGGTTCTCGATTCTCACAATGGAGAGAGAGAAAGAGAGAGAGAGAGAGAGAAAAGCTCTTCCATAGCTCGATGCTATATTCCCACCCCAAGAGCACCTTGGGTGAGTAGAGCTCCTGGCTACACGCACAGCCAGCCAAGCAAAGAATGAGGTGGGCTCTGCTCAAACCCGCCGTGGCTCTCAGGACAATCTTCATTTCCCATTAGGTCTCAGTCCTGCAGGCACTCCCAACAGGCCCAGGTTACTAATAAGCTGTCTTCCCTTTGTTTTAAAAGTAATGATGTGGGAAACTTTTGAGACAAAATTTCCACCCAGCCTCCCCACTGAGATTGTGCCAGGGGTGTCGCCCTCAGAGCCCAGCTGCCCAGAGACTAGATTAAAACCTGAAGTAGTGAAGGGAAAAGAACCATGCAATGATTTATTCTTTGCTTTTCAGCTGTTTTCAGTTATTTTAAACACCCACCTGTGAGGATGGGTACAGAGCACAGGAGATGGGAAGCTTCCGGTTTGAAGACAGAAGGCAGGACCCGAATGCAGGCAGACAGGGCAACGTCTTTGAGCTTAATTTCTGCCTTCAAAATCCTTGGGCTCCTACAGTTCTAAAAAATCCTGAAATATTCTGATAGGCTCTAGGATCTTGACCAGCAGAAAATGTCAGTCTCAAACTGAAGAAGTCTGCTCAGACTCCAAGCAAACTCAATTAATTAAATTGTGTAAAAGTTTAATTTCAGCCTCTTGGGCATCTTTGATGTTTGCCCGGTCAGTCAGAATCAACAAAGGGCATGGTGGTGCCGGGGAAGTCCCTGCTAAGGTCACAAAGAGGTGAGAAGCCGCTAAGGCTGTGGCTGAAATTACCCAGCACACTTAAGCTGCCTATTAAAAGCCCAAGTCCCAGGATGACTGTACCACGCCCAGGCTCACCCCAGGGCATTCGTGGCAAGGGGGGCGAGCGGGGGCAGCCTAGTTACACCTGGCAACATTGCATGAGCTGATCAGAAGATTCCCAGCCTGCTCTGCCCCACACTCTCAGGAGGGGCTCAGAACAGAGAAGTGGACCGATGTTGTACCTCGGGGTGGGTGACAGTGGAGAGAGGTCCACTGGTGGGCCTGGCAGAAAACTTGCTGGCATGAAGCTGGGCCTCAGGGCCTGGCCATCTGGATCTGCCCCAGACTGCTGCTGTGGGTCTGGCTCCTGGGTTGGGACTGGGATGCTGCCCCTTCAGCCTTCACCTTACCCATGTGTTTGAGGTCACGATCTGAGCTCTAGTTCTTTCTGGTCACACTGTTGTCAGCCGGCCACTGCCCCCAGGCAAGGCAGAGACACTCCTCCTGTGTCTAGAGCCCCAGCCCTTGGCATCCATCCCCCTCTCACTGCCAGGACCCCATTTCCCATTCCTCTCGTTGCTCCATCAGTGGCTCCACCTTCTTCGTGTTCTGGTCCAGCCTGCGTCCAACACACCTCTCCAGGTCCACGATCCCATCCAGCCCAGCTGGAGTAACCTGTGTGGTTTCAGAGCTCCCGCATGACATCTGCACACCGTGGTGCTTTGTGCTTCACCCAGTCCTTTTGTTTACGGTATTTCAAATGTGAATCATCCTCCAGTCCTCTTCAGAACCAGCCAGGAAGCCACCTTCCAGAGAAGGCTGTCAGTAACGCCAATGTCAAACTCTCCTTGCCTTTAGATCCTGTTAGAATGTTCCCATAGGACATAGGACATAGGATGCTGCACTGAAGATTTTGTAACGCAGAAGCAGGATGTCCCCCAGAGATGCTTATGTTCACCCCAAATCAGGCTTATGACAAATGGGCTGGATTTGAATGGCCAACTCAGGGTCTCTGGGTTCAGGAGGGCTTTTCCAGCTGCGCACAGATAGGAGCCCCAAAATGGTCTGCAACATGGGGATCTGTGCTATACTTTTCTCCCTCATTCTTCGTCTCAGTAGCATCAGCAGCTGGTTTTGCTGTTGTCGTGTTTTGTTTTCTTTTTTAATTTTTTATGTGTACAATATTATATTTTGACTTCTGTATACATTGCAGTGAGCTTACCACCAAAGGTTTAGTTTCTATTCATCACCATACAGTTAATTCCCTTTCCCCTATCTGCTCTCCCCCCACCATGCCCCTTCCTCTATGGTAGCTGCTACTCTGTTCTCTGTATTTGTTTGCATCTGTTTGGTTTGTTCTTTTTCTTTGTTTTTTGCTTTCGTTCTTTTATATTCCACATATGGGTGAAATCTTATGGTATTTGTCTTTCTCCATTTGATTTATTTCACTTAGCATAATACCCTCAAGTTTCATCCATGTTGTCACAAGATTTCATCTTTTTTATGGCTTATAGTATTCCTGTGTGTGTGTGTGTGTGTGTGTGTGTGTGTGTGCGCGCGCACATGCACTGCATCCTCTTTATCCATTCATCCAAAAATGGGCACATAGGTTGTTTCCATATCATGTTTTGTTTTCTTTGTCGTAAACCTAGCTACTAGAAAATTCTGTGGGGGTAAAAAAGTACAAGATAATAAAACCTTAGAAAAATAAGTAATTATTTTATTTCTACCTCAAAATACACTATGTACATCTGGACCTCTATGGGGAAGTAGACCAGGAGATTATTCCATCATAAAAATAAAATAAGATAAAAATAACGATTGCTCATTCTAGATCTGTCTTTAATCCAGATGAAAGGGGCGTGAGCTGCCAGTTGTCTTGCTGTCAGGTGCCCTCCCCCCGCGCCCCGTCAGTGACCTTGGGGCTGTCTCACAGGGATTCCGGGTCTAAGAGCTCCTGGAGCGTTTTGAGGACTTGCTTTGGCTGGCTGGCGGCCAAGTCCTGCAGCCAGGAGCCCATCTGCCCCTGGAGGCTCCTGCACAGCCGGCAGACGGCCGTGCAGACGCTCCCACCGCGCCCGGGCAGGATGCCGTTCCCGAACATGTTATTCAAGAAGTACCAGAGGACCGGAAGTACGTGGCACTCCACGGCCTGGGGCTTTCGGGGGTAAACTGAGGCCACCAACACTGTCAGGCAGAAAAGAGGGAGAGTCACTTGAGTCAAGCACTCTCTCTCTCTCCCACTGCCTTCTCTGGGGACACCAACTCTGTCCCCCAAAAGGCAGGCAACCCAGCAGGGCCCACTAATCCATTAGACGCACTACCTAGGGCTCATAACACACTTAGGGGCCCATGGAAATATTTTAAATTCTTTTAAAATCAGAAGAAAAAAGTCTGAAGCTATCCAGCCTGATTTCTATTTGTGTTCCTACCAACCAGTCATAAAGTACACTTTTAAACATTTTTTTTACAGAGGAAGGGGTATGCGAAGGTGAAAGGGCTCAGGGCATATGACAGTATAACTGGTCCCTGAGGCCCAGGGCGAAGGAAAGAGGCAGACGCATCTCGATTGCTATCCTGCCTCTGTTATTTACTAGCTGTGTGAGCTTGAGAAAGCCACCCAACCTTTCTGAGCCTGTTGCCTGATCTGTAAAGTAAGGATAATAATTCTGAACCAAACTCCTAAGACTGTTAGAGATTAGATAATACGTGTAGGCGAAGTGCCTATGCAAGTAGGCATGTGACAAAGAGTAACTTGGTCCTAGTAGTGCTTTAATCTGCATTACCACCTAGGAGAGTTCACACAGCGAAAACTTGTACTAGGAAGAAAGGTCGAGACTCTCAAATGAAGCATTCTGGAAGATAGAACAGCCAGTGGGAGATAAAACCAGCACGGCCTCCCCAGTTTCGATGCCACACCTCACGATAAGCCCAGCAGTGATGCAGGAGGCATGAACGTGCTTTGGAAACCATCAGGCTCTGCACAGACCCTTCATTCCAGTGAAGAACGCCCCAAATCTGGTTACCCCAGGCCCCCTGCCTTCTCGAGACCCCAGAAAACCCAGAGACAGGCTAAAACCTGCCAGCAGGCTCTCCGTCACACAGTAATTGCAGGGCTGCCTCCAACGTCAAGGCCTCATCAAGGGGTACCCCAAGCCGCTTCAGAGGGGCTGCTCTGGCCCGCAGCCTTGGTCGCGTCACCCTACGTGCGTTCGTGCAAATACTTGCTTGACAATCAGCACGCTGCCTGTCATCCCGCCAAAGGATAAGTCCTGGGGAAGGCAAACAACGCTTAGAGAAGCACTTGATTTATTTATGGGACAGAGAAGTTGGAAAGTTCCCTGAGCAGAGACACACCCGGGAAACTAACACTGCCGGAGCCTGAGTCCAGGGCTCAGGGCTATGCATCTGTGACGCCATTTCACTCTCACCCAAGAGGCAGGACACTCGTCTGTTTCACAGCGGAGGAAACCAACACTCAGGGGTCGAGGAGCTGGCCCCAGATGCCACAGCTAACAAGAGCAGAGGACAGAGGCCAAGCCTTCCTTGACTCTAAAGCCCACGCTCTTCCCACCTCTTGCTGCCCCAAACCTCTTGGAGTTCCACGTTTTAGAGGCTGGTCTGGAGTTTTGTTTTATTTTTAGAGAAACCTCCAATTTGTTCTTCCTTCATCAACTTCATCCAACCCACCAGGATATTTTGCAGCGGGAGCCCTGTAGGGTCCCTCTGATTTCAGACCCAGCCTGGGACAGTGGGGAACCGGAGAGGATGGCCCAGGCCCCCCTCAGCTCAGCCTGACTCTCTCACTGTGCCATCTCCCATGAAATGTGTACCTTGACTCTCTGGCCATACCCTCAAGATTCCTGCACCCCACACTGGGGGCCTCCCCGGGGGCTCCCGGTGACACAGAGCCCTCCAAAGTCAAGGTGGTCCTCATTCCTGGGAAGGCAGGACTGCACCCAGTGAGCCACGCCAGCTGCGCCAACTTCATAAAATGGGGCCAAGAGGTGAGAGTTATGTTACCTGTGCTGGAAAAAGGCTAAGAAGGGAGGGCACAGTTAACCCTAAAGCCACCTGGTCAGCCCCAAGGGTGGTGGGAGGGTGGGAGGGGCAAGGGGAGGTGGAAGGGGGGCAGCCAGAGGGAACAGAAAGAAAACTAGTCATCCGATTAACCACCTGTACTGAACAACTCTAACTCAAAGGTTTCCTAAACCTCCACTGAATCTCTGCTGCAACCGGAGGTGAAAACTATCGCAGGAGCCAGGCCCAGGCAGGGCTCCCCTGACCCCACCAAATGGTGAGGGGTTCACCTGCCCCTAACCTGCCACACCTCCCCCACTCCTCCTTCCTGGCACCTCACCCCGGACCCTCTCCTCCTGCAGCGAGGCATCTACACCCCGGCCCCAGGAAGCTCACGTCCACCCTTAGACCACATTCACCTGCCTGCGGGGAGCAGGTGGCTCAGGAGCTGGTAGGGGGGCATCACGAGGAAAAACCCATTAAAATCGAGCTTAAAAGACAGCTGAAGTAATTAGCAAAAGATTTACTCCTGCGTTAAGCTGTGCTATTATGAGTCCACGCCTTGCGTCAATTGAAATTTTCTTCCCTGTTCCTGGCTGACACAGAGTTAATAGAACTATGTAGAAACTCTTGTTTTTGAGATCTCTTGGATATAGAAGGGTAATATGTACAGTAAATGAATACCCACTCGCCTCTGGGGCCCATAAATTACCTGTACAAGGACAGGTAATCAGAGAATGCTGATTTTGAGTAGCAGAAAAGAGTTCCTTGTCTGATACCCAACGTGGTCTCAGTTACGTGACCCCATTCTCACCCCAAGGCACCCACAGCCTGGCACTGCAGCTGCATCGTAGCCCCCATCAGATGGCCTCACTCGCGCCATCTGTTTGGAGCAGGTCTGGCACCTGGACTGGAAGTAAGGGGCCACTCCAGGGACACGGGGAAGACTGAACCAGGGCGCAGAGGCAAGGCCAGGAGCAAGAGATGGGACGGCGGAGGAGTGGGAATGACGCCCTTGGGCAGGCGACATGCACTGAGTTCACCCCCGGAGAGCTCAATGCTGGGAGGCCCTGGCTGGGCCAGCGACTGAGGCTGGCACGCGAAACTCAGGCCGGAGGGTCAGGGAGAAGGGAGACAGAGGAGGCGATGCCAGACCAAGTGGGCACCACCCCGGTGGAGGAAGGAGAGTGAGAAGGGCTTTGCCCGTGGGCAGGCAACAGGGAGAGGATGGGAGGTCTGCCCCTGCAACGTGCTGGCGCCCAGAGGCCAAGGCAGGGGCCACCCAAGGAACGGCAGCACCATACAGAGGTTGAGGGCTTGGCTCTGCAGCCCAGCTCCCGGAGACAAATCCTGGATTACTAGTCAAGGGACCTTAAACTTCCTTAGCTCCGTGTTTCTTATTTCTACAAAAGGGACAACCATGGAACCCACACCCTCCTTGTGCGGTTGTTATGAGGAGTAAATGACCCAGTGCATATCACTGGGGGTGAATAAAAGGGGCAGAGGCTAGAAGGCCAGGCAGTGACCTGTGGGGCACCCCGGGGACCCTGGACGCCATCCTGGAGACTGTTGGGAGCCACGCAAGGATGTAAGCTGGGGGTGGCATGATCCATGTGGATCTTAGGGGGGCCCTTGGGAGTCTAGAGAACAGATTGGGTCCTCCTGCCTCCTTCCTAGGTGGGACCCTCCTAGTATGGGGGAGGAGGCTTTTGGCAAGTTCAGTAACCTGTTAAGTAACCTGCCCAAGGTCAGAGCGACAGAGCTGCTGCTGACCCAGCCAGGCACCATGAGGTGGTGTTGACCCAGAGAGGTGGATTTTTCTGATTCACACAAAGGTACCCTGTGGGGCTAGTGGAAGCCCCAACTGCAAAGAGGAAGAAATGCATAATAGTTTCTTTAAAACTATTTTGGCTGTGTACAGACCTGCCTCATTTTGACCCAAAACAAAGATTGTCTCTGGCAATGTGGGAATTATTTTTTAAAGCAGATTATCAACTTTTTTTAAATGGTCTGTGGGGATTAGTTGATGATTTTTGGTCTAAGATAAGTAGGTGGTTCAACTACATGCCAGGAGAGAAGAAGAACAGAGATGGGCTGGGAGGCTGGATGCTCACCGGACAGACGTTCTGTGACATCAAGCACTGCGCGGCCACTCAGGAAACGCACCCGCCCAGCAAACGCTCGTAGGAGGCCAAGGGTGTCTGGGAGAGACGGAGAATGTCAGTGGCCATGATGCTGTGGCCCGAGCGAAGGCACCAACTGTTCAGGGCTAGGTACCCGCAGTACCTACATAGAGAAGAGCCGCTTTGGGAAGCTGAATTAATTTTTCCAGGTTATAATGGGGCCACTTTAAAAAGTGAATGTACATGGGGTGTTTGGGGAACAGTGATAGTTACACTATCATTTACTCCCATAGATCCATAGATATTGTCTGTGCTTCCTCAAAACTGCTTTGGGGCAAAGGAGGTAGGTAGATCGATAGACCGATCAACCACAGCAGGCACAGCAGAATTCCATGGGAGGTGGGCAAACAGCAAACTGCATTCCTCAGGGATGTGGCTGTGGGCCTTCCTGCGCCTGTCTGGGAGGTGAGGTGCGTAACCACAGCAGCCCCAGCAAGTGTGTCCTGGACTTCCAGCTGCTGACCATCTCAAGGCCAGATTTCTCTTTGCAGGGGACAGAGATGAGCAACCTGCCTAAGGAAGTCTTTCCAGGCAGGTTCCACCTTCTCTGAGCTCCTTCCGTACCTCAGCACAGAGCCCCGGCATCCCCGGAGATGTACAAGCAAAGCTTTGTTTTTCCCATCAGGAAACCATTAGTTGAGAGCTAACTCCTACTTCCCTTGCTCTCCTGCTGAGACCCGTCAGAAATATAGAGCAGAAAATGTACCCATGCACATCTCTGCAGCTTGCAAAAGCTCCATCCGTAAGTCCAGAGTCTTTAAAATAATTTGTTCTGGGAGATAAAAGAGAGCCCAGACTCTAGAACATTTCAGTTAGCGAGAAGTGGTCTCAGGGTGTCCTGGTAAACCTGTAAATGTGTAAGAAGAGATTTCTATATCAGCATCACCTGCATTATTGTTTCCAGGTGCTTCTGTTTGTCCCACCCCCATCATCAGCCATGAGCTCACCTCTGAAAACAAGGCCCTCTCCCTCCTTGCTCTCCCCCATCAACACTCAGTCCAGGACACTCTATGGGTGCCGCTAGACCTCCCCTCTCCTGGCCACTGGCATGGCCTCCCAGAGCCTGAGAGAAGTAAAGAACCTGGGGGTTACTTGAAAATGCACATCCAACAGACATCTGTGCCAGCCCATGCTCCCAGGCACACAACAGGCGCCCAATAAATGCTTATGGCGAACAAGGCAATGTTGAAGCAGAGACACTAAGTTGGCCCAAACTGGTCTATAAACCCCAGACACCACCCCGAGGAGCTGCCTCTCTGCCTCTGACTACTTCCATAGTGATGGCTCACCTTTCAGGTCACACCCACGTTTAATGAGACAGCAGCTAAGGGGGTGGACTCTGGGTCCAGATCGCCTGGACCTTCCATGTTTTACTGTGTGACGTTGGACAAGTCACTTACCCTCTCTAAACCACAGTTTACCCGTCTGTAAAACAGGGATAATACTCGTACCTTCCTCATAGAACTGCTTAGGATAGTGCCTTGAGCAGATAATTACTATGCAAGTATCAGTTATTGTGGCTACTATCACTATTATTACCTAAAATACTCTGAAAGCCCAGCAACCTTCATGGTAGGGCGTCCAACTAAGAGGCTGGAATCTAACTTTCAAAAACTTAAAAATCCTGCTCTGTTAGCCTAGCCCAGGGTTTTCATAGGCTTCTCTTCCACACCACAAGGAAGCCACACTGGCTTTGGTGCTGCCCACGCAAAGGGGCAAGCAAAGCCCTTCAATATAGAGAAAATAGCCACGGGCTGGCAAGCCAGACACCTTGGCCTCCCTGGACCTAGCCTCCCCTCCCCACAGTGGGGCTGAGGTCTAGCGGGCCTCTCACCTCTATTCAGCCAAACCCCAAGGTCACTGAGCCACGTCATCCCCAGGCTGCCGGGAAGCCAGAGAAGAGCTTTTAAGAAAACATAAGAAGCATGCTACGTGGACAGTGGCAGCAAAGACACTGCAGTCAAACCGGGCTCTCAACAATAAGCACAAGACTCAGTAAGTTATAATATGTCACACAGCCAAATTCTCCGTGGCCAGGAAAACTAGGTCTGTTCATTGCAGGAAAACTGGGAAAGATCCACTGAAACAGAAAACTACAGGCTATGCCACAGCACGTGACGGAACTGGTAAAAGTGACTCAAGTGTGTCGTTATATGTAATGCTCACGCCTGCTTCTTCTAAAGAAGGATGCAAATTTAAATGTGTAATATTATCATGACGCTATACACAAAGATGCACAGAAGAAAATACCTAACATAAAAAACGCTAAATGTTAATAATGGTTTCTTTGAGGAGTTGGGACTGTAAGTTTTTTTCCTTCCGAAGGCTTCATATTTTTCACTTTCTCAATAATTAATAAGTACGACTTTTACAGTGGAGGAAAATAAAGTTTATATAAATATTATTTAAGTTAACTAGAAAGACTACGTAACAGTATGGGAAACTGGGTGGTATTAAATGAAAGGAGCAAAGTCAAAATTGTATTTACAGGGGCTTCCCTGGTGGCACAGTGGTTAAGAATCCACCTGCCAATGCAGGGGACACGGGTTCGAGCCCTGGTCCAGGAAGATCCCACATGCTTCAGAGCAACTAAGCCCGTGCGCCGCAACTACTGAGCCTGCGCTCTAGAGCCCATGAGCCACAACTACTGAGCCCACATGCCACAACTACTGAAGCCCACGCACCTAGAGCCCGTGCTCCGCAACAAGAGAAGCCACCGCAATGAGAAGCCCGCGCACCGCAACGAAGAGTAGCCCCCTCCTCACCACAACTAGAGGAAGCCCACGCGCAGCAATGAAGACCCAATGCAGCCAAAAATAAATAAATAAGTAAATTTATTTTAAAAAAAAAATAATAAAAAACTAAATAAAGTCAGAGCAAAAGAGCAGAAGTATTGTAGATCTGAAGCTGCCCATTTCTGAGTTTATCTGCTCCCTCCAGCACTGGCCAGGGGCTGCACTACATTAAGAGAACTTTTTCTGGCGTTCAGTCTAGCCAGGAGTGTGGTGAGCTGTCAGCAGCCTGATGCTTTAATTAGTGAAGTTTCTTCTGTAACTAACCCAGTAACAGAGCCCAAAGACACAACCAGCCAGTCTGCTGAGGAACTGCCTTATCCCTGGAACAACTCCCCTGAAATCAGAGGGTCTCGGTGAGGAGTAGAAAGGGTGCCACTCCAGGCTCAGCCCCAGAGAGGCCTTAAGGCAGGCAGTGACAGAGGGCAGAGGGCAGGGAACAAGGCTCCCAACGTCTCCTTTTTTACTGTCCCCCAAAAGGGGACATAGGTAGAAATCCCACCTGTTCTGTCAACCAGCACATCACCGCCCCACTCACCCTAGGGAACAGGAAGGGACTGGGAGAGACGTGGTGGCTGATGTGTCGATTTTGTCACCCAATTCCAGAATCAAGAGGTCACCTAAGAAGACCAACCTCCCAGTTTGGCTGTGCGATCTGGACTTTGTGCCAGAAGACGGCCTGCCTCACCTGTGTTCTTGACCTCCTTGGCCCCCGTTGAGCAGGAAACAAACAGTAACATGCTGTGACTTTCCACACATTTATTTCACAGCACTTCACAGCTCCTCGCCAGCCTGAAGCCCAGAATCCCTCCTGGGGCACGAAGAATCCGGCTTGGGAGAAAGCTCCCGCTGCTCGAAGGGCTCCACGCCACTTCCAGGAGGGGCCTCTGGGTGCTAAAGTTCGACTAGAGCTGCCCGGGCTCAGCCTGGGTGATACGGGAAGGAAGATGTACACCCTTCTCTCCTGTCACACCCGCCCCAGCCTCTGTGTCCACCACCTAGTCCCCTGAGACAGTGGGAAATTTCATTACTTGCATCCGTTTTTCCCTCTGCAGGCCAGGCCTAGACCATTCCAGGCAGAAGAGAACCATTCCCTGGGAGAGCTTGATTCCACCCCTGGTACTCCCTGACAGGGATGAATTCTCATTGGCAACCTAATCCCTCCAGTTCTGACCTTCACGGATTTAGAAGCTGGATCCTTACGTCACAGTTAAGAACACTTCCAAAAGCAACGTTGCTGGTTGGGTTGAGAGAGTATGGCTCACAGCAAAGCCCTTGACCACGCCTGCTCAAATGACCTGGAGCCAACACCCTGAACGTGACACTCTGGAGCCTTGTGCCAGGGGGTTAGTGGGCTCCATCCATCCCTTTGACCCCATTCCATTCCAGCCGAGCGCTGACCTAAGGATTAGAGAGAAGGGCAGTGCCCCTCTCACTTGCCTCCATTCTCCCGGCACCAAATCCTCCGGCTGATGGGCCAGAAGGAGCATCGTCAGCCATCCCCAAGGAGACCCTGTCCCGGGAGGAAAGGAGAAGTATAGGCATCTTCCTGGTTGCTGCAACCTGCCTCAAGGTGTGGTCAAATCACAGAAGCAGGCCATCCCCAGGTCCCCTTTCCAGGGTGTCCAGCCCAAATGGAAACAGCAGGGCCCCACGTAGAGGGGATCCGAGTCTTGTGACAATATGAGACACCAGATTCTGCAGCCCAAAGTTCCAAGGCTCCAGCGTGCTGAAGGAGGCCGACTCAAAGGCAAAAAGGGGAAACTAAAACACCTGGAGGGGGAAGAGTTAAAAGCTCCTCTCGCCAGACAAGGGTGCTTAGCCTCTTCAAATAGCTAAAGCCTATTTTGTTTGATGCAGGTTTTCCCAATAAATATAGGGCCTGCGGTGATTTACCAAGAGCCTTGGTTGTTGGCAACAGCAATCTCACTTACCCAGAGCAGCGCCGAGAACAGCCGTAATTTAGAGCTGGATTTATTTTGTTTGTTCTACAGCAACACACTGAGCAAATCATAAATTCCCTCTGAGATGAAGAGAGGAAATTGACAATATTTATGATTTCGAGAGGCGGAGAAGGGCCTGACCAGGCCTTTGATTTGTAACTGAAACGTCTCCTGGAGGCTCCAGCCAAGGACACAGCTGCTGTCCCAGCCTCAGGGAGCTGCACTCAGGCCAGGGTGCAGTATGGGGAGGAGGGGTGGGTGCGCCAGGCAGTGTTTCCAGCCGTACCACGGGGATGCTCGGCACGTCCTAGAGGCAGGACATTGCTCTGTGTTCATCGGGACATACGGCAAAAGCCAACAGCGGTTCTCAGATCATACATTTCCTCCCAGCAAGGCAAGATTAGGTTGTGAAAACTCGTGGTTCTACTGGTCTGGACATACGTCTATCATGTACTACATTCTCACACACCGGAGGTTTCAAACTTGCACTTCAGTCTGTGTACTAGATACACCGAATATCACCGTCTAATCATCTACGAAAGGATGGATAACAGAAGTATCAGCACCAAGATTTCCACCTAACATTCAAGAACCAAGATGTGCTCCTGCAAAGCACATAAGGAACAGAGGAGCTCCTGCCTTCCCTGACGTCTCTCCCATAGCTCCCACCTTTTTGTTCTTTTCATTCCTCCCCCAAGCCTCCACTCCACCCTCACTCTCCACCCCTCACCCCAAATCCCTCCCACCCCAAGCCCCGGCCCCAGTCTTCCTAAAAGGCAACCCTCATTCATTCCATGCTCAAAAAGCCAATGGGTCCCAGCTTGACTCCCATGTCAGACAACCAGGGTGGCCACCTTTGTCCTCTCCAACAGGCTTACCCTACTGTCTCACCAGCATCCTGCCTGGTCCCCATACAAGCCACATCCCCTGCTACCATCTCTACAACTGAAAAAAATTGACAACTCCTCCTAGCTCCTTCTTGGCAATCGTGATCTGTTTTCCCATCAGTGCCCTGTTGGCTCACTCACTGTGGTTCTGTGTGACCTGGGGTGAGTCATTTCCATCACCTGTACCACAAGGAGGCAAGACTAGATATTCTCCACATCTCCTCTACTTCTAACAGGTGGACGTCCCATGGAAAATCCTGCCAACCAAGAACCTGGGAGGCCCTGGGCTGCCCACCCCTGCCCTACACAACCTCTGGGGAAATATTTGGCCTGACAGCCAATCAATGCCTTTCACTGCTCTGCTGATTCCCAAGCAGGGAAGGTGGGAATGTCCAACCCTAACCCTACGGAGGGACAAGGGAGGGAGCCAGCTGCCTACCAGAGCCAAGCAGGGGCTGTGGGCAGGCTCACCCAGACTCTCAATCACTACATCCAGCGCCGTCGCCGCAGCAGTGTAAATTCCTGAGTTCTTGGAGTTGAGGTTGTCTGCTACAGCAATGATGATGGAGAGCAGCACGGGCTGTAAGCTCTCTCTCAGGAGGGGCATCATCCTGGAGAGGGACTCCAGCGCCCACTGGTTCACTTTCCTGTTGGAATCCTGAAGCCTTAGGGTGAAAGCATCAAAGACCTGTTGAGGGAACAGAAACCAAGAGCCCATGGGAACCCAGTCTGGGCAGGAGTCCCACAGCCCAACTAACTGCCCTTGGAGGGTACTCCTCCCGCATCCCTGACAGGGGCCATCCAGCCTGTGCCAGAACGTTCCCAGTGACGAAGAAGAGCTCACCTCTCAAAGGGGGGGAGGACAAGAGGGGAAACGACTGTACACTGAGTACTCGATGACTGCAAAGGGTGTAGGGTGTGGAGCATCTCGTTAGGTACTCTGCACTCGCTCACGGAGTGATCTTAACGACCATGAGGCACGTGTTCTCGTCCTCAGTTTACCATTAAAAAAAAAAAAAGGGTTTCCCTGGTGGCTCAGTGGTTGGGAGTCCGCCTGCCGATGCAGGGGACACGGGTTCATGCCCCGGTCCGGGAGGATCCCACATGCCACGGAGCAGCTGGGCCCGTGAGCCATGGCCGCTGAGCCTGCGCATCCGGAGCCTGTGCTCCGCAACGGGAGAGGCCACAACAGTGAGAGGCCCGCGTACCGCAAAAAAAAAACAAACCACCAAAACAAAAACTGAGTCTGACAAAGGTTAAATGACTTGCCCAGATCACACAGCTAGTAAGAAACTTGAAGCCTGTGTCTTAACTACTCTTCTATGTAGAGTGTCAGCTGCCTCACTTCCGGAAGTAGCAGGCATCTGCCCTCATTTCCAGCCTGTGGAAGCCTGTGCTTACTCCGAGCCACATGTTCTGCCCCCAAAACCTCATGTGCGTAGCTGGATCAGGAGTCGCCCTTAGCTGCAGCATCCTGCACCTCTGCCCTCCTCCCTGTAAAACTGCTGGGAGGATGAAAGACACCCAGGACATCTCTGAGTGGTCCCAGCGCACCCAGCAGGAGGCGAGGCCCTTGCCCAATTGGCCACTTCCAGAGAGTCTTATGGCATTACCATGGCAATTGGATAGCGAGTGCTTGTCAGACTCCCTTTACCCTGAAACGATGTCTGGCGCAATGTCCAACCCTGTCCCGAGTTTTCCAAAGTTGCACCCACCAGGGAAAGACAGGGCAGAGACGGGGCAGCACTCACCCGGACCAGGTTGGCGGTGATGAGCTCTGGCTTGGCCTTGCAGTGCTCAAGGAGCCGCCCCACGCCTTCCATCCGAGACTGGTACTCCTCGGCCTCCAGCAGCCGCGTCAGCTCCCGCAGCTGCTCCGCCATCTCCAAGGCACCCCGCGTGGAGGAGCGCAGCCCCGCCAGCTGCGGGCCACTGGAGCTGAGCCTACGTGGAAGGAGCGTCTGACCTGGGCAGCCCCAGGGGATGGACACATCTCCTGTCCCGTGCACAAGCCCCAAAGACAGGTGGGGCTGAAACAAGAGTTTCACTTGCAACGCAGTCCATCCCAGCTTCCCCTCCACCTGCCGCTTGGGGACACAGGCCTTGGGAACTCTGGAAATGCTTTTTCCTCAGGGGGCAACAGTTTGGTTGCCTAGAGCTCTATCCCCTTATCAGGCAGCAGGGCTCTCTCTTCCTGCCTTTTTTTCCTCTTTTCAGAAGCTACGTTAAGAATGGGGTGAGGGGGACTTCCCTGGTGGCGCAGTGGTTAAGAATCCGCCTGCCAATGCAGGGGACACGGGTTTGAGCCCTGGTCCGGAAAGATCCCACATGCCGTGGAGCAACCAAGCCCGTGCACCACAACTACTGAGCCTGCGCTCTAGAGCCCACGAGCCACAACTACTGAAGCCCGTGCACCTAGAGCCCGTGCCCTGCAACAAGAGGAGCCACCACAATGAGAAGCCTGCGCCCCGCAATGAAGAGTAGCCCCCGCTCACTGCAACTAGAGAAAGCCCGCGTGCAGCAGTGAAGACCCAATGCAGCAAAAATTAAATAAATGAATAAATTAATTAATTAAAAAAAAAGAAAAAAAGAATGGGGTGAGGGAGCTTGGACTGAGGGGGTGGAAATCCATGGAAGGATGACTGGCACAATTTAACCTAAGAGTGGGGGAAGGTCTTACCAGGAGCCTGTATCCTGAGCCCTGGCTGCCTAGGCTCTGCTTACACTCCTCCGGAACTAGGGAAATGTTAAGAAGCTCTGTTGTCTTACATTGGGATCACATGCCCATCATTTCCCCTGGCCTGTTTCAGCCAGCATGGGAGCCTCTTCACACAGAACTCCAACCGCCCACTGCCAACTCAGACCTGGGTCTCTGAGCTCATGCCCTACACCCAGGTCCCACCCAATAGAGCCCCACATCATTCTGACATTCATCCCTACATTCCACACTCTTTGCCTACTGAGTTCCAAGAGAAGTGTCAGACACTGAGAATAATGAGATGAGAGATGTGGACTTTGCCCTCAGGAGCTCACAGACCAATGGGAGACAGAGGACTGAAGGAGGGGGGCAACCGGCCCCACCGGAGGACATGAGGGCAGAGAGTCAGAGAGAGCTTCTGGGAGAAGGTGACAGGTGAGCCACATCTTGTAGGATAAATAGGCACGTTCCGGTACAGATGGCGCAGCACAGGGAAAGGCACAGGAGTGAGAGAGAACGCAGGGAACATGAGCTGAGAGAGCATGCGTGGGAGAGACAGCAGGAAGCTTCTCTAGAAGAGGTGGGCAGGGGGCTTCCCCGGGGGCCCAGCTTAGGAGTCTACACATGTTCCTCCCGGGACATCGCAGAAGGGTCTTAAGTTGTGGGCACAGGAGTGACTGTCAGATTCCTGTTGGATTTCTAACCCCTCCTAATGCCCACCCTCTAGCCCCTTGGCCCATTCCTTCTCATCCGCCTTGATTCCACCTCTGCCTCTAAACTAGTCCCAGGCCGGCCACTCTGATGGGGAAAGGCCCTGCTGCGCTAAGTGAATGGAGAAACTCTGAGCTCACACAAAAAGGCTGACCAACAATGCATCCCACTTAAACTGCACCTACACGGCCAACACTGCAGGAGCCCATCTCTACCAGCAGATGCCCCTGAGCCCAGTATTTGCTCTCCCCAAGATCTGGGTGAGGGAACCCTCCCCATAAATTTACCCATGAGTCCTGCTGACCCAACTAGGTCTCAGTCACAGCCCAGATGCACACCCCTCCCCACAGGGCCACCACGGCGGGCCCGGGCCAAGCAAAACATCTCCATCAGCAGTCTTGGATGGGGAGCCCCAGGGAGACAAGAGCTACTGTACCCATCCTCGCCGGGCAGCCCATTCTCACACACCACAGACTCCTCGACACCTTGCGGCTTTTGGCAGATGGAAGTTCATCACCATCTTCTATTCCCTTGAAAAATACACACAGAACATGAACCAAAAGGGGTGGCCCTATGGGGAACGGCCAGACACTCCAGTCTAGACCAATAGATCTAGAACAGGAATAATCTGTTCCACCTGGGAGGGCACAGGGGAGTCTTCCAGAGCACTGGTAATCGGGTCACGGATCAAGATCCCCACTTAAAAGATGGAGGCAAAGAGGCCCAGGGAGGCTCAAGAGACACAGGCAGTGAGAGGCAGAAGCAGGTCTGAGCACCAGCAAGGAAATTCCACCCGTCAGGAGTTGTGGATGAAATCGAAGCCTCTGGAGTGCATGCCCCCCTCCCCTGACCAGCGTGAGGGCTGTGAGCTGCCGGGCTCAGCTCTGATTCCCGCCCCAAACCAGCTCACACCTCGCTGCCTGCTGACTCACCCACTGTTTAATAGCTGTCATGACCTTCTGCAAGTCGTGGGATGGGAGGGACTGCTTCAGAAATGCATCAAACCTTGTGTTTGACATTAAGATATTCACCATCTTCCGGCCATAAAACCTGCCATTGGAGAAAGAGCAGGATGAAAAACAACCACAGAAATGCAATATAAATTTGCTTTACATAATTCTTCTAATTGCAGTAAGAGAATTTTTAATACTTTTTCTCATTATGACAGTAATCCCCACCCAGTTAAGAACTAGATTCATGAAATAAACAACCATAATCTCATTATCAAGAGAAAACCACTTAAATTTGTACATATTTTCTTATAGTCTTTTTTCCAAGCATATATACATTTTCAGTGATATCAGCATATATACGCAATATTTACCCAGCTTTTTTCACTTTACCATTAATCATCTTCCCACGTCATCCTCTTCAATGGCTAAATAGTATTCTGTTAGATGACTATACCAAAGTGTATTAACATTTTTCTAGCATGAGACATTTAGAAGTCTGAGGAAGTGTGCAGTGGGGCAGTATAGGGGGGAGTGGTCAACTCTATCTGATAAACAGTGGTGGGTAAGGGGGGCATCAAGGAGGGCTTCACTGAAGAGGTGACCTTGGGTTGGGACTCAAAAGATGAGTAGGAGTTCACAAGTGGGATGGGATTAAGGAGTAAGTGGAGGAGGGAGACATCCCAGCGTCCATAAGACAGTCTGATAGGTCTACAGGTGTGTGGTTGGAGAATAGTCGGCGGGGACTGGACTCAGGGAGAGAATAGGCTAGAGAAGAAGATAGGACTCAATTTAGGGAGATGTGAAGGAGTTGGGCTTTAGGCTGCAGGCAATGGGAAGCTGAGAAATGATCAGATTTGCACTGAAGTCAAAATGTCTCAGGCAGCACTGTGGAGGACGGATCTTTGGGGACAAGGGTCGGGGCCGGGAGACCTGTTAGGAGGCCATTATAATAGTCCAGGCAAAAGATGATGAAGGCCTGACATAGGCAGGAGGGTGGGGGTAAGTAGGGACGATCAGATTCAAGAGCTGCTAAAGAAGATGAAATTGCAGGGCTTGGTAGGTGATTGGAGCGGAAGCCCAAAGCATCTAGAATTATCATACTTCACTCGACCTAAAACTCCACTGATTGTAAAATGCACCATTAATTTATTTTCCACTAAGGAAAAACAGAAAAAGAAGACACTGGTGATTTCCACTGCCTCCAGTGACACAGCCCCGTGTGCGAAGGCCATCCTTTTACATGCTATCTCAGAAACAGAAGTGACACTTTTGTGGGAAGTGTCCTTCCTTCCTTAGGTTGGATAAAGTACTTGTTGGTTGCTTTGTAAGAAACTGTGGAATTTGGGTCATTCTTTCAGTGATGAATATTTGCGTTAATATCGAATTTATGCCCCATCGCTCTATTTCCATGCCTTTTCTCATATACGATAACGCTTCATTTCAATGCCAAATAATAATGTAATATTTCTAAGACATTTTAAACGCGATTAAACCCAACAATTCTCCACAGTGACTCCTTAAATAAATATAAAAGGCTAAGCAGGAAAGAAAGGCTCATAATGTAGTTCCTACGATGCAAACTGTAATTCAAACATTTATACAATGAGCAACAACGATCAGGTTTGCAACTGTATAGATAGTAAAGCCCAAGTCATAACTGCTGCCTGGCCACCAGCAGCTGTGAGATGCCTAGGATTCTAAGATATTAAAACGTGGAGGGGGAAAATGAAGTATGAAATTCCCCATTCTGCATCTAGATGACTTGGTAAATAATAGTGACTTTAATAAGAGAAGGAACACAGCCAGAGAAGCAGGTTTCAAGAGAAGGCAATGAGCTCATTTAGGGACAGTTTGCACTGACGATGACAGTGGGACGTCCCGGTGATGGGTCCTGTGGGGGCATCAGAGCGATGGGACAGATGCTCAGAGGAGGGCTGGCCTGGAGGGAGACACGGGGAAGCATCAGAGTTTGCCGTGGCTGGAGCCACAGGAAGTGACGGCACCTCTCAGAGAAGGCTGCAAAAGCGAGACGAGGACGAAGACACTCCTGCAGCCACGGGCATCGGGGTGTGGGCAGGCGGGGGAGAAAGGCACAGAGGAACCAGGAAAACCAGGGAATGTGGTACCATGCAAGCCGGAAGCATAGGGTTCCAAGAAGGAAAATGAAGTGCTGTCGACGCCATCCAGTGTGAGAGAGAGGGTCGGAACGGAGAGGGGTTTAGATCTGGAGAGATGCTGGATCTTAACGCCCATCCCCCCACCAACAGTGAAGAACCAGCCAACCAAAACCTTCTACTTCCCTGACAATAGTCTTCCTGCCAGTAAATGGCACTATCATTCACCCAGTTGTTCAGTTTAAAAACCTCAGCATCATCTTTGATTCCTCTTTGAAATCCTCAGCGCCCAACTGCTCTCAGCTATGCCTTCAAAATATACCCTACTCCATCCCTCCTCCCCCTGCTGCAGCCTCCGGCACCTCTTGCCGGGACTCCGGGGTAGCCATCTGCCTGGCATCCCTTCTCCATCCTGGCCCCTCTCCCCCACCATCAATCCTCCAGTAAGTAGTCAGAGATGTTTTTTGTTTGTTTTTTTTATAAATAATTTGTTTATGAGGTAACCAAAGGGAATATTTTCTAAAAAATGATAAAGCTGCCCAAATTGTGAATCACTCTTTCCCCAGATCAGATCACCCAGCAGCTTGGAAACCAGGAGGAAAGCTTGCAGATCATTAAATCTGGTGCGTAGGGTAATATTTTCATGATTAGTCTCCCCTGAAAAGTCCAATTTTTTTTTTTAACTTTAGTCATCCAGCCCTTTCACTGGTCAGTGAGTCAAGGAAGGGATTTAACAATAGATACTAGGGTTGAGGGGTTGTCTCTTCCTGACCTGGTTTTCAAAAACCTGGATCCTTAATGATATAGGAAGGGTTTGAGGCATATACAAATTATTTTGGAGAATACTGTAGTAAGACCAAAATTGTCTTGCTGCCCCCTCTAAGAAAGAGGACAGATAGAGGATAGTTCAACAGTAGTGGGTCCGATAAAGAGAATCTCTGTGCTATCTTCATGGGCTGATTCCTGGAGAGGTAGAAAGGAGAGGCAGAAAATCCCCAAACAGGATCCTGCAGAGACAGCAAGTTCCAAGCATAAAAAAGCTCTGCTTTGTCTAGGCCTTCTTCCTCTCCATCGAATTTCCCAAAGCCTAACATTATGTTGTAGGAGGAACAGAATAAGAGGTGTTTTTTTGAATCAAAAGGCTAGCAAACATATAAAGAAGCACTCAAACTTGTTAGTAATCAGGGAGGGGAAAAAAAGTATTCGGAAACAGCCATGAGCTAGAACTTTTCCCCATCAGATGGATAAAAATGTGAAATCCAGAAACTGCAATGTTGTAAGGATGTATTCGCCTCGGAACTCAGGAGGGAGGTGGAGGAGCCCCGCGTGCATGAGGGCTCCCGGCGATGCCTGGGTGGCCTGAGTGAACACGGCCCTGACCTCACTCGCGCTCCGGGCAAATCCCCAAAGAGATCCTCCTGGGCTCTGTCAGGGGCCACTTACAAGGACTGAGGTACAGCACCGTGGGAGTGCACTGGGCAGGGTGGGAGGCATCCCGTGCGTCGCATCCCTCCAGGGTTGCACTGCACGGACACCCCACACGAAGGCACTGCCTCAGACACAACACAGGACGCAGTGTGGACGTGCCCTCTGGAGCTGTACCGAGCGTGCTGGGGGCCCTAGACATGGTGATAACACGCCATGAACCGGGGAGTGTGATTAACTGCACCCCAACACCAGGTTTTAAAGACAGTTAATCAGATCCTATCACTCTCCTGCTTAAAACCATCTAACACTGCCTCACACTCCTACTGAAAACATCCTCCAGTGCTTCCGGTCACACCCAAACGGGAATCCCAGCTCCTGACCAGGGCCTGTGAGGCCCCCACCCCGGGCCTGGCCTTGCCCTCTCCGTCTCATGGCCTGCCACTCCCCTCACTCACGGTGCTCCGCAAAGCCTCGCCTTTCTCTTCATTAAACAGCAAGCTTATCCCACCCGGGAGCCTCTGTACTATCTTCCTTTGCTGTGACTCTTGCACCCCAGACCCTCCAAGAGCTGGGTCCCACTAGCCCATCAGTTCTCCACTCAAATGTCACTCCTTAGAAAGATTTCCCCTGGCTCTCAATCTAAAGTAGCCCTGACCCCGTTCTCTACTACCTCTTGTTTTACCCCTTATCTGTGTCTAAAATTGTCGTAATTATTTACTTGCTTATTACCCAACTAGGAGGTAATCTCCAAGACAGCAGGGGCCTAATTTTTCTTATTCACAGTCATATTCATAGTCATGAAAAGAATGCTTATCAAATATCTCTTGAAAAATTGAATGCATGGATGGCCTCATAGAGAATGGAGCTGGGCTGGGACAGGAACTAGAGCAAGATTGCAATGGCTAGAGAGGGGAGCCAGGGGCAGGGGGTAGTGGCCATTCCCTGAGCGGGCCCGGCTGTGGCGCTGTGGAGAGGTGGGACGACAGCTGCAGGGAAAGGACACAGCTTCGTCCACCGACTGTCCTTCCGAGTGGCCCCGGGGAAGCTGAGCGACTTGGGCCTGGGCCCTCGAGGCTGGCTGGTTGCCTTGTCTGCCCTGGGCTGGCCCTGGCCCCGCATTACCTGGCGTCCTGGTTGGAGTCCGGGGCCAGCCTCACCAGGTTGTGCACCAGCATGTCTGTGCTCTCTCTGGTGCCTGAGAGAAGCCTCTCGGCGCCCATCTGCTCCCGGACGACCGAGAGGTGCTCGGCAGTGCACTTCCAGACTAAGGGGTTTCGGTGGCTGAAAGGAAACACAATCACGGACAAGGGCCCAGCCAAGGGATGCGGTGTGTGGGTCCCCAGCCTGGCACACACGGACCTACAGCTGTGCATCCATGTTTCAGGCCGCAGTGGGCTCCAAATTTGGTCCCGAGCAGACTAAAGGGAATCTTCAAGGAAAGAGCAGACCTTCCTGACACTGGAACTAAGGATGATGACAGGGTAGACTGAGCACGTGAAGACACGTGACGTCACCAGATGCACTGTGCGCCTGCCATCCCCGTTCCTTCCTGAGCTCCTGTCCTGCCTTTGCCTAAATGATGCACTTCCCCACATTTTCTCCACTTAGAATAACCTACTTCTGCCTTCTGAGGCCTCCAGGCAGAAGTAGTGCTCCCTGGGGGTGGCAGTGTCCTTGTCCGCTGGGAAGTACAGGGGTACCCGCGTGGCTTCCTCTCAGTCGGATCCCCCATGCCCCACGGGTGCCGGGCACATGCCGACCCTTCAGCGCTTCGTGGGAGCTTCCTGCACATTCACTGAGCTGAATTGAGACGGGGCCGGGGGGATAGGAGACTGATGGATGATTTTAGGGAGAACCTGAAATCTTACAGGAGGAACCCATCAGGATGTCACCTCTTTATTTCTCACCCCATTCAATGTGGATTCAATGTGCCCACAGTCCATGAGGTGACACTGGCCCTGGGGTCCGTCCCAGTGGAACACAAAGGGAGGCTTCTGGGCTCTCCCTACTCAGTTTGGTCCAGGGACCAGCATCATTAGCACCTGAATCAGAATCAGCATTTTAGCCAGACCCCCGGGCATTCAAATGCACAGCCCTGTACCAGGCTCCCCTGGTCCTTGCGGACCACCGTCAACTGTCTCAGTTTGCTGCGAGCACAGCCTCCCTGCCAGGCACCATACTGAGTACCTTCAAACCAGCGTCACCTCAACTCTGTAAGCTACTCCTGTCATCATCTTGCAGGGGAGGAAGCGGCGGCATGGGGAGGAATCCAGAGCTAAGTACAATTCATTTCTCCCGAGTTAACAGTAGCCACGGAGGGCATTCAACAGATGCGAGGTGGAGGCAGCCGCTGCTCTACGTGCTCTTTCCTGAATCAATTCCTTTACTCCTCACAACAGTATTAGCAGTGGGTTGGCCAAAAAGTTCATTCGGGTTTTGCCCTACGATGTTACGGCAAAGCCCGAACGAACTTTTTGGCCAACCCAGTATTATCCCCCTTTTACAGATGAGGAAACCAAGGCATGGGGAAGTTTAGTAACAATCCAGGATGTGAGCCCAGGCAACATGGCTCGGGGGCCTGTAGGCAAAGGCCTCTTGACTGCTCCAACACGCCCTGGGTTCTACCCAAAAGGCCACCCTGCATAAGGGTCGGTGTCGTAACTGGCTTGCTGGGGTTGAGAGCTGTTTCACCCTGTGGGAGAAAGGGCTTGGGAAATGCTTCTGGTTTTGCTGCTGTGTTTGGTTTTTACATGAAGAGAAAGCAGATCTGGCTGCAGAAATGCTCCAGTGGCTGCCAGCCCCCTCCTCCACCCCAGAAGGCCAAGCGGTACCAGCTGGAGGAGGTCTTGTGCCTTGTTCTCCTCGTGGCCCAGATTTCATCAGAAGGAAGCACCCCTCCCCTGAGACAGTGGCAGGGGCTCCTCAGGCACAGGCCAAAGGCTGCCTCTGCCGCCCCGTCTCTGGGGACATTACCACAGCCACTACGGGCTCCACAGTGTTGAGCAGACAATAGAACCTGTCCCTTCCCAGCTGGGACCCGGGGCTGCACTGAGCTCCCCTCGTTACCCACACGCTGGTCCAGGAGAGGTGGGAGAGAAGCCCACCAGGGAACAGGGGTCTTCCTCGCCCAGGAAAGTACGTGAGGTGCCTGCGCCATCTCCCTGCTCCTCCCTCACCCCAGCGCCTCTTCCCCTTTGCATCACCTGCCCAGGCCACCGCCCCCCCAGACAACAGGCCCCCACATACTAGATGCCCGCCGAGGTGAGGGCCACCAGGGAGCAGGTGGGGGTCACGTGCTGCACCATGGCCCCCAAGGACCGGCTGGCCGCCCTCTGGATGAACTTGCTGGTGTTTCCCATCTTCTGGAGCAGGCAGCAGGCGATCTCTTCAGCCTCCTGGTCCATATTCTTCTTCAAGGCCCGGAAGAGTTCTCCCAGGGTGCTGATGGCCACGTGGGACACCTTGGAGCAGAGGTTGGTGACCTTGGAGAGAGATGGGAGGGGGACCCTGCCAGGCTGCTGGGCCCTGCCAAGGGCTCCAGCACATACGAAGAAGGAACCCTGCACCACCCTCCCACAGACTTCACCCTCACCAGGGCCTAGGCCTCGCCAGGCTAGAAACGGAAACCCTGCAGCTGCTCTGGGCACAACAGTCCCGTTTTAAAGAAACACTGTTACTGTTGCTATCATCATAATTATCAATTCTATTATTATCATTATCATCTGAAATTTGTGCAACACTTAGTCTTGAAAACACAATTATTTAATTGGACCTTCACAGGCCCCCCACTGGAACAGTCTGTTCCCAAGGGCATGGGTCATGGCCTCCACTTGTGATACGATACATTTTACTGCCCCTCTGAGCCCAGCCTAGGCCAAGTTCTAGCCCCATAGGAGAAAGAATTTGGGAAATGTTACAACTGCCCAGAAGTTAGAGATCTGGCCCAGAACACTCCATCCCTCCTGAGGCATCCTAAGTACAGAGGACAATGCAGGGCTATGACAAATGGGCACATAAGATGCTGATTGTTTCAATACCCAGAGATTAGAAATAAGGGAACCCCAGGCCTCAGCTTTCCAATCTGAGAAATGGGTGGCTAGCTCCTGCTTCAGTGGCTGAGGGCTGAGAAATAGGCAGGGATGCCCATGTTGCAGGGAGCCGTGGGCACCTCCATGGCTGCTGTGTGACCCACACTGAGCAACACCACCAGGGAAAGGGGACTGGCTGGGGGTCAAGCGGAGTACACAGGACACAGGAGGCCTCACCTCTCCAGTCACAGCCAAGGACACGTCGTGCAGCCTCCCAGCGAGGACCTCCGAGTGACAGGCCGCCAGGCGCTGGATGCTCACTAGGCCCTTCTCCTTCATCTGCCTGAGAAGCAAGTCCAGGCCCGTCACAGGCAGTGGGCATGGAAGGAGCCCCCTCCCTCTGCAGACCAGGGCATGCCCATCACCACACCTCCACCGCAGTGCGGAGGGATTCAATGGCCTCGGCGGCAGGGTGTCCTGGTGTAACCCCCAGGCTGAAATCCTAACCATCCCGTGCAAGCCATTCTACGGGGCCCGGGGCCCATCCCCACCCAGGATGGAAGCCCACCCCAGAGCCCGGGCCTACGCCAGACACAAAGCCAGCACCTGCAAGAGAAGGCACTTGCACGCGAGGACTGAAGACGAGGAGGCCTTCCTGCAAAGGTTCTGGACCCCAAGTCATCGCTCTGCTCGCAACTAAGACTGTGTGTGGGAGGAACACGGGAGCAGAATGAACTCGACTTAGAAAAATGAAGGGCTGTGACCTTCCTCAGGCCCCCACGACAGCACCACGGAGTCAGATCGTACTTTCTAGGGCTGGCTCTGGTGCACTGCATGGGGCAGGCGCAGGTGGCCAGACCCACAGGCACTCCCCCTCACGCCTCCTCCAGGGGACAATGCTTCCTTCTGATGAAATCTGGGCCACGAGGAGAGCCACGAGGGCCTGCAGTGGGGGAGGGGGGGGCGGCGGCCGGAGCACAGGGAGTGTTTCCTCACCAGTCGCTGCGGTCCAGGCACTGCAGGGCATCCACCAGCCCCAGCTCTGCGTTCGAGAAAGGCCTTAGCTCCTTAAAAGCCCGAAGGTCCGTCTCCTCCTCTTCTTCCCACTCAGGAGACCCCAAAGTAAGCACCGCAGGTAAGGAGTGAGCTGCGCTCACAGAGAAGGAAAGGAGCAGGCGGGTGTTACCCAGCGGACCCACGACCCGCACAGCGCCGAGCCCACCTTAGGGGGGCACGCAGGGAGAAGGGAGCCGTGAGGGTGAGAAGCCAGGGCCTGGGCTGCACTCCCTGGGGAGCCACAGAGATCACCGAACTCCTACCCCTGGTTGACAGTTTCTACCCCTACCACCGCCCATCTGATTATTATAAACAAGCTGGCCTGTGATAGGCTCTTGATGTCATGTGACCAAGCCCACCGCGCTGGTGACACACCCAGAATCCCGCCCTGTCTGTGGCTCGAGGTGAGGCCAGCAAGTCTGTCAAGGAATGACTCCCCTGCTCTCACCTCATCCCCACCCAGGAGCCCGTGTTACGGCTTCTCCTCCTCCTTCCCTCCGACTCTCCATCCTTTTGTGAAGCCACCCAAGACAGGGAAGTGGCCCAAAGGCAGCCGGCGGGAGGAAGCAGGAGACAGTGAAGGCACCGACGAGACGATTAGCTGACACTTGAGTGGTCAAGATGTGGCCACACTTGCAGGGACTGACAATAAGCAGGGATGTTGTTTAAAAATCAGATCACGTTTCCTAGGCTCTCCTTCCTTGGGGACAGATGCCAGAATCATAAAATTCTAGAACAGGAAGGACGTTTGGAGGTTTCCATCTGGTCCAATGCTCCAATCAGAGAGCTGAGGCACCAGAAGCCCACAGAGGCTGGGGACGCCCACAGTGCCTCAGTTCCTCCATCAACAGAGCCTGAACTGGAATCCAGAGCTCTCACTTCCTGCCTAGTTTTCTTCAGAGGTTCGTCTTTACATGACTTTCCCTATGGCCTATCTAGGAGGTCCTGAGTAAATCTGAATCGGGGCAGTCCTTTATTTAAAACCAAGAAAAAAAAGAACTCGTTCCTGGATTCTCCTCTCAGCTTTGCCATTGGATCAAGATTCATTTGCCAAAGATTCATTAGCCATAGTCCCTATGGGCCACCATCACCTTGAGAGACCTTGGGTGACCTTGAGTCTCTGTTGTCTATAAAATGAGTGGCTTAGGTTAGATAGCTCAATATTTCCCAAGTGTCAACCATTCAGTTACCAATTTCATGATTTTTTTGCTATATCTCTAAATTACTTTTACTTTATTTATATGGTACTTTTCTTCAAATCAACCCACTTTTCAAATCCTAAATAAGTTTATTTTAAAGGGAAATTTATGTCACTACCATAATTGGTAAATGATTAGTTGTCATGGTATACGATAAATATGGACAGTAAAAGAACATTATAAACTCAAGCTGTAAAAGGACAGTCAGCGTCTGATGTCTCAAGCTGGGAGAAGGATCTCTTTGTTTAAAAAGGAGATTCACAAGTCTTAGAGAGGTGCTAAAAACTAGCACCAGATTAAGACTTTCTACTTGATGGAATCAAAAGGATAGAAAGAGAATAGAAAAGGGAGGTCAGTCAATATTATTTCTAGCACAAAAATGATGCTCTATTCTACCAACAATGTCCACATTTAAAGAAACTCTGAACCAGGTTGGTTGTTTTCAAATGTTCTTTACTAGCAAAATCTTTTCAAATGAAATCCCGCATGGAGCCCCAGTATTCAAAAAGGGGAGACAAAATAGACACTCCTCTGGTAGAATGGGGACAGGGCCTCCCCTTGTCCCTTGGCACCTTCCTGAGTGTCCCCATAGAACCTTCAGCTCCTCAGATCCCAGTCTGTCACCAGCCCTGTCCAGCCCTGACATTTTATGAGGCAACAAGCAAGAACCCAGGGTCTTCCCAGACCCCTTTTTTCCTCTTCCTGGTGTTTCCAGCTACTCCCATGGAGGCTGCTTCCAGCATCTGTGGTCCCGGTGCACTGGTGAGTCCTCTAGGACATGTCACGCAGGCTGGGCACACCTGTCCAGCCATCCACAATTCCCGTTACAACGCCCTGGGTCCCCAGCCTGGCCCCCAGATACTTCTGACTTCCAGACACTGTTCCTGTCTCTGGCAAGGTGACCACCCCAGGCTGCCCCCTCCTCCGACATGGGCAACTGGCAGAAGCAGAGCAGCAGAAGTCACCCTTGCCACACCCCAAAGCACCCCAAGACAGTGTAGCGAGGGGGACACGTGCCCCCCCAGCCAGTTGGTCTAGGTCCCGCCTGAAGCACGGCAGGCAAAGCTGAGTTCCTGCTTCTGACAGGGATGCTGGGCAGTGAGGCCCTGTCGGCCCGCTTCCTCAGGATGACGCCAATGTTGTTTCTGCAGGGGCTGCTCAGCCCAGTGGGCACAGAGAGGGTCCCACTGCCCCGGAGGGTAAGGAGGCCTGTGGAGGCAGAGAAAGTCCGAGGACAGAGCTGGTCCTGCCTGTCCCCCGGCCCCAGAGTCCCCCTTTGGAAATGGGCCCATCAGTGAGCTACAAGACAGCAGACATGGCTCCCTGTCCAGTCTCAGGACGGAGAGGGTGGGAGGCGTGGACAGCCTCTCTTTTGGCCCAGGTGTTGGCCAAGAAGTCTCCCCAGCCTGAGGGGGCCTTCCCAAGCACCCAGTACCTTCCTTCATCAAGGTCCTCCGGGAGCCCAGGCTCTGGGAAGCGAGCTCCCTCCCCCTCTCCCTCTCCGGCTCCTTCACTCTCTGGACCAACTCCATCTCCTTCATCTGCTTCAGCTGCATCTTCTCCTGGGCAGACCTGGCTACGGTGACCTGGATCCGGTACAAGATCAAGGCAAACTCCATCACGCTGGAGACCCAAGTGTGCTTTCTATACCTTCTTCATTCCATCAGCAGGAATGAGAGTGGCTCCTGTGTGCTGATTGCTGCTCCGAGAATGAACAAAAGGTCAAAGGCCTTGCTCCCCATGAGCCACATGGAGTGGGCAGATGACGGCAAACAGACAGCCTCTAGTATCAGGCAACATGCACCGGAAGGCAAGTAAGGGACACAGGGTGACGGGGCTTCTGTTTCGGGTAGGGAGACCCAGAGGGACTCTCAGAGGCGGTGAAATTGAAGCAGAGACATAAATGAAATGAAGCAGGGAGCAGGCCCTGAGGCTGACGTGCGCTGGGCGTGGCTGGGAGTGCTGAGGCAGGAGCACCCTGAGTCAGAGGAGAGGCAGGACACAGGTGGGGCCGGAGGGATGGGGCCGGAGTCACAGCACACTGGGCCCTGTGGTCCATGGTGGGGGCTTGGGCTTTTCCTCCGGAGGACACAGCAAGCCACTGGAGGTTCTGAGCAGAAGAGTGACATGATCTGATTCTTTTTTTTTCTTTTTCTTTTTATTTGGCTGGATGGGGGGTATTCTCTAAGTGTTGTTTTTAATAACTTTTTATTTTGAAATAATTTAAGACTCACGAGAAGTTGCAAAAGTAGAACAAGGGGTTCCCATGAGGTGGGACTTGGACTAGGATAGCAGGAATGAAGATGGTAGAATGGCTAGATTCTGGACATGTTTCAAAAGTAGAGCCCACAGCTTTGGCTGATATATGAGGTGTGGGATGAGAGAGAAAGACAGGAGGCAGGGATGGGCCCAAGATTTGGGGCCGGAGCAGCTGGAAGGCTGGAGTTGCCTTTTACTGCCATTCATGGAGAGGGGACATGGGGAAAAGGAGGTTTTGCGGGGGTAACTGTTCAACAGTTAAGCCTTGGACGAGGTAAGTTTGAGATATAATTAGAGACCTAAATGGAGACGTCGAGTATCAGTTCTATATAAACATAGTTATATAATTTAACAGCTACTGGAGACTGGGGAAAGTCTGGGCTGGAGAGGGAGACTTGGGAGTCCTCAGCATAGAGGTGGTACCTAATGCCATGGGCTGGATCAAACCACAGGGGCCCGTATAAATAGATAAGACGCTAGAGGTCTGAGCCCTGGGGGCTCCAGTACGTAGAGGTCAGGAAGACAAGGAGGCACCAGCAAAGAAGGACCAGGAAGGAGCTAATTTTGATGTAGTCAGACAAGCAAGAAAGAAGCCATCCCTCATCTCCGTCCCTCAGTGGGGAATTCAAGAAGGATGAGCCACAAAAGCTGGCGATGGGTCAAGCTGGAAGAGCACTGAGATGTGCTGCACATGGGAAGGTGGCCTCATTGATGCCTCAATGGGGGCAGTTTCAACGGGGCTGGCGGGGACTAAGCCCCACTGGCCTGCACTCAGGAGAGGATGAGTAGAGACACAAGGCAATATTTTTCTTTGGTTTTAAGAGAGGAGAGAGGAAACAGAGAGCTAGGATGCTGGTGGGAATGATCCCGTTTCAAGGAGAACATTGTTGATGCAGGAGAAGGACAAGTGCTGGAGCTGGAATATTGGATGGATTGAGCTAGAACAGTAGGAGAAGGAGGTGAGTGAATGGGGTGCTTGAGGTTGAGAAGTGACGGTGGTGAAGTTGTTTGCAGTGCCAACGTCTACAGTATGACCATGGGAGTGAGCGGCTAAGGTGGGGTGGAGGATGAGATCATTTCATGGCCCTGAATTGTTCTTCCTTTGTCTCATGGTCCGTCACCCTCGCTGGAGTGGGAGGGTGTGGTGCCTGGACCTTACCAGCATCACTGGATCCCATAGTCTATGCATACAGCAGGCTTTCAGGGTATGTTTATTGCACTCTTATATCTCTGTTTCAAATGATGACCATAACAGTGACTCTCCACGTTTCACTAAATTCATCCAGACGAGAATCTGGATGAATCATCTGGATCAAGGTCACCTTAGAAGTCCAAGTTATTTGTCAGCCTGACAGGCACAGGCCTTTGGCTGATCTGCCTCTGAGTCAGCTGCCTCTGGGTTGCTATTTTGGGTGTTGGTTCAAATTACTAAGCTTGGTTCACCTAAGCCCCTCTGCACTCTCCCCCACATCCTACTTGCTTCTGAACCATGTGTGACCTCCTTCTGCCCTCCCTTCTTCCCTCATCCCCACCCCTCAGTTCCCCACTGTACTCTTCCCTTCACCTCCATCCTTCTCCTCTCTTCTTTCTCTTCTTTTCTCCAGCCTTCACCCCAAACCCATCTATAGGGTCTGGCCTCAAGTACTAGGGGCAGCTGCCTCGGGGCTCTTCCTTGCTTTCCTCAAGCTGGTCCCACACTTACATATTTCAGAAACATGTGTGTGTTCAGCCAGTGGTCCACTCTGACCCCAGCTTCCTCTTCCCCTCGCTTTCCAGGTACCTTGGTGCCACTCTCCTTCTGGTCCTCTTCTTTTAGCAAGGGCTGGGTTTCTTTGGCGTGGCTGAAGGAGAAGGCTGTCAGAATAGGAGCAGACTGAGAGGAAGGCAGGGCAGGCTTCTCAGGGGCAGCAGACCTGTCTCTGACGGACAGGACCAAAGGTTTTGGCTCTGAGGAGTAGAGAACAAGAATGGAGCTGAGGACGCCCAGCACCCAGGAGCAGCAGCCATCCCTTTGGGGCTGAGGCTCTATGGCCCTGTGGTTGGTGTGACATTTTCCTGCCTAAGCCCCTCACCCTCGGTTCTTCTGCCCAATGCTTCCTTGCTGGAGAAAGACACAGGTTAAATTGACTCTACAGGGCGGCACTGGCACGTATAGACCAGGCTGCCCAAGGACCAACACCCTCCTCCTTTCATCCCTCTATCCATTCATTCAACTAGTATTGCACACCTTATTCTAAGACTGGGGGTGGGGGGATGCGGGGAGTGAGGAGGGAGGAGGCTGGGCAGGAAATAGGGGCAGATCGGTTATCTAAGAGTTTTAAGATATTTCCTGAGAATGTAAGTCTGTTTTAACTGGGAGGTGTGTACTTCAGAAAAAGGAAAAATAAAATGAGCCCACTGATTGTTATATACCACCATGCTCCTATCTGAGACTATGACACAGCGTGAAGGGCCCAGAGAACTAATGCCAGCCCAGGGCTCTCATTTTACAGACAGGAAAGCTGAGACCCAGTGACCTTCAGGTGCTCTTACAATTGATAAAATACAAATTCATTTCCAAAGGACATCAAATCCATAGTATCTCTTTGTCATTCTATATTTTCCCAATTAATGGCTTCAAAGAGCACATTTCTGGTAATAGAGGCAGTGTGCGGGTAAGTTCATTCGTTTTCTCTTTTTTTTTTTTTTAAATTAATTAATTTATTTATTTTTGGCTGTGTTGGGTCTTCGTTTCTGTGCGAGGGCTTTCTCCAGTTGCGGCAGGCGAGCGGGGGCCACGCTTCATCGCGGTGCGCAGGCCTCTCACTGTCGCGGCCTCTCCCACTGTGGAGCACAGGCTCCAGATGCGCAGGGTCAGTAGTTGTGGCTCATGGGCTCTAGAGCGCAGGCTCAGTAGTCATGGCGCACAGGCTTAGTTGCTCCGTGGCATGTGGTATCTTCCTGGCCCAGGGCTCGAACCCGTGTCCCCTGCACTGGCAGGTGGACTCTCAACCACTGTGCCACCAGGAAAGACCCCATTCGTTTTCTTTTAATGAAAGAAATGTTAACCAGGTTCTCCTGCTCACAAAGTTTGGAGTTCACTGTCCTTGAGTGAACTTGCAAATCAGGGGTCCTCTGGAATTGGGGTCACCATCTGGGGCTGCCTGAGGCTGAAAAAGGTATGTTTTTTTCTTTTCCTTTCTTTTCTTTTTTTAATATTTATTTATTTATTTGGCCGCATCTGGTCTTAGTTGCGGCACGCGGGATCTTCCTTGTGGCACATGGGCTTCTCTCTAGTTGTGGTGCGCGGGCTCAGTAGTTGCGATGCAAGGGCTCTCTAGTTGTGGCACGTGGGCTCCAGAGCACATGGGCTCAGTAGTTGTGGCACGTGGGCTTAGTTGCCCCGCAACATGTGGGATCTTAGTTCCCTGACCAGGGATCAAGCCCATGTCCCCTGCATTGGAAGGCGGATTCTTAACCACTGGACCACCAGGGAAGCCCCAGAAAGGGTGTGTTGAGTCTGGGGGTCCGGCAGGGCTCCTGGGTCACCCCAGATCTCTGCCTGGCTCACACCTTCTGCCAAAGATCCCTCCTGGGAGAAGGATCCAAGGCCGAGGGAGAGGAGGGGCGAAGCCTCCATCTGCCCAGAAGTAAGGTAGGACCGAGGGTACAGGTGTCCAGGTGCCAGCTGACCGGGGCAGGGACTGCGGAAAAGCCACAAGATTGGGGGAAGCCCTCAGCTTCAGACAATACCACGTGAGCCCCTACTACGTGCCAGACGTGGTCCCCAAATTGGGCAATGTTGTTCCCAGCTGACAGCTGGAGGGTCAGAGAGCCCCTTAAGGACTTTGCCACTTTGTAGCCCCTTCTCACCTATGCCTCCAAGAGGCACCCTAGAAAGCCTTGTCCAAGCAGCCTGGCCCCTGCCCGCTGGGGACCTGGTTCTCAAGCAGCAAGCTGGTGAGGCGGACGAGGGCGTAGCTACAGGCTCGTGTCCCCTGGCCCAAAGCCCCGCTCCAGGGCTCTCAGGGTCGCTCTGAAGGGACACTGGGTGCTGGCGTGCGCCACCAGACTGCCCCAGCTACCCCGCAGCAACCCAGCCGGGGAGAGGGGGAGGGGCAGTCACCACACAGGTTTCTGTGCCAGGCCTGCCCCTCGGGCGCAGCTGAGCATCTTAACCCTGGGGCCTCTTGGGCAGCAGCCTCCCCCTGGGCAACTGACCCACCTGCTGAGCTGATTACAGAGTAAGCTGCTGGGAAGCTACACAAGAGTCCACTCCCTCCTGCCCGTCCGCACAGCAGCCGCCTCTAGCCCCCCATCGCCTGCGGCCCAGGCTCAGGGTGCTCCGCCCAGGTCCCCTCCCCCAACCTTCCATCCTCTCCACAAACTAGGTCATCAGGCTGGAGAGCCTCCCTGGGCCTCGGCCACCTGCCTCACTGCCAGCCCGGGTTCGCTCTATTCCCCTGATGCTGAAACCTTCCGGGATGGGCTGACTAAGGCATTGTGGGATGTGGTTTAATTTCTCACTCTGTCTGGAGAGGAATCCTCTATTCACTTAGAACCGCGCAGGGGCAGCAGACACACGATGGGTCAGAAGCGCCAGCTTTGGAGCCGTGAGGACCTGCGTGCAAATGCGTCAAGGCTGCTTTCTGTGCCCTGAGGCCAGGGAGAAGGTCCAGCTTCAGTTCAACCCCTTCCTCTGTCAAACGGGGACAGCGCCGTCTCTCTCAGCTGGGTGTTCGTGAAGCAACTTGCGCTGGTGGAGGGCGGCACAGAGCTGGGGCCACCGTCCGTGGCACCAGGGTGGCTTCTGCTTTCCCGTCTGTGAAATGAGGGGTTTGAGTCTGACAGCACCCAGGTCTCCTCTGGCCCTAATTCTGATCCCATGATCCAGCCCAGGAACCAGAGAGTCAAAAAACACATGGGGGTGTGCACGGCGAGTACATACCCAGTGATCTGGGGGTCTTCTCCCAAGGCCCACCCTCCCCAACCAATCTTAAAAGAATGGGGGAGAAAAAAACACCCGTGAGAGATGGCAAGCAAGAGCTCCTGCTGTGAGGAGCCCAGGCTAGCTCCAGGAGGGGGCAAGGGCCGAGGGAGCCATGGGTGGCCCTGTAACGAGGCTCCTGGCCAGGGCTTCAAAGCCGCAGGAGATGCAGTCCCTTCCGCAAACTTGAGGGCAGGCTGACCGGCAGGCCAGGCCACGCCAGCCTCAGTGTCCAGACACAGCTCCGAGCCCTATTTTCCAGAGGCACAGCCCATCCATTCCCCAGGAAGCCACCTCCACATGAAACTGCTCAGTCCAAAAGGGAGCCCCGTGCCCTGCTCTGTCCGCAGGAGAGCGGCTGCCGCAGATGAGGATAAACCTCCTTCCAGCTCAGAGCAGACTGAGTTCAAGTCCTCCGAACAGCCCCCACTCCAGGAGAGCTCGGTGATCCCCCCACCCTTGCCCCTCAGGGTCTAGAGGGACTGACCCCCTTTGCTGCTGACGGGAAATCACCACTGTTTTGTAACAGAGGTTCAATCCCAAACTAAGCACAGGAAAGGAAGATGGGGCATTCCCGGCACTGGTTTTAGCGGGAATACAGCATCACTAAGACAGATGGCAATCCCTGCCTTCATGGGCTTACATTCCCGTGAAGACCAGGTATACCTCATCCAACATGGATTTTCTCTTCTCACGGGGAGATGCACAGACAGCAGGACCCCCTGGGGGGCTGACAGGGTCACAAGCCACAACGCAAGGACTGGAACACAACATCCTGTGCTCTGGCCTCAGAGGATTCACTCAGCGGAAAGACCCAGGCCGGGGTGGCTAGAAGACAGGCAGTAGGAGAGCCCGTTTCAGTGCCTGCCCAGATCCAGGGGCCCCTATCCGAGGGGGTCTGTGGAGGTCAGGGGACCCGAGGTCTACAGGAGGGGCAGAGCTTCAGGGTGGGCCTGGGCCAGTCAAGACTCAGAGTTGCTCCCTGGAACTCGCACAGCCTCTTGGGTCAGGACCTACATGGAGGGGTTGTGTGTTTTGCAGCCAGTAGGCAAACACCCCAGGGCACCCAGCCTAGGGAGCCCCTCCGCTGCGTCTTCACTACGGAACCCACCACTGCCCAGGAGCACTAACAGGTTTGGGGGGCAGAGGTGGAGCTGGGCAATCCCTGTGGTTGCCCCTGGCTGTCTTGTTGGGCTTTGCTTTCACCTGGCACGATGCCTGACACAGAGTGGTGCTCCATAGCTTTTAAGTGAGCACATGGATGCATGGCTGGACGGGAGGATGGATGAAATGGAAATGGAGTCTCCCTCCCAGCCATTTGTTAGCCTCACAGAGGCAATGGAGAGAAATCCATGTCACAACCAGACAGCAAATGGGCAGATACTTATTATGTGACTAATCCATGGCCAGGACCAAGCTTGACACCATGGGAGCCACAGAGATTTCCAGATATGGCCCCTGCCTTGTAGTGCTCCAAGTTAAAGAATAGAAGTGAGGTTTAAATAAACGTGGAGCAAATCAGTGGGCGGGAGGTAGTCAGGCAGTGCACAGGCTGGATGCCTGTGGACAGTGCTGAGAAGGCGCTTCCCTTCCCCACTCCCCTGAGGAGGCCAGGGAAGACCTGAGAGCGGGGGCAGATGTGGAGCTGGGGCTTGAAAAACATAGGAACTGATCGGCGGGCCAAGGCGGAAAGGCTCATGTTGGGGCTGCAGAGAGGTGCCGTCCAGGGCTCGGCACAGGCATTGGGAAGGGTGGGTCGGAGCCTGTAGAGCAGCACAGGAGGAAGTGTGGAGTGGTGCGCTGGGACACGCTGAATGTCTGGCCAGGGAGACTCATCTTTACGCTGCTGGCACCAGGAAGTCCATAAATGTGAGATGCATGGAAAAGGTGTATTCAGGGGGTGGATGAAAACACGAGATTAGGATGGAGAGCCCAGGGCTGCAAGGAGACCGGGTGGGAGCTATGGGGGCAGGTCAAAAGGGAGCCAGTAAGTGCAAACTGAGAGGAAAGGCAGGGGCAAGACGGGGATGGTAGCTTTTGTATTTTCTCTTACTGTTCAAGAAAGACCTAATGGGATGCGGCAATCTGCTGGGAACAGGAGGCAATAGGAGCAAAAGTCAAAGATGATGCTGCAATTGGAAGATCAAAGGGAACACCTGCACCTTGTAGGAGGGAGGCAGTTTGGGGAAACATGAGGTGCTCTGTCCGTGATGCCGTGACGGTGGCACATCCTCCCTCGCTGCCTCTGATGCTGGATCTGCCTCAGCCATGAGGACCCTGAGGGTGCTCAGCAGGAGGATGGAAGCACAGAGCTTGACTCTGGAGAGACCTCAGGGTGAGAGCAGGGGACACGGAAGTCACCCATCCCCCATGATCTTGGAAGCCACTGCACAGATAAGATCCCAGGGGAGAACAAGGAGGTGGGGGGCAAAGGGCTCTGGAACAAATTTAAGAAATGATGAAAGAAGGGGCACAGGAGGCTTCCTGGAAGGTCAAGAAGCAGGTTTAAAGTCAGGAAGGTGAGGAAGAGTCCAAGGGCATCAACAGCTCAGATGGTGCAAAAAAGTCAAGAGCAGTGGGATGGGATGGGAGGGTCACTTACCTGGGGCCAGAGAGTCATGAGAGCCACCAAGAACTCTCAGAGGGGAAGGAGAGGAGGGTGTCTGAGCAGGAAAGGAGGAGGCAGTGCCGATGGGGAGGAGGGAGGTCAACTGCGAAATCAGGCAGAGAACTCAAACCCAGGAGCAGGTCCACAGTGGGTTCCCACACTGCACCAGGGGTGGGAAAGATGTGGACACGCCTACAGTCAGAAGGGAAGACAGCGTGGGAGACAGAGGGAGAGACAAAGCTTGAGAGAAATAGGTACAGCCGACCCCAGATAAAGCGCACGCTCTCGCCCTCTCTCTCTCTCTCTCTCTCACATACACACACAGTCACTCCAGCAGTCTGGCCTGACCACAGGGATGTCTTTGGCCATGTGAGAGCACCCTCTGTCCCACTTACCAGCCGTAAGTCCAGATTCATTACAACACAGAGATCCTCTACCCACTGATTCCCAGCCTTTTGGGGGTATGAAGACCCCTTTTAAGTTCAAAAGTTTTGTGGACTCCCCCCCCCCATATACACAGACACGATAATACTTGTATTTTTAGTGTCCATTAATTAAGAAAATATCAATACGTCGTCACAAACAGCTACCATGAATTCAATAGAGCTTTAAAATAATTTGTATTTTATTCATCACTGCAGCAACCACACACTCAGGATACTGGTAGAAGACAGAGGCTGAGACACTGTTAATTAAGCCCACACACCCCTCCCGCTGGAGTCAAGGGTGAGAGCTGTGACGACCCCAGGTCTGAGGCTCACAGTGCAGGACCTTGCCCCTCACACGCCCGGCCCCTAGAGTTCTGCCCTGGCGTGGAGGCTTAGCCATAGGGAGCCCAAGAGGATCTTGGGGGGTAGAGGAGAGAGGGCTGCAAGGTACTTTTGACTTAGCGCAGCTTACTGTGTGGTGGCAGGCCTCAGGCCCATGAGGATGTCCTGGCCTGGAGGCAAGAGGCTGGGAAGGGAGCCAGGCGTGCAGGAGGAGGTCCCGGCGGGCACCTTGTCCTTTGGGAAGGGCGGGATCACAATGCCCGCCAGGGACTTGTGCATCTTCTCGTCACTGCAGTGCAGGTACTGCTGGGACACCTGTGCCTGGGAGCGGAGCTGGAGGAGGGGTCTGGTCCATGAAACGTTCCATCTGGATGCTCACCTCGCAGGCAGTCCCTTCTATCAGCAGCCACCTGGGCAGAAGTGCTGGCAAGTATCCTCTGTTTCTCTTTCCAGCCACACAACCCTCAGACCTCCAGGTTCATTGTTTCCTTACCATTTTAGGCAAGAAGGGAATCCCCTCATTCCTACTCCAACCCCTTTTGTTATTATTATTATTTGTTTTTCTGTTCTCATTTCAGAAAATCCTAGAACGTCAGGGCCGAAAGGGATCCTCAAAAACATCTGGTCCAATTCCCTCTTTTTAGTGCATACTGGGGCCCAGGGAGGGGAGTGACTTGCCCAAGGTCACACAACCAGTGAGGGGCAGAGTGAAAACCAGAACCCAGATCCCCGGAGTCCCAGCCCAGCATTCTTTCCCCTCTGCCACAGTTCCTTACCAAAAATGGGGAGGGCCAGAAGCATGAGGAATTCTGGAACATTTATATCAGAGATGGCTTGGGAACCACCAAGTGTAAGACAGGTGGTCACACAGCCTCTGCTCAGGAGGACTGGGCTCAGTACCTCTGGGGCAACTCCCAAGCCAGAGGAGACACCTCCAGAGAAGCTCAGGGCTTGGGAACAGGGGTTGGTAAAGGATAGAAAGAAAAACAGAAGGGCAGGGAAGCAAGACTCAGAGCAGTCCAACCGTCTTACCTCCTGGGCACCGGGTCTCAGCTCCTGGGGTCCCTGATGGCTCCTGGGTGGGTCCAGGCCTTTGTCCTTGGTTCCGCTGGCCTCCGGGGTGGTGGGGAGGCTCTGGATGGGAGTCATCGGCCTGGGCATCCTCAGCAGCCTCTGAGAGGCAGCCCGGGGAATGGCGGTCCTCAGGGGAACTCCTTTGGGGGCTCCCCCAGGATCCAGAGAGGCTGTAGGGGGTGGGGACGGGGAGTAGGTTAGTCCCAGGAGTGCGGGGAATGGGGTTAATTGAGATGCTGGCAACAGGGCTTTATGTCCTGGGGCAGCTGAGATGGAGAGATGAGGGTGCAGATCCGCCCCCAGCTCCACCCGCACCACTAGACTCTGCTGAGTGTCCTTTCCCACGCCTGTAAAATTTGGTAGAAAGTGTCAATCAAAGTTACCTATTTAAAATTCAGAGGCAGGTTGGGTAGAAAGGGAAACAAAATCAGTACTGAATTAGGAGTGAGGACAACAGGTTCTAGTCCTTGCGGCCATCTGAAAACCACTGGGTGGCGTTAAGCATAGCCCGTGGGAGTGAAAGAAGAATATAGTCAGATTCGTGTTCAAAAAGAATTCCTCTGCAGCGAAGCCTAGAAGACTAGAATTCCTCTGCAGCGAGGGTGAGAATGGGGAGGCAGGTCGGGAGCTGCTGCAGAGGCCCCGGTGGGAGACGGCGTTCCAGGGAGGAGGTGGAGGGTGTAGAGAGAGGGTGCTTGGTGGGTGCCCCCTGACTAGCCCAGCTGCCAGCTGGACACCTGCCGGTCCTCACAGCCCAGGTGGCAGGTGGACAGGCCCAGGGCTCACCTCGGGGAGATGCTGCCAAGCCCTCCAAGAACCTCCTTGTCTTGAGCTTGTCCTTAATCTGAGTGGTGTCCCGGGCCACACGGTTGGCCTCCGACTCCAGCGAAGGAAGTGGCACCAGGGGCTGGGGGCCCAGTGACAGGGCCCCGGGCTTCCTGGGATGGCCATTCCTGGCCTGCCAGCCCTTCAGGGAAGCACCCAGCTTGAGGCTGCCAGGCTCCCCACATCCATCCACTCAAGAGCTGCGACGGCTTCTCTAGCAGGACGCTCAGCACTGGCCGGAGGGAGGCTGAGGGAAGCAGAGACCAGAGCTGCGGTGCTAGAGGAGCCCAGGTCCTGAAGCCAGGGACCACAGCCCTGCCTTCCCGGGGTTCCTAGAAGAGCCCCACTTCCCTGTTCCTGCGGGTCCCCTCCGTACAACTCCATCCCCTGAGGCACAGGATTGAAAGGACCCACCTAAAACCAAAGGGCATTTTCAGTAGGGACCAAAGTAAAAATAATACCTGCCAGTAGCTTGAGGACACAGCTGGGCATCTAAACACACCCATCTCCTCCCTCCAGGACGAGGCCCAAGCTCTGCTCCGTGGTCACTGGCCCTGACTGGGCAGCTGTCAGGTGGAATCCCCCATCTCTGCCCAAAGGCCCCAGAAAGGCTGCCCTGGGCACTTGAAGGTCGTTTGATGTGACCAAGTCACTAGGCCCAGTCCGCCAGTCTCACTTTTTCCAAAAGTCTTTGGGCTGGAGTCACTGCTTCCCCCCGGGAGTGTCCAGCACTGGTCCAAGAGATGCTCCCACAGTACACGGCCAGCGGAGCCAGAACCTTGCCAGGGGACAGAAACATAGGGAGAGCGGCATCTTAGAGTCCACTGAGGCCAGGACTGAGGACAGACTGCCCCGGGCTCTCTGCAGCCTGTCCCCCAAAGCAGAGCCTGGCCCTCAGGTGGGGGCTTGCCATCCCAATTCCAGCCAGCCAGGGCACCATGATCCCCACCAGAGCCCAGTCTTCCCCGCCCTCTCGGCCTGACTTCTACCCCCAGCTTGGCTCCAAACCCCTCCCCCAATTACACCTTCTCAGCCTCCTTCACAGGCTCCCCAGGTGCCCTGCCCTGAGCACCGCGGCCTGTTTCCTGAACTGCTCAGGCATTCCCGATTCTCCACACTCCTCCCAAGGGGTTTCCAGGCCCCTGCTCCAAGCCCTCCAGGGAGAAGTGGCCCTCCCCCTCACAAGCACCCATTCTCTCCAGGGCAGGACCTCTGATCCCCTCACTCTGCAGAGGAGACTGAGGCCCACACAGCTGGCTCCCAGTGGCAGCGCCAGGCCTGGGACCCAGTCTCCCGCCACACAGCTGGCCACACTGTTCCCACTCTCCTGCCCTGTCAGCTGAGGAAACGGGGCCAGCCGGTGCTCCTGGAGGCCCCACTCCTGTATCCTCTGCCCATCTCCATCTTCCCACCACAGAAGACCACGCTCAGCCCCTCGGCCAGCCCACCAGCTCGAGAGTGGAGGCAAAGCTCAGGCTGAGGAGGCCATAGTCAGGCCAGGGAGGCCCCTGACGGACGGCTGAGCAGGGAGGGCCCACAGACAGCCTGGCCCGGATGGAAAAGCCCGGCAGCCCAGCTACATCCCCCAGGCGGAGCCCCTGGGAGTACCCGAGGAAGATCCCCACCCCCTCATGACTTCCCTAGGTGCCCCTTACCTGGGGGGACAGCGTCACGGGTGCCCGTGCCCTGGGTGGAGAAGGCACCTGGGAGGTGGTCTGCAGGGAGCAGCTACTTTCTGGGCCGTGAGTACGATCCTCAGGTATCCAGAGGGCCCCAACCTGTAGCATCCAGGGACCTATGATGGGGAGAGGCAGAAAGGAGTCAGTACAAACCACAAACGCTTTCTATACCACTTCGCGGGAAGCCCGCCAGGAGTTAAAGCATTCTTACAGTGAAGAAATCTGCCACTAAACCAAAGGACGCTTCTTTTATAACATTTGGACTCTCTTGGACGCTTCAAAATTACCAAGTCCCCGGGCTGCATGACTGTAGGCCGAGTTCATTGTGAAGAGTGTCCATGAAACCCATGAACCCGCCTTTGCTCTTGGACAACTCAGGGTCTTGGGGAAGGTGGAGTTTATCAAGGGGGAGTCTGACACTTTGTTTCCCCATCAGTTGCTACTTTCCTCATCACTCTGCCAGCTGCCCTGGAATCTCACGCTGAGTGTCAAGCTTTGTGACCCCTCTTATCACGCAGGTACGCGGTAGGGCCTCCCTGGAGGCCAGCTCTCCAGTTTTCTCTCAGGCGCGCCAGTCTCCATCTGTACCAGGCTCCTGGCCCTTGTTCTCACTTTGCTGACCAAGCCAACCTCAGACCCTCTCAGCCATTTCAGTGTCCTGTGCTGACCGCTTGAGCACGCCAAGCCCTTCCCAGCCTCCCTTAACCCTCTGGGGTCAGTCATCTGCTCCCGCCCTTGATCTGAGTTCATTCTTTTTCCATGTGATAAGGGTCTACCCGCAGATGCTGTGACTTCACACAATTTTCTAAATTCTCTGCTGAGATAACAGTGACCCATTTTCACCCTGACAGGCAGGGAGGTGAACGGCCAGAGCTGATCAGTGATAAAATCAAGGGCAAAGGCCACATCTCCCAAATCTCCCAATTTCTACTCGAGAGTAGGTCCCTCGAGATATCATCTGGGGACAGGGCAGGATGCAATGCCAACTTCCTTTTGCTGAGCAACAAATCCCAACTCAGGGGCTGAGAAAACCTGCCTTCCGTCTGGAAGCCAGCCCGCCGCATCCCCACACAGGCCCCAGAAGGCCGAGCGGCTCCTAGCCACCCTCCTGGCCAAACAGTGGCTCCAGCCCGGCCCAGCCAGCATGGCCCCAGCCCAGCCTTTGCCTGGTCCCACTGATTACAGCCTCAAGCCACTCGGGTTCTCTGTCTGAGGAGAATTTTCCTCACGATCAGGGGAGAAGGCAACCCCCTGTCTGCTGACAGCTGGGATAGGGCTTTGGCCACATGGTAGTGACAAGCTGCCAGGAATAGCCGAGGGACACGGTACTTCTCTCGAGCAACGTGGAGGGAGATTCTGCTCCACGGCTCCCAACACCCCGCTCCTCGCCCCACTGAGTGAGAGACTCAAGACAAGGTGGCTGCTTTGGGCAAAGCCCAGAAGGAACATTCCTGGGGGGACAGACCTTCCACGGCTGAATTAAAGCAAACGCGCTGGAGTCCAGGCTTTGGGGGCAGTGAGGGTTGCAGGCCACACAGACACCTGCTACCCATTCCCAACCAGAGCGCAGACTTTCTGTGCGAATTCCATGTGGAAAAGCGACATTTAGCTACAGCCCTTGTTCTCAACCTCAGCTGCAGATCAGAGTCTCCTGGAACTGATTAAAATGACAGATTCCCAGGCCTCACCCCAGGCCCCAAGTGAGGTAGAGTTTTCTAGGGAGCAGCCACAGGGATCTGTTTGGGGTTTTTTGTTTTGTGTTTTTCTTAACTTCTGAGTGACTCTGATGTTCAAACAGGATTGAGAACCACTGGGCTATAGTTCAGATTCCCTTTATACTAAGAGACCAGCCCTGTTTCTGACCTTAGGCTGCCAAAGTGGATATTGCTACTCAGTCTGCCCAGAGCATCACGTCTAGGAGGCTAAAGAGGAGATCTGGAGCTGCCTCAGAGTACAGATACGTGAGTCCAGCGGCACCTTCTGAGCGAGCCGGCCCTCCACCCGACTCCCCACAAACTCCCTGGCGGACGAAGACGGCCCAGGTTCCCCCGTTCCCTGAGGGACACCTGGGCCCACTCCGTAGCTTGCCCAGGCAACCCAGTCGGCAGAGCCCCTTTTAGGCCCGCCCACCACTTGCATCCACACCTTTGAGCCCTCGGGCCCGCAGGGTCTACATGCAGGACCTCCTCAGTGCCTGCCCACGGGGAGGTACCCACAGCTGTGGACGGACAAGCATGTCTTATGTGAGAGCAGTGGGTGCCGCCTCCCCAGGACCTGGTGGGAACTTAAAGATCTATGTCCAAACTATAAAAACCAGGATCAGAAATTCCATTCCAAATGTGAACAAAGCTTTCGGGTTTGGCATGGACAGTACTTAGTGCTGACCCTGAGGCACAATTCACTGAACCCCCATCTGACCTGGCACTGTCCTGGGCACCAAGGAGTGTGTCCCCTGTTGGAAGAGCCAGCCCCTGACCTAAAGGGCTAACAGCCAGGGGGTTCTGGGGACCAGGGTTCCGTCCTCACCCCTGAAGTTCTGGATCGCCCAAGATGGCTGGCTCCTCCACCCCCGGCCTCGGTGTCTGCACTCAGGGAGAGGAGTGGCCCGAGGTAACTGACGTTGTCTACTCCTTCCACTAAAGCAATGGCTAAAGAGGTTCCATGGTGACCAACACCACAGGAATGAAAAAGGCGACAGAAGGGACTCAGGTTTCAGGTGGAAAGGAAACAAACATGGAGTCTCCCAGGAAAGAATGTCGGCCCCAAAGACAAAATCCCAACCGCCCTGTACCTTGCACAGCCCGCAGGGAGCCAGTGCCCCACTCCGGGTCCACCTTGCTCCCAAGGGAGCTGGGCAGAGTCTGGTCCTCACATGAACAGCCCTTGGCAGGAGGGCCAGCATCTGAGTAGGGAGGAGAGACCAGAGCAGGGGGACTGGGGAGGGGGTCGGCTCCCAATCCTGGAATAAGTCAGAGAGCTCATCTGCTCAGATGTGTTTGGTGGGAACAATAGTGCCGTGTCCAGGCGAGGAGAGAGAGAGAGGAAGGCGAAATGGCCGAGTTACCACACTTAGTGTTTGAACCCAAAATATGTGCCCCCCTTAAATACTCTCTGAAGAGGCGCCCCGGGTGTAGGCAGCCCTCCCACCCCACAGCCCTGCCCCAGCCTGCCCCTGAATGCCCACCTCGGGACACCTGGAACTCTGCTTTGAGGTTGACACAGCTAGGTTGGAACCCTGCCCTGCCCCTCTTTTTTTTTTTTTTTTTAAATAGTTATTTATTTATTTATCTGGTGGTACCGGGTCTTAGTTGCGGCAGGTGGTCTCCTTAGTTGTGGCATGTGAACTCTTAGTTGCGGCATGCAGGTGGGATCTAGTTCCCTGCATTGGGAGCACGGAGTCTTAACGACTGCACCACCAGGCAAGTCCCCTGCCCTGCCCCTCTTGAATTAACTTGGGAAGTTTATTCAATTCCTCTGAGCTTTGGTTTCTTAATCTGAAAAAGCGTCCTAACAAAGGGCTTTGTTAGGATTAAATGAAGTCATGTACAAAAATAATTCAGTACCATTGCTGGTAGGTAATCAATCACGAATGTCAGGTCTGAGTTTTTCCCCCTCCTCCCCCACCCTACATGAACACACACGCGCACACATTCACACACAAGTACAAACGTGCAAACCCACACTACCTTTAAAGTTACCAGGGCCCAGCCCTCCAGTCCTACAAGACAGACCCAGGTGACGCAGGTGCCCCTCACGAGGAGGAGACAGATGTGTCTATAGAGTTAAGAGGCTCAGCCTAGATGGGTCTCCAGCTGTCCTCATGGCAATTCTATGCCATGCAGGGAATGCTCGCTGCAATGCCCAGAGAACACGGTCTGTGTTCTGCAGTGCTCTCTCACTAGGTACCTGGAGACCCTCCGTGGAAAAGCTGCATCCTCGCGGGGCCGGGAAGGAAACAGGATCAAGATGGGCAAGGAAGGGCTTCCCTGGTGGCGCAGTGGTTGAGAGTCCGCCTGCCGATGCAGGGGACACAGGTTCGTGCCCTGGTCCGGGAAGATCCCACATGCCGCGGAGCAGCTGGGCCCGTGAGCCATGGCCGCTGAGCCTGCGCATCCGGAGCCTGTGCTCCGCAGCAGGAGAGGCCACAACAGTGAGAGGCCCACATACCACAAAAAAAAAAAAAGATGGGCAAGGAAGGGGGAAAGGCATGCTCTGAGCAAAGGCACAGAGGATCGAACGGGCCTGCGAGTTTAGGATTTGGCAGGAGTGCCCAAGTCTAGGCAGGCGGACCAGGGCCGGTACCTGCAGTGCTCTGTCAGGTCTGGGTTTGTTCTGCAGGCGAGGGGAGCTCTAACGATTTCGAGCAGAGGAATGACATCATCTGACCTGTGTTTTCGTGCAGACCCCTCAAGAGGGATCCGGGACAGACTTTCCTAGAGAAGGAAGTTTTTGACAAAATTTTAGGACCGAAACAGAGACACTAGCCCAGCCTCTGGACTAAGCACAGAAAATATATGTGACTTAACCAAGATTTGCCACTAGTTATTGCCAGAGTTTAGGCTGGGCAGAACACTCCTTCCTGTACCCCAGGTCTCTCCTTGAAAATAGTCACCCATCCACACCTCCATTCCTCACACACACCTGTTCCCCTCCCCACACAGGAGGTAGCCCACCCCATAGACCTCCAGGGAAAACTCTGGGTGTTCTCAGGTGAACCTATTGGATTTGACCTCCTGGGTTCAGTCTATCACTGAAAGTCTGAGATCCACTCACTCACTCAGTCATATGTGAGGAACTAAGATACAAAGGTAAATGAGACTAAATTCTAACACCTGAGAGCTGTGTGACCACAGACATGTTACCAAACTTCTCTGAGCCCCAGTTTCTTTAATTGCAAAAATGGAGATATTGCCTACCCTACTTCAATAATATATTCAATAAAATACAAAAATCACTCACCAATGCAGGGGACAATACCCCATGGTGTTAGTGTCACTGCAATGAATGAAGCTCACAGCAGCTGCAGGTGGAGAACATGTTTGGGTGGACAGGGCAGGAGGTTGTGAAACTAATCCTGGAGAGAGAGAAGAGTGTGATATACACTAACAAACACAAGGTAGATAGCTCGTGGGAAGCAGCCGCATAGCACAGGGAGATCAGCTCGGTGCTTTGTGACCGCCTGGAGGGGTGGGATAGGGAGGGTGGGAGGGAGGGAGACGCAAGAGGGAAGAGATATGGGAACATATGTATACGTATAACTGATTCACTTTGTTATAAAGCAGAAACTACCACACCATTGTAAAGCAATTATACCCCAATAAAGATGTTAAAATATATATATATATTATATATATAAGTTAATGAATGAAAATTAAATAAAATGTAAAATTCAGTTACTCAGACACACTGGCTACATTTCAAGTGACCACATGTGGCTAGTGACTACCATACTGGACATTACAGTCCATCATCACAGAAAGTTCTGTTGGATAATACTGAGATTTAACATCCAGATTATAGAAAATACAGGGAGAAAGAAATGAGTTAAACCCACAATAGGGAAACAATCAAATCCAACATGTGGCTCATTCTACAAGACAACTAGCCTGGTCTCTTCAATGTCAATGCCATAGAAAAAACTAAGGGTGGGTGAGGGGAAGAGGGGGTCTTAGAGCAAGAATAACTAAAGAAGACTCAACAACAAAATCCAATGGGTGCACCTTGACTGTATACTGGTTTGAGAAAAGCCAAATATAAAATACATTTGGGGAGAGACTTCTCTGGTGGCGCAGTGGTTAAGAATCCACCTGCCAATGCAGGGGACACAGGTTCAATACCTGGTCCGGGAAGATCCCACATGCTGTGGAGCAACTAAGCCCGTGCACCACAACTACTGAGCCTGCGCTCCAGAGCCTGCGAGCCACAACTACTGAGCCCGCATGCCACAACTACTGAAGCCCATGCGCCTAGAGCCCATGCTCCGCAACAAGAGAAGCCACCGCAATGAGAAGCCCGTGCACCGCAGTGAAGAGTAGCCCCTGTTCACCGCAAGTAGAGAAAGCCCGCGAGCAGCAACAAAGACCCAGTGCAGCCCAAAATTAATTAATTAATTAATTTTTAAAATAAGATATTTGGGAAAAATTGAATATGAACTAGATGATATTAGGGAATTACTGTTTGAATTTTTTGGTGTAATATGGTATTGTGATTGTGTTAGAGGTCATAATTTTTAGAAAATTCACACTGAAGTATTTAGGAGTAAAGTTGTCATGACATCTCCAATTTACTCTCTAAAGGCTCAGCAAAAAAAAGATGCACACAAATGTAGATGAAGCAAAATATTAACAACGGCTTAACCTAAGTGGTGTGCATAGAGAGAATCATACTACTTTTAACTTCTGTATATTGGAAATCTTCATAAGGTGGGAAAAGAAGTTAAGTGAAAAACAAATTCTGCCTCCACACAGTCATTGACATAATGTAAAACCATGGTTTTCAGGGACAAAGTCTACTGGGAAAATTAATGTAGTTGGTGAACAGTATTGTGATTTTTCTCTGATTCTGGCCTTATTGTTATTTACTTCACTTTTGAAATGCAGGGAAATGTGGGTTCTAGCTTCCTGTGCTCAGGGACTCTTAAGAGACTAAGAGCTGCTGCTGCTTCCCTGTTGGCCAGGCATTTGGTCAGACTGGTGTTTGTAGTCCAGTGCAGGGTGTGGTGGGTCCAGGAGGGATGGAGGTAGACCAGTTGCCTGCTCCATGGGTACTGCCCAAACCAGTGTATCTGGAGGTGCCAGCCCACAGCCTAGAGACCCGATCTCCTCTAAACTGGGATTCATTTTCGGTCCCTCTCATGATGCATGTTGCTGGGCTAGGGACATTCAAGGTTCTCTTTTGGGACCTGGTCACCAGAAAAGAAAGAGAGCTGGAAGCATCTCAAGGTTTCTCTGGGCCAAGCCCAGGGGTGGGGTTCAGAAAACAAACTCCCCCACCCATCATGGGAGTTTACACAGGAAGAGGTCACAACTAGCAGCTTTTCCTCAAAATGTCTCGTCTGCGATAAGAAAAAATTTGCACAAAGCAAGGCTGACCTCTAATGGTCGTTTTTCACATTGACGTCGTCCTTCTAACTTGAGAAAGTAACCAAGGCAATCTGGTGAGGATAGGAGAAAAATGTGATGACAGTGACCGGGTGTTAAGTGCACTCGCTAAACTCAGCAAATTCAAGCAAGAACAAGAAGCAACACACATGTGCTCTGAACTCCAGACACAGCATGTCTAGTGAGACAGAAAGGGCCATCTGGGGACACCTGAGAAAAACTTGCCACTTAACTGAATCAAGGACCTCCCCTGTAAGTGTTTGAGTTTTTTAGAGTGTTTTCAGGTGTTTGAGGTTTGAGGTTTTTAGAACACGCCTGTTAAGCATCTATTTGCCACTCACTGTAATCGTCCTTGCTTCCTAGAAGGCCCTCCCTCAAGGCTTGGGTCACTGTACTCAAGTCCTCAGTTCTGATCCCTGGCTAGGAGTAGATCAGTCTCTCCTTTCTCCTGGCTTCCACAGCACTTCACCTGCGAAAGTAAATGACGCTTGCTTCATTCTACCTTGTATTCTAATTAGTTGCTTAACTGTATCCTCCTACTCATCCCCATTCCTGCATTATACTTGTCACAGCCCTAATCCCAGGGACATTCCAATGCTGTGTGTCAAATGCAATCAACTGTATGCGAAACACTGAGAATCCAGGTGTGGGAGGAGAGAGGCAAAAAAATTCCTTCCCCATGAAAAGATTCCCACCTACACAGACCCCAGTGCTTCCCCTATCCTGCTGAATTAACACACACACAAAACCATTCATTCATGAGGTAACAGTCTGGTAAATATGATGTATAAGAATCTTATGTACTTTGCCGAGGCTGGGATGCTTACAGACTCTCAGAGGAGCAACTAGATCATTACTCCCAATGTAATTATCCCAACCTAAGGAGGTCGAAGCAGGAGTCACCATTTCCCAATTCTTAAAAAATAATAATCATATTATATGCCTATCCAATGAGAAAAGTAAATATTTTACTTTTCAAATGAGAAAAGCAAATTTTAATGTTATAGTACTCCATGATGAAACCAATTCTCTTAATCTGTTGGTTTATCTCAAGCCCAGTCAAAATTCCCATCAGATTTATTTTTAACTTGGGAGAAAATTATTTGAAAGTTCATCTGTAACCTGCTATAGCCCACTGATAGGCAATTTGACAGTAATTACTAAAATTACAGGTCATACCCTGTGACCTAAAATTCCCCTTCTCGATACCCACCCTAGGAAGATCTCGGTACACGTGCACCAGTACAGACAAGGTCACTGCCACCTTCTTTATTTTTCTGAGAAATTGGAAACAACCTCAGTGTCTATTAGGGGATGGCTCAACAGCCTAAAACCACTGCAGCGGTTCTCAAAAGGGAGTAGGTTCACAGAACAGCAGCATCAATGCCACCTGGGAATTTGTTAGAAATGCACATTCCCTGCCCCTCCCCACCCCACTGACTTAAAACTCCAGGGTGGGACCCAGCAATCTGCTTTCACCAGCCGGCCAGCTGATCCTGATGCAGTTTAAAAGAATGAAATAGCTCTATATTACTAACTTGGAAAGCCCTCCAAGATATATTGAGTAATAAAAAGCAAACTTCAAGCTGCAGAATGCTACATACAGTATGATACCATTTATGTGGGAACAAAGAAACTACTTATTTCCTAAGAGCACATCTGTAGGTACACAAATGCATGAAGGTTTGGAGAGATCCAGAATCTAAAATAACAGTGGTTACCTCTGCATATAAACCATTGCAAGTGGGGAGAGAAGGGGTTCAGAGGTGGTGGGCAAAGGGCTCACCCGGGGGAATGAATACTCAGACCTCCTCTCCTCCCACCCTCCCATCACTTGCCAGTACCACCCACTTGGCTGACCCTCCCAGAAGCCAGGAAAGGGAGCTGGGCTGATGCAGTTTGTAAAACTCAACCACCGAAGGCGAAGAGCAGACGGAGAAAGGTGGAGAGGGGATCTGGAGAGGCAGAGAATATCCAGCTCTCCTGAGAATCAGCAAGTGGCTGGATTATAACATCATAGACGGACTGTAAGGCAGCCAGAGAGAACTTTGAGGCAATAGAGGGCAGCAGAGGGCAGCAAATAAGGGACCACCCAAAGGCCCTAGGGTTCTTCCCCAGCTGTTTCCGCTTGTGTACACAGATTCTCTGAAACTGTAATACTACATTTGTTTTGCTTAAGCTGCATCTAGTAAGTTTTTGTTTCTTACAACCAAAGAATCTTTACTATTTTAACAATATGGAAGAATGAAAAGGCAAAAATATTTAGGAAAATATTTCAAAGAAGTATAAAAAGGTACCAACAACAACAAAATGACTTACAAAGCACAAGAAGAGAGATCAATAGAATAGAATGGACAGCACTGAAACAGACCTACCATATGGCAAAGAAAACACAAGTCTATGGGATAGGAAAGGAGGGTCTTAGTCTGTTCAGGCTGCTATAACAAACTACCATGGGCTGGGTGGCTGAGACAACAAACGTTCATTTCTCAGTTCTGAAGGCTGAGAAGTCCAAGACCAAGCTGCCGGCAGATCTGGTACCTGGTGAGAATCTGCTTCCTGTTTGCGGATGGCAGTCTTCTCACCATATCCTCATACGGCAGAAAGGAAGCAAGCTCTCTTGTTCCTCTTCTTATGAGGGCACCAATCCCATCATGACGGCTCCCCTCTCATGACTTAATTACTTCCCAAAAGCGCTATCTCCAATAACATCACATTGGGGATTAGGGTTTCAACATACGAATTTTAGGGAGACACAAATTCAGTCCACAGTAAACAGTATTCAACAGTGTGGAAAATACTGGTGTGCGCAGGGGAATCCTAGGTTAGAGCCTCATCTCACAGCTATACCAAAAATAATTCCATATGGATGAGAGCAGCAGCTTTCAAACGTCTTACCCACAGAAACACATTACGTTGCAACCTCTAAAACAGTTACCCTTAGCTACATGCAATGCACCAATCTTTTCTATAATTACCTTTTCTACTTTGAAAAATGGTGGTTGCAACCTACTTTATTTCACAATGCACTGATACATCACAACCAGTTACTATAGAGGTAAATATTAAAAAAAACAACAACATAAAACGACTAGAACAAAATATTATACAAGAATTATCTTCCTAGGGGGAAATTTATTAAGCTTAAAAATAAGAAAACTATAAAGGAAAATAGTATGATAAAAGGCAAATTGGGAAAAAATATTTGTGCCATCTGTTTGGCAAGAGGTATCTTTAACATATAAAAAGCCCTTACAGGTAAATAAGACAATCCCTTTAAGCATGGACAAGAACCTGAACCCACAATACTGTTAAGAAATACAAGTCGTAACAGAATTGCAGGTGACCTGAGGTTCATGATGAGGTGGAAACACACTATTTTGTGGGGTTGAAAATCAACACAACCCTTCTGGAAAAGGGTTTTGGCAAATTTCTTTAGTCTGAAGAGAATATTCATGTATTTAATTAAGTAACACTACTCATGGGAATATCTCATAAGGATACATTTAAAGAAAAATACAAAAGGTAAGAACTTCACCGTAGCACTACTTATAACAAATTATAATAGGAGAGTAAGTTCAAGTTTAATAAGGCAGAACCACAAGCATTCTTCTTTCAAGGGATAATTAACAATATTTTATGTGACAAAGAATAATATTAATATGCGATTCCAATTTCATAAGAAAAATGTGTATGCACTCATGCAAAGAGAAAAATATTAAAAGGAGATACACCATAACGTTACAAATGGTTAACCTCTCTTAACATTTTATTTTCCTTCTTTATGCTTTTTTTTTTTTTTTGCGGTACACGGGCCTCTCACTGTTGTGGCCTCTCCCGTTGCGGATCACAGGCTCCAGATGCGCAGGCTCAGCGGCCATGGCTCACAGGCCTAGCCGCTCCGCAGCACGTGGGATCTTCCCAGACCGGGGCACGAACCCGTGACCCCTGCATCGGCAGGCGGACTCTCAACCACTGCACCACCAGGGAAGCCCTATGCTTTTGATATGTTCCAAAATATACTCAATGAATGTCATAGCTTGTAAAACAACAGATTTTTAAAATGCGTTACAGAAAAAAGACTTAAGTTCACTTTTTCACCTGTGGAAAAGGAGGACTGTGCTTACCCATAAGGCTCTGTCTGAATTTCTAAAAAATGTCAGAGACAGAAAGGAGTTTCCCTTAAAACTTGCGCTCCTCCCCCTCTCCCATACTGGAAAATGCCTAACACGAACTGAGCTTTCGTGTTCAGTGTCCCACAGACACTGCTCCATTCAGTTCTCACAGCATCCTTGTCACAAACAGCATTGTCGTTACTCTCCCGTCACAGACCGAAAAAAGAAATTAAGCAGATTTATCACTGCCATGTTGTAGTTCGGACCCAGAATTGGAGCTGTCGGCCCTAACTCTGGGGTCTCCACAACAGACTCATTGTATTCATATTCGCTCTCATTTCCTGAACCTGATCCTTCCACCAAAATCACCAGTTAAGAGATTTTGCCAGTTGAACCACCATGGAAATGTACTTAATGCCACAGAACTATACACTTAAAAATGGTTAAATGATATGTATATTTTACCATAATAATAAAAAAAAATTGGGGGGTGGGGAAGTGCAGACTTTGCCAGGTTGGGGATAATTAATGAAGTCAAAGTTTGGCAGAAAATAGCAAATTTGTTTCTTAGGTGTAACCATATTTGGTGGTACTCATGGTCCCTGAATCATTAGAATGCACCCTAACGGGCAGTCCTAAGTGGGTGCCTGAGGAGACCCAAACACCGACATTCCACCCACAGTAACGGTCCTGTTAAAAGAAGGGTCAGGGGACTTCCTTGGTGGTCCAGTGGGTAAGACTCCACGCTCCCAATGCAGGGGGCCCAGGTTCTATCCCTGGTCGGGGAACTAGATCCCACATGTGTGCCGCGACTAAAAGATTCCACGTGCCGCAAAAAATGAATATAAATAAATAAAAATAAAAGGAGAAGGGTCAGAGCAACATGCAAGGAAGCCAAGAATTCCAACGCCTTTAGTACCGACTACACACTGTCCACTAACCATCCAATTCATGTCTCTTCCAATTCCACACTCTGGTGCAAAGATAATCTTCCAGTTAAAAACTGGTTTTTACTGTGTGACCTTCCTGTGCAAAAAGAGACATGTCACCACCCAACATGAACACTGCTCCACTGGAGAGGTGTAGTGTATTTCTATTAATAAATACACCATTTAAATACCAATTTCTCTTGGAAGCCTGGCTGATGTTCTGACTATATGAAACTATTGATACATCAAGTCTAGGGACAAGGACAAAATTACGTTTCTGATCCTGTGGAAGTAGTGGCCCAGTTCTGGACCATCATGCCCGCACAGGGTCAGCTGAGGCAGCCAAGTTGTCTCGGACTTCAGCGACTGCACTGCCAGACAACCACATCCCTTCCCCTCTTTCAAACTAGAACAAAAGAAAGTACAAGGCCAAAGGCAAGGCTGTAACAACATGTTTTCCTACATACTTATTTCCATTAGGAAATCCTTTTTAAACTTTAGCGTCCAAAAAGAATAATATTCCCTTGGCCTTTGAGCCACTATTACCCGGAAAGAATATGCCAGATAGGTAATTTTTTAAGTGGTAACTTTCAACTTTTGGATTTTCCATTTGACATCCGTCACCTGCTAAAGTGCGATTTATAATCACCCTGTTCTCAGAACTATTTTCATATTTTAAAAATTACCCACACATATATGAATATTCATTATAGTGCTGACAAGTACAATTCCATTTTCTCACACCAAGTCAGCCAGCACCGTACAGAAGAGAGAGCGCCACCTACCCTATGCTTTCTTCCTTACTGTGTTCCTGTTCGAATGATGCCTGCTAGTCCATTTACACCGCTGCGGTCTCTCGTTGCGCCGGTTTTGTGATCCAGTGTACAGCTTGGACACGTGACGAGGGACAGTGCCTAGGTGCCACAAAGGCACCACAACACTACTGCATTAAGAGAACAAATGTTATGCCCGAGTAGCCTTCCAAGAAAGGATCAACAAGCAGTCACATGAAGGGCATCACAAAAGCCATTGCGGCCAGGAAGGATCCACCAGTAATATCAATTACAGCTCAAAGAAACTACAGCTGAAGGATGTCGAGAATTAAAAATGGTAGAGTAAGTAAACCTCAATTTCCCCTACCTCACCTTCCCCCTTTGTGTCCCTTGCGGTTTCTCCTCTCCTCCGACGCTGGGTGCTCTTCCTATGCACATTCACTCCCTGGAGAAGCAAACCCAGTCTTGTGGCTTTACTGACCCTCCATCCAAACTCGTCCCTCAAATCAACTGGGCATGGACTTGCATTCCTAACAGATACCTGTAACTTAGTATGTCCGCAATCCAATTCCTGATCTCCCTCCCCTAAGCTGCTCCACCCACAGCTTCATCCTGGTGCTGCAGCAAGTCATACCCGACTCCCCCCCTTTTCCTCACACCTCTCGGAAACCCAGCTTGCTCTAAACTAGAAACAATCCCTGAAACTAACCAACTATCACCAAGCCCATTACTACTACCCTGGCCTAAGTCCCCATCACCTCTCACTCCGTTGCAGTCACACTGGTCTCCTCTCGTGGTTTCAACACATCACACGTGCTGGCCTCTGCTCATGCCATTTCCTCCACCTAGAACACTCTTCCACAGATACCCACTTAGCTAACTTCCTCACCTCCGCCTAGTCTATGTTCAAATCTCTTGTCAATAAGCCCTACCCTGATCACATATTTAATTCTGCAACTGCACTCCCTAATCCCAACACCCTTACTCTTTTCCCCCCGGAAGTCACCATCTTCTAACATACTATATAGAATTCATTTACTCCTATACCTTGTACAGTTAGTTTATTGCATACTTCTGATAGAATGTCAGCTCCTTATTAGTTAGTTATTCACTGTCATTCACTGCTACTCAGTGATGTATATGTACCAAGCAACGGACTAATCTGAGAGTAGACAATCAATAAATATGTTACATGAATGAATGTACATTGTTGAGAATTTACCTCCACAAAAATCTTAACAGCCTTACATATATAGCATCAATGTACCCAAATTATCTCACTACCCAGATCCCTTTTTTTCATTTCTTTTTATTATTTCTTTTTATTTATTTATTTTGGCTGCATGGGGTCTTGGTTGAGGCATGCAGGCTCTTCATTGCTGTGTGCATGTTTTCTTTTCTAGTCATGGCGCACAGGCTCCAGGGTGCGTGGGCTCTGTAGTTTGCAGCATGCAGCCTCTCTAGTTGAGGCGCACAAGCTCAGTAGTTGTGGCACATGGGCTCAGCGGCCCCACAGCATATGGGAACCTAGTTCCCCGACCAGGGATCAAACTTGCGTCCTCTGCATTGGAAGGTGGATTCTTTACCACTGTACCACCAGGGAAGTCCCTAGATTTCTGACCCTCAAACATCCCTCTGCACTAAGGCTTCAAAAATCCCAAACCTGAAGCCTCAACATCTACTTACATCAAAACATACTAATATACTCATCTATGCCCAAAAAGAATTTACTTTTACAAATTAACCTCAAATATCGCCACCTATTTAGTATTCTTGCCAAAAAACATTTAAATGAGAATCTAATCATAAGGAAGCAATCCGACAAACCTGGACTGTAGGACATTCTGTAACACAGCTTAATTTATGTGGACTTAAATATCAAAATCATGAAACACACACAAGCGGGAATGGGGAATATTCTGGATTAACAAAGCAATGACAGCCAAATATAATATGTGATCCTTGATTTGATCATGAAGAGACGGTTAATTATTAAAAATAAAAAAGCTAGGAAGAAAAATTAACCTCAAAAAAGACACCACCACATACTCAAAACTTTGTTGTCTGGATTAGGAGTGGAATACCCTGAAACTAGAAAAGTCTTTGCAACAAGTTTGTAATTTAACTCTGGATTTGTCTAAAACAAGAAACAGTAAGCAATTACTACCGTTCTCTAGGTAGAGCCAGGTGCGGGGGAAATCTGACCCAGGCCACAGGACATGGCCTGAGCCATGGGCACGTGCACCCTTGTGACTGCCACCGCAACCTCGGGTGGTGGGAGCGCGGCCCTGCCAGGCGGGGCAAGAAACAACCACTAGCTCCTAACAAAGTTCTTGGTTCCTTCACTTTGTTACAAATGCTAGATTATCCAAAAAGCCTTGAAAGCATTTATCTATTAATGCTAGTGGAGTAAGATGATTTTTTTAAAACCTTCACACAAGCACAAACCTGTGGCTGTGTTCCCCTACATATACCACAAGACAAGCACTGGGTAAAGATGAATATTTATTCACTTTACAAAGAGAATGGTATTAAATTGCCATAAACAGCTCCATTTATAGACAAATATAACTATACATTACACCAGTCGCTGACTCTAACTTTCCCAAGATGCTCTATATGGCTCCAGCTCTATTAGTTGAGCACAGAAATCTGTCTGCCACCGATATCAGAAGTCCCTCAGAGATAATGGTTTTATGTTTTACATATTCACACGTGGGAAAAATAAACCCATCTCCCCAGCCCTTTCTTAGAGTTGAGCTTCCATCTGCATGTTCCCTAGAGAGCACTAAGCAAATACTGGCTCATTCTTTTAAAAAAACAAACAAACAAAAAAAAATTACTGATAATTTGAGAAGGCTTTTGTAGCACACCAAAATATTTCTTTATACACACATAAAAAATCTTGAGTCGGATTTGTTTTAAGGTAAACATACCCTAACACTGCCAAGAGTGGGTAATGAAAAGGAACACATTAAATTATGGAATTATAAAAATATTTTCTTTGGAAAAAAATTCCAACAAGGTTATCATTAATATCTAAAACCAAAGAGAAAAAATAAACAACTGTTCTTTGACCCATTAGTAATTTAAATAAAAATGAAAACCTCTTCAAAAGCAGCTGTAACTGAATCTTTTAAAAAGTTGCAGGTAACAAGCACTTCTAAATCTATACACTGATGATTCTTTACAGGCAACTTGCAGTCAAGAAAAATCCTCAATATGGCTAATTCTTTAGTTTTTAAATTATCATAATTTTTCTGTGTTTTAAAAAAATACTTCACATGACAGCTTAAAAAATAAGTGGTTGTTTTGGGGAAGCACTCCAAATATTCAATCTGACTCAAATCAGATTACCAGTCAATAGAGAAGCTAGGGATACTGGTGATTTTATTTTTTTTAGTCACAATCATTTTTACTCCAGTCTTTAGTTTATCCCTTCACATTTTATGAAAATGTACCAAATTAAAATTTTTTCACTAGTGCTGCTTCATACCAGGATGTGATGAAAGATACCAACCTGAGATAAGAGCTGACTCCTTCACAAAAGTCCAGTTCTTGACCCTTACATGGGAAATGTCTTTATCTTCACTTACATCAATTCTTGGCATAACCAATCATACCAGGATATTACATTATAAAAATATACCATATATTGGACACTCATGTCAGTACACTGCAGAAAATGTATCTATTTGCTGTGTAAAGTTTATTAACATTTGAATGAAACTCTTATTTACACAGTTAAGTCTGGGGTGCTCAAGACAGCAAAGTGGCATGGGAGCCACCATTAGGAATTTGGAAATGTGCAGCGGTCCTTGGCATCTGTCACGGAGACAACCCTCCATAGGAGAACTCGGCAGCAGTGGGTAAGGTGAGCCAGTTTCCATAGTTCATTTGACTTGTTCCTCTGTTCATTCTTCTTCACTTTCATTTTCAGGATCTAAATCAGAATCTCCATTTAATTCCTTTTCACTTGCCACGTCTCTGTCCTCACCATTTTCTTCATCTTTTTCTTCAGCATCCTCTTCTTCCTCTTCGTCAACATCCTCATCTTTTTCACCTCCTTTCTCTTCCTCATCTTCATCCCAATTATCCTGGTAGAGATATTAAGCAAGGAAAGCATGATTGAAGGCCTCGTTCTTACAGGGTACAAAGATATGAGGCAGATTCATGTACCAGGAAACAAATTACTCACATCAGAATCCTTATCTGCTATTTCATCATCAGACTCCTCTTCAGAAGATTCTGCAAGAAGGGGGAAACAAGCTTTAACTTTGTGATCAAAGCAGAGGACAGAGCCCAGAAAGCTAAGAAGAATCAGATTCCTGAATTTATTTTTAGAAATATATTCAGCTATCAACCAAGAAGGAACATTGTTTATATTCTTATCTGCATAAAAGTACATGTATTATACTATTCCATCAAGATCTCATTGATCAGGACAAAGTATCAAAACCCTAACAAAATCCCATCTAAAACACTAAGTCGCTGTACATTAACTATACTTCAATTAAAAAAATAATTAAAAAAAAAAAAAAAAAAAAACTAAGCCGAGGATGTGGAGAAAAGGAATCCCTGTGCACTGCTGATGGGAATGTAAACTGGTTCAGCCACCATGGAAAACAGTATGAAGACTCCCCAAGAAATTAAAAATAGAATTACCATATGATCCACCAAGTCCACTTCTAAAAATATACCAAAGGAAACGAAATCAGGATCTCAGATATAACTGCACTCCCATGTTCGCTGCAGCATTATTTACAATAGTCAAGACAGGGAAACAACCCAAATGTCCATTGATGGAAGAATGGATAAAGAAAATGTCACACACACACAAAATAGATTATTATTCAGCCATGCAATAATAGGAACTCCTGCCCTTTGCAACAACATGGATGGACCTTGAGGGCTTTGTGCTAAGTGAAATAAGTCAGATAGAAAAAGGTAAATACTGTATGATCTCACTCACATATAGAATCTACAAAAACAAGATTCAATGATACAGGGAACAGATTGGTGGTTGCCAGAGGTGTCAGATAGGGGTGGAGGAAATGGGTGAAGGTCAAAAGACACAAACTTTCAATTATAAGATAAGTCAGTCCTGGGTAGATAATGTACACCACGGTGACCACAGTTAGCAATACTGTAGCGTTTATTTGAGAGCTGCTAAGAGAGTCAACCTTAAAAGCTCTCATCACAGGAACAAAAGATTTATAACTGTGTGGTGATGGATGTTAACTAAACATTGTGATGATCATTTCACAATATATACATATAGGATCATTATGTTGTACCCCCCTAAAACGAGCACAGTGTTACATGTCAATTATATCTCAATAAAACCGGGGGGGGGGGAAATCACAAAAAGTATAATTAATTAATTCAGGTATGCTTTTATGTCCTTCAGTTATATTTTATAGTTTTCTCTATAAAGGTTTTGTTTCATTTTTTAGAGGTATTTCTAGGTACTTCATAGTTTTGGTTGCTGCTGTGAATAAGATCTTTTTTCCTAAGACATTTCTAACCGGGACATTATGGACATACAATACATTATTGAGACATAATAATGCTACTGATTCCTTTTTGCTAGATCTTGGTATCCAGTAAACTTGCTTATCTGAATATTTCAATGGTGTGACTAGATTATCAAATAATGAGATGTACTAAGACAGAATTTCATTGAATTATTTTTCTATATCTATTAAAATAATAGACAGTGCTCATGATAACCTGTTAACATGGTAATAACTACATTAACAGATTTCTTGATGCTAAATCATCTTACAATCTTTAAATAAATTCTACTTGGTAATGACATATTATTTTACTTAAGCACTTCTGTAATCAATCTGCTACTTAGGATATTTGAGGATGGCCTGAGATGTTATTTTCTTGACTATACTTGTCCGATTTTGACTCATAAAATGTCTAAATTGTTTGTACGTGACAAAAAATGGCTTGTTCCTTAAAGACTGGTAGAAGTCACTTATAAAACCTGTGTCTGGTACCCTACGGGGAAAGGTTTTGACTGAATCAATTTAAAGCTATTAGCTTGTTCTAGGTTTCTATTTCTTTTTAAGTCAATTTTGGTCATTAAAGTTTCCCAAGAAATTACCTACACCATCTAGGTTTTTTGTATTGACATAGTTTGTTCATAGTGTTCTTCAAATCTCTTCCATACCTAATGCCCTTTTTTGTTTCTGTATTATATTTGTGCCTTCGCTTTTTTAATTTGATCACATTTTTGCCAGTTTTGCCACAAGCTTGCCCGTTTTATTAGGGAAGGTGTGTGTCAAAGCATGATCTCACACTGATGTTTTTACAAAGTCACAGAACTGAGTCAATGTGAAAAACTAAATGTTCAGCCTATGCCCCAAGCTTTACCTTCTTCATACACCACCTTTGCCTTCTGTGCAGGACAAGTCGGTCCCTTAGTTTTTTCTGATGCTGTAACCTGAAAGATAATCAAGTGCTATTGTGAAGCAGAGTGTAAGTTTATCTCAAGTATCACAACGTTCCCCAACAGTAAACTCATCCGCAACCACTATAACAGATGACCTTAACACGATGTAGATCAAATACAGGGCAAAAGGCATATTCGTCAAATACAAGAAAGAGTTACTCCGTAAAGGCTGAAAATACTTTTAAGGTAATCCAATTTCTTTCTGCGACAAAAAGCTGTAGAAATACCCTGTGACTCGTTGCTCATAGCACCACAACCACTCTAACTGTATTAACAACTGAAATATGACGGTGAGAACCTCCGAGTTAAAGCTGACACAGGCAGAACTAAGTAAACTTACTGTCAAATATATAACATTTCCTAGTCAAAAACTAGGTCCTGATTTACCAATTTTTTGCTGAAACAGGGTGCTTTCAACATTCAGGTAAACAATCCTTATTCCTCTCTCCATTCCCATCGCATTCAAAAGTTTAGCACAAAACAATCTGATTTACTCACTTGCGTGATTAGAAGGATGAGCTTTCCGTGAAGGTGGGAGAGTTTCTGAAAAGTTTTTACTCTGCTTTCCATTAACTGGTACAGTGTCCCCAGCTGGGGTACCAGGTCAGGCAACTAAGGAACAACAGCAACAAAAAAATGATACTTTGATACTATTATAATAAAACATGGATGACAAATATATAAATCATGCTCAGATATGCCTGAGTATTCAGCCCCCACAAATGCTTGCACTTCCAGTGGCAGTGGCAGTGTACACACAGCCTAGCAACGTCTCAAATTTTCAGAGGTCTTTACTGTCCTAACAGCAAAAAAAAATACATTAAAAAAATAATGATGCAAGGTCCGAAGGAGAAACTGCAAGAAGAGACAAACTGCAGGGTGGGACTTCTTTGTGTTGATCTTATTATTTCAGAGAAGATCAATATAAAGGAGACACTAACTAAAGAGTAACCCCAAGCACATACCTCTGGGCTAAAAAGGGCTTCACTCTGAAACTTCCTCTCTGATGATATCACACTATCTACCTCCATTAGGTCCCAGCAGCTGGAGGAAGCTTTCACAGCTTCCAGAGACCAGCAGGACAAAGTGACAGAATACAAAGCTGACCTTATGGTATTTCAAACATACTTCCTGTTAATTAACCCTCTGAGTTATACTTCAGAAATTAAAGCAGGAAATTTTCTTTGTCCCTCCAGAGCTTCAGAAAAAGGGACCCCACTCTTTGCCCTTTAATTAGCCTTTACTTGCCCTCCTATCTCTGACACGAGAGTAAATAAGAGTGTTTCATTCAAATGTTAAACTTTAAACAGTAAAAATGAGAGTGTCTGTACATTACTAAAGCCCCCATGCCTAGCACAGTCCTTGACTTAGAGAAGGTACTTAAAGATATCTGATAAGGAAGGAAGAAATGAAGGAAAGGTGGGGGAAGAGCACTGTTTTCTGAGGAGAGAAAACTGTTTTGGACTGGAGTCCACCCTGTACCATACTTCCATGGTCTATTTTGCCCTGACCTAGAATGTTATACGACTACTACTCCAGTAGTTATAACTTAGGGGTTGATTCCAGAAGGGATTTCACTACAAGTCCACCTAGGGCTCTTTTTGCTTCTAAGCAATTCAATGAAGTCACAAAATGAGTGTCGTCCTATGCTTGTGGTAATCTTTCCATGCCCATCACCACGCCACTCAGACACTGCCCCCAATCCAACTCCCAAGATTTCTGTAAGCAGGGAAACCCAATATGCATTCTTACTGTTTCCTATCTCTTCCCCACATTTTAACATCCTGACAGAGATCTCCACAGACATACAAAGAACGAACTGCCGAACTCAAAACAGGTTAACCAATGGTTTTTCCTATCTCAGACTACTGAAGGAAAAGGATCCTGAGACAGAGAACAAGGGACAGTGATCAGGCAAGAATTGGGTGAAACTGTTAAGAAGGATAGAGCTATAGTTTAAGGAGTAATTAAAAATTTTCAACTATCCACTAAAATCTTTCAAGAAAACCTATTGTAAGGTTCTAGATAACCAAATAAAAGAAGAATGAGTCAACTGCATAATTTTATTTCTAGCTTAAACTATAATTAAATTGATGATGTGGCAATAACCCAGCTCATATTGTGACATATAAAACTGGGGTTTTTTTGGTGTTGCTTTATGATTTTACGCTCCCTCCCTTCCATCTGTATAGGTAATCAAGAGCTGACAGCCCCAGCAAAATGTCAGGTATTAAGATATTTATTTCATTTTTATCACAAGGTAATATAGATACGTTAGCATAGATATAAACTTTAAAAAGCTACTAAGCTTTTAGAAGAGGATGGGAGAGATACATACAATGTAAAGATAATTTTGCTAAACAGGTATGTATATAGAAAAACACCTGAGGACTAGTATGTAACTTTTCTCCTTTCTGTATTTTTCAAGCTTCTCTACAGAATATATATTACTTTTAAAATCTGGGCCAAAAAAGGGCCAGTTTATAAAAGGTAACAATGATGACAACATGACATTGCACCTGCGGAAAAAACAAATTCTTTAAAAGCAGCAGCTGATGGTTAAAGGGTAGATGGAGAGAAAATGGTTTTGTTAAGCCATCAGTTGATGATCCTTATCAAAGCCAAACTGTTCAGCAACTACAGGTGAAAAGACTTACTGTGGATAAGTAGGATGCATGGATCGTTAGCACGCATTTTAGCCACTGAACCATTATAACAGCACTGAAAAAAAAAAGAACAAATCAACTGATATTCACAAATTCAAAATTAAATACAACGGAGTTATAAAGATCTAGAAAATGACTCTAATAAATAACCACTGTGAGTATGACAGTCGTTCATTCTTTCACTGGGTCTATTTGAGGTCTGTGTAATATACTCATCTTTTGAGGAAGGGAGGGGGTAGTAGGATGGACTAGATAACAGGACAAAAATCCCTTCCTCTAAAATAATTCAATTCCAGATATAAAACCTATGCTTTACTTCGTAATTAGCTGATACCAAGGCAGTAAACTGGGCTCAGCTGACTTTGCATTTTATGCTCATATCTGAGCCCATCATCTACTCATCATCAGGTACAAACAGCAAAAGATTTCCACACCAACATTAAAAGACAAATATAGACCAAAAATGTAAGCCGGGCCTAATTAATGAAATCTTTAGATTTCCTCTGTGAGTTCCAAAGGCTAATGGAGCCTATCACGAAAAAAAATTTAGAAAAGAAAAACTATATTATAGACTCTGATAATACTATAGTGCAAGCTGAGATCTTTGAGATATCAACACCTTATATAAATATTTAATCATCAAATTAGCAAAAAAGACCCACAAAATTTAGTTATATAAAATCTTTCCTTGTAGCATCTTAAGCAACTACCAGAGGCTGAGCAAGTTCTACAGATGTCCAGTTTTACACATCGTGATTAGGCCTGAATTATTAAATCAGACTAACCCATTAAATGACCTGATATATAAAGCTGAAAAACCTCCAATTTTCTGAAGGAAGGAAAAACTATAATACAGTCTGAGAAATAAGAATCATTCAATTTAAAATAAGTGCAGAGAGCAATATCTGACACTTTGAGTTTTATTAGTTAGAATCTGAGGCTACCTACTATGTAATCTCATGCTGCCAGACACTGCTGTTTTTAAACAATCACATTTAAAATATTTATAAAATCAAAGCAATTTAAGTCGCCTAAACATCTTACCTATTAGGATGTCCTTGTAATCTCTTTGTAAGCTGAGGAGGAGAAAAACAGTATTAGCAACAGTACTTCAGAGGCAGCCAATCTCCATGAATTCCCATGATAACACATCCGTAAGAACAAGGGAAAGAAAGACTGTATTAGGAAATCATTATTCTTAAATTTCCTAACTCCTAAATGTTCAACCAATTTAACATAATCTAGGAATACATTCCCAAAATAAAAATAATTATCTGATAAAAATCTAGGCTAGGATTTATATGAATGAATGTCCAGAACACACACAAAGACAGAAAATAGATTAGTGGTTGCCAGAAACTGGGGATAAGGACAAATGGGGAGTGATTAGTGGGTACTGGATTTCTTTTTGATGTGGCAATTGCACAATCTGTAATATATTATAAAACACTGAACTGCACACCTTAAAGGTATGTAAATTATATCTCAATTTTTAAAATACATAGAAAAAAATCTAGATTAGGCAAATTTTGTCTGAGTAGATCTAGTGATCATCTATCATCGACTCTAAATACCCTGCTTGCTTACATACAGCAAATCCATTTCTCTGAATACTGGATTTTGTCTTTGAGTCATAGCATTAGGACCTTAAAATGAGAAGCGTACTCAGTTACCTCTTGCAACAATGGAATGACAGCATGCAGGGGCATCCTTAGTACAGTTCTCTTTATTAGGTTTAAGTTTCTAGTTTGAAGTACTTTCTGTGAGAAAAAAAAAAAAAATGTAAATAAGCATACTCAGAAACTAAGGACACTACAGGGAATACTGTCACTAAAAATTATCTTAAAAACCAAGCAATACTCAACTGTAGCAAATAAAGATTAGGAATAAATGGAGAATGTTATATTATGTCTTATGGCTATCAGACAAGTACAGGCTTCAAGTATCAGGACATTTACTCCATTAAACAAGTTTCTGCTCCACAAATTCTAAATTCTTATAAGCTAATTTTTGATATAAAACAGAAAAGAACACCTCTCGACATTTAAATACAGGTATATACACCACTTTAGAGAAGTTCTCAAACCTTTGTTTTATGAAACATATCTTGTCATATCAACACAAGAATGAGCAAAACACACTAAAATCACATTACAAGGAAACATACCTTTTAAATGTTTTTGATAAAATTTTAAGCCAATCAAAAGATCATATAATGAGTGCTTGAGTCAAAAACTTTAAGGGTGAAACGCAGTCTCCACCCCACGTTGTATGGATAGAAAAGGAGATAGAGCAGATTAGTCCAAATTCTGGCAGGCCTTTCTGTTTCTCCAAACCCCACCCAGATGCTTCATCTATAGGAGAGGGTGGGAAATGAGTCCTTTCAGGTTTCAAAATCCAGATACCACCCCCTTCCTCTTTAATACTTTTAAATATTTATCTTTCAAAAGAGTTTACAACTAGAGGAACTTCCCTAATGGTTGGTGCATGCTATGTTTTGGCTGTTGTTGCTATAAAGATCATGTTCAGGATATGATCAGTAGAGGTATTACAGGGCAAAAACGCGGAAAGTTCATTTTCAACCTACTTTAATGGTCTTAACATACCCTTTCAAAATTCCCTATGGATTTTATTTGCTTGTAAAAATATCTTTATACCAAACCCTTCTTAAATCTATCAAGTACTATTTAACAACTATCACTGACATAATTACAAAGTTTATTATGCAAAAGAAAGATTATGTATTTTTATACATAATCACTGGGGAACTGACGGATGGACTGTCCTAATATTGTCATTTTCAAATAATCAGAACACAAGGTTCAAAGCAAAGTATGCTGAGAAGTTAAACAATAATTCACAAGGTGTCTGATGATACTAAACATCCCTCAAATCAAGTCTTTGTTATAGATCAGCTATCACAAAGTTCCAATGATGTACAAGTTACAGGGAACATTGTCTGAACTAGTCTACAAATACTTTTTTTTTTAAATGAAGTACAGTTGCTTTACAGTGTTGTGTTAGTTTCTGCTGTACAAGGAAGTGAATCAGCTATATGTATACATATATCCCCTCCGTCTTTGACCTCCCTCCCACCCATCTAGGTCATCACAGAGCACTGAGCTGAGCTCCCTGTGCTATACAGCAGGTTCCCACTATCAATTTTATACATGGTAGTGGGTATATGTCAATCCTAATCTCCCAATTCATCCCACTCCCCCTTCCCCCTGTGCCCACATGTCCGTTTTCTATGTCTGCATCTCTTTTTGTTAAGGTACTCAATTTTCACAGCATGTTCACCAAACTACCAGGCTTCACTGTCTTAAATGGCCAAGTAGAATAGTAACACTTTAGGTCAAGGAATACAATCTTGAACTTGCTGCTGCACATTATTTATACCAAAAGCTTGGTTAAGAAACATAATGTAGGGCTGAAGGTTTGAAAAATACATGGTTTGTGAAATCCTCTAGTGCTCTAAATGTTAAGTGATCAGATAATTTGTTGTCCAAACTGGGACACTTCTGTGAATGAAAGGAGTCACTATTAGTAATTACACCAAGTTAAGAGGTGTAAACCAAAACTGTCACAGGCAAATGATGGTATGTATGGCCTAGCTATTTAGAAGTTATTCCAAACTGCAGGACAGAAAAATGTAACAAGCTCTCAGATAATCCTTGTGCTCACTAAAGACAGAGGCTCTATGATAACAATTTTCAAATTAAAAATACACACAAAAAAAAGTTATCCCAAGCCAAGCAAAATGATAATGAATAGAGGAGTTAGCATTATTAACTTCTGCCAAGACTATAAACCACAGCTACAAGTAGCAAGAAGATGATACTGAAGATGGGATTTTTTTTTAAACTTTACTGTATTATAACTGAAACATAACAGTGCACAATTTAAAGTGTACTATTTGATCAGTTTGACATACATTTACCCATGAAACAAACACTGTAATAAACATTCTATCACCCTCAAGTCTCCTTGGACCCTTTACATTCTATCCTTCCCTTCCACCCCACCGTCCTCAGGCAACCACTGAACTACATGCTGGTTTGCATTTTCTAGAATTGTTCTATAAATGAAATCAAACTGTATGTACTTTTTTGTCTGGCTTCTTTCTCACAGCATAAGCTTGAGATTCATTCATGTTGTTGATGAAGCAATATACATTCTTTACATTGTTAGATAACAATTTATCCCTTCATGTGTTCAGGGTTCTTTCCAGTTTGGGGCTATTAAAAATAAGGCTGCCATGACCATTCATGTACAAGTCTTTGTATGAACATTTGTTTTCAATTCTCTTGGTAAACACCTAAGAGTAGAACGGCAGGATCTTATGGTAGATGTGTCCTTCACTTTTAAGAAATGGCCCAACTGTTCTCCAAAGTAGGCGTACCATTTTACATTCCCCCAGCAAGATATGAGAGTTCCAGTTACTCCACATCCTCCCCAATAGATGGTACTGGTCTTTTAAATTTTAATCAGTCTATAATGGGTATGTAGTGTTGTCTCACTGTGGTTTTAATTTGCATTTGTGATGATTAATGATGTATAATACCTTTACATGCACTCACTGGCCACTGGAATTCTTTTACGAAATATGTGTTCACGCATTTACCAATTGTTTTTTATTTGAGTTGAGTCTCACTACTGAGTTAAGAGTTCTTTATCAATTCTGGATATAAATCCTTTGATGTATAAGTTGGTTTTTTTTCCCCAGGCTGCGGCCTGCCTTTTCATTCTCCTAACAGTGTCATTTCAAGAGAAAAGTTTTTAATTTTTATTAAATCCAAATGACCAATTTTTCCTTAAGTGTTTCATGCTTTTTGTGATGAACCTAAGAAGGCTTTTTCCATGCAAATCTGCATAACATTTTCTCCTATTTTCTTCTAGAAGTTTTGAGGGTTGGTTTATACATTTATGTCTGTGACCTATTTTTGTGTAGACTTTTGTGTAAGATGTGAGGAAAGAGTTGAGATGCATTTTCTTTCCATATAGATATTCAATTGATTCAACTGCAACTGTTGAAAAGACTTTGCTTTCCCAATTGACTCAACTTAGAAGCACCTTTACTGAAAACCAATTGCATGTGGTCTATTTCTGGACTATTTTTGTTCCTTAATCTATATTTATGTTTTCACTAATACCAAACTATCTTGATTACTACAGCTTTTTCTTGAAATCAGGTAGGGTAAGCTCCCTAGTTTTGCTCTTCATTTTATAATTACTTTGGTTATTTCATGTCCTTTGAATTTCTAAAAGGTAGCTGTGCTGGAATTTAATTGGGAATGTATTGGATACATAGAATAATTTGGGGGGAATTGCTCATCTTAACAATATTGAATCTTCCAAGCATGAACATAGGCCTTGGTTAATTTCTCCCAATTTTTGTAATTTTCAATGTAGAGGTAGAAACATCTTTTGTAGATTTATCCTAGGCATTTTTTGGTACTACTGCAAATGGGAACTTCTAAGAAATACTTAATTTAAATAAAATTTTTAAAATATTTAAAAATCTATAACTCCTATGGGTGCCATGAATTATATAAATGACTGAGCCTATCTTTTTTGCATAAGCTATAGACTATTTCTTTAGGTCAAATTGCCACTTTCCTAAAAAGCCACAAACTTTAATGTCAAGTGTTCTACAGCAGGGATTTTTAACCACACCTTTGGTCCTATGTTGCATACCTGACACTGCTCACTTTCTTCTTTCTTTCTTTTTTTTTTAATATTTATTTTGGCTGCACTGGGTCTTAGTTGCGGGATCTTTTAGTTGCGGCATGTGGACTCCTTAGTTGTAGCATGCACGTGGGATCTAGTTGCCTGACCAAGGATTGAATCCAGGTCCCCTGTATTGGGAGTGCGGAGTCTTACCCACTGGACCACCAGGGAAGTTCCCTTTCATTCCTATTTTTAATGACCTCCTATTATATTTCACATATCCTCAGAAGGTTATCTTTGGAAATGAGGAACACACTTTCCAGGGGAAAAAGTATTTGGTTTATTTTTTTACTTGCCTCTTTCTCTTTAGAATGCATGATATCCCAGGTAATACAGTATGGGAATACTCCTATATTCTAGTTTTTCTTTCTTTTTTTTTTTTTTAAAGGTTATTGACTTCTACTTAAACAATATGACGTATCACCTCAAAATCCTGAATAATGAAAAGATCTTACACGTACAATTCTTTACAATTTAAGAAGTGCTTTCACAAACATCATTTCCTTTACTCTCCCAACAACTCTATGACACCTGACAAAAGTACACACTGTCACATCTGAAGTGCCAGATGATTCTAATCTGAATCTCTTCAAGCTTCTAGATCCAACTACCATTGTACAGGAATATGATGGACAAGAAGTATATTAAATGATACTTGTTGGGTTAAATGACCCAGTAAAATGGATTTGCAGGAGGCAAAATCCAGAATGTGAAATCTCTTTAGAGCAAATAACCTAGCTTCCCCAAATTGCAAAAGACAGAAAAGGCAAATCCACCAAATAGTGTGGACTTCGTTGGGATCCAGTTTTGAAGAAAGCAAAGAAAAAAAAACTTTACAAGACAATCAGCGAAAGATAAATACTAACTGGATATTTGATGATTTTAAGGAATCACTGTTCACCTTTTTAGGTGTGATAATGAATTGTGGTTATGTTTTTTAAAGGAATTTCTATTGTTACAGTTGAACAGGGATATATTTGTGGATGAAATAAATAATAGTTCTGAAATTTGCTTCACTGTAACCTGGGTAGGGGGTGAGCAAACAGATAAAACAATAATAGATAGACTGGCTAGTGCTAATAATTTTTGAAACTGGGTGATGGGTTCATGGTGGCCCACTGTACTGCTAAATGTTTTGAAATGTTTCTTAGAAACAAAACAAAACAATAACTGGTTCACTTGTACTACTGAAGAAGTTTTCAAAGCACAGTTAAGTAAGCAATGATGGCAGATAAGTTATATTTTAAAAACACTGTCAATTGTTTTCTATAGCTTATTTCTCACCAAATCCTCACCTAGGTTTGTATGCCATGTTAAACTAAAATTGACCTCCCAAAATACATACACTCACAAACTATTTTAAAGGTAAGTTCAGGTTTTTAGATATGCCTGGTTTCCCCCCTGCTGTTTTGCAAAATCCCCTTAAACACAAATATAAGATATTCCCATTTAGATCAAAATACAAGTCAGAGAGACCTTATTCATAGGCTGCATATTAAAGTCACATCTACACTAAGTGGCACCATAATATCACTACGAGTCACTAGGAATAAATGCACTTAGCAAATATAAACTGCTTTAATCTGATCACGCAGTGCTTAAGTCCAATTTTTTACACTTAAATTTTCTCTACAGACCACTTTCAAATTCTGGAATTTAAGAGGACTAAATTAAGCAACATCGTACAAGCAGTCACCAACTTACAAACACAGAAATCGTAAGTGCCTCCCTTTTATATACCCCCAACCCTCTTGAATTTTTCCCCCAAACCTCCTATCCATTGCCAAGGTTCCACCTCACCGCCCCCTCTCACGGCCAGGGGGAATTAAGTTTCTGGAATCCAGAGTAAAAACTCAGGAACGCATTTTCCTACAGAAAAAAATATAAATTGTGATCTAGAATGCTGAGTATTATAATTCAGCTACACAATGTTTATAAAGGCTTTTGTGAACTAAAGCCTAAGAGCCTAGTAACAATTCACAACAATATTTCTATGAGAAAATGCATTCCAGGTTCAAAATAATTTAATACAATCCCTTTGTAGGTTGGTGACTGTCTGTATAGTGCCACCAAGTGATATATATTTGACTAAACTCACAAAACATTAAATTCAAGACAGCTACATAACATGACTATTCATTCTGTAAATGTGCTGTCAATCACTTTCTAAGAAAAATTAACCATCTTAATTCATTTAAAAACTGCTATAATACTTACATTTAGCATTTCAAAATCATTACTTTCTAAACCCTGTGTGAGGAGAACTGGAAAACTGTTTGTCTGTGGAAGGGTGTCCTTTTCTTTTTTCGCATCTATATCCAGTGCTCCCAGGCGTTCTTCAATGCTAACCTACAGAACAGAAATGACCAGTTAATGTTATATGAGACAACACCTAAAGCAGTTTGGTCAAATTACTTTGTGCTTATGTCTCAGAAGACAAAAGCCACTGACTGATTCACACCTCAACACTGAAAAACACAAATACGCTCTTCCTCATTCCAATAGAATCTCATCACCATAAGGCCAATGTCGTAGACAAGTGTAATACCTGCAATCCAAGTTTCCAAGTGTAATACCTGCAATCCAAGACTCCAGTGAAAAAAAATGAAAACCATGATTTGAAGATGTAATTCATAAAATCCCCTCTATATGAAGATTCAAAAAAGACAAGGACCAGGCAACTGATTACTAAAGCACAAGAAAAGACCTATAATCACAAAAGCTTCCCCTTCTGTAATTATCCCTTGCCATCAACCTCGGATCTTTTGCTAACAAATATTATCAAAAGAGCATAAAGACAGTTACGTTCCCCCCAAAATTTATAAGATGTCTTCCTATTTTTCTGTTTGTTTGCTATACAAAAACTCACTTGTACATAACTAATCCCTTATGAAAGCAAATCTAACAACTACGTTCTGCCAGCCCCTTGGAAGCTCCATCAAAATACGAACGTTCTATTACTACCAAAGCAAACAGAGAGGCTTTGGTAAAGCCTCCTGTTTGGGTTATGTTTTATGAAAAACACTAAAAAGGTAGGAAAAAATTAAAGGGTAGGATCTAGGCCAAACTAGAGGAAGTTGACACCTTATTTTTAAATCAGATATCATGTTATTGAGAAACAATTTTTACGAACAGCAGTGTTATTCCCCAACCCCCCACCCCCAATAAAGCAAGACATTTAAAATCAGGTAAAGAAACACTCTTTCTCTAATGATAAAACAGTTAAAATTCTAGATTACTTAGACAAGAGTGACAAGTGAATGGAAGACAAAAAAGAGGATTTTTCACAGACAAGTACAGTAATCACAAGAGGGTTTTAAGAGTTGAGAAAAAATGAAATTTATAAGCACTTTAAGAGGTTATAATGACGATCACTTTTAAAGGCTAACTAGCATTAAACCAGCCAGGAATGCTCAGACAGCCAAGAGACAAGGCATCACTGGAACTCAGCAACATGCGAAACCCAATGAAAATCATCACAGCAAGTCCTGGCTTAATCTACAATTACCTTATCCAGCTAACAATGACCAAATGGCCAGAAGAGCACCCTCTTCAGTTAATAAGAGTTTTGTCCTCTCCATTTTCTGAAGTTTCAGCTTTGGCTCCATCCAATATAATTCTTAGAATCTCCCAAGTAATCTTAAATTTCAAACTCAAAAATGGTCAGAATGAGTGGATTACCTCCTTTTCCCCTAATTTCCTCTTGCTCTCTATTTCCTCAGTCTGTGGAGGAGCAGGCTTGATAGCTGCATGATGACCAGGTATCCCAGGCACCAGAACTTTTGCTTCAGAATTCATCACTGGTGTTCTCACCTGTTAAACAGGAATAGTAGGGGTGTGACAAAGGAAACTGTCTTACTCTTTGCAAGATTTATCCCCAATGAGAAAACTAACAGCTTTTAAAAGGTTTTCCTACTGAAAAACTTAATGTAACTAACTCAATAGGATATGAATTAAAGATATATTTTAATTGAATACTGGCATTTAAGTATAATCTGAACATTCATTGTTTTAAAGCCTGCAACATGTAAGAGTAAGAACCAAGAAAAACAAAATCTACAGATCACGCAATGACACACTGACTTAAAAATTCAGGGGACAGGGGTTCGATCCCTGGTCCGGGAAGATCCCACATGCTGCAGAGAAACTAAGCCCATGTGCCACAACTACTGAGCCTGAGCTCTAGAGCCCACAAGCCACAACTACTGAGCCCACGTGCCACAACTACTGAAGCCCGTGCTCCGCAACAAGGGAAGCCACCACAATGAGAAGCCCGCGCACTGCAACGAAGAGTAGCACCCGCTCGACGCAACTAGAGAAAGCCCACGCGCAGCAACAAAAACCCAAAGCAACCAAAAATAAATAAATAATTTAAAAAAAACGTTAAAGAGTGAAGCTGTACATTTTATGACTACCTCCAATAATTGATCTTTGCCAGAAATGCTCAGACAGCCAAGAGAAAGGTGTCATCTCTGAAACTCAGCCAGAAGCGAAACCATTTGAATGTCATCATAGCATGTCTTGGCTTTCCTTTTTTTCATTAGACTGCCAAACACATGATGTCTCCATGTAGATGCCACATTATATTCAAAATAAAGCATGACAATAATGTTCTTATATCTGGTATTTAATTCCAGCCCCATCATGGATTTAGGTTTTATTCCACCCTGAAATACAGCATTCCTCTCAACAAAGTTTTGCCCCTTTAAGTATATAAATTGATGAAATAATTTGATAAATTTGATACTGATATTTACTCAGTGATCCTGCACTGGGGGTGGGGTAGAGGAGGAAGAATTAAATAAATCCAAGGTCTTCAACTTCTAGTCACCTATTCACTCATTCGTTCAACAAATCAAGAGCACAGAAATGAAAAAAGTTTTACAGTCTTAATATCTAAAACCTAATCCCACAAAATTTGTTAAGACAAGATCATAAAGAGGATTTTAAGAGTTTAAACATAGTATTACATAACAATTCAATTCACTCAAATATCTTTTTTCTTAACTTCTAATATGAAATGCACTCACCTTTGTTATAGCTGTTTCTACTTTTGGGGCCCAGCAGATTGAAATATCTCTTACTAAACACATATGAGGTTCTTTGGAATTTAAAGCCTGGGAATAGAATTTTAAAGAGGGAAAGGGGGTGGAAGGTAAAAAAAAAAAGTGTCAAACAAAGTAACTGAGAGTAAGAATAAAGTGAAAAAGAAATGCATTTTTATAAAAATACAAAAAAGTATAGAAGGCTTCCACAGAAAACTCCTGGTCACTCAGACTGATCACCATTCAGATTGATGCCATATGAGGAAAATGGGTCACCTCTGAAGATACCAGGCATAATGTTCACTTCCTTCAGTTATGTACTGCTCAAATCTTTCACATACGCAGTTTTAAAAGACCGACATTTAAAACGTAACAGATTTTAAAGAAAACATTATTAGCTCATCATCTTATAATCTATCCTAAAAAAGACTGATCCTACCCTAAATTTCCTACTGCTATCCTTCCACAAGCTAGTCAAAGACAAGCAATGCTGATTAATAAAATGCTCTAAGGTGAATCTCTATGTCCTGATATGGTATTAAACAGGAGGGGAAGTGAGATGCAGCTAAGTACATATGTACCTACAAGGCTTTAAAGTTATAGGTAATTCTCTATACCCACCTAATCAATATCTGGAAAGACACAAAGCACACAGGAAACAGGCTGCATCTGGAGAGTGAGGTTATGAGATCCACGTATGGCAAGGAGACGTATGTTTACAGTTTAACACTTCTCTCCCTTTTTTGTCACACCATAACCATGTATTACATTTTTTTAAAGTAAGAAGTATTTTTAAATAGACTCAACAAGAGATTGCTTAAGCAAGAGATATTCCTCTCATAGTCTCTCACCTATTGGACATGCTCATAGTAACTCACCAAAAGTCTCCAAAGAAACTTCTGTAATCAAAAAACCTAAACCACTGCCCCACCCATTACATTTCCACTTAGAATACTCAATGCATGCTATTACTACAGGATCTCTTATTAAGATTTACCTGTGGCTACTGAGCACCTGAAATGTGGCTAGTCCAAACTGAGATGGGCTTGTAAGTGAAAAATATACACCAGATTTTAAAGACATAATACCAAATAAAGGAAGAAGGGGGGCAGAATATCTCAAATAACGTTTTATACTAAACATTAAAACGATATTTTGGATATACTGGGTTAAGTAAAATTACATAGTTGACCCTTGAACGATGCAGGGGTTAGGGGCGCCGACCCTCTGTGCAGTCAAAAATCCACTTATAACTTGTTCATAGTTATAACGTATCCATAGTTCCGCATCTGTGGTTTCAACAACCTTGGATGGTGAGGTACTGTAGTATTTACTATTGGAAAAAATCCATGCATAAGTGGACCCACACAGTTCAAAACTGTGTTGTTCAAGGACCAACTATAAACAGAGTTCTCACAAGTTAAAATAAACCATCCACTGAAAAGTCCTTCAGTTAAGTGGAAACATATGACATCTTCTTAAGTATTCCAATAAGCAGACCAATATATCATTTTTAAATCATTCTCTTCCACAGACATGTTGATGTTGCACTGCTTTACTCCAGAGGAGCAGCTACGTACCACTCGCTCAATGGTGGGCTGAAACCAACTGCCATATACAAGCAACAATGACATTTTGTCGGAGCAGAAACCAGCTGCTAGAATAGGGACGGGTTTTGGTGTTGATTTCTTGCCTTTCCCAGGCGTTGCTATCTGAATTGTGCAGTTTGAAGTCAAAGGCTTTTTGCAGTATCTGGGAATGGAAAAAAATGAGATTAGAAAATGTGAAAATAGCATCTCACACTAATTCTTTGAAGTTGGTGTCACGAAATGTGACCCTCCCCCGGCCTCCACATCATCAGGAGTGACCAGTGTCCCAGAGCACTAGTGTTCCTGTCAAGACTTCATCTATCCCCACCCTGCCAACATTCAAGACCTCACCACCAAACCCTGCCTTGAGGCACAGCTGCTCTTCTATCCCACTCTGTCAACCCTTACAAATGGCCCCAAGCTCCCAAGTGCTCTCTCACCACCCCTCTGAGCTTCAGCCCCAAATGGCTCTGTTCTTGCCCTACTCTAATCAGCCCCATCTCTAATTGCTTCCAACCCCTGAATCCTCACCATGACCTCTGCATCAGAGTTCCAGGAGCAAAATGATCAGCAAAATATAAACAAAATTAGATCCTCAACTTCTCTAAGAGCTCTCCTCACCTTGCTTGCCTCGGCAGCCTTCCCCACACCCTTAGTGCCACGACCCTTGGCAATGATTCAAGTACGCTTCTTGTTCTTCACTAACACTTCAAGACAAGTAGTCTCTCCCTCCACCACCTCCAAAACCTTTGAAATTGCCGTCACCAGCTACCAGCTACATTCCCCTCCTGCCGTCATCCAATGGCCTCTGGGTCACTCAGCATCTCTTAAAGATGTGAGTGGCTGTCACTCTGTCCAACAATTCCACTGAGGAATCCCTTTCTTAGTGATTTCCATATACAGCATGCAGTCTGACGATCCTTCTGACACCCTGCCCTCTCAGTTCCTTTAGCCTTCTACCTCTATCAACCTTGTCCTTCCCTGTACCTTAGCCACACGCTCCTCACACCACAGACATCTTATCACCACTAAGTACACACCCTCCATAATCCCAACTGTAAGCACCCCACTATCTTTCCAACTCACTCTTCCTAGTTTCCCAACTCCACATCCATCTCTATCCAGGATTTTTGGCCTCTGCTTTGGGCTTTACCCTTCTGTGGTCTATTCTCTTCACATCAGATAGAACGACTTAAAACTTAATGTCTTAAAACTTAGGTCAAACCTCATCAATCCTCAGTTTAAAATCCTTCAACAGCTTACTACTGCCCAAAGAGAAATGCCCAAGCCCTTACCATGGCCCACCACTTCTGGGCCCTCAACTATACATTCCATGCATACATATGACTATATAAATAAAGGCCTCAAGTGCTACACATCAAAATGTTAAGTTACCTCTAGGGAGTGGAACTCACTGGAGGGAGACTTGAGTTTTATAATCAATTGTCTATGCATCCTGAATGTTTTAAAATAAGTGTATATTACTTTCATAATCCCTATATAGAACTGTAAAAGGAAGAGCACCAACTGACAATAAAAAGTTGAAACCATTTTAAAGTTTAACATAATTCTGCACATGACTGAGTCTCAGACCATGTTTATAGCACATGCAAGAGTTGGCAAACTTTTCTATAAAGGGCCAGATAGTAAATATTTTTGTTTGGGGGGCAGGGTGGGGTACATGTGGTCTTTACTGGATGTGGCCTGCAGGCCATAATTTACTGACCCCTGGTCTATGACTACTACACATCATATCAGCAACTCCCCTCTGTCCAACAAAACACAAGCATTCACTGATACACAAATGTGTGACAAATGTGTGACACTATCAAAGTTAGAAATTAAGGCTTCACCAAAGTTCACAAGCAAAGCTTTCCTACTGAACCAATTTCTTTTAAAATAAAACTTGAGTTCTCACTGGGAATGTATGTAGTCATATGGACAAAGAATTAAGAAGGCTTTCAGAACAATCTAAATGAAAAGTAACATAAAGCAAAGAATATTGAGGTGGGAGTATAAATAAGTAGCAAGTCAGGGAAGAAAAATAAATTTCTGACTTGAGAAACTTCTTACTTACCCATTTAATATGTGTTCAAAAAGATGAACTTGACCATCTCTGCAAACAACAGCTAACTTGACAGGCTAAAAGAAAAATGTAACATTAATAGGTAATATACTTCGGTCTACTCTAATAATTACTTATGAAAATCCAACTACCCTCTCCACCCTTCAAATAACAAGAGATAAATCAAAACAGTAAGGATGTTCAACTCTTGAATTTAAAAATAATCACTGCCACCAAAATAACAATTCAAGTAGTTGTTGTCAAGCCTATAAATAAAAGTTTAGGCTAAGAAGACAGCACAGTCCATGAGAACGCAGCATGGAAGTTAGAGGAGCTAAGTCAACAACCAAGTGCACTGGCTGACAACAGGGAACCAACCGGCAGGCCCACATGTCAGGATTACTGAAAACGCCACTGCGCCCTGTCCTCTCCCCTCATGAGCACTCAATACAGAATCCAAGGATTACTTCGAATAGTCTAAGATTTTTATTTTGTTCTCTCTTTCCTGAATCATCGAATCATCAAAACCCTGATTTTAAAAAATAGTATTTGTGAAGTCCAAAAACAAATTCTCTAAGAAACAAGCTATTTACCTCTTCTTTATTTTCTGACAAAGTCAAGTCAATATAGACAGGTTCGTCTGTAACTGTAAAAGACATCACTGCATTCTTCTCTTTGTTTTCTGAACGGACCTGCCTAGATAACAAAACCGATGATTAGATAATGAGACATTTAAAAAAAAAAAAAAAAGGCAAACACCTAAAGGGAGTTACAGCAATCAGCTCCCAACAGCATTTTCATCTTTTGAAAGCTAAATAAGGTAATTAAAGATCAAAATAAGGGAAGCATTTGTGTCACTACCATGTGACATGGTTATATGGGAAAAGAGAAAGCACTAATGCATTTGTGGCAGACTTAAACAATGAGCAACGTTCTTTTCCATTAACCTATTTGTCTATCTTGATGGCAATGCCAACTGTCTGGATCACTGCAGCTTTGCAAGTTTTGAAGTGAGTTTTCCAACTTCTTTTTCAAAGTCATTTGGCTATTCTATGTGCTTTGCATTTCCAATTGAATTTTAAAATCAGATTGCTGGGATTTTGACTGGATTCACTTTGAATCTATAGATTAATTTGAGGAGGATTATCACAGCAATACTGAGAAAACAGAGTCCAGAAATAGATAAATAGATAGATAGATAAATGATCCTCACTATTGGCTGATTCTTTGAGAATCTGCCTACTTGCTAAAATTGATTTGTAGACCCCGAAATCACTATTTGTGGTGATTTCATGGTCTTTAACAGGTATACATAGAGCAGTGAGGCATATGAGCAGCCCAATGCTCATGAGGTTTAACAAGGCTATGCTCTGCCTTTTTACTTCGGCTTTCATACTAAGTATTCTTTTTCCAGCCTATTTAGCGCCACACTTTTTGCTTTTATGCTTTTGGTTGGTGATTTCACTATTTAAAATGGCCCCCAAGTATAACGCTGAAGTGCGGTCTAGTGTCCCTAAGAGTAAAAAGGCTGTGATATGCTTATGGAGAAAATGTTTAAGTTCGATAAACTCTGTTCTGACGTAAGTTAATCAGCTATGTGTTTGTGTGTATGTATATAAATAAACTAAGGTATCTTTAAACAGAAATACACATAAAACAAGGTTATGTATTAATTAGATGACAAAAATGTTATAACCAGAGGCTTGCAGAAACCAAACCCTGGTGTTTCCCCAAGGAGTAAGAGTTCAGTATCACTGAATCAGTGCTCCTGAGGACTTCATACAACATAACTACTGCAAATAGCAGGCAATTGACTCAACGTGTATATATGCAGCACCAATTCACTGGAGATAGTACTGGGAGTACTGGGACCACTGGATATCCAAAAAACAAAAACAAACCCATGAACCCCAATCCGTTCCTTGAACCATATACACGAATTAACTCAAAACAGATCACAGAACCAAATAAACACAGGACCTAAAACTAAAAAACTTCCAGGAGAACACTTTTGTGACCTTGGGTTAAACAAAGACTTCAAAACATGATCTGTACTTCATCAAAATTAAAAACTGCTTCGTTTCAAAAAAAAAAAACACAAGCCACAGACTAGGAGAAAATATTTGTAAAGCATATACCTAATAATTTATTTATATTCAGAACATACACAGAACTCTCAAAACTCAGTGAGAATACAAACAACCCAGCAGAAAATAGGCCAAAATATTTGAACACACACTTTGTCAAGGAACATATCCAGATAGCAAATAAGTACTTAAAAGATTCTCAACATCAATAGTAATTAGGAAAATGCAACTTAAAACCGCACTGAGATACCACTACACACTTATCAGAATGGTTGAAATTAAATGACCATATAAAGTGTTGGTGAAGATGTGAAGGAATTAGCACTCTTACGCACAGCTGGTGGGAACGTAAAATGGTACAACCACTCTGGAAAAAATCTGGCAGTTTTTTTTTTTTTATTCTTATTTATTTATTTTTGGCTCAGTAGTTGTGGCATGTGGGCTTAGTCGCTCCACAGCATGTGGGATCTTCCTGGACCAGGGTTCAAACCCATGTCCCCTGCGTTGGCAGGCGGAGTCTTAACCACTGCACCATCAGGGAAGCCCCTGGCAGTTTTTTAAAAAGTTAAATATACACCTATCGTAAGATGCAGCCATTATACTCCTAGGTAGTTACCCAAGAAAAATGAATCATATGTCTGTAAAAAGACTTGTACACAAGTGTCCTTAACAACTTTATCTGTAATATGCCAAACATGTCAACAAGCCTGTAGACTGAGGTGGGGAGGGGGATTACAAAGGGATACGAGGAAACTCTTGGGAGCAATGCAGGTGGCCACTGTCTTGATTGTGGTAATAATCTCACATTTGTATACATATGTAAAAACTTAATTATGCTTTTGCTTTAAGTACATATAATTTATTATGTCAATTATACCTCAGTGAAGCTGTTTAAAAAATCTGGGCACAAATTTTAAAAATTAAAATAAAGACTGAGTAACAGAGTAACAAGCGTGGCTTACAAACATGATTCAAGATCAGTTTCTTTTTATTAACTACTGAGACTTTATACATTTACCAGTAAACAGTCTTTCAGTATTTTTGTGTCTAGAAGAAAATTAAGAGTTGATTTGATAAATTCTAAATATTTCATGCATAATAACTTCGTAATAAAACAAGATTCATTCTAAAATTAAGTTACTCATACTATATACATGCTCAAAATCACTGCTCTCACACGACTACACACAGCAGAAGCTGCTATTTTAGCACATCAACAGGAGACGGTACTTCCTCCTTGCAGTAATATGAAAGGGTTTTTCAGTTGTTTTTTAATTTTAATCTTCATTCAGTGGCAAGAAGCCTTCAAATGTTATTTTCTTTCAGAAATGTGTCTTTCAAAGGTAATTATAAGGGAACCCTCGGCTTGCTCTACCTAATAAAACAAAGTTTTCATGAATGGCCTTTGGGGGCAGCCTTTCAATATGCATTTTAATCTGTTTGTTTTTTATGGTTTACTCCTCTGTTACTAGGAAGCCTCAGGTATACACAAACTATCTTCAGGATCTTAAGACAGCAGAAATCAACTTTTCTGCTATACAAAAAATTTTGGAGCTGGAGACCCCTAGTCTCAGGAGCCAAAGAGGTGAGGCATTAAAGACTGAAGCACCTCAGTAATGTCAGGAGATTGGGGTGGCCGATTTTAACTTTTTTGGCATTACTAATTTCTTATGTTAGGGATAAACCCTCTAGAACCAAAATAAGATATTCCAATAGGCGCTCCTCAAAAATGAAACACAGGACAGAAAACCAACACAATTTGATTATAAGAGGCAAAATTAGGAACTAAGCTGATGGTCTGGAGGTGAACAGAGGTCCACCTCCAGACTGACATGAACCTTTCCCCACACTACTACTTTAAGAAATACATATTTGATGAGTATCATTTCTGAGTATTATTTGGTATAAATTTACAGTAACTTTATACAGTCAAGAGCATGCTCAACTAACTGATCATTAGGATAAGAAACTACTTCTATTTTTAAAATATCTACGTATTCTGTCCATGAACATCAGGTAAAAGAAAAAAAGTTAATTTCACCATTAGATGATGTTATAAAATCCAAGAAATTTCTTATTATTTCTTAAATTTAAAAACTTTTTGATGGTTCTTCAATACCAAATAGATTTTTACTTTCAAAAGTAGCTTCAGGGCTTCCCTGGTGGCGCAGTGGTTGAGAGTCCGCCTGCTGATGCAGGGGACGCAGGTTCGTGCCCCGGTCCGGGAAGATCCCACATGCCGCAGAGCGGCTGGGCCCATGAGCCATGGCCGCTGAGCCTGCGCGTCCGGAGCCTGTGCTCTGTGGCAGGAGAGGCCACAACGGTGAGAGGCCCACGTACCGCCAAAAAAAAAAAAAAAAAAAAAAAAAAAAAAAAAAAAAAGTAGCTTCAAAGGGAATTAGTGACAGCAACCACTGCAAGGAAAGGCTACTGGGATTCTCAGACACAACCAAGGAATTTAAGGTCCTCAGTAAACCATCAAATAGGCATTACTGCACTAACCCTGACAGTCATCTCTTTCAACAAAATCAGAGATTTTCCTAAAAAAATTTTTTAAAAAGGTTTTTAAATTGCCCAGTCACAAAAATATTCAGCCCACTCTATCTCTAAACAAGCATGGAGGAAGTTCTATTATGTAATGCTCTTAAATTTTTCTCATAAAGATCTGATTTTTAGGCAGGCTCAATTCCTCATTACAAGTCAATATAAAATAAATCTAACATTAAATACAATAAAGCAAATCTCATATTCATCTTTTACATTAACCATATAAGCTATGACCGATTCTTTCAAGGCAATGTTACCTCCCAAAATCCAAAAGACTACATACCAGACATTAAGTAACCGGTCATGTACTGCTCCAGATAAGAAATAAAGACCTGTAATTCCATCAAAGGGTTGGCTCTCATTAGGAGGTCTGATAGTTGTGAACATAAGTGATGAAACCGGCGTTGCATGTCCCGTGAAATGCTAGAGAAAGTTAAATCTCATTTAGGAGAGGGTGTAAAGCAGTAACAAAAATTAAGAGTTCATATGTATCATAAACAATATACATGATACACATCTGAAATCAGAGCTCCAGACTACTAAGGTTATTTGTGCTATATTCCTCTCACTTTAAAAAACTCCATCCAAAAAAATCTCAACATTAAAGCCGTCCCTTCCAACTCCCGTGAGCCTACCCCACAATCTTTACTTCTTCCATATTTGTGTTAAAGATTCACTTCATTTTATCCATTTTAAAAGGGGTGCCTAGGTGCTCAGACACAGCCAAGGAATTGTAGGTCTTCATGTTACTCTCAGTGAGTTGAAACCACAATTTTGAGGCATCATCACAGCACCAAAAGTTCAGTAACCCCTGAGCACACTCAAAATGTAATTCTAAATCTCCACAGCTAAATACAGTAATATACCAAATGCTGGATGCAAGCTAGAAATAAAAAATTACTATCATTATTATATAATTATATTATTATTGAAGAGAGTAAGATACTTAACTCAAATTCCACTCATTTCATTTTCCATTTACATTCATTCTTCCAATGCATGCAAAAAGGACATGTCTCATCTATTTAACAGATTTGGAGGACTACTTTTGTCTATTAATTGTACTATTTCATATGCTTGAAAATAACACATCTGTATTCTTAAAACAATATTCTTTGGCTCAGACTTCTGCCTTTCTCCATACTTACTCTAGACAACTGTTATGCTTACAACTAATTTGATTCACTCACTCTGTAGACTTCTTTGGTCTCCAAAACCCATAGTTTGATTGTTCGACCAGCTGAAAGCAACATCTTTCCATCTGGGCTGATACACAGGGAACTGACGCTGCTATTATCACCTTTCCATTTGCTGTATTGTGAAGAGAAATAAAAACATCTCAATGAATGGGGAGGAAACTTTACTCAAAGCAAAAAGAAAACAAAAGGCAAACTAGGAATTAAAAATACCACTCAAGGGGCTTCCCTGGTGGCGCAGTGGTTAAGAATCGGCCTGCCAATGCGGGGGACACGGGTTCGAGCCCTGGTCCAGGAAGATCCCACATGCCATGGGGCAACTAAGCCCATGCGCCACAACTACTGAAGCCCGCGCGCCTAGAGCCCATGCTCCACAACAAGAGAAGCCACCGCAATGAGAAGCCCGTGCACCACAACAAAGAGTAGCCCCAGCTTTCCGCAACTAGAGAGAAAAAAAAAAAAATACCACTCAAGGTTCTATGCCAAACTGCATTCCCTAAAATCCTGACTCAGGTAACCAACCTTGGACATATCATCAAGGTAATGCTTCCCCAATAGGACAGAGAATCTTAAGAGGTACCAGGAAATGGGTTAATAAGAGTTATAAGAATGTAAAATGGATAGCTGTGTCTCCTGTGATCCATGGTGATCCTGTTAATGCCCAGAAAACTATCATGCTGGCTGGACCTCTACGTAGAACCCATCCTATCCCCTCCATAGTTCCTGCATTCTCTGGAAGGTTGAGAACTTAATTTACTTAGTAACACAAATGATCTCTCAACCTACAGTACAAAAAGATTATTTCTACCCCAAATCCACAAATATACGCCCCTAGCTGATAAAATAAAATAAATTAGGTAAAATGATCCCTTTCTAATACCACAAATATGATTAACAGCAAGAGTCTTTATAGGCGGTTGCATACGTTAATGCTATTTATAAGCAACAAGGAGCCTGGCTTGGCTATTCACTTATAAAATCAAGAAGTAACAGTAGCACGGCTTCCCTGGTGGCACAGTGGTTAAGAATCCGCCTACCAATGCAGGGGACACGGGTTCAAGCCCTGGTTCAGGAAGATCCTACATGGCATGGAGCAACTAAGCCTGTGCACCACAACTACTGAGACTGCACTCTAGAGCCTGTGAGCCACAACTACTGAAGCGCATGTGCCTAGAGCCCACGCTACACAACGAGAAGCCACCGCAGTAAGAAGCCACACACCGCAATGAAGACTAGCCCCTGCTCGCTGCAACTAGAGAAAGCCCATGTGCAGCAACAAAGAGCCAGTGCAGCCAAAAATAAATTAATTTAAAAACAAAAAACAGAAGTAACAGGAGCAATCTTCTTACGAAAAAAGGTTAGTTCTAAAGTGGAAGAAAACATATTGCTCTGCCAGTCACACTGGAATATGTCAAATTACTCATTTGGAAAAACAAAATTAGATTCCTGTCTTATATTACATACACACTAAACTTAATAAATTAAACCAAAACTAACTGATTAAAAGTATTAAAAAAATACTGGGGCTTCCCTGGTGGCACAGTGGTTGAGAGCCTGCCTGCCGATGCAGGGGACACGGGTTCGTGCCCCAGTCTGGGAGGATCCCACATGCCGCGGAGCGGCTGGGCCAGTGAGCCATGGTCGCTGAGCCTGCACGTCTGGAGCCTGTGCTCCGCAATGGGAGAGGCCACAACAGTGAGAGGCCCGCGTACCGCAAAAAAAAAAAAAAAAACAAAAAAAAAACCATGGAAACAAATGACAATGAAAACACGATGACCCAAAACCTATGGGGCGCAGCAAAAGCAGTTCTAAGAGGGAAGGTTATAGCAATACAATCTCACCTCAAGAAACAAGAAAAATCTCAAATAAACAATCTAACCCCACACTTAAAACAACTAGAGAAAGAAGAACAAAGAAAACCCAAAGTCAGTAGAAGGAAAGAAATCATAAAGATCGAGCAGATAGAATCAAAGAAAACAATAGCAAAGATCAATAAAACTAAAACCTGGTACTTTGAGAAGATAAACAAAATTGATAAACCCTCAGCCAGACTCATGAAGAAAAAAAGGGAGAGGACGCAAATCAATAAAATTAGAAATGAAAAAGGAGAAATCACAACTGATACTGCAGAAATACAAAGGATTATAAGAGACTACTACAAACAACTATATGCCAATAAAATGGACAACCACGAAGAAATGGACAAATTCTTGGAAGCGTACAATTTTCCAAGACTGAACCAGGAAGAATTAGAAAATCTACACAGACTTATCACAAGTAATGAAATTGAAAGCGTAATTAAAAATCTTCCAACAAACAAAAGTCCAGGACCAGATGGCTTCACAGGTGAATTCTATCAAACATTTACAGAAGAGCTAACACACATCCTTCTCAAACTCTTCCAAAAAATTGCAGAGGAAGGAACACTCCCAAACTCATTCTATGAGGCCACCATCACCCTGATACCAAAACCAGACAAAGATACTACAAAAAAAGAAAACTATAGACCAATATCACTGATGAACATACATGCAAAAATCCTGAACAAAATACTAGCAAAGAGAATCCAACAGCACATTAAAAAAGGATCATACACCATGATCAAGTGGGATTTATCCCAGGGATGACAGGATTCGTCAATACACGCAAATCAATCAATGTGATACACCACATTAACAAATTAAGGAATAAAAACCATATGATCATCTCAATAGATGCAGAAAAAGCTTTTGACAAAATTCAACACTGATTTATGATAAACTCTCCAGAAAATGGGCATAGAGGAACCTATCTCAATATAATAAAGGCCACATAAGACAAACTCACAGAAAGCATCAGTCAATGGTGAAAAACTGAAAGTGACCACTAAGATCAGGAACAAGACAAGGATGTCCACTCTCACCACTATTGATTCAACATAGTTTTGGAAGTCCTAGCCACAGAAATCAGAGAAGAAAAAGAAATAAAAGGAATATAAATTGGAAAAGAAGTAAAACTGTCACTGTTTGCCGATGACATGATACTATACATAGAAAATCCTAAAGATGGCACCAGAAAACTACTAGAACTAATCAATGAATTTGGTAAGGTTGCAGGATACAAAATAAACGCAGAAATCTCTTGCATTCCTATAAACCAACAACAAAATAGCAGAAAGAGAAAGTAAGGAAACACTCCCATTTACCACTGCAACGAAAAGAATAAAATACCTAGGAATAAACCTGCCTGAGGAGGTGAAAAACTTGTACTCCGAAAACTATAAAACACTGACGAAAGAAATCAAAGATGACATAAACAGATGGAGAAATATACTGTGTCCTTGGACTGGAAGAATCAATATTGTGAAAATGACTATATTACCCAAAGCAATCTACATATTCAGTGCAATCCCTATCAAACTACCAATGGCATTCTTCACAGAATTAGAACAAAAAATTTTACAATTTGTATGGAAACACAAAAGACCCTGAATAGCCAAAGCAATCTTAAGAAAGAAAAATGGAGTTGGAGGAATGAGCCTCCCCAACTTCAAACTACACCACAAAGCTACAGTAATCAAAACAGTATGGTACTGGCACAAAAACAGAAATATAGATCAATGGTACAAGACAGAATACCTAGAGATAAAACCATGCACATATGGGCACCTAATTTACAACGAAGGAGGTAAGAACACACAATGGAGAAAAGACAGCCTCTTCAATAAGTGGTGCTGGGAAAACTAGACAGCTACATGTAAAAGAATGAAATCAGAACACTACCTAACACAATACACAAAAATAAACTCCAAATGGATTAAAGACTTAAATGTAAGACCAGACACTATAAAATTCTTAGAGGAAAACATAGGAAAAACACTCTGACGTGAACCACAGCAAGTTCCTTTTTGACCAACCTCCTAGAGTAATGGAAATAAAAGCAAAAATAAACAAATGGGACTTAATTAAACCTAAAAGCTTTTGCACAGCAACAGAAACCATGAACAAGACAAAAAGACAACCCTCAGAATGGAGAAAATATTTGCAAATGAAACAACGGACAAGGGATTAATATCCAAAATATACAAACAGCTCATGGAGCTCAATATCGAAAACACAAACAATCCAGTTAAAAAATGGGCAGAAGACCTAAATAGACATTTCACCAAGGAAGACATACAGATGACCAAGAGGCACATGAAAAGATTCTCAACATCACTAATTATCAGAGAAATGCAAATCAAAACTACAATGAGGTAACACCTCATGCTGGCCAGAATGGCCATTATCAAAAAATCTAGAAACAATAAATGCTGGAAAGGGTGTGGTGAAAAGGGAACCCTCCTGCACTGTTGGTGGGGATGTAAACTGATACAACCACTATGGAAAACACTATGGAGGTTTCTTAAAAAACTAAAAATAGAACTACCATATGATCCAGCAATCCCACTACTGGGCATATACCCTGAGAAAACCATAATTCAAAAAGAGACATGTACCACAATGTTCACTGCAGCACTATTTACCATAGCTAGGACATAGAACCAACCTAAATGTCCATCGACAGATGAATGGGTAAAGACTCAGCCATAAAAAGAAACGAAATTGAGTTATTTGTAGTGAGGTAGATGGACCTAGAGTCTCTCATACAGAGTGAAGTAAGTCAGAAAGAGAAAAACAAATACCGTATGCTAACACATATATATGGAATCTAAAAAAAAGTTGTACTGATGAACCTAGTTGCAGGGAAGGAATAAAGAGATAAGACATAGAAAATGGACTTCAGGACATGGGGTAGGAGGGTGAAGCTGGGGCGAAGTGAGAGTAGCATCAACATACATACACTACCGAATGTAAAATAGTTGGCTGGTGGGAAGCAGCAGCATAGCACAGGGAGATCGGCTTGGTGCTTTGTGATGACCTAGAGGGGTGGGATAGGGAGGATGGGAGGGAGGCTCAAGAGGGAGGGGATATGGGGACATGTGTATGTATATGGCTGATTCGCTTTGTTGTGCAACAGAAACTAACACAGTATTGTGAAGTAATTATACTCCAATAAAGACCTATTAAAAAAGAGAAAAAAATATATAGGCAAAGAATACTCAGAATACATAAATAGCTCTTTGTATTCAAGAAAGAACTCCTTGAGTTTAAAAAAAAACTCAAAATAAAAATAGACAAAGGATATATAAACAAGCAATTCATAGAAGAAACACAACTGTCAATAAACATGAAAACACCCAACCTCACCAATAATCAAGGAAATGCAACAATAATGTATGAAAACTTTTCCTTTACCCTCATTGGTTCCTAACATTCTTGACAATTTCTCACCAATTCCCAGAGCTTCAACACTCACCTGTATTCCTTATTCAACATCTACTCACTGAATTGACACACTTTAAAAAAAAAGACATGATCACCATCCTGACAAGCTTCCTGAATCTATTTCGCCACTGAGCACTGAAAAGGCCAGCACAGAGCCAACACCACCACACCCCTGTCCCCTGTTACTTGTGCAACCCTCCTCCATCAGCAGAAACTGGGAACTTGTTAGAATTCCCAAGCCCCAACCTAGACCTACTAAATCAGATCTGTAAACATACATAACATATGTGCACATTAAAGCTTGAAAAGCACTAGATCAGAAGATTCCTCTCTGGGAAATGCGACAGGTTCCAGAGGAATGACCTACACATCCTGATACTGAAGGCCTCCCAATCACTCTACAAATGAAGCCCAGCAACTGAGCCACACACCCACAATGGCTTTCCAATCAGCTTTTCAATGTTTCATTTTCGAAAACCAACAGGCAGCTGAGGATCTCCAGTCACTTGAAGAATGCCTTTAACATGAAAGAAACCAAAATCAAACAAAAATTAAAACACATTCTCAAGAGGGAGATGACGAAAAGTAAAGTTTAAATCCTATAATATCTTCAGAGAGTTAGAAAATATTATACACATGACAGAAACATGACACAACAAAAAAGAAATACTCAAAGAACGAAAAACAGCTCCCAGAGGTTAAAAATTTAGAGAAACTTAAAATTGCAATACAAGATTTAGAAGGTGAAATTGAAGCAATTTCCCAGGTAACAGAAGAAAAAGACAAAAGAGAAAATGAAAATAAGGTTAAGAGACCAAAAGGATTAGTCCAGGAGATATAACACCTAAATAACAGTATGTAGTATAAGAGAAAGATCAAAGAAAAGAGAAGGAATGACATTATCAAATACACAGTATGAGAAGAACGCAGAGCATGAATTCCCAGGCTAAAGTGCCAACATAATTCACTGACTGAAGAAAAAAAGCACAGGATATTTTAAAATATAAAAATAATGAACAATGAAAGCCAAAAAACCAACGAACCAATGCTTCAAAATCCTGAGGGGAGGGCTTCCCTGGTGGCGCAGTGGTTAAGAATCCACCTGCCGATGCAGGGGACACGGGTTCAAGCTCTGGTCTGGGAAGATCACACATGCAGAGGACAACTAAGCCCGTGCACCACAACTACTGAGCCTGCGCTCTAGAGCCCGCGAGCCACAACTACTGAAGCCCAAGCGCCTAGAGCCCGTGCTCCGCAACAAGAGAAGGCACTGCAATGAGAAGCCTTCGCACCGCAACGAAGAGTAACCACCTGCTCGCCGCCAACTAGAGAAAGCCCACGTGCAGCAATGAAGACCCAACGCAGCCAAAAATAAATAAATAAATAAATAAATAATTTTTTAAAAAATGCTGAGGGGAATTATTTCCAACCCAAAAGTCTGTATCTTCAAATTATCAATTGAGATTTTGCTTGTCTTCCAGGAAGCTACCAATTTGTGTGTGTCACCAAAAAGAAGGAATAAACCAACAAAGAGAAAAATGGGATCCAGGAAACAGAGGCTCCATCTGGCAAGAGAATTTTCAAGATGATGAAAGGAAATCTCAGGATAATCACTGGAAGAAGGCAGAGAAGTCCGCCAAGAAATAAATGAAACTGGAGGGAAGCCTCCAAAGATTAAATAACTGATTGATTAACTGATGTGTCTGAAAATAAATGAGATTTACACTATTGCAGGAATGAGACTGAACTAATGACAGGTATATACAAAACTAAGCAAATGAACAATAAAGCAATTATAAACCCCAAGAAAAGCAAAATTCTGTGCCAGAATATAAACAGTACAGTCCAAGTCTCATCTGTAACAATAGTTAATTAGGCATATTGTGAACAATGAATACTGCTTAATCAAAGTGTGACATTACAATATCGGGAAAATGGGGACAGAAAAAGGTAGAGGCTAAGAACTAAATCCTCATCCTCTATAGTAGGAAATCAACAGATAATACCTAAAATGGAAAATAAACTCAGTTACCTATAGCATAAGAATGCCAAGAATGAAACTGGAAACAAAATATTGTATGAGACAGCACAGTTTGGATGAAAGCTCAGACTGTGATTCAACCTATTTCTTAACTGTAAAACAGGGATGGAGACCACCTTGCAGTGTTACAAATACAATACTGTGTATAATATGTTGAACGGTGCCTTGAACATTATTAGTCCCTATGTGAAGAATGTGACTTGGTGAACTCTCATCCAGACAGCATTTAAAAAGTACAGCTGCGGGCTTCCCTGGTGGCACAGTGGTTGACAGTCCGCCTGCCGATGCAGGGGACAGGGGTTTGTGCCCCAGTCCGGGAGGATCCCACATGCCGCAGAGCGGCTGGGCCCGTGAGCCATGGCCGCTGAGCCTGCGCGTCCAGAGCCTGTGCTCCGCAACAGGAGAGGCCACAACAGTGAGAGGCCCGCATACTGCAAAAAAAAAAAAAAAAAAAATACAGCTGCATGGGCCCCACCCCTGACCTAGTGGATGAGAATCTCCACAGGCGTCTCTTTACAACTATGAGTATGGAAACTACCACCGCAGGTAAATGGAATGAACTTACTGAACCTCTAGGCAAATGATTATTCTCTGCCCCTCCAGCCCCAAACCCTCCTTAAAATTCTAAGCCTCTATCACCACCCCTTCTGCTGGGTCTTGCCTTTCATGTGTTACTTCAATTTGCTTAGAAACTCTAAAACCACTTCCCTCTTCTGAGTTTCTATTAACTGCACCACTAGACACCTAGTAAGTTCAGAAAGCTGTAAACTTAGTTACATTTTATTTAACTCCTTTCTTCACTCAATAGCACCCCCTCCCCCAATCCTACCCAAGATTCTTCTTGGTTGGTACCTTTTCCATTCTTTCTTCCCACTCTTACCATCCTACACCCGGACTATTACAACCACCACCTGGGATCTAGCTTCTCTGCCTGTGCACTAGCTCCTTCCCATATATTTTACACAGTGCTAGCAAATTTTCTTCCTAGAGCATTATTTTGGTTACTCTGTTCCCAAGACATTGACCTTCAGTGTCTCATGCTTACCAAACAGAATCTAAAACTCCACCAAAGAAGTTTGACTACAGTAGAAAAACACTGTGCCAGAATTCAAGACAGCAAGGTTAGAACTCCCCTGCCACTTATTAGCTGTAAGACCATGGGCAACATTATCCTCCTTAGGGTCCTCATCCACGTAAGTTCAACCGCATTCAACTGTCCACATTCATTGAGCATCTACTATGCAGTCAATCACAGGATTAGGTGCTTGAACTAAAAGAGCTGTCTGAGATTTTTATCTATGACACTTAAGGCCAGACTCTCTTATAAGCTACTTTGGCTCATATCCTCCACCAACCATTATTCCCTAATATGGGCCTCCTCTAAATGCCTCTACTGGGTTCCAAGTAAATCTTTAACTTCCCTTTCGCCTAGCCTTTGTTCCTGCCACATCTCCACCCTCAAAAGGATCCTCCCACCCTCTTCTTTCCAAATCTTACCTCTCCTAGAAGACCCAGTTGAAAACCCTTCTCTTCCACCAGGCCTTCCCAACACTATCCTAATCATTTGACCAGTAATTACTTGCTACCTTATGGCATCTCTTGTGCAGTTATTTTACTCTTGTACCATTATTTAACTTTTCTGTTAAAATCTTCCATGTCCAATTTGATTAAATGTTCCTTGAGAACAGTCTGTAACCTTACTAGTAGTGTCTACATTCCCCACTGTGTCCAATATCAAACTTTACTTACATCAAGAATATAGTCTTGATTTGTCAAACTCTAAAGCATTCCCAAACAGTAACCAAGTTACCCCAGAACCATCAATGTTACTCACCACTTTACTTTGCACGTCTGTGTGTTCCATTCCACAATATGTTTGTCATCTGAACAACTATACAAACAGCCATTGTCTTGATGCCACTGTATGCAATTGACTTTGTTGTCATGTCCACCACTCTGCAGATTTTTTAAAAAATTAAAAGAAAAAAATAAAGCTCATCTGTTATGACAATATGCACCCTAGAATCATTACTAAACACTTAACTAAAATGTTAGGCCTTAACCTAACTAAAAAAGCCTACCCATTAACCTAACTAAAATGCATCTATCCATTTCCAATATCAAAAATGAGATAAATCTTCTATAACTTTATCAAATGTTAACTTTCCCTTCTCCTCTGCTAGAAAAACATACTTCTACATCATAAGTCAAACGACACTAGTCCTAAATGCCACCTGCTTTTGACAGGAATGCCAGCACTAAGCATGATAAAATGCTTCATGTACAGTGGCAAAAAGTTTGGGACACTTGAGTGAACTAATAAAGTCAAATCTTAAAGGGTTTAAAAGCATGTCTAGTTAAAACTATCCTTGAAAATCCCTTTACACCAAAACTATCTCTCAACTTTAAAAATCAATGTTCCTTCAGGGAAACACTAAATGTTTCCTTGTGTTGCAGCTCATACCATATGAAACTTTAAACACACTCAGCACAGCAAGATGCTGGCTCACTCAGAGGCACACAGGAATGGCGAAATCAACTGGGAAAGAGCAAATTCAAGTCTCCTGTCTCACACACATTCCAGGACAAGCTCATTCAGCAGAATTAAGGTGCTAAGTCACCTACGCTGTGAGCAATTATTTTCATTCTTTCCATCTGAATTCACATTAAATATACGTACAATGAGTCACCACTGTGTACACATCTAAGCATAAAAGTTAAAACTCAAAATCACTACTTCCATCATACAGATTGCTCCCATCTCAAAAGAAAAATATTTTTCAAAAATATTTATTTTTTGGCTGCGTTGGGTCTTTGTTGCTGTGCGTGGGCTTTCTCTAGTTGTGGTGAGCAGGGTCTACTCTCCGTTGCGGCGCGCGGGCTTCTCATTGCAGCAGCTTCTCTTGTTGCGGAGCATGGGATCTAGGAGCGTAGGCTTTCAGTAGTTGTGGTGCACGACTCAGTAGTTGTGGCTCGCAGGCTCTAGAACACAGGTTCTGTAGTTGTGGCACACAGGCTTAGCTGCTCCGTGGCATGTGGGATCTTCCCGGACTAGCGCTTGAACCCGTGTCCCCTTCCTTCCTACGAGCTATCTACTCAAAGAACTAAGTCCTACATTATAGCCACACACACAAAGAACTGAACAAAGGATATGAACAGATAAATTCCATAGAAAGAATTCAGTAAGAAAATTTTTAATAGTAATTCAAGAGATACAAAGCAAAACAAAGTGACATTTTTAGTCTGTTCATCTACCAATTTGTTTAGCATTATAATATCCACCCTGGTAAGATTACAGGGCACTATCATACGTTGCTAGGGGCTAGCGTACCTTTTTGGAAAGCAATCTAGCAGGTGTCCACTCATTCATTAGTTACTCATTCAACAAACATTTACTCAATACCAATTACATGCCAGGCACTACACTAGGCACTTTCAATATATAGTTATGTCTAAATCTCAAAGTCATGCAACGTAGGTTATATAATACTGAAGAGATGAGAAGTTATATTACTTATCCTTGATCATATAACTAGCAGGATTCAACCTCAGGATAGACTAGTTCCAAAGCCTGGGCCCTTTCTACCTCACCACGTCATCCCAACACTCCTTGCCCTGACCCTCTTGGTTCCTTTCTAATAAACTCATTCCCTGCTAAAGATTTATATATAATCCTGGGAGGTATCAAATTGATCTAAAAAGGAGTTCTAGGCTCCATCAGCATCATGTCTGCAGCCACAGTAACTGAGTAAAGCAGCTATCACAGTGCACCAGATACTAGGTACGTACTGACCACAGAAAACTGACCAAATCAAAGGATGGGACCCAAACTATAGTGGGGTAAAAGCCCACGAGGACCACACTCAACTTGGAGGAAGGAGGAATAAAGGGAGATTTCCTTTACATATACCTCTGAATGCTTTAAATTTTTTTCAGTTGTATATTATTTTTATAATCTTTAATATAAAAACAAGTGTTATATTTTTATTTTTATTTTTTAAATAAATTTATTTATTTATTTTTGGCTGCATTAGGTCTTCATTGCTGCGCGCGGGCTTTCTCTAGTTCCGGCGAGCGGGGGCTACTCTTCGTTGCTGTGTGCGGGCTTCTCATTGCGGTGGCTTCTCTTATTGCAGAGCATGGGCTCTAGGCACGTGGGCTTCAGTAGTTGTGGCATGCGGGCTCAGTAGTTGTGGCTCACGGGCTCCAGAGGGCAGGCTCAGTAGTTGTGGTGCACAGGCTTAGTTGCTCCGCGGCATGTGGGATCTTCCCGGACCAGGGCTCGAAGCCGTGTCCCCTGCATTGGCAGGCGGATTCTTAACCACTGCACCACCAGGTAAGTCCCAACAAGTGATATATTTTTAAATGCAGATATAAAATCAGATAAAAATTTTCACCTATCAAATTAGCTGGGTTTTTTTGTTAGCCTTACTGCTGCTTTAATGGAATAATCAACGATGGCAAAAACACCACTGAAATACACGTACCGTCCTTCCACTGCTGATACAAGTACAAATTAGAAAAGCTTTCAGAAAATTGTTATACTATGTATAAAAAGGCTTAACACTCACACCTTTGACTCATTAATTACAGGTTAGTAATTCTGGGAACCCGTGTAAGAAGAAAAGAGTTTTATAACAAAAAAATCGGAAACTACCTAAATAGCAAGAGTTAAACCACCAACGGACTACCCCATTTACAGGATTTTATGCAGTCACTGAAAACGTTTATAACTAGTTCTCGACAAATATGAAAATTACTCATGTTGTAATTTAAAGGAAAATATCAGAATACAAAATAGACAGAACCCAACTGTATTTTTTAAACATATGCATAAAGCAAAGAAATATGCAATCTATCAAAAGAGGTTCTCTCGGTGATAAACTTAGGTATAATTGTTTTCCCTTTTCAACTTCAGGTAGTTCCAAATTGTCTATGGATAGATGTTACTTAAAAGAGAAAACATTCTTTTATTCATATATACAGAAAGCATTCCTATATACAGACAGGAGTTAAGTGAACACCAAAAACATACTGTAGTAGACACTGTCTGAAATACATTATGCCAGTTAAGTTACTGTCTTGCAGCACCAAGCCCTCACTTCTCTGCTCTGGACGCTGGAACTGGGACTCTGCAAACCCCATTTCTGCTTTGCCAGCTGGATCGTTAGTAGGCTCCCCCAATAAGGGTGCAGGAGGGAGACAAGGCTGGAGTAGGAACAACGGAGGTGTTCCTTCCTGTCTCCCAGTTTGCATCACCCCAACATTTCTTCACCCCAGCAGGGGCAATCCTTTTGACAGCAGCTGAACCCAATATGCAGTTTTTTCAACACCTGGAGAACCAGAGACACCAGCAGTCAGCTAAAACCCCCTCCTCAGAGGTCTGGACCTTAAGTCTATGGGGCCACTCTCCCTCAAGAGACATCAGCACAGAGAGCAATACCTGCTTCTCAAAGGTCTGAGTTTCAGCAATAATTCCACCACCTCCCTCGTTCCCTAGCCCTGGAGGTGGTGCGCTCCTTCTGCAGCTGCTGTCTGTGATACTCAGAATTCTTTCTACCCTTTCTTATTTTAAGCCTAGTCAATAGTTCTTCACACTCTTCATATCCTGACCTATAATAATAACTAAGTTACCTATCACAGCTTTAACAAATATTACTGTTCAAAATTTTAAATATGGAAAGGGCAGAAAAATGCCCCCATACTGCAGATCCTATAGCATATCCTGAGCTGCTTTGTTTTTAATAAGTCTCTAATAATCAGTTTCCTGTCATCGCTCTTTTATATAATACACACACACACACACACACACACACACACAGACACACATACTTACTATCAATTTACTGTGTAATTCTCCTTTTACTGTACTGTATAATAAAATACTACCAACTGCTGTACCAAGAGCCAACAAGTCAACCTGGTTACTTGTCCCTATAGCTTCTGATTTCCTTTTTTTCCTCTGTGGACCTTCCTGGAAAAAAAAGAAAAAACAATTTTTTACTTTATTATTTCAAACACTGAAACATCATTAATGCATAAATGCAAATGCCCACTAGCCCACAAATGAATGTGACTGCTTCTAAGAAAATTTTTTTTTTAAAGTGGAGATGTGATTTGCTCTCAGATGATTTCTTTCTCACTACTTAGAAAATAATTACTCCAATGGAAAGAACTCGTAATACTCTGTCCCCATCTCCTACCTCTCTGAAAAGAAGGCAAATAGGATAACTGAGCATGCTCTTGGTAGTATTCTACTCTTAACAAGTCCGAACAGCCTCAATGCTGCTTCCACTTCTCGGAAACCAACCATTCCCAACAGGTCCAAGTGAAGACTCCACTCCGAAGCAAAGAGATTACAGATCCATACACAAGCAGCCAATGCTTTCCCCCTCCTCCCTCCCCCAAAAGCTTTCCTTGCATTCTGGCTTCATTTTCAGGAAAAGGGACTCAAATGTTTTTATATTTATAAACATACAATTACCTCACTTAAGAGTCAAAAAATGGTTGTAACTCGTACAGCAGTGCAAAGCACACACTAAAGAAGTTGTTCCAGTGACTCTTTAAGGGTCAGTATGAAAGTTCCATGTTGTCTTCGTGATTCTAATGACTTAAGAGGCACAAGTTTCAATCTAGTGTCAAACAGCCCAAGACTTCTTTGATTTAATTCAAAAAATGAAACGAACAGCTCATCTATCCATCAGAAAGACAGCCAATTGGTCACAACTTTAGAGTACTACTTTAGAGTTTATAATGCTGAATAATAATTTATAATTTTGAAACTTTTCTTCCATATGTTTATAATTTTTTAAAATTAAAGCTTGCTAGCCTATGTTTTAGCATAAAGAAGTTCTGAGAAATCCATTCTTTTAGTGTAAAAGAGACCAATATTACAGAAAAGAGAACATTTTCTCCACAGTGGAAGATCTTTGCTCCACAGCACAAAAAAGCAGCCCAGGATACATAAAATCTGCCCAACCCAGAAAACCACCAATGAAAACTACGATGTTACCAGTGCATAAAGAAAATCAAGGAGCAAATTTATAAGGCATTTTCCATTTTTTTTCTCTTAGTTATCCTCTAGAGATGTTACATTTGAAGAATTTGATTCATTGGACGCTCTAAGTCAACAAAAAGTTAAAAGATTTAACAAAAAATAAGATAACTTTAAATACAGAAAAAATAATGAACATTTTGCAAGTCCTGAGAAACGTATCCACATTAATAAACTCAAAAGAGAAGTCACAATTAATAGCCAAAGTATAAAAACGTCTGATGGTCCCGTCCCCTCAGTAACATTCTTAGTCAGGAAATGTCCTAGGCCCCACCTTCAGTTACATGAATTTCTAAAGCCGCCTCTGAATGATTCCAGAGGGCAAATGTGGTTTCTGCATAAGGTTATGGACATAAACACCTATTTCAGGCAAGGACAATAGAGGAAATTATACCAACCTACTACTACCTCATCAGAAAACTCTCCTCTGAAAGATTCTAGAAAGTATTTCTTCTATTCTTGGTTTTCCCCAAATCAAATTAAAATTATCTACAATGAGGTTTCTAACGTATGAAACATAGGCTGGTCCAAATATGTATATGTTTTTCTGCAGATGTGAATTTGCATTAAAAAGCACAAAGAAATTTTAGAAATTAAACGTTAACATATTCAAAGCCCTGATTTCCCTATCAGCAAAATCTCTATTTTTAGGAGAAGCAAGCAGAGGCTAGTGGTAGGAGTATCACAGAATCTATGCCCAATTTTGAGGATCACTGGTCTAAACCTAAATAATAATCCAATTAATTAACCTCAAAGAACTAATGACTCATGTATGTTTTCTCCGAGTTGGATGATCTTTTTAAAAATAACTTCCCATTCAGCAGGATGTGCATGTCCAAAAAAGTAAGACATCAACCAGATAAGAAGTTTATATAACCAATGTGCATTTTAGTGAAATCTAATATTTTAACTATTACCCCATTACTAAATATTTCTGAAACCAAGAGTTTAGTGGTACTGATGATTATAGATTATGACAGACTTTTGTTGGCATTTTCTATCAGAACCTGTTATTTCTGTGATCAAAAATTTCAATGACTCCCCAGAGAAGAGTAAATCAAAAAAACTGTTTGGTAGGGCTTCCCTGGTAGTGCAGTGGTTGAGAGTCCACCTGCCGATGCAGGGGATGCGGGTTCGTGCCCCGGTCCGGGAGGATCCCACATTCTGCGGAGCGGCTGGGCCCATGAGCCATGGCCACTGAGCCTGCATGTCTGGAGCCTGTGCTCCGCCACGGGAGAGGCCACAGCAGTGGGAGGCCCGCGTACCCCAAAAAAAACAAAAACAAAACTGTTTGGCATTCAAAAGCATCCACAATTTGCCTCCAAACCACCTTTTCCAGTCTTATTTCCAATTCCATCCTTACATTGCACTCCCTAATCACGAATACACTTTCCCATTTGCTTTTTCCTCTTTTGGGAGGGGCCTTTTTCTATCCATCTCAATTATCAATTTGGTTAAAAATCGATCCTTGCTTCAAGGTCCACCTCAAATATGATCTCTCCACAAAAACCTCTTCTTTCAGACACAGTATATCTGAATTGTCTGTATTTCTTCTTTAATGTCTTAGTCATACTGCTTTGTTTCATGTCATGTGCACATTAATTACATGTGTAAATATATACAGTGAATGGATAGGGTAGGCTAAAAATTTAGTTCATATATCTGTAATCAGAAAATCTGAGTTCCAGGGAACTCCCTGGAGGTCAAGTGGTTAGGACTCTGGCGCTTTCACTGCAGGGGCCCAGGTTCGATCCCTGGTCAGGGAACAAAGACCCCACAAGCCTCGTGGCGTGACCGAAAAAAAGAACAAAAACAAACAAAAAAAGAAAATCTGAGTTCCAGAAAGTACCAGGAACGAAGACCAAAAGGATTTGGTCTATTACTTAGACTAAATAGTCTTTTCCAATGTGAGGGGCTGACCGAGCTAAGCAATAAATGCCAACAGCAGTCTCAAGAAAGCAGTATTTGATCCAGAAGGCAATCAGAAGGCTGAGTGAGTCTAAATGTGCATGATTTATAAACGCAAGGCATAGTACAAATGAAGTGAAGACAGAGGGGAAAAGCACATCCAATTAAGCCCTGACTCTTTAGACTAAGATCCCAGAGTAAGAAAAGAGTTTACATGGAAAACCAATACACACACTCATAAAAACGTGTATATAGCTGAAACAAGTTTCACCAAAAAACTTATCCTTTACCATGCAAAATACACTCTAATATTGTCTACTTCATCACTGTAATGCTGTCACAACCCACCAAATCTATTTCACAATCCACTAATGGTTCAAAACCTATTTGTGAAAAATATTGACCTCTAGTCACTGAAAATTATGGCAAAGTTTCAAGTTTCACTCTGCAATTAGTCTCCTATGCCATTTCTTGGCCTATCTTAACTGTCACTTACTCTGGCAAATGTCTAAGTTTCATAGGTAACAATGAACAAAATGTGTGCATTTTACATGTAATTACCTACAGTATGTACATCAAAAACAAATTCTAATACACAGGAACTTCTATTTCTGCCAATAAGATTTATTAGGCAAACCATAGCCTTTTGAAGTTTAAACACTGGAGAGACCGTAAGACAGAGCATTATACAGGAACACAACTGGATTGTGCTGCGTCCCTAAGGGTTAGGACTGGGGATGCTCAGATTTTTCCTAGAAACATCCTTAATGCTGCTGTGCTTGCCCTGTCCAATGCCTGAAATGCCATGTGCCTCCTTTAATAAGCACTAAGCCGTATGGGGTCATTTTAACTACAGTGACAGCAAAGTAACATAAATGCATTTATTGTGGTAGCCAGTCTGTTTCTTCAGGGCTCTACAGCAGTTAGAGAAGGAAAAATTGAAAAGTTTGGAATTAAAGGAGCAATGAAATAGCAGGGTCAGTTCCTGGGTAGCTCAGCCACTTACTGTGTGCCTCTGGCATATCATTTACCATCTCAGCCTCAGTTTACACACATAAACCTGAGGAACTCTAAAAACAGCACCCATGCATAGTCCATCAATCCATCTCCTTGCACTTTTCTCATCATCATCTGAGGTCCTCTTCCCCCCAGGCTCCATCACCCAAATAAAATGCTCAGCTATATGATATATACAAAAATCTTCTAAAACCTACTGTGACATAAATGCAAAGAATTATAATCATTTTGCGACCAAGAAGCAATCTAATTTTTATAAAAATTTATGAACCACTGCTTTAGCTCCTGTTACCCAAGAAACCCAGCACCAACTCATTTTTCTCCACTGATAAGAGTAATGTCACCAAACTTTGTCCTTGGGTGGCAAACTGCCAGTTACTGAACCAGATGCAGAATACTCCTACAAACTGATTTACACGTAAAATAAGGGCTTAAGAGAGCATCTTAAAACTTAAGTGGCAAGGATCATAACCCAGGGACCTGGGAGCAAAGGCAGAAAATGAAGAGTGATTTGTAGCAACCGCTATCTTTAAAAATCACATCCTCCCAACTCTCAATTCTGTGACTGAAGATCTAAGGTTACAGTAAGAGCACTGGCCCAGGAGTCAAAGTACTTTGACTCTAGTGGCTACAGCTACTTCATTGGTTAATAAGGCTTTGGAGAAGTCATTTAAACTTTCTTAGTTCTGATTCTCAGTTTTTAAAAATGTAACAATTACAGGGCATTTCACAGAGTCAGGTGACTAAAGTGAGAGCATACAAGTAAAAGGACACTGAAACCTGTTAGAACTTTTTTTTAATGTAGTCCAACTCTTTTTCAAGGAGGCCTCCAAAAGTAAAGTGACTTGCTCAAGGTGACAAAACAAGTTTGAGTCCTGGGTATGAAACCAAATCTAGGTATTTTTCTATTGTATCAGACTGCTATAAATAATCCAAAACTGACTTTTAACAGGAAATTTAAGACCAGGCAAAAGTTTTACTCCTGACACATACAATATGATTGTAAGTCAAGAGAATATCAAGTGGGTGACAAATATCTGCCAGCCTAATATGAATGATTTGTTCCAGATAATAGAGTTGGGCTCTAAATACCTGCATTCTAGTCCTGGTTCCATTTTTGGTTTTTCGCAAGTTGCTTAATTTTCCAAAGTCTCAGTTTCTTCTTCACGAACAAAGCAAAAAGTTAGTCTTTATCTACCTTGCAGGACTAACCATGCAAATAAGAGGTAATAACAACAATTAACACTTGCAGCACTTACGTACCAAGAACTACTCTAAATGCTTTATGCATCATTAAGTATGTTAACCTTCACAACCACTCTATGAGGTGAGTACTATTATTCCCATTTAGAGGCACAATTCCTACGATGAAGCCAAGCCTGGGTTCAAAGTGAGGAGGTATAGTTTGGGTCCATGCATCTAACCACTGCTCCACATTTCCTCTCACCATTAGAATTATTAACACTTTACAAGACCGTTAAAATACAAACACAGAAATTTGAAAAGGAGAAATATGCAGAGTGCTGTCATCTTAATGACAACTGATTTTTTTTAAAGTCCTAGTTTTGTGCTTGACTTAAGGTCTCTTTAATGATCAACAGGAGTCACTTCATCCAGAAACTTTGAAAATCAAGCTTAAGATCTGAAAAACACCTAAACATACTCATCCAAAGTATAACAAGTTAGATGTATCCCTACTTTCAACCTAAAAAGTTAGCAGAAAGTTTCCTAGGATAGTCAGGTGGAGTTAAGATCTATACTAAACACTAACTTTTTTTTTTCTTTTTTTGTGTGTATGTGTTTAAATACTAACTTTTTAAGGTTTACACACAGTGTCAGCTAAATATCACACAACTCAATACCTGATGCTTCCAAATCACACTGCACTGATTCGGGTTGGCTACCTTATACACGCAGTTCCCACGTGCGTGTGAAATAGTGCTGATGTAGCCAAGTGACTCCACAGTGAATGACGTCTTTCATTGAATCCCCAAGAGTGAGAAGCCTTCCCTAACTCAGCAGTGCCCCGTGTAAGAGAAACTTCACCTGGACTCACGTTCGTTAAGTTAAACTACAACTTCACTTTACCTCCATATCCTAATGCAGACTTCAGACTTGGGGAAAAGGGGATGTATAAAGGGGGAGCCGAGCAGATGTTAAAACTTTAAAAGCAAGAAGGTTCAGATGGCTTACAATGGAAACGAGTCTGGGAAAAGTCAACACTTTCAAATAGTCACATCCTGGACGTGGAAGAGAACACGTGGTGAGCCGGCCCCCAAGAGTGGGGGGTGGAGGGGGGTGTCCGGAAGCAAGGAAATAGACTTGTTCATTCTAACTGCCCAGCGCAAGGCCGATGAGCTGGGTAGGGGTCGGAGAAGAACAATACAGCCCCAAGGTGGGGCTCTGTCAAAAGCCAGAGCTCTGAAAAGCGCAAGCAGGAGAGCCAGGCCTGGTAGCAGGAAGCCGCTCCTGGGGGACCCGGGGCCTCGGCGAACATGGCGGCCCCCGCGACGGCTGGACCCAGACCACATGGAGCCCGCCAGGAGGGCTTCGGTCCGCTGCCCGTCGGATCCGGCCGCGCCCTCTCTCGTTGCCCTCAGGACAGGCCACGCACGGGGCTGACGGTGTGGGCCCAGCGCGCGCCTCCACCGCGCTCTGTGCCTCCTCGCCCCGGGCCTCGGAGGGCCACGCGCGATGACGGATCGCGCGCCGCCGGGCCGCGAAGCGCTGAGGCTGAGCGGCCACCCGCCCCGCGCCATCCAGCTCGCTTTACCTTGGCCTGCAGCCGCGCTGGCGCCCAGGCCAGGCAGGTGCAGGTACCGCTGAGGTGCGCGGAAGGCACGTACTCCTGGTGCAGCCGGTTGCTGGCTGTCTCCCACACTCTCAGGTGACCGTCTGTAGACGCTAAAGCGAAATAGGCCTGGCTTTGCGGCGAGAAGGCGCAGGGGACGCCCGCGGGAGAGAAGGGGTCCGCAACACCTCCGCCACCCGCCGCCATTGCTGCTCTGGCTCCGCGGCAGCCACGTGTTCGCCCGTGCGCAGGCGCACCGGTACGGGGCGGGGCCTGGAGGGGGAAGTGGGGCGGAGGGAGTGCAAGGAGCAGAGGGAGCGGCTCTTTGCGACGCAAGCGAGCGTTGGACGGCCTACCTGTGGACGGTGGCCCAGTGGGCTCAGTACTAACTTGTTCTGGGGACGTGTGAAGGGGCTTGACAAGACTCCTTCCTTTAAAAAAGAAAGAAAGAAAGAAAAAGTTTTGGGTTTTTTTTTTTTAATTTAAATAACATGATTGAACGAACTGTTTGAAAGAAATGTTTACTTATAATTCCGTGATTGTGACAACTGTTTCCATTTTTCCTTATCCACTTACGGGCTGTAATCATGTGTTCACATAACAATTTATTCAATCATACCAGTGTGAAAGTAACGGTGGGAGAGGCTATTCGCTCTTCTTTCGTCAAGATTTATCCCATGTTACTGCACCAAATAGACAGTTTTTTTAAGGTCTCCGTAACATTTCACCAAATCTATGCATTCTGATTCAAGAAATGGCAGGTACTGTTCAGCCCACACACAGCTTACTGACCAGCAGGAAAGCCATAAAACACTACCCTCAGGGCCATGGGAGACTCTTGAGTCTTTCACAAGTAGGGAAAGCCATGGTAAAATTTGCAGTTTATGTTATTTGGAAAGACATAAACTGATCTACATTTTATTTTATTTATTTATTTTTTTTTGCCGTACGCGGGCCTCTCACTGTTGTGGCCTCTCCCATTGCGGAGCACAGGCTCTGGACGCTCAGGCTCAGCGGCCATGGCTCACGGGCCCAGCTGCTCCGCGGCATATGGGATCTTCCCGGACCGGGGCACGAACCCGTGTCCCCTGCATCAGCAGGCGGACTTTCAACCACCGCGTCACTAGGGAAGCCCTGATCTACATTTTAAAAGGCCTCCTGGATGCTGGATGGAGACTGTAGGGGGGCAAGAATGAAAGCAAAGAGACAGGAGAGAAGGAGGATGGTGGGTTGGACTCGAACGACGTGGCAGAGGTGGTGAGAAGTGGTCCAAATCCAGATTTAATCTGAAGTTGGAGCCAACAGGACTTGCTAAATGGATTGATTGTGAAGGATGAGGAAAAGACATGAGTGAAGGATGACTCTAAGGCCTGAGGGAATAAGTGAATGGTGATACCATTAGCTGAATTGAGGAAACGGGTCTGGGTGGAGTAGAAATCAACTGTTTCTGTTTTGGACAGTTAAGTTTGAGATGTTCAGTAGACATCCAAATAGAGTGGTTCAGTAGGAAGTCAGATATATGAGTAGATCACATTAGCATACAGATGCTATTTGAAACTGTATGGTTAGATCATCTTGGGTGTAAGTATAAATAGAGAAAAAAACTTAGCCCCAAAAATGTGCCAATTTATCAGGAATAGGAAGAGGACCCGGCAAAGGAGATTAAGAAGGGATAAGAGTGATGAAAGCCCAGGAGAATGAGATGCCCTGGAAAGCCAAAAATTTTATAAGGATTTCAGAAGCAAGACATAATCAAAGCCATGTCAAATGCTGTAAGATGAAGACTGAGAATTAATCAGTGAACTTGGCAAGATCAAGACCATTGGCGACTTTTCAAAAGCATTTTTAGCAGAGAGGTAGGGGGAAAAAACTCATTTTAGAGAGTAGAGGGGGAAATGGGAGGTGAGAAAGGGCAGAAAAGTATAGACAACTATTTCTAGGATTTTTGTTATAAAAGAACATGCATGAGGGACTTCCCTGACGGTCCAGCAGTTAAGAATCCACCTTTCAATGCAGGGGACGTGGGTTCGATCCCTGGTCAGGGAACTAAGACCCAGTGTGCCGCAGGGTAACTAAGCCTGTGTGCCGCAAACACAGAGTCTCAACAAAGATCCAACACAGCCAAAAGTAAATAAACAAATAAATATTTTTAAAAAAACCACGCATGAGTCTGTGTGAAGATAGGTCTGACCTAGAGTTATGCATTTGTTAGTCATAAATATACAAATAAAAATAAAAGCTTATTTTGCACTTACTATATGTCAGGCACTGTTCTAGGTGCTTTATGTGTATTAATTCATTTAGTCCTCACAACAGCCCTAGGATGTAGAAACTATCAACATCTACATCTTTCCGATAAGAAAATTGACATAGAGCCGGGCAATGGAGGAAGAGCTTGATTTCTAACCCAAGTCATCTCTGAGCACGGCAACCTGATCCAATGAGAGTATGTAGTGTTTATATAGATGACCCTCCAATACCCAAGCATATCAATTCCTTGACCTCATCCCTTTCAGTAATCTCTATGCTACACCAGCCACTCACTCCCATGGTCAGGTAGCAGACCTTGCCATCCAAATAACTGCACCTCTTCCATAATCTCAATTTCTACACACTACTCTGTAACCACCAACTCCTATCTTTCCAGCTCACTCCCTCTAGCTCTCAGCATCCAGCCAGTCCTTCCACCCTACCGGACCATCAATTCATTTGATCCTACAGTCTTTTCACCAGCCCTCATCCCTACTCCCCGATGGCTGCACTACCCCCTTAATTTATCCTAACCTCTGTCATTACAACCCTCAACTCCCTTGCCTCTTTCCCACAAAATAGTCTTGGTAAAAACCACAAGCTTGGGGAATTCCCTGGTGGTCCAGTGGTTAGGGCTCTGAGCTTCCACTGCTAGGGGCCCAGGTTTGATCCCTGGTCAGGGAACTAAGATCCTGCAAGCCACGCGGCGCTGCCAAAAAAACAAAACAAAACACAAGCCTGGTAAAATCTAACTCTCCACCTACAAGCAGCTGAACATGATTAGAGAAAGCCACAGCCACTTTATTAGGACTCTCATCTACTTCGAATTCGTGACCACAAACTTCACATGGCAAGTCGATGCTAACAGATTATCGAACAGTTGTTCCCTAATCCATTCACCCTTCCACTGTCCTAGACATTAGGACAGACTGTCCTATTACCCCAAACCTCCTCCTCCTCCATCCTCACTCTCAGTGGATGATTTTGCTTACAATTTCATGAGAAAACAGAAGCAATCACAAGAGCACTTTCACAAGCTCCCAATACCACGGAATCTACCCACTTGTGCTCCATCTCTCCTGGTCCTATGGATGAACTTGCCGTGATCTTAGCAAAGGCCACCCTTCCACATAAGTTCTAGATCCCAGCTTCTCTTGCCCATTCAAGAATATTATTCCCAAAAGTCTTTCCTCTATCAGTGTCAATTTTTACTTCTCAACTTAATCCTTCTCAAGGATATTATTCCAGAAAGTCTGTCAATTTTTACTTCTCAACTTAATCCTTCTCATCAACATATAAACATACTGTTATTTTTCTCTTCTTTAAAAACAGAATTCCCTTGACCCCTCTTCCCCCTCCATTACTGTCCCAATCTTTTCTTTCCTTTAAAACAAAACTAAAAGAAAAGAGAATAGTCTAATTTTCTCAATTTCTCTCCTGCAATGGGACTTTCAGCCCCACCCACCACTACACCAAAACTCTTCTCAAGGCCACCAGCAAGTACCACATTGCTACCATATGTGTCCATTCTAAGTCTACATCTTACTTGACTTGTCATTAGCATGCTTGTCTTCCATGACGTCACACCCTCCTGGCTTTCTCTTACTTCTCTGGCTGCTCTTCTTATTCATTTCTCATGGATCTTCCTCACGTCCCACTCTCTAACATCAGGGTTCCTTACAGCACTACTTCTTTATCTGTGCATATGTCTTTCCAGAATAAAGACTGCATTCTCCAGCCTTCTTTGCAACAATGGTAGGCCATATGACTATGGGCCAGAACAAAATATCCTTAAAGTGAGAGGGTATGCTATTCTCCATGGCTTTTTTCTTCTTAAACCCTGGAACTGAAATGTAATGGCCAAAGCTGAAGCATCCGTGTTGGACTTTGAGGAGAAAATAACATGCTAAGAATGGTAGAGCAGAAAGATAGCAGAACCTAGGGACCCTGAAGCATTATATATGTCCTAGACCAAATCCTCAGGACTTCTTTTATACAACAGAAAACAAACTTCCCTCTTGTTTAAACTACTACATTTTGGGTTATGGCACATGCAGCTGAATCTAATTGTGCTGATTCTTTTCTATCCTTTGCCTCAGTTGGTGATACCACCAGCCACCCAGTTAGCCACTGTAAAAAGCAAGGAATCAACCCTGATTATTACCCAGCCCCACATCTTACTGCCACCCAAACCATACCCACATGTGATCAATCAGCAGTCTTTTTTATCTCTGAAGTAATTCCACATTCAATTTCCTCATTTCCATCCAATTCTACCACCTCTGTTCTTGTTTGAGCCTTATATCTCTCACCCGAACTGCCACCACTGCTTTATTTGGACTCCCTTTCTCCAGGCTGCTACATTTTTATGATCTTTGCAAATCATAAATGTGACCATTCTACCTCTCTACTTAAAACCCTTCAGGGACTTCCCTGGTGGCACAGTGGTTAAGACTCCGTGCTCCCACTGCAGGGGGCCCAGGTTCGATCCCTGGTCAGGGAACTGGATCCCACATGCATGCCACAACTAAGGAGCTGGCAAGCTGCAACTAAGGAGCCTGCCTGCCATAACTAAGACCTGGCGCAACCAAATAAATAAAAATAAATATTAAAAAAAACTTGATTACTTTACAAAACAAAAACAAAAATCTTCACAAGCTTGCTGACAATTATGGAAGAAATTCTATGCTGCTCAATATATATGGACTACAGAACAATCTATAACCTGGTCTCTGTCAATCTCCCCAGCATCATCACTCACTCACTGTAGACTGCCTCAAACATCACAGCCCAGGCTCTGATCTGATCCTGGTTTCCTGCCCTACCACCTTTGTTCTGGCTTCTGCTCTCTTACTCATGCCCATAATTTACGCTCTTCCAATCCTCTCTCAGGCCCCAATGCCAACCCTTCATCCAACCTACTAACTAACAATTTAACTTAACTAATTCCTATTAGTCCTAAAGATAATAGGAATTATTAAAGATCCTACCTATCCTTAACAAAAGATTAGCAAATCAACTCCAGTAATATATAAAAAAGATTATATACCATGATCACATGGGATTTATCCCAGGAATACTAGGTTTAACATTCAAAAATCTAATATGCCATATTAATAGAATGAAGGATTAAAAACACATGATAATCTCAAAAGATACAGAAAAGAATTTAACAAAATCCAACACCCACTCATGATTTAAAAAAAAAAATTTAACAAACTAGGCGTAGAAAGGAACATCCTCAACTTCATACAGGAAAACTACAAAAAAACCCCACAACTCACTTCCTACTTAATAATGAAAGACTGAATGCTTCTCTCCTGAGATTGAGAACAAATCAATACTGTCCATTCTCAAAAATTCTACTCAATATTTTACTGGAGGTTCTAGCTAGTGCAATAAAGATGTTAATAATAATAATAATAATGGCATGCAAATTGGAAAGGAAGGAGTAAAAGTATCTATTCACAGATGACATAGAGAAAATCTCAAGGGATTCACAAAAAATTCTAAAACCAATAACTGAATGTAGCAAGGTCATAAGATACTAAATCAATATACAAAAAAATCAGTTGTATTTCTACATACTATCAATGGACAATCTGAAAATTAAATTAAGAAAACGATTCCATTTGAAATAGCACCAGAAAGAATAAAATACTTGGGAATAAATTTAGCAAAAGAAGTTCAAGACTGGTACTCTGAAAAGTAAAGACATTGTTGATAGAAGTTAAGGGAAACCTAAGTAAATGGAAAGACATTCCATGTTCATGAATTGGTAAACTCAGTATTGTCAAGATGGCAATTCTCTTCAATTCACCCTATACATTCATGCAATCCCTATCAAAATATTATCAGGAGTTTTTTGTAGAAATTGATAAGCTGATCCTAAAATATATGTGGAAATGCAAAGGACCTAAAATAGTGAAAACAATTTTTTAAAAGAAGAACAAAGTGATGCAGCCACAGTACATGATTTCAAAACTAACTATAGTGACAGTAATCAAGACAGAGTGATAACGCAAGTATGGACACATGGAGCAATGGAACAAAATCAAGAGTACAGACATAAATTTTTACTTCTAAAGTCAACTGATATATACAAGGTGCCAAGATATTTAATGAACAAAGAATAGTTTTTTTCATAAATAGTACTGGGCCAATTGGATATCCACATGCAAAAATATACATAAATAAATAAGATGACAAACTACCAATTAAAAAATCTGCAAAAGACTTGAATAGACATTTTCACCAAAGAAGATACATGAATGGCTAAAAAGCACATGAAAAGATGCTCAACATCATTACCTGTTAAGGAAATGCAAATCAAAACAACAATGAGATACCACTTCATGTCTACTAGGATGGTTATAATAAAAAAGACAGACAATAACAAGTGCTGGTGAGGATGTGGAGAAACCAGATCCCTTATCTATTTCTTGTGAAAGTGTAAAAGAGACAGCTTCTTTGCAAAAGAATTTGGCAGTTTCTTAAAAGAATTAAATATGAACTTCCTTTGCAACCTAGCAATTGCACTCCTAGATACGTACCCATAGAAATGAAAACATATGTCCATGCATACATTTCATAGCAGTATTATTATTCATGTGGCCCCAAACTGTGAACAATCCAAATGTCTATCAAGTAGTGAATGGAGAAACGAAATATGGTATATCCAAACAATGGAGTATTATTTAGCAATACAAATGAAGTACTATTGTTACATGCTACAACGTGGATGAGCCTCAAAAGCATGCTAAGTAATGCTAGTTTTGTTTTCAAGCCTTTAACTTCTGCAGATCTGTCAATAACTTTAGCAAAATTGATCTCTGCATATTTATGTTCAATAGTTAGTGCTGCTAGATTTGTCAATCTATATTTGCTCCCAATTGCTAGACAACATTTTGTAGTAATTTAAATTTTAAACGGTTTATTTTACATGAAACAGCATACACACAAATAGTTAAGAAAAGGCTGAAACGTAAGGTTGAGTTTGACGTAAGGTTGAGTTTTGTCATAAAAATCATGTTTCATAAGGGATTTCAAATATCGTAATACTGTTCATGCCTTTGTTTCTTTGAGTAGCTAAGTAGTTTTCGGATGTCTCTGCAGCTGAAACATTTTAAACACAAACAAAAATTTCAAGTAGTCTTGGAATGACCAATTGAAGTTCTGCTTCTTGAATTTCCAGTTGAAGTTCTGCTTCTTCATCTTTATAACTGTTGTGCAGTCATTGTTTATTTTAAATATCCTGTTTTAACACAGGAATATGTGGTACCACAGGGGCTGGAGATGTGAATTATTCTTGAATGATTCTGAAACTTTCGGAACTTAAAAAGAACTCTTATAAGTGAGTCCACATGTGTCAGGGCCAACTATATAATTAGGAGTTCTTGGAATTAACTTTCTTATACACTATAATGTTTATCAGAGCACAAGTAATAAAAATGTGCTAATTTGAAGCATACGTACATACATACATACACACATACATACATATGTAATTAAAACCCTTGTTTAGAACTTGAGACAATCAAATATTTGGGGGGAGAGAAGTATCTTACTCCTGACATTGTTCAGAACAGGTGACACCTGGTGATAAGAGGAAGCCGACTGGCTTTCAGTTGGTTTTGGTATTGTTTTTGAATTCCTCACAGACAGTACACCTCTTTAGTGCCTGGATGCTGGGCAGAGAGCTCCCACCACTCTGACCTTGGAAAGCCACTGTGTTTCCCCTAATGGACTGTGAATTCTCTGAGGGCTAGAACTACTCCCATCCCCCTCTTCAATCTCTGTACCCTCAGCCTAGCACGACGCACGGCACACAGTGGATACCCAACACACGTTTATCGAATAACTGAATGAAACAGTGTAGGATAGGAGTAGGGAGGCTTCAGATGCAGGTAGTCAGATTTGGTGGTGGCTAAAGGAAATGGACAGGAAATCCATGGGAACTGACCACTGATCAGAGGTTGTGAATGTATGTCTGTGAGTGTTGGAAGAGAGTGCTGCAGAGAGAAGAATCACAGATGACCTGGAATTTTCTAGCCTGAAAGTAACAGAAAATCATGTGACTTTTAAACTCATATAGGGAATATAGGAGGTCCAGTGTTCCAGGGGATGGGACAAAAGGTGGAAATGACGACTTAGTTCAGTTTGGGCCATGCTGTTGAGGTACCAGCAGGTCAACCAGAGATGGTGTCTAGTAGACAGCTGAAAACACAGATTTTGTATTTAATTTTTTGTTTAAATGATGCAAGTGGCTTGTTAATAGTTTTCCATTGTCTTTTTCAATAGTGAACACTGCTTCAGCTACTTTATCCCTAAATAGGCTTTTGAGCAGAGCTGGGAACATAACTGTTACTTGTACAAGATTGCAAACATCCTACTGACAAATTTTAGGAACACAACACATTTTTTTAAAATGGGGATTGCCTCAACTAGCTAGCATGCACCTGGGAAAGAAAATGCTAGTTGCCTTCTAATCCATTTCCCCCTTCTTCAATATTAATAGAATTTCAGACTTTTGGTTAGGCTGATATTCAGCTGTAATAAAGACTAAATTTCTCAGCTTCCCTTGCTACTAGATCTGGCCATGTGATTAAGTCCTGGTGAATGAAATGTAAGCAAAAGTGATATGTGTGTTTTTAGGGAAGTGTGTTTAAGGAAAGAGGGCATGACCTTCTTCTCTCTTCTCTCTTCTTACTGACTGAAATTGGGATGTAATGGCTGGAGCTTGAGCAGCCATAAGGTAAGCTTTGGAATGGAGACCACACCCAGGAGTAGCTGACACTTCAGAGGACCATCTTAGCTCTGAATTTCCTACCTTCACTTATAGCCAAACAGTATCCTAGTATACAGCCTTACAAAATAGTGTGAATTTACAGAGCACAAACAAGAGTCAATTAGGCAGGATTTCCTATAGTATGAAAGCTCACAACAGTGACACTTGTACATGGTCTTGCTAAGGTTTTACTATTGCTTATGCTCATTCATAATCTTTGATACAAAGAGCTAATGTGAGAAAAAGATTAAAGTATGACTACAATTTTACAAAAACTAAATAAAAAGCAATACATAGAAGAAAGATTAGGGACTTCTCTGGTGGCACAGTGGTTAACAATCCACCTGGCAATGCAGGGGACACAGGTTCGAGCCCTAGTCCGGGAAGATCCCACATGCCACAGAACAGGTAAGCCTGTGCACCACAACTACTGAGCCTGCGTGCCACAACTACTGAAGCCCACACACCTAGAACCTGTTCTTTGCAACAAGAGAAGCCACCGCAATGAGAAGCTCACACACTGCCATGAAGAGTAGCCCCGGCTCACCACAACTAGAGAAAGCCCGTGCACAGCAACAAAGACCCAACGCAGCCAAAAATAAATAAATAAATTTATAAAAAGAAGAAGAAGAAGAAGAAAGATTATAACAGTATTTGTCTTGGGTGTTCAGGGGAGTCCCCTCGAGTGAGCTAAGCATGATTACAAGTCAATTATGCAAAGTAAATAAATGAAGGAATTGCGAATGAATAGATGGATGGATATGCCCAAGGTTTTAGGTTTTAAAAAGGTTTTAAATTTTGAAGAGTTTATGAGTATTCATAAACAAAGAGAGTGAACATAAACACAAAGTTTAAATGCTTCACAATTTAGAAATCAGAAGATTGGTTATTGAGTTCTGCAGTGTGAGTTGACGACAACTGAGAAAGAGATGGAGGGTAGAAGGGAGGGGTGCAGTGTAGAGGTACTCTGAGGCCCAGACTAGCACTGGACCCTGACCAGCAGTAGGGCTGGTGGGATGGAGGTGACAGTCAGGCCGTTCTCCAAAAGAAGGACCCTGAGGAGAAGGAAGGACGATCTAGGATCCTCTCCAGGAGTTCAATCCCAAGGAGGACTGATCGGTTCTCAACATTCTAAAACGATGGCTCACAAGGTGCTAACAAACTGGTTCTGAATCATGCTGTATACTGTCCTTTACTTTAGGAACCAAAAAAGGTGTTTAGTGAGTGGTGGTGGGTGATGATAAGTAAGAAGCTTCTCCAAGTCTAAATATCATGCAATTTTTCTTTAAAACTATACACATATTTAAGAAAATTTTAAAATTCTCTAGATTTAAATTTGCAATTTCTAGTAATACAACAGTAAATCATAGAGGAGTTCTACAGGGTCCAGATTCAAGTTAGCAGCAACTCAGGAAAAAAATGAAAAGGCAAGAGAAAGGAAGTTATATTCTTAGACTTAGATACTTTCTATTTCACTAAAAGTCAGTAAGAAAAACTTCAACAGTTCTAAAAAAGCTAAGTACATGTGTAGATACAGAACAAAATATGTAACTATTAAATGTAATTGGATCATATTTACATGTTGAATCATTTAGTATAGGGACTTAGGTATCAGGGCTGCTATTTTTTCTCATTTCCTACTTTCTTCATTCATTGAACAAATATTTATTGAGGGCATATTGTGTGCCAGGTACTATGACAGGATTATAATGATACAGCTATGAAATATGATGATATTATATATACAATATATCATATATACCATATAATATGATACAATGATATAACACGATTATAGTGATATAACTATGACAGAATTATAATGATGAACAAGACACAGCTCTCCGAACAATTTTATCTCTTAACCAGGGAAATGGTAAGTAAACAACTTCCACACAGTATGACACACACCATGATAGGTCTAAAGATAGGACATACCAAGAGTACAGAGGAGAGGCACTTCTCCCAGTCTTTTGGAGTTATATAGAGGGAAGAAGCATATGCAAAGAGCTAGAGGAGAACGTTTGTGGAACTAGACATAGAGATACAGTTTGACTGGAGATTTTAAAATGTCACCCATCAGTAATAGCATTTCTTGACATCTATTTGGATTTTAAAGTGGTTGCTTGACTAAATGCCACTAGACGATAGTATCTTTCTGGTCTTATACCCTAAAGTAAAAATGATGAGTTGATGATGCCTCATATTTTCAGAGAATAGTTTCAGAGTCCAAGTTGGCAGTTTCATAGGAAAGATAGGAAAGGAAAAGTATAGCCAGAAATAGAAAAGCGTCCAAGTTGGCAGTTTCATAGGAAAGATAGGAAAGGAAAAGTATAGCCAGAAATAGAAAAGCACTTCTTTTTGAGAGCTTAAATGCTCTGAAAGGTCATGAATAAATAAGGAATAATTATATTTTTCAGCGTATGTTAATGCATTTCATTAGATGTGTGTAGGACAAACTATATCACTGTCTGTTATTCAAATAATAGAAAGAAAGGAATGCCATTAACTGTTCACAATTTATCTCAGAAATCAAAGGTATGTAAATTTACTTCCTATATTTTGTCAATATACCATCTTTCTAATTCTTACTCCTTCTGAAATAACAGCCAAATATCATTTAATAACGAGATAATAAATTAGGAATGATAAATTTAAAAACAATTGTAGAGCTTAGGATTCAGAAGGTTCCAACGCAGACCCATATTTGGCAATGATAACATAAATGTTAGTCAAAAGAACTTTTCTTAAAATAAATCAAAACCAAAAGTGAGACATGCAGTTGGGATAGGGGGAGAGCCGGGCTGTTTTGTTTTGTTTTTTCATTTTTAGGATTAAAAGAGGGAAGTCCTGATGATGGAATTTACGATGGTTGATGTTTTAGAAAGCACAGATTAGAAAGAATTTATGTCTTTGAAAGTAATAACAAGACTTCTTTTCTCAAATTTAAACTGAATTTGTAGCTCTGTGAATGTATTCCGGTGTTAACTCTGAATTCAAATGTACTGTTGACTGGCCTTTGAGAAGGGGTGTTACAGTACAAAGAGCATGGACTGCTGAACCAAACTGACCTAGATAGGAAACCCTGTCATGTCACTTGTCAGCTATGGGCTGTTGCCCAAATCATTTAATCTCCTTGGGTCAGTTTTCTTACACGTAAAACTGGAATACTTATTTCTGACTCAGGATTGTTGTAAACTTAAATGAAATAAATAGCTAATGTGCCTCATTAGACCAGGCACATTAGATATTGCCAGACCCTTAATAAACTTCTGCCAATTGAATTAATATTAAGCAAATAGGTTAGTGATATTCAATGTTAAATGAGATTTTGGACTCCATAGATAACTTTTTCCCAGTTTTTAATTTTCTTTTGTTTTATTTTTAGGATTAAATAAATTCATTTTTATTTAAAAATTTGGGGGGGGGTGCCAAAACCTGGGAATAAAAATTTTTAAAGAGAGAGAATTAGAAAATACAGTCAATGCTCTTTTTTTTGGCTTAAACAACAGAATTAATTTTCTCACAGTTCTGGCAGCTAGAAGTCCAACATCAAGGTGTTAGCAGGTTTGGTTTCTTCTGAGGCTTCTCTCCTTGGCTTGTAGATGGCCATGGTCTTCCCTCTGTGTCCTAATCTCTTCTTACAAGGACAGCAGTCATATTGGATTAGGGCCCATTCTGGTGACATTTTAATTTAATTACCTCTTTAAAGACCCTATCTCCAAATACAGTCCCATTCTGGGGTACTGAAGGTTAGGACTTCGATACATGAACTTGGGAGGGATGAAATGGAGCCTATAACACCCCTCTACCCCGCCACCCCTGTTTTAACATTGGCCTTTTCCCATTTTAAGATAATTTTACTTAGTTTTGGGGAGGATAAAACAGTTAACTATTATATTTTAATGATTAAAAACAATTCTGTAAAATGAGCACACAGTGAATACAGTCACTTTAATCTAGGGTCGCCGACTCTCTGGGCCTGGGGATGGCATGCAGGTGGTCAGAGCCCAGTCAAAAGGGACTCGCTCGGACTGGGGGAAGGAGGCGGTCAGCTGGGAAAGAAGCTCCAGTCAGCGGGTGGCACGTCCAGCTGCAGTCTATAAAAACGCATCTCGGGGCCAGTTTTACTTATGGTGACAGACTGACGTTCCTGCTCCTGATTACCAGCGAGCTAACTAACCCTGGTACAGGACTTCAGCTTAGACAACGCTTTGACAGGCTGTGTCTCTCTTAATCCTCTCGTCCCCGGACGAGGCTGGTGGAGATTTGTCAGCAGTAAACTGTTTGCTCTGCACACATTCCAAAGAGGAAAATGGGCCCCTGCGCGGGAAAGAGGCCCGCTCCCGGGACAGTTACTCAGCGACTACCTCACGGAACCCCGGACTGCCAACTCGGCCGCTGCGCCCCTCCTCGGGACGCAGGCGCTGTAGCGGAGTTCTTCCGGCGAAACAGCTGTCCGTCCCCCAGGCAGCTGCGTCAATGCTGCGCGCAGCGAGAGGCGGAGCCTCGGCCCTGCGACAGTCGCCTGCGACAGCCGCCTGCGCGGGTCGTCATGCTGTCAACCAGGCGCCTGGGTCTGGTCTTGCTACCGCTGAGGCGTCTCCGGAGGTGGCCAGGGTTCGGGACCTGTCCATTCCTGCGCTGCCTTGGGCAAGAGCCCTTCGAGAGAGCCCGGTTATTGTGTTGCAAATTCTCGTCTAGAGACGCGCGAGATGAAGAAGGAGAGCGCAAGGCGGCACAGAGGAAAGCCCCAGACGTAGAGTCGTCTCCATCTCTCCCTCCGCTCGTCCGGGGACTTGGGACCAGATGTCTTTCGTCACTGGAAAGCCTCAGACTACCGACGCCGCGAAAGGAGTCACCGCCTCGAAAGCGCGAAGGCTCGAGTGAAGACCAGGGCCAGTCGGGTCCCGCACACCAGGGATCCGGCGGTCCCTCGCTGCCCTGCGTGGCCCAGTCTGCCACCAAGGATGACGAACTTCACGTCTCCTCTTCCTGGTCAACTACCCGAGAGGTGCCTTTTCGGGCTGGGGAGCTGATTTTAGCTGAGACTGGGAAGAGAGAAACACAATTTAAAAAATTATTTAGGTTGAGCAATGCCGGACACTTAAATAGTATCTGGGGGGCAGTCCCGTTCAGCGAGATCGTGGGGAAGTTCCCCGGCCAGATACTGAGGAGTTCCTCTGGTAAGCACTTCATGCTGAGGAGGCCAGCATTGGAAGACTATGTATTACTGATGCAAAGAGGGCCTGCCATAACATATCCTAAGGTAATGCGATGGGAGTTAGGTTCATTTGGTTCCACCAAGAGCAAAACGGATGCAGTACTACAGACCTGATTAATGTACTTAAAGCACATCTCAGCACGTTTCAAGTTTTTATTGTTCTCACTTTTTTTTTTAACCAATGGCTATGACTTTTACATATTTTATGATTACTAATTTTAGGAAGAAATAGCCAGATTTTAATTTTAACTTGGGAGCCTCGATTCTCAGATCTGTAAAGTGATTTACTATATAGAGTGATGTGGACTCACTAGGCAATAAGAATGTGTATTTATTCCCCATAATTCTTAAGGTTGCGAGTTCAGCATTCAAGAGAACGTTGAACTCTTGGGGACAATTTTTTAGTACCACTGTGGCGATATTTTAAGCATCATATTTAATCAGGCATGTTGTTAGAGGTATATTTTGTCAACAATAGATATCAAACTATGCTTTTTTAAAATATATATATATATTTTGTTGTTGTTGTTTTTCGGTACGCGGGCCCTCTCACTGTTTTGGCCTCTCCCGTTGCGGAGCACAGGCTCCGGACACGCAGGCTCAGCGGCCATGGCTCACGGGCCTAGCCGCTCCGCGGCATGTGGGATCTTCCCGGACTGGGGCACGAACCCGTGTCCCCTGCATCGGGAGGCGGACTCTCAACCACTGCGCCACCAGGGAAGCCCTAAATATATTTTAAATTTTATTTTATTTTTGGCTGCATTTGGTCTTTGCTGCGCACGGGCTTTCTCTAGTTGCGGAGAGTGGGGGCTACTCTTCGTCGTGGTGCACGGGCTTCTCCTTGCGGTGGCTTCTCTTGTTGCGGAACACGGGGTCTAGTAGTTGTGTCATGCGGGCTTAGTAGTTGTGGCGCATGGGCTTAGTTGCTCCGTGGCATGTGGGATCTTCCCGGACCAAGGCTCGAACCCGTGTCCCTTGCATTGGCAGGCGGATTCTTAACCACTGCGCCGCTAGGGAAGCCCTCACTATGCTTTTCCCATTAGAAAAAAAAATTTATATGAAAACAGCTAAAATTAGACACTAAACATAAAAGGAATATTATTTATAAGTAAATTATCTACCTAGTTTCTTGTTACAATCTTATGCTAATCATCCTTGCTAGTGGTTTATTTTAATCATTAGTCACAGTCACTGTCCTTGAGCAGAATGTTCCTTTGTAACAACTCCTCCTCCTAGTCCTAGATGAGGAATCATTCATTATTTCTTTAGTAAATACTCGCCTACCTTATATATTCAGGGCACTATTTTAGGGAGGTGAAGCGGTGAACCACAGCCCTTGCTCTCAACATAGACCTTATGTCCTAGAGGAGGTGACAAGGAACAAACAAGTAAATGAAAGAATTCGATAATTTCAGGTAGTGCTAAGTGCCATGAAGACAAGTAGATTAACAATAACATTGTGTTGGGTAACCTGGGGGAGGAGAATACTTTATGTCAGGTGGTTAGAGAAGGTCTCTGAGGAGGTACATTTGATAAACTAATTAAGGAAGAGCGAGTCTTGCAAAGATCTAGGAGCAGAGTGCTTGCAAAGGGAAGAGTATTGCAGAGTTCCTGCTGTGGGCTGAGTGGGTTAGGTGAGGGAGAGAATGATATGAGATGTGCTGTGGTTGGAGATATGAGTATTTTATTCCATGTGCATTGGGTGACTGTTGGAAGGTTCTAAGTAGGAATCCAGTCTATATATATGTATATTTTTTAATAAATTTATTTATTTTATTTATTTTTGGCTGCTTTGCATCTTCACTGCTGCGCACGGGCTTTCTCTGGTTACAACGAGTGGGGGCTACTCTTCTTTGCACTGCAAGGGCTTCTCATTGCGGCGGCTTCTCTTGTTGTGGAGCACGGGCTCTAGGCACGGGCTTCCGTAGTTGTGGCTCGCGGGCTCTAGAGCGCAGGCTCAGTAGTTGTGGCGCACGGGCTTAGTTGCTCTGCAGCATGTGGGATCTTCCGGGACTAGGGCTCGAACCCACGTCCCCTGCATTGGCAGGAGGATTCTTAACCACTGCGCCACCATGGAAGTCCCTCCACTGACTTTTGAAAGCTGGTCTCCTCCGTAGAATTATGTAGTATTATCTTAATATTAAAAGTTGGTCTGAGGGAGCAATTTTGAATAAACTTCCTAATAGTTACGTGTAAAGTGTGAACATTTCACAGGGGTCAATATCAAGCACTTTTAGGTTTGGAGTAGAAGTATAAATGGCAACACTCCCTAAATTTTTATTTTTATTTTATTTTTATATATTTATTTATTTAGGCCACACCCTGTGGCTTGCGGGATTTTAGTTCCCCAACCAGGGTTTGAACCTGGGACCATAGCAGTGGAAGTGCCAAGTCCTAACCACTGGACCGCCAGGGAATTCCCAACACTCTCTAAATTTTTAAATTAATCTTTTCTGCTGATTTGCGTGTTTGGAATACTTATATAAGAACCATTGGAGAGTAGGAATTGTTGCCACTTAAGGCTAAAGTGCAGCCCAGTTATTAAAACCTTCTGCTGAGGATTAGGTTTATATTGTTGAATTAGTTAGGAAAGAGATTAAAATTCCTGCCAAGGAAAAAAAGGAAAAAGTCTGAAAAGATTGTTTGAAAGCCTAAAGTTTTAAAATGTATAGAAAACTCAATAGTAGAGTGATATTTCATAACTTCAGAGGAGTCTCCCAGTAGCTTCAAATCCCTTTTGGAAAGAGGCAAGGAAATGAATAAATGCTATTCCCACCCCAGTTTGGGACTGAAATCGCTAGGATGTGTAAAATGGGCTCCAACCTCATTCCATGGAGACCAGGTAACCTGAATGGCAGGAAGCAAAAGTTAAAGTGTGCTAACTTTTTTTTTTTTAATTTTATAATTCTAGTCTTATATGAAAGAGCCAAGGAAATAGAACTGCCTTCTCCAGGGCATTTCACTGAAATGGCTACTGGAGCTGCCTCCCACTCCTGTGTGAAGTTATCTGTGCCCCCTCCCACCTCTACTCCCACGTGCCTGGCAGATGGGAGAGGATATGTATGTCTGAAAGACTTTGAATTTGTTAATGAAACTTTTTGACTAATACACCTTAAGAATTATGTGTCTAAGTATCATTTGGTTCAAGCCTTAGTCCATCATTTCAGAAAATACATTTTGAGGGCTTCCCTTCCCTGGTGGCGCGGTGGTTGGGAGTCCGCCTGCCGATGCAGGGGACACGGGTTCGTGCCCCGGTCCGGGAGGATCCCACATGCCGCGGAGTGGCTGGGCCCGTGAGCCATGGACGCTGGGCCTGCGCGTCCGGAGCCTGTGCTCCGCAACGGGTGAGGCCACAACAGTGAGAGGCCTGCGTACCGCAAAAGAAAAAAAAAAAGAAAATACATTTTGGCTTTTAATTAGATAACTGTACCTGTTAAATAGTTTCTTATGCATCTAAACCTATATTTAATACACAACTTTGTTGTGACTCAACAGAGGATCCTAGAAAACCTCCTGTTTCTTTTAGAATTTTCACATCAGCTTTTGCCAGAGAAGGAAAAGATAGTAAAACCTTACCAGATGTGCTGCTTATTAGCAACTTCGAAAGGTTTGTTATTGGGCGGCTGTTGAAGTAAATGCTAACATTTAAAATTTTCTCTCTCTATAGCATTTGTAATATATAGTGAAATGATCAACAGCGTGGTTAGGAGATGTTTGGGAGTTCAACATCAGGTCTACCCCTGACTTGCCCACTTGATTCCTGGCTGTGTGACTTTGGGCAAATTACTTTTTTGATTTCTCATCCTTATAATGGGGATGGTGATACTTTTCTCATATTAGTATTCTGATTAAACAAGATAATGTTTGAAAGCAGTTTGCATAGTTAACAGAAGCCTGGCACCTGGTGAAGTTTCAATAAACAGCTATTACTACTATCATCCATGATATTCCTGTTAACAAAACAATTCTTTAGTTATAAAGTTTGGCAAATGAGTCCTCCTGTCTATTCCTGGTATCCTAATTCTAAATGAGCATTCATCATTTCATGCAGAGATTATGTAATAACTTCCTAACTGGTCTTTATACCTCTAATTTTTTTCTATTCTAGTACATCCTGTATTCGTCTCACAGATTAATCTTTATAAAATGCCATTAATATTACCTCAGTGACATGCCCCAGTTACTTACCAGGTTAAGTTCAGATGCGTTAGCATGGATTCAGGTCTCTCCTTACCGCTCCTCCTGAGATGGGCAAACTGTGTTTATTACTCTACCTCTTTTTTGTTTAAAACTGTTTCTACTTTGTGACTGTTTCCTTAAATTCTCTATGTCTTTAAGGTAGGGCAGTCTGCTGATTTCTCCTTTCTCTGAGCTCCTATTCTTACTTATTTTCTGTAATTTCAATATTATACTGAAGTGCTTCTGTATTTGCTACCTGATTCTTGAATCTCTCATTTCATCAAGTAAAATATAAACTTTTGGTAGGCAGGGCCAGAGTTTAATCCTTTTTTTTTTTTTCACTTCTTTTCTCCAAGTCCAACATAGTGTTTGTAAGCCTAGGTGCTTAGTACATATTTATTGGTCACAGAGTCACCCATGCTGTGTTTCAATCATAGGATATGAATATGATACTGTTGATGATGAATATCCACCCAGGTGATACTGTTTTGGAAGCTGGCTCGGGCTCTGGTGGAACGAGCTTGTTTTTATCGAAAGCAGGTAAGAGATTGGGATAAATGAGTTGAATTTAGATGACAAAGAAAACATTCAGTCTGTCCATAATAACGGGAAGTTAAATAGATACAGATGTTTCAGAAAATATTCACATAACTTTGTGATAGAGAGCATTCTTGAAATCAAATGTAAGCAACTGTTTTTCTTTCCATTTTGTGCATTTATTCAAGTCATTCTCTGTCTAACCCTCTCTCTGTTTGCTTTCTGTTGCTCCCTCCACGCTTTTTTTTAACTAAATTTTTTTTTAGAACATAACATAGCTACAGAAAAGTACACAGATCATAAGCGTATACCTCAATGAATTTTTATATCGTGACCACACTCACGTAGTTATTACCCAGATCAAGACAGGGAATGTTATTGTACCACTGAAACCTCCTCAAATCCCTTCTCAGTCCTTATCCTACCCAAAGGTAGAAGGTAGCCTCCACTCTGACTTTTATCACCATTGATTAGTTTTGCCTGTTTTGAATCCTACGTAAAAGGAATCCTGTAGTATTGTACTCTTTTGAATCTGGTTGCTTTCATTCAACGTTCTGTTTGTGAGATTCAGCCACTGCATGTAGCGATGGTTATTTCATGTTAGTTGCCATTTTTGTAAGTAAAGCACAGTTTATCCATTCTGCTGTTGATGGACATTTGAGTTGAACGTTGTGAATAGTGCTTCTCTGAACATTCTTGTACTTGTCTTTTGTGCACACATGTACATGTGTTTGTTGATAATAGTGCCAAGTGAATACTCAGTATGAGAGAATATAGAAGGAGGAGGGCTGTCAGCTGCTGGAGAAGAGTCATATACTATCAGGGGCAAAGAATTATTTTTGCTGTTCATGAATAAATTAATACGTAATATAGAACTATTAAGCTAAAGCTAGATCACGAAGAATTTTCCTTTCTTTAAGAAAGTCTCTAAGTATTGTCAGTCGGTAAAAGTACTGCTTGAAGGTAGCACCTAATCAAAACTCAAGAGGTATATAGTAAACATAAATATCTGTTCATGTTCCCACCACTTGATTTCTGGTTACTGTTATTGTAGTTGATTATTGCTCCCTTTGACCACTTAATTCCTCTGATTGTCAGGATGGCTTTGGCTTGTTTGGCTGCCTCTGCAGTGTTCCCTTTCTCACCTAGTAATAGACAGCATTCTCTTTTGGTAGATTTTTTTTTTTAATCATTCATGTTGGTTTTATAAATGCATTCTTTTTTAGCTAATAAACATTGTTAGAGCAGTTGTAGGTGTATGTGGGTAGATTTTATAAAGATTACAGATAGACATATACTGAATTAAACTTAAACCTTTTGTTTTTTGACCTAATGTCATCACATACAAACATAATCCAACTTATACTGGGTCAGGAAATTCATTTTGGGCTCCTCACATCTTTTGTTGGACTCTTTTCTGTGCATAGTTAAAGGCAGCCATTTCTTCACAATCTGTGACAGATTCCTAAATGCATTTGACAAAGTGAATTTATAAAAAATTTGTGAAACAAGAGGAATGTTTGTATTTCTAATATCTATAGTGTTGGAGGAGTGTCATGGCATAAATAATCCCAAACTATGAGTGATCAAGAAATTATTGCTGTTTACTTTCAGGATGGATTTATTTTCACCATAATTTTCTAAGTGTTTAGCTTATGCTACTATTAACATTAACTTTTATCCCTTGAGAACATGATGACTTACAGCTGGACTTACATTTTAAAGAGACATGCTGCAATTTAAACTCTTCATTTTAACTATAGACTGATTGATCTGGGACAGCCTCCAAATGGTATCAAATCACCTCATATAGAGGTGGGTAGAAAATTAATTGCTGTAAGTTAAAATGTAGTAGTTTTCTGTGAAACTGCAGCATTACTATGATAAATAGTTTGAAAGTTTTTCAGACACACACAAAAATACAAGTATTGGGGCTTTCCTGATGGCGCAGTGGCTGAGAATCCGCCTGCCAATGCAGGGGACATGGGTTCGAGTCCTGGTCTGGGAAGATCCCACATGCCACGGAGCAACTAAGTCTGTGCGCCACAACTACTGAGCCTGTGCTCTAGAGCCTGCGAGCCACAACTACTGAGCCCACATGCCACAACTACTGAAGCCCATGCACCTAGAGCCCATGCTCTGGAACAAGAGAAGCCCGAGCACCACAACGAAGACCCAACACAGCCAAAAATAAATAAATTAAAAAAAACAAACAAACAAGTATCTTTTAAGTATCTGAAAGGCCTAACTTCATCCATATGACATCCAAAAGACATGCAAATTAAAACTACAATGATAAACTATATGCAATTTTTAGATTGACACAGGTAAAAAGTTTGATAACTCTTTGTTGGAGAGAATATGGAGAAATAGGCACTCTAATACATTGTTGGTCGAGTGTAAATTGGTATCATTGTTTTTTTGGAGGACAATTTGGTAATAATTTTCAAAATAAAAATATTCACATATCCCTTGAGTCAGCAATTCCATTTTTAGGACTTTATCCTATAGATATACTGGCTCATGTGTACAAAGACTTAGGCAAAATAATTTTTATTGCAATATTGTTTGTTATAGCATAAGACTAGAAACAAGCTAAATGTTCATCAGTAGGTGACTGGTTAAATAAACTGTGACATTGTCATACAATGGAACATAATAGCTGTTTTAAAAAATGCAGTAGATCATTAATCACTGAAATGGCATTGGTAAATAAGAAGGAAGGTACAGGACAGTATATATGATAGATAACAACGTGTGTTAAAAACAGAGAAAGATACTTGTACACTTGTACTATAGGCAGCGACTTTCTCGGGAAGGGTAAATAACTATGGTGGAATGATTGTCTCTGATGAGGGAGATTGATTGGGTATTTGGGACAGGGTAGAGACTTTTGTAACCTTGAACTATTTGAATTATTTTTTCACATCCATGTAATATCTTCGCAAAATAAAATTTTGACATTCTTTATGTACTGATTAATACTGTGTAATGTCGTGATTTTTTTTTAAATTAAGTTGGATCACAAGGACGAGTCATAAGTTTTGAAATTAGAAAAGACCACCATGAACTGGCTAAGAAGAATTACAAACACTGGCGTGATTCATGGAAAATGAGTCATGTAGAAGAGTGGCCAGACAACGTGGATTTTATTCATAAGGATATTTTAGGAGCAACTGAAGACATAAAATCTTTAACATTTGATGCGGTAAGTTTTCTAAAGTAGTCCTATGATATTACCTAATACTGAGTACAAAGAAAACAGGGACCATGCTTCTTTTATATGGAAAAGGATCTTCCTTCATTATTTGCCCCATTTCTATCTCTAAGAGTGGGAGGAATATTTTCCTTTAATATCATGGTGGGATTCAGAGCAGAGAGATATACTGAATTAGGTGCCAAAGTTGTTACTAAATGTAGGGTAATGATGAAATACTAGGAGGAGTAGTTGAGCATCATGAACTTCAACGTTTCTAGGATAAAGGAATAATAATTTGGAAGCAGCATTGGGAGCATACTGAGCCCCGCACCTGACCTCATATTGTGAGATTTGGGGGAATAAATAGCCTTCAGTTTTGAGGGAAGAGGCAAGAGGCATCTTTAGACAGTTAAAGTCAGGATGTAGAGGAGTGTCAATTAAAGATGTTGAGGATAGAGGCATATTTATTGTGAACAAAGCTCCAGAAAGTGGAGTGGAGGGATTTGGGAGGAGAGGGAGGAGTGGGAGGTTGAGTTAGGGGAGGAGAAGCAGAGTAGTATGAAGATAAAAGGATAGACGACGAGAGAATGCCATTTTAAGCTGTGAACAGTGATGATGGAGATATGGGCCATAGTGCTATTAGATGACCTCAGAGTTTCACAATTCTAGTTTAAGTTGCCTTACCCTTGATGATGCCATTATCAGTTCATGGCTTGACACTATGGACTGAGGTCTGGGTAAGAAGTCTTCTTCGCTTTTCTTTCTTTTTTTTTTTTTTAATAGATTTATTTATTTATTTTTGGCTGTGTTGGGTCTTTGTTGCTGCGCACGGGCTTTCTCTAGTTGCAGCGAGCAGGGGCTACTCTTCATTGCGTTGCACAAGCTTCTCATTGTGGTGGCTTCTCTTGTTGCGGAGCATGGGCTCTGGGTGCGTGGGCTTCAGTAGTTGTAGCACACGAGCTCATTTGTTGTGGCTCATGGGCTCTAGAGTGCAGGCTCAGTAGTTGTGGCATATGGGCTTAGTTGCTCTGCAGCATGTGGGATCTTCTGGACTAGCGCTCGAACCCGTGTCCCCTACATTGGCAGGTGGATTCTTAACCACTGTGCCACCAGGGAAGTCCCTTCTTCACTTTTCTTAATTGGCTATTGGAAGCTTATTTTAGGAACTTTATAAGGGAAACTAGGTGAGAAATGAAGTAAAGTTCAAAGAGGTGATTTTTATCAGGACTGCTTCCTATCTGTGATATAACTAAAGCCAATAGCTACAGTGGCACAGCTTCCTGGACACAAGGACCACAGTTTGTGTTTTTTTTTCCCTCATCCTTGTTTGGCTTGCACATTATATAGCTCAATAAGGGCAGAAAGAGGACTTGTTCTATGTAGGCCATCCATAGGAACGTCACAGATACGTGGGAGTTTAATTGGTCATCAGAATTCTGCTTGATGAGCATGAAACACAACAAAGGATTTTAACAGTATTGTTACAGCCTTGTGGAAACCTGCTGAAACATCCATCCCTGTTCCAAAGGAAAGAATACTCCTTACTAGATTTTTTCAATTGAATCTCTCTTGAATAATAGTGACAGATGAATACTCAGAGCATATAGAAGGAGGAGAACTGTCAGCTTCTGGGGAAGAGTCATATACTATTGGGGCAAAGAATTATAGTTGGTGTTCATAAATAAATTACTCATAATATAGAATTATTAAGTTAAAGCTAGATCATGAAGAATTTTCCTTTCTTTAAGAAAGTCTCTAAAAATTGTCAGTTGGTGAAAGTCCTGCTTGAAGGTAGCACTTGACCAAAACTCAAGAGGCGTATAGTAAACATAAATATCTTTGGGGGAGAGGATGTTTATTTATTTATTTTATTGAAGTATAGTTGATTTACAATGTTGTGTTATTTTCTGGTGTACAGCAAAGTGATTCAGTTGTACATATATATACATATTCTTTTTCATATTCCTTTCCATTGTGGTTTATTACAGGATATTGAATATAGTTCATACAGTAGGACCTTATTCATCTATTGATATTTTATATATAGTAGTTTGTATCTGTTAATCCCAAATTCTTACTTCATCCCTCCCCCACCCCCTTTCCCCTTTGGTAACCAGAAGTTTGTTTTCTATGTCTATGAGTCTGTTTCTGTTTCATAAATAAGTTCATTTGTGCTGTATTTTAGATTCCACATATAAGTGATATCATACGGTATTTATCTTTCTCTTTCTGACTTACTTCACTTAGTATGATAATCTCTAGGTCCATCCATGTTGCTGCAAATGGCATTATTTCATTCTTTTTTATGGCTGAGTAGTATTCCATTGTGTATATGTACCACATCTTCTTTATCCATTCATCTATCAGTGGACATTTAGGTTGCTTCCATATCTCGGCTGTTGTAAATAGTGCTGCTGTGAATATGGGGGTGCATGTATCTTTTTGAATGGCAACTCTACTTTTAGTTTTTTAAGGAACCTCCATACTAGTAAACATAAATTTCTATGCATGTTCCCACCACTTGATTTCTGGTTATTGTTATCCTAGTTGATTTTTGCTTCCTTGACTACTTAATTCCTCTCCTAGCTGCCATCTCACCTCCTGGGCCTTCACACTTCCAATCCATTCTCCTCATCTTTAGACTAATCTAGTTCTCATACTGTCACTCTCCTGCTGAGAAACCAATTAGGAACTTTTCATTCAAAGATTTATGGTGTCCTTCAGCATCTGATCTCAACCTTCCTTTCTTTAGCTTTTTTATATAACCTGCCTATACTCCTGCCATCTCAAATGAGGGTAGATGAATTAAAAAAGGTGTTGAACCACAAAGACAAAGAGAACAGAACAAGAAAAAAATGGCTAATAAAAGATTTTAAACAAATTTTAATACATTTTGTAAACAACCTAACCATCAAAAGAGGAATGGACATGGTGGAATACTAACAATGGTATTATTTAACATAGTGAAATAAATGTACTGTATCTACATCGATAAATCTCCCTGAGAAAACCATAATTCAAAAAGACACATATGTCCCAATGTTCAATGCAGCACTATTTACAATAGCCAGGACATGGAAACAACCTAAATGTCCATTGACAGATGAATGGATAAAGACTATGTGGTACATATAGACAATGGAATATTACTCATCCATAAAAAGGAACGAAATTGGGTCACTTGTAGAGATGTGGATGGACCTAGAGTTTGTCACACAGAGTGAAGTAAGTCAGAAAGAAAAAAACAAATATCGTATATTAATGCATATATGTGGAATCTAGAAAAATAGTACAGATGAACCTATTTCCAGGGCAGGAATAGAAATGCAGATGTAGAGAACAGACATGTGGACGTGGAGGGAAAGGGGAGGGTGGGATGAATTGGGAGATTAGATTTGACATAGATACACTACCATGTGTAAGATAGCTAGTTAGAACCTGCGGTATAGCACAGGGAGCTCAGCTCGGTGTTCTGTGATGACCTAGATGGGTGGGATGGGTGGGGGATGGGAGGGAGGTCCAAGAGGGAGGGGATATATGTATACATATAGCTGATTCACTTCATTGTACGGCAGAAGCTAACACAACATTGTAAAGCAATTATACTCCAATAAAAAAAAATCTCATAGAACTTAGTGAAAAACGAATTATTCAAGAATAAGTATGGAATGGCTACATATATGTAAAATTTTAAAAACAGTACCATGTGTTGTTTGTAGCTGTATACATATGTTGTAGAAGCATAAAATTATTTGGCAACATTACCAACTTCAGGACAATGATTATCTCTGAGGAGAGAAAAGGAGGGAGTGAATAGAGGGAAGTAAGTTTTGGAGTTTATTCATCCTGGTTCACTTAGGCTCCATAGTAGCCAATATGACCGTGGGTAAATTACTTAATCTTTCTGTGCCTCAGTCACCTCATGTATTAAATAGGAATAGTAATCAATACTAATACCTATTTCATAGTGTTGTTGAGGATTAAATGAGGTGTTTCTGTAAAGTGCATAGAACAGTACCTGATATATAGTAAGCATTAAATTAGTATTAGCTATGATTTTCATCATTATTAGTTTTCTCCTTTTCCCTTTTCTCTACCTGTTTATTTTACTTTTTAAAATTAATTTATTTATTTGTCTGCATTGGATCATTGCTGCGCGCAGGCTCTCTCTAGTTGCGGCGAGCAGGGGCTACTCTTCGTTGCAGTGTGCGGGCTTCTCACTGCAGTGGCTTCGCTTGTTGTGGAGTACCGGCTCTAGGCGTGTGGGCTTCAGTAGTTGTGGCACACGGGCTTAGTAGTTGTGGCTTGCGGGCTCTAGAGTGCAGGCTCAGTAGTTGTGGCGCATGGGCGTAGTTGCTCCAGGGCATGTGGGATCTTCCCGGACCAGGGCTCGAACCCATGTCCCCTGCATTAGCAGGCGGATTCTTAACCACTGCACCACCAGGGAAGTCCCTACCTGTTTAAATTCTACTCTTCCTTCAAAGCTTAGATAAAAGGTTGTCTCCTCCATGGAATATACCTTAATCATCTAAGTGGAGGATTATCATCTTTCTCTGAATTACTGAACCACTTTCTTGATTCAACAAATATGTATTAGAGACCTGCTGTGTGCCACCTACTATGCTAAGACAAAAATGAATTATACATTTAAAGGAGGTTTCGATATAGAAGAAAAGGTAGACATATAAACATTTATTAGAAAGACTCAGAAGCATGAAACATTATGGCTGTAGAATTGGGTCTAATGAGGAGATGAAGATGCAAATACAGTCATGAGGGACTAGATAGTGAAGAACACTTGTGTGTATATCAAGCTAGGACATGTGGACATTATCTTTTAGATAATGGAAAACTATTGATGAGTTCTTAAGTAGGGGAGTAGAATGTCCAGATTCCTGTTTCAGAATAATTCTGGTGAAAGAATGGAATTTACATAGTCTATGTAGAAAGCTATTGTAATGTTTCAACAAGATATGATGAGGTCCTGACCTAAAGCATTAGCAGTAGGATGAATTTGAGAAATACTAAGAGGTAGATTTGTAGGACTGGATAATTTTAATCCAAATAAAAGTATCAAAACCCCACAGATTCTCAAAAAAGAATTCAAGGTAAAGAAATAGTGACTGTAATTTCCTGATTTGAGTGGCTAATGAATGGTAATGTTGTTAGCTGAGCCATGGAGCTTTGGAATGGCAGGCTTCTTGGTAGTCTTATTTTTGGTCCTTGTTGATAATATACTAAAACTACAGTCACAGAGACCAATATGTCCACACCGTTGGCCCTTTGATTAGTCATTGAGATCTTTACTTGGATATCTAATAGGCATCTTTTTTTTTAAGTATTTATTTATTTATTCATTCATTTATTTATGGCTGCATTGGGTCCCTTTTGCTGCACGTGGACTTTTCCCAGCTGTGGCGAGTGGGGGCCACTCCTTGCTGTGGTGCGTGGGCCTCCCATCACGGTGGCTTCTCCCATTACGGAGCACGGGCTCCAGGCGCGTGGGCCTCAGCAGCTGTGGAGAGCAGGCTTAGTTGCTCCCAGCAGCTGTGGTGCACGGGTTTCAGTAGTTGTGGCTCACGGGCTTAGTTGCTCTGCGCAATGTGGGATCCTCCCGGACCAGGGATTGAACCCGTGTCCCCTGCACTGGCAGGCGGATTCTCAACCACTGTGCTACCAGGGAAGCCCTAATAGGCATCTTAAACTTGTGTCCAAATCTTGAATTCTCGAATATTTCTCCCCAAGCTTATTCTTCCCATTGTCTTAAATTATTTTCCTCAATAGTAAATGGTATCTCCATTCTTTCAGTAGCTTAGGATGAAAACACTGGATTCATTCTCACTTCTTTCTCTCACATCTGACAGCCAATTCTAATTCTAATTGGCTCTGTGTTCTCATCACATCCAATGCTATTTGCTATTGCAAGTCACCATCATCTTTCCTTGCCCAAGTCAGAATGTACTCAATGCCACTGAATTGTACACTTGAAATGGCAACTTTTATGTTATGTTTATCACATTCAAAAAAGTTTAAAAAGTCAGACCATGTCTCAAACTCTCCAGTGACTTTTCGCTTCCTGAGTAAAGTTAAAGTCTGTAAGATTCTGCATAATCTGTCCCTCCCCATCCCCACCACATCCCCACCATCTGAGAACTCTTCTCTTACCACTGTCCCCCTTTTGTCTCCACTGCAGCGACTGTGGCCTTCTCAGACTCACCAAGCATCCTACAGCCTCAGAGCATTTGTATTTGCTGTTCCCTGAATCTGGAGCACACTTCCCCCCTCAATTTCCACAGGGTAACCTTAATCATTTTCTTTAGGTATCGTCACTGACCAGCCTATGTATAAAATAGTACTTCCTTCCCCTGCCCTGTCATTCTTTCCTTCATGTCCTCCTTTATAATCCTGTAGTTCTTCATGTCACTCATTACCCTCTGAATTACATATTTATTAGATTTTTGTTTACTGCCTATTCCTTAATTAGAAAAAAAGTTCCTATGAAACAAAATAGAATATAAGCTCCCATTATATTTTTACCACTTAGCAAAATACTTGGCACATGGTAGATGCTCAGTAAATATTTGGTGAATAAATTAATAATGAATGATGACCCATTATTACTGTTTTTTTTAAAACACATAAACAGAATAATTTCTAATTTAGTAAATATAATGATGTGCCAACTACATTAGATTTCTAGAGCTATCTATCAGTAAGTCACTTTATTTTCTATTTGACCGTATTTTTGTTTTCAGTGAATTTTTTTGTAATTTCATTTACTCTGCATTCATTCAACATCTTTTGAGTACAGCCCTGTATTTTGCAACTGAATGAAGAGTAAAGAAACAAGGGACATGATTCTTGAATTTTAGAATCTCTAAAATTAATATTCAACACTTTTGAACATAAAAATACATATTTGAGATAATGTGAATTTCTATTGCCAAAAGCTGAACTAAAGCATTGAAACTTTACATATACAGTTGACCTTTGTTTTTTTTTTCGCGGTACGTGGGCCTCTCACTGTTGTGGCCTCTCCCGTTGCGGAGCACAGGCTCCGGACGCACAGGCTCAGCGGCCATGGCTCATGGGTCCAGACCCTCCGCGGCACGTGGGATCTTCCCGGACCAGGGCACGAACCCGTGTCCCCTGCATCGGCAGGCGGACTCTCAACCACTGCGCCACGAGGGAAGCCCACAGTTGACCTTTGAACAACATGGGGTTTAGGGGCACCCCTCCTATGTGCAGTCAAAAATCTGAGTATAACTTATAGTTGGCCCTCCCTATCCATGGTTCCAACATATCCAGGGTTCCACATCTTCAGATTCAACCAACCGCAGATTGTGTAGTACTGTAGTGTTTACTATTGAAAAAAATCCTTGCATTAAGTGGACCCGCGCAGTTCAAACCCATGTTGTTCAAGGGGCAACTGTGTGTGTGTGTGTGTGTGTGTGTGTGTGTGTGTGTGTGTGTGTATCTAGGTATGTGTATAAAATATAGCTAAAGATTCCTGTATTATCAATATTGCCAAGTACAAGACATGCCATTACAATTTTTATGTAGTCAAGTACTATGACAAATTGTATAATTATAAGTATGCCTTTTTGAGAGGGGTAAAATGACAGTCATTAGTATTACATTCTAAAAAATGAAATACTTTAACTGGGTAATTGCTTTCCCAAAGTGTATCATTTCACCTCAATAAGAAAAGAAAACACATGCTTTATTTAAACAAAACTCAGTCTGATTCTCTTTCCCCCACTACAGGTAGCTTTGGATATGTTGAATCCTCAAGTTGCTTTGCCTGTTTTATACCCAAATCTTAAACAGGGTGGTGTATGTGCTGTGTATCTAGCAAAGTGAGTAATGTGACTTTTTGGTAATGATATTTTAAACACAGTTTTGTTTTAAGTACTAGGCTAAAGTGTTCATTTTGTAACTGAGTTAAGTGTATATGTTATCTCGTAAAACTGTTATGAAGGGCTTCCCTGGTGGCACAGTGGTTAAAAATCTGCCTCCCAACACAAGGGACATGGGTTCAAGCCCTGGTCTGGGAAGATCTCACATGCTGTGGAGCAACTAAGCCCATGTGCCACAACAAGAGAAGCCACCACAATGAGAAGCCCGCGCACTGCAACAAAGAGTAGCCCCCTCTCGCCACAACTAGAGAAAGCCTGCGCGCAGCAATGAACACCCAGTGCAGCCCAAAATAAATAAATAAATTTTTAAAAAAGTCAAAAAAAAACTGTTATGAAACAGTATATGTCCCAAATTCAGTTATATTGCTGTTTAAATCATCCTTTACATAAATGGTAATATAAGATGAATATTTCTTCTGACAATTTAGAAGAAAAGTTTTTAAAAGTGTAATGTGAACAATGACGTTATAGTCTCTTTATTGTTTTTACTTAGTATTCTCCTCTTATGTGCCCTAACTTGCATTTTTACATTTTTTCCGTTTTGATTTAAGCATACATAGCATTTAAATTGGCGTAAGAGGTATAGTGAACTTAAATATAAAGTTATTGTTGTAGTAGAAATTTAAACTATATTTTTCACTTTTTTGAAAGCATCACACAGGTTATTGAACTTTTAGATGGAATTCGCATCTGTGAACTTGCCCTCTCATGTGAAAAGATAAGTGAAGTTATTGTCAGAGATTGGTTGGTTTGCCTTGCAAAACAGAAAAATGGAATTTTACCTCAAAAAGTGGAACCTAAAATCAACAGAGATTTACAATTACATTCTCAAAAGAAAATTAGAATTGAAGGTGAGATGTTTCAAGAAGATGACCATGGTGAGCTTCAGTTTTATTTTATGCATGTGTTTGCAATAATAAATGGAGACTACATTCCTGAATATATTGGGCAATACATTATAAAAATATTTCTCAGGGATTTATTATGTTTTTCCTATAGAAATTGAATTGTGGTATTTATTCTGTTAAATTAAAATCTTTTAAGAGACAGAATCATGACTTTTCCTGCCTTTTATGTAAAACTCTGATACCTTTGAAGAACTGAACTTCTTATAATATTCATATTTTACTTGTGACAAGGGGATTGGCTTATGAAATACTTTAAATATACTAAATAATGTTGTAAATTTAGATCAGTGATTATCACTGAAGGGAAAGAATTTAATAGGACCCGATATGCAAATAGCTAATATTCCAAAAAGCAACTTCTAGGAATTTTTCAAAGAACTAAATTTAGGTCCTTCTTGTATGTACACATTACTTAGGCCATAAACAAGTTTTCAGACATCCATTGATTTATGATATGAGCTTATCCATTTGGTTATAAAACCATATATAGGTTTATCATGTCATCCTTGACAAGTTGTTTCTGTAAGATAACTGTCAGAATAGCTCCAAGACAAATGCTAAAAAAAAAAAAAAGTCTGAGAGGAAAAAACTTACAGGAAAAGGACAGTAATTTGTTTTTTAACAGTTTTGTGAACAAATTATAAAGTATTTTATGTAGCTTACAATACATATTTTGTTCTATAACAGAAGAATCACATTCTGATTTTCCCTATGGATCATTTCCCTATATTGCTAGACCTATACACTGGCAAACTGGTCATACAGGTAAGTTTTCCATGCTATATTATATGGTGTTTTCTTCTCAAAATTGCAATGACCTTACCTTTTCCTCCCTTCAAATTAGCTTTTCTTGTCAAGTTGAGGAAGTGCAAACCACAACTTAACTGAGTACCTCAGATGACAACTGATTTGAAGATGTGAAGAAAAATATCAAAATAGAACTTTGTATTGCAAATCACTACTTTCATAGATTGGTATTCTTAGCTACTACTATGATTTGTATAACTTTTACATGTAATTCTGAAAAGTAACAAAAGCTAGAGAAAGATGTGTAACATTTCGAAACTGCTTAAATGTCCCATTTTGACACTTGTCTTGCAGTTAGTTTGACATTTTGTAGTTAATGATTCCAAGTTTGTTTAGTTGAGCCATCTCATTCTTCACTTCCTGTAAACCACTCCATAGATTTGTCTTCCTTCATGAAATTAGTTTTCTTTTCTTTGTTTGATTGATGGTCATTGGCTACCAAAATAAAATATGCATTTTGAGATAAATTTTAGGTATCTGTGTATTTTAAGTACATATTTTAATGGCTTGTATGTGTCTTAAAAAATAACAAATCTGGGCTAAAGTAAATAATAGGGGGAAAACTGATAAGAATAACTATCTTAAAAATTGTAACAAAAGATGTAGCAATTCTTGAATCTCTTATCTTTCTCAGAATCATTTTAACAGTTTGAAAGAACATCAGAATTATTCTGTTATATAAATCAAATGTTTGGGGAATTCCCTGGTGGTCCAGTTGTTAGGACTCGGCGCTTTCACTGCTATGGCCCAGGTTCAATCCCTGGTCAGAGAACTAAGATCCTGCAAGCTGCACGGCGCAGCCAAAGATAATGTTTGGAGAGATACACTTTTTATACATATGAATTAATTAGGACTAGGGCTTATTATTATTCATAAGCACTATGAATAATGTTATTTACCATGTGCCTTACATTGTTTTAAGAACGTTATAATATCTTTTCATTTAATATGTGTAGCTCATCCTTAAGATTATCCACATTTTACAGATAAACATAAGCTTATAGTTATTATTTAAATATAGATGTTTTATAGGTTTTGAAGTAGTAGTGCCTGGGAGGATATATGCTACTTATCCCTTAGGCTAGAACTACTTAAAATAATGTACATATTCTAAATAACATTTTACATATTTTTCGTTCTGTGGAAAAATTTAGTCTAAAATCTCTGCCTTTTTAGACTTTACAGCCTATAGTAGAGATAGACATTAAATAATCACACAAATATAAAACTAAAACAGTTACAAATACTTCAGAGAAGTACAGGATTTAGTAGAGGTTTTGCTCTGATCAGGTAATTACCTATGCAAATGTCAATTGAGCTGAGACCTGAAGGGCAGGTAAGAGTTAACTACATCAGGGAAAATGAGAACAAAAAAGGCCAGTGATGGGGCTGACTGAAAGATAGGTAGGGGTCAGGCCATGGAGGATCTTGTAGACCTGTTAAGGAGTTGTCTATCCTAAGAAAAATGGGGTGCTATTGAAAGATTTCATGAAGTAAGTGGTAACATGCTTAGATCTGTGTTTTGGAAAAAAATCACTCTGGTTGCATCTGGAGAACTGATTGAATCATAAGCGGAGTAGTCTTCTGGTACCATTTCTAAATGGTAAGTATCCGAGCACTCATACAATAATAATGGCTTTAAAGTTTTCATAACATTTCCAGATCTATAGACGCTCTGATGTATATTTTTAGATTCCATCATGGAATACTCCCCTTTCTTCTGACTTTCTATTTAACTACTAGTGAAATTCTGTCCTTCATTTATTGTTTTGAATGCAGGCCCTAATTGTACTTCTTGGAGAAGGGGCTGACTTAAGAGCAAAGAAAAGTTGTGCCTTCTCCTATTTCATGTAGAATGGCTTCTGTTCAGTACACTATGCTCAGTAGATGCTGAACTGAACAAGAGCTAACAGTGTCCATTCTAATAATGAGTTGAAAACCAAACTATATAAGCAAATAAACATTTATTTATATAGTTAATCAAAGTCCAGCTTAAGCCCTTTATCCATCTCTCCATTGAACACTAAGCATGTTTATAATCTGGCTTGTGGGACAGGTGCCTTCTTCTAAAGTTAGCTTTCTATGTTCATTTCTGGTTCTCATTTACCATAATATAAACTCCTAGAGATTTGTGAGTGGTTCACAGCTGTCTTCCCAGTAACTTCCAAAGGCCCTGACTTTTCCACCCAGTAAATCAGTAAAAGTTTGCTGATGGCTTGAAGCTTACACTGGATCAGGTGTTATTTCATCTGCTGACTTGGTTGTTCTAGGGGGAAATTTAAGTATATAGCTCGCAGGTTGTGGAAGACTTTGAGTTTAAACTTTATACTTCAGAGTCAGTAGGGAACTTCTGAAGTTTCCATGGTCATGTAAAAGCAGATACTTTTTAAAAGTTAGTCTGTTAGTGGTGTCTGAGTATTTAAAGGAAGGAAAATATTAAATCAGAAATGTCATAGTAATACATAGTATACAACTATGAGGTGATCTGTATTAATATACAACTATGAGGGGTGGAAAAGGGGCAAGTGTAAAAAAATATTGTGAAGGAAGAACCAGATAAGCTGGTGGTTCATTGGATGTAGAGGGAGAGAAGCTATATATATTCAAACTTTCATCTACTGTTCAGGCAAACAACTACTGTTTGCCTTATTTCTCTGGGCAAACAGGATTCAGCCCAGCTCATAAATAACTTCCTTGGAACAGCCTTCACTATGTCTCTCACCCTACAGAATTGATTCTGAAATCTTTTGTGCTCATAAATGTTGACCATATAGTTAGCATTGCCTTTATCACATCATTAATTTATAAGCCCTGATTATGCCTTCGTTAAGGATTTTAAATTGGGATGACTAGAACAGTGGTAATGACAAAAGTAAATAAGGAAGTTTAGAGAAGGATTTATTTCTGAGGAAAAATTCTTTGGTTTTAGATTGCATAATGGAATGTCTTGTGCCTGCCTACGTGACCCAGGACTAAGGTTTGGTATACTGCTTTTTTCCCTTGGCTTCACTCTAAAATCTGGGGAGTCCTCAGATAATACATAATAATATGTACCCATGTCTCAGATATACTAGCCTAGGTTAAGACAGCATAAGGTAAAGAGAAACAATATAGTTCAGTAAGTATAAAAATGTGCTGTCTATTCAGATAGAACTGGGTTCTCATCTTGCTGTTTTCATTGTTGCTGTTTTACTTTGCAGCTGTGACTTTTCTGAGTTTGTTTCTTCATCAGTAAAATGAATGTCATAGTGGCACTTCAGGATTTCTTGTGGGGGGTCAGGTGTTAAATGAGACTACCTTCATAAGGTGGCTAGCACGTGATTGGTGATTGTGATGCATGTAAGTTTGTAAAGAATGCCTCATCTATCTCATCTCTCTCATCTATCTCCCATCTATCTATCTCCCACAACCTTATCAAAATCAACTATTTTATTCTTAGTAAATGTCATAAACATGTTTATGTAAAACTTGTTCATTGAACGTGTTGTTTTGAGAAAAAATCTTAAGGCAGAAAAACATGTTTTTAACCTGAAAAGCAAGAAGTTGCTTGCGTTTGAAAGAAGGATGGAAGCATCGATACCAGCTATTGGTAAGTTTTATCATAAAAGCCTAAGCAGAGCATCAGCTCTTTGTGTCTCTCCTGGAGAATGAATTGAGTTGTCTGTAGCCACAAACCTTAGGTGATTCCAACCACCTTATATAGACTGGAGGAAGAAAGTTTTGCTGGTAGAGGCCATTTACTGAGCATCAAAACAGCTGCTGAGGCAGTAAGAGACCACTGTTCCTGATAATACCATGTTACCCTTAATCCTCTCCACCCCCCGTTAGCCCACTGACTTGTTAAGCCTACTGAGGGAAAATGAATATAAACGTTTATTGGTCAAGTGTATGTATGACCAATAATTTTTCTTTGTATTGCCTACCCTCTGTCATCCTGAAACAATAGGTTTTACATTTAACCTTGAATTCCCACTCAGAACAAAACACAAATGAGTAAATACTTATTTCTTCCTATAAAGGACCTATATATCCTAAACCAGGGTGTCAGGGCTTTCGTCCAGGGACAGGAAGAAAGCACAGTTCCATTTACAACTGCCCTAAGTCAAGTGCCCCACTTTTCATCCAAAATCCCTCAAAGACCTGCTTTCCTTTTTTTCCTCGAAGCAAGCTGACTAGCAGAGCCCCTTACACCCTGGGTGCACTCTGATTTCCCATTGAAATATCAAAGCCTAAACATAGGGTGTGACTACTTTTGATATCTAAGGCATTAGTTTGAATAAAATATAAGTGCTTCTGTTCTGCTTTCGTTAAATATGTGTTCAAATTATGGTTGGAATTCTCTCCCAGTTCACTCCATACAACCTTTCATCAGGGACTTTGTTCTTTTTTTTTTTTTGTTTAATCTAATTTATTTTTTTATACAGCAGGTTCTTATTAGTCATCAATTTTCTACACATAAGTGGATACATGTGAATCCCAATCGCCCAATTCATCCCACCACCACCACCACTTCCCTGCGGCTTTCCCTCCTTGGTGTCCATACGTTTGTTCTCTACATCTGTGTCTCAATTTGTGCCCTGCAAACCGGTTCATCTGTACCATTTTTCTAGGTTCCACATATATGCATTAATATACGATATTTGTTTTTTTCTTTCTTAGTTCACTTTGTATGACAGTCTCTAGATCCATCCACGTCTCAACAAATGACCCAATTTCATTCCTTTTTATGGCTGAGTAATATTCCATTGTATATATGTAGCACATCTTCTTTATCCATTCATCTGTCAATGGGCATTTAGGTTGCTTCCATGACCTGGCTATTGTAAATAGTGCTGCAATGAACATTGGGGTGCATGTGTCTTTTTGAATTATGGTTTTCTCTGGGTATATGCCCAGTAGTGGGATTGCTGGATCATATGGTAATTCTACTTTTAGTTTTTTAAGGAACCTCCATACTGTTCTCCATAGTGGCTGTATCAATTTACATTCCCACCAACAGTGCAAGAAGGTTCCCTTTTCTCCACACCCTCTCCAGCATTTGTTGTTTGTAGATTTTCTGATGATGCCCATTCTAACTGGTGTGAGGTGATACCTCATTGTAGTTTTGATTTGCATTTCTGTAATAATTAGTGATCTTGAGCAGCTTTTCATGTGCTTCTGGCCATCTGTATGTCTTCTTTGGAGAAATGTCTATTTAGGTCTTCTGCCCATTTTTGGGTTGGGTTGTTTGTTTAATATTGAGCTGCATGAGCTGTTTATATGTTTTGGAGATTAATCCTTTGTTGATTCGTTTGCAAATGTTTTCTCCCATTCTGAGGGTTGTCTTTTTGTCTTCTTTACGGTTTCCTTTGCTGTGCAAAAACTTTGAAGTTTCATTAGGTCCCATTTGTTTATTTTTGTTTTCATTTCCATTACTCTAGGAGGTGGGTCAAAAAGGATCTTGCTGTGATTTATGTCAAAGAGTGTTCTTCCTATGTTTTCCGCTAAGTTTTATAGTGTCTGGTCTTACATTTATAAGTCTTTAATTCATTTGGAGTTTATTTTTGTGTATGGTGTTAGGTAGTGTGCTAATTTCATTCTTTTACATATAGCTCTCCAGTTTTCCCCGCACGACTTATTGAAGAGGCTTTCTTTTCTCCATTGTATATCTTTGCCTCCTTTGTCATAGATTAGTTGACCATAGGTGCGTGGGTTTATCTCTGGGCTTTCTATCTTGTTCCATTGATCTGTGTTTCTGTTTTTGTGCCAGTACCATATTGTCTTGATTACTGTAGCTTTGTGGTATAGTCTAAAGTCAGGGAGTCTGATTCCTCCAGCTCCGTTTTTTTCCCTCAAGACTGCTTTGGCTATTCGGGGTCTTTTGTGTCTCCATACAAATTTTAAGATTTTTTTGTTCTAGTTCTGTAAAAAATGCCATTGGTAATTTGATAGGGATTGCATTGAATCTGTAGATTGCTTTGGATAGTATAGTCATTTTCACAATACTGATTCTTCCAATCCAAGAACATGGTATATCTCTCCATCTGTTGGTATCATCTTTAATTTCTTTTATCAGTGTCTTATAGTTTTCTGCATACAGGTCTTTTGTCTCCCTAGGTAGGTTTATTCCTAGGTATTTTATTCTTTTTGTTGCTATGGTAAATAGGAGTGTTCCCTTAATTTCTCTTTCAGATTTTTCATCATTAGTGTAGAGGAATGCAAGAGATTTCTGTGCATTAATTTTGTATGCTGCAACTTTACCAAATTCATTGATTAGTTCTAGTAGTTTTCTAGTGGCATCTTTAGGATTCTCTATGTATAGTATCATGTTATCTGCAAACAGTGTCAGTTTTACTTCTTTTTTTCCAATTTGTATTCCTTTTATTTCTTTTTCTTCTCTGATTGCCATGGCTAGGACTTCCAAAACTATGTTGAATAAGAGTGGCAAGAGTGGACATCCTTGTCTTGTTCCTGATTTAGAGGAAATGCTTTCAGTTTTTCACCATTGAGAATGACGTTTGCTGTGGGTTTGTCATAGATGGCCTTTATTATGTTGAGGTAGGTTCCCTCTATGCCCACTTTCTGGAGGGTTTTTATTATAAATGGGTGTTGAATTTCTCAAAAGCTTTTTCTGCATCTATTGAGATGATCCTATGGTTTTTATTCTTCAATTTGTTAATATGGTGTATCACATTGATTGATTAGCATATATTGAAGAATCCTTGCATCCTTGGGATAAATCCCACTTGATCATGGTGTATGATCCTTTTAATGTGTTGTTGGATTCTGCTTGCTAGTATTTTGTTGAGGATTTTTGCATCTATATTCATCAGTGATATTGGTCTATAATTTTCTTTTTTTGTAGTATCTGTTTCTGGTTTTGGTGTCAGGGTGATGGTGGCCTCATAGAATGAGTTTGGGAGTGTTCCTTCCTCCTCAGTTCTTTGGAAGAGTTTGAGAAGGATGTGTGTTAGCTCTTCTGTAAATGTTTGATAGAATTCACCTGTGAAGCCATCTGGTCCTAGACTTTTGTTTGTTGGAAGATTTTTAATCACAGTTTCAATTTCGTGACTTGTGATTGGTCTGTTCATATTTTCTATTTCTTCCTGGTTCAGTCTTGGGAAGTTATACCTTTCTAAGAATTTGTCCATTTCTTCCAGGTTGTCCATTTTATTGGCATAGAGTTGCTTGTAGTAGTCTCTTAGGATGCTTTGTATTTCTGCGGTGTCTGTTGTAACTTCTCCTTTTTCATTTCTAATTTTTTTTTTTTTTTTTTTTTTTTTTTGCGGTACGTGGGCCTCTCACTATTGTGGGCTCTCCCGTTGCGGAGCACAGGCTCCGGACGCGCAGGCTCAGCGGCCATGGCTCACGGGCCTAGCTGTTCCGCAGCATGTGGGATCTTCCTGGACCTGGGCACGAACCCGCATCCCCTGCATCGGCAGGCGGACTCTCAACCACTGCGCCACCAGGGAAGCCCATTTCTAATTTTATTGATTTGAGTCCTCTCCCTCTTTTTCTTGATGAGTCTGACTAATGGTTTATCAATTTCCTTTATCTTCTCAAAGAACCAGCTTTTAGTTTTATTGATCTTTGCTATTGTTTTCTTTGTTTCCATTTCATTTATTTCTGCTCTGATCTTTATGATGTCTTTCTTTCCGCTAACTTTGGGTTTTGTTTGTTCTTCTTTCTCTAGTTCCTTTAGGTGTAAGGTTAGATTGTTTGAGATTTTTCTTGTTTCTTGAGGTAGGCTTGTATAGCTATAAACTTCCCTCTTAGAACTGCTTTTGCTGCATCCCATAGGTTTTGGATTGTCGTGTTTTCATTGTCATTTGTCTCTAGGTATTTTTTGATTTCTTCTTTGATTTCTTCAGTGATCTCTTGGTTATTTAGTAACGTATTGTTTAGCCTCTACGTGTGTGTGTCTTTTTTACAGTTTTTTCCCTGTAATTCATTTCTAATCTCATAGCGTTGTGGTCCGAAAAGATGCTTGATATGATTTCAGTTTTCTTAAATTAACTGAGGCTTGATTTGTGACCCAAGATGTGATCTATCCTGGAGAATGTTTCGTGCACACTTGAGAAGAAAGTGTAATCTGCTGTTTTTGGATGGAATGTTCTATAAATATCAGTTAAATCTATCTGGTCTATTGTGTCATTTAAAGCTTGTGTTTCCTTATTTATTTTCATTTTGGATGATCTGTCCATTGGTGTAAGTGAGGTGTTACAGTCCCCCACTAGTACTGTGTTACTGTCGATTTCCTCTTTTATAGCTGCTAGCAGTTGCCTTATGTATTGAGGTGCTCCTATGTTGGGTGCATATACATTTATAATTGTTATATCTTCTTCTTGGATTGATCCCTTGATCATTATGTAGTGTCCTTCCTTGTCTCTTGTAACATTCTTTATTTTAAAGTCTATTTTTTCTGATATGAGTATTGCTACTTCAGCTTTCTTTTGATTTCCAGTTGCATGGACTATCTTTTTCCATCCCCTCACTTTCATTCGTATGTGTCCCTAGGTCTGAAGTGGGTATCTTGTGGACAGCATATATATGGGTCTTGTTTTTGTATCCATTCAGCCAGCCTGTGTCTTTTGATTGGAGCATTTAATCCATTTACATTTAAGGTAATTATCGATATGTATGTTCATATAACCATTTTCTTAATTGTTTTAGGCTTGTTTTTTAGGTCCTTTTCTTCTCTTGTGTTTTCCACTTAGAAAAGTTCCTTTAGCATTTGTTGTAGAGCTGGTTTGGTGGTGCTGAATTCTCTTAGCTTTTGCTTATCTGTAAAGCTTTTGATTTCTCCATAGAATCTGAATGAGATCCTTGCCGGGTATAGTAATCTTGGCTGTAGTTTCTTCCCTTTCATTACTCTAAGTATATCATGCCACTCCCTTCTGGCTTGTAGAGTTTCTGCTGAGAAATCAGCTGTTAACCTTATGGGAGTTCCTTTGTATGTTATTTGTCATTTTTCCCTTGCTGCTTTCAATACGTTTTCTTTGTCTTTAATTTTTGCCAATTTGATTACTATGTGTCTCGGTGTGTTCCTCCTTGAGTTTATCCTATATGGGACTCGCTGCACTTCCTGGACTTGGGTGGCTATTTCCTTTCCTGTGTTAGGGAAGTTTTCGACTATAATGTCTTCAAATATTTTCTCTGGTCTTTTTTCTCTCTCTTCTCCTTCTGGGACCCCTATAATGCAAATGTTGTTGTGTTTAATGTTGTTGCAGAGGTCTCTTAGGCTGTCTTCATTTCTTTTCATTCTTTTTTCTTTTTTCTGTTCCACAGCAGTGAATTCCACCATTCTGTCTTCCAGGTCAGTTATCCGTTCTTCTGCCTCAGTTATTCTGCTACTGATTCCTTCTAGTGTATTTTTCATTTCAGTTACTGTATTGTTCATCTCTGTTCTTTAATTCTTCTAGGTCTTTGTTAAACTTTTCTTGCATCTTCTCGATCTTTGCCTCCATTCTTTTTCCGAGGTCCTGGATCATCTTCACTATCATTATTCTGAATTCTTTTTCTGGAAGGTTGCTTATCTCCACTTCATTTAGTTGTTTTTCTGGGGTTTTATCTTGTTCCTTCATGTGGTACATAGCCCTCTGCCTTTTCATCTTGTCTGTCTCTCTCTGAATGTGATTTTTGTTCCACAGGCTGCAGGATTGTAGTTCTTCTTGCTTCTGCTGTCTGCCCTCTAGTGGATGAGGCTATCTAAGAGGCTTGTGCAAGTTTCCTGATGGGAGGGACTGGTGCTGGGTAGAGCTGACTGTTGCTCTGGTGGGCAGAGCTCAGTAAAACTTTAATCTGCTTGACTGCTGATGGGTGGGGCTGGGTTCCCTCCCTGTTGGTTGTTTGGCCTGAGGCAACCCAACACTGGAGCCTACCTGGGCTCTTTGGTGGGGCTAATGGCAGACTCTGGGAGGGCTCACTCCAAGGAGTTCTTCCCAGAACTTATGCTGCCAGTGTCCTTGTCCCCATGGTGAGCCACAGCCACCCCCCACCTCTGCAGGAGACCCTCCAACACTAGCAGGTAGGTCTGGTTCAGTCTCCCCTGGGGTCACTGCTCCTTCCCCTGGGTCCCAATGCGCACACTACTTTGTGTGTGCCCTCCAAGAGTGGAGTCTCTTTCTCCCCCAGTCCTGTTGAAGTCCTGCAATCAAATCCCGCTAGCCTTCAAAGTCTGATTCTCTAGGAATTCCTCCTCCCATTGCCCGACCCCCAGGTTGGGAAGCCTGACGTGGGGCTCAGAACCTTCACTCCAGTGGGTGGACTTCTGTAGTATAAGTGTTCTCCAGTTTGTGAGTCACCCACCCAGCAGTTATGGGGTTTGATTTTACTGTGATTGCGCCCCTCCTACTGTCTCATTGTGGGTTCTCCTTTGTCTTTGGATGTGGGGTATCTTTTTTGGTGAGTTCCAGTGTCTTCCTGTCGATGATTGTCCAGCAGCTAGTTGTGATTCTGGTGTTCTCACAAGAGGGAGTGAGAGCACGTCCTTCTACTCCGCCATCTTGGTTCAGGGCCAGGGACTTCGTTCTTAATGCTTTCACCAATTCTTTAGTCCTTAGCAATCTGCTAGAAGACTTCTGTGGCAGCTTATTTTCACTACTGAAGGCAGGATTTCATCAAAGGGGGTAGCAAAGCATCACAGGAATTCAGGTTGTAGTAGAGTCAAACCGGGGTTCAAGTGTCACTCTCTCAGTCATCTTGGGCAAATGATTTAACCTCTCTAAGCCTCTGTTTCCTTATGTACAAAGTGGAGATACTAGTATTTACCTTGGGGTTGGCTGTGAATATTAAGTGAGGTTATGAATGTAAAATCCTTAACACATTGCATGGAACATTTTAAATATCTAGTAAATCTTACCTGTTATGAGGATCAAAGACTGTAGGCAAAGGGGCTAGGAGAGAGGGGAAGGATGCTAAAAGGAAACTCTTATCATTTAGCCTATGATAGACCCTATTTACTTTCAAATATGAGTGAACAAATAAAAATGCTTGGAGGTGTTACAAGGGAAGAGACTATACTGTCAGTCAAATTTGTTCAGTGATTACTATGGCCAGGGAATGGAACAGAAATAGGCAAGACCCCTACCTTCAGGAGTCTTAAGAGTCTAGTTTCTCAGTAAAACTTCAGTAGCCACTGCTAATCTCATAAGAATGTGGTAAAAATAAATAGGTGAAACTCTGAAATAATGTGAGTCTCATTATAGAATTAGAGAGAACCATAAGAAATCTGCCAGTCCCATCTTCAGATGGGTGAAAATCTGGGACAAAGGCATTATAAGAAGTAAAAAGGATCACTGCTGGTAGAATGTCATTCTGGTTCTGTTTCAAATCGAGAAATGTCAGAGAAGTACTCAACCTTTATAAATAATAATTTAAATGAAAATTAGGGTGTGGTTGACAAAGTATTTCCAGTTCATGCGATTATTTTCAAATTAATATAAAATACCATTGTTCAAAACCACTTAAATCCCAACAAAACAGAAATATGCAAATAAATTGTGGTACTTATAGCATGTCATGACTAAAAATCAGGTTTTCAAAGACTAAATAATGACATCGGGAAATGCTTTATGGGAAGTGAAAAAAAAGCAAGCATAGATACATTATGGTTCTATTTTTGAAAATAGAAATAGAAAAGTGTATAGTATTACAAAGCTATAGTAACCAAAACAGTATGGTATTGGCATAAAAACAGACACGTAGATCAGTGGAACAGAATGGAGAGCCCAGAGATAAATGCACACATATGGTTAATTTATGATAAAGAAGTCAAAAATATATTGGGAAAAGATAGTCTCTTCAATAAATGGGGTTGGAAAAACTGGACAGCCACATGTGAAAGAATGAAACTGGACCACTATCTTTCACCATGCACAAAAATTAATTCAAAATGGATTAAAGACTTGAATGTAAGACCTGAAACCACAAAACTCCTAGAAGAAACAGTGGGTAAGGTCCTTGACATTGGTCTTGGCAACTGTTGTTTGGATTTCACACCAAAAGCAAAGGCAACAAATGCAAAAATAAACAGTGGGACTACATCAAACTAAAAAGCTTCTGTACAGTATAGGAAACCATCAACAAAATGAAAAGGCAACCTACCAAATGGGAGAAAATATTTGCAAATCATGTATCTGACAAGGGGGTTAATATCCAAAATATATAAAGAACTCATACAACTCAACAGAAAAAAAAATCCAATTAAAAAATGGTCAGGGCTTCCCTGGTGGCTCAGTGGTTGAGAGTCTGCCTGATGCAGGGGACACGGGTTCGTGCCCTGGTCCAGGAAGATCCCACATGCCACGGAGCGGCTAGGCCTGTGAGCCATGGCTGCTGAGCCTGCGCGTCCGGAGCCTGTGCTCTGCAACGGGAGAGGCCACAACAGTGAGAGGCCCGCGTACCGCAAAAAAAAAAAAAATGGGCAGAGGAAATGAATAGACATTTTTCCAAAGAAGACATACAAGTGGCCAACAGGTACATGAAAAGGTGTTCAACATCACTAATTAGTAGGGAAATACAAATTAAAACCACAATGAGATATCATCTCCCACCTGTTAGAATGGCTGTTAAGAAATAACAAGTGTTGGTGAGGATGTGGAGGAAGGGAACACTTGTACACTGCTGGATGCAGCCACCATGTACAACAGTATGGCGGTTCCTAAAAAAGTTAAAAATAGAACTACCATATGTTCCAGCAATTCCACTTCTGGGTATTATCTGAAGGAAACAAAATCACTATCTTGAAAATATACCTGCACACTCACACCTATGTTCAGTGCAGCATTATTTGCAATAGTCAAGACATGAAATGGAAACAACTTAAGTGTCCATCAGTGGATGAATGGATAAAGAAAATGTGACTATCTTTTTATCTATCTATATATATCGATCTATATCTATCTATCTATATCTATATCTATCTATCTATCTATATATATATCTTAAAAAAGAAGGAAATCCTGCCATTTGTGACAACATGGATGGAACTTGAGGGCATTGTGCTAAGTGAAATAAGTGAGACAGAGAAAGGCAAATACTGTGTGATCTCACTTATAATATGTGAAATCTAAAAAAAGCTGAACTCAGGACTTTCCTGGTGGTCCAGTGGTTACAAATCCACTTTCCAATGCAGGGGACATGGGTTCGATCCCTGGTCAGGGAACTAAGATCCCACATGCCACGGGGCGACTGAGCCTGCGCACTCTGGAGCCTGTGCACCACAACTAGAGAGAAGCCTGCCCGCCGCAACGAAGAGCCCGCACGCTGCAACTAAGACCCGACACAGCCTAAATAAATAAATATTAAACAAAAATTAAAAATAAATTTAAAAACCTGAACTTATAGATACACCACCAAATGGTGGTTGCCAGAGGAGGCGGGGAGAGCGGGGGGAGTGGGTGAAGGTAGTGGAAAGTACAAATTTCCGGTAATAAGATAAATAAGTTCTGGGGATATAATCTACAGCATGGTGACTGTAGTTAACAAGATTGTATAAGTTAACAAGATTGTGTATTTGAGAGTTGCTAAGAGAGTGTATCTTAAAAGTTCTCATCACAAGAAAAAAAACCATAACTGTGTGGTGATGGACGTTAACTAAATTTATTGTGTTAATCATTATGTTATACACCTAAAACTAATACAGTGTTATATGTCAGTTTTATCCCAATTTTAAAAAGTGTGTAAAAGAAACCAATAGTTAATTACTGATAAAGCTGCATGGTGAGATTACAAGTAAATTTATTCTCTTCTTAAAACTTCTTTTGAATAAAATAAACATTTCAAAGAAAATGCTTCAGGCTCTTAAAATACTTGAGATCTATGGTGAATTAGGTTTCAGTTTAACAAAAGTCACATTAAAAATCTCTTAGTTTAGGTAAGCTACCACAAAACAATACCAAGACAAAAAGTAGTACTTGAAAAGGGGAAAACTTTCAATACTACTTTAACTCATATTGTTGTAGTATATAAATAATTATGTCCTCCTGCCTATAAGGACTACTGGTCAATAGATAACTTGGATTTATTAATAACATTCATAGATCTAATTCTGACATATCTCTTAAGTCATACCTTGAAAACAGCTATAAGCTTGAGAAGGATCAACTATTATGTCCATTGGGAATGAGTTGTGTGATTCCTGAGAATGTTTCTCCACCACCTCTACTGTATCACTGGATGAAGATGATGATGAAGACAATCCCAGTCTAACGTATCTTCCTTTTCTACCACAGAGTGAACAATCTACCGGTGTGGCACTAGGTCCCCGGGGCAGTTGAACTTCATCTCTGTGGTAGTTTCTAACAGCTCCACTGTGATGCACAGAGCGTTCTCGTTGCCATATATAATGGGTTGGAGCAATGGCCATAACCTATGGTGGAAAGCTTTCTTTTAGAATTTTAATAAGATTTTAAAATTTAGTAAAATTAAGAACAAAAATTATAAATCAAGAACAAGCTACCTGTAAAACTAGATCTAAAAATCTGTCACCGATTTTTTTTTTTTTTTTTTAGAAAAAAAGCATTTCCAGATAAGGCAATATTACCTATAAAGTGATTCATTGCTTGGATCCGTAAGATAATAATTGACAAAGTATTTAAATTATTTCAAACAGGAAATAGAACTGAAGCAACCTTCCAGGTTGTTCAATTCTGGATATTATAGGTTTGGGAAAAATAATACAGTTAGTCCAAAACAATACATAATTCTCTGGAATGTACTGGGTTGAAAACAATATTTTTAATTGAGGTTTCCAGCTATGTATGTTAGGCTAATCTTAACATGTTTGCAATCACAGCAAGAGATATGGTGAATGAAAACACAGGTAAGGTGCTTAACCTCTCGGTTCCTATTCTCTTGTCTGTGGTATGGAGAGAATAATGGTGTCTATTGCAGAGGGTTGTTGCAAGGATTAGATGAGGGATTATTCAGAAAGTACTCAAGATTCCACACTACCTCTCAGGCATTGTTCTCTAAGGTCGGTTAGAGAACACACTGCCTTTAGAGTCAGGATAGACTTAGTTTCTTATTCTGGTTCTGCCACTTCCTAGTTGTATGATACTTTGCAAGTTACTTAACCTTTCTGAGCCTCAATATCTTCATATGGAAAACTGGGGATACCATCTGCCTCATAGGATTGTCCTGAAGGTTAAATATGTGTAAAATCCTTATCACATAGTAAACATCTGGCGAATGATAGCCATTTAAGACAAGCTAGCAAAGTGTACCTACCTGCTGACCTCATGGTGTCTAAAACTTCTAAACAGAATGTTAGAATGTTACTTCTAAGCAAAAATGTTTAGTTGCAGTTATCAGTGACCCAAGGTAAATGAGAATTGTAGAATTTGAGAGCTAGACAGTGCTTTTAAAAAAATTATTTTATTCAAGTATCTAGACAAAATTATTATTCAAAAAAGACAGACAGTGCTTTATTAATTGCCTAGACGAGTGATTTTCAAACTGGTTTGAGGAGCCCTAGGCTTCACAGACAACATTAGGGATCGCAGGAGGGGCTAAGGGAAGACACAGCAGGTGGAGGACCTCAATTTGGGGGATTGTGTGTAAAATTTTGTTTGGAAAGAAGCCTTCTGCTGTTAAGAATGACAACCTTAAAACTCCCAGATTAAAGCTGATTCCCTCAGAAAATAGGGTTATTGTGCCTCCCCCAAGACAATGCATAAAGAATACTAGCAACCCTAATTTTTAAAGTGTACTTTAGGATTGGATTTATTTTATAATCTACTTCTTAAATCCTTCAAAACAGTTTTCAACCAAAGACATGTAATAAAGTTATATATCTTTTAAAAGGTAGAAGTAAATAAAGATATTAACTCTAAATATACACATTTCTATGCCAATGTAAAACTGGGTGCAGAGATACCCAAGGTGAGGAAGTAGAATATCAAATTTTCTTATTCCTTCCATATTTATCTACTATTTTTCTCAATATTTCTGTTTTTATTGCTCATGTCTGGAATGTCCTTTCCCTTTATTTGTCTTAGTATTTCTTTTCCTTCAATGCCCAACATAAGTCCCACCTTTCTAGAAACTCCAGCTTTCAGATTTTCTTGTTTTATTATTAATGCTATATTAGGACTCAGCATGTAAATGTTAGCACTCAGATGTACCTTTTTTTTTTTTTTTTTTTGCAGTACGCGGGCCTCTCACTGTTGTGGCCTCTCCCATTGCGGAGCACAGGCTCCGGATGCACAGGTTCAGCGTCCATGGCTCACAGGCCCAGCCGCTCCACGGCATGTGGGATCTTCCCGGACCGGGGCATGAACCCGTGTCCCCTGCATCGGCAGGCGGACTCTCAACCACTGCGCCACCAGGGAAGCCCCAGATGTACCTTTTTATGCATGTAACCTATTCTGCCGAAAGCCCCCTCTGGACAGGAATAGTTTCTCATACACCGCTTTCAAATGCCTTCTCCACAATATTATGCAGTCATTAAATATTTTTTAATGATAGATGAAAATATTTAAGAATTAGAGGCCACTAACATTAGGAGCCTTCAGCAATATGATTTTTGTAGGAATCCTATATAGCAAAGTCTAGTGAAAAGAGCAGAGGGAAATATGAAGTAAAGGGCACAATATAGAAGATTTGGTACTGTTCTTTCTGCAATAAGCTAGACATCGTAGTCTCTCCACATGTTAACCCACCTAGAAAAATGCATGCACACTTACCTATTATGCTATTTAATTCCTGAGATAACATAATAGATATAAGTGCACTTTCTAAACTAACCAACATAAGAGATGGAGGCTAGATGTCAGAGAAAACAGAACACTGGGAAGCCATTAGATGTGAAGTCAAGTTCTGGCTCTGCCACTTAACTGATATATGATCTTGAGTAAATCTCAACCTCCTTGGTCCTCACAAGTATTTTTGTAAAGATAAGAAGATAATTTATATGAAAATATAAATTTGTAAAGCACAATGCAAGTGTATAGTATAATTACTGTAAGCCAGTTTGTGGCTACTATCATAACTTGAGTTTATTTTAGGATATGTGACTAAAAAATGGGTTGACAGTATGCCAGTACTGGACTCTTAATAACAAATGCATAGAAAACTAAATTTCTAACAGCATGTCTTGCTACTATAATGCAGCAAACTTCAGGGCAAGGATTATGTAATACTTCTTTATAATAAACCTCCACAACACTGAACTTAGTGTCTTACTCATAAATTAGCTGTTAAATGAATACTTAAGAGAACAGGATAAAATCTACTAGGTAATTTCTTTTTCTGTACACCAATATGATTCAAATGTACCTGGTTGGAACAATCAAAAAAAAAAGATCTTATCTTTATCTAGCTTATCTATCTGGATAAGGGTCAGTGCTAGGTGAGCTCGGTAAAGAATTATTTTTTGGAGGGCTTCCTTGGTGGCGCAGTGGTTGAGAATCTGCCTGCTAATGCAGGGGACACGGGTTCGAGCCCTGGTCTGGGAGGATCCCACATGCCGCGGAGCAACTAGGCCTATGAGCCACAAGTACTGAGCCTGCGCGTCTGGAGCCTGTGCTCCACAAGAGAGGCCGCGATAGTGAGAGGCCCGTGCACCACGATGAAGAGTGGCCCCCGCTTGCCACAACTAGAGGAAGCCTTCGCACAGAAACGAAGACCTAACACAGCAAAAATAAATGAATTAATAAATTCCTACCCCCAACATCCAAAAAATAAAAGAATTGTTTTTTTAAATTTTATTGATTTTTGGCTGCATTGTTGCTGCACACGGGCTTTCTCTAGTTGCGGCGAGTGGGGGCTACTCTTCGTTGTGGTGCACAGGCTTCTCATTGCGGTGGCTTCTCTTTGCTGCAGAGCACGGGCTCTAGGCATGCGGGCTTCAGTAGTTGTGGCACATGGGCTTAGTTGCTCCGCGGCATGTGGGATCTTCCCAGACTAGGGCTCGAACCCATGTCCCCCACATTGGCAGGCGGATTCTTAACCGCTGCACCACCAGGGAAGCCCAAGAATTGTTTTATAGTTTTGTTTATTTAAAAAAAGTTTTTAATCAAGTATAGTTGATATACAATGTTTCAGGTGTACAGCAAAGTGATTCAGTTATATATTTTTTCAGATTCTCTTCCATTATTGGTTACTACAAGATATTGAATATAGTTCCCTGTGCTATACATTAGGTCCTTGTTGTTGTTTGTCTTCACAGATAAGAAGGTATGAAAAAGAATCAGAAGCTTTAAGTTCCATTCATTCTGTCAGTCAGCTATATTTACTGAGCGCCTACAAGTCAGGCACTGTTACTGCATTCCTCTCTCCCTTCATCCCTAGGCAACCACTTTGTCACTTTGGATTATATATTCTTTACAGTTGATATAAATGAAACCATACAATATGTGGTCCTTTGGGGACTGGCTTCTTTCATTTAGCATAATGTTTTCAGGGTTCATCCACTTTGTAACATGTATCAGTACTTTATTCCTTTTAATTGTCAAGTAATATATCATTGTATAGATATTTTGTCGATCCATTAATTAGCTGCTGGACATTTCGACTGTTTTCACAACTATTGACTATTATGAATAAGGCTGCTTGCTATGAACATTCATGCACAAGTTTTTGTGTGGACATAGTTTTCATTTCTGTTGAGTATAAAACTAGGAGTGGAATTGCTGGGTCACATGGTAACTCTGTTTAGCATTTTGAGGAAATGCCAGACTGTTTTCCAAAGCAACTACATGATTTTACAATCCCACCAGAAGTGTATAAGGATTCCAATTTCTCCACATCCTTACCAATACTTGTTATTGTCTGTCTTTTTTTAAAAAAAATTATAGTCATCCTAGTGGGTATAAAGTGATATCTCCTTGTGTTTTTGAGTTTGCCATTTTTCTGATGGCTAATGATGTTGAGCATCTTTTCATGTGCTTTTATGCCCATCTGAATATCTTTTTTGAAGAAATACATATTCAGATCCATATTCTTCATATTTTGAAGAAATACATATTCAGATCCTTTAAAAAATTGGGTTGTCTCTTTAATACTGAGTTGTAAGAGCTGTTTATATATTTTAGATATAAGTGCCTTATAAAACAGATGATTTGCAAAATTTTTCTTCCAGTTTGTGGGTTGTCTCTTCACTTTCTTAATGGTGTCCTTTGAAGAACAAAAGTTTAAAATTTTGATGATGTCCATTTTATCTATATTTCCTATTCTTGCTTGTGCTTCTGGTATTATATCTAAGAAACCTAATCCAAGGTCATGAAGATGTAACCCCTATGTTTTAAGATTTTTATAGTTTTTAGCTCTGAAGTCTCCCCTCAGGTCTGACACTAATCCATTAATTGGTTCCTTTGGCCTGTAGTCATTAAACTAGATATGACTTCATTTTTTTTTTTTTTTTTTTTTTTTTGGCTGCGTTGGGTCTTCGTTGCTGCACGCGGGCTTTCTCTAGTTGCAGCGAGTGGGGACTACTCTTCTTTGCGGTGCGCGGGCTTCTCATTGCGGTGGCTTCTCTTGTTGCGGAGCACGGGCTCTAGGTGCGCAGGCTTCAATAGTTGCAGCATGCAGGCTCGGTAGTTGTGGCTACATGGGCCCTAGAGCACGCAGACTTCAGTAGTTGTAGCGTGTGGGCTCGGTAGTTGTGGCTCGTGGGCTCTAGAGCAGAGGTCCCCAACCTTTTTGGCACCAGGCACTGGTTTCATGGAAGACGATTTTTCCACTGGTGGGGGTGGATGGTTCAGGTGGTAATGCGAGCAATGGGGAGCGGCAGACAAAGCTTCGCTCACTCCCCCACTGCTCACTTACTGCTATGTTGCTCAGTTCCTAACATGCTGTGGACCAGTACCAGGGGTTGGCGACCCCTGCTCTAGAGCGCAGGCTCAGTAGTTGTGGCGCATGGGCTTAGTTGCTCCACAGCATGTGGGTTCTTCCCGGACCAGGTATTGAACCTGTGTCCCCTGCATTGGCAGGCGGATTCTTAACCACTGCGCCACCAGGGAAGTCCCATATGACTTCATTTAATTACAGCATTATCTAGCCCACATTTACCAAACTTCTTTGAACTAGTACTGGCTTATAGTGATCATTGCCTTCCATTTAATTTTCTACTCCAAATTTTTTTAGTTTGAAACATTAACTTTCTTTACTGAAAACCAGAACATTAGATAAAATAATCTTTTAACTTTTAGTGTCTTTCTGCTTTATATTAATAGAATCTGGCATCAAGGAAACTTTATGTATGCTTTATGAAAAGAGGTATAGTTTTTAAACTTATTTTATACCATGTAGTTCACATTTAACCTTGGGAACTTGAAATTTTGATACTTCAACAGAAATTATTTAATGGAAATTATTATTCAGCTCCAATGTTATTACCATGATGTATTTTGGAATGTGCATGCTATTCTTTCCCAATATACTGGTGATCTTTTTAGAGAAACACTCTAAAATAAAAATACTTTCTACAGAACTAGGCTGCTCTGAAAAACAGAAATGACAATTTTTAATTATTGTGGTATAAAATTAAAACATCAACATTGTAATATAAAAGTTGTACTCATGTTAATCATCAAGGTTAATGGTTTACACTTCATATACAAAAAAAAAGTGAAACATTAGAAGCACATTAAAAAACATAAAAGGAAAACTACATAAAGAGAAGACAGAGATTATATATATAAAACGCATGTAAAAATCTTACCTCCTCACAGCATCGCCGGCTTACAATAGCCCTATAGTCAATTCTATCCCAGAGTTTGTCCCTTAACTTTAAGAAATCAGGGAATAATTTTCTCCAGTTTTTCCCTAAAGCCCATGGAAAAATTTCATATTTGGATTCTTCTTCATCTTCTTCAACTGTATTGGCCAGATACCTAGCAAAGAAGACCAACAACTCAAAAAAGAAATGGGTAAAGGACAGGAACAGACAGTTCACACACACACACACACACCCCAACTTGTTTATAAACACATAAAAGATGTTCAACCTTATGCATGATTAAAGAAAGGTAGGTCAAAAATAGAGATACAGTGAATTTTACCTTGTTGAGTTCTGGATACTTTTATATTCCTATCAATCTTGAGCTTTGCTCTGGGATGCAGTTATATGGAAACGGTCTGATCCTTTCAAGTCTTGCTTCATGATTTGTTAGGTGGATCTGGAGCAATGTTCAGTCTAGGGCTAATTTCTCCCCACTAAGGCAAGACGTTCCTGAGTACTGTACTCAGTACTGAATTACTCAGTGTGAATTATAAGTTTTTTCAGTCTGGCTGGTGGGAACAGGCACTATTTCCAGCCCTGGGTGAATGTTAGTCACTGTGTTCCCTCTATTCTTACAGTCTTTCCCTACACTCAAATACCTGAGGGGGAATCAGGCATGCATAAAAGCAGGAAAACCGGACAGATAAGAAGAATCATCAGTCAATCAAAACTGACCCACATGATAGAAGTAACAGACAAGGATACTAAAACAGTTATAATTATTCCAGATGTTCAAAAAGATTAGACACATTGAAAGTATACCTCTAGAGATGAAAACTATGTGTACAATGAAAACTACATTGAGTGGGGTTAACAGCAGATTAAATTTTGCAGAGGAAAAGAATTGTGCATTGAAGACATAGCAATATAAACTATCTAAAATGAAACACAGAAAAAAGGAAACAAAAATAATGAACAGAGCATCAATAAGCTGCGAGACAACTTTAAGCAGCCTAATAAAGGTGAAATTGCAATCCCTAAAGGGTGGTGGCTGGACAGAAAAAACATTTGAAGAAATAATGACTGAAAATTTTCAAAATTTGATGAAAACTATAAACCCACAAAGAATCTCAGTGAACTCCAAAGCACAAAACATGAAGAAAATTATACTAAGGCATATCATAATTAATTACTTAGGACCAGTAATAAAGAGAAAATCTTAAAAGCAGTCAGAGAAAAAAAATAAGACATGTTAGATAACACAGGAACAGAGATAAGGATGGAGCAGATTTCCCACTGGAAACAATGCAAGCTCCATAGATGACTTTCTAAGAAAAACAGGCGACTCACAATAAAAAAAAATTACAAAACATACAAGGGAACAAGGCACCATGAACAGAAACAGTCCCTGAAGTGTGAAGATACTGGAATTAAGAGACAAACACCCAAGAAAAGGGGGTCTTAAAAGCAATCAGAAAGGAAGGCAAATGATCCCAAGTGGAAGGTTTGAGATGCAAGAAGGAATAGTAATCAAAGATATATAGATATATGGGCAAATCTAAACAAATGTTGAATTTATAAAACAACAATAATAATGTCTAACATTTTGGAGGGCATCAGGTAGAACTAATAGAATTGCAAAACAAGAGAATAGAAGTTGGGAAGAGTGATTAGAGTTAAAATGCTTAAGGGTCTTATAATTAAAAATAACTAGGGCAATTGCTAAAAGAATAGATATAGAATGTAAGATTTCCAAACATGTAGAGGAAAAAAAGGTGTCAAAAGTAAAAATATTAAAATCTCAATCAAAAATAAGATTAAAATGGAGGGGAAAGAAGAAAGAAAAAAATGGGACATACACAAAATACACAACAAGATGGTAGGAAAAAATGCAAATATATAAGAAACAATAGAATATTATTCTGCAGTGAAAATGAACTATAGCTACATGTATCAATAGAAATGAATCTCAAAATAATATTATAAAGCAAAAGAAGAAAGTTACAGAAGAATGATAATGGTAATTATGGTGTATAATTATTTTATTATATAGCCCCCAAATAGGAATAACCAAATAATATATTATTTAGAGGTATATACATAGAATAAAGAAAAGTAAGAAAATGATTACTTGTGGAAGGGAGGGGGCTCTAATTGGGAAACTGTGTGCTGTGAGTTTCTAAGATTTTGGCAATGTTCTATTCTTGAGTCATGGGTACATGAGTATTTGTTTTGCTTCTATTCTTTTACACACACATACGTATACATTCCATATACTCTTTTGTAAATATTTCACATTAAAAAAATTTTAAAGGCACAGAAGTGTATAGTACATCTCTATTCATGTAATATACACACTGGTTCATATATAGAAAATTATTCTAGACACATACAGATGAAACTGTTAACTGTCCTTGAGGAGGGAGGTCAAGGTCTTGAGATATGAGGAAGACTTACTTTTTTTTTTTTTTTTTTTTTTTTTTGCGGTAGGCAGACCTTTCACTGTTGTGGCCTCTCCCGTTGCGGAGCACAGGCTCCGGACGCGCAGGCTCAGCGGCCATGGCTCACGGGCCCAGCCACTCCGCAGCATGTGGGATCCTCCCGGACTGGGGCACGAACCCGCGCCCCCTGCATCGGCAGGCGGACTTTCAACCACCGCGCCACCAGGGAAGCCCCCAAGACTTACTTTTAATTGTATACCCTCCTATATATATTTTTTAACCATGTGCATATTCATATTTAGTTACATTAATATAAAATGAGTACGTACATATTTTTATCCTCCCTTAAAATAACTATTTTAATATTACCTTATATTACATTATATATATATATATAACCTTATTATAAAGCACCTCATTGTTAAACCCATTCAGTTATATGAGTCAAATCATGTCCTTTGTGAAATTACATAAAGTAATTTCTCACTTAAGTATCCCTGAGAGTTCTTAGTAAACTGTAGATAGAGCTGAAGGTTGGCCCCTTTCATGCTTGCAGATTAATGAAAAATCTATAATGGACTATGGTACTCCAGTATCAGGACCACATTATTATTCTATTCTATATTAACAATTTTTCAGCCTCAAGGTAATGAAATATCTGTCTCTTACACATGTAAGTTGTCTTCTAATTTGAAATAGATTTTTCTTGGAGCAGAGTCCATTTCTTTTGCATAGGGTTAATTATGTTTATTCAAATAAAGAATTAAGAACCTCCTATGTCAGCCACTGAAGTATGCAAAAAAAGTAAGATACACATTCCTTGCCCTTAAGGAGTCTACAGTCAAGTAGAAAAGGCAATCAAGTATGAAATAAATACATAACTGAAAGAGGATATAGGAAAATGATAATAGAAATTCAGAGTGTTATAAGAATATATAGAAAGGAAAAGGAGTTGAGTTAGAACTGTGGCTGAGAAAATATTTAATGAGAACTATTGAGTGAGGTTATATCAAAAGAATGATTAGATATAAAAATGTAAATTATAATTCATGTTACTTTTCATATGGAGCTTATAATACAACATGCAACGCAACCTGACATGCTACTACACAGTGTAAGCTAACACAGTGCTTTGCTGGTAATAACATTACAAAACTTGTCAAATCCAATTTGGGGCATCTGGTAAGATTTAAATAAAGTTTCTTTTGGTTTGTTTTCAATTTTCACGTGAGAAAAAAAACTATAAAATAGATATTGCATCAACATACAGATATAATACTAAGAGACACGTAAACAGCAGCTTAGTGTTAAATGGCTGAATGGCCATTGGCAAGTCACACCTGAATTTGCTGATTAACTTTTGTGACCTTGGAAAGTATTTAATCTTCCTCAGTTTCAATTTCCCCATCTGTAAAATGGAGATAATTAAAAAAATGTATCTTATAGGGAAGATTAGATGAGTTTATAGAAAACATTTTTGTGGTACCTTGCACATATCAATATTAGCTAATACTATTATATTCCCCCCATTTAGCAATCATCAACTCAAATTTTATATTGAGTTCATATTTTCCTATGCATGGGGAAATGTGTCTGCTGAAAACATGCAAAGATAATTTCTTCTAGTCCTATTTCTTGAATCACTCTTTGATTCTGAATTAAACAGACTTTAAATAAATTCTTCAGTGCTAATGGTTGTTGTGGTATTCAATTTAAATATTTTTATATGTAGTTCCCTAGTTAGGTACTTAAAATTATATTCATATATTCCAAACTGCAGCATTATATCCAGGTACTAGGTAGAAAAGGTTTTGATATTGAGATGTCTAGAGCATTTTCCACAAGCTGTTCAGTGTAAAAGGGCAATAATGATAATTTTTACTATACATTACATTTCAAAGAGAATATTCTGGCTTTTAAAAAAATCTCTAAGTCCAAAAGAGGAAAATTTGGGATAATTTATGTGGAACACTATATAAATTATGGAAATGTGAAAGGTACAATACAAACTCAAGTGGAATACTGAATAATAAATGTTAGGCATATGGCAGGATAAGACCAGTGAAAAGAACATAAGAATATCCTATTAAAGTAAAAAAACATATAGCTTTTAAACAGGAAGGCCTATTCAAAGATATACATCAGGTTTTAAACAGCCTCTATTTTAAATAAGGTATTGTATATATTATAAATAACTAGCACAAAAATCACTTAGTAGAAAGCATACTTACAGAGCAATAAAGAAATTTATCCTGGTATGCTCATTTATAGTAAATTTAGCTCTCTTGAAATAAACAAAGGTCATAGCCAAAAGATACTATAGGGAAAAAAGTTAAAAGTTAATATTAATGTTTTGCTTTCATAGTAAAACTGCTTTAAAATAGTTATGTTTATAAGCTAAAATAAAGCATTATTTATCCTTATTATAGAATTAGCTATTTATTTGAGTCCTTATTTTTTGGCTTTCTTTAATCCATATGAACAGTGAGAAATAGTTCTGGGTCATTTATGATTAAATTATAATTTTATAATTATAATTTTAACCTCTAAATTTTATTATTGCCATCTATTCAGACCTATAGAGAAGCTGAAATAATAATCAAGTGAATAACCACACATCCTTCACCTAGATTCACCAATTGTTTTTCTGTTGCCACACTGGCTTGATGTATGTGTATATGCAAAAATTTTTCCCCTCAACCCTTTGAGTTAGTTGCAGACATCCATACTCACTTTTGAAAATAATTTTTGAAAAATAACTTCTAACCAGAAATTAGAACAACATGGCTCTATTTTCACTGGAATAAAAGTGTTTTAAATGTACTATTAGGAAGACATATGTCTAGCCTGCTATTAGGACCCATGCCAGGTTCTGCCTGTTCTGCAAGTTAAAAACAAGTTATGATACTGATATATTGATAATAGACTCCCTTTCATAAAATGCCTAATTCATGCTACCTTCACAGGTTTGGCCACAAAGGTGATTCCAAATTTTCAAGGTAACTTTCAGTAGAGGATTCTTGATATATTGAGTGTTAAGATACAGTACTCCTGGCTACTTTAAAGGCACTGCCCCCTGCTGTCCAACAACTTTAATTACTGTAAGGTGCTTAAATTTGTAAAATTTAAAACTTTAGAACTCCACATGAACTGGATATTTTACATTAAGGCATTACTGTCAATTTTTAAAAGCATCAGTGACACTGATTATGTTTAAAAAGATCTCACCTTTTAGAAGTACATCGTTAAATATTTATGGATAAAATGTTAGGATGTCTGGGATTTGCTTCAAAATAATCCACGTTTGGGGAGAGAGATTAGAAGAAATAAGAATGGCCATGAGTTGATCATTGTTTTAGCTGGATGACAGGCACATGGAGGGTCTTTGTTCTATTCTCTCTACTATAAGTTGTATGTTTGAAATTTTCTAAAAATTTTCAAAATTAAAAAAACCCTCTGATTTTATTTTTATCTTAAGCTTAAAATAAGAGTTCACATCAATATGAAATTAGTGGGTATTTAATCATGAGCTAGTCTTCTGTTCATTCCCTTTTCTGTTGGTTGGCACATTATTTATTTATTTATTTATTTTTGGTTGCTTTGGGTCTTCGTTGCTGCATGCCGGCTTTCTCTAGTTGCAGCGTGGGGGGGCTACTCCTCGTTGTGGTGCGCGGGCCTCTCACTGCGGTGGCCCCTCCCGTTGCAGAGCACGGGCTCCAGGCATGCAGGCCTCAGCAGTTGCAGCATGCAGGCTCAGTAGTTGTGTCTCGCGGGCTCCAGAGCGCAGGCCCAGCAGTTGTGGCACATGGGCGCAGATGCTCCACAGCATGTGGGATCTTCCCGGACCAGGGATCAAACCCATGTCTCCTGCATTGGCAGGCGATTCTTAACCACTGTGGCACCAGGGAAGTCCCATAGCATGTTATTTTAAATGTAATACGAAGTCATGCTGAATTTTCTGATATGACTAACTGGTCTAAGATGACATTTATAAAGCTGAAATTCTAACTGATCAGCTAAACCTAAATAGTATAGAAACATCACAATCCCTAGTATATAAGTCAGCATCATGATGTTCTTTTATGAAACACTGATTCCTAAATAAAGAACATGATAAACTAATTTTACTCTACAAGATTATTGGGATTTGTTTTATCTAAATTATCTACAAAATATTAAAATGTGTAACAGACTGCCTTAGTGGAATGAATCTCAGATATTATTACCTGATAAAAAGTAATAATTCTGATCAAAACATATTAAGCCTAATATAGCCAATATTTTATAACTATAAATGGAGTATAACCTTTAAAAATTTTGAATCATTATAGTGTACACCTATAACTGATATACATCAACTAAATTTCAATTAAAAAAAAACCCAAAACAGAACAAAAAAACCCCCAACCACCCAAACAAAGAACATATTAAGTCTATATTGATTCTTGTTTTAAATCAAACAGATATGGGTTTAAGGTCATTTAATCAATAATATTTCACAATGCCTCAAGTATAGATAGAATGAATCTATGTTGTATGCTAATGGATTCCACTTTGAAGGAGCAATGTAGGCTAGTTCTTTTCCTAACCTTAATTAATAAGATAGAAAATCCTAATAAGCTTCATTAAAGTCCTGATAGCCTAGTAACATAATAATGCTGGTTAATGATTATACTGTTAACAAATTTACCTTGTCTGCAATTTTACAGCAGCAGTCCATCCACAAGAAATCTTGAATTAAGTCGTCATCTACAACAAAAGATAGCTATGACTTGTCTTTTGAAAACAGGTGGTTTCCTTTTGAAGAATTAACTTTTACATAAGACGATGACAAATGATGCTTAGAAATCAAACAAAAATGGCAGGACCAGGGTTGTCCAAGGTGTAGTTTTCAGTTCTTTAGCGTGTTTGCCATTGCAAGCGCTGTACAAAAAGCTACTGCTTTATTCTTTGGCTTCCCATCTGATTTGCCTTAATATATAGCCCAGACTGCAGGAAGAATGATAGAACTGTTTGATTTATTGAATATTTCTATAGCTCTTTTAGAAATATGTCTTGGGTAGCTCTAGATGAGCCTTTGTTGTTTTCCAAAATCAATCTTTAACAGGTGGAAATGGAATCTGATAAAAGATAAGTCTTTAAGACATAATGACTCAATGAATACTCTGTTTTCTAAATATGTTTTACTTTTTTTTTTTTTTAACTACTTTCTCCTTTTAGGTACGGGGTATTTTTAGTTTTGAGTTTTCTCTTCTCCTACTTATCTCTGTCCAATTATCTATTATCCAAATACACATGAAAATATCTATGTAAAGGAGATTCATAATTCATTAGTTATTTATAACTAACATTTAATTTTGGAAAAAACTGAGTATGACAAAAAGATCAACAAACATACTGTTAAAAAATGAATAACATCCAAAAAATAGGTCAGAAACACTCATTTCAATTTTAAAAGGCTAAAATATATAATCCCAAAATATATGGGTAGCTGTCAGAATATAATTTGAGAAAGATCTACTTTTTTCCATTTCCCCCTGCATTTTAAGTTAAATAAGCATAACTTCTTGTTATATCCTAGAAATATCATCAATGTAGTCAAATAAATGGAAAGTTCCAAGTATAAGTACTGCTTTTTTAAGAATAATTAATTTCTGCCTTGTTAATTCCATTTCTATTTCTTAAATTACCTAAAATGGTAAAGCCATGTATTTTCTCCTATTTCTCACATTCAGTTACAAATAATAATAAAGTTTGTGGGTAATAACTTCACTCTACTCTTAATAAAGAGAGAGGGAAACTTTTATTAACAGTATTCTAGATCCTGACAAGGAACATCTTTATAGTTCAACATTTTCTACCTGTATTATTTACATTTTGTCTTCTATTATCTTATTTTGCTTTTCTTTAAATCTTAACCAGCTTGCCCTCCTTTTTTTTTTAAAGATTTCTGTCCTCTCAGCAGGGCAAACACTCTTGTCCCCAACTCTCTCCTCCTTTATGCATATGCTTTCCTCTATAAGCAAGGAAGGCTGTTACCTGGATCTACCAGACAGTGATAGCTACTTGATTTGATTCAGTCCCGCAGATACTTACCAGAATCCATCTATCCAACCCTTTATTCCGTCTACCTTACTGCCTTACCTCAAAAAACAAAAACCAATCCTCTTTCTTGGCCAGTAGAAGTACTATAAAGAAGTTTCTTTTTGGCTATGTTTAAGAGGCTTATTAGCAAAGTAGCACTGTTTCATGATCTGAACAAATTCAAACTCAATTTCATTACATGAGCATGATGATAAAGCATAGTTAATTTTTAATAATATTCCCCAGATATAATACTGAAACTGCTCTAGGTTGACTAACCTTGCCAGTTTGCTCAGTTTCAGCACTGAAAGTCCTGGGAAACCCCTCAGGCCCAGTGACACTGGGTCAGTTAGCTCACCTGAGACTTTATGTAGTATTTATACTTTAGGTCAAACAAAACTCATGCTATGACCTTGAACTGCCCAGAATTTACATTTGACACTTGAATTTAAGTAGTCTAAAAGCTAGATGATGAATTTCTACTCTAAAAGTAATCAAAACAAACAAAAATCCAGCATTGAGGGGGAAAAAAAAAAAGGACTAAGGAAAACAAAAGGCAAATTTGGTTGGAGATAGAAAATCTGACATAGAAAATAACAGTATCCTCTTTATTATAAAAATGATAAAATAGATCTTATATTCTTATTTTTAAGTATTCTATAATTACCCCATTACAATATTTTAAACCTACCAAATAATTTAAAGAAAGCAGTCATTTCCTGACGCTGTATAACTAGACAGGGTCCTTTGGGGCGTTTAGACTTGTCGCTATTATGTGCATTTTTTTCAGATGCTGGCCAACTATCCTTAAAAATAGGACGCTTCAGGTTAATGGGTTTTTTAGGCTGATGTGATCTATTTGACTCTGATTTTACATGTACAGTGACAGTAGGTGGTGTCTCACAACATAGCTGATTATGCCTCATTTTGGTTTCCCACAATTCCTGTAAAAATAAAACACACAGTTATTTATCACACTCTTGTTCACTTCTATATAAAAACAACAGATTGGATGACACTATCAGATGCAGTCATAGGAAATGTTACTGAACTTGCTACTAAAATGTTAGTTATGACAATGACTCACATGAGAAACTGCTTTTAGAATTTAGTACCAAGAAAAGCTATGCTTCCTTTGGGTAACTGATATGCCTTCTCTTCCCAAATAATAAGATCCTGCATACTATTTTGCTTTGACTACTAGGGAACTCAAAACCAAATTTTAAATTATAGAAACTATGCTGAGTTTATAATCTATTTGTGGTATTCCTTTTTCCTGATAATTTTTATTCTGCTTGTATTGACAATTTTATCATATTATTATGTCAGTCAAAGTTTTTATACAATAAGGCAAACTACTTCCAGAACTAAATTATTATCAACATCAATTATTATATTAAAAAGCAATCTCACACACAAAAAAGCATATTTTCTAACTGGTTAATTCCTTGATATGTTATAAAACTCACTGATTCAACAAGCATTGATTGTTATTTATTGAAAAGTTAAATACAATTCTAGCAAAGAAATGCATGGTATAAAGTGCATTGAGGGATTCTCATAAATTGGTCACTTTAATATCTTCTTTTTTTACCATCTTTATTGGAGTATAATTCCCTTACAGTGGTGTGTTAGTTTCTGCTTTATAACAAAGTGAATCAGCTATACATATACATATATCCCCATATCTCCTCCCTCTTGCGTCTCCCTCCCACCTTCCCTATCCCACCCCTCTAGGTGGTCACAAAGCACCCAGCTGATTTCCCTGTGCTATGTGGCTGCTTCCCACTAGCTATCTATTTTACATTTGGTAGGGTCACTTTAATTTCTAAAGTTGTGAGTGTATGACTATGCTATTTGAGTGGCCAATTACCAGTGTGAATGAATGTAAACTGTTATAGACTAATAAAAATTGAAACAAAGTTAATCCATCAATATGTAACAATATGCATAATCATTACCATGTTTGGTGGTAATTAGTTCATGTGATTACTAGTTAGCATTACTTTTACGGTCAAAGTACTTATAGGGTAATAGGAAATGTAGTTATGAATAGCCAAAGCAGGAAACTACTCTAAGACCCTAATGAGAACCTCTGAATCCATAACTCACAGTGACCCAGGCAGCCATGCCTCCCTTGATGTTCAAGGAGTCAGGTACAGATTCTCCTTCCTGACCTTCAGCAACTTCCCTGCTGAAGGAAGGAATGGAAAATAAGATTGGATATAGTGGGGCTAGATCAGCACTGTCCAATATAATGTGAGTCATTTTATATTTCTAAAGCCACATTTAAAAAGTACAAATAAGCAAGTGAATTTAATTTTAGGAATGTATTTTATGTAACCTAGTATATCCAAAATACCATTTTAACATGTAATCAATATAAAAACTAATGAGATACTTTACATTCTTTTTTTCATACTAAGTCTTTGAAATCTGGTGTTTACACTTACAGTGTATCTCAATTTTGGATGCTAAATTTCTAACAGTTAAAGTGAAATGTAGTCTTACCAAAACAATGATGTGGTACATAAGGGAAAAATATTTTACACTCCTTCAGTATTTAATTTTAAATTAAATAAAAGTAAAAATTCAATTCTTCAGTTGCAGTAAAAATTCTTCAGTTGCACCAGCCACATTTCAACTGCTCAACAACCACATATTAGACAGTACAGGGCTAGATTATGAAGAACTAGGCAGAGTAAATTATATTAAATTAATTCTATAATCGCTTCTCCTCCCTCTATTTTGCTTCCCTCCTCTCCTCTCATCTTTCTTCCTAGATCCTAAGGTCCAAGCAAATCGAAGGCAATTATGGAGTTGAGGGTGGGGGAGTGCTACAAACTCCATAGAAAAAGGAATGCGTGATTAATTGTGCCTTGAGACTTGTGTTAAGAACGTTTTGCTACTTCCTGCCCGCCTCATCTGGGAGACAGCTGGAGGTCTCATCTGCATCTTTTTTTTTTTTCCCCCTCAAAGAAAGAGCAACCTTACAAATCTAGATGGAAAAAACTAAATAGTCAGGATTCTCACATTGGGGTGTGGGGGCAGGCTTGGGGGAGTGCGGGACAGATGTGCCAGAATATAGAATGGTTGTGGCATATCTCCCAGGATGTCAGTTTTACTTAACGTTATTTAATATTAAGTAACTTAAAAGCGTTGCTTTGTTAAAACAACCTTGGATATATCATGAAATAGAATGCAAATGTTCTATCAATCAAAAAAATAAATATGTTTTACACTATTCTGCTTCATATAAAATTTGAGAAAACAGAAAGAGGAGGAAATTCCTCAAATAGAGATTCACTGAGATTAATAACCAAACACTGGCAGGAGGGTTATGGAGAAGGACCTTAAGGAGAGAAGCTATCAATGCAACATTTTGGTCAAATTCCAACTTGAGGTAACTTCTATTTTTGCTCTTCATTTAGACATACTAAAAGAATGACAACAGTCAAATTATTAGTAGTATTTTTTAAGTTTGGCCGGCCGCACGGCTTGCCGATCCTATTTCCCCCACCAGGGATCCAACACGGGCCCTGGCAGTGAAAGCAACGATTCCTAACCACTGGACCGCAGGAGAATTCCCAAGAATTTTTTTTTTTTTTTTTTTTTAAGACAGAGGATTTTTCAGCACGACACAAGGCAGAGGGACAGAGCCACCTGAGAATATACGTTAAAATACTGGAGAATAGACCTGGATGAAGACCTGATTCTCACTAGCGATTGGGTCTTAGGCTATTTAACTTTTGGGAGCCTCCATTTTCTCACTTGTGATACTGAGATAATAAAAGCAGCTATTTTTTTTTAGAACCTGGTACATAGTAAGTATTCAATTAAAGTTACTTACTAGGCATTGTTAATAATACATATTTTGTAGGCTTAGTGAGGAAAGGAACTATACGGATAATGCACAGTGCTGAATGCTTAGCAAAATCTCAATACATGGCAGCACTATTATTGTATCTTTTTTACAGGAAGGGTGTCTTCGAAAGAAAGAAGAGTCCCAATGTGACAGAAAACCAAATTTCACCTCAACTAGTACATGTAATTTAAATGTTAAAATTTTATTGGTAACAGAGACCATAGGTATTTTTTTAATGTGCTCATGATAAAGAATAAAATTTGTAGAGACAGGATCTCAATTTTAACATAGCATGGGTTTATCAGTCTTTAAATGTTAAATTACTTCTAAAGTTTTTTTATTTATTTATTTTTTAATAGAAGCTAGTTGGCCTCCAGTCGTACTGGAAATGTAAGAAAGGGACATTAGTAAATTTTGATAAATGGGCCAAGGGAAAAGGCAGGTGGGCGGGCGTGCTGCGGGAAGGCACGAGCTCTTTCCTAAGGGCCTTCCTTCCCGAGGAGGGGAGCGCCCGCTGAGGAGAGGGCACGGCTAGCACTTGGGGACGCATCTCCCCCCAACCCCTTTGTCCCCTCCCCTCCCCCGCCCACTAGTGAGCACGACCAGCTGAGCCAAAGAGCACTGTGCCGGCGAAGCCCGACAAACCCGGCCGAGGGGGGCGCCCCGCCTCCCTCTTTCTACTTCGCCTCCGTCCTCGGCCCCGCGGCCCTGCGCCGGCAGGCGCCGTACGACCGCGACGCCCCTCCTCCCCGCCGGCACCTGAGGCGGGGAACTCACGGGCGGAAGGGGCCAAGACGCCGCCGCTACCTCACACACCGAGGGTGGCGTCGTTGGGGGAGAGAGGGGACGGAGGAACCAGGCACAACCAAAACTGGAGAGTTGCCGGCGAGGCCCGAAGCCAGGGCGCGAGCGGAGAGTACCTGCGGAAAACCGAGGCTAGTGAGCGGGGGCCGGGCCGGCGGGCAGCCTTCCCCAGACGTCCCAGGCCTCAGACGGTTGCTCTCAGGTTACTCCACCGCGGCACGGCGGGCTCGGAGACCTCCCGCCAACCCGGAGCGAGGCCGGCGCGGGCCAATCAGCGCGCAAAGCCTGTCTCCGGGGGGCGGGGCCAGCCCAAGGCACGCGCGCCTCCCCTCCCACCTCGCGCTGCACTCGCAGCCTCAGCCGCCTGCCCACCTTGTCGCGTTACCCGGCCTTGCTTTCCCTCCCGGCAAGGTCCTGGTAAAACGCCTCGACACTCCCAGACCGCTTCTTGCCTTCTAATGTAACGCCTTACCCTTGGACACTTACCAAAGTCAGGCTTGGATTAGAGCCATTTATCTTCCCTGCTGCGAGATGGAGAGGCCCTGCCGGGCTGGGACGTCGGGTCTTAACTTACCCCTCCTCCACCGCACCGGGCACACACACTGGCAGGAACGCGGTAAACGGAGACGTCAACAGCAGGAGGACGAAGAATCAGAGGTGAACTTCGCAGCAGCAATTGTAAATTACTGCTACGTTAAAATAACTGTAGAAACAGAGGAAGAGACAACCTAAACCAAAAAAGAAAGGTGTGAGCACCGTGGCTCTTTGTGAGAAGGGGTAATGTTATTCTATCCTGTTAAATCTATTGTTCCAAACTAATTTCTTCTACAGGAACCTTTTCTTTTTGACCTGGTGCCTGGGATGTAAGGTGCTTAATAAATGTTTGTTCAATGAATAAGTAAAAGGATTCTTCGTAGCTTTTAAATTTTGTACGTGACATCTTTTACTCTTCGCTTCCCTTCTATCTAATGTATAACCTGCTTTTTTCCCCCTGTTAACGTATCATGGCCTTTTTTCATGTTGCTACAGTCTTTCTGAGTATTCTTAACGACTGCATAATAGTCCAGAGTGGATGGACCAAATGTAAATCATTTTGATATTTGCATTGCTTCTAGATTTTTCAGTTACCACAACTATCACACTTAAAAAGCAATTTGGCCTTGCGTATTTGTGGCACTTCCTAGCAATTAGTTCCTCAGTCAGCAACTCTGAAGAATGAATATTTAGTTCCCTTCTTTCTCGGGCTCTCACACAGCTAGATGATGGCAAAAAATCACCTACATGAAAGAGGACACAATCTGCAAACTCATTTTTCCTTATAAGCATTTTGGATATTTTCCCCATGGCCCTTAAATGGGGGAATGAACCAAGAAGCATAAACTGGTTGTGAAAACCTTAAATACTGATTCTCCTAGGAAAACACTGCTTTGAGCCTCATTCTCTCTTTCCCTGGTGGTTCTCTTTTCCACAAGGTATCAGGGTTTATTGTGATTACTAATTTCCAGCCTTGAGTACACAGAATGTTTACTGAACAATGAATGACTACTACAGGCATACTGCTTTGTTTTATTGTGCTTTGCAGATACTACATTTTTTACAAATTGAAGGTTTCTGGCAATCCTGCGTAGAGCAAGTCTATTAGCGCCACTTTTCCAGCAGCATTTTCTCACTTCATGTCTGTCACATTTGGCTAATTCTTGCAACATTACACACATTTTCATTATTATTATATTTGTTATGGTGATCCATGATCAGTGATCTTTGATGTTACTATTGTCATTATTTTGGGGTACCACAAACGGAGGCCATAAAAGCAAATTTAATGCATCTATAAATGTGTGTTTTGATTGCTCCACTAACTGGCCATTCTCTTGTCTCACTCCCTTTCCTCAGGCCTATTCCCTGAGACACAATGAAATTGAAATCAGGCCAGTTAGTAACCTTACAGTGGCTCCTAAGGGTTCAAGTGAAAGGAAGAGTTGCATGTCTCTCACTTTAAATCAAAAGTTAGGCCTCGGGCTTCCCTGATAGCGCAGTGGTTGAGAGTCCGCCTGCCGATGCAGGGGACACAGGTTCGTGCCCCGGTCCGGGAAGATCCCACATGCCGCAGAGCGGCTGGGCCCGTGAGCCATGGCCGCTGGGCCTGCGCGTCCGGAGCCTGTGCTCCGCAACGGGAGAGACCACAACAGTGAGAGGTCCGCGTACCGCAAAAAAAAAAAAAAAAAAAAAAAAAAAAAGCTAGGCCTCTTTTCCATAAATGGGATTGCATATAAATTTATAAAAAATGAAATATTTGATATGTACAAAAGAATATTAGTAACATATATGCAAGCTTAGCATAAAACAAAACCTCAGGAAGCCACTGCCCACCCAAAAAGCATGAACCTAAGATCCAAGGAATAGAACATTAAACAATACTGTTGAGATTCTGTATGCTCCTCCTCCTCTCCTTACTTCCCAGCAGAGGTGACTTTTGCTTTTCCCATCCCCCCCTCCCCAACTTACAGGATCTTAGTTCCCCCACCAGGGATTGAAAGTGCCGAGTCCTAGTCACTGGACCGCCAGGGAATTAATTCCCCCATTCCATTTTCTTTTTAGATTTACCGTATTCTTAAACACAAATCTTGTTTGAAAATTTAATACTCTTTGTATTCTTCATAGTTTCAAGATTTAGACACACTAATGAATGACAGTAAATCATTTTCATTCCTGTGTAGGATTATTCTGTAAATATACCATAATGAATCAATGCTTCTGTCAAGTCACTTGTGTTATTTTTTGCTATGAATGCTCTGAGTATTCCCATGCACAGACCTGGTTATCAGCTGCTATGCCTCTGTAAAGCCAAATTAGTTATTTATAGCTTGCACAGGCTCTGATGAGTTGGTGTCTGGTCAGTGCCCGTGTATTAAAGTCAAATATTTTGAATACTACAATACTTCTGTTTATATATGTATGCCCCATGGTGCACTCGTGGTTTTTCCATAAATGCTTTAAAGTGAAACTGATGGGTTTTAGAGTATGCACAGTTTCAACTATACAAGATTATCAATGCTAAATTCATTTCCCAGGTAGTTTTACCAGTTTTAAGTAAGAGTTTCCATTAGTCGACATCTTGCCAATGTCATATTTTCAGTCTTTTTGTGACTAGATTATCTTTTAAGGTGTATTGTAGAGGACAGCTTTATTTTCAGCACCCCTTTTCTAGGAAATGTTCTACTGAACCTCCCAAACCACTTGGGTGTAGAGATAGCAGCTATATTCATGCAATATCATCTCTCTCCTTCCTCACTCACTGGAGTCATAAGGGCCGGCCCTTGATTCAAGCTGGGCAAAATTCCCTTCCTGGAATTTTGCACTATGACCAAGAATGCAGCCTGGCTGACTGCTCTTTTATATGGTAGAGATAAAGTCTTCAGAAGTATTAAGATAGAACAATAGTTAGGTAGAAGGACTTTATAAAATTTCTCTCTAGAATAGTTTTCTCCACTGTACCTCACTTTTTTGCTCATTAATGAAAATATCTTTCTTGATTTCTCCCCATTCTTGCTTCTGCCTATGACATAATCCTTATTTGTTAAAATGAGGCAATAGCCTCTCCACTTTCAAGTTTTGATTCCTGGTTTTAAGTGTTCATATTTACTAGGTGACTTCTGAAACACAAAATGTTACACAAAACGATATCACTTTCCTAAAAATATTCGAAGTGGCTCACAGCAAAGATGACTTTAAGGTCAATAAAACAGAACCTAAATAAACTATAGCAAAGGGGAGGCAAGAAAGTACCCATAAGGATCTTGGAAAGTTTGATTCTGAACAAGAGGCAACTTCCCCAGTGTGCCTGTCAGCAGCTAGCTGAGAAACGTTCCTTCAACTAACTGAACACTGACTTCTCATACTTACTAATATTTTACCAAATAAGGATTACAGGTTTGACAACAAACTATTTTTGCCATATAGACCCAGATCAATTTTCTCCTGAGACTATTCCAGCATTCTTGTACGAGACAAAAAGCAGTTAGATGAAGATAAATAAAAACTGCAACTATATTATTTTTTGCTAATTTCTCCAAAAGGTCACAGTGTCAAAATAGTGGTAGTAATAGTGATTTTTGAAACTCATTTGCCATTCATTAAACCAACATTTGCATACGTACTATGTGCTAGGCACTACTCTAGAAGCTGGAGACACATCAGCGAACAAAAGAGACAAAAAATCTCTGTCCATACATTCTAGTCAAAATTAGACTTATCTAGACCCAAAGGCTTCTAAGGACCAAATCGAACAACTTTTTGAAGGAACGCCCAACATATTAACGGATCTGTACAGCAAATAATTGATTTTCTTTCAAAAATGGAATAGATCACAATTTGTGTTAACCTGTCAGTGAGGATACCCAAATAGTTTAGGATACTCACTTAATAAAAGATTAGGGTACCCCACGAAAAACAGGCTGTACAGTACAGTAATAGAAAGCTGATTTTTTTAAAACATATTTATTGAGTATATATGGTGTACTGCTATAAAGTGGTGTTTTCTTTTTTAAATTTATTTATTTAATTTATTTTTGGCTGCGTTTGGTCTTTGTTGCTACTTGTGGGCTTTCTCTAGTTGCGGCGAGCACGGGCTACTCTTCGTTGCGGTGTGCGGGCTTCTCATTACAATGGCTTCTCTTGTTGCGGAGCACGGGCTCTAGGCGCATGGGCTTCAGTAGTTGCAGCTCGTGGGCTCTAGATCATAGGCTCAGTAGTTGTGGCACACGAGATTAGTTGTTCCACAGCATGTGGGATCTTCCCGGACCAGGGCTCAAACCCGTGTCCCCTGCATTGGCAGGCGGATTCTTAACCACTGCGCCACCAGGGAAGCCCTATTAAATAGAAAGCTTTTAACCTAGATTTTTGATATTATCAAATTAATTTCAGTGGTGTTACCAGGCCCCAGCTAGAGATGGGCTACAAAAACCTGGGGCAATTATCCCAGGAGACAGGGATTTGTTTCTAAAACTTAAGGCATATACTGCATCACAGATGTGTAACAGAGAATGGGACCCTCGGCCTCACATAAGTTCTTCTGAGGTATTGAAGTAGGTTATTAATTTTTAATTTGGTAAGTTGAGTAGTTTCCTGAGTTCGACCGGAATACGATTTTTCAAGTGATTCCACCCCTTATGCCTGCATTCTCAGGAATCCTTATTACACTAAGAGAGCTAGAGACAGAGCTCATGTTTACCCCAAGAATGGTGGGGTAGGTGTCAGTCTGTTAATAATCTGTTGGTGACAGCATTTTCAGAAACTATGCCAATATCAGTTTTTTAAAAAATATTGTATTCAATTTCTTTTTTTAATTAATTAATTAATTTATTTATGGCTGTGTTGGGTCTTCGTTTCTGTGGGAGGGCTTTCTCTAGTTGCGGCAAGCGGGGGCCACTCCCCATTGCGGTGCGCGGGCCTCTCACTATCGCGGCCTCTCTTGTTGCAGAGCACAGGCTCCAGACGCGCAGGTTCAGCGGTTGTGGCTCACGGGCCTAGCCGCTCCGCGGCATGTGGGATCTTCCCAGACCAGGGCTCGAACCTGTGTCCCCTGCATTGGCAGGCAGATTCTCAACCGCTACGCCACCAGGGAAGCCCCCAGTATCAGTTTGAGAATCACATATTGGAGGCAGTCGGATAAAAAAAGTTTCATCACGCCGGTTTTGTTTCCTCGGCTCTTTTTTCCTAAGAAATACACTAGGAGATTTAAGACTTAAGTTATTCCAGTTAAATGTATTACATACATTAAGGACTCCTCTGGACTACTTCTTTCCTGTTGTACTGTATTCTGTCTTTGTGACTTTGTCAATAATCATGTTTATACATGATAGACTATAAATTAGTGTGCTAAAAGGCACACTATTGTAATAATAGTGAGAGGCCCTCTCACTATTAAGAGGACTTCACTATTAAGAGGACTTCTTAAATACTCAGACTTAAGAAGCTGCAAAAATTAAAACACATCTTACTTGGTGAGCCCAGGCCAGGCTTGACTGAAAACCTCCAGGGATAGATCTTAGGTTCCCACCTTTTTGCACGCAGTACCAAAGAAATGCTGATTTTCTTTCTGACTTACTTCACTCTGTATGACAGACTCTAGGTCCATCCATGTCACTACAAATAACTCCATTTCGTTTCTTTTTATGGCTGAGTAATATTCCAGTGTGTATGCATGCTAACGCATATATATGGAATCTAAGGGAAAAAAAAAAGGTCATGAAGAACCTAGGGGCAAGATGGGAATAAAGACACAGACCTACTAGAGAATGGACTTCAGGATATGGGGAGGGCGAAGGGTAAGCTGTGACAAAGTGAGAGAGTGGCATGGACATATATACACTATCAAATGTAAAATAGATGGCTAGTGGGAAGCAGCCGCATAGCACAGGGAGATCAACTGGGTGCTTTGTGACCACCTAGAGGGGTGGGATAGGGAGGGTGGGAGGGAGGGAGATGCAAGAGGGAAGAGATGGGAACATATGTATATGTATAACTGATTCACTTTGTTATAAAGCAGAAACTAACACACCATTGTAAAGCAATTATACTCGAATAAAGATGTTAAAAAAAAAGATTCGAAGGCAAAATACAAATTACCATGAATGCTAAAAGTTTGAGTCAAAATTATTTAAATAACATCATTTTAGAAAAATTAAAAAAATAAAAAAAAAATGCCGAATCTGTGAGCTTTCAGGCAGTTTGTTCTCGCTCCCTTTCACATACATACAACACACACCTCATAACACATTTGTAATCTTCCATTCTATTGATACCCAGAACAATCTGGATTACAAGTAAGATTTTGTAACCACATTAGCTGGCAAAGATCCCTAAGAGGAAAAAAGATTTACAGCCACTTTTGTGAAAATAAGGTTTAATAAAAACACTGGCAATCTGTACAAGAAAGAAAATAATAAGAAATTAAATAAGTTTATGATTTAATGTCAGCCAATGTAAGAGGTGGTAGCTGAAGGAAGTTTTTACTTTAAATATCTTCTAGGCGGCCGCTGAGGTCTCGGGCTGCTGCCGCCGGGCTGCTGGCGAGGCAGGGCTCGGGCCTGGCCGGGCAACTCCGGAGCGGCGGGGCAGGGGGGCTGGGAGGCGGGGCTGGGACCTCGCCGGGACCCGATGCGGTTAGGTTCTAGGAGCTCCCAGCATTTCTGCCTTGGGACAGCCACGCATCTAATTCTGCAAAGTACTTTTATATGTAAAACTTGTAAAGGATCAGAACAATGCCTCCAAGACCATCATCAGGTGAACTGTGGGGCATCCACTTGATGCCAAGACTCCTAGTAGAATGTTTACTACCAAATGGGATGATAGTAACTTCAGAATACCTCCGTGAGGCTACACTAATAACTATAAAACATGAACTATTTAAAGAAGTGAGAAAATACCCTCGCCATCAACTTCAAGATGAATGTTCTTACCTTTTGTGTTACCCAAGAAGCAGAAAGGGAAGAATTTTTTCATGAAACAAGACGACTTTGTGACCTTACGCTTTTTCAACCCTTTAAAAAAGTAACTGAACCATTAGGCAACCATGAAGAAAAGATCCTCAACCGAGAAACTGGTTTTGCCGTTGGCATGCCAGTGTGTGAATTCGATATGGTTAAAGATCCAGAAGTACAGGACTTCGAAGAAATATTCTCAATGTTTGTAAAGCTGTGGATCTTACGGATCTCAATTCACCTCATGGTAGAGCAATGTATGTCTATCCCCCAAATGTAGAATCTTCACGAGAACTGCCGAAGCGCATACATAATAAATTGGATAAAGGGCAAATAATAGTGGTGATTTGGGTAATAGTTTCTCCAAATGACAAGAAGTATACTCTGAAAATCAAACCATGACTATGTGCCAGAACAAGTAATTGCTGTAGTGATCAGGAAAAAAATTCAAAGTATGTTGCTATCATCTGAACAACTGAAACTCTGTGTTTTAGAATATCAGGGCAAGTATATTTTAAAAGTGTGTGGGGCTTCCCTGGTGGCGCAGTGGTTGAAAGTCCGCCTGCCGATGCAGGGGACACGGGTTCGTGCCCTGGTCCAGGAGGATCCCACATGCCGCGGAGCGGCTGGGCCCGTGAGCCATGGCCGCTGAGCCTGCGCGTCCGGAGCCTGTGCTCCGCAACGGGAGAGACCACGACAGTGAGAGGCCTGCGTACCGCAAAAAAAAAAAAAAAAAAAAAAAAAAAAGTGTGCGGATGTGACAAATACTTTCTAGAAAAATATCCTTAGTGTAAGTATATAAGAAGCTGTATAATGCTTGGGAGGGTGCCTAGTTTGATGCTGATGGCTAAAGAAAGGCTCTACTCTCAACTGCCAATGGATTTTTACAATGCCATCTTATTCCAGATGCATCTCCACAGCTACACCATATACGAATGGAGAAACATCTACAAAATCCCTTTGGGTTATAAATAGTGCACTCAGAATAAAAATTCTTTGTGCAACCTATGTGAATGTAAATATTCGAGACACTGACAAGATCTATGTTAGAACAGGTATCTACCATGGAGGAGAACGCTTATGTGATAATGTGAACACTCAGAGTACCTTGTTCCAATCCCAGGTGGAATGAATGGCTGAATTAAGATATATACATTCCTGATCTTCCTCATGCTGCTCGACTTTGCCTTTCCATTTGTTCTGTTAAAGGCCGAAAGGGTGCTAAGGAGGAACACTGTCCATTGGGCTGGGGAAATATAAACTTGTTTGATTACACAGATACTCTAGTATCTGGAAAAATGGCTTTGAATCTTTCGCCAGTACCTCATGAACCTGAAGATTTGCTGAATTCTATTGGTGTTACTGGATCAAATCCACATAAAGAAACTCCATGTTTAGAGTTGGAGTTTCACTGGTTCGGTAGTGTGGTGAAGTTTCCAGATATGTCAGTGATTGAAGAGCATGCCAATTGGTCTGTATCCCGAGAAGCAGGATTTAGTTATTCCCATGCAGGACTGAGTAACAGACTAGCTAGAGACAATGAATTGAGAAAATGCTAACAGCTCCAAGCAATTTGTACATGAGATCCTCTATCTGAAATCACTAAGAGATTTTCTGTGGAGCCACAGACACTTGTGTAACTATCCCTGAAATTCTACCCAAATTAACTCTGTCTGTTAAATGGAATTCTAGAGATGAAGTAGCTCAGATGTACTGCTTGGTAAACGATTGGCCTCCAATCAAACCTCAACAGGCTATGGAGCTTCTGGACTGCAATTACCCAGATCCCATGGTTCAAGGTTTTGCTGTTCAATGCTTAGAAAAATATTTAACAGATGACAAACTTTCTCAGTACCTAATTCTGCTAGTACAGGCCCTAAACTATGAACAGTATTTGGATAACCTACTTGTGAGATTTTTACTCAAAAAAGCATTGACTAATCAAAGGATTAGGCACTTTTTCTCTTGGCATTTAAAATCTGAGATGCACCATAAAACAGGTTTCGCCTGCTTTTGGAGTCCTATTGCTGTGCATGTGGGGTGTATTTGAAACACCTGAACAGGCAGGTTGAAGCTATGGGAAGAGCTCATTAACTTAACTGACATTCTCAAACAAGAGAAGAAGGATGAAACACAGAAGGTGCAGATGAAGTTTTTAGTTGAGCAAATGCGGCTACCAGATTTCACGGATGCTCTTCAGGGCTTTCTATTGCCTCTAAACCCTGCTCATCAGCTGGGAAATCTCAGGCTTGAAGAGTGTCGAATTATGTCCTCTGCAAAAAGGCCACTGTGGTTGAATTGGGAGAACCCAGACATCACATCAGAATTACTCTTTCAGAACGAGATTTTTTAAAATGGTGATGATTTATGGTAAGATATGCTAACACTTCAAATTATTTGCATTATGGAAAATATCTGACAAAATCAAGGTTTTGATTTTCAAATGTTACCTTATGGTTGTCAATTGGTGACCGTGTGGGACTTACTGAGGTGGTGAGAAATTCACACTATTATGCAAATGCAGTCTAAAGGAGGCCTGAAAGGTGCCCTGCAGTTCAACAGCCACACACTACATCAGTGGCTCAAAGACAAGAACAAGGGAGAAATATGCAGCCATCGATCTGTTTACATGTTCATGTGCTGGGTATTGTGTTGCTATCTTCATTTTGGGAATTGGAGATGGTCACAATAGTAACAACATGGTTAAAGATGATGAACAACTGTTTCATAAAGATTTTGGACACTTTTTGGATCACAAGAAGAAAAAATTTGGTTATAAACGAGAGCGTGTACCATTTGATTTGACCCAACATTTCTTAATAGTGATTAGTAAAGGAGCCCAAGAATGCACAAAGATAAGAGAATCTGAGAGGTTTCAGGAGATGTGTTACAAGGCTTATCTAGCTATTCGGCAGCATGTCAATCTCTTCATAAATCTTTTCTCAATGATGCTTGGCTCTGGAATGCCAGAACTACAATCTTTTCATGATACTGCATACATTCGAAAGACCCTAGCTTTAGATAAAACTGAGCAAGAGGCTTTGGAATATTTCATAAAACCAATGATGCACACTATGGTGGCTGGACAACAAAAATGGACTGGATCTTCCACACAATTAAGCAGCATACTTTGAACTGAAATGATAACTAAGAAACTGAAAGCTCAGTATCTGGATTCTATACTGCACTGTTAATAACTGTCAACAGGCAAAGACTGCACAGGAAATGCACAATCCATGAACAGCATTAGAATTTACAGCAAGAATAGAAATAAAATACTATATAATTTAAATAATGTAAACGCAAACAGGGTTTGATAGAACTAATTCATTTCAAAATTAAGCTTTAGAATAATGTGCAATTTCATGTTATGCCTTAAGTCCAAAAAGGTAAACTTCATGATTGTTTGTATCTTTTTTTAAAAAACAAAAAATCCCCCAAAATATATAGAAATGATGAAGAAGGAAAAAGAATGATTTTTTTGTCTTGCAAATGTTTCATGTTTTGGAATGTGGACACAACAAAGTCTATTATTGCATTAGGTCCATGTAAACTGGAGTTTGATGTTAAATTACACTAAGATTGGAAAATAATGAAATTTTCTTATTAAAAATTTTTTTTCTAATCAGGGGATTTATTTAGAAATTCTGGCATTCAAAAGTACAGGTAAAACTGAACAAGAGATCAAACTTTCTACACTGTATCTAAATTTCACTTTTGTTGAAACATTATAAAGAGAATAAAGATAATAAAACTTTCATCATATACTTATAGGGAATCAATTTATGTTTTATTGAACTGCTGTTGATTTTGCAAGGTACCCTGTCACTTTAAACTCTCTTTAACCACTTTTTAGCTGTTTAAGGAAATTATAAAACACTGAAATCTACTAGCAAAAAAGGGATAGAGTATTTCTACGTGAGGGCACTGGTACAGTCAGGCTATTAAGTGTTTTCTCAGGCACAGCTTTTATTCAAGGATGGATTTACAAGGAAGAGAAGAGGTGGATTGAGTCAGGGCAGCAAGAGTAAAGTAAGCCTATTTTCCTTCTCTAAACACATTTTTAATGTAAAGATGTGAAAGAAAAAAATTTGTTCTTTTGGTTCAGAAGTTAACAGTTGCCAAGTAGACACAGGAATGTACGTGAACTTATATATGGAGATATACTTAAGTTCCTTGGCTCGATATAACACACTTTTATATACTCTTAAGGGACACATCTCAAGATGCTCCTGGTTTTCCCTTAGACAAATTTTTTTTTTTTTAAGGCCTATTATAACCTCTTCCACTTCCAACCAGCCACATTTTAAACTTTAAAATTCTGCTTGCAGGTATTTTGACTCAACATTTTGAACAAACCTGTCCTGCTGATCATGATTAAAATTGGTCCCTGGGCAAAATTAAAATAATGAATGGTAAAGCTTCAAATGCAATTTGTAGTTGATTCTTTCCATTCAAGAACAGAAATGGACCATAATAATCCATGTGATCATCACATTATCACAGTTATCTAGTGTGTTTAATGACTCTGAATGTCATGACGTTTAGAATAAATCTGAATATAGAAAATTATTAAAAATCAGAGGAAAAATGATATAAATTAGCAACAGGGAAGAACAAATTAGTGACACTAGAATTATAGGATATTTTTCTGCTAAGAAAGTTTTATTTATTTCAAGTAGCAGAGTTACCAAGCAAATAATATTTGTAATGAACACATTATAGGAATAGAAGCTGTTAAAGTATTTTAAGACTGCTTGAATAATTTTAAAACATGATAAATTCCTATTCTTCAAATTCAGCGACCAATATTAATTTGCTTAATTAGTGACTATTTTTTTCATATTCAGTACTGACCTGGCTAAATTACTACAAAAACCCAGTATGTAGGATCCAAATTAATGTGTTTTGACTATTACTAAGATTAATAAAAGACTGCCCTGTCTCCTGCCAAAGGTTTATTTTCTAGACCCCCTTCACACTACGCTGATAAGAATACATCTAAAATTCTATTAAAAATTGCTCAACTTACTCTTCAGCTAGGAAGATATTTAAATCACATTAGATAAAAAGCCTGTGTGACCTAACCTAATACATCATATGCAGTACATGGACAATTTTAAAAAAGAACCAATTCAGTATGCATTAAAAACATTAAAATCTATTTGAATAAAATGTGTTTAAATGTCTCATTGTAAAGGAAAAAAAAAAAAGGAATAAAATAACCAGTCAGGCTTCATATCAATTAGACAACTTTTACTAAATGAGAAAACTACATTTAAAATGTGCTTTAAAACAAAATGGAATTAGAAAAAAAAGACATATGCGTTTGAAAGAACGTTGCACTGTGCTGAAAATCAAATCTCTTGCAGTAATACAATACGCCAATTCTTAAAACGTAAGTTAACAGAATTCTCAATTTAACAATTTCAAAGACGATATTAAGGTCAAGAATTTCACATCTATGGTAGCACTTATAGAAGGGCATTTATAAATATGATGTCCATCCCTATGAAGCTTACAAATTTGACAACGCTCAATAAAAGCTTTGAGAATCACATCCAAAAGTGTTGCATCCAAAGCATCACAAATCTGTGTCCTGTAAGTTCTCCTTCTAAAATCTTTATGTTGACTTTTCTATTCCTGTCATTTGTTAATACTACCCTTAAAAAAAAAAAGAGAACAGGAAAAGAAATGCTGCAATAAACCCTTGATCATGTACAGAAATTATTGCTACTATAGTTCACTACAAAGCATGTCTATACAATATCATATGAACTTTGATCATGAAAAATCAGAATAAAAATCTTTAGTGACATAAGCCTTACAATCGTATACAACATTCACGTGGCAATATTAGACAGTCAAGCACCCAATACCCATAGTTGACAAATGTCCCACTGACCAGCATTCATTTAAATACATCCTTCGTACAGAGGGAGGAAAAAAGAGATAATGTCAGCTTTCCAAGGCTTGTCAAAAAAGGATTCTCATGTTCTGTGGATCTAAAAACAAACAACAACAACAACAACAAAAACCAAAAAACAAAACCAATGCAGGTGAGGGTGTTACCAGAAAGTTAAGCATGCCAAAAAGGTGTTTCGTGCGAATTAAAACCTAAAGCCAAGGTACCACATAATCACATTACCAACTAGTTGGGTATACTAAATGAGCCTTATCTTAAAGTTAAATGAAAATGCTACTGCACAATAGAGCATCAATAAGTTAAAATTAGAGTGCACAAATCCAAATCAGTGGCAATTTCTGTATAAAGCAAAATATTCACTATCAGCTGTAATGTTTGCCCAAACTGATTAAATCACTCGATTGGACAGTTTGCATATTTTTAAAAAATATCTCTAAAATTCCTTTTTACTGTAATGAGGCATAAGTTTTCTTAGTAAGATCAAACAGGTACATAAGTAAATAAGCAATGGAAAATTAAGGTCGATGAATGTCTTTAAAGCTCTTCCCACATTTCACTTTTTAAAATGTCTGGGAAAAAATTTAAAGAATTTACATTATTTTAGCAAAAACAAACAAAACAAAACAAAAACAAGCCCCAAATAATTAAACAACCAAGCAACACTAAAACCACATTACACAGATGGATCATCATGCTTTCATCTGGTTTAACTATCACATCTAGTTTAACTGGGATGCTTTTCAACTTTAAAAACTGTGATACGTGAAGATGTAAATTTAATGGGCAATTCTGAATTTGGATTTAACTTTGTTGAATATTATAACAGAGTATACTTATTACAATACAGTGTAGCACATCTTTCTATTAGAAAAAAATTTAAGATCCTTTACCCGTCTCCTTAAGTTAAAGGTGTGACATCATAAAGGGTGTCAAATGGCTGGATGGTTTTACAGTGCACACTTATATATTATGAAGTATGTCCTTAACAAATCTGATGGTTTCTTTACAGAGTTCCTTTCTTCACCTTTTCTTCGGTGGATTAGCTGTTCGAGGTGGAGTGACGGGACGTCCTGAATTCAGTCCACCATATTGGTACTTAGCTTTCTTTTCAGATGGTTTCAATATCTTAAAGTAAATAATTTAGTAACAATGTTATTTTTTCAAGTACAATAAGTTTAAGGAAATTACTGTTACAATAGTGGGCCTTTCAATAAATGACATCAATTATAAAACTGTAGAAGAAAACAGCAAAGTTCCACAAACATTTCTCACATTTAAAGAGTACAGTAAATGTCTGAATATTGCTATTACTGGTCATTCCATTGATAATTTTAAAATTTTATTTATTTTATTTTTTATTGGCGTATAGTTGCTTTACAAGGTTGTGTTATTTTCTGCTGTACAAAAGCTCAAGTACACAAATCCCTTCAACTACCCAATCCTTAGACTTAAGTATCAAAAAAATTTTCAAATTAGCGTATCTGTATGACGAAGAAAGAATACTAGTTTAAGAGTCAAAACACCTAGGTTCTCATCATAATTCTTCTACTATTTAGAGGGTAATTAGTCACAAACTCTTCAGATCTTAATTTATTATGTGTACACAGATCTTTTATTTTAAAAAAACTATATTAGATACCATAAAGTTCACCCATTAAAATGTAACAAGTCAACAATTTTTTATATACTTGCAGCTATACAACCACTGCTATAATCTAACATTAGAACATTTTTGTCACCTCAGGAAGAAACCTTGTTCCCATAAGCAATCACTCCCTCCCTATTTCCATTCTCCACTCCCCTAAAACTCCCTTCAACTCCAAGCAATCACTACTTTACCTTCTCTATTGATTTGTCTTTTCTGGCTATTTTAAATAAATGAAACCACACAATGCGTGGTCTTTTGTGACTGGCTTCTTTCACTAAGATAATGATTTTGACGTTGTAGCATATATTAGTCCTTCATTACTTTTTTTTTTTTGGCCATGCCATGCGGCTTATGGGTTTTAGTTCCCCAACCAGGGATCAAACCAAGGCCCTTGGCAGTGAGAGTGCAGAGTCCTAACCATTGGACCCACCAGGAAATTCCCAGTACTTCACTACTTTTAATTGCCAAACAATACGCCATTTTACGGATATTCCACATTTTGTTTATTCACTCTTTAGCTAGTGACCATCTGGGTTATTTCTACCTTTGGCTGTTATAAATAATGCTCCTATGAATATGCATATACATGTATTTGAGTACCTGTTTTCAATTCTTTCAGGTATATACCTAGGAGTGGAATTGCTGGGTCATACAGAAATTCTATGTTTAACTTTTTGAGGAACTGCCAAACTGTTTTGCGAAGCAGCCACACCATTTTCCATTCCCACTATCAATGCATAAGGTTCCAACTTCTCCACATCCTCACCAATACTTGTTACTTTCTGACATTTAAAAATTATGTTTATTCTTCTGGGTGTAAACACAGCTTTAATCTACATTTCAGGTAGAGAATTTCAGTATTTACATAAAAAACGTGTAGAAAAGATTCATAAGCATTTTTATTCACAGTGTCATAGTGCCCCGGTGGGGCGGGGGCGGGATATATTAATACAACTCCATTATGGCAACTGTTGAAGGATAAGGCCTGGTTACTATGTTTAAACTGAAAATGAGAAATCAAACATTTAGCATTCAAGTCTACTAACTGATAGAAACAAACCCCTTCTACATTTAAAAAGAGAAATACAGTGTGTGATATTAAGGACATAAAATAACCTTTGCAAAAAGCTAAGTATTAAAGTGACTTAAGTCCATGAACAAGAATGATTTTAAGGAGCACACTAAAGTTAAAGCTGGTCTCTCTCTCTTTTTTTTGCGGTACGTGGGCCTCTCACTGTTGTGGCCTCTCCCATCGCGGAGCACAGGCTCCAAACGCGCAGGCTCAGCGGCCATGGCTCATGGGCCCAGCCGCTCCGCGGCATGTGGGATCCTCCCGGACCGGGGCACGAACCCATGTCCCCTGCATCGGCAGGTGGACTCTCAGCCACTGCGCCACCAGGGAAGCCCTGGTCTCTTTTTAAAATGTAAATGTCTCTATGTTCACAAATTGATACTTTAAGATTATTTGGAAAATTTTTCTTAGGTAAATATTCTACATTATTTTAATCGAAGTTCATAATATAACTCTCTCCACTCAACGCCTGTCCTACCTATTCATCTTGCAGAAGAAAACAAAATCTAAATTATTCACTGAATTTACATTCTTTTAGTAGGTAAGCCACTATCTAAGGATTCATACAGGAATTTAACAATTTAAACATCTGCATCAAGAATGACTGACACGACTCAGGTTTCCTAAAACTCTAATTATGGGTTATATACCAAAAAGACTGGAGCGTTTGTGAATGAAAATAGAAATCTCTAAAGGAGTCTATGAGTGATTTTACTTCTGAACAAAACTGATTTTCTATACTAACTGAAGGGAAGAACACAATCTGAAAGAAAATTCTTCTGACAATAGTTTAAATTAGATTTCTAGTTGTTAAAACCTTTTGGTTACCAAAGGGGAAAAGGGGTGGTGGAGGGATAAATTAGGAGTTTGGCATTAGCGGATTCAAACTACTATATATAAATTAGATAAACAACAAGGTTCTACTGTATAACACAGGGAACTATATTCAATATCCTGTAATAAATCACAATGGAAAAGAATATGAAAAAGAATACATATATATGTATAACTTAATCACTGCTTTACACCAGAAACTAACACAACATTGTAAATCAACTATACTTCAATTAAAAACAAAAGAGGGGCTTCCCTGGTGGCGCAGTGGTTGAGAGTCCGCCTGCCAATGCAGGGGACACGGGTTCGTGCCCCGGTCCAAGAAGGTCCCACATGCCGCGGAGCAGCTGGGCCCATGAGCCATGGCCGCTGAGCCTGTGCGTCCGGAGCCTGTGCTCCGCAACAGGAGAGGCCACAACAGTGAGAGGTCCGTGTACCGCAAAAAACAAAACAAACAAAAAAAGAGATTTCTAGTTGTTCAAAGTTTATATATTATATCATACCTGAAATGAACACATCAAAGTTTCATCCACACTCATCATTCCACCAGCATTATCAAACTCGCCACAGTAATTTGGGGCTGAAAATAGGGTTACCAATTGTCGCTTAGCAAAGAATTCATATCCATCTTCCACCACCTGGCAAAGGAAAAGTCAAAAGAAAAAACACACTTATTTATGTGTTCTTTGAAATTCTCAACCATTAATACTAATTAAGATTAATGTGACAAATACCTGAAAAAAAAAACAAAACCCTGTTTTGTTTTGGAAGCTTGATTTTTGTTCCACTTTCTAATTTCCTATTAGTATTACATAGCCACACACTGAAAACTTTTACTAAGTTGAGCTTACTGTACACAGATCACGCTACAAAAAATTAGCTGCCTATAGATTACACTTCTTTGTGTGTAACTCTTTTCCTTAATGATTTAACATGACTTCTAGAATCTGTTGTCAATTCCTGAGTGAACTAAACAATTTGTGTTTCCCAGTCTACAGATTTGAGAGGTATGCAATGACATGTAAATATTTTCTATTTATTTTTAGTAGGCAAGAATACTTTCTAAAGTCTTCTAGGTATTCTGATTAAGCAAAATTATCCTACAATACTTGGAGAAAGCACTTCCACAATTATTTACATTTTTATATAATTCCTACTTTAGTATCAGGTACATGTGCCGGTTGTTATTACCTCATGGTAAAATTTAGATATTAACCTTTTCTGTTAAGACTCTGTCCACCTTATCTACTCCAGCTCAGCATACTGCTTGGCACTCAGTATGTCCTTTTAATTCTTAGTTTGCTCGTTCACTTATTTATTCACGTATTTACTAAAGAACAGGGTTTTAAAAAAAGGAAATATCTGTAGTTTGTGTTGTTTCCCATCATAAATCTCTTAATTTTAGAGACAGTAAGTTTGAAAATAAGCAGAACAGGATTTTGGAGGTGTCTAGAAAAAGATCATGCAAACTAAGGTAGTTCAGTAACCTGACTTTTAAAAATCATCACTATTTCTGAAAAGATAAATGAATAGAGACCTATAGCTGAAAAAACTGATTATCAGTGGATATTTTATTAGGAAACTCAGCAACTCTGCCCTGTTATCTTGTGGAAGACTTATTTTAATTTACCTAAACTATAAATACAATGTTCACTGATTAAAAAATATGCCAAAAGCAAAGGATTTGGGGACATAACTTCACTTAATTGAACTAGGAAATTTTAATAGAAAAAAAGGCATTTGATATACAACATGTGCAGAAAATGAAGGGCCTGTCATCTTTGTTATCACATAGGATCACATAAAGAAGGTAGAAGTAGTCAAGGGTTATGGGCAGCAAGACCACAGAAAAAAGGGGAGTACTGTAGAATAGCATATAATTAACAAATTTTGCCTTAACGAAGAAATAACAAGGAATCTTTAAGTATTATACTTACAAATTTCAAATACTTAAAAAAGTAGCAAAAAAAGATTTTAAAAAATGCTTTTCAATGTATTTTAAATTAGTTATGTTCTAGAGAGCATGAGGACTTGATATATTGTTAAAATAAGCTTTTGTTAACAAACACTAACTACATGTTACAATATGTCAGTAAATTCACAAGGCAGTGGATATTCAAAGGCCAACAAGTCACAATTCTCTCCTTAAAGAGTATATAATCTGGGCTTCCCTGGTGGCGCAGTGGTTGAGAGTCCACCTGCCGATGCAGGGGACACGGGTTCGTGCCCTGGTCTGGGAAGATCCCACATGCCGCGGAGCGGCTGGGCCCGTGAGCCATGGTCGCTGAGCCTGTGAGTCCGGAGCCTGTGCTCCACAATGGGAGAGGCCACAACGGTGAGAGGCCCGCGGAGTATATAATCTATCGGTGAAGGACAAAAAACCCCCAAATACGCCTAAATTGTACATGTATTTTTTTCAATGAAAATTCAAATACACACAAAACTAGAGAGAGTTCAATAAACTCCCATTTACTCACCAACCTGATTCAATAATTACCAAGACTTTGCTACATTTATTTCATTTACCCACCCCCGCTTTTCTCTGCTGATGTATTTTATTTTTTTAACATCTTTACTGGAGTATAACTGCTTCACAATGGTGTGTTAACTTCTGCTTTAAAACAAAGTGAATCAGCTACACATATACATATATCCCCATATCTCCTCCCACACTCCTTATCCCACCCCTCTACGTGGACACAAAGAACTGAGCTGATCTCCCTGTGCTATGTGGCTGCTTCCCACTAGGTATCTATTTTACATTTGGTAGTGTATATATGTCCATGCCACTCTCTCACTGCTTCCCAGCTTACCCTTCCCTCTCCCCGTGTCCTCAAGTCCATTCTCTATGTCTGCATCTTACTTTTGTTATTTTAAAACAAACCCTAGATACATCATCTTACCCTATATACTTGAGGAGGCATTTCGAAAAATATGGACATCCTTCTTACATAGCAATATGTATCATCACAGAGCTAAAACAATTAACAACAACTCCTTGATATCTAATACCTAGCCTATAATCGAATTTCCCCAATTGTCTCTTTACAGTGTGGTTTGTTCTTATCAAAATCCACACAGTTCATTTGATTTTTATCTATAATATGTAACTATCATATTAAAATGGGGTCAAATATTTCTAGAAAGCTTCAGACAAGAACTGAAAAATTTGTTAGTATTGCAGTACACTACAAAAATATATTCCTTTGAAACCTTTCCCCTTAGAGGGTGAGAAAGGGTTAACTAATCATTAGATTGTTAATTGTGAGATCAAGGTATAGGCTTTACCTCTTCTACTGCTTTCCTTGTATAATTAGCTTTCTTGGCTCTCAATTTCCTCAAAAATAAAAGGAGTACACCTGGGTGAAGTTAATAAACATCAAAACATCCAAGTTTTGTTATTTCATACCTGATGAGCTCGACAAATCAAGTCTAAATCATGACGATTCAGAAATTTACTGACTACGTCAGCTCCAAAAGTGAAGGAAACACCACGATCATTTTCTCCCCAACCTTGCACATCCTTATCTGGGTCAGACCACAGCAAATCACAGAGCAACCCTTTAAAGAATAAAAACACAGCGATGAAAAAACAAAACAAAATTTATAAAATAAAGTATATCTACATCACATTTGTTCTCCTGTCCTCTTACCCTTTAATAATAGTAATAATCACTTGCCCCCTAGTATCCCAGCCTATCAAACTTAGCCATTTTTTGTTAAAGTAACCATGCAAATACAACTGTGCCCGACTTAAAGCAGTACTCGCCAACCCTTTCCACAGATAAGACATGTGTGCATGGCTCACTCTAAAGCATATATTGGAAAAGGCTGTTCGTCTTTTGTCTATAGTTTCTCTGTATGGATAACCAATTGACCCAGTAGCATTTCCTGAACAGTTCATCCTTTCCTTACAGAGCTAGCTATCCTGTTTCTGGTGCTGTAGCCTATTCCATTAATCTACTTGAGTCTATTGACTCTACTGAGTCAATAACACACTAGAGCTTTTAAATAAATCTTCCTATTTGGTAGGCCTACCCCCTGCTTAATATTTTTCTTCAGGATTGTCTTGGTTACTTTTAATCCTTTGTTCTTCCACATATAAACCTCTGAATCAGTCTGTCAAATTCTGTAGACCTAATCGAGATTTCATTGGAACTAATTTGATCTATATATCAATTTGATGGAAGAAAACATTTTCTACAAAGGCCTGGAGGATTTAAATAAAGTATATGGAGGAACAAAATCAGATCAGATCCTTGACTTTAGAATGTTTTGGGCTTAAAAAAAAGAGGTCAGAGCTAAAAATATTTATCTAAGTATCTTCATCTTACTAATAGTAGTGTAAATCTTAGAAGGGACTGAGACCATCTTGGGAATGTAAAGTAAGAAGACCAGTAAATGAACAGGAATCAAACACTTAATAAGCAGGCAGAGAAGGAATGAGCAAAAAGTATTGGGAAGGAATAGTCAAAACAAAAGGAAGAGATTAGAATAGTAGGATCTCCTGAAAGGGTAAGAATTATCTAGAAGTAGGAAATGGTTAAGTTTCAAGTACAATGAACAAGTGGATTAGGACAAAAACCTATGCTATTTACAATTAGATTACTAGACCATAATGAAAGCAATATCTTGATGGTTGAGGGGAAGAGAGGGTAAAGTCAAGTTGTAGTGAGATTAAGAAAGGGTGGATGTTGAGATGGTGATATTTAGTTTTCTAAGAACTATGGTACTAAGGGAAGACTGTTTTAGAATGAGTCAGCTTTAAAGTTTTTTTTGATAATCCATATACCTCATAATATAGCTTATCACGAAAGGAGATCTTCATTTTGAGTCACAGTACAGCTTATCTTGATAGGGGAAGTATCTAAAACACCCTGTAGAAATCGTGGCAATGCACGCTTAATTTCTATCATTATTTCCTAAACTCCTGTCATGATGTTTTAAGAAATCCACCAGCATACAAAATCCATTGGGATGGTCTCAGTTTAAAAGCTCTTTCTGGTCTCTAAAGAATCAGAAGCTGATTCTTTAAATACACACACACACTGCTCTATAATGCTCATACTTTCCAGTCTGTTTCCACAGAAGAAGCAGTGAGGTCAAAATATTATTCTATAATTTTAATGTGACAATAAAACTAGAATGTAGTTGCTTTTGGAATTATCTGGAAAATGCAACAGCCTAGATGCGTACAAAATCAAATTACTGTAGCAGTAACAATGTGGCGTTCCTTAATCTTAATGGATTGAGACAAGAATCTCAGAGTCAAGGTTCAATGTTTATAATCCAATCCCTAATGAATAAGCAATATAATCATTAGGCTATTGTCTCAAAAAACATAATTTATAAATTAAATTTCTAAAGATTACAGAGAATATGAAAGCTCAAAATGACTGCTTTTAGCATCTCGGAAACTTCCCATTAAAATATGATAAAAAGAGAAACCTAACGTGCCATCCTTGAAACTGATTTGTCTGAACTATACCAACAACAGAAACTCTGAAGATGGTATCACTTGATATTTATATTGTATCTTATTTTAAATAAATACCCTATTATTTAAATACTAGTTTCTATTAGGTTTGGTCAAATATATTCTATAATTATAATCAAAATCTGGAAAAATGCATGTTTTCTTTTTATAATCTATACAAAAACATCGTGTCACTCAAGTAAGTTATGAGACAACTTACTGCAATATGCAGTATGTTGGTGGCTTACTGATAATAGAGGATCTATACAACTGTTTATAACGGTTGCTTTATAGTCATGAGTAGCATTCTGAGTGGTATCATTACACTTTCAGTATACTTTAGTACACTGAGTAAAACAGTACAATCACACTTGAAAGCAAGCAACCAGATGCATGTTATTAACAATCCAATTTAGAGGTTTAGCCATGATTTACTCAGGCACTGGTTCACAAATATTTTTTAATGCTTACTTTTCTATAGTCTTTGGATCTTAAGAGTGGGAAATGAAGTTAGTACCATCCAGCCCAACCCTATTTGATGAATAATCAATTCTCCTTTACAAAATTACCAATAAATAATTCTCTTATCAGTAAGCTAAAAGACCTTTCCCCTCCATATATATATAATGTTCCTAATGTATAATAGGATTTCTAGACCCTATGGCGCTCTAGGCGATCCTCATTTTAGATATTAGTTTGTTGAGAACTGATGAATACAATAGGTATACGGTGGGTCTGACTACACAGATAACGGGACAATTAATTCAATAATGTAAGTTTTTTTTTAAAGCCTGGTAGAAACTGAGCGAAAGGGCAATTTTGCTTTTGTTAATGCTTTTAATAGTATGACAGTGTGACATAATAAAAATACTTTTGGTCTTTGTTCCCATTCCTGGCACAAAGCTAAAACCCTTGGAATTTCCTGATAGAAGTGTCTTGTTGTTCATAAGGAGCCTCCTTTCCATCACACCTGAGTTTAGGCTAATGAGGTGGATTGGGAGGGACCCAGAAACTTCACCATGGGACCCAGTCAGCACAAAGACCAAACACATGGTTAGAGAGTTAGAACTTTCAGCCCTCCCACTCCGTACCCGCCACCTCTGAGGAGGGGTGAGAGTGGAGGGCTAGAAACGAAGTTCTATAAAAACCCTTGAACAACTAGATTTGGGTAGCTTCCAGGTTGGTGAACACGCTGATGCCAAAGGGTGTGGAAGCTGTTCACCTACCAACACGGGGCTCTCCCCATACCTTTGCCCTGTGTATCCCTTCCATGTGGCTGTTCCTGAATTTGTATCCTTTATAATAAACTGGTACATGTCTCAGTAAAGCATCTGAGGAAGTGGTTGTGGGAACCTCTGAATTTGTAGTCTGCCAGGCAGAAGTGTGGTTCTCCTGGAGACCCCACTTGAGGCTGGCATCTGAAGTGGGAGCAGAATTGTGGAATGGAGCCCTTAACCTGTGGGGTCTGGGCTAACTTCAGGGGTTAGTGTCAGAATTGAAATGAACTGCCAGATACCCACATGGTTTTGGAGAATAGGCTGTGGTATGGAAAAACTGCACACACTGGTTGTCAGAAAATGTCACACAGAAAGGTACTGATGTTTTAAGCAAAAGTTGAACTGAGGAAACAACACACTAACTGCATTCAATTCACAGGTCTTCATGGTATTTTATGACATGAACACCGTAATTAGTACATATACCAGTACTCAAATATGAATAATTATCCTTTAAAAGCCAACAGAAAAGTCAGGGTAAGTGGCAACTGTACCTAACATTTATTTATAAAATTACATTAGGCTTATTTGTTAATCAACACAGCAATTTATCCTCAGTTGGAACTTATTTGCTTCTGTTTTATTTGCTTTACTGAAAATCTGAAAGTTATTCTCAATATCTGCATAGTCAATTTTCATATTTTTTTTCACATAAATGTTCACAATTTTCATAACATTAACCACACATCTCTAGAGCCTTCTGTCTCATGAGCCTTAAGAGCTCTAAAACTTTGAAATATGGATGATACAGAAAATAACAGAAAACTACTAGATAAAGTAAAAGAAGGTAATTGTAACCTTGGTTAAGAAAGACTATTTTAATTTAAAAACTTTCGACTAATTTTTAACAACTGTTTGAAGAACATAACCAATGTTGATATGAATAAAGGAATTTAGAAAGACTGGAAGGTAAGGGGACTCAATAGCAGAACTTTTGTGAAAAGTAAGTTTGACAGAACCATATTATGGTTATATATAAAATTTAAAACTTCTGTACTTCGGAGTATTAGTGGAAAGTGAAATATTTTGTATTATTCCAAGTAATCTGTAGTTAGTTTATTGACTATAAAAAAAGCTCTATTATTTATTACACAATACAATCCTACTTCCATTAAATATAATTAAGTTCAAATATGCCAACATTTTACATTAAATATTGATTAAACTTCTCTATATACTTAACCTGTATCAGGGACATCAGTGGGTCTCATAATTCTCCGAATCTGCTCCATGGATTGCAAGTCTGGTGACAGTCCTATAAATGAAAAGATGACTCATAGTACTGACATCGGAAAAATTTTCACTCAAATAAAAAGCATTTAATCAAAGTAGATTTACTATGTGAAATTAAAGATACTTCAAGTGTTCCTTTCAATGTTATCTTTAATATATTGGGTTATTAAATAGAATCCCACTTTGATACAACAGAACATTACCATTAGGTCTTCCCCATTTTTCCCTACCAGGGGAATAAAACTTTTCATTTCAAAAGATTTTTCAAGGAAAAAAAAATCCTACCACTCTTCTTTCTTTCCAATCATTCCCTGCTCTTCATAGGTACGCACTCAATTCCAATCCTTCCTACTAAGAAGTTTTGCCACTTCTTACCACTTAAACATGTTTACTTAAAGTGCTCACCATGTCCCATTAAGACCTTCCTACATCCCACTCCAACATGCTCAATTTCTTACATAAAAGCATAACTGTTGATCAGAAAGATAAACAAAAAGCACATGAAAATACTTAGAAATCTTTTAAGTAACCTAGTATTTCTCTTTGGTAGACAATTCAAGTCTCACATTCCATATTCAATATTCATATTGCTACATTTCTATTCTTTTTTTAAAAAAATTTTTTATTGGAGTATACTTGATTTACAATGTTGTGTTAGTTTCAGGTGTAGAGCAAAGTGAATCTGTTATACATATCTCTCTCTCTCTTTTTTTTTTTTTTTGGTACGCGGGCCTCTCACTGTTGTGGCCTCTCCCGTTGCGGAGCACAGGCTCCGGACGCGCAGGCTCAGCGGCCATGGCTCACGGGCCTAACCGCTCCACGGCATGTGGGATCTTCCCGGACCGGGGCACGAACCCATGTCCCCTGCATCGGCAGGCTGACTCTCAACCACCGTGCCACCAGGGAAGCCCCAACTACATTTCTATTCTTAACTATACTAATGTGCAAGAGCTACAATTTCTTCCATGTTTAGTATCTACTGTAAAATGTTTCAATTAACATAGTAAATTATGTCCTATCAGAGAATAAACAATTATTACCTCAAGCGTAGATAAGTGCATCAATCTGTCTTTTAGCATTTTTCTACCTTAATTCTTCCTGCACACAGATGAAAAACTAATTTTCTTATAGTATTTTCATTAAACTATCTCCCTGTACAAAAACCCAATATGGCTATTAAACCATTAAAAAAACTCCTTTGCTCAGTGTTCAAACCTCCATAATCTGATCCCATCATTCCCCATATATATTTGACATTCTAGTTAGGCCAGTCCTCACACATTCCTTCAACTAGAAAGACTGTCTCAAGTCCTTTTCACCTCCAAAACCCATGCCTCCGTAAATGTTTGCCCAACAATTCTCTACCTTTCCTGACTTTTCACTATAATTACTGTCTCAACAAATACACATAATTAAATTCCTTTCATTACTCAATTATCTGTTTTGAAAATGTTTTATCAATAGGTTTTAAATGCCTCAAGATAGCCAGATCATACACTATCTATATATTTGCACGGCATCTAGCCAAGTGCTAGACACATGTTAGTTTTTCAAATGAACTTTCATATATTCAAGGTTATTTAACACGTCATACAGAATAATTTATCATAGTACTAAAAAATTATTTTTAGGACTAAAGCAGACATATTACATAAAACCTAGAACTCTTGGCATGTGAGAACATTAAACATTGAGTTTAATATTATATATATGTTATATTTATATATTTATTTATATAACAAATATATTTAGTATTGTATTTGGATTCTGATGAAAAGTATTTAATAAAGATGGGAAAATGGTCATGATCCTCTCATTTTTACTGATAGTAGAGGTATCCTTCTGTCAAAACTGAGGCAAAGGAAAGACATTTTTTCAAGCAAAACTCTGGTTTATCCTCATATGTGAAATTCTTTAAAGACAAGTACTAAATTTGCATTTTCATTATGTAAATAACCACAAATTTCTAGTTATTAAAAGACATTTTAGCCATGTTTCAAACAGTTTTAATCACTTGAGTTTTCAAATAAGCACTGCTTTGTTTTTCCACAGCATCTCAATTATTATAGGCCTTTTCTAAATAATGGAAGAAAAAGAAGAAAAACCCATAAGGTGAATTTATTAGTCTACCTCCATGACAACAGAAGATCTTCTCATCCACAATGGCAGCTATAGGCAGACAGTTGAAACAATCAGTGAAGGTCTTCCACAATTTAATATTAAACCTTCGTTTGCCTATAAAAAGGACAAGGAATAGAATAAATCTAAAACTGTTCTCATTAGTTATCTAACAGCAACAGACTTATGAATGATTCCAATTTTATGTTTATTTAGCACTTGTTTTTTCTATAATGAGTGTGACTTGTATACTTTTAAAAAGGTAATAAGTATAATAAACATTCAGCACCTTCAGTAAAATTACAAAGACTACAAATATAGTGCCAGGTGTTTTATGAAACACTTTTGCCTTTTAAGGTCACTATAATATAGCAACTTTGAAACAATCTAATAGACTATTAGTTTAATTTTCCGTTCAAAATGTTAAATACCTAGCCAAGTAAGTAAGCAGAAATGAAAAGGGTGCCTCTGGAGACTGTCCGCTTTAACTCTAGTGCACTGGTAACACGGCATAAACTTACTGCCAAGAAAGGAGAATTTCCAGGTGCTTAACTGGCTTTCACTTCTGAGTAAATTTTTACTTGGCACCATAGTAAGTATAAGTAGAGACACAAAGGCTATAATTTTCCTGCAGTCTAGCATAAAGAGCTACAACAAGCACAATCTCAAGTGCACGTTCACCTTTTTGGAGTTACTTGATTTTTCTGAATTTGGCAGTAAGTTGCAACAACTAACCCAACGGAGGGATAAAAAGACACAAAGCACTAATTTCCTATGCTTTTATGCCATAACCTGCCCCTCAATGAACAAGTATAACTCAAAGTGTTTACAAGCTGCTCTCAACATACATTTCATTTGATGTCACTTCTATCCTTGAGGATATTCAAGTCCATATTTTATCCTTTAATAATATACCTCTATTTCTAATGTAGCTTTAGAAAAGTGGTTGCAGCTTGATGTACTACAATCCACTTCCTGTCTACTGGTCTGATTTAAACAACTGAAACCGTTAACAGTACACGTTAGAAATAAAAATGCAATATGTAAAATCAAATACAAAATCACTCCCACTAGAATGTAAACTCCATAAGAATAGAGATCATCTCTCTTGAGCACTGCTGCATTCCCAGTATTTAGAATAGTACCTGGCATATAATACATCCTCAAACATTTGTCAAATAAACGATTACATGAATCAAGAAGATAGGGGTTCTAAAAGAACTCTACCATAATTAAGGACGGAAAAAAGCAAAAAGCGATTCTAATGGAGAATTCAGCATTAAAAAACAAAATTCAATTTGAAAATCATTGTTAATTGGTTCCAAATTTAATTAACCAAACATGTTCATTCACTCCCATACTCTAACAAAAGCAAAACACCAAAGTCAAATATAGTAGGGTAATTCAGTAATTAACACTTGGAAACACTACCACACAACAGCGAATCAGTGATTTCTTACTGATGAAAAAGATTACAACAAAATAAGGACATCCAGAGTATTCAATATCCTTATCTCTCTAGTTTTACAGGCACAGATTAAAATTCTAATAAACTTCAACTTTTAAATAATTTTATAGAACTTCTCAATATTCTTTGTGACACAGGGTCAATAAGAGTTTCTGTCATATCACAAGAAAGTTGAGAGTTAAAACCTTAATGGAGACTAGAAAACCACAGGCTACTGTCTATAGTGACCTCTGTTCCACTTGGATATTTTTACTATACAAACTAATTATAAGAGGGCCTTTCAGCTGAGTAAGCTGCAATTAACCTGAAACAACATGACCAAAGAGATCCCCAGGAACCAATTTAATTAATAACATGTTTCCCAGTTTTAGGTTCCTCTTTTATGTAAGGCTCTCTTCTTGGGCTTCTGTTTGATAGACCACATTTTTAAAAACTCTGAATTGAAGGAACTCTTTTGAAATGGAAAACTATTAAGGAATTTTTCCTTTAATAAGAAATAAGCTTTTATTTTTACTTACATTCATCATAGAATCCATAAATGCGATTGATGCTAGCACACTCATGGTTTCCTCTTAAGAGAAAGAAGTTCTCGGGATATTTGATTTTATAGGCCAACAGCAAACAAATGGTTTCCAAAGACTGCTTTCCTCTGTCCACATAATCTCCTAAGAAAAGATAGTTGGCTTCTGGGGGGAAACCTCCATATTCAAATAATCGCAGTAAATCTGTATACTGTCCATGAATATCTCCTAAAAATAGAAAAAAACAGTTTTAGAAAATTTATGGTTACTGTGGTACACAGACAGCTTCTATGAAATGATTCTCAATGTTTATACCCTTATGTAATCCTCTTCTCTTGAATGTGGGCCGTAGCTAGTGACTTACTTCTAACAAAGAGGATACAGCAAAAGTGAGATGGGCTTTCACTTCTGAGATAAAGTTACAAAAAATTGTAACTTCCCATCTTGCTTGCACTCTCTCTTGCCTTCTCTCATGCTGGATGATGAAGCCACCTAATGGAGAAGCACATCTGGTAAAGAACTAAAGGAGGCCTTTGGTCAACAACTCATTAGGAACTGAGGTCCTCAGTCCATTGGCCCATAAGGAACTGAATCCTTTCACAATTGAGCCCTGAGATGACTGCAGGCACAGATGACACCTTAACAGGCTGTGAGAGACTCAGACCCAAAGGACCCAGCTAAGCTGTGCCTGAATTCTTAACCCACAGAAACTATGAGATGATAAATTAATGTTGTTAAGCCACAAAGTTTTGGGATAATTTGTTATGCTAATACAGTTACACTATCTGGTAGTTTAACTTAGGTCCACTTTTTTACACCTAGTAGTGAGCAAACAGCAAAAACTTAGAAATATTTAGTATAAATAACTTCTACTACCTTCAAATTATTCCTGTATTAAAGCATTTGAGTATCTTGTTGAGAATATGACTCACTTTAATTTTAAGATGACATAATTTGCTTCATTTCCACAAAATTTCAACTACCACCTCTTACTTACAGGTGATACTCTAAGCTAATTAATTTATTCAACATTTACTTAGTTAATATCTCTTAATTGCTACGCACTATATAAAGGAACACCAAGTACATGACTTAATAAGCCACATAAGAGGAAAAAAGTATTTAAAGAGCACACTATGCATCTGCAGGTTACATGGTGTGAATGTGGATCACTAAAAAACATGCAGGGAATGAAAAGGTCTGCATATAGCAAATAATCCTTGATTGAACAAAAGCTGATGGTTAAGTTCATAAAAGCTAAGTGACAAATACTAACAGTTACTAGAAGAAAAACTGCACTATCAAACCAAAAGTCAGTGTAATACAGCATTTATACCACTTCCCACGTTATGTGAACTACAGAAAAATGCTTTCTGTGCCAACAGTTTTTCTAGCTTTAACAATGCAATCAAACTGGGACGAAGTGAGAGAGTGGCATGGACTTATATCTACTACCAAATGTAAAACAGATAGCTAGTGGGAAGCAGCCGCACAGCACAGAGAGATCAGCTCGGTGCTTTGTGACCAGCTACAGGGGTGGGATAGGAAGGGTGGGAGGCAGATGTAAGAGGGAGGAGATATGGGGATATACATATATGTATAACTGATTCACTTTGTTATAAAGCAGAAACTAACACACCATTGTAAAGCAATTATACTCCAATAAAGATGTTTAAAAAAAATGCAATCACTCAACTAATTTTTTTTTTTTTTTTTTTTGGCAGTACACGGGTCTCTCACTGCTGTGGCCTCTCCCGTTGCGGAGCACAGGCTCCAGATGCACAGGCTCAGCAGCCATGGCTCACGGGCCCAGCAACTCCGCGGCATGTGGGATCCTCCCGGACCGGGGCACGAACCCATGTCCCCTGCATCGGCAGGTGGACGCTCAACCACTGCGCCACCAGGGAAGCCCCAGGTTAACTTTAACTAAGGTTAAAGTTTTAGTTTTTGGCCAAAAGCCACTGTAAGATTTGAAAGATCAAATACAAATTGTATAAAGTTATATAATCTTCAAAATAAATTAAAATGATCACATCTAAGTTAGAAAACCATGGATATTGCCATACTGACCTCCGAAATTCTATACCTGTTTTTTCTAACCAGTGTACTGGCATGCCCTTTCTCCAGATCCTAGACAACAATGGATATCAATTTTTGACATTTTTTTTTCAATCTGATCAGAGTTCCAGATTTATTTTTAAATTGCATTTCACTGATTACTGGTGAGGCTGAGGATCTTATGTTTACTGGGCACTTGAATTTCTTCTACAATCTGCCTCCACCCCTTAAATTTTATCGTATTACCTTTTTCTTGTTTCTAAGAACGCTTTATATAGTGTGAACAGCAATCTCTTAATCTGTTGTATATACAGCAAACATGTTCTTCTTGTCTCTAACTTGTCATTTTATAAAAGTCTCAATTTCTATAATTTAATGTAATAAAACCTAGCAATCCTTTTTTTAACAAAAATTTTTAGGTGTTTCCTCAATCATCTTCAATGTAAATGTAGGATTCAAGAGACTGTTTCCTACTTTACCCATTTACATACCACAAATTTTCAGTGGCGCTTCCAATTCCAAAAGAATAGGCTGGCTGAGAAAGATCTCCCGAGACTTGATACATAAGCCCCGAACTTCTGCTTCAGTCATCTGCACAATCTTTCCTGGACGACATCCTCGTACTGGTAAACAATAAACAAAATGGTCAGTTTTCTAAAATTTATCCATAAAATAATAATTCTTAAAAAGGAGTCATGCCCATATTTTGAAGATCAAAAGAGTCACGTAGGCAGCAAACTACCAGATATCCTGTTGTGTCCTATGGCTGACAGTAAGGCTGACAGTAAGGTTATTCCATGACCTCTGGCTCTTCTCTATCTCCACTGTTGTGGTTTCTGAGGCTCCTCAAAGCTGCTGCCATGGAAATGCGGTCTTCTTTGTTCTCCAGTGGCCAACTTAAAGCCTCACAGCCCAAGTGACTAAGACTCATTAATTAATATGGTTCTCAGTAACTTCTGGGATGGAGTGGGGAGGAATGGTCCATGGGTAGTTCCTTATTTGCCCTACTGAACTCAACAATCATTTCCTCTCATCATTACCTTCTCCACTGGCTCTTTCTCTTTAGATACACTGCTAGCTCCCATTCTATCTCATTTTAAAAAGGAAACAGAGACTATACTTCTATATACTCCTATCATTTCCCATTTACAATTAAGTCCATGAATTTCTTGCTAAAAATTGCTGATTCCTTTGTCAGGCTGAGAGAGGCTTAAAAAAAAAAGTCGTCCCCCCCCCCCCCCCGTCAAAGCCTATTCGTGTATATATTCCATAAGTATAGTAATATATAAGTAACAAGGAGGAAACAGAGCCAATGTTGAAATGTGTTTTAAGCAAATATGACAGTTAATAAGATCATCTCTGAAATTCAAAACAATTATCAGCAGAACTGCCTTTATTATAAGAACTTAGCATAACTTCTACATTAGTACTAGTTCTCAAACATCAATTACCTACTTCCCATAAACACCTGAATTTTTTTAAGATGAAAAAAACACATCTAACTTTGTATCTTCCACTAAGTATCTAGAATACTAGCTTAGATTCAATGCTCTGCAATAGGAACAATTCTTAATCTTGGTATGAAATTTTTTAAAATTAATTTATTTATTTGGCTGCATTGGGTCTCAGTTTATCAGTCAACTGATAAAAAGGAATAAATCAAGGCTGCCCGTTGAGCATCTTTTCACGTGCCCGTTGGCCATCTGTATATCGTCTTTGGAAAAATGTCTATTCAGGTCCTCTGCTCATATTTTAATTGGGTTTTTTTTTTCATGTTAAGTTGTATGAGTTCACTTTTATCCATAAAGATATCCAACTGATTTAGCACCATTTATTGTAAAGATCATCCTTTCTCCACTGAATTGCACGGCTAACTTGGTAGAAAAATTAGGTGACCATACATGAATGGGTCTGTTTCTAAACACTCTACATAGTCCGTTAACCTGTTTATTTTTACATCAGTATTACGCTATTTTTTTTTTTTTTTTTAGTTGTGGCATGTGGGATCTAGTTTCCTGACTAGGGATCGAACCCAGGCCCCCTGCTTTGGGAGTGCGGAGTCTTAGCCACTGACCACCAGGGAAGTCCCAGTACTATGCTATCTTAATTACTATAGTTTTTAATAAAGTCTTGGTATCAGGTAATATAATCATTCTCATTTTGTTAAGATTTCCTGGGCTAATCTAGGTCCTTTTGCATTTTCAAATATGTTTTAAAACTGGCTTGTCCCTTTCAACCCTAACTTGTTTTAACTGGGAATGAATATGTAAGTCTAGGGAGAATTGATACCTTAACAATACCGAGTCTTCCAATCCACGAACATAATATTTCTCCTTTATTTAGGTTGTCATGTTTGTCTCAGCACTGTTTTACAGTTTTTAGTGTGGCAGTCCTGCAAATTTTTCATTAAATTGATGGGAGGTGAGGGGCACTGATACTGTAAATGTGTTTTCTTATTTCATTTTCCAATTGTTTAATATTAGCATATAGAAATAACGGATTTTTGAAAACCGACTTTACTTCCTATTCTAACAGTTTATACATTCCTTTGTAGTTTCCAAATATATACAATCATGTCAGCTGTGAAAAGCCAGTTCTACCTCTTTTCCAATCTTTACATCTTTTATTTTCCTTCCTCACTGAATTGACTAGGACCTCCAGGACAATGTTGAATAGAAGTGGTGCTAATGGTCTTCCCTGTCTGGTTCCTGAACTTGGAGGGAAAAACATTCTATTATTTCACCATTAAGTATGATAGCTATAATTTTGTACATACTCGACTAGTTTGCTAAGACCTTTTATCATGAAGAGTCTTTAAACTTTGTCAAATACACTATCTCATTTATTGAGATAATCATAATTTCATCCCCTTTATTCTGTTAATACGACTTATACTGATTGTGCTGAACTTGGATTCCTAGAATAAGCCCCACCAAATCATGACATTATCTTTCTTGTATATTGCAAGATTCAATTTGCTAATATTCTGCCCAGGATTTTTGTGGCTATATTCCTGAGAGATAATGGCCAGTAATTTCCTTTCCTTGTTATTTATCAGATTTTGGTATTAAGGTTGTGCTAGCTTAAGAAATCAAGTTGGGAAGTGTTACCTTTTTTTTAATTTTCTGTATGAGACTTTATACAATTGGTAAAATTTCTTGTTTAAATGTTTAGGCCACCAGTGAAACCATCTGGGTCTGGAATTTTCTTTTTGAAAAGTATTCTAAGTACAAATTCATTTTCTTTAACAGATACTAGACTATTCAGGTTTTCTATTCCTTGTGTCAGTTTGCCAAGGTTAGTTTTTCATCTAAATTATCAAATTTATTAGCATTAAGTTATTTAGAATCTTATTATGCTTAACATACATATATTTAAAACTTTTCTCTGAACCATCTGAGAATAGACTGCATACATCATGCTCTTTTACCCCTTAATACATCAGTATTATTCCCTGATAGTATCTCTTACACAGCCATAATACAAGTTATCAGATTCAGGGAATTTAATATTTATACAAATCTTTAATCTGAAGAATGTACTAAAGGGACTTCCCTGGTTGCGCAAATCTGCCTGCCAATGGAGGGGACACGAGTTCAAGCCCTGGTCTGGAAAGATCCCACATGCTGCAGAGCAACTAAGCCCTTGCGCCACAACTACTGAGCGTGCGGTCTAGAGCCTGATAGCCAGAACTACTGAGCCCACGTGCTGCAACTACTGAAGCCCATGCACCTAGAGCCTGTGCTCCACAGCAAGAGAAGCCACCGCAATGAAGCCAGGCAATGAGAAGCATGTGCACTGCAACGAAGACCCAACGCAGCCAAAAATAAATAAATATATAAAAAAGTTAAAAAAGTTAAAAAAAAATAAAGAATGTACTACAATTTTAGTAACTGTCTCCATCATGTCTTTTACAGCATATTCTTCCCCAGTACAGAATTCAATCCAGGATTACATTATTGCATTATTTGTTCAATCTTTTTAGTCTCCTTTAATAGTGGTATCTCCTGTATCTTTTTTTTTTTTTTTTTTTTTTTGCGGTACGCGGGCCTCTCTCTTCTGTGGCCTCTCCCGTTGCGGAGCACAGGCTCCGGACGCGCAGGCTCAACAGCCATGGCTCATGGGCCCAGCCGCTCCGCGGTATGTGGGATCTTCCCGGATCGGGGCACGAACCCGTGTCCCGTGTATCAGCAGGCAGACTCTCAACCACTGCGCCACCAGGGAAGCCCTCCTATATCTTTCTTGATACTGGTAAATTTAAAAAAAATTTTTACATTATCAGTCTTTCTAAGGGGTTATCAATTTACCAATCTTTTCAAGGATTTCATTTTTAAAAAAAATCATACATCTTTTTATTTGATTTCTGCTCTTATTTTTATTATATCTTTCCTTCTACCTTTTTTGGTTATAATTTATTCTTCTGTTGTCTTGAAATAGTTTAATGTTCAGCCTTTTTTTCTAATATATACATTTAAAGCTATATGTATCCCTCTAAGCACTGCTTTTAGCTGTAACTGTAAAAGTTTTAACACATTTTCACTATTATTTAGATCAATGTATTTTGTAACTTTCACTGTTATTTCTTCTTTAGCCAATAAGACATGTGAAAGTATTTACATTACTTAATTTCTAAATACCTGAGGATTTTCCAATTATATGCTATTGATTTCTAGCTTATTACCAATGAATTCAGAGAACATATCTGAGATCTCTCCTTTCTTTCAAATTTAGAGATTTGCTCTATGGTACAGTATATTTTATTAAGTGTCCATACATACTTGAAAAGTATGTAATATCCTACAGTTGCTGGGTAAAGCATTCCATGTGTATCAATTTTACTGTGTTGTTTAAATCTTCTAGATCCTTGCTGATTTTTTTTTCTTGTTTATTAGTTACTGAGAAAGGTGCATTAATCTACTATGGTTGTAGTTTTGTCTATTTCAAACTTTTCGTTCTATCAACTTTTCCTTTTTGTGTTTTTGACCTATATTATTACATACCTAAAAAATTTAAGATTGTTATATCATCCTGTTGAATTTATTCCTTTAAATTGTGCAATGCTCTTCTTTCCCTCTAGCGATTCTTCTTACCTTACAGTCTTTTTCTGGCATAAATATATAGCCGACTCAGTTTTCTTTCGGTTAGTATGTGCATAATGTAGTTTCCTCATTCTTTTACTTACCCATCTGTGCCCTTAAATTTAAAATATGTCCCTTGTAAACAGTATATGGTTATGTCTTCTGAGCTTTGTCTGGAGTGTTTGCTCCTCTCACATTTACCATAATCACTGGGAAAACTGAGTTGAAGTACACCATCCTGTCGTTTGTTTTGTCTCATCTGTTTTTTATTCCTTTCTCTTTTCTTACATTTCTTTGGAGTAATTGCTTATCTTTTATTATTCCATTTTCTCCTCTATTAGCTCTTTAGTTATATATTCTTTTTCTTTTGGCGCTTACTCTAGAGATAACATATGCACTTGTGACTGATTTACCACTCTCCAGACTTTTGCTCTACAGCTGTCATATACTGCTCCCATATATTTTAAACCCCACAAGTCACAATTATTTTAAACAGTCCTAATTTATATTTATACACATTTATTCTTATTGCTATCTTTCATTTCTTTCTGCAGTTCTGTGCTTTTATGTGTGATCATTTTCTTTCAACATGAACTTTCTTTAGCATTTTTTAGTGCCATCTATTATCAATAAATTTTCTTAGTTTTAGTCTATCTTTATTTTGCCTTCACTTTTGAAGCATATGCTCACTAGATTTAGAATTGTAGGTTAGCATTCTTTTTTTTTTCTTTTAGCACTTTAAGAGGTCATTCTATTGATTTCTGGCTTCTGTAGTTTCAGGTGATATATCAACCATCTCTCTTATTATTGTCCTGAAAGTAATGACTTCTTTCCTTTGGGAGCTTTAAAAAATTTTTTTTCTTTGATTTTGGGAGTTAAGTCCATGATGGGTCTCAATATGACTTTATTTACATTATTCCCACTTGGAAGTCACAGACCTTCTTTAATCTTGTTTTGGTATCTTTCTAAATTTTGGAAAATTCTTGGTTAATATATCCTCTATTCCACATCTCTTGTCCTTCTGGGAATCCCATTACACATGTTAAACCCTTCCATTGTCTTCTGTTGCTTTCTTTCTGTACTTCCCCTCTATTTTTTCTCTCTCAGCACTGCATAATTTCTACTCAACTCTTTTTTTCCCCTAGTTTACTACTACTCTATTTTGCTGTTTCTAATTTGCTAGTAAATGCACTACCAAATTCTTAAATTTAGTTAATATATTTTTTTAGTTGTACAGTTTCCAGGTCTGATAAAATTTTTCTTTTCCTCTTTACCTTGAGCATATTAAATCAGTTATCTTCAAGTCTGTGTGATAACTCTAATATGTGAATTCTGTGGATTTATACCTTTTTCTCCTCTTGATATTTTGGTCCATTAATCCTGTTAGCATTCCTGTAGTATTTCACTGAATGAAATATTTGATTATGGATGAAAAACTGTACAATTTCTATATGACATCTTCCTCCATGGAGGGCTGTTTCCTTTAGCAGCAGAGTACCAAGGACTCACCCACATTTTCTTTTCTTTTCTTTTTTTGACTGTGTTGGGTCTTCATTGCTGCACACAGGCTTTCTCTAGTTGCGGTGAGCAGTGGCTACTCTTTGTTGCGGTGTGCGGGCTTCTCATTGCGGTGGCTTCTCTTGTTGCAGAGCATGGGCTTTAGGCACGTGGGCTTCAGTAGTTGTGGCACACAGTCTTAGTTGCTCCATGGCACGTGGGATCTTCCCAGACCAGGACTCGAACCTGTGTCCCCTGCATTGGCAGGCAGATTCTTAACCACTGTGCCACCAGGGAAGCCCCTCACCCACATCTTCTTGAGGGCTGGTCTACTTCATTTTGCCCTCAATCTTGGAGAGTGGCCATGATGGGGGTCTCAATGAAAAACTCAGGGTATAATATGGCCTCTCTCACTTCATAAAGACTGAACTTCAACTTGTGCCACGCTGGTACTGTGGGGGATGCTGGAATCTCTGCTCATATCCTTAGCTTCCCAGACACTGTTTTCTTCTGGTTTACTTAGAATCTTCCCTTGCACGTGTGTATCTTAAAAATCAATGAGCTTAGGGGGACCTGACTGCAGATTTTGAGGTTAGAGTCTATGTGATTCTCTCCTCTTTTAGACTTAAGTTTCAACTGCTTTAGTTGCCCCAGACTTCCACCTCTCCTCTTTAGTCCAGTAAGACTGCCACTTTTTATTTGGAGTCTATTCCCCTATGCCTCCAGGAGTGACTGTTGAACACACTGGTGCTTTCCTTTTCTTAAAGATCAAAACCCTCAAAAATTTCCTGTGTTGGTTGCTCTTCAACAGTGGAGTGGCTGCTCAAGTGAAAACAGAGAAGTACACAAAATATGATCATTGGGCACACACTAGAAATTCAGACGCTTACGTGAAGAATTTTGAGGAACACCTTGCCAAGGACTAGACACTACTGGCCTTAACCCCATATGTTATCTCAGCAAATGAGTCATTCAACTTAGGTAGAAGCATCAAGGTCTCCTGGTTCCTGATAAAATAATCTTTCTGCACAACCATGTTTACACCAGAAAAGGGGGAAAACACTAAGGCCTGAGGGTCAAATTTGGTCCAATCCCTGTTTCTGTGTGACCTGTGAGTTAAGAGTAACTTTCATACTTTTAAAAATAGTTGGAGGGGGAGGCGGGGGAAGAACAATACTCTGTGACACATAAAAATTATATCAAATTCAAATGTCAGTGTCCATAAGTAAAGCTTTACTGGAACAAAACCACTCTCATTCATTTACGTATTACCTATGGGTACTTTCACGATACCATGGCAGAGTTGGGTAGTTGCCATAGAGACCACATGGGGCACCCTCATGGCTTCGCACTGCTTCCCAGGGTACTAGAAATTGCAGAGATGCAGTTATAACTCAACAGTGTCTTCAGCATCTACTTACTGCTGTGCTGCAACATTTTATTTTACTTTTATTACCAGTGCATACTCATCATGTCAAAGGAAGAAAACTGAAATATGAATGTCTAAGGCCCAGTGGAGTGTGGATTATTTTGTTACTGAATTAGATGACTAGGCATTGTATTTATGACATTATAGCTGTGCTAAAAGAATAAAATATATGTTCACATTAGGAAACTAAGCACTTCTTCACAACATTCCTATCTCATAGGAAAGTAACAATCAAAAAAATTTTTTTAAATTGTAAATGGAATCTCATCACAGCAGAATTTCTTCACAAAAATAAAAATGAGGCTGCAATGAAAGTAAGCTTCCAACTGGTTCATGTATTAGAAAGTGAGGAAAGCCATTTACTAATGGTGAGTTAATTAAATCATATTTGTTTGGAAAAGCCAGAGAAGTATGTCCTGAGACTATAAACTTGTTTAAGACTATATATTTATTAGTCCTTCCGTAAAGACAGTTCTTGAAGGGTTGAGGACACTGAAAGCAACGTCGATAATCAGTTAAAAAAACAAAAATGATTTTGAGTGGTTTCCTTGGCTCTTGATGAGTTCACAGATATTGCCAATACTTAGCTTTTGCTCACTTGAGGAGCCAATGCTGAATTTGAAATGACTGAAAAGTTAGCCTCTATGAATAGTCTGTGTGGGACAACCACAGGCAAGAATACTTCCGAAGGGACTTCCTTGGTGGCACAGTGGTTAAGAATCCGCCTGCCAATGCAGGAGACACGGGTTCGAGCCCTGGTCTGGGAAGACCCCACAGGCCGCGGAGCAACTAAGCCCGTGCGCCACAGCTACTGAGCCTGCGCTCTAGGGCCCGCGAGCCACAACTACTGAAGCCCGCGCACCACAGTGAAGAGTAGCCCCCGCTCTCTGCAACTAGAGAAAGCCCGTGCGCAGCAACGAAGACCCAACGCAGCCAAAAATAAATAAAATAAATAAAAAGAATACTTTCAAAGAAGCTAAAGAAACAAACCCAAAACATGATGGAGGTAAAAATACTCATGGAGCAGGAAAAGACTTAGTTGGACAATTTAATAAAGCTTGTGAAAACTGAAGGTGTTTAAAGCTTATGGTGCAATCACTCAGTGGAAAAATATTGAACCAGTGGTATCAATGGTGTATTTCATTAGCTCTCATGAACTTAACCATTGTCAGTTACACAAATGTTTGTCAGAAACAAAAGCTGAATATCCTGACTTGCCCTACCACACAGCAGTTCAGTGGTTTCATAGTGATAAAGTTTTATTGTGACTTTTTTGAGCTGAGGGCCAATACTGACATTTTTCTGAATGAGAATCACCCTCAATCACTACTATCGAGCACTGAGTAGGTTTTATAAATTAGATCTTGCTGCAAACCTGATAATGTTTCTTAATAATTCAACCTAAAATTAAAATGTGAAAAAATACTTATGTGTGAAACATACACTATGTTAAGTCACTCTGACAACTAATGTTGCTTGTAATCACAAGCAAATGTCAGGTTGCTTTACACAGTTCCAGGGCTGTCAAATGTTAAAACAAGTGAGATCTTCATTCCCTCACAGATTTGCACTGGACACTATTTTCTAAGCTCAAACCACAGTTCTTACAGCATTCTTTAGACCTCAGTGTTAGTGCAAAATAAGTCAAAATCCATTTAATTGTGCAGGTGAGGAGCTTCCACCTAACCTCTCACTGGAATTGACTAATGTGCAATGTTATCACATGATAAAAGGCAAATATTAAGAGAGAACTAATAAAATTCTATAAATACCTTCCAAGTGATGACTAAAATCACTTAACTAAAACCACATGCTTTTGGATTGATAATAGTTTCAGTAGTACCTACCTATCTGTGTTAAGACACCTTCCAAGATGAAATACATAAAATCTCATTATAGATCAGCATTAACAGATGAACACTTCCAGTTGATTTCGATGATACAGAACACTAACTTTGAACCTCAATTAAGCAAAATGTTCTCTTCCCCCAAAAGAAGTCCCTTCTTCTCATGATTACAAAAATTTATACTCCATCATTATTTTTCAAATTTCATATTCATGTAAAAACCTTTTCAATGCAGGTTTGTTTTTTAAATTACAAATGGTGTGTGTCATATATGTCTGTGTTGTGTATACACTAAATTTTATCTGTCAATAACCATCTGCTATTTTCTCCAGCAAGTTCTTACTAATAACTGTCTTCTCTAAAACAGAAAGAATGACAAGGAGAAAAAAACACCTAATTCCACTATTACATCTGCCACATGAAATCTTAGTAATCTTCATTAACCTTTAACATTTTAACCTCTACCCTACCAAAAAGATTCACTCAAGGTTACATACTAATCAACAGCAAAGTTAACATAAATCCAGATTTCCTAAATTTTTTTTCTAAGATGAAACAGCAATTTCTCCATATTTAGTATGAGTCTACTTTAAGCCACAAAGAAGAAAAAAAAGTAAAATTTTTACAGTTGGCTAGAATGGGGAATTTTGGTTTTAAATGAAAGAATTAAGCCACTGCCATAATTTCAATTTATCTTAAGTTTGCCTGCTTAATGTGATTTGAGCCTACAGATGGCCTTCAGGAGCTCTGTATAAAAACCCAAACTGTAATACTGTGTATGCACATACACATGTATACTTTTCTGAGAAGTCCGGGGCTTTCATGATTTCTCAGAGGGGTCTGTGTATTGCCGTAAGTTAAAAAAATCATTCCAGGTAAACTAGTAAACAAATAGATAATGAAAAAAGAGTGAAGAAGAAAATTAACAGATACAGGGGAGGACTAGACATTTCAGGAACAGAAGAAGGGAGCACCCTAGTCCTGTGGTTCTCACGAGTGTGATCCCCTTTTTCACTGTGTTGACAACTGCATGGTGCAAAAGCAATGGTGATTAAAACACCGACACCTCAGCAGAAACCAAATCAGAGGCATTAAATTGCCACACACAGCGAAACAAAAAAGGTCCAGTTTCAATTAAAAATGCCCTTGCCCTTGATTAAGCAGTAAAAACAATCAATTTTCTTACATCGCCACCAACAAGTATACATCTTTTTAATATTCTGCATGATGAAATGAAAGTATCCATGAAGCATTTCTGTTGCATATCAAAGTACAATGGTTGTCTTCAAAAAGAGCACTTGTATGACTGTTTTAGTTCCAAGCTGATATAGCTACTTTCACAGACCATCTCTTTTACTGGAAAGCACAAGTGACAAACTATGGTTATTCACACTTAAGATATTTAACAGATACTCTTGAAAATGAACAAAGTGAGCCTGTCACTTCAAAGAAAACAACTGACAGTATTTGTTGCTAGTGAAAATTAAAATTTTGGAAACCTTGTATCCAACACCATGAATTTGACAGCTTCTTCATACTTAAGGACTCTTCTGATACCTTGCTGTAATATTAACAAATGTGAATTTTTTGATGTTGTATAAAATGTGTCAACATTTGACATCTGCATAAATCAGCTTAACCAGTATTTTCAAAACGACCAATGCATGTTACAAAGTCATTTGTAAGATCCATTTAAAATGCAAGATAGATAAATGGATTTTAATGTAAGAGAACAATATTTCAGATTCTACATTACAACTAACCTTTAAGAAATTATCACTTGTCGATTTCTGGTATAATGTTAAAGAATATCCACCATTATCTAAAAAGGCTATTGAAATACTCCTTCCTTTTACAACTTTGTATCTGTAAAAGTACAGATTTTCTTCATATACTTCAACCAAAACAATGTATCAAAACAAACTGAAGCAAAGCAGATATGAGAATTGTGTCTTCTACAAAACCAGACATTAAAGACATGTGCTTATCACTATTATTTTTGTTGTAGAAAACAAACTCTGATTATGTAAAATGAATAGGTTATTATCGTTATTTTACATGAATTAAAGAATTTTTTTTTAAAGAATATTTTAAAATTCTTAGTTTTAATTTCTAACACAGTACTGATAAATAACTCATACAAATCAAAGTTCTTGTCCTCAGTTATTTATTTATTTTTTTGCGGTATATGGGCCTCTCACTGCTGTGGTCTCTCCCGCCGCGGAGCACAGACTCCGGACGCGCAGGTCCAGCGGCCATGGCCCACGGGCCCAGCCGCTCCGCGGCATGTGGGATCTTCCCGGACCAGGGCACGAACCCGCATCCCCTGAATCGGCAGGCGAACTCTCAACCACTGCGCCACCAGGGAAGCCCCTCAATTATTTTTATGAGTACAGAGTAGTCCCAAGATTCAAAGTTTGAAATCCATTGCTCTCTAGCCCCTAGCCAAAAGAAAGCATACACCGAATCTCCTTAAATCACCTTTCACCATTTAATTCTGCCTAAAAATATCTCTCCCCCTCAGGACCAACATTAATATGTCAAACCAGATTATAAATTCTGAATAATGGGAATAGGAAAGAAATGTTTTATACATACATACATACATACTACGTATGAGTGGTTGTATGCAACAAACAATGTGGAGGGCACATCTGTTAGATCCTCACAAGAAACAGCCTTCCTTTGAGGAGGGTCCAGAGCTCAGTAGCATAAGAAGCCCTCTATTACCTTACACTCAGGTTTATACTAAACAATAACAGTAGCTAACATTTTCTGAGCTTTTATTATGGTCTAAGCGTTCTACCAGTTTAATTGTTACAGATACATTATGAAGCAGGTCGATTATCATCCTCAAAATGCAGAAGAAACTGAGGAAGAGCTGAAATTATAATACATCCAGAACCTGTACCTTTAGCGAGTATAAACATGGTCCCCCACTATAACAATACTTACTGAACTACCTTGAATAAACACTTAATTGAGTATATATCTGTTATCATTCAGGATTCACATAACTATTGCAGTTAAGGTCTGATGTTCATAAAATATGTTCCTTTCTGTCATTATATAACTTAGATCTTTCTCTCACTTTCACTCCAGAAGCCTGGTCATTTTCTTTCACTACTTTGGCTCAATTATTTGATACATATTCAAACAACACAGATGAACCTACAAGTACCTATAAAGTTTGCCTCTCAGTTTACTATTTAAAATAAAAAAGAGCCATAATAACTGCTAAATATTAGAGAAAGCTATATAATAGATGTCCTTAAATATGAAAAGTAACTTTTTTTTTTTTTTGCATTACGCGGGCCTCTCACTGTTGTGGCCTCTCCCGCTGCGGGGCACAGGCTCCGGACACGCAGGCCCAGTGGCCATGGCTCACGGGCCTAGCTGCTCCGCGGCATGTGGGATCCTCCCGGACCGGGGCACAAACCCGTGCCCCCTGCATCGGCAGGCGGACTCTCAACCACTGCGCCACCAGGGAAGCCCATGAAAAGTAACTTTTGATTTCTCTAAATCTTGAAAATAGTAGGTAGGATTAAGGGAAAAGTTAAAATGGTGTTAGACAAGCACTCAAAGCAAGAAAATGTTTTGATCAATAGTTTGGAAATTGACTAGATGGGAACTCAGGCATAGTCTGATGAACATTCTAAGGATTAAATTCCTTTATGGGGAAATAAACTGTGTCAAAACCTCCAAATTACACAGTGCCAGCATATATCAAGACCCAAAGGCAACATTCCCACCAGATCGCGCATGTAACATAAATACCTCAATTTGTCTTTGCACAGATGTGGGTAAATTTGGGAAGGGAGAGCCCTGAGGTCAGTGACTATTAGGAAGGTTATGTATGTCCTCATAAATCACTTTGCTATACACGTGAATAGTGGGTAGGCAGATTAAAGGACAATTGTCCCTGTCCTTTTACTACTTTTTCTACTGCATGACAAGTACCCACCTAGACCAGGAACTGAATTCCTCCATTAAACTAGGAAAAGACTGGCAACTAGTTATTTGTACTTACTTAACTTCAGAATGAGTTTCTGCATTTTTAGTCCCCTACTTCTAATTGTGGAATAAAGACAATTTCTATTAAAGCATTTTCATTTTATCTTTAAAGATGGAAAATCTCTGAGGTACAGTGTATTTCAGAGAATGAGGTGTAAAAAAAAAAAACTACATTTCACCTACCAATAACCAAGACTTCAAAGGTAATCATATTCAATCTTGGGGGAAGATGGAGGGTTTACAAAAAGAAAGATGAGTTGTAACCTTAATATCTTTCTGCTTCCTATCTTCACTGATCCCCTATTTTCCCAGAAAGAATAAGCCTTGAAATGGCTACTTACAGCTGCTAGAGGAGCAGTGATTGCTGCCTGAGGGTATAAATTTGTATTCACTCAAAATTAAATCCTAGAAGATTAAACTGGGAATCCCTATCCTCCACCACACCACTGCTAAGCCTACTGACATTTACAAACCATTTCTTCTTGCATCCCTATAGCCCAAGATTTCCAGGATCAAGGTTGTTTCTGAAACTTTAATTATTTCTAAATATCTTGACATTCTTAACACTGACGTTATTTTACCTGTTAAGAGTTGTTTGAGAACGTATACTACTGGAATGGATACTCTGTTAAAAGATAAATGTGGATAATAAGACTTCAGATGCAAAAAACCTACTTGATAAAATTTACTATCTTTATCTCACTAATCCTAAATCTTAATATAATCCTGTCTCTAGACTCAAATGTAAATAGATTTCTAAATCCCAATAAATCCTAATCTTGGTTTAGACATTTACCAGAAAAGCTCCAGCTCTGTATTTTCAAATAAAATAAAAATACTCTGGACTACTTCTTCAAACTGTCAAAATTTCCCTCACCTGCTGGAACTGACAAGAAAACCAAGCAACCAACCTAATCCCTGAATCTCTGAACAATGTAGCATCTTTATGCCTTCTCTAGCTTCTCATCTAAAAAGAAGCAAGAGAAGAGAGAAAGTATCCCTAAGACCATCTCCCCTATTCCTCAACCTGCTCTTTTTTAACAGACCTGGCCTTGGGTCTACACAACAACACTATCCCTGCAGAAGTTGAGGTTGCCGATATCAACTAGCACTTCCTTCAAACTGCCTAATCTTTAGACTGCTGGGTCATAATTAAACAATTTAATCAGAAAAGAGGCTTTAACCAGTCTAACAGTTCCTCAAAAAGTTAAACAGAGTTACCATTTGACCTAGCAATTTCACTCCCAGCTATATACCCAAGGGAAATGAAAACATATGCCCACACAAACACTTACACATGAACATTCATAGCAGTATTATGCACAACAGCCAAAAAGGGGAAACAACTCAAATGTCCATCAAGTGATAAATGGACAAATGAAATGTGGTATATTCATGCAATGAAATATTATTCGGCCATAAAAGGAATGAAATACTGACACATGCTACAACATAGATAAACTTTCAAAACGTTAAAAGAAGCCAATCACAAGAGACCACATAATGTATGATTTCATTCAGATGAAATGTCCAGAACAGGCAAAATCTATAGACAGAAAGTATATCGGGGTAGCCAAGTAATGGGAGGAGTGGTGAAGGGAAAAGGGATTTGTTGGCTAGTGAAAACAGGGCTGTGTTTGAGGGTGGTGGTGGTGAAAACTTTCTAACGTTGATTGTGGTGACTGATGGTTGCACAACTAAAAAACCACTCAATTATACACTTCGAATAGGTGAAACTGTATGGTATGTGAATTGTATCTCAATAAAACTGTTGGGAACAGAGCTGGCACAATCTCAACCATCGGGAAGCAGTTTCCCACACAACCCTCTTCCCAAACAAGCAGATTCTACTCAACCTTTTTCAAGTCCTCCAAAATAAATTCAACATTTATAGTCTGAATAAAGCTCCCAGGTGATTTCTCTATACTCCCACTGCCATCCTAACTCCTTTTGGAACTGCTGATCAAAGTAAAAAGCTTTTACTGGATTTTCCAGGATACCCATAGGAACTAGCTTCAATTTCAACAAGAATGTGGTAGCAGGATCACTAAAGAGTGGTAGGCATCTTTGGCTTTGTGGTTAAGTAAAACTTAACTCAAGAAAATATACTGGGACTTCCCTGGTGGCGCAGTGGTTGAGAGTCCGCCTGCCGATGCAGGGGACACGGGTTTGTGCCCCGGTCCGGGAAGATCCCACATGCCGCGGAGCGGCTGGGCCCGTGTGCCATGGCCACTGAGCCTGCGCATCCGGAGCCTGTGCTCCGCAATGGGAGAGGCCACAACAGTGAGAGGCCCGCGTACCAAAAAAAAAAAGAAAGAAATATACTGAAGGAACATGCACTATCCAAACAATAAATCAGTATACTGTTTTGCATTAAATAATAACAAAAAATTTAAACGTAAAAGGCACTTTGGAAGTGAACATCATTTGGCCATCTAAAAAACACAAAGAAACTCATAAAATTACTAAAAGTGTTATAGCTGATTGGTAATAAAAGTTACTAAAAGGGTTATAGCTGACTAGCAATCTGATGTAATAAAAAAATCAAGAATATGTTATGGAACTACAGTCAACATTTTAAAATGAGATCAAGTCCTGCTGATTTCCCCTCCCTTGTACAATACTTTCATTTAATACTGAAAACAAACAAGCAAAAAAACCTAACTATAGCTATTCTGCTAAGCAGCTTTACTTGAATTTGAGTTAATAATTAGCATGTAACATCACTGAAAATCAAGGCAGACAAAAGAATTCTTATTTGAAGATTAAAAACAATTATTTATTAGAAAATCCAAGTCTGTTAGGATGTCTTTGGACAGGTCTAGATTTTGGAAAAGGGAAGGAGAAGAGGAGAATTTAAGAATCCCAGGGAGGCACGGTCAAAACTAAACATACTTCCCGGGATTAAGAAGCAAGTAATGGTACTCTTTACTGTCAGAGAGCAGGCTGAAAAAGCCTGAAAGTCACTTGTTTAGACTGGGAGTTCCCTGAGTGAAGAGACTGTGTCTTATTTTTGGATTCCTGGTGACTGGCACAAAGCAGGTCAATAGATGCTTGCTAATTTAAAAGGGGAAAACGTCTGGAAAATGATCACCCAAAACCAGAACCCAACACGTATGTAATCTGAATTCAGAGAAACAAACAGAATCACTTAGCCTATTTTCCTCACCGTATCTTTTCTCTTAACAACCTTGAACAATCCACTAGTGAAGTTTCTTAATTATCTATAATCTTAAAAGGGTGCATCTGACTTAAAAGATCCCATATCAAAGATTTAAAAACACATAAGTCTGCTGTGTTTTAAGCCTATACAGTATATAAATATGTAAGTTTATGTAAGATAAAAATAAAGAAGTTGAGATACAAGCATCAGATTTTTAAATATTTACGTTTACAAGCCAAGTTCATGGTGAGCATAAACTTCCCCCAAAGTTAACAAGATATTAAAATTTTTAAATAGCTACACTTCCCTCTTATAACAATGCGTAACTACAATACATACACTTTTTCAAAGCAAATGTCTCACAGACCCAGTAAGATGTTCACATCTGTGTGAACACTGACTGCAGGCACCAGGGGGCCTCCCAAGAATAACTTGATAGTAAAGGAAAAGGCAAACAAGAGTTCCTGGTGAAACTTTGCTTCTTCCTCAGTCTTAAGAGACTCAGTCTTAGACTGCTGGAAGGCTTTCACATCTGGAGCAAGTATACTGTAGTTTGTTACACAACGGGTACACAGAGAACTGATAAAACACCGACACTTTGGCTGAAAAAAGGAACTAGCGCCCTCCCTTCCGCCCCCCAATCACACAATCTTCTTCTGCGATGATTTTCCAAATGTAAGTACACATTGTTTCACGGTGGCAAACAATTATCTTCAGGAAATTTGAAAGCCAGTAACAATGGATATGTAATCCTTCCACGGCTTCTGACAGAGAGAACAATAATTTATTTTTTTAAATGGCGTAATTTCTTTCCTACACACTCACAAAGCAGCTAGTGATGACGCAAATTTTAGGGTAAAGGGATTCACTGGCAGAAGGCAGCGACTGACTTTGAATAATACCCTGGCCTCTCCATCTCTTCCCTTTCCCTCAATCCCCGACCCTAACATAAAACTATCCAATTACGAACAGAAGGGCCCAGAAACTTCAAAAGCTGCTAAGACCTGTAAATATCTTTTAAACACAAGAGAGGCTTTACAATCGACCTTTCCTAAGTTTGTGCAGAAATTAAATCCTGCTCAAACCTGCTAAAATTCTCAAACCCGAAAACCAATCCCTTCAGCAAACGTGTCTACATTTTTCTTGCGTGCATCTTCAGCTCGGTCAAAGACTTTTTGGCTTACTATGCTTTAAAGCTAAATAATACATGGGCGGGACTCAACTCCCGCTCACGTTATCTTCTCCTTGAATAGAGTTTGTCCTGTAGCATCATGTAAAAATGCCGAACAGATCAGTCGACTCAAGGAGAAGATTTTTAAAAATTCACTCCGGTAACAAGAAGCGAAGGCATCCAAGGGCAAGGCACAAAGAGAACAGAGAAGAAATACACGTCCCACGGGCGTACAATGCCCCGGAGCACGCATCCCGGCACCCTCCTCGCGAAGGGTCACCCGGCACCCCCGCCGGCGCGCCGCCGTGCGGGTCCCCGAAGGTCCGCTGGGGCACTACTTGCCTGCGGGGACAGCCCCTGACGCCCGGCCTCCCCTCGGCCGTGTTCCCGGAGGCCGCTCCCCCCGGCCCACCAGCTTCTTTGCCCCCTCCTCGGAGGCCGCCTCGGGGCGGGAAGTGGGGGGTCCCCTCGGGCTCCGGCGGCGGAGGAACAAGGAAGGCTAAGGGAGGCGCCCCCTCCACGCGGCCGGCCGGGCCCCGACTCACCCTCCAGCAGTCGGGTGATGAGACTATCCACGTTCAGCTCCCCGTCCGCCATCTTGTCGGCACCAGACGCTTCTTCCCAGCAGCGGGAACAAGGGCTTCTCGACGGCGGACGCTGCGGCGACCGCTCGGCGTTCCCTCACCTAGAAGTCACGCGGCGTTTCGACCCCGGTTCCAACTCCCCCTTCCCCCGGGCCCTCCCCCCACCCCCTTCCCACCAAGCAGTGGAGCGCGCACACACTCGGAGGCACCCACGAGAAAAAAAATAAACAAGTGGAGCCCCCAAAAACCGGGCCGCGTCAGACCCAGCCCCCACCTCCTCTTCCTCCTCGGCACCGCCCAACTCCGCAAAGCTCACCAGCGCCGCCGACGGCCCCTCCCGCAGCGCCACTCACTTCACACCGCCCTTCCCCGCCACCGCGCCACGCAGCCCTCCGCGCAGGCGCACGGCGCACTCGCTCGCGGCCCCACCTCGCCCGCGGCCTCCGCGCAATCGCACTGGACTCGGTTCTCCCGCCGCCGCCGCCGCGCCACTGCCTTCGCGCAGGTGCGGCGGCCTCTCTCGCTACTTCCACTGCGCCGAATCTTCGCGGCTGCGCAGGTGGCGCCCCTGAGGCTCTCAGGGTTTGCTGCGCCGGGGAAGCTCCCGTTACGCAGAGCGCGCGTAGGCAGCGCTGACCTTCCCGCTTCCCAGCTTCCCGGGTCTAGGGCGCTCAGCAGATGTGGTTGTGCTCTTTCCGCCTTGCTTTTGTTTTCTTGGTTTCAGTCCCTGGTTTTGCAAGTAGTTCCTCGTTCCTGGTAAGCGGGAAACGCGGACTGCGTTACCCATGTTGGAAACTGGGTTTACACGTTTGCAAAGCAAGAAGGGGTTACTCTGCTGGAGCAGTTTGACGTTGCACGTAAGGGGTTTCATACTTTACGGTTCCACAAGGTTGGTTGCCCAAGTGTCCCTGGATGAAATAAGTTAAAGTGGGCCCTGGGAGGGTCAGCAGTAATAATATTTTACATGGGTACCGTTGTCTGCCTTCTATAGAGCGCTTTCACATATCTTACATCTTCCATTCTGTGGATACTGCTTTTCCACAGTGCATTTTGAACAAGAAAAATACCTTCATTATATATTGCTTAATCATCCTACCTTGTAATTGTTTTTGCATTTATCTGCTGCACTCGACCGTGAGCTCCTACACGGTAAACCCAATTTATCTTTGTGCCTGCAGCTCCCACTGTATCTGGTATGTAGAAGAGAGGGACAAAGAAACGCGGAGGCTCAGGAAGGTTGGTTGCCCACCTCTTCTTTCCACCACAGAATTCGGCCTCTAGAAAAGCAGGGGAAAGAGTAGCCACGCAAAGGATCTGGGTAAGCAAGAGTTTTTGGCCTGTTCTCAGAAGTGGTCAGACCAAAAGTCTTCACTCATTCCTCAGGTGTTTGTCCAGAAACTCACAAACAAGATGCTGTCTCAAGCTCAAGGCAGTGCTTCTCCCACTCACATATCACTAATAATAGCTAACATTTATGAGATCCCTGTATGTGCTCTGGCACTGTTTTAAATGTTATAGTACATATTTCATTTAATCCTTACACCAGCCCTGTGAGGTAGGTACTATTATTATCTCTACTTTGTAGATGGAATTTATTGAAGCACAGTATGGTTAAATACCTAGCCCCAAGTAAACGGCAGATCTGGGATTCAAACCCAGGCATCCTAGTGCCAGAGTCTGCACTCAACAATTGTGATATACTCCCTCTCAGTGTATGTGAACTGAGATGCTTAAATATGCATGTGTTACAACATAAATGTCGAGAACACAAATCATACTTTTTTGGGGAAAAAGCATTATCCAATCAAGTGCTTTATGATGGTTCAGATGACTTACAGAGATAGGATTTCCTGATCCCTTTTTTTCTAGCTTTCTCTCCATTTCAAGATTTAGCTTGTGGATTGGTGGTGAACACAGAACAGGTGACAAGCTATAATGGTGATCCTGTCTGGAGTAGTTTTCACAGACTCTTATTGCCACCAGTTCATCTTAGGGCCTTTATAGGTGAAGAAATGGATCCTCATCAAACTCTTTTGTTAATGACCATTTATTTATACCCTGCTTTATTCCAGAAGAAGGGATTTAAAGTAACTTACGTAAATACATGAAGTAGGATAAATTTAAAATATGTACAGAGAAAAAGAGCACAAAAGAAAACCAAGAGTGGGGAAGATAAGATAAAACCAGCAGTATTGTATGTAAAATGCATGGTGTAAGGTCCTATGGTTTGCTAGGGATAAGTCACAAATATGATTCTAAGCTTTCTAGCAACCAAGGAAAGTTGCAACCAATGAGAAGCAAGTGGAGTAAGTGCTCTGGCTGAGCTGGAACTGAGACTTGAATAGACCAGCTTGTGGAGTTGGATGCCACTTTCCCAAATCTCTTCCATGAGCCTCTAAACGAGTAACAGAATGTTTAGAACACTTAAGGTGTCTTCTTATCCTCCAATTTTCATGGGGCCCATGAACCCCGTGAGAAAGAACTTTGAACCCTGTCCTCCATTAGGGTTTATATATATTCAGATATATTTAAGGGACAAGGGACACTCAAAGGAAACTGGATTGAACAGAGAGAAAGTGAGCATCTTAGAGAAAATCACCCCAAGTGGAGGAGGGCAGAGAGAGGCTGGTCTCAGCAGAGTTCTGGGAGTCAGAAGAGCTCAGAGGGTGGTTCTGAGTACCGTCTGGTACTGCCTGCAGCTGGAGATGCCCCTTCACCCCCACCCCACCAGGTTTTCTAGTGCCTTCGAATCCTGGGTAAGAAGGGACTATTATAAAAATGAAAGAGCTCTGGGCTTCCCTGGTGGCACAGTGGTTGAGAGTCCGCCTGCCGATGCAGGGAACACGGGTTCGTGCCCCGGTCCGGGAGGATCCCACATGCCGCGGAGCGGCTGGGCCCGTGAGCCATGGCCGCTGAGCCTGCGCGTCCGGAGCCTGTGCTCCGCAACGGGAGAGGCCACAACAGTGAGAGGCCCGCGTACTGCAAAAAAAAAAAAAAAATGAAAGAGCTCTATCACTAGGGGCCCAACCAACTTTCCTGTGGGATCCCCCTCCAAAAATATTATATAAGAATTCAGAATCAGACGTCTTCAGATTTTGAAGCTTAGTGCATATACTATGTATTACTTAACACCCCAGCAGCTTCTGGGGCAGCTCACTATAAACTGAAGCATTATTTTTTTTTTAAAGAAAATCATATGAATATCCATGTCATGTAAGGTAAATAAAGACTGCATTTTGCCTCATATCAGTTCAAGTCAGAGTTGCCGTTAAAGCAGCCTCCCCACCCCGAATAAAACGTATTTATTGAAGGAAATTGGAAAACAAAGAAAAAATATAAAAATCACCTATAATTTCACCAGCCATAGCTAACCACTTTTCTGTTTTATTTCTGAATATATATTTATATATTTTATATCATATATAATATAATTATATATTTATTTATATAGACATATATATGTCTATATAAATTTACACCAAGGAAGTAGAGCATTCTTATGAAACTTTTCGTAAGCCGAAATGTCATAAAGCAAAGAAGCAATTACCCTAGGACACATCTTGCTAACAGGTGCACAAAATAAATCGAGATAAAGCACAGATGCTCACAGACACAGTTCAAAGTTATGGCAGCCTGATGCTGAGATGCTGAGTACAGTTCCTAGAGAAGGAACTTGGCGGTGCTTGATGTGTGCATTTCCTCTGTAATGGCTTGCTGCAGAACTAACGCTAATCACTATTTTTACTTTTCGCCTTTTTTTGTAACAGTGAAAATCCTCTTTGGATTTCTTTTGGTTAGCGGAAAAAGATACTCACGTAGGTCTTTCATAAAAGCAAAGTTGCATACAGTGAACTTTCTAAAAGCAGGGAATAGATAGATAGATGTATACCCATTTTGTAAAATGGGGATCATTCTTCACTTCCATTTCATCCTACTTGGTTATGTGAGTTTTCGTGTCACATTTATGTGAATCTCAGTTTTCAAAGTTTATTTAGACCTTAAAATGTGGATAAGCGGTTGAGGGCAGAGGAAGAGGTAAGAGGTGGAGATCCAGAGGTCAGAGGAGACAGTGCTGCAGGCAGCAGCAGCAATAGAGGCAGTCAGAGCCACGATGAGGTTCAAGGGTAGGCGGGTACCAAAGAGACAGAAGCCTCACTTGACAGATACTGACTCTCAGGAAGTTCTTGGCCTGAGTGTGAGCAGTGGTCCATGGGCAGAATGGGGGTTGTCAGTTAGGGAAGTCAGCAGCTTGGAAGCAGGACACGAGAAGGCTGCCATTGGTGTAGGAGCAATGTGTGGTGGGCAGCAGCTCTGTAGAGCACCTGAGCCTGGAGACCAGGAGACTTTAGAGCAGAGGACTGGCAGGGAGTGGTTCTGATTGCATGTAGGAAACTGCCTCCCTCTCTTTCTGGACATGTGGCAAGACTTAGGAAAAGGATCAGGCTAAGGTCCCGCTCCTGATGAGACCAGGATTGTTAATCCAAGAGACTAGAGGGCAAACTATTAGCTAGACTCCCAACCCAGTGTGGCTTTAGATAGTGGTGTGTGGGAGCCAGCTTACACTGGCTCATGAGAGCCAGTTGTTAAACTTTCAGAGAATTTTGCAAGCCAGTTGTTAAACAGAGTCATTATTTAAAAAGTAAATTATATAGACTTACAAATAAATATAACAAAAACAAAGGTAATTATTGCTCAAGATTCATCACATTCTATTTATGTTGCTACATTTTACTATTATGTATAGTCTAAAGGTTGTTAACATGTACTGTATCTGTATGGTGGAAATACTGTATAATGAAATGCTGCTATGCATCTCTTTCCAACTCTACCTTCAGTGATATTATATTGGCCATAGTGAGAGCAGTATTTACACCAAGGAAATTAGCACATGTTACAAATCTATCAGCTTTTTCCACCAGAAAGCTGGTTGTTAAACATTTACCAGCATACCACTGGGCTTCGGGAGGCATAACATGCATGTTAATATCCTTGGGTAATTCCAGAACTGTCTGTGGAGGGAAATTGGACTTTCTGATTGTAAAGGACTTGGGGAATCATGATTTAGGGTCTTAATAAAATCATGATTTTATTTGTACTTACTGACAGGAAATACCTGGGCCAGACTAGTGCTCAGAGGAGCCCAACTATCACTGTGCTGAGATCAGAAAGATGTCCCTATGGAGTGTCCTCAAAGAAGGCACTTTGGAACACAGTGAACAGCAGCCTCATGATTCCTTTTAGTAAACACAGCACAGACTTTCATAGGGATGTTTTATATGCTTCTTGATATTAGCCAGTAGCCAATATGGTGTGAAAGTGAATAGGTTTAGGTAGCAAAGTGTGAAGGTTGTGATAGTGATATATAGCTCTTTGCTGCCTTGACTAATCCAGGATAACTTATAAATGAATGAATCAACATTCATCAGGCTGTCCTTCCATGAATATGATTTCTCTTAATCAAGTCTTTAATAGTCTTAAATGGCAGTAAGTTCTAAATTTTACTAGATATACCTTGAGGGCAGCCATTCTGTATATCAAATGTCATAGACTTTTGTAGTCAGCTTAATTCAAGGATACTGAGAAACCAGACAAGGACACATGCATCAGTAGGAGGCCACCCCTGTCAGTACAGAGCCAGACCTGGCATACACCTAGGCAGGACCAAGAATTTTGCTTAGGATTTACTTTTGGTTTCATTTCAATACACACGTGAGAGAATAATCAAGCACCAGAGTGATCAGCTAAGCCATAAGGCACGTCCTCAGTCATTTTAGCCCCCCAAATTATAAAGCCAGGTATAACCAAATACCTCTTCCCCTGCCCTTGGCCAAAACCCTCCCCCTTTCTCCAGTTCTGACACCCCCAACTCTCTGTCTCTCTCTGTCTCTCTCTGTCTCTCTCTGTCTCTCTGTCTCTGTCTCTGTCTCTGTCTCTGTCTCTCTCTCTCTCAGTGGAACATTGTCTCTTAAGGAAACTCTCTGGTGTATGCTTCAAGATAAAATGATCACAAAATAAATGCCTAGGTTAGCGTGGGGTTTCTGTCCAGACCGGCTGCACCATGTCGAAGGTTTCCTTTAAGATCACACTGACGTCGGACCCGCAGCTGCCGTACAAAGTACTCAGTGTTCCCGAAAGTACACCTTTTACAGCAGTCTTAAAGTTTGCAGCAGCAGAATTTAAAGTTCCTGCAGCAACAGGTGCAGTTATTACCAATGATGGAATAGGAATAAATCCTGCACAGACTGCTGGAAATGTTTTTCTAAAGCACGGTTCAGAACTGTGAATAATTCCTAGAGATTGTGTTGGAAGTTGTTAATATCTGCTGCTTGGAACATAAAATCCCCTTCCAGAATAAATATTGGTATTTTTATTGTTGTAAAATTGGAGTCAGACATTTGAAATCCTATGAAAACACCAATAGTTGATGAAGTAATGAAAGGTAACTCTCTGTCCCTTCTTGTTGTTCACACTCTTCATGTGAAGAGGGGACACTTCTCTGTTGAGGGTGTCATCACCATAGAAGGTCACATTACTACCTCACAGCACACACAGGTGGTTCGTTGGGGGTAAATGGATTATCCACCTGTGTCATAACTGGAGGGTGCTTCTGATCATTCTTTCTGAGAACATTTGGAAAAATGAAACTTACTGAATCTTCCTATTTGTCTTTGAGTTAAAAATGTAAAAACTTATCAATCCATACGTGGCAGTTTGCTTGATAGCATCTGACTTGCAGACACAAAAATAGTTGAATTCTTCATTATATATCGTTTATGATAAAGGATCACATCAATGAATAACTGTCTTTTTATCATTTAGCTTGTTTTAAAGTTTCAAACTTCTTGAGTTCTTATAAATTTTAATTTAAAATTCAAATAGCCAAAAATTGAATTTTTGATCTAGCCCCTTACGTGTAACATTGGTATCCCATGCCAAAGAGTTTGAGACTACAGTAGAAGCATCAGTTGCTGAATTATGCATTCCTTTATTGATCTTTTTTAAAAAAAACCTTTAAAACAGAAATCCTAATATCCTAGAATATTAGGATGATATTTCCAAATAACGTTCGGGGAGAAAGTATTGTTGTAAAGAAGATCTATTGTTCACAACAGAGCTCAAGGAAATGCTAACTGAAATGCTCACTAATTCTACCTACTGAAGACCCAACATTTAAGGAAGTGTTAAGATTAGTTACTAGAATGAATAAGAAGCTAGAAAAGGCAGATGGGGAAGCCCAGATGACCAGGCTTCTAGTAAGAAGGAAAGAAACAAAAATGAAGGGGAGCAGAAAGCTGTAACAGAGGGTCACAGAAAAGGCCAAACTGGATAGACAAAACTGCAGAGGCTATGTTGGGAAGAACTGAAAGGAAAATAAAATACTTGACATTGTTATAAGGAGCAGAAGGCAATCAGAGAAAGCAAAGCGTAGGCCTTGTCAACATACAGATTTCAAAATTCCCCGTAGAGAATCTAAAGAATGATAGGCATAAGGGAAGATTTTGTTTGCCCTTAGAGAGGACATCAATATCTGTGCACATCTTGAAAGGTGAAATGAAGGCTCGTAGTGATTGAAAACTGGTGCTTGACTTGCTGTATTCTAGATGGTAAGCTCTCTGTAGGCAGGCCTGGTGTCTGTCTTGCTCTTTCTAGGCCTGGAAATGTAGGCTTTCATTGAATATGTGTAGAATTATTCATGGATAAAGTATTTCTAAGACCAGTTTTTATCTAAGTGTGCATAGGCTCTAGGTTCATTGGGAAAAAAAATAATGCAACCGAATCAGTATCCGAAGGGTAATGTTGGTTAAGTTTAATGAAGTAACTAGATATTGTTCATATGTTTGACAAATGAACGGCAGGATTCTGAATTGTAAAGGGAAAAAAAAATTGTGCTGAGGTAGTATGTTGCTAATGTTTGGGGAATTTTTTATTTTTATAAACAAAGTCTGATGCTTAAAGACTCCTGGTCTTTAACAACATTAAGCCTCAGTGAACCAGAAATTTATGAATACACATTTTCTGAATTTTTGTTTTATTTAGATGTCCCCCATTCTGTTTCTAGCACAAAATTCTGCCTGATTTGTTACATTAATAAGTTTTATGATGTCTTGTACCATAATTTGTTTAATATTTTTTTCTTTGGTTGGAAAATTTTATTGCAGTAAGTTCTTAAAAAATATTTTCTTAAAGAACTAGACATTTTGTTATTAAATAAATGTGATCTGTAACTTTTTGTGCAGAATGTTTTGAAGTGTTGTATTTAGTTTAAATGCTTTATTGGTACATAATTAATATCTTGTGAAAATACATTTTCTTATACCATAAAAAGAATAAATGCCTAGTAATTGAAGGAGTTAACTGTATAACTGTTAACTATAAGACAGTTAAAGTTGGAGGGCAGCTATCACAAAGGATGACTAATTTTTGAAGAGTTGATCTGTGGCTCTTTTTTTCCCTCATAACTAGATTACAGGGCTGTCTATTTAGGTCACTCCCTAGTTTGTTACAATAAAACCATGTCATCTACCTATATGAGATTGTTTCTCTTTCAGTGTTCTCCTATCTTTCTCATTCAAAGATATTTAAGAAATAACTCAATGTGTTTGTTGGTGAAGAAAAGTACACCAAATGGGAAAGTTTGTTTCAAATAAAACAGTTTAAGTGTTTTGTTTCTAATGAAGGTGGCTCTCCTCATATAGTATATCAAAATTATGTTTGTCACCTTTTCAATTGGAGAAGGTTTGCTTCTGAATGGTTTCATAAGTCTCTGTTTCAGTTGGCTTTGGTAAATAAAACAAACAAAGGGATATTAAGTTTTTAAATGTAGTTATAAAATGAGTGGCTCTCCCCTAAGACCACATTAAAATTAATGGCACGTATCTCCTAAAACTAGAACCAGATGTGTCTGTGAGCTGTGAAAAATATTTATTGGAGTGACATCAACCCTAATAGACCCTTTTATATAGGAAACACTGGTTAAATAGAATATTTTTCAGTTATTCAAATCTTGATTCAAACCAAATCTAGTCTACTATAAATACATTCTTAATTGAAATACCCTAATGTTACTTATTATTTGAGGACATCTTATAGCGAATAGACCTCCAAAGCAAAGTGAATAATGAATTGTTTCAGTATTTACGAAATATTTAGTATGTTTGATTCTGTACTGAAGAAAACATGATCTTCCCAACTTTCAAGTGGTTTAATGGCTATTTGGGAAAATGACCACAAAATGATTTGGATAGTGGGAAAAGCATTGGCTTGAAGTTGGGAGACCAAAGTAGCTGCATACCCTTAAACAAATCTCTCTGTCTTTCTGAACCTTGGCTTCATTACCTACAAAATTAGTTGCATTAATGATCTCCAAAGTTTCTTCCAGCTCTAACAAGTCTTTGATTCTAGGACACACAAATGAAACCCAAAATGTAACATAATATTGTACAGGCTGTCCCCAACTTAGGAACTGGATCAACTCCAAAAGGTCAATTGTTTGGAACACAGAATATATTTTCCCACAGAGACTGTGGTACAAGTGGCGGTTAAATCCTAGATCCGTCTGCAAAATCAATTTAATCCTTAATGTAACTGTAGAAGAGTATCCATGGTAATATGGACTCTAACCACCAATTACGTATAACAAAGTTTATGGGAAAAGCCATTGAGGGATTCCAATTTGGTATGGCAGAAAACAGCTATCAGGGTTTTTTCCACTACCTGAAGCAATAGGCATGAAGCAATTCTAGTTCTAATTTACAGGCAGACCTGGGCCCCAAATGATAAACAAAGCCTGGACTGGCAGCATGGAGAGTGAGGCTCTGATACCTCTGATCTCATAAGGGGGGCAGGGGTCGGGGTGGCTGAGGACAGTTCATAGTGTCTGGAGTTTTGGTTGCCAGGAAGGAGTTGGCTCCAAACCAAAGGATAGGGAATGTAAGGGCAGGAGGAAAAAAAGGGAGTGAACATGTATGTGCTGGAAACTTTTAAGAGAAAAGATGCAATTACTTTTTTTTTTTTATTGGAGTATAATTGCTTTACAATGGTGTGTTAGTTTCTGCTTCACAACAAAATGAATCAGTTATATATATACATATGTTCCCATATCTCTTCCCGCTTGCGTCTCCCTCCCTCCCACCCTCCCTATCCCACCCCTCCAGGCGGTCAGAAAGCACAGAGCCGATCTCCCTGTGCTATGCGGCTGCTTCCCACTAGCTATCTACCTTACGTTTGGTAGTGTATATATGTCCATGCCTCTCTCTTGCTTTGTCACAGCTTACCCTTCCCCCTCCCCATATCCTCAAGTCCATTCTCTAGTAAGTCTGTGTCTTTATTCCTGTTTTACCCCTAGGTTCTTCATGACATATTTTTTCTTAAATTCCATATATATGTGTTAGCATACGGTATTTGTCTCTCTCTGTCTGACTTACTTCACTCTGTATGACAGACTCTAGGTCTATCCACATAAAAAGGAATGAAATTGAGCTATTTGTAATGAGGTGGATGCAATTACTTTTGATCTCACTCCCTTTGTGGTTGAGGAAGTTGAGATCTAGGAAGGGTACATTGCACTGACTTAATAGCAAAACTAGGACTTGAATCTAGACCTAATGATTCTTAGCCCAGATCCCTCCCCTCCCCTCTCCCCCTCCCCTCTGGCTGTCATGCTGTGCAAGAACCTACTCTCTTCATCTGCCTCTGTTTCCTGCACAGGAATCCCTAGAACCCTTTACCCCCACCCCATCCTTATCCTATTTTTCATCCTCTGGTCTTCCAGGGCAGTCTGGTCAACGATCAGCACAGCAGTTTTCTGTTTGGCCCATATGTGGTTTAACAGTGCCACCAACTCAAAGAATGACTTTCTAGTTGCCAGAAAGAAGCCCCTCAGACTCCTCTCCAGTTTGGTACAAACCACCTAGAGAATGAGACTGAGTAATCCCAAACTCTAGTGACATTGAGGTACTTCTAGTAGTGATGTTTCTGTTAAGTCAGAACCCAAACTGGCTGGGCGAGCCAGTGTCCCAATGCCCAGGTGACAGGCATTGCTCCTTTGTCAGAAAGAAGGCTTCTGGCAGGAGGTTCCTAAGTGTACCATGTGCTGGGAATTTTTACTATCACATTTAATCCCTCTAAAAATCCTGTGAGGTCAGTATTTTCCCTTTCATAGATGTGGGAATGAAGACTCAAAAGCCTTCGGCTTGCCTTGAGTCACCAGGTTGGTCTGATTTCTGAGCCCTGCTGGAACAGCCAGGCAGCGCACCTTAGAGACTGGGGCTGGTTCGGTGGACCAGCTCTGGGACACTGTTGTGAGAGGAAGTGGGAAGTGAGGAGAAGGGTGGGCCCTGGCAGTGGCTGTAATCTGCTTTGATGGCAGGGATAGCTTGCTCAAAGCAGGATGGGAGTGGGCAGAAGCTGAGTGATTTCTCAGTAGGGCAGATACTTCCGGAATGAGAGGGAAGGAGGGTTCATTCACACCTACAGCCAGGGGGAGGGTGGGGAATGCCTGTCCCACACACGTGAGAGGGCTCCTGGGCCAGGCCAACAGTCCCACTTATGCAACCCTGATTTGTCCATATTTTATGCCAGGCCTGCAGGAGTGTGGTTCAGATCCTGAGCTTTTTAGAATTCCTGAGGGAGAGAACAGTGAGGTCAGGTAAGGCCATAATACAACTGGTGCAGCTGAGGGGGCTTGAGCTGGGTTGTGAAGCATTGTGGGGTTTACATCAGTGCCTTTCACATAAAGTGTCTGTGTGTTTGTTGTCAGAATCATCTAGGGAACTTTTGGAAAATACCAATGTTTGATTTCCCTTCCTCCCCTTAGGAAGTCCTATCTAATTCTCAGCATTGGGAGTAGACGAGTAGATAGTTTCAAACAATGCCCTAGGGAATTCTCATAGGGACATGCATCCCTCCTCCATTTTTCACTGGCATTGATCTCAAAAGATAAAGCAAAACATAACAAAGAGACACTCAGGTAGGAGAGCCAGGGGAGGGCTCTTCCGGTGAAGGGATCTTTTCTGGTGAAGTTTGCAAAAGTATAAGGAGCCTGGAATGCCTGGGGCAGAGGGTGTACTCAGGGAGTGGTAGGAAATAGGGTGGGGTGGTTAAGATGAGCAGTCAAGAAGGAACTGGAATGCTGGGCAGGAGAGTTTAAACCTGATGCTGTTTGAAACAGGAAACTGTTCATGTATTCTCATTCAGTGATTATCTATTGAACACCTACTCTGTGCCAGGCACTGTGTTATGTGCTGGGGATACAGCAGAGAACAAAATAAAGTGTTTGCTCATCAAGTTTGTATTCTGGTAGAGGAACTGTAGGGTGATCAGTCCATCCCAGTTTGCCTGGGACTTTCTGTTTTCTGGGGTTTTTTTAGGGGGGAGTTAACATTTTATTATTTTTAAAAAATTAATTAATTAATTTACTTATTTTTGGCTGTGTCAGGTCTTGGTTGCGGCACGCGGGATCTTTCGTTGCAGTGCGCAGGTTTCTCTCTATTTGTGATGTGTGGGCTCAGTAGCCCCATGGCATGTGGGATCTTAGTTCCCTGACCAGGGATCGAACCCTCATCCCCTGCATTGGAAGGTGGATTCTTAACCACTGGACCGCCAGGGAAGTCCCAACTTTCTGCGGTTTTAACACTGAAAGTGCCTTGGCCCAGGAACCCCCTGGGCAAAGCAGAATAGTTGGTTTCCTAGGAGGTGGAATGTGCATGCATGCCTGTGTAACACTAGGAGTCATAAAGAAACCTAAAGCAGGGTAAGAAGTTGGGGATAAAGAAAAATGCTTTTTTAGAGGGGGTGGTCAGGGAGGATCTCTGAGAACATGATAAATGAGTAGCAATCTGAATAAAATGAGTGAGGGCCATGGAAATATCTCAGAGTAGGTTGGTGAGGGGTGGTTATTTCTAGCAGAGAGAAATACCGTGTAAAGGCCCTGAAGTGGAAACATGCTTGACATAGATGAAGAATAGCCTTGGCAGAGAGGTTGAGAGAAGGAGGTCCCAAGAGAGTGAGCCGTGCCGGAGACACTGGATTATATTGAGTGTGATGGGAGGCTGAGGACAGAGGCATGACCTAATCCCTCAGAAGGTGGGGAAAACAAGAGTGGGAACAGGAAGACCATTTAGGAAGCAACTTCATTAGGAAGTCTTGAAAAGTTCCTTCTCAAAAGGTTTGATCAGGGCTTCCCTGGTGGTGCAGTGGTTGAGAGTCCGCCTGGCGATGCAGGGGACACGGGTTCGTGCCCCGGTCGGGGCAGGGCCCGTGAGCCATGGCCGCTGAGCCTGTGCGTCTGGAGCCTGTGCTCTGCAACGGGAGAGGCCACAACAGTGAGAGGCCCTTGTACCGCAAAAAAAAAAAAAAAAAAAAAAAAATCCTTAAAAAAAAAGTTTGATCAGAGAAAGAGCAGGATACAATGCCATTCAAGTAAATGAGCCTGGGCAGGATTGGGCTGACCCAGGCTGTCCTACGGTGATGACATTGGGAATGGAAATGTGGAAACATCTAGAACTGTCTTGGAGACAGGGTTAACAGAAGGTGGTGGTGCAGGATTTACAGGGGGATGAAGGAGGGTGATGATTCCAAGCTAGTCTTCCACACATTAGTTTTCCTAGTTTGAATTTCTCCCTCAATTGTCCTGATCCAAACGTCATGGATCATGAAGTTTTCTACTAGAATGAGGAAGATTCCATGGTAGGGTCGCAAGAGCAGGAACTTGGGGTCATACAATCCAGGGCACACACCGTGGCTCCATCACAGACAAGCCATGCCCCTCAGACAGCTCACCTAATCTCTGGGGCTCTCAGTATCCCTGCCAGTAGAATAGGAATGATACTGCCTGGCAGAGTTGGGAGCACTAAATGAAGTAACACTCATAGAGGACCTAGTTCAGGACACGCTGAGCCGTCAGTCTGGGTTCATTCTCTCCCTCTGTTTACACCCTGGGAGTTCAGTATGTGTGCCTGCACATTTTCAGAAGTTATCAGTACTCTATATGTCATTTTGTGCTCTTTGGCCCCCTTTCCCTCTCCCCCAGCCTGCTTATTCCATACACACATTTCTCTGTGTTGGTGGAGTACACACTCTGGTCATCTTGTTCTTCTTCTTCCTCTTCACTGGCTCTGCCTATGTTCAGATGTGCCTTTCCTTTCATTTGGACAGTTTTAGAAACCTCCCAACCAGTCCTCCCATCGTCCAGCCTATACTCTTATATCCTTCAGGCCACATCATCTTCAGTATAAAATCTAAACACCTGAGCAGGTCTTGCAGAGTCCACGTTGCCTCTGCCTACTTTTCTGTAAACTCTGCTCCCTGATTTACCCCCGTCTTTGGCCCCACCCTCCATCCTCCATCCCTGACAAGTCTACTGTTTTATTTCTTGTGCTCCCATGGTAGTTTGTACCTACTGAACTTGTCTCCCATTATTTGTGTGTAAAAAGAGCAAGGTATTTGGTGCAGGGGTTCAGAGCTCAGTCTCTGGAGCCACCCAGCCTCCATCCTAATCCCAGCCCTGTTACTTATCAGTTGGGCCTAATGATTAGGGATTAATTAAATAAACGATGATACTTCCCTAAACTGGAATGCCATGACCTTGAGCAAGTTATTTCATCGTTGTGCTTCAGGGACAATAATAATATCCAACTCACAGGGTTGTCGTGAGTATTAAGAGTTAATACATCTGGGCTGCTCAGGTGGCACAGTGGTTAAGAACCTGCCTGCCAATGCAGGGGACACAGGTTTGAGCCCTGGTCCGGGAAGATCCCACATGCCGCGGAGCAACTAAGCCCATGGGCCACAACTACTGAAGCCCGCACGCTTACAGCCCATGCTCCCCAGCAAGAGAAGCCACTGCAATGAGAAACCCTCACACGGCAACCAAGAGTAGCCCCCGCTCGCCGCAACTAGAGAAAGCCCGCGCGCAACAGCGAAGACCCAATGCAACCAAAAATAAAAATAAATAAATTTATTTAAAAAAAGAGTTAATACATCTAAAGCACTTAAATAGTACCTTCTATGTAGGAAGCCCTCCAGAAACATTGCCTATAATTATTACATCTATCTCCCTGAGTTTGAGTTCCTTGAAGGAAGAGACTAGAGATCTAGTCTTTCAAATGTTTGTTGAACAAAGACATAAGTAAATCTCCTTTTAAAGACATTATTCCCCCTTTTACTTAATTTTTTCTCTTTTAATTTAGTTTATTTATTTTTGGCTGTGTTGGGTCTTCGTTGCTGCATGCGGGCTTTCTCTAGTTGTGGCGAGCGGGGGCTGCTCTTCCTTGTGGTGCGCGGGCTTCTCATTGCGGTGGCTTCTCTCATTGCAAAGCACAGGCTCTAGGCATGCGGGCTTCGGTAGTTGCAGCATGTGAGCTCAGTAGCATGGCACCCGGGCTTAGTTGCTCCGTGGCATGTGGGATCTTCCCGGACCAGGGCTTGAACCCAGGTCCCCTGCATTGGCAGGCAGATTCTTAACCACTGCGCCACTGGGGAAGCCCTTAGTTTGCATTTTTAACAGCCTCTCCGTTTTTCCGGATAGTGATTTACTACATTTATAATCAGATGTGCAAACTTCTGGTTCATTTTTCTTAATTACTTATGGAATACAGTTGGATGTTGACCATACATATTTATATCAATTTTTATCAATATATTTTGGATGGGAAGATCCTATTTATATATTGAGCACATGTATTTTCTTCATTCTGTGTTTTCCTTTAAGTATATATTTTGTGTTCTGATGTGTTTTGTTTATTTGAACTCATCTATTTTGTCTCTACCAAAAGCATCCATTGAGTAAAATAGTAGACTTTTGGAGCTTGGAAGAACTTTAATGTCATGGTCCTTATTCTTTTCATAGATGAGGAATCTGAGGGTCCAACAAATAACTTGAATCCTATAAACCAATAAGAAGAAAGGCAAACAACCCAATTTTTAAAATGGGCAAAAGATTTAAAGAAGCATTTCATAGAAAAGATTGTCCAAATGTCCAGTAAGTGTCTGAAAAAGTACTCAACATCATTAGTCACCAGGGAAATGCAAATGAAAACCACAGTGAGATACCAACTCATACTCTTTATTAATTTTATTTATTTATTTATTTACTTTTGGCTGTGTTGGGTCTTTGTTGCTGTGCGCGGGCTTTCTCTAGTTGCGGCGAGCGGGGGCTGCTCTTAATTGCTGGGAGCAGGCTTCTTATTGCGGTGGCTTCTTGTTGTGGAGCATGGGCTCTAGGCCTGCAGGCTTTAGTAGTTGTGGCACGTGGGCTCAGTAGTTGTGGCTTGCGGGCTCTAGAGTGCAGGCTCAGTAGTTGTGGCACACGCACAGGCTTAGTTGTTCTGTGGCATGTAGGATCTTCCTGGACCGGGGCTCAAACCCATGTCCCCTGCATTGGCAGGCAGATTCTTGGGCTTTTTTTGGTGTTTTTTTTTGCGGTACGCGGGCCTCTCACTGTTGTGGCCTCTCCCGTTGTGGAGCACAGGCTCCGGACGCACAGGCTCAGCGGCCATGGCTCACTGGCCCAGCTGCTCCGCGGCATGTAGGATCTTCCCAGACCCGGGCACGAACCCGCGTCCTCTGCATCGGCAGGTGGACTCTCAACCACGGCGCCACCAGGGAAGTCCCCAACTAATACTCTTTAGAATAGTTAAAAGATTTGAAATTATCAAGTGAAGGTATGTTTTAGAACTCTCACACATTGCTCTTGGAATGTAAATTTGGTAGAATTGGTTTGGAAAACTGGCACATTTATAAAAGCCAGATCTAAGGCTACCCTATGACTTAGCAGTTCCACTCCTAGTTCCACACCAGAAATGGGTGCGTGTGGTCACTAATAGACACAAACAAAATGTTCATGACAGTTTTATTTTTAATAACCAAAATTTGGAGACAAACTAAATATCCTTCAACAGGAGAAGTGATAAATTATAGTGTATTCACATGGTGGAATTTTATACAGCAAAAACAGACGAAACAACAATCTACTGCTATATGTGACAACATGCATGAATCTCACAGACATAATGAGTGAAAAAAAGGAAAACATAAAAAGTATATACTAGGGAATTCCCTGGTTGTCCAGTGGTTAGGGCTCCGAGCTTCTACTGAGGAGGCACGGGTTCGATCCCTGGTCAGGGAACTAGGATCCTGCATGTGGTGCTGCCAAAGTATATATCATATGATTCCATTTATATTAAAATCAAAAACAGAACAAATCAAAAGTGGTAAAAGTAAGGATAGGATTTACCTCTGGAGCATAAGGATATTGGCTGTAAAGGACAAGTGAGAACTTTCTGGGATGTTGGAATATCCATTATGATGATCTAAGTTTGGGTTAAACAAGTATATACTTACACAATGTGTATTTAAGATTAGTATGCTTTACTGTACGTATAGATAGATACAGATATAGCACCTCAAAGAAGAGTATTACCCTAAAATTAAAGAAAATTTTAATTTTCTTTTTTGTGCTATGTGTTTTAAATGTTCTCACCTTTTCCTCAGCTATATTTACCAGAAAGTCTAAAATGAAGTCATGATAAATCGTAACGAGAGAAAAATAGAAGTTATTATTTTTAAAAGCTAGAGTGGTATCTCAGCTTCCTATCCAGATTTAGTGCCCTGAGCCCTGGACCTAGCTAAAAATAGTTCAGAGCTTTGCCAGCTGGTGACCTGGGAACTGGGCTATGTTTAGCAGAAACCAGCACGTGAGTGAAATGGGGGAGAGCCACGTGGAGCACTGTGGGTCTGGTAGGCATGGCTCACTCTCAGCAAGCTGTTTGAGCCATGCCTGCCGTCAGTAACTCAGACTGTTCCCTCCACTGCAGACCAGTGGGTAGTGTAGGGTCACAGTTTACTGGTGAGTGGAAATGAGAGGGAGAGACAAGAATCCATACTGATTAGAAGGGCAGAGGTCCAGCACTGGGAGACTGGACATAAAGGAAGTCAGAGTAGTTAAGCCCTGGCTAAACCCAGGGTGTACCTTCCTTTTTTCTTTACCAGGTTAGACTCAATTTTTGTTTTTGCAAAAATGTATTCATTTCTCAACAACTCTATTTTATCTTTTTTAATTGACGTATAGTTGATATATAATATTGTGTTAGTTTCAGGTATACAGTAAAGTGATTCAGTTATATACATACCTTTTTCAGATTATTTCCCATTATAGGTTATTACAAGATATTGAATATTGTTCCCTGTGTTATACAGTAAATCCTTGTTGCTTATCTATTTTATGTATAGTAGTTTGTTAATTACATACTCTGCATTTATCGGCCCCCCACCTTTGGTAACCATAAGTTTGTTTTCTTTGTCTTTGAGTCTGTTTCTGTTTTGTATATAGATTCATTTGTATTGTTTTTTAGATTTTACATAAAAGTGATATCATGTAATATTTGTTTATCTCTGTCTGACTTACTTCAAATAGTATGATATTCTCTAGGTCCATCCATGTTGCTGCAAATGGCAATATTTCATTATTTTTTTGTGGCTGAGTAATATTCCATTGTATCTATTGGGTTGACCAAAAAGTTCTTTTGGCTTTTTCCATAACATCTTACTTACTGTAACTTTGTAGTATTGTCTGAAGCCTGGAGGGTTATGCCTCCAGCTTTGTTCTTTTTCCTCAGGATTGCTTTGGCAATTCTGGGTCTTTTGTGGTTCCATATAAATTTTAGGATTGTTTGTTCTAGTTCTGTGAAAAATATTATGGATAATTTGATAGGGATCGCATTAAATCTGTGGATTGTTTTGGGCAGTATGGCCATTTTAACAATATTAATTCTTCTAATCCATGAGCATGGGATATCTTTCCATTTCTTTGAATCATCTTCAGTTTCCTTTATCAATGTTTTATAGTTTTCATCATGTGTCTTTCACCTCCTTGGTTAGGTTTATTCCTAGGTTTTTTGTTTGCTTGTTTGTTTTCTGCAGTGATTTTAAATGGTATTGTTTTTTAACTTTCTCTTTCTGATATTTCATTGTTAGTGTAAAGAAATGCAACACTTTTCTGTATATTAATCTTGTATCCTGCTACCTTGCTGAATTCATTTATTAGTTCTAACAGTTTTTATGTGGAGTCTTCAGGGTTTTCTATTTAGAATGTCATGTCATCTGCAAAGAATGACAATTTTACCTCTTCCCTTCCAATTTGGATATGTTTTATTTCTTTTTCTTGTCTGATTGATGTGGCTAGGACTTCCAATACTATTACAACTCAGTTTTAAATGTTATACTTAAGGAAACCAGGTGCAGAACTATTTAGATTGCAACGCTTAAACAGTCCCTGAGTGTTTTTGCTGCTGAATCAGCCTAACTGGAAGAATTAGCTTCACTTAACCTCTTCCTCCTGTAATGTGCCCGTCTAAAATGTAGGAATGACTAGTGTAATTATCCGTGTCACAGAGATGTTTTGAGGCTTAATTAAATAACCCACTCTGAATACTCTGAAGTATTCAGAGAAGAAAGGGTTAATAGGAATGGTGCTGCTCTAAGTTCTACTCGCAAACTGACAAGTTACCAAACATGGTATGTGGTACTCTAGTTCCAAACATACTAGCATGGTACCTCCAAGATTTCACCCGATTTAGTTAGAATCACCATCACTCAACCAACACTAGTTGAGAGAACTCTGTTTCTACATTGTGTTCTTCTTTTTTTTTTTCCCAGCCACACGGATGCGGGATTTTAGTTCCTGGACTAGGGATCGAACCCATGCCCCCTGCAGTGGAAGCATGGAGTCTTAACCACTGGACCACCAAGGAAGTCCCCATTGTGTTCATTTTTTAAAGGAAGGTGTAAATATGAGGGTAATTCATAACAAGTGACAACTTTTAAAGAAATGACTTTAAACAACTTGATATGTTGCTGTTGTCAGTAGACAGAACTTTTAGCCCCAAAGTAAGATGCAACCTGACTTTTAAGGCAGGGACAAGGATGTGCCAAACTCTGAGATCAAAAGTAAGCTTTAATTCAAACACGGTGGATGCCCTTAGAAACTTTCCTAAAAATAAATCCATCCTGCTGCATGATTTAGAAATGGCTTAGGATACCATCTTTTCCAGCCTTAAGAAGCAAAAACCCCAAAATGTCATCAATGAAAAACAATCTGGGAGATGCTGCTAAAACTCTGTCAAGGGTATGGTCTCCCTTCCTACAGTAACCAATAAACTTGGCTTTGCTTAATTAAAAAAATCAAATCTGTGAGCAAACAGGAATGCGGTGGGCCAATTAATGGCAATGAAGATGATGACAATAATGGTGGTAATAATAATGACAGGAAGCAGGTATTGAGGGCTTACTAGGTGCCAGACACTCTTCTAAGGGCTTTACATGATCCCTGTAGTAGCCCAGGAAGATAAGACCTATTATTATCCCTGTTTTACAGACAAACAAACTAAGGCTTTGGAGAAGTTAAGTAACTAACTTGCCTAAGGTTATATAGCTTAGCAGCAGCTTTCAAAACTTTGGTGTGGGGACTTCCCTGGTGGCACAGTGGTTAAGAATCCACCTGCTGAGCATATCCAAAGGAGGGCCTCTGGAGTGTGGAGTTCCGGAGTTTGGAGGATCATATGTTCCAGCAGAATATGCTTCCTTCAGAATTGCTGAACAGATTTTTACAAGAATAAGTACTGATGATGATATTGAAACAAATTCATCAACATTTATGAAGGAAATGAAAGAGCCATCATTTATTAGATGAGAAAATGAGTCACCATAATAATGATGAATGAAAATACTGCTCGTTATAAAGTCAAGGAAGCTACCCTGTGAAACTGGGCTATCATTCGGCGGTGTTGTTGAGTTTTCCCTTCTAAATTCAGGTTATAGGTTATTACAAGATATTGAGGGACTACCCTGGTGGCGCAGTGGTTAAGAATCTGCCTGCCAGTTGGGCTTCCCTGGTGGCGCAGTGGTTGAGAGTCTGCCTGCCGATGCAGGGGATGCGGGTTCGTGCCCCTGTCCGGGAAGATCCCACATGCTGCAGAGCGGCTGGGCCCGTGAGCCATGGCCGCTGGGCCTGTGCATCCGGAGCCTGTGCTCTGCAACGGGAGAGGCCACAGCAGTGAGAGGCCGGCGTAATGCAAAAAAAAAAAAAGAATCTGCCGGCCAATGCAGGGGACACGGGTTCCAGCCCTGGTCCAGGAAGATCCCACGTGCCACAGAACAACTAAGCCCGTGAGCCACAACTACTGAGCCTGCACTCTAGAGCCCGCGAGCCACAACTACTGAAGCCCACGCGCCTAGAGCCCATGCTCCACAACAAGAGAAGCCACCGCAATGAGAAGCCCGCGCACCCCAACGAAGAGGAGCCCCCACTCACGACAACTAGAGAAAGCCCACGCACAGCAGCAAAGACCCAGTTCAGCCAAAAATAAATAAATAAAATTAAAAAAAATAATAAGTAAAGAATCTGCCTGCCAATGCAGGGGACACGGGTTCAAGCCCTGGTCCGGGAAGATCCCACATGCCGCGGAGCAACTAAGCCCGTGTGCCACAACTACTGAGCCTGCACTCTAGAGCCCACGAGCTGCAACTACTGACCCTGTGTGCCACAACTACTGAAGCCCTTACGCCTAGAGCCTGTGCTCTGCAACTAGAGAAGCCACTGCAATGAGAAACCCGCTCGCCCCAACTGGAGAAAGCCCACACGCAGCAACGAAGACCCAACGCACCCCAAAAAAATTTTTTAATAAATTAAGTTAAAAAAAGAAGCAAACTTTGGTGTGCTTACAGTTCCCCAGAAAAATAATTTAAATCAATATTCCCAGCCCAACACCATAGATTTTGATTCAGAAGTGTGGGACAGGGCCTGAAAAAATGCATTTTTAATAAATAACCAAGGAACCTTTACTGTAGGTGACCTTCAGACCACCCTCTGGGAATCAGTGACCCAGTTCTAGAAAAAAGGAGAGACTAGGAGTAAAAATTTGCCAATGTTTCTCCAGCACTGGCCTTCCCTGTCCAGCTGAATAGTAGATCATTTGCCCACCCGAGACTGTATGTCCTTGCAATGAAAAGAAAGACTGCTTAATGAATATAGCCTTTCCAGACATCGAACTTGATTTGTTCAACTTCCATATTTAACAGTTAACCATCTGACTTTAATCTGATTTCTTAAATATGTTTTCCTACCAGCCAGAGTGTGTGCTGACCAAAAACATGAATTTCAGTCAGTAGTTGTAACTCTCACGGGTAACGAATAAATGGCATTGTACTTTATTAGTCTACTATAAATCTGATTAATGTGAATCAATTCCCCAGAGCCAGCTCTCTCCCGAACGAACTGAGAACCATGACTTTATGAACCTGCAAACTTCAGGGCCAATGTACATTTGGAGGCCTGATTTATCCTTTCCTTAGTATCACTGAGCTGGAAGACACATTTTGAGACCCAGAATCCTGACATCTCCATCCCTCCAAAGGGGTAAGTTTATCAAATTTAATAAAACAATTCATAAAAAGCCATTCACTTGGGCTTTAGTCTTCCTTCCTTGGCTTTTAAACACCTGTGACCTTGAGGGGCACGGTGATGAATTTTTAACATCCTTGCTCTTTTGCTCTTCTCAAATGTCATTTGGTTGATTTGGAACATGGTATTACCTGGTAAATCTGGAAAGACTTACAGATGAGTTTGGCCAGAGACAATGCTACGGAGACTGAACCAACCCATATTACACACCCACCTTTCCTTATTACATATTTTTAAAATAGAACAAAAACATGAAGCAGGCAAAAAAAACATGTTACAGTTTCCACAGTCCCTCTAAATGAGGAAATTATCAACGTATTTGCCCCTGCACACATTCCACATCCCATGCTGTGGATGGAAGACTTATTCTTATTCCTGCTCTCTTCCCTGCCAGCCACCCTCTAGCCTTCTTTCTCTTCCCTCGCTCTCTTTCTCTTCCCAAGCCTACTCCTCCTTTTGGGCATGTCCCAGGCCTTCTCTACTGTAACGTTCTTTACCCTCATTTTCCTATAATTGGCTCCTACTTTTTGTTCAGGTCTTAGCTTAAACTGATGACCTCCATCTACTACGTTACTCAGTTTTGTTTTCTGTAGCACTCAACTAGCTGCTGATATTCTTCTTGTTTGTTTGTTTATAGTCAGTCTCCCTCAACTAGAACATAAGCCCCATTAGGTCAAGAATCATCTATTATGTCATATTTTCACGGTTATAGCTACAGTGCCCCAAACTATGCCTCACACAGGAGAGAGGTTTGGGGAGGAGAAAAAGGAAGACAGTGGGGAAAGACTGGTTCTGATCTGAGACTGATCTGGTTGTCCAAGGCATCCAGCTAGCTATTTCTTTGCTTAAGAGTCAAATACTTTTATCCACCTTCTTTGGAAACAAATCAGAGATATTAAAGATGTGTTGAGTTTATTGCGTAAGACTAACAGTGGTTAAAGACCAGATGACTTACACTGAGAGTCTTTACAAGGTATTTGTCATCATTAGCTCAGTCTCATAAATTATTACAATATGAAATCAGCAAAAACTGCTTATGTGCTTGAATTCAGGTAGTTAAGTTTTAAAGTATAATAAAAAGTTATACTGAAAGTTTTCTTTCCAAAGAGCTCAAAAATGCCTTTGTTAGCAGTAAATGGGGTAATGGCTTCCAAAGAAAACTGGAAGTAGGAAATGAGGTTTCCTTCTGGGAGTTAAATGGGTAAGGCACACACAAATATACACACACACACAGATATGGTAAGTCAACTGAAGGAGTAAACTGATAGATAACCAGTGTGTAACTGGAAACACCTATAAATTCAGCCAAGGTGACTTGGAGGTAATCTCAGGCTGGCAAGCACCGGAATGTGACTGTGAATTTAACAAGTGCAAAGGTAATTGATTGTTTGGAGAAAGCCTGGATGAACAGTGGCAGTGGGCAGAGCTGCTGTTAGCCTATAGCATAGAAAACCCAAGCTAAGGGCTTCCCTGGTGGCGCAGTGGTTGAGAGTCCGCCTGCCAATGCAGGGGACGAGGGTTCGTGCCCCGGTCTGGGAAGATCCCACATGCCGCGGAGCGGCTGGGCCCATGAACCATGGCCGCTGAGCCTGCGCGTCTGGAGCCTGTGCTCTGCAATGGGAGAGGCCACAACAGTGAGAGGCCCACGTACAGCAAAAACAAAAACAAAAACAAACAAACAAAAAAACAACCCGAGCTAAGAAGCCAGAAGTTGATAGCAGCTTCCCAAATAGTGTTCATGGGAGAAGGGGCCTTGGCTCAAGGACTTGAGCTCTTAGGTCTCTGTAGCAAATGTATCCTTTGATAAATCATCTCTCTACTTCTCCTTATGTAGATTTGATGCTCTAAATACAGAATTTAAATCACTCTTTTCCCTGTCTTCAGGGAGCAAATGCCCTGATCTGCTGATGTGAGGGCCCACTGGCTAGCTGGTTGCATTTATCATTAAAATGGAATAAATTAGTATTCTGGCTATATGGCCGTCTCTGCAAGCTTGGGTTAGTGTGAGTCTACTCCTGAGAAAGTTCTAGAGCAGAGTGACTTGTTGGCCCTGTACTGCATGGCAGAGAGTGGACCACACAGGCTAGCTCTGAGAAGACAGGACTGATCTAAGCTCAGTTCCTTCTCCCCAGTTCAACAGTCATATAATTCACATGACTTCCTGAGGGGATGTTGAGTGAGGGGAAGATGAGAGGCCAGGAGTGATTATGCTGGACGCATCCCCAACAGAGGAGCCATGGGTACTTTAGTCCACGGTTTGACAGATGTTTTCTGTAAATGGCCAGATAATAAATACATTAGGTTTTGCTAACCACAGAGATAGGTAAGTCCAAGAGGGGAACAGGGACTGGAGGGGCCAGACAGGAGCTATTGCCTCCTAGGACACTTGGGAGAACAGGGGTTTTTAGAACTAAAGCAGAGGGGGAGGCAGGGCAAGGTGAGACTTTTAGAGAAAGCTAAGGAGAAAATGCCTTTAGCCAGGAATGAGATGAGCTCAGGTAACCGGTGGGAAGTACCAAATCCAAGGGCTCTCTGAGACATCTCATACAGGTGTCCAAGCTACATACTTACCCCCGGTGGGTCTGTAACTGCCTGGCTCTGCTGGGTCCTGTCAGCACTCTATCATTCGTCTAGATAAAGGCATCTGCACCTGGAGTTTGGATAATATACCTAAATTGCATCCCAGGGGATGAACGGGCATCATTTTGAAACTGGATCCTTTAGCTACAATTGAATGTCTGTTTTGTTGATGGGTAAACAAGACTTACTGAAAGAACCCAGTTTAACCAACTTTGCTATTTTGGGGGTAAGTATAGTAGGCAGTCTAAATATATTTTTTCTATGATAGCTTTTTCATTATATATTTCATTCTTTGGGATTTAAATCACTTTAAATTTTTATGTATTTAAATTCAAAGTATACAGATGAACAGATTAGTGTATTGACTAGAAGGCGAACCAGGATCACAGAACAGCTGGGGAGCTGGTGACAGAAATGTAAGTGGAGCTTGGTCTCCAGGTTCTAATCTCCTATGGAGACTCCCTACAGCAGTGATTCTCAAATGCTGCGATGGATAGGGATGGGCAGAGGGGCACTGTGTAGTTTGAAAAAGCTCTTATCCCTCCCACTTGAAATTCACTGATCTACAATTCATCTCATCTTACCTTGGGTCTTCTTGAAACCTCTTCAAAAAAGCAAAACAAAACATGAGTTTTACAACTCAAGCTGGAAGATGGTTCTCCTTATTTAGAAGTGGCCAGCAGAAGAGCTATAAAGAACAGAATGATTCCTGAATCAGCAAAACCCTAGGAGCTTGGATGATACAAGCCAAGAGCCTGTGCCTGGGATCAGCCTTGTACACTGGCAATAAATCACGAGATACAACCATCCTAAGGCCTCTCTTTTCCAAAACAGAAGAGAGGAGTATGTCTCAGACTTGTATTCGTTTCAAAAGGATCAAAGATAAATTCTTTTAGAATTTGAATCCGTGGAAAGTAACTTGAGTAAGATGACAAAACCATTCTCCACCAAGTGAGGGTGAATTGAAGGGGTACTGCACTTTCAAAACACACCCATACCAACCCCCCAGCCCCCATGGATAAAATGTAACTGTGGGACTTTACGTAGGTTAATAACATAAGGAAAACATTAAGAGAAGCCTGGAAGAGACAGACTGATCCTGGCATCAGCATTGGAGAAAGTCTATAGCTGCATCAGTGTAGCTGTTAAACACTTCATCTGAAATAATATGAAACCTAGAGTCATCAGCCAGATGTAGAAAACAAATTTATGGTTACCGGGCAGGGGGTGGGTAGTAAAGAGGCAGTGGAGGAGGGATATTTGAGAGATTGGGATTGACATATACACACTACTATATATAAAATAGATAACTAATAAGGACCTACTGTATAGCACAGGGAACTCTGCTCAATACTCTGTCATGGGCTATATGGGAAAGAAAATCTAAAAAAGAGTGGATATATGTATATGTATAACTGATTCACTTTGCTGTATACCTGAAACTAACACAACATTGTAAGTCACCTATACTCCAACAGCAACAAAAAAAACTAGAATCATGTACATTTTACTGTTTGAATGGACCATAGAGAAGTTATTCAGATGAAGAAACTGAATCCCTCCTCTGGACTCAAAATCTGTGGGCTGGGCTGGAACAGGAACCTCATGCATGCCTCTAGCAGAGAGCATATATCACATGGTATTCCCATTGTCTGAATTCTCTAGACTGGGCTTCTTGACCCCAAAGACTGTATTCTTCATCTTTGAATTCCTAACATCAAGCACAGTGTCTGACAGTAAGTGTCCACTGATACTTGTTAAACCAATCAGAATAAACAAGAGTATAAGTCCTAGGGCAACAGAGGGAAGAAAAAAAAATTGAGAGGAAAAATCTTTCTCTGATCTCCCAGGGCATGGCAGGGCAAAATTACCCAAAAAACCAAAAGTGAGCGTGACCTCAGTGTGTCTTTTTTTAGGTGAACACCCCAAGTCACAGGTAAGCATTTGCTAGACTGCCCAGAGCTATCACTACCATCATTGCCATTAACAACATGGCTTGCTTATTTTGTCTTATTGGAGTATTAGAATGAGTTCACTGACAATTAAGTTCCCTGCTTTAATTATGGCAGAAATAAAAATTAGGCAGACAATTGCCTTTGATTCAAGTATCTCAGAACTGTTTTACTTTTGAAGTCTGAAGTATTAAGGGTAGAAAAAAACAGCCTCTCATTTGAAGTTAAAAGTACAGGTTATCTCCTCATGGAAAAAGATTAAATGTAATTCTATGTACCTTATGATTATAATGGTTCATCAGATATAGTAACTGTAGGGAAACAATCATATCTTTTCTGTATCTTAATTATTTGGTTCTTTTCTCTGAAAAGACTAAAAATACATGAACCCTTAATTTCAATGGCACAAAGTATTGTGCACTGCATATTTGTAAGCTAGCTGCAGGACAAAGGGAAGCCATAAAGAATTAAACATTACATTCTCTTAAGAAAGACTTTCTTTCAGTATTACATAAATATCTTTGTGCTTTTCCATTTTCTTTTTGAAACCAAGTAACCCTTTGACATTTCAAAGTGAAATAACCATACACACAGTTTTTATATAGAGGCTAAGATGACTTTCCATTTTTTAAAGAACTAAGGGTAATTAACCACACATGGCACATTATTCATTGTCCTATGACCTTTGTAATTTAATTTCGTATTCTGAAAATATTTGCTTCTAAATTTAGTCAGGAAAATGAGGGAATGTCATGGTTGCTTTGCTGGCTGTACATTACAAGGGATTATACCTAGAAGAATTTTCAAATGTGAGTGTTTAAAAAATGTATGTTGTTTGTCTGCTTTGGCATGTAAAACGTTTAATAAAGCCTAGTAATTTGGATTTATAGAGACACTACCCACCCAAAGTCCTGAAAAATTCTAAGTAACTGTAAAGGCTAGTGCCTGGTAGGGTCAAGGAAAGGAAGTAGACTGGGCAAGGGCACCAATGGAGACCATGTACCCTATGTCCACATATTTAAAAGCTGTAAAAAAAAAAAAAAAAAGGCTAAAAACTGTTAAATAAGATTATCCTATCCTTCTATCTTGACAAATCAATGACAAAATCCCAAAACACTGGTAAAGCTATAGTCTCAATATGATGAAAGGTAGCAAAATATCCAAGCTGGCTGAATTTAATTGTTGCACATGTTTGGATGAGCTAATGATGTTTTGTATGAGTGACAAAAGACTTAAATAATTCATAAATCATTTATTCCACATTTTCTTCATTTCAGCAAAATCACTGATTATGTTCTTAAAGATTTTCATGTAATGTATTCAATTGACAGTAATAACAAAGTAAATATAAAGTAATTATATTCAAAATGTTTAAAATTTGAGTATATTTTTATCAAAATGTAAGTTAAGTGAATGTACATTTTAAATTATAATTACTTTGAATATTTTCAAAAAGTTATTGCTTTAAAATATTTGTATTATCTATTAAAATTAAAGGCAAAATAAAAACAAATATATGGGGCTTCCCTGGTGGCGCAGTGGTTGAGAGCCCGCCTTCCGATGCAGGGGACACGGGTTCGTGCCCCGGTCCGGGAGAATCCCACATGCCGCGGAGCGGCTCGGCCCGTGAGCCATGGCCGCTGAGCCTGCGCATTCGGAGCCTGTGCTCCGCAACAGGAGAGGCCACAACAGTGAGAGGCCCGCGTACTGCAAAAAACAAACAAACAAACAAAAATAAACAAATACATGAATACACCAACATTTTAAATAAAGATTATTTAAATATAGCTGAACTTTAAATTTAACTCTGAATATTTGATTAAATCTTATTAAGTATATTTATAAAATTAAATTATTGCAATTCTCATGTTTAATATCTATCTAGTCATCAATAGAGAATCAGTATTATGTTTCATGCATGCTACATACACATATTTACATTTTAAAAGTAAAATGGTTTGCTATTGTGAAATATCCTCAGTCACCTGTGCAATTATTGCAAATGCATCTAATTATCAAGTACCTCCAGGACTATGAGATGGAACACAAAGAGAAGAAAGAAAAGGGATTCTCAGTGCTCCTGGCTAATGATACTTTGTTAGGCAAGAACCTATTGCGTTCATACTCTTTGAAAAGAAATATTTGACAACTTAATTCATTTGTCTTTTCTTATCTAAGAGCTTCTGTCACTCAAATCTTTCCAAAGTAGTTTTTATTTCTAATATGGGCAGCAACACAACCCACAAACCTTTTGTTTTGAAGACATAGGGCAAAAGAGGTACAGAACTGCTGCCATGAGTTCAGGATGGTGTTATCTCAAGAAGAAATATTTAGGGTAATGGGTCACATTTGAACCAGCATGAAGTGCTGCATCTCTGGGGCCAGAGGCCTTTAATCAAGTTAGTGTGTGTGTGTATGTGTGTGTGTGTTAAATTCTGGGTGCAGGTCAGGGGGCTCTGCTGTCTGGGTATTGGGGAAATTCAGGAGCAACCATCCTAAAAAACACCTCTGGTGTCAGAATTCGGAAGCACATATTTACGTGATAGAGATCCTTCTTTAATTAGCAAATTACAAATAACATTTATGCCAAAAATCTACTTCCCATTTTGCTGTGAGAATAGTTTTTTCTTTTTCTTTTCTTCCTTCCTCCCTGCTCCCCCTTCTTTCTTTCCTTCTCTCTTTCTTTCTCTCCCACTGCCCCCTATGTATTGACAGCACAAATCTAAACTGGTCTGGGATACATAAGTCAATTTGCATTCTGAACTTGGTGCCAGAATTCTGTTTTTTAGCAATCTTACTGAGATATAATTCACATACCGTACATTTTTATCCATTTTAAGGGTACATGTCAATTTTTAAAAATTTATCAATTTCTTTCTTTAACGCCATGTGATTTTTTAATTGAAGTATAGTTATATTACAATGTTGTGTTAGATGTCAATTTTTTTTTTGTTTATTTGCAGAGTTGCTCAACCATCACCACAGTCAACTTTAGTACATTTTCGTTATCCCAGAAAGAAACTGTGTAGCCATTAGCAGTCACTTCCTATTTCCCCCCAGACTCCTCTCCCATCCTTCTCCCTTCCATCCTTTCCCCAGCCCTAGATAACCAGAAATCTACTTTCTGTCTCTATAGATGTGCCTATTCTGGACATTTCATATAGTTGGCATCCCACAGTATGTGGTCTTTTGTGACTGGCTTCTTTCACTTACAGGGTTTTCAAGGTTCACCCGTGTTTGTAACATGTCTTAGGACTTCATTCCCTTTTGCTGCTGAATAACATCCCATTGTATGTATATATCACTTTTTTTTTTTTTAGGCTGCACCACGAGGCATGCAGGATCTTAGTTCCCTGACCAGGGGTCAAACCCGCACCCCCTGCAGTGGAAGCGTGGAGTCTTAACCACTGGACTGCAAGGGAAGTCCCACTACATTTTATTTAGCCATTCATCAGTTGATGGACATTTGAATTATTTCCAATGAACATTTGAGTTTTTTGCTATTATGAATAATGCTGCTATGAACATTCATGTACAAGTTTTGTGTGGACATATGTTTTCATTTCTCTTGGGTATATACCTAGGAGTGAAATTGCTGAGTCATATGGTAACTCTATGTTTAACATTTTGAGGAATTGCCAGACCGCTTTCCAAAGAGGCTATACCATCTTAAATTCCCACCAGCAATATATGAAGGTTCTGATTTCTCCACATCCTTGTCAACACTCATTAGTGTCCATCTCTTTCGTTATAGCCATCCTAGTGAGTGGGAATTGGTACCTCACTGTGATTTTGCTTTGTATTTCTCTAATGGCTAATGATGTTGATATTTCTTTTTAATTGGCTATTCCTGAAGAGAGAGAAAACAAAAATCTTTGTAAACAGCCTCCTCAGTGCCACGCTCATGGTGTTTAGATATAAACCAAATCATAGAATGAAAGTGTTAGAAGGGACCTTAGACCCAGGGCAGGCTTCTGCTTTGCAGCCCTGCTCACTTGTGGTTCTTCCGCTGTCAGAAAGTTCTGATCTTTAGCATCTTTAGTGAGATCTTTTTTTTTTAATCTGAAACTTTTTTTTCTGAAAATTTTAGTTTCTGGGCCTAGCTTTGCTCTCTGAAGCAAGGTATGCTCCGTCTTCACCCCAGGATCCATCTCCTTCATTTGACTAAACCCATCTACATATTTTTAAAGACAAGCTTTGGCAGTCCACTAGGTTGTTGCCTTTTCCTTTTCCCTTTTGGGTTAATGAACGCAGCCTGAGGCTGCTGTTGCAGATGTGGCCACCCTTTCAGGCTCAGACAACTCAGCAGGGATCCTCATGGAGAGCCCTCAGGTCAGAAGGGTACAGACCAAAATCTGGGCAGGGGGGCATATGTAACTCGAAGAAACATTCTGAAATCACCTTGCTTTGTTTTTTAGTTACTATTTTTATTTTGAAGTTTCAAATAACTTTAAGAGGGGGTATGTGATTTTTATGTTTACTGAGAGGGAACAAAGGTTAAAAGGTGTTGAGGATGCAGTCTATACAAACAGACTGGTCCTCCTGCCTTCTGTATAAAAAAAGATACTTTGAGCTCATTTCCCTCAACCTGGCACACAATGAAAAGGCAGCTGCGATTGCTGCATGAGTGGGTGACTGTAAGTGTGTGTACCTGTCCGTGTGTCCGTGTGTTAGCTCCAGGTCTGCTGGGAACCTGGTCTTCCCTCTCCGATTCATCATGTCTTTAGTTCTCTCTCTTTAGACCTCTCAAGGATTCTCTCTCCTGTGTTTGCTCAGACTCTGGAACTCTGTGGACAAAATGTCCTAAGCTAATTTCTCTTATTTCATATTCCTAATCCCCCATTCTTCCTCATCCAAACTGATGATTTTTCTCTGGAACACACTGTGCCCCATTCTCCCTTTCTTAGAGAGACCTCATCTTTCTCTTGCTCTCTGCCACCACCTCTGGAGCCTGGACTGATGAACTGGCCTGCCTTCTCTGTCTAGTCTTTCTACTCTGCCATTGCCTACAGCTGCCACACTGATTTCTGGAAGCACAGGATCCCCACCCTCCACTCCATAGCTTGGAATGGAATTAGAGGCCTTTCAAAATCTGAACTTCTCACCTTCGGCAGGGGGCACGTCTTCCTCTCTTGGCATGGCTCCAGCCCAGCGACCTAGCAGCTACAAGTGGCCTTCATGGGTGGGTGACTGGATCCCAGGAATAGTTCACTGAATTCCTTTCTTTTCCTGGGATGCACAGAGCTCATGCTCCTCTCAAAGGCTTTGCTTTGGGCTGGTCCCTCTGGTAGGAGCACTCTTCCAAGTGTTCTCCCCTGGGCTCACTCCTTTTCATGATTCTGATGTCAGCTCAGATAACACTTCCTCTGAGCCACCTTCTCTGGCAGGCCTCAGAGGGAACTCGGTGACAGAAAGGATTTCTTCTGCTTTGTTCACTGCAGTATTCCCGGCACCCAGAACAGTGCTGGCAGACAGCAGCCACTTGATAAATACTTGCTGAGTTATTAGAATAAAGTGGCTTCTACATAAAGTACTAGGTTGCATAAATTCTGCCTTTCTGTGTTGGGCAAGAAAGAAACTGAGGACTGAACAAAGAAAGGAGGAACCAACAAGAGAAGGGGGGAAAATAGCTCCTTATAGGGCAGAGGACAAACCTGGATAGCTGGAGAGAAAATAGGGCACAGGGTTCAAGGCCTATTCTTCACTTTCTCTGATGTGGAGAATGCTTTCTGCTATGATTAAAGCAAAAGCCAGGCTTAGCTTGCAGAAAAGGACATTTTTGAAGAAACCAGAAAAGGAAACAATCCCTCCCCACATCCCTCTTGCCTCTCGTGATTTTCCAGTTTTCATCACCAAAATTAAAAATGGGTATATAAGTGTCAATTCTCACCACATATTAGATAATTCCTTAGTTAAAAATATCAGCAAAAAATGGGGTCCAAATTCAACAGACACAAATCCTCTGAATTATATGAAAATTTAAAAAGCAGTTCCTTCTAAAGTGCACATCATTTCCTGAAACTTTTTCGCTACTCTTTAAGGTGTTTTGCTCATGATTGGCTGACAATATATAAAGAAACTGACAATACATAAAGGACGTTCCCAACTCAACCCCATTGTGCAACTATTCTGGATTTTTTTTGTCAAACTGGATCTTCTGCTTCCTTTGCCAACTGAGATCAAATGGATGCATTAGGTCATGACATTAACATGAAATCGTTTCCACCCTTGTTTTTCTTTCTCCATTCTTACTCTCTTTTTATTATGTGTAACACGTCAGATTGTAATCTTGAAAGTGAGGAACTGAGGCAGCCTGCTAGCGCTCTGAGGCTGAGCAATGCTGCTGATCTTGTTTAGACCATTCAGTCACAGCTGAAGGGTGTTATGCACACATGATTGTTCAGGATGTGCCATCATCCAAGGCTAAAATGACGTCACCAGAGTGAATTACTCTGGGGCTTTGCAAATCTGCAGTTCAGGATTTGCCAGGGAAAATGAAACCATTCGTTCTTTTTACTCCTTCCATCCCCCATGTAAGTAAGTATTCTTTTTCTAGTGGCTTCGGTTTTATGCTGAAGAGGAACCTGGTCTAGTTCTTTCTGGTACATGAAAGTGTCAAAGAAACAAAGGCTTCATCAATGTAATTATGCAGTGCTTTAGACCTCTGTACATGCTATGTTTTCTCACCTCTGGGTTTGGTGCATTATGTTTCCTCTGTCTGGCATGTTCTTCTCCCTGGCCCTCTCCCCTTGTCTTTCTGGTAAACTCCTATTTATCCTTTAAGACCATTTCAAATGACTCCTTCTAGGTAAATTTTAAGTACATACACGTTTAGAGTTGTTACATCTACCTGATGAATTAACACTTTTATCAAAATGTAGTGACTCACTTTATCCCTAATAATACTTTTTGTCTTAAACTCGTGTGTATGATATAATAGCCACGTTAGCTTTTATTTATTTATTTATTTTGGTGAGTGTTTGACAACTTTATATTTTTTCATACTCTTTTCTGTCCTTCTGAATCCTTACCGTTTAACAAGTCTTTTATAAAAATATATTTGGATTTATAATATTTTTCAATCTAATGTTTTCTCTATTTTTAATAGGTCGGTTTAATCCGTTTACATTTATTGCAATTACTGATATATTTGGATTTATTTCTATAATCTCATTTTGTGCTTCCTATTTGTACTGCTTTTTCACTGCTTTCTTCTCTCCCACTTTTCCAAATGTTAAACTTTGTGATTCTTCCTTTTTCACAAACACGTTTGATGGGCTACCCATACATGATTGAACCAGTAGGTTTCTGTCTTGTTTCTTCAAGTTTCTTTTTTTTTTTAAACATCTTTACTGGAGTATAGTTGCTTTACAATGGTGTGTTAGTTTCTGCTTTATAACAAAGTGAATCAGCTATATGTACACATGTATCCCCATATCTCCTCCCTCTTGCGTCTCCCTCCCACCCTCCCTATCGCACCCCTCTAGGTGGTCACAAAGCACCCAGCTGATCTCCCCGTGTGATGCATCTGCTTCCCACTAGCTATCTGAGTTTCTTCTAAGAAGGCAAATGAGAAGATTCTAGCGGATGTTTATAACTACTCATTGCATCATCAGGAAAGAAGAATAGCTATGAGGAGACTTGGTGAAAATCTTTAGTCCTTAACAATTCGCACTGGGGACTAAAGCAGTTTAGCAGCCAAGTAGCTAGTTTTCGAAACGATGAGTCAACAGTGTGCAATGTTGGATAAAGAAAGGTGGAATCTGTGTAAAGTATTGTGAGGATGGTACCTAAGGGGCAAATCCTTGTGTGTCTGGCATACCTATACTGCTGTGTGCTGAGACTGCGTGAGGAGCGAGCCTCCTATGATTTGTTTCTGTTCAATCACTTGTAAAACCCTCATTCACTTGGTGTGTCATTATCATACTTGGCCTCTCTTGGCTAGAAATAAATCACAAACAAAACATAGTGAGCCATTAAATTGCAACAGGACTCAGTCATAATTGGACTGCCTGACGATCCAGAATATGCTTATATCTATTTTTAAGATTATCACTTAAAAAAAATACATATGTTTTTTAACATACTTGAAGCAAGTTTTACTTTGTGGTGTCTTTTCTGGAAATATTTTAATTGGGAAAAACAAGTATAGCAAAGCAGTTAATAGTCTGGAATTTGGGGTTTGATACAGACTGGGATTTGAATCCTGATTCTTCCATGTACTAGCCATGTGATCTAAGGCAAATTACTTAAGCAAGCTAAACCTCAGTCTCCTCATACTCTAAGTGAGGTTAATGATAAATCTATACATAGAGTTGTGAGAATTTAATAAATTAAAACACAATAAATTATACGGTCTTCGGCATAAAATGGTACTAAAAGAAGTAGTAGCTATTATAATGATTATTATTTTTTTAAAATAAGGAGCTTCTTGGAGGCATTCCTTCTTCAAGTCTTTGTCCCTCAACTCGGAATAATAGGTGGAGGATAGGAGCTGAAACTAGATGGTCTCTTTGCCTCTCGGATTTAACAGGCTGAGTATGGTGGAAATCCCTTTGAACTTTAAAATGCCCCGAAGGATGTCAGGAGTATGACTTATACCCTCATGTGTGCCGTCCTGAGTTAACAGACATCAAGGGTGTTGATAAACTCTTTGTTTCAGCAAATGTGACCTCCTTAATAAGGCTAGCCTGATTTCATGCCCTCAAATCCTGATCTCCCCTCCAAATCCAGTTAGAAAGCTATCAGGCACCACACAGTTGCCAATCCTCTCATTTTCAGGAATCCTTACTCCAAGGGCTAGGGGGAATCCTGTCTTGAAATGCTGATATAGAATTGAGATTGCATTTTCCTATACAAACATGATTATTTGTAGCTGATATGTACCACTGAGCTCAGTACTATTAACGATGGATAAAATAAGAGCTTTAGGACCTACCTGAGATCCTAACCTCTTTAAATAATATGTTTCCCAATGGGAAATGTGTTCACAGTTCCAAATAATTGATTTGCAAATAAAATATTGAAATATAAGCCATTAGGAAAATGGGGCTGCAATCCTTCACATCTTTTTTTTTTTTTTTTGACCACGCCACACAGCTTGCAAGACCTTAGTTCCCTGACCAGGAAAGTGTGGAGTCCTAACAACTGGACTGCCAGGGAATTCCCCCTTCACATCTTTAGTGTAGGAAAAGGAAGAAAAATTCTGCAGACCACCCAAAGTGTAGGAACAGTTGAGCACTGTACCTTTCTCTAAACTGGATGTCAGCCAGGACAACAGATGAGCAGTTTCTTGCGAAAAGCAACACTGGCTCCTTAGTGACCACCAATGATGGGGACAGTGAATTAGGTTTGGTCGAATAGCCACCCCTGTTCCCTTGCTGTATCTGGATGCCTTATTATTCCTTGGAGAGTCTTTCTCAGAGGAGAGAAGACCATCTTTTTTCTCAGGGCTTTCTGGAAGTTTCTGAGTATTGCCTAGAAGGGGTCTCTGTGGCTACACTACCTTACCCTAAATTGGCCTGGCTTTAAGCAGCTCTCCAAACTCTCTGCAGGATCCCTCTCTATCCTTTTGTCACTCTTGTGTATGGCATTTGACCACCCTGGGCAAGGGTCTTCCATCAATCAGTCAGTTAATAGGCAGATGCCAAGAGTCTACTATTTATTGCTCAGAATTCCTCTAGGCTCTGTGACAGTCCAGAAAAGAAAAAGATAGAATCTCTTCTCTTAAGGCATATAAAAACTTGTTCAGGAAGCAGTATATCTGAGATGTTAAAACACAGGATTCAAGTTAGCCAGCCCTGATCTATATCCCAGGTGTGTACCTTGGGCCTCAATTTTTTCATCTGCAAAATGGGGATGATAAAGTAGCTATCTCATAAGGTTGTTATGAATTGTGTTGCAAAATAAAGCACTTAGCACATACATAGTACTCAGTAAATGTTAGCAGTTATTATTATTATTATTTTTATTATTATTTTTTATTTTTTTGCGTTACGCGGGCCTCTCACTGTTGTGGCCTCTCCCATTGCAGAGCACAGGCTCCAGACGCACAGGCTCAGCGGCCATGGCTCACGGGCCCAGCCGCTCCGCGGCATGTGGGATCTTCCCAGACCGGGGCACGAACCCGTGTCCCCTGCATCGGCAGGCGGACTCTCAACCACTGCGCTACCAGGGAAGCCCTATTATTATTATTTTTAATCATTATTCAGAAAGTCCCAGATGTGGTATAGACTAGTCTGGGCTGTGTAGGAACCTAATAACACTTTCCTCAATGCCCTCCTTAGTCTTCTCAGACCTGGGGGAGGAAGTAGTACTTTGTGGGTCACAGAAATGGATGGGGATGAACCGGTGGGAGAAGGGCTTTTGGGCACATTAGAGAGCTGCTGTTGACTTCCTGGCGAAGGGAGTCTGCCTGTCTTGGCTCAGTTCTGCACAGGGCTCCTTGTTGGGCTTAGAAACCAAACAACTGGAACTTCCTTTGCCCTTGAACAATTTGCTACCTAGGTGGGGATTCAAAACATAACACAAAATGCAGCTTTAATGTAATGGAGCAGAATCTTAATTAACAAGAACAAAATGATGTGGTAAAAACTCAGTATAAAGAAATGCTTATTAATAAGTCTAAATTCTGGACTCTGGGTAAAATGTTCTGAGTGTGTTAATACCACCCATAGCTCTGTGGCATCACAGCAGAGAGGCCCTTTTCTTACCCCCAGCCCCAGAGCCCTGCCTCTCTGTCCCCTCTGTTGATTTCTCTTCCCTGACAAAGTGTGATCTGGACCAGCCAGTGAAACGTAATTCCGAGTCCTACCCACAGCCTTCAGTGATTTTGGAAGAAAGGCAAGGGTGATTTCCTAGGGGAGCCCCATGTTTGTTTTCATGTTTTAAAGCAGGGACTGGTGGAGTGATGAATGGTGAAAGCTCTCTTTTTAAAAGAAAGAGGTTGACTCTAGGTGACTCTGACTGGGCTTTTGCCGAGGATGGTGTTTACTTTGCAGGCTAATGACAGGGCTGGCTTTCTGGGAGTGTTGCAATGAAAGAGATTCAGAGGCCTCCATGGACCTCCTCTCCAGCAAGGCTGCTCCGGCTGGCATCTCGAGGGCAGTTCCACTGAGCTTGGGATTTGAATGTGAGGCACAGCTTTTGTCTGAAGATTTTTAATCAAACATCTGTGTGGTTTTGCCCTCTGGATAAATGTGTGTGTTTGGCAGCAACGACATCTCATTCTTTTACTTGATTATGCAACTCTGAGAAGTAAAGCAAAACAAAACAAAAAACATCGTTGTGATTCTATATTACTTAAAAATATTGTTACAGGGCTTCCCTGGTGGCGCAGTGGTTGAGAGTCCGCCTGCCGATGCAGGGGACACGGGTTTGTGCCCCGGTCCAGGAAGATCCCACATGCCGCGGAGCAGCTGGGCCCGTGAGCCACGGCCGCTGAGCCTGCACGTCCAGAGCCTGTGCTCCGCAACGGGAGAGGCCACAGCAGTGAGAGGCCCGCATACCGCAAAAAAAAAAAAAAAAAAAAAAAAAAAAAAAAAAATATATATATATATATATATATATATATATATATAGTTACAGAATTTGAAGGCACCATAGAAATCATCTGCAGATGTGAAAAGCTGAAGCTCAGAGAAGGCAAGTGCTTTATCTAAGGTTGCACAGCAAATGAGTGGCAGAGCTAAGAATGAAATTAGGTTTTCAGCTCTGGTTCTGTTCTCTTTTCATTATTCTACTTCTGTTGACAAACATGGACAGTTTTCTTCTCCCTTTCGTTCAACTCGTCTTTTTTTCCCAAACCCCACAAAGAGCCAAAATGATCAAGGAAATCATAATTCACTCCCAAAGCCAGTTTGTTGTCTGTTGGCCATGTTGTGTGGCTTGCTGGTTCAATTAAGTTGTTCAACATTCCATATGAGAACGTACAAATTACCACTGATTGTAAATAAATCAATTTAGATATTCAGGGTTTATAAATATAAAGAATTTTGCTTTCTGTCTCATCCTATCTCTTCCCTGGCTTTCTTCCCTCTGCCTGCCTCTGTTAAGATACTTCTTTTTTTTTAAAGACTTCTCTTGGGATACAAATTCTGGTGAAATCCTTCACATTTTCTTTATTTCCTATGGTTTTATATGATCATTGTTATGATGACCAATGTTGTAACAATATATATTTTGCAGATTTTTTAGTATATTAATTTTGCCCTGTAAGTTTCTCAAGTTTTCTAATGAGAAGGGGGAGGAGGGTGCAGATAGGACTAGGGAGAGAGACTTTTGAAAATGTGGGCAGTGTGTTTGTGAATGTCTGGGCAGTGGAATATTTTGTGGCATGGTGGGTGTTTTGAACTCTCTGGAAACTAACAAGCAAGCCCCACACATACACTTGATGGAAGTCCTCCAGACTGTGGACAACACAGAAGCCTTTGAGAAGTCTGAACTGCGTCCAAGTCAAATTACAGCCTAGTGTGCTAGTGCAAATGAGAAGCAGAGAGAATCAGAGGAAATGACCCTGGTCCAGGACCCCTAGGAGACCCAGGGTGCAGTGCTGGCTCTACCACTAGTGGTAGCTTTCTTGTCTGTGGAAAGGGTTCCTAAGAGCTCCTACCTCATGGAGTTGCTTCAATGATAAAAAATAAAATGATGTATGGAAAGTGCTGAGCACAATGCCTGGCACATAATAAGCTCTTGTTATTTGTATGAGATCCCGATAGGCTTCTGAAGAGCTGACAGCCAACCAGACAAGGTCCCTACTCGGGCAGTGAGGAACCAGGGCTATGGCCACAAGATTCGAAGTCAGACACGGCTGGCTTTAGGTCCCAGCTCCAGCATTTTCTAGCTGAGTGATCCTGGGTGAGTAAGCTAACTTCTTGGGGCCTCAATACCTATCTCATAGGGTTATTGCATGGATTAGGGATGCAGCTCATGTGAAGGCCCTGGCTTACTGCATGCAGTAGTGCTCAGTAAATGGTGGTTACCATTCTAGGTTCTTAGAGAAAGGGGCTGCAATAAACTGGAGGAGTGAGGCAGCTAAGACAGCCGGTCAACTGTGGGGGTTGAAAGAACCTAGAAAAGCAAAGTTAAACCCTTTGGGGCCCACGTGAGTTTCCTGTGGTTGCCATAACAAATGACCGTAAACTTGGCAGCTTAAAACAGTAGAAATTTATTCTCTCACAGTTCTGGAGGCCAGAAGTCCAAAATCAGTATCAATGGGCTGAAACCAAGGTGTCAGCAGGGCCACACTCCCTCCAAAAGCTCTAAGGGAGAATCCGTTCCTTCCTTCTTCCAGCTTCTGGTGATTGTTGACAATGCTTGGTTCATGGCTGCATTACTCCAATCTTTGCCTCTGGTTTCACATGGCCTTCTCGTGTGTGTGTGTGTGTGTGTGTGTGTGTGTGTGTGCATGTGCGTGTGTGTGTGTGTGTATGAGAGAGAGAAAGAGAGAAATCTCCCTCTGTTTCTCTCTTATAGGGACACTTGCAGTGCCATTAGGGTCCACTTAGATAATGCAGGATAATCTCTCCATCTCAAGATCCTTCATTAAATCACATCTGAAAAGACCCTTTTTTCTTATAAGGTAACACTTGCAGGTTCTAGAAATTAGGACCTGAGGTCTTTGGGGAGCCATGATTCTGCCTACACAGGGTTTAAGGCATCAGTGGTTGGCACAGGATTCCAGTTTGCCTTTCCCTGGAGTGATGTGGCAGGGCCAGGAGGGGAGGAGAGCTGTCACCAGGACAGAGGCAAGACAAAGCAGGGCAGAGCAGGGATGTGGGAGAGACAGGTACAGACCACATGGCAACAGGCAGGGTGACATCAGTGAGGCCGTGGGGCAGAGTGGAGCTCATCACCAGCGTCTGGGCAGGGACATGTTAACAGCCCCCAGGAAAAGGTATGAGTCACTTAAACACCTGGCCAGGGGAAGGAGGAGACCAAGGCGTGGCTGATTGCACCTCCTGGGTTCAGAGCCTTGGTGGGCTGTACTGGGAGCCTCAGACCCAAGAGCCTGTGCCTGACCTCCCTAAACTGGGCCCAGCTGGGCCGCAGTGAACAGGACCCAATCCCTGTCCTTGGCGAGATCACATCCTGGTGGGGGAGGCAGGCATATTCAAAGTGCTCTATTAGTAATGCACATATCTCTATGGGTCTGAGAATAGTTATTCTACCTGGAGCCAGAGGGTGGTGGATCTAGAAGCTTTCAAAGAGACATTTGAGGTGAGTTCAAGAAGTTTTCTAGGCAGAGGTAGGCAAAGTCTGCTTGACAGATAAGGAGACGCGTGGGGCTGGGGACACCAGCTGTGACTCTGCAGGTTTCCGGATTCCACCTGCCTGAGACACATGGATCCTTTTTCAAATCTAAACAGGCAACAGAGCATCACCAGGATTTATCTTCAACTCGGAGCTGCAATATAAAACAGAACTCCAGGGCTTCCCTGGTGGCGCAGTGGTTGGGAGTCCGCCTGCCGATGCGGGGGACACGGGTTCGTGCCCCGGTCCGGGAAGATCCCACATGCCGTGGAGCGGCTGGGCCCATGAGCCATGGCCGCTGAGCCTGCGCGTCCGGAGCCTATGCTCCGCAATGGGAGAGGCCACAGTGGTGAGAGGCCCGTGTACCGCAAAAAAAAAAACAGCAACAAAAAAACCAGAACTCCAAAACTGGAGTTAGAACATGTAAGCTCAAGTCATGGCTTTTCCTTGCCCAGCTGAGTGACTCTGGGCAAACCACAAAGGCCTTCTGAGCTCCGGTGCCCTATGTGTGAAGTGAGGGTAGTAACATCTTCCTCAGAGGACAGTTTTTAGGATTGAGTAAAATAATGCGAGGGAAATGGTCTAAAAATCTACATGCTGAAATAAATGTTAGTTTCCCTCCTTCCTGAGAGGTAAGGCAGCTTAGTCTGACAGACCATATATGGGGCAAAGGCTCTTCTTGCTGGGGATGGGACAATAGTATTACCGAATACCTTTATGGGTGTTAAAGGCATCTCACCTTACCAGAAATTAGACTTGTTTGTTTTCTCAATTGTATTTTCTTCCTCATTCTTTCCTCCCTCTATGCTCACAGGTAAACACGCAGAAGGATTCTGTCTGGTCCTTTTGCACGTTTGTGTCTCTCAATATCGCCAGTTTGAGACTCCATTCTCCTAAAAAGAAGGGGGTCTCTCAGTCATGGTGAAACTGTGCAACTCAGATTGGGACTTGAACCCATGCACTGGGACTCAAACCTGGCCAAAACCCAGATTGGGGCTTGAATTCACAGTCTTTTAATTAGAATCACTCACCTGGTCTCAGGACTTAATAAAGCTCAGGTTCTTGATGTCTCATTGCAGAAAGAATTCAGCAAGAGACAAAGCGATATGTAAGAAGTGGATTTATTTAGAGAGAAGCACACTCCACAGAGTGTGGGCCATCTCAGAAGGTGAGAAGCCCCAAAATCTGGAGTGGTTAGTTTTTATGGGCTGGGTAATTTCATAGGCTAATGAGTGGGAGGATTATTCCAACTATTTTGGAAGGGGTGGAGATTTCCGGGAATTGGGCCACCACCCACTTTTTTTTTTTTGCGGTACGCGGGCCTCTCACTGTTGAGTCCTCTCCCGTTGCGTAGCACAGGCTCCCGACGCACAGGCTCAGCGGCCATGGCTCATGGACCCAGCCGCTCCGCGGCATGTGGGATCTTCCCAGACCGGGGCACGAACCCGTGTCCCCTGCATCGGCAGACGGACTCTCAACCACTGCGCCACCAGGGAAGCTCCACCACCCACTTTTTTGCTATTTGATGGTCAGCCTGGGAACTGTCATGGCACTGGTGGGTGTGTCACTTAGCTTATGCTTATGTTATTACAGGGAGCTTATAATGAGGCTCAAGGTCCACTGGAGGTCAATCTTCCACCATCTTGGACCTAGTTGGTTCTAACCAGTCTTTGTCATGTCCTGTGGCTCTGTCATTCTTTTAAAGGTTGTGCCCTGCCCCCTTCCCTCCTGTTTCAATGGAGGCACTAATAAATACACATAGTATGAGCTAGTTCCCATCTCATAGAAATGTTCCAAGGGTGAAACAAGGTACTTGTAAATTACTTAGCACAGTGCAGGGTTACTATTAATTGGTCTAAAAGGGAAAGATTAGGAATAAAAAGAAGCAAAAGTTATTTAGAAAGCCAGGAGATGAAATGGTGAAATCAGCATTTTCAAACTCTCCCATGATTTCCAGTGGTTGGGTCACCGGAGCAAATCCACAGCAAATTGTGATCTGATAGGAGGGCTGCTGATAAAAGAGCCTTTCCCCAAAGCTATCTTTTTTCAGAGAGCCTGAAATTCCTAGAGAGCCTTTGTCTCTTGACAAAGACATTAAGTCTCTAGGAGTTCTTTGATAAAACAGAGAGGTAACACATTAAATCATTAACAGTTTTGCTGAAAATATTTAACATCAGCATTGGGACCTGAAGGAATTAAGCACGGGACAGGTAAATTTTGACAGGGGAGGTGGAGTGGGTTGAATGGTGGCTTCCAAAAGACACGCCCACATCCTGGAACCTGTGGGTGTGACTTTATTTGGAAAAAGAGTCCCTACAAACGTAATCAAGTTAAGGATTTAGAGATGAGATCATCACGATTATCCAGGTGGGTCCTCAATCCAAGGACAAGTGTCCTTATAAGAGACACAGAGGAAGACAGCCCTGTGAAGAGGGAGCTATGCCTGCCTCCTCCACTAGGATGTGAACTCACCAAGGACAGGGATTGGGTCCTGTTCATTGTGGCCCAGCTGGGCCCACTTTAGGGAGGTCGGGCACAGGCTCTGAGGTCTGAGGCTCACCAAGGCTCTGAACCCAAGCAATGCAATCAGCTAGACCTTGGACTCTTGGTCTCTTCCTTCCCCTGGCCAGGAGTTCAAGTGACTCATGCCTTTTCCTGGAGGCCGTTAACATGTCCCTGCCCAGTTGCTGGTGCTGAGCTCCACTCTGCCCCACAGCCTCACTCTTGTCACCCTGCCTGTTGCCATGTGGTCTGCAACCAGCCTCTCCCACATGCCTGCTCTGCCCTGCTTTGTCTTGCCTCTGTCCTGGTGACAGCTCTCCTCCCCTCCTGGCCCTGCCACATCACTCCAGGGAAAGGCAAATTGGAATCCTGTGCCAACCACTGATGCCTTAAACCCTATGTAGGCAGAATCATGGCTCCCCAAGGACCTCAGGTCCTAATTCCTAGAACCTGCAAGTGTTACCTTATATATAAAAAAAAAGACTCTTTTCAGATGTGATTTAATGAAGGATCTTGAGATGGAGAGATTATCCTGGATTATCTAAGTGGACTGTAATGGCACTGCAAGTGTACCTGTAAGAGAGAAACAGAGGGAGTTTTCTCTCTCTATTTCTCTGTCTCTGTCTCTCTCTCTCTCTCCCTCTCTCTCTCTCTCTCTCTCTCTCTCTCTCTCTCTCTCACACACACACACACACACACACACACACACACACAGGAGAAGGCCATGTGAAACCAGAGGCAAAGATTGGAGTAATGCAGCCATGAACCAAGGAATGTCAACAGCCACCAGAAGCTGGAAGGGGCAAGGGGCAGATTTTCCCCTAGAGCCTCTGGAGGGAGTGTGGTCCTGCTGACACTTTGATTTTGGCCCATTGATACTGATTTTGGACTTCTGGTCTCCAGGACTGTGAGATAATAAATTTCTGCTGTTTTAAGCCACCAACTTTGTCATAATTCCTTATGGTAACCACAGGAAATTAAGGCAGGACTTAGGAGGGTGAGGGGAAGGTCTGAGGTGTGTACCACTGAAGGTGTTGGCTACCAGCGCTTTGAGGCAGGGAGAGACACTCACTGAGAAAAGCCCACTTTCAGGTGTTGTGTCCTCCATTTGGTCGAACCCCCGGTTTCCCTCACCTTGCTCACTCATTGGCTTCTGCTGGTTTTGACAATGGCCAGTATTTATGCTGTTCTTATTGTGGGTTTGCCAAACTCTGCTCCAGGTTCTGGGCACAAGGCAGTGAACGAGGCTGGGGGATCCCTGCCATCACAGCGTTCCAGTCCTGGTCCGGTGGAAATGCACCAGCCCTCAGCCTGTGTCTTAGCCTCTGTTCTTGCTGTCACTCACGCTTGGATTTAGCCGTGGGATTGCAGCGTTCTGACCTTAACCTGTTCTTCTACTTGTTTTCAGCTTTGGCTATTTCCTGGTCCCCACTCTTCTTCCATCTACTCCTTTCATTTTCCAGGGTTGGCACTTGGCTCCTGCTGTATGCCCGGCCCAGCCTGGCACTTTTGGATCAGCTGATGCCAATTGCTCCATTATCCAGCACCTCATCGTGGACCCATCCACAGTGTGTGATTCTGTTTTCTGGCCTGGTCTCTTAACATCCTGCTTTGCCTCCTGAGTATAACTTCACATTCGTTCTTGGATTTTTACCACTGCTTTTGATCTCCTGGCTCTGATCCCAAATCTAAAAGGTGTTAGCAATTTGCAGTTATCGACCTGCCCCACCTACCTGGATCTAGCGCGGTGAGGGCACCCAGAGTAGGTTAAAGAAAGCCATGATGAACTGGACAAGATTTCTGTCATTGTGATCTTGAGATGAATGCCAGCCACACCAGCCGACAGTTTAATTGTCACGGTGCTTCCAAAGGAGGGAACACTTGGCTGGCTTCTTTCTTATACATTGCAGCTTGGGCCAGGTTCATAATTCTGCTTTGTAGACTGTAAATAATCTCTTTGTTCAAAGCAATCTGTTTATTTTGGTGTGTCTAACCCAATGATCAGCATACACGGCTCTCCACAACTTTCTCTTCAGTTCGTCTTTTACTCTTTCTTCTCTTTCCTAGGATAGGGTAGAAAAGGTGAGAGAGAATATTTGAAAAGTCTTAAAAAATTTTATCGAAATATAGTTGATTTACAATGTTTTAGTTTCAGGTGTACAGCAAAGTGATTCAGTTATACCTATATACATATATCTATTCTTTTTTAGAGCCTCTTCAATTATAGGTTATTACGAGATATTGAGTATATCTTGTATGCTGTATACCTGTGCTGTATAGTAGGTCCTTGTTGGTTATCTATTTTATATATAGTAGTGTGTATATTTTAATCCCAAACTCCTAATTAAAAGTCTTTAAACAAGAGCAACGTGTGTCTGAAGTTTTTAATACTCAAATGTAGGTCCTTTTAGAACACATGGTGCTGGATGAACCTTGAATGTATCTTTCTGTTTATTTCTCTACAATTTTGTATAGCAAAGGAGTGAGAATGTGGGGGAAGAAGAGAGAAAGGAACTGACTTCACCGAGTGCCTCTAAGTACCAGGCACTGGGGTGGGTACTTTGCAGATATTATCTCATTTAAGGCTCACAACAATCTCCAGAGTTAGGTACTATTATCTCATTTTATAGATGAGGAAATTGAGATAGAAGGCTGAAAAGACTTGCCCAGGGTCATGAAGTTGGGATTCAGAGCTAGAACTTGAACCTGTACACGGATGTCGGTACCTGATACAAATGGAATAATAACAATGAAATACTTTTTAGAAATCAGCTAGGAATGGAACTAAAATACGTCCAAAACACTGGAGGCATATATTACCTCTTTGCTAGAACAAGGGCTGACATGGTCTTTAGAAACCTTGAATTTCGTTCTTAATGGAGACTTATAAGCGTAAAAGGAACCGCAGTTGTAGCTGGAAGTTGCCGCCTTCAAGTCTGCTTTTTTAGACTCTGTCTTGCATTAATTAACATTCCCAGAGCTCTTTAAGATACAAAGATAAGAGCTGTCATAGGCCTGACATACTGCTCCCAAAGCAAGGAAACAGTCTAGAGACATCGCATGGGCCTGGCTGCTGCATAGGTGTGTTCCAACAGCTTGCATGGTATAGGGAAGGCCCTATGCTTTGGAGATGCACCCAAACGGAATTCTCTGTAGGGAGATTTCAGTGCTTGGGCAGAAGGTTCTCACTCTCATCAAAATAGAAATGCTCTTTGGAGGTATTAGTGATTATCTGTTACTTTCACCTGAGTGGGAAGGAATTTCCAATTCTGTCCAGAGATCAGTTTTGGTTAGAGGAAGAGAAAACCAAAGGACCTCAGGTGCCAGGGGCTGGGAAGAGGGGGGTGCATACGAAAGCAGTGAAGTCCAAGACCAGCTCTACCCAATCCCATGTTTTGCTTGGGGTTGGTCCTTGGAATGAAACAGTATTTTAATTCTCCAGCTAAAGGCCCAGGTACAGGCACTAACTGCAAACAGGGACTGGAGGCTTGGAAGTAGATGGAAACTTCCAGGGAAAGAAAATATAAGCACAAAGAGTGAGCAAAGGGCAGAAAGGTATTTCAGAAATCGAGGTCAAAAGGATTTCCTAGGGCAGGGGGTAAAGAGAGGGAGCCAGGAAACAACAGTAAGAGAACCACGTGTGGCGGGAAGGAGATATAGAACCATCTCATGCTTTTTGACTGTTGGTGACAAGACACACAAAATGCTGTGTGTTGTCCTTTTCACCGTGATAGCCTTTACTTTCCTCACAACCCCCCTGCAAAGTGGCGGTACTCATTTTACATGGGGAAGTTGAGGTTGGAGAGTAGGAGTGCCATATCTGAGTTTGAATCTTGGCTCTGGCACTCATTTGTTTTTTTATTTTATTTTATTTTATTTTAACATCTTTATTGGAGTATAATTGCTTTACAATGGTGTGTTAGTTTCTGCTTTACAACAAAATGAATCAGTTATATATATACATATGTTCCCACATCTCTTCCCTCTTGCATCTCCCTCCCTCCCACCCTCCCTATCCCACCCCTCCAGGCGGTCACAAAGCACCGAGCTGATCTCCCTGTGCTATGAGGCTACTTCCCACTAGCTATCTACCTTACTTTGGTAGTCCATGCCTCTCTTTCGCTTTGTCACAGCTTACCCTTCCCCCTCCCCATATCCTCAAGTCCATTCTCTAGTAGGTCTGAGCACTCATGGGTTGTGTGACCTCGGAAAGTGTTTGACCCTCTCAGCCTTCTTTCCCCCTAGTTACAGAACAGGGGTGAGAGTTCCCCCCCTTCCATGTTTTAGAAGCTATTCATTTCACACTTAAATGCAGATGATGACGATAATGATGGACATTATAATAGTTTACATTTATTGAGTAATCACTTTGTGCCACACACTGTTCTAGGCACCCCCCATATATTAACATATGTAATCCTTACAACTCTGTTAGGTAGAGATGATTTGATTCCCATTTTACAGATGAGGAAACTGATGCACTGTGAAGTTAAGTAAGTTGCCCAAGGCCCCCTAGGTAGTAAGTGGGAAAGAGAGGCACAGATAAACCCCTGGGGCCTGGGTAGTGTAGATTTGCAAGGATTGGGGGAAGAGCTGGCCTCGTGCCACCAGTGGGCCCTGCACAGTCTTTGCTCAACAGGTGGGAGCTCAACAGGTAGTGCTGACAATGATCAGTTTCTTCGTCTAGGTCCTCCCTGTCCTGGTCGTCTCCTCCAGAAGCTTCTCTCTCTGTCTCCAGCCTTGATTTCCTTCTTGCTGGTTTTCAGCTGCAGGCCTTGTGATCCAGTTCACCTCTTCTGGCCAGGCTTTCTCTCCTCAGTCAGGTCTTGATTCCGTCATCTGTCACCAATCCCCACCGCCACATGTCAACAGACTCCCAGTTTCCTGTCTTTTGCTCCTCTGGTTTCTCTATTTCCAGGCACCTCATCACTGTGTTCACTTCTCGGGGTCTGATCCTGGGAGGCAGATTACACTGGCTTCAGCTCCCTAAACAGTTACCTCCAGGAGCACTTGGTCCAGGGGGATGTGGTCCAGGGGGATGAGAACATCCAGGGGGATGTTCTCTGATCTGCATGTCAGAGAAGGAGGGAGGTGGGACATGATTGACCTTGAAGAGTATTATACTTTGTCTCCAAGCAACTATTATAAAGGCAAAGCTGGTGTGTGCTGGGCGTGGATAGGGCAAAGAGTTCCAGGAATGTGCACCTGGAGCTCCTGGCCACAAACAGCGTGACCAGACCTGATGATGAGCCCCCTATAAGACCCCAGGCCTTGTTGCTTCAAGTTTGAGATCCAGGGGCAAATCCGTCAATTTAAGATGCTGGAAAGTAAATTGAGCCTCCACTGATGGCCTTCTTGCTGCGGTGCAACTCTCTCCACCCCCCACTCTCTGAATTTTGTTTAAGAAGCTACAGGTGATAGTAGTTAAGTCACTGGATGATGAAATTGATTTAAAAAAAAGCCTCTTTGGTTACACAGGGCAAACCTGGAAGAGTAGAGATGCAGAGAAACCTACACCTCCATCGCCTAAAAACAGATTAAAAGACTGATGGGAGCTTGTGACCCTACGTAGTGGAACCACCCTGTGCTCACGGGCCTGGGAGCACTGTGCATGGCAGCCGTGGTGAGTAGCTGATGAGATGCACACCCAGCTCGTATCTCAGACACAGCCAAGGCCCTGAAGCCTCCTCGCTGCTGTGCTGCTGCCATTTGCACCCTGTGGGTCCTTCCTGGAGAACCCACCCTCCCCTCCTCCGGGCCTGGAGGAGGGAGCAACCTGACTGATCACACCCACCTCCCCCAAAGCTCCTTTTAGAGCGGGCTGTTCCATTTCCCCTGTAGCTTAGCAACCCGAGCCCCTGACAAGATTTACTGAAGAAAAGCTTGACTTTCTCCCAGCAGGTTTTCTTTTTCCTTTCCTTCTCTTTTCTTGTCCTTCTTTTCAAATAATCAGACCTTGACTATGACCAGGTCCTTGTGGATTTCTCCCAGAGATGCTGTTTTCACCTTGCCTGGCTTGCCTGGACTCCTGCACAGACACCCGTTTCCTCCCTGGTCTTCCAGCATCAGGTCTCACCCCAGTCCGCCTCCATGCTGTAGCCAGATTGATCTTTCTAAAGTTCAGTTCTGATAAGCTTCCTCTCTTGTTTAAAACCCTGTGGTAGCTCCCAGGAGAAATATTCCCACATGGCCCTCCAGCAGTGAGCCCTGCCTGTCTATTAGATGTTACCCATTGTCTGTCACACCTTCACACCCTCTGCCCCCCTGGATTATAACTCTTTCTTGCCTCCAGATCTTTGAATATGCTGTTAAAGCCCTCCTTCTTCTTACTTAGCTGTGAAATGTTCTTCAAGATTCAACTTAAACATTGGCGCCTCTGTGAGCCTTCCCTGACCACTCCCCAGGCAGCAGTGACAACCCCTGCCTTTACTTCTGAGGGTTATATATGGAATTGTCACTAGACTGTGAGCTCCTGGAGGGCAGGGAGTATTTCTCAGCCTCCAAAATGTGGCCAGTGCCCAGCACAGTGCCTGATGCATAGAGGGTGATCCACACATAATCAGATGTGTGAATGAGGGATACTGGAAGGAAGGAAGAAAAGAAGGAAGGGAGGAGGAAGGAAGGAAGGAAGGGAGGAAGGAAGGGAGGAAGGAAGGGAGGAAGATGTCATGGAAACAAGCGAGTTTGAACATCCAGTAGGCAAGATGCAAGGGTATAGGGAAATGGAGCCCAGAGTGACGCCTGGCCACCAGGACGAAAGCGGCTTCTCTTTGATTCCTGGGACTAAAACTTGTGGATCAAAGGCAAAGCAAGGTGGGCTTCTGGAGGCCTGGCACAGGTACACGGTAAGAGAAAATGCAAAGCCACACCAGTTGAGCCCATTTGCTTCCGGATCTTTTGCTCTGCTCTGAATCACAGGGAGGCTGACCACTAGAGGCTCCGTGTCAGTGGCTTCTGGCTGGGTCTGACCAGTCAGAGGTGTTGGTGGGAAGCTAGGGCATTTTGGGCAGTGACTCTTTTTGGGTCTCTGGTACCGGCCAGATAGGTCTGCTACTATTCCAGCGTTTGGCAGGTGACCCTCGCCCCTGGGCTCAGGTAACACTGCCTCTCTCTCTCTCCTCGTCCCTCTAGTCCTTGGGAGTGATGGTTGCTTCCAGCCGCTCAGGGTTGCCTCATCATCCCCTGATAGATTTACCAGCTCCTCTGTCACGCGTGTAACTAATTCCATGCATTAAATCCCCTTCGTTGTGAGTATTCAGTGCTTTCTGTTTTTTGGTTGGACCCTAACTAATATACCAGCTGAGTTTAGGGACCCCACTAAACTGATAGTGAGGTCACTGATGCGTACCTTGGAGGGGGTGGTATATTTCTGTCTTTTTTCTGGTTTATGATGGGGTAAGGGTATGCGGTGTGTATGTTTAAACCGGATGGGTGGGGGGGTTGGATGCATTTGTTTGGTTTCCAGACCACACTGCTGCTCACTTTGAGCTCTGAGGGCCCCCTGTGCACGGTCTCCACCCAGTGGTTCCACCCAGCCCCCTGCCCCTGGGGAGGAGTTGGGGGTTGGGCCTCTGCCCCTGAGTTCCAGTTGGAAAAGTAGCCTAAAGGAGGATGTCGGGGAAGCAAGGAGCTGGTGAAAGGAAAGAGAGACTGCGAGGCATGAAGAAGGAAGGAAAGGAAAGGGAAAAGATGGGGAAGAGAGAGAATGGAACAGGTGTATCCATGTTTATCACAGTGTCTGCACATAGTAGGGCTCAACTGATATTTGTTGAACGAATGAAAGATGAGAGGAAGTAGAAGGAACAGGTGGGGTGCACGGGTAGTACTAGCAAAGAACAAGGGGAGCTCAGTCCCCATTCCCACTGTGTCGTCACCCTACTTCAGAGCCTCTGAACAGTTCACCTACGACAGCAGCTTCCTAACGGGTTTCCTCCACTCTCCCTGACCACTGCTTCAGGGACTTTTCCAAAATCACAATCTCAGTTGCTTGAGCCAATGCTTTAGTGGCTCCTAGAAGTGTAGAGATTAAATTCTGTTGTGTACTTCCAAGCACCATCTTCTACTACCTGCTTTCAGCCTGGACTCTTCACGTTGTTCCCCCCTCCTGGAATGTCTGGGAGGACCATTTATTTATAAATGACCTGCTTCCTCTCTCTCTCTCTCTCTCTGTCCTTTTAAGGCCTGGGATTCTAAGGGATTTGAGGCAGGCCTAGGGAACAGAAAGTTAGATAATGAAACTCAGATCTGGCCCTCAGCCCCACCTCCTGCTCTCCCATAAATTCCCTTTGTCTCTTGAAGAGCCTGGGATGACGGTCCCACTCCAGCAGCCAGGAGGTCACTGCGATGGTTCTCACACCCTGGGCTCCTGAGAGAGCATGTGGAGGATGGGATGCGGCAGGCTCTTGGTGCACAGAGGGGCCCAGCCCCCCAAGGCAGGCTTTGTTCACGCTCACAGAAGTCTCACGGTGCCCGCTGCTGAGCTGTGTGCCCAAGCAGATGTGGGGACTGGCACTGGGCAAGTGAGGAGGAGACAGAGGAGCATGTCAGGTGGTGCTTCCCCACAGCCCGGTGGGGCAGCCTGTGACTGCGTGGGAAGCCGAGCTGGGCCGTAAAGAATCTTCTGCTGACTTTGCCAGGAAAACTAGAGGACACCTGGTTCGACCACACCACTCAAATGCATTCCAGTTAACATTTGCAAACACACGTGGCGTGGCACGGCACGGCGGGTTTGATTTGCACAGACCTGGGTGTGACTCTGCTACTTACCAGCTCTGCAGGCAAAGTCCTTAATCTCTCATTTTCCTCATCTGTAACATGAAATAATAAATACCTTTGTTACAGAGTTCCAGGTATTTGGCACCTGATAAGGCTTCAGTAAAAGGACACTCTTATTATTACTGCTATTTATTAATTTATAAATTATTTGAGACCTCTGGGGGCTGAACTCTGTGCTTGGCCTTGAGGCTACACGGGAAGCCACAGAGAAGAATAAAAAGCTTGTCAGTACTTTAGGGAACTGACAGTCTAGAACAGGGTGACCAAAGTATGGCCCTTGGGTCAGTTCTGGTCTAGTGCCTGTTTTTGTGAACAAAGCTTAATTAGAACACAGCCAAGTCCATTCAGTTACACAGTGTCTATGACTGCTTTCATGCTACAGTAGTGGAATCAGGTTGTTGCAACCATACAACCTACAAAGTCCAAAATATTTATCATCTCGATCTTTATAGAAAGAGTTTGCTGACCCTTGGTCTAGAGAGGAAGATGGATATATAATCAGGATGAAGCCAGTTGCAGGAGAGTGTAAATTACCTAAACTGATGGCCCAGAAAAAGAGAGAATCAATTCTGACTTGAGTGGGCATTAGGGTTTTAATCCAGGCCTTGAAGGCGGAGAAGGAAATTGATCGCCAGCACCTGGGAGTGGGGAGGGGTGAGAATAGGCAGGTCAAGATGACCACAGGGGTTTTAAAGGGAGATCGTGCACATGAGGATGGAAGAGACTAGAAATTAAATGGCTAGTTCACTTTGGAGTCAGAACTTAAACCTAGTTCAGTGCCTTGTAGGATTTATTGTACATTACTTTATAGTTAGATAGCATTTCGTAAAATGCATCAACACGCATCAACACATACTGTCTGATTTAATCCTCACAGTCACATTAGGAAGTAGGTATGTCTAATCTGATTTTACAGATAAGGGACACTAAAAAGAATAAGGATCACTCAGCCAGGAAGTAGCAGTGCGGTGCCTTGAATGCAAGGAAGGGGCCTATGACAAGGGTACAACGCCAGCACAGGTGGGAACTCTGTCATAGGAATATGTCCCGGTTACCTGATGCATGACGTAAATGATGCCCTAAAAACACAGGCAAGGGAACCTTGGGCCTGCACAGCTGGGGGTTATTCAAAATTCAGGATATCTTTTTCTTTTCTTTTCTTTTTTTTTTTTTTTGCGGTACGCGGGCCTCTCACTGTTGTGGCCTCTCCCGTTGCGGAGCACAGGCTCCGGACACGCAGGCTCAGTGGCCCTGGCTCACGGGCCCAGCCGCTCTGTGGCATGTGGGATCTTTCTGGACCGGGGCACGAACCCGTGTCCCCTGCATTGGCAGGCGGACCCTCAACCACTGCACCACCAGGGAAGCCCCAGGATATCTTTAAGATCTGTGGTGTTTGTGCACAGAGTCAGATGCTGAGAGAAGAGCCCAGGGAAGTATAAGATGAGCCTGTGCTGACCTCCAAGAGCTGTGGGTTCAGTTGAGGACAACCCTCAGAGTCCCCTAATGGTTTGAGGCTGTTCACGTCAAGTGACCAGTGTGTGGTGCTGACAACAAGGGCACACGAGTCAGAGGCTGTATCAGGAAGGCTCCATAAAGAGTGTGGGGCTGGAGCTGAGGCCTGGCTGATTCTATGCCGTGGATGAATTCAGGCAGCCATCTCCTCATATCACAACATCCTCATAAAACCATAGAACCTCAGAGCCGGAAGGGACCCCTGTCCTTCCTATCAATTTACAGATGGGAAAACTTGAGTCCCCAAGAAAGGACCAAGGTGCCTAATAAGTATTGATATGGAGTTCAAACCCAGAGCACTGTTTTGTCCCTTTCCTCTGAATTAACCCTGCAGACTTCAGGTTTTCCATTTCCGATCCACCTTAAAGAGTGCTCATAGATGAATATTCCCCAAGCCCCGGTGGTTTCATGACACTCTTCTCCCTCTCCTCTCCCTGTCCCCCACCCCCCACTCTTAATATCTCCTTGCTTCCTTCAGGATAAAGGCCAAGCCTTAGCCTGAGAGGCTGCTGCGGATAGTGGATAGGAGTGTGAGACCTGGCATCAAACTTTCTGGGTTTGAGCCCTGCTCTACCACTTGATCACTGTGTGGCCCTGGACAAGTAATATAACCATCCTGTGCCTTAGTTTCCTCATCTATAAAATGGCTGTAATCACAGTAATTACCTCAGACGTTTGTAAGGAATAAGCAAGATAATTCACAAATGAAACATAGATTAGTGTCTGGTATCTAGTAGGTGCTCAATAAAAGTTAGCTAAATTATTGCCATTAGCCTGGTATTTTTCTGACCCTGCAATTGGCCTCCAGCCCACTTTTCCAGCCTGGCCTCCCCAAACAGGGCTACTTACTGTCTCTTATAAGCCAAGCGTCATCTTGCCTCTTGAACCCTCCTCTCTGTTCCCCTTCTCTTCCCTGCATTAACCTCACACTCTTTCTACTTATCTAAGTCTGCCTGTTTTACTGGATGCCTTTGAAGCTCCAGCCTCTGGTCACCTCTTCTTTCTTAGAAGTCTTGCAGCACTCAATCTGGACCTCTTCCTTGGTGTCCTGCTGCCGTTATCCATCTTGTACGTCCATATCCAACCGTTCCCAAGGGGCAAGTTCAGGGTCCACCTAGCACTTCACATCAGATTTTGCACTTGGCAGGCAGGCACTCATTCAGTTCTTCATTTATTGAGCGCCTATGATATAAAGAGGGGTACAGGGGTACCCCTTGCTCAACACTAGGGGTACAGGCTTGATGAGCCCCAACTCCAGGCTCATAGTGTGGTAGGAGACAGACTCATGGCCAAGTGCTCGGCACTGGAATGGAAGTGGGACCACAGTTCAGGGGAGCCTGTGGAGGGAGTGAGTAATCGGTATGTTTGAGGGTGATGACAAACAAGGGTAAAGGAACTAAAGAGAGAGGTTCCAGAGTCATTATACCAGAAGAGTGAGTGGATCTGGGCACTGAAGGACAAGGAGTTAAAGCCGATTCTGGGCGTTCTAGCCTGGACAACTGATGGCATCTGTCTGAAAGGTACACGAGCCGGGTACCTGGGGGCTGCCATGAGCAGAGAACGTGTGGACACGGGACCTGGCTGGGGGGGCGGGGTCTGTTACTCCATCTTGGTAAAGGAGGGAACCCAAGTCTGAGGCTGGGAAACAGCAAGAAGCTTCCCAGCCAGGGAAGGTCCATCTGTGCCTGGTGCCGGAGGGGCAGCCTGAAAAAGAGGGATGGGCGGCAGCAGCAAGGCCGGGGGAAACAGGCACGGGTGGGGGAAAGGGCAGTTCAGGAATGAATTCTGAGAGTGCCCATTTCTGAGAATGAGTCTGAACATTTCGGGGCCAGAGTGGGGTTTTGAAGGCCCCACTTGCACTGGATGGTGGTGTTGGCAGAAACAGGGAAGTCCAGGAGGAGGACAAAGTTTGCACTTGGGGATTGAAATTTGCAAACCCTAACTGCATGTGTTGTACAAGCACCAGTGGCCAGAGGGCTGTTGGGAGATAGGAAACTGAGGGTTGGAGTTTTCAGGTCAACAACTTCGAAGAGGTAGCAGGAGCTATAGCAGTGCGCCCATCCTCTGAGGGAGGGACCATCAAGGAGGGAAGAGGGCTGGGGACCAACGGGACTGAGGGGCTGGAGAAAGAGAAGTCAGAATAATCAGAGAGGTAGGACGAGAACCGGAGGCAGTGCCTCGCAAGAAAAGCCAGGCAAGGCGAAGCTTCCTCAGTTCAGGAGTGGGCCTCTTTCCTCTGGAAAGTTCTGAGTAAAAAGTCAGCGTCGAAGTAATGTGCATGGAGGCTCTCTAGTCAATTCTCTTTTGGTACATATACACAATGGAATATTAGCCATAAAAAGAACGAAATATTGCCATTTGCAGCAACATGGATGGACCTAGAGATTATCATACTAAGTGAAGTTAAGTCAGGCAGAGAAAAACAAATACCATATGATATCGCTTATATGTGGAATCTAAAAAAAAAAAAAGATACAGATGAACTTATGTACAAAACAGAAATAGAGTCACAGATGTAGAAAACAAACTTATGGTTACTGGGGGTGGGCAGGGATAAATTGGGAGATTGAGACTGACATACCCACACTAGTGTATATAAAATAGATAACTAATAAGGACCTACTGTATAGCACAGGGAAATTACTCAATACTCTGCAATGACCTATATGGGAAAAAGAATCTAAAAAAGAGTGGATATATGTGTATGTATAACTGATTCACTTTGCTGTTCACCTGAAACTAACACAACATTGTAAATCAACTATATTCCAATACAAATTTAAAAAAAAATGTTGGAGCAAGTGTTTCAAGGAAAGGAGAGATGGGAGAGTTCCATTAGGACTTCATAGCAATTTAATTCTATGTGAATGAATGCCGAAGCTGGACAACAAAGATCTCCCCAGCAGGCTTCTAGTGGCCCCGACCATCCCCTCATGAGAGGGAGCAGGTGTGACTCGTGCAGGGGAGTGGGGACAGTGGGTAACGCGGAGGGGATAGAAGCACAGAGAGCTCCTTTACTGTGTGGGACTCTGGTGAAGGGGGACAGGGGACAGGACGGGGACTGATTTCAGGGAGCTGCCAAGTTAATGGAGTGAGAGAGGCCCGTCCTGGGTGAAGTGTGACAAGTGACACCTGTCAGGTACGAAATGCAAGGTCGTTTCAGGAGTGTGTGTGTTGCGGGGGCTGGCAGGAACGGGACTTTGGGGGAACAGGGAAGCCTCGGTGAGGGAAAGGGCATTTGAGGCCGCCCTGAGAGAGAGGGGACAGGATTTCAACAGATGAAGCCAGGGGAGAGTGTTCTAGGTGGGCGACCAGCATGAGTACCGGGGTGACGCTGGAAGGGGACAGGATGCTGGGCTGAGGAGCTTGGCAGCAGAAAGCAGCCCCTGGAGGTTTAGGGCAGGGAACAGACGACAGAGATACGATTCAGACTGGCTTTCAGAGAGTTCGGAATGGAAGTCCCACCTGCCGTGGGTTGATACAGGGAGTACCTGGTGCCAAGGGGACCATCTAGAAGGCTGTTCTACAGCCTAGTGGAACTTCCGGCGGGAGCCTGAGCTTCTTCATTTTCCACATGGGGACCTGGAACCACCTTGCCGCCCTCCTTGCTCTGCTGACCCTCTGGCCGTTTGAGACAGGGCTCCTGATAAGGCGACCGGGTTACATAGGCCAGCTCGGTGGGTGTGTCACAGATAAGCGGGGATCCTCTCTCACAGCCTGACCTTATCCAGTCACTTTGGGTGGGGCTGGGGGAGGATCAAATAGCTGCTCTGGCCCTTCCCTTTCCCGTCAGACCTCTGCCTCGAAACTCAAGGTTTTGAGCCATTAATGGTCTTGGGGGTCACCCTCCTTTCAGATTACTTGTTCCTGTTTTTCACCACAATTTATTTACTCTCTTGTATCAGGGACTATCCTGAAAACAAAGAGTTACTTCTTTTCTACCTTTGTATATCTCACACCATGCTTTGCAGGTAGTAGGCACGCAACATTCTTGCCAACCTTCAAACCCAACTAAACAAACACTTCCCACTCCCCCAAGAATTTTTCAGTCAAGTCCCTGAGGTGCTCAGACAGATCCCTGCCCCTGGTTAACTGGCACTATATCAAGAGGAGACAGGATAATAACCAAATAAAAACATTCCCTTGGCATCGGCATTTTCCATGGAGAGAGGAGGAATTGTTCTCCCATGCTGAGTTTTGCAAAGGCATGTAAAGAGTTAATTAAATCCCTGCCCACGGGACTTGGCCAAATAAAGGCAGTGCACCCAGGAGGAATGAGGGAGTCGTGCTGGGAAGCAGGTTTCTCTCTAGGCTTGGGGGCCTGGAGGGCTTGTACCAAAGCTAATGACTGGGGCTGTGTTTCCAGCACTGGGAGACACAGGTCCCTGGGGCCACGGAACGTGATGTAGATTTCCTGGCTCCCCGGCTTCCTTTGCCTGCAGTGGAGATGCCCACGGGAGTCCAAACAGTGATGTGGCTCCTGGCTGGGGAAGACTCACAATGATAATCGGCACAGCAGCTGCCTTTGCTGGGTGGTCACCGTGAGCCGTCATCTGTGACCTGTGACCTGGCAGCCCGTGGCTCTTAAGGACGCGTGGTCGTGGCATCCACCCGGAATGCTGGACTTCATGGCCTCTCATCGGCCCTGGACCTGCTGCACATCTTCTGTGTCAGTTTTGTTCTCAGCTGAATCCCCAGTGCCAGGTGCTGGTACCAGGTACCCGTACCAGGCACATAACAGGTGCTCAAGAATGAATGGAGTTAATTGTCTCACCTTTACTCTAATTCAAGCATGAAGGAAACAGCTCGCAATCTTCTCCCCTCAGTTTCTCTGGCGCTGTGAAGGGTGGGGTAATTATCCCTGGGCTGGCTGGGTAGAAATACTTGCCTTTTCTCTCCTCTTGGTTGATCAGTGTTTACTTGCTGTACGATCTCCTTCAAATACAGGTATTCTGTGAAGCCTTACTAACTCGGCTCTCAAATCTCCCTCAATATGTATGTAGATAGTTATCTGTTATTGTCCTAATCAAAGTTTCTTGTTTGCTTTCTCCCCAAGTATTTCGCTTCCCTGCCATAACCGACCCTCCACCACAAGCAGCCAGGCCTTTCTAAACCTGTCACCTCAGGGGAGGGATGTGACAGGGCAGAGGAAGAAACAAAGGCATCTTCCCATCTTTGGGGCCCCATAAATTTATCTTTAGGAGACCAGAGGGGACTATGGGCGTAGACAGAAAATTTGGGGGAAACACAAGAGAACTGAAACTGGGGCGCAAGAGAGGGGCTGAGAGGCTGTCAGCTTCCTGCAGTGGAGCCCTGGGGAGGTAGCCAGACCACAGAGGCGTTGGCCGCATGGTAAACCGTGGCCTGTCAGGCCTTGGCCAGCCTCACAGAACTTCCTAGGGCCAGCGTGGCACACAGTAGGGGAGTGAGTCCCCTGCCCTGAGCATGGCACCCCGCTGGAGGACAGGAACAGGGGACAGTGAGGGCCACCCACGTGGGACATGATTACTGAGGCCCAGATGGGTCAGTGAAGCCCGGACCACCTCTGGATGAGATGCCCCTTTGGCATTTTGCAAATCCCACCCTCACCCCACCCCCGCCACTGGAACTTGAACACATTTCAGAGAAAAGGGAAGAAGAATCACAAAATCACAGAACTTAGCTTCCTGCTTCCCCAGTGGTTGGGGAATGTGGTGTAGAAATTAAGTTGTTACAGAGGAAGGTATAATGGTTAAGTACCAGACTCTGGAGCCAGGCTGCTCAGGTTCAGATCCCGGCTAGCTGTGTGAGCTGAGGCAAGCCATTCCACTTTACTTCTCTCTGTTTTGCCCCAGTTTTTGTTTTATTTTGTTTTGTTTATTTATTTATCTGTTTGGCTGTGTCGAGTCTTAGCTGTGGCAGGCTGGCTCCTTAGTTGTGGCATGCAAACGCTTAGTTGCGGCATGCATGTGGGATCTAGTTCCCCGACCAGGGATCGAACGTGGGCCTCCTGCACTGGGAGCGTGGAGTCTTATCCACTGCGCCACCAGGGAAGTCCCTGTTTGTTCGTTTTTGTTTGTTTGTTTGTAATCTATAAAATGGCTTGCTCTACAATGGCAGTTCGTATCATTTATAAGACAGACCTGGGTTCCAGTCGTGGCTCAGCAGTAACTAGCTCTGTGACTCTGGGACAGTCATTGAACACTTTGCGACCAAGTTTTCTCAGAATAGTCCCTACTGACCTCACCGGGTTGTCATGAAGATCCCAGGAGACATATGGTCTTCCTTTGGTGGTGCCCTAATATGAAGTTGATTTCTGAATTCTCATGCATTTTATAAATACCATTGATTATTAGGATGACCCTTGTGACTTATAAGTAGATTACAAATAACTTGAGGGCAAATACTGATTTAAGCTATGCTAAGAAATGGATGTGCCACACCTTTGTCCCATCCTGCCCCGACGTAGTGCAGGGCCCCGTCACAGGGACATTCGATAAATATCTATTATTATTGGGGATTCTGAAGGAATAGATGCAACTTTATTTACAAAGAATCTGAAAACAAGGTTTGGTTCAGAGGGTCAGGAGATGTGAGCTGGTCGGGATTTGCTTGGCAGTGGCCCATAGAACTTAGAATTGTTTGTTTATTTTTTTAATTGAAGTATAGTTGCTGCACAATATTACATAAGTTACAGGTGTGCAATATAGTAAGTCACAATTTTGTTTTTAAAGGAACGTACTTTTCCTTTTTAAAAAAAATCTATTTTTTTTTTAAATTTATTTTTGGCTGCTTTGGGTCTTCATTGCTGTGCACGGGCTTTCTCTAGTTGCGGTGAAGGGGGGCTACTCTTTCTTGCGGTGTGCGGGCTTCTCGTTGCGGTGGCTTCTCTTGTTGCGGAGCACTGGCTCTAAGCGTGGGCTTCAGTAGTTGTGGCACACGGGCTCAGTAGTTGTGGTACACGGGCTTAGTTGCTCCGCGGCATGTGGGATCTTATGGGACCAGGGCTCGAGCCCGTGTCCCCTGCATTGGCAGGCGGATTCTTAACCACTGCGTCACCAGGGAAGTCCAGTGATTCACAATTTTTAAAGGTTATAGTTATCATAAGATATTGGCTATATTCCCCATGTTGTACAATATATCCTTGTAGTTTATTTTATTTATTTATTTTTGGCCACACCGCACAGCATGTGGAATCTCAGTTCCCCAACCAGGGATTGAACCCATGCCCCCTGCAGTGGAAACACAGAGTCTTAACCACTGGACCGCCAGGGAATTCCCTGCAGTTTATTTTATACCTAATAGTTTGTACCTCTTACTCTTCCACCCCTGTGATGTGCCTCCCCACTTCCTTCTCCCCACTGGTGAGCACTAGGTTGTAGAACTACAGTTTTGACTTTGCTTCATTCTGTGATTAGCCTTTGAGAAAGGCAGCACAGGTAAATGTGCCTGAGCTCAGGCAGTGGTCCCAGGAATAGATCTATCTGGGTGGTGGGGCTTTTCCATCTTTCTCAGTTCTCATTTCCTGTGTACTGTCAGCAGAAGCACGCTGATTTTAGACATAGGTCTACATATCAACTCCACCCTGGACAAATGTTGTGATCTTGCTTGAGTTACCTAATGAATTGCCTTGTGTCTCAGTGCCCTCATCCATAAACTCTAGCCAGTACCACCCGTGTTATTGGGTTCCTGTTGGGATTAAATCGGATCATGCATGCAGAGCCCTCTGTCCAACGCTTGGCACAGAAGATGTGCTTCCAACATTTGTTTCCATCTCCATCCTTTCCCTTCTTGAGGAACTGGCTTAGAAGGAAAAACCTAAAAGCAGGCAGTGGGAGCTTTCCTCCTGCCATGAAAAGGATGGCACGCCCTGTGATGTTTGCCCCTGACCAGAGCAAGATTTACTAGATGTGCAGCCACTTAAGGGTTGTGGAAGCCCTCACCCTCCTCTGGGGTCAGAGAAGGTCAGGCTCATGTTTGAGAAGCGGTGTATTGTGTTCGGAAGACATTATACACTCCATCAATATTTGATGAGGCCCGGGGGTGCGGTGTGGTTGGCTGATCAACTCTGCAGTGTGACTACAGGCTGTCCTGTACCTGACTGTGACAGGTCAAAGACCGATGTCCTCAGGGAAGAAGGGGCACATTGTCCTTTAGGGAGGACAGCAGGGCTGATCTAGCTCCAAATTGGCTTCTCCCTTTTTCTTGCTCTCCCACTGGAAAGCACAATGATACTCATATCTAGCAATTGCTGACTGCTTATCCTGTGCCAGGCACGTAACAGGTGTTATCTCTTGTAGACCTCAGAAGGCTCACTTTACAGTTAAGAGCACTGAGGCCTAGAGAATGAAGATACTCCCTCAAGGTCAAATAGTAAGTTGTGACCTGAGGAGGGCCAGCTAACCAAGGCAAAGAGGTACATGAGTCAACTTGACCTCAAGAACGGGGGCCTTTAGGAGAGATGTTTTCACCAACTGGGGGCTGTGAAGCTCTAGAGAATCTTAGGGAAACAGAAAAAGGATGGGAAGCCGTGTTCCCAAAAACCCGCAGACCCGCCTCAAGTCTTAGCACAAGAATCGTGGAATTGACCTTAATGCCTCCTTCGATTTTAGCTTCCCTTCTCCCACTACTGTTCTCTTTGCCTGGCCCAGACCTGTCCCTTTAAGAGCAAAGAGAATGACCCTGGAGCTTTATTGCTTTTTGTGGGTATGAAATAGTGTGTGCACTGCAGCCCTAAACAGCTCCCTCCTCACCCAAAGGCTAGGCAGGAGGCACCCATTCCCCCCGGGTCTGTTTCATAGTGCCCACCTCCCTGCCAGCCCCCCACGGTTGCCGCTGTAGGTGGACTGTGGGTTTGTTTGGATAACGGATGTTCGCTCCTGGATGCTCTTAGCATTGTAGCATCTTTAGTGTCCATCCCTGGATGTCTTTGGGATGTCCAGCCTGAGCACAGCTCCATAAACTTGTCTGGCTGGGAAGTGAGTGTGCAGCGAGGGAATCATGGATTAAATAAGACCGTGCATGCGAAAGCACTCATCATGGTGCCTGGCCCGTGGCAGGTACTCCATGTGTGTTATTGGAATTTGATTTGGAGTGGAAGCGTTGGATTTCAGTTCCGTAAAGGCACTTAAAATTTCTTGGCTCAAACCCCACATTTTATAAATGAAGAAGTTTGCCCAGAGAGTTGAAGTGGATTGCCCAAAGTCATGGGGAATGATCTGGGTGAGCACTGAGTTCCTGGATTCAGATTCTACCTAATAATAATGCCCTTAGATGCCCTCTCTTACTCTGGACCCTGGGCTTTACAGGACCCCCACTATGAACCTCCTTCAGCTATGCCTCTCTCTATGGGTAAGGAGTCTGCAGGGCCAAGGAGATGTGACTACCTGGAGCCCACGTACCTCCTCTAGAACATTCTCTGGGTACCTAGAGAATTCTAGAATATTCTCTGCGTACCTAGAGACTCTCTATGGTACCTTGAATTCCCTGCCTGAATGATCCCAAGCCTGTTTCCAGCCTTCTTCAGGCCTCTTTTCCAGGTTCATCCTACGAAATGCAGAGGTCACAGCCAGTAGGGCCAGTCTGTACAAAGGGTGGCAAACGGGAGGCTCTTAGTGGGGTGTATAGTGGGAGCTCGGGGATATGGGCTGGGATATGGGCAGGCGGTGGCGGATGGGAAGAAAAGTCCATGAGCCCAGGCCCAAGCATTGGGGCAGGCTCTCCCTGTGCAGCAGAATTCTGAGGAGGGTGAGAGCTCTAAATTTGAAACTGGCCTTCTAAGTCATTGGGAATATGTATTTATTAGGATAGGATGGTATAACATTTTCTTTATTTGTTAGCTTGATCTATAACCTTTAAATATTAGACCCCACATAAATGGGGCTCTATCTGTACTCTTGTGCTGGGCCTTGCAGATGTGAGGGGTGGCCTGCTTCATAGTGATCTGTTATGAGAGCCCCAAGGGGAATCCTGGTGAAAAAGACAGAGAACACATCACTCACTGAGATGACTGGGAGGGCAGGGCTGAGTGCTTTTCCTAATGCTCTGTGGATGTTCAAACATATGAAAGACACGGACAACAGTATGAGAAATGTGAATGGGCTGTAAATGAGGGCAAGAAGAATCAGCTGCATTATTGTATTAACATAATATCCATTCTTGAAAAAAGGTGACTCTTTGGCCTTCAGATTAGTTTTGCATCAAAACTGAAGGAACCTTTGAAAACGCCTTGAAGGGTTTATGTCTAGGCCGTCATCCACACCAGCAAGGCCTTTGATAATAAGTAGCCCTTTGTTCCCCATTCCTCAAAACCAGAGGTTCAGGGGAGGATGTGCGATTTGCCCTAGATGCGTCTTCTTCCTTTTCCTTCTCTCCACAGATGAGTTTCTCAGACTCCAAAGTGAGGGGATGGACTCCAAGGGGAAGGGTTAGGTTAGAGCCTTCATTCCACCGGAAGGAAAGCCCTTTTCTGTGGCCCTTCTGTTTTTCTAGAAAGCTGGTGGAGACGCCTGGCTCCAGACCCCCCTCTTGCTGTGAGGTGAGCATGCCCGTGGCTGCGCGGCTGCACTGCCACGGTTGATAGGGAGCTACGTCCTGGGCTATTATGCTGCGCTCCCTGAAGGGAAACCTTCCCTTCCCATGACGGCACGACCCACGGTCTCTGTTTACTGTCTTGCGCAGAGTCCGGTTCCCAGAACTCCCTGGAGGATTTGCAAGGCTCAGGCAATAAGGTGTCTCATCTGGAGAGAAGAGAGGGGCACGGGAGTCACCAGAGTCCATGTGGATGAGTTGAGCTCGGAGTGGCCTCGACTGCTTACTCTTGTTGACTTGAAGCCACCTAGCAGTGCTCAGGGTCTGACCGTGTTGCCAAAATGAAGAGGGGGTGGAAGTGCTCTAGTAAGCACTTTGGTGGAAGGCTAAGGGCTCATCCGAGCGGTCAGAGGGGTGAGACCCCTCACGTGATATCACACACTGTAGGTACCCTACAGCCTAAGCTGGAAGGACCGATCTTGCATGAGGCTCTGAGGCCAGCCAAGTTTGTGTTGGTCAAAGTACCCTCCATTAACTCTTCCCCTGGAACCCAGATGGGTGCCATGGTGCTCTGCTGTCTCATCCAGCATTGGCTCGCGTCTCGCAGCTCCCAGGGCCTACACTGGGCTTCCTGGGTGGGTCCCATCATGCTACCCTCTCCTGCCACACCCTTGAGGACTAAGGTTTACACACACACACACACACACACACACACACACACACACACACACACACACGGAATTTACTGGTTGGCGTTTTATTTCTCCAGAGTTCAGTTTACTGATGGGAGGCAGTAGAAGAGTGACTCTCACATTTCAGGGAACATTTTGTTCATTTAAACCCTGATCACTTGTTTCCTAACTTCCAGGTGAGGGATGTGCTGGTCCATATGGCAGGCCGCCCGTGAGAATTAGAGGAAAGCGCCCCTCCCTGTGGGCAGGCACAGGCCCTGCCAGGTGGAATTGAGGGTGGATTCTAGTCCCTACTTGCCCTTTGCCTGGATACCCTTGGGCTCTGAGCTCTCTCTCAACTGAACGTGCTCCATGGGAGTGATCCTAATGGGAAGGGTTCTAGGCTAGGGAGGAGGGGAGAGTTTTGGAGGCAGATGGAGACTTGTAGTGGCCCACAAATCGTCTCATGTAGTGTCTGTCTCTTTCACCTACTCTGATGCTGGAGCTGGTGCTATAGGCTGCATGTGCCTCACTGGCTCAGCCGGGTTAATTACTAGGAGTCCCTGCTAAGTGCCGGACACTCCCAGGAGGACTGATGCCCAGTGTGTGACGGGCTTTATAGTGGACCACATTTTTAGAAACAATGATTTTATTTGACCCAGTGATGACTTTGGGAAATAGGCAGGGCCAAAGATTATATCCATTTTATAGATAAGAAAACTGAGACTCAAGAAAGGTGAAGTGGGGACTTCCCTGGTGGTCTAGTGGCTAAGACTCTGCGCTCCCAATGCAGGGGACCCGGGTTCGATTCCCTGGTCAGGGAATTAGATCCCACATGCACGCTGCAACTAAGAGTTCGCATGCCACAACTAAAGATCCCACGTGCTGCAACTAAGACCTGGTGGAGCCTAAATAAATAAATACTAAAAAAAAAAAAAAAAAGAAAGAAAGAAAGGTGAAGTGGTGTGCACGCAGTCACCCAGCTAGTAAATGGCAACGCTGGAATTATGATCCTCCAGTTCTACTGAATCAACAGCTATGCCACATTGCCTCCTACCAGACAGACTCACAAAGTCCAGCTTTCATCTTAATTTTCCAGAATGTACAAATCTTTAAGGAGTCCTTTGTGCCTTCAAACTATGGACTGTTTGCCCCACACATTCGCTAGTGTCCTACCGGCCATTTGACAGGATTCTGCTAACAATATGACACATCTGTTTAGCACTTAATGTTTTGGGGAGGCCTTTCTCAACAGTCTTGTATGGCTGGCAGGGTGGGCATTCTGGCCGTTAGAGATGAGCAAATGGAGACCCAAAGAGGATGAGTGAATTGCTGACTCACACGCCTGGTTCAGAACCAGCATCCAGGTCTCTTCCTTTTTAAGGCTACAAGCTTTCAGCTTTGTCATGCTGCATCTTCCCCAGAGAGCTTAGGAAGCATAAGAAACTGCCTACAGGAAATATGCTTCACCTTCCTAACAGACACGGCATTCCAGAACCAAACTCCATGGAAACGGAACGCAGAGGGTATGTCCATGCCTCTCCTCTAGACCCACTCCAGTTCCCATTAGAAGCTGATGAGCCACCACGTATTTTCATGGTAGGTCAATCCTAATCCATATCCTCTTCAAAGCCAGAAAAATCGAGTCACAGAATATCAGAAAAGAAAGGGAACCGTAGAGTCTTCCTTCTAGTCAAACGCCTTAATTTTACAGATGAGGAAATAGTTTTTTGTTTTGTTTTTCAGATTTATTGAGGTATAATTTATAAAATGGT